>NC_136916.1:53040955-55894105 GCF_949752795.1 Hyperoodon ampullatus | reverse complement strand
TCTTTATTTATGGCTAATATTTTAATAGCTTCTCAGTTGTGAATAAGACCAAACAAATAGACAGTCCTTCCAGGTCTTCTACTCTAGTCTTCATCCTACACAAGAATTCCTTTCCCTGTTCCCTCAAAATTGACAAATTTTTTTAATTAAAAAGTTTTTTATTGAGATATAGTTGATTTACAGTATTATATTAGTTTCAGGTATCAATATAGTGTCTCAAAATTTTTATAGATTATACTAAAGTTACAGTTTTTGAAGGACCTTACAAAAGTTTCTCAGAGGCATCTGCACAGTTCTGAAAAAAATTAGCATCATAACTTCCTATTCCAAGAAATTTAACTAGGTCAAAAAGAAAAACATTGAGTGAGGTTTCTAAGGCCCTGAATATGAAGCTTCCCTGGAGCTATAAGCTAATAACCATGGTCCAAAGGCACAGTTTTTTCACAAAGAAAACATACATTGCAAGTTTCTTTCCTATTCTAGTTCCAGATCTAGTAGACAGATCTCACTCTACACTTGTTTAACATCTGGAACAAACCTTGTTTCATAAACAGTGCACTTACTCAAGCTATAAATCTTTTTCTCACAATTCAAAGCAGTAATAGTGACAAGAACAAATTATTTTGGAAGATATTTTAACTTTAGTTAGCAGCATAGATGTGTCCAGTCTAGGTGATATTCTTATGTATCCAAATTGGCTTCAGGTCCAGTTACTCAAATTCTTTGGAATTCTCAGTTCTGAGGACTGAGGTGGGCATTAGTAATTCTTCCCCAAACTTTCATCAGCAACTATTTCTAATAGACTCTAACCCCCAGATGTGCTTGTTTCAACTTCCTTGTTGCTTTGGAAACCCCTACATATCATCATTTAGAGTTATTTTGCATTACTGTAGTTCCTTATCAATAGACTCACTGTGGTCTCATATCAAGGTAGGAAGATTGCTTTAAACTGATTGCTTTTATACGTAGGACTTACTAATATTCTAAAACTTTGCTTTTCCTTAAATATATACATTAGTTGAGTATTCATAAAGCTTCTGCATTAGATTTTGTAAATCATATTAAATCTCTATAGGCAAAGTGTTGAATTTTGCACATGTTCTATGGAAAAAGAAAAACAAACCTAAGTAAGTAAAATGAAGGGTCAAGTAAACAATCCAGCAGAGACTCTCCCAAAGCCACAACCCCTTCTTACCCTAATTTATAGTTTCACTACTGACCACACTTTTATTCTGCTTACTTTTTTTAGTTTCTTCCTTAGATCTGTTATATATGCTTTTGGATAGTAACACTAACCTTTACTGAATTCCTCCTTCTAATGCAACTTGGCCAATTTCATTTGCACTCTAGGTGCCCTATGATACAAAAGGTGATGTTGTGAAGACACAGGAATGTAATAGTAATAATATTTCTATTGTCCTTTCTCATCCTCTCTCCTTTAAACATATCACCACTAATGTGAAGCTATTGTTAAACCAGAATGATCTTATTTATATAGTCAACTACATATCCCTGCTTATTTTTTTTTAATACCCTCTTTTGGCTTCACAGAGTACAACACACATACTGATGAACTGCTAAAAGATTCCAGTATTGTTTTATTACATGGAACTTAGTAGTAATGAAAATAGGGGAAAAACATAAATGATGTACAATAAACCAGCCAAACAGTTATAACTGGAATATCTGGACTCCATGAGCCATTAAATTTTGACCAAATTTCTTGTGTAAGAGGAAGTGACCTTGTTAGCTGTCCTTTCGTTACTTCCTGATAATAAAAGTTAAAATGTTTTTTATAAATGTAGATTTTCTGCAGTATTAATTCATTGAACAAAATTCAATTTTAAAATATTTTAAACATTCAGAAAACTGAAAAAAACCCAAGTACTCACATAAATTTAATACTATCATTTTACCATATTTGTTTAGACGCTTCTTTAAAAAACAATACAATGCCCCAGTTGAAGTCCCAATTTCATCTCATTTCCCACACTCCTTCTCCAGAGGTAGGCACTATCCTAAAGTTGGTTAAGTATCCCTTTATTTTAGAGATTTGTCCTTGTTGATAGATGTCAGTAGATTTCACTAATTTTTTTTCTTAGATTGACTATTTAAAAAAATTTTTTTTATTGTAGTATAGTTGATTTACAACATTGTGTTAGTTTCTGCCGTATAGCAAAGTGAATCAGTTATACTTTTTTTAGACTCTTTTTCCATATACGTCATTACAGAGTATTGAGTAGAGCTTCCTGTGCTATACAGTGGGTCTTTATTAGTTATCTATTTTATATATAGTAGTGTGTATATGTCAATCCCAATCTCCCAATTTATCCCTTCCTCCCTGGTAACCATAAGTTTGTTTTCCACATCTGAGATTTCACTAATTTTAATTATTGTACAATATTCCATTGCATGACTATGGACATTTTGTTTTTGTCATCGTTAATATGAATAATACCCCAATGAACATCCTCATAGTGTCTCCTGGTGCATATGTACAAGAATTTCTGGGCTTCCCTGATGGCGCAGTGGTTAGGAGTCCGCCTGCTGATGCAGGGGACGAGGGTTCGTGCCCCGGTCTGGGAAGATCCCACATGCAGCGGAGCGGCTGGGCCCGTGAGCCATGGCCGCTGAACCTGCACGTCCGGAGCCTGTGCTCCACAAGAATTTCCCTAGGTGCAGAAGTTTTTAAGCCTTTATGGCCAATATGCATGGTGAGAAATAATTTTACATTAAGATCCTGTACATGCATATATGCATATATCATCACAGGCTGAGTTGCTTGGGAAGTAGATCTGAGACAGAAATTTGTGTACAAGACGTTTATGAGGGAGTGTCCCAGTATCAGCACCTGTGGGGGAGTAAAGAAGCAGGAATGTGGGCAGAGGTAGTTTTGGGCTCTAAATGAAGTTTCAACAAAAGCCTCAGCTGATCCTGCACTGGCTGCAGTGATTATTCAGAGTAATTTTGAATTAGGGCAAGGGGATCAGGCCTTTATACACCTGCATAGATCAGTTAGTGAATACAGCTGCACCCAGGAAGGTGTGACCTTAGGCAAGTAGCTCTCTTCCTGGAGAGAGTCCTGGAGAGGGACTCAGCTACAAGCTGTTGGCTGCCAACACCCGTAGCAGCTGAAATTAGTGTTTCAGTCCTGGAGAGGGAGAATCTAGGCGGTGCACCAAAATTCACAAAACAGTCCTTACCCTGATATTTCTATTTCATCTGTAAAAAAAATGTTCATTGTAACCCTTAAATTGACTTCACAATCCACTAATGGATCATGAATCACAGTTTGAAAAAAACTGCTTTAGAGTATATACCCAGAAATGGAAGCTGCATTGTAGGGTATATGCATTTTAAATTTTACTAAATATTGTCAAACTGCCTTCCAAAGGGGTTAGGCCATTTGACATTCCCACCAGAAGAGCATGAGAGTTGCACTTTTCCTACAGCCTCGATAACCCTTGGTATTGTCAGATTTTTTTTTTTTTATAGATTCATTTATTTATTTTTGGCTGCATTGGGTCTTCGTTGCTGCGTGCGGGCTTGCTCTAGTTTCAGCGAGTGGGGGCTACTCTTCGTTGTGGTGCGCGGGCTTCTCACTGTGGTGGTTTCTCTTTGTTTACGAGCACAGGCTCTAGGCGTGCGGGCTTCAGTAGTTGTGGCATGTGGGCTCAGGAGTTGTGGCTCTCAGGCTCTAGTGCAGGCTCAGTAGTTGTGGTGCACGGGCTTAGTTGCTCTGCGGCATGTGGGATCTTCCCGGACCAGGGCTCTAACCCGTGTCCCCTGCATTGGCAGGCGGATTCTTAACCACTGTGCCACCAGGGAAGTCCTTGTCAGATTTTTTAATACAAAAATACAGTAGAGAGTAATACAGTAGAGACTTTGAAACCAATCCTTTGGTGAAAGTGAAAACATTTCTAATGCTGTAGAATATTAAGACTTACTTCCTGCTAGCTTATCAACCAAAAAGCATGTGCATTTCCCTGATAATTAGGTAACGTTCAATTTTTAGTCTTGCAAAATAGAAATCTAGTCTTGCAAAATAAATCTTTTAGTCTTGTAATCTTTTTTATGGCACCTAGCAGGGTGCCTAGCAGGTAACAGCACAAAGTAAAATACCTGTAGGTTGAAAGAGTGAATTCTATGCCTAGGCACATGGCATTTAAGATTTCACTTTTTTTAAACTCTGAAGCAATATGGTTTAGTAGAAGCCTATTGGCCCAGGGATTGTGAGGCCTGGGCTTTGGTCTAGTCCAGCCATGGTATTGGGTAAATTTACTCCACCTTTCTGAGCCTCAGTTTCTTTATCTCCAATAATTTTCCTATGCATACTGCTTACTTCATGGGGAGTTTGGAACACTGAGCTCTTAGAACTGACTTAATATTTATGTAATAGAGAAAGCAAAGTACTTGGAATCTGGGAATATGGATTCTAGTCCTTGCTCTCCTCCCACTATTGGATGTATATGACCTTGGACAAATCACAAGTAGGCAAATGTTCACTTTTTGGAAAATGAAATGGTCACTAGATGATCTCTAAGGTTCCTGCTCAAAAATCCTATGTTCTGGGTTATAGAAATATGAAGTCAATTTATGAAAACATCATTCTCATAAAGCCATCACATGGGTCAGATGATATATTTTAAATCCACTTCTAATTGCCTGACCCACCTCAATCGCTCTATAATCCAACCCATTTAGTCCTACCCTTATCCAGCTGCCCTACAGTGTTACCTGAACTCCACCCTTGAGATTCTCCTTTGCAACTGACAACCATCTTTATTACCTCTAGTACTACAACACTTGTGGCAAACAGAGCCTCGTGCTGTGTGATCACCAGGAAAATCTGAAATGGAAGAATATGTGTCTTAACTTTTTTTATAACTCCACTAATTCCCCATTCCCTTTTAGCACAGAATTGGTTAAAGATGAGTGGTACTGTTACATATTCTCCTCAGCCTGACATCGAGGGTTCTATGGCTCTGCTTTCTCGACTACAATTCACTACCTTCCAGACAGCATTGCACATGCTGGCAGGAGTTTGCCAGTACTATTGTGCCTTCTCTAAAAGCCTTTCTTCCACTTCAGTTCTAATACATTCATATAAAAGAGAGCCTCATCTCAACTTCTTTCTGCTTCCCTTTCAGCAACATTTAAAACTCTGCAAGTTACTATTATAACATCTAAATTCTATTAAATCAATAAGCTGATGTTTATTAAATTTCAAATGTGGTTAAGATAGTTACAATCAAATATGAAAACTTGCAGGCTTATTAGCCAAGAATGTAGAGGAAGGATATCTGTTTCTAGGAGATAGTTAAGTGATATTGACATTAAAGGGCCTAGGAGTGGTTCTGGAGATCTTTGTTTCTAATTTAAACCTTTATTACTAAAAGTCTATTATTCGCCAAATCCTGAATAAACTAGTTGCGAGAGTTTTTCCCTTCTGGATTAACTTTGCCCTTAATACAACTATCTTGATATAACTAACCAGTCCATCTCTTTGTCTGTATGCACATGTGTGCTTATGGACAGTAGAGGCTTAAATGCTTTCTCTCCATTAAGAGTCTCCTGTCATGAGTCTGAATGAGTTCCATATGAGAGGCTGTCTTCAACATACTGGAGAGGGGACAGGGAGAACCAGGAATAGGCCCTAATGCCCTGCTTCTCTTAGGTAACATCAAGACTGGACACTGGGGCTTCCCTGGTGGCGCAGTGGTTGAGAGTCCGCCTGCCGATTCAGGGGACACGGGTTCGTGCCCCGGTCCGGGAAGATCCCACATGCCGCGGAGCGGCTGGGCCCGTGAGCCATGGCCGCTGATCCTGCGCGTCCGGAGCCTGTGCTCCGCAACGGGAGAGGCCACAACAGTGAGAGGCCCGCGTACCACACACACACACACAAAAAAAAGACTGGACACTGATGAACTTTTCCACCAAGAATAGAAAGAAAGGAAAAGAGGAAGCTAGCAACCTCAAACTACCGCAGGAACAAATGATATTTCTTCTTTAGAAAGATCAGCCTGGCAACAAAGGGAGGGATGGATAAAGAAGAAAAGACAGGAGATTGGGAATCCAATTAGTTGACTGCTGCAAAATTTCAAGTGAAAAAAAAAATAGATGTGGGTTTGAACTGGGTCGGTAGGAATGGAGATAGAGAGGTGAGGAAGGATATGCTTGATGTTAAGGAGGTGGTTATCAACTGGTTTTGATGATTGTTAAGGAATAAGCGGAAAAAAGATGAGTTGATTACTCACAGGTTTTGACTTCTGTGACTACTGCATAGTGAATACTATTCAAGAAATTAGAGAATATAGGAGAAGCAGGTTTGGGGTCAAATAGTGAGTTTACCTTTGAAAATGTTGAGTTTCAGGCACACTTGGGAGTGAGATGTCTGGAGGCAACTGAATATGCAATCCTGAAGTGTAAAAGAGACGTGCAGACTAAAGATGTGCTTGTCTCCTAGTCTGAGGGATTATAAAGAAAACAGAAATACAACTGCAGGTGTCTCCCCTTGCTGGCAGGGTTCCTTAAGCCTTGACAGTAAGAAGGGCATGGGGATATGTGTATATGTATAGCTGATTCACTTTGTTATAAAGCAGAAACTAACATACCATTGTAAAGCAAGTATACTCCAATAAAGACGTTAAAAAAAAAAAAGGGCATCCCTGTTTTCTACCCTTGCAGGATACATGCCTGGGCCAATCAATAAAAAGAAAAGACTTACAGTGTCTGATTTGTTCAGCTTCGTTTCCCAAATATCCTAGCTGTAACAACAGTGAGTACATGAGAAGAGCTGACTCATATTTCCTCATATTTCCTGTAAGTCAGCACAGATATCCATCCATCCTTCCAAATTATTTGAACCTTTGGCCACTCCCAAAGAGAGTCAAAGTGCTGGAACAATTTTTGAGCATGTATTTCATTCTAATACATCTGTTATAAAGATTCAGAGCAAAAACAAAAGCTTTTCCTATTTTGTATCACTCCCACCCCCACATCCCAAACAATGATGCCCTCACATAGGCATCAAAGTCTAAGGCATAGAAAGTCTAAGTTCTCTCTGGATTGGTTCAAATGTCATCTATTCATCACCTTCAATCCCCATACTCAGAATTAATCACTCAACTTCCCTAGGCTCCAAAAGCAATGAGTTTAAACATTTAGTGCAGAACTTCTCGTAGTTTGATTTTTATTAAAGTTACATGGCCTGGGAACATACTTTGTGCCTCTAATATGCATTTATCTACCTTTGTTTCCTTCTGTGCCCAGCATAGTGCTTTGTGTATAAATGCTGACTGAAGTGAATTTGTTAAAAGTTCTGAAAATACTTGACTGTGGACAATGATAGCTAAGATACTCTTTAGAAAAATAACTTTCTTTTGCAGATCATTTAAAAACTAAAAGTTGAATTTAGAAGGAATTGTTGAAAGAGGTAAAAGCATTACTTAGGAAGATGGTGAGAGGTGATAATTTTCCAATTTGTGAAAAAGTGCTGACTCAAAGATATGACTCCTCAGCCACCAAGAGGGTAGAGAGAACAGTGGCTCAGACTGCTGCAGCCCTCCTGTCCCTGGACACTCCTCTCAAGTATCAGGTTTCAGATTTGTTATTTGCAACATGACATTTCTCACTATTATTCTTGCAAGTTGTTCAGATAATTTGTCTTCGAAAAGTATGTCATCAGGTTTGTGTTTATAAGAAATAAGATGATAATCTGACAACACTGCCAATAAATTTTAGTTTGTGGATTAAATGTACTGGAATGTCATTCTAACACTTTCTCACAATGAATAGAATTTGGTACTGTGTGTTCTGCTTTGGAACACATCCAAAGATTTTCTAAAAGACCATAAATTCCTAGTGGAAGGCTTTCTTACCCATAAGGAAGCCACAAGGGATAGATATCAAGAACAGCTTTATAGAATACTCTTCCCAAGACATGGGTAACTTTAAAGACATAAAAAACTTCTGGTCTAGCAATTAAGCTGAATAGATTTAACAGGTGGAGAGGATTAGGTGGTACAACAGCTTGAGCTCCCAGTGCTTTAAACTGTTACTGGTTTCATAGTTTTCCTTCATGCATTGTTCAAACCACAGCATTTAAAAATAATTTCTAAGAAATAGCCAGATAGAGTTCCAGGTGTAAAAGATGACATAATTTCAGAAATGGCATGGGGCCCAAATTTCTAAGCCACACTTTTCCATCTGGCCATGACTGCATTGTTAGACTCCCTTGACCAAATCACATTTAGGGTTCAAGTTTGTTTAACTGTGCCTATAGTGACATATGCTGAAAGGACTCCTTATATGACTGTTAAGGGCAGTGAGGTACTTAGAAGCATTTCCTGAATATGCAGTCAAATACTGCTTATTGTTTTTCTACTGCTTTTTAGTATGTTCTTTCAGAAAGTGTTATCTTTGATTAAGAAAAAAAACACTTCAAAACTTTTCAACTTTTGTAACTTTTTAGAATTCCATTCTGTAAACTATGCTTGCAATTATATATCTATAGTATTTTAATTGGTATTCTGTAATGTAGATGAAAATATGTGAATTCGTTTGCCAGTTAAAAGAGTGCTTTTTTTTGCTAGTCAAATGTTTGATACACCAAGCTACTCCTCAAAGAGGAACTGACCCGATAGATCTCACAACAATTAAAACCAATAAAAGGCTAAATCTGTGTCCAATGGGGAAAGAATGGGAGGTTCCCAATTGGACTTCTAATTTTTTTTTACAGCTTTATTGTGAAATAATTGACATACACTGGACTACACGTTTAAAGTGTGCAACTTGATAAGTCTGATGTATGTACACATCTGTGAAACCATCACTACAATCTGGATAGTGATCTAGATATCCATCATCCCCAAAGGTCCCTCTTGAGCCTTTATGCTATAACCTCTCGCTTGTAATCACTGATTGGCCTACAGCCATATCCTCACATTGGGGATAAGAACACTGTGAATGATAATGGGCAGCAGGGAGGAAGGGTCTGGCCTGGAAAAGAGATTTAACTTTTTGTTTAGTGGAGTTAAAATGCTGCATGTAGGATGTGCTTAAAAATCCAAAAAAAGTGGTCGACTCAGTATTTTCAGGCCAAGATCTTGATCTTTTGATCTTTATAACTTTATGGAATGCCGGGTTATCTGAAATGTGGCAAAAATAGGCTTCCTTCTCTCTTGCCCTTTTCTAATCCATTCTTCACAGAAGAGTACTTCTTAAAATTAAATTTACCCAGAGCTGGAATCACTTATTTTTTAATGAAAATTAACAGCATTAAAAACATACGCATTTAGGGGCTTCCCTGGTGACGCAGTGGTTGACGGTCCGCCTGCCGATGCAGGGGACACAGGTTCGTGCCCTGGTCCGGGAAGATCCCATATGTCGCGGAGCGGCTGGGCCCGTGAGCCATGGCCGCTGAGCCTGCGCGTTCGGTGCCTGTGCTCCGCAACGGGAGAGACCACAACAGTGAGAGGCCCGCGTACCACCAAAAAAAAAAAAAAAAAAAAAAAAGATACGCATTTAGAGTAGTTATACATAGAGGGGCAGGTTGTTTGGGTCACCTTGGAGCACACATTTACAAGACTATAGAGCACATTTTATGGTCACGGAACAGTTTTTCAGTGCTAAAAATTAACTGATCCTATATTAGTATTCCTCATTAGTAGTATGATGTGTTAGCCACCTGAGCTAAAAACTTACACTTATTTCTTCCTCTTATTTATTGGGTGGTGGTTTCTAAACTTACATGGGGGAATTCCCCGGTGGTCCAGTGTTTAAGACTTGGCGCTTTCACTGCCATGGGCCAGGGTTCAATCCCTGGTTGGGAAACTAAGATCCCACAAGTCGTGGGGCGAGGCCAAAGAAAAATAATCATCATAATAAACTTATATGGTATGGTCCATTAAACCCTTCAATGGGAGCAAACAATCCTACTGATCACCAAGGCCACTGCCATTTTGTGGTTTTTTTGGGTGTTGGGGGGAACCCACCAGATACCTTTCAAAGATACATGTCTTAGATATGGGGATATATGTGTACGTATAGCTGATTCACTTTGTTATACAGCAGAAACTAACGCACCATTGTAAAGCAAGTATACTCCAATAAAGATGTTTAAAAAAAAAGATACATGTCTTAGAAAGTAGAATAGGAGTTATAATGTCTTAGAAAGTAGAATAGGAGTTATAATTTACTGGGTCCAGAGTTTCAGTTTGGGATGATGAAAAAGTTCTGGAAATGGGCAATAATGATGGTTACACAACAATGTACTTAACACCACTTAACTGTACACTTGAAAATAGTCAAAATGGTAAATATTATGTTTTGTATATTTTACCACAATGAAAATGTTTTTTAAAAATTCATGGCTTGATATCAAACTTCATGAGAAAGTGCAGAGCTAAGCAGTTAACACATTTGGAACTACAGCATCAGTAAACTACACATTTATAACAGTTCATATTCTTTAGTAGCACTCTGTGCAAAAATGAGTAAGAATCACCGATTTGGATTACTACTTGTGATCAATTAAATAAACCAGTAAATGTACTTATCAAATAGCACTGATTAGGCAACTGTACATGACATACAAAACACTTAATAAGAAATTACATTATTTAATAATTTTCAGTGAAAGTAGCATTTTTCTGTATACAGTCTTATGTGATGCTCACTTTTTTTTATCAATAAGGAAATTGAAGATCAGAACATATAATTTGAACAATCTAGTGTTGAAGAGGCTCAACCCCAGGTTTTTTTGTTTTGTTTTGTTTTACCTTTAATCCAGTTCTTTGGCCCATACATTGCCTGAAATATAGATATGATGTCATACCCCAAACATCACTGTTCCCAATTCCCTGCTCTAACAGGCACCCCTTACTCTTCAATAGCTTTCAGCAGCAATTACAATAAAATCCAATCTTGTTTTTATGTCTTCTTAGGGCCTGGGGGAATGGGCCCTCACTTGCTTATACACTCACCTCTCCAAGCTCAGGGCAGTCTCCTCCTTGCACCATGGATTCCCCAGCACCATGGACTCCACTTAGTTCCAACAGCCAAGTTCCCTCCTACCACAGGTCCTTTGCACAGCCGTTTCCTCTGCCTTAAACAATTCCCCAGGGCATTTCTCTACTAGCTCCTTCTCATCCCTCAGATGGGCCTTTCTTGACCACTCTTTTTTTTTAAGCTATCCTGGTATTTGCTCTCCCAGATTTCTGTTCATAACATTTATAGCATGTTTCCCTCAAAATGTGATGAAGTACTTTTGTCTCTCTTTTTCCCACTAGACTGTCAGCTCCATGAAGGCAGACCTTTTGTTTCCCTCACCAGTGTGTCCCCTCAGTGTCTGTTTGAGTTTCGGTGAATGTTTGTTGACTGACTGACTGACTGACTGAATACAATGAAAGAAGTGGAGATACGAAATAGAGCTGTAAACCTGGTTAGTACAAGGGATTAAAGCCTATTCTGCACAATTTAGGAGAGTTGACTTGAAACCTTTTAGGGTCCTATTTCTTCCTTCATTTGTCCATGTAATAATATCTAACATTCACTGAGTACTTTCAGGTACTATGCTAAGCACTTCACATATATTATAGCATTTAACCTTCAAAGCAACCCTGTAGCAGTAATCAGCCTTTATTATCCTCATTTTTCAGAGGCAACTTGCCAACAGCCACTGATGGTGGAACCACAGCCAGGTGTAAGTAGGCCATATCCCATTAATCCAATGTAATCTACACCCCTTCAGTCAACAATAGGTGTTTTATCAACGTACTTTTCAGAGAACCCTCCTGAATTCCCCATTTTACCTGACCTTCAGTATCTTGGGACCGAAACCTACTAGAGGTGGTTGCTAACCCCTCAGGGGGTTTCTTGGGGAACCTGAGTGCTCTTGGTAGAGGAGCGGCCTTTCAGGCAGACGCGACGAGCTCTGGCTAGCCAATGTCAGGACTCCTGGGACGGCTGGGGAGGAACGAGGAAACAGGTCAGTTGGCCCATGACGGATCCCCGACCCTCGGGGTGGTGAAAGGGGAAGGGAAGGTGTATGCCGCCCACGCTCGCCTAGGGGTCCGGATCTCCCAACGCGAAGGGGAACCACTGCGCACTTCCCTAACTCTACCGCGCGTCAAAAGAGAACGCCCCTCAGCTCCGCCCACCTACTACGCCCATAGCACTATCTGGCGCTAGGACTCCGCGACCCTCAACCTGTCCCTGTCCTGCCCCCTCGGGCAAGGGACTGGCCCTCTATTGGCGCTCACAGGCCGCGATCCCCGCCTCCGCCAACTCCGTCACTGACAAGATGGCGCCGGTCGCAGCGGCGGCGGCCGCGGCGGCTGGAACCAGAGAAGGAGGCGGAGGCAGCGGCGGCCGCGAGGGGAGGGGAGTCCCGTCTGACTGAGACGGCAGGCCTGGGCGGGCGGGGGTGCCGCGCAGGGCGGAGCGCCGGGCTGGGGATGAGCTAAGCGGGTTCTGAGCCCCGCGGCATTCAGCCTCTCGTGTCCCGCCGCCGCTGGTGAGTGGACGCGGCACCTCTCTCCAAGCTCGACCAGCTGCTCGCGAGGGAGCCAGCGGTGAGGTGAGTGTGGGGGCGGCAGCGCGGACAGCGGTGGCATGTGGAGCTGTCACTGCCCGGAGCGGTGTCAGCCGCGGGCACGGGAGCGGGGCCGGCTGGGCTCGGAGATGTGGCGTGGATGGCCGCGACCTCCGCCCGGGGATTTCTCGGAGCCTGGCCGTCCTCCGAGAGCTGGGTCTGCTCCGGATGGCGCGGCGGTGCTGAGAGTAGCACCCGCGCCTCTGCGTCGGATGCTGGGGGGACTCCTGTGTTTTCATTCCGGATTTTCTATTCCGGGCTGGCCTGGGGCTCTTGTTGGGAGCTGGGGGTGGGGGCGGGGGCGGTGAGAGGGGAGGTCCTGGAGCTGGGATTTTGACAAGCCCGTTACGTAAGACGGAGGTGGCCTCCCGGAATCCCACCTGCTCGCTGTTTTAAACAGGCGGCAGCTGGATCCTGGCGGGCCCCCAGAGGCCCGATTTTCCTCCCGGAGGTCTGCCTAGCCTACTCCGGCCAGCGTGAACCTGCTCAACGTCCAACTTGTCCAGTTTGGGTTTTTTTCCCAGTCTTTTTTGGGGGGGCGGGGGCGGGAGAGGGTAAACAATTACTGGTCGCCACTGTTCCCTTTGAAGTTTACCGCTTTCTTGGGGGGAGGAGGGAAAAAAAGCTTGTGACCTAAAACTGGGTCGCAGCGACAGCTTTTCATTATCGTACTTTTAATTGACAGATGTGCTGGAAGGTTTTTGTTATTGTTCTAGTGTGCTTTTAATTCAAACGTATGGTTACGCCTGGAGCCTTAGAGAAGGGTTTTTGTCTTACAGGACAGTTATTTCTTGTTTGCAGTAGCAGGATAGGCATCAGTCAACAGGCATGTATTTATCTGCGGAGAAAACGCGTGTCAGCTAGCTAGAGACCCGTGAGGGCAGAAATTGTATTGCTACGTGAATATGTTATTCTTTAAAATATTATCCGTTAATGAAAATAATAGTCCAAGTTTAAAAGAAGCAATTTTACAAGATTACAAGCTGTTGTTTGGTGTATATGGTCTCTTTCTATTTTCTGCTTGCCCTAGTCTACCTCTTCTCTCCTCTTGGGGGAAGGAGGCGGAGACACCTGTAAACAGCGTAACCCAGGTTACACTAATCTATTGTAGTACATTTGAGATTATTGTAAAAAGTAGTCTCCGGGGGACCTAAGATTGGGTAATAAGTAAGGACTCTTGGGCAAGTTATACAGTTTTATGTTTAGAGTAGATACTGGGATTTCAACCTTTGAAAACCTAAGTATACATAATTTCTGAGCTATTTGAACCCCGTTTGAACTTATAATGAAACAAAGATTGTATTTGGCCGCTTTTACGGGAACTTTGTTTTGTTTTGGCCAGAATTAAACATTTTTGGTTACTTTTACCTCATTTTCACATTCTCCCTTTGAACTGCAGCTCTCAGTAGGAGTCCAGAATAGTATATATTATCATCATCGTCATTATTGTACATACTATATGTTACATAATTTTCTTTTTCTGAATGATTAAACATAAACTTAACTTCATTGTGGGTTTTATAAGAATGTAATTGATCTTGACAGCAGCCCAGTACTGGGAATAAATGTAAGTAAAATTTGGCCTGAGTTTTAAATTTATGTACACAAATTTACACTTTTGAAAATTGGTGAAGCGATATAAATTTTCTGATTGTGCAAGAGAGCCAGGAAGCTGATGCTGATTTGTTCTGAACTTTTCCACATGAATTACCACTGGCTTAAATAGTTATTGATTCTTAAGCTCCTGGAACTGTTGACCTATTTGTGGCAGCTTGAATAAAATTTGGAATAATTGGGAGGCTATAAGAAGGAAGAAATAGAGTACATGACATTTTCTAATTCATTCAAAAAATAATAAAAATCATGGAAGAATTGTAAAAAAAAACCTGTGTTCTCACTGAGTGATATATTAGTTACATTATCTTTTCTGTTTGCAGAATTTTTCGAAGCAGTCTACTTACTATGAAAACCTAGATTTAAGCACCAGTACAAACAGAGTTGTTTGATATATTATAAATCTTGTTTATTCCTATTTAAATTGATGGCTCCTTATTCTAAGTGGAAAACAGAAGTGGCTGTAGCAGGAAGATTGACTTGCTGTTCTTGTCCTCTCTGATATCAGAGACTTACCTTTCAGGACTTTTTCCTCCTTCCTACAAGGTGTAGAAGAAAAGAATGAAGAAAACTTGATAAAATTTCTTCCTTTCTTGTTTGTTTGTTCAGTGTCCTACTGATTATTGCTCAGTAGAATTTGTGAGTTGGGGGAAGTCAAGCACTCCATGCTTTATTACTTATTATTACTTAATTACTTATTACTGTGTATCATAATTACCACTTTGTATTCTACAATAACAGTGTAGAACTTTATACATAAGAAAGGATTAATTTATATAGTTGTTACTATAATAGTGAAAAATTTGTAATAGTTAAAATGCCATATAATAGAAGATTAGTGAAATTAATGATGGTTAATCTATGTGGCAAATGCAGTTATTAAAAGTCATATTTAGGGGCTTTCCTGGTGGCGCAGTGGTTGAGAGTCCATCTGCCGATGCAGGGGACGCGGGTTCGTGCCCCGGTCCGGGAAGATCCCACGTGCCGCAGAGCGGCTGGGCCCGTGAGCCATGGCCGCTGGGCCTGTGCGTCCAGAGCCTGTGCTCCGCGTAACGGGAGAGGCCACAGCAGTGGGAGGCCCGCGTACAGCAAAAAAAAAAAAAAAAGTCATATTTAAAAAAATATTTACTAACATGAGAAAGCACAATATAATCTTGAGATAAAAATCAGAATATAAGGAATTACTATGTTATTACTTATAATATATCACATATATGGCAAAATGATTGGCAGGAAGTACATAAAATATTAAAAGACATTATCTCTGGATGATAGGATTATAGGTAACTTCTATTTTAGTGTTTGTACTTTGTTCTGTCTTCTGAATAGTATTACTCTAATAATCACTAAAATGACATTAAAATATTTTCAAGAGTCATAGGAGAAAATCCTGAAAATACCACAAAACCACTGCCCCAACAGAGAAACTACCTTATGATTCATTATTAGCCAAACTAACTGAAAATACGGTGCTTATGCAATATACACAATAATGGAAACAGCCAATAATACAGGTGAAGGCATTCTCCTAGCTACCAGCACCAGCCTGGTAATAGTTTTCCATATGTGGATGCTCCTATTAATGTACATCGTTACTCTCCAAATTCTTTTCTGTTTGTGTCTTACACCCTAACTGTTCTGTGTTGCCAGTGCCACCTATTGATGGACTGCTTGACTCAAGTCTTTTCCTCATTACCTCACCAGTCAGCGGTTTGTGAATGTTTATGAGGTGCCAGGTACTTTGCTAGTCACTGAGTATACAAAGGTGCATGAATGAAACGTAGTTTCTAACCTCAAACTCTGGTAGAGAACCTTTCTTTTCTTTTTGGTTCATCAGTGCATATTGTATACTCTGCTTTTTCTGTCCCACTGCTCATGCCCTGGCACCTCAGGCAGTATCTTTTTCCTGGTGCTCACATCCTCTTTTAACTTTCTTTATGGGAAAGTATGTTCTGAGTTCCAGACAACCAATTTACAAATAAATTTTTGGAACATTACTTGATTGTATGTGGGGGAATCTTAAGTTCAGAAGGGCTGCATATATGTTCATCTATGGCTGTTGGTATTTTTTAAAGTATGTGACAGTTTCTTGGTACTTTCTTCTTGCTTCCTTCTTTTAAAAACCACCAACAAATAGAAAGCAGCAGAAAAAAAGAGGTAGAAAGGTATCAAGGGAGTTTTCTTGCTAGTGCTATATATACTTCATTTTCACTGAGAAGAGTGAGTCATCAAAATGTAAAGTAAGATATACTGTTTCTGATATACTTCTAGTATATCTCTTTTGAGCCCTGTAAAAATGCATTTTCCATATGTATGTTAAAGTATATATACATACATAAACTCACAGTTTAGCTGTTTGCATTTCCAAATAAAACCTGAAATACGGAGATTGGAAATTTCTTTTTATTTTTTAAAAAATTATTTGTTTATTTATTTATTTTTGGCTGTGTTGGGTCTTCATTGCTGTGTGTGAGCTTTCTCTAGTTGGTGGCAAGTGGGGGCTACTCTTCGTTGTGGTGCGCGGGCTTCTCATTGCAATGGCACGCGGGCTTCAGTAGTTGTGGCACATGGGCTCAGTAGTTGTGGCTTGCAGGCTCTAGAGCGCAGGCGCAGTAGTTGTGGCGCAGGGGCTTAACTGCTCCGCAGCATGTGGGATCTTCCTGGACCAGGGCTCAAATTAGTGTTGCCTGCATTGGCAGGCAGACTCTTAACCACTGCGCCACCAGGGATGTCACTCTTTTTATTTTTGTTATAATATTGTTTTATAGAGGAGACATTTTGTTTTTGAAAAGTTTAAAAAATACAGAAAGTTACAAAAAGTGGTGAACAATGCACATACCATACAAAACTTTGACATTTTTTTCATTTTTGCTTGAGAGGTGCATTTAATATAAAAGAACCACGTATGTCATCGATATTACACTGAATTCTAAAAGAGCAGTGTAGAACTTTATATTTTACTTGAACATTGCTGATGAAGTTAAAGCCACTTTTGTTCTCCCCAATTTCATCCTCTTTCCTTCTCTCCTTACATCCCTTCCCTGGCAATTGTTGTGATAAATTTGATGTGTATCCTTCCAATTTACCTTTTAATAAATTGTATGTATTTGAGTAGTACATGACATTGCTTTGGATGCTTTTGAAGAGTGTGGACTTTGGAGCCATAACTCCCTAGGTTTGAATCTTGACTCTGTTACTTAATAGTTTTGTGACCTCAGGCACGTTTTAAATTTTTTCCGTGCCTCATTGTCCTCATCTATCAAATCCGGATAATAGAAATGTCTGCCACATAAGGTTGTTGTAAAAAGTAAATGAGTTTATTTATATAAGCTGCTTAAAACTGTGCCTGGCACTTTTTTTTTTTAAGTGTGCTGGTAAATTTAACCAGCTATTAATATGATTGTGTCATGGTATACACATTTTGAAACTTGTTTTCTTTATTTTACTTTTTTTCCCCTCAATTCTTGTTGGCACTATAGGTCTAGTTCATTTGTTTTTTACTGATTTGTAGTGTTCCATTGAATAAATATACCGCAATTTTTCATTTCTTCTATTGATAAGCATTTAGATTGCTTTCATTTTTTATGTTATAAATAGTGCCTCATGAAATCCTTGCATCTCCTCAAGCAGCATGCCAGAGTTTCTCCAGGTCATATACCTGATTGTCAAATTGTTGGGTCTTAGGATATACTCTTTTTCCCCTTTACAGGGTGTTTATAGGATACTGACAAACAATTTCTATTTCTCCATATATTTACCAGCAGTTGGTGTTGTCAGACTCTTGGATTTTTCCAATCTGATTGGTGTGAAATGGCATTTCATTTGTGTTCTATTTTTATTTCCCTTCATATTTTCTTATATATGGGCTTTTTTTTTTTTTTTTTTTTTTTTTTACTGCTTTTGGGTCTTTGTTGCTGCACGCGGGCTTTCTCTAGTTGCAGTGAGCGGGGGCTACTCTTTGTTGCGGTGCACGGGCTTCTTATTGCGGTGGCCTCTCTTGTTGCGGAGCACAGTCTCTAGGCATGCGGGCTCAGTATTTGTGGCTTGGGGACTCTTGAGCACAGGCTCAGTAGTTGGGGCGCACGGGCTTAGTTGCTCTGCAGCATTATATGGGCATTTTTGGTTAACTCTTCAGTGATTTGCCTATATCCTTTACACATTTTCTGTTAGACTTTTTTGTAATAGGTTTTTTGGTTTTTAAATATGTTCAAGATAGTTACAAACATTAGTGAAGTGTTCTTTTTATTTTTGGAGTTTCCAAATCTCTTGAACAGTGACCATTATGGACCCAAGTTATTGTGAATTTTACATTATAGTATATTGTTATTAGTGAACTTCCCAATGTACTTTCTTAAAATATGTATAGTTATATTTCTCTCCCTCTGAAACTATGAGAAAATGTTTCAGTAATGTACTGTGTATATATTTTAACTAAAACTATTTAAATTTTGTGGACTTCAAAAACCAGGTGGAATTTTTATTAATAATAATTAGTACCACAGTTTTGTTTTAGTCTAAAATTTGAGTGGCTTCCTGCTTAGAGGAGAGTTTTCTGCTCCTAAAGTGCTTATCAACTAAGGAATAAAAATATGCACATATGAAATGACTTTAGGCACTTACATATACAATATTATAAATTGTTCATCAGTGTTGAGATTGTTTTGCATAGTACTAACTGTTTCTGTTTTTGTCCAACCCTCTATACATTACTTAAAGGACTAAAGTCAGTCTGGTTAAGGCAATAACTTCCCTGATATTGTTACTATTATTATTAATTTATTTAAATAAACTTTTAATTTTAGGATAGTTTTACATTTACAGAAAAGTTTCAGGGAGTTACCACATCCCCTGCACCCAGTTTCCCCTATTGCTAATATCCGACACTTCTGTTTTACATTTGTCACAACTAAGGAGCCAACACTGGAACATTACTATTAACTAAAGTCCATACTTCATTCAGATTTCATTAGTTTTCACCTAATGTCCTTTTTCAGTTCCAGGATCCCATCCAGAATACCACACTACATTTAGTCATTATGTTTCCTTTGGCTCCTCTGGTCTGTGACAGCTTTTCAGATTTTCCTTGCTTTTGATGGCCTTGACAGTTTTGAGGAGTATGGGTCAGAGATTTTGTAGCATGTCCTTCAATTTGGGTTTGTCTGATGTTCTTCTCATAGTTAGACTAGGGTTATGGGTTTTGGGGAGGATGACTGCAGAGATAAAATGCTGTTCTCATTATATCGTATCAAGGGTACATACCATCAATATGACTTATCACTGATATTTTTAACCTTGATCACCTGGCTGAGGTAGTGTTTGCCAGGTTTCTCTACTGTAAAGTTTTCCTATATGCTGCTTTTTGGAAATAAGTTACTAAGTGCAGACCATATTCAGTGGGTAGGAAGTTAAGCTCTAACTCGTCGACGGGTGAGTATCTACAAAATTATTTGGGATTCTTCTTTAAGGGAGATTTTCCTTTTCTCCCCCATTTATTTAATCATTTATATCAATATGGACTTATGTATATTTATTTCTAAATTTGGGTTATACTCCTGTACTACCTTATTTTGTTGCTCAAGTTGTTCCACCTCTTTCAGGTTGGTTCCTGTGACCAACAGGACATAAACCATTGTTTTGTTTTTTTGAGCACTTCCATACTTTCTGGCACTACAAGATGCTCCAGGCTAATCTTTTATATTCCCTGCCCCAGCCCTATAATCAACCATTTCTTCAAGGATCCTTGGTTACTTTTATTAGAGAAGGATATTAGAAACCAAGATTTGGGTACTGGGTATGCTCATTGCTGTTGGGATATCATTGCTTTTAGACCTCAGTGTACAGACCTAGGAAATATATGTATGTATACTAACATGTATGTATACAGATATATAACTTTTTTTACCTATATGTCCATCTGAATCTAAATGAAGCTAAACATGAGTTCATACTGATATCTTTGACTCTGCTTCAGTACCACATGATTCATTCTATCCTTACCCCCATGCTTATCTGTAACCTTACTCTCCAGAAATGAGAAACCTGGTTCTCATCATCTGCAGTCCACTTACTTGTTTGTTCAGTCTCATTATACATGCACAGTTTCATAATTGTTAACCATATCCCAGTGAGAAATGACTTTAACAACTAGAGAAGTTTTATCTTTTTTTAAAAATCCTTTTGTCATTTAGAGTTCCCAGTCAAAACACTATTTTCCAAAGTTACTTAGGCCAGGACCTTTCAGAACCTTTTTTTCTCTGTCCTCCATATTTTAATTTTACTTCTTATAGGCTGGTCTAAATTACAAGTAATTATATATATAAAACTTATCAAAAAATTTCCCTTACTAATTACAGAGCCTTAGCTCTGTATGGTTTTCTTTCTCTCTGACTTACGTGGCCAAAAAAAAAAAAAAACCCTTTTCTGAAAGTAAAACTTCCTGAGGTTTAGTCAGAATAGTACTCTGTCATTTGGTTATTGGTTGATATATTTATGATTTGGACTTACAGTTATTACAGCTTCAAATATTTTTCATAGTACATTTTGAGAAATGCTGTTTAGTGGAGCATTAAGATCCTTGCAAGTAAACAAGTATAATATTTGAGTGCTCAGAATTTACCTGTATTCTTATAGTAATTTTATATGGATTAACTCATTTAATCCCCTCAAGAAGTCTGTGAGGTAAGTACTTTATTATTTTGCCCCTTTTAAAGATGAGGAAATTAAGACACTGAGAGATTTAGCAATTTGACCACAGTCACATAGCTAGTAAATGGCAGAGCTGGAATTCGTATGTTGCCAGTCTGATTGTGGAGCCTACACTAACAATCACTTTGCTATATTACCTCTAAATAAGAAATGTTCAAAGTGTTGTAAGAGTTACAGAGGAAGTAAAACACGATGATGTGAGAGAATGACTGAGAGCGTCCTTAGGGTACTTCTTACAGAAGTCCTCTCTTAGGAGATGTTATTTGACAGATGAGAAAGAGCCAGTTATGTGAAGAGCTGAGGAAAGAGTGATTCTTATGGGAGAATATCAAGTGCAAAGCCTTCCCATGAAAAGGAGTTTGAGATGAGAACAGAAAGACACCCAGTGTGGCTACGTGCAGTGAGCATGAGGGCCTGTAGTGTTACTTACAGGTGAGGTTACATGTAGTAAGTCATTTAGTGCTCAAAATAACCCATTACCTCAATTTTATAGATGAGAAAATTGATACAGTAATCTGCATTGGCTGAAATTACGTCTTTTCTCTCCCATTTACTCTTTATCCCACTGCAGTCTAATTTCTACTTCTTATGTCACTAAACTTGCTCTTGCTAAAGTAACCAATGACAATAATACCGTTGGCCATTTTCTCAAGAAACTCAACCCCTTGACTTCCACCCTGCCGCCCTCTTCTGTTTATCCTGGAGCTTCTCATTGTGTTGCTCATTCCCTTTGAGGGCTTGCCTTCCTCTGCCTGTCCCAAAAGAAGTGGTGGTCCCAGGGTTAGCCAGTTGCCCTTCTCAGCCTTTACAGTAAGCAAGTCGTAGTTATCCCTGTGGTTTCAGTTACCGTGTATCTACCAATCACCCACCAAGCTGTTTTTCCAGCATTAGTATTCAAAGCATCAGAGATTGTCTTATCTAACTGCTTATGTATCTTCACTTTAAACTCCTTTTGTCCAAACTGAACTTATTTACCTATCTAAAGTTTTTCTTTGATTTGTTGTTTTTCAAAGACATGTGGACTATTGACTTCATCATTCAAGGAACTTTGGAGTCTTTCATGTTTCCTCCCTCTTTCTCTCTCCTCACATACATTCATTTACTATTCATTCTGCTGATTTTGCCATCTGAATATTTCTTGAATCGGCCATTTCCCTAGTATCCCTGTTTCAGCCACTGCCTTATTAGGAACTACTTCCTTACCTTCTCACTGGTTTTCCTGTCTTCATTTTTATGTCTGTAATACTCACATCAGAATTGCCGGACTGGTAAGTCTAAAACACAGTTAGAAAATTCTTCTTTAACACCCCATTGTCAACTGAATAAAGTCTGAACTCTTTACCAGGTCATTAAGCCTCATCATGATTTGGGACTGGTTCTCTATCTTAACTCATAATTTCTGCTTTCCATTTTCCACTCTAGCCATAAAAAACTACTTTTTGAAGATTCCTTGAATGTACATGCTAGTTCTGAACTGTTGACCATTGCTTATGTAGTCCATCTCCTTGGAATGACTTCATTTTCTTCTTCCCTTTTCTTTTTGCCTGTCTAACTCCTTTGCATCTTTTAAGACTCAGCATAGGCTTTATCTCCTCCAGAAAGCCTTTTCAGACCCATACTTTTTAAAAAATTTTTTATTGGAGTATAGTTGATTTACAATGTTTATTAATTTCAGCTGTACAGCAAAGTGAATCAGTTATACATATACGTATATCCACTCTTCTTTAGATTCTTTTCCCACATAGGTCATCACAGAATATTGAGTGTAGAGGTCCCTGTGCTATACAGTAGTCCTTATTAGCTATCTATTTTATTTTTATTAAAAAATTTTTTTAAAATTTATTTTTGACTGCGTTGGGTCTTCATTGCCGCACGTGGCTTTCTCTAGTTGTGGCGAGCGAGGGCTACTCTTCATTGCGGTGCATGGGCTTCTCATTGCGGTGGCTTCTCTTGTTGTGGAGCTCGGGCTCTAGGCACACGGGCTTCAGTAGTTGCGACATGCGGGCCCTAGAGCGCAGGCTCAGTAGTCATGGCTCATGGGCTTAGCTGCTCCGCAGCATGTGGCATCTTCCTGGACCAGGGATCGAACCCGTGTCCCCTGCATTGGCAGGTGAATTCTTAATCACTGTGCCACCAGGGAAGTCCAAGTTATGTATTTTATATATAGTAGTGTGTATATGTCAATCCCAATCTCCCAATTTATCCCTTCCCCCCTTTTCCCCCTGGTAACCATAAGTTTATTTTCTATATCTGTGACTCTGTTTCTCTTTTGTAAATAAGTTCATTTGTATCATTTGTTTTAGGTTCCACATCTAAGTGATATCATATGATATTTGTCTTTCTCTGTCTGACTTCACTTAGTATGATAATCTCTAGGTCCATCCATGTTGCTGCAAATGGCATTATTTCAATTATTTTTATATGGCTGAGTAGTATTCCATTGTATATAAGTAGTACATATTCTTTATCCTGTTCATCTGTCAATGGACATTTAGGTTGTTTCCGTATCTTGGCTATTGTAAATAGTGCTGCTATGAACATTGGGGTGCTAGTATCTTTTTGAATTAGAGTTTTCTCCAGATATATGCCCAGGAATGGGATTGCTGGATCATATGGTAGTTCTATTTTTGGTTTTTTAAGGAATCTCCATACTGTTCTCCATAATGGTCGTACCAATTTACATTCCCAACAGTGTGGGAGGGATCCCTTTTCTGTACACCTTCTCCAGCATTTATTGTTTGTAGATATTTTGATGATGGCTACTCTGACCCGTGTGAGGTGATACCACATTGTAGTTTTGATTTGCATTTCCCTGATAATTAGCAATGTGAGCATCTTTTCATGTGCTTTTTGGCCATCTGTATGTCATTTTTGGAGAAATGTCTATTTAGATTTTCTGCCCATTTTTTGATTGGGTTGTTTGGTTTTTTGACATAGAGCTGCATGAGCTGTTTGTATATTTTGGAGATTAATCCCTTGTCGATTGCTTCGTTTGCAAATTTTTTCTCCCATTTTGTGGGTTGTCAGACCCATACTCTTGTCTGGATTGTCAAGTTCCCTCTGAAATAATCTGTTAGTAACTGTGTTATGTCTCAAGCAACTAGAACAGTGTCTGGCACAAGAGAAGACACTCAGTTAAGAATTTGTTGAATGAATTATTTTAGTATTGGAGAGGCAGTATAAAGTAGTTCCTCTGGACCCAAACTGTCTGGGATTAGCAAACCTGACTTTGCTATTTGACTATCTGTGCTCTCTCCCTGTACCTCAGTTTCTTCCCTTGTAAAATGAAGATAATGATATCTTCATAAGATTGCTGTGAAGCTTAAATTTGTTAATGCAGGTAAAGCATTTAGAACAGTGCCTGGCATTTAGTGTTCAGTAAATAATGTGTTATAGCCATTGCTGCCCTTGGAATGTTTTAATTTATGTATTCGAGTCCCCCCACTGTCCTCGAATTAGAGAATGAATAAACAAACCAACTAATCCTGGGTTTTAAAATGAAAGACAAATTCCTAGCTTTTGAGAATGTCTTGGCGAGCTAACCATTAGTCTTTCTTGCAGCTCCAGCATTTGGTGTTCTGTCACAAATTTGAAATTGGCATTAGTGATGATTAGCCTTTCTTAATTGTTCTACTTAATTAGTTTTTTAAATTCCTGTACACTTTTCTTATTAATAACACTGTTTAAACTCTAGGAATGCCCTTTATTTATGCTTAGTCTTCATATAGCCTATCCTGTAGCATTAACCAGCCTTTCCTATTATGGATTAAGGTGTGAGGGTGATAGCTCTGCTGATATTGTGCTTTTTATTAATTTGGGAGATAAACTGAAGTATGTTGCAGAGAAAGATTGAACAACGGGGTAGAATGGGGAAACTGGAAAAATTCCCACTTCAGAGTCAAACCTGCACATTATCCCTTCACTCCTTGGCTTAAAATAAATTCTGAGAATATTGGACGCTCATAATCAAATGTAATTTCAGTAAACACAGTCTGGAGGCAATATAAGTCATTAAAAATGATCGATGCCTCTGCCTTCTTCCATTATTGTAAACAATTGGGACTTGTTTACTTAAAATCTTTTTTATGGCAATCACTGTTCAATTTTTCATAAGCCTCTCCTTTTACTTTAATGTCTCATTTTTTTCTGAACACCAGAACTGTCTATATAATCTTGGCAAATTTGATAGAAGTACTGTTTGTTTTGGTTTGTTTGTTTTTATCTCTGAACTTGCTGTTACATTTGTAGATTTTCCCAGTCTTGCTAAATCTTGATTATGTGAAACTAGTCAGTTTTTCTTATAAACGTTTGTTTTGAACAGAAGTTATCAGTATTCATTCTTCTTCATTATCCCTTTGAAAATACTAAAGAAACTAGTTTTTTTTTAAAGTCTGAGTTGCCAAAGGAAACTTCTTACTAATAAACTAATTTCAAAGAAAAATGGAAAACCTAATAGATCAGTCTTTTTTTAGAAACTAATGCCATAGAATGACTGTGCTGTTGGGAAATGCTTCCTTTTTTTTAAAGGTCACTGTCTTCTGCCACTGAGCATTTTAGTTGAGGACTCTGAAGTGGCATGTTTGTATGAGAAAAGCGTATAGATGGATGGGGAAAACGGTATAATGATACTTAGGCTTGTTAGATAGGAGTGGCTGTTATCACGAGAAAAGACATATTCCCACCCCCTTTTTGGTCAAAATTGTAGTAAGTGGTATTATTTCTCTTTATAAAATAATTTGTTCTAATAAGCTCTGAGATACTCCCTATTCTTTAATCTCTCTTTTTTCCCCTGAACTTTGAAATATAATTTTATTCATACTGACTCACAACTATGCTGAAGTTGGATTTATAGGTTGTTGTTTGAACCTGTTACGGTTGGTGAATATTTTTCATTTTCTTACGCTGAGAAATGCCTGGAGATACCAATGTAACAGCCATTTTTTAACAAGGGGTTTTTTTTCCTCCTCTGGTTAACTGACATTTTTATATTCCTACTTGACTTTTTCTTTTTTGAGGTTTTTAAAATCAAATTTCTTTTGTTTGTGAGTATTAGAAATGAAATTCAAACTAATTTATTCAAAAAAGGGAATTAGTGTTGATGGCAAGGATACTGGGGATTTCACAGTACTGTACTTTGAAGGTAGAAGTACAACCAGGCTTCATGAGGGGGAGGGGAACCAGGAACTGGAAACTCATCAGTAACTCAGGCAGCTGTTTTCTCCCCACCCTGGGGCAGCATTATCTCTTCTGCTTCTCCCTACTTGTCTACTTCATTTTTCCCTCTCTGCATGTTGTCTTTTACCACTGCGCATGGCCGAACAAGTCCTCTAACTCTTAAATTCTTAATATTCACTCATGGTTCTGTGATCCCATGCTAAACCCTGGAAAAAAATCCAGCTTGAGGCAAATGTCTATGTCTGGTCCAATCAGCTATGGCAGATGAAATCAAGGTTTTAGAGAACTTTTCAGGCCCCATTTCTATGATAGGGGAGTGCATACAGGGCATACAACTCTCAGGGGAGAGGTATGTCGGTAGGCTACATAGATACCGTAAAAGGTGGTGATTGCAAAGGAATACTAAATAACATGAAATAAAATTAAGTTTTTTTTGAAATAAAAAGGAGACCACTCATTAGCTTTATGTAGTAGTAAAGAACTTAAATTATTTCATCACCAGTCCATAGGTGGTTATTCTGAAAACTGTAAAAATATCTCCCTTTTTCAAATAAGAGCTGATTTTTTAGCTTCTGCATATAGAATTTGAAGTTTGAATCATGCTATTTCATGAACACAAATAATCTTATATTAATATTATTATTAATACATCATGTCATTTTCTATTTAACAAGCGTTTACTGACTGCCTGTCCTTTTTTAGGGACTGTGCTAAAACATATTTACAGAGCTAGAGATGTAACATTGCCTACTCTCAAAGAATTCCTAATCTAGTTGAGAAGAGTAGATGTTCAAAGAAATGATTACAGTGTTAATGTGATAATCGTAATAGAGGTATATACAGGATGGTCTTAAAGTATAAGGAAAGAGAATGACAATCTCTTCTAGGGAAGGGGATCAGGAAGGGCTTCAAAGAGCATGTCTCAAATATTACACGGGAGCTGGCCATTTGAACGGGCATTCTGGCAGAAAGAACTGAATTTACAAAGGTAGTGTGGAGTTTGGTATGACTGAAGTGAATTTTACATCATTCAATTTACTGAAGCTAAAATGAAAACTTATTTTTTCATATCTGTCCTTCACATGATAGTGCGTACTTCTTTTTTCAAAGGAGGATTATAGATTTTAGAATACTCATCATTTTGTTTGTAACTGTGATGTCACTTTTGAAAATGAGTCTTCACTGATCATTTGCTTTCAGGCTCCTTTATCAAATTTTTCTAATACTGGTTGGTTGGTTAGTTTACTTTTATGGTTATTTTTTTCCTGTTCAAGCATAAAACTCCATACAGTGGATGACTGAAAATGCAAGGGCTTATAAAACTTATGAATATCACAGTTTTTATAAAAGTAAACAGTGAAAACAATACATAGCATAAGCCTAGTATAATTTTAAAAGATAAGTCTCTAAAACTGATCTATGTCAGTACTGAAATTACACACGCAATTATTTTGTAAAATACTTTACGTCAGTTTTTTTCTCCTATAGAGTCGTACCTACCTTTAAGCAAAAGGAGTGTGAGCAGTTGGCAGAATGCTTTTTGCTTCACTACTCTGATCAGTTGATTAATGCCTTTACGTCTCTTTTCAATTGCTTTATCCACCCATTCATGACTCCTGTTCCACAGCTGTCACAGATAACCAACCACCCAAAAAACAAAAAACCCAAAAAACCCCAAATCCAGAGGTCCATAGTTGACTGTTCTGAGAAGTGACTGAGATAGGTGAGAAGGAGAGAAAAGATACTTGTGGCCAGCTTTGCGGTGGTGGGAGTGGTGATGGTGAGTGTGTGTGTTTCATGTATGAGGTTGTTTTCCTGTAGCAAGCTCAAAAATACCACCATTGTCACCCAGGTCACAAATTGTAACTGTTTCTCATCCCCTTTCACAAATCTATCAGTCTGCCTTTTGTCACTTTTATCCTTCAACTATGCTTCTGATACTGTGTAGGAAGGAAGTGATGAGCAAAGAAAAGGCCATATGCCTCTTATTTGTTGCTCCTTTTGTTTGGAATGCTCTTCCATCTCTCCTCTATTACCCTACTCATATTTCAAGATTTAGATGATAACTCTTTCTTTTCTGACACCTGAAGCCTAAACTGTGTGTCCTTCTTGTGCTTTCTGTGATTACTTCTGTTATAGTCTTATCTCTTACAGTGATTGTTTGTTTACTTGTTTGCCTTCTCTATTAAACTCATGTAAGGCAAGGCCATACATAAATTATTTGTCTTTGTGTTCCCAGTGCCTGGTACAGAGCCTGGCATATGGTAAGGTTGCCATTTTGGGATTCTTGTTTGCAAACTATAGAAATCAACTCTGGTTAAAAAGAATTTATTGGAAGGATAGTAGTTAGCTTACAGAAATGACTGAAAGACTGGAGAGCCAGACTCTGAGAACAAAGAGGAAACCAACTAATCAACCTCAGGGCTAGACCATAGCCAAAGGAATGCCACAGAAATGTCCTTTTTGTTTAAGATACCTTTGACTCCTCCACAGGATGCTGGATGCCATTGCTGGAACACTGCCTCTGGGTACTGTATGTCACTGCCCTAAGAATGAATTTTAAACTGTCTCTGCAACTTTAGCTCTAGAGTCAAATTCTGCATGAAAGCATCTAACTGACCAATCTATGTGCCTGGTTCCTAAATAGCAAAGCAAGTATCTGGTCTTTTTGGCTTCCATGGTTGACTCTATCTAGGGCTTACCTTCCTTCCAAGACACACACAGTGGCAGATTTTTTAAATATAGTAAAGGAGTTCAGATGCTGAACGGTCAAAAATAAAACTCTGACGCATGTCCTTTTCAATAAACATTTGGTAAATGTTTATTAGATGAATGATTGAGAGAATCAGAGTCATAATTTCCTGTCTCTAAACCTTTACATCATCAAGTCTCAAAGTGATTATGATGCTACTTCTATAATTCAGAACAAAATCATTTCCAAAACATCAAATAAATATAAGCAAAATCAGCAAAGTTCTGATTTCTTAAAATGATGATCCCTCATTGTGAAATTATTTAAATAAAATTATTTGAATTAAACTTTTCTTGGTGCACTTTTTTGCCATAACCTAAGCACATGTTTATTTGCTCGTATGATAATCTAACACTAACTGGAGCTAGGATTTGAGCTTGGCCAAACTGATTGCAGAGCACTTGACTTCTCTTCTTATAGTGTTTGTATAGTTGTATTCAGCAATGACTTAATTGAAACAAAACAACAACAAACTAATATTTTAGAGAGGTCCGTCAGAGAAATGTTTCTGCTTGGAAAAAACAAGTTTTTATTTCCTAAGCCATCTTACCCATCCAATATAAGGTCCTTTTTTTTTTTTTTTTTTGCGGTACGCGGGCCTCTCACTGCTGTGGCCTCTCCCGTTGCGGAGCACAGGCTCCGGACGCGCAGGCTCAGCGGCCATGGCTCACGGGCCCAGCCGCTCCGCGGCATGTGGGATCTTCCCGGACCGGGGCACGAACCCGCGTCCCCCACATCGGCAGGCGGTCTCCCAGCCACTGCGCCACCAGGGAAGCCCCATCCTTGTATTTAAATAATAGTTTAACCATATATTAAACTTCATTTTTTACAACATTTAAAAAATATCACTCCATTACCTTACTAATTGGAAGTCTGGAGTCAGATTTTTTTTTGGTAGGTGAACTACTTTTTCTTTCTGGGAATTTTTAGAATTTTTTTCTTTGAGATGTTCTAAGAGTTCCTTATAAGGTGTTTAGGTGTTTTTTTCTTATCTGTTATACCAAACGGACATCTTATATCTTTAATTCTTGGAAATTATTGGTCATTATTTCTCAAGTATTTCCTTATCTCTGTTTTTTTCTCACATTCTGAAAGCCCTATTATTTAGATATTGGCTCTGTTTTTCCTAGCCTCCGTATGTGTTCAAAACTAATTCTTTTATTTTTTTTCCTTTTAAATACACTTTATTTTTTAGAGCAGTTTTAGATTCACAGCAAAATTGAGCAGAAATTACAGACAGTTTCCATATACTGCTGCCACCACACAAACACAGCTTCCTCCACTGTCAACATCCCACACCAGAGTGGTACATTTGTTATAATCCATGAACCTACACTGACACATCATTATCACCAAAGTCCATAGTTTATATTAGGGTTCCTTCTTTGTGTTGTACATTCTGTGGTTTTTGACAAATGTATAACATATCTGCCATTGTAGTATCATACAGAATAGTTTCACTGCCTTAAATATCCTCTGTGCTTATTAGACTATTTATCCCTTCTTCCTAACTTGCTGGCAACTGCTGATCTTTTTACTGTTTTCATAGTTTTGTCTTTTCCAGAATGTCATATAGTTGAAATTATATAGTATAAAGCCTTTTTAGATTGGCTTTTTTCACTTGGTAATATGCATGTAAAGTTCTTCCATGTCTTTTCATGGCTTGGTAGCTCATTTCATCATAGAACTGAATAATATTCCAATGTCTGGATGTACCACAGTTAATTTATCCATTCACCTACTGAAGAACATTTTAGTTCCTTTCAAGTGTGGCAGTTATGAATAAAGCTGTTGTAAACATTGTGTGCAGGTTTTTGTGTGGACGTGTTTCCAACTCATTTGGGTAAATACTAGGAAGTGTGATTGATGGGTCATACGGTAAGAGTATGCTTAGTTTTGCAAGAAACTGCCAAACTGTCTCCCACAGTGACTATATGATTCATCTTGCATTCCCACCAGCAATGAGTGAGAGTTCCTGCCACCCCAGATTCTTGGATTATTTGGTGTTGTCAGTGTCCTGCATTTGGGCCATTCTAATAGGAGTGTGGTGATTTCTCATTGTTATTTTACTTTGCATTTCCCTAATGATATATGATGTGGAGCATCTTTTCATATGTTTACTTGCCATCTGTATATCTTCTTTAGGGAGGTATCTGTTCAGGTCTTTTGCCCATTTTTTATGGGTGGTTAATTTTCTTATTGTCAAGTTTCAAGTGTTCTTTATATATTTTGGATAACAGTCCTATATCAGATACATCTTTTGCAAATATTTCCTTTGTCTGTGGGTTGTCTTCTTATTCTTTTAAGCCTCCATATTTTTAAACTTTTATAATATATATTTTCAATTGCTTTATACCTTCTTAATATCTCATTCTGATCATCTACTCACTGATTTTATTTTCAACTATATTATTCATTTTTTCCCTCATATCAAATACAATATTCAACTATATTTATATTCATTTTGTTATTTAACCTATCTGACTTAGAATTTCAATTATCTTATTTTTAATACCCAATATCTGTAGTTGGTTCTTCATTATTCCTTATTATTTTCCTAATATCCTACTTTAGTTTCCTGAAGATGTTTGTCCTGCTTATTTAAGAAATATGTTTGGTCCGGACCAAAAATTCTGTTTCCTCTGGGATAGGTTGTTCTGTTCTTGGCCTTTTTTTTCTTTCACCCTTCTTTTGTATTCCTGCAGTGTTTATTTTTTTCTTTTCTGGAGCCCATATTCACTTGAGACTGTCAACTACCTTGACTGATAATATGTACAGGCAGTCCCAGGTTCAAATTTATGCCTTTCCTGCTGAATTTATAGAGTATAAGTATGTGTGTGGGCAGAGAAATAGGTTTAGGTCTAAAGGTGGAGATATGCCAGAGAAATAGTTCTGTTTTTGCTATTAGATGTGCAGGTAGAGATATCATGCAGGCATTTTGGATCTCAGTAGAGAGTCATGGTTGGTGATATAAATTTGAAAGTGAGCAGCAGTTAGTGGAACTAAAAATTTTCCTGGGAATAAGAAGAAAGAGAAGGTCCTGAAGTTTGGTTTGATTGGTGAAAGAAGGTTAAGGGAGTTTAAAGAATAGAAGTGTATCTAAGGCTGGTCCTGGCCATCAGAATGTTTAGAAGGAGCAATGTGTCATCTAGCCTCACCAACCTGATCTGCTTTATCTTTGTCAAATCTGGGTCATTGTTTCAGGCTTCTGTGGAATAGTCTACATGGTATGTAGTAGCAAGAGACCTGGGATAAGGAGTTTTAGGCCCTGCTCTGCTAGTGATGAACTGTGCTATTTTGGGCAAGTCATATTTACCTTTCTACCTTTTATACTCTAAAACTTCTATGAATCTTTAAGGAGGTATGGTTATAAATAATCTAGACCAATAGTTTGACTAAAAAATATATATATTTTCTTGAGATGTTTCACCAAAATAGAATTAGTTAATAAGAGTACCATTAGTTTTAAGTACTGATGGATTACTTTTCAGAAAAATTCTTCTAATTCACGCTGCCATTAGCAATTTTTTGTTAAGTATTTATTTATTTATTTGGGCTGCACCAGGTCTCAGTTGCGGCATGTGGGATCTTCATTGCGGCATGTGGAATTCTTAGTTGCGGCAAGCAAACTCTCAGTTGTGGCATGCATGTGGGATCTAGTTCCCTGACCAGGGATCAAACTCGGGCCCCCTGCACTGGAAGCATAGAGTCTTACCCACTGCACCACCAGGGAGGTCCCAACAATTTTTTTAAATGTTTATTTTAGTTCCCTGACCAGCCGGGCCCCCTGTGTTGGGAGCGAGGAGTCTTAATCACCGGACCACCAGGAAAGTCCCCCACTGACAGTTTTTAAGTGTGCTTATTTCCTTACAGCACTACAGCATTGGGTTTAATTTTTTTTTCATATTTGTTAATTTACTGGACATGATGTAAAACCTTGAAGTTTAATTTCTGTAATTATTTGCAAGGCTATCAATTCTTCCAAGTATTTGGGTTTTCTTGTGTATGAACTATTTGTTTGTAGTCTTTGATCATCTAGTAAGTCCTACAGATTAAAAAATTGTATCAGTCATTATTAAGTGGGAGAATAACAGATGTCTCAAAGTTGTTTTCAAGTATTAATTCTCAAAGTTTTTTTCAGGTGCTTATTAACAAATAAATATGTTACTTGTTACAGTTTGTGGGGAAAAGTGGATTTTAAGCCTTTAAAAGGCTTAAAGTACTATATTTAAATAGGTGGTGAAATGAAATAGTTAAGAAAGTGAAATGTTAACATTAACCAAATGAGAGAACTATAAATCTTGATATCTACTTTTCAAGAAAGGTGATATTTTTAATCAATGAATCTCATTTGTATTATATGTTAATATAGCTGAATTTTAGATTACTTGTCTTCTGAAAATGTATTTTTAATCACCCCAGTGAGTATTATTTCGAGTAACCATGAAATGGAGAAGAAAAACCAGATATTTTATGTTTAAGAGAAGCTTTTGGTAACATCCCATTGGTGGCAACAATTCATTTTAGATACCAGCTAACAAATGTTTATGATGATTCAGGGGACTTCCCTGGTGGTCCAGTGGTTAAGAATCCATCTTCCAATGAAGGGGGCATGGGTTCAATCCCTGGTCAGGGAACTAGGATCCCACATGCCACGGGGCAACTGAGCCCACACACTCTGGAGCCCGAGTGCCACAACTAGAGGGCTTGCGTACCACAACTGCTGAGCCTGTGCACTCTGGAGCCCGTGCACCACAACTAGAGAGAAACCTGCATGCTGCAACAAAGGTCCCACATGCCACAACTAAGACCCAACACAGCCAAAAAAATAAATAAATAAAAATAAATACTAAAAAAAAAGTTAACTCCTATCAACACATTAAAAAAATGTTTATGATAATTCAAAGAGGAGGCAAGAACTTTGCGATGTGAGAGTGTTATTCATATGGGAAATTAAGTAAAAAAAAAAAGATGGTGCAAGAGACAAAATTTAAAATGAGACTTCCCTCTCACTCTAGACTGGTAAGCATCATATATTTGCATTTCATATATAGTATTGAATATGAACAGATTTTCAGTATGAGACTGGTAGTTGTTTATAGGGAATTGTTTATAGGAATGATAAATCTAATAGTTTCTTTATTTAAAAAGAATGTAAATAGCATTAAAAATTCTCCAGGGCTTCCCTGGTGACGCAGTGGTTAAGAATCTGCCTGCCAGGGCTTCCCTGGTGGCGCAGTGGTTTAGAGTCCACCGGCCGATGCAGGGGACATGGGTTCGTGCCCCAGTCTGGGAGGATCCCACGTGCCACGGAGCGGCTAGCCCCGTGAGCCATGGCCACTGGGCCTGCGTGTCTGGAGCCTGTTTTCCGCAACGAGAGAGGCCGCAACAGCGAGAGGCCTGCGTACCGCAAAAAAAAAAAAAAAAGAATCTGCCTGCCAATGCAGGGGACACAGGTTCAAGCCCTGGTTTGGGAAGATCCCACGTGCCGCAGAGCAACTAAGCCAGTGTGCCACAACTACTAAGCCTGCGCTCTAGAGCCTGTGAGCCACAACTACTGAGCCCACAAGCCACAACTGCTGAAGCCTGTGTGCCTAGAGCCCATGCTCCACAACAAGAGAAGCCACCGCAAAGAGAAGCCCACACACCGCAGTGAAGAGTAGCCCCCACTCGCCACAACTAGAGAAAACCCTTGTGCAGCAATGAAGACCTAACGCAGCCTAAAATAAATAAATTAATTAATTTAAAAAAATTCTCCGGATACAATTTCCCCATACCTCTCTAACCATTTCTCACTTTTCTCCATCGCATTTCTGCACTATTTTTTTTACTCATCTTTTTTTATTACTTTTCTTGCCATATCTCTTTGTTCAACTTCTTTCATTTTCTGTTTTACTCTTTTCTCTGAGTTTTAGTCATTCATTCTTTTTCTTACCTGCCAATTGCCCCACTCTCTTCAGTCAGTTTAACTTCTCCCACTTACCTGTTAACTTTTTTTGTCCATCAAAGCCCACGTTCATGAATTAACACACAGGGCTCCCCAAGGACTTACTTTCTTCTCTTTCATTCTTGAATTGAAGTATGGTATAGAAGAACTCCAAATTAAAAGCCATGAGAGTTGAGTCATAAATTGATGTATTTGGTCTTAGGCAAGCTGTTTAATGTTTATGCCTCAATTTCTTCATTTATAAAAAGGATTGAAGCTAAGTCTCCAAGGAGCCTCCTAGCTCTACAATCCTATGATTCTGTGGTGTCTTAACTTTCACATGTTTTTCCTACTGTGCTGACCTCATTCATTTAATAAATATTTATACACCTACCATGTATTTATAACTCCTATAATTTATGTGAGGAATCAAAAGAAATAAAAGACAGGGTTCCTGCCTTTGAATTGTTTATAGTCTGTCTGGAGAGGCAAGAGGTATCTGCATATTAACCTTCAGTTATTTCCGGTCTGTTCCTGTTCTTTCTACACCAGATCCATATTCTCAAGGGAATACCAGCTATTTTATTTTCTTTATTTTTTAAAACATCAGTTTTACAGGGTTTTTGTTTTTGTTTTTTTCCGGTGGCCACGCCTCACAGCATGTGGACTCTTAGTTCCCTGACCAGGGATCGAACCTGCTCCCTCTGCATTGGAAGCTCAGAGTCTTAACCACTGGACCACTGAGGAAGTCCCTGCTACCTTAGTTCAAACCTAATTTCTGGGGGAGGGGCAAGTTTACCTCTGAACACAGTAAAAGACTCATTTTTATTTTCTTATACATGTAGGAATCCCCACTGTAGTTGTTCTGTAGCATTACTTTATGTTGTCCTCTTGATTCCAGTCTGGAATTTATTCATGATAGGAAAATTTATCTCAGAACCAAAGGGATTGATTTTTATTGTGATTTAGTAGATGATCACTCTCTGTCCCTATCTTTGCGTGCATACATATGTCTGTGCATTTATGTTTGTATAATCATATTCAAATGTAATGTTCCAGATGGCTGAGTGAATGCGACCAACAAGTCTTTCCACACGTATATGCTTTCTTCTCTGGTTTGTTTCTGCACCTATGTTGTAAGGGGGTATTGCTTTTAGAGAGTTGTCTTTTCCTTTCATTGGCCCTATGTGCTCTCTGGTAAAAATATACCACTCCACAGGGATTAGGGACAGTGTGGGGAGGACAGGAGGGAAGTGGGCGTACTTATAAAAGGTCAACACTGGGACTTCCCTGGTGGTCCAGTGGTTAAGACTGTGCACTCCCAATACTGGGGGGCCCCGGTTCGATTCCTGGTCAGGGAATTAGATCATGCATGCCACAACTAAAAAAGATCCCACATGCTGCAATGAAGATCCTGCATGCGGCAACAAAGATCCTGTATGCCACAACTAAGACCTGGCACAGCCAAATAAATAAATATTTTAAATAAATAATTAAATAAAAAATAAAAGGTCAGCACTAAGGATCCTTGTGATGGAACTGTTCTGTATCCTGACTTTGGTGATAAGTACATGAAGCAACACGTAATAAAATTGTATAGAACTAAGTACACACACACACACACACAAACACATATACACATGTGAATACAAGTAAAATTGGGGAAAACAGAATAAGATAGGGGAATTGCATCAATGTCAATATCCCTACTGTGATTGTACTATAATTTTGCAAGATGTTACAATTGGGAGAAACTGGGTAAAAAGTATACCAGATCTCTATTATTTTTTTCAACTGAATGTGAATCTATAATTATTTCAAAAGTTCAATTAAAGATAATAGCAATTTAAAGGGGTCTGTGCTGAAAGATAATTTAACATATATAGCTGCAGGAAGCACACTGACATATCACTTTGAGGAGCATGACTTTCCATTTACATCAAAGGATGCTCTGCTAAATAGATTTTATGCATTTTTTATTGCAAGTTTTCTTATGCATGTATGGAAAGTGAAGCAGTAGCTGTGATGTGTTGTCTCCATTAACAGAAGAACTTTGTAAACACTTAAGTGATGCCAGTTTTATATCAGTCTCATCTTCTGTGTACTGGGAAATCAGTTAATTCTAATAATGGGTCAATTTTTTCATACAATTCATAGAATCAAAGGTTTTGGAAGTTCATACTGTCGGAGAGGAAACATTTAATATTGTGAATGCTGCTGTAAATCTAAAACTTTCAACATTGAACAAAATGCTTTTTTTAAAAATAAATTTATTTATTTTATTTATTTATTTTTGGCTGCGTTGGGTCTTTGTTGCTGCACGCGGGCTTCCTCTAGTTGCGGCGAGCAGGAGCTACTCTTCATTGCAGTGCTTGGGCTTCTCACTGCGGTGGCTTCTCTTGTTGTGGAGCACGGGCTCTAGGCATGCGGGCTTCAGTAGTTGTGGCTCGTGGGCTCAGTAGTTGTGGCTCGCGGGCTCTAGAGTGTAGGCTCAGCAGTTGTGGTGCACAGGCTTAGTTGCTTTGTGGCATGTGGGATCTTCCCGGACCAGGGCTCGAACCTGTGTCTCCTGCATTGGCAGGCAGATTCTTACCCACTGTGCCACCAGGGAAGCCCCATTGCTTTGTTTATTGAGTAACAAACACATATTAAGTTTAGTGGAGCATAGAGTCATGGTCAAAAACAAAATGTTTGTACTATATTAAGAAACTCAGTGTAGCAGAAAATTTATTTGGAATTGGTTATATACTACATTCACAATCCATGATTGCATCAAAACAAGCCTGATATTCTATCAATAAAATAGGAGCTGTAGTTTTCAAAATTTGCAAGTGTTTTTACATACATAGAGTATTTCAGCTAGAACATTTTTATGATAATCTGATGGTGAATTTAAAAAATGTTTCAGCAGGTCAATATTTACATTGTTTCTTTGCTGCCTGTCAGCAATAAGATTTTAGAAATATTTGAAAAATATATGTACCACTCCATATTTACTGACTGAAAATACTCAGTGAATCTGAGATGGAGTGGTATCCTAGTTTTTAAAACATATATATCTATTTTAACCATTTTTAGCAATCTAAAATGTAACAAGATTGTACTTATGTTACTTCTCATTCATTCTTTTCACCCTCCATTCCATTCTAAGACACTTAATCAAATCTCGACTCAAATGATTTTGGCCCTTTCCCCACTCCTCTCCTACTTCCCAGACACACACCAAGGACCAACCAAGTTAGGTAAATCTGGTGTCTGCTGTTGTTGCTATTTCCCCATTATTAGTAGATATTCAGTATTGGATAAAGCTGTGGTTTCTTCCTCTTGTGCTCGTGCTTATATTTTTCTTCTAGGAATGAGATACTATACATAATGCCTAAGAAATAGGCATGTTTTTCTTTCTCCTTGTTCCTGTACACGTTTAGTCTTTTGTGCCCTTATTATTTTTTTGTTTTCTCTCTTTGTCCCCCTCATTTGCTTTTTTTTTTTTAAGTATATATCTATTCTCGACTGAAACGTGTTTTCTGGAGGAGCTGGTATATGAAAATTACTTGTTGACTCTTTAACCATATGAAAACAATATATGCAACCATTTTGTTTGAAAATTATCATTGTTAACAGGACTTTTAAGTATCCACAGGCATCTTAGGGGGAAATATTTGATTGGAATTAATTTAAGCTTAATTCTTATTCTTTTTAACACAGTATTTCTCAAACTCCAAGGCTTGCAGAATTCACAAATTGAGATCTGGCATCATTTTCAGAGAGAGACTTTCAGTAATGTGTAAGTAGTTTTTTTTTTTATTTTGATTTGTTTTTATTAGCTGTTTTCTGTATAAACACAGTGAAATGTTAATTTACCAGATCTCTTAATAAGAATTTGGCATATATTCACCAAGTAACGATTATGAGTAACAAGTGACACAAAATAACTTACTGAAAGGAGATATTTTAAGCATGCCCTGGGTCAGTATTAACTGAACACCATTTATTAGAAACAGCATCTCCAAATATAAAGAATACTGGTTTGAGGGACTTGAGTTCTTGTCCAGGCTCTAGCACTAACTAGCTGGGTCTCCTTAAGTAAGCCATCTTCTGTGCTTCAGTTTCTTTGACTATAAAATAAAGGATAAGACTATCACTAATGAAAAGATCTCTTCCCCTTTAAAGGTCTATTATTCCTATCTTAATTTTTTTTAATATAAATTGTTAATCTTTCAAAAAGGAACCTTCAAATTACACAGCTGTGTTTTGATTTTTTTGTTGTTGGCTTTTGCTCGGGAATAGATATTGAGAGAGGAAGTGGTTCCAGAGTAGACTAGAAGACAAATAAGTGCCCCCTCGCTTAAGAAATTTGCCCCACATAGTCCATCAATTTGGGTTACTAAAAACTTACTTTTAAAAAGTCAAGTTGGGGGATTTCCCTGGTGGTCCAGTAGTAAAGAATCCACCTTCCAATGCTGGGGATGCGGGTTCAATCCCTGGTCAGTGAACTAAGATCCCACATGCTGCAGGGCAACTAAGTCCATGCGCCACAACTACTGAGCTCACGTGCCTCAACTAGAGCCCACATGCCGCAAACTACAGAACCCACACACTCTGGAACCCACGGGCCACAACTACAGAGCCCACGCATCCTGGAGCCTGCGTGCCACAACTAGAGAAGAGAAAACGCACACGCCACAACTAGAGAGAAGGCCGCACGCTGCAATGAAGAGCCTGTGCGCCACAACGAAAGATCCTGCACGCCTCAGCGAAGATCCCGCGTGTTGCAACTAAGACCTGATGCAGCCAAAAATAAATAAATAAATAAACCTTAAAAAAAAAAAAAAACAGTTCCCAATTCAAGTGAAAAAAAAGCAAGGAGCATATTGTAGTAGATACAATATGCAAAAAGAAAAACAAAGTCAAGTTGGCTTGGATGGGTTAAACCTTTTTTAAAAGAAAGCAAACCTACTGTTAAATATGATATACAAATAAGATTTCTTTCCTTTCAAAATCTCCATAGAATACTGATGCTGAAGGAGTGCCAGTTTTCAAGGAGATGGGGAAAGGAACAACAAAGTAGGAGTCACTTCTATGCATGGAGCTTTCAGGAGAAACTGGTAGAAAAACTTTGGGGGCTTCCCTGGTGGCACAGTGGTTAAGAATCCGCCTGTCAATACAGGGGACACGGGTTCGAGCCCTGGTCTGGGAAGATCCCACATGCTGCGGAGCAACTAAGTCCGTGCACCACAACTACTGAGCCTGCGCTCTAGAGCCCATGAGCCACAACTACTGAGCCCACATGCCACAGCTGCTGAAGCCTGCACGCCTAGAGCCCGTGCTCTGCAACAAGAGAAACCACCTCAATAAGAAGCCACACACTGCAATGAAGAGTAGCCCCCACTCTTCGCAACTAGAGAAAGGCTGCATGCAGCAACGAAGACCCAATGCAGCGAAAAATAAATAAATAAAATATGAATCAATTTATTTTAAAAAAATGAAAAACTTTGCGCAGGGTGAAGGCAGGCACTTGGGATCTGGAAGGGTGGTAGGAGAAAAGATGGCTAGAGGTGGAATAAAGGAATAGAAAGAGATGTGGAAAAATAAAACTAAACAAGAAACTCTTTGAAGGCAGAGGCTAGCTTTTATCAGTATCGTCACTGGCTCTTAGAATAGTGTCTCATCTTAAAAAGTATTTATGAAAAATTCATTGAATGAATGAATCAATTACTTATTCAGTAAATTTCTAATTTCGCCCACAGCCCTGATGGTTAGTTAGACTCAAATCATCTAGTTTATCTGTGTTTACCCTACATTCAAAAACTATAGTATTTAAGGTAATTGGGGTTCAGAAAATTGACTCTGAATTATAGAAAAAAGACATTACATTTAGTATAATATACTTGAGGAAGGTTATAAAGTGAACTATTTATTCACTTAAAATTTTTTTAAGCACCTACCTACCATACTTTGGGTACCATCTGGGAGAGGAAAAATGGGGTACTGATTATAGTGTATATTTCTATTTGATGGAATATTATGCAGTCATTTAGTATAATTATGAAGATTATAACAGTTTAGACTAATGCTTTTTAAATAAAATAAAAATATTTATATTTTATATTGTAACTGCATATAGAAGAAGAAGAAGACTAGGAAACTTCGTTAAATATAAACCAGGTTTATTATTGTGAATGGGATTATAGAATTTCTTTTTCCTTCTACTGTTCTGTACAGTTCACAAAGTTTAAATGAAAATCCACATACATTTAAATTGTTTTGAAAACTAAGATGAACATATATTGTCTAGAAAAAGGTAATAGTGTATCATCAAAGGGAAAGAGCAAAACTGTATTTGAAGGACAGTAGATAGATTACCTTGGTTGGAAGAAAAATGAAAGGTGAAGTTTAGAAAAAGATGGGAATGAAGGTCTCTAGCTCAGTTTTGATAATGTAAGAAAAGATGAGCTAGGTTAGGTTTTTAACTGTGGAATTACATTTTTTTTTAAAAGAAAGAAAATTTCTTCTAGCTTATTTATTGAAGTGAACTGGAGTGAGGGGGAGTTGAACTGGTCCATTGTGTTATCAACCGTTTTCATGTATAATCTTGAGTTTATGACTATACTAGGCCCTGTCTCAAAGACTTTGCTCCTTTTACCATTTCAGTAATAGTATATAATTTTGCAAAATTTATGTTCAGATTCGTTTTTCATATATCTTTAAAATGTTATCCCTGATTTCCACTCTTGCCTTTTCTTGTCCTTAGAGTTAGCCTAGGTAGCAAATGCTTTACTACTTGACCTAATGGAGTGATAGAAGAAATAAAAAGGAATCTGAATTGATGGGGCAGAGATAGAAAGGGAGAAAAACAGGTCAGTCTCCCTTAGTTGCTGAATAGGTAAGAGCTTTCTTGTAATGATTTCTCAATTTCGCTCCCATGAACCTTTTAGGAATAGAGAGCACATCCTTTTTGTTTTCTAATCTCAAAGAAAATAGATGTAATTTGAAATGAAATACTAGCCAAGTAGGTATCTGAAATTTTAAGATGTCTGTAAACATCTTATGAGCTAACTCCTTAAGTTATCTGTATCATGTTGAACGAAGAGGAATTAAAAAGACAATAACTGATTAATGATGTAGTATTATTACTTGAACTTTAGTAAAGTTGTTTCAGGGTTTTATACTACCGTGATTATTTCGAGAACTGTTGGATCAAATATTTGTTTTGTGTGGCCCCCCCATTTCCAAAACGAATTTAAGGAAATTTACCTTCTAAGAAAAAGAAAAGAAATTTACCTCCTAATTGTCTAGGGTTTTTGCTCTGATGTACTACACTAAAAGTCCAAGTTTTGTACATGATGACTACGAATGCTTTCCTCAAATGCTCTTTCCAAGTAATTATTGTTGGCTCTTACCAACATAAGGCATTTTGTCTTAATATATGTTTAGTATTTTCCATGAGGATTGTAAATTTTACACTCCAATGGAAGTCTCTTGGTTTCTTGAAATTGTTAGGAAATACTATTCATTATTTATTTCTGTGTTAAAGATTTTCAGTATTTTCTCTGCCTTGTAATTTGTAACAACGTCTTCCCCCTAGTTTCTAAACCTCAAACTTACTTTAAAAATAGTTGATTTAAAATAAAAAGTAGAGGTGCATTTTCAGTATTATAGACTCTTTCTGAGAGAATTAAAGAGCATTTAGATCTAGAAGTCACCTGGGATGTTGCCAGCTGTGCTGTTGACATTATATGCTTTGTCACCAGTGAGTGCCTTCAGGTATTTTTGCCTACCTTCTTTACCACTCTCCACACCCGAATGAATAAATGGAAAACAACAATAACAACAACAAGGCAAGGGAACTGGAGTAATGTATAATTTACTATTCTGTCAATAAAAGTAAGAATATTTTATCACCACTTTAAAATTGATTGCTCTTATATGTATTGATGAAGAACTTTAACTTGTTCCCTTTTAGTAGTTATTTACTATATTCAACTGCAAATCAGATCAAATGATAAAAATTTGTAAACCAGGAAGATGTAACAAAAACAATTTTCATACAGTTTTTTCCCAAATATCTGCTTATGCATATAATAGCTGTTTATTTCCAATGGCTAAGGTAGTAGCTTTCAAAAGAACCTATTAAACATATGTATGTTTTCATCATAGTACTGTTTCCATTCTCTTTCCCTTCTTTCTGCATAGCAGGATATAAAACTTTATTGTATGTAATAGTAACTATACGCTTTAGTTTAAATAACACGACGTTAGAGTCTAAGAAAAATGAGAATATTTAAATCTCTTCATTATGATGAAAGGAAAGTGCTCTACTAAGGTAATTTTTAAGACTCGTGTCTATCAAGAGCTTATAATTTAAAATTTATGCACACATAAAAGCAAATAAACACTTACAGAAGCTGTAAGTGTATGTGTTGCTTTGACCCAATAATTCTACTTCAGTAAATTTATCCTGAAAAAAATAAGAGTTGCAACCAGAGGTTTATGTTCAAGGTTATTCATCTTAGCATTTAAAAACTATCAGCAAAATAAGTAGGTGTAATAAATGATCAACAGTAAGGAAGTAGGTCAATAATGTTATGTCCGTTAAAATACTGTGCAGCCATTAAAGAGTTATTTTCAAACACTATTTAATGAAGAAAATAAGTTAAATACAAAAGTGCTTTGTTTTCCTACTTTAAAAAAATGGATAGATGGTCAGCTGTTTTTTTGTAGAACACCTGTAATAGGCCGTCAGCTGAGAGTGACTATCAGTGTTTAACAGTTTTCCAGGAGACCAGGTTATTATTACTTTCCTTTACTGTCAGTCTGGGACAGTAGGGATTTCTGAAAAGTTTAAGCCGTTCGTTTTGTGCAGAAATCTTATGTGTAAGGGAATTGCTACATAGGAGCCATATATACCTAAATAAAACTAGTAGGAACATTCGATCCTTTTTTAGGTGTGTTTTCTAAGCAAAGAGTGAGAATATTTATAGAGTATATTTAAGCAATGGATACAAATTCCAAAAAATGTGGCATGAATTCTGAAAACTCATGACATTAGCCATATAGAAAATTAAATGAATTTTGGGATTATGATGAAAGTGGTGATAATTATATTATAAACAAGTATATTACATAAGAATTTCTTTGCCTCCAGGTATTTTATAGTCTACAAAAGAAGGCTGTTTACTTTAAATAGCATATTCTAAAGTATGTTCTGTGGGTTTTTTGTAGTTTTTAAGTGGGAAAATAGGGTTTGTTGTTCAGATAGACTGGGGAAATCCTGGATTAAGGGAAGTTAATCAGGTACCTTTATCAAAAGATTTCCAAGGCTTTAATTTTTTTATATATATTATAAATATACAGTACAATATTTGTCCATAAAATCCTTTCTTTGAATTTTTTGGAACTAAGTCTAACATGAGACACATGTTTGGAAATTTCTGTTTTAGGTTAAACTTTTTTTCCTATAATTCTTATATAAGTAATGACAGTACTGTGGTGGGGCCTGGGGGTGGGAATGTCTTCTCCTAGTTCAAGAAACAAATAAGGTTTAAGTGATACTAGACAACTGAAGGAGATTTTGCTATTAAAGTGTTTGCAAATACATGATGAATTCCACTTTGTGTATTTTTTCTTTGTATTTGTTATAAGCATGCATTACCGTTAAAATCGCTGCCCTACTTTTATTATTTGAAGTTCTTCTGGTTTTTGTATCTTCTGAAACTCATTCAGAGTGGATTTTTCTTAGTGTGTTTTATAATTTTAGAATAGGAGGTCATCTTCAACAGGGCTTTATCTGTGGAAAACCTGTGTTGAGGGTACCCTCTAGAACTTTTTTGCATTTGCTTCCCCAGGGCTATCACTAGCCTGGGAACACAGTTATCATTAATATCTCAGTTTGGAGCATCCTGGGACCATGCAGATGGCTTAAGATCAAACCTCAGATCCAAGTGTGAGTAGGCCTATTGTTATACATTCTCAGAAGAGACTTTTTACTTCCCCCAAAGTAGGGCTCAGATTGAGGCAAACTTTATTATCTCCCTGTACCAGTGGATGGATTTTTAAAATCCACTCCTTAACTGGGGATGTAGTTCTTTGAGGCTCTTCTTTTTATACAGATGTCTCAGTTCTAATCCCCTATCTTATGTGGTCCCAAAGCATTGTCTCCTGTCCCTGTAATACCTTTTAAAAATACACGCCCCTTGATTACTGAGGAGATCAGCCAAATTCTCCCACCCAGTATGAGCTTATACACTGCATTCTGGCATTTTGGCTTCCTCACTGTTTTGGGGCCCTGGGAATTTCCCCTTACATTTTTACAAGTTAGTCTATGCATTTAAAAGAATGTGTGTTTTTTTGTTGTCTACTTAGGTAATCTAGGCTTCCATATTGCCAAAAATGGAAATTTATGCATTAATTTTATAATCAAAAAATAATGCTAAATATAGTCCTTTTTTTTTTTTTTTTTTTTTTGCGGTACGCGGGCCTCTCACTGTTCTGGCCTCTCCCGTTGCGGAGCACAGGCTCCGGACACGCAGGCTCAGCGGCCAGCCGCTCCGCGGCATGTGGGATCTTCCCGGACCGGGGCACGAACCCATGTTCCCTGCATCGGCAGGCGGACTCTCAACCATTGCGCCACCAGGGAAGCCCTATAGTCCTTTTTTTTTAAAAAGCATACTTTTAACATATGAAAATGAAATGTGTAATACTAGCATGTTTAATCAGGGAGGTAGTGCACTCTTTTTAGTTTTTCTTATTTGTACACAAACCACTTATATTTATTTGACTTATTATAGGAGAATATTTATTTGACTTATTACAGGAGAATACTATCTTTTACTTTTCTTTCAGATGTAACCTTCTGTAATGGAAGATGATTGAAGATAAGGGGCCTCGTGTTGCTGACTACTTTGTCGTAGCAGGATTAACTGATGTTTCAAAGCCTCTTGAAGAAGAAATTCACTTCAATGATGCTTGTCATAAAGTAGCTAAACCAAAAGAACCTATCACAGATGTTTCAGTTATTATTAAATCTCTTGGGGAGGAAGTGCCACGGGATTACACGTGTATTGATGTTACCCCAACTGGACTGTCAGCTGATCTCAATAATGGAAGTCTTGTGGGGCCGCAGATTTTCCTTTGCTATAGAAGAGGAAGAGATAAGCCTCCACTTACAGATCTGGGGTAAGTAATTTTTAAAAAGAATTATTGTTATTGATCCAAATAATACAACTTATAGATTTTGAAGTTAACTGTTCAATTTGTTTATTAATAGATACATGGCAGCTTTAGAAAAATAGACACGTTTATATCCAGAATCCTGTATTCTCTTCCTGTGTTCCTTATATCTTTTCAGTGTCTCTTCCTTCTACAGGTTCTAGCATTTTTGTCCGAGTTTCTTTCTATTAAAGATAGGGGATGGACTTCCCTGGCGGTCCAGTGGTTAAGACTTCGCCTTCTTTTGCAGGGGGTGCGGGTTTGATCCCTGGTCAGGGAGCTAAGATCCCACATGCCTCGCGGCCAAAAAACCAAAATATAAAACAGAAGCAATATTGTAACAAATTCAATAAAGACTTTAAAAATGGTCCACATCAAAAAAATCTTAAAAAAAAAGATAGGGGAGATAATTTGAAAAACATTTATAGGAAAGTATCAGAAATTAATGTATTATCCTACTCATAAAATTTTTTATTATTTTTAAAGTATGAGAAAAAGGTGGCTTTTAAGGATCGGTTATAATGATCATTATAGTTGGGTGCTTAAGTCTGTATGCATCAAACAAGGGTCTTGGGTAAATTAGTGCCTTATTTAGGATATTGTGTTGAACTCGGGGCTCCCTTTTTATATAATAGCTTTACTGAGTTATAATTCATACCATCCAACTCACCCATTTAAATTGTACAATTCAGTTGTTTTTAGTATATTTATAGAGTTGTGAAACCATCACCACAATAAATTTTATAACATTTTATCATGCCCCCAAAATAAACAATCCTTTATTCATTATAGTTTCTGTCTAATTCTCCCTAACCCCCTCAGCTGTAGACAATCACCAGTCTACTTTCTGTCTCTGTGGATGTGCCCAATTCTGGACATTTTATATCAGTAGAATCATACTGTATATGGTTACCTTGTGGCTGGCTTCTTTCACTTAGCATAATGTTTTCAAGGTTTATACATGTTGTAGTATGTGTCTGTACTTTATTCCTTTATATGGCTGAATGATACTCCATCTTATGGGTCTACCACAATTTATTTATCCATTCATCAGATGATGGACATGTGAGTTGTTTCTACTTTTTGGCTCTTGTGAGTAATGCTACTGGAAATGTTAATGTACAAGTTTTAGTATAGACATATGTTTTCATTTCTCTTGTATATGTACTTAGGAGTGGAATTGCTGGGTCATATGGTAATTCTGTGTTTAGCCTTTTGAGGAACTGCCAGTCTGTCTTCCAAAGTAGCCGTACCACTCTGCATTCCCATCAGCAGTGTATGAAGGTTCCAATTTCTGCCAGTCCTAGCCAACATTTTATATTATAATTTTGATTATAGCTCTCCTAGTGGGTATGAGATGGTATCTAACTGTAGTCTTGATTTGCATTCACCTGATGGCTAATGATGTTGAGCATCGTTTCATGTGCTTATTAGCCATCTATATATCTTTGGAGAAATGTCTATTCAGAATCCTTTACCCATTTTTAAATTGGGTTGTCTTTTTATTGTTCAGCTTTGGGAGTTCTTTATATATTCTACATGTAAGTTCCTTATCATATAAATGGTTTACAAATATTTTTTCTTATTCTGTGGGTTGTCTTTTCACTTTCTTTATGGTATCCTTTGGAGCTGAAAAGTTTTTATTTTGATGAAATCTGATTTATGTATTTTTTTCTTTGTTGCTTGTGTTTTGGTGTTGTATCTAAGAAGGCTTTAACTAATCCAGAGTTACGAAGATTTACATTTAAGTTTTTGTCTAAGAGTTTTATAGTTTCAGCCTTTACATTTAGATCTTTGATCCATTTTGAGTTAATTTTTGTGTATGTTGAGGAAAGATTCCAACCTTACTCTTTGGCATATGGATATCCACTTCCAGCACCATCTGTTGATGAGAATATTCTTTCCCCATTTTCAAAAATTGGTGATAAATGTATGGCTTTATTTCTGGACTCTCAATTCTATTCCATTTGTCTGTATATCTCTCCTATCTAGTACTACACAGTTTTGGTTACTGTGGCTTTGTAGTAAGTTTTTACGTTAGGAAGTGTGAGTCTTCCAAGTTTGTTCTTTTTCAAAATTGTTTTGGTTATTCTGGGTCCCTTGAATTTTCCTATGAATTTTAGGATCACCTTGTCAATTTCTGCAACATTTGGGTTTTTTTAAAAAAAAGAGGAATATATATGTAAAAGAGGAATATATAAATGTAAAAAAATATATATACATATGTATTTATTTATGTAGAAGATTCTCCCTGAAAAACTGAAAGAAAAAGGCCAAAGGTAGGCTAGGAGTAGCTCTAATAATGTCTTCACGATAGATGAAGGGTTTATAGGGAATGAAGATTAACTTTCTTGTTTCCATGGCTCTGTTGCAAAAGGGGATAGGCTTAACTTAAAATATTCTGGTTAAAAATAAGGAAGATAACAATGTCCCTACTAACATCAGTAGAAGGGCTATAAAAGTTCCATCTCCCAATATATTAAGTCTGAAAGTGAATAGCCATGTTTACTCATGCCTAAGGGGAGATAGGATGAATTGGAAGAGCTCCTGAACATTCTTCTACTTTTAAAATTCTATTACTTAATGTTTGATAAAAGTTATATTAAACTCAGTCTTTATTGTGTTAATTCATGAATTAATTACAGTAACTTTAAGTGGGTTTCAGAACAGGTATAGTATTGCTTCATATGAAGTTTACATATTTGGGAAAATAAGCCAGCTATTAGATCTTATTTTTAAAAGATTACGTTAAGTTGCTCCTATGATCACTGATCACTGTCAGAATTCTAGTTTGCAGGGCTTCCCTGGTGGCGCAGTGGTTGAGAGTCCGCCTGCCGATGCAGGGGACACGGGTTCGTGCCGCGGCCCAGGAAGATCCCACATGCCGCGGAGAGGCTGGGCCCGTGAGCCATGGCCGTTGAGCCTGTGTGTCCGGAGCCTGTGCTCCGCAACGGGAGAGGCCACGACAGTGAGAGGCCCGTGTACAGCAAAAAAAAAAAAAAAAAGAATTCTAGTTTGCAAATAAAATGAAGGGAATGTTGCAGATTCTTGTTAGGATGTTGGAGCTGCCTAAATTAGAGATGAGGAATTTTCCAGGCATAGAAAGGATTCACCAACAGGAAAGGACTTGAACTAGAATGAATAAATTAACCACTCTTATGGCTATTCTCATATATTTGTCATTGTGGAGGATATAACATCATTATTGCCTTTAAACTAAGCTTATAGTTTAAATAGATAAGAAAAGTTACCCAACAATATAAAAATCAAAAATAGTGATATAAGTAATATATACAATAGCACAATACCTGATTAAAGAAAATAGGTAGCTTATGTATCAAATGTACTTATATTCCATATCTTTTAAGAATTTGAGGTAGTAAATAGTGGTTTGTTGTTCTGTGTGTTGTATTTTTCTTTTCTTGTTTTCAGTTGAACATCTGTGTGCCAGACATTATTTTGGAGACCCTACTAGTACTCTCATCTAATTCTGCCAAGATCCTATGAGTTAGATTTTTAAATTTTATAGTTGAATAGTATAAGGCTCAGAGAAGTTAAGTAACTGCCTAAGATAATACAGCTGGTACCAGGTGGTAGGAGTTCGAATTCAGATATGTCTAACTTCTCTGTTATAATGCCTTTAAAATTTTTTTTACTTATTTATTTTTTAAAATTGAAGTATAGTTGATTTACAATGTTGTGTTAATTTCTGCTTTACAGCAAGGTGATTAGTTATACATATGTATACATTTTTTATATTCTTTTCCATTATGGTTTACCTCAATATTGAATATAGTTCCCTGTGCTATACAGTAGGACTTTGTTGTTTATCCATTCTATATGTAATAGTTTGACGATGTCATTTTTTAGGATTAAGAAAAAACAAGACAGAAAAGCAAGATTGAGAGGAGGAGGAGTAAGCAATTAGGCTAACATTGGGATATACATAGCTGCTATGATTAAGCATGAAATTTCACTCTAAATTTTCAAAATAGAATGTTTAAAGAAAAAAATTTTTAAGTTTGCTGACAGCTGAGACAAAAGGGAAATTAAAAATTATATTAGAAAGAAATAATATGACCAATTTTTGACACTAAATTTTATTTGTATAATGGGATTTTATAAAAGGGAATACTGATTGATGTTGGGGACATTACCTTCTATAATAATTTTTATAGCAAATGAAGAAACATTTAATATAATAGGGCTTTAATTTTTTTTTTTTTTTTTGCTAATGCCAAAGACTTAGCATTAAAGTACAAATTAGTGAATTCTGTGAGGGAATAAACTAATATTATTCAAGCATGGTGTTTTCTTTGTTTTCCCAAGTACTTTAAGTAACAGTATTTAGAAAACTTAAGGAATGGGTGCCTGGCCTGTCCTTTATTAAAAGCTTATGATTTTACCATAAAGGAGAAGGGGGAAACTTTCATTTGTACTTTTGATGAAAGGTAGACTTAAGGTCATTTACTCTTTTGAAAGCCTTAAAACTCTCTCTTAAAGCTGAAGGAAGTATTGGAGGTAAAAGTGTGCAAGCAAGTTCTCTACTGTATGGCAAGGAGCCTTTTGTAAAATTTTAACTTTGGTCAAAATACAAGGTTGCTTTTTCTAAAGATGATGCTTGGTTTTAGAGACATATGTACACCTATCTGTCATACATACATGATACACCTATCTGTCCATCTGTCTGTCTATCCGTTAAATGGAATGCTAAAATAAGTACCTTTGCACAAAATTGCTATTCTGTGGTTTATGTCAATAAACAGAGGTTGATATAAATTTTCCTTACATTATTAATTTTTGGTAGGGAAAACAGTTACTCTTTAATTTTTTATTTAATTTATTTTTATTTTTTAAAATATTTATTTATTTGGTTGCTCTGGGTCTTAGTTGTGGCAGGCAGGCTCCTTAGTTGCGGCACTTGGGCTCCTTAGTTGCAGCTTGAGGGCTCCTTTAGTTGCGGCTCACTGGCTCTGTAGTTGTGGCATGCGAACTCTTAGTTGCGGCATGCATGTGGGATCTAGTTCCCAGACCAGGGATTGAACCCGGGCCCCCTGAATTGGGAGCACGGAGTCTTAACCACTGTGCCACCAGAGAAGTTCCCAGTTATTCTTTAATTTTATATGGGACGGTGCATTCAAACTTGGCAGTACAATTGGAATATCTGCTACATTTAAGGATCAGTTTATGATTCCTGACAATATTACCTTTCATATTTGCAGGTGCTTTGTAATTGTGTACTAATTTATTTTATTTATTTTTTAGGGTTTTATATGACTGGAAAGAAAGATTGAAACAGGGGTGTGAAGTTATCCAGAGTACTCCTTACGGATGCCCTGCAAATATTAGCGGCAGTACCTCATCACAAAGAATTTATATCACTTACCGAAGAGCCTCTGAAAACATGACTCAGAATGCGTTGGCTGTTACAGACATATGTATTATTATACCCAGTAAAGGAGAAAGTCCACCACACACATTCTGCAAAGTTGACAAGAATCTCAATAACAGTATGGTAAGTGACTCTTTTGCACTGATAAAATTAGCCAAGGATGAAAAGAGCATAATTTAAAATAAATCTTTGGAAAACAGCATAGCACAATTACTGAATTAAAAAATAGATTTTTTAAAGATGTCAGATATTTTATTTTTAGGAAAGTAATTTAGTTGTACTTTCAAAAAGAGCTGTGCAAAAAGCTTTCTTTTTTTTTGTAATTAAATAATTTTTCCCCCTTACTGCAAAAGTGATGCACTCACCAAGGGTCACCCCTCCACTTGTGCACTAGATCCTGTATACTCACCTATTTGAGACATGGATTCAGCAATCCTCCCTACTTTTTTTTGAATCATCAGTTTTTCATTCTCTAGTGGGTTATTTCCTCCAGCATGCAAAAGCATGTTACAATACCTCCCATCTTTACAAAGCTTCTTGATCTTTATATCCCACTCCCATCTGTTCCCCCATTTGATTGTTCTTTATACTAAAACGTCTCAAGAGTTGACTGTATTCTGTCTCCTTCCTCACTTTGACTCTTTCCAGTTAGGCTTTTGTCTCCATCATTCCACCAAGATTGCACTTGTTGAATCCAGTGATCAACTCTTCATGTTAATTTTTTAGTACATTTAGACATAGATGATCACTTCTCCCTTCTTGAAACAGTGGCAGGAAGAGAAGATGCAGTCTCTATCCTCTGTGCTCTCTGGCTTTTTTCCTCCTACCTCACCAGTTATTCCCTTTCTGCCTTTGCTAATTTCTTCCCAATTCGCTAACTGCTACACAACAGAGTGCCCCAGGGTTCAGTCCTCAGACCATTTATCTTTAAATCTTAACTCACTTCGTTGATGATCTAATCATTTAAATACAGGCTATGTGTGGATGACTTCTAAATTTCTGTGCCCCCTCTGGATCTTTCTAATTCATTATCTCTTCTTAGATATCTTATCAAATAGGTTATCTCAAATTTAACATGTCCAAAACTGAACTCCTAGTGTCCCTCTCCAAATCTACTTATCCCCATAATTTTCCTCCTCTAGTAAAAGGAAATTCCACTCTTCTAGTTACTCAGACTAAAAATCCTTGGAGTAATCCTTAACCTTTATCTTCTACCTCTCATTCAGTTCTTCTGTAAATTCTGTTGACTTTCATTTCAAAACATATTTTGAACTTGAACACTTCTCAGCTTCTCCACGTGCTGCAGCCCTGATCCAAGCCATAATCATCTCTTAACTGGATTATTGCAGTGGTCTTCTAATTCAGGAGTTAGGCAAACTTGAATAAAGGGCTAAACGATAAGTTAGCTTTTGCAGGTCATATACAGGCTCTGTCGCAAATTCATCCTTTGTTTTAAAAACAACCTTTATACCAGTCTTAGCTCAGTTGTACAAAAACAGACCTTGGGTCAAACGCAAGCCGTAGTTTGCCAGACCCCTGGTTTAGCTGATCACTGCTTCCACTTCCTCCTACAACCTATTCTTCACATAGCAGCAAGAGGGATGCTTTTAAAACAAATTAGATCATATCTCTCTTTGGTTTACAACCCTTAATGGCTTCCCATCTCACTCTTAGTAAAAGCCAGAGTCCTTCCAGTAGCCTTAAGGCCATGCATGATCTGTAATTGTAATTATCTCTTTTTTTTAATTGCTGTTTTAAATTTTAAAAAGAAATATGTACTCAAAAGAAAAATTGAGACGGGGAGGGGAGCAAATCATGGATCTAGGAAGTAAAGAGTGAAAGTTCTTGCTCCTGCTTCCATCTTTTGTGATCCTTTGCCAGGATTAACAATTAACAATTTGGCTTGTATCCTTCCAGACCCTTTTGTGTGCACATATGTGGAGTATATGTAATATGGATAAATTCATCCTTTATTTTTCAAAAATTGGAAATCTCAATATATTCTGATATAAGCTTTTTTTAACTATCCACCTTTATCAGTTAATATAACTCTCTTCTTAATTCTTTCAATGATTGTATAGTATTCCAGAAAATACAAATGAAGAATGATGAATACAAGTTATTTCCAGTTTTTCCCATTACTAATAATGCTTCTTTGATCAATTTTGTGCCTTTTTCTTTGTATATTTATTGGAGTGTTTCTGGAAGAATAAATAATTGTAACTAGAATTGATGGGTATGGTGTACATTTTGAGAAGTGTTGACAGATTGCTCTGAAAAAGTTGTGACAGTTTATATTCCCAGCAACCGTACTGTATAAGAATGCCCTTTGCCAGGCCCTGTACCTCACCAACACTGGTTGTTATCAATCCCTTTTTAATTATTGACTATCTAATAAGAAATCATTCTAATTTTAATTTGCATTTCTTTGATTATTGTGGAGGTTTAACATCTTTTCATATATAACAGCTTTGAATGGCTAAATATTTCTACATTAAGTGGATGTGCCACAGTTTATTCCATCTTCTATTGTAAGACATTTAGATTCTAAGTTTTTTATATTACAAGCAAAGCTGTTATGACCATAGTTAGAACTACATCCTTCCTAAAATAATTTACATTTATTGAGCTCTTATGTGCTGTCTCTTCTTTTAAGCTAGCAAGAAGAGAAATACCTGAAGCTTTAGGTAAAGCTACAAGAAAAAGAAATGGAGTGTATTGATATGTGACTGGATACAACACAAATTTTAGGAGTCTGAAAATGTTTTTAACCCCCTCAATAAGATAGTAAAATAGATCTGTATTGTGTAGTGGTTAAGATCAGTATAGCCAAATGGTTCAGAGCACAGACTCTGGAACCGGAGTGTCTGGATATGAATCCTATCTCTGACACTTATTGGCTTTGTGACCTTGAGAAAGTAACATAACTTCTCTGTGCCTCAGTTTCACAACTGTAAAATGAGAGTGATAGTAGCATCTACCTTATAAGTAATTGTGATGGTTAAATGAATTTAGAATCATGTTCCAGTACATATAAGAAAACACTATATATGTGTTAGTTTATTATCTATAAATATCTTTCAATTCCAAATTTTCTTTTAGAAAAATCTGCAGTTTTAAGGTAGTAGCAGTATTTGTTTAAAATGTTTAAATAGGTAATTCGAAAAATGGATGCTGACGGTATCTCAGTTGTATCCTAAAAGAGTTATTTGCAGCTATGTGACCCCTACTTGTCAACAGCCATTCATATACAAAATGCCCTATTCTTTCATGCTATCCTTGTATTTTGATTTGATGATTACATGTGACAGTGGAGAGATTATGGTGAAGGAAGAAGATCATGGTAGCAAATAAGTTTTACAGCCTCATGTGGTACTGATAGTGATGACAAGAAGGGTTTTTGAATTCTTCCATAATCTGATGTCCAGCTTAACCTTGTTTCAAGATTTGGTTTGGTGTTTTAGCAAGACTGTTCAGGCTCACAGATACTTGCCCTTTTCCCATTGGTGAATTTTCCTTTATTTTGTAGATTTGTTGGTTTTGGATTCAAAGGAAATTGACAATGTCATTAGAACCATTTCGAGGCCTTATTAATTAATCAAAGTGTTCAAGGTAGACTTGTTGCACTGAAACCAAAACCAGACACGAGTTCCTATTTTTCCTTACTCTGAAGTATTGGTCCCAGTGTTGTCAGAGAGCATTAATTCTCTGCTGAAAGAATAAAGAGGCAGTGTAACATAGTGTGAACAGAATGGACTCCAGCTAAACTGCTGGATTTGCATTCCAGATGCATGTCTTGGACAAGTTCTTTGACTCTTTGTGCCTCAGTTTCCTCATGCATGAAACAAGGATAAAGTAGTATTTTATTTCACAGGCTTTTTGTGAAGATTAAATGTTTCATATCCTTAGTTAACTCTGCTTATTCAGTCCCTTATATGTGCATTTAACGACTGAGGAAGAGCTTTTCTTTTTTCTTTTTTTCAGTTTTATTGAGATATAATTGACATACAACAAGGAAGAGTTGTTTTATTTTATTTTTGCCCAGCGTTTAAGCTCCTCTCAGTTCTCTTAAGAAACATTATAGGAATAAAAACCTCTTAAATGTTTATTTTCTTACTCTTTTTTTAAAATTCTTTAATTTAATTTTATTTTTTTATACAGCAAGCTCCTATTAGTCATCAATTTTATACACATCAGTGTATACATGTCAATCCCACTCGCCCAATTCAGCACATCACCATCCCCACCCCACCCTCCGCGTCTTTCCCCCCTTGGTGTCCATACGTTTGTTCTCTACATCTGTGTCTCAACTTCTGGCCTGCAAACGGTTCATCTGTACCATTTTTCTAGGTTCCACATACATGCATTAATATATGATATTTGTTTTTCTCTTTCTGACTTACTTCACTCTGTATGACAGTCTATAGATCCATCCACGTCTCAACAAATGACCCAATTTCGTTCCTTTTTATGGCTGAGTAATATTCCATTGTATATATATACCACATCTTCTTATCCATTTGTTTGTCGATGGGCATTTAGGTTGCTTCCATGACCGGGCTATTGTAAATAGTGCTTCAATGAACATTGCAGTGCATGTGTCTTTTTGAATTATGGTTTTCTCTGGGTATATGCCCAGTAGTGGGATTGCTGGATCATATGGTAATTCTATTTTTAGTTTTTTAGGGAACCTCCATACTGTTCTCCATAGTGGCTGTATCAGTTTACATTCCCACCAACACTGCAGGAGGGTTCCCTTTTCTCCACACGCTCTCCAGCATTTGTTGTTTGTAGATTTTCTGATGATGCCCATTCTAACTGGTGTGAGGTGATACCTCATTGTAGTTTTGATTTGCATTTCTCTAATAATTAGTGATGTTGAGCAGCTTTTGATGTGCTTCTTGGCCATCTGTATGTCTTCTTTGGAGAAATGTCTATTTAGGTCTTCTGCCCATTTTTGGATGGGGCTGTTTCTTTCTTTAATATTGAGCTGCATGAGCTGTTTATATATTTTGGAGATTAATCCTTTGTCCGTTGATTCATTTGCAATTATTTTCTCCCATTCTGAGGGTTGTCTTTTCGTCTTGTTTATGGTTTCCTTTGCTGTGCAAAAGCTTTTAAGTTTCATTAGGTCCCATTTGTTTATTTTTGTTTTTATTTCCATTACTCTAGGAGGTGAATCAAAAAAAATCTTGCTGTGATTTATGTCAGAGTGTTCTTCCTATGTTTTCCTCTAAGAGTTTTATAGTGTCCTGTCTTACATTTAGGTCTCTAATCCATTTTGAGTTTATTTCTGTGTATGGTGTTAGGGAGTGTTCTAATTTCATTCTTTTACATGTAGCTGTCCAGTTTTCCCAGCACAACTTATTGAAGAGACTGTCTTTTCTCCATTATATATCCTTGCCTCCTTTGTTGTAGATTAGTTGACCATAGGTGCATGGATTTATCTCTGGGCTTTCTATCTTGTTCCATTAATGTATGTTTCTGTTTCTGTGCCAGTACCATATTGTCTTGATTACTGTAGCTTTGTAGTATAGTCTGAAGTCAGGGAGTCTGATTCCTCCAGCTCTATTTTTCTTCCTCAAGACTGCTTTGGCTCTTCGGGGTCTTTTGTGTCTCTATACAAATTTTAAGATTTTTTGTTCTAGTTCTGTAAAAAAATGCCATTGGTAATTTGATACGGATTCCATTGAATCTGTAGATTGCTTTGGGTAGTAGAGTCATTTTCACAATATTGATTCTTCCAATCCAAGAACATGGTATATCTCTCCATCAGTTGATATCATCTTTAATTCCTTTCATCAGTGTCTTATAATTTTCTGCATACAGGTCTTTTGTCTCCTTAGGTAGGTTTATTCCTAGGTATTTTATTCTTTTTGTTGCAATGGTAAACGGGAGTGTTTCCTTAATTTCTCTTTCGGATTTTTCATCTTTAGTGTATAGGAATGCAAGAGATTTCTGTGCATTAATTTTGTATCCTGAAACTTTACCAAATTCATTGATTAGCTCTAGTAGTTTTCTGGTGGCATCTTTAGGATTCTTTATGTATAGTATCATGTCATCTGCAAACAGTGACAGTTTTACTTCCTCTTTTCCAATTTATATTCCTTTTATTTCTTTTTCTTCTCTGACTAGGACTTCCAAAACTATGTTAAATAATAGTGGTGAGAGTGCACATCCTTGTCTTGTTACTGATCTTAGAGGAAATGCTTTCAGTTTTTCACCATCGAGAATGATGTTTGCTGTGGGTTTGTCATATATGGCCTTTATTATGTTGAGGTAGGTTCCCTCTATGCCCACTTTCTGGAGAGTTCTTATCATAAATGGGTGTTGAATTTTGTCAAAAGCTTTTCCTGCATCTACTGAGATGTTCATATGGTTTTTATTCTTCAGTTTGTTAATATGGTGTATCACATTGATTGATTTCCATATATTGAAGAGTCCTTGCATCCCTGGGATAAATCCCACTTGATCATGGTGTATGATCCTTTTAATGTGTTGTTGGATTCTGTTTGCTAGTATTTTGTTGAGGATTTTTGCATCTATATTCATCAGTGATATTGGTCTGTAATTTTCTTTTTTTGTAGTATCTTTGTCTGGTTTTGGTATCAGGGTGATGGTGACCTCATAGAGTGAGTTTGGGAGTGTTCCTTCCTGTGTAATTTTTTGGAAGAGTTGAGAAGGATGGGTGTTAGCTCTTCTGTTAATGTTTCATAGAGTTCACCTTTAAAGCCATCTGGTCCTGGACTTTTGTTTGTTGGAAGATTTTTAATCACAGTTTCAATTTCATTACTTGTGATTGGTCTGTTCATATTTTCTATTTCTTCCTGGTTCAGTTGTGGAAGGATATACCTTTCTAAGAATTTTTCCATTTTTTCCAGGTTGTGCATATTATTGGCATAGAGTTGCTTGTAGTAGTCTCTTAGGATGCTTTGTATTTCTGTGGTGTCTGTTTTAACTTCTCCTTTTTCATTTCTAATTTTATTGATTTGAGTCCTCTCCCTCTTTTTCTTTTTTTTTCTTTTTTTCTTTTGCCATACACGGGCCTCTCACTGTTGTGGCCTCTCCTGTTGCGGAGCACAGGCTCCAGATGCGCAGGCTCAATGGCCATGGCTCACGGGCCCAGCTGCTCCACGGCACGTGGGATCTTCCCGGACTGGGGCACGAACCTGTGTCCCCTGCATCAGCAGGCGGACTCTCAACCACTGTGCCACCAGGGAAGCCCCTCCCTCTTTTTCTTGATGAGTCTGGATAATGGTTTATCAATTTTGTTTATCTTCTCAAAGAACCAGCTTTTAGTTTTATTGATCTTTGCTACTGTTTTCTTTGTTTCTATTTCATTTATTTCTGCTTTGATCTTTATGATTTCTTTCCTTCTGCTAACTTTGAGTTTTCTTTGTTCTTCTTTGTCTAGTTCCTTTAGGTGTAAGTTTAGATTGTTGATTTGAGATTTTTCTTGTTTCTTGAGGTAAGCTTGTATAGCTATAAACTTCCCTCTTAGAACTGCTTTTGCTGCATCCCATAGGTTTTGGATTGTCGTGTTTTCATTGTCATTTGTCTCTAGGTATTTTTTGATTTCCTCTTTGATTTCTTCAGTGATCTCTTGGTTATTTAGTAACATATTGTTTAGCCTGCATGTGTTTGTGTCTTTTACATTTTTTTCCCTGTAATTCATTTCTAATCTCATAGCGTTGTGGTCAGAAAAGATGCTTGATATGATTTCAATTTTCTTATATTTACTGAGGCTTGATTTGTGACCCAAGATGTGATCTATCCTGGAGAATGTTCCATGTGCACTTGAGAAGAAAGTGTAATCTGCTGTTTTTGGATGGAATGTCCTATAAATATCAATGAAATCTATCTGGTCTCTTGTGTCATTTAAAGCTTCTGTTTCCTTATTAATTTTCTGTTTGGATGATCTGTCGATTGGTGTAAGTGAGGCGTTAAAGTCCCCCACTATTATTGTGTTACTGTCGATTTCCTCTTTTATAGCTGTTAGCAGTTGCCTTATGTATTGAGGTGCTCCTATGTTAGGTGCATATATATTTATAATTGTTACATCTTTTTCTTGGATTGATCCCTTGATCATTATGTAGTGTCCTTCCTTGTCTCTTGTAACATTCTTTATTTTAAAGTCTATTTTATCTGATATGAGTATAGCTACTCCAGCTTTCTTTTGATTTCCATTTGCATGGAATATCTTTTTCCATTCCCTCACTTTCAGTCTGTATGTGTCCCTAGGTCTGAAGTGGGTCTCTTGTAGACAGTATGTATATGGATCTTGTTTTTGTATCCATTCAGCAAGCCTGTGTCTTTTGGTTGGAGCGTTTAATCCATTCACGTTTAAGGTAATTATCGATATGTATGTTCCTATGACGATTTTCTTAATTGTATGGGTTTGTTTTTGTAGGTCCTTTTCTTCTCTTGTGTTTCCCACTAAGAGAAGTTCCTTTAGCATTTGTTGTAGAGCTGGTTTGGTGGTGCTGAATTCTCTTAGCTTTTGCTTCTCTGTAAAGCTTTTGATTTCTCTGTTGAATCTGAATGAGATCCTTGCCAGGTAGAGTAATCTTGGTTGTAGGTTCTTCACTTTCATCACTTTAAGTATATCATGCCACTCCCTTCTGGCTTGTAGAGTTTCTGCTGAGAAATCAGCTGTTAACCTTATGGGAGTTGCTTTGTATGTTATTTGTCATTTTTCCCTTGCTGCTTTCGATAATTTTTCTTTGTCTTTAATTTTTGCCAATTTGATTACTATGTGTCTCAGCGTGTTTCTCCTTGGGTTTATCCTGTATGGGACTCTCTGAGCTTCCTGGACTTGGGTGGCTATTTCCTTTCCCATGTTAGGGAAGTTTTCGACTATAATCTCTTCAGATATTTTCTTGGGTCCTTTCTCTCTCTCTTCTCCTTCTGGGACCCCTATAATGCAAATGTTGTTGTGCTTAATGTTGTCCCGGAGGTCTCTTAGGCTGTGTTCATTTCTTTTCATTCTTTTTTCTTTATTCTGTTCCGCAGCAGTGAATTCCACCATTCTGTCTTCCAGGTCACTTATCCGTTCTTCTGCCTCAGTTATTCTGCTATTGATTCCTTCTAGTGTAGTTTTCATTTCAGTTATTGTACTGTTCATCTCTGTTTATTTGTTCTTTAATTCTTCTAGGTCTTTGTTAAACATTTCTTGCATCTTCTTGATCTTTGCCTCCATTCTTTTTCCGAAGTCCTGGATCATCTTCACTATCATTATTCTGAATTCTTTTTCTGGAAGGTTGCCTATCTCCACCTCATTTAGTTGTTTTCCTGGGGTTTTATCTTGTTCCTTCATCTGGTACATAGCCCTCTGCCTTTTCATCTTGTCTGTCTTACTGTGAATGTGGTTTTTGTTCCACAGGCTGCAGGATTGTAGTCCTTCTTGCTTCTCCTGTCTGCCCTCTGGTGGATGAGGCTATCTAAGAGGCTTGTGCAAGTTTCCTGATGGGAGGGACTGGTGGTGGGTAGAGCTGACTGTTGCTCTGGTGGGCAGAGCTCAGTAAAACTTTAATCCACTTGACTGTTGATGGGTGGGGCTGGGTTCTCTCCCTGTTGGTTGTTTTGCCTGAGGCAACCCAACAGTGGAGCCTACCTGGGGTCGTTGGTGGGGCTAATGACAGACTCCGGGAGGGCTCACACCAAGGAGTACTTCCCAGAACTTCTGCTCCCAGTGTCCTTGTCCCAATGGTGAGCCACAGCCACCCCCCCGCCTCTGCAAGAGGTCCTCCAACAGTAGCAGGTAGGTGTGGTTCAGTCTCCTATGGGGTCACTGCTCCTTCCCCTGGGTCCCAATGCACACACTACTTTGTGTGTGCCCTCCAAGAGTGGAGTCTCTGTTTCCCCCAGTCTTGTCAAAGTCCTGCAATCAATTCCCAGTAGACTTCAAAGTCTGATTCTGTAGGAATTCCTCCTCCTGTTGCCGGACCCCAGGTAGGGAAGCCTGATGTGGGGCTCAGAACCTTCACTCCAGTGGGTTGACTTCTGTGGTATAAGTGTTCTCCAGTCTGTGAGTCACCCACCCAACAGTTATGGGATTTGATTTTACTGTGATTGCGCCCCTCCTGCCGTCTCATTGTGGCTTCTCCTTTGTCTTTGGATGTGGGGTATCTTTTTTGGTGAGTTCCATTGTCTTCCTTTCGATGATTGTCCAGCAGCTAGTTGTGATTCTGGTGTTCTCGCAAGAGGGAGTGAGAGCACGTCCTTCTACTCCGCCATCCTATTGTCTTACTCTTAAATCTAGTATCAGTCCTGAATATAGAGAAAGTTCCCTAATCTTAGTGGTAGGTGTCTTTTTTTAAGCAATGGGTTGTGGTTTATATCTTTTAACAGTCTTTGTTTCCATTGACTATAAGATAGTAAAAGCAAATTTAGATCTTTGGAGTAGACGTACAATGACTTCTAACTCGTTCAGAAAAACTAAAATATACATGCAATGCAGGAAACTTATTTTCATACCTGTTAAATGTGTATATGGAGAATCAGGCAATGGTTAGGATTAAATTATTGATGAGTTGATAATACTCAAGAGTATAGTTATTATAGCTTATATTTGATTTGGAGAGATTAGGTAGCTTGATTGAAAGCATCTACTAGTTTTCAAAACCAGGAGGAAAAGAACCCAAAAAACCAAAACCAAAAAAACAATCTAATGGACATGAGGAAATGCATGTTGAGTCTTTCCTCAAGTTCATACGTGATTTTTGTACCAGATTTACAGCTTTGGCCTCAAAAAATATTTCCCCCACTTCTCCACCTCCCATTAAAAGCTTATGGTGGGCTTCCCTGGTGGCTCAGTGGTTGAGAGTCCGCCTGCCGATGCAGGGGACACAGGTTTGTGCCCTGGTTTGGGAAGATCCCACATGCTGCGAGCGGATAGGCCCGTGAGCCATGGCCGCTGAGCCTGCGCATCCGGAGCCTGTGCTCCGCAACGGGTGAGGCCACAACAGTGAGAAGCCCGTGTACCACAAAAATAAATAAATAAATAAAAGCTTACAGCATGGAATATCTTTTTCCATCCCCTCACTTTCAGTCTGTATGTGTCCCTAGGTCTGAAGTGGGTCTCTTGTAGACAGCATATATATGGGTCTTGTTTTTGTATCCATTCAGCCAGTCTATGTCCTTTGGTTGGAGCATTTAATCCATTTACATTTAAGGTAAGTATTGATATGTATGTTCCTATTACCATTTTCTTAATTGTTTTGGGTTTGTTTTGTAGGTCTTTTCCTTCTCTTGTGTTTCCTGCCTAGAGAAGTTCCTTTAGCATTTGTTGTAAAGCTGTTTTGGTGGTGCTGAATTCTCTTAGGTTTGCTTGTCTGTAAAGGTTTTAATTTCTCCGTCAAATGTGAATGAGATCCTGCTGGGTAGAGTAATCTTGGTTGTAGGTTTTTCCTCTTCATCACTTTAAATGTGTCCTGCCACTCCCTTCTGGCTTGCAGAGTTTCTCCTGAAAGATCAGCTGTTAACCTTATGGGGATTCCCTTGTATGTTATTTGTTGTTTTTCCCTTGCTTCTTTTAATATTTTTACTTTGTGTTTAATTTTTGATAGTTTGATTAATATATGTCTTGGTGTGTTTCTCCTTGGATTTATCCTGTATGGGACTCTCTGTGCTGCTGGACTTGATTAGCAATTCTCATATCAGACAAAATAGACTTTAAAACAAAGATTATTACAAGAGACAAAGAAGGACACTACATAATGATCAATGTATCATTCCAAGAAGAAGATATAACAATTGTAAATATTTATGCACCCAACATAGGAGCATCTCAATACATAAGGCAAATACTAACAGCCATAAAAGGGGAAATCGACAGTAACACAATCATAGTAGGGGACTTTAACACCCCACTTTCGCCAGTGGACAGAGCATCCAGAATGAAAATAAATAAGGAAACACAAGCTTTAAATGATAAACAAGATGGACTGAATTGATATTTATAGGACATTCCATCCAGAAACAACAGAATACACTTTCTTCTCAAGTGCTCATGGAACATTCTCCAGGATAGATCATATCTTGGGTCACAAATCAAGCCTTGGTAAATTTAAGAAAATTGAAATCGTATCAAGTATCTTTCCCGACCACAATGCTATGAGACTAGATATCAGTTACAGAAAAAAATTTGTAAAAAATACAAATGCATGGAGGCTAAACAATACACTACTTAATAACCAACAGATCACTGAGGAAATCAAAGAGGCAATCAAAAAATACCTAGAAACAGATAACAATGAAAACACGATGACCCAAAACCTATAGGATGCAGCAAAAGCAGTTCTAAGAGGGAAGTTTTTAACAATACAATCCTATCTTAAGAGACAAGAAACATCTCAAATAAACAACCTAACCTTACACCTAAAGCAATTAGAGAAAGAAGAACAAAAAACCCCCAAAGTTAGCAGAAGGAAAGAAATCATAAAGATCAGATCAGAAATAAATGAAAAAGAAATGAAGGAAACGATAGCAAAGATCAATAAAACTAAAAGCTGGTTCTTTGAGAAGATAAACAAAATTGATAAGCCATTAGCCAGACTCATCAAGAAAAAAAGGGAGAAAACTCAAATCAATAGAACTAGAAATGAAAAAAGGGACATAACAACTGACACTGCAGAAATACAAAGGATCATGAGAGATTACTACAAGCAGCTGTATGCCAATAAAATGGACAACCTGGAAAACATGGACAAATTCTTAGAAATGCACAAGCTTCCAAGACTGAACCAGGAAGAAATAGAAAATATGAAGAGACCAATCACAAGCACTGAAATTGAGACTGTGATTAAAAATCTTCCAACAAACGAAAGCCCAGGACCTGATGGCTTCACCGGCGAATTCTATGAAACATTTAGAGAAGAGCTAACACCTATCCTTCTCAAACTCTTCCAAAATATAGCAGAGGGGGCTTCCCCGGTGGCTCAGTGGTTGAGAGTCCGCCTGCCGATGCAGGTGACAGGGGTTCGTGCCCCGGTCCGGGAAGATCCCACATGCCGCGGAGCGGCTGGGCCCGTGAACCATGGCCGCTGAGCCTGTGCTTCCGGAGTCTGTGCTCTGCAACGGGAGAGGCCACAATGGTGAGAGGCCCGCGTACTGCAAAAAAAAAAAATATATATATATATATATATATATATATATATATATATATATACGTATATATATAGCAGAGGGAGGAACACTCCCAAACTCTACTAGGCCACCATCACCCTGATACCAAAACCAGACAAAGATTTCAGAAAGAAAGAAACCTACAGGCCAATATCACTGATGAATATACATGAAAAAATCCTCAAAATACTAGCAAACAGAATCCAACAGCACATAAAAAGGATCATACACCATGAACAAGTGGGGTTTATCCCAGGAATGCAAGGATTCTTCAATATACGCAAATCAATCAATGTGATACACCATATTAACAAATTGAAGGAGAAAAACCATATGATCATCTCAATAGATGCAGAGAAAGCTTTCGACAAAATTCAACACCCATTTATGATAAAAACCCTGCAGAAAGTAGGCATAGACGGAACTTACTTCAACAAAATAAAGGCCATATATGACAAATCTACAGCCAACATCGTCCTCAATGGTGAAAAACTGAAACCATTTCCAGTAAGATCAGGAACAAGACAAGGTTGCCCACTCTCACCACTGTTATTCAACATAGTTTTGGAAGTTTTAGCCACAGCAATCAGAGAAGAAAAAGAAATAAAAGGAATCCAAATCGGAAAAGAAGAAGTAAAGCTGTCACTGTTTGCAGATGACATGATACTATACATAGAGAATCCTAAAGATGCTACCAGAAAACTAGTGGAGCTAATCAATGAATTTGGTAAAGTAACAGGATACAAAATTAATGCACAGAAATCTCTTGCATTCCTATACACTAATGGTGAAAAATCTGAAAGTGAAATTAAGAAAACACTCCCATTTACCGTTGCATCAAAAAGAATAAAATATCTAGGAATAAACCTACCTAAGGAGACAAAAGACCTGTATGCAGAAAATTATAAGACACTGATGAAAGGAATTAAAGATGATACCAACAGATGGAGAGATATACCATGTTCTTGGATTGGAAGAATCAACATAGTGAAAATGACTCTACTACCCAAAGCAATCTACAGATTCAACGCAATCCCTATCAAACTACCACTGGCATTTTTCACAGAACTAGAACAAAAAATTTCACAATTTGTATGGAGACACAAAAGACCCCAAATAGCCAAAGCAATCTTGAGAAAGAAAAACGGAGCTGGAGGAATCAGGCTCCCTGACTTCAGACTATACTACAAAGCTACAGTAATCAAGACAGTATGTTACTAGCACAAAAACAGAAATATAGATCAGTGGAACAGGATAGAAATCCCAGAGATAAACCCACGCACATATGGTCACCTTATCTTTGATAAGGGAGGCAAGAATATACAGTGGAGAAAAGACAGCCTCTTCAATAAGTGGTGCTGGGAGAACTGGACAGCTACATGTAAAAGAATGAAATTAGAACACTCCCTTACACCATACACAAAAATAAACTCAAAATGGATTAAAGAGCTAAATGTAAGGCCAAACACTATCAAACTCTTAGAGGAAAACATAGGCACAACACTCTATGACATAAATCACAGCAAGATCTTTTTTCATCCACCTCCAAGAGTAATGGAAAAAAAAACAAAAATAAACAAATGGAACCTAATGAAACTTAAAAGCTTTTGCACGGCAAAGGAAATCATAAACAAGACGAAAAGACAACCCTCAGAATGGGAGAAAATATTTGCAAATGAAGCAACTGACAAAGGATTAATCTCCAAAATTTACAAGCAGCTCATGCAGCTCAATATCAAAAAAACAAACAACACAATCCCAAAATGGGCAGAAGACCTAAATAGACATTTCGCCAAAGAACATATACAGATTGCCAACAAACACATGAAAGAATGCTCAACATCATTAATCATTAGAGAAATGCAAATCAAAATTACAATGTGATATCATCTCACACCAGTCAGAATGGCCATGATCAAAAAATCTACAAACAGTAAATGCTGGAGAGGGTGTGGAGAAAGGGAACCCTCTTGCACTGTTGGTGGGAATGTAAATTGATACAGCCACTATGGAGAACGGTATGGAGTTTCCTTAAAATACTAAAAATAGAACTACCATACGACCCAGCAATCCCACTACTGGGCATATACCCTGAGAAAACCATAATTCCAAAAGAGTCATGTACCACAATGTTCATTGCAGCTCTATTTACAATAGCCAGGACATGGAAGCAACCTAAGTGTCCATCATCAGATGAATGGATAAAGAAGATGTGGCACATATCTACAATGGAATATTACTCAGCCATAAAAAGAAACGAAATTGAGTTATTTGTAGTGAGGTGGATGGACCTAGAGTCTGTCATACAGAGTGAAGTAAGTCAGAAAGAGAAAAGCAAATACCGTATGCTAACACATATATATGGAATCTAAAAGAAAAAAATAATCATCATGAAGAACCTTGAGGCAAGATGGGATTAAAGACACAGACCTACTAGAGAGTGGACTTGAGGATATGGGGATGGGGAAGGGTAAGCTGGGACAAAGTGAGAGAGTGGCACGGACATACATACACTACCAAATGTAAAATAGATAGCTAGTGGGAAGCAGCCTCATAACTCAGGGAGATCAGCTCAGTGCTTTGTGACCACCTAGAGGGGTGGGATAGGGAGGGAGACGCAAGAGGGAAGAGATATGGGGATATATGTGCATGTATAACTGATTCACTTTGTTATAAAGCAGAAACTAACACACCATTGTAAAGCAATTATACTCCAATAAAGATGTTAAAAAAAAAAAAAAGGCAAGGGGCCTTCCCTGGTGGTGCAGTGGTCAAGAATCTGCCTGCCAATTCAGGGGACGTGGGTTCGAGCCCTAGTCTGGAAGATCCCACATGTTGCAGAGCAACTAAGCCCGTGGGCCACAAGTACTGCGCTTGCGCTGTAGAGCCCATGAGCCACAGCTACTGAGCCCATGCACCTAGAACTTGTGCTCCGCAACAAGAGAAGCCACCACAATGAGAAGCCCGAGCACCACAACAAAGAGTAGCCCCAGGGCTTCCCTGGTGGCGCAGTGGTTGAGAGTCCGCCTGCCGATGCAGGGGACACGGGTTCGTGCCCTGGTCCGGGAAGATCCCACATGCCGCAGAGCGGCTGGGCCCGTGAGCCATGGCCGCTGAGCCTGCGCAGCCGGAGCCTGTGCTCCGCAACGGGAGAGGCCACAACAGTGAGAGGCCCACGTACAGCAAAAAAAAAAAAAAAAAAAAAGAGTAGCCCCAGCTTGCAGCAACTAGAGAAAGCCCGTGCGCAGCAACGAAGACCCAATGCAGACAAAATTAAAAAATAATAAATAAATTTATTTTTAAAAATAAAAGCTTGTGGCAAAAGTTTTCAAGAATTACGTTTTTTGGGCTTCCTTGGTGGCGCAGTGTTTGAGAGTCTGCCTGCCGATGCAGGGGATGCGGGTTCGTGCCCCGGTCTGGGAGGATCCCACATGCCACGGAGCGGCTGGGCCCGTGAGCCATGGCCGCTGGGCCTGTGCGTCCGGAGCCTGTGCTCCGCAACGGGAGAGGCCACAACAGTGAGAGGCCCGCATACTGCAAAAAAAAAAAGAATTACTAGTTTTTTAACCTTTGAACCATAAGCCTTAAGTGATTTGGACTTTGATTGATTTAGAATAGAATAGTAATATTTTAGAGCTGGAAGAGAACTTAAGAGTGTCATATGGTCCAAAACTGCAAAAATGTGTAGTTAAGGATATTTAGTCCAGGTGCTTTGATTCACACAGCAAATTTTTGGCCAATTTGGGACTTTCTCCTCAGTTTTTAACTCATTGAGGGTATTTTTTAATATTCTCTACAAATGGCTCTTGTTTTACCACTTTTCAGGAATGTCAGTGTTTGATTTAGCAAGTTGATTTAGAAAAGCGGAGTTATTAACAAACCAAGTAGTTAAATCATGCACCTAATTCCAGAAGAAAGGTTTTTTCCATGGCAAACCACAGTGTGGATATTTTATGGGTTAAATGTTTAAAGTATTTTAAGAACAATGGCTCTTCTACTTTCTTTTTTGCCGAACCTTTGTATAAGAAGAAATTTAGAAGAAGCTTCTTGTATCCTTGGCTCTTTTCTTCCAGAGCCCTTATAACTTTTACTTTAAGTCTTTGTTTTTTATTTTAGGTTATTCCTTTCAGTTTCTACCATATCCACATGGTCATATATAGTTCCTTTTTTATCATCACAAAAGTTATTGAAGGTTATTTTGTTATCTTTACAAATTTGGCTTATTGGGAACTGGAGTTGAGACTTTGCAATACAGGACCCTTTATAAATTTTTTATCCACCAGATAAACTAAAAGTCCAGTTTGCCTACATTCATAATATCCACTTGAATTTTATACATCCATTCTTTTTTTTTTTTTTTTTTGTGGTATGCGGGCCTCTCACTGTTGTGGCCTCCTCCATTGCGGAGCACAGGCTCCGGACGCGCAGGCTCAGCGGCCATGGCTCACGGGCCCAGCCGCTCCACGGCATGTGGGATCTTCCTGGACCGGGGCACGAACCCGTGTCCCGTGCATCGGCAGGCAGACTCTCAACCACTGCGCCACCAGGGAAGCCCTATACATCCATTCTTTTGATGCAAAAATATTGAAATGTTTATTAAAAAACAAAATCCCAACAGAGCAATGAGCATAACTTAATGTCCTAAATAAGTAGGATTTAACATACTAATCTGCTGGGGACATATTGAAAACGTTTAAGAAAGTGGAAAATTTCTAGATGATGAGCCAAGTTATTGTATCATTGTTCATAATAGTCCCCCCAAAAGGAAACAACCTAAATGTCCCTCAGTAAGGGAATGGATAAAAGAAACTATGTTTCTTTCATTAATAGAATCCAGCGGTTCAGATGAAGAAAGTAGATCTGTATCAACGTAACTAATTCTCATAATCATTTTGATGAGTGAGAAAGCAAGCCATAAAGGAGTATATTCAGCGCATCACCGTTTATATAAAGTTATAAAGCATACAAAACAATGATACGTACTTAAAGATGTGTATATTTACATAGTAGAAATTTTTAAAGTGCATGTGAATGAAATGCGCTAGCTTCAGGCTAGTAGTTAGAGGACAGAAAGGGATGGAAGGTGATGCCTCAATCTCTAGAGGACAGAAAGGGATGGAAGATGAGGTTTTAGTTAAATCTGTAATTTTTTTGTTTCTTTATAAATTAAAATATCGGAAGCAAATAAGGTCATTGTTAACATTTGTTAAAACTAGGGGGTGAGTAAATGGGTGTTTGTTATGGTAATCTCTTAATATTTAAAAAATGTATTTCTTAACATAAGTGTATTTTCTTTATATATTTGTTCTCAGTGCTAAGTATCTGTCCTCATGTACTGGTCCATGTAGGCACTCTCCATCATGTATGCACAAACACATCCCCTCACATTCATTCCTTTAACAAGTATTTATTAAGTATTTCTACATAATAGGCACTGTTTTGGGTGCTAGGTACAGCAGTGGACAAAACAAAGCCCTTACCATCATGGAGCTTATGTTCTAGTGGTGGGAGGCAGATAATAAATAAGAGAATATACAATATGCCCAGTGGTGGTAAGTGCTATCTAAGAAAAAAAAAAAAAAAAAAAAAAAAACGGATAGGGGCAGTAGGGAGGACTGGGGAGGGTAGAGGGAGACTTGTTATTGTATATAAGGTGATGAAAGGAAGGCTGTCTAATAAAGTGGCATTTGAGTTGAGGCCTGAAGGAGGTGAGGAAATGTGCTCCGTGAATGTATCTGTCACCACCTCATGTCAAGTGGTGACATCTCCTAAGTTACATATCCATTTCAGACTTCTCGCCTTACCTGCATTTGACTCTATGCTTGGATGTCTAATAGATGTTTCAAACTTAAGATGTCTAAAACTCCTTTTCTTTGCCCCCAAATCTGCTTTACCCATAGTCTTCTTCATCTCATTTGTAGCTGGGACTAGGAATTTGAGACTCTTTGAAGAGTAGCTGTTATTTAAAGGCATGGTACTAAATAGATGAGATCATTTAGAGAAAGTAAAGAAAAGATCACATTTAATGATCAGGAAAAGAGAGGGGATGCTACAAGGGAGATTGAGGACTGACCAGAGATTTGGTGACGAGGGACCCAGGAGAGTGTGACGCCTCAAAAGCCAAGAAAGGAAAATGTTTCAGGAAGGGAGTCATTAGTGGTATCAAAATCTGCTGAGAGGTTGAAAAAGATGAAGACTAGGAATCAACTGTTACATTTGGCATCATTAAAGTCATTAAAGTGTTCTTTTAAAAAAATGATGGGATTAAAACCTGGTTTGGAATGCATTCATGAAAGAATAGGAAATAAGGAAATGGATATGGCAAATTACAACTCTTGAGTTTTGGTATAAAGAACTGGAGAAAAATCTGGCAATATCTGAGAGGTGTTGTGGAATCAAAAGAAAGGTCTACATACACGAGTAGGTATTTCTTTTTGTCATTTCTACCCAGAGTTTGGACTTAGAATAAAATCTAAATTTTTGTGGTTTAGTTTTGTTTTAAAGGGTCGTTATCCTCATGTTATTGCTATCGTAAGGGGAAAATATGTTACATTTTACTTCTGAAAGAAAATTAGGCAATAACTCCAATAAAATGCTGACAAAATAACAAAGTGAAAATAGAAAGAAATCTGTCACTACATCTTAGGAAATACATACCGGAGAGATCAAAGAGATTCCATTTTATTGTTACTACCTTTTACAATTTAATGATATTTCCTTTTTTTTTTTTAATTCAGTGGGGATCAGCAGTGTACTTATGTTATAAAAAATCGGTGGCAAAGACTAACACTATATCTTACAAAGCTGGTAAGTATAATTTTTCATGGAATACTTTATAAATGTATTATGGGGCCAATAAGATTAAAGAAAAAAAACAACACCTGTCTTACAATGTGTTAGTGTCAGGACTGGGACTATAACCCATGTCTTTTGATTGTTTTGTCTTCATCCATACTTTATTGGATGCTTAATGGAATATTAATTTTAAAAGAAGGCAAGGTTTTTAAAATATTAGGTTTAAGTAAATAACTAATAAGTAGATATCGTTCTCTTTAAGTTTTTAAATCAGTAGAAAATGTGGAAAAGTATTTATTGTCCTTTAAAATTAATGTTTCCTTAATATTTATATTAAATTTAATCAAATCTATAGTTCATATGTAATTATATTTCAAAATAATCTGAAATATTGTAAACTAACTTGTAATTTTATAATGCGTAGTTGAATTGCCAGAAACCTCAAAATATCAAATTATGTACAAGAGAGCAGATTCAACCTTTTAAAAAATAAATTTTTAAAGTTAGTGTCCTAGACTCCCACCTTCTTCTACCTGTGATTTTCTGGGGTCCATAGTTCATCGCTATTTCTATAGTTACTTAAAGGCTATACCGTTACTTCATGACTTGAGAAAGTAATGGAGAGTTAACTGTAATTCCTCATGGGATTAACTGGCTGGCTAGCATATAATTAGAGAATTTTAGAACTGCCTTGGACCTTTATATCTAGTTCATCTCACTTTATAGATGAGAAAACCAGAGACCTATAGGTACATGATTTGTCCAAAGTCAAACAGATATTAGTGTGGCAGACCAACCACTGATATTCTTAGTTTATCATTTTGTATTTAACATCATGTCTGGTGATGGTTTCCACTTGACTTTAAGGGTTCAAGGTCAGGGAACCTATTTACTGTTTCTAGTCCCACAAAATCCAGGACAAGAGTCTGCTCCGAGGGTTTGGCAGGTAGAAGATACCTGGACTACTCTCTAGACTAGTCTATTTGACATGAAATAATATGGCACTTGAAACTCTATTTTCATATAATCTGGGATTATTCAGAAGCTGGGGTTAAGCTGATACTATTTTGAAGACATTGTAAATATGTGACTTCTATTTTTTTGTGTATTTGTCCTAGAAGTTATATATATAGTCCTATAGAATATCTATTTTAATGTATCAAAAAAACCCTAAGGGAAAGTTATTGAAAGCTAGTGAAGTGGATATATGCATTTGAACATTTCAAAAAAAATAGTATGTTCATATGCTTTAAGGCAGTGTGACCACAAAATGAATTTTTAGGAGTGTGTTTATATTTGTGTATGTTTCTTTAGAATAATCTTTTCTTGTTTACCTTACTAGCCTTTGTGGATGAAGCTTGATAAATATTACATAGTTAATATGAATAGTTTGAGGATTAAAATCTATATGAATCCTACTAAAGTATTCAGAGTTACTTGGTGAACATATATGTAATGTTTTGGTCTTCCAAAAGTGTTAAATAATAAAGCATTTTAGCATCATTCAAATTATGAGCCCCTAAATTCAAGACATGATGAGCTAATATTTATTATTGTTTTTATAGGTCTAATTTGTAGATACCCTCAAGAAGATTATGAGTCATTCTCACTCCCAGAATCTGTTCCCCTATTTTGTTTACCAATGGGTGCAACTATTGAATGTTGGCCACCAAATAGCAAATACCCTCTCCCTGTATTTTCTACATTTGTGTTAACTGGAGCCTCAGCTGAAAAGGTACTATATGTTTAACAAATGATATCTGCAAATTTCTTGTACATTTTCAAGTCTTAAGTTTTATATGCAGGAATAATAGAAAAAATAACTGGTTAAATTGAATCTATTATGCGCACCTCTTCCACTTTGTTAAAATAACTATATCCAGACACATAGGAAAAGAGAATTTCATTCTGTCCCATATACCCAAGTGCTTTTTTTGTGAATATAGTGAAAGATTTTTTTCATCATCAAATGATGATCCTTTGTTGCTTCATTTTCTGTGTTACAGAAACTTTAAAGTAATACTAAAAACATTATTAAATATGCAGTGTTATTTAGAATCATAAACTGTTATATTGTTGGAATGGACTTTGGAAATCATCTAGTCTAAAATCTTCATTTTATATATTGGGAAATTGAGGTCTAGAGAAATTCAGTGAATTGTCTGAAGTTGGAATTTGTATTTCCTTATCTAAAATTCTGTCCCACTCTCTATTAAATAATTAGTTTCAATCATTTTCTTATAGAGAATATTGATACAATTGCTTTTACTCTTTATAAAACAAATGCAATTTAATTAAAACACCTTTTTTTCCCCAATAATGAGACATGAGAGTTGCGCTGTGTAGTTTTGTTGTTTTCGTCGATGTTTTAACGTACTTCAAGAAAGCAAGGGTGATATCTCTTCACCACTGGGTTTCTGGTACCTGGCACCTTGCTTGGCTCATAGGCACATAATGGCTCCTAATAGTTCATCCATTAAATATTTAACTAATGATGTGATTGGAATAAATGATATAAGGCATATTTATCAAATATATTACTTGTTTTCCAGGTCTATGGTGCTGCTATTCAGTTTTATGAACCATACTCCGAAGAGAATCTCACAGAAAAACAGAGATTTCTTTTGGGTTTAGCATCATCAGCAGATGAGAAGTCTGATAGTTCCAAGACAATTCACACTAGTAAATGCATCTGTCTTCTCTCTCACTGGCCTTTTTTTGATGCATTCAGGAAGTTTCTGACTTTTCTATATCGTTATTCCATCTCTGGACCTCATGTCCTTCCAATTGAGAAGTAAGTTAGAAGCCTTCTTGGTTCAAAATTTGGCAGCTCTTTCCATTATGTGTGGTGTATTTGTACTGGTAATTGAGTAAATTTTATTTGGAAGCTAGGTTTTTCAAGAGAAAAAAAGTTTGGTTGATTCAGTCAGGTAATATTTCTCTATTATACCTACAGTTTTGTTATTTTAGATAATTTTATCTCTAACAAAATGAAATGTTTCATCTTTTTGATACTCTTGTGAAGTTTGGAGATCCTAATTAGCATTTTTTACAGGTTTTGTTAATTCTTACTTTACATATAATTTGGGTTTATATGAACCTTTAAAATATTCCTTACTATTTTTAGATATGAATTTAAAGGAAAAATTAGATAAACGTATTTTTTATTCTTTTTAAAATTTTTGTGATTTACTTGAAGATCACTAAAACTGAATAATCTTTAATGTAGTAAGGTTTGACACAAATGAGATCTAAACATCACCACTGTCTATTTGACTATTGTTTATTTTATATCATCTATCACTTAAGCTCTTTTGTGTTCTTAGGCAGAATTCTGTGATTCTAATGATAGTTGAAAGTGATAGAATTATTGTAAGAACATTCAATGTAAAATATTACTTTATAATTTTTCCTTGCAGTTTTCTGCCCACATCTCAGTATTCTAATCTACCAGTTCTCAAATTTTTTGGTCTCAGGACCACTTTATACTCTTAAAAATGAAGACCCCCCCAAAGAGCTTTTTTTAATGTGTTATATCTATTAATATACATTAGAAATTAAAACGGAGAACTTCAAAAATACTTATTGGGCTTCCCTGGTGGCGCAGTGGTTGAGAGTCTGCCTGCCGATGCAGGGGACACGGGTTCATGCCCCGGTCCGGGAGGATCCCACGTGACGTGGAGCGGCTGGGCCCGTGAGCCATGGCCATTGAGCCTGCGTGTCTGGAGCCTGTGCTCCACAATGGGAGAGGCCACAACAGTGAGAGGCCCGTGTACCGCAAAAAAAAAAAAAAAATTATTAATTTATTTTAAAAAATGATAAACCCATTACATGTTATCATAAATATCTCTCTCTTTTTTTTAAAATAACCATTTCCTAAAAGAAAAAAATTAGGAAGAAGAGTGACATTGTTTTACATTTTTTGCAAATCTCTAATGTCTGGCTTAATTGAACATAACTAGGTTCTCATTTTATCTTATTTTAATTTTTTTTTTGGCCATGTGGCATGCAGGATCTTAGTTCCCCAACCATGCCCCCTGTATTGGGAGCACAGAGTCTTAACCACTGGACTGCCAGGGAAGTCCCATAGCTAGGTTCTCATATATGCTTGTGCTTTCATTCTGTTGCAATATGTTGTTTTGGTTGACGTAATGAAAGAAACATGGCCTCACACAAATATGTATGTGGAAAAGGGAGGGCATTTGAATAGTCTTTTCAGAAAATTGTGGATTTTCTTTTTTGACAGTGCACCAAAACTTGACAAGTATAGTTTATTATAGGTTACTGTCAATGTGGAATCTAAAACTTTAATGATGAACTTTCTCTGTTACAGTAAAATCTATTGGTCTATCTCTTTGAGTGGAACTTTTATGCATGTGTGATTTTGTAGCATCGTACATTGGTCATTTGGAAAATACTGGTTCACTGAGTTCACATAGATACATCTCGCTATCAAAATTTAAAAATCAGATTTGTGAATATAACCACCTACATCAGAAAAATGTTTGAGTATTGAGAAATTGTCAAGTTTATGGTAGCAAGATTCTAATTTTCACTTGAAAGCTTGAATTTATTTACTTATTTGTTTGTTTGTTCCTCCTTTGGGGTTAACTGAGAAAAAGGTTTTAGTATTCCATTTTGATTTCTCCCTTGACTTTAAAAGCAGCTTTATTGAAATATAATTCACATATCACACAGTTCACCCATTTAAATTAGTATACAATTCAATGTTTTTTTAAAACATGCATTCACAGGGTGTACAACCATTACCAAAATCTAATTTTAGAACATTTTCATCCCCTAAAAGAAACCCCATGCCCATTAGGTGTCCTGCCCCATTCCCCGCTCATCCACTCAGCTCTAAGCAACTTACGTGGTCTTCTTTGACTGGATCCTTTCATCTTTTTGTAATGTTTCCAAGGTTCATCCGTATTATAGCATGTGACAGTACTATATTTCTTTTTATTGGAAAGCTTGAATTTAATTATTGGCAACAAGTACTGTAAGTTATTTTTCTTGAAGCAATAGCCTCACTTTGTTCATTTTAATGTAGAAAATATCTACTGAATACCCACATTGGATAACGTTAATATGTCTTTTGTTCTTTCAAGGAAAAATGGCATTCTATGGAAACACAGCAAAACAAAAACAGCTAATTCACTCACAACTGAGTCATACAAGTTGCTCTTCCTCACGACAGACATCGTACTCCTGTATGCAGCAGAAGTGCTTTATGCATTCTTCCCCTTTCATCACACAGATTATTTATAAGTATACACTGCAGAGTCAAAATTTAATAAAATTAATAGTATTTACTGCTTCATCCGAGACATTCTTAAGTGAAACTGAATACAACAGCTACAGTTCAGTGCCACTTCCTTGATTCATAGTAAGGGGCAGCAGTTTTATCCACAATGCTTTTGCACCATCAATGCAAATATCAACACAGTGAAAATGGCAAACGGTGTCTTTAAAAAGTACCTTTGACCTTGCAGATTCTCCCTGAATGGGTCTTGGGGATCTTTAGGTATTCATGGATCACACTTTGTTTTCTAACTATTTCACATAATGCAAGCAGATATGTGTCCTCTGGAACTCATTCCCCTTATCTTTTTGTTCTTAGATTGTGAGTATCTTAATAGTAGAAACTGGTAGTATATGGCTTTTTAAAAAATAATTCCCAACATGTCTGGCAGTATCTTATATATAGCAGGCAGTCAAAACATCTTTGTAAGAAATTAATAATTTTCTCTTCTGATGTTTTGTATCCAGTTGAAATTATCTCTGTTCTGAAACCAAGATGATTTGGAAATAGTTTAAAAGTAATAGAGAAATAAACTAACTCATTCCTTAAGAAAGGATTGTTCACTATTGCTGCCTTTTTTCTTTTCCATGGTGTTCAAAACAAAACCCATCAATCTAGCTTTTTATCTGTTCTCTTCCGGGGAAAAAACCCATAAAATCAGTAATAGAATTTTTAACCTATTGTTAATAGAAAGTATATTGTTCATGTTTTAGAAACAGTTAAACTCTTTCATTTTTCTGTAGTACTCAGTGGTTGCTTCATTTTTAAAATATGAGCACTCGACTAAAAAGTATATTGCTTCATTTTTAAAATATGAGCAATTGACTAAAAAGTATATGCAAGAATTAGCTTCTTTGGTAATGTCCACATCTCTGATACATTGTTTGTTATCTTCTTAGGGAGAGGTAGAAGTTACAGTGGCTTTTCAGACATTAATAACACAAGCGTTATTGAATGTGAGAAAGTATTAATATGAAAAGTTTGTGGGTGGGTTTAGATAGAAGCAACTTTCCTGGGACAAATGATTTTTGGTTGTTGTTTGTTCACTTGCTTTTGTAGTAGCAAGGATTTCGAAATTATAGGTACACAGAGCTTTTGACTCAACCTGGACTTGTGGTGACATGTTGACCTTTATAGCATATAAGTATTCACTTTGGAATCAATCAGGTGTTTGTTTGTTTGTTTTTAAGGCATATTTCTCATTTTATGCATAAAGTTCCTTTTCCATCTCCTCAGAGACCACGGATTTTAGTTCAGGTAAGATTTTCATGATGTAAGTGCCCTGTTAAATAATTATTGACTCTGTCAAAATGTACCATAAGAATAACAATTTTATATGGGTAAAAAAAATCAAATGAAATCAAAAGAGAACCAGATACTGTTTTACGTTGGAGTTTGGACCCTTATGGTTCTATTAACTGCCTCCCAGACAGACATCTAATGTTTCCTCTTAGATAAAGCATTGCAGAGTTAAAGAAGTAGACAGCAGTAGATGTTTTGAACACGTAAAAAGGCACTGCTTTCCCTAAATTTATTCTTGGTATTTGAACATTTGTGCCTTTGGCACTTATTCCCTAAGTTAAATGTATTAGAAGAGATAAAAGAAAAAGCTGTATGTTTTCATATATTGCAGGAAGAATTGCTCATATCTTTGTGAGAGGAGGAAGTTTAAAGTGAACATAAATTATTTTCCCCATCTCTTTTCCCTGTTGACTTTATCTTTCATCTTTTATTTACATTTCTTTTTTGTCTATGCTCTTTATATGTAAGTTGTCTTTTGAATCTATTTAATCACGATTTTTGAAGTGATTTTGGGAAATTATTTCATGTATTATCACTATATGTGCCTTGTATTTATCACAGCCCTTAATGGAGTATCATTCAAAATTAGAAATCATTTATAAATAGATATTTGCAAATTTGTATAAATCTGCATAAAATTTTAAATGTAGATTAAATTAATTGCATTAATATATTGATACAGATTAAATGTCTAGAAAAATATCATTTTGATAAGCTTTATAAGTAGTCTGCATATCTACATATCATCCCAAGTTACTTCTTGCTATTTAGTGCCAGAATACATATAGCACACTCAGTTTGAATACACATAAAAGATATGTTTTATAGCAGAAGTTGGCAAGTTTTTTATGTTGAGGCCGAAACAGTGTTTCAGTCTTTACAGTAAAGGCCATACTGTCTCTCTGGAAACTATTCAGCTCTGCTTTCATTGCACAAAAGCACCTATAGGTAACACGTAAACAAATGTGCATGGCTTTATTTTAGTAAGACTTTATTTATAAAAGCAGGTGGCCTGTGGATTTGCCTTGAGGCCATAGGTTTGCTAACTCTGGTTTTACCGTATTAAATGAATAATTTAGTCTCTCGACACAGATTTGTTAAATGGCATCAGGGAAATGTTGAGAAACAGAAGAAAAGAGATAGGATTCAGAGTAAGAAGAGTTAGTAGTTAGAAGAGGTCAGTCATCAGGACATATTTTTCAGGATCTTAGTGATATACATGGTTCCTATACTGGTGAATGGGGATATTGAAACTTTATGGGCATCGTCTATATATATATGTTTTTTTCTGGAAGGTGGTGTTTTAAAGTTCATCTTTATATTTCAAATACTTTATTTTAAATCTATTTTCAGTTATCACCACATGATAATCTGATTCTCAGTCAGCCTGTTTCTTCACCTCTTCCGCTAAGGCAAGTAAAACTTCATTTGTGTTTCTCTAAATGTAGTGTGAGCTAAAGTAACATTCAAGTATTTTCTCTCTTTCCTGGGGAAAATTGCAAGTGTCGATGGAAATACTTCTCATTTAATTGTTTCTTACCTAAATTTATTTTACTTAACAGTGAGGTTAAAGGTCTTAAAGAACACAGAAAAACTTTTACAATAGTGTTTGGTATTTTGTGTATCCATTTATTATGATTAAGTACATACAACTACATAAATACGTATATATGTCTGTAGGTTATGAAAACAATATCTTTTTAGCTTTAAATATCCTCTGAAGAACATTCAAATGCAATTAATTTTAAATTTAACCCCCAAATAAAAAGTTACTTATAAATACTAGCCCATGGAATAGAATAATGTATTTCACCACCTTAAAAGTTCAGAGAGATTATGAAATATGTTTTTTCTTAAATATCATTTCTTGAAATTTAATTAGCTGTGTAATTTTTCTAGCAGGGAAATAGTTACAATATAATTAAGTTATTTTGTAGTACATACCTAAGGGAGACCAGCTGCCATCTTTGACATTAATTTTGTAAGAATTGCAGATTATTTCATCACCAGGTCTTGGCCCAGAGTGACCAGTGTTTTCTTAACTTTTGTTTGAGCTGAGAATAAATTAGAAATACTGACTGAGACTACTTTAAAACAATTCTACATTACCCAAGAGCCTTTTTTTATTTTTTGGTAATGGCTTTATTGATATATAATTCACATACCATACAATTCGCCCAGTTAAATTGTACAATTCAATGATCACATTCACAGACTTCTGCAACTATCACTATAATCAACTTTAGAACATTTTCATAGCTCCAGAAAAACCCTGTACCCTTTAGCAGTTACCCTCCCTTACCCCTCCCATCCCTATATATACAAACACACACACACGCCCCCTTCCCAGCCCTAGGCAACTGCTGATCTGCTTCTTTTGCTTCAGATTTGCCTGTCCTGGACATTTCATATAAATGGAATCATATAAAATGTGGCCTTTTGTGTTTGGCTTCTTTCACTTAGCATGTTTCCAATGTTTATCCACGTTATAGCATGTATCAGTTCTTCATTCCTTTTTATTTCCAACAAATATTTCAGTGTATGGATATACCACATTTTATTTATCCATTTATCAGTTGACAGACATTTAGGTTGTTTCTACTTTTGGGCTACTATAAATAATGCTGCTATGAACATGCACAAGTTTTTTGTGGGCATATGTGTTTATTTCTCCAAGAGACTTTATTAGTTTTGGTTTATTTTTAAAAAGTTAATTCAGTGAAGCCAGTTATTTAACATTATAAAGATGAAATACTGGTTAGCTTACTGAATCATTTACTTTTTTAAAAATTTTTTTAAAATTTTATTTTTTTATTTTTGGCTGCGTTCAGTGTTTGTTGCTGTACGCAGGCTTTTCTCTAGCTGCGGCGGGCGGGGGCTACTCTTCATTGCGGTGCGCAGGCTTCTCATTGGGTGGCTTCTCTTGTTGCAGAGCACGGGCTCTAGGCGAGCAGGCTTCAGTAGTTGTGGCACTCGGGCTCAGTAGTTGTGGCTCGTGGGCTCTAGCATGCAGGCTTTGTAGTTGTGGCACACGGGCTTAGTTGCTCCGCAGCATGTGGGATCTTCCTGGAGTAGGGCCTGAACCCGTGTCCCCTGCATTGGCAGGTGGACTCTTAACCACTGCACCACCAGGGAAGCCCAGAATCATTTACTTTGTTAATGCAGTATTTTGTTACCATGTACAATGTCTAAGTTTTGATTATTAATTTGCTTTGTATGTGTGTATCATCACTTAGTAGCTCTTAATTAATATTATCATTACAATAGTAAAGATAATCTAGCTATTTGTAAATCCAAATTTTGAGATGTGTATTTACCTTAAGGAAGTTGGGCCTGTAAGTCACATATGTTTTCTGATAATTACAGAGGAAGATGAGCCATGTTAAAAAAAAAAAGAAAAAAAACTTGCATTAAACGATTTGCTTTCAACCAAAGCACCCCTCTTATACATTGAATTCTTTTTTTGAACTATCTACATGGCAGATCTTTTTATATAAAATGAAGCAGATGACTTTTCATTTTCCATATTTAATACAATGCAGAAGAATCGAATGATTTCAGAACCTCATAAAACTTCATTATTTTCATAGTGTGTTTCTGATGCAGTGTTTTCCCTACATAAGAGCAACAGTCATGTTTAAAGTTAAATATATAATATGAACTATAATCCTACCCTAATCGTGAACTTTTAAAAATTATTTTGGATAATGAGGTGTTTGATCTCTGTTTTTTTTAATTATATATTTTTGTTTGGATTTATAGTGGTGGCAAGTTTTCAACACTACTTCAGAATTTAGGCCCTGAAAATGCTGTGACACTACTGGTGTTTGCAGTAACAGAACATAAGATTCTTATTCATTCCTTACGGCCTTCAGTGCTTACTAGTGTGACAGAAGCATTAGTGTCTGTGAGTATCACAGTTTCTTATTAGGAGTCAGTTTCATTTTAAACCTAATTATTCATATAATTTAAAACTGTTTTAATGCTTAACTAAAATTCAGAGTGTAATGCATTTCAACTTTCTGGCCATTAACACTAGTTGTAATTATTTAACAAGCATTATACTACTTTTGGTATAAATATTTAAAAGACAGTTTTTTGTGTGTGCTGATGAATTATGCTTCAATGTCAAACAGCTAAATATTCTCTTATCTTTTATTTATCCAAGATGATTTTCCCTTTCCACTGGCCATGCCCCTATGTTCCTCTCTGCCCACTGGCTTTAGCAGATGTCTTGAGTGCACCATGTCCATTCATAGTAGGAATTGATTCAAGATACTTTGATCTCTATGACCCTCCACCAGATGTCAGTTGTGTTGACCTAGATACCAACACAATTTCTCAGTAAGTTCATTTTAATGATTCTACTTCCAGTAATTTACAACTTTGTAGTGTATGTATGTAAATGTATATTTTGTGAATGCTAACTAGAATTCTTTTGAGCTATGTTGTTTTTATATTTGGGGTTTTTACCATCTTTGAATCAGTTCTTACTATACTTTGATGGGATACGTTTAGTGTATTAGAGAAGGTTTTAATCCTCAGCTCTTTCAATATTTGAGAAATATTATAATCTTATGCTTACTTAGAAATTTATGTAAGAAATGTAAATTTTTACATTTTATAATTTTTATAATTTTTTATAATTTTTAAATAATTTTTTTATAATTTTTTTCTCTCTATTGGAATAATATTTAAGTTGTAGCTAAGCTACTGGAACTGTATACTTACAGCTTTTTTATAATTCAGTGTTTTCTCTTGTATTATTTATTTTCAGTTTAATCATACTTAAGCTCTTCAGGGAAGAGGAAATTGATGCAATACCACGTTGCATCCACAGGATATACTTAAAATAACTGCAAGTTACCCTATTAGTAAAGCCCAAAAGCTAGTATACCTTTTACAATTTAAGTACGTATTTGTGAGATAGGTTTTTCTCCATTTTTAAATAAGCATGTTTCATATTAAAGCCTTTTGATGTAATTCTGAAATCTTACATTAATTCTAGTATTGTTATATGTCAAAACCTCAACTGCCTAAACCATTAGAAAAGTTTAGCAGAAAATAATTTTCTTTTATAAGGCATGTATGCTTTCAAAAGCCTAACCAAGAAAATATGGGATGTACTTTGGCATTAAAGCCATTTTATATATGGGATAAATAGCGTCAAAGATTCTTTACCATGAACATTTCATACTTTACCAGAAATATTTAATTCTTCAAATATTAAAGTAGTATCTTTTTTTTTTGGCCAGTTGTTAATGTTACATGACATAATGTTTTTAAAAATTGAAATTCAAGGTGATAAATAAGTATATACGTTTTCTCTCTTTTTATACTTTTATACTTTTCCTCAATTTGTTAAAAGAGTTTTTTTCTTATTATTTTAACTTTGTTTTGATCACTAATGGTTAAAGAATCAAAGAAACATGACTTGTTTGCACTCATCAGTGGTCTTCCTTCTTGGTTTTATCGCCTTTCCAAACCTATGGGAAGACTAAACTAGTGAATTAATAGCTTTCTACTTTCCTTCATCGTGAATTTCTGGAGCCTCAACCTGAAATTTGAAAGAAAAATCTGAGTATGAAATTTGTGGTTTCCTTTTCCCTTCTCTGACTCATAAATACATAAAATAAGGAATATATTATGAATGTCAAGAAATTTCTGAAGAAAGGGAAATTAATATCTGATATGTACTAGTCATAAAGCTGTATGCATAGCCTAAGGTATCTCATATTATTCTCTGTATTTTGTCAGGTAGTTTTTACTAACCAGTCTGACAGACAGATAAGAAAACCAAAGCTTAGATTTTTAAGTAATTTATAAAAAGGCACATAACAATACTGCCAGAACTGATTTTGAAACTATCATTGTCTGACTCTATAACTATTACTTCTGCCACTAATTACTGGCTTACTACTTATGCAATAGTAATCCTATAAATGGAACTCACTATGAATAAAAATGCAGAAGGCTGTCATAGACCCAAACTCAGGTACTAGATAAAATTCCTTTTTAAAAAAAAATATATTTATTTTTGGCTGCATTGGGTCTTCATTGCTGCACGCAGGCATTCTCTAGTCGCAGCAAGCGGAGGCCACTCTTTGTTGTGGTGCACAGGCTTCTCATTGCGGTGGCTTCTCTTGTTGCAGAGCACGGGCTCTAGGTGCTTGGGCTTAGTAGTTGTGGCACGTGAGCTCAGTAGTTGTGGCTCACGGGCTCTAGAGCACAGGCTCAGTAGTCGTGGCACATGGGTTTAGTTGCTCCGCGGCATGTGGAATCTTCCTGGACCAGGGCTCGAACCCTTGTCCCCTGCACTGGCAGGCGGATTCTTAACCGCTGCGTTACCAGGGAAGTCCCTCGATAAAACTCTTCTCCCGAGCCAAGTTTTACAGTGATGATATCAAGGGCAAGAGGAGGAAATTATGTGAGTAAATAATAGTAATTTGATGAAATGATACCAAATTACTGTTCATTCACTTATGCTACAGACACCTCTTGAGTGCCTTTTTTTTTTTTTTTTTTTTTTTTTTGCTAGGCACTGGGAATAAAAAGACAAACCAGATATACTCCATTCTCTTAAGTTGCTAATCTAGTTAGCAAGGCAGGCACACACACAGTGAATGCTAAGGCACAGTAGGAGTGCTGTGTTTTGAAGTTTTAGCAAGAAAATAATGTCAAAAGTGTTTTTACATTGTGTTCTCACTTTAATACAGGGTTCCATAGTCCTGGTCACATTATAGATGAAATAAAATCTCACAGCAGGACATCTGCCGTTTGACCCTGCCCTATCTGTATTTTATTATCATTGTGGAAAGATAGGGTAGATTCCAAGACAGTTCTTCTTTGTCAGCTTAAGCTTTCCCATCCACTCTTGTTTTCTTTCAAAGTAATATTTGACCTTTTTGTTCTATGGGAAGTTTAAGGAACATTAAAAAAAAAAAGTTCAGCAATTCCATTTCACACCGGTGCTATGATGTTGTCTTTGGTGGTTAGAACATAAGTGATTTACTTTTCTTCTCCTTTTTCTCTGCATTTTTCACGTTTCCTAAAATGAGTATTTATTGCTTTTGAAATAGAAAAAAGATTTAATAAATAGAGAGTGGAATCAACAAAGCTATAGTTAAGTCCGAAAGCTTTATCATGTTTTATCACCATGCTCTTTTCTTCTCCTACTCCATATATAGTTTAAAGATTATGGGCTTCCCTGGTGGCGCAGTGGTTAAGAATCTGCCTGCCAATGCAGGGGACAAGGATTCAAGCCCTGGTCCGGGAAGATCCTACATGCTGTGGAGCAGCTAAACCCATGTGCCACGACTACTGAGCCTGCACTCTAGAGCCTGCGAGCCACAACTGCTGAGCCCACGTGCCTCAACTTCTGAAGCCCGTGTGCCTGGAGCCCGTGCTCCGCAACAAGAGAAGCCATTGTGGTGAGAGGCCCGCGCACTGCAACAAAGAGTGGCCCCCGCTCGCCACAACTAGAGAAAGCCCGCGTGCAGCAACAAAGACCCAACGCAGCCAAAAATAAAAATAAATAAAATAAATCTTTTTAAAAAAAGGATTAACTGTGTTGTAAAGGTTGTATAAAGGAGATTATAGGAGTTCATCTAGAAACAAAGATATCACTGTCAAGCTGATGTCCTCTTTTATAGTTATAAAAGTATTTCGGAGTGTTATACTTTATTCAAATAATCTAGTATTTTTTAATTAATTTGTTTATTTTTTATTTATTTATTATTTTTGGCTGTGTTGGGTCTTCGTTGCTGCACGAGGGCTTTCTCTAGTTGTGGCGAGCGGGGGCCACTCTTTGTTGCAGTGCGCGGGCCTCTCACCACAATGGCTTCTCTTGTTGCGGAGCACGGGCTCCAGGCACACGGGCTTCAGAAGTTGAGGCACGTGGGCTCAGCAGTTGTGGCTCGCAGGCTCTAGAGTGCAGGCTCAGTAGTCGTGGCACATGGGTTTAGCTGCTCCACAGCATGTAGGATCTTCCCGGACCAGGGCTTGAATCCTTGTCCCCTGCATTGGCAGGCAGATTCTTAACCACTGCGCCACCAGGGAAGCCCATAATCTTTAAACTATATATGGAGTGGGCTTCTCATATGCAGTGGCTTCTCATATATATATGGGCTTCTCATTGCAGTGGCTTCTCTTGTTGTGGAGCACGGGCTCTAGGTGCGCAGGCTTCATTAGTTGTGACGTGCGGGCTTCAGTAGTTGTGACGTGCGGGCTTCAGTAGTTGTGGCACATGGGCTTAGTTGCTCCGCAGCATGTGGGATCTTACAGGACCAGGGCTTGAACCACTGTGCCACCAGGGAAGCCCAAATAATCTAATATTATAGATTATTTCTTTTCTGAAAGAAACAAAGCTAAATTTTACTTATATTTTTAGGAAACTAAATATTTGGATATACCGAAGTATTTTGATAAACTTTATGGATCATAAGTTCATTGAAAGTTTTCTACAGTGCTTTGTCTTAGAGTATATAAGAAAAAATCTCCTAATAGTAGGATTTTCCCAATATTTAGGTGTCTAAAGACTCTTAGATGAGATTAAGAGTAATGGCCACCACATTAAGTTTTGTAGTGATTTGCATGATTCCAAAGCAGGTGGAATTGACTCAATATAAACATAATTTAATACAGGGTTCTACTCTCATATAAATTAATTTTTAAGTATTAAACACTCCAATTTACCCCTGTAGTATTTTTCTTCTGTTAAGTAGAATATTTTGTATATTTTATTTTTGTTCAATGTGTTTTCTCTTTTCCCCTTTTTATAAATAACAGATATATACCCACCCCTGTCCCACCCCAAGTTAATCTGACAAATATATTATTGTTGTCATTTACTCTCAGAACTGGTGATAAGAAAAATGTAGCCTGGAAGGTACTTCCAAAGAAACCATGTAAAAATCTGATGAACACACTGAATAATTTGCACCAGCAGTTGGCAAAATGTAAGTGTATAATTTATTTAAAGGAAGTAATTTAATCTGAAGAAAGGACTCCAGCAGCTTTGCCTTACTTGTAAAAGGATGGTGTTTACCTAAAGGAAGGTGGTTTTACAGTCTTAAAGGCAAATGAACATTAAAGCAAAATTTTTTAGAAGCTGAATGGGAGATTTACAAAATTTATATTTTACATCATAATAAAATTCAAAAAGATTAAGGTGATTATTTTCAAATACTATGGAAAAAATACTGGTTTCTACTTGTATATTTTCTTTATACATAGAATAGAAAGTTAGTTTTGAAAATCTAAGACAGATGGTTTAAATTACATTAGAAAATGCTGATGATTCTTGTGGGTTGAGAGCAAGGTCATGTGCTTTTCACCTTCAATAGATCTTAATGCTGTGCTTACCTCAAATAATTTGAAAATAGAAGCTTGCCAAAAGCATTCGGAAATTAATTAAAGTGAAAATAGATTAGGATATGGAGAATTTCAGTTCAAAGCTTACAATAAGAGTATCTTGATAGTGATCCAGAATTACCAGTAAGAGGAATTAAGCCTTCATTTATCTAATCCTCTTGGTATTTTATACCAACAATCCATTCAGGGTTCATAATTTAATACTTATTGTATAAAAAATGGTCAGTAATGGTGCAGCAATATTTGAGGTTCTCATTTATGTATTAGGTGAAATATAAACATGGGAGGTGGCCTACATCCTCGAGGGTTCAAGGGTGCCTATAAAATAGTTGGAAAGAGACATGGAAAAAGACAGCGTTTACAAAGTAAACCTTATAACAAGTAGATAATCCGGAAGTGGCTCATAAGTATTGGGATATGAAAAAATGACATCAAATGGAACAAATTTTATACTATGGAACAAATAAATTATGTATGGAATTTTATTTAAGCTACTTAGTTATTTGCTTTCTAAAAATTTATGAGCTTCTTTTGAATAGCTGAGAAGTCCAGCAGCTTTTGTAGCAATATTTAAGTATTATTAAAATAAGTGAAATAACCCATCTAGCTGTACTGAAGGGCAGAATCTTACAGCTTAAAATTACAGGTTTTAACAATACTGATATTGTTATTCAGGATTATATATCACTTTACAGCTTCAGAGCACTTTCACATACATTCTTTTGTCTTTACAACTGTGAAGACACTAAGTTTGAGGGAGGTAGCTTGTCAGAGATCATACAGTTAATAAAGATGAAGCTAGGATTAAGACCTAGGCCTTCATTCCAGTGCCCACGTGCTTTTACTTTTTTAAACAATAAGAACTCCAAAAAACCCTCCCTAAGATGATTTATTGTTCCTCATATTTTAAGAAGTTTTAAAATTTTGAGGCAATCACAAACTTTGTTTCTGTGACCTTTTGAGAATAGATGTCCCCATCATCTCCAAATAGAGTGTATTTCCTACCAATAAGTACATTCTGTATCACTACAGTATGCTATAACCCTGAAAATCAGGAAGTTAACATTGAGCATTACTACCATCCTTATCCTCAGACCAAATCAAGTTTTGCTAGGGTTATATATTAAGGAGTTATGTAAACAAAGGGTTGAAGTAGCTTGAGCCCTTTTGAAAACACAACACATTTATTATTTTTCTTTCAATTTTATTGAGATATAATTGACATACAGGACTGTACAAGTTTAAGGTATGCAGCATAATGACTTGAATTACATATGCAATGGATTTATAATTGATACCACTATGAACATTAATTTTGACAGTTCTGGGGAAAACATTAACACTGTATTTCTTCACAGTGCAGCAGAGACCAAGAGACGATGGACTAATGGACTTAGCAATGAATGATTATGATTTTAATTCTGGAAAGAGGTTGCACATGATAGATTTGGAAATCCAGGAGGCATTTTTGTGTTTCATGGCCTCTATTTTAAAAGGTTATAGATCATACTTAAGACCAATAACACAAGCCCCATCTGAGACAGCCACAGATGCAGCCTCTCTTTTTGCCCTACAAGGTGAGTAATTGCATAGTACTACAGCTTTCATATTATTGAGCTTAACCTTGTGATGATTGCTTTCTGGGTTAGTAGCTCATATTTATCAAAATATACTTATCTATTTCAGGAGTATGTGAGTATCAACTCAGTTGGTAATCCATTTCCATAGGACTGGTTATTTCTCAGGCACATTAGATATAATCCCATTAGCAAAATATGCAGAAGAGACTATTTGAAAAGTACAGAGCTTCCTAACCATGTACCACTGCACTCTGTTGTGTCACAGATGTGTTAAGATATTGATGTTTTTAGCTTTCAGGGCAGCCCGGTGCTGTTGGGCAAGCAGAGGAGCCCCTGGGTTGGGGGATCTGAAAGATCTGGGTTCAAGTTCCTTTCCTATTGCTATCTTTATCAGGTCACTTCCCCTTCAGGGGTCTTAGTTTCTTTTTCTGCAAAATAGTAGGGTGTGGGGGGTATAGATGACATGGTTGATCTAGTTCCTTCTAGCTGAAAAATTCTCTGAATCTGTAAATGATATTATATATGCTAACATTACAAATTTATGTTGAATAGCTTTCTTAAGAAGCCGAGACCGGTCACATCAGAAATTCTATAACATGATGACCAAAACACAAATGTTTATTCGCTTCATTGAGGAATGTTCTTTTGTCAGTGATAAAGATGCAAGCCTGGCATTTTTTGATGATTGTGTAGATAAAGTAAGTAATAGTATGTCTACAGTGCCGTAACTTATTTTGTGTGACTGTTATAAATGTTATGAGTTACAGTTTCTATTTATAACTTAACCAGCTTTTAACAAAATTTAAATTAATTCCATTTCATCACTGACCCTTTATTATGAAAGTTTTGGTGGCCTACTAGATGTTATAGACCACAACCTCTTAAGAGTACTTTGCAGGATTTTACCAAATTATGAATTTTATTTTAGCAACCAGGTCTGTAACACTGCCTGTCCACTTACAGACTATGGGAGTTTTGTCCAAGCCAATGGACCTCTAACTTGATCATCCTTAATTTTCACCTCTCCTTTTGGTCTAAGGTGGATTGTCACATGCTGAGAGTAGGTGTAGAACATAACATTTCACCTGAATATTTCTACAATTTGGGAGTGCATTTGTAGCATAAATTAAGTGAATTAATTCTACTATATTAAATTCATGTATGAAACCTTTCCTGCCCCTGTAGTCCGCTATCATTAGTGGGATAGAGCAAAGTGGGTATCCATGGTGGATAGAGAGGAGCTTGGGAAACAGTGGCTCAAAGAGCGGTGTCAAAACCTGAATGGGTGAAGGAGGAGCAGCCTAGCATGGGGTGTTGGAGCCCAAGCCAGGTGAGGAGAGCATCCATCCATGCAGGGGGTGGCCTAGCATGGGGGATCAGAGGACGAACAGGATAAAGAGAGTGTCCATGCTGGAGGACAGACTATTTCCAGGGGTCAGAACCTAAAGTGTGCGTCCATGCAGACGTGAGGACAGCACGGAGTGTCAGAGTCTAAGCAAGGCAAGGAAAGTGTCCCCACTGGGTAGGCCCAGCAAATGGGGTATCATAGTTTTAATCTGGATGAGGGAGATGTCAGCCTGGTGGGGCAGAGGGTTGGTCTGGAAGGAGTTGTCAAAGCCAAATTAGGGTGAAGGAGTCATATGCATGGAGGAGGAGTGGTGTTGGAGATGGGAGATTGTTACATATGGAGGGATTGATCAAATAAATAAGTACCAAATGTGTCTTATAAAAATGATTTTCATCATGCAAGATGTAGAAGGAAAAACACCGCATTGGGAATCAGGAGAACTTTGATCTCAGCGTTCCTACTTGTGACTTTAGTCAAGTCATTTAGTCTTTCTGTGTTGTGTTCTTATGTACGTTTTAAAAGTACTGTGAGGAGAAATCATTATAACTGCATATTTCACAGTGTTCAGAGTAGTGTTGTGTGAACTATAAAGTAGGAAAATTTATGACCATTTTTATATTTTTCTGGTTTTTATTCCAGTTTACAGATTAGTAGTTAATTTGGTTTTATTACTGCATGACGTAGAAATGTTCAACTTTTGAATGACTTACACATATGAAGAATAGGAACAAGTTCAGAGCCTTGTGGAGGAATTTATACTTTCCTTCAAATTGGAAGACCTGAGGGATGATTGATGTGGAGAAATACTGTTTCTGGTGCTGATAGAGAGTTAACAAGCTAAGATGCCCAGAAATATCCACCCTAGTCCTTGAAATGCTTTAGAATAGGGAAAAGATGGATATATGTCAGTATTTGCTTAGAACTCATAATTCATTTTCCCACAGAAACACTGATATATGTGGTGATTAGCTGTAGTTCAGATGGTGCATGGCTACAGTGTTGTGCTAGAAATATGTATTAAATTTCCTTTTGGTGGATTGATATTCTAACCACCTTTTAGGACATTTTTTAAAGTCCAAATTTATTGTAGTATAATATACAAACAATAAATGCACCTTTGAAGTGTGTAGTTTGATAAGTTTTGGCAAATATAGATTTCCATGTAACCATGACTCCAAAACATAGAACATTTCTATCACCCCAGAAAGGATATTGTTTTGAGGGGCAATTCATTTTCTGTATTTTGAATAACCTATTTGTAGACAGACTTTAAAAAAAAATTTTTTTTAATATTTATTGGACTTCCCTGGTGGTGCAGTGGTTAAGAATCCGCCTGCCAATGCAGGGTACACGGGTTCCCACATGCCACGGAGCAACTAATCCCGTGCGCCACAACTACTGAGCCTCCACTCTAGGGCCCAGGAACCACAACTACTGAGCCCACGAGCCACAGCTACTGAAGCCCGCGCACCTAGAACCTGTGCTCCACAACAAGAGAGGCCAAAGCAATGAGAACCCCGCGCACTGCAACGAAGAATAGCCCCCGCTCGACACAACTGGAGAACGCCCGTGTACAGCAACAGAGACCCAACGCAGCCATAAATAAATAAATAAATAATTTTTAAAAATGTTATTTATTTACTTATTTATTTATCTGGCTGCACCGGGTCTTAGTTGCGGCACATGGGATCTTCATTGCCACATGCAGGAGCTTCGTTGCGGCATGCGGGATCTAGTTCCCTGAACAGGGATTGAACCTGGGCCCCCTGCATTGGGAGCACAAAGTCTTAACCGCTGGACCACCAGGGAAGTCCCTATAGACAGACTTTTAGAACTCTGCCTTTTTGTAAGTTGAGTTCTGCCTGCATAAAGCTTTGAAATCCTGTTTATTTTGAGAATTAATATTATAGCTCCTTGATAGTTTTGTCTTCATTGCAGCATTGTACTAAGAACATGGTTTTCAGTATTTTAATCAAATTTTTAAGTTTGCCTTATTTGGTGCTTATAAAGTTAAATATTAATAGAATAAATAAATAGAAATGTGTGCTTTAAATAGAAAAGGTGTACAATGAATAGAAGAGTATGCTTTAAAGAATAATTTCTCTAAACCCCTTTTTACAGGAATAATTGTGTTGGTTTTTGTAAATAAAAATGATGTTTCTGACCAGCATGTACCTTGAAGGTTTTTCCTCTATCGTGCTGGGCTTCCACTGGTCATCTGTATGTACTCATCGAGCTGCCATTGTGAACAGTGGCATGTATTTGGGTAACAGTTCCTTGTGCCAAGTCAACTGAATCATAAGGGACCAAGTTAGTGCCAGGGTTTTGCTAATAGCATGCTTTAGCCAATAGACTTATTAATCCACATAGGAATACTGAATTAGTTGGAAGAATCCAGTTAACAGTGCAGAAGAGAGAAATCTTATATTGTTCCATTTTACTTTTTGCTCATTTTATGTGTCTTGTTTTCACAAGTTTGTGTTTCAGCTAAGAGCTCATATAATAGTATCACATGGTTTAAAAAATACTCATTAAGGGGCTTCCCTGGTAGCACAGTGGTTGAGAGTCCGCCTGCCGAAGCAGGGGACACGGGTTCGTGCCCTGGTCTGGGAGGATCCCCCATGCCGCGGAGCGGCTGGGCCCGTGAGCCATGGCCGCTGAGCCTGCGCATCCGGAGCCTGTGCTCCACAACGGGAGAGGCCACAACAGTGAGAGGCCCGTGTACCGCAAAAAAAAAAAAAAAAAAATACTCATTAATATTGTAAGACATACATGACATAATTTTGCAAGGTACTTAGGGTATCATGTTCTAAGGAGGATATTTTATTACTGATAATTACTATATTATATTGTCTAGGATTTTCTGAAAATAGGTCACCTGTTATTTAGTTGATAAGAGTCAAAATGTGAGGCGTGACTGGAGTGATTGCTTAAAGAATATACATTCTGAGAAGTCTCAAAAAAGAAACAATCCAATTAAATGTGTAATTATTGTTTCTAGGCAGATTGTTTTCCTAAAATGCTATTTACCCATTCAAAGTCTAGATTCAACAAAATATCACTTATATATAATGGATTAATGTTATACTTAAAGATTTTGATGATTCCTAAGAAAATCAAAACTGAAAATAAACTCACTAAAACATAGTTACTTGTATTTGCTTTATTACAATTCAAGGAACTGTTTTATTAGAGAAAATAACAAAATGTAACAAAATCCAAAATATATCTTTTTTTTAGTTAAAAATGATATGATTTTATTTGTGATATCATAAAATATATCTTAATAACCTTCATATATAGTGAGAGTAGAGGTTAATTGTATTCCTAGTATTATTAAGCAGAACTCTCTGAAATAATAAATAATTACACAGCGCTGTTACTACTTTTCATATTTTAATACCACAGTTTAAGTGCATTCAGCACAGCAAGTCAGTGCTTACTTTTAATCTGCAAACGGTTTTTGAATATCAGTAATACTTTTAAAATAGACATTCATGTGGGGTTATTCCTTAGTTGAGTGACTTTGAGCTTATTTTTTTAAGTGAACAGATCCCCTTACCTCTGGCAGTTTAGCTATGAAAAGTAAATAATATTAGATGCGCATTAAGTGCTTAAGATTGAGCAGAATCCATGACTAACATTGAACGGAAATTAGATATATTCCTCTTTTGATCTTAGCCTATCCAAACAGAAAACATTTACCAACTTTTAAAAAGCTGGAGTGAGTAATCCTGAATAGGAGTAAGAAAAACAATGTATGAAAATTATTTGAGTTTCATTTATGACTAATTTAAGAACCATGTGTTCTTATTCTTCATATGATTGTATTTTAAATCCTTACAATCTGTTCCTATAGGATGCAGCTTAACTAAAAGCAGTTTTGTGCAACAAATAGCCTGGTAAGGTTTTTCTTGGTTTCCCAAGCATTCCTCTGCAGTGTTTTCTGAGCATTTTAATGTCTTGTGAAAAAATATGAAGAGAATATGAAAATTATTTTAATTTTATCCTGTCATGGGTGTTGGATTTCTTTTTTCTCCCAGTAGAGACAGATGTCACTGTGCTTTCCAAAAGACAGAAATGCTCAACTGATAAATGGAGGATTTATTACATGGCTGTTCTTGTAATGTTGAAATGAGATTTTATTGGTAGACAAGATAGGGGAAATATCTTTTACCAAGGTACTGAATTTACAGAGCACAATTTTAATATTTTAGTAGACTTTACAATACTTAGAATTAGAGTAGTTGTCCATGTCCACAGATTTTTTTCTATGCAAGCAAAGACACAGGTCTGACAGGGAGAAGCTGATAAATAAATAAAAATTTAAAAGCACCTGGTGCTCACAGACAAGTAGTTCTCTTATAATGTTCCATTATGGAGACCGGAGTAGTTTCCAGCTTCCTTTCCAATGACCTTGGGTATTTGTTGGACCAGAATAACCTTTTTATTCTAGTCCATCTCTTCTACTTCATTATCATTGCTGCCCTTATAATTACATTAACCCCATTTCATCTGCATAAAAATGTTTGTGTATAGAGCTTCTCATTTGCTCTTGGGTTGTCCATGGATACCATATCCTACTAGGGATACCAGTGATTTTGAGTTATCATTGACATGTTCCTAATGTTGTTTTGTAAAGTAACAGGAAGTGTGGAAAATAAAAGGGAGGAAAAACTCCATAAGCCCAGTACCCTAATATCCACTTTACATTTACTTTCAATGTTTTTACATAATTATAGTATACTTCCTAATTTTTTACATAACCAGATCTTATAAACATTTTTTATATGCTGCCAAATCTCTAAAAAGTAAAACATAGCCTAGTTTAAAAAGTCAAATGATTTTATAAGGTTTAGGTCACATTTTTTCCCCACCCCCAGTTTCTTTTTTTTTTTTTAATTTTTATTGGTGTATAGTTGATTTACAATGTTGTGTTAGTTTCAGGTGTGCAGCAAAGTGAATCAGTTATACATATATCCACTCTTTTTTTTTTTTTTAAGATTCTTTCCCATATAGGCCATTACAGAGTATTGAGTGGAGTTCCCTGTGCTATACAGCAGGTTCCTGTTAGTTACCTATTTTATATATAGTAGTGTGTATATGTCAGTTGCAATCTCCCAATTTATCCCTCCCCACCTTATCCCATGGTAACCATAAGTTTTTTTTCTACATCTGTGTCTCTACTTATGTTTTGTAAATAAATTCATTTGTACCCTTTTTTATGATTCCACATATAAGCGATATCATAGGATATTTGTCTTCCTCAGTCTGACTTACTTCACTCAGAATGACAATCTCTAGGTCCATCCATGTTGCTGCAAATGGAATTATTTTGTTCTTTTTTTATGGCTGAGTGATACTCCATTGTATCTATGTACCACATCTTCTTGATCCATTCCTCTGTTGATGGACATTTAGGTTGCTTCCATATCCTGGCTATTGTAAATAGTGCTGCAGTGAACATTGGAGTGTATGTATCTTTTTGAATTATGGTTTTCTCCAGGTATATGCCCAGGAGTGGGATTGCTGGGTCATATGGTAGTTCTATTTCCCACCCCTAGTTTCTGTTCCCAAAGATAAGCACTTTCTCTTTCAGCCATTTCATCAGTCATTTTCCTTAAGATTTCCAAATAATGTGTTGTTATTGCTGCTTATTGTTTTATATATTATCTATTAATGTCATATTTACCACCATCACCAAAATTCTCCCAATGTAGTTGGTCAGATGGTTGTTCAATGTTAATATTTTTATCACTGTATATAATCACAGATAGGCCATATATATATTGTAGTTAAATTTCCTTTTATGTATGGACTTCTATTTTCCCTGAAGTTAATTAATTGCTATATTTCTTGTTTTGTGTGTATTATTAATTCATCTCCAAACTCTTCTATGAAGGTAAAAAAATCTAAAATCTCTCAATTTTTCTAACATATTAAGTAATCTATCCGTTTGGTTTTTTTGTTTTTTTAAGTTCTTGCTGGAGCTTTCCATCTTTGTGTTCCAGTCTGAACTGACTGCTTTCTAGTCTGTCATTATGGGATTTTCCTTCACCATCATCTTGGAATTATACTGACCTCTCTCCGGATTTGTATCCCCTGCTTTCTGGCTTCAATAACTTCTTTCTTGGTTTATTTCCTTGTTATGGTGAATCACAGCTTTCAGTAGCTTAGTGAGAAACAGTACATGGGAGATACATTTTTTGATGCCCTGCCTGTTTGCAAATTTCATTATTCTGCCTTAATACTTGAATGCTAATTTGGTCGGATGTAAAATCAAGTCATTACTGCATTGTCTTCTGGCTTGTTATTGTTGAGAATAACATCTAGTCTAACAGTATCTTGATTTCTGATCTTCTGTGCCTAATCTCTTTATCAGTCTGGAAGCATTTAAGATCCCTGATATTCTGAAATCACAAGGATATGCCTGGTGTCAGCCTTCTTTTCTTCTCTGAGTTGGACACTTGTAGGCCCTTTTAATCTATGGTCTCATGGCCTTCAAATTGTGGGGAATTTTCTTGCATTTTTTTCTTTCTTTTTCTTTCCTCCACTTTCTCTGTTCTCTTGTTCTGAAATACATATTTGTATATTGGCCCTCCTGGCCTGATCTGCTTAATTTTCTTTTTTTCTTTTATTTTTCCCCATCCCATTTTCTGCCTCTCTGTCATTCATCGCCACTTTCTGGGAGATTTCTTCAATTTTATCTTTCAACCATTATAGTACACTTTTTACCTCTGCTATCATGTTTGTAACTTCCATAGCTCCTTTTCATTCTCTGAATGTTCCTTTCTTTTTTTTTTTCTTTGTAAATATTTATTTTTATTTTATTTATTTATTTATTTGGTTGCACCAGGTCTTAGTTGTGGCAGATGGGCTCCTTAGTTGCGGCATGCATGTGGGATCTAGTTCCCTGACCAGGGATTGAACCCAGGCCCCCTGCATTGGGAGCACAGAGTCTTAACCACTTAACCAGGGAAGTCCCTGAATGCTCCTTTCTTATAGCATCTTCTTGTTTCATGGGTGTAGGCTTATTCATTTCAGTTATTTTGAAGGTTTTTTTCCCCCTTGCATTGTCTCTGCTTCTTCTAAATACCTTTTAATATTTGTTTACTTTATTCTTTTTCAAGTTATTGGTTTTTTGTGTGATCTTTGGTTGGTATTCATTGTCAAGTGTGAGGTACAGAGAACTCATTAGAGCTCTTTCTGGGAGGGTGGGGCTTGGAGCTTCCTTAGGTATGAGACTGATGATCATAAAGGAACTCAACTAATTCATTAGAGTCCCTATTTGATCGTTGTCTATAGTTCTTTTCTTTTAGGCTACGTAGTTTCCCCAGGAGGTATCTCCAGTCTCAAGCCTGGAGTGCATAAGCCTGACTGCAAGTATTCTCAGAGCTGAGTGGGGAAGGTAACTAAGATTTTCCACTTGTTGTAACATGTAGGCTTTTCCTCACTTCACCTGTTTTTATTAACCTTCTTCATCTTCCTCAGCTCTGCCCAGTGTCCTCAAGTCTAAAGTCCCTCTGGTTCTTCACTCAGAAAGACCCAACCTAGTCTTATGCCATGTTGGGGAGAGGTAGTGGCCTAACTATACTGGGTTGGGCAAGGGATCTAGGAGTTCTTAAATTCAGGATTTAACTAATTCTCCCAATTCAACCCCACTTGCCCTCCCATCTTCAGGGGCATCATGCTTTTCATTCCTGACCTTTCTGGTGCTCCGTAGAGCAAAATGGCTGACTATTTGGGTGCTCTCCTCTATCCCCTCACCAGTGCCAGATACGTGGCTTTCAGCTTTGACAGGTCTCATCAATCTACTTTGCAGCTTCTAAAATGTTTTGAACTCAGCTCTGCTGTTGTCTTCTCTCCAGTTCATTTTGTCGTTGTTGTTGTTTTTTAATCTCCTTACTCTCATTTTGGTGAGATTTCAGGAAGGATTGAAGGTAAATTGTTGTGTTTAATTTGTCTTCTTCAACCAGGAGTCTGCATAACCTTCACTCTTTTCATTTTGAATGATTGTATGTTTCATCTATGTATCATCCTTTATTCATTTACCTATTTTTTGACATGCAGATGACTTCCAATTTATTGCTATTGCAGTCCTGCAAAAAAAACATCTTTCATACTGATAGCTTTTTTTCATGTTAGGTTATTTCCTTAGAACTTATTCTAAGAAAGAATAAGGTTTAAACACATCTTGCTTTCTAAAAAAGACTGTACCAGTTTTGAGTACCAGCAGGGTTTGTGATTATCCAGCTTACTATATTTGTTGTATCATTGCTAGTTTTACCATATAAAAGTCTTTTTGACAGGCTAAAAAGAAAGGCACCTTCTTTTATACTGATTAACTTTCAAATATCCTTCAACAGGATTGAAATAAGTGCTTATTCTAAAAGCAATATAGTCTGCCTTGTTTAAATTTTTATTCTGAGCATTTATTACTTTTGTAATTTTTAAAAAGCAAATAAAAATAATATTCATTATTTTTAATTGGAAAGCAAATAACAATATAAAGAAAATTAATTGCCAGTAATACCATCACCCATAGGTAACATTTTGATAACAGATGTGTATGTGCATCTGTGAGTATGAGAGAAAGTGTGCACATTCAGAAATATATCTATATAACAGATATAGGGACACTCAAAAAAATTAGAATCACATTCTGTGTGTGTGTGTATACACACACACATTTATATTATTTAGTAGTATGATTTTTTCATTTATCATTATTTTGTGAACATTTTCTCCTGTCATTAATTATAATTCTGAAACTCGCCTTAATTGTTGTCTAAAATGTCTGGATACACCATTAAAAACATTCGTTGATACTAGAGATTACAGCATGTAATGCTGTGAAATTATAAACAACAATTTATATAAGAAGACTCTGAATGTATCAACTCTTCTTAAAAGTTAGAAAAACTTTAAAGCTGTCACTGTCCTTTTTTGGTATACTCTGCCCTAAATCCTTATCTTAAGATTTAACTTGTTAATAATTCTTTTTTTCCCATTTATTCCTGGCTAGTATGTGACATTAATTCTGTCTAACCTGGAAAAGTTCTGTGGGTTATATTTTGTCATCTGTCATTTTGTGTTTGACATCTGGTTTAAATTAATATCAATGTCGTGCTCTTTAGTTTATGAATGCCTTTTGGGAAGTTTAGATTCTATGAAGTTTTTATTTTTTATGACTATTACCATAGAGTATCTAGGGGAAACAGTACTACTAAAATGCTTTAAATATTGATGTGACTAGAATTTAATTCAAATGTGCTTCTACATATGCTGGAAGAACTTAGGGAAATTCGTTATATTTAGTAGAAATCAAAGACAGAACCCAGTATTCTCAACACACACACACGTACATTTTAATATTATATGTTAATATAATAATATTTTTAAAAATAGTATTTCTTGAATACATTTTCATTATTCAAAATGCAAAAATAACATTAAAAGGTATAAATTGGGAAATCTGGTCGTGTCCCATTCTTGTCCACTCCCTTCATCTCCCCTTAGCCAAACAGATAATTACTTTTTTTTTTTCCTATTTTTGGCCGCGCTGCTGCGTGGCATGCAGGATCTTAGTTCCCGACCAGGGATCGAACCTGCATCTCCTGCAGTGGAAGCGCAGCGTCGTAACCACTGGACCGCCAGGGAAGTCCCTCTTTTTTTTTTTTTTTAAGTATTCTTCAGTATTTCTTTATGTGACTACAAGCAAAAAATGAATATGTGTTCTTACTTTTCCCTCTTTCTTTTTATTTAATTGAAAAAAATTTTTCCCTCTTTCTTACTTAAAAGATAGTATACTATATACAATGTCCTGAATCTTATTATTTTCACTTAATTATCCTGGAGAGCTTTATGTAGTGCTACGTAGAGGACTTGCTCATTCTTTTTTTTTAAAAAAAAATAGTTCCTTTGTATCCAGTTGTGTAAATGGTTTATTTAACCATTCCCCTATAGACAAACACTTGTCTGGCGAATGTATTTTTTTAATGTATGTTTTTTAAACTCCTTCAGGTGGATATGGACAAGAGTGGTGAAGTGCGACTTATAGAACTGGATGAATCTTTCAAAAGTGAACATACTGTTTTTGTAACACCACCTGAGATCCCCCATCTACCCAATGGTGAAGAACCCCCTTTACAGTACAGGTATTCAAGAGGCAGAATGTTTGAGATTGAAAGAGAGAAGCAATCCATCATCTGTGACGTAGCTTTCTAAGGACTGTGGTATTTTCAAAAATCCAAACTTTACAGATCCCTAATTTTTAGGTGGTAAGCAAGCTTATCCCACATCCATTACTAAGTTTTGAGGTATAAAAAGAAAAAATATATAATTTTGCATTCTATAGACTTAAGAAGCTCTCTATATCTGCATAAGTATATGTTCTCATAAATGTTGATTAAGAAGTTAGGGCCCACCCCACCAAAATGCAGCACTTTTATTACAGAATTTTTATTTTTGTTTCTCCCTAAGGCTGGTTTCCTCACTTTCATCCCCTCCCCCAACACAGGCTGGTTAATGTAACCTTGGTTTACAAAAGGATTATCAACTGTACTTCAATTTTTAAAAAAATGATTAAATCTAATTTAGAGTCGATATTTGTGGCCTTGATTTGGATGATATGATTTTTTTAGGCTTTTAATTTTTCCATGAGTTTTATAAAGTCAAGGAAATTCAGAACTATTGGGATTGGTCATTGTTAATTTAGGAAATTTGGTCAGGTATTGTGCTAAGTGCTTGGTATAGACTTGAATGATCCACTGGTCTCGTTTTCAATTCTAGTGGGAAAGTGAAAAACTCTGAGCACAGTGATAGGGTTATGATAGAGGTAGATTTATTATACATCTATATATCTAGATATGTATTTATATACATACACACAGATATATATAACATTTGTTATAACTAATTTTTTTTAGATTTTTTAAATTCTCCAATAATAATTTCTTATTTAAAGATTCTAAAACCATTTTACATCTATTATTCATTAAGTCACAGTTTGTTATTTTCATTGAAAAGGGATTTTTCAGGACATCCTCATTTATAACTTGGATTGAATTCTTCTTTTTATAGATGAAAAAGTGGTGTAACAGATGTTTGTGAATGTTGATTAATTCATAAGCCACCTGATTCCTACCCTTAATTTTTATATATTGATGATATTGCTCATATCAATTTTTAGAAGTCTGCCTTTTCTCAGACATTTAAAATATTTCTCATAATTTCTCTTCTTTTTCTTTCTAAACAAGATCTCATTTCTTTTATCTCTTCCGTACATTATATACTTCTAAGACTTCTTTTGGTATATTTCACTAATATAGTTTGTTTTTCTTTTTGTGGTTTGGTTTTAACTTTTTAATTTAAAATTTACCTTTAGATTTAGTCCTTTAATAAGAAAATTACTTAGCTTAAAAAGTTCCCATTTTTTAAAGAATCTAAGTCATTTTTTTTCCCTTGAGACTACTAATATAATTTTGTTGTAATCATACTCATCATTGGAAAAAACCTTAAGTGTCTTTAATGGGCACAGTGGATCCTGTTAGTAGGAGGTAACTCATATACTTGCATTGTCTGTATAAAATGATAAGACAATAAGTTTCCATAAGATACACAGAATGGTCTTATTATCACACCATGTACATACAGTGAATTTTCTTAGGGGACATAGTTTTCCTGAACTTCATTGCTATTTTATTCCTACTTAACATTCAGTCATGACTAATATTTTCTTATTCTACTGGATTTTCCTATAATAATGTATAATAGATATAGTTTATCTTTTATTATAGTTAGTTTTCTTCTTAGTTAATTAAAACTATTTATATGCCTTTAAGAATATTCTAAAGTAGGGTAAGTTTTCTCCTCAGGGGCTTCTTCTGTCGTTTTAGCATGTCTTTTTCCCAGCTGCTGCTACCTTTTAAATGCTCCAAACACTCTGCTCTAGCACCCAAATTAGGCCCACCTCCTCATAGAGTTGCCTATTCTAACCTTTGTTCCTCTTCTCCAACCTCTTCAATTTTCTTTCTCATAAATGAGGCCCTGAATCAGCTTACCTAACCAGTTAAATCCATTCATGATAATGTAATAGGTTGTCCTGGTTGACTTATGTTATTTGCATTTTTTAAGAGGAAGGTTAGTCTACAGTAATATGTTAATCCAAACAGTGATATTAATAACTGTCCTGTGTGAAAGAGTATTGATTTGTTGGGCCTTTTACCCGTATTATCTGATATGTTTGCTATTTATTTACATGAATACTAACTTACAAAGTTTTTTTGAGTTACTTTGGAGTTTGGTGTCAAGTTCAGCAAAATTTAAATGTATTTCACTTTTTTCCCTCCAAAATACATACTTGAATCTGTATTTGGCTATTACATTTTTATTATTATAGTAAGAAAAGCAACATTAGCGTGAATATTTGTTGATTATATATATCATAGTCTGATGGAGAAAGATAGTTAAAATAAGTTAATAAGTTAAAATAAGTTATTGGTCATAATTTTTTTTTAGCTTGTAACCAGTATGATCACCTATGTGTGCTTGAGATTTGTTTTTTTTTCTTTTCAAAAACAGCTATAATGGATTTCCAGTTCTTAGGAACAATTTATTTGAGAGACCTGAAGGATTTCTACAAACACAAAAGAGCAAATTGCCTTCAAAATCAAGTAGTCCTAGTAGCCCTTCTCCCATGTTCAGAAGAACAAAACAGGTGCTTTGATGATTTTGTATTCTTCATGTAATCAAGTATTAGAACAAAAATAAATTTGACACTCTTCCTCCCTTAATATACTTTACTACCCCATATATAACTATTAGTAGATCATTTATGCTCCCTGAAGCATTCTGAAGAAAATTTAGAGTAATCTGACTTCAAAAAATTAACCAGTTCTCTTGTCCTAGAACATTATTTTACATATTGTATAATACAGATTAAAGCAGAGACTTGAATATATATTAATTATAGACAGATTTTGTTAGGGAAACATTATAAAAGCATGTGAGTTGTACTTGTTCAGCCTTCAGTTAAGGATAAGAATGCTTAAGTGTGCAAATTTATTAATAAGATCCTTGCATTTTTTCTAGGAAATTAAATCAGCCCATAAAATTGCCAAGAGGTACTCTTCCATTCCTCAGATGTGGTCTAGGTGTCTACTGCGTCACTGTTACGGGCTGTGGTTTATTTGTCTCCCAGCTTATGTGAAAGTATGTCATTCAAAAGTCAGGGCTCTGAAAACAGCCTATGATGTGCTTAAAAAAATGCAGTCAAAGAAGATGGATCCACCTGATGAGGTAACAATTATCCTTTAAAATGCATTATTTTATTCCAGATTTATGTAATAGATATTTTGATTCTGTACACTTTCGAAATTACTGTGTTCCAGGTGTGCTACCGCATTCTTATGCAGCTCTGTGGGCAGTATGATCAGCCAGTGCTTGCAGTTCGAGTGCTGTTTGAAATGCAGAAAGCTGGTATTGACCCCAATGCCATAACTTATGGTTATTATAATAAGGTAATTATTTTGACTTAATGGAGAAAGAGTATAACTTTTGTGATTTTACAACCTTAGTTTAATGGCAGAAATAAATGATGCAGGGGTTATTTGGTATTTATTTTAGAGTATCTAAAATATATTTTGTAAATTGGAAGTAAGATTTTTTTGTTCTATTGATATTTTGGATTATACAATCTACTTATTCTTTAGATTAACTCTAAAGCCAGTGGGTGTTCATTTATAAAAATTATTTTACTAATTATTTTATTTTGTCAAATGAATAGGCTGTTTTGGAAAGTACCTGGCCTTCAAGGAGTCGTAGTGGCTATTTTCTTTGGACAAAAGTGAGAAACGTTGTTTTAGGAGTAGCACAGTTCAAAAGAGCTTTAAAGAAACATGCACATTTATCACAAACAACTCTCTCAGGTAATTAGAAGTTTTTAAGGGATGTATATGTTGTACTTTTTCTTTAAAATTAATTGACTAGTTACAATTTCCACTTTTTAGAAATTTTAGTTTCAAAATATTGAATGTTTTCTAGTTTTTATTGCCATTAAGGAAATTCTAATATTAGAGTGTTCTTCCCATTTAAAAAAACACCAAATTTTACTTATTTTCTTGTAACTGTTAAATTTTCAACCTTTGGTGGTCTTGTTTTAGTATTCGTTAATAATTCACAATAGGTTTCTTTGTTATAGTTGTATTTTGCTAATTATGTGACGCTTGTCATGTTCAGTATTAGTAGATTATTAACTTGAGCAGCAAACTAATATGTATTTTTGGTATCTCCGTGAGTAGTAAAATGCTGTCAAATTGTGTTCTTAAGCAGATGGCAGTGACCTGGATGCTGTTAGTCATGGCAGCATGGATAGTGGTCATGGGACACACACTGTGGAGCAGGCACCTTTTAATACGGGTTTAATCAAAGTGTATGCTTCTGATGATAGATCTAGTACAGGTTTGTGTGTGCTTATGTATACATTTATTACAATACATTTTAAAAACTAGGTTTGCTAGCCTGTCTTTTTTAGATTTTAATTTTCAGTGATATATGTAACTGTCACTTTTTAATTTTATATGGTAGGCATATGACATTGTATTTAATAACTATGCAATTTTATTCATTCTCTATTTGAATAGAAATGAAAGTTTAAGAAAGTATTCGAGTGTTTAGTCCATGATAATCCAGTTAACTCTGGATAGTACACAGGTCTCTTTATCATATCATTTTCTTAGGATAAGTTCTTCTTTGTATTATGAACATGTTATTATAGTTTTTTTAATGTTGTTAGGATTTTAAAAAAGGAAACTTAGATCCCTGATCTGAGTTAATAGTATACCATATCAACATCAATTTCCAAGATTTAACAGTGTCCCATGTTTCATGTAAGATACTATCATTTAGGGAAGCTGGATAAAGGGTACACAGGAACTCTCTCTACTGTATTTTTTTTGCAACTTCTTGCGAGTCTTAAACTATATTAAAATTAAAAGCTATAATGAAAATTTTAAAATATACATAAAACTTGTAACATTCTAGCACTGAAGATGACTTAATTTCATTAAAATATAAGATTTGTACATAAGCTTTCTCTAAGTATTATTAAAACTGATACACCTAAATTATTTAAGTAATTCTGTCCATTTCATTATTACATTATAAAAATTAGACATGACTTTTGAATACAGTATAAGAGCTACCTATTAATGGACAGAAACTTTAAATTTAAAAATCCAAGCATTAATAATAAAATATGGAGGCTTCTGTCTCTGCAAATTTTAACATTATGTTGGTCTGTCTCCTTTTATGCATACTTTTAAGAGTAATAAATATAAGCTATGTGCTTTGATATGTTGTTCTTCCTTGCCTGGTTTTGTTTCTTTTTTTTTTTTTTTTCTTTTTTCTGTGGTACACGGGCCTCTCATTGTTGTGGCCTCTCCCATTGTGGAGCACAGGCTCCGGATGCGCAGGCTCAGCAGCCATGGCTCACGGGCCCAGCCACTCCGCGGCATGTGGGATCTTCCCGGACCGGGGCACAAACCCTTGTCCGCTGCATCGACAGGCGGACTCTCAACCACTGCACCACCAGGGAAGCCCTGGTTTTGTTTCTTGTTCATGCAATTGTGAATTTAATCACAGAGTTGTAGTAGTCATCCTTAGGCATTATCTCTTAAAAATGAAGAAATCCATCTTTTGTTTTTAACTGTGGCCTTTAAAAAGGCCATCTTAGGGCTTCCCTGGTGGCGCAGTGGTTGAGAGTCCGCCTGCCGATGCAGGGGACACGGGCTCGTGCCCCGGTCTGGGAAGATCCCACATGCTGCGGAGCGGCTGGGCCCGTGAGCCATGGCCGCTGAGCCTGCGCCTCCGGAGCCTGTGCTCCGCAACGGGAGAGGCCACAACAGTGAGAGGCCCGCGTACAGCAAAAAAAAAAAAAAAAAGGCCATCTTAGTGGGCTTCCCTGGTGGCGCAGTGGTTGAGAGTCCTCCTGTCAATGCAGGGGACACGGGTTCGTGCCCCGGTCCGGGAGGATCCCACATGCTGCGGAGTGGCTGGGCCCGTGAGCCATGGCCGCTGAGCCTGCGCGTCCGGAGCCTGTGCTCCGCAACAGGAGAGGCCACAACAGTGAGAGGCCCGTGTACCGCAAAAAAAAAAAAAAAAAGTCCATCTTAAAGCAGTGCAGAACCTTATAATAAAAGCATGAATTTTATCAAGATTATCTTAACGTTTTGTAATTTATAGTTTCTTTGGAAATAGAGATGAAACTGATTAGAAAAAATACCAAACTCAAAATTATAACAAAGATATTAAAGTAAATACCTAATGATACTTAATACAATTTCTCTAGATAGTTCTTTGCAAGTTTATAAAACCATTTTTTATGCAGTCATATACTCATATAATCATAACAACCTTTTATATTATAAATCTGGGAACTTGAGATTCAAACAAAAAGGTTAAGTGGTTTACTTAAAATCATGTCTCCTAAGGTAGAGTACTAGAATTCAAAACCTTATATTTTGATGCTACTCTAGTGAAAACAATTTGCTGAAAATAACAGAGAGCCTCTTTAACAGAACAGTGTATTAGAAGTTTTCTTATATTGATGCAAAGTTTGCTTTTCTTAATAACTTTAACACTAGATTTTTTTCTCATTCCCATGTATTTGTACTCATGTGCAATTCAGTAATTATTCAGTTGAATTTTCAGAATAACTACCTATCAATAAATTTAAATAAACCCATTTTTTTGGTTAGATGATTTAGACATTTGGCTCCAGTGACCTGTGTGTGAGTGTTTTGTTAGGAGTTCCCTGCAGATTTTTCTTCTCCATTGCTTAGCTGGATCTCAGACCTTCACCTAGAAAGGTCATGGACTTGTATAAAGAATGTGTGGTTTGTCTGTGTCTTTTGGAGTCCAGATAGTAGTGTGAACATACATAATTACTGTTGACTACATTGTGAAACTAAAAATAAATTATTTTGTGATCATCCCTTTCTTATGTTAATAGAGATGGGAGAGGAGCTAACACAATAATGCTTTCAACTGGAAGTTATCCAGAAAAATTTCTATGAGTAAATCTAAACACCAACGTGTTGCTTCTAATTCCAGCTCTTCTTACTAAAGAAGTTTATGATAAAAAGCATAGGGTTTTTTGTCTTTTTCTTTTTCCAGGTGGCCAGTCTGACCTTGGATATAATTCACTATCTAAGGATGAAGTTAGAAGAGGGGATACATCTACTGAGGACATTCAAGAAGAAAAAGATAAGAAAGGGAGTGATTCTAGTTCCTGTAGGTACTAAGTTGATATTGTATAAAACTGTGAGCTTACATTAATAGAAAAGTCGAGTGACTTTAAGTGTAAAAGTACTAATTTTATGTTTCATTTTCCCATTGTTACTCCTATTTCCTCCCATTATAAAAGCCCTCTACACTACCTAATATTCCAGTGTACAAGTACTTCATGGGTGAAGTTTGTAGTCTCAGTGGCAAAACACCCTCCAATCAAATACTACTCTTGTAGTAGAAATATATATTTCTTCAAACAGTGGCTCTTCTGGGGCTTAACAATATTTTTATTTAGTGCTTTTATTAAGGGTCTGTGACTTATATTTTTCCTGCTTACCTCCCCCCATCAAAGCAGTGTTTCACAACCAAAGAAGAAATATAAAATGTATGCATGGACCTCATGTGTGACCAGTACTTAGTTGTTTGATACACACCTTGAGGACTTGAATGAATGGTATCACTTATTCGTGATTGACAAATATAGATATAGAGGTGTTCAATATTTTCTCATCACGTATTTTCTGGTAGAAGTATTTAGAACTAAAAGCTACTTCTCTTTGTGGCTCCTCTGATGTATATAGATTTCATCTTAACAGTTGCATTTTAATCTTTACAGTGTCAGAGAGCGAGAGTGCAAAGGGAAGTGCTGATTGTCTTCCTAAGCTCAATTATCAAAGTTCTTCCAGTATAGTTCGCCTCAGTGCTACAAATAACAGTGCTGATAAAACATCAGGAGAAAGCACAGGTAAGGTGAACGGTATTCGTCTTTATGTGCAGAATAACTTGTATCTGTATTTCTAGTGAATATATTTTTTTAAGTCTTAATTCTCTAGGGATTTTTTCATTTTTTTGTTTTGTTTTAGTTTTGGTTTTGTTTTTGTTTTTTTGGTATACTTGTGCAGCCTCTCATGGTACAGTTTAGAAGCTTAAATTCTGTATTTTATAGTATAGTTTGTTCAAGCTTTTATTGTAACAAAGTAAAGGGACATACCTACAAGCTACCTTCTGAGTTTGGACTGTGGGGAGTTTTGGGAAGGGGGAAGTAGGGAGCAAGTGAGATGATCAATCTGAGGGTACCAGACACCTCACCAATTTTTAAATGAAGCATAGAGTTCCTTAGTCTTCGTGTTTTTCCTGTTTTTTCAGAGGCAAAAGGATAGTCCTTCAGGTAGTTTAAATAACAATACCTAATATTTTTTCTTTTCAAAGCACTTTTTATATATTATTTTTCATTTATTATTACAGCAGTGCTTATATTAGTGAGAGGGGGTATTAGCACTCTTTCAGAGATGAGAAAACTCAGGCATAGTCGGACTAATGGCAGGTCCCATAAGTTCTCAGCTAGTTAATGGGAAAGTCATTTTAGGATCTGGGATAATACCTGGTCTCACAAGTTTTTCATCGGACTGTTTTGGGAGGCACTAAACAGACATAAGATTCAGAGTTTCTAGTGTTAATAGTCTGATTTCATAATTACATTATTTTATTTTTGTATTAGCTCAGTTCTGCATCATTATAATCTAAACAAACATTGAAGGACTTGTGCTGTCAAGGCTGAAATATCTCTATAAAGGGCCCTGCTGCTGCAAAGATGTTTGTTTTTCTACAGCATAGTTAGATATGCCTCTAACTCAGGGGTAGGCAAACTGTGGCCCATGGGCCAAACCAGGCCTGCAGCCTGGTTTTTGTACAGGCCCACAAGCTAAGAATGGCTTTTTACATTTTTAAATGGTAAAAAATCAAAAGAAAAATATTTTGTGACACCTGAAAATTATATGAAAGTTCAGAGTTCATAAACAAAGGTTGATTGTCACACACCCAGCTCATTCAGTTATATATTGTCTATGGCTGCTTTGGCACTATGTTGGCAGAGCTGTGGAGTCGCCACAGAGACTGTATGGCCTGCAGAGCCTAAAATATTTACTTTCTGGCCCATGACAGAAAAAGTTTGCCGACCCCTGCTCTAGCTATCAAAAAAAAAGTTAAATGGGGCTTCCCTGGTGGCACAGTGGTTGAGAGTCCACCTGCCAATGCAGGGGACACGGGTTTGTGCCCCGATCCAGGAGGATCCCACATGCTGCGGAGCGGCTGGGCCTGTGAGCCATGGCCGCTGAGCCTGCGCGTCCGGAGCCTGTGCTCCGCAACGGGAGAGGCCACAACAGTGAGAGGCCCCCGTACCGCAAAAAAAAAAAAAAAAAAAAAAAAAAAGTTAAATGATCTATAACTGTCTCTTTCTTCGCATTTCCTTGTTAGATAATTGTTATAACTTAAACATTAAAAATTTTTTCATTGGTATAATGTAATTGCTTCACAACCATTTAGTCCTTCCTAATCATTGTCTAATTATAACTCTTAATAACTGGCCTTTGGTAGTCTTTGCTTTCTTGTTCTTTCGTTACTGTCTATTCATGCTTGCCGTTTGCTTAAGATCTGCTTTTATGAACTTTCTGTTTTCATATGATTGTAAACCATCCTTTGATTCTGACATTTTGTCATAGTAATAAGCATCTGACTCAGCATCTGGCTTTTGATTTTCCTCTGTGCTTAACAAGCCAATAATTTTTTAAAGCATATAATAGGTTTCCTAGGTATGAACTAGAGTTGTTAGTTTATCCTTAAGATTTTTGAGTTGAAAACTTTCCCATCTGTTAAGTACTCTGGGTTTATCACTACTACCAAAGACTATATGTGGGATTTGTAGGAATACTTACTTTTCTGTAACTTTTTTCTTACGTACTAGTACTTGCTAGGATTCAAAACACCTTTCAAGTTTCTTCATGTGTTGCAGTACAGTATATATATATTTTATTTATATCATTATATAAATAAATGACAGCTTCTAAAAGATGTGGGAGTGGAATAACCAAAGAAATGTTTTAATGTTTGCTTGGTAATTGAAATAAAATCATCATCCTATGGTTACTTCATGATTATCTTGGGAATTTTAACATTTTGATAAATGTATATTGAATTACTGAGAATTCAATCACAAGACAGTTTACTCTGAAATGAAACATGCTCTGAAGTATGAAAACATACTCTGAAATGTTTTTTTAAGCCTAATTCTGCTTTTAGTGTGCTTTAACTTTTTACCTTTAGCTACCACATTTAGCTGTAACATGTCATATTATAATATATTATACTATGTTATACTCTGGGTTGGTCTCTTGGCTGCAGTTGTTTCCCTGCAGACAATATTCATTCAGCGATTATTTTTTGAGCTTCTACTATACCTGCTACCATATGCCAGGTGCTACTGAGGATATGGTAAAGAACAAAAATAAACATGGTCCCTGCCTCCATAGAGAAGTACATGGGAGGGCTGGGAAAACATTAATCAAATAATCAAGTAAATGTAAAAACACCCTGATATTAAATACTGGCAAGAAGGGCTGTAAGGGCTTCCCTGGTGGCGCAGTGGTTAAGAATCTGCCTGCCAATGCAGGGGACACGGGTTCCAGCCCTGGTCCAGGAAGATCCCACATGCCGCAGACCAAATAAGCCCATGCGCCACAACTACTGAGCCTGCTCTCTAGAGCCCGGAAACCACAACTACTGAGCCCACGTGCCCTGGTGGCTCTATGACATAATTCTGGCAAGTGATAGTAAAGTGGTAGTTTTTGAGGGTTTCTGGGAAAACGTCTGCTTTCCTGGTAAAGGAGTCAAAAATCTTAAGGATAAACTAACAACTCTAGTTCATACCTAGGAAACCTATTTTATGCTTTAAAAAATTGGCTTGTTTTCCCAGAAACCCTCAAAAACTACCACTTTACTATCACTTGCCAGAATTATGTCATAGAGCCACCAGGCCCAAGGAAGTTAAATAGTTTGCAGCCTCTCTGTTAGAGGTGCGCAGCATCCAGCCTAGTCTGGTGGAATTTAGCAGGTATATAAACTTAGAGTCAGACAAACTATTCTGTAAATGGCCAGGTAGTAAACATTTTAGGCCTTACAGGCCACATACAGTCTCTATTGCTTGTTCTTTGTGTGTGTGATTTTTACAACTCTTTTAAAATGTTAAAACCATTTGAGACTGTATATAAACAGTCCACAGGCTGGATTTGGCTCAGCAGTGTAGTTTGCCAACCCATGGTATAATTTGATAACCAGCTTTATTTGTCTTTAGGCCATTGCATAGTTCTTACTTTGCAAAGGAACACATCTATTTAAATGCAGTCCTAGAGTTACATCTTTGGATTATAAGATTGCTCCAGGTCTTTGATAATATATAACCTGTTAAGCAGGTTTCCCAGAATATCAGAAGAAAGTATGTTCTTGGTTTCTTATATATTTAATCATAAGCTGATACAGAAAAAAAGAAGACACTTTACCTCTCTGCTATACTGTTTTCCTTGTTAATGCTGTATGCTTATTAAACAGTATTAGTTTGTAGGCTTTTATGGTCTCTAGTAGTCCCTTTTATCTCCTATCCTGTTACCCAGATACATCATATGATAGGAAAAAAGGCACACTTTTAGGAATTGCCTCGTTATAGAGAGCTAATTTTGGATAAAGCATGTAAAAAGAGTAGTTGAAGGACTTTCCTGATGGTGCAGTGGTTAAGAATCCACCTGCCAATGCAGGGGACATTGGTTCGAGTCCTGGTCGGGGAAGATCCCACATGCCACAGATCAACTAAGCCTGTGCACCACAACTACTGAAGCCCACATGCCTAGAGCCCTTGCTCCGCAACAAGGGAAGCCACCGCAGGGAGAAGCCTGCACACCGCGACGAAGAGTAGCCCCCGCTCACCGCAACTAGAGAAAGCCCGCGCGCAGCAACAAAGACCCAACGCAAACAAAAATAAATAAATAAATAAATTTATTTATTTTTTTAAAAAAAAAGAGTAGTTGAAAATACCATACCTAGACTAATGCTTTAGAAGACTCCCACATAAGGACAATTAAAGTGATCAAAAATCTAGATTTCTGCTTTCAGCGTAGGTACCTAAGTAATTTGGTAAAAAGCAGTGAACAGTGTTTCTGAATAGAAAGTGGCCATTCACATTTGACTATTATAAACTTGAATCAGTATGTAAAGCAAAGGTAAAATTATTTAGCCACATCTATAGTCATAAGGATTTGGAGTTTTAAAAATAATTTTTATTTATGAATAAAGCTCACATAGCTACCTTTTGTTTGGTTTGGTTTAGTGTTTTTGGTTTTGTTTTTCTTTTTATAGGCAGAAGACTCAGAATCTTAAGGTCGTCTAGCACAACCACAATTGTATAACCATTGTTATTTAACCCGTTCAGTGAAATGGATATAAATTCATTATTATTGTTGTTAAATATACCAAGGGTAAATATTAATCTTAACTTACAAGTTTTAAAAAGCAGTGCATCCTTATATCTCAGATCATACCCTTCATATTTGCTTTGAATCCCAGTTCTCTCACTTAAGGACTGGGTAACTTTGGGCTAGGTAATCTGTCAGTTCTTTCTCTACCCATAAGGATGTTGGAATGATTATGGTAGATAATGTGAGTAAAGTGCCTAGTATAGCATCTGTGAAATAGCAGGCACTTGATAAGTGCTTGCTGTTATCATTTTATTACTAGTATCTTAAATATTTAAGACAACTCATATTTGCATATTACATTTTTGTGGCTAAAAACACTTTTCTTATTTTTTAGAAAGTACGTCTGAGCCGCTCTTAATATCATCTTTTGAGGATACAAATGAAACAGGAAACATTCAAAGTAGATGCTTCAGGAAAAGACATAAAAGTGACAATGAGCCTAATTTGCAGCAGCAAATGTCCTGGGGAAATAGAAACCGAAATCTTAGTGGAGGAGTACTAATGGGACTTATGCTCAATAGAATTAACCAGGAAGCAAACCCTGGAGATATGGTTGAAAAATTAGGAGCTGATGCAAAAATTCTTTCAAATGTAATCTCAAGAAGCACAAGACCAAATAGTCTTGATATTGGAAAGCCATCTTTAAGATCAAAAAGAGACAGTATAGAGAAGGAATCTAGTGATGATGATACACCTTTTGATGGTTCTAATTGTTTGGCAGATAAAGTGGATTCTCCTGTTATTTTTGACTTAGAAGACTTAGACAATGAAACAGATGGATCAAAATTGGGGTACATTGCTCCACAAAATCCTAAGAGGAGTCAACGCTTGAATAGCAGCTTTTCAGTAAAAGCTTTCGAAAAAACTGATGTTGCAACAGGATTTGATCCCCTCTCTCTTTTGGTTGCTGAGACTGAACAGCAGCAAAAAGAGGAGGAGGAAGAGGAGGAAGATGATAGCAAAAGCGTTTCAACACCATCTGCTAGGCGGGATTTAGCTGAAGAAATTGTGATGTATATGAATAACATGAGCAGTCCTTTGACAAGTCGAACACCAAGCATTGATTTACAACGGGCCTGTGATGATAAAGTAACCACTAAGAAAAGTCCAACGTTGGTCAAGGCATGCAGAAGATCTAGCCTGCCTCCTAATTCTCCTGGGCCAGTGAGACTTACCAAATCTAAAAGTTACTCAAAAAGCGAAGACAGACCAAGGGATAGACTCTGGTCTTCTCCAGCCTTCTCACCTACTTGCCCATTTAGAGAAGAATCTCAAGATGCATTAACCCATTCATCACCTTCATTTAATTTAGATACACTACTAGTACCTAAACTAGATGTTCTAAGAAACAGTATGTTCACTGCTGGAAAAGGAGTTGCAGAGAAAGCAAGCAAATGGTATTCAAGATTCACCATGTACACCACATCATCCAAGGTAGGTTTATTAGTGTTTTCTACTTTTCCTTTTACCCTCCTCCACCACCAAAAGTATCTTACTTGCAAAGATGTCTGTTTTTACCATTCTCCTAAAATACAGCTTTACAGAAAGGACTCTTGGGATGCATAAGGTTTGTAAGTACCAGAATTTGGACTTGAATAATAACTTCGAAAGGAAAGAATCCACTAACTAAGGTTATATTTTTAGTTCAGTTTTGAAAGAAAGTGATCTGTAGCTGGAGTAAAAATTAGAGTCATATGAAAATGCTTACTGAGCTTCATTATTTATTGCCTTCAAAAATTACCAGCCAGACATAGGATTTCTCTTTCTGGTTAGGATGGAGTACCTTGTGATACACCTGCATACCTCCCAAAGCAAAAAGCTAGATGAAATATGGAAAGTATTTGTTTAAAGTCATCAGAGAACTGCTGAAACAACTGGAAAGTAGAGGGGCAAGATTCTAGAGAGAGGAGAATTGCAGAGATGAGCTGAAGTTTTATAGCTACTTTTTCCTTGAGGGCATTTGCTTATTCTGAGCACAGAGCAACAGGTTACAAATCCAGGCTTTGCCTTATCAGAGGACTGTGGAGAGGTGAGGGGGCCAGCAGGACTTTTGGGATCTTGTAGAGCTGGAAAGACAAAAATAGAGACTGGAGGGTCCTCAGATACACAAGTTTTTTCCTTCAGGACATTTTCCAGATACTGATACTGCATGAAACAGGAGTCTGAAAACATAAGCAGAAAGTCTCTGATAAATAAGAGTTCTCAGCAGTTTCATGGAGCTGGGAATACAATAGCTTACTTAGTTCATAAGCTGCTGGGAGCTGGGGAAAGTGAGGGCAGGGAAGCTTTGGTGTACACACCAGGCCCTTAGTTCAAATTCCTGCAGAGCTATGCCTTAGGAGCATTGGCAAAACAGAGGTAGACTGAACCTGACCAAAACTGCAACCTAGGCTGGACTCAGCTCAGTCTGTGATTAGATTAAACTAATCAGCCTTTACTCTAACAAGGAAAAAGTGTGTTCTTTCCAGAGGACCAGAACATCAACTGGAGTCCTTACGGTTTTTTATATATAATTTTTTATATTCTATTATTGAATTAAAAATAGCTATACTGAGGGACTTCCTTGGTGATCCAGGGGTTGACTCCGCACTCCCAATGCAGGGGGCCCAGGTTCCATCCCTGGTCAGGGAACTAGATCCTGCGTGCCTCAACTAAGAGCCTGCATGCTGCAACTAAAGATCCCGCACACCACAATTAAAGATCCCGCACACTGCAGCAAAGATCCCACTTGCTGCAACTAAGACCAGTGCAGCCAAATAAATAAATATTTTTTAAAAAAAGCTGTACTGAGAGACAAGGACCATAACTAAAAACAAAAGAAAAACAGATGGAGGAAACAGACCTTCAGGTGATCTAAATATTTGAATTAGCAAGATATTTTGAAGTAATTAAAATATGTCCAAGAAAATAGAGAAAAGGGTGAGAAAAAAACTAGAAACATGCAAAATTTCACCAGGTAATTATCTTTTGAAAAGAACCAGTGTAAATTCTAGAACTGAAAAAGATGCGAAATTAAGAAAGCAGTAGTTAGATTTAACAGCAGACAAAAAAAAACAGGAGAGGGCTTCCCTGGTGGCGCAGTGGTTGGGAGTCCGCCTGCCGATGCAGGGGAAACGGGTTCGTGCCCCGGTCTGGGAAGATCCCACATGCCGCGGAGTGGCTGGGCCCGTGAGCCATGGCCGCTGGGCCTGTGTGTCCGGAGCCTGTGCTCCGCAACGGGAGAGGCCACAACAGTGAGAGGCCCACATACTGCAAAAAAAAAAAAAACAGGAGAAGAAAGATTAGTAAACTAGTTGGGAAGTTAGTAGAAAATATCCACACTGAAGTACAGACAGGGAAAAAAAATTGGAAAATACAGGAAAAAATGTGGGGTTTAGTGAAAATGCCTAACATTGATGTAATTTAGTTCCAAAAGAAGAAGAAAAAAAGGGGTAGAAGGAACATTTAAAAAGCTAATTGCCAAGAATTGTCCAAAAGTGATTAAAGATGTCACTCACATATTTAGAAGATCTACAAATGTCAAGCAGAATAAATGCAAAAACAAAAACAAAAAAAACCCTATACTTAGGCATCTTATGTTAAAACAGATGAAAATGAAATAAAAAGAGAAAATCCAAAAAGGAGCCAAAGAAGAGAGAGATATTACCTTCAAAAGAGCAGCAGTAAGAAAGCTGACAGTTGTCTTCTGAATAGAAAATTTGATGTCAAAAGACACTGGAAAGACATCTTTAGAGTACTGAAAGAAAACGACTGCCAACCTGTTTTTCTGTACCCAACAAAAATACTCTTTAAAAATTTGGGTGAGAGGGCCTCCCTGGTGGTGCAGTGGTTGAGAGTCCGCCTGCCGATGCAGGGGATACGGGTTCGTGCCCCGGTCCGGGAGGATCCCATATGCCGCGGAGCGGCTGGGCCCGTGAGCCGTGGCCGCTGGGCCTGCGCGTCCGGAGCCTGTGCTCCGCAACGGGAGAGGCCACAGCAGTGAGAGGCCCGCATACCGCAAAAAAAAAAAAAAAAAAAAAAAAATTTGGGTGAGAGCTTTAGTTCCACTGTGGTAACATAACGCCACTAAAGCCTGTTCCTCCCACTGATTTACAACTAAAAACTCCAAACAAAATACAAAAAAAAACTATCTAAAGTTTCTGAAAAACAAAAGCAGCAGATTGTGGGGAAATTTTCCCATTTTCTTTCTCATGCATTTTTGCTCCAAGAGCAGGTCCCAGTCACAGTGTGGCATGGCATCCCTGGCAGTTAAAACTTCAAGAGAATCCCCATATTTCCTGGACAGAGGAACCAGAGAAGGGAGCCTCTGTGGGCTGGAGAGTATGAGGGGAATCTGTGAAAGAAGGATTCCTAATTCTGTGCATGGCCCACACAAGTCTGAGCCTCACCCTTGAGCTACACATACATGGGATAGATGCAGACCAGCATGGACAAGGCTTAGAGAATTAAACGGGGGATTAAATCACCACCTACAAAAATCAAAACACAAATTACAATCTGAACATAACTTAGTTGACTGCCTGCTAATACAATAGCTCAACATTCTCCAAGAGATTATAAAAGTACCCAGACTACACAGCATAACATTCATGGTGTCCAAAATAAAATCCAAAATTACTTGAACCAGGAAAATGTGACTAATTCTCAAGGGAAAGACAATCCTGAGATAACCCAGATGTTGGAATTATCAGACGGAAACTTTAAAGCAGCTTTTATAACTAGATTCCCTGAAGTAAAGAAAAAACACATTTCAAATAAGAAAAGAAAGGAACTCTGAACCAGAAAAATTAATTATTTGTCAAAAAATTTTATCATAAAAAATACACTCTGAGGGCTTCCCTGGTGGCGCAATGGTTGAGAGTCCGCCTGCCAATGCAGGGGACACGGGTTCGTGCCCCGGTCCGGGAAGATCCCACATGCCGCCGAGCGGCTAGGCCCGTGAGCCATGGCCGCTGAGCCTGTGCGTCCGGAGCCTGTGCTCCGCAACGGGAGAGGCCACAACAGTGAGAGGCCCGCGTACCGCCAAAAAAAAAAAAAAAAAAAAAATACACTCTGAAATAAACTCATTGGATGGGTTCAATAGCAGAATGGAGATGCAAAGGAGAGTCATTGAACTTAAAGACTCAGAAACAGAAATTATGCAGTTGGAAGAACAGAGAGAGACTTTATAAAAATGAACAGAGCCTCAGAGACTTGTGGGACAATATCAAAATGTATAACATAAAATTGGGATTCCAAAAGAATTGGAGAAAGAGATTATAGTAGGAAAAATATTTGAAGAAATAATGGATAAAATTTCCCAAATTTAGTAAAAGATTTAGATTTACAGATACTCAGTAAACTATAGACAGGATAAACTCAAAGAAAACAACACCTATATATACATAAAAGCAAACTTAATAACCAAAGATATCCATTTCTAATAAGAAAATAACTGCTGGAAAAAAAAACAAGAATAAAAAGCATCTTGAATGCTACTAAACAAAAATGACACATTACCTACAGAGGAATAAGGATTTGAATGGCCACTTGTTTTCATCATAATCTGTGGAGGGAAGAATACAGTGGAACAACACTTTTAACCTGTTGAAGAAAAGGCCTGTCAACCCAGAATTCCATATCCAGTGAAAATATTCTTTAGGGGGTGAAGGTGAAATAAAAACATTTTCAGATAAAGGAAAAGAATTCATGACTAGCAGACCTGCTCTATAAAATATGCTAAAGGAAGTTCTTCAGGCTGAAGAAAAATTATACCACAGAGAAACCTGGGTCTTTGGAAATGAAGAAAGAGCAAAATAGATGGTAAATATCTGGTTAATATGAAAGACCCCCTTTTCTTTTTTAATACAGCAGGTTCTTATTAGTCATCCATTTTATACACATCAGTGTATACATGTCAGTCCCAATCTCCCAATTCATCCCAGCCCCAGCTGCTTTCCTGCCTTGGTGTCCATACGTTTGTTCTCTACATCTGTCTCTCAATTTCTGCCCTGCAAACCAGTTCATCTGTACCATTTTTCTAGGTTCCACATATATACGTTAATGTACGATATTTGTTTTTCTCTTTCTGACTTACTTCACTTTGTATGACAGTCTCTAGATCCATCCACGTCTCTACAAATGACCCAATTTCGTTCCTTTTTATGCTGAGTAATATTCCATTGTATATATATACCACATCTTCTTATCCATTTGTTTGTCGATGGGCATTTAGGTTGCTTCCATGACCTGGCTATTGTAAATAGTGCTGCAGTGAACATTGGGGTGCGTGTGTCTTCTTGAATTATGGTTTTCTCTGGGTATATGCGCAGTAGTGGGATTGCTGGATCATATGGTAATTCTATTTTTAGTTTTTTAAGGAACCTCCATACTGTTCTCCATAGTGGCTGTATCAATTTACATTCCCACCAACAGTGCAAGAGGGTTCCCTTTTCTCCACACGCTCTCCAGCATTTGTTGTTTGTAGATTTTCTGGTGATGCCCATTCTGACTGGTGTGAGGTGATACCTCATTGTAGTTTTGATTTGCATTTCTCTAATAATTAGTGATGTTGAGCAGCTTTTGATGTGCTTCTTGGCCATCTGTATGTCTTCTTTGGAGAAATGTCTATTTAGGTCTTCTGCCCATTTTTGGATTGGTTTGTTTGTTTTTTTAATATTGAGCTGCATGAGCTGTTTATATATTTTGGAGATCAATCCTTTGTCCCTTGATTCGTTTGCAGATATTTTCTCCTATTCTGAGGGTTGTCTTTTCGTTTTGTTTATGGTTTCCTTTGCTGTGCAAAAGCTTTTAAGTTTCATTAGGTCCCATTTGTTTATTTTTGTTTTTATTTCCATTACTCCAGGAGGTGGATCAAAAAAGATCTTGCTGTGATTTATGTCAAAGAGAGTTCTTCCTATGTTTTCCTCTAAGAGTTTATAGTGTCCAGTCTTACATTTAGGTCTCTAATCCATTTTGAGTTTATATTTGTGTATGGTGTGAGGGAGTGTTCTAATTTCATTCTTTTTTTTTTTTTGCGGTACGCGGGCTTCTCAGTGTTATGGCCTCTCCCGTTGTGGAGCACAGGCTCCAGACGCGCAGGCTCAGCGGCCATTGCTCACGGGCCTAGCCGCTCCGCGGCATGTGGGATCTTCCCAGACCGGGACACGAACCCGTGTCCCCAGCACCGGCAGGCGGACTCTCAACCACTACGCCACCAGGGAAGCCCTAATTTCATTCTTTTAAATGTAGCTGTCCAGTTTTTCCAACACCACTTATTGAAGACACTGTCTTTTCTCCATTGTATATCCTTGCCTCCTTTGTCATAGATTAGTTGACCATAGGTGTGTGGGTTATCTCTGGGCTTTCTGTCTTGTTCCATTGATCTGTATTTCTGTTTTTGTGCCAGTACCATATTGTCTTCATGACTGTAGCTTTGTATTATAGTCTGAACTCAGGCAGTCTGATTCCTCCAGCTCTGCTTTTTTCCCTCAAGACTGCTTTGGCTATTCAGGGTCTTTTGTGTCACCATACAAATTTTAAGAGTTTTTGTTCTAGTTGTGTAAAAAATGCCATTGGTAATTTGATAGGGATTGCACTGAATCTGTAGATTGCTTTGGGTAGTATAGTCATTTTCACAATATTGATTCTTCCAATCCAAGAACATGGTATATCTCTCCATCTTTTGGTATCATCTTTAATTTCTTCCATCAGTGTCTTACAGTTTTCTGCATACAGGTCTTTGGTCTCCCTAGGTAGGTTTATTCCTAGGTATTTTATTCTTTTTGTGGCAGCGGTAAATGGAAGTGGTTCCTTAATTTCTCTTTCAGATTTTGCATCATTAGTATATAGGAATGCAAGAGATTTCTGTGCATTAATTTTGTATCCTGAAACTTTACCAGATTCATTGATTAGCTCTAGTAGTTTTCTGGTGGCATCTTTAGGATTCTCTATGTATAGTATCATGTCATCTGCAAACAGTGACAGTTTTACTTCTTCTTTTCCAATTTGTATTCCTTTTATCTCTTTTTCTTCTCTGATTGCCATGGCTAGGACTTCCAAAACTATGTTGAATAATAATGGTGAGAGTGGACATCCTTGTCTTGTTCCTGATCTTAGAGGAAATGCTTTCAGTTTTTCACCATTGAGAATGATGCTTGCTGTGGGTTTGTTGTATATGGCCTTTATTATGCTGAGGTAGGTTCCCTCTATGCCCACTTTCTGGAGAGTTTTTTCATCAATTGGTGTTGAATTTTCTCAAAAGCTTTTTCTGCATCTATTGAGATGATCATATGGTTTCTATTCTTCAATTTGTTAATATGGTGTATCACATTGATTGATTTCCATATATTGAAGAATCCTTGCATCCCTGGGATAAATCCCACTTGATCATGGTATATGATCCTTTTAATGTGTTGTTGGATTCTGTTTGCTAGTATTTTGTTGAGGATTTTTGCATCTATATTCATCAGTGATATTGGTCTGTAATTTTCTTTTTTTGTAGTATCTTTGTCTGGTTTTGGTATGGGTGATGGTGACCTCATAGAATGAGTTTGGGAGTGTTCCTTCCTCTGCAATTTTTTGGAAGAGTTTGAGAAGGATGGGTGTTAGCTCTTCTCTAAATGTTTGATAGAATTCACCTGTGAAGCCATCTGGTCCTGGACTTTTGTTTGTTGGAAGATTTTTAATCACAGTTTCAATTTCATTACTTGTGATTGGTCTGTTCATATTTTCTATTTCTTCCTGGTTCAGTCTTGGAAGGTTATACCTTTCTAAGAATTTGTCCATTTCTTCCAGGTTGTGCATATTATTGGCATAGAGTTGCTTGTAGTAGTCTCTTAGGATGCTTTGTATTTCTGCGGTGTCTGTTGTAACTCCTCCTTTTTCATTTCTAATTTTATTGATTTGAATCCTCTCCCTCTTTTTCTTGATGAGTCTGGATAATGGTTTATCAATTTTGTTTATCTTCTCAGAGAACCAGCTTTTAGTTTTATTGATCTTTGCTATTGTTTTCTTTGTTTCTATTTCATTTATTTCTGCTGTGATCTTTATGATTTCTTTCCTTCTGCTAACTTTGAGTTTTCTTTGTTCTTCTTTCTCTAGTTCCTTTAGGTGTAAGGTTAGATTGTTTATTTAAGACTTTTCGTGTTTCTTGAGGTAGGCTTCTATAGCTATAAACTTCCCTCTTAGAACTGCTTTTGCTGCATCCCATAGGTTTTTGGATCATCATGTTTTCATTGTCATTTGTCTCTAGGTATTTTTTGATTTCCTCTTTGATTTCTTCAGTGATCTCTTGGTTATTTAGTAACGTATTGTTTAGCCTCCATGTGTTTGTGTTTTTTACGTTTTTTTCCCTGTAATTGATTTCTAATCTCATAGCATTGTGGTCAGAAAAGATGCTTGATATGATTTCAGTTTTCTTAAATTTACTGAGGCTTGATTTGTGGCCCAAGTTATGATCCATCCTGGAGAATGTTCCATGTGCACTTGAGAAGAAAGTGTAATCTGCTGTTTTTGGATGGAATGTCCTATAAATATCAATGAAATCTATCTGGTCTCTTGTGTCATTTAAAGCATCTGTTTCCTTATTAATTTTCTGTTTGGATGATCTGTCAATTAGTGTAAGTGAGGCATTAAAGTCCCCCACTATTGTGTTACTGTCGATTTCCTCTTTTATAGCTGTTAGCAGTTGCCTTATGTATTGAGGTGCTCCTATGTTAGGTGCATATATATTTATAATTGTTACATCTTTTTCTTGGATTGATCCCTTGATCATTCCTTGTCTCTTGTAACATTCCTTATTTTAAAGTTTATTTTATCTGATATGAGTATAGCTTTCTATTTCTACTCCAGCTTTCTTTTGATTTCCATTTGCATGGAATATCTTTTTCCATCCCCTCACTTTCAGTCTGTATGTGTCCCTAGGTCTGAAGTGGGTCTCTTGTAGACAGTATGTATATGGATCTTGTTTTTGTATCCATTCAGCAAGCCTGTGTCTTTTGGTTGGAGCGTTTAATCCATTCATGTTTAAGGTAATTATCGATATGTATGTTCCTATGACGATTTTCTTAATTGTATGGGTTTGTTTTTGTAGGTCCTTTTCTTCTCTTGTGTTTCCCACTTAGAGAAGTTCCTTTAGCATTTGTTGTAGAGCTGGTTTGGTGGTGCTGAATTCTCTTAGCTTTTGCTTCTCTGTAAAGCTTTTGATTTCTCTGTTGAATCTGAATGAGATCCTTGCCAGGTAGAGTAATCTTGGTTGTAGGTTCTTCACTTTCATCACTTTAAGTATATCATGCCACTCCCTTCTGGCTTGTAGAGTTTCTGCTGAGAAATCAGTTATTAACCTTATGGGAGTTCCCTTGTATGTTATTTGTCATCTTTCCCTTGCTGCTTTCGATAATTTTTCTTTGTCTTTAATTTTTGCCAATTTGATTACTATGTGTCTCAGCGTGTTTCTCTTTGGGTTTATCCTGTATGGGACTCTCTGCGCTTCCTGGACTTGGGTGGCTATTTCCTTTCTCATGTTAGGGACATTTCCAACTATAATCTCTTCAGATATTTTCTTGGGTCCTTTCTCTCTGTCTTCTCCTTCTGGGACCCCTATAATGTGAATGTTGTTGCATTTAATGTTGTCCCGGAGGTCTCTTAGGCTGTGTTCATTTCTTTTCATTCTTTTTTCTTTATTCTGTTCCGCAGCAGTGAATTCCACCATTCTGTCTTCCAGGTCACTTATCCGTTCTTCTGCCTCAGTTATTCTGCTATTCATTCCTTCTAGTGTAGTTTTCATTTCAGTTAGTGTATTGTTCATCTCTGTTTGTTTATTCTTTAATTCTTCTAGGTCTTTGTTAAACATTTCTTGCATCTTCTCGATCTTTGCCTCCATTGTTTTTCCGAGGTCCTAGATCATCCTCACTATCATTATTCTGAATTCTTTTTCTGGAAGGTTGCCTATCTCCACCTCATTTATTTTTTTTTCTGGGGTTTTATCTTGTTCCTTCATCTGGTACATAGCCCTCTGCCTTTTCATCTTGTCTGTCTTTCTGTGAATGTGGTTTTTGTTCCACAGGCTGCAGGATTGTAGTCCTTCTTGCTTCTGCTGTCTGCCCTCTGGTGGACGAGGCTATCTAAGAGGCTTGTGCAAGTTTCCTGATGGGAGGGACTGGTGGTGGGTAGAGCTGACTGTTGCTCTGGTGGGCAGAGCTCAGTAAAACTTTAATCCACATGACTGTTGATGGGTGGGGCTGGGTTCCCTCCCTGTTGGTTCTTTGGCCTGAGGCAACCCAACACTGGAGCCTACCCAGTCTCTTTGGTGGTGCTAATCGCTGACTCTGGGAGGGCTTTCGCCAAGGAGTACTTCCCAGAACTTCTGCTGCCAGTGTCCTTGTCCTCACGGTGAGACACAGCCACCCCCCACCTCTGCAGGAGCCCCTCCCACACTAGCAGGTAGGTCTGGTTCAGTCTTCTTTGGGGTGACTGCTCCTTCCCCTGGGTCCCGACGCACACACTACTTTGTGTGTGCCCTCCAAGAGTGGAGTCTCTGTTTCCCCAAGTCCTGTTGAAGTCCTGCAGTCAAGTCCCACTAGCCTTCAAAGTCTGATTCTCTAGGAATTCCTCCTCCCATTGCTGGACCCCCAGGTTGGGAAGCCTGGCGTGAACCTTCACTCCAGTGGGTAAACTTCTGTGGTATAAGTGTTCTCCAGTTTGTGAGTCACACACCCAGCAGTTATGGGATTTGACTTTATTGTGATTGTGCCCCTCCTACCGTCTCATTGTGGCTTCTTCTTTCTCTTTGGATATGGGGTATCTTTTTTTGGTGAATTCCAGTGTCTTCCTGTCAGTGATTGTTCAGCTGTTAGTTGTGATTCTGGTGTTCTCGCAGGAGGGAGTGAGAGCATGTCCTTCTACTCCGTCATCTTGAACCAATCTCTCTAAGACCCCTTTTTTAAAACCCTTTTTTAGGGCTTCCCTGGTGGCGCAGTGGTTGAGAATCTGCCTGCTAATGCAGGGAACACAGGTTTGAGCCCTGGTCTGGGAGGATCCCACATGCTGCGGAGCAACTAGGCCCGTGAGCCACAACTACTGAGCCTGCGCATCTGGAGCCTGCGCTCCGCAACAAGAGAGGCGGCAATAGTGAGAGGCCGGCGCACCGTGATGAAGAGTGACCCCCGCTTGCCACAACTAGAGAAAGCCCTCGCACAGAAACGAAGACCCAACACAGCAAAAATAAATAAATAAACTCCTACCCTGCAAAAAAAAAAAAAAACCTTTTAAAAACACTTTTTATTGAAGTATGGTTGATTTACAGTGTTGTGTTAGTTTCAGGTATACAGCACAGTGATTCAGCTATACATACATATATATATTTTTTAATTTATTTGTTTATTTTTGGCTGCGTTGAGTCTTCATTGCTGCGCGGGGGCTTTCTCTAGTTGCAGCGAGTGGGGGCTACTCTTCATTGTGGTGCGTGGGCTTCTCATTGCAGTAGCTTCTCTTGTTGCAGAGCATGGGCTCTAGGCACACAGGCTTCAGTAGTTGCGGCTCTCGGGCTCTAGAGCACAGGCTCAGTAGTTGTGGCACATGGGCTTAGTTGCTCCACAGCATGTGGGATCTTCCTGGACCAGGGCTCAAACCCGCGTCTCCTGCATTGGCAGGCGGATTCTTAACTACTGCACCACCAGGGAGGTCCCTTAAAACTTTTTAAAATTCCTTAAAGTACTTGCAGTTGGACAAAACAAAAATTTGAACGTTATCTCATGGGATTTTCAATATGTGTATAAGTTTCATAGTGATTAAGAGACTCACCCTACTGACATTCGCTATAGGTATATTATTATATATGAAGTGGTACAATACTAATTTTAAGTCAACTGTAAATGATTAGGTATGTATATTGCAATCCCTAGAGCACCCACTTAATAAAAAACACGATGAGATATAGCCAAAAAGCCAATAAAAATTTTCAAGTAATCTTAAAAGTAACTCAGTAACACGTACAGACACACACACCTGTGTAATATCTGGGCAGTGGAATTACAGTTATTTAAAAAAATTTTTTTCTTCATACAAAAGTCCATCAAATTTTCTTACATATTACTGGTGTAACCAGGAAAAAAATACTTATACTTTGGTGTTCTCAAAAATGAAAACTAGAAATACATGTCTTTGAAGCCTGGATTGTTATGGAAAAGAATAAAATGTAAACATAAATGAAATTAAAAGAGATTAAAATGTAATTTTCTAATGGTATCATCCTGGGCTGGGATTTGCAGGGAAGAAAATTAACAACAAACAAAGACTTAAAGTTAGCAGTTATCTAACTAACAGGTATCTGCTTTGATCTAACTAAGAAATGCTGTCTTAAAAATTGATCTCCAGCTCATGTTTGTCCAGTATGCCCTTGTAAAATTGGTTGGGGTTTTTTTTCCGCTAGAAGTTGTAATGTTAATTAACTGATCATCTGAGTAATTAGGCATTTCCTCTGCCTTTGAAGTGAACTTTTAAATAACTAACTTTAAATATGAAGGAAATTAAGCTTATAATTATGTCCTTAGGATCAAAGTTCTGATCGTACCAGTCTTTCTTCAGTGGGAGCCCAGGATTCTGAATCTACCTCTTTAACAGATGAAGATGTCTGCCACGAGTTGGAAGGAGCCACTTCTCAGGAAAGCAGTGCCACTGCAGGGACTAAGGGAATTGATTTCAGCAGAACAAGCCTGGAAGGTTCTTCCTCCTTAGAAGGTTTGTCCAAACAGCTCGGTCATACTGCATTTGATTTGTGGTACCTTTACTTTTTCTCCTTTATGTTTAATTTTGTAAAAGATTTGCATGGCTCAAAACAAAACAATACAGAACCAAGGCACTTTCAGAGAAGTCTAGGTTCTTCCATCCTCATCCCTTCGTCTCGTTTTGTTGCTGTCCCTAGAGGTAGCCATTTTTATTCATTTTGATTTATCCTTTCATTGTTGTTTTTAATGTACTTTTTTTAAATGTGTTTTAAAAAGTGTGTGTGTGTTTGTGTGTTCTTAATACCTCCTTGTCTTCTTACTCAAAAGGTAACATGCTATGAACACTTTTCCTTGCTTTTTTCACTTAACACTATATTCTGAAGAGCATTCCATATCATCACATAGCATTGTCCCTCATTCATTCTTACGGTTGCATTGTTCATCATGTGTGGATGTATTGGTTTATTTTAACCACTTCCCTGATGATGCACTTTAAGTTCTCAGTCTTTAACTGTTATAAATAATACTGTGATGCATATATGTCATATTATATTTTTGCCAGGGTATTTTTGGAAGATACTTCCAAGTTTTTCCTTGAAGTGATATTACCAGGTTCCTTCCTCAGGGGTATACTATTTTGTATTCCCACAGGTAGTATATAAGAATACCTATTTTGGGCTTCCCTGCATCACAGTATTATTTATCAGTGGCACAGTGGTTGAGACTCCGCCTGCCAATGCAGGGGACACAGGTTCATGCCGCGGTCCGGGAAGATCCCGCATGCCGCGGAGTGGCTGGGCCCGTGAGCCATAGCCACTGAGCCTGCGCGTCCGGAGCCTGTGCTCTGCAACGGGAGAGGCCACAGGAGTGAGAGGCCCGCGTACCACAAAAAAAAAAAAAAAAAAGAATACCTATTTCCCCACAGCCCTGTGAAGAAAATATGTTAGCACCCTTTTCAGATTTTTGCCATCTGATAGGTGAAAAATGTATTTCAATTTAGTTTTCATTTTTCTTTATCTTATAAATTAAGTTGTATATCCATTTATGTGTTTAAGGACTATTTGTATTTCTTTTTCTGTGAACTGTCCTTTGCCTAATTTTTGGTCCTCCCCACTTTTTAAAAGTTTTAATAGCTCTTTTTTATGTTAGGGAATTAATCCTTTGTCTCTTATATAAGTGGCAGATGCTTTTCCCAAGTTTGTCAAGTTCAGGGTTTTTTTTTTCCCCCACATAAAAGTTGTTAATTTTATGTCATCAAATTTATCAGTTTTTGCCCTATTGCTTCTGGATTTTGAGTTATTAGGCAAGATTTCCCCTTCCCTAGGCTCACCACTGTTTTCTTCTCATACTTCTCTGATTTCCTTTTTAACATTTTCTGGGGTCAGCAGACTTTTTCTGTAAAGGGCCATATTGTAAATAGTTTAGGTTTTGTGGGCCACATACATCTCTGTCTTTTTGGTCTTTTCTTTTTTTTTAACAGTGCTTTAAAATGTTAAAATTATTCTGAGTTTGTGGTCATACAAAAATAGATTTGACCCCTGATTTAAATATTTAATCCATTTGAAAGTTATCCTGTTATATGATGTGAGGAATGAATGCATTATAATGTTTTTCAAATTTGCATCTTTGCTACTTTAAAAAGCTTTTATTGTAGAAATAGTCAATCACAAAAGTAGAAGGAATAGCACAATGAGCTCCCATGCATGCTTCACACAACTTCAGCAACTATCAACAAATGGCCAATCTTGTTTTATCCTTCCCGCCTCTCTTCTGCTGCCAACATTTTTTCCTTCCCCACTGGATTATTTTAAAGTAAATCTCAAACAATATATAATTTTATTCATAAATACTTCAACATGTATTGATATTTCTAAAACATACGGACTTTAATGTTATATCTTTGTAACTTTTTATTAAAGTTTATTTATTATTTACTCTATGTTATACATGTAGTGTATACATTTTTATGTATGTAAATACTGTACATTTCACAAATTGAGGACAACTGATTAACCAGTATCAGATTAAGAGGCAGAACCTTGGGACTTCCCTGGTGGTCCAGTGGTTAAGACTCTTTGCTCCCAATGCAGGGGGCCTGGGTTCGATCCCTGGTCAGGAAGCTAGATCCCACATGCCACAACTAAAGAGCCCGCATGCCGCAACGAAGCTCCTGTGTAATGCAACTAAGACCTGGTGCAGCCAAACAAATAAATAAATAAATAAATGTTGGGGGAGGAGAAAAAAGAAAGAAACAGAACATAAACAGCATCCAGAACCCCCTCTCTTAACCACATCTACTCACCACTCCCTTCACAGATGAACATTATCTTCTAACATGGCCATTTTTGAACATGTTATGGACTCATACAGTATCTTTTGTGAAGCATTCATTTGTTTTCAAAACAAAATTGTAATATTGTTATATTTTTAATGTGAATATTTATCATATATCTTATATAAAATATATACTGTTTAATTTTCACAACTATCTCACGAAACTTTTTATAGGTGGTTTGTTCAAATTGAGACCCAAACAAGGTCCACTTGTTGCATTTGTTTGATATGTCTACTAACTCACTCTCATCTTTGTTCCCTGTTTTTTTCCCCTTTCGTATATGCATGAAGAAATCAGGAGATTAGTTCCCAGCCCCTTATTTTTTTTTTCTAACATGCAAGAACAGTTTATTGAGCTAAGTAAATAAGACTTACCTCACAACCTGATTTGTATTTGCTAAAAAGAATATTTATTCTGTGCTGTAGATTGATTAGATACAAGAGGTAGGCTGCCCACATAAATGACTGAATTAGTCAAGGCTGATAGACAGCAATTTTGAACTAGCTTTAGCAGAGGGGGATTACAGAAGGTTATTGGGGGACCATCAGGAAAGAACTCTAGTTGCCACCATTTCTAATCATCTTAAAGGATGATGTGAAGCTTCAGCTCTCTCTCCACCTCTCTGCTTGTCTGTGTGGCAGAGCCTAGGGTTAGAGGAAGCTCTAGAGCTATCTTTTTTTTCTCCCTTGTCATTTATTTGCTGAAGCAATCAGATCATTAGTCTGGATTATGCATCCCCATGGTGGTGTTTAACATGTTTTCCTATCCTCTCTATTTCTTGGAACTGATAGTTTATACTGTTACTTTTTTTTAACCTTTATATTTATAAAAATACCATTGTTCATTCATAAAATGTAGTAACTACTGGGAAAAAAAAGTATAGAAAATGTATTGATTACTTCCAGTTTTCCTAACTAGATATAGCCGCTGTCAGCAATTGACTTGACCACAGAACTGCCCTTATTTTGTTGTCATTTTAATACCTGCTAATATCCCTTTGCTCTTAAGAATATACTTGGAGGGCTTCCCTGGTGGCACAGTGGTTGAGAGTCCGCCTGCCGATGCAGGGGACACGGGTTCGTGCCCCGGTCTGGGAAGATCCCACATGCCGCGGAGCGGCTGGGCCCGTGAGCCATGGCCGCTGAGCCTGCGCGTCCAGAGCCTGTGCTCCGCAACGGGAGAGGCCACAGCAGTGAGAGGCCCGCGTACCACAAAAAAAAAAAAAAAAAAAAAAAAAAAAAAAAGAATATACTTGGAAACTCTTCCCTAGTGTTTAAAAGCAAGACTACTGTTCCAGATTTTAAAGATCCTTATAAGGCAGAGAGTTGCCAGTAATTCTTTTCATGATCTGAAATAAGATCAGCTATTTTATACTTTTTAGACCTTAGAACTAAACACTTTCTTTTATCTAAAACATGTAAGAATAGAAACAGCAAAATAGTAATTACAAACAACTGGAATGCCTTCTAGTCTGTACACACAAAATGCTTAATAAGTGAGTAATGAATTAAAGCACATTTCCTTAGGTGTACACAAAGGCATATGTTGAAAAACATTTTTCATTATTTATTTGCTTTTTCTTAAATTACCTTTATCATTTTATAAATAGTTTTAAATAAAACAGTTTGACATTTTACCAGAGAATTTATGAAAGTGAAAGATTCTCATATCCTTTCTGTTAATTTTAATGGTTTTGCTCTTTGTTTTTTAATAATGAACAGGATCCTTGTCCAAGTTTGCCTTACCTGGGAAATCAGAAGTGGCATCTTCCTGCAACACGAGTAATACAAATATCTTCCAGAACTATGCAATGGAGGTACAATTTAATCAAAAGAACATCTTCATGTACTACTTAATAAAATTTACATTTCTTAAGTGCTGATAGTCTCTGGTAGAGTGATAAAAAGTTAAATATATGGCATCTGAAAATTTCAGAATGTATATTGCTCCTGAATAAACTTAAAATATCTAGTATTTCAGATTATTGAAGTCATACGAGTTTTTCTGTTTAGAAAAGTTCCATACTTCCTTTCATGTTTATCAACATACAAAAGCATTTTTATTTCTAGTATTTATATTTACCCCTTGTTTTATGTATGTCCTCTTTGAATTTTTATTACACTTTTGTTTTTCTTTTTTGTTTTGGCCGTACCACACAGCATGCGGGATCTTAGTTCCCCAAGCAGGGATTGAACCCGCACCCCCTGCGGTGGAAGCACGGAGTCCTAACCACTGGACTGCCAGGGAAGTCCCTATTTCACATCTTAAACACCTGTAACTAATTTTGCTGTGCAGGCACACTTTTTGGATGAGGATACAGGGAGCAGTTTTGGCATTTGTGTCAACTTTTTCCATCATGTTTTTCATTCTTTGTGTCAGTTTGATGTAGATATCTGCTGGGTATGCTGCTATATCCCATTTTCTTGCAATAAAAAGGTTATAGTTTTACACTTTAAAAACCTTCCCTAATTTTTATGTAAAAATTGCTTCCAAATACATTTGTGTTTCTGTTTCACAGTAATTCGCATAAATTTGGAAAATAAATTTGCATGCAGCTGGAAAATAAATGATGAGCACTGATGTTGCAGTTTACAAAGTTTCTTATGGCTTCAGGAATTTCTATATTTTAATGTAATGAAAGCATTTACATTTATCTATAGCAATGCTTCTTAAACTGTCTGTAGTGACAGACCAGGGTTTTTTTTGTTGTTGCTGTTTTTAATTTCCAATCTGTCATGGCTGTTACTCTTGTAAAATCTACTGATCACCGACTTAGCTGTTACAGCAATTAGTTTAAAGGTCTCCAAATCCTCTTCTCAGTTTCTTTACTTAGCTCATCACAAACCAGTAAAGTTTGTGGACCAGCTCCTTACTGGTGACCACACTTTGAGTAGCACAGATCGATAACATGTAATTACCAATACCTATTTTGTGTATTAACAAAGTAATAGTTGGGTTTAGTTTTCCGTTAATAAAATCATGGCAGATTTTATAGTACGTAATTATAATGGTAAAAATCCTCACTTAAATGCAAGTTTCCCTTTCAGGCAAAAGTTCTGGAATAGACTTAGGTGAAATAAAGATGAGTATATTATATAATGTACTGAATATAATCCATTTTTCATTTGTAACTTCTGAATACTTCTGAGTTTTACTTTTCCAGTAGATATATGAATTGAAATGGTTTTTAAATTGTAATTGCACTAACCGGCTTACTTTATAAAATGCTGTTTTCTCCCATAGGTTCTTATCTCGAGCTGCTCTCGTTGTAGAACCTGTGATTGTCTTGTCCATGATGAGGAAATCATGGCTGGCTGGACAGCAGATGATTCAAATCTCAATACAACCTGCCCATTTTGTGGCAATCTTTTCTTGCCCTTTCTGAACATCGAAATAAGAGATTTAAGACGACCTGGAAGGTAATGATTTATGCTTTTTTTCCCTTCATGTTTAAGGATCATGTTTCCTAGAATATCTCTTTTCTCAAAAAGCTCCTTTGATTCACATTACAGATACTTTTTGAAGTCAAGCCCGTCTACAGAAAATATGCATTTTCCATCCTCCTTTTCAAGGCAGACAAGGCAGTCTTGTATCTCAACATCAGCCTCTGGTCTTGACACATCTGTTCTCTCTGTTCAAGGGAATTTTGATCTAAATAGGTAATTATGATTATGTGGAACTATATTTTAACAACATATACTATACATTTCAAGTAATGACAGAAGAATTAGCTGACCACTTTAAGGTTTAAATTCCTATGTATAATAGATTCTTAATCTCAAGTTCTTATTCCTAATTAATTATCTCTCTCCCTTGAGGAATTAAGTCAGTACTGAGGTACTTCTACTTTGCAATATTTAATTTTCTACTTAGGAATATTTAATAATCTAAGGAAACATTTGGAGCTGATAGATGAACTATAAAATCAAACTAAGACTTACACAGTAAGCCTAATACAAGTAAGTCTGCGCTTAAAACAAATGCCGAAATCGACTCCATTTTGGAGAAGTGCCAAATACACCAAATATAGCTGGGCAAGTGAAGCTATATTGGTAAATGCATGTGCAAAAGAAAATGCCTATATAGTACTAGCAGGCTAGCATGACCTGTTTGATCCTGAATGCTTAGACTGCAAAACTGCAAATCTGTGTGTGTACCTTCTTTCATCATAGGTCTATTATAGCCCTTTTTTCGTCTCCCAGTAGCTCTGACTCCTGAAGGAACAGGTGCCTATTTTTTCTGCTTTGTATCCTCGGGCCTACTGTGGTTCCTGCAGTATAAAAGTTGTCCACTAAATGTTTTGAACAAATGAATGACTCTTGTATATTTAAAGTTTACTGGATAAAAAGGAAATTAACATGACTAGGCTACTTTAAACTGTATCCTTTTTCCCTGCCAAAGCCTGGTTAACATCTTTCCTTCCTTTTACTTTGCTATGTGCAGCTCTGATTCTAAAGAGAAGAACATGGTCAGTGAAATAAAGTAAATCTAGACAGTGACACGTTTTTTTCTTTTTTCAATGCCCAAGCAAATCAAAGTTGCTCGAAAATACATGTGCCCGAAGTATTCAGATCCCTGCTGATAGATCAAAAGCAGCTTTGTCAAAATGTCCAGTATTTCCAATGGCCAGGAGTGTTAGTACTTATGGCACCTTGGATAAGGAAGACAATGGAGGACAGAAGCTCATTCCTACAGGCAGCCTGCCAACTACTTTACAAGGAGCTACAGTATGTATTTTGGTGTTCTTTACAATTTGGACATTGATAATTTACATATGAGTTTGTTCCCCTTGTGCTAAACAGCCTTACAAGCTTCAATTTTATTATTGTTAAGAGTGTCTCGTTACATGATACAGTTACATTTCTAATTATATGGAAATCATTGACAGCAATTTTTTTTAATGATTTAGTATCATCAATCTTGTAATTGCTATTTATGGTTTTTATTTACTCAACAGGATTCTTTAGGATTAGAATGGCACCTCCCAAGTCCAGATCCTATCACTGTTCCATATCTTAGTCCTTTAGTGGTATGGAAGGAACTTGAAAGCTTATTGGAAAATGAAGGTGATCATGCAATAACAGTGGCAGACTTTGTGGACCATCATCCAATTGTTTTTTGGAACCTGGTGTGGTATTTTAGACGTCTTGACTTACCCAGTAATTTACCTGGATTGATTCTTTCTTCTGAGCATTGTAACAAGTATTCAAAGGTATGAGAGTAAAAATTAACTAAAAGCCAGTGCTACTGTCACCATTGTAATGTCTGCATATTCCTAATGACAAAAAAGTAATTTTATGCTGAATATTTTTAATAACCATCTGAATCAATAAACTTGTTGCAAATAATTTTTCTTCTTACAGTCTAGTGGTAAGACAGTCATGTTTTTTAGTCTTATAAAGTTTACACAAAATGGACTTGACTTTTTGTTATAGCCTCAAGAATAAACTGTAAATGACTCTTATGAGAAGACTTTGTGAGTTTGCCCCACTCATGCCTCATACCTCCTTCAAAAATAAGTCTAACACTTTAGTTGGACATCTGTAATTCATATCGCAGTCATGTTCTACCATTCTCTTCATTCCTTTACTGTGAATTTTTGTTTAACATTTAGGTAGTTTGTTGTATGTTCACTCATATATATATATATATATATTTTTGTGTGTGTGTGTGTGGTACGTGGGCCTCTCACTGTTGTGGCCTCTCCCGCTGCAGAGCACAGGCTCCAGACGCGCAGGCTCAGCAGCCATGGCTCACGAGCCTAGCCGCTCCGCGGCATGTGGGATCTTCCCGGACCGGGGCACGAACCCGTGTCCCCTGCATTGGCAGGCGGACTCTCAACCACTGCACCACCAGGGAAGCCCTGTTCACTCATATTTTTGATATGTTGCTATATTAAAGCATTTTTTTTCCTTTTCATATGCTGTCACTGGCACTAAATGGCAAAGTGTCTAAGTTCAGGAACTTTGTCTTCTCCCTTCTTATACTTCATGTCTGTGATTGTGCATGTGTTTGGATTTTCAGTACATGGTGAATGAGAGGTTAACTCAGTCAGAGTATCTGCGCTAGGGTCTTGAACTGATGGAGAATGGGGCTCCTGGATTCATCTTTCTGTGGAGCCTCAGTCATAAGCTGGTCAGGATTAGCCCTTCATCAGCCCTTTCCCACTGATCTTAGTACTTTGTTAAATCTGCTACTTTAGGGATCGTTAGCTTCTCAACTCAGGTCATCTCCCTTCAGTAGGTTATAATATGCAGACAAATCAGTGATTTTTCTGTTCTCTTTTCTCTCTTGCACACATGCATCCTAAAAAATATTTTTAAGGCTCTTTATAAAATATTTACAAAACATTGTCATAGGGCTTCCCTGGTGGCGCAGTGGTTGAGAGTCCGCCTGCCAATGCAGGGGAAACGGGTTCGTGCCCCGGTCCAGGAATATCCCACATGCCGCGGAGTGGCTGGGTCCGTGAGTCATGCCTGCTGAGCCTGCGCGTCCGGAGCCTGTGCTCCGCAACGGGAGAGGCCACAACAGTGAGAGGCCCGCGTACTGCAAAAAAAAAAAAAAAAACATTGTCCTATAAGGATCATTAATGAATGTTTTTTTATTCTTCAACACAGATTCCTCGCCACTGTATGTCTGAAGACAGTAAATATGTTTTAATACAAATGTTGTGGGACAATATGAAATTACATCAGGATCCAGGACAGCCGTTGTACATCCTCTGGAATGCCCACAGTAAGTGCTGTCATAGAATGTTGATGTCCTTCATATGAGAGTACTCTCTACTTGCTTTAAATAGCCTAAACTAATGTGTAACTGACTTTTATTTTATACTACTTTTTGTCTTACAGGTCAAAATCGTACTCTTTTGTTTGAGAGTGAGTGTTAAGTTTGATGCTTTTAGTATTATCGTCTATGGAGGTCAAGGGGTTTTTGTTTTTGTTTTTTGAGCGGTGCCGTGTATGTGCTGGAGGGGTTATGTTTTGTAGAGTTTTGTTTTTAGCACATTGCTTGTCCCTATTTCGTCTTTGTACTTATTTTTTGTTTGTTTCCATCCCAGGCTGCTGATTTAAAATTCCTTCCAGGGGCTGTATTAAGGAAAACAGTATTTTTAGTTATTGTGTATTTGAGCCTTTAAGCTTATTTTTATCATTATTTGTCTTATTTCTTCCTTTTTTCTTCTTACTTCATTCTTAGATTTCAGTTCTTTTATCTATTGCCCTTAATTTATTTTTAGTGCTTTGTAACTTTGTAAATAGCTGTCAGTTGCTGCTTAATTACATTCTGCTTTCTACACAGAACGTTTTTCTTCATCTGCTCTTTTGTTCTTTTACAGCCCAGAAGTATCCAATGGTCCATTTATTGCAGAAAGGGGATAATTCATTTAACCAGGAACTATTGAAAAATATGGTAAAAAGCATTAAAATGAATGATGTCTATGGACCAATGAGTCAGATTTTAGAGACACTGAATAAATGTCCTCATTTTAAAAGACAGAGGTAAGTCATTCTTTTAACTGAATATATTGTTCCTCTAAGCAGATTCATATTGTTTGCTGAGTGATTTGTTAGAATATCTCATGCTTATATTAACATAAAAATTTTTGTAGATATGTATAGACTGTTTGAATAGTAATATGTTCTCCACTCCTTTTTCCCCCTAGGAGTTTATATAGAGAAATACTGTTTCTCTCACTTGTGGCACTGGGAAGAGAAAACATTGATATAGGTAATTCAGCATAACATATAACATGTAATATTTATATATCATGGTATAGTTTTCAAAGTGTTTTTATATTGGTAGTCTTAATTAGTTTAATATAAAATTATATTAATATAATAGAATTGTGTCCAATTTTTTTAATATAAGGTAAAAGATACTTTGATATTTTGGTCATGTTGGTAATAATAATGATAAATAATAAAAGCTAACATTTTTTGAGGGCTTATTATGTGCCTTACATTGTAGCAAGTAGTTTCCATATTTTATCTCATATAATCCTCAAAATCCCTAGGAGATGGGTACTGTTATCATTTCCATTTTATTACAGAGGCAACTGAGGATCCAAGAGGTTAAATGACTTAAACTTGGGTTTCACAGCAATAACAGAGCCATATCTGAACCAAGCAGTCTTAATTTCCAATCCCATGCTTTTAACTATTGTGTCATATCACTAATGACATTAAGCTTGTTTCAGAAAAAATGTAATGTAGCTAAATATATATTTTAGGTCTCAAACATTTTTGGTTGATCATCTTCTACTCTCAGTTATTGTGCTTGGCCTCCTTTAGAGTAACAAATAGAAAGCAAAAGGATTGAAAAGGATACTCCATGCAAATAGTACTAAAAAGGGAGCTAGAGTGACTATATTAATATCAGAAAAAATAGACTTTAGAGACAAAGAAGGACATTGTATAATGATGAAACAGTCAATCCACCAAAAATTATTAATTGTTTATAACAATTATAACATATATGCAACTAACAACAGAGCCCCAAAATACATGAAGTAAAAACTAATAGAATTGGAGGGGGAAATAGACATTGATCCATAATAGAACAACTAGGCAGCAGATCAGCAAGGAAATAGAAGACTTGAACAGCACTGTAAACCAACTAGGCCTAAGAAACATCTACAGAACACACCATCCAAAAACAAAATACACATTCTTCTCCACTGCACATGGAATATTGTCCAGGATAAACCAAATGTTAGGCCATAAAACAAGTCTCTCAGTAAATTTAAAAGGTTTGAAATCATACAAAGTATGTTCTCTAACCACAGTACAATGAAAACAGAAATCAATAATAGAAGGAAAATAAGAAATTCACAAGTATATAGAAATTAAACAACACACTCCTAAATAGCAAATTGGTCAAAAAAATCATAATAGAAATTAGACAATACTTTGAGGTAAATGAAAATTAAAAACACAACATACCAAAACTTTGAGATTCAGTGAAAGCAGTTTCTACCTTAAGAAACTAGAAAAAGAAGAGCAAACTAAACCCAAAGCAAGCAGGAGGAAGGAAATAAATATTAGTGCAGAAATAAATAAAATGGAGAAACGGGGAACATATTTTTAAAAATTGAGAAACTCATTGAAATCAAAAGTTTGTTTTTGGGGCTTCCCTGGTGGTGCAGTGGTTGAGAATCTGCCTGCTAACGCAGGGGACACGGGTTCGAGCCCTGGTCTGGGAAGATCCCACATGCCGCGGAGCAACTAGGCCCGTGAGCCACAACTACTGAGCCTGCGCGTCTGGAGCCTGTGCTCCGCAACAAGAGAGGCTGCGACAGTGAGAGGCCCGCGCACCGCGATGAAGAGTGGCCCCCGCTTGCCACAACTAGAGAAGCCCTCGCACAGAAACAAAGACCCAACACAGCAAAAATAAATAAATTAATTAATAAACTCTTACCCCCAACATCTTCAAAAAAAGAAATAGAAAATTTCGAATTAGGCATGAGCATGAATTAAAAAAGAAAAAGCTTGTTTTTGAAAAGATCAACAAAATTGACAGACCTTTAAGCTAGACTAAGAGAAAAAGAGAGAAGACTCAAATTACTGAAATTAGGAATAAAAGGGGGGATATTCCGGGACTTCCCTGGTGGTGCAGTGGTTCAGAATCCACCTGCCAATGCAGGGTACATGGGTTCGATGGCCCAGGAAGATCCCACATGCCACAGAGCAGCTAAGTCCGTGCACCACAACTACTGATCCTGCGCTCTAGGGCCTACGAAGCACAACTACTGAGCCCACATGCCACAACTGCTGAAGCCTGTGCACCTAGAACTCGTGCTCCGCCACGAGAAGCCACTGCAGTGAGAAGCCCGTGCACTGCAACGAAGAGTAGCCGCCGCTCGCCGCAGCTAGAGAAAGCCTGCATGCAGTAATGAAGACCCAATGCAGCCAAAAATTAAATAAATAAATAGGTGGGATATTCCTACTGACCTTACAGAAATAAAAATAATTATTATAAATAATTATATGCCAACAAATTAGATAACCTAGAAGAGACAGGCAAATTCCTAGAAAGACATAAACTATAAAACTGATTCAAGAATAGAAAATCTTAATAGACCTATAACAAGTAAAGAGAGTGAGTTAGTAATCAAAAATCATCCCACAAAGAAAAGCCCAGGACCAGATGGTGAATTCTACCTAATGTTTAAAGAAGGATAATACCATTTGTTATGAACTGCATGTTTGTGTCCCCTTCCCCCAAATTCATATATATATTGAAGCCCTAATATGATGGTATTTGGAAGTAGAGCCTTTGGAAAGTAATTACATCATGAGGTTGGAGCCCCTAAGATGGTATTAGTATCCTTATAAGAAAAAGAGGAGGGAATTCCCTGGCAGTCCAGTGGTTAGGACTCAGCACTTTCATTACTGTGGCCCAGGTTCAATTCCTGGTCATGGAACTAAGATCCCTCAAGCTGCATGGTGCAGCCAAAAAAAACAAAAAGAAAAGTAAAAGAAAAAGAAGAGAGCTGTAGGGGATATGGGAACATATGTATATGTATAACTGATTAAATTTGTTATAAAGCAAAAAAAAAGAAGAGAGCTGTCCCTCTCTTTCTCAGCCACATGAGGATACAAGGAGAAGACAGCTATCTGCAAACCAGGAAGAGTGCTCTTACCAGCCACCACATCTGCTGGCACCTTGATCTTGGACTTCCCAGCCTCCAGACTGTGAGAAATAAATGTTCATCATTTAAGCCACCCAGTCTATGGTATTCTGTTACAGCAGCCCAAACTAAGACACTAACCCTTCACGAACTCTGACAAAAAAAGTAGAAGAAAAAGGAGTGCTTCCTAGCTCATTCTATGTGTTAGGCCAATATTATTACGCTGACCAAGCCCAGACAAAGACATCACAAGAAAAGAAAATGAAGGAGCAATATCCCTTATTAATATAGATGCAGAAATCCTCAACAAAATACTAGTAAACCAAATCCAGCAACATAGAGAAAGGATTATTTGCCATGACAAAGTGGGATTTATCCCAGGGATGCAATGTTGGTTCAACATAAAAAACTCCATCGATGTAATACACCATATTAATAGAATGAAAGAGAAAACCACATGATGTCTCAATAGACACAGAAAAAGCATTTGACAAAATTCAACAAACTAGGAATAGAAGGGAACATCCTCAACCTGATAAAGGGCATTTGTGAAAAACCCACAGTTAAAACCATACTCAATGGTGCAAAACAGAAAGTCTTCCCTTTAAGATCCAGAACAAGAAGAGGATGCCTGCTTCCACCACTTGTATTCAACATTGTACTGGAAGTTCTAGCTGGAGCTGCTAGGCAAGAAAAAGAAATAAAAGGCATCCAGATTGGAAATGAAAAGTTAAACTATCTTTATTTATAAACGACATGATCTTATATATAGAAAACCCTAGAGATTCCACACCAAATCAAAACAGAACAAAACAAAAATCCTAAAATATTAGAGTTAATAAATGAATTTGGCAAGGTTGTAGGATATAAGATCAAGATACAAAAATCAGCTGAATTTCTGTAACTAGCAATGAATAACCCAAAATGAAATTAAGAAAGCAATTCCATTTACAGTAGCATCAAAAAGAATAAAATACTTAGGAGCTGTTTAACCAAGGAGGTGAAAGACTTGTACAATGAAAATTACAAACATTGCTCAAAGAAATTAAAGATCATGTGAATGAATGGGAACATACCCCATGTTCATAAATTAGAAGACTAATATGCTTAAGATATCAGTACTACTCAATCTACAGATTCAGTGCAATTGCTGTCAAAACCCCAATGATGTTTTTTACAGAAATAGAAAAACCCATCCTAAAATTTATGGAATCTCAAGGGACCCCAAGTAACCAAAACAATCTCAAAAAGAACAAATCTGGAGGACTCACACTAACTGATTTCAAAACTTACAGCAAAGCTACAGTAATCAAAACAGTGTGGTACTGGCATAAAGACAGACATATAGACCAGTGGAATAGAATAGACAGCCCAGAAATAAACTCTCACATTTATGGTAAAAATGATTTTTGACAAGAATGCCAAGACCATTCTGTGGGGTAAAGACAGTCTTCTCAATAAATTGTTCTGGGAAAATGGGATATCCACTTAACAAAAGAATGAAGTTGGACCCTTATACAAAAAGTAACTCAAAATGGGTTGAATACCTAAATGTGAGTTCTAAAACTATGAAACTATTAGAAGAAAACATAGGACAAAAGCTTCATGACATGGATTTGTCAGTGATTTCTTGGATATGACACCCAAGGTACAGGCAACAAAAGAAAAAATAGGCAAATGGGGCATCATGAAAATTAAAGATTTCTGTGCATCCAAAGGTGGTATCAACAGTGTAAAAAGGCATCCCACAGAATAGGAGAAAATATTTATAAATCATATATCTGATAAGAGATTAATATCCAGAATATATAAGGAATTCCTGAAACTCAACAACAAAAAAACAGGCCATTTCAAAATGGGCAAAGAGTTTGAATAGACATTTCTCCAAAGAAGATATACAAATGGCAAATAAGCACATGAAAAGATGCTCAACATTACTAATAGGGAAATACAAATCAAAACTACAGTGGGGGGCTTCCCTGGTGGCGCAGTGGTTGAGAGTCCGCCTGCCGATGCAGGGGACACGGGTTCGTGCCCCGGTCCGGGAAGATCCCACATGCCGCGGAGCGGCTGGGCCCGTGAGCCATGGCTGCTGGGCCTGCGCGTCCGGAGTCTGTGCTCCGCAACGGGAGAGGCCACAACAATGAGAGGCCCACGTACCACCAAAAAAAAAAAAAAAAAAAACTACAATGGGATACCATCTCATAGCATTAGTTAGAATGACTACTATCAAAAACCCAGAAAATAATGTGTTGGTTATTTTCTGGAAAATAAGGATATGAAAAAATTGGAACCCTTGTGCATTGTTAGTAGTAATATAAAATGGTATAGCTGCTGTCAAAAACAATATGGCATTTCCCTTAAAAAATTAAATATAGAATTTCCACATTATCCAACAATTTCACTTCTGGGTATATACCCTGAAGAATTGAAAGCAGGGTCTCAAAGAGATATTAGTATACTCATGTTTATAGCAGTCTTATTCATAATAGCTGAAATGTGGAAGCAACCCAAGTGTCCATTGAAGGATGAGTGTATAAGCAAAATGGGATATATACATACAGTGAACTATTATTCAGCCTTAAAAAAGAAAAGAAATTCTGACATATGCTACAACATGAATGAACCTTGAAGACATTATATTAAGTGAAATATGCCAGTCACAAAAAGACAAATACTGTATGATTCCACTTAAGAAGTACTTAAAGAAGCCAAAATCATAGAGACAGAAGTAGAATGAGAGTTGACAGGAGCTGGGGGGAGGGGAGAGGAGTATTATTATTTAATGGGTATAGAGTTTCAGTTTCACAAGGTGAAAAGAGTTATGGAGATGGACGGTGGTGATGATTGCACAACGTTATGAATGTATGTATACATTCAGAACTGTGAATGTATACCACAGAACTGTATGTATACCACAGAACTGTGCACTTAAAAATGGTTATGATGGTAAATTTTATATATATTTTACAAAAATTTTTTAATTTGGGAAAGAAGAATTTTAAACAGTTGACATCTTAGTACTTCACATTTCAGTGGTCTGTGTAACCTAGCTCTAAATGCTACAGACTCTAAGGTCCCCATTCCAGCTCTGAAATTCTGTGTTGGCAGAAATGACCTAGAGATTCCTTCTTGGCTTCTAATTTTGTGTTTCTGTAGTATTAAAAAAACTTGATTGCTGATAATATCAAATATAAATTTCTTTATGCCTTTATTTATTAATTTTTGCAGATGCATTTGATAAAGAATACAAGATGGCATATGATCGTCTCACACCTAGTCAAGTCAAGAGTACCCACAACTGTGATAGACCACCAAGTACAGGAGTGATGGAATGTCGAAAAACCTTTGGAGAACCTTATCTTTAAGATATGTGTGTGTATTTTTTCAATATGTATTGTGTAGTCAATGTATAAAATAACACTTTTAGACTCTAACCTTTTTTCTTCAATTTTTGAAAATGCATTTGTAAATGGTTCAGGAAGTTCAGATAGTTTATGTACAGAGTGTCCTAAGAAAATACTAACAAGTGGGAGAGAGCTACTTTGTTTCCCATTTCTTTTTTTTCTTCTCTGGTACAAGTAATTAAGTATTTTTGTGATGAAAATATCCATAAACAAAATTGGTTCCCATAGAATAAGACAACTGTTTTATGGATTCTTTTGGAAGAGACAGATTGAAAAATCATGTATGGAACTTAAACAAATGTAAGAACAAAGTATCTCCTGTTTTCATAGACTACTCAAATGTTTTGACCATGAAGTTGTATTATACATATTTTAACTTGTTTATAATAAGTTGATATTTTTTTAATTTTTAAACTTAATATAGCAAACAAAATGAACTTAAGCTTATGAAACAAGGTAATTAAGTGCTTATTTTCCTTGTCTGCTGCTATTTGAAGTAATTAGTACAGCTGCAGATCTCTATATGTATATCTATACTTTTTTTATTACTTGGAAGAATGATTCAAAAATGTCAGCGCTAGTGTCAGTGTTGTCCTAGGATCGCATATCAGTACTCCTGAGCCTGACTGCAGTGGGTGAGTCATGGTAAGGGTGTGCATTGCCCAGACTGACTCACTGAGCCTTGTGGAAGGAGAGCCAGAGAGGTTCCAAGTCTGCTTCTGTAAAATCAGGTTCAATATACCATGATTCCAAAATTTTCTCTATTGCTGATACATACAATACACAGGGAAAATAGCTTATAGAGCCAAATATCAATTTAAATTTTAATATTCTACATGAACACTTATGTTGGGAAATATGTCAGACAGTTTATCCCAAATTCTACCTTTATTTTAATATCTAAAATATTGGGTATGATGCAAATTGTAGTATGTTTATCTGGAATATGACCTATTGGAGTATTCTGTTAATATTATATATATATATATATTATATATAAATATTAAAAATATTTTTTCAAAAGTAGAAAAATAATAACTCTCTAAACGTACAGCCAGATAGAATTTCCCATATTGAGGAACTTGGCTTTTTCAATAAGCCTTCAGAATCTGGTTTATGGAATCTAAAATCCAGCAATATCCAGAAATAGTAAATTGAATGCTTAAGTACCATGGGTATTAAATAGAATCTTAAAAAATATTTGTAGTTGCATTATTTCTAATATCACTTTCTTTGGGTAATTCTGATAAAAAAGTATCCTTTGCCTGTTAGAATTATTTATAGATTTTCAGTGTGTTCGTGTGGTGTGTGGTTGCACACATTGTCATAATGAAGGAATTCCCTAGCCAATTTCAAAGAAGGAAAAAATGAAAGGTCCTAAATTAGATGTGTAGAAGCCGGTAGAGTTCAGGACACTTTGGACTGGAGATACCTTAAAGTCCTGAGACTAAGAACCAGTTCAGCTGTAGAAAAAACACTTTTGAGTTCATCCCACTAGTGAATAGCACCAAGCTAAAACATTTCACAGCTTTCTACTCTGGGAAATAATGGGGAAAGTTTAAAAATGTAAAATTTTAGTTCAGTTAATTTGGCGCTGAACTTGCTTACTTGAAAAGTCTGGTGCTGTGCACATGTGTCTGCCTCTCTTTTGTAAATACCACTCTTGTCTTATCCTTCCTTCCTATTCAGATCCACGCTTCACATTCTAATTCAGTCTTATGTTCTCTAAGTCACAATCATTTCAAAGTTGTCAAAGGAGAGAAACATTTGATAGATGAGGCTTTTGGCATTAGTGACAAACATCCCTCCAAACAGAATTCTGGGGTTCTATTCTGGTTTTTTGTTATTGTTTGTATAAGAACAGCTTTCACTATTGATTATCTTTTCTTTAACACAAGCAATATATATGAGTAACAGTTTATTGATTTCAAATATCTGACCAAAAAAAGTAAGGTAAAGCCCATTCTTTATGGTTCAGACTCATTTAGAAAAGTGAATGTAATTTTTATCTCCTTCCCCTGACACCAAGTTTTGTTTCTGATTTTGACTGGGTTTTATTTCCCCTATCTTCAATCCCCAGGGAATATAATTTGCATAAGTTTACTCTTTAAAAATAAAACCTAAAACATGAATAGAGAGTGGTAAACCTTGATCAAAAGAAAATTAAAATGTAGATCATCCTTTGAAATAACTCCATACAAACTTTTCTTCAATTTTATCTCTGTTGACCATACAGTTTAGAGAATCATGGCCAATCATGTTAGAGAGAAATACCCTTTTGCTACATTATCTGTCTTTTATTTTCTTACTCTTAGTTTTGTTTATCTGTTTACTAGTTGAAAATAAATCATGCCATGTCCTGGTACAACTTGTTTACTACTTCCTCCCATTGTGTTTTGAATGTCATACATTTGTATTTTATATCATATTTCAATATTCAGTTTTTTCCTCCTGTCAGGGAGTTAGTTATGCAGTCTGGTCATATTCTGATTTTTGTCTTTTTTTTTTTTTCTTATTTTGTGGGGAGGTTTTTTGCTTTAAAACCCTAAAACCATTAGCTTACTTTAAGGTTTTCTTAAAATGTCTTTCCATTTTTCTATGTAGAGAAATAGCCCCTGAAAATGTTGGTTCAACATTTTAGGTGATAACACTTATTTTATTTTATTTCATGCTGGTAATTACTATGATACTTTAGTGCAGCTAGCAAGTGTTAGCCTGCTGCATATAAAAGTTATGTTGTACTTCTACATATTTTGTAAGTATATGGTAAGAAAATAACCATTTGTACAGTAATGTGCAATTGCCCAGCTTTATTTTTGTTTCTCCCACTAGAACTTGAAAGCTGCTATTAGGCACTTTATCTCAGAGCAGGAAGGGAAAGAGTAGGCTGCCTCTTTGAGAGGGTCCTTGGTCTGCCTTTGTGCTAGTCTTAGCATGCTCTGCCCTTCCTGTTTGGATACAAGACAAAGTTTTATTTCAGATTTGAATTCTCTGGTAGCTGCATACCAGTTTACCTTAATACCCTCAGTACTTGGTGTCTTCTTATTATCCCTTCATACTGCCCTCTTTCTCTGACCCCAAAGTAAGTACATTTGCTGGCTTAATTATTTTTGTTTACAAAATTAGTATTGAACAAATTAATATAGGAATTTCTGTCTCTGATTCAAAAAGTCTGTGTAAGATAACACACTCTTCTGCTAAAGTTACTGCAGCCTTTCCACAGTTGCTGTTCATTTGGATGGCTCCTTCCTTTTGTATTTAAAGATGTTCTTTTCAAACACAGTACTGTGATAAAACCATTGGAGCAACTGATGGAATTTTCTGTAAATGAAATTCTCCAGATTTGCCGGCTCATCACAGTTAAGGGCCTGAGGACCAGAAGTATGCTTTGGTTGTATGGGCAGCCTTAGACCAGGGTGTCCTGCCTGGTTCTAGTGACCCCACAGGGATGGACAACCCTGATCATTGGCCCTCTCTTTGTACCGTTCATAGTAACCAGGCCCAAAATACACTGCAAGCTGCACCTGCAGGGGGACCCTCCTCCCACAAAGAAGGGGGCCAGAACCAAGGATATTCTGTGGCCCATTAGACCAATCTGTTTTTCAAATGTATCTACCAGGCTATGTCTTAAATATTAAATTCCAATTCTTGCTCCTTTTGGTACTCATCTTTAAATGATAATTAGGATATAGAATTTTTATGCTTTCAGAGTATCACAAAAGGCCAAGCCTATAATTTGATAGAAGCATTTTCAGATCTGTTGATGAGAGTACAATATAATGTTCATAATGTACAGTAACCATTTAAACATATACTAATTTTTTAAAATTTGGAATACATCCTTTTTTTTCTGGTACTACACAGAATCTTAACCCATTAAATTAGGAAGAGTTTTACATTTTTATAAATTTGGCCCAAACCTATCACCAGGGCTGTCAAGGAAATGCAGCCTCAAGGGGAATGAAGGAGAAATCATCTGTGCAGCCACTTCCTTCCAATTTAGACACTCACGTAGGACAGTTCTGACTTTCTTGCTGAATGAAAGACCTAGAATTTGTCCCATGTAACTAGCTACACAGAACATCTTGCCCATCAAATGAGAGGACCAGCTAACCATTATCTTGACATTTTAAAATGGTACTTTACCTCTAAAACAGCACAATTTTGGGCTTCCCTGGTGGCGCAGTGGTTGAGAGTCCGCCTGCCGATGCAGGGGACACGGGTTCGTGCCTGGGTCCGGGAAGATCCCACATGCCACAGAGCGGCTGGGCCTGTGAGTCATGCCCGCTGAGCCTGCGTGTCCGGAGCCTGTGCTCCGCAACGGGAGAGGCCACAACAGTGAGAGGCCCGTGTACCGTCAAAAAAAACAAACAAACAAAAAAAAACAGTACAATTTTAATAAATTGTAGATTTATAATGGATTGCAAAATTTTTTATTTCAAGCATAACAAACTGATCTTTTAGAAGTTACGTAAGTTTTCCATCTCCCTGAAATCTCTTTCTCCCCACCAGCTGCTCATCCATCAAGACCCAGCCTTCATTTTTATGTTTTTGACTCTTTTCTACATAGTGTGAAGTCAGAACTTCCTTTCTAGGCAAAGAGAAATGCCAGAAATTTAGCGAACGGATCAGAAAAATGATATTCAACCATTAGAGTTGATTTTAATCATCAAATGGCAGCCCAGCACTTTATCTTTACAGGATGTTTCACCGTCCATCACTCCTCATAAGTCGTTCTGGGGAAGAGCACCAGCTCCCAGGCTGTCAGTGAGGAGGTGACATCCTCGAGACCAGCTGAGATTGGTGGCAGATACCAGATTGGTGCCCAGAGTGTTGGTACTGGGATCTCCCTTCCATAGGCACTGCTCACTCCTCCTGTTCTTAGGCCATGGCATATGGAGACCAGGCAGTGCAGCAGCATCAGGAATGAGGATAACTAATTTAAGAATATGGAATGTGAACATGATCCCATATTCTTCATCAGTCTTCTCTCGAGCATTCTGACTAAATGACCTAAAGATATGGATGAACACATCCATTTTTGTAAAATATCATTGGGACTCACAATTTATTGAAATTTAGTGAAAGTCATTTCCAAAGAATGTGAGTCCTGGAGTAGTGAGGCCATGAATTAAATTAACCAGCCCATCTTAAAAGATGGATTATGGACTGAAGTACTCTGAACACAGCCTTTCAACACCAAAATGTTTGGTTTTTTCCAACATCACACTTGTCCTGCTATCTTCTAGTCTTCAATGAATCCTCTCTCATGTTTCTAATTAAAGCAATATTTACCATTGTAAACTACATTCACCTCAGCTCCTTTTGCTTGATAACCACCACACTGTTTCATTTTTAATGTGCCCCTTAACCTGATGCCAGTAAAAGCAGCAAGCAGTGGTATTTAATATACAAGCACTTCAACTTCCACCTGAAATGTTTAACCACACAATTTTTAAAAACACAGGTGTCGGGTTTCCCTAGTGGCGCAGTGGTTAAGAATCCACCTGCCAATACAGGGCACATGGGTTCGAGCCCTGGTCTGGGAAGATCCAACATGCCGCAGAGCAACTAAGCCTGTGGGCCACAACTACTGAGCCTGTGCTCTAGAGCCCACGTGCCACAACTACTGAAGCCCGCACGCCTAGAGCCCGTGCTCCTCAACAAGAGAAGCCACCGCAATGAGAAGCTTGTGCACCGCGACAAAGAGTAGCCCCCACTCACCACAACTAGAACAAGCCCGCGTGCAGCAACGAAGACCTAACGCAGCCAAAAATAAATAATTTTTTTAAAAAGCACACAGGTGTCCTTTACATCAGCTACCGTGGAAGTAGTAATACTCTTTTCCTTACCATCTTGTCACTGTGTTAAGCATTTTTGGAATTTCTCCTTTGTAATCGCCTTAATAGCCACTTGTAAACCACACAAGAAATCAATCTTCTTGCTTTATAATCCTATCTAGGATGACATACAAAAATAGCATTGCCCCACTGGATCTCTTTGTAAACCAGATTTGGCTCTACTGACTTTAGACTCTTTTTAAAAATTACTTTGTTTCTCACTCACTAGTGCAGCTGTCACTGTTGGGTGAGAATATGAGAGGGGAGGGGCACAGAGCCAGGACAGCTTTGTTAGAATGTCTAATCCCTCAAGGTGACCCACCTGATGGAGACAACACTAACTGGATTTCCTAATAAATACATATTTTTAAATAGCCCTCAGAGTAGTTCTCCTTCCCTAATACCCACATCTTCCAATTGAAGGGCAAATTACAAATTTTAATTTCTTGAGCTGCTTATTTTAATTTGACTTTTCAGAAATGCAACGATAGCAAATGTAGTCCTCCTTTTTAAGCTATAAAATATTGGTACACATTTTACTGGACTACAGTGTGTAATGATAATTGATTCTTGTTATACTTTTTTTTCCTATAGACTTTGCTCCTTTAAACTCACCAATAACTGAACCTGTAATGAATACAAATCTGATAGAACCACATGTTTTGAACAGAAAAAGAGGAGACAGTAAACTGCAGCATGTGCTGGGGGCAGGGGCCAGGAGGGTGAGATGGAGACCACACCTGCATCTTTTGCATCAGCAGCCCTTCAGGAATAATCAGGGAACTATGAACATGGGAGCTTATCTGATTGCTAAGGTACCTGTCCCAACCCTCACTCCCAAATATCTCATTTTAGAAAATCCTCTGACTTGGGTCCTTCTGCTGGCCTCCATGTGTTAGCTGTCTGCATCAGGGGTGGTAGGAGCTCCACCCCTCCAAAGAGTCCTAATCCACAATGAGCTGCAGGTGTTTCCAAGGATAAACTTCAGTCCCGATCACATCCACATCAGAGGCTCCTGCCCACTCAGTTCACTCTCCTGGATCATGTTCATTCTTTCTTTAATGTAACAAGTGGTACAGTAACTTCTAGCATGGTTTTCTGATCCGTGTCCATTTTGAGCAACAGTGACTGACTCAGACAGACACAGGACAGGATATGATTCGATCTTCTAACATCACACTGATTATCAGGAATACAAAGTACAGGAGAAACATGGTAAACCCCAGGATCTTGTTCATTCTCCATTTGCATAATGCAATTGAAGAGATCACAAACAGGAGCATGAGAAAAAGCAAAACAATGGCACAAAACAAGCCATTGCTACTGACAGGAACAGGCTGTAATCCATTGACAAAAGAGAAAAGCATCCAAGGAAGGGGCAGGCTGCAAGATGGAAGAAACAATGTGAATATTCTTAACGTTTATAATCATGCCATATACTTAACAGTATTCTACCATTTACAAAGCACTCATTTTTACACAAACCTGTGAAACAGAGCAGAAAACATTCATTTCACGGTGAGAAAACTAAGGTTCAGGGAATTATGTGCCCAAGTACTCACAGCTGATAACTGGGAGAGCCTAAGATTAAAACAGGTTTTCTGGGTCTGAGTTTGTTTTCGTCATACTTCATGACTTCTGTATGACTAATCTAAGTTGGTAGATGTGTGACTCTCTAAATCATGATAAGGCCTAGCTCAGGATAACATTTCCTTACATTCGTTAGTGATCAGGGCTCTCCTATGCCCTCTTACCTGCCCCACCCTGCAAACACACACATATACAAATGAAAGAAACCAAAGCCACCACCCAAATCCAGAACGTGATTGGGGAAATGAAAATAGCGCGGACACTCTGACAAAGTTGGGAGGAGCAGGGTAAGCAAACCCATACAGGAGGACACAGCGTTTGCTTGTTTACACAGAATGCTTTTAGAACCTCTGAGCCGGCAGGAGTCCAAATGCAAAGGAGCAAGAATGTCAGGAAGTAAGACTGAGTCACTGCTTCTTCCAACCCCACCTCCTCCATCTTGGGGGTCAGTGAGCAGAGCGTTTGTATTTGGTAATGGAATTTAATGGACTTCATTTTTCAATTCATCTATAAATTCTAGTCAGTTACATTTCAGGCAGCATTTTAGTTCTATTATCCTATCTGGCTGTGATGAATGAAGGGAGGATACTTTGTTGCCTTACAGAAGCTAATAACATAAATGCCCTTTTATTCCATGTATAATGAATGGAGCAAAAAAACAGCAGACAGAGCCAACACAGTGTTTGCCAGTCATACATATCATGCCTTAGAAAGCAACTTTGCCACTCACCCCACGGTGATATCAAATATGTTACTGCCCACAGAGCTTGACACGGCCATGTCTCCCAGGCCTTTCCGAGCGACAATCACACTGGTGATGAGGTCAGGAATTGATGTGCCTGCTGCTAGGATTGTCAAGCCCATAATCTCTTCAGAAATCCCTATTGTTTCACCAACCTGGTAAATAGTAACAGTAATGAGAAACCAAGTGAAAAATCTGAGGCTCTTCAAAGCACCAACCACATACTACTTTGTGCAAAACCAACACCTTCCACAGAGTTCACATTCCCTTGGCCTGAGTGAGATAGGGTCACAGCAGAACTAACAGCTGGGGAGATGGGCCATGAAGAGAAAGAACAGGTCCCCTGCTCAAGGCTTCAGGGAATGATGCTGCTCTTTTCTAAACTGGAGTAAAAGTCCACCTATGATACCACTTACTGTCATTCCAACTACAACACCTCTACCTTCCCAAAAGAACTGCTCCTCCAAAGGCCTCTTGGTGTCAAGTTTCCATTTCCAGAACCATGGACACCCGCTATGTGCCAGGAACTTTTTAGAGGCTGGAGGTAGAAGTATGAGCAGTACAACACTGACCCTACTCTCAGCTTGAAAGAGAAAAGCATGTAAATAATAATACAGCTCTGTGCTTAAGTGCAATATTCTAGGTAGAACAGCAAAGCCATTAAGCACTCAGAAGACTGATTAAATGCCAGAAAGGAGGCAAAACTGAGCTTGCTCTCACGAGTGTGTATGATTTCACCAGGTGGAGAGAAGTGTGGGATACAGAACAGAGGAAGCAGGGAATAATGCTAAGAAGGAATGGTCAACTAGATCAGGTTGTGAAGGGCCTTCTGTCACGCTACAAGACAGAAGAGCCACACCTGAAAAGCACTACATTCCCTGGAATATAAAGTCTACTTTTTAGCCTTTACAATGTATAAACTACAAATTCACTTGGTCCTCACTATTCCCTGGGTACCAGAAATTCACCCTGAAGGAAAAAAGTCCTTTTGACCTGCTAATGCAGGATTTAGTTCCTGCCACACACTCACCTGGTGAGCCCACCACACCATGAGGTATGAGAACATGGCTATCCACATGATGGATCCCAGGAAGGTGATAACAAAAAATTTCCTAGCCTCCTGTTTGAAAAGGAAGAGAAATAAGTTGCAGAGGCTAAAGGTCTCTGGCCCTTCTGAGGGAGCCCCAGTATCAGTGAAGAGATCTGCTGGAGGAGTCATGGAGAGGATGTGGAGATGTTTGAGCTTCCATCTCTGTCTCCAGTGAGGACCTTGAGAAGGATGGGGTTGGTGGCCCATAGGGGAGTCCACACAGGAGGGGGTTCAGCAGTTGCCAAACTGAAGAGAGCTACCTGCTTGCCCTGGAACCAGACCAATCTAGGTACCTGGTTTGGCTTCAGCAACCTCTCCCCACCCCACCCCTCTCTGGACCCAGAGACAGAATATGGTTCCCCTTTGGGTGGAGTATGTTAGTCAGACCTTTCCTTATAAACAGGAATACTGGGTAGAAACAGCACTTATCACCCTGGGTTTTCACAATATCCCTGTGCAATATGGAGGGTGTGCAGTGGCATCATTCCCATATTAAAATCAAGAAACTGAGAATTCGAGGAGGGGTTAGTTCACATTGCTTATAGTGATGGAAACAAGCACATTCTGAGGCCTCCCAAGCCCATCAGTGTGTCCCCTTAGGTGCATGGTCCCCACGAGAGCTGCAGATTCCATCCCAGATCCTCTCTGTAGTTGAGCCCTGTCAAGCTGGTTTTTCTGTCCCTTCCGTCCTCTTGAGGGGGAGTGCGGAGAGACCCCACAGCCTCCCTGGGGACAGATAGCTTGGGGACAGCTGGGCAAACTCACCAGCCTCCGGACATCGGGCACCGTCAGCCACAGTGGGAACACAATGGGCAGAAGAAAGAGGTAAATGGCTTGCTTCTGCCTGGTCTCAGGCCATTCCAGGGTCAAAGGCTCCTCATTGCCCTCCTCCTCCTCCTCCTCCTCCTCTTCCTCCTCCTCCTCCTCCTCCTCCTCCTCTTCGTCTTCACTCTCACCTCCATCACCTTCCTCTTCACCATCTATACCTTTCTCATCTTCTTTGGCTTCATCTTGATTTTCAGTGTTCAATTCCTGCTCTCCAGTTTCACCTTCATCACCTTTCATTTCACCATCTTCTGCTTGGATTTCACCTTCACCTTCATCATCTCCTTTCCTTTCTGCCTGGATGTCACCTTCACTTTCATTCTCTCCTTTTTCTTCACCTTCACCTTCTGGTCGAGCTTCACCTCCACTCTGCTCTCCATTTTCACCTTCACCAGGAGTTTTAACCTCATTACCTGTCCTTTCACCTGTGCTCTCAGCTTCAGCCACATCTCCCTGCAATCCAAAGCCAACAGATTAATGGGAAATAACTGCCCTGCTTGTTTCCTTCCCAATTTCTCCCCACGTTTTTTGTTGTTCTTCTCAGAATGTATCTAAAAGCTTGAGTATGAGGAAGAAACTAGTGCAATCATTCAGCAAAATTCCCTTCACAACACTCCTACCCAGTGGTGGTCTGGTCTTTATTTGATCATTTCTAGGGATGGAGAACTCACCACCTAAAGCGGCTTCTGTCATCTTGACAACTCTGATTGGTTTGAAGTCATATTTATACCAAAGTTCTACCTCCTGTGTATAGGTTTACTCTTGGGAGCCATACATAACACTCTTCCATGAGACAGCTCTCTTCCCTGGGTTAAAGATTCCCAGATCCTTCTATGGTTCCCCCATACTATGGCCTAGAGCCTCCACTCCTTCTTGGTGAACTCATTCTAGTTAGCTTATATCCCATGAGGAGGCTTCTAAAACAACACAGAACACTTCACAGAGTCAAACAGGATTATCACCCCCCTTATTTTAGATACTGTGCTTCCATTAATGTTGCCTAAAATGGCATGATATCTTTTGGTGGTTACATCACATTGCTGAGTCCATTAAAACTCCTCAACTGCTCTATTACCTTCTATGTGTAAAATGATGATGACGAGGAGGATACCTATTTTCTGAGGGTATTTATGTGCCAGGCATCATGCTAAGTGGTATAATAATAATCATAATAATAACAACTAGCACTTAGTATGTTTCATGAGTCAATTAATTTATGATATAGGCAGAACTAAATCCATCTGACAGATGAAGAAACTAGGGTACAGAGTAGTTAAATAACTTGCTTATGGTCCACACAGTTTGTAAGTGATGAAGCTGGGATTGGAATATGGATAGTCCAAATCTTGGCCTCTTAACCACCAAGCTACCCTGCTCTGCAAATGCCAGGGCCGAATGAGATCTTTGGTTCCCAAACCTGGTAGCCTGAGAGCTTATTAGAAATACAGATTTCCTTGCCCCCCCTGGACCAACTGAAGTATAATCTCTAGGACTGGAAGCCAGGAATCTATTTTAATATGCTCACAAGTGCTTCTAATAAATGCATCTATAGACCAGTGTGTGGGAACCATGGACTGACTCCACTCACTCTGAAAGCCATTGATTCTGAGGGTCCTCAGATTAGGCTCCTAAATGACCTATAACAACGTGCTGGTCCAATCCCTTGAGCAAATGACCTGGGCTGTGTGCTCATGGCGTACGTCATCCATAACAAATTTCATGACACTGCCAACCCCAAACACTGCCCAATGATTCTCAACTCTGCTGCATATTAAAATCACCTAGAGGATTTAAAAACATTCATGCCCAAGGACCCACCCCAGGTATCCTGACTTAATTGGTTGAAAGTGGGCCCTGGGCAGTTTTAAAGCTTCCCCAAATTATTCTAATATGCAACCAGGGTTCAGAGCACCCAATGAAGAAGTCAAATATTAATATCCATGAGGCCTGTGCTTTCAGTTGGGAATGAAGAGTGAGAAGACTTGAGTCTGAAATAATTTCTGCCCTCCTTTCCCCACCCTCATCAGGAGAGAAGGCTTCTCGGAGGAAATGACAAGTCATTTAAATTGATAGGTACAGAAGTGTCTGCCCAGCCTGCACCCTCTTCTCTGAGAACTGTCACTGCTAATAGCCCCTGACGGGTAGCTCCCTTCTCCCACACTGGAGTCAAAGCACGCCACCTCTCCCTGCCACAGCTGATTGGACATAGGTTGGCAACACATTCTCATATATATTATCTTACTCATACTAAGTGAATTAACTGGCCCCATGAGGTATTTGATCTTCAAAGAAAGGGCAGTGCTTACACCAGAGGAATGAACCTCAAATAGCATTTCCAATCTTCAGGAAGGACTGATTTTTGATTGGCAAATCCTTCCCTGGGCCTCTCAAATTCCACCACCTGGGAAGAGGCTTGTGCCTACCTGACTGCCAGGATCTTCCTCCTGATCTCCCTTGACGTCTGGAGCAGGGGCTGGTGTGACCGTGACCTCAGGGAGCTTGGCTGGCTCCTCCTCTTTAAAGGATAAACATGGGATAGGTCAGAAGAGTGTGCCAGGTTCTGAGGGCAGCTGGCAGAGACTGGTGTGAGTGGTTACAGGGCTACCGGACTTGTCCACTTCAGGGTCACAGAAGGTTTGTTTGGGGAATTTCTTGTTAACAGGAAAAGGAAAATGATGTGATGTGAATTGTTACTGTCCTGTCCACAGAGATGTCTGCAGATGAGAGGACAGCTGGGAAGTGGCTCTCCTTGCTCTCCCTGTATTCAGACATTTCCATCCTGGCAATGTAGCTAAGGATACTGTGAACAGCTTAAAAGAGAGGGCAAAGCCCCAGCTCTCAGCGCCTGACCCTTCCCCCTACCAACTGCATGGAGAGGAGCCTGATGATTTCAAAGGTAGCAGCTAGGGAGCCTTGGAATAGGACTGCAGGAGAGGGAGAACTGGAAAGTCTGGAGATCTAGGTTTAGGTACAGGCTTTCTCACTTCTTGGCTATATATCTTTGGGCAAGTCACTTGACCTCTCTGAGCCTCAGTTTCCTTGTCTATAGAATGGGAACAATGACTGCTGCTCTACCTCCCTCCCTCCGAAGCTGCTGGGTGGATCAGGCAGGCCTGGTGTGCTGTGCAGAGCCCACAGGGCAGTAGCTGTCTCACTACCGCGTCCCAGCTGCCACACGGATGCTGGATGTTTTCATCACCAGGCCCCAGATGGCCCTCCCTCACTGGGGTTACTGGTCTCAGACCGATTCCCTAGCAGCACTGTGTAGAAGTGACAGGAAGAAGAAATAGAGTCCAATAGAATCTCATTTGGGACAAGATTTAGCAAAAAAGAAATAGAAGTTCAACAACCCCCGCGACGCCTCGCCTACCCGATGTGAGGAGAGTGCGGAGGGAGCTGTACAGGGCCAACCCCGGGCCTGCAGCCACGCCAGGAGGGGAACACCCTGGAAGGAGGAGGCCGGAGTACAGCGCGAGGAGGGGAGCACCAGCTCATCACTCCAGCTGACTGGCTCAGAGAGGCCAGGAGGCCGCCCAGTCCCTGGCTGACAGGAGCGAGGAAGGTGGCAGGAGAAAACCCACTGGTCTCACCATCCTCTCACCTTCTGGTTTGCTCTCTGCTTTGGCCTGAGGCTTGGCTTTGGCCTCCTGATTCAAGCTCTCCTCCTCCTTGTCCTTGGAGGGCCGGGCTGTGAATAAGAAAGGAAACACATCTTATCCAAGACCACAGTCTCCCTGCTACACCATTCAGTTAGGTTGGTCAGCTGACAGTCAGAGCAGCTGAAGTAGGTGGAAAGAGGCTGGCCTGGAAGTTGCAACATCTGGACTCTGGTCCTCCTAGGCTTGTTCATGGTGCCCAATTCCCAAACTTCTGCCTTAAATTCCCTACATTGTCACTAACTGGCTATGACCTCAGGTTGGTCACTTAGGCTAGTCACTTCCCCTCTCTAGGTCTACTTCCAATAAAATGACATGGTTTACTTTATTTGGGGGCAACAAATAGGATTCATCCATTTCCTTTAAGAACTCAAGTGACGGCTGCTTGAGTGCTGAATTGAGAATTCTGGTCCAAGTTTGGTAGGAGAGTACCATGATTCACTGGTGGTGTCTGCAATGGGCAGGGAATGAAGAAATAACGGCAGGGAGATATTTTTGCCATCCTTGGACTAGATTGTCTGTAAGGTCCTTTGCAGCTTAATTTCTATGAATTTACTAGAAGCTTTGCTATGGCTCCAGGGGAACTACTCGTGGCCATGTTCATGAGCCACCCCTCTCCAGTGTGAAAGGCGAAATAGCTGATCACCAAGCTCCCTGCCACTCTCCTTTGGACTCCAGACACCTGCAGCCCAAGCAGAGTCTCCTTCCAGATCCCTGTATACACTCAGTGCCTTGCTGGCAGTCCACAGAGCATCATGCACAGAATAGTGCTGCCCTGATTTCCAGAAAAGAGAAATGGGGAAGTCAACTCTCTTTCAATATGACTACGTTCCAGGCAACATGCAAAGTGCTGTACATGTGTAATTTCAAGCTGAGAGGCACAGAGACTGAAGTGCAGGAGCTCACGAGCATCCTCCTCACAACTGTGTAGTCCGTGAGGGTGAGGACAATGCAGTCCGTAAGGGTAAGAGCGAAGTGGAGCCATGGGGTCTATTCTGGGTTCCAGGCTGGCTCTGCCCTGTGAGTGCTGGGTGACCTTAGGAAGCCTGTGTACCCTCTCTACGCCTCAGTGTCCCCTCTCTAAAAAGGCAGTAATATGATAGAGCACTGATGTGGGAGTCCATGAGACAAAATAAATAAATACTTTAACTGCTGCAATTAAATTTTGCTAAGTTAGTGTGGATTCTGGAGCCAGATGCCTGGGTTTGAATCCTAGTTCTGCCACTTGCTAGCTATGGATCCAGCTTGGTGACCCTCTGTACCTCAGATTCTTCACCTATAAAATCTTACAGAGTGACTTCCCCGGTGGCACAGTGGTTAAGAATCCGCCTGCCAATGCAGGGGACACGGGTTCAAACCCTGGTCCGAGAAGATCCCACATGCCGTGGAGCAACTAAGCCCGTGTGCCACAACTACTGAGCCTGTGCTCTAGAACCCGTGAGCCACAAGTACTGAGCCTGTGTGCTGCAACTACTGAAGCCCACACGCCTAGAGCCTGTGCTCCACAACAAGAGAAGCCACCGCAATGAGAAGCCCGCGCACCACAATGAAGAGTAGCCCCCGCTCGCTGCAACTAGAGAAAGCCCATGCGTAGCAACGAAGACCCAACGCAGCCCAAAAGAAAAAAAAAATCTTACAGAGTTGTTGAAGGAATAAATGAATTTATATATGAATGTGCTTAAGCCAGTGCCTGGCACCTAGAAAATACTACATAAGTTTTAGCTATGACGACAATGATGAGTTGACGATAGTAGTTGAGAGCAGCTGTTCCACCCAGGAAGCAACTCTGCACTGCTGAGGCCCAGCATTCCAGAGGGTTTGAGTTAGAAGGGACCCTGAAGATCCTCTAGTCCATAATACAGGCAAACTGTGAAGGTTTGGGAATCAAACTCTGCCTGGGTCCAGGATGGGCAGGAGACAAAAGCAGGTCTGGAGTTTCCTTCTCTCAACCTGTCTCCTAAACAATCAGGCTGGTTGAGCTGCAGCTGCCTCTGGCAATAGGCTCCATCCTGCAGAGCCATCACTCTGGCAAGTGTGGTCCCTCAAAGTGTCCTGGTGGGCCTGCTCAGCGGGTCCTGTCAGAACTGAGATGTCAGGTGGTGGGCACTCCACTGCCTACCTCATGCAGACCGCTCCAGTGCCCCCTTGGCACTGATCAAGCACTGTAGTCTTCTGTTGAACAATACATAGCTTTTCGAAGGGCTCCCCTGGTTCCAGTCCTGGTGCTGAGAATACCTGCTGACTGTTGGCTGGAGGAGCTGGCAAGAAAACCAAGTTCCCCTCTTTCCTTCTCCTTCCTCATCACACGCCCTAACCTCTCATTTCCCATGCCACCGAGGAAAGCAGGTCCGCTGAAGGGCCTCTCTCTGTTTCTCTCTATCTCTGTCTCTTTGTCTCTCTCATATACACACGCACATGTGTGAGTGAAATCACCAGAAAAAGCATGGGATTCTGGAGAGGTAGAGCCCCTACCCAGGGTAAGAGTTCAGACCATGGATCAGCTCTGTGGAGAGAGTTCATTGCTTGGAAAGGGTGGAAACACCTGGATAGCCATCTGGAAAGAGCATACGGAAATACAAACATGTATCTGCAAAGTGTTGGGAATAAAGGCCTTCATCGCAGCCCTGTGTGATCCCAGCCCTTCCTGGATGGAATCTCAGGGTGCAGGATCAGGGCCAGCTTCTCTGAGCGGGACCGCATCCCAGGCACATAAGCAATCATTCCCTGGGAGGGCCATTCCATACCCGCCACACACCCACACAGGGCACCAAGCATGCTTGTCTTCCTGGGGATGATTGCCACTGGCTCCCCCAGCGCTTGTTTCCTCACATGGCCTCTCAACTCTCAGCGCGGCCGGATCATCTCCTTAGTATCAATCTCCTCTGACCTCGGCCTGGCCTGGACATGGCCTGCACATCACATAATCCTGTTAGGACAAGCCAGCAGATGGCTGCTGGTCATGGAAGTGGCCCAGGCAGGGGGCCCTGCAGTCCCGTCCAGGAGAAGGTCTTTATCTTTAAGACTTTGCTGAGTCAGTGATTCCACGAGGAGGGCCAGGCCTACCCAGGGATACAGCTTCCTTCACTGTGCCCAGGCCAGACACGCCCCCAGCACTGGTCACCCACAGGCTGCCCAGTGCTGCAGACTCCACTCTTGAAACCCCAGGGGTACTGTTTTTCTGGAGCTGACAGGGGTGTGGCCTCTCCCAACGTCTGCGGAAGCTCCTCGTGAGGATTTTCTAGGGAAGGTTTGATCACCTTGTCTTTGACCATATGCTTGTTTTAAACAACCAACAACCCAGTATCAAATGTGAAGAAGATGCTTCAGGGCCTGAGAAATTCTGAGGTCCCTAAAATTTGTCCCTGGGGCTCATGGATCAGTCTCTGGTGTCATATTCGGCTCAGTCCTCAGCCTCCTGCCCAGCTGCACTCCAACTCCTTGGCTTCCGCCCGAAGGCCAACCTTTCCTTGATGGGCCTCATGCAGGCTCTCCAGTTCTGCAGCAGTGTCCCAGAGACAGAGGTGCCGAAGGAGAAGAGAAGCGTACCTGAGGATGCCCTTTAGGGGCCTGCGAAGCCTGTTGGAGGTAGCTCTCTGGGGAAGCAGGGCAGAAGGCAGGGCTCGGTAAAGTGGGTGGTGAAGATCTCAGCTGCCTCCATCATTTGTCAACTTGGGCATCAGCTCCCACTACACTTTGGACCCTCACCACTCCCAGAAGTGGTCCTGGTGGCCCCCAGGGTGTCCTTTGGGATACCTGGCTGGGGGAGGGGTCAGCAGGCTTCCTAGGACTCTGGAGCTGAATACAGAGCAAAGGGAGGCACCATCCAGAGCTTCCAGCTGTGGGGCCCCACAGGTGATGCCCCCAGAAGCAGCCCTGGCCACACTATCTTGCTGGAGAGACTGTGGGACACTGGGGCTGACTTATGGGGGTGGGCTCTGCAGGAAAGTCACGGAGGGCAGCCCCAACATAGACCAGTGCAGGGCACACGACACTCATGGCCTCACTCACTGCAGATGAACCCTTTCATTTTACAGGAGGGACACGGAGACAGGGAGGTAGTGGGATGTGGATACCTAAGGACCTTAGCTCCTTGGGGCCCTCTCCTGGTGGGTCTTCCCAGACTGCCTGCCTCCACCACCCTCTCTCATCTGCTAACTCTCTTCCCACTCCCACCCTCACTCCACCTGCTGCCTCTCAGTTTTGCAAGTCCCAGTTCTTGTTCAGCTGCAGGAGGGAAGGAGTGGACAGGGAGACCACGCAGGTCTGGGCAGACCTCTCTTACCTTCCCCCAGAGGGTCCAGGCTGCGGAACATGAGCTGGTAGATGGTGCTGCGGATGGTGCTGTTGTGCAGAGAGGCCGAGCTGCTCCCTTGGGTCAGCACGGACGCGAGCTAAGCAGGAGAGAGCCGTGCAGGCCTCAGTGGGCCTCTGCCCAAGCTGGGGGAGGAGCCACATGGGAGCCTCACTAACCCTCCTCTCTCTTACAAAGATCAGGCCAGAAGCACAGGAGCCTTATCCTGGCACCCTGTCTTCCTTCACCTCAACAGGACAGTTACAGTGCTTTCTTTCTCAGCCTCCCCTCAACTCTTCCATGACTGGCTAATTCTACATACCAAGTCATTCCCCAAGCTCTTTGACAGGGAGCAGACAACGTGTATTAAGGACACCACATTACCAAGGGTTTGTCCATCCCTGCAAGTACATCCTCAAAGAAACACTCTCACCCATATACCTCACAGACAGCCCCATGGTGCATGGGCACAGCCCCTTACAGTCCACAGAGAGCGTCATGGTGCTTTATCACTGCCCCACCCCCAGACATAAGCAAGGCTTTGATCCCCACCTACAGAAAAAGAAATGAAAACTCAACAAGGCTGGGTGGCTTATCCAAGGTCATAAACGAAGGAGTCAAGACTAGTACCCAGGTCTTCTGATTCCAGCCCTTTCTTTTCTACCCACATGCTCAAGAGACCTTCACAAGCACACACATACACACATCTGTATGTGCAGACACACGGATGTGACATACATTCACAGTGCTAAAAAAGAGACAACAGGTCCAAAATGGAGTCACTTGTGCTCTGCCCACATCACCAAACCGAAACATAAAATACCTAACTGCAGTTTCAGCCCCTCCCAGGAATGGGCTCTTAACCAGTCAGTCTGGAATTAACTGGTTAGCACACTAGTGAGGTAATCTACCTGACAGACCCCTGCTGTCCCCCAAAGGAAGGTGACCTTGCCTGAAACAACCTGGAACTCCTTTCTATTTGCTAGATGGGATGCTGGCCAATTCATGAACTGTTGAATAAAGCCGATTTGATCTTTAAACTTACTCAGTTGAAATTTTTTTTTTAATTACAATAGCGACACATGTAGAAACATCATCTGACTTAACAAGGGAACATCCAAAGTCAGACAAACTGCTTGCTCGGTCCCTCTCTCCCTACCAACCAACCCTCTGGATCTGAACTCTTCTGCCATCTAGTGGCTATGGTAACACAATACTTCACAACAGGCCTAGGGATTTTCGTAGGATGGAGGAGGTTTCATTCAGACCCTGGCCTCTTCTCTCTAAGGTCCCCACTTCTTCCCAAATGCCCACAGACCAAAGGCAGCTAAGACACAGTTTTTCAGAAACCTCAGATCCCCCCGCCCCACCCCTCGTATGTTTCTCTTAGTTCTGGGGCATTCCAAAACCACAGGTAATTAGGCTTTTAGATCAATCATAGAGTGTTGGGTCTACAAAATGGGACTTGAGTTCATCTAGTCCAGTCATTTTACTGATGCAGAATCTGAGGTCCAAGCTCACACAGGCAGTGAGCAGTGACATTCTGGACTTAGCTCCCAAGCTAGCACCTCCTCCAACGCCACCTGGAGGTGACAGTCCCTCTGGCTCCTTCCCTGGCTCACCCTGGCAGTGTTCCCAGGAGCTTCCCAGGTCTGAGCCCAGCCCAGTATCCCCAGCATCAGGGCCACAGCGCCCTGGGTCTGTGGTTGTCCTCTGAAACCCTGCAGTATCCCCACTGGGCAGACTCCGCATGGCACCCACCTTCAGCTTCTTGTTATCCTGCTGCTCATCCATCACAACTGTCCCATCGCCCAGCTGCAAATAGGGACAGGAATCACAAGATGTTCAGAGAGACCCTCACCCTTCCTCCCTACTTCCCTCTCTCTCCAGGGAGCCCTCATGTGGGAACACAGAAACACACCCAGAGATAACCTGGCCTCAGAAAATGTTTTAACATGTCCACCACCCCCAGCCTGGCCTTCCACAGTCTGGCTTCAGCCTGCATGCAGTATTGCCAGTCAAATGTGTCCACTCACTGAGGTCCAGTAACACCAGCTACAGCTGCCTTTCAGTCTCTCAAATGCACCACCCTCTTTACCCACCTCGAAACCTCATCACACGGTCCCTCCTCCTCTGTTTGGAACCCTCTTTCCTCCACTCCCCACGTTTCAGGTCACCACTTACATGTCACCTTCCTCTGGGAAGCTAAGGTGCCCAGCTAATTCTTTTATTGACTCCTTTTCCTTCATAGCACTTTCCCCAATCTATTTGTATGTTATTTGTATGTTGGCAAACCCAAGTAAATTGACTGTCCCACTAGCATCTTGAAGGCAGACTATTTCATTCATGACACATGCTTGTATGTCAAGCATGAGAACACTGCCTGGCACTTAGCAAGGGTTCAGAAAACGTTGGTTGAATGAATGAATGAATGAATGAACAGTCTCCTGCATATGCCTAACCTATTCCAATTCCTAGTCCCTTGTTCATGTCTTTCCCCTCTACCTAAAATGCCTTCTCCATTCCTCTATGCCTACCAATTTTTCAGAAAATTCTGGGTGAATTCTTACATAAAGCTTTCCCAAATGGCCCCTTTCACCCCCACCCCAGCCCTCACTCCAGCTCTCTACAATACCTCTCTCCTCAAAAGCTGTATAACAACAGTGGACACATTTTGTGATACCAAAAATCTGGCTCTATAATCGAATAAGTGCTTGCTAGTGTCCTGGGGAAGCTGTAGGGCAGCCAGCTGGGGAAGGGAACAGACCTAGAAGGTCCGGGATGAAGAATCATTACGCCCACAGTACTTACTCTCTGAACCACTAGCTTGCCACTCTGCATTTACTATCTCGTAACACCATCCAAACTTCTAAAGAAATCATCGTTGTTCACACATATTAGTTGTCTACCCAGCTAGGCTTCATGTCTTTTTGAACTACGATATAGTTACCTCTGTTCCCATAACCTGTGGCATAGTGTCTTAGTGTATGCTCCGTTAAGGAGAGCTCAACGAGTAGATACGCCGAGTGACCTCTAGCGCCATCTTCAGGCACCAGGGTCACCAATGGCTACCCCCAGTAATTGTCTTCACCTTCCACTGCCTCCCCCACCTCACCAACCTCCACGGCCAGAAGTAGAACTGGACTTGCTACACTCCCATCTCTGCCTGGTCAGAAAATACAGAGAATACTGCCTGATTCAGGGTCCCCCACCCATCCATCCGCCCAATTTGTTCACTCATTCAGTTCTTAATTTCTGAGTACCTGCTGTTTACCGGGCACTCTGCTAGTGCTGTAGGGATACAAAGATGTTTAGGGCATGGATTCTACTTACAGAAAGGAATTGAGACCAATGATAACACGAACATATGACAAAGCAGAATGTGCCTGAAGAAATGAGAGGCACAGATTAAGGTGCTGTGCTGGGATGGACACGGAAGCCTTCTGAAAGTAGGTGAAGTTTGGATAATCTTTGAAGGATGGGAGAGGTTTGAATGCTCGGATACACATTGTTGAATGAATGAACAAATGGACGAACATACAAATGAATGAAACAAAGCAGAAATAACCAATCTGAATATGAAGGGGGCACTGTGGATTTTCTGAACAAATCCCCCCTTTCACAATTCTGGGATATTGGAGGCTACAGCACCAAACCCCACTGGCCCAGCCACCTCACTATTTATCACATCCAACTCTCACCCAATGAGTTCTTAGAAATACGAGAGGCCAGGTTACCCTTTGGGATGGCTGGTTCTGTCCATAAAAGGGCAGGAGAGACTGACTTTTGCCCCACGAAGCACATGACTAATGATTTCTCTTCCATTCAGATTTATTTAAGTCAAAATACTTCTCTACGGGTTCACTGTTCATTGCACATATCAACATCTTCTACCCTCAGTATGCGCTTCTAACTTTCTGAAGCCCTTCACATGCATTTTCTCATTCCATATCACTAATTCTATGAAACAGACAAGGCTAGTATTATTATTGCTATTTTGGCAGATGACAAAACTGAGATGCAGAAAAGATTCTGTGACTTGCCCACTCACAACAATAGTGACAGAACCCCCGACCTCCTAATCTCTATTCAGAGGATTGTTTTTGTTGTTGTTTTTACTAAATCACATTTCTTTTCCCAAGCATAAATAAGGAAATGAAGTCAAATTTATATTTCCTAGTGGCCTGTTTCATATTATTGACATTTCAGGTAAATGGATATAAATGTTTGTCTACATTTGAGTGTGATTGATGGGTCCATATATGGGTAGCGGTACCAGCAACTAGGTGCTTTCAGAGTATGCCCTTATTACAAACACATCCCCACATCCACCTCTCACACTACACCAATCATCCTCCTCTTTCTTCAGCCCCATTATCCCCACCTTCTCCCTCTCCTCATGAAAATTAACCAGAGGGCTGAGGAAACCAAAGAAGATGTCTTCATGCCAGCCAAACCCCCAACACCTGTGATACATCTTGATGAGGATGAGCAACAGGATCCCTTGCAGCCAGCCGTTCACAGGAACCTGTGGTGGTGAACAGGGCAACCCTTCGGGGGCTTGTTCTCCTGACCTCCAATTCCTATCTCCCACTGATGTAGCAGTTAATCATTGACCTCTCCCTTTCTAGACCACCCACGACACAGTTCCTGAACTGCACATTCTGGTCTGTGTGTTTTTTTAAACATTCATTCAACAAAGATTTACTGAATCCCTGGTTGAGTCCTACCTTCATTGAATACAGTTTAGCACCCTGATCCACTCACCTGTCTAGGCTGGAAACCCAAAAGTCTGCCCAAATTCCTCCTCGCTTCCTCACAGCTCATCTACAACTAATTGTCAGATCTAGTTCCTGAAAGTCCTCAGATTTGGCCTCATTTCTCTATTCTCCTGCCTACAATGCTGCAACAGCCTCCTGACTCCTGGACTGTTCCTCTTCTGGTTCCTCATTCACTCTTCAGCCAGAGTGATTTTCTGAGCAAAGCATACCATGTCCCTCCCCTGCACCCTGGGGGCTCAGTGTCCTCAGGAGGGAGTCCACACTCCTTAGCTGAGCATATTCCAGCCTCCTGCTTACCTCCAGTTCAGTGCTGTCCAATAGCAATAGAACGCAAGCCACACATGTAATTTTTAGTAGCCACATTTTTAAACAGTAAAAGAAACAGGTGAAATTAATTTTAATAATGTACTTTACTTAACCCAATATATCAGAATTATAATTCAACATGTAATTAATATAAAAATATCAATGAGCTATTTTACCTTTTTTCTCATACTAATATACCCAACGTATATTTCATACTTACAGCACATCTCAATTCAGACTAGCCCCATTTCAAGAGCTCAGTAGCTACATGTAGCTAGTGGCTCCCATACTGGACAGTGCAGCTATAGTCTCAACACCCTCTCTCATTCCCCCGGCCTTTAGACATGCCTAGGAGACTCCTATCCCTTCTTCAGTCAGCCAACCCCTGCTTGTCCTTCAAGATTCAGCTAAGAATCACCTCCCCTAGGAAGCCTTCCCTGACTTTTGTTGAGATGTCCACTCTTGGCAGTGCTAAATCCCTCAGCACTTACCTATATCATTACATATGATATGGTAAATATTACTTTCACTTTTCTGTCTTCCCCACTAAGGGGGATTTACCACAGAGCTGATGAAGCTTAAACTTCAGGGCCCATCTCTCCCCTCACAAACCCTTTCTGAGGCCTCATATTTAATTTTGTAGCAACAGTTTTATATTCCTTTTCTTAAAGAGTGTCAGACCCCACAAAACCTGGATCAACTCCTGCTCCTCTGCTAGGTTGAGCCCCTTGAGTGCTGCCTTATTTCTCACTGTATCCCCAGACCCTACACAGGTTTCATACAAAGAGATTCCATAAATGTTTGCCAAATGTATGAACATCAGAGTTCTTTGGGGCTTACTCCTAATCTCTCTCTCTCTTTCAGAGTAGCATCAGCTGGTCCTTGATTTTAATAACCATACATTTGCTGGCGATTCACAAATCTCTATTTCCAGCCCTGACCTTGTTCATAAGCTTTAAGCCCATTTGTGCAACTGCCTCATAGACATATCCACTTGGAGGTGACATAAACACTCAAACTCACCATTCCAGAGCGGGAACTTTTGAGTCTTCCTAAACCTGTTCTTCTTGTAGTCTTCCTTTTCTCACTAGATGGCGCCACCATCCATCCACCCTGCTGCTCAAGCGAAAAACCTTGACTTCCACTCACCCTCCACATCCACACCATCACCAAATCCAGACGATTCTGTCTTCAAAATATCTCTCAACGATACACACACACACACATACACACACACACACACACACGCTGGATGCCCACAACAGCCTCCTAACTGGACTCCCTACTTCCACCCTTGCACACCTACCATTCATTTTGTACACAGCAGTTAGGGAGTGACCTTTTAACTATGACTCCTCATTACATCATTTCCCATTGAACTTCAAATAAAATCCAAACTCCGTATCTAATCCACAAGGCCCTGATGAAGCAGCTCTCATCCGGGTCTCTAGTGTTATCCTGTACCACTCTCCCCTTACTCACTATACTGGCCTCCAGTTCTTTCCTCTAGTGCACCAAGGTCTTTCCCTGCTCTGAGCCTTTGCAAATGTCCTCTTCTTCCCCTATGGAGCATGGGGAAGAATTCCAGAAGAATTCTCATGGAACTCCACTTGGACTGTCTACTTGAACTTCTCCTCCTCCAGGAGGACTCCCCTGCTCTCCCTCGCTAAAGGGGGCCCACTACCTACAGTCACTGTCCATCACATACACTATTTCCTTCACAGCACTTTTCATACTCAGAAATGTTATTTTACTTGTTTATCATCCATATGCCCACTCCCCCACATGAAAACAGTTTCTGTTAGTTTTATATTTCCAATTTATTCAGGTAACAGAGCATCTAGAAATCATGCTGTTATTTGTAGAACACCATGAATATCTAATTTCATATTTAATCTCATCACATACACTAGGAAAAAAGATTACTCTGTTGTATGAATAACAGAATACGTAAAATCTCTTACAAGCATACACACATCCATGGAAACAACACGCTATTCTACCAGGCATGATCAGATGTTTGAGTTTTTCTGTTAATATTTGTTTGTTTCTTATGCATTCATTTTGTCATCTGCTAGCACTCACCAGCAGATGAATGCTGAAAGCTTAAGAAACTTTTATGAAGAAAAGAAGCCTTTACACTGAGAATTTGATTCTTACCATATTTTCCTGACAACTGGAGGGAAGCTGACTATTATTTAAGAAGTTAGGTAATTCTCTGGACTCCACACTCTCACTGCCGAGGGCCCAGGTTTGATCCCTGGTCAGGGAACTAAGATCCCACAAACTGCGTGGTACGGCCAAAAAAAAAAAAAAAAATTAAAGGAGGGAACCCCTCAGCCTAGCTAGGATGAGTTCTTTGGGAGCAAAGTGGATTTCCTGCAGGCTAGTAAGGTCAGGCCCACAGAGGCAGGAAGGGCCCTGGTGGCTGCTTCCTGTCCAGCACCCCTGTCTCCACAGCAGACAGCTGGTTGTCTGGCAGTACAGGTCACTGGAGTAAATATTAACCCTGACAGGAAAGGGACGACTGGTTCCTAAGGAGGCACCAGGTTTGTCTGCTTGGGGTTTCTGTTGGTTGGTTTAATAAAAAACCCTGCCAAGAAGAAAATAGCCTGCAATGCACTTAAGAAAGAGTGGCAGACTTCCTCCTGGAGTTTCACATTCTGAAGTATTCCTGGGGGCTGAATGTGGATATGGGGTTTCCAAAGGAGCCCGGACCAGTCTCATTCCCCACCTTACATCCCTTTTCACCACTGGTGCCCCACAGGGCTGTCTTGCCAGTCAGCATCTCATGCAGATGGCCAGTTATTTCTAGCTAAGCCTGTAGTTCTCTCTATAAAGAAGGTCCCATCATCCTTCAAATATAAATAAGGCTTTTCAGCCAGGCTAGAGCCTAAACTTTGGCTTTCTGCAACTATGTATGGTCAAGGAAGGTCAAATGTTTATCATTTGGGGCCAGAACAAACAACACCGAGAGCTTTAAAACCAGGTAAAAAAGTTTCAGAGCAAGCTAAGTTAGACTGTGTCGATAACTATGCAAACACTTACCATTTCTGGGCTTCCCTGGTGGCACAGTGGTTAAGAATCTGCCTGCCAATGCAGGGGACACAGGTTCAAGCCCTGGTCTGGGAAGATCCCACATGCTGCACAGCAACTAAGCCCGTGCGCCACAACTACTGAGCCTGCGCTCTAGAGCCCATGAGCCACAACTACTGAAGCCCGCGTGCCTAGAGCTCATGCCTAGAGAAGCCACCGCAATGAGAAGCCCACGCACGACAACGAAGAGTAGCTCCCGCTAGCCACAACTAGAGAAAGCCCGCGCACAGCAATGAAGACCCAATGCAGCCAAAAATAAATAAATTTTAGAGGAAAACATAGGTAGAACACTCTATGACATAAATCACAGCAAGATCCTTTTGGACCCACCTCCTAGAGAAATGGAAATAAAAACAAAGATAAACAAATGGGACCTAGTGAAACTTCAAAGCTTTTGCACAGCAAAGGAAACCATAAACAAGACCAAAAGACAACCCTCAGAATGGGAGAAAATATTTGCAAATGAAGCAACTGACAAAGGATTAATCTCCAAAATTTATAAACAGCTCATGCAGCTCAATAGCAAAAAAACAAACAACCCAATCCAAAAATGGGCAGAAGACTTAAATAGGCATTTCTCCAAAGAAGATATACAGACTGCCAACAAACACATGAAAGAATGCTCAACATCATTAATCATTAGAGAAATGCAAATCAAAACTACAATGAGATATCATCTCACACCAGTCAGAATGGCCATCATCAAGAAATCTAGAAACAATAAATGCTGGAGAGGGTGTGGAGAAAAGGGAACACTCTTGCACTGCTGGTGGGAATGTGAATTGGTACAGCCACTATGGAGAACAGTATGGAGGTTCCTTAAAAAACTAAAAATAGAACTACCATATGACCCAGCAATCCCACTACTAGGCATATACCCTGAGAAAACCATAATTCAAAAAGAGACATGTACCAAAATGTTCATTGCAGCTCTATTCACAATAGCCCGGAGCTGGAAACAACCTAAGTGTCCATCATCGGATGAATGGATAAAGAAGATGTGGCACATATATACAATGGAATATTACTCAGCCATAAAAAGAAACGAAACTGAGCTATTTGTAATGAGGTGGATAGACCTAGAGTCTGTCATACAGAGTGAAGTAAGTCAGAAAGAGAAAGACAAATACCGTATGCTAACACATATATATGGAATTTAAAAAAAAAAAATGTCATGAAGAACCTAGGGGTAAAACGGGAATAAAGACACAGACCTACTTGAGAATGGACTTGAGGATATGGGGAAGGGGAAGGGTAAGCTGTGACAAAGGGAAAGAGAGGCATGGACATATATACACTACCAAACGTAAGGTAGATAGATAGTGGGAAGCAGCCGCAGAGCACAGGGAGATCAGCTCGGTGCTTTGTGACCGCCTGGAGGGGTGGGATGGGGAGGGTGGGAGGGAGGGAGATGCATGAGGGAGGGGATGTGGGAACAGATGTATATGTATGACTGATTCACTTTGTTATAAAGCAGAAACTAATAAAAATAAATAAATAAATTAATTAATTAATTAATTAATTAAGTAAATTTAAAATAAATTAATTAATATATCTTTAAAAAAAAAACGTTTACCATTTCTTCATTGGGTTCATATAAGGCATCCTCAAACCAATACATGTCAGTTTGACAATGTTGTCTGAAATATTTTTAGCTTTGAATTTTTTTTTCCAGCCAGTGTCAAAAGAAAGACTCTAAAATAGTTACTATGTGTCTATGTTCAACGATACATTTTTTTTCTGAAAATACTCTTAAGTAAATTCTGATTAGAATCATTCACAAAAAAAACTTTATCCTGGTTCTAGATTACCAGAGCAGAATAAAAAGTAAAGTGAAAGGTCCTCCAGCTGAGAAACTCCACAGATATCAGTTGGGTGAATATCTGATAAGAAAATGAATGGTTCTCTGCTGAACTTACATCTCCAAATTGTTCAGGTAGGAGAACACCTGCGATTATGTTGCTTAGTAAAACACCACAGGGGTATTCCTATTCGTTTACTTATTGTCTGTGGCTGCTGTCATGCTAACAACAACAGAGTTGAGTAGTTGGATAGAGATTATATGGCCTACACAGCCTAAAATATTTACTGTCTGGTCCTTTACAGTAAGTCTGCCAACCCCTGCACTAGTCCATCCATTCGCTTTACAGATGAGCAGCGTGAGACCTCGAAGAAAAGCACAGTGACTTTATAGCACTTTGCACAGTGTTCCCTTTATCAGTTACTTTTGTCTATGTCTGTCCCTTCTACTGGAAGGGACATGATCTTTTTACTTCCCACACTGCTTTTCATTTAAGTGCTTAATAATACAGGTGTGTGGAGTTGCACTGACTTGCCCAGGATAACAGGGTTAGCCATGGATACTAATGGGTTAAAACTGGGTTAAAACCCAGATAAATGGATTCATAAACTGGTGATAAGGACCACCAACTAGCTTCGTAACTTTGGCAGAGTTAATTATCCTCTCCGAGCCTCAGAGTCTCCTCATCTGCAAACTGGCAATAACAATTCATTCTTGCAGGGTTTTTTTTTTTCTTCTTTTTTGGCCACGCCGCAGGGCTTGGGGGAATCTCAGTTCTCCGATGAGGGCTTGAACCTGGGCCACGGCAGTGAAAGCCCAGAATCCTAACCACTAGGCAACCAGGGAACTCCCCTCCTGCAGGGGTTTTATGAGAAATTGTCAAGATAATGTACGTATGTCATAGACCCTCCACAAGTATGGATTCCCTCCCCTACTCCTTTTTCTCTATAAACTGGGGACCCTGACCTGTTAGAGTTCCCTGAGGAAACCACCAAATACTTGTGGAGCTTCTGCTTTAGGGATGAGATGTTGGGCTCAGCCCTTTGGGAGATATAAAGATTATTTCCCCCATTTAGTGGCAATGATGAGCCTAACACTGTGGCGACACCTCACCCCAGGCTGCCAACAGAGGAAGGGGGAGGCCCAAGTGTCTTTCCTGTTCCTGTTTCCCTCCAAGAAGGAGCTGGCTCCCACTGCCCTCTAATTGTCTTCCCCCTGCTTAAACTTCCTGAGCACTTGTGGCTTTGAATTCTCCCCAACCCTCCTCCTTGACTCCCTACCACTCGGTCTGGCCTTTCCCCACTTCTCTCTTACTTCCTTACCTTTGGGTGTGTGGCTGACTGAATAAGCCCAGTTTCCCTGACCCCCTGCCTTCTCACGGAGAAGCTCAAAGAAGGAAACCATTAGTCAGGGAAGACGTGTGAACTGATAGGTCAGTGTGAGTGAGTGAGTGAGTAAGCAAGGCATGTTCATTTTCATAAAGTTTCATAGTTAAAGTAAGATAATTTGCAGAGGTGAGTACACATTCTTGCATAAATCACAAAAATGAATACCAACACAGTTTACTAGATCAAAGACTGGATTTTCAGAGAACTGCTTCAAGAATTCAAACAGAATGGCTTCCCTCAGTCTGTCAGTGAAGTACAGGATAATTTACCTCCCTCTAACAAGATCACAGGTCTTGGGGCAGCCAAACACAGACAGAATAATATAGCAAAGGCAGTTACCGCTCTCTCTGGCTATAAGAAACCTGGGGTGAAATTCCAAATCCAGATGTTTTTAAAAATCACTTCAAAATAGCTACACTTTTTAAATTATTTGGACTAATTTTTAGAAGGCAGTTGTTAGTGCTGCAAAGTCCTAACTATAGGTTTTCAATTTTAAATAAATATAAATTTACTTTCAAGGACAGCCAGTATTTCAACCTGTTTTTTTTCAATAATGCTGTTAATTAAAATTCATACTGGATCTGTTTCAATAAATAGATAAGAACAGTTGTAATCAGCACTGCTCTCACTGGTTGGCAAAGAACTGCTACTAAAGGCCTTGAAGAATGTTTTAAATAAGTTACAAGTTCTCTTTTGAAATCATGATTATGCTTTACTTGCTTGGCAAGCTTTGCTTTGATGGTCTGGTTCTGACAAAATTGAAAATTGAGAATTTGCAGAGTTTAAATAAAAACAGAATTACTATGAAGGGCTGGGAGGCAAGTCAAGAGGCATTTTGATGTGGACCATTTTTAAAGTCTTTATTGAATTTGTTACAATATTGCCTCTGTTTTACATTTTGGCCTTTGGCCATGAGGCATGTGGGATCTTAGCTCCCCGACCAGGAATCAAACCCGCACCCCCTACATTGGAAGGTGAAGTCTTAACCACTGGCCCACCAGGTAAGTCCCAATTTTGAAAACTGCTGGCCTAATGTATACCAAGGCATTAGATACTTTCTCAGAGAATAGTACCAGACTTCATGGCCACCCTCAGCAAAGCCTGCCCTGAGAACTTCATGAGGAGGGAGGACCCTGTTTCCTCATATTAAATGAGGTAATGCTTTGAGCCTCCCTTTCTTTTTTAAGCCTCTGGCTTCTTAAGAGCAGTCATCTGGAGGGAAATAGTACTGAATGGGGAGTTAGGATACTGGGTTCCCATTCCAGTGTGGATACCTTCTGGCCGTCCAACCCTGGGCAGGATATTTCTCCTTTTTGGGCCATCTGCAAAAATGTACTAATTGGAGGTCGGCTGACCAGATCAGAGAAACAAAAGCTGTGCTGGGCCTGACAGAATGGAACTCATTTAGACACAAGACATTATCAATGAATGTTACCACTACACAGAACATTTGCATGATTAGTTGGACTCTGTCATTCCCGCCAGAGATGGGAAAGGACCTGTCCAAGGTCACACAGTTAGAGGCAGAACTGGATTAGAACCCAGGTTTTCTGACTCTCAATTCTATGCTCTGAATACCACACATACCTCAGAAGTCCTAAAGGAAGTACATTTCATCTCCTTGTATCACACATCTCTGAGACATGTTGCTGAGTTTGGTCTCCATCCTGCCCACTCATCAAAACTGCACTGGATTAAGCAGCTAAGTCCTTCCACTCTTTGCATGCAAAATTCTGCTCACACTAGTGGCCTGAGATCTGAAACAGGCAGGCTATGAACCAACTTTTGCCCAAACTCACCCTTTAGGAGCATGAGAGGAATGGGGGTCTGTGTTCACTAGGGTACCCTCACTTTGGAGTCTCAAGGAACAAAAAACTTGGGGATGAATTTTTAGAGATCACTTCCCCAATTAAATTTCACTATCCAGATTATTGAATCATGCAATGAATTTAGCAGGAAGGTCCCTCACAGGGGCAGAGAAATTCTTGGAAACTCCAAATTCTTGGAGTCAGAAGAATGCCCCAGAGTTGGAGCTCTCAGTCTCCAGTCAGCACAGAGAAAGGGCTCTGCACCCAGGGCTGGCTTGTCAGTGGATGAGTGGAGCCCCCATCTTCAATATTTTAAAAACAAAACAAAACAAAACTCTAAAAGCCTCCTCCTTCTCAGACCCTAACCAAACTACCAGCCCCTCCAGGTCTGGAATGTGAATAAACAGGATTAAATGAAAGTGAGGGTGCTAGATAAACCCTACATACCATGCCCATTTTATCATTTTTCCCTGCCTGATATCTGCTTGGACATTCTCCAAAGCCCAGCTCAAATGTCATTTCTGAAGACCCAATCAGAACAACCCGGGTTCATCCTGGCTCCACCATCTATTTGCTGTGTGACCTTGAACAAATGGTTTAACTTCATTAGGGCTCAGTTTCTTCCCCTGTCAACGGGAATAATAACCATTTTATAGGATGATTAAGGGCTGACCCAAGGTCACTCCTGCAAAAGCCCCAGCATAGTGCCTGGCAGAGAACAGGACTCTATAAATATTGAATGCATTGCAAGGGAACCAGAACACTTACTCATCTCTTGAGGTCTGACCTAGCACTTGCCATTCTTCAGCCCCTGACTTTCCCCTACCCTTTTGCCCAAAACGGGGCAGAGAAGCCTGAGCCAACCTGTTCTTACCTTGCTAAGGTCCCCTAGGGCCATGACCTTGGCCACTGGCCTCTTGCTGAGTTGCTCCTTCACCCAGAACTCAAGTCGTTTGTTCCACTTCATGGTGAACACATAGAGGGCATAGGCCAGCAGAAGCAGCAGGCTCTCCCACCAGACAATGAGGTTATCCAGGAAGAAGAGGATGAGCATCATTAGGTCAAGGATGTAGAAGGTGATGTCACGGAACAAGGGCCACCAGGTGAGCTTGAGGATCTCCCGGGAGAAGAGGGCACAAGTGCCAATGACAAAGAGGATGTTGAATACCGCAGAGCCCACTATGGTGCCGATGCCCACATTGCTATGGGAGATGAAGATGCCGATGAGGGAGGTGAAGAGCTCGGGGGCAGAGCCTCCAGCAGCCATGAAGGTAGCACCTGCCACATCCTCAGAGATCTGCAGCTTGTCTGTGATGACACCCAGGGCTGGGACAAAGTACTCGTCACAAACGATGGCCAAGGCTACAAACACATACAGCACGCCAAAGATGTGCAGGACCACCCAGCCCTGCCTCCGCTCCTTCACACTGAACAGGTCTCGGGGGTATTCTGCCTTGGGGTGGAGGTCTGGCTGCCCAGAAGGCAGTACTGGGGGACTGGGAGCCTCTGGCATCCCAGCTGTTGTCAGACTGGGGGAGGGGACAGTGGACGAGACTGGGACTGGCTCCACAACCACACAGTGATGGACCTGAGTGGTCGGACTTGCCCTGACCCTGGGAGTTGCTGGAGTGGTGGGTGCTGGGGAAGGGTTCTTCACCAGCCCCCAGAAGGTGGCTGAGGATATTCCAACGGTCGGTGCACTGGTTCTGGACGAGGGATTCCTAGCCTTCCACGCAGCAGTAGAGGCTTTGGTTTCTGCTCGGCTGCTGCCTGTCGTGATGCTTACTGTCACCTGCCCCTCAGAGGTGGCTGCGGTGTGCTCCAGGACTGTTCCTTGGGGTGTTGTCAGGTTGTTTTTTCCCACTAACCCCCGGTAGTTGGTTGAGCTATTATTGTCCACTCTTCTGGTGGTAGTTAGGGTCTTCTCTTCTGCCACATTCCTCGGAGAAGTGAAGATGTCTGTTTCTAAGTCATTTATCAGGAAGGGTGGGGCATTATCAGTTACTCCCTTGAGAGGAGTTGGGGTGGTTTCCTCCAATACTCTCTTGGAAGGGTTGGTCTCCAGTATTTTGTTGGTTGTTATAATTTCACTGTCTTTCACTGTTGCTCTGGGGGTGACCCCATGACTCCTGGTCATTGTCATGAATGTGGATGGGGCGTAACTGTTCACCATCCTACCAAGTGGGGATGGGGTGTATTTCCTCACCTTTCCCCTGGCTTGAGTTGGGCGGTAGCTCTTCACTTCTCCCCTGGGTGTTGCTGGGGTATAATTATTTACCACTGGTCTGCCTGAAGTTGGAGGGTAGTGATTCAGTGCTCCACTGGGTGTGGCTGGGGTGTCTTCCTTCACTTTTTCTGTGCGGGCTGCTGCTGGGCTGTCGCTGCTCTTGGGTGTTGCTGGAATGACGTTGGCTATTCTTCTAGGTATACTGGGAGTGTTCTCCATGGTTACACCAGGTGTTGTTCCATCTCTGCCTACTGTGGCTTGGGGTACCCATGTCTCAACCTCCATTTCAGAGCTAGATTTTGGAGGGTCACTGCTCACCATCATCTCATTGTTGGAAAGGTCCCGGCTGGCTAGTTTTACAGGGTGTTGGGAAGAGACTGCTGCCCACAGTGAGGGGAGCCCCTGGGGGCTCCTCAGGTACTGGTAGGTGGAACCCATGATCAGCATTCCCAATAGGAAGAGGAGGCGCCTCCAATGAAGCCGCTTTGGCCAGAGTAACCGCCTCTCCTGCGCCCCCATCCTGATCAATTTCCCCATGATGGCCAGTTATGCCTGGTCACAGAAGGCCTCTCATTCTGTCCACTGAAAGATGGGGGCTGTTCTGGGATTCAGATTAGAAATCAGAGAAGATTCCTCCATGAAGCCCAGCCAGGGGGTAACCACAAACCTAGAAAGAAAAAAAAGGAAGAGGTTATTTGCTCCTAAAAGGAGAGCTGGGAGCCACCAAACCCTCATCTGGAAAAGTGACAACTCACACAGGGGCCTTTGTAGTGAAAGGCAGTTGTTTCTGCTGGAACAAAACAACCCCTGCCCCCTGCTCCAGGGGGCAATGTCTGCTCATGGGAAAAAGAGCATCTTGGGGTCCTCTTTGCTGTGTAGGCATGCCAGCAGCCCAGGTTCCTGAGCTGGGTCTACCCAGCCCTCCTAGGGATCCTTGCAAGAGGTCTGCCCACACTCCGCAGGTCCAGCCAGAGTTGCTGGGAGCTCAGTCATCTGTAGCTGGTGCCCCAGGCCACAAATCTCACGTTATCCAAGGCAAAAGGGAAGTAAGGAGATATGATTTTAAGCTTTAGACAGAAAGGGGCAGTAGTGGAAAGCAGTGCAAGGCTCTATGTGTTTTTACTGGACTGATTTTAAAATGATTCCACCATCATTCAGAGAGGACAAAGCTTAAAATTTAACGTCATGAAGCTTCCCAGACAGTGTGTGGTGTCATGGGAGGAACATGGGGAATAGGGTCAAAGGCTAGGTTCCCAGATCTGCTGCTTACTAGCTGTGTCACCCCGGACAGGCTGAACCTCAGTGCTTCATTTGTAAAATGGGCATGATAACATATGCACTGATTATGCAAAGATTATCTCTGACAGGACATCTGGAAAAGGGAAACTAATGGTCAGGGATCAGAAGGAGACTTACTTTTCAGTATATCCTATTGTTCAGTCTAACTGTTTAACCTTTTTATCATGTGCATGTTATAATATTTTTAATTTAATTTCATAGAAATAATAATAGTAATAACAATACCCATCTATGTAAATAGTAATAACAATAGCTATGTCACAGGAATGTTGGGAGAGTAAAAACACATCCGGTCTGGGAAAAGCATTGTACAGAATCAATGCCCCATAGGGGTTAATTTTACATAAGGACTCAGGAGGGAAAAACATTTAAGGCCCTCAAAGAATTTCAATTTATAAAGAAGGGCAGAGAAGTCCAGCCCAACTAAATATGAAATCTCTAATCAATGTCCACAGGTTATTACAAAACAATAACTAGAAGTGATCAGTTTTGCATATGAAGTAATATATTACAAGTTAGATGAATAACCCATAGAATCTTAGGTCATTAAAGGCGGAAAGAATTACTGACACTGTTTAATGCAACTCCCCATTTGAGACATGAAGAAACTGAGGTCCAGAGAGATGTGACTTGCTCAACATCACACAGCTAGTGAGCAGCAGTGCAGATGAGCTTTCTAATGTCGCAGTCTTTCCAGCATACCACACTAATTAGCAATGGAAATACAATTGTCTTAAAAAGCAAAATAAGTATGGAATAAGTGAATTTCCTTCTTTGTCCTTGATTCCTATCATTGTCTTTCCACCATCTCCCTGTCTACCCTAACCCTCGCCATATACTCAACACTCTGAATCTCCAAAAGAAACTTTGGAGAGTATCTCTTTCCGGTGTGCCAGTGTTACGTAACAGAGCTGAGCTGGCACCCCAGCTGATCCCTCCTACCTAATCACATCATTTACCTTCAAACCTGGACATCTGAGTATCTTCTCAGTTCTGGAAAGTTGTCAGAATCCAGGGTCTCAAAGAGTGAGTCTGAAGCTGTACAGCAGGGAACACCCCATCTCCTGCTCCCAGCTCCCCTATGGAATCCTAATTCAAGGCAGGGTCAGGTATGAAGGGCATCTCAGGGGAAGGATATCCAATCCCTGCTAATCCCCGCCTCTAAGAAGCTTATCAGGGCATTGTACAAGTTCTGGGTCCCACTGTCTCTGCCAGAGCCTGAGAGAGTAGACCTTCCCCCAAAGACATAGATGGATTCTCTGTGGGCCCCTGCATTCAAGGGGGAAACTGGGGGAACTTCTCAAACTAACTTCTAAGCTCTGAGAATGAGAGATGATCCACAGTTTCCGGAAAGATTTGGAAAGATTCTGAAGGCACTCTGTGGGAACCAAGAGAAAGTGCCTGAGGCTTAAAAGATCAGAAGACCTCAGTTAGCACCAGGCTCTGTTTGCTACTGTGTGATTCTAAATGTAATTTAAATGTAAATGGAGAGATAATAACACCTGTTCTACCTATTTGAAGGGTGGATGTGACAATCAAAGTTAAAAATAAGGGAATATCTACTCAATTTTGCTGTAGAACCTAAAACTGCTCTAAGAAATAAAATCTATTTTTAAGAATGAGGGAATGTGGGAGAAATACTTTACAAACTTTAAAGCATTTCACCCATGAAAAGTATTTTATTAGGCCTAAGGGAAATTCTTGAGGGAGAGGGCACTGACAGATCTCCCCAGTGCAGGTGGGGACATACTGTCAACTGAAACAAAATGCACAACCTAAAAGTAAATAAAACCAAATGTTTTATTTGGGGCATTACTGAGGACTTAGGCCTGGAATACTACCTCTCAGATAGCTCTGAGGGACTGTTCCAAAGAGGTAAGGGAGGAGCCAGGATATATAGGAGCTTTTGCCAAAAAACCCCAGGTAGTCAAACATCAAAATATTACTGCTAGTTAAAGAAAAACCAGACATCTCAATTTGAGTCAACTGATTTTCTATATATGGGACGATGCAAGAGTCTGGGCTTAATGAAATTATTCCTTTGATATGCACCTTACCTATGGGGGTGGGGGCAGCTGCAGTGCCTGATGGCTTGATGGCCACAACATCCTTTGCTTACTGATATGGCAGGTGACATTATTTGTCCACAGCACCTCCTCTTGGTCATAAATTCGACCAACATTTGGGAGGCATTTTATGACCAATTTTGTCCCATGGCTCTAGGAACTGGTTCCTGGATCAGGCAAAGATTCTGTTGATAGGCCACTCAATGTGCTATTTTTTGGATCAGGCCCTATTGATAATCTAAAATTCTCTGGAATATGCTGGTGGTCCAGTGGTTAGGATTCGGCGCTTTCACTGCCGGGGCCCGGGTTCGAACCCTGGTCGGGGAACTACGATCCCACAAGCCACATGGCACAGCCTAAAAAAAAAAAAATTTCTCTGGATCTCCTGTCTTACTCGTCTATTATGATCCAGGAAATATTTTCCCTTGCTGCTTCTTCCCATACCTAGAGTTGCACTATTACGATTATTCTACATAAAATTTTACAATTTAAAAGATCCATTGTCTGGCCACTGACGAGTAGTATTTTAATAGCGACTCAAACCAGTAAGACGCAAGGGGCATCCCCATAAGAGAGTGCAAAAGATGTAGCCTCCACAAAATCTAGAAAGTTTACTCCCAAAAACAGCCTAAGAAAGTAAAGGGCCTTCATTGTACAGGTGGATGCAATGAAGGTTAAGATGATAAAGGCCCCTTCTTGGCTGGGACCCCTTATGATAAATTTCCCTGAGAGTTGGCACAGCCAGACCAAAAACAACAATAAAAAACTGCTCAGAATCCCAGTCTATCCGACTGGCTGTCAAATGTACACCACATGTGTACCGCCCAGATGGCAGAGACCAAGCTCTCAAAACACACACACACACACACACACACACACACACACACACACACACACACACACACACACACACACACACACACACACACACACACACACACACACACACACACACACACACACACACACACACACACACACACACACACACACACACACACACACACACACCCTCTAAGAATATCAGGTAGAACCTTCACATCTCAAAGACACAAGGAGAGAACTGCAAGTTCTCCCTAGAAGGGCTTTTGTTTCTTTAAGGTCAGAATTCTGAAAAAACGTTTTATCAAGCTGGCTTTCTCTAACTTAACTGCTTACACAATAAAAAGCCCCATATTGGCCATTTTCAGGGAGAGATTTCCTTTAATTCCCAATTAAGTAAGTACTTGTAGCTAAGTTTGAATAAACATAAACCTGGCTGGGGTGTTAGTTGGAGGCTGGCTTTCTGATGCCCCTCCTTTAGGAAAGATGTTAGGCCAGTCTCTTACCTAATCACCCAGTTTAGACAGCTCAGTGTCTCTCAACTGAGCAACCTAGGGTCTTTCAACCAGGCTCCCCTAGTATTTTTCAGCTGGGAGGTACTTTTTCCCAATGTCTTTCAACCAGGTCCCCCACTTCCACCGTATCTTTCAACTGGGTAGCCAGGTACCTATTTTACACTGCCAATTAAAATTTAGGAACATCAACCAATAATCGGGAGATCTGAGAACCAGGAGAGACTCACCCAAATTCATCTGGACTCTCCAAGGAGGCGAATGGGCACAAGAGGCCTCTGCTGGTACCAAGGCTCTGGTTCCTCCTAGAGTTCAGGCGAAGGAGGGAAGTCTGCTCTGGGTCCCTTTATGGTCACCCAAACTGTCAACTGAAAAAAAAAAAAGCACAACCTAAAACTTGAGAATTATGTTTTATTTGGGGAATTACTAAGGACTTAAGCCCAGGATACAGCCTCTCAGAGAGTTCTGAGGGACTACTCTGAAGAGGTAAGGGAGGAGCCAGGAAACACAGGAGTTTTTGCAGAAAACCCAGGTAGTTGAACATCAAAAGATTACTGCTAGTTAAAGGAAAACTAGACATCTCAAGTTAATGAGTTTAGTGTTTTTCTATGTATGGGAAGATGCAAGCATCTGGACTTAATGAAATTATTCCTTTGATATGCACCTTAAGTATCTAGGGCCAGTTACCTGTTTATCTCCATCCTGAGTTCCCCTCGGGCTGCACCACTGGGAGGGAGTGGGGGGCAGCTGTAGTGGCTGATGGCTTGATGGTCACGTCATCCTCTGTTTACTGATATGGCAGGCAACATCCTTTGTCCACAATCCCAAGATACCTGAGGAATTGTGCATCTAGCTCATGGCCAGAGCTGACTGAAGTGGGAGTGGAGCAAGGCAATGGGGGCGGGGGTGTCTCATGATCCTACCCACTCACCTGGAAACCATTTCAATCATTCAGCTAACTCTGCCTGATACTTACTGATTGCTCCTCTTTCCCTTCTCTGTTTCCCCCAAGGTACAGGGATAGCACGGTGCTTTGATTACTTCCATCTGAAACAGCAAGAAATCCCTCACAGCTTCATCCCTGTCCTATTTCACCCTGAGTGAAAGTACCCAGATCCCTCTGCTGAAGCACACAGCGGTGCTCACTCTCTGTGGAAGAGCTGTCTTCATCTCTGGGTGTCCAGGGGTCACTCTGGGTGTTGGAAGCCTGGGTAGAGGGGCTGACCTCCGCTAGTTACCACATCGCTGCCTCTTAAGAGTGCTGCAGGCAAAACCAGATCTAGTTACACCAAGTGCCTAATACAGTCACAGTTTGGTTCAGAAAGATGGAAAAGGAACCCAATTCATGAGGTGAAATTATGAGTGATCTTTTTTTGCTAGAATAATTCCTCTATTTTTACAACATTATTTGTGCAATATAGAAAATTCAGGAGAGGACTTCCCTGGCAGTCTAGTGGTTAAGGCTCCGCACTTCCAGTGCAAGGGGTGTGGGTTTGATCCCTGGTCGGGGAACTAAGATTCTGCAGGCCGCCATGCGGCATGGCCAAAAAAAAAGAAAATTCAGGAGAGGAAACAAATACTCAGAAAAGGATTCCTTTCTCTCATACACTCATAACTGTTACCAAGGAGTTCTTTCTAGCGTCTAACCTAACTCCCAACTGTTGGGGGCAAACCTGGTTCCTTCTGTCTTGTTCTCATGGGGTTATGGCACACTTTGAATTTCAACAGGCTATAGAAAAGTTTGCTGCTCAACCAAGAGTGGAAGCATTGTCTGTACCAGTGGTGTGAGTTTAGGCAAGAATTTAACTTCTCAATGACTGTAAAATGAGAGTGATAATGACACTACTTGCTTGATAGGCTTATTGTAAGAATTAAGTTATATGTTAATATGTAAAACACATTAACAGTGGTGGTACTGTTGTTGTTATTCTGCTTTTGGAGATCATAGTCAGACTGTGTTGGTGGGAAGCAGATCTCCATGCATTCCATTGTGACGACGCTTTACTGTGTAATAACCTGATTAATGTTCGCATTAATCTCTTACTAGCAGGTGAGCTCCTGTCTTAATCACGGCTGAAACCCCAGAGTCCAGAACGGTGTCTGGCACTCAATAAATTTAATTGTTGGGGCTTCCCTGGTGGCGCAGTGGTTAAGAATCCGCCTGCCAATGCAGGGGACACAGGTTCGAGCCCTGGTCCGGGAAGATCCCACATGCTGCGGAGCAACTGAACCCATACACCACAACTACTGAGCCTGCGCTCTAGAGCCCGCAAGCCACAACTACTGAGCCCGTGTGCTGCAACTACCGAAGCCCATGTGCCTAGAGCCCGTGCTCTGCAATGAGAAGCCACCTCAATGAGAAACCCATGCACTGCCATGAAGAGTAGCCCCCTCTCGCCACAACTAGAGAAAGCCCCGTGTGCAGCAACGAAGACCCAATGCAGCCATAAATAAATAACTCTGTGCCTCTGTTTAAAAATAAATGAATTAATATATTTGTTGATGGACTGAGGATGTACATCCCAGTGAGGAGATGCTCAGAGATGGAGCACCTGAGCTACACATGTGTGGGGTGGGGAGATGCCCACTCATAAAGTCTCACGGCCTTTCAGAGATCAAACTGCTGGAGAAAGACCAGAATCACCAAGGAGGGGAAGCTGATCTGCTTTTTCTACATAGTTGTCTTATTTTATCCTCTCCCTGGAACAGGGTGGCAGGACAGGTGAGGTAAATCTAGCTGTGACCCTCACAATAATATCGGGGGCTGAGGAAGGCAGGGCTTTGGGGCTGGGCAGGATGGCAGGTAGGCCTTTCCTCTCCTACCCTCTGCAGCTCAAGGCCTTTCCCATGGTTCTATTGGAACAGGAGGGAGAAGGAATTAGGCTTTGCACCTGACACTGAGGGTTTGTGGCTGAGGCTGGTTTATTTCTGGGCCTACCTCAGGAGTTGATATCGACCCTACAGTTGCATGGTGGAATTAGACAAGATTTGGCAGGGGGTGCAAAATCCAATGCCTTCAGGGCCTGGGTGGATAAAATTAAGCTAAATCAGCTCTATTCAAAGTCAGCTGAGAGTAATGAGGGCTGTGTCTGGACAGAGAATGAATGACCCATCAATAAGCATTCCAATGTAAAACAGTTTAAAAATATTAAAGGCAAACAAAATGGGGCTAGGGGCTGAATTTGACCTACTAGTACTTTGCAACCTCTAATAAGTAACAAGTCTGACCAGGAGCAAGTCTCCAAAGGTCTCTCATTCTCAGGTTCCTCATTTATAAAACCAAGAAAGACGAACTTCCTCATGGGGTTGCTCTAAGAGGTATAGTGAGAACTTGTGCGGAAGCACTTGGATCTGTCAGATACTGAACTGTGTCACAGTTCAAGAGCTTTTGTTTATATTGTTTTAATTGTTTATATTATATCATTTATAGGATTTCTTTTAAATGACTGTGCAGTTGTCACTGTTGGAAATGAGCAAAATAAGCCCCCAAACATCCCATGACATTTCATCTCTCCAAGCCAGTGGCTGGAGCCATACCTGAAGCAGGGAGTTGCAGGGGGTGACACTTCAGGTTGGTAAGCAGTTCAGAGATAGGGTTTTGGCTTCACAGTCAGGTACCCATCCCGAAGGGCCTGGGGTCTAGAGGAGAGATCAGACAGGCTCTATAAGAGGGCTTCAGTGTGGCCATGCAGGAATCCACACAGTACCGGTACAATTAACAACTCCTCTCTAAGTGAGTGTGAAACAGCCCACTGAGTAAAACTCACCCTGTCAAATCTGATTTTACAAAGGAATGTCATCTGAAGCAATAGTGAGGGGTTTTTTTTGGCTTATCATTTGAAAAGGACTAAAAAATTTAATATCCAGTGCTGGTGAAGACACTGCGGATAGAGGGTAAATCTGATACAGCAGCACAAGTGATGCTGTTAAACTGTAAGTGAGATCATGGTCTCTATACTCCAAACTTTCCAGTGGCTTCCCACCTCAGAGGAAAAGCTTCAATGATGGTCTGCCAGCATTGCTTGTAGGGCAAAAACTGAAATCTATCTAAACATTGATGGAAAACTGGTTACATAAATGATATCACATCTTTCCAATAGTCAATTACATAGCAATTAAAAGGAATGAATATACACACTCACACACACACACACACACACATAGGAAGAAACAACTTTGCAAAGACTATGTAAGAATAGCTGTACTTTTGTCACCAGTAGATATAGAATGAATAAAACCAACTAAACAAAAAAGACCTGGTACTTCATCTCTCAAACCCAGTGGCTGGAACCATACTTGAGGCAAGGAGATATATATGGTTACTTCTAGGAAAAAACCACTAATTTCTCACTTCATGTACTTTGAAACTGTTTGAATTTTTCCCATATAAATGAATTACTTTTATAACTTTTTTAAAACTAGTTTTGTTTTGCTTTATTTGCTTTTTCATTGAAATATACTACCAAAGTTTTAAGAGGGTGAGGAGTGAGCCTGGCAAGACAGATGCAGGCCCAGATCATGAGAGACCTTTAAAAATTTAGAGTTTATAACATTTTTCAAAGGAGAGGGGGTCCTAAATAAAAACGTTCAGTTCTACTTTCTTAGACAAATTAGTACCCACCAAACTTTCTGTTTTCTCCCTTTGACCTTTCTTCTAATAACCTCTCTTCCTTCCCTCCTATCTTCTTTCTACAAATGCATATTGAGTGTCACGTGCCAGACCCTGAGGATCCAGTGGTGGATAAGATTCACCCCTATTGGGCTTCCCTGGTGGCGCAGTGGTTGAGACTCTGCCTGCTGATGCAGGGGACACGGGTTCGTGCCCCGGTCCGGGAGGATCCCACATGCCGCAGAGCGGCTGGGCCCGTGAGCCATGGCCGCTGAGCCTGCGTGTCCGGAGCCTGTGCTCCGCAACGGGAGAGGCCACAACAGTGAGAGGCCCGCGTACCACAAAAAAAAAAAAAAAAAAAAAAAAAAAAAGATTCACCCCTATTTACAGAGCAGAGATGAAGTTAATTGAAACTGGAATTGTACAAAATCACTTCTTTGTTCAATGAGTCTTTCCATTATTTTAGACTGGGGAAGCTCTGTGGTTTTCTCAAATGCTGTGGAAAAGACTGAAGGAGGGTTGAGAGGGAGGTCAGAGTTTCCTCATCAAATATGTTGCAAATGAAGAAAGACATAGAGGAATAAACCTATAGGTTAAGAGACTTCAGAGATATATCAAGAGATTGCAATGATATTTATGAGACAACTGGATATTTGAAAGCTGACTGGGTACTTGATGATATTAGGGATTTATTGTTAATTATTTTAAATGTGACAATGGTAGTGTAATTGTTGTGGGTTTAAGTCTCTCTCTGTCAAGAGAACGAGAAGACAAGTCGGACTAGGAGAAAACATTTGCAAAATACATGTCTGATAAGGGACTGTTAACCAAAATATACAAACAACACTTAAAACTCAACAAGGGGGACTTCCCTGGTGGTCCAGTGGTTAAGAATCCACCTTCCACTGCAGGCGGCATGGGTTCTAGCCCTGGTCAGGGAACTAAGATCCCACATGCAGCCAAAAAATCAATCAATCAATTAATCAATCAATAAAAGATGTTTAAAAAAAACTCAACAAGAAGAAAACAAACAACCTGATTAAAAAATGGGCAAAAGACCTGAACAGACACTTTACCAAAGAAGATATACAGATGGCATGTAAGCATATGAAAAGATGTTCAACATCATGTATCACTAGGGAACTGCAAATTAAAACAACAATGAGATACCACTATACAGCTATTACAATAGTGAAAATCCAGAACACCGACAACATCAAATGCTGGTGAGAATGTAGAGCATCAGGAACTCTCATTCACTGCTGCTGGGAATATATAATGGTACAACCACTTTGAAAGACAGTTTGGCAGTTTCCTACAAAACTAAACATATGCTTAGCATACAAGCCAGCAATCTCTCTCCATGGTATTTATTCAATTGAGTTGAAAAACCTATGCCCATACAAAGCCATGCACAAGGATGTTTATAGCAGCCTTAGTGATAAATGCCAAAACTTGGAAGCAACCAAGATATTCTTCAGCAAACTGTGGCACTTCCAAACAGTGGAATATTATATAGCACTAAAAAGAAATGAGCTATCAAGACATGAACAGACATAAAGGAAACTTAAATGCATATTACTAAGCAAAAGAAGTCAATCTGAAAAGACTGCTTACTGTATGATTCTAACTATATGACATTCTGGGAAGGGCAAACCATGAAGACAGTAAAAGATCAGTGGTTCCTGGGAGTCATGGGAGAGGGAGGGATAAAAAGAGCACAAAGGATTTTTAGAGCAGTGAAACTACTTTGTATGATACTACAATGGTAGATACATGTCATTATACATTCGTCAAAACCCATAGAATGTACAACACCAAGAGTGAACCCTATAATAAACTATGGACTTTGGGTGATAATGATGTGTCAATATAGGTTCATAGAGTATAACAAATGTATCACTCTGGTGCTGGGATGCTGATAGTGGAGGAGGCTGTGTGTGTGTGGACAAGAATATTTGGGAACTCTCTGTACTTTCCACTCCACTTTCCTGTGAACCTAAAAGTGCTCTAAAAATAAAGTTTATTAATTTAAAAAATCCTTCTCTTTTAGAGATACATAATGAAATACTTATGGACAAGATGTTATGCTACATAATGAAATACTTATGGACAAGATGTTATGCTATCTGTGATCTGTATCAAAACAATATGTTGGGGAGAAGTGGGTAGGGGTATAAATGGAACAAGACTGAGAATTTAGTTGATAGTAGAAATAGGGTGAAGGGTACATGGGGATTTATTATGCTATTCCCCTATCTTTGTCTATGTTTGAAAATCTTCAATAATAAAAATTTTTAAGAAGACAAAAGGGTCATATCTACAATTTCTTTGGACTTCCACTTTGGTGAAAATAGAGGAATGGGGTAGGAGGATGAGGGAAAGCAGATAGCCTGGAGCTTGGAAGTATGATTTGGAAGTGGACACGGTCCACACTAGAGGAGGCAGGAAGGAAGACACAGGGCAAAGGACAGCACTGGAGATGGAAAGGGAGGGAAGAACAGAAAAGCAATGTGGGCTCACCGCCTTCCCCTAACCTCTCTCTTCCCCTTTTCCTCACTCACTCACTCCTTACCCTTCCTCTCTGTAGGTGAGGAAGGAAATCATCTTGGGAACTTAACAATGAAGATTCCAGGCACCAGCCCATGAAATTCCAATTCAGTCAGCATGGCCTGGGAATCTACATTTTCAACATGTGCTGTTGGAGAACTGGATGGGTATATGAACCTCCCTTGAACCCCAGTACCTGGCTTCTGTGAGCAGCTTGCTATTTCTGTCACTAACCTTTACTCTGCCAGACTGGAGACCAAATCACTCTGCCTTTCAAAGCCTCTGTGACAGCTGTCTACTGTTTCAAAGCAGGAAAAAATAAAGGGGATGATAGATTATTCAAAGGAAGTTGTTTACCGATTTCCTTTAATGTACGTGTGGAAACATGCAAATGCTAAGGGTCTCTTGAGTGGGAAAAAGAAATTTATTAGCCAGCTATGGCTTGAAAGACCTCTCCTTTAAGACCTTCTAACTCTTTGTGCTAATGTTCTCTGATTTTATATTCACTGAACAACCTTTTGATTTTTAATGGGATTCTACTAAGAATTAAAAAACAAAAACAAAAGCACCTACTAGTTGCCCTAAGTGATGTGGTCCTCTTGGTAGTCCTACCTTTTATCATCAGTTTTAATCGATTGCCTTTTGCTTCCCTGGTCTCCTGAAAGTCTCCTGCTTCCCTGGTCTCCTAGAAGATGAGATCACCCATCCGCAAACTAATAAACTTAATCTTTAGGACTGGGTAAGGTAACGAATCAGTCCATGGAGCTGAGCTGGAACTACCAGGAGAACAGTGAGCGCAGGGCTAAGTCATCACCACATTAGGGGTAGCTCGAAAACTCCCTTGCCCACACGTTCTTGGCCACATCCCTCCCACTAGGGAAAGAGTAAGAAACTACAACGAAGTAATCAGGATGCAGCCTTACTTACCTAGATTCCAGTGCCTGCTCAAGCATAAAAGGGTCTTGAGATGGTGAAACCAGCCAAGTTGGGGAGAGAAGTTCTGAAGCAAATAGGGCAGTCTGCCTGCCCCTGGGCCCTGATGCTGACAGGGACATTCCCATGGAGTGATGCGCCTTCCTCTGCCACCTCTGATATAAGGAGGGGACAGGAAAGAACTACAAGCAACTGGAGCCCACACTCTCCCACAGAACAAGTCAGACAGACTCAGTTGTTTGGTTCAAAGCATCCTCCCTCCTTGACCCACCTCCTACCTCGCCCCCTCCCACCAACCAAAAAAAAAGGAGGCAAAGGCCTGAAGCCTTCTAGAGGCCTTTCTGTTCCCACTTGTAACCTATGTGGTACAGCACTGTTTTTTGAACCGTAACTAGCCAGGGGCCTGCTGGCATCCATTCAGGCCTACCTCTAGCTGGCATTTGCTAGCTAAGAGGTTAGAAAGAAAGTCACTCCTTGTCCCTTCAAGGACCTCGCTGAGGCACAGGCTGCTATGGGGACACCAAGTGGCGAGAGGTGAGGTACGCGATGGCCCATGATGACTCACAGGAAAGCCTAAGTGCAAACCCCTCAGCAGCGCACCTCGGCCAAGGCAGGGGAACTGACTGAACCCTCCCTCTACTTCCCTCAAAGGGGTCGGGGATAAAGTGAGCATCCGGGCTGAGGAGACCAAGAGGGAAAGTCTTGACGTGGAAACTGGCTCACGTCAGCTACGAAAAATACACAGCGTGCTCAGTATAAGCACTCCTCAGGCAGGAATTACAATTTATAGTAGGAAGAGGATTCTGTCAACTAGTTCAGAGGATATGAGTAAGGGGTCTGAAGAGGGACGGGGAAGAGGGGCAAATATCAGTGAGGGTCAGGCTTATGCACCAACGAGCCCAGGTGAGTGAGGAGACAGTGTGAACTGGTCATGGGGTTACCCAGACTGGTGAGGCCCACGGGCCAACGAGAGGTAGGTGGGCAGGAGGCCAGAAACAAACAAGGAAGAGCCCGAGAACGGGGAGGGAGAGAAGAGGCGAACACAGCCCGGGCCCGGCGCAGTTGGGGACTACGTGGGGAGTGTGGTCGTGGCGGTGGTCGCAGACAAAACGCTGCGAAGAGAAGCACTGAGGAAGACGCACCGGGCGGCTTCTCCGCTGTCAACGCCCGCCCACGACGTCCTTAACGCCCCGCCCCAAGCGCCTCACGCACACCCGGCGCCGAGTTCCGTTCCGTCGCGCGGCCGTATACTTCCGGCTGCGGCGCGCTGGCGGAAAGGTTTTGGTGACGGACTCTGACGGTGATGGGCGCGGGTTGAGTGGAGGGCGCTGGAGACAGTAGGCTGTCTTGGATTGCTTGTTGGAGCTGCAGGAGAAGGGGTCGGCAGCGGGGAACAACGCGGGGCCGACTTCCGGCCTTTCCGCCGCCGAAGTGGCCGCCCCGCGCCGTCTCTGCGGCGCCAGTTCCGGGGCACTGCCTTCGTCCTCCCTTCGCTCTGCCGCGCCAGAGCTCCGCACAAGCACCACGATGTCGGCCCCCTGCCCAGGCCCCCTTCGCTTCCTCTTCCCATAAGAGACTTCCAGATCTTAAAGATTTTTGACTGATTTTAAGGTAAAAATACATCCCCAGGCAGACGCGATCCAAATGCAGGAGTTCTGTATTTACAGGTTGGCACTTTAGAGGTGAAGTTGTAACTGAGAACCGTGGAGGGGACTCATCCGGGCAAGAGATGTGAGGCCAACAAACTTAAGAGTAGGTTAGCGGATCCCTAGAAATTCGAGTGGAATCACGCTTTAAGAGCGATACTCCTCAGAATCAGTTTTTTATGAACGAGCTAATTGTCTCCTTCTGGGAAGAATTATAAATGTGTAGCTAATGGAGATGACCAAATCAAGGGGCTAAGGGCTATTCTCAGGAGTAGACTGTTCTTGAGAAAAGAAGACCACTAGTTGTCTTAAGCATTGTATGTAAACTGTATTTACGAGAAAGCTGTGGGGGTGGGGTGGAGGACCTTAGGGTAAGAATCAACCCAAGAGAGAAGTAACATGGTGTTTTCACAAAATTGCTGGACTGTGTGGGCAGGGATTTTTTTTTTTTTTTAATCAGGCCTAGGCTACTTGAGTGAACCATCCTTCAAGAACATCCATCCATCTTTCACTTCTGTGCTGACAACCTGAGTTCTAAATTGGTTTCCCATGACTTTGCCATTGTTAGGAGGGTGTGTTTGGGGGTGGACACAAATGCATCAGTCTGAAGAAAGAGCCAGCTCCATAAGTGTCTTCCCAGAATGCAAGCCTGCCAGCTATGGTCACCCATTCCAGTGTTACAGCAGATTTCATGAGCTGGAAATGCTTTCTTATATATGATCTAAATCTGTGTATCCTGATTCTTATTCTCCTAAGAGATGAGGCCAGTACTCCGCATCCCCAGCTTTCACTAACGTAAAAAGACCTCTGTGCCTGAATGGGAATACCATAGGAGCTGGATAAACTCTATATGTGGGCAGAGGCATAGGAGTTCCTGATATCTCTGCTTGAACGAGGAGAGGAGGAAGTGTGTTTCTGATGTCCAGAGTTAAAATTTGTAATGTGTTTTGCCAAAAAATTAATGTTACATCTGGTGCTGAGAGGTAGTTTACTTGTCATTATCAAGTATTTGTCAAGTACATACTGTGTGCCCACTGCTGTGATAGGTTCTGAGGAGACATTGGTGGGCAGAATCTCACACTGTCCCTGCTCTTGTTGAGCTTATGGTCTAATGTAGTGTAGTTGAAGCAGTATTGCACAGGACCTCACTTCTTGAACAACACAGCTGAGACCCAGAAAGGATCTGAAAAGACTGAGTAGATGAAATAGCACCAAGTTGATAACGCCTAAGCACATGCACGTGACAGCAGAAGAAACTCACAGGCTCTCAGAGCCTGTTAACTTTGACTTCGGACACAGTTTTAGCAAGCTGGATTACCTGGCTTTCCAGCTCATAGTAGCCAAGAAGCAGCAAATCGGAAAGAGGGAGGATGATTACAGAGAAAAGTGGAATGCAAAATGATGGTCCAAAACTTAGTTACAAAGAGGAGGCACCAAAACAGAACACAACAGCCTGGATCCCTTGAGTACAAGGCAGTGTTTCTGGGTATGTTCTATATAATACTTGTTCCATGGCACCAACTAATGATCAGAGAAGGGTTAAATGGGAAACACAGAGTTAACAAATTAAACTGGATTCTTTGCTATAGAGCTTCTCAGTGTCTTTAATAAGACCTGAACTCATTTTTCTTGGAGCATCCTTGCAGGACAGTGTTCTGCAGCACACACTTGGGAGAATGCTGGTATAAATTAAAACATGAGGGCAGCAGCGTGCTGGGCAGTATTGGTGTTCAGAGTTGTGATGCTAAGTCAGAGTGAATTATGTTTAACATGCTGTGCTTAATGAGGCGCAGAATAAAGATGCACATTTTGGGGTTTTTTTTAAAATAAATTTATTTATTTTTGGCTGTGTTGGGTCTTCGTTGCTGCACGTGGGCTTTTCTCTGGTTGTAGAGAGTGGGGCCACTGGTTGCGGTGTGCAAGCTTCTCATTGTGGTGGCTTCTCTTGTTGTGGAGCATGGGCTCTAGGTGTGCGGGCTTCAGTAGTTGTGGCACGTGGGCTCAGTAGCTGTGGCTCGTGAGCTCTAGAGCGCAGGCTCAGTAGTTGTGGTGCGCGGGCTTGGTTGCTCCGCGGCATGTGGGATCTTCCCAGACCAGGGCTCGAACCCGTGTCTCCTGCATTGACAGGCAGATTCTTAAACCACTGCACCACCAGGGAATCCCACATTTTAGTTTTTTCTATCAAAATGGAGTCTGGAAGAGTAATTTATATATCTCCTTTAGTCTTTATCAATGTTGGATACATGAGGCATTTGTATTTGAAAGGCCATTATGTGGTAAAAAGGCTTTTCCTACTTGACATGAGTCCCTGATCCCCATTTATAACATTGTTTCCGTGAGGCAATATTCTCAGAATTCCCAACAGCCTACTTACAAATGGAATTTTAGAATAGCACACGTTTGCAGTTGGACACTGTACTAAAACAAGCCCTCTGGCCACTGTTAAGTGTTTTGAAGTAAGTTCCAAAAAAGAAATTAGTGAACATTAAATTTCTGACTTGTTTATGTCCATCCTGAGTGTTCTCTAATTGTATATATGCAAAATTGTATATATGCAGTATGATTTTTATGAAGTTGTAATCGGTGTATACATACAGGCCTGTGACCTGCTTTTCTCAGTTACTAATACCTATATAAATATTTCTGATATCTGTATATGTATCATTTATTTATAGCTATATGATATTTAATTGTGTGAGTAGACTATAGTTTGCTTAATAATAGAGGAGCAGCAGCAAGAGCAGATCTGTATATCTGGGAACTTTTTTCTTTATTTTTGAGCACAGAAATGTTTTCTTCATGCTAATTCTCAATCCATAATTTTAAAAAGCTCTTTGTTTTCCACATTTCTTCTACACTTTGACTTTTATACAGTTTCATGAGATACTGCCAGCTGTCATACATATTCTTTAATTTTGCTCTTTTCCTTCATAGTTCAAGAGCTGTTGCCTCATTTATCTGCAGTGAGTACCACTGAGGCTAGCAGTTTGTTGTTTATGTCATGCTTAATGATTTCCAGCTTTGTCTAATTTGGACTGTGACTTTACTAGCCTTTTCTTTTTTTAAATTTATTTATTTTATTATTTTATTATATTTATTTATCATTTTTGGTTGCGTTGGGTCTTCGTTGCTGTGCGCAGGCTTTTCTGTCGTTTCGGCGAGTGGGGGCTACTATTCGTTGCGGTGCACAGGCTTCTCATTGCAGTGGCTTCTCTTGTTGCAGAGCACGGGCTGTAGGCACATGGGCTTCAGTAGTTGTGGCACCTGGGCTCAGTATCTGTGGCTCGTGGGCTCTAGAGCACACGCTCAGTAGTTGTGGCGCATGGGCTTAGTTGCTCCGCGGCATGTGGGATCTTCCCGGTCCAGGGCTCGAACCTGTGTCCCCTGCATTGGCAGGCAGATTCTTAACCATTGCGCCACCAGGGAAGCCCGACTTTTTGTTTTTATATTTTGCGTTCATTTTAATTTTTTTAAAAAGGACATTAAGTAACAAGATAATTCAGCAAACACTTGCCCAAATACTGCTGTATTGAGTAAGATAGTGAAGGTGCCCAAAAAGAATAGTTGATTGTCAGAAAGTACCACCATAAGACAACTAGAAATGTTCTTTAGTAAATTAAGTGTCGGAGAGGTGATGTAGGAGTGTTTGTTATATTAAGTTGTGTAAGATTTGAAAGTATTCAACTCAAGAGCTCCCTGAATTTAATATTTTGTTTTATTTTGTTTTTACTAGAAACATTTAAGATGGTCCTTGATTTACGGCCATTTAGTGGGTGATTCTAGGAGTGGTCCTCACAGTGAACTAAGCTGCTAGCTTCCCTCCCACTGAATTCCCTGCAGATTTGTCCTCACCTCAACTTAAATGGGGTTTGCCTTCACTTATTTCTGGAAAGTTAGGTTAAAATTATGATTAAAAAAATACTTTTTTCTCTCCGTGACATACAGGACCTAATCATATTTATTTTCTACAGCGTTTCTCTATCTATAGCTATCTGTTTACATTCTGACTGGGAACACTGGGATCACTTTCATCATGCCTACAGTGGTGGTAATGGACGTATCCCTTTCCATGACCCGACCTGTGTCAATCGAGGGGTCCGAGGAATATCAGCGCAAGCACCTGGCAGCCCATGGTTTGACAATGCTGTTTGAACACATGGCTACAAATTACAAGCTTGAGTTTACAGCTCTGGTGGTTTTTTCATCACTCTGGGAATTGATGGTTCCCTTCACAAGAGATTATAACACCCTACAGGTACAAAAAGGAATGAGTTATTGTATGTACCGGGCCCAATTTATAGGAAGGAAAACAGTATTATCATATTGCACTGAATATTTACAACTGGAATTATTTAAAGATGAGTCTATGGGTATAATATCTGAGTATAACTGTAAAACAAGGATTCATAACCAGTAGGCCTTCTGCCTTTGGTAGAGCTATGAGTTAGAGCTGTGAGTTGTTGCTGTAGCCTCCTCTTTTGGTTTTCTGGAATTCTCTGTGGGAGGGGAGCATCTCAGGATGTAGTGCCCTGTTCCCTAAAGTTCAGGATCTTTAGGTTCAACACTTTTCTACTTTTCTATAAAACTTGAGATGAAAAACAGTCCTTCCAGGGACTTCCCTGGTGGCTCAGTGATTAAGAATCTGCCTGCCAATGCAAGGGACACGGGTTTGAGCCCTGGTCCGAGAAGATCCCACATACCATGGAGCAGCTAAGCCCATGCCGCACAACTACTGAGCCTGCGAGCCACAGCTACTGAGCCCATGCACCTAGAGCCTGTGCTACGCAACGAGAAAAGCCACCACAAGGAGACACCCATGCTCCACAACAAAGAGTAGCCACCGCTTGCTGCAACTAGAGAAACCCTGCACGCAGCAATGAAGACCCAACGCAGCCAAAAATAAATAAATAAATAAATTTTTAAAAAAGAAAAATAGTCCTTCCTTGTAAAACCCTTATTCTAGAGTAATTCAGGAGTATATTTCCTCTCCAACAAATAGCCTTTGATTTACAGATGCCAAGAAATCATTTTAAAACCTTGATTGATAGGTGTTACCTTCCAAAGGTGTTGTCTGTGATATGCCAAAGAATTACTTTCTGACAACATCTCTAAATTACTACTATTTCCAACAATGCCTAGCACAGTTCCTTGCCCATAGTGAGCAGTCAGTAAGTGTGTGTGAAATTAAAATGAACAGTTTAATAGTTGCTAGGCAGTTTAGAAATTCAGGATCAGTATAGTTTGCTTTTTAAAATATAAGTGGGCTTCCCTGGTGGCGCAGTGGTTGAGAGTCCACCTGCCGATGCAGGGGACACTGGTTCGTGCCCCGGCCCGGGAGGATCCCACATGCCGCGGAGCGGCTGGGCCCGTGAGCCATGGCCGCTGAGCCTGCGCGTCCGGAGCCTGTGCTCCGCAACGGGAGAGGCCGCAACACTGAGAGGCCCACGTACCGCAAAAATAAAATAAAATAAAATAAAATATAAGTAATAAAATTTTGTTAAATAATTTATTATCTCACTTTTTAAAAAATCTATTTATTTATTTTGGCTGCACTGGGTCTTAGTTGCAGCATGTGAACTCTCAGTTGCAGCATGCAGACCCTTAGTTGTGGAATGCAGAGTCTCAGTTGCAGCATGTGGGCTTCTTAGTTGTGGCGTGTGGACTCTTAATTTTGGCGTGTGGACTCTTAGTTGTGGCATGTGAACTCTTAGTTACAGCATGCATGTGGGATCTAGTTCCTTGACCAGGGGTTGAACCCAGGCCCCCTGTATTGGGAGCATGGAGTCTTACCCACTGGACCACCAGGGAAGTCCCTATCTCACATTTTTTTAAGTGACTCAAAAGCTTTTTTTTTTTCCTTTTTTAATTGCACTGGATTTCTTATAGATGAGTAAACTAAGGATCTTGGATGTTCAGCAGTTCTGAAATTTAAAGAATTGCTATATAGGTAGTGAAGAGTAATGGTTGAGTCCTGGAGTCTGACTGACTGGGCTCAAATCTAGATTCTGCCACTTCCAGGTGTAAGACCTGGGAAAGTGACCTAATCATTTTGTACCTCAGTTTCCTTATTTTAAAAATAGGTTAATTGGGCTCCCCTGGTGGCACAGTGGTTAAGAATCCGCCTGCCAATGCAGGGGACACGGGTTCGAACCCTGGTCCGGGAAGATCCCACATGCCGCAGAGCAGCTAAGCCCATGCACCACAACTACTGAGCCTGCGCTCTAGAGTCCATGAGCCACAACTACTGAAGCCTGCGTGCCACAACTACTGAAGCCCGCATGCCACAACTACTGAAGCCCGCATGCCACAACTACTGAAGCCCACACACCTAGAGCCCGTGCTCCGCAACAAGAGAAGCCACCGCAATGAGAAGCCTGCACACCGCAACAAAGAGTAGTCCCCGCTCACCGCAACTAGAGAAAGCCCGTGCACAGCAACGAAGACCCAACGCAGCCAAAAATAAATAAATAAATAAATTTTTAAATAAAATAAAAATAGGTTAATTATCTATACCTTATACAGGGGTCCCCAACCCCCACCCCCAGCCACACAGCAGGAGGTGAGCAGTGGGCAGCTAGCAAAGCTTCATCTGCCGCTCCCCATCGCTCACATTACCACCTTAACCATCCCCTGCCCCGCCCCACCCACCCCCCGTCTGTGGAAAAACTGTCTTCCACGAAACTGGTGCCTGGTGCCAAAAAGGTTGGGGACCGCTGCGTTATAGGATGTTGTCATGATTAAATGCATGTAAAATGCCTAGAATGATGATAGTATTCAGTAAATTTTGTCATTATTTTTGTGATGTCTTTAAACGTTTTTCATTTTAATTATTTCTTTAAAGGTCCACTTAAAAAAGATACGAACTTGATGGACAATTCACTCTCACCTGATGAGAGAACAGAATAAAGGGAAGCTCTTTTAATCATCCTTTATAGTTTAGGAAATCTGTTTTACCTTTTTTCTTTAAGAACGTACACTTTGGGCTCTCAGAAACACAATGTCCCCTGTGTAACATTCATGCTTTGAACGGTTTATGTTTTTTTCTGGTAACAAATTAAAACAGTAAAGAATAATGAGCAATTTTATCTTTCATTCAATCAGGAAGCACTAAGTAATATGGATGATTATGATAAAACCTGCTTGGAGTCTGCATTAGTTGGTGTTTGCAATATCGTTCAGCAAGAATGGGGTGGTGCAATTCCTTGTCAGGTAATGATCAATTCTTTTTCTTTGCCCTAAGTTAAAAACATTAACCACTGAGGTGCTTCAATTTTGTTCAGGCTCTGACACAGCATACATTGTAATTTCCACAAACTATGTTATACGCTTTTGGTATCTTTTTAAAAGAAGGCACTAAATCAACACTAATATATTCAGAAAGCAGTACAAATATGCCTTAAGGAAAGCATCCTCCTAGTAAATTGCCTTACTGCAAACTAGCATTGTTTGTATAAAACACAAAGGGCTCACAGTGGAATTTTAGAACACTCCCTGGAAGGGGCGATTATAATTTTGAGTGATATAATTGTAAACATCAGTACAATATAGTCTATCTTCATTATTCCAGTGTAGCATTTATTCAGCAGACTTTTACCCTTCTCAACTACCTGGGTTGTCTAAAAAGTGAGGTGTATGTCGTAAAATCTGTTGCCCTTTCCTTAAGAGTCCACAATAGGTCCACATACAGCATCAAATCAGAGCAGACTTGTAGCAATTGGAAGTTTGCTATAAACAGGTGCTTTGAGAAGTGGTAGCATATTTTAAAGGAGAAAACAGAAAAATTGCTAAAAGGAAAATCATAATAGTCTACAACAGGAATCAGCAAACTTTTTCCGTATTTTAGGCTTTGCAGGTGTCAGTGGCAACTCCTCAACTCTGTTGTCATAGCACGAAAGCAGTCATAGATAATAAGTAAATAAATGGGCATGGCTCTGTTAAAACTTTATTTACAGAAACAGGCAGTGGGCCATAGTATATGATTTTTTATTATAGGGTCAAATACGGGATTCCTCAGTAGTGTCAGTAGCATCACTGATATTTGTTTTTTAAATAAATATAAGATTGTGGCTGCCTTGGGGTGAGGAAAGGTTAGGGGGTGACCGAAATAAAACATGAGGGGATATGAGAAGTGATGGAACTGGTCTGTATCTTGATAGTAGAAGTGGTTACATCACTGAATGCATTTGTCGGAACTCACAGAACTATATACTAAAAAGGGTGAATTTTCTAGCATATGAATTATATCTCAATAAACCCAGCTTTTTTTTTTTAAGCTTTTTTGTTTTTTCTTACTGTTTTTTCTTACTCAGGTAGTTGAGTTGTTTTATACAGTATGAACTCATGGGTTAGTGAAGACCCTGAGCTACTACTAAAAGGTTAAAAATCAGATCACTTTAGTGGACACTTGCTAAAAAAGCCAGTAAATACCTTTTGATCAATTTCCTTTCAGAAATAAAAACCTTTGGCACCTTGCTTCATAAACATTATTTCGTAAAACCATGCATACAGACTGTCTGATTTCCTAGCAATATAGTGAATAAGTGAAGTTTTGTTGTCAATATCTTCTGAACTGGAAGCTAGCAGGTAGCACAGTTTCATTTGCTACTTCAGTGGTTTTAGAGAAGAAACTCAGAAAACATGCAAGAGCCAGACCTTGTGCACCATGCAGACTTCTGCCTTTTAATATTTTTTTCTTCCTTTGCAAAAAGGAGGAATCTGAATTTGAGATATACTGTACCCTGAGGGGAAGGAGCTGGGCCTGGATCCACTTAGACTTGCTTGGTGAGTTTTGGGGTGAACCAGGTCCAAAACACAGTGGACGTTATTAGTGATTGTTTTTATAATCAGTTACTATCAAACGGATTTGTTTTAATGTAGAATATTTTTAACCAAGTTTTTAAAGAGCTGGACTATGTTTTCATTATCTGAGTAAAGTCTGTCTCATTTTGACATTACAAGAAATATTTCATTATCACACAGCATCTGAAAAAGCTAGTGGCAGAAGTAAATCATTATGTAGCAATTGTTGGTACCTAGAAGAGGGATTTGCCTTGACTGTCTTCCTAAGAGATGACATCTCTCCAGGGGACCTCTATTAAGCATTCTTGGGCTTTAGAAGTAAGTGCCAGTCTTGGCACTTCACATGGTGCAACCACCTAATACTGCCTTACTGGTCTGTTACTGTTAAGTTACTAGGCTAGGCTAGGGAGAGCAAAAACAATCCTCCCCTGGATTGCTTGGGAAGTCCACCCAGGACTTCCCAAGGATTGCTTTAAACAGTGAGGAAAAGGAAAATGATTTGTAACTAATGTCTATTGTTAGTATATTTTGAAGGCTTTTAAAAATTATCGGTTGATTAAGAATGCATTTTAAAGGTCTTGTCCATGTCTGGTTAAATGGCTTTTATAAATACATATTTAATGCAGTTGTCATTTTAGTTGAGCAGGGGTAGGTAAAGTTTGTCATCTTTGAAAATAAAGTGTCAAGGTTCAGTCTTCAGACTTCTGTGCTGGTACTTCCTAGGGACACACGTAAAATAGGTCCTTATGCCATTTTTTTTCTTTTTTTCTTTTTCTGCTGCTTCAGGTCTTAGTTGCAACATGCGAGATCATTTTGTTGCAGTGCACGGGCCTCTCTCTAGTTGTGGCGTGCGAGTTTTCTCTCTTTGTGGTGCGCAGGCTCCAGGGCACGTGAGCTTAGTTGCCCCAGGGCATGTGGGATCTTAGTTCCCCAACCAGGGATCAAACCCGTGTCCCCTGCATTGGAAGGCATATTCTTTACTGCTAGACCACCAGGGAAGTACCCTTTATGCCATTTCTGACACCAGTGTCTTAGGTGCCAACTCCTTCTCTAAGAGATAGGGTTCTAGTTTTAATACAATTAAGTAAGAATTGGTTATGAATGGTTTTGTCTTTTCTTTTTTTTTTTTTTTTTTTTTTTTTTCTTGCGGTACGCGGGCCTCTCACTGTTGTGGCCTCTCGCGCCGCAGAGCACGCGCAGGCTCAGCAGCCATGGCTCACGGGCCCAGCCACTCCGCGGCATGTGGGATCTTCCCGGACCGGGGCACAAACCCGTGTCCTGTGCATCAGCAGGCGGACTCTCAACCACTGCGCTACCAGGGAAGCCCGGTTTTCTCTTTTTTTTAAGTGTTCATAGGTAGGTGCTTTTTTTAAAGGTTTAATAAGATAAAATACAGTAAAATGCATAGATCTTAAGTATACAGTTTACTGAGTTTTCACAAATGTATATACCTATGTAACCACTCCTCCAGTTAAGATATAGAACATTTCCATTACCCTACAAAGTTTTCTCATGCCCCTTTCTACTCAGTATTACCCCACAACCCCTATTTGATTTATCTTAGTTTTGTTTTACGTGGTCTGAACTTAATATATATGTGTAGAATCGTATCAATACAATGTGTCTGTCATCTTTCACTTGACAAATGTTGTTGAGATTTATTCACATCTTTGTTTGTATTCCTGCAGAGGTACATTTTTCAGTGTAAATGCAATTAGGGAGAAATGAAAACATTGCCAAATGAGACTGTTTTAAATAAATATGTTATTTCATGTACAAAACTCCTCTCACTTTTTGCAAACAGGTTGTTCTGGTGACAGATGGCTGTCTTGGCATTGGTAGAGGGTCACTGCGGCACTCCCTAGCTACTCACAGCCAACGCAGTGAGAGCAACAGGTTCCCACTACCTTTTCCTTTCCCATCTAAGTTATACATCATGTGCATGGCAAATCTGGAGGAGGTAATGCTTTTTACTAAGTTCTTTTTAGTTTGATTAGATACATTTTAGGACTCATAAATGGAATATATTTTTTAGTATATTCCATTAGTATTTTATTATATATACAGGCATGTCTCGGAGATATTGCAGGTTCCATTCCAGACCACCACAATAAAGCGGGGATCACAATAAAGCAAGTCGCATTAATTTCTTTTTTTCCCAGTGCATATAAAAGTTTTGTTTGTACTATACTGTTGTCTATTAAGAGTGCAATAGCGTTGTCTAAAAAAAAACAATGTACATACCTTATTTTAAAAATATTTTATTGCCGAAGAGTGCTAACCATCATCTGAGCCTTCAACAAGTTGTAATCTTTTTGCTGGTGGAGGCTTTGAAATATTGCGAGAATTACCAAAATGTGACACAGAGACAAAGTGAGGAAATCCTGTGGAAAAATTGTGCCCATAAAACTGCTCGACACAGGTTTGCCACAGACCTTTAATTTGTTTAAAAAAAGGGCAATATCTGCAAAACTCAGTAAATGAGGCATGCCTATACTATAACATTGAACTCCATTGTTTCAACTGAGACTAATTATTGATTATATTTGAAAAGACTCTGTGTCTCAAATGCTCTCTGAAAGCAGAGTGTTGCCACATCTCAGGAAACATAGCTGGAGTTGTTATCCATCCTACTTCCCACAAAGATTCTTCAGATGCTACAGAGTCAGAATGTTCTTTTTGGTGTTAGATGTTTCCCTCACTTAGGAATTCTTATGTCCATCACACCAGAAATGTTGACAGAAGTGTGCTTTGATTTTTTGTTGTTGTTAAGTAACATTACTCTGATGCATGTTTTAATAAACCCTTATCTCCTGGTTTTCCCATTTATTTTGGAAAGTTATTTAACTTTTCTTCACCTCAGTTTTTCTACCTTTAAAATGTAAATAATGATGGTTCTTACCAAAAGATGTTAGAAACACTTGGAAGGGAAGGTGCTATGTGAATACCAACTGTGGTCACCTCTGAATCTTTGCAAAACTACTTGGAATGAAATAGCTCTACTGGTATAATTTTATAAAACATTCCTCTTTGGTAACCTTGAGCCAAAATTGTTAGTTATTTTCCTTCTCACGTTATTAAAAAAAATCATCTTCGTTTTGTGACCTTAGTGTACTGATAACAATCTGGCATTTTATGCCACTTTAAAAGAGTCATCTGTTTTGCTTTGTAGCTTCAGAGCACTGATTCCTTGGATTGCCTCGAACGTCTTATAGATTTAAACAATGGTGAAGGGCAGATTTTTACTATTGATGGCCCCCTGTGCTTGAAAAATGTACAGTCTATGTTTGGGTGAGTATATACTTTGAGCTTTTTTGTCTTCTTACAATCCAGCATTATAATTTGATGTCAGACAATAATATCTATTTTACTGTTTCTAATTGTGTCATTTCATTTTCCCCAAGTTGCACATTTTTCAGATAAAATGATTGGTAGTAGTGATTTTTAAGTGTTGACTCCCGTTTAAATTAAGCATGACTAAATCTATAATGTCTATAGGTATTGACTTCCTTACAATGACAGCAATTTCAAAGATTTAACTTGCTTTTGGGCTTTTCAGAATTGAAATTTCCTCACCAAAAGTATCCGATTTTGTTCTATTTCACAAATGGTCAGATCATAGCTTTGGAATCAACTTGAAGGGAAAACAAACTTGATATCTTAAAAAGATTACTTGAAAAAAATTATACGTATCATATTACTCTTTCTGTAATAAATAATCATCATATTCTAGAAAACTGATAGATCTGGCATATACACCTTTCCATGCCGTTCTCAAGTGTGGCCACCTAACCGCTGATGTGCAAGTCTTCCCCAGGCCAGAACCTTTTGTTGTAGACGAGGAAATCGATCCTATCCCTAAAGTCATTAACACAGGTAACTTTTTTTATACTTCGGTCTTAGTTCTTCTGTTATCCCTACTTTCTTCTAACTTCTGACTTTTACTCTCCTCTCTCCAGGAGGGTTGAAAAGAAATGTCAGTATACTTTGGATGGGAGAATGCATTGCCTAAGGGGTGGCAGATTAGTGGTCTTCCATGGTGAGGTCATGAGTTAATCACTAATCCTAGATGATTATAACCACAAATTACTAGAGTTGGAAACCAGGGCCAGATTCACTAGCATTGAAATCCTTGAGGTAGTTCTTAATAGAGACAGTAAGACGGATTAGCATCATTATTAAGGTCATATATGAAGAGCTAGCTTTTAGACTTGGCTGTGTGACTCTTCCTCTGTGACCCTGGACAAGTCACTTCCTCTACTTCTTATCGGCTAGGTCAGTGGAATCTCTAGGAGAAATGATGGTCTGTCAGGTCTCAGCTCTGATACACTGTACCCCTCTAATACTGCAGCTTGTATTATGACTAAAAGAAAGCAATGCATTATGGCTTCTACCATGTTGCCAGTGCTATGCTTAGGTTAAATTGGCAAAGCCAAGAATCAAAAGTAACAAGGGGTAGTAGAGAAGAGAGTTGTCTCATATTGGCAGGTGGACTCCTTGAGTGGTGGGTATATGTTGAACCATCACTGTTTAAGTCACCATTGCACACCCTCAGTGCCTGGCTTAGTGTCTGATGCTTAGTAGATATTCACTAGGTAATTGTTCAATCAACAAATGATTAAAATTGGACTTCCGGGCTTCCCTGGTGGCGCAGTGGTTGAGAGTCTGCCTGCCGATGCAGGGGACGCAGGTTCGTGCCCCGGTCCGGGAAGATCCTACATGCCACGGAGCGGCTGGGCCCGTGAGCCATGGCCGCTGAGCCTGCGTGTCCGGAGCCCGTGCTCCGCAACGGGAGAGGCCACAACAGTGAGAGGCCCGTGTACCGCAATTAAAAAAAAAAAAAAATTGGACTTCCCTGGTGGTGCAGTGGTTAAGAATCCGCCTGCCAGTGCAGGGATCATGGGTTGGCATGCGCCACAACTACTGAGCCTGCGCTCTAGAGCCCGCGAGCCACAACTACTGAGCCCGTGAGCCACAACTACTGAAGCCCGCGCGCCTAGAGCCCATGCTCCGCAACAAGAGAAGCCACCGCAGTGAGAAGCCCGCGCACCGTAACAGAGTAGCCCCCGCTCACCGCGACTAGAGAAAGCCCGTGCGCAACAGCGAAGACCCAACACAGCCAAAAATTAATTAATTACTTAATTAATTAATAATAAAAGATATAATGAAAGATTTTTTAAATGATTAAAATTAAGTACAGCTGGAAATTCATTTCATTCTTGGGTGTGTAGATTTTAAGGAGTTTTCGAGTGAAGGGCTGTGCACAGGCTTTTTTGTTTTCTGTGCCTTTATTTTCTGCTCCTGCTGGAAGTAGGTCATCCATCTCTTTCATTGTGACTAGACAGCAGTGTGCCAAATGCTTTGTTGCCTTCAAACCAGTTAGATTCCACTTCCCTCCCATCCTTTTTGGATGAGTAACTTCAAATAGATCTTTTCTTCCCAGAAGTACATTACTTTCTATGTACTAGATTTCACAAATGCAGTGTTTAGGTGGGGAATTCAAATATGATAACTAGGAAGGTTATTGGAAGTTCTCTGAATGACTCTGATACTTTGCATTTTAAGTAACTAAGAAAATAAGGATAATTGTCTTTTATTTAATGGACTAACTTGTAAAAGCTTCTAGTCCAAGATTTTTGTTATAGCTTATATTTAAACCACTAAAACATAGGCCTTTCCTACTCAGATGAAAAATATATAACTGCTTATGCTGATTCATTCATTACTCAGCTAAAGAAGGTAATGATAGCAAAACTCCAGAGAAGCAGATTTCCTGATGTATAAGAAGTATGGTATACTCACCATGATCCTGATTTTTTAAAACATTGTTTTGAGAATATGAGTGTGTATGCGCCTAGAAGAAAGACTAAAAAGCAATTTAGTAAAATATTAATAGAGGTTTCCTTTGATGAGGAATGATGAGTGACTTTATTTTTCTTCTTTACAGTTTTTAGTGTTTTCTAAGTTTTTATACTACTTATATAATCAGAAGAAACTTCCAGAAAGTACTTTGGGTTACAACTATTTTTTTTAACTTATTTTAGATTTTCAACAAATACTTTTGGTCTTTAATACAGCTTCTACAAAGCAAAGAAACCATTGTCATATGTAGACTGCCACCTTGGTTTTGTAGAGAATGTATTTCTTTCTCAGGGAAACAGTTTTAATGCAAAAGCCTTACCCTCCAAGCATAGCTGCTTGCAGTTGTGGAAGTATTTGACTACGACGCCCCCTGGTGACCTGAACATCCTGACTATTCAGAGAGACTTAACCATTAAGCTTTTGCCTTGGCTGGGGACCTAGCCTCATAAAAATAGTATAGCTGATTTGTCGTATAACTTAAGTCCCTTAAATAAAAGACAGTTGTCCTTATTTGCTTAATTACTTAAAATGCAAAGTATTAGAGTCATTCAGAGAAACTTCTAATAACCGTCCTAGTTATCATATTTGAATTCCCTATCTAAACCTTGTGTTCATGAAATCTAGTACATAGAAAATAATGTACTTTCCCATAACACGAATTAATTCTTTGTTTTTAATTAATTTTTATTGGAGTATAGTTGCTTTACAATGTTGTGTTAGTTTTTGCTGTACAGCAAAGTGAATCAGTTACACATATACATATATCCACTCTTTTTTAGATTTCCTTCCCATTTAGGTCACCACAGAGCATTGAGTAGAGTTCCCTGTGCTATACAGTAGGTTCTCATTAGTTATCTATTTTATATACAGTAGTGTATATATGTGAATCCCAATCTCCCCATTCCCCCTTCCCCCCTTGATAACCATAAGTTTGTTTTCTACATCTGTGTCTCTGTTTCTGCTTTGCAAGTAAATTCATCTATACCATTTTTCTTTTTTTTTTTTTTTCTTTTTTTAGATGCATTGGGTCTTCGTTGCTGGGCGTGTGCTTTCTCTACTTGCAGCGAACAGGGGCTACTCTTCGTTGCGGTGTGCGGGCTTCTCATTGCGGTGGCTTCTCTTATTTCAGAGCACAGGCTCTAGGCACGCGTGCTTCAGTAGTTGCGGTGCGTGGGCTTAGTTGCTCCGGGGCGTGTGGGATCTTCCCAGACCAGGGATCGAACCCATGTCCCCTGCATTGGTAGGTGGATTCTTAACCCCTGTACCACCAGGGAAGTCCTGTACCATTTTTCTAGATTCCACATATGAGCAATATTTTACAATATTTGTCTTTCTCTTTCTGACTTACTTTACTCTGTATGACAATCTCTAGGTCCATCCATGTCACTGCAAATGGCATTATTTCGTTCCTTTTATGGCTGAGTATATTCCATTGTATATGTGTGCCACATCTTTGTTTGTTTGTTTGTTTGGTTTTTTTGCGGTACGCGGGCCTCTCACTGTTGCGGCCTCTCCCGTTGCGGAGCACAGGCTCCAGACGCGCAGGCTCAGCGGCCATGGCTCACAGGCCCAGCCGCTCCGCGGCATGTGGGATCTTCCTGGACCAGAGCACGAACCTGTGTCCCCTGCATCGGCAGGCGGACTCTCAACCACTGCGCCACCAGGGAAGCCCGTGCCACATCTTCTTTATCCATTCCTCTGTCGATGGACATTTAGGTAGCTTCCATGTCCTGGCTATTGTAAATAGTGCTGCAGTGAACATCGGGATGCATGCATCCTTACAGGTTTCTCCGGATATATGCCCAGGAGTGGGATTGCTGGGTCACATGGTAGCTCAGTTTTTAGTTTTTTAAGGAACCTCCATACTGTTCTCTATAGTGGCTGTACCAGTTTATTGATACATTCCCACCACCAGTGTAGGACGGTTCCTTTTTCTCCACACCGTCTCCAGCATTTATTGTTTGTTACGAGTTAATTCTATGTTGATTCCTTCTTTTCAGATTTGGAAATAGTGGGATTTATTGATATAGCTGATATTTCAAGTCCCCCAGTTCTGTCCAGACATCTGGTCCTACCTATAGCACTTAACAAAGGTGAGTTCTCTTCCTATTCCAGTGATACATATGAAGTATCTTATTATCTAAAGTTATTCTTAAATGTTAGATAGTAGAATAGCCCATTTTGCAGAATTTGGGGGAAAGGAGTAGTTATTGGATTGGGGGGTTTTTGTTTGTTTGTTTGTTTTTGCAGTACGCGGGCCTCTCACTGTTGCGGCCTCTCCCGTTGCGGATCACAGGCTCTGGACGCGCAGGCTCAGCAGCCATGGCTCACGGGCCCAGCCGCTCTGCGGCATGTGGGATCTTCCCAGACCGGGGCACAAACCTGTTCCCCTGCATCGGCAGGCGGACTCTCAACTACTGCACCACCAGGGAAGCCCTGGATTGGGTTTTTAAAAAATAATGTGTTACCTGATATATTAAAAAACTAATTCTGCTGCTTTATAACTATGGAGAGCATTTTGACACATACTTATTGTGTGCTGCTTCATTAATTTACAGTGGAAATCCTCTTTAGAGATGACAATGCTTAGTCCCTCATCCTGGGCTCTGCCTTTCCCTGTGGGAGCATGCTGGGGAAACCAAAGTAGTTCTCAGAAGGTTGCCTGATAAATGTGGAATACAGCTTTATAAGGGGAGAAACCACACCTGTTCTCTACTGGTGCCTAGCACATAGTAGATACTCAGTAAATACTGTTGAATGAGTGAATGAATCCAGGTTTTTGTGAGGCCTCATTACTGCAGAATGTATTTCTCCAGCAACTATAAAGTCATATCTCCTACATTCAGCATCTCTCTGGAGAATGTTAGTCTCTAGCACTTTAAACTTCTCTTTTCTCTGTTTTAGGCTGACCGTCTCCTTTATATTCACCAGCTTTCTCCAAGAAGTGTATACAATCAGGTTTCCACTCACTGAGTTACGACCACATTCCATTTACTCATGGTTATCTCAGTTGGAGTGCTAGGTATTCCATAACCCTCCATCACATATTCATAGACAGAATCTTTGATATGTTCTCACAGATGACTGATTATGATCCTTTTGTTTATACTTTACCTTACTGTTATTGATGTTGATAACAACTGAGTTTACCTTATTCCTAAGGTCCTGGGAATTCTGCGTGCCCATATAAATTGCCAAGAAAGAAAGCAGGCAAAATGAAGAGTTTGTATAGGAAAACAGTGGAAAGAAAATATGGGAAGGCAAAATGGAGCTGTGTTGAAAGGGCTGTTGAATGTCATACTAAACCAGGAAGATCTTTCTATTGAATTAGAAAGTCTTTGAATCAGCTTGAGTACACAGATAGTTCCAGAAGGAAGTTAATTGGAGGAAGATTCATTCATTTGTCAGCAGAGTGTATGAGAGAACCTGGAGTTGGAGAAGCAAGTCAAGAAACTTATGGAGTAGTCACTGTTCTTTGGGGTATCCCATCCACGTGCTGCCTGAAGGCTGTCAGTTGAGAACACTCTTGACATCTCTGAATCTCTGTTTCTGTTTCGATGGTGCCTGAAACCCCCAGAGAGCCTCTAGCTTAGTGTTCCAGTAGAAACTATGGAAAGCTGATTTTTTGTGTAGCAGCTTCACTGAAATATAATTCATATACCATACATTTCACCCATTTAAAGTGTACAATTCAGTAGTTTTTAGTGTATTTACAAAGTTATGCAACCATAACCACAATTTTTGAATCAGAATTTTAGAATTTTCACTACCTCAAAAAAAAGCCTTTTGGGCTTCCCTGGTGGCGCAGTGGTTGAGAGTCCGCCTGCCGATGCAGGGGACACGGGTTTGTGCCCCGGTGCCACAGAGCAGCTGGACCCGTGAGCCATGGCTGCTGAGCCTGCGCGTCCGGAGCCTGTGCTCCGCAGTGGGAGAGGCCACAACAGTGAGAGGCCGGCGTACCGCAAAAAAAAAAAACAAAAAAAAACCTTTTAGCTATCAACCCATAACCTTCCATCTCTCTCAGCCTCAGGTAACTACTGATATCCTATCTGTATATATTTGCCTATTCTGGATGTTTCATATAAATGGAATTCATATAATGTGAAAACTGATTTTTATTTGGACATAGGAAAACCAGAATATGAGTTTTTCTTACTTGTTATAATATTCCTTTATAATTCTGTATACTTTCCTTCCAAGGCTAGAAACAGCCAAGAGTACAACTGGAGTTTGGAGTTTTTGTAGCTAATCTCAGTCTGACTGGTTTTCTCTTCTTTTCATAGAAGGTGATGAGGTGGGTACTGGTATAACTGATGACAACGAAGATGAAAATTCAGCCAATCAGATTGCAGGCAAAATACCCAACTTTTGTGTCCTGCTCCATGGCAGCCTGAAAGTGGAAGGAATGGTGGCGATAGTTCAATTAGGGTAAGAAACTTTTTTACCTTTGGTTGAGTGAAAGGGAGAATCAATTTACAGTGAAGTATTCCCCAGACTTTTCTGAAAGAAAGAATAGAAAGGATCTCGTCACTTTTTTTCTCTTTCTGCCATATCCTTCCCACGTACTATCACCTTCTACACTACTCTTTAAAGCATCCCCTAGAATAAGTACATAGTGAGTCTTTTAATTATATTGCCTTTATATTATATCTTTTCTCAGTTTTCCTCTTTTCCATCCTATCTAGGAAACCTGGGGTCAGTTTAAGTAATGCTACTAACTTGTTATAGGATCTTATGCATTATGCACAGACTCCTCAGCTATAAAATGAGGAGGTAAAATTAAATGAAAAAAGATACTGATAACATTGAACATTTTACCATGTGCCAGGTACTTCTCTAGGCACTTTATATACCTCACTATACAGGAGGTATCAGTATTATCCCCATTCCTTAGATGAGGAAACTGAGGCTTAGAGAGCAACTCATGGTACTTGCTCAAGGTCACACAGCTAGTAAATGAAAGAGCCAGGATCTTATCCATGTATTGTGACTCCATAGCGCATGCTCGTAACCACTCTGCTGTATTCCTTCCCTATGAGGAAAGCCCTTCTAGCTTTCACTTTTTACTGTAGTCTCAAAATCTGCAAAACTCTCTGCTTCCCTTTCTATAATACCTGTTGTCAGAGAAGAAGAGGTCATCTTCTGTCCATCACCTGGGGTTGACTGGTAGAGAAAATTAAGAGGTCAGGAATGCTCAGAGGAAGCATGGCTCTTTTTCTGCTTGAGTTAAAATGAGCTGATCCAGAAAGAAGAATGCAATTCTTATTAGGTATCAGTTTGCTATATTTCTTGGTACTCAGGCTACTTGTACTGTCTCTGAGTAGGAGAATCACCTGGGGCCCTTTGAGAAGTGGGAGCAGAGCTGGGTGATGGCTTTGTGCCCTTTGTTAGAAGGGCTTCTCTCTGTGGTACTGCTGTGAATGATTTGGAGGCGGCTGAAAAGACCTATAGGTCTCAGCCCTTACTCGTCACCACCCCTGCAGCTACTTGCTGCCCTTGTGATTTTTTTTTTCTCTTTTAAGACTGCTTTTGATTTCCATATCTACATAATTGAATAATAATACCTGTCCCCAAGGAATGGTAATATTAGGGGACATCAGTATGCATTTTTAGGTTTAGGATTTGACTTGAGTAAAAGTAATGCACCTAATTTCAAAGCTGAAAACCATGTCTCTCAAGAGAAAAACACAGGCTCGAGTTATTTAACTTGACAGTCCCAGGCTTGATGTTCTTCTGATCTTCCATCTTCTCTCCATCTAGTCCTGAATGGCACGGAATGCTCTACTCCCAAGCTGACAGCAAGAAGAAATCAAACCTCATGATGTCTCTCTTTGAGCCTGGCCCAGAACCTCTCCCATGGCTAGGGAAAATGGCACAGTTGGGTCCTATTTCAGGTATAACCCAGATTAGATTTTATTTATCCTGACTTTGTTTTCTCTCTGCTGTTCGGAATGGCTCTGTCTGTGCAGTCAGAGAGCTGCGTGATTTCCCTTATGAGTGCCCTGTGGTTTCTGACGCTGGATATGTACATGGAGAACCCCAAGAGAGTTTGATGTTTGCACTTTTAACTTTACAGCTCAGGGGAAACAAACATTTAGGTTGCTTCAAGTAAAAATAAATGCTCTAAATGCTTGGAGTGAAAACTATTCTCCATAAACTCTTTTTTCTTTAGTGTACTATTTTCAACCCAGGTACCCCTAGTCATTCATAGATAATTTAATCCCACTCCTTCCTGAAACTATTTTCCTTTAGTTTTCCTAACATTGCATTCACCTAGTACTTATCTTTTTCCTTGGCAACTTTTCTTTCTTGTTATCTTGTCTTCCTCTTGCCTCATGATTCCCAAGGTGTTGTTCTTTGCCTTCTTCTCTTGGGTTATTATTCTCTCTTGGTTATTTCATCAGCTGTTATAGCTTCAGAGTCCCAAAAATCTCTAACTCTGGTGCTGCTTGATCTCTCCCTGAAACTTGCGTATTATATTTCCAGTTCCCCCTTGGACCTCTCCACCTGGATATTCTGTCACAATCCTAAGCTCAGCATGTTTATTGCAGAAACTATTGTCTCTCCCCGCTTCCCCCATGAACTGTTTCTTCTTATGATTTTCCTACTCCCTCTGATTGAGGCCTTTGTACTCCTAGGTACTCAGGCTCCAGCTGTAGTGTCACCCTTGACTTATTTGGGTCCATTTCAATTTTAGGAACATCTGCCATGCAACCTATTCTGTGCCAGGTGTGGGGGCTAAAAGAGTTAGCAGGAGTTAAAGTCTAGCGGAGAGTGGAGTAATAAACATCAGCTGGCACAAGATCAGAGTTGGCCTGAAGGAAGGGATGGTCAGCTGTGCCTAGAGGACTCAGGAAAATCTGCACAGAGAAGAGACACCCTAGCTGAGTTTTGAAGAAAAAGAGGAATTTGCTGAGCTAGTGAAGGCAGAAAGGGCATCCTGCCCAAATGGAGCACAAAGTGTGAGGGAGGGGTGGGAAGGCCAGATGGTAGGTTAGAGACTGGCAGTGGTACAGCAGGGCAGGCCTCATCTGAAATGTGAAGAGCTGAGACTTTATTCTGCAGATGCTGGGAAGCCACTGAAGGGAGTAATATGATCAGATCCTTCTGGCTGTAATGAGAACAGTGGAGATGCCAGTTAGATGACTTTGTATTCTAGGTACTGGTACCCCCTGGAGTTGTGCAGTATGGCTGAAATCCAAGTGAAAGATCATAAATTTTGCATTTAGAAAAAGAACTCTGTGCAGTGTGGATTTGAAAAGGTAAGGGCATCTTGTAGTTAGAAGTCTACTGTGACAGTCCTGGAGTTGTGAAGATGAGAGGCAGAACAGGGGCAGTGGCTGGGGATAGAGATGATGGGATCCATGCAAAAGGTATTTAGGAGGTAGAAACAACAGTATTTAGATATGAGAATAGAGAAAAGAGAAGAGTTGAGAACGATCCCAGGTTTCTGACCGGAGCTATAGGGTGAGAGGTGGTACTATTAATTGAAACAGAACAGAGGAGGAAGAGCAGATTTGGGAAGAACATCTTTTGTGCATGTTAAGTTTATGCCTGTGAGATTTAGGTGGAGGTGCCTATAAACAATTCCTGTGAGAATCTGGAGTTCAGGAGAGGGGGCAGAGTTGAAAATATAATTTTTAGTTATAAGCATATTGCTGATAGTTAAAATGATGATAATGAGGGAGATTGCTTAGGGCAATAGTTCACAAATTTGAGTTTTGGTATACAAAAGTGAAACTGGAGAACTTGTTTAAAAATTCTGTTTCCTGGGACTTCCCTGGTGGTCCAGTGGTAAAGAATCTGCCTTACAATGCAGGGGACGTAGATTTGATCCCTGGTCAGGGAACTAGGATCCCACATGCCACGGGGCACCTGGGCCCGCACACCACAACTACTGAGCTCACGCACCTTAACTAGAGAGCCTGCATGCCACAAACTCCAGAGCCCTCACGCCTTGGAGCCTGTGTGCCATAACTAGAGAAGAGAAAACCTGCACACCACAACTAGAGAGAAGACTGTGTGCCGCAACAAGGGAGCCTGCATGCCTCAATGAAGATCCCACGTGCTGCAGCTAAGACCCGATGCAACCAAAAATAAATAAAATAAAAATAAATAAATATTTAAAAAACAAATTCTGTTTCCTGGGCCCTACCTACAGAGATTCTGACTCATTTGGTCTGGATTCAAGCCAGGAACTTGGAGGTTTTTTTTCTTTTTTTAAATTAATTATTTTATTTATGTATTTATTTTTGGCTGCGCTGGGTCTTCGTTGCTGTGCACAGCCTTTCTCTAGTTGTGGCGAGCAGGCGCTACTCTTCGTTGTGGTGCGCGGGCTTCTCTTGTTGCAGAGCACGGGCTCTAGGCACGCGGGCTTCAGTAGTTGTGGCATCCAGGCTCTAGAGCACAGGCTCAGTAGTTGTGGTGCACAGGCTTAGTTGCTCCGTGGCATGTGGGATCTTCCCTGACCAGGGCTCGAACCCGTGTCCCCTGCATTGGAAGGCAGATTCTTAACCACTGCGCCACCAGCGAAGTCCCTGCAGTTTTAATATTACCCAAGTGATTACAATCCAGGTCAATAACTGCACTTTAAGAAGCCGTAGTCTCAGGAAAGTATATACATTAAGGAAAAAAGAGAGCCAAGGACCAGACTTCTAAAAAGGACCAACTACTAGCGGCAGTGAATTGGTACCAGTAAAGGAAAATGAGAAGAGGCAGATGAAAGAGAAGAAGTAGAAGAAAGGGATGTCACAGATGCCAAGAGAATAAAGGGATTCAAGAAAGAAGTACAGTGTCTCATGAGCACATATGAGACACAACCTACAATGTCTTATACACATGTGCATACATGTCAGTTAAGGTCTGAAGGATGTCTTTTGCCATTGAAGCCTAAAGAAGATTTTGATGGAATATAGGCCCTAGAAGCTAGGCCAAGGGTCAGCAAACTCTTTCAGTAAAGGGCCATATGATAAATACTTCACATTTTACAGGCCATTATGGGTTTTGTCATATCCACTACACTGCCATTGTAGCACCACCATAAACCTTTTAAAAATATTAAAAAAAAAACATTCTTAATTCAAAAACAGGCAGCCAGCCATAGTTTGCCAACTCTTGAGCTAGGATCCAGGGGCTGGGCTTTTAAAGTTCACACAGGAACAGGAGACAAGACAAAGAGCTGAAATCTCTGACCTCTCAGTGAGAGGATGGTAAGAAAAATTCTACCCATTGTTTCTACCTGCTTTTCTACATATAAAGAAACATAAAAGTCTCCTATGAGAAGTTGAAGCCCAAGTCCTGCACCATGTGGATCGACATGACCCATTCCCAAACCAAACAGTGCAAAAACTGGTCCTGAAGCAATGAAATCCATGGTGCATCCTCCAGAAGCTAATATAAATGGCTGTGTAGGAATTCCTCTGCAACCCAGGGCAAAAAAGAGTGCTGCAGAAAAAACAATCCCCACTGGAAATGAGTTCATGATTTGAAAAAAAGTTTTAAAATCATATGAGGATTTTCTCTTCTTTTACGAAAGACCAGGAGGAGGAATAGCACCTTGAGGACTTAATCTGAAAGAGACTGTAGAATGAGTGTTTTAGATGATTAAAGAGTTTTAGAAAGGAGTAGAAACCAAGAGGAAAGAAGAAGACACTATGAATCAAGAGTCATTTGATCTTGGGACTTCCCTGGTGGTGCAGTGGTTAAGAATCAGCCTGCCGATTCAGGGGACACGGGTTCGAGCCCTGGTCCGGGAAGATCCCACATGCTGCGGAGCAACTAAGCCCACACGCCTAGAGCCCATGCTCTGCAACAGGAGAAGCCACTGCAATGAGAAGCCCACGCACCACATGAAGAGTAGCCCCCGCTCGCCACAACTAGAGAAAGCCTGCGCGCAGCAACAAAGACCCAACGCAGCCAAAAATAAAATAAATAAATTTTTTAAAAATCACATTAGAAAAAAAGAGTCATTTGATCTCAACAGATAGGAGATTCTTGGTGGCTTTGTAAGAGTTTCAGCAGAAGATTAGCCAGGAGACAGGTTGAGGAATGAATTAGAGATGAGGAAATGGAAATGCCAAGTTTGACCACAAGAGGACAGAATTAGGACAGTAATTGGAGGAGAACCTGGGTGTGTGTGTGTGTCTGTTGAAAGAGAGATTCTTCACCTCTTTTACCTGTTCTCTCTACAGCATTCCTACATTCATTCTGCCTTTTCATTCTCACGGCTCTTGCCTTGTTCTGGCTTTCTTTACCTTTCACTTAGATCAGAGGTCAGCTAACTAGGGCCTGCAGGTCAAACTAGCCCACCACTTGTTTTGTAAATATAATTTTATTGTGCAGTTTTATTACACAGTCACACTCATGTATTTATATATAATCTATGGCTGCTTTCCTGCTTCAATGGCAGAATTGAGTAGTTACAACAGAGACCGTATAACCCACAAAGCCTAAAATATTGCTGTCTGATCCTTTGCAAAAAAAGCTTGCTCACGCCTAACCTAGACTATTGTGAGAGTTTTCACCACAGCTGCCTGTCCATAATCTAAGGTAGTAACATTCACATTCGTTTCTGATCTGGCTGCCAACCTAGCAATGCTTGGCTGGTTAACACGTTTTCTTTTTTTTTTTTTTTTTTAATTTATTTATTTATTCATTTATTTTTGGCTGCATCGGGTCTTCATTGCTGCGCGGGCTCTCGCCAGTTGCGGAGAGTGGAGGCCACTCTTCGTTGCGGTGCCTGGGCTTCTCATTGCGGTGGCTTCTCTTGTGGAGCACAGGCTCTAGGCGCACGGGCTTCAGTAGTTGTGGCACGTGGGCTCAGTAGTTGTGGCTCGCGGGCTCTAGAGCGCAGGCTCAGTAGTTGTGGCTCACAGTCTTAGTTGCTCCATGGCATGTGGGATCTTCCCAGACCAGGGATCGAACCCGTGTCCCCTTCATTGGCAGGCAGATTCTTAACCACTGCGCCACCGGGGAAGTCCTAACGCGTATTCTTAAGTCAGATGGAACTGCTCTTTACTCAGCCCTGTATTCATGTTGTTTTTTCCTCCCACTATCTGCTCTTCTTTTCTGTGAGGATAATAAGAGCTAACAGCTCTTGAATTTAACTTTGTGCCAGGCACTGTGCTAAACAAAGTGAAATGTATCGTCTCATTTAATTCTCACAACTGTCCTAGGAAATTGGGATTGTCATTATGGTAACAAGTAATAAGCGATAATAAAACCTATCTTAGAGGGTTGTTGGAGAATTTATTGAGGGAATGTGTATTGGCTACCTGACGCAGAGTAGGCACATTTTAATGGTAGATCCTGCTGTTTTGTTTATTTATTTATTTATTTATGGCTGTGTTGGGTCTTCGTTGCAGCGCGTGGGCTTTCTCTAGTTGTGGCGAGCAGGGGCTACTCTTCATTGCAGTGTGTGGGCTTCTCATTGTGGTGGCTTCTCGTTGTGGAGCACGGGCTCTAGGCACGCGGGCTTCAGTAGTTGTGGCACGTGGGCTCAGTAGTTGTGGCTCGTGGGCTCTAGAATGCAGGCTCAGTAGTTGTGGTGCACGGGCTTAGTTGGTCCACCACATATGGGATCTTCCCAGACCAGGGCTCCAAACCGTGTCCCCTGCATTGGCAGGCGGACTCCCAACCACTGCGCTACCAGGGAAACCCTGCTGTTTTAATTATGTTTTTCAGTCAAAGGAAAGCTTGCAAAATAGTACTGTTGATACTTATCCCTTCTCCTAATTCTGTTCCTAGAGACAACCATTTTCAAATTTTAATTGTTTCTTTTGATGTTTACTTACATTTCTAAATAATATAAGTATACAGCTCTTTCTTGACTTTTTTTTCTTTTAAAGGTCATTTTTTGACTTTTTAAGGAAAACTTGTTAGCTCTCTTACCGCTACCATCCCTCCCCACCCATCCACCCAATAATAACATTTTTCCCTTCCTCAATCCTTGCAGTGTGGTTATAGCGTTCTTTTTGGTTAAATCAGTATTCCGTCCTTGCTAAGTGAAGTCAGTATTATTTACTACTAAGCTGTGTGGTGTACCACATCACATTTCCTTTGTTTTGCAGCTCTTTGTGGCCTACTCCAGATACTACTTTTTTTTTTAATTAGACATTTCTTTTTTCTAGCAGGTAAGATAAATGTATTCTAAATGTATTCTAACTTCAATTAAAAGGAAAGCTCTCTTGGAAAGGCACTGATGTTCCTCAGAGGATGCAGGAAAGAGCGCCTGGCTGTAGGGGAGCCAGCAGCAGATGAGCGCAGCCCTCACTCTGGGCTCTCTCGCAGCCTTCTTCTACTTCTCTTTTCTTTTTTCTTGTTTTCCTTTGCTGTTTTCTGTGTACCTATCACTAATTCCTCCCTAAGTAAAATACATCCTTTACGTATTTTTTTGTCAGTTTCTTTCTTTTTTTTGCTTGGAGTCATCTCTCTCCCTCTTGTTTCATGAATGGACTGGTGGTTCTCTAGGCTGGTTGCATAGTTGTCATCCCGCGTCTTCCCTTCATAGCTCTTCCGTGGCTCTCCTGTTTCGTGCATCCTCCTGAGAAAAGGGTACATAGGAAGTGAACATTTGAAATCTTGCATATGTGGAAATGTCTGTATTTCATCCCTTACACTTGATTGATAGTGTGGTTGGATATTGAGTTCTAGGCTGGGAATCATTTTCCTTTAGAGTTTCGAACCATCACTCTGTTGTCTCTTCTGGCTTCCAGTGTTGCTACTGAGAGTCTAGTGCCATGCTGACTGCCAGGGCTTTGACCCTGATCTCTGTTTCCTCTGCACACCTTGAGGCTCTTTTAGTGTCCCTAGCGTTCTAGATTTTCAGAATCATGTACCTAGTTTCTGGTCTCTTCATTCATTGTGGTGGGGACTCAGTGGGCCCTTCCATCTGGGAATTCATGTTCTTCATTCCTGGGAATACAAATATGTCTTTGATTTCTCCTCTGTTTGTATTCTCTGTTCTCCCTCTCTAGAATATATGTTTATGATTTGTGTGTGTGTGTGTGTGTGTGTAATTTGCTTATCATCCCCTACCCATTTTTTTCATTTTTTAAATTTTTTGTTCTACGTTCTGTAAAATATCTTCAACTTTATCTTGCAACTGATTTTTTAAAAATTTCTGCTATCATGTTTATTATTTCTAAGATCTCTTGTTCTTTTTTCATAAATGTCTGCTAAGCCAGTTACCACATATAGGCTCCAAACAATTAGAGACAGTACAAGATAGGCTACAATTAGATGTTGAAATGTTTGGTACTGACACTGAGTGCTATAGGATAAAAGGGACTAGAGGAATCACTGTCTACCAGAAAAATTTGGGACAACTCCATGGAGAAAGTAGGATAGGATCTGGACCTAGAATTTAAGTAACTTTGGAAAGGTGAGGAACAGCAGTGTTGAGTAGGGGAAGTGTTGTCTTCGAAATCAGGCCCAGCTGAGCCCCTGTGAAATCTGAGCCTCAGTTTCCTCATCTTTAATGAGACTAATAATATCTACCCTCTAGGGTTGCTGTGAGGAGAGAAGTTGTATGTGTAAAGTATTTTGCACATAGTTGTAATTTAATAAATTACATTTAATAAATTCTATAAGTTCCTTGAGGCCCAAACAATACCTTCTCTAGCCACAGTTCCTAGCACAGTGCTTGCTGCATAGTGAGGTCTTACTATAGATGATGAATGAGTACATGAGGGAGGGAATAAATAAATGAGGAAAGGAGAGCATTCCAGACAGGGGGATAACAGGAACAGTGGCAGGGAAGTTGGAAATAAGCATGTGGCATGGGAAACGACTGTTGGGATCTTGGCCTGACTAGAAAGGTTTATGTATAGACAAGTATTTGTGGAAATGTCTAGAAAGCTGAGCCACTACTTTTTGGAGCGGGTAGGAGGAGAGGGGACTGACAGAGATAGTATGGGGCCAGTATAAGGCATCTAAGTTAATGACCAGATTGGGGTTAGAGAGCTTCTGGGTCAGTTAGAGAAACTGGGCTAATTCCAGTTTTCAACATGAACATTTGAGCAAGGGATTTAAGCTCCCCAGACTTGTTTGGAAAATGATTCCTTCTTTGTCTACCCCAAAAGATGATAATAAGGATAAAATGAGCCAGTAGATACAAGTATGCTTTGTAAGTTTGTGGCAGAGTTTCAGTGACTTAGGAAATAGGTAGAAAAACAAAAACCCTTGTTTATCCACATGACTATAAAACCAACATGGCTTTAAATCCTTGGAAGCAATAAACTAGTAAGCCATAAGATGAGGTATGTTTCACCAAAAAGGTATTTCTTCCCTTGTGCTTTTTTTTTTTTTTTTTTTGGCTGTGCAGGGTCTTCATTGCTGCACGCGGGCTTTCGTTGCTGTGCAAGACCCCAAGCAGAAGGGCGACTGAGCAGTTCGGCCGCCCCAGCTCGCACCCGCCCACAGACTCAGGGCGGCACCAGAGGCCAACCCTGGGCCTTAAGCCCATCTCTGTCCTGCTTGCTTTTTGTTAATGTTGTTGGTTTTTTTAAGTTGGTTTTCATTTTTCGTTTGTTTGGTCTTATTTTGTAAGAAACTATTTTATATATAGTAGACCCTGTGCGCGACCAGGGGCCACTCTTCGTTGTGGTGTGGGCTTCTCCTTGCCGTGGCTTATCTTGTTGCAGAGCACAGGCTCTAGGTGCATGGGCTTCAGTAGTTGTGGCATGCAGGCTCAGTAGTTGTGGCACACAGGCTTAGTTGCCCTGCAGTATGTGGGATCTTCCCGGACCAGAGCTCAAACCCGTGTCCCCTGCATTGGCGGGCGGATTCTTAACCATTGGACCACTACGGAAGTCCTTTCCCTTGCTCTTTTCCATAATTTGGCTATACGTAATTTTACTTTTAAATTTTCTCAATGCCTAGACCTATGCTGTCTAATCCAGTAGCCACTCACCACAGAGGCTCTTTAAATTTAATTAAATAAAATTCAGTTCCTCTGTTACACTAGCCATGTGTCAGGGGTTCAGTGGTCACATGGGCTATGGCTACCATTCCTCATCACAGAAAGTTCTGTTGGAGAGTGCTGGGCTAGGCTATATAGAATTGCAGTATGTATATATACGTATATTTTTATATATACTTTAGTATTGTTGTATGTACAACAATTTTATCCTCTCTGACCTTAATTTATAAAGCAGATAAGTGAAGCTTGTTTCTTTAAAAACATTAAGCTGTTTTTCACTTGTATGTGTCTCAGTTGATTGTTTAGTGTCCGACATCAGTATTGAGAACAGGTTCCCCAACCTGACTGAAGTTAATGGATTTTCTTAATTAGGGAAGTAACAGGATATAGGAGATTGAATGATTCAAAGAGCTTCTAGCCTAATTGGAAATGTAATTGATTGTGTTTTGCCAGATGTCATTTCAACAATGTCTTTTTCTTTTAAGATGCTAAAGAAAACCCTTATGGTGAGGATGATAATAAGAGCCCATTCCCCCTGCAGCCCAAAAACAAACGCAGTTATGCCCAGAATGTGACCGTGTGGATCAAACCCAGTGGCCTGCAGGTAACATTACCATTCACGTTGCTCTCCACTGGGGACAGGAGGAGGGTTTCTGGCGGGCAGGTGGACATTTGATTTGATTTTCTTTTCCTTCGATACTTAGTAATTCATTTACTTCTAATGTTTGTCATTATTTCCAAAAAGGATTTGAGGTGGCCTACAGTAAAACACGTATATAGCAGGATCATTTTTTACAAAATTTAGAGCAATACGAAACGTAGAGGAAGAGGACAGACAATTGTTTCAGGAAGCCAAGGCAAAATGATAATTGTATTTGAGCAATTTGCCTCTGAGCTTCCTGCTACCAAGGTCAAAAAAACAACATGTTTATATGGTTCTTCTTGTCTGATAAAAGGAAGCGTGTCAGTTCTTCTAGAGAGACACATTTTTCTGGCATTAAATTTTAATGTAAAAGTTTTGACATGGTGAGTCATTGAATAACATTATGGGTGTTATCTTTAAGGATAATTTTGAGAAAGATGTAAAAATCTTCATGTGGTTATTTCTTCCATCTCCACGGGGTAAACCAAAGCATTACCCTGTAATGCCACAGAGACACTTTGATGGGAGGCTAAGATTATCTTGTTATCAAGGTGTGCTGCTTTTAGTCAACATACTCAGTGACTTTCTTGTCCCATTAGTCATTTATACATATTTTTTTTAACTCTTTATTTTATATTGGAGTATAGCTGATTAACAATGTTGTGCTAGTTTCAGGTGCACAGCAAAGGGACTCAGCTGTACATATACATGTATCTGTTCTCCCCCAAACTCCCCTCCCATCCAGGCTGCCACATAACATTGAGCAGAGTTCCCTGTGGCGTACAGTAGGTCCTCGTTCGTTGGCCATTTTAAATATAGCAGTGTTATACCTATTTTTAAAAAACACTTTTTTATCATTTGAGTGCCTTTTGTTTTTTTCCTTTGTTCTTCCAACGAATCCAACCTAAGCCAAATGAGAAGAGGCAGTCAGGCCACCTGACCACAGAAGTAGCTTCTGTTGACAGCATAGTCTCTTCTAGCCCCCTTTTCAGGGAGACTGGACACATCCTTCCGTGGCTAAGGAGCCTCTTCCCTTTGTTGGAAATTCAAGTTCTCCCTCTTTCTTGCCATCACTGACCCCAACACTTCCCTGTCAGAAAGAGAGCTGAATTTTTCTAAAATTATTTTTTAAATTTTGTTTTGATCTGGGTGTATTGTTTCATTATGGTGAGGTGCACATAACAAAATTTACCATTTCAGAGTTACAATTCAGTGGCATTTAGTACAATCACAGTGTTACACAACGCCACTATCTAGTTCCAAAACATTTTCATCACCCCAAAAGGAAATCCTATGCCCACTAAACAAGTCATCCTTCCCCCAGCTCTTGTCAGCCACTAATCTGCTTTCTGTCTATAAGGATTTGCCTGTTCTGGATATTTCATATAAACTGCATCATATTACATGTGGCCTTTTGTGTTTGACTTCTTTCAGTTAGCATAATGTTTTCAACGTTCATTCATGTTGTAGCATGTATCAGTACTTCTTTCCTTTTGATGGCTGAGTAATAGTCCATTGTATAAATAAACCACGTTTGGTTTATCCATTCATTCAGTTGGTGAACTTTTGAATTATTTCCACCTTTTGGCTATTATGAATAATGCTGCTATGAACATTTGCCAAATTTATTTTTTCTTTTGTTGCTCTGCTGTTGTCATGAAAAGAGTTTTATAGTTTTAGCTCTTACATTTAGGCCTCTGACCCATTTTGAGTCCCATTTTTTGTATATGGTATGAAGTAGAGTCCAACTTCATTTTTTTGCGGGTGGCTATCCAGTTATCCAAGCACCATTTGTTAAAGAGACTGTTCTTTCCCCCATTGGATGGTCTTGGTACCCTTGTCAAAAAGCAGCGGCCATAGATGTATGGGTTTACTGGGGGTGTTTTTGTGACAAGTTCATTATTATCACCAAGAGATTTATTATCATCAAGCCTTTTGAAGGAGGGAGATGCTTTACTGATGTTGAACAATGACATTAACTCAGAAGGGATCCTCATCTTGACATTGTAACTCTTTTCTCATTTTCATTTTTTTAATTTAAAGCCATCCTTTTGTATTCTTTCCCTTTTTACCACAGAATTCTAATGTTGAATTCTTTTTACCCTCGATAGACAGATGTACAAAAGATTTTAAGAAATGCAAGGAAACTACCTGAAAAAACACAGACATTCTATAAGGTAAGACTATCAGAATTATAGGGAATGAGGGTGGGCCCTGGGATGTGTGCCAGAAATAAACAGTTCACAGTAGTGTAGGGTAACGTTGAACAGGGACAGGGATTAGAAGTGTATGGTTTGTTTGTGCCTTAGTTTTTTCATCAGTAAAGTCAGTAGAAGTGATAAGTCTGTTGCTGCCCTAAAATCCAGGAATCAGAAGTGTTTAAATGGCCTGGTTCTGTGCAGCAGGTCTCCTCTGTGTTGGTGCTGTTGTGAATGGCTGAGGGAAGGAGCTGAAAGGACCTGTGGGTCACAGCCCTTAAACCTCCTCACTGCTCCCATATGGGTATCCAGTCTGACTCCAGGCAACCAGTGTATGTGACTTCCAGGGATGGTGATTGCTCAGAACATTCTTACTGTACCAGAGGATCTGCTTCCAGGAGTGACTTCTAAAATTGCACATTTATGAATTGCCAAAGGATGGCCCTCCAGAATCATACCTAGCTAATGCAGAACCATTGGTGGAATGAAGTTACAAGGGATGGGGTGGAGTTGAGGGGCATTTAAGGTCACTCCTTGCTTCTCCCCTGTCCTTCTGGTGTTTGGCTGAAATTAAATTAAGTGGCAGTGTGAGGTATGCTGTATTGGCAATTGTGTCCTAGCTTGCGAATCTTAAAATACGGTACACACAGCCAGCTCCAGGGTAGCATCTCTTCCAGAGAACATATGTGCTTTGTCTGGGTGTTATCTTATTACCTTTATGTCTTCTAATTATGTAGCGAGCTAGTGAAATCAAGCAGAGTTCAACCAGAGAGCTGCCCAGCCCACCATGTCCCCCACTAACTGAAGCCCTAGGCCCTTGATGACCACTCCTTGGCTGTAGTCCCTGTCTCCCTGCAGAGCTGTCTATTCAGGGTGGCACACTTGTACTTCGGCCTTCTGCACTTTTCATTTGTAAACAGATGATAGTAGAGAGGTGGTCAGAAAGTCCGTTTCTCTTTTCTGGTTTTATATAACCTACAGGAAAGGGCCTCTACCAGATGGCTGTGTCAGCTCCTCCAGTGGGCGTGGAAGAGGTTATCCTCCTTTTGTGCCACTGACACCCAGAGAGGCTACACAACTTGCCCAGATCACACTGCTAGGCGATAGATGGGGCATTTCGTATTTCTGTGCTTCCATCCACTACTCAACCTTCTGTGGTGATCTTTGGGGTTAGACCTGCTGACTCCTCCAGTGCCTCCTTCAAACATGTTCATCGTCATTCAGTCTAAGACTCCAGCCAGAGAGGCACCAGAGGGTTAAGAGCCCTCTGAGGTTTGGGGCAAGCCTTTTCTGTACCTGAGTAACAGAGGAAAAGTATCCTCCATAGAGTTACGAGTACATGAAATGATGTATGCAAAGCACCCCACCATGTTTGGCCTGAGTGCTCATGCAGGAACGTGGAGAGACCTAGAGGGTATAATGCTAAGTGAGACACCTCAGATCAGGAGGATGTCATCTCTTTGCAAAATCTACAAAGCACCTCACCATGTTTGGCCTAAGTGCTCATGAACTGTGGTGAGGATGACCTGAGTTTCAGTCACCTGTGTCTTCCTTAGCTTTCTGATCACCTGCAGAGGAACCACTTCCCAGTCATGTCATCACACTCTCTTGTTATTGGCATCTCTGTACAAGCATTTGTTCTCATATAAAAACGCTCATTTAAGATTGGGGATCGGGCTTCCCTGGTGGCGCAGTGGTTGAGAGTCCGCCTGCCAATGCAGGGGACACGGGTTCGTGCCCCAGTCCGGGAAGATCCCACATGGCGCGGAGCGGCTGGGCCCGTGAGCCATTGCCGCTGAGCCTGCGCGTCCGGAGCCTGTGCTCCGCAACGGGAGAGGCCACAACAGTGAGAGGCCCGCGTACCGCAACAACAACAAAAAAAAGATAGGGGATCAAGGAGAACTTATACTGAGCTGAGCACTTAGAAAGTATGTGACGAGGAGAACACATTTCAGGAACATTGGTGTCTTTTGTTTTAGGAGCTGAACCGTTTACGAAAGGCTGCCTTGGCCTTTGGTTTCCTGGACCTGCTCAAAGGGGTGGCTGACATGCTAGAAAGGGAGTGCACGCTGCTGCCTGACACAGCTCACCCCGATGCTGCGTTCCAGCTGACTCACGCCGCCCAGCAACTCAAGCTGGCCAGTACTGGCACCTCTGAGTATGCCGGGTATGACCACAACATCACACCTTTGCAGACAGACTTCTCTGGGAGCAGTGCTGAAAGAATGTGAAGCTGACTTTATTCTTTTTTCAAGTGAAAATAATTTAGGGTAAAAACTTTTCTGGTCTGTTCACCTCTGCAGCAGCTACCCAAAGACCTTCCCAAGGCTGCCTCAGAAGCACCACTTACAGGTTTGACTCTGCTACTCTGAGAAGGGTTCTGCAGGGTGGGCAGCTGCTCGGGCTTTGACCTTAGCTTTCTGGAGCTCAGTCTTTAAAATCAAAAGACAACTGTTGCTCCCACAGCGGGCATGTTTCCTGAGAAGCCTGAGACTGACAGGCGTAGAGCCCTCTCCACCTTCCTCGGGCAGCCTAACAACCTGGGTTCTCTGTTCCTGAAAGGCCCTTCACTCTTCTCCTCTCCCAACCACAGGGACATTTTCAGGTACCTATGGTTGGGAGAGGAGACTTGCTAAGTACAAGCCCAACATCACTAAGTTTCAGAATTTCTACCTTAGAACTTGGGCAAAAGGTCGGTGGTAACCCTTAGGTGCTTTTGGTATATCTTGAGATACAAACTTTTAAACAGCAACCATAAATGTATAAAATGATTCTTGTTTCTTCAAATTTTTTTTAATGAAAATAAAATATTTGATTTTCTATAAAATGGTTTCACTGGGAAATTTTTAATGGGTCTTTGCCTTTGCTCTGTCCTATAACCTAAGTATAATTTTAACTTCCTAAGTAGCATAGATTCATCAATCTTGAAGGTTCCTTGGGTTCCATACTGACTTCCTTGTTTCTGACACTGGTTAGGCCTCACTGCCTCACTGCGTAAGCCAGGTTCCATCCAGGTAGATTCTGACATCACTGTAGTCAGTTATGGTTCCAGTTCATGAGCTAGCTTCATGACCTTGGGCAAGTCATCTAACTTCTCCAGGCTTTATTTACATCATCAGTGCTTTTCAGATTGTTCTGTAAACCTCCTAAGGAATGGCTGCTTCAACCCAAGCAACCATGTTTTATTTAACATGCTGAATTGCTATATAGGCATACCTCGGAGGTTTTGCAGGTTTGCCTCCAGGCCACCGCAGTGAAGCAAATATTTCACTAAAGTGAGTCACACAAATTTCTTGGTTTCCCAGTATATAAAAATGTTATGTTTACACTATACTGTAGTCTATTAAGTGTGCGATAGCATTCTGTCTAAAATAAAATGTATATACCTTGATTAAAAAATATTTACTGGGCCTCCCTGGTGGCGCAGTGGTTGAGAGTCCGCCTGCCGATGCAGGGGATACGGGTTCGTGCCCCGGTCTGGGAGGATCCCATATGCCGCGGAGCGGCTGGGCCCGTGAGCCATGGCTGCTGAGCCTGCGCATCCGGAGCCTGTGCTCTGCAACGGGAGAGGCCACAACAGTGAGAGGCCCGCGTACCACAAAAAAAAAAAAAAAAAAAAAAAAAAAAAATATTTACTGCTAAAAAATGCTATCCATCATCTGACAACACAGGGTTGCCACAGATCTTCAGTTTCTAAAAAATGCAAGTATCTGTGAAGTGCAATAAAGCGAGGTATGCCTATACAATATTTTGTCTAAACAAAGGAATTTATCACTAACAACTTGGAAACCATTAGACTAGATGATCTTTAAACACAAGTTACTAAGATTTTAATTGTAAATGTTTAATAGAAATACACAGTCTTTAGCTTTCTCAGACAGCAATAAAGGGGTTTATAACAATCAGTCACTAAGAATACAAGATTCTGCCACAAAGATACAGCATAATCTGCTGTAAAGCTGATCTGTCCAATTACACATAGAAAGTCAGTTGAAAGAACACCAGAAATTAATACAAACAAATGATGACAGAAGTTGCAGACATGCAAAATATCCTTCAGTGCAATGAACTTGTAAAAATATCAACCAGCCTACGCTAATCAGATGTTTTTACTTAGGTCAAACCAAGTTTCCATCTTGGGCTCAGAGAACTAGCATAACCCAGTGAGTCCCCTTTCCCCCAGGAACAATGGGAATGGCAGAACAGGAAGAGCCATCATACCTTAAATTCTTATATACAGACATTACTTGGTTTACTTGGAATGTATTAGGGAAAACTGATGTTTTCGACAATGGCCAAATCATAGTGTCTACATTTTTTTCAGTTCCTCTGTTGGTGGATTTCCTGCCAGGAATTGTTAAAGGCTCAGCTGGTGGTTCTCCAGCCAAAGTTCTCACTCTGTTTTCACTGTCCTACTGCAGACAGGTGAAACAACAGCAAAATAAAAAGCAGGTGTTTTTGAGGCCTATTCAAAAACAGTTCCACCAACACACTCTGACATAAGTAAATGGACTCAGTCAATGCAGGGGAAGGAACACTGAGTTTTTTATGTCTGTGCACAGCCTAAGACAGTTTCATAGGTATTTTTACTTGACCTACTCTGATGTTTCCAGTTTGCCACAGGCTGCATGGCCAGTTTGACCCTTTTGATCCCTGTAGCACCATTTGCATTTGGAACTCTTATAATTGTTTTCTAACTAATGTTTCATCTTTCTTTCGTGTTGAAAATAGTTCTGATTTAGCTAGGAATGAAGTAAGTGATCATGGTGTTCCAAGGTTCTGACTGGTTTCTCTCAAATCACCCTGTGCCTCTCCAGTGCCCACGCAGGTTAAGATGTTGTTAGAGAGACCAAAAGATTCAGAGGTAATATGTGTCCTCCAGCCCTACTCAGACTCCGAAATGTTTTATCAATGACTGAGTAAAACTCGATTTCCAGAAAAATCAATGCCAACCCACTTAACAAGTAGCCCCTTGGGTACAGAATATATTAGGTCCTGAGCCACTTTCACAGCCTCCTATACAGTAACGTAGTCTTGCTTTTTTTTTTTTTCCACAAGCAATAGCTGAAAAGAACAAATCCCAGCTATAAGAATGGCCAGTAGCTGGTAGCATCAGGGCACTGAAGAAGTATCTCTGGCCTGTGTGAAACAGACTGACTGGACATGGAGTGGGTGGGGGTAGGGCTGAGTCTTTTGCTCTCATTAACGGAATACACAGGAATGAACCTGTCATCAGGTATCAGTAATCCATGTCATGCAAGTATTACACTAAGATAATACAGTAAATTCAGGAATGTTACTGGGGAAAAAGGAAGATAGCCTCACTGAGAATTTAATCATTTAACTTTAAAAAAACTTTTACATCAGTACAAGGTAAAACTGTAAGAATTATAGATTAGGCTCAAACTGGCAAGAAGTCATCTAAATCTCTTTTTAGTGGATCTTTTTCTTTTTTTGTCCAAAGCGCCGCCTGCGCTGTTTATAAAGATGACGGAAATTTATGTATAATCCTGAAAAAGAAAAGAGGCCAATTAGAAATGAGAATCTTTGTCTCTGTTTATAAGCAGAAGCTCTTGGGGCAGGACAGTCCCTAGTTGTCTGTTTTTCATATCCCACAGCCCTGTGCTTACTGCAGTTGCTCAGGAAGTACAACTTAGAAATATTAATAATGCACTAGAGACAATTTTTCCCCAGTGGGTTCTACAATTTAATTTTCTCCCATATTTTACTATGAAAATTTTCAAATATACAGAAGATTAAACCATTGTACAGTGAATACCACCTAGATTTAAACTTTAACTTTTTTACATTTACTTTGTCACATACCCATTCCCATCTCATTCAATGTATTTCAATGTAAGCTGCAGACATCAGTACACTTCACCCCTAAAAATTTCATTAATTAGAGTTCAGTATTCTTTTTTTTCCTTTCTATTAAGGTAGGATTTACATAAAATGAAATACACAAATCTGAAACAGAGAGAACCTAATTTTTAATTCAAGGCTATGCAATAATATGTATTAAGCAATAGCCTAAAAGGTATGAGACGCTTTTCTAGGAAGCACACAATTCAGTGAACTAGAAAAACACAGGATTTAAGAGCCAGAAGAAAATTTCAATCCTACGTGATCACTGAGTAGTTCTGTAGCTTAGTCTTACCTCAGTTTTCTCATTGTACAACAGGGTTAAAAACACTTATTTTACAGACATTGTGAGAGAATGTATGTTTGATCCATACACAAATATAACTGGTTGTTATACTGCTTCTAAATTACGTAGATTTAGGATTTATTTCATTCTGAAGAACAAAAACAACTACATATTAATTGTAGGCAAACTATGAATACAGAACCTTGTAAGTCAGAATATGCAATAGCTTAAACAACACAAGGAAAAGCCACTAGGGTTAGTGCACATTAAAATACATCTACCTGGGACTTCTCTGGTGGTCCAGTGGTTACAACTCTGTGCTCCCAATGCAGGGAGCCCAGGTTCGATCCATGGTCAGGGAACTATATCCTGCATGCCACGACTAAGAGCCTGCATGCCACAACTAAAATCATGCCGCAAAAAGATCCTGCATGCCGCAACTAAGAGCCGGTGCAGCCAAATAAATAAATAAATACTTTTAAAAATACATAAATAAAATACGTCTACCCTTCTAGCTTTTTTAGTAAAATATTTTAAGGGTCTTTCCAACACTTATTCCTTTTTAACACTTTCAGTAGGCCCACCTCATGAAGCCTAATTACAGTAGTACTAGATTTATCCACTAATAGAGGTAAAGAGCTCTTTTCATGAGTGCATTTTCCAAATTGAAGCTTACTCCCTTAAAGCGCCAAACGTTTTAACATTTTTGGTTTGAAATCTTTCTGAAATGGAAAAGAAGAACAAATGGAATAAAATTTAACCTTTGGCAGATGACCTGCCCCCATAATGTATATTATTTAACTGCCCCCATAATCTATATTATTTAACTGCACTTCTGCCATGTGCTGATTCCGAGGGGCTCCTAAAGGGTGTAGGTCTCTTCTCCCCCACTTCTAAATGACCAAGATCGGGAATTCCCTGGTGGTCCAGTGGTTAGGACTCCGTGCTTTCACTGCCAAGGGCCAGGGTTCAATCCCTGGTTGGGGAACTAAGATCCCACAAGCCACATGGCGCAGATAAATAAATAACCAAATTCACTGGGCTTTCCAACTTCTTGGGTTTACTTTTTGTGGTCTCCCTCTCAGTCTGGGGAAGCCAGCCTCCAAGCTGGTCCCCAATAATCCCTACCTCCTGGTATTTCATACCCTTGTGTAGTCCCCTCCCACATTATACAAGGTTGATCTGTTTAAGAAAGAGAATACAGCAAAAGTGATAGTATGTCGGGGCTTCCCTGGTGGCGCAGTGGTTAAGAATCTACCTGCCGGGCTTCCCTGGTGGCGCAGTGGTTGAGAGTCCGCCTGCTGATGCAGGGGTCACAGGTTCGTGCCCTGGTCCGGGAAGATCCCACATGCTGCGGAGCGGCTGGGCCTGTGAGCCATGGCCGCTGAGCCTGCGCGTCCGGAGCCTGTGCTCCACAGCGGGAGAGGCCACAACAGTGAGAGGCCCGCGTACCGCAAAAAAAAAAGAATCCACCTGCCAATGCAGGGGACGTGGGTTCAAGCCCTGGTCCGGGAAGATCCCACAGGCTGCGGAGCAACTAAGCCCCCGTGCGCCACAACTAGAGAAAGCCCATGTGCAGCAACAAAGACCCAACACAGCCAACAAATAAATAAATAAATAAATCTTTTTTTTTTTTTTTTTTTAGTGATAGTATGTCACTTCTGGGTTTAGGTTATAAAAAGCAGTGTGGACATGATAGAAGTGCTAGTTATCACTATAATGGCAATCTTATTACAATTGATAAATGTATCAAATCAACATGTTATACCTTAAAGTTATACAATGTTTTATGTCAAATATATTTCAATAATAAATAAATTTTTTAAAGGCAAAAAAAAAAGGCAGTGTGGCTTCTGCTTTCTTCCACATCACTTGCTTTGGGGAGAAGCCATGTCATGAGCATCCACATGGAGAAGTACTATGGCAGGAAACTGAATGAAGCCTCCTGTCCACAGCTACATAAGCAAGCTTGAAGCAGATCCTCCAGCCCCAGTCAAGTGTGCAGAAACTGTAGCCCCAGCTGAGCTGACAGCTTGAAGAAACCTCATGAGCGTCCCTGAGCCAGGGCTACCCAGCTAGCTTCCTGACTCTCAGAATACATGCGAGATAATAAATGTTTTCTACCTTAAGCTGCTAAGTTTTGGGGTAATTTGTTACACAGAAAAAGATAACCAGTATACTATCTGCTGTCACATCCTTCTGTTGCCAGGAGACCATAGAGCCATACTTTAAGGCCACCTCAAGACTTTTGTGAAATACAATAGGGAGAAATATATGTAAGTATATTAAAATGTGTTAGAACTTTATCTAAAGTAAATAATCCTCATAATTAGGAAGGCTTTTAAATCTCTCATATTTGCAATAATTTAGGTTTACTTCTCTTTCCCTTCTTTTAGTGCTTAGTTTTTGAGTTAAGGCAAAACTTTATGGTTTTATATAAAAGTAAACTAATAAATAAGCAACGCTTTACATGAGGAGTGGGGGGCTTTCCTACTGTTAGGTAGAGGCCTTCTGACGTCTCTTGGCTGCTCAGAGGCCTTTACTGCCTTCCCTCCTTGCTGCCAGCTGTATTACCACCTCTGTAATAATTCCTCTGGATAAGGGATCTGCTACTGAAATTAGAAGTAAAATGAGCTTTTTATTCATTTTTTATTCAGTTTTAAAAGAGCTGCTTACACTGTTTTAAACATGAAATATGGTGAAGTCCCAATGACCTAGAACATTTCAAGAAGATAACTCAATCACTGGAGATGTGGGAAGAAATACTTCCACACATAGCATATTCTCCTAATGGGTCTGTTTTGCAAAGTAATCGTTCTCTAACTTATTTCTACTCTTTTGAAAGTAAGAATACTAATAAGGATTTTTAAAACTCTGAATCATTTAACTCTACCTTCTAAGAAGTAACAGAAAAAAGGTCTATTACAGAGCCAATACTTACCTAAAAATAATATTATAAGATAAATCTGAAGAAAAAAGGAAAATCTAACTTTGATTTTCACTGGATATGGCAATGTGAAGCTGAATCTTCCTGTTTCATTAAATATTGGAATGGACTGGATCACTGAGACGGCTGAAAAGCAGAAACAAGAACGTTTTAGAAGCAAATGAAATACAGTCACATCTACTGATAGAACCTTCTAACCCCTCAAAGTTTCTGGGTTTGTTGAAAATGCTTCTTCCTCCTCTCTTTGTACAATGGGCTCATGTCTCTTTTTTTCTTCCCCCTAGCTTTCCTAGGAAATAAGCCTCCAAGCTGACAAGGATAAATGAGGAACAGTCATCTGATAGCACTGGGCTTCCTATTCCATAAAATGAAGAGAAAAATCTCTGACTCACTCACTAGGTGTTTGTCGTAATAAAATAAAGTCATCAATAAGACACTGCTTTGGAAAATTAAAAGTACCATATAAATAGGAAGCATGCAGTGCATGACCACCCAGCTTCCAAACTTTAACAAAATGAGTTACTTCCTTGGAACAGTCTGGATACCAGGAGTATTGTGGAAGGAAGCCACTAGAAAGAAATTCTTGAGAAGTTCAACACCCATATTTCAGACTAAGGCTGGCAGAGGGAGGAAGAAAGATCTGGCCACCTCTTGGAATTAAGGTATAAAACCTAGAGTTCCTGAAAGTACCTTCTGCCAAACATCCCAGAGGATACAGGGGAATCCACATAGTGTAACGAAGCCATGTGAGCACCTTCCAATCCATGTCAATGCAAGAAAGCATGTAGAAGGGGTACCTATTGAAAATAAGGAATTAACATGTTAAAAGCTACTGAATGCAACCCTAGAACATCATTCAACAATAATTTCACAATTAGCCACACATGGCTTCTTCTTAGCAGAATTATAAACTCCCATCATGCTCCTCCTCCAGTCTTCAAAGGATATGAATTCTCAATAACGGCAGACTAAGTTTAGGTCTCAAAGGAACCCTCTATGAAAAGGTTCAGTATATAGAACAGATGCTCAGAAGCATTTTGGCTTTATTCCTAGTCGATCTACATTCCAAGTAGGTAAAGATGACAGATACTTTGACAGCCACTTTATCGCTGCATAAATGAACATTACCAAAATTAAAGTATACAAAAGACCTCTAATCTATAATCAGGAATACTCTATTTAAAAAGAGATAACATAAAAAAAAAGGAAGTTGCCTCCTCCCAAACAGTAAAAGTTAATATTAAGTACCTATAATCTCTTTCACCTTTGTGTTAAGTAAATTAGAGGGTATACTGGGTGCCATGGGATACAGACTCCATTTAAACACAATCTAGGACTGCTGATGTCTTTTCTCCCTCTTAACTGTCAACTTTACCAAAATACCACCAAACCTAGAGCTGAGGAGTCAATTTGCAAAACCAACCCTCCACTTGACTGAAAAGGGAAGAAGTATGGAGTATGTATGGTCTGGTAAAGAAGAACACATCTACTTTAATTGGATCTTTTTTTTTTTTAAGATATTTCTTCTATTGACAACTGAGAATGGAAGAATCAGATAAGAGGTCAATTCAAACTTCAGTAATCTTGTAGTAAAAGATTCATTTCTATCATCCCTTCTCGAAGGCTAATCTTTATTACTTCCATCCAACCTGGGATGCTCCTTCAGCCCCATGTTTCTTCAGCCCTTTCAAGAATTTTTCCATGTGAATGAGTCCTCTCTTTCCAACAAGACAGCAAGATCCTGAAGGGTAAGATCCTTTCATTTCTCTGGATCTCTCCCTCTACTCTCCAGTGCCCAGGCTGGTATTATGATCCATTGACTGTTTAAAAATAAAACTGCTTCACCTTTACAGAGCACACAGATGCAGGTAGAACTCTCCACACATAGAACCTTAATCTCAAATCAAATGAGACTCTGAATAAGACAGCAACTCCCTCAAGAAGAGAGATGCTCCAGAGTGGGAGAAGCACTCAAACACCATCCTGGCATTTCTACCCACCTCAAAATTTCAGCTGTGCTCCATATATAAAACACAAAGAAAACCACAGCTTTGTTTTGCATTTCTTCCATGGTGCCAAAGACGATAAACAAAATGAAGTTTCTTCCAAGAAGCTATTAAAAGGACCCAAAAGAGAGAGAGAAGTTTTAAAATATATTTTCAAAAAACAACATATAAATGTATTATCTGAAACGTAACCCCACTAAATTCAAGGTAAACAGAAAAAGACTGAGAAAACTTAAAATAAGTTAAAGTGCCCAAGCCAGTATTTGTGGACGTGTGTGTGTGTGTGTATTACACACGTTCAAACACAGTTTAAAGAACACTGCCAAGTGAACATCTGCATCTGCATAACACAAGTTAAGAAACAGAACGTTACCAGTGTGGCACACCCCCTCCCTCCCCGTAGTAAGTAACTACTATCTTTTTTTTTTTTTTTAATATTTATTTATTTTTGGCTGCTTTGGGTCTTAGTTGCAGCATGCGGGATCTTTCGTTGAGGCATGCAGGCTTCTCTCTAGTTGTGGCACGTGGGCTTAATTGCCCCACAGCATGTGGGATCTTAGTTCCCTGACCAGGGATCGAAACTGCGTCCCCTGTATTGGAAGGCAGATTCTTAACCACTGGAGCACCAGGGAAGTCCCAGAAACTACTATCTTGTGTTAACCATTCCACTGCTTGTCTTTATAGTTTTACTACTTATGTATGTATTCCTTAACAGTATATTGTTTCATTTTGCTTGATTTTAAACTTTCTGAAATCATACTCTATGTACTATACTCTGACTTGCTTCTTACTCAATGTGACATTCCCAAGATTCATCCATGTTGGCGCATGTGGTATTGCCCAACTCCAAAAGGCTTCACTCACATTGTATTCTACACGAATGGCATGCCCTGGAGGCATGTGATGTGATGACACTGAACCTATCTTGCCCTAGAAATTCTACCCTAATGCTTATTTGCACCAGTCTTTGATATAAAAAAAATATTATTCCATATTAGTGGGTCACTCACTATCCTCTTTTATTTTTTTGAACTAAACAAAACAACCTCTTTCCAAGGACAGAAAACCAAGAAATAACAAGGCTATTGTATTAACACCCTTTACCATGCAACTGATACTATCAGAATGCCAGAGCTGATATGCCAGAAAAGGGTTGAACTATAAAAACAGCATCCAGAAGAGACTAGCCAACAGTCACCTGATTCCCCCTGAGTCTGGGTTGGTGGTATCTAATAATGTGTAACTGCATATAGTTAGGGAACAAGGCAAGGAAGCTGAAAGACTTTGATGTCCCATTCCTGAGAGCAATCTTCCAAATATTAGGAAACAACCTAGATGTACTGGGGGTGGGGGGGGAACTCCCCACATGAGTCAGAAGAGCCACCTTCATACATGGAAGAAAGTCCAAAGTGAAGAGAGTTCCCAGGTATTACACCACCTTCATTGACCTGAGGTGGTAGGAGACTGGGCACACCCCTATCTAAGAAGAGGTTAGGGTTTTCCACTCCTGCCTGAGAATCAAGCTTCCCTAGTTTTAAAGCTCTTTTTATAACTTTGTGATATCACGAAGATATTATAAACAGTAAAACAGATCTGAAATGGCAAAAGTCTATTTTAAAAAATATCCCTCAGGTTTCACATTTTCCAACCTGTTCAGATAAAACAATGCTATTCCTGTGCAAATAGGTATTTTTACTAACTGAGACTTCCCAGCAAAGTGTGGATACCTACTAAATAAACATTGAAACCTTTCATTCCCCACCCTCGAGCTCAACTGCTCAATACCTGGAAAAGAGAAGGTATCACTGGTGACTTAGTGACTCCAATTGCTGCATTGATAGCTTCCACAACTGCCAGCATCTGGCAGAAATACATCATGTCAGCCACGGTGTGGAACGTGTCATAGAAGGACTCTATGGGACAAATACACATTAAGGGTAAATCAACTGGCAAATTCCAACAGAAGTATTTTGCAAACTAGATAACTCTTTACACAAAAGGAATTTTAGGAAAAGTATAATAAACATCCAGTCAGATTCAAATTCACTATTCACTCCTCCATGGGCCTGAATACTAAATTCTGTTTACCAGAAAGTTAACACATAAACCCTGTATGCCCTTCTCAGTTTTAAAAGGCAAGAAAAGACACATACCTAGACTTCACTCAGTTATTATATGCTGAAAAATCTATGTATCAAGCACAATGATAATTCTTTTCAGATCCATTATCTCATTTATACATATATATACATATATATACATATATATCAACTGCAACCTAGCCTTTTAAAATCTCAAAAACTGTACAATCAAATAAATGGGGGCTTCCCTGGTGGTGCAGTGGTTGAGAGTCCGCCTGCCGATGCAGGGGATGCGGGTTCGTGCCCCGGTCCGGGAAGATCCCACATGTCGCGGAGCGGCTGGGCCCGTGAGCCATGGCCGCTGAGCCTGCATGTCCGGAGCCTGTGCTCCGCAACGGGAGAGGCCACAACAGTGAGAGGCCCGCGTATCGAGAAAAAAAAAAAGAAATGGTATAAACCTAAGAGTATGGAAAGTTTGAGTAAACCATAGTATATCTATTTCATGGAATATTATATTACAATTTAAATGACAGTTATTCCTTATATGAGGACAACAAATGTGGTATCAATTTGGAGTGCTCCATAACTTAATATCCTTCACTTTTCATACTGATCCTCACTTGACATCCTGCATTCGTACATTTCTCTTTGCAGTGTTTCTCAGCCAGGGCACCACTGACATTTTGGGCAAGACAATTCTTTGTCCTGCACATTGTAGAAGGTTTAGGATTCTTGCCTCTCTGCCTATTAAAGTAGTGCCTCTAAGAAATGGCAGAGTTAGGCACCTTACCAACAAAGATGACACTGCAGGCACCTCAAAAGAATACAGTTTAAATATCAAATGAATAAAACAAGCCCCTTGCAAAAACTAAAAAACTCTCTAATATTCTTGTGAAAATGATCCACTTTACAATCCTGCTACAAAGTCAAATGCAAAAAAATGAAGAATGGTATACAGTGTTATTGCATAATTTTGCTGGAAAAATTCCACCAATAAGCAAGTTCAAAATTTGACCAATTCTTTTCTTTGAGGAAGTAATGCAAAATTACAATTTAAATTTTTCTATATATAAGATAAAAAATTTATTCATAATTTTAAATGTCCCTTGTCAAGACAAAATCCCAATCAAATCTTTTTGTTGCCATTTACAATGAAATTCTGGTATCCTTTTTCAGGGGATTCACTTATTAATTTCTTGGACAATTATCTTTGAAAAATGAGGTTCTCCATTACTTTGAACTATAAAGTTGTAACTTAAGATTCGGCATATGGTAAATAAAAGTAAGATCTTGTTGCTTTGCCTCTAGTTTTATGGGAAAAATATCCTTGTTTCAATTCAGGAATAGAAATCTGATTTCTAAAATGACTGTTACAAAGAATATTAATAACATTAACATGCTTATAATACTGTTTTAAAAACAAGATGCAAAATTGTACACACAGTATGACTATAATTTTTAACTGCAGGAGAAAAAAAAAGACTAGAAGGAAACATATGGAAATATTAACAGTGATGGACAATGGCTTATTCACCTCCCCTTCCATCCCACCGCACCTCCTCTCTGGTTTTCCCCCACTTTCCAAATGTTCTTAAATCAGCCCAATTACTTTCATGATTTGAAAAAACTTTTTAAAAGTTCTAAAAGGCACTCATATGTTAATGGATATAGATTTAAATAGTGGTAGTATAAAATAGTATACTCTTTCTGGGCAGTATAAATCAGAATCCTTAAAAGCAATCTGCCCCTAACACATTGTAAACCAACTATACTCCAGTAAAAATTCATTTTAAATAAATAAATAAATAAGATAAAAATAATCTGCCCTTTTATCTCATAATTCCACTTTAGGAACTGTTCCTATGAAAGTTATATGGGTTTAGAAAGATATACAACAAGGTCCCAAGAATCTGTTGCTCTGATAGATGGGATTATGGTAGAGCTTTTGTTTTGTTTTATTTAAGTCTTTAAGTAATTAACACATTTTTATAATTAGAAAATTTTTTTAATTTATTTAATAAAAAAGTATTAATAGAGAGCGAGACAAGAGTTTCTACATAAGCCTAAGAGTTTGCTATTTCCTTAGCATGAGAAGTTTAGCACATACATGTTTATGTGAAAAAAACAAGTACATGTGTAGAGTCTGCCATTCACCAACATCCTTTATTCAAAAAAAGATAACTGCAAAGGGCAAACTATGACCCTGGGTACCAGGCCCAGGTCCTTATTACACCTTTGAGGACTGATAAGAGAAGAATTACACCAGCAGCTCCATTCCAGTAGGTGGTTTAGGAAGGGACTCAGAGCCAAAATAGAAATTACAAATCCAGGCAGCTTAAACACATGACCCAGATAAGTTAGCAGCTTTTGGAGTGGATCACCTAACAGCTAGCAGGCTTGAACATTCAGAATCGATCCAACTATGTTAGGTTAAATAAATTATTTATGAATTTGAATGTACCTAGTCATTCCATGGGACTTGTGATAAATTCATACTAGTAAGAGCTACAGATCTGAGAACAATTGTCTGAGACTTCCTTTGTTTCTTTAAATAACTCATCTGTAGACCTCTGGTTACACAGGACTATAAGATACTAGGCATTTGGGAAGTTTTTCACTATCCTGCTACTGTGCTTTGCAGAATTCCAAGGTATTAAGAAGGCTGGAAAAACAACGTGCACTTCTTTCACAAGATTCTGGAGCTAACTGTAATTCATCTTTACAAAACTCAGATGGGAAAATTTAGGACTGAAGAGTAAAATAGTCTACAGAATTTTTTTCTCTTTTTTAAATAGTTTATATTTTCCATTATGCTCATATTTTTCCTCATATTTACTTTATAAAATAAGGAAAAAAATTTAAATGATCCTTTCAAACCATTTGAAAATGGTGCTTTTTCTTCCAATCATTTCACATTTATTGGTTCAGTTTTTTTTCTTTTTACATTGGTGTGATCGAACTGGAAAAACAAATTTATGTTACCTTTTTAGCCCATCATAAGTATTCTTCTGTATTATTACAATCTCTTTAAATACTTTATATTTGCTTTACAACATTCCACTGAGTGAACAATCTAAACCAATCCTTCATTGATGGACATTTAGGTAGTTTGCAATTTGTATTACATAAAATACAATATACAATACAAATATAAATAATGCCATAATGTATATCATTTTGAAAAAGCTTTTCTTATAGTTTCAATTATTTCTTTAGAACGTATTTCCAGAAATGAAATAACCAAGTTCAAGGATATGAACAGTTAAGGTTCTCAATGCACCTTGCAAAATGATTTTCCCAAAGACATGCTGTACTTATGGACCCTCCCAGTAGCCACTGTTGTGTTTATTTTAGCATATGTTGTCTTGAATTAAGTGTCTTTTACAACTTTGCAAAATTGATACATAAAAAATAATATTTTTCATTTCCTTCACCATTACTGAGTTAAACATTTTGCTGTATGCTGAATTAGTTTTATTTCCTCTTATGAACTGCCTGTACATGACCTTTATTTATCTATTGGGTGGAGTTTTCACATTTTAAAATCAATTTGTACAAGTTCTTTATATGTAAAAAAAACAACTCTTGCCGATATTTGTTGCAATTTTCCACCAACCCTCCATCCCCATTTTGCTCAACTCAATATGCTTTTAATCTTTAATGTTGTTTTGGCTGGATGTTTTTACATATATAGAAATTTAGGCATTTTATGTAGTTAAATACATTGACCTTTTTCTTCATGATTTCTTCTATCACTTTTAAGGTTAGAAAGTCCTAACCCTCCACATGTGATTTTATAAGTATTTACTTTATCTTCTATTATGACTTAACTTTTTGATATATGGCTCCTAAATCCTTTGGGGGGATTTATTTTTGTATACAGTGTGAGAAGAGTCAAACAGATTATCTGCCTCCCACACCTAACCAATTTTTGGAAACTTTTCCCATCTAATAAAAAAAAAATGATTGGAAAACACTTTCCTTTCCACTGATTCATGATTCCTTTTTTTATCATATCCATAATCTGGAGATATATATATATATATATATATATAAAATGTAAGACCTCTTTCTGAGCCACCTAATCTGCTCTAGTAATTACTCTATTCTTATGCTAGTGCTATACTGTTTTAATTACATTCTTTCATGTCAGGTAGAGAAAGTCCTCTCCCATTACTCTTTCTTCCCTCAAATTTTATTATCTATTTATTGTTCACAATAAAATTTCAGAATACTTTAGATCACATTCTCAAAAATGTTCTGTTGTCATTTACTTTGGCCAGAATTCTGTTAAACATATAAATTAATTTAGCAGAACTAATATCTTTTTTTTTAATATAAATTTTTATTTATTTATTTTTGGCTGAGTTGAGTCTTTGTTGCTGTGCATGGGCTTTCTCTAGTTGCGGCGAGCAGGGGCTACTCTTCATTGCAGTGCATGGGTTTCTCATTGCAATGGCTTCTCTTGTTGTGGAGCATGGGCTCTAGGCACGCAGGCTTCAGTAGTTGTGGCAGGGGGCTCAGAAGTTGCAGCTCACGGGCTCTAGAGAGCAGGCTCACTAGTTGTGGTGCACGGGCTTAGTTGCTCCGCCGCATGTGGGATCTTCCCAGACCAGGGCTTGAACCCATGTCCCTTGCCTCGGCAGGCAGATTCTTAACCACTGTGCCACCAGGGAAGCCCCAAGAACTAATACCTTTATGATAGTCTTTTCATTCAGTTTTACAATAATCCATTTAGTCTACTGAGGCTCCAAAGGGGTGAGATCCCTTAAGGACTTGTATAACTTTGACACTGTGAGTATCACATCAATTTATTTAGTTATAAATGAACTATCAAGCAGTGAATAAGAAAGGGATGTCAGCCCAAGATAGCCCTGGCTAGCTGTGTGGATGTGGACCGTTTTTTTGACAATCTCCAAGCCTGTTTTCTCATCTATTAAATGGACAGAACATCCAGTCTGCCTGTTTCACAAGGCCAAGGGAAGTGAAAGATGTGAACATACAATGAAAGGCATGAAGTGCTACACAAATATGGTGGGGGGGGAGGGGGGGGGAGTGGTGGTATTGTTAATACCAAAGGCAGAGACTGTTACTTTTGGTGAATAGGGGGCCAAACCACTGAAAAAAGAAAAATAGCCTTGAAATTTTGCACTTGCCTTTTCCCAAGATAAGGAACCGCACAGTCAGGTTGACAAATATCCAGGAGAATCCCAAGAACTGCACTAGATTATACATGAACAGGTATCCTTTCTTCAAGCTTGCAAGAGCTGAAAAGCAAAGCAAGGTGGTAAGCTGTTAAAAGCAGTAGTCACAGCAGGAGGTGGGTATGTGGGGCATACTTGGATGACTTCATCCCTCTTTACTACTTGGGTGCCCTAAGCTCCCCCAAAAATACCTGGCCCAGGTCTGCACCAACCTGGGCTTCTGATCCCATAGAAAAACAGATAAGGAAAAATTATAAGGAACATTGTAGTCCAAGGTATGTGTTCAGCAATCTTTCCCCTCACAGCACTGAAGAGTAAGTATACAGACTTAACAAATCCAAGAGGGAAAAAGGAAAATTATTTCTGGCAAAGAATGACTGACTAGCTAAGGAGGCATTAAAAGGAAATAAAGCTATACTCAGCTCTTGCTCTTGTCATCTTAATATAATCTACAGTTTCTTCTTTTTTAGAATTTTTTTAGGTCATGCAGGTCAAACTAGCTCAAAGAGATAGAAACTGTAATAAAAAAATTCTGATATTTGCTCATATATCCATCTAAACAAGCATTAACTGAACACCTACAATATATAAGATACTGTGAGTAGCACTACTGAGATTCAAGGATGGTTAAGACATGGTGCTGCCCTCAAAGAGTTTACAATCTAAAAACCATATTACAAGATTGAGAGTGACAGGTAATGTCTTGTGAAAATTTCAAGGTGAGAAAAATGACTTTAGGCTGGAGAAGCATGTATCAGGCAAGTCTGCACGGATGAGATGGTATCTGATCTGGGCTTTGAAAGATGGTAGAATGAGGACATAACCAAAGGAGGAAAATTACAAACCAAGAGGCAGGAAGGAGAATAAGGGACATTAATTTTGTCTGCAGCCTAAGGGTTTGTGAAGACAGAGCCAACTATGGAATTAAAGAAGGAGTAAGGAGCTTAGACAGAGTCATGGTTGAGTCAAAGGAGTAGGGAAAAGGAAAGGATAATTCTTGAGAAGAACTACAGAGTTCGGGTGTTGCTGCTACATATGTATTCCTACCTACATATTTTTGTAGCTACATTATCAGTGTTGCTACAGAGATATTTTGCATAGACACTTGGTTGATGCTCAAATAATCACGATTAGTGTGGTCAATCAAAAATAGCCTTATCCTGGGCTTCCCTGGTGGCACAGTGGTTGAGAGTCCTGCCAATGCAGGGGACGCGGGTTCTTGCCCTGGTCCGGGAAGATCCCACATGCCGCGGAGCGGCTGGGCCCGTGAGCCATGGCCGCTGAGCCTGCGCGTCCGGAGCCTGTGCTCCACAACGGGAGAGGCCACAACAGTGAGAGGCCCATATACCACAAAAAAAAAATAGCCTTATCCTAAGGAGCCAAAAAAGTCAGACTTGTAGCAACATTTAACTAATTAATTTTTTTTCTTCAAAACTACAAAAATTTATTACACTTCCCCATATAAAGAACTTCTTTCATCAGGAAACTTTACGAATTTAGATAAAACTGTTAAAGCTTTTTCTAAGATCTTAAAAAATCCATATATAAGAATTTTTACATATTTCAGAAGTTTATCCCTCAAACACCAAAAAATTAATTCAAATCTCAAGGTGGCCTTTTTATGTTGTTATTCTTCACCTCCACTAATCCTCTCCCCTCCTCTGCTTTTCTAAAGCAGAAAATTCCTCTAAATTAGTGGTTATTCAGTTTTTTTAAAAAGCAATGTCTTTTTCAAAAGAAACTTTATTCAGAACCCTAATACATAAAACACAAAAGCCAAGCTGTTCTGATTGAAGTAGACCTGATTGCTTGGTCTATCCCTCCAAAACATCTCTGGAAACCCCTGGGGTGCCATGGAACATAGTTTGAAAACCACTGCTCTAAAACTTTCCCCTTTCCTACTTATGGCATATCAAGTAAGTGCCACTAAAACTGAAAAAGTTCAACTTAGGACATATGAGGAACACTTATTTTATTCTACTTTTCAGCATTAGTGTTGTATAGAACTGCATGGTCCTCCTACAAGAACAGAAGCTCTTTGAGCACAGGTGCTCTGATGGAGTCACTGTCTCCACATCTCAAGGGCCTAGTGCAATGCTTTCCATACGCCACAAATTTAAGATAGGTGCTGAATTTAATCTACGATACCCAGACGATAATACACTTACAGAGCTGCTTGCTTGGGCAGAAACAGAAATAGAACTGGATTTTTAAAAGGTTAATGAACAGCAGGACTATACAGAATACTTTCCATCTTTAAGGTTGACAACTACAGCCATTACGATCTCAGCTGGGACAAAAACACCAGGCTGCAAGAAGTGCAATCATGGACCTATGCAGTAATCTACACACCTCTGCAGGAATTGCTGCCACCTAGCACCCTACCTAGCACCCACCTATTAGGCCTGTCCAGGAGACTGAGGTTCTTCCATTCTGCTATACCAACCTTGGTGTACTCAGATGATGCTAGGCCCCCAACAGAAGGAAAACCTTAAAAGTAAGACTTTTGATGTGGGTGCGCACAGCTTAAGCATTGGACATTAAGGATTTCTCATAAACTCCCCTACACAATGCGAACACTCCTGTCATATCACACTCATCTATACCCGCATCTCTGTCACAAGTTAACTGGTAACTACCACAGCAGCAGGGGCAACTTACTTTCAGGGGAGCCTTGGCTTTCAATTCTGAGTTTATTTAGGCGTTCTTCTTCCTAGAATTCGGACAGAAGTTTTCCAAGAACACAAGTTAGACTATAGTATAGCACAGGGAACTACATTCAATATCCTGTGATAAACCATAATGGAAAGGAATATGAAAAATAATATATATATGTATAACTGAGTCACTTTACTATATAGCAGTAATTAACACAACATTGTATTTCAACTATACTTCAATAAAAAATAAATTTTAAAAAAAAGAACACAAGTTAGAATTCCCAGATGCTTGCAGAAGTCCACATGCTGGATAAGTGATCTGGCTCCCTCAAAGCCACCTCCTTGCTTCCTTGGGGAAAATGTCCTAGCTCATGGTGCCAAAAAGCCTGACTCCTGACTGGGTAGCACTGGTATCACAGAATGCCCATCCAGTGCTCACAGAATTAAACCAATCAGCTGGCTTCCAAACTACACAAAGTGGGCAGCCTTAAAATCCTGGAGCTGGAAAAGACATCCAGAAAATTTGTTATGGTTGTAGAAACAAAGTAGAAATTTAAGGTGGGAAATAGATTGCTATTTTATTTTTAAGACCTCTATAATATAATTCTCCAGAAGCTAAAATCACGTCTCCAACATCAGTGTGAACTTATACTAGGTTAATATAGATATAGATGGATGTATATGGAAATATTTATAGATAAGTGTATATGCATGGGCTAGTATATACACATAGATTTCCCTGTTCTATCAGCTGAGAGGGCCTAAAAGCAATGACACCCCAGAGGCAATAAGTGCACCTAGCACCCAGATCTTGGTTTCCACTACCATTCTCCAATAAAAAGAACAGAGCAGGGAATATACGAGATAAACCTGGCGCAGCTTATAGTGACAGAAATTAAGGATTAATTTCTTTAGGGAAAAAAAAAAAAAGGCCCATGATGATGGAGCTGTGTCAAAGGAACACAAGAGTCAACTGCAAGAGCTTCCAGTGGCCAAAGCTAGAACAATCTGAGCAACAAAATAAATAACATAGTATTGGATTATAACCCAAACTATAAAACAAATATTCATGAGTCCATACTGATATAAATAAATGACTGAATACATAAATGAGAGAGAACAGAAATAAATGAGAGAGAACAGAAAAATCTCCCATGCAGAAGAATTCCAAATAAAGTATACAGATACTCCACCCTAAGAATGGGAAGTATAACTCCTGACTCCTTAAGTGTGGACTATGCATAGTGACTTCCTCCCAAAGAGAACAGTAAAGGAAGGAGAGGAGTAACATTACAGTAGAGAAAACTTACAGTGGAGAAACCTGCCAAAAATTACCTCAGCCAGATGATCAAGATTAATATCAACACTGATAGGTCATATTGATAGTACATATTCTTGATATGACATGATAAGAATGGCACTTTACCTCTGTGGGCTTCCTCCCCAAAACCCATCTCCCTAGGCTAATCATGAGAAAAACATCAAACAAATCCCAATTGAGGGACAGTCTACAAAATACATGACCAGTACTTCTATAAAACCACATCTCCAGGTCTTTCAGGGAATTTATAACTTTGTCCTTACTCTATCAGATTCTGATAGATATCTGAGGTGGCCCAAATAACTTGGGTTCCTCATGACTTCTGTCTAGATCCTAAGGTCCTTACTGACCTTGGCTCTGAGCTCCATTTCAGCATCAGACTCGTCCAGCCAACGATCAAAGTCAGGGGCCAAAAACAGTGGGCGCTTCTCCTGCTTGGTGAGTCTCTCCCACCACTGGCTCACCTTCTTCTGTACCGTGATGTTCACCTGCCTCTGGGTCAGTTTGTAAACCAGCTAGGAGAGAAAGCAAGAACGTGAGAATGCCCTCCCACATCCCCTGAAACTGTACAAACCACGGTGGCCATACAGAGAAGCTGCACTGCATACTTACTCCCCTTCCTTCTTTGTTCCTAAGAGTCCTGAAGCAAAGAAAACATCTAGACCAAGGCTGGTACAAGGAAGAACTGGTAAAAACAGCCAAGTCTTTCTCTGGTTCCCCCCATGAATGACACAGGAGGAAAGCAAGATAAGAAAGGCAGATAGTTTTTGGTTATCCTAGCAGAAACTGGCATGAACGTCTTACCAGATCTACACCATGCAAGGCACTACATCCAATCACCTTCTCAAGTGCACCATTACCTTTCAAATTTTCCTCCCATGAAGATGACTCAATTCAAATGGTCAATGGTTTCTGGCATTGTTTTAGAAAGGCCTGCCTCAAGGCCAGAACTGTACTGTATCAGTTACAACTTTTTCACAGGGAGTCTTTCACTACAGAGTCTTCTCAACTAAACTCAAATTCTTAGGGGCTGTTCCAGCTCATTGTTCTTCTATATGGCTTCTCCCTTTGCCTCCAAAGCAAGCCCCAGACAGATTCTCTACCCCTTAAACCACTGCTGACTATTAAGAATCTCAGAGCTGGAAAGAACCATAGAGATCACTTAACCCAATCCTTCACATAACACATGAGGAAACTGAAACTCAAAGAAGTGAGGAGAATTATTCACACCACTAATAAATGGCAGAGCCCAGATCCGACTCAGGTTCTCCAACTTTCCTCTTCCTCTGAAGCTAAAACCTGGGCTCTATTCCAAACAAAAGTATATTCTGCTTTGGTTTATCTTCTTCTTCCCCCCAATCCTTGCTCCCCATTTCACAAAACTACGAGTATTTATTTCTTAAAATGGACAGGGAAGTGAGGAAGGAAAGAACATACCTCTGGCTTCACAAGGTCTAAGAACTCCAGGTGAAATTCATAAACATTGTCTCCTTTGGCACCATGCCCCTGAGCTATAAAGAAAGAAATGTGGGTTACTGTGAACTTGTGCAGAGTGAAGCCATTCAAATGTTAGCTTAGTGCAGTTCTTTCAGGGGTATGCAAATATTAATGGGTCCTGCAAATGAGTGGGGGCTTGTGAGCAGAGCTACTCAACAGCTAGATAAGCTAAATCCTGGACAAAAGTTTATCTCCTTACGTCTTTCTGGTGAGCAGTTCCAGAGTATTTACTTAATCTTCGAATGCAGCCTCAATGATGCCCAGCACAAATAACAGGCAGGAAAAAGAACACAGAAAGCAAAGCCAAAGGTAACACATACATATAAATTTAACTTTCACATTTACTTTGGCTCTGAATCCACAGCAGAGAAAAATCAAGTAGGTGTATTATCTTGACTGCGGTTAAGGAAAGCCACAGGATACATAGAAATGCTGGACTGTCTCAAAGAAAGCTGTAAATTTAACACCTTCCAACCAGGGATAGATGATGGAGCAGCTGACTGTTCCTTTAGCACATCCCAAATGGAACAAAAATAACATTTTCTCAGCTCATTCCTGAGAGGACAAACGGACTAGGAGGAAAGTCCTCAGGGTGACCATCATGCCATTCCTGTGCCTTGACATGGCTCCTTTCCCCAAAGCAAGCAGGTGCTGTGCCTAGGAGCCAGTGACTGCAGGACGTCCCTGTCCTCTCTCTCACTTGGTTCCCTCCTGCGATTATCTTTCTTCATCTGGCCATATGTGGTATGACTTGCCTAATATGTCCTACAGGTGGCTATCGTTCTCTAAGACCATAAATGCCTTAAGGTAGGACAGTCTATAAGCTTCACGTGGCAAGATACACTTTTATCATTTTAACTTCCTTTCAAATGTTTAGCTCCCCCTCAAAATCTGAGCTGCTACCACCATTGCTCTCACCTGGAAAAGTAGATTCAAAAGCCAGGTTGTGCTTTCAGGCAAGTATATTAAGGTAGATGGAGTCTCATGCAAAGCAGAAACTCTTCCATCTCCCATAATCCCAGTCACGTACTAATGACATTCCAAGGAACCAGAACAGAGAGAGAGCAGGGAGAATCCCACCCTATTATCACTGTTACCCTACTGGGTAACAATGAATCCAGACCTACCCTCTTAGGCACAGCAGAAAATTTGCTGGTGAACTGAGGAGGAAGGAGATGGAGGCAGATTCACAGAATCAAAGACTGTCAAGAGCTGGAAAGCTTTTAGATGTCATCGAGAGTGCAGTGCTTATTAAACTGGTCTGTAAGTATATCAGGGAGCCACAAAGTCTCATTAAGAAATTTTCTATTTGGGGGGTTTTGTTATAATATTTTTAAAAAGAAGCATATTCTGGGTCATCTAGATGGCTACCTTATAATCAAGTACTACCGCAGGAGTTCAGTGTTTGCAACTGTGTTCACAGCTGCAATGGAGCTAAATATCACTTAAAGTGACCATATTTAATCCATAACACGTTTCTTAATCTAGGGTCTATGGCCCTGGAGGATCCTGTGGACGTGTGTTCAGGTGTCCATGGATCCTCAAGTTTGAGAAACACAGATTATAACCCAATACCCTCATTTTATAGGTCCAGAGAAGTGAATAAGTTGTCCGAGGTAGTCGCAGATTTAGAGCTAGAAGATATAAATCTATTTTCTAGCCCATGATACTTTTTCTCTATACCTACTGCCTCTCCCAGGGGAAAACAGGGTATTAAACAAATTATTGACTTTTCTAATCATACATCTCAAAACATTCTAACTTATCCCACAAGTATCAGAGTGGTGAGCATCAACAGAAAGTGAATAAAATAAACAGATAAAAATAAAAAGCAACCACCACTATGTCTCTTTAACTGTGTAGAGGACTGAGAACATTTGCCCGGATACTGACCTTTGAAATGCAGCACATTTTCAGTGATGCTGATGGCAGGATTCTGTAGAAAGAGACCAAGGATGCAAGAAGGGCATTTTAATGAGAAAAACTGAATTAAAACCAGGGGCTTACTTCCCTCCATCCATCTGCCTTGGGCACTTGACCTCCTGCCCTGTGCTTCCCCCAGAGAATATATTTGGTCATTTATCCACATCTCTGTGTACGGTTTCTCTATGTCGATCTGTACCCATCTGAGATTGCAGGCTCCTGCAAGAAGGACCCTAAACTGTTCTGCTGTGCAGAACAATCAGATACTGAGTCAGTCCATTCTGCTCATGGTAAATGGTACATAGTGCCGTGTGAGGTGCTACGGAGGAATACACAGATCTCTAAGACTCAGTCCCTCAGCTGTGGAGGCAGAGAATCTAGTAGAACAGATGAGTCATTTCCTGTGAGAAGAAACGATATAGTATCAAGTAACATATGCTCAAGACCAAAAGAGTAGTAAAAAGCAGTTAAATGTTACAGACATTAAGAAGAGAGTGAGCACAATGGGAATAGAATGGTTGGGGAGAGCCTCACCAAGAAGTGACACCCATGCTGCAACATGAAAAATAAATTAATTCCTACAGGTTAAGGCAAGGGCTGCGGATTACAGGCGGTTGGATGAAAATGAAACATGCAGTGCCTCAGCCTCAGCCTCCACACTCTTAACCCCTATCCAAACCAAGACTAGAAGAGATGGAAATTCTCCAAATTGTTCATTTATTCCCAGAAGTCACTACATGCCTTTCAGCAGCATAATTTAAAGTGAAACAACTGAACTCTTTTTTCAGTGGATGAGAAACAGTTTATCTCCTAACTCCCAGCTCAAAATTATAAGCAAGAAGCAGCCTGTTTCCAGTGCCATAGCTAGTTCATTTATTTTTCTCCTGTAGGCTCCACTGGCTGTGTTCCATCATGCATCAAAGGAAACCAACAAGACAGACAGAAGGTGAAGGTGGGGGGGTTATACTAAAAGGCAGTGGGAGCCTAGATGCTCTATTCATAGCCAAGAGCGTTAGGAAAAGGGGGAGCACGAAGGCTGGGTTGGGGGAGCATTTGAGCCAAGCTTTAGGTTAAGAACTTCCCAGGTGACAGTACAGACTTCAGGCTGAGAAGCTTACCCAAATGGGCTAACAATCTAGATGATCTTCTCTGTGCCAGGAAGATGGAATTACGGAACCTCATCAAAAAAGGCAACACTTTCAGGGGCATGGTTCCTCTATAAGGGAAACAGGGTTTTGGTATGAATATTATCATGAAAGCTAGAGTTCTAGGAAGTCTTGGTGGTACACTTCCTACCTAGGTCACTTCTTGCCCCACTCTGTGTTCCCCATATCTTAAATCACTTGGAAGGACAAAAGGAGTTTGGAGGGCCCAGTTTATTCTCCTCAGACATAGATGTGTGAAACCAAGGTTTAAGCATCTAGCCACAGCACAGGGCCTGGATTTCACTAAGCATTCTATGAGCCAGATTTCAGATGCTAACTCCTACCCAGCAGTACACTGGGCATGTCAGGTCCAGCTTCTCCAAAGGTGGTAGTAGTTAAGGAATACATTTCAGTGGGAAAAAAAAAGAAAGAAAGAAATAATACCAAGAGATTCCTTGTCCTCTTTGCCCACTTTCCCGCAATGGTAACATTTTACAAAACTATAGTATAATATCACAATCAGGATATTGACATTGATACAGTCAACCTATCTTGTTTGAATTTTCCCAGTTTGACTTGTATTCATTTGTGTGTGTCTGTGTGTGTAAGTTCTATACAATTTTATTACATGTATACATTCGTCTCCTCAACATCACAGTCAAGATACTGAACAGTTCCAGATCCCTTATGGCCCTTTTATAACCACACCCACCTCCTGCCCCCCTCTCTCAGCCCCCAAACTGGTCTTCTTTATTTCTTTTTGACTATCATTATGGACTTGTGGATTTCCTTTTTAATCCACTCTGCCAAAATCTAATATTATTCTTATTCTTTTTGGTGTTCAAATTGTCACAAATTTGGTCACAAATTGTCACAAATTTGAAATCCCTTCAAACCAGCTCCTGTATTATTCTGATATGACCTTGTAGCCTTTGAGGATGTTGTACTTTCTCTGGCACAGACCTGGAATAACTGGCCATTTCTTCAAGGGGCCTCATAATTCCTCTACTGCAGAATGGTAATTTAGAAGCTATGATCTGGGCACATTGAGGTATACTCAGTGCTCATCTTTAGTGTCTAGCTAGGACCTTAAAAAATCACGTTGTCATACCGAAATGCCCAATTCAAAATTATGGGACTTCCCTGGCGGTCCAGCGGTTAAGACTCCGTGCTTCCAAGCCAGGGACGCAGGTTCGATCCCTGGTCGGGGAACTAAGATCCCACATGCCGCATGGTGCAGCCAAAAAAAAAAAAAAAAAAAATTTACATTATAGGGCTTCTCCTTATCTTCTGTTATTTAATATTTGTATTTCCTTATGGTGAATATCTTGGTTCCTAATAACATTAACACATTTACTTCTTTGATCCTAAAGGTTTCAGAATTACATCAATATTTTTACTAACAATAAACCTATAAATAAAGTACAACATTTATGTGCAGTTCTTTTTGTCCTTAGAGTATATCTACTAAAGAACCAGAGTACTGTGTTCAAACGTTACTTGTACTAAGTTATTTATCTGTATGGTTATGTTATCAATTTGATATACAGTTAGGTCCTTTTGATTGTATTTAATTTCAAGATTTTTCATTTTATCCTTTTTTATTGAATTTTAGTTTTGAATATGTAAAACATTTACATCATTCAAAAGTCAAACTTTACAGACAGGTATCTTCAGAAGTCCTATTTCCAAACCCATCCCCCTCCACCACATTCCCACTCACCACCCGTAGGTAACCACTTCAGGGGCACCTGGTTTATCTTTCCTCTGTGTGTGTATATGTTTGGGAAAATAAATAAATATATTCAGACATTCTTATTTCCCCTTCTTTCTACACAAAAGGTAGCACAGAATATACATTCTTAGGCACCTTGCTTTTTTCACCTAAATCAATCTTTACCAGTTCATAGAGATCTCACTCCTTTTTTTTTTTTTCACTCATTCTTTTTGGGTGTATATGACAGTACATACTCTCTTTAATCCCCTTTTTGGATCCAAATTCTACTTATACTTAAAAACACAGCTCAAGGTCCACATCCTTGGCCATAGTGATCTCTCTATTCTCTGAACTCCAAGACCACTGATTTCTTTGCTCATCCCTTCCCTCCACCAAGAAAAACTTCCTTAAAAGTTATCTACACTGGCTCCCCTGGTGGCGCAGTGGTTGAGAGTCCGCCTGCTAATGCAGGGGAGACGGGTTCGTGCCCCGGTCCGGGAAGATCCCACGTGCCGCTGAGCGGCTGGGCCTGTGAGCCATGGCCGCTGAGCCTGTGAGTCCGGAGCCTGTGCTCCGCAACAGGAGAGGCCACAGCAGTGAGAGGCCCGCGTAACGCAAAAAAAAAAAAAAAAAGTTATCTACAATTGGGGCTTCCCTGGTGGCGCAGTGGTTGAGAGTCTGCCTGCCGATGCAGGGGACACGGGTTCGTGCCCCGGTCCGGGAAGATCCCACATGCCATGGAGCGGCTAGGCCCGTGAGCCATGGCCGCTGAGCCTGTGCGTCCGGAGCCTGTGCTCCGCAACGGGAGAGGCCACAACAGTGAGAGGTCCACATACTGCAAAAAAAAAAAAAAAAAAACACGTTATCTACTATCATCTGTTCTTCCCTACCACAAATACTCTGAAATCTACTCTGATCTAGCCTCCATCCTCACCACTCCACTGAAACTATTATTACCAAGATCATCAATAACCTCCACATTGCCAAATCCAATAGACACACAATCTCGTCTTATTCAACCTCTAAGCAGCACTGGACAGAGCGGACCACACCCCACTGAAATATCCCTCTTTCCTGGCTTCGAGGACACTACAGGACACTGCATTGGATTTAATGCCTCATAGGCTACTCCTTCTCAATCTCCTCTGCTGGTGCTTTCTGCTCAGCTCAACTTCTAAATGTTTAAGTGTCTCATGACGCAGTCCTGGGCTGCTTCTCATCTCTATCAGTTTTGGGGGTTTTTTTGTTTTTATTTAGGCTGCACTGGGTCTTAGTTGCGGCATGCAGGATCTTCATTGTGGCATGTGGACTCTCTGTTGCAGCATGCAGACTTCTTAGCTGCGGCATGCATGCGGTATCTAGTTCCCTGACCAGGGATCGAACCCAGGCCCCCTGCATTGAGAGCGTAGAGTCTAAGCCACTGGACCACCAGGGAAGTCCTTCTCTATCACTTTTTAATATCTATAAGTTTTCTGATATAAATTGGCATCTTGGGCCAAACTGAACCCACAATATTTTATATGGCCTACAGAGAATATTTTTTATTTATTAATTTTTAATTTTAATGCACCACAAAGTACTTTGCAACTTGGAATTTTGCAGTAGCTGTTCCCTCTCCCTATAATATTCAGTCCCCATAATTTTGCACGGCTTCTTAACGTTTAGATCTCTGCTCAAATGTCACCTCCTCCAAGAGAACTTCCCTGACTACCTAATCTGAAATAGTTCTCGTGATACCTTCTCATATATTTTTTCTTGCTTTACTTTCTTCATAACATTCATGGTTATCTGAAACTATCTGATGAATTTATCTGCTTCTATTGCCAGTCTTCCTCCACTGCCACCGCCACTCAGTATGTAAACTTCTTGAGAGCAGGGACCTTGTCTGCCTTGCTCATGCCCAAGTCCCAGAGTCTAGAAGACTACCAAGCACACAGTAAGCATTTATATATTTGTTGAATAAGTATAAAACTATGAGGTTTTTTCATTTTAAAAAATCTGGATTTTCAGCTTCTTCTTCAAAAATTAGAAGAATTAGATGCCAACCTCAGATCTGCATTCTTGAATGACAATAGCTACCCCCTCAATATGAACCCTATCCTCTCCAATTAGCCACTTTCCTCACCCAGCTCATTTCACTAACATTCACTGAACACTCACTATATGCCAATTATTTTTCAAAGTGTTCCACATTACTATCACACACACATACAAAAACCCTGTAAAGGGGCTTCCCTGGTGGCGCAGTGGTTGAGAGTCCGCCTGCTAATGCAGCGGACACGGGTTCGTGCCCCGGTCCGGGAGGATCCCACATGCCACGGAGCGGCTGGGCCCGTGAGCCATGGCCGCTGAGCCTGCGCGTCCGGAGCCTGTGCTCCGCAATGGGAGAGGCCACGGCAGTGAGAGGCCCGTGTACCGCAAAAAAAAAAAAAAAAAGACCCATAAAATAGGTACTATTTATATAACAATTTTACATACAAGGAAACGGAGGCTTACAGAGATTATGTAACTAGTTTAGATTACAAAATCAGCAAGTGGCAAAACCAAGATTCAAACCAAGGCAAACAGCCCCAGGCTCCTAACCATGACATGCTTTGGGCATTTATTTGGTAATCTCTGATCCATACTCTCTTCCTGGTGATCTCATCCTGCCTCAGGGGTTTAAATACTAAAACTTATTGACAACTCCAAAATGAAATTAATATCTCATTAATTCTAAAATGTACATTTTTCTCACATTTAATATCTCTAAAATCAGGATACTTATTAAAATTGACAGCAGCACCTTACACTTGCTTTGGCAAAGTAGCAACCATGACATGGTTGTCACTGTCTAGCATATGGGAGCTTGGCTGTTACTCCAGATGGCATGACTACACAGCTGCAACTCAATATTTCAGTCAATAAACCACTTAAAAGCCATTTAAGGAAGTAGTATGAGCCCTGGTTTGTGTCTCAAGAATGTGCCAGCATCAAAACTTATAAATAGGTACGGATGGCTTGAAAAAAAAAAATGAGATAACAGTAGAACATTCTTTCAGAAATGCTGCATTTTGGACATATATACACTACCAAACGTAAGGTAGATAGCTAGTGGGAAGCAGCCGCATAGCACAGGGAGATCAGCTCAGTGCTTTGTGACCGCCTGGAGGGGTGGGATAGGGAGGGTGGGGAGGAGACACAAGAGGGAGGTGATATGGGGATATACATATGCATATAGCTGATTCACTTTGTTATGCAGAAGAAACTAACACACCATTGTTAAGCAATTATACTCCAATAAAAAAAATAAATTAAAAAAGAAAAAAGAATTAGCACCTGAAAAAAAAAAAAAGAAATGCTGCATTTAGTGCTCTTAATGGCACAGAGGATGACACTATATGGAAAAACATGGACAGTGACATCTCTGAGTAGAAATGTGATTCAGAAGACTGGATTCTGGGACTTCCCTGGTGGTCCAGTGGGTAAGACTCTGAGCTCCCAAAGCAGGGAGCCCAGCTTTGATCCCTGGCCAGGGAACTAGATACCGCATGCATGCCACAACTAAGAAGTCCGCATGCCGCAACTAAAGATCCCGCATGCCGCAACGAAGATCCTGCATGCCACAACTAAGACCTGGCACAGCCAAAATAAACATTAAAAAAAAAAAAGAAGAGCGGATTCTGAAATATGAAGATGGTTTAGAACACCTCCACCAATTTTTCTGCTTATATTTTCATATTTATATGTACAAGAGCAAGATTATATAGATAAAATGATAAATTTTATGATTTTTTTCTAATTTATTTATTTATTTTTGGCTGTGTTGGGTTTTTGTTGCTGCGCGCAGGCTTTCTCTAATTGCGGCAAGCAGGGGCTACTCTTCATTGCGGTGCACAGGCTTCTCTTTGAGGTGGCTCCTCTTGTTGCGAAGCATGGGCTCTAGGTGAGCGGGCTTCAGTAGTTATAGTGCACGGGCTTAGTTGCTCCGCGGCATGTGAGATCTTCCCGGCCCAGGGCTCAAGCCCATGTCCCCTGCATTGGCAGGTGGATTCTTAACCACTGCACCACCAGGGAAGCCCAACCACTATTCTAGAATTGGAGTTTATCATTCCCACTGTATTTCTTTACTCATGTACAACAATGTTGGATATTCATTACAATACAAACTTTTATTTTACATGTTACATAAATGGTTTCATATATATAATATGAATATATATAATTCTTCAACTTGCTTTTTTTTTTTTGCAGTACGCAGGCCTCTCGCTGTTGTGGCTTCTCCCATTGCGGAGCACAGGCTCTGGACGTGCAGGCTCAGCGGCCATGGCTCACGGGCCCAGCCGCTCCGCGGCATGTGGGATCTTCCCGGACCGGGGCATGAACCCGTGTCCCCTGCACCGGCAGGTGGACTCTCAACCACTGCGCCACCAGAGAAGCCCCTTGCCTTTTATTTGATATATTTCTAAACTTTATCCATAGATACAGCTGGTTCTGTTTCATTTATTTTAGCTGTTGTACAGTGTGCTGTTGTATAAATATACCACAGTTTATCCATTCTCCTGTTGATAAGTACTGAGGTTGTTTTTAATTTTTTTTTGCCGTAATGAACATACTGTCTCCTTGGGCATATAAGGAAGAGCTCAGTGATATGTGCCACAAATATCTGCCTCAAGCTTGTCTTAAATTTGTCATCTTTTTTTTTAGGGTTTCTGTTTTTGTGTCTTGTTTAACACATTCTTCCCTGTTACAATATCATAAAGACAGTCTCCTATATTTTCTTTTAGTAGTTTTGCTCTATGCATTTAGTTCATTAGCCTACCTGAAATTGACTTTTGTGTACGGCATAAGGCAAGCTCTTACTTTATCTTTTTGCCATTTAGGTTACCAATTGTCCCAATACAATCTCCTGAATGGTTCATCCTTTCCCCTATTAATTTGTAAAGCCACCACTGTTGTTCAATAAGTTTTCATATATGGATAAATCTGCTAACAGCCTCTATTCTGTTCTATTGCTCTTTGTGCTTCTCTCTCATCTAAGGTTTAGTATCACAATAATAATCACTTACACTTGAATAGCACACTAGAATTCACAAAGCACTTTCAAATCCATTATCCAATTTAAGCCTCAAAACAATCCTGTGAATTAGGTGTTATTATTCACATCTATTTGCATGAAAAGACGCAGGCTCATAACGGTTAAGTGAATAATCCACGGACACCAGACATTAAGTGGAAGAGCAAGGACCCAATCTCATGCCTTCAGTCACCACTCTTTCCACCAGACTCTCTATTAGGTAAGGTCAAGAACAGTATCTTTCAAACAGCTCCCAAACAGAGCTATGCACACTGCCCTCATATAACTGAAACAAACAAAAACCTTGATAAATGAACAAATGCTTTAACAACTATGGTTGTGGGCACAAATCTGTCCTTCATGCTTATCCTGAAAACAAACTCTATTCTGAAAGTAACCCTGCCCTAGCCCCACTGTCTGCAGCTCCAAAGACAGAGCAGAGATGTGAAAACCTGATGGTTCTCTGTGTCTCAGAAAGGGAAAGGAGCAGGGTTGATGCCCCCAAACTGGAATTCAACATCGAAACTCACTTACACATATGCTACGAAGAGCAGGGGAGGATAGAGAGCTGTCCAACAACCCAGCACCTAGCTTAAGGTGAGACAAAAGTAGGTGCTCCACAAACGGTTTTCATTAAACAAGTAAACGAATTGCTTCATCCCAAGCCAGAATCACCAGTTTCACAGGCCCTGCAGAGAACAATTAATTGGGAAATTTTTAAAAAGGAGCAGCCCCTGACATTCAAAAGCTGGCCTGGCACTCACAGCTAGAACACGTTATTCTGCTATTTAATGGACATAAACAATCTCACAGAATACCTTGATAAAATGAGACAAAGACCATTTCATAATTTTGTGTAAGCACAGATAAAAACATGGCCACAATGCCACCCACAAAATACCAGACACCCTTCCTCTCTTGGCCAAAATAAGTGACCGCCACTTCTCTACCAATTCGTTTTATTCTTGTTCTGGTCTCTCTTCCCTATATATAAGATTTATTCAGATACCCAACCATAGAATTGCCCGCTTTCTGACAGCATCTAATCTAAAGTGAATCCTTGCTTCCTTAGTCTGTCCCCCAATCACCGAAGTCCAAATTCTATTATCAATTTTGAGCAAACCCATGGAGTATGCTCTCCCTTGCTGATATGAGCAATAAACAACTTGTTTAACTAGAGGTGTGTTCCTGGAACTCTTTGGCTGTAGGGCATTGACATGTACAACAAGTTGGACAATCTTAAAGTCTATGCCGTCCTCTTTCTGGGAAGTTCTCCCAGTCTCAGTTTGACAAGAATACTTCACCTTATTTCTGGAAGTCACCTCTAACTAACGAAAAGAGAGGTACCAAATTCCTTTAACACCAGGGACCTGGTTCAGTATTCAACTCCAACTCTACAAATAAACATACTCATGCACAAAACTTTTTGTTAGTATACAATATGCCTCCTCCTAGATAGAATACCGTTGGAAAGCTGAGTCTGTCTGACTCATTTTTGTAAATCTGTAGTATTTCACACATGGTAGGGGGTTTCTCTTATGAATGGTATTAACATGTTACTTTAAAACTAATGGTAGTTGAAATGGATGCCTCAGAATTACAGATGGGAAATCCGAGAAAAACCAAAAACTCAACTGGGGAAAAAGATTTATTTTTTCTCAAAGAATAAAAAAAGGATTTCTCTCTCCAAAAGAAAATTCCATTTTTCCCTCCACTGTTACATTTCTTTAACTATAATATATTCCAAACACATACCTTTATGTTTTAAAATATACCAAATATGATTAACACATGTGTTCATGTTTCTTAACTAAAAGGTTTAGATCTTTCAGGAAAAATTTAAGTATGATGCATTCTTTCATTTGCCCAACTAATTTCCATTTTTTTCCACCAACACCACCCCACTTTCCCTAAAAACATCTTTTCTCTTTGTAGCTTCAAAAGTATCCCAGACTATTACATCCTTATTACAACTAGAGAGGGCCTGAGTTTATTTAATTGGTCTACACAATGTTTAACTGAATACTTGAGAGATTGCCATGACACAAGTTCTGTACTTTTCTTATTGACTGATGTTAGAATCCTCTCTAGAAGGACACTTTGATCCCCATCTACAAAGATTTTGTTTGTTTTTTCCTTTTTTATTAAAACAGCGTGGAGCAGAGTAGAGGGACACAGCAAAGAACATTTATACATCCTCTGACGCAAAAGTGTAATTCAGCCTGGTTTCACACATTAAATGACACAGGCTATTTAAAGGCATTCTGGTCAGTATTGTCTTAAGTTTCAATGGGAAAACAGGTTTATATTCCAGAAGAAAAGATTAAATTCAACAAATTCAAGTCCACACTCAAAGAGCACCTACACCTTGCAAGACAGTATACCAGATGGGCTGACAGATCCGAACATAAACGCCTGACTGAGGCAGAGAGAGTTAAGGGGAGTGAAGGAGGTTACAAAGTGCCATAAATGTCAAGGAGAGTAGGGAGTAAGAATGTAGAAAGAACATTCCAGACTGAAAACTCCAGTTCCTCAAAAACGGGAATCCTGGATGGTTTGGACCGAGACAAAGGGGTATACAGGTCCTGAGAGCTCCACCATTTAGGAGGCCTCAACCTGTTCTCATGAGGGGCAATGAGATCAAGCATAAATACTCAACATAACTTAATTTTGTAGTTCTCTATGCAACTCAGCAAACCTGAGCTCACAGCCTTCAGAACAGGCGGGGAAAAATCACTTCTTCGGGGTCTTATGGACTGTAAAACTAAAATTAACAAGAAGTATTTCCATAACTTAATGGTTGGGAGGTGGGTGTGACCCCTCCAAGGCAGCGGCGGGCCTCGTGAAGGTCCGAGGGGACTCGCTAGACCTCTCAGGCCAGCGCTAGACGTCCAGCCACGGCCCGGCAAGCCACTGTCACATTGCACCCTCGACCCAACGACATCCCACGCCTCGAAGAGCTTCGGCAAACACGAACTCCGACGGCCAGGCCTTCAGGGCCAGGCTCGGGCTCCACCAGGCCGCAGACTGCGAACAAAGAGGAGGCCCGGGGCAGCCTCCGAGGCCCGCGCGGGGCTCACGCAGCACCCGAAGTACCTGAAGGCTTCAGAGGGTCGCGCCCAGGGTCTGCCTCCATGTGGGCCAGCTTTTGCTTGGGTCTGGACGCCGAGAGCCCACCGCGTCCTGGATCCCGTTGGCGCGCTACTGGCTCGCCGGTATGCACCCGGACAAAGGGGACTGGGGTCCCAGCGGTTCCCAGGAGCCGAGACCCGCGCACGTCCCGCCGCCCTGCCTTTACCTGCACGTCACTCAGCTCCACGCGCAGATACAGCTCGCGGTGCCGCTGAGCCCAGTAAACGTGCGGCGTCAGCACCTGATTCTCCATGACCACACTGCTCAGGGCGCGGGGAGACTAGGCTCGCTGCCTCAGGCAGGTTGTGCGCGGCTGGAGCTGGCCGAACACAGGCCGCAAGACCACCTCGCTCCGGAGAGCTGGCAGCCCGCAGCCTCTATACAACCCACGCTCGTGGGCCGCGCCTGCGCAGTGGCGAGCAGGGGGAGGCAGCGGCGCGGGCTCCGGGCTTCAGGGAGAGCCGGGTGGGGGCGGGGCGGGGCGGGGCGGAGGCGGGAGGGGGCGGGCCCAGGAGCGTGTGATGCCCCTGCTTGCTGCTGCCGCCTCCGGAGTCGACAGGTGCTGTGCAGTTTCCTCTCTTCTGAAGGACGGTTAAAAATAAGCGTAAAAATTAAAAAACGCTGGAGACTGATGAGGAACCGATCAGCACGGAGAACGGGCTTGGATTGGTGTATCTGGAAGGTTCCTCCCATTTGTCATTCATTAATTCAACGTTTACTGAGCGCCTACTGTGTGCCCGGGCTTCAAAGCTAATCACCGGAGCTTCAGGAGTAAGATACAGCACCTGCCGCCCTGGAACCCTTAGTCTATTAAAAGACGTAAGCAATTACAGACATAATAAGGATGATGATGGTTGTAGGGGAAGCGGTGTGGGAGGGAATGGAAGAGTGTTCTAAGAGGGGAGAGCAAGCGTAAAGACCAGAGATTTCCAGCGCTATCCCATAGAACTTCATACGATGATGGAAATACTCCATTCTGCGCTGTCCATAACGGTAGCCACTAGCCATATTGGGATTCTGAGTACGTGAAATGTGGCTAAAGAAACTGAGAAACTGAATTTTTTGTTTCATTTACTACTAATTAATTTAAATAGTCACAAATTAATAGCTATTCTATGGGACAGCACAAGAGACTTGTCTCCTTTGAAAAGGAAACCCAAACTATAGACAGACAACACTAATTTAAGTCTAATTTAAACTATCTCGTCTGTATCCACTTTCATCCCCAAGTCTGCTTTCAGTGAAGAATTTAATAGGAAGCAACATTACTATGAAAACCAGAAGTCTGGGACAAAAATGAACCTTATTATTCAGTTCTGTTAGCACCCATTTATTTAGCAAAGTTCTGAGCCCAGGGATCCAGAGATGAAATGATGCTAGTTCTCAGAAAACATTTAGCTCAGGGGGTAGGTCATATAAAATATAGAGGGTTTTAATATGGGGAATATACTGAGCTCAGAAAGAGGCAGGAAGGTAGGAGCTAAGGGTTGTAGGAACCAGTGGCAGATATTTGAGAGCAAATCCTTGAGAGCTGGACAGTGAAATGGAGGAGGAATTTGATAGAGGAAGAAGCAGAGGTAGGGCAGTGGATGCACAGGGCGGGAGACCAAAGATGAAGAGATATGAAATGTTCTGCATACTGGGGGTTAAGGGCATGGAGGGGAGAGATTGCCCTGGGTCTGGTAAGACAGATAGGGAGTGGATTAAGAAAGTCTTTGTTTCAATGAGGTGTTTGTACTATATCCCACAGACACATGAGAGTCAAGGAAGTTTGTTACAGGAGATCAGCAAAATCAAATATGTGCTGGGCAAAACAACCTGTCAGTGAGGAGAAACTGGTAGTAGGCAAACCAGTTGGAGGTGATGCAATCTGCCTGTTATGAGATAATGAAAACGGTAACCCCAATAGCCTTGAATTTTGAAAATAATAATTTTTTGAAATGATAAAATTATTTTTATTGCATTGCTTTTACTACAATGTAGATGCTATATAGGGCACTTTAAAAAATTGAAGTATAACTTATGTATAGGAACCAGGCAAATTTTAAATATTCCAATTAAGCTGAATTTTTGCATGTTTATACCTGTGTAATTAATTAATATCTAGATCAAGATCCGGAACATTTCCAGCATCCTATGGGTTCTCCCATGTCATGTACCTTTGCCTCCCATTCCCTACACCCCAATAATTACTATCCTGACTTCAATCACCATAGAGTAGTTTTTGTCTATTCTTGAATTTCGTGTAAATGGAATCTACCAGTATGTACACTTTGTGTCTGGTTTCTTTCATTCAACATAATGTATTTGAGATTTATCTATATTATGTGAATCACCAGTTCATTATTTTTTGGGGTTTGTTTGTTTTATTTCACTGTATGAATGTATCACAAATTATCCATTCTCCTGATGATGGACATTGAATTGTTTTCAGTTTTTAGCTAGGAACATTTATGTACTTGTCTTTTGGTGGATATATGTACTTAATTTTCTTGGGTAAATACCTAGGAATGGAATTGCTAGATCATAGAATATATATGTTGAGCTTCTGTAGATACCGTTAGGCAGTTTTACAAAGTGTTTTGATCAATTTACACTCCCACAAGCAATGTTTAAAAGTTCTAGTTGCTCCATTTCCTTGGTATTTTCAGTCTTTTAAATTTTAATCATCCTGGTGGCTGTGTAATAAAGAAAAATAATTTCAGTTTAGCATATTTGAGCCCTGAGATTTATCAGCTGACCTCTATCCAAGGCGAATTGAGTCCAAGTCTATTGGTAAGCAAGGAGACTGAATGACATTTTGCCTCAGATGCTCCATAAGAAAAGTCCAATGGAAGGGGGTTTATCCAGCCTGGTTCAACCACCACTAACCTACTGGATGACTTCTCTGGGCCTGAGTTTCCATATCCATCAAATGAGAGAGTTGAACTCACTCCCCTCCAATGTTCTTATCAGCTATTCCTAAATTTTCCTGTGAGAAGGACAGCTACTGTGGAATTCTCTCTCCATGAGAAATCCAGTAAAAAAAAAAAAGAAAAAAAGATATTGAAATGGAGAAGGGAAAGAGTAGCATCCAGATAAACTATAAAACTAAAAGATGGCAGAGGGGCTAAAAAGGCAGAGCACAAGTAGCCCTGCCAAGCTGAAACAGGTAGGGCTGATGGTTTTATGATAATGCTAGTCAAATTAAAATGCAAATGAAGCACTGTCTTTGTGTTCTCCCTTCCAGATGCAGCCTTTCCAGCCTCGTGTGGCCCAGGGTCACCTCTCCCTTCTCTGGCCATCAGAAGCATTTGCTGAGTGTTTCCTCTGGATGAAGCACATGCTCAGTGCATAAGTCTATACTCCTGCCTTTGGCAAGTGATCATACACATTCTCCTTGTTCACCTTTTTACAGAACCTTTTATTCCTGGAAGAAGTTTTGGAAAATGAGCTGTAGAATTTGGCTGTTTTGTGCCTCACCCAGGATCACCCAGCCAGATATCCTTAACCAAAATCAGGTTACTCTATCTAGATGGCACAAAGCTGAGAATGGAGAGAGACTGACAGATCAGCCCAGGCATCTACTGGGGAATTCAGGCAGCCAGCTCATATCCCTGTAACCTCCTAACTATGCCAGGAGAGTGGTGAGCATTGCAGCCAGTCATTGCCAGAAAAATCTTCCCCTCAGCCTGTCAATACACAGTTCAGAATAATATGCAGAGATGGCCCCTTCCTTGAGTGCGGGGAGTAGCCTTTCCACCCTATCCAGTTTGACCTACCTGATAATTTTTGGCTTTCTGGGCTGCCTACATGGTTGCCAGGTACAGACAGTTGGTATGCTACCACTTATGTAAAAATGGTGGAGTAGTGGGAGGAATAATACATTTGTACATAAGCATTTGTTTATGTATCATAAAATATTACTGGACAGTATATGCAAGAAACCAATAACATCAGTTTCTTTTGGGGAAGGAAACTGGGTGACTGGAAGACCAGCAGAGCTGAATATTTTTTACTATATACCCTTTTATTCAAAAACTTAAATATGAAAAAGAAAATTAGCTGAAAAGCTCTTTTTTGTTATGGCAGCTTGGTTTATACTATGCCTCCAAAAGGTATAAAATATGGAGGAAGTGGAAAAACAAACTCTAGCCCATTATACCCTGTAATCAACTGCTATTAGTGTGTACATTACATGCTTGTGATCTGTTTCCTCAACTAGATTATAAATCTCCCTGGAACACATTGCTTCCTTTTGGTATCCTGTAGCATCGAGTACAATGTTTCAGAAAGTAGATGCTTAAAATATGCATGTTGATGATAATGCCCAGTGCTAGAAAAGTTTTAGTGAAATTGGCACATTCATGCTGAATGTAACTAAGGGCAATATGAATTTGTGGAATCATTTTGGAATTCAGTTTTGCAACATGTAACAAGATAAATGGAGATGTTTATGCTGATTGGCCTTGTAATTCCCCTTTGGGGATTTTATTCTAAGAAAATAATTTCAAGGAAGGAAGATGTATATATGAAGATGTTCATGATGTTACATGTTGAAACACTGAGACTTACTCAGGAATGACTAAATGTACTGTGGTATAATAACTCAATGGAAAACTATACAGCTGTGCAAAATGATGAATAGGAAACTAGCAATATTGAAACTTCATGATAAGAAATACAAAAATTTTGATTACAACTTTATATAGTGCTAAGATACTGGGGAGTAACTTGTCTTTTTGTTTTCTTCCTTTATAATCCTTGATCCTTCCCTATATAGGGAGCTAGCATGAGGCAACCATGCTTTCTGGGAGTTATAACTCTGGGATTAGAAAACAGAGACATCAGATTCTTCTCTTTTAAGCTCAGTTGCACATTCAAGACTGAAAATATTTGGAATAATATGCAGACTAAATAAAAATGATCCAAGTATAAGAGGGAAGAAAAAGTCATTTTACAGATGAGAGAGATAAAACTTAGAGAGGCCCGATATTAATCTGTTAGTGAGGAGAGGAGCCAGGATGTGAACCCAGGTCTGCCTGACTCCAGGAATCCGTGCTCTGATCCATGAGTACCTGAGCAAAATTACCACTGCCTGAAGATCGTGGAACGGTAGATGCAGGACTGGGAGACAGGTTGGTCTCTGATGAGGCCCCATGTGAAAAGATGTCAGGTTCTCTAAAACATGAGGTCAGAACTGGATGAGGACCTGATTACTTCAAATAGGCACTGATTTCAAGATGCAGCCCAGGGTACCCTGGGAAGAGTTCTCACTTGTCCACCCTAGCTTTCATTCACATTTACCTGCCTGCCGTCCATTATGTCAAAATATGATTGTTTCATGATGCTTTGCGATTTTTTTCAGTCTACAGCAGGGACGGATTTGTATCAACCCCACCATGCTATTTATTCAGACCACGTGTGCTAGATAACTTGCCTTTTCCTGAGGAGTTCCTAGAGTGTAGGGCAGCATAATATAGCTAAGTAGGCTTTGTCAAGCACACAGTTTGCTTGTGTTTGGCAAGGCCCAGGCCTGAGTGATTCAGCCAGTAAAGATCCAAGGAGCCAGTTTAGGGACTTCCATGGTGGTCCAGTGGTTAAGATTCCACCCTTCCAATGCAGGGGTGAGGGTTCAATCCCTGGTTGGGGAATTAAGATCCCACATGCCATGAAAAAAAAAAAAAAAACAAGGAGCCAGTTTAGCCTCAGACAGTTTATTACTTACATGTATAACAAAGGGAAGAATGCCTCAAGGTGCCAGTGATCCTTGTCCCATATATGAAAAAGGACACTACTGAAGCAAAAGAAAGGGCCAGGTGACTGCAGTGTAAGTTCTGGGATAACTGGCTTCTGAGGAGCCAGTTCTAGGCTGCAGCCAGTTCTAGGTTTTTATATTCTCAGCCCTATTCTGATGGGGGTGGGGCAGAAAGCCCACACCTTCTCAGAACCTGGGAGGGTTCTGAGAGAACCCCCCTGGCTGACCCAGGGGAGAACCCCAGGGGAGACCCCCAGGGGAGATTGCCTCAAGATCTTCATAAGACTGTTCCTTTCCAGTTCTGGAAAGATCACAAAGCATTCTGCTACAACTCAGATAGCCGTTGGTTCCAGCCTTTGCCTAGGAGGCCTATGTGGATGCATGCAAGATGGCCAGTGTGTGTGATGGAGATGTTCCCCCCACAGATTTCTCAGGGTTAGAGGCTTTTTAACCCTGCCATAGAAAGAGAAAATAACACTGAAAACAAAGAAATCTGAATTCAAATCTAGTTCAGTCTGTCATTAGGCATATGACTTCAGCACATCCTTTACCTCTCTGGAGCTTGTTTTTTTTTTTTTTTTTTTTTGGTGTTTTGTTTTGTTTTCCCCTGAGGTTTACTGTTAATCTCTCTCTTTTTTTTTAATTTTTATTTTTTATTGCAGTATAGTTGATTAACAATGTTGTGTTCATTTCAGGTGTACAGCAAAGTGATTCAGTTATACATATACATATTTCTATTCTTTTTCAAATTCTTTTCCCGTTTAGGTTATTACAGAGTATTCAGTAGAGTTCTCTGTGCTATACAGTAGGTCCTTGCCGATTATCTATTGGAGCTTGTTTTTTTAAATCCATGAAATTATATATTTTTTATTTGCTTTTGGGGAGGTCTTTTTCCTCTTACTCAAATATAAACTGCAGGAAGTCAGGGATTTTGCTTACTTTATTCACTGTTGTAGCACCAGTGCTTGGAACAGTGACAGGCACATGGCAGAGATTCAGTAAACATTTGGATGAATGAAATGAAGTGCAAGATGTTTCATTGTACTTTGTTAGCATGTGCATCTGCATTCAAAGCCTTAAAACCTACTTTCGGGTGTTTTTTTTGTTTGGGAGTTTGTTTATTTGCACAAAATTCATAGAGGAATCCCAGTGAAAACATGACTGTACTTTTAGAGGAACTCAACTGAAAAAAAAAAAAAAGCCTGAGCAAAGACTCATTTAACCTCAGAGTGAATAATTGCATACTGAGGAGTAGAACATGGCACCCAGATGGATCTTTTATTACAAAAAAGCCTAATGACACACACCTCTGACAAATGGTTCCTTGTAATAATAGAAAATAGGGAAGGCCCAGCTTGTCCACTGTTTTGTTCTACACCTTCCACTTTCCCAGTCATCTCCCGAGGCTCCCCTTTTCTCTTTCTCTCAGCCAATGTATGGTGTAGAATAGGAAATAAATTGCGGGTCAAGAGACCTGCCTCTGGTCCTGATAATAGCAAGCCACTCACTTCCCTGCCCTGGGCACCAGTTCCTTCATCTTTATGTGTTTGTATGACACACGTGGTTTTCGTTAAGTGCAATTAAGTGACGTTATTACATCTCTTTCACAGATAAAGAAACCATGGCTCAAAGAGACTGACCTGCTGAAGGTCATTAGTTAGTACTAGAGCCAAGCTTTCTGACTCCAAGTTCAGGTTTCTTTCCACCATAACAGTGAGACACCCAGAAAATCCCCAAGGTCCTGCTCCTTCCCTCTCCATGTCATCTCCATGAAGGGGCAGGGATTTTTGCCTGGCTTGCTCCGTGTTCTAATCTCAGTGTCTACAGCTCTGCCTGGCACATAGGAGGCACTCAATATATATTTGTCGAAGGAAAAAAATAGATGAGTACGGACGTGCCACAGTTCGTCCTGTGATTTCCAGCAAGTTACTGCCCCTTTCTGGATTTCTTCTCTGTCCCCCACCCCCGCCCAGTTTCCTTCCCGCGCCTCGTTCGCTCCTCCGGCCACTAGATGGCACCGTCGTAAGGGAACCCCGCCGAGCAGAGAGCTGCGCTCTTCTTGGCCCCGTTGCGCCTTCCCCCGTTGGAGGGCAGCGCGCAAGAAACCGGAAGTGCTGGAGCCGCCGCCGCCGCTGCCGCCGTCTTTAAGTGCCGCGTTCACCGCTTCAGTTACCGCCGGCGCCGTAGCCAAGGAGGCCGCTGCCCCCGGGTCGGGAGTGGAGGCCGCGCGGCATGAAGCGGCGCAGGCCCGGTCCTTAGCGCGCGTCAGGACGGTCCGGGCGGGGCCGGGGGGGGAAGGTGCAGTATCCGCCCCCTCTACTTCCCCTTCGCCCGCGAGGCCTGCGCCCCAACCCACTCGGGCCTTTCCGCCTCACGGAGGAACCGCCCGGCGCATTCTCCCGGTTAGCCCGCTCTGCGGTTTACCCGGCGCGCCGCCCTGCGCGGGCCACAGCCGGTGGCGGGGCCCCACTTGCCGGAAGAGGAAGCCCAGGCTCTCAGATTCCGAGTCAGCCAACGTTCACTGGGCGCCCCCTGAGCGCGGGGTGCTGGCCTCCGGACTTCCACGTCCGTTATCTTAATTGAGGCTTGCTGGGGTTGGGAGCCGGGTATTGTCCGGGCTTACAGATGAGAAACGGAAGCCCACAGAGGCGAAGGGATTTGCCTAAAGTCCGACTGTGGCAGATCGGATTCGGACTGAGATTTTCTGGTTTCCCAGCTGGTGTTCTTTCTACTTCCCCACTTTAGGTCGATTCCCTCCTTGTTTACTGGCCGCTTCTCATTCTATTTCACCTACCCGGCACAGGATAGGTGCTTTTCTTTCCTTTTTTTTTTTTTTTTAAACCTCTCTCCTCTCACTTTTCTTCTAAGACTTGGCATCCCCCCAGTCCCCCTTCTTAATATTCTCTGCTACACCTCTCCTCTTCTTCCGCATTCTAGCCTTCAAGATCTTTGCCCACTTTGTGATAATGAACCTCTCAACTAGCTGACGAGTGAAATAGCTAGGCTTCAACGAGGCTTGGGGTGTTTAAGTGGACAGACTGGCGCCTGGATTAAAAATTAAGGAATGACATTTGAGTGGGTCCAAATTCAAGAGTCCTGAAGCTATTTTCGAACCCTACGTGCTCTTCTCTGAATGAGGGGCTTAGTGAATGGGAAGGTGTCTTGACATCGTAGTCCGTTGTTGCTGTGTTAGCACAACTTCACTTTTTTCCCTCCATTTGCCCCTGAGCCACATCTCTCTCCATCACCTATCTGGGCTCCGAGAGCCCAGAATTAAAACCGATAACAAAGTGACAGGTATAATCACAGGCCCTGCTTTTCTTCTTTTACTAAGCCAGAATTTCAACAAACTTAACACTTCCGTTTCTAGAGAAGTTACCTAGTTCAGTTATTTTCAGAGTATACGTGGAAAGGAAATAAGCAAAAATGGAATGCACTGAAAATGGGTAGAACTGGAAGTTAGTTCCCTCTGCAAAAATGACTCTGTAGTTCTTAGTGGTTATTCTATTGAGTCTATTCTGTTTCCAGTCAGCTAAATATGTATTCTGTAAAATAATACAAATTGGTTATTATGTAAAAGGCAGAAGAACAGGACCAGGCACATAGAAATAAATTTTATTATGAATCTGTCATTTTTGAAGATTTGCAGTAGCCACTGAGTAACCTCACATCTGTATGCCTTTTATACTTTTAAATGTTCTTCCATAATTTACCTTTTAATGTGTATCCGGATGTCGGGATTTACACTACCGTTTGGATATTCTTTGGAGTAAATTGGGCTATACATTTCTGAAATAAAATCAGTTTATAATTTTCATAATTAAAGTGCAGATACAAGATAATTCAGGCATTGTATATTATATCAAAAAGAATATGCATCAGTTTCAAGTACTATTTGAGACTTTAGGTTTAATCTTTTTGGGCACATACGATCCATTTTAATAATGATCAGCAGCTTTATATCTTATTTCATTATCCTGGTGAGCAGGATTGGATGGTGAGAAAAGGAAAGACTCCTGTGAGAAGAGAGCAGGATGAGCAGAGGGATCTATGCTTGAAGTTGAGTCACTTCAAAAAGATCTCTTTGAATGTGGAAGAGATCTGAACAGATGAAAATACAATCAGGTAGGCACCAGGGAAGGGCCTTAAGTGAAGAGGTAGGTGGGGCAGTGAAATATATGCACTGTGCTGAGAACATGTACTGACCTATTTTCTAATTTTTACAAGTAGAAAACTTGGGTCACATATTTTGAGAATGTATTTGTATGTAAGGTGTTACAGAAATCTGGAAATTAAATCAGTTAGTTACACATTTGTGTAAATTACTAAAATTATGTAATATCAGGTCTAGCCTAGGAAATGCAGGATATACATTGACCATAAAATATAGAATAGTGTCATTTGAACTGTAAAGTGTGTGTGTGTGTGTGTGTGTGTGTGTGTGTGTGTGTGTAGAGAGTCAGAGAAATAGTCCAGGGACCTAGTACAATTTAGGAATACCAGATAGTTTTGCTTAAGTGCAAGGTAATGGCAACTTTTATGTAAGAGACATGTCAAAATAATGACTCAAGAAGCTGGGCAGTAAGCTTGGGAAGTCTGTCTGAGCTTCCCTGTTCCATCCCCAAGCTCTGTTGTTTTAAGCAGTGGTTTGGAGATGAAGTTCCAAGTTTAACACAAGGGGAGTTGAGAAGAATGAGCCCAGTTTGTATATCTCCTTGTCTCACCTGTCCCTTAAACTCTGTCAGGAATCAAACTAGATCCATTGACACATTTGATAGAAAACAGACCTCCACCAGCTTTTAGATGGGCAAACAGCCACTACTGTCATGTACTGCTACTTAATATGCTGAATACCAGTTGAGCTAAATGACTTTTCCTCTGTTGAGCTGTTTAGATTTTAATCATTGGAGGTAAATGCCCAGTTGTAATAATATTACAAGTTGTTTACTATAGAACTCTCCAGTAGATTTTCTGGCTGCTCTTGCTACTGTTACATTGAAAACGGTAGTGTAGTTCACTGTAGCCTGAAAAAAGACACAATATCGTGGCCGTGGCCTCACAGTTCTGTTCCTTTTGAATGCCATACAGCACACCAGCACACCTGATGGACTAATTCACAACCCATACCTGCTAATGACTTTTTCTCTGTGGTTGGTAGTTTTTACCACGAATTCCTGTTAACCTGTGAAGTCAAGGTTTAAAAAAGACATCATGTTAAAATACAGCCATGTATTGATTTTTGTTGTAGAAGTAGTTAATAATTATGTGAATTGGTTACACAAATGCAATATAGTTTATCTCCTAAGTCCACATGTTTTGGACATTTATTAGTTCAAAAAGAGCAGGTTGCCCCAGAATTTTTGTTTATGTTGCTCCTTTTTGGTAGCGTTATGAATAATGCATGTCAGGATATCATACAGTGGCTTATAATAACACTTCTTGTTATTTTCTCTGATACTTTGCACCTGTTACATTTAAATATTGAAATAGATAAAGGAAAAAAATATCCTCTTCTGGATTTGTAAAATGAAAGATACACCATTAGTAGATGAAATCTTAATACTGTTTTGGGGTTGAAGTGGTAAATTGGGTTTGGACTTTTATCAAAATATTGATATTACAAACATTAAATGTTTTGTGCATAAACGACAACTAAAGCCACTTTTTTCTCCTCATTTAATCATAGAAGTTTTATAATCTGTAGTAATAGTCACATAAATTCCTTATAGTATAGAGTTACACAGGGGATCATCAGATAGTGATGTCTAGGCAAGAGCAAAAGACAAAGAAAAAATGTCCCAGCCAGTTAGGTCTTTTGTTGTTTGGAGTCTCATTTAAAAGGAAACAGTATTTATATTATCTTGAGTAAGCTCCCTAGAAAGGTTATTAGAAGTACATTGTTTGTCACAATTTTATAACTGTTCTAATTGGTCGTGATTATTTCTGTTCTCTGAAGAAGTCCACATTTATCAAATGAGTTACTTTTTTTAAGTGCAAAAACACTTAACTCCCTTGGCACATTTAGCTTCACTATTGACATGCTCTTTGAAGGAACATAGCAGCCAACTGGCGTATGGCCCGTTTCCTTCCAGTGTGGGAAAGAAAAAGGAATTTTGGCAAGAGATACCTAAGGAGAGCCTTTTATAAAAGTTCCCCAAGAGATTTATAGTCAACTGTGAAATAGACATGACCTCAATTTTTTTTTAATCTCATTTTTAAAGAAAAGGGGGAGCTGTTGCTTTTCTTATGAAGTTTAATTGCAACTGTACTGAAAAGCATTTTTTCCCCTTTTTTGGGGGGTTGGGGAGCCCTATCAGACTGTCATTCTGACTAAGAGAAGGCAGACCTGTGAACTTCATGTGCCTTATTTTTCTAGGAAAATGCAACATGGCAGCAGCGATGGAAACAGAACAGCTTGGTGTTGAGATCTTTGAAACTGCAGAGTGTGAGGAGAATATTGAATCACAGGATCGGCCTAAATTGGAGCCGTTTTATGTTGAGCGATATTCCTGGAGTCAGCTTAGAAAGCTGCTTGCTGATACCAGAAAATATCATGGCTACATGATGGCTAAGGCACCACATGATTTTATGTTTGTGAAGAGGAATGATCCAGATGGGCCTCATTCGGACAGGATCTATTACCTTGGTGAGTATGAAGTCATAGTTTCTGAAAGGAAATGCTTTCTTAATTCAAACAGGCTGGATGCAATTGGCACTCAAATTTTGGTGAATAAATAAGTGAATGAATCAGTGATGGTTCCACCAAAGGAAAAAATAATAATTAAGAGAACTTCAGTTTTGGTGCTGTTTTCATTTTGTTTTGTCCCATTAACTTGATTTTTATTTGCACATAACAAATCATGAATTGATCTGATCTTACTTTCAAAGTAAAGATGCCAGATATTACTTCTTCCTAAAGCTAGTTCAAAGTGCCTTTCCTTAGGAATGGTCAGATTAGGAACACAAATAATAAAAACAGTAGTTTGTTCCCGCTCTCAACAGCTACTGCTTTCATTTTTTTAAACCAAGGCTGGTTTTGGTCTCTTCTTCCTGAGCCCATTCACTCCAGGTTTAAGGTCTGTCTTCATTAAATGTACGATACCACTGATTGACATTTTTGTTTCTTTGTTTGTTTATGCACCTTAAATACTTTACTAAGATGTTGTAAAAGGAATAGGTAGTAAATCCTGAGCAACTATCATGCTTAGGCACAGCTTAGTATTGAAAGAAATGACTAACCTAGCACATCTGTAGACACAGGGCAGTGGGTAAAGAGCTAGTCTTGGAATCAGAAGCCTAGGCTCTGGTATCCTCTCTTTGCTGACTTGTTTACCCTGTGGGTCTCAATTTCCTCATCTATCAAATGAGGGTTAATGTTTATCTCATAGGATTGTCTTAAGTATTAAACATTTTACATGAAAACATTTCCAACTTAAACAAATATTAAGAAACACAATACTGTTCTTGTACAGCCAAACCAAGTTTTATTGTACTGTGGCTAGTTTGAGGAAGGAAACTAAAAAGGGAAAGAAAAAAAATTTGTAGACCCCATTCCTATCCCCCAAGCAGCTGTCTTCATTACAGTATTATTTTTTAGGATTGGAAATAATAGTTGTAAATTATAGTATGCTGCCTAGCATTCACCAACTGGTAATTATTATTTGTATTAGCTTAAGTCCCAAAGGCCTATTCATTAATTGTCGCTCATTGAGCACATTTATTGAGATGATGCTAAAATATTTAGGTAAGTCATCTGAGTAGGAAATATATATATATCTTTCTCAAGAAACTTATGCTATGGTTTTTTTCGGAGGCAGAAAGTCAGACTTTCCTCAGATTGGAGAAGCAATATAAGAAAAGCCCATCCATACTTGCTAAATCAGGCAGCTTGGTTGGAAGAGAGTTTGGGCACAATTAGGGGGGGAACCCTTATATTTAGTATAATAGTTAAAAATTATAGCCATACCATCCATAATTCTTAACTATAAACAAATGTCTCACAAAAATGTTTATGAATTAAACTGCTTAAAGAAAGGGATTTCACTCCCAGTACAATAGTTGAAATGGAATCACAAGCCCATAAATTTTGGAGTTTCCTTTCTGTAGTCACGCTATTTTATTTTCCTAACCCAGAGCCTGAAGGGAATGAATGGTTGTTAGAATAAGGAAGAAAGGATGTGAGAGACAGGAACACTGGAGGAACTGAGGCCTGAGTTGAGTCCCACAGCTAGGGGTTGGGTGGGAAAGGAAGGGCTGAATAGCCAGAGATGTGTTTGAGGGCCGACCTGCTAATGTGCCTTTGTTTATTAAGTTTTTAACAATAGGTTTTCTCCCCTCCTCCAAAGCTGTTTGACATTTTTTTTTTAAAGAGATATTCTCTGCATGAGTCCACATTAGTAATTGTAGATTCATTTTTTTTTAAGTAACTCCAGAGTATTCCATTATATAATTGTGCCATCTTTTACTTAACCAGGCCTCTAGTGATGGGCATTTAGGTTTTTCTGTTTTGGTATTAACAAAAAATAAGGGAGCAGATATCACTGTATTAGATCATTTTTGTACTTAATAGGACTAATTCCAAAGAGTGGAATTATTGGGACAAAAGGTGTACAGATTCTGAATTTGTATTGATATTGCCAAATTGCCCCTCCATTGAGGTTATAGAGTTTACATCCCTGCCAGCATTGTCTCAGAGTATGTATTTCTCTACACCTGTACCAATAGTGAGTAATAAAACTTCTTTTTATCTTTCCCAGTCTGATTGGTGAACAGCAGTTCCTCACTGTAATTTTTTTTAAAATTATTATTGTTTTTTTAATTAACATATAACATTATATTAGTTTCATGTGTACAACATAATGATTCGATATTTATATACATTGTGAAATGATCACTACAGTAAGTCTAGTTAACATCTGTCACCATACATATAGTTAATAAAAAATTTTCTTGTGATGAGAACGTTTAAGATTTATTCTCTTAGCAACTTTCAAATATGCAATATAGTATTGCTGTACATTATATCCCCATATTTCATTGTAGTTTTAATTTTCTTATGAGTGAGGTTGAGCATCCTTTCCCATATTTACAAGGCGTTTGTATTTCTTTTTCTGTGACTGATCTGTTTGTAATCATTGTCTATTTTTTATTGGGTTGTGGGTGCTTTTCTTATTGACATAAAGCACTTTTTTGTACAAGAAGGGAATAACCCATTGTAGTATTTTTCCCTGAGATTTAATGTCTTTTGCCTTTAGTGCCTTTTGCCCTTCTGTAGAAATCTGTGATTTTTTTTTTTTTGGTAGTTAAATTTTTACTTTTTATGTAGTTTTGCATCACATCTAGAAAGGCTTTCTCGGCTCCAAATTATATTTTTTGAAATCTTTATTTACTTTGGACTTCGTTTTGTTCCATTGATCTGTCTGTCAAATGAAGTGCCAATGTTATGCTGCTGTTACTATTATTATTTTTATCGTAACTTTAGATGTTTTACTATTTTATAGTGCTAGTCACCCTTCACCACTCTTTTTCATACTTTCCTTGATTATTTTTGTTTGCTTGTTTTTCTGTGAGAATTTAAAATTAGATTAGAGCTCCTTTCTCCCAATCCTATTTATACTGTTTTAGGATTACATTATATTCATAGATGAAGTTAGGAAAATTGACAATCTTTATAAAATATTGAGCTTTTCAAGAAAGTTGTATGCCATTTCATTTGCTCAAGTCTTTTATATCCATCTGAATATTAATATTTTTCCATGTAAATCTGTTGTTTCAGAAATTTTAATATACTTCGGACACCAATAAATAGCAGTGTGTCAACAGGAAAGAAACAATGGGAAAAGGTCATTTTGTGTTTATACAGAACTGATGTGTGTGTACATAGAATGCGTTGGAAATTTTTATTGGTCAAGGTTGAAGCCAAGGAAGGCATTATGGAACAAGGAGCAGTTTTAAGAGGAGCATTTGAAGTGATTGTGGATGGCTCTCATTTGAGGGTAGATGAGAACCAGCTTTTTCATATTTGCAGGTTGAAAGCTCTTAGAAGGAAAAGGCTTAAGGAGGATATGATCATATTTTGTAAGATTATGAATGGTATGGATAAGTGACTACAGTCTTAAGAATTATGTAACAAAGTAACTCTGGAATGTACAAAATAGATCTAAGGCAAAACTAAGTGCTGAAGTAAATATCAGCTGATACCTGACTTTTTACTCCAAAAGGCAACACAAACTAAGAAAGGTTTAAGAAAAGTTTAGGATAATAAAGGGATAAAGGAATGTGTGGGTATTTGGGGAGTCATCCCCCACCTTTGCAAGGGTTAGCATGGAAGTTACCATGCCCTTCCACAGACTGCCTTCTCTGCCATTATCAGAAACACAAGGCTGAAGATTTGTTCCACTAGAGAGTTTTTGTTCTTCCTGTGTGATTTATTTTCTCTTTCCTTCACTCTCCCCTAGCTTTTTTGGAAGTGATACCTTTCTAGCACCTTTTAGAGTAGAAGGACTTTGTTTTACTTTGAGTTTTCTTTGGTTCACCTCTTCATAACCATGTTGTATTTCTTTTACTTCACTTTGGTATGTAGTTTATTCTACACTGCTGTGATCTTCCCATTCAGTTATTGTATGATTTCACAGAATAGACCTATCTTCTACTTAGTGTAGACCTCTTTCTTTCACAATTCTCGAATAAAGGATAAAGAGACTTTTAACAAATCAGATATCAGATTCTATGTTGTTTTAATATGAATGTACTTTCATTTGAAACTTATTAGTGATTATAGTGGTAGAACATTTATAGTGAAGAAGAACTCAAATTGTTAGACCTATGTATATTTCTAAGCAAATATTTTAAATGATTCATAAAAAGAAGAAGCTTGGTATTCTGAAGTTGTCACAAAGTACCCCCATTTGGAATCTAATGAGTCTATTGCCAACTTGTAAGACACTAACAATTAAAAAAAAAAAAAACTAAAAGTGACACTTATCCTTACATCATCTTATACACTTTTATGTTTTGTTTTGAGAGGGACTAAAATTTGAATATCAAAAGGAAGCCTGAGGATTCTTCTGGGAGCCTGGGTTTTACTGAAGAAAATTACCGTGGCATATGGCATGTGCATCTCCTACTTGTTAACATTCATTATAGGTCCCATAGAATACAAAATTTTGCAGTATATAGAAGGCATTATATACTTACTACTACAATTGTGGTAGATTGCTATTTTTTAAAATAACAAAAAATGATTGTTTCCTTTTATAGCTATGTCTGGTGAGAACAGAGAAAATACACTGTTTTATTCTGAAATTCCCAAAACCATCAACAGAGCAGCAGTCTTAATGCTCTCTTGGAAGCCTCTTTTGGATCTTTTTCAGGTAAGGTTAAACATTGTTATTCCTATGATTTTGTGTATGTTTTTAGATACTGCATTTGTTTAGGGACAGTAATTCAATTGGGGTTTTATATTTGAAGTAGATATGAATCAAAAGGAATTAAAACATTTTTATGTTTTTGCATGTATGACCATGAAATTTGATTTAATTCTCAATATCTGAAACTAGGGATAGTAGATATTACAATTCAGTTTTTTTGTTTTTGTTTTTTTTGGCCGCCCAGTATGGCACGGCATGTAGGTTCTTAGTTCCCCGACCAGGGATCAGCCTGTGTCCCCTGCAGTGGAAGGGCGGAGTCTTAACCACTGGACCGCCAAGGAAGTCCCCAGATTTTTTTTGGCTACCTTTCTCCCTGTTTAACTATCTTTCCCTTCTACAAACTTGCTAGTTATGTAATTCTCACATTTTGGTGCGAGAGTTATTCACATAAAAGAAGTAATGTATATTTCCTGAAAGCTTTTTATTCAAATCTTTAAATTGCATTTGTAGTTCTAATATTTAGTAACAGTACTAATGTAAGGGTTAAATAAAAATACTAAGTTCAGTTTTTTTTCTAAATAGCATAATTCAATTTATGTAAAATCAAAGGTTAGGTTTTTTTTTTTTTCTTCAATATTTTGTCTTTAGACAATATGTAAATGGTTCAAAACATCCCAAGAACAAGATGGTAGTTTGGGTGTGACTGTTTGCCTTTTTAGTTCTCATTTATTATTTTTACATTGAGTATTGAATAGAATATTTGGACTAAATGAACTAAAATGTGATATTTCTCTTAGGAAGTAAAAAAAAAAGGTTCCATGACAACTAATCATTTTGACTGCAACTATTTATCAGGGATGTTGTTTCTTACATTGGTTTGTGACTTTCCTTTAAAACAAAAAAATTCCTTATTCTAAGAACAGTGTGTTGAACTGAAATAGTGGTAGTTTTCTCATGGAAAAGGTTGCAAATTAGTGAGTCAGAGTTTTGGGGGTTTTTTTTAAGCTTTATTATGGAAAATTTCAAACCATACAAAAGTAGAATCCTATGCAAACTAGTTTTAACAATTTTCAAATCTTTGCCATCAGTGTTTCACTGTAGCCTTACCAGTCCTCCCTCACAATCCCTATCCCCACTTTTCAGATTATTATTATTATTTTTTTTTAAGAGTTGGCATTCTTATTTATTTATTTATTTGGTTGCACCAGGTCTTAGTTGCAGCTCGCCAGCTCCTTAGTTGCAGCACATGGACTCCTTAGTTGCGGCAGGTGGGCTCCTTAGTTGTGGCTCCAGGACTCCTTAATTGCGGCTTGCCAGCTCCTTAGTTGTGGCATACGAACTCTTAGTTGCGGCATGCATGTGGGATCTAGTTCCCTGACCAGGGATTCAACCTGGGCCCCCTGCATTAGGAGCACAGAGTCTTATCCACTGCACCACCGGGGAAGTCCCACATCTCGGATTATTTTTAAAGAGTTCCCAAATATGTCATTTCACTCCTAAATAAGTCAGTATGTATCTCTAAAGAATATAGATTCTTTTTAGACATCATCATATCTTAAAAAATCATTGATCATTTCTTCATATAAAATATTCAAATTTCCCTGATTTTTAAATTTCTCTTTTTTTACACTTGATTTGTTAAATCAGAATCTAAGTAAGGTTCATATATTACAATTGATTGATAGGTTTCTTAAGTTTCTCTCACTTTTAATCTATTGCTTTCCTTTCCATCCTTTTTTTCCCCACTGCAGTTTATCTATTGAAGAAAGAGGGTCTGTTTTGCTGATTGTATTCCTGTGGTGTTATTTGATATGTTCTTCAGTCTCCTGTATTCTCTGTAAATATAAATAGGTAGTCAGATCTTGAAGTTTCATCAGACCCAGGTTTCCTCTTTTTTTCTCCCCCAATAATACTTTACAGATCAGAAGAATTGAAAGCAGGGTCTTGAACAAATAATTCTATACCCATATCCATAGCAGCATTATTCACAATAGGCAAAAGGTGGAAGTAACCCAAGTGTCCATGGACAGATGAATAAATAAACAAAATGTGGCATATCTTGGGTTGGCCAAAAAGTTCATTCAGGTTTTTCCAGAACGTCTTTTTTTTAAAAATAAATTTATTTATTTATTTATTTATTATTTTTGGCTTGTTGGGTCTTCGTTGCTGCGTGCAGGCTTTCTCTAGTTGCAGTGAGTGGGGGCTACTCTTCGTTGCGGTGCGTGGGCTTCTCATTGCGGTGGCTTCTCTTGTTGCGGAACATGGGCTCTAGGCATGTGGGCTTCAAGAGTTGTGGCACGTGGGCTCAGTAGTTGTGGCTTGTGGGCTCTAGAGCGCAGGCTTGGTAATTGTGGCTCATGGGCTTAGTTGCTCCGCGGCATGTGGGATCTTCCCGGACCAGGGCTCGAACCCATGTCCCCTGCATTGGCAGGCGGATGCTTAACCACTGTGCCACCAGGGAAGTCCCTCCATAACATCTTATGGAAAAATCTGAACTAACTTTTTGGCCAGCCCAATACATGTGATGGAATATTATACGGCCTTAAAAAAGAAGGAAATTGTGACACGTGCTGCAACATTGATGAACTATGAAGATATCATGATAAGTAAAATAAGCCAGTCACAAAAGGACAAATACTGTCTGATTCCACTTATATGGGGTGCCTAAAGTAGTCAAATAGACTACTAGAATGGTAGTTGCCAGAGGCTAGGGGAAGGAAAAATGAGGAGTTGCTGTTTAATGAGTTTAATGGATATAGAGTTTCAGTTTTGCAAAATGGCAGAGTTCTGGAGATGGGTTGCACAGCAATGTGAGTATAGTTAACAGTAGTGAACGGTACACTTAAAAATTGTTAAGATAGTAAGTTTTATGTTACATATTTTACCACAGTTAACAAAATAATATTTCATAGACAACGTTGTATGCCTCCATCAAAAGTCGTATAGAGCCTTATTTATCTTCTTGTGATGATAGCACCCTTTGATCATTACCTAGATCCATTATAAAACAGTGAAATTTTATCATTCCTTCATCACTTATTAACTGAAAAACTTCTATAAAGAGAAAACTGCTATTCAACAACTATTCAGTTATTCTGAGTTCTAGTTCACAATAGAAGGTCAGGATGTTTCTTGTCCTTTATTTCCCATTTTTCAAATAATCTATGTTCTACAGTCTTATATACGTGATCAGTTAGGGGTTTTGGAGGGTATTTTGTTTTTGTATCTTTATAAACTTACAGTGTAAGCCTGTTTGGTATCTTTTGATCCATTGACAGTTATTATTCTTATTGTACAGATGTCTTATTTTTGGCTGTTGGAATCGCTTTCAACTTGACATGTCAAATCCTTTTGACGAGACCCTGGTAATAGTTGATAGCGCTCTTGCTTTCTGCTGTGAAGATGTGTCATGATCATCCTTCACATTGCTTATCCCATGCTTAGCATCAGCCATTTCTCTCTAGTTCCTTTAGGGCAAAGTGGTGTTAAGAGACCATGATCTGGGTATTAGAGATGCTTATTATTATTAGGTTGTTAATTGTTTCTAGGTCTTTTTATTGGGCAAACTAGGGAATACATACATTGTTTGTGTGGGTGTGGGTGTGTGTGTGTGTTTGAAATGTACAGATCACCAGGAAGTCATATCAATTCAGATAAGATGTAAGGTCAGACTGATATATCCAGTTAAGATATTGCACTACAGGATTTTTCTTTAACCTCATTTATCCTACATATGAATTTTCTTTCTCTGGTGCCCAAGGTCCTGTTTTAAACAACAGTATGATTACTCATTTGCTTTACTCCATACTTACTACACACAAAACAGTTTTAAAATAACAAATGAATCAGTGCTAATTACTTAACAGTAACTTGGAATTGGTCTTCTCTGTGTGGTCATGCTATCAGTTCTATACAATTAGATTCATTTGCTTCATTTTGTTTTCAAGTGTTAGGAATTCCTTTGTTTTTAATTTAATTTTTGTAGAAAATAGTTATATGGTTCCAAAGTCAGATCTACAAAACCAGAAGTATTCAGAGAAGCTCCCTGTCTCCTCTACCCTATTTCTCGCCCTCTCCTTCTGGATAATCTTTGTGTTTTTAAATGGCTTATCCTTCTTTTTTTAAAAATATAAGCGACTACGTAGATATTCCTATCCCCATTAGATAAATAGTAACATACAGTATACATTTTCTCCACCTTGCAATTTTCAAATAACAATGTATCCTTCAAATCACTCCGTAAGAATATATAGTCAGTCCTCCATATCCACGGGTTCAGCATCCTTGGATGCAGAGGACCAGCTGTACTAAGCCATTTTATAATCTGAGGGACTTGAGCATCCACAGATTTTGGTATCCATGGGGGTGGGGGGTGTCCTAGAACCAATCACCCACAGATTCTGAAGAACAACTGTATACATAATCTATTTCTTTTTACATCTGTGTTGTGTTGTACAGACAAATCATGTTCAACCAGTTCCCTCTTGATGGACATTTTAGTTATTTTCAATCTTTGTATTACAGATAGTAGTGCAGTAAAATGGCTTGGGCTTTTTACATTTTTGCCAGTGTATCTTTAAGCTAGATTCTTAGAACTGAAATCACTGGACCAAAATGTATATGGTTTTGTAATTTTGCTAGATATTATCAAATTTTCTTCCATAGGAGCTGTGCCATTTTGAATTTCCATCAGTAAGGTATAAGTGTGCCTGTTTTCCCAGAGACTCTCCAACACAGTATGTGGTCAGACATTTGGATTTTTTGCCAATCTGATAGATAGAAATGGTATCCCAGTGTAGTTTAATTTGCTTTTCTTTTATAGGCAAAGTTGATCATCTTTTATCTCTAACCCATTTTTCTGTGGCGTGATTGGTCTTTTTCTTCATTTTTAGGAGTCTTTTATATACTGGAGATATTAACCCTTTGTCTGTGATATAGTTTCGGATGTTTTCCTGAAGTTGTAATTTGTATTTTTACTTTCTTTATGGTGTGTGTGTGTGTGTGTGCACACGCCATGTGGAAGATTTTTGTGTAATAAAATTTATCCATCTTTTTGGTATTGCTTCAAGAATTTGTGTCTTCTGTCATAGGACAGTTTTTCTACACCCAAGTTATAAAAGAATTTACCCATGTTTTCATCCAGTGCTTTATATGGTTTCTTATATGGTTTTATTTTTTAAAGCTTTATTGAGGTATAATTGGCATATAAAAAGTTGCAAATATTAAAGTGTACAATTTGATAGATTTGGATGAACATTTGATGTACCTGTGAAACCCTTACCTCAGTCATTACCCTCAGAAGTTTCCTTGTACTGGTTTGTATTCTCCCCTACCCACCCATTCAGTGGTACAGGCAACCAATGTACCAGTCTTGCACAGTCCTTCATAAGATTTATCTCTAAATATTTCATATTTCTTTATTCTATTGTAAATGGCTTTGTTTTCTAATTTCAATTTCTGGTTGATCATTGCTAGTATTTCTTTTTAACTTTCTAAGTGCTTTTTCACTTTTTTTTTTAATTGTAGTTGATTTACAATGTTGTGTTAGTTTCTGGTGTACAGCAGTGATATATATATATATATATATATATATATATATATATATATATATATATATATATATATATATATATATATATATTCTTTTTAGATTCTTTTCCTTTAGAGTTTATTACAAGATACTGAATATAGTTCCCTGTGCTATACAGCAGGGCCTTGTTGTTTATCTATTTTATGTATAGTAGTTTGTATCTGCTAATCCCAAACTCCTAATTTATCCCTCCCCCACCTTTCCCCTTTGGTAACCATAAGTTTATTTTCTATGTCTGTGAGTCTGTTTCTGTTTTGTAAATAAGCTCATTTGTATCTTTTTTTTTATATTCCATGTATAAGTGATACCATATGATATTTGTCTTTCTCTGTACTTCACTAGTGTGATCATCTCTCAGTCCATTCATGTTGCTGCAAGTGGCATTATTTCATTCTTTTTTTATGGCTGAGTGGTATTCCATTCTGTGATGTATGTATATCACATCTTCTTTATCCATTCATCTGTTAATGGACGTTGAGGTTGCTTCTATGTCTTGGCTATTGTAAATAGTGCTGCTGTGAACAGGGTTTTTCTTTTTTAATTTGTTAATATGGTAAAACAAAACATCACTTGATTGTTGAGTGTTAAACCAATCTTGCATTCCTGGGATAAAGCCCACTTGGTTCTAATTTATTATCCTTTTAAATATTGTTGGATTCAATTTGCTAATATTTTGTTTAGATTTTTTTATATCTATGTTAATGAGGAATATTGGTCTGTAGTGTTCTTTTCTTGAAATTTGTCTGATTTTGGTAATAGTGTTATGCTAGCCACAGAATAAGTTGGGAGCTATTTCCTCCTTTTTAATTTTCTAGAATTTGTTTGGTAGAATTCACCAGTGAAGCCATCTGGACCTGTAATTTTCTTTGTGGAAAGGTTTTTAACTACAAATTCAATTTCTTCCTTAGATGTCGTGCTATTCATATTATGTTATTTCTTTTTGAGAAAACTTTGGTTGTTTGTGTCTATTAAGAAGTGTTTTCATTTCATGTAAGTAATCAAATTTATTGGCATAAGTTTCATAATATTCTCTAATCTTTTCAATGTCTGTAAGAATCTTTGGTGATGTCCCTCTCTTATTCCTGATATTTTGTGTAATTTGTGTCTTCTCCACTCCCAGCCTTTTTTTTTTCCTAATAAATCTGGCTAAGAGTTTATCAGTTTGGTTTCATTTATTTTTCTCTGTCATTTTGTTTTTTTCTATTTCATCATTTTATGCTCTAAACTTTATTAGTTCTTTTCTTCTGCTTACTTTGGATTTTGTTTGTTCTCCTTTTTCTAGTTTCATAAGGTGGTAGCTGAGGTCACTAGTCTGAGACCTTTCTTCTTTTCTTATATAGGCACTTAATGTTATAAATTTCCCTTTAAGTACCACATTAGCTGTAGCACATACGTTTTGATATGTTGTGTTTCCATTTTCATTTAGTTCAAAATACTTCCTATTTCCCTTTAACCCATAAGTTATTGAGAAGTGTACTATGTAGTTTCCAAATATTAGCATATTTTTCAGAAATTTGATTTCTAATTTAATTCCACTCTGATCCAAGAACATACTTTGTATGACTTAAATCTTTTCAATTTTTTTTTTTTTTTTTTTTTTTTTTTGCGGTACGTGGGCCTCTCACGGTTGTGGCCTCGCCCGTTGCAGAGCACAGGCTCCAGACACGCAGGCTCAGCAGCCATGGCTCACAGGCCCAGGCGCTGCATGGCATGTGGGATCCTCCCAGACTGGGGCACAAACCCGTGTCCCCTGCATCGACAGGCGGACTCTCAACCACTGTACCACCAGGGAAGCCCTCTTTTCAATTTTTTAAGTCTTGTTTTATGGCCCTGAATGTGGTCCATCCTTGTACGTATTCTGTGTTCACTTGAAAAGAATATATGTTCTGTTTTTGTTGGGTCTATAAATGACCATTAGATCAAATTGGTTTATTGTATTGTTAGTCTTCTATGTCTTTACTGATTTTCTATTTGTTCTATCAGTTATTGAGAGAGAATGTTGAAATCCCCATCCATAATTGTAGATTTGACTGTTTCTCATTGCAGTTCTATTAGTTTTTCCTTTAGTATATATTTTGAAGCTATGTTATTAGGGTTATAAGTGGATAGGATTGTTATATCCTATTCGTAAATCTGCTGCTTTCTTGGTTTGAAATGACCTTCTTTATTTCAAGCAATATTCTTTACTCTGAAGTTTACTTTGATGTTAATATAGTCCCTCTAGCTTCCTTTTGATTACTGTTAGCATAGAATAAGCTTTTCCATTAAAAAAATTTTTTTACTGGCTTTGTTGAGATATAATTCAAATACCATACAATTCGTTCAAAGTATACAATTCAATGTTTTTTAAGTGTATTCAAAGGGTTCTGTCACCATCATCACCATCTAATTTTAGAACTTTTTGTCATCTGCAAAAGAAACTCATTAGCAGTCATTCCCCATCCTTTCACACTCTCTACCCCCAGGCCAAGGCAACCACTAATCTACTTTGAGTCTCTATAGATTTGCCTATTCTGAACATTTCATATAAATGGAATTGTATAATATGTGGGCCTTCATGACTGGTTTTTTTCTCTTAACACAGTGTTTTCTGGATTCATTCACACTATAGCAGGTAATAATGCTTCGTTTATTTTTATGACTGAATAATATTCCATTGTATGGCTAGACTACATCTTATTTATCCATCAGTTTATGGATAAAGTTGGGTTGTTTCAGCTTTGGAGCTTATATGAGTAATGCTGCTTTTAATGTTCAAATGCAAGATTTTGTGTAGATTTGTTTTCAGTTCTCTTGGGTATATATCTAGGAGTGGAATTACTGGGTTATGTGGTAACTCTGTGTTTACATTTTTAAGGAACTACTAAATTGCTTTCCACGGCAGCTGCATCATTTTACATTCCCACCAGCTATGTATAAGGGTTTTAATTTCCTACAGCCTCACCAACACTTGTTGTTGTCCGTCATTTTGATTATAGCCATCCTAGTGGATGTGAAGTGATATCTCATTGTTATTTAATTCGCATTTCCCTAATGACCAGTAATGCTGACCATTTTTTCATGTGTTTATGGGCCATTTGTGTACCTTCTTTAAAGAAATGTCTGGGGAGGGCTTCCCTGGTGGCATAGTGGTTAAGAATCCGCCTGCCAATTGCAGGGGACACAGGTTCAAGCCCTGGTCCGGGAAGATCCCACATGCCGTGGAGCAGCTAAGCCCGTGCGCTGCAACTACTGAGCCTGCGCTGTAGAACCCGCAAGCCACAACTACTGAGCGCACGTGCCACAACTACTGAAGCCCACACACCTAGAGCCCATGCTCCACAACAAGGGAAGCCACAACAACGAGAAGCCCAAGCACTGCAACAGAGCGTAGCCCCAGTTTGCTGCAGCTAGACAGGAAGCCTGCATGCAGCAACAAAGACCCAAAGCAGCCAAAAATAAATAAATAAATAAAATTAATTAATTTAAACAAAAAAGAAAAGAAATGTCTGGGGAATTCCCTGGTGATCCAGTGGTTAGGACTCTGCACTTCCACTGCAGGGAGCCCGGGTTCGATCCCTGGTTGGGGAACTAAGGTCCGGCAAGCTGCATGACGAGGCCTAAAAAAAAAAAAGGTCTGTGCAAGTCCTTTGCCATTTTAAATTGGGTCTTTTTAATGTTGAATTGTAAGAGTTCTTTATGTATTCTAGATACTGGACTTTCTTTTCTCCCATTCTGTGGATTGTCTTTTTATCTTTCTCTTTAATTGCAGTAATCATTAATTTATTAGTAGAAAATCAGCCATAATTACCTTTGGCAAGTATTTAGTACTATAATCATTAATTTAAATCTATACATTTAAACACATTTTGATCTCTCCTTTATCGAGATAAGACATTTTTGTGACTTCCCCTTTTTTCTATTCTTCATTTACCTTACTCTGAAGTTCTTATACCTTCATTTAAAAAAATTATGGACATAATACACATAATATAAAATGTATCATCTTAACCATTTTTGAGTGTACATTAGTACATAAGTGGCATTAAGTACATTCACATTGTCGCAAGTATCACCGCCATCCATCCACAGAACTCTCTGTCTTGCAAAACTGTAATACTATACTCGTTAAACAATAACTTCCCATTACCTCTCTGCCAAGCCCCTGGCAACCACCATTCTACTTTCTGTTCCTATGAGTATGACTACTCCAGGTGCCTCATAGAAGTAGAATCATACAGTATTTGTCCTTTTGTGACTGGCTTATTTCACTTAGCATAATGTCCTTAAGGTTTATCCATGTTGTAGCATATGTCAGAATGCTAAATAATATTCTGTTGTATGTATATACCACATCTTGTTTGTGTATTCATCCATTAATAGACACTTAAAGTGCTTCTACCTTTTGGCTATTATAAATAATGCTCCTATGAAGATGGGTATACAAATATCTTTTCATGTCCCTGCTTTCGATTCTTTTAGGTATATATTCAGAGATGGAATTGCTGGATCATATGATAATTCCATTTTTATATTTTTGAGGAACTGCCATACTGTTTTCCACGCACCATTTTACATTCGCACTAGCAGTGCCCAAGAATTCCAATTTCTCCACATCCTTGCCAACGCTTACTATTTTCTGGCTTTTTGATAGGAGCCATCCTAATGAGTATGAGGTAGTATCTCATTGTGGTTCGATTTGCTTTTCCCTAATGATTAGTGATATTGAGCATCTTTGCATGTACTTATTGGCCATTTGTATATCTTCTTTGGAGAAATGTCTAATCAAGTCTTTTGCCCACTTTGTTAACCAGGTTGTTTGCAGTTTTTGTTGTTTACTTTCTTGATAATGTCCTGTTGTTTGAATAGGGACCACCAAAAGGATATGTCCAAGTCCTAAAGGTGTCTTTGAATATGATCTAGTTTAGAAATAGGGTCTTTGCAGATGTAATTAAGTATCTCAAGATGAAATAATTCTGGATTTAGGGTGGGCCCTAAATACAATCATTGATGTTCTTATAAGAGAAGGGAAAGGGAGATTTGATACAGGAGGTGAAAGCCATGTGAAGAGTAGGCAGAGATTAGAGTTATAGTGCCATAAGCCAAGGAATCCCTGGAGCCACCGGAAGCTGGAAGAGGCAAGGAAGTATTCTCCCCTAGAGCCTTTGGAGGAAGTCTGGCCCTGCTGACACCTTAATTTTGCTTCTGCCTTCAAAACTGTGAGAGAATAAATGTCTTTTGTTTTCAGCCACTATGTTTGTGGTAATTTGTTAACAACAGCCCTAGGAAACTAATACAAGTCCTTTGACGCACAAAATTTTTAAATTTTGATGAAATCCAATCAATCTATTTTTCATTGATTGCTTGTGCTTTTGGTGTCATACTTAAGGAACTTACTTAATCCAATATCACACAGATTTCCATCTATATTTTATTATATAAGACTTTTATAGTTTTAGCCCTTACATTTAGATCTTTGATCTATTTTGAGTTAATTTTTATGTATAGTGTGAGATAGGAGTCCGAATTAATTCTTTTACATGTGGAATCCAGTTGTCCTAGCACCATTTGTTGAAAGGCTATTCTTTCCCCTTGGAGTGGTCTTAGCACCTTTGTTGAAAATCAGTTGACCATAAATGTATGGATCTATTCCTGGACTCTCAATTCTATTCCACTGGCCTATTTATTCATATGCCAGTATCATGCTGTCTTGATTAATGTGGCTACATTGTACTAACTTTTGAAATTGGAAAATGTAAGGGTTTTTTTTCAAGATTATCTTGAAATTCCATATGAATATTAGCATCAGCTTATGCATATCTGGAAAGAAGGCAGTTGGAACTTTGATAGGCATTCTAATGAATCTCTAGATTAATTTGGGGTCTACTGCCATCTTTATTATCTTCAGTCTGTGGACATGGGATGTCTTTCCATTTATTTAGATTTTAAAAAATTTCTTTAAATAGTATTTTACAGTGTTCTGTATACAAGTCTTGTACTTCTTTGGTTAAATTTATTTCTAAGTATTTTATTCTTTTTGATGAAGTTTTGAATGGAGTTTTCTTAATTTCATTTTCCAACTTCTAGTTGATATTGCAATTGATATTCGTATATCAATCTTGTATCCTGCAACTTTGCTGAACACATTTATTAGTTCTAATTATTTTTTGTAGATTTTTTAGGGTTTTCTATATATCACGCATCATCTGTGAATAGAGATGGTTTTCATTCTACCTTTCCAACCCAGAAGCTTTTCATTTCTTTCCTTACCTAATTGCCCTGGCTAGAACCACTAGTACAATGTTGGGTAATAGTGGAGAGCAGACGTCCTTTTTTCCCCCGATCTTGATGGAAAAACTTTCAGGTTTTCACAATTAAGAATTACATTAGCGGGCTTCCCTGGTGGCGCAGTGGTTGAGAGTCCGCCTGCCGATGCAGGGGACACGGGTTCGTGCCCCGGTCTGGGAGGATCCCACATGCCGCGGAGCCTGCGCGTCCGGAGCCTGGCTCCGCAATGGGAGAGGCCACAACAGTGAGAGGCCCGCATACTGCAAAAAAAAAAAAAAAAAAAAAAAGAATTACATTAGCTATGGGTTTTTCATTGATGCCCTTTATCAGACTGAGATAGTTCCCCATTATTTCTAGTTTGTTGAGTGCTTTTATCATGAAAGGGTGTTGGTTTTTGTCAAATGACTTTTCTGGGTCTATTAAGAAGGTCACATTTTTCCATTATTATATTAATATGGTGTATTACATTGGTTGGTTTTTATGTGTTGAACCAAATTTGCATTCCTGGGATAAATCCCACTTGGTCACTTATAATCCTTTTAATACGCTTCTGTATTCAGTTCGTCAGTATTTTTTTTTTGATGATGATTAAACCTAATTATTCCAGTAAATATGTTAAAAATTGAGTAAATATTCCAATTTTCAAAGAAAAATTGTCAGAGTGAATTTTCTTTTTTTTTCCCATGGTTTGAGCAAATATTGCAGTTCTGCAACAATGCTGATTTTATTTGTCAAATTTAAATTTTCCTAAACATATAGCTCTAGAATGCTCTTCTATTTAGGTTAGATATGGGCACCATATTTAACTGTCCAATTATATATATATATATATATATATATATATATATATATATATTTTTTTTTACATCTTTATTGGAAGTTTGTCGGTATTTAATTGAGGATTTTTGTGTCTATAGTCATAAGAGATATTGGTCTGTAGTTTTATTTCCTTGTTATGTCTTTGTCTGGTTTTGGTATCAGGGTAATGCTGACCCCATCAAATGTTATAAAGTGTTTGCTCCTGTTCTTTTTCTTTTTTTTAAGAAGAGTTTGAGAAGGATGGGTCTTAATTCTTCTTTAAACATTTAGTAGAACTCATCAGTAAAGCCATCTAGTCCTGGACTTCTTTGTGGGAAGCTTTTCGATTACTAACTCAAATCTCTTTATTCATTATAGGTCAATTCAGATTTTCTGTCTCTTCTTGAGTCAATTTTGGTGGTTTGTGTGTTTCTGGGAATTTAACCATTTCATCTACATTATCTAATTTGTTGCTATTCACTTATTCATACTATACCTTTATAATCCTTTTTAACCCCATAAGATCGTTAGTAGCAACTCTCTTTCATTCTTGATTTTAGTAAATTGAGTCTTCTCTCTTTTTGTATTTTTGGTCATTCTAGCTAAATCTGTCAAATTTGTTGATCTTTTTAAAGAACCAATTTTTGGTTTTGTTGAGCTGTATTATTTTTCTGTTCTCTATTGTTTATTTCCAGTTTGATGTGTATTATTTCCTTCCTTCTGCTTGCTTTGGATTTAGTTTGCTCTTTTATTCCAGTATCTTAAGGTGGAAGGTTTTGTTTGTCTGTTTTTTATGCCACGTGGCTTGCGGGATCTTAGTTCCCCCACTAGGGATAGAACCTGGGCCCCTAGCACTGGAAGCACAGAGCCCTAACCATTGGACCACCAGGGAACTCCCTTAAGGTGGAAGGTTATTGATTTGAGATCTCTTTTTTTTTTTTTGTGGTACGCGGGCCTCTCACTGTTGTGGCCTCTCCCATTGCAGAGCACAGGCTCCGGATGCGCAGGCTCAGCGGCCATGACTCACGGGCCTAGCTGCTCCGTGACATGTGGGATCTTCCTGGACTGGGGCACGAACCCGTGTCCCCTGCATCGGCAGGCGGACTCTCAACCACTGCACCAACAGCGAAGCCCGAGATCTTTTTTAATATAGGCACTTATAAATTTCCTCCTGAGTACTGCTTTTGTTGCATCCCTTAAGTTTTGGTATATTGTGTTTTCTTTTATCTCAAAGTATTTTTTGATTTCCTGTGATTTCTTCTTTGACCTATTGGCTTCCCCCTCCATGTGCCAACATCTGGGACAACTGTAAGGCACACCTCATTTGGTTCCCATTTCTCAGGGATTGCTGTCCTTTGTTGTCTGATGTCCAGTGTCTTGAAAACATGATTTCATATATTCTGTCCATTTCTGAGTTGTTTCAGATACGAGAACATACCTCGTCCCTGTTACTCCATCTTGGCTAGAAGTGGAAGTTGGTTTCATTTTTAACATTTAAATCTCTGACCCTTTTGGAATATGTGGGAAGTGGATCCAGTGTTATCTTTTTGCATATGGCTATGCAGTAATTCCAACTGATAAAATTTAAATCAGTAATCACTGATTTTAACATTTCATCTTTTACCCACCACTTTTTTCTTATTAATTTCTGTATTCAGCTTTCTATTTTGGATTTTCTACTCTGTACCATTGTTCATTTTGTTTATTCATGTTTTAATTTTTTAATATCTGGTAAAGCTAACCTTGTTCCTCATAATAGATCTTTTTCAGGGTTCTTTTTATCATCTTGCTTGATACTCTTTCAAATAATAAATTTTATAATCACAAAGTTATAAATGCAGAGTTCTCTTGTGAAAGTTAATTTCTTAGCTCTGAAATGTCTTGTGTTCTGATTATTAAACATTAAGACATGTTAAGGGGACTTCTCTGGTGGCACAGTGGTTAAGAATCTGCCTGCCAATGCAGGGGACACAGGTTCGATCCCTGGTCTGGGAAGATTGCACATGCCACTGAGCAACTAAGCCCATGCACCACAACTACTGAGCACACGCACCGCAACTATTGAAGCCCGTGAGCCGCAACTACTGAGCCCACATGCTGCAACTACTGAAGCCCACGTGCCTAGAACCCATGTTCTGCAACAGGAGAAGCCACCTCAATGAGAAGCCTGCACATTGCCACAAAGAGTAGCCCCCGCTCACTGCAACTAGAGAAAGCCCTTGTGCAGCAACAAAGACCCAAAGCAGCAAAAAAAAAAAAAAACCAAACCTGAGACATATTAAGTATGGATCAAGTCTGATGACGTTCAGGGAGAATAAGAGGGAGAAATTAAAATATAATTATATACTCAAAATTGCTCTTGGTGTCAACAGAAACAGTCTTAAAAGATATTTAAAACAAAAAGATTAGAATTAATAAAACATTGAATTTTCTAGTTTTTTCTTTTGGAGCCTAACACACACATACATACATGTATATATACACATATATATGTATATATGAATTTAAACATTAATAAAAAAGTACTACAATGGATATAAGAAAACTAGGTAGATTTTTAGCAGGATTCCAAGGTTGTCTCATTTTTAACTTCACTTGACATTATTTTAAGTTTGCAAGTATACACATGTATTTGCCATCCTTGAACAACGTTTACTTTCAGTATGCTGGCTTAATTTTGGAGACATACATTTCTGCCAATGAACTTGGCTACTTTTATTTTATTTTTTAAATTTTTTGTTAGCATATAGTTGATTTACAATGTTGTGTTAGTTTCAGGTGTACAGCAAAGTGAATCAGTTATACATATACATACATCCACTTTTTTTTAGATTCTTTTCCCATATGGGCCATTACAGAGTACTAAATAGAGTTTCCTGTGCTATACAGTAGGTCCTTATTAGTTATCTGTTTTATATATAGTAGTGTATATATGTCAATCCCAGTCTCCCAGTTTATCCCTCCCCACCCCCCTTACCCCCTGGTCACCATAAGTTTGTTTTCTACATCTGTAACTCTATTTCTGTTTTGTAGATAAGTTCATTTGTACCCCCTTTTTTTTTTAGATTCCACATATAAGCGATACCATATGATATTTGCCTTTGACTTACTTCACTCAGTATAACAATCTCTAGGTCCATCCATGTTGCTGCAAATGGCATTATTTTGTTCTTTTTTATGGCTGAGGAATATTCCATTGTATATATGTACCACATCTTCTTTATCCATTCCTCTGTTGATGTACATTTAGGTTGCTTCCATGTCCTGGCTGTTGTAAATAGTGCTGCAGTAAACACTGAGGTGCATGTATCTTTTCAAATTATGATTTTTTCCGGATATATAAACTTGGCTACTTTTATTTTTTTTATTTTTTTTTAATTAATTTATTTATTTTTTTTACTTTGGCTGCACTGGGTCTTTGTTGTGACATATGGATGTGGGCTTAGTTGCCCCACGGCATGTGTGGATCTTAGCTCCCTGACCAGGGATCTAACCTGCGTCCCCTGCATTGGAAGGTGGATTCTTAACCACTGGACCACCAGGGAAGTCCCTGAACTTGGCTACTTTTAAAGTATTAGTCCTTGGGAGTTCCCTGGGAGTCTAGTGGTTGGGACTCTGCGCTTCCACTGTGGGGGGCCGGTGTCTGATCCCTGGTCAGGGAACTAAGATCCTGCAAGCCATGGCATGGCCAAATAAAATAACATAATATGACATAACATAAAATAGTATTAGTCCTTGGTAGCAGAAACCATGTCTGTTTCCCTTATTTACCATTCCTTTATCCCCTTATTTATCATAAAGAAATCTTAGTGAGGGAAGATGTGGATGTAAATTGTTTTTTTTTTTTTTTTCGGTACGCGGGCCTCTCACTGCTGTGGCCTCTCCCGTTGCGGAGCACAGGCTCCAGACGCGCAGGCTCAACGGCCATGGCTCAGCGGCCCAGCCGCTCCACGGCATGTGGGATCTTCCCAGACCGGGGCATGAACCCGCGTCCCCTGCATCGGCAGGCAGACTCTCAACCACTGCGCCACCAGGGAAGCCCCCTGGATGTAAATTTTTTAAACTGGCACTTATTAGATTTTACTATATATTGTTTTTTAATTTTATATATGTGTCAAATAATATTTTTAGTTTGGGAAGGTGCCTCTTCATCATCAATCATTGATTACAAATATTCTTTGAGGGAGATTTTAACAGATGCTTTAGGTAGGAAAGCAAAAATCAGACAGATTCTGCTCTCAAGTTTTTTTTTTTTTTTTTTTTGATCTATTTCTAGTCAGAAATACTGAAAAAAAGTGAAAAACAAAACCATAGCCAAATGAGTAAAAGAGATAGTAACTCATATAAATTTCAAAGAAGAGATCACTGTACACCATAGTGGATCAGGAAACTTTCCTGGCCAACGTTGAATTAGGGCTAAGGTTTTGGGATATCAGTAAAACTTGGATGGATAGAAAGAAAAATGGCCGCAGGTGGGAGGGGGGCGTGATGGAACAAAGGCCAGGAACAGACACCGCATATTGGGTTTTACATCATTGGTGTGACAAGCCTGACCTAAGGTTTTATTAAAGCAGTATTAGTAGATTAGTGGAAAGGTACTAATGACAGCTGATATTTGAGAACTGTACTCTGTGCCAATCATTGTGCTAAACATTTTACATATTTTTATCTAAGTTAATCTTCACAAAGCTGAAGTAGATGATTTATTACTACTTTGAAAGTGAAGAAAATTACTTTTGAAGAAATTAAACTACTTGCCCAAAGTCAGACTTCTAATGAGAGTCAAAGCCTAGATTCAAACTGCTTGACTTCAGAGTCTGCTCTTTTTTTTTTTTTTTTTGCGGTACGCGGGCCTCTCACTGCTGTGGCCTCTCCCGTTGCGGAGCACAGGCTCCGGACGCGCAGGCTCAGCGGCCATGGCCCACGGGCCCAGCCGCTCCGCGGCATATGGGATCCTCCCAGACCAGGGCACGAACCCGTATCCCCTGCATCAGCAGGCGGACTCTCAACCACTGCGCCACCAGGGAGGCCCCAGAGTCTGCTCTTAAGTGCATGCAGAACTGCTATATTACATTTAAGTTGTAGAAGATCTTGAATGCCAAGCCAAGGTGATGAGACTTAATTCTTGCTCTCTAATGTATACAGTAGTCGTCTAGGGACACTTTACCAAGAAATTTTTCAGCAGACTTCCTGAAATTAATCTATTTAAAGTTGCTGGCAAATTTTGGGGTCACTCAAAATGTAAACCCAATAATATTGGAGTTGCTAGAATTTCAGTGCTAAAAGCAAAAAGCCACCTTTCAGAAGACTGGAATGTGAGACTTTCTTTCTGTATTAGGCAACACTGGACTATGGAATGTATTCTCGAGAAGAAGAGCTATTGAGAGAAAGAAAACGAATCGGAACAGTTGGAATTGCTTCTTATGATTATCACCAAGGAAGTGGAACATTTCTATTTCAAGCTGGTAGTGGAATTTATCACGTAAAAGATGGAGGGCCACAAGGATTTACTGTAAGTTGATGTTACTACTTGATAAATCTGTTTTTGGGTCCTAAAGTTATTTGTGTCCAAATCAGAAAGGTAATTAAACAAACTAAAAAATTCTTTTCACCAATTGTTTACTACTAATTTAGTAGTAAAGAAAACAAGAAACATGTGTATTAATTTCCAATTTTAAGAATTAATAATTTTTTCAGCGACATTAGTATACAATTTTTAAAATACTAAAAACACCTACTGTGTAGGAAGAATTAGTAAAGGGCATCAGTGCCATTTTTTGAGTAAGTGCTGAGGTGGATTTTCGAAGATAATGATATCACAGGGCAATCCCTCTTTGGTTTCCCTAAAAGCTTGATTGATCTCAGTAAATGGTTCTAAATGTTTGATTGTATTCTAGGCAATTTTAATGTGATAGCAGAACTATTCTTCTGATAGAATTGTGATGATTCTAGCTTTCATTACATTTTTATGAGCAAATTATTTTATACTGGTAAAATTAATTAGAAATATTTAATAAGTGAAATAGTCAAATAAGTGTTTAATAAAAGCATGTAACAAATGATAATTACTCTGTTTAAACAGGTTTGGACAACAGAATTTATGAAGTGCTCTTATTTTGTCTTTATTTCTGCTCCTGTTATGCTTAGCTTATTAATTCATAGAAAAAAATGAGTCCTTTCTTATAAGTTAAGGCATATGAAAGTACATTTTTCTGGAGAGCAGTTATTGTAGTTGATATTGTACTTGGGATTATTATTCATTTTATAGGAAGGGTGATGGTAAACAAATGTGTATCAGCCTGATACTTGCCTTTAAATGTTGTTTACTTTTCTAGCAACAACCCTTACGGCCCAATTTAGTGGAGACTAGTTGTCCCAACATTCGGATGGATCCAAAATTATGCCCAGCTGATCCAGACTGGATTGCTTTTATACATAGCAATGATATATGGATATCCAACATTGTAACGAGAGAAGAAAGGAGGCTTACTTATGTGCACAATGGTAATTCAAGTTCTTCAAATCTACTTTCCTGAAAAGTATTTTTAAAATTTAATTTGCTTTTGCTTACATTTTCCAATTGAAACTTGCTGGGTGATCTTTATATTTTAAACTTAAATCTTTAAAATGAAAAAAGACAAAAGTACAGTGGATAACTGGTATGTACCACCTATATAATGCTCCCTTGTTTTAAGGGTCATTTTCAGACAGCACAACAGTAGCACCTCTGACCTGATTGTTCTTTTAGCCTAATAAGACTACCAGAGTTTTCCCCAAAACTGTTCTTTTTTTTTTTTTTTTTTTTAATTTGTATTTTTGGTTGTGTAGAGTCTTAGTTGTGACACACGGGATCTTCATTGCAGCATGCGGGATCTTTCGTTGCAGTGCTCGGGCTCTTTGTTGCGGTGCACAGGCTTCTCTCTAGTTGTGGCTTGCGGGTTCCCTCTCTAGTTGTGGTGAGCAGGCTCCAAAGCGCGTGGGGTCTGTAGTTTGCGGCTCACGGGCTCAGTTGCCCTGTGGCATGTGGGATCTTAGTTCCCCGGCCAGGGATCGAACCTGCGTCTCCTGCACTGTAAGGCAGATTCTTTACCACTGGACCACGAGGGAAGTCCCAAAGCTGTTCTGATTAAAATAAAATTTAATTTAAAAAATTAATCTTGTTTTTAGGAAAACAAACAGAAAAATCTAGTACACACTATAAAAACTACCTAAAAATTTGTCTCCCCTTTTGCAGAGCCTGCTTAGTTATTTTGTCCTAATAGGAAAAATAAAACTTTCTGTATTGTGGAAATATTTAATTTTTATTGAAGTGACTATAATAATGCTAAGCAGTACTGAAAGCACAGAAAAGATGTGTATGTTTTTCTCCAAAGCTTTTATACAAATGAAAGATGGGAAATAGTGTACTGCTTCTTTTTTTTTTTTTTGAACATGTGAAATAGACCATTTTAAAATTTTTTAATTAACTAATTTTGGGGGTGCTGCATTGGATCTTTGTTCCTGCACGCGGGCTTTCTCTAGTTGTAGCGCGTGGGCTTTCTCTAGTCATAGCGAGCGGGGTCTACTCTTCGCTGTGGTGCACAGGCTTCTCATTGCGGTGTCTTCTCTTGTTGCGGAGCACGGGCTCTAGGCGTGCAGGTTTCAGTAGTCGTGGCTCACGGGCTCTAGAGTGCAGGCTCAGTAGTTGTGGCGCACGAGCTTAGTTGCTCCGCAGCATGTGGGATCTTCCTGGACCAGGGATCGAACCCGTGTCCCCTGCATTGGCAGGCGGATTCTTAACCACTGAGCCACCAGGGAAGCCCTAAGTGTGTGTTTAGATAGGAAGGTAGGTAGAGAGTAAGCAACATCACTCTTAACCCTCTTATTCACAGTAGGTTTCCAAGTGAAAGTCCCCTTTGGGGTGGGTATAGTCAGTTGGCCTGTGCATTTGTTTATTCTCTGCCTCCTATAATAGAGGAATTTAAAGGTAACTTAATACCAACCTCTACTCTCAAAGGACATATCTTATTGGGAGAACAAGATGATACCACTTATTCATCTAATTAATCTTAGTAATTGAGGTCTGTAGTAAGTGATAGGGAGATATAAATGAGCGATACATAGTCTCACATCTAAAGGAGAACAAAATATAAAGCAGTGTGAAAGGTATAAGTTTGGAGTAGTTGAAAGATCCAAGAAAACTGAGTGCTGGTTTTGGCTATATCATTAATTCCAAAATTAAGGAACTCTGAAAACTGAGGTTAGTTTTCATTAGGTTGGTGCTAAAACTCATTTGGAGGCAAAACCTGACCTGAACTGACCTGAGGATATTTATAATCTTAATCCTACTTAGTGTGCCTATTCCTAAATTTGCTGCAGGAATATTAGTATATTTGATTACAGGATATTTGATTACCCTGCTGGAGAGTGACATAATTATGCATAGATGTATGAATATGAAAAAATCCCCCAAATTCTGAGTTCGAAACACTTCTGGACTCAAAATTTTTGGATAAGGGGTTATTGGTTCATATTGCACATTTGTTTCAGACAACATACAGAAAATACAGATAAGAGAACATAATACAGTGAAACCTGCCTATAAAATTAAAATCACTGCGAGATATTACTACACACCCGTTAGAACACCAAATGGTGGAGAAGAATTTTCATACATTGCTAGTAAGAGTATAGAATAATACAGATACTTTGGAAAATTGTGTGGCAGTTTCTTATAAATTTAAAGATAAATTTTTTACAGTACCCAGCCATTCCAGTCCTAGGTCTTTATTCAAGAGAAAGGAAAACACATGTCCACATAGATTCTTATACAAGGATAATCATAGCATCTTTATTTATAATAGCAACTAGAAGCTGCTCAGATGTCCATTAACAGATGAATGGATAAAAGAACTGTGGTATACAATGAAATACCACTCAGCAAAAACATAAAGTGTATACTGTATGATTTCACTTACATGAAATTCTGGAATATTCAGAACTAACCTATGGTGATAGAAATCAGATCAGTGGTTGCTTCTGAGGCAGGAATGGACATTGACTGGGAAGGGGCATGAGAAAACATTCTGGGGTGTTGGAAATATTCTGTGTCTTGATAGGGTGTGGTTATACAAGTATATGCATTTTTCAAAGTAAACAGTAAAGCAAGATTTTGTAAATTATAAAGATTTTGTAAATTATAAAGCAATTCTTTTTAAAAAGTTTGTTCATAGTCTCACTATTTGGAGAGGACCACATTTTGATTTATATCTTGACACTTTAAAAAATATGTATTTGTATAACACTTTTATAAATGGAATCAGTATACATGTCATTTAGTAATATGCTTTTTTAAATTCAAGTATATTGTAAACATTTTCCCATGTCATGAAATCTTACATAATTATGGCTTTGTGGTTTTTTAGATTGATTGACTGATTGGTTTTGGCTGCGCCAGGTCTTAGATGAGACCTGTGGGCTGCTTAGTTGCGGCATGCATGTGGGATCTAGTTACCTGACCAGGGATCAAACCTAGGCCCCCTGCATTGGGAGTGTGGAGCCCTACCCACTGGACCACCAGGGAAGTCCCTAGATTTTGTTCTTAAAGCAAGAGTTCCCTTCAGACTATTTGCTGGAAACCTAAGTGTAAAACAGATAAAAGCTCATCTGCTTTGGTTAAATAAGAGGAAGGGGAGGGAGGAGAAATGGTGAATTACATGATCTGTTAGACCCCATTCTCGGTCTAAAGATGTGCTTCTCTGTGTAGGAGAGTAAAAAGTCACCATGACCCTTTACATGTATTCTTTTTCCCATGGTCCTAGCTAAATGGGAAAATAATAACTAACATTTATGGAACACATACTATGGCTCAGGCTTTGTTCTAAGTACTTTATGTAAAATAACTCATTTAATCCTCATAACAACCATATAAGGTAGGTTCTTATTCCCATTTATAAATGGGTACTGCAGTGGAACGTGATCAGGTGCTTTGCCCAGGGTCAGTCATTTAGTAAATGATGGAACCCAGATTTGAATTCAGTCCATTTGGCTCCACAGTTCACCACTATACTATAGCTGCCTTTCAGAATAAATGGAATCATTCTGCTTTGTACCTATGAAAAGATAGAGAACTTCTGTGATAATTTTGCTTTTATGTTTGTCTAGAGCTAGCCAACATGGAAGAGGATCCCAGATCAGCTGGAGTTGCTACCTTTGTTCTTCAAGAAGAATTTGATAGATATTCTGGTTATTGGTGGTGTCCAGAAGCTGAAACAAGTAAGAGCCTTCAAAATAATATATTACAGGCCAATTAAAGTATTATGAGATTCAACTACCAATTAGTTAACTGCACAGATTCTTAAAATAGATTCTGAAGTGATGAAGATTGGATCCTACCAGTAGTTATTTAGAATATTCAGGCTATATCTCACCATAATGAGTTCTCATAAAAAACAGGTGTATTGTGGTTCAGTATCCCAAGTCCTTCAACTCTCCTTGCCAGTTTTTCATCTAGAAGCTGGTTGGTGGCAACATTGGTGGCAATATAAAAAATACCACCCTTTAATGGGAGTTGCTATAAAAAACATAGGATTGACTAGAGTCTGCATGAACAGTGGCCAAATTAGTGTATGAATGGATCAGAAAAAAAGAGCACAAATTCCTCCTTTTTCTTGGTGTATTCACAAGGATTTTACTAGCCGAGAAACAGCTCTCTAAAGCAGTAGCTTTCAAACTTTTTGACTGTGATCTGGTTAGAAATTTGTTTTACATTCTAGCCTAATACATTGTACATATACTCTATACATAAAAGGCAGCATGTTTTATGTATAAACTATTTTTCACTATGGGAGATATAATACTAGAGGGAATGGTCAATTATGATTACTTTCTGGCATAATTCTCCTAAATTTTCAATATTTAATTTCCTTTTAAGCTCCCAGTGGCAGTAAAATTCTTAGAATTCTGTATGAAGAAAATGATGAATCCGAAGTGGAAATTATTCATGTTACGTCCCCTATGTTGGAAACAAGGAGGGCAGATTCATTCCGTTATCCTAAAACAGGTACTGTATTCCATTGGCATTTATATTCACTCATTCCTACTTTTCAAACAAGATTCTTTCTGCATTCATCCAGAGTTATGGTCAACATGGATATTTTACAGATTTAGTAAGGATGGGTTGTTTAAGTGTCTCTGAAGTAGATTTTTTAATGACAGGCTGATCCTTTTTAATTATTTCAAAGGTGAGGAAGTGCACAAAACTGATTATTTCAAGAAATGAATAAAGAAGTACCTTTGCTAGGAAATAAAGATTTTAAAGGGATTATGTTCTTAATAAATTAGTAATTTTTTCTCATATTGCTATTTATAGCGTTTCAATTGTGAAATGATACAAATTCCCCTTCATTACAAACTAACTCTTGATGTTTTTCAGTTTCTTTTTTTTATAGCCATATTAAAAATTATGAATTGAAAAGGAGTTTTGAGATTCTTATGCAATAAAGTCCTGACTATATGCAGCATTCCTCATTTGACTAAAGTATAAAAAGGATTGATCTGGCAAAATTCGTTTGAATAATTTTGGATATGCATTACTATTCATTTATGTCTCTTTCTAAAGGCACAGCAAATCCAAAAGTCACTTTTAAGATGTCGGAAATACTGATTGATGCTGAAGGAAGGGTAAATATAAAATGTTAACTTTTTGTATCATTTGACTAGTCTGTCAATAGAGATTTTAGATATGCTTTTTTATTTTTTGGACTTGTTGAACTTGCTGAGACATCTACAGATCATGATTTCAGGTTGACCTAATTTTCTACTTTGAAAACTTTCTGCTGGTTCCCAAGATAGGAATATGGGGATGTGCATATTTACCACTCCTTTCCAGTATTTTTCCTCTTTGCCTGTGTTAATTCTCCAGATCAGTATTTCTTAAATAGTGGTTACTGACTGGTGAGTTACCTTCTGTGTTGAATAGATGTCTACAGTAGATTAAATATCCCTCATTTCTTTAATACTGCTACTTTCCATTTGGACAGATGCTTATAAGCTAAATGCACACAAAATTAATTAAAAAACAGTCTTCTCTGCTAGACTTTTTTAACAACTTTATTGAAGTATAATTATATGTATATATATACACACACACACACACACACACAGTTTAAATATTTATTTATTTATTTAGCTGCACAGGTTCTTTTTAGTTGCAGCACGTGGGGTCTTCGTTGCCGCGTGCGGGATCTTTTTTAGTTGCGGCATGTGGGATCTAGTTCCCTGACCAGGTATCGAACCTGGGCCCCCTGCACTGTGAGTGCAGAGTCTTAACCACTGGACTACCAGGGAAGTCCCTGAAATATAATTCACATACAGTACAATTCACTCATTTAAAGTTTAAAATGGCCTTTAGTATATTCACAGAATTGTGCAGCCATCACCACAGTCAATTTTAGAACATTTCATTACCCCTGAAAGAAACTCACATCCCTTAATCATCACCCCCAAACCTTTCCATGCCCCACAACCCTGGGCAACCACTAATCTACTTTGTATCTGTGGATTTGCCTATTCTGGACATTTCTTATAAATGAAATCATACAGTATCTAGTCTGAGTTCTTTCACTTAGCATCATGTTTTCAAGCACTAATCATGATGTTGGCACCACGTAACAGCATTTCACTACTTTTTATCGCCCAAAAATATTCCATTGTATGGATATACCACATTTTATTTATCCTAGCCATCCTAGTGGATTTGAAGTTGCACCTTACTGTGGTTTTGATTTACATTTTTCTGATGGCTAATGATGTTCAGCATCTTTTCCTGTGCTTATTGGCCATTTGTATATCTTCTTTGGAGAACTGTCTATTCACATCCTTTGTCCGTTTTTTTAAAATTGTGTTAGCTAGACTATTAAGGGAAAAAAGTTTGCTTACTCAGGACCATTTCACTAATATATTACAAAAATAGTATTTTAAGCTAAAATATAAGGAACAAGAGACTTATTTTTCTTAGATACTAGAGTCTATAAAGTGATTAAAATCTGATATTACCAGTTATTATCAAGAGTTCTGTTAGTATAAACTCACAGGAAAAGACTTTTAGACTATGCTAATTCTTGTAGTTAGAACTTTTTAGGTGTAAGAGCACCAGTATAGGTAACCCATGACTTACTGCTGGTTTTGTTAATCCTGTGTACCTAAGACTGAAAAAGTATACTGTTAAAGATAGTGATTTAAGTAGACCAATAAGCTAGTTACTTATCTCAGTCTTCTATAACTAGATTCCTTTTTTCTTTTTTAATAGCTTATAGATGTCATAGATAAGGAACTAATTCAGCCTTTTGAGATTCTGTTTGAAGGAGTTGAATATATTGCCAGAGCTGGATGGACTCCAGAGGGAAAATAGTGCGTATGTTAAATTGCCACTTCTTTACAAATAATTTAGGACCCAGAACTGTCTGTGCTGTTAGGTTTTCCTTTCCGTTGGAGCTGCCTTCACATGTAAATTTGAAGTGTAGATAGTTCTGCACAAAGAATTTTTCCTGAACTAAGTGGACTTGTAATCCTATAAGCATAGGTGCATTGCATTTTAATTCTGTCTCTTAGCCAGTCACAGTTTCACAATGTTATTTGTGGTTAAATTGTATGACTTTTAGGCTCACATATAAGTATGTATTTTTTTATTGAATAATTAAGCAGAAATATTTGTAGAGCTTTATGTGAAGATGATTACATGTAGTTCCTGTGTCTAATGTGGACAACAGGAGTTTCACGAGGCATTTATCGACATTAAAGGGAGAAAACAATTTCAAAGGCCATTTGTAATTTTGGAAATTTAAAGAAAACTACGTTTAAAAACTCTACTCAAGCTTAACTTTTAAAAATAAGTGTAGAATAAGCTAATACTTTTAATTAGCCGTTTGTAAGTGATAATTTAACGTATACTAAAGCAATGCTTTCTTTGTGATTATAGAAATAACTGATGGGTGCTAGGGGAAAGATTAGTGGAGTATTCATTTTCTGAAGAGTGTGCTTTATTTTGTGCTTTTCTTTTGTTTATTTAAATAGTGCGTGGGCTATCCTACTAGATCGCTCCCAAACTCGCCTACAGATAGTGTTGATCTCACCTGAATTATTTATCCCAGTAGAAGATGATGCCATGGAAAGACAGAGACTCATCGAGTCAGTGCCTGACTCTGTGACGCCACTGATTATCTATGAAGAAACAACAGACATCTGGATAAATGTATGCATGTTTTCTTGTACTTGGTTTGAATATTTTCTCAGAATGCTAAAGCAAATGAAGCTCGATAGCAAACTATCAATATGAATTTTTTGAGTTCAAAGTAACCTTGAATGTTATTTGCTAAGTTTGAACATTTTCAGATTGGAATGTTGGTTCCAGAATGGGTAATGGTTTGTACATAAAAGGTAGATGCCACTGAAATGACATCTCCCTGGCTGCAGAATTGCCCTTGTTTCTGGACACATCAGATATTGAAAACACAGCCTCATTAGTGCCTCTGAGAGGACCACAAGAATCCTGTCTAGAAAAGACTTTCTCTTTTAACTCTTTTAAGTTGGCAAACTATACCAAAATATAACAGTTTGGGATTGAATTTTTCATTTTCCAGTTTAGTGGAAAAAAACTTAAACAAGATACAAAATAAATAAAGCCAGCTCACTCCCTGGCTGAATATAGGCTTCATATGATTCACCTAAAACAGATGAACATCTGTTTTCCCTTGAACTGTTAGAATATTTCTCTCTGGAAAAGAAAAGTAAAAGACATTTTTCCTCATCACTTCTGTAATAAGATTTATATCATTAAACAAACTTCGTGCCGTGTTTCAAAGAATTTCAGAGATGGTGAGTAAGAAACAGCTTTTGGTCATATTTTTCTTTTTTTCTCCATTTGGAAACATTTATTTCTCAATAGATGAAGTCTTTGACTAAAGTAAGAGAAATGTGAAAGGCCCAGGCAAAATCTCTAATTGTACATATACCATACACCCTAGCCTGACAGTTATTTGTATTTCAGAGTATGTTTATCTAGTAATTCTTCTTTCTCTGGCTTAATTGAATTGTTTATGTAGTATTTTCATTAATGTGTATAGTAAATTAAGCTATTCATTTTACAGATCCATGACATCTTTCATGTTTTTCCCCAAAGTCATGAAGATGAAATTGAATTTATTTTTGCCTCTGAATGCAAAACAGGTTTTCGTCATTTATATAAAATCACATCCATTTTAAAGGAGAGCAAATACAAACGATCCAGTGGTGGGCTGCCTGCCCCAAGTAAGAAATCCTTTTTTATTTAAAAAGGGGAAAACGTTGGGGGCAGAAGGTGGGAGGGGCAGGGTAATGTAATGTCTTTTTTGTGTACTTTATAAGCATAGGGCAAAATTCTTGATGGATACATAATAAACTATTAATAGTGGGTAATCTCTGGGTATTGGGATTATTTATTTTTAAATAAATAAATTCTGTTTATTTCTGTTTTTGCCTTAACTATACATTTTGTTTAAAGTGGGCTCATATAATTTTTAGATTAAAAAAGCTAGTTTTAAAATGTTACAAAGTTATTAGATATTTGTGCATACTAGATTTTTTTTATACTGTCTGCATCTACACTGAAGTTGATTTATAGGCATAGCTCTTCAGATTGATATAATTATGTTTCCCAAAGTGAAATTAAATGTTATGTCAAATGAAGTTTGTTTCTTTTTAGAAAGTGATGGTTTTCCTTCTGGGAAATGTAATACAGAATGTGTAAGCCTAGGAAAAATGAAATGGTACATTGAATACTCCTGTGTTTAAAAAAAAATTGAGTTACGGTTTTCTACTTTAATAATATAGAGTTTGTTTTGGAATAGTAAGCATTTAATGATGTTATGTTATATGCTTTACTGCCATTTGTAACTTAACAGACTCAACATAGCTATTTTTTTTAAACTGTAGTAAAATATACAAACCAAAATTTATCATTTTAACTGTTTTAAGTGTGCGGTTTCATGGCATTAAGTGTATTCATATTGTTCTGCAACCATCACCACCATCCATCTCCAGAACTTTTTTCATCTTCTAAAACTGAAACTATCCAATAAATAATACCCAATTTAGTGGAAAATAAGTAACTTCTCATTCCTTCCTCCCCTCAGCCCCTGGCAACCACTTTCTGTCTCTATGAATTTGACTACTCTAGATACCTCATATAAGTGGAATCATACAGGTCTGTCCTTTTATGACTGGCTTATTTCATTTAGCATAGTGTCTTTAAGGTTCAGCCAGGTTATAGCATGTGTCAAAATGTCCTTTTTAAGGTTGAATAATATTCCATTGTATATAGAAACACATTTTGTTTATCCATTCACCTATCCATGAACAGATGGGTTGCTTCTACCTTTTGACTGTTGTGAATAATGCTGTAATGAGCATGGGTGGGCAGACATCTGTTTCAGACCCTGCTTTCAATTCTTTTGGGTATATACCCAGAAGCGAAATTGCTGGATATGGTAACTCTTTTTGTAATTTTTTGAGGAACCACCATACTCTTTTCCATAGCAGCTGCACCTTAGTACATTCCCATTAGAAGTTCCAATTTCTCCACATCTTTGCTAACACTTGTTATTTTCTGGGTGTAGTTTTTTTTGTTTGTTTTGGTTTCGTTTTTGTTTTGTGGGGGGTTTTTGGTAAGAGCCATCCTAGTGGGTGTGAAACGCTATGCCATTGTGCTTTTGATTTGCATTTTCCTAACGATTAGTAACATTATTATGTTGCTTAGCCATTTGTATATCTTCTTTAGAGAAATGTCTATTTGAATCCTTTGCTGACTTTTTAATGGGTTGTTTGTTTTTTCAACATGGGCTGTTTTTATATATATATAAATTTATTTATTTATTTTTGGCTGCGTTGGGTCTTCATTGCTGCGTGCAGGCTTTCTCTAGTTGGGGTGAGCAAGGGCTACTCTTTGTTGCAGTGCATGGGCTTCTTACTGCAGTGGCTTCTCTTGTTGCAGAGTGCAGGCTCTAGGCATGCGGGCTAAAGTAGTTGGGGCATGCGGGCTCAGTAGTTGTGGCTCATGGGCTCTAGAGCGCAGGCTCAGTAGTTGTGGCACACAGGCTTAGTTGCTCCGTGGCACGTGGGATCTTCCCGGACTAGGGCTCGAACCCATGTCCCCTGCATTGGCAGGCAGATTCTTAGCCACTGCACCACCAGGGAAGCCCTCAACATGGCCTTTTAAATATCATTCTTACTTGGGAAACAGTGAGCTACATCTTAGGACAGCAAAGTAAATACTGCCTATGACTTTGCTCCTTCTCTTAGCCTAATTTTTTTTTTAATCAGACAGGAGCTTATATATCCAAGATGGAGATTTCTTCCTAAGAGCCTTAGTTTAATTTGGCCCTTAGCATGAAATTGCCTTTACCAGTTCCTCTGTTGTTCAGAAATTAAATCTACTTATGGAATTCTGGAAAGTTTAGTGATGAAGACTGGTCAAAGAGCTATAAATAGTAGTTAATTAACTAAAACAACATTCTTGGGACAGTGATAAAAAGATGATAACTTAAAATTTTATACTCCTGTTGAAGAATAAGAGCTGTCACCTTAGCTAACATGCTTCTCAGAACACCTAGCCTCTGTTCCCTCTCAGTGTCTGTTTCTGGGCCCTTCAGTTTGTCTACCTCTTCTTTCCATTTCCCTCCTTTATACTTAGTCTTTCTTGCTCCAGATCTTCCTCCTTTTCTCGATGTCCATTTTATTTTCTTCTTCCCTCCTTTCTTCCCTGAGTGTCTATAATGTGTAACAATTAGTATTTTTAAAAAATATTTATTTATTTATTTGGTTGCACTGGCTCCTTAGTTGTGGCAGGTGGGCTCCTTAGTTGTGGCATGCATGTGGGATCTAGTTCCCTGAGCAGGGATCAAACCCGGACCCCCTACATTGGGAACATGGAGTCTTAACCACTGCACCACCAGGGAAATCCCAATTAGTATTTATTATATATTAAATAATATTTATTTTCTGGTGATAAAACTTAAAGTACTAAGTTGAATTTTTGTATCTAAGAAAAAGAAAAGGAGTCTATTTTTTTTTAACTTGAGTAGGACCCTACTTAAGATCCTGTATCATTTCACCATCTCAGCTTGTCCTCAGCTGTCACTCCCCAGAGCCAGAGCTGGTAGCAGCTAGGCATAGAGCAGTGGTTCCATTTTTTAAACTTTCTCCTTAGGCCACTGAGAGAGCCTCATCTACCAAGACAGAATCTTATAAAGATAAATGAGACATGTTGGTATGGACTATGGTAATACCCAATTTGTTTTTGGCAAATGAAAAACAATTGTATTAAAATTTTCCTTTTCTGGCTTTTTAGGTAGTTTGTTGCATTTCTGGAAGATATGCCTTATTGACCCATTAGATTTTTTTATCTTTCTAACCAAAGGTCTAGGAATGCAAATGCTTTTGAGTTCTTTTTTGTCTTTGCCATAAGAACCCATTTTGCTGTTTTCACTTTATTTACATGGATTATTCCATTATTATTATGAAGACTCATAACTTGGAATTTTTTTAAACTTTAGACTTTATTATAAGGTGAAATTCACATAACATTAACCATTTTAAAGTGAACATTTAAAATGAACTGTGGCATTTAGTACATTTACAGAGTTGTGCAACTACCTACCACCTCTATCTAGTTCCAAAACATTTTCATTACTCCAGACATAACTTTGAATTTTTCAGTGTTACCTTTTTGGAAAAAAGAGTTTAGAATACTATTGTTTCATTTGCTTGTAGTCTGGTGTAGAGTGCTGAATTATGATTATGTTTATCTTCAGGTGATTTCAAGTGCCCTGTCAAAGAGGAAATAGCAATTACCAGCGGTGAATGGGAAGTTCTTGGCCGGCATGGATCTAATGTATGTTCTTTTATTCTACTGATATATTTAGTCAACATCAGCCGTGTGTATGCAGTACTAAAAATCATTAGTGCAACTTCCTTTGACCCCAGTATTTTGAAAATATTTTTAGGGCCTAAAAGAACCCAGTTTGTTGGAAAAGAAGAGTCTTAGTTTAAATTATAAATCTCACCCATTTTATAACCCTGGTATTAGATGTGACTAAAGGTCACCATTTTCAAATACAGTGTTGCTACTTAATAAGGAAAGGGCTGGTCCATACTTTTCGAGTCTAGCAAAAGTGAGTTATGATATAGTTTGAAAATTATTTCTAAATCTCTTATAGACTACTTGTGTCATTTCTACATTAGAAAATGCATTTACTACTACTGAAATAGTGATGCTGTTTCATTCACCTGTTTATCTTATCTCACAAATTTGAAGTTTCATCTACCACCTGCAGAATTTGATGAACATTTATACAGAGCGTAGATTGATAAGGAAGAGGAGGGAAATCCACCCTCTGTTTCACTCTCGGCATATGGCTTTCTGTAGTAATTCAATGAATTCTAATTTTATTTCTTTTGCCTTTTATAGTACCTTGTGTTTGTTTCAACTTTCAGTTAGGTGGTCAGTTTCATGAGATCTCTAAGAAAGCCATCCTTTATGTGTGTGTGATACATACAGTTAAGTTGATGTATGCTACCAGGATTTAGTGAAGGCCTGTGATTTCCTCAAATTGATTTGGAGATTTACTGAAGGATTATATATACTGGCTACTATAGAAGTCACTCGTAGTCCCCAAGGTGATTAAGGAGAAAGAATGAAGATCCAGGTCCCAGGTTTGTTTTTGTTGGTAAAAACTTTAGAATATAATAGGCGACCTTTAAAGTCTTGTTTCCACTGAGAGTGTCACATGACCTTTTGGTTATATATTCAATATATTTTTTTCTCTTTGGGGACCTTGGATGTTATTGTCACCTGAGAAAAATCTTACAGTGTAATTCTAAGTTCTGATAATAAAAATTTACACTAATGTAAACTTCATGCTGTGTAATGGTTGGACAATACTGAGGGAATCCCCAAAATTGTATTTATGCAGATCTGAACCTTATTTGGGCAACCTAAGTGTCTTTCTACTACTTGACATAATGTACATCAATTTTCTTCTTTATGTCATGCTTATTTATGTGATGTGGTTGTCTCTCTTTCTTACTCTTCTATTTTCTCTCTATTCTTGCTTTACTTTTTTTAAGTTACCTTTCCCTTCTTTAGTTTTGCCAGTGACCTGTTCACACCCAAAGATTTCTAATGACCGTAATTGAGTAAATCTTTGAGGCTTTTAAACCCACGTGGCCCTTAGGATTCTCACAGTGTGTTCTCTGGACTGCAGAGGATCGGCATCACCTGGGAACTCCTTAGAACTACAAATTCTGGGCCCCCCTCGCCCCCCAGGCCTCCTGAATCAAAAAGTCTGGGGGTGGGACCCAGCAGTCTGTTTCACAAGCCCCTCAGGTGATTCTGATATTCATGTGATGCTGAAACCCTCAGGTGTTTCATGTAAAGTTGCTGTGTGAAACAAAGAGAAGGGGAGTGAGGAATTAACCAGTTATTTATGCAGTTTTGAGAGGCCTGACTTCCAACTGCTAGGTCTAGAGCAGAACCAGTCCTGACATTTTGCACAGATTAACACATACCTGTGAAGCTTCATGAATGTTTGTTCTGCCACTTCCTATCCTTTGTATTCTTTCTGTGTCATATAGGTCTACTTAATGTCAACTGTGTTTATTTCTCTATCCATGCATGCTAAGAAAACGTATATAATGAACTAAGAAGAAGCTTCTTGGAGAAAATGTGGCATTTAAAAATACTTGCTTTTAGAAATGTACTTGTGTTTTCTTTGCTGTATAAAACAGTTTGAATTTTTTAAAATAAATTAATTTATTTTATTTATTTATTTTTGGCTGTGTTGGGTCTTCGTTGCTGCACGCGGGCTTTCTCTAGTTGCGGTGAGCGGGGGCTACTCTTTGTTGGGGTGCACGGGCTTCTCACTGCGGTGCCTTCTCGTTGCGGAGCATGGGCTCTAGGCGCGTGGGCTCAGTAGTTGTGGCTCGCGGGCTCTAGAATGCAGGCTCAGTAGCTGTGGTGCACAGGCTTAGTTGCTCCACGGCATATGGGATCTTCCTGGACCAGGGATCGAACCCGTGTCCCCTGCATTGGCAAGCGGATTCTTTTTTTTTTTTTTGACTGTTTATTTTTATTTTATTTTTTTAACATCTTTATTGGAGTATAATTGCTTTACAATGGTGTGTTAGTTTCTGCTTTATAACAAAGTGAATCAGCTATACATATACATGTATCCCCATATGTCCTCCCTCTTGCGTCTCCCTCCCACCCTTCCTATCCCACCCCTCTAGGTGGTCACAAAGCACCGAGCTGATCTCCCTGTGCTATGCGGCTGCTTCCCACTAGCTGTCTCTTTTACATTTGGCAGTGTATACATGTCCATGCCACTCTCTCACTTCATCCCAGCTTACCCTTCCCCCTCCCCGTGTCCTCAAGTCTATTCTCTACGTCTGCGTCTCTATTCCTGTCCTGGCAGGCGATTCTTAACCACTGCGCCACCATGGAAGCCCACACAGTTTGAATTTTATTAAACATCATTTGAGTAGGCTGCTAGAAGATTTTGAAAAGGAACAATAAAAGCCATTTATTTAGAATCTTACTGTAATTTAGGAAGAATATTAAGTGAATTCAGCTATAAGTATACTTGCAGTTATTTTGAGTTCTGAATGAAGAATTAAAAGATCCTTCATACTTATTTATAAACTATACCAGTATTGAAACTGATTGAGTGATTGAGTTCAGTTATTCACCAACCCAATAGATAAGAAATTTTTACAAATTTGTACAAAAGACTAAAAAAGCACTGCCTAAGATAATGCTGCACTGAGAAATAGGATGCTAAAATTAAACTCTTTTAAGTGTGCGTGAATGGTTGACCTGAGCTGTAATATAGGTATTTTTTTCTCTGTAAAGGATTGTCATTTTAATGACATAATTTTTGTATTTTAAGAAAAGTACACATTCTATAGGAAACTACCAATAGCATGCAACTTGGGCATCCTTTTACCTTCTGAACAGGATCTATTTTACCTTCTGAACAGGATCTATTCTTAGCTATAAGACATGAGCAAAACCAAGTCAAGCTTATTAACATTGGTGACAAATCTTTAAAAGAGGCACAAGGCAAAGGGTGACTCAAATGATTCTGAATAAAATTGGATATTGTTTGTTAAATTACTGGTCTTGCCAAGGTCATACTAGCACTGATTTTTTTGTTTTTATTTTGACAGATCCAGGTTGATGAAGTCAGAAAGCTGGTATATTTTGAAGGCACCAAAGACTCTCCTTTAGAACATCACCTGTACGTGGTCAGTTATGTAAATCCTGGAGAGGTGACAAGGCTGACCGACCGTGGCTATTCCCACTCTTGCTGCATCAGCCGGGTATTAAGTCCCTGTTTGAAAAGGGTTTCCTGTCATATAAAAAACCCTCTACTCATGTAATACTCCTTTTCAGTAATGTGAAAATTGGTGAAGTTGGCCTGCAAAAACCTTAGCCTTAACTTTAGAATTGTATATGTGTATAAATGGTCAGACCCTTACCATACTCCAGCTGTAGCATCAGTGCACATGTAGCAACAGATAACTTTTTTTACTTTTCCCTGGGGAAAAGTAATTGTTTTTCCTTTCTCTAGCATTGTGACTTCTTTATAAGTAAGTATAGTAACCAGAAGAATCCACACTGTGTGTCCCTTTACAAGCTCTCAAGTCCTGAAGATGACCCAACCTGCAAAACAAAGGAATTTTGGGCCACCATTTTGGATTCAGCAGGTACTCATTTCCCTGAGCCTGATCTTAAGTAGGATTAGTACATTAGGGCACTAAACCTGTGTCATAATGTCCACATTTCCTGAACAGAGTCTTCCCGTCTCTTATCACCACCTGTCCCTGAGCTGCTGGGTTCGTGATTGATCCCACCCCTCCTAGTCTATCAATTATCAAATAAGACTGGTTACCTCCTACTCCAGGCAGGAGCAAGTCTGGAAGGCCTTTTTGAAAATAAGATTAAAATAGTCAAGATACCAGCTAGGAAGTGATTTATTCACGTGTTTGGATGAGTTCCCAGATAAACAACCGAATTTGAAGGTAATATATACTGAACTAGTAAGACTCTTGAGCAGGGAAGCTGCAGCTTTAAGGAATACCCAGCTGGTCGCTTTCTTAAACTTGTACAGCACTTATAATGGCCGTCTTAATAAAAGATAGAACACTCATTCTGTATGGGAGTGAAGAGCACTGTGAATTACCTATTTTTAAAATGTTTGATTTCTTAAACATGAAAATGGACTAATTTTTTATATCTTTTCATTCATTTTATCCCCAAATCCTTTTTTCCTGTTAGGTATTTTCACTCATAAATACCTCCTAAGGGATTAAGAGATTAGTGCAAAACCACAAGGTATAAGTATGTTCTGATGTCCACAGTCAGAATTTGTAATATGGTGATGATCTCTGCTTAGACTATAACATCATCCAGTATACACTGATTTAGTATAGGTCTATATCGTTTTGGAAAACCAATTGATTAAGTTAATTTCTGGTTTCAGTTTCCCATCAGGTATATGACTTAACCATCAATAAGTTACACAAACCGAGCACAAAGTATTTGTGTTCTGCATGTAAATACCTCCTGGGCTCCAAGGATTATTCATAATACTTTGTGTCTGCTTCTCAAATGGATAATTTGATATGTTCATTAGATTTCCTTTTTTAAAGATAACTTCGTGCTTGATTTCTTGCTTATCATCTGAAGGGGGGGATGGTTAGTTATTTGTGTATAGGGTGGTAGGTTTATGGTATCTTTTCCTTGCTCTCAGATTGCTGAGCTCCCATAAGAACTCCTTTTACAGACTGTGTTACCTCCTCTCAGGTCCTCTTCCTGACTATACCCCTCCAGAAATTTTTTCTTTTGAAAGCACTACTGGATTTACATTGTATGGGATGCTATACAAACCTCATGATCTACAACCTGGAAAGAAATACCCGACTGTGCTGTTTATATATGGTGGTCCTCAGGTGGGCATATTTATATACATATATATGTGTGTGTGTGTACTTTTTCATTTTCTTTTTTTTTAGGTGATTTGTTTTTTAAATGTCTGGTCAATTGTTTAAGTTAAGATTTGAACATTGCTGAACCTCTGCTATTATTGACTCTGGCTTATGCTCTAATTATCCAATTTAGGAGTTCAGGAAGCTGGGTTTTGTTAGATAGCTAACTCAATTTCTTCTTTTTTCTTTTGACCACACCACGCAGTTTGTGGGATCTTAGTTCCCCGACTAGGGATCAAACCCCGGCCCTCGCCAGTGAAAGCACAGAGTCTTAACCACTGGACTGCCAAGGGAATTCCCTCAATGTCAATTTCTTAATTTACACTGAGGACTATAACTGTCATGGAGAATGTAGTATGTCAGTGGGTAAATATATTGTTTTGTAGGTAGAGAACTTGTTTTGGAAATGATATTAAATAATTAAATGTCTTGGTAAATAAAGAGCCTTAACATATTTTTGAAAGCCTTGGTAGCCTAATGAATTCCGTCTCTTCATTCTAAGGCCACATCTCTCAAGCAAGCTATAATACTTTTATCAGCTAGTTAAGGCAACTGCTATACTACCATTCAGCACTGTAAGAAGTTTACACCTTGATTTTCTTGTTTCCACCTTAAATATTAGCATGTGAATATTAAGCAAATTTTACTGACTGTCAGAGTAAAGTATTTTGGATAGGTGAATTGGTAAATTGGTAATTTTTTTAAATGTTTAATCTTGGTTATATATCTTACATTGAGACCCTGTAGAAATTAGAATATAATTACAATGTTTTTCTAATACAACTCTCTTGGACTCAGTAAATATCCTTTATAATTATACCCAGTTATTCAGATCTGGAAATGTATCTAGATGTAAAGTTATCCAAAAAATAAAAGTAACTACATAAGCCATAACATCTCAGCAATAACCATCATATATCAAGTTAAATCACTTTGCCATTGTTTTACAAACAAAACGTGATTAACATTTGTATAATTGTCATCTAAACATAAATTATGAAAGAATTAAATTAGACTTCTCTTAAAAACTTTGAGCCAAATCTGTGTAAACTTAAAAAAAGGTATAATACAGGGCTTCCGTGGTGGCGCAGTGGTTGAGAGTCCACCTGCCGATGCAGGGGACACGGGTTTGTGCCCCGGTCCAGGAAGATCCCACATGCCGCGGAGCGGCTAAGCCCGTGAGCCATGGCCGCTGAGCCTGCGCGTCTGGAGCCTGTGCTCCGCAACGGGAGAGGCCACAGCAGTGAGAGGCCCGTGTACCGCAAAAAAAATAAATAAAAATAAATAAAAGGTGTAATACAAAGAAATTCAGGAGAGAAATTACAGGACACTCTCAGAAAGTTTACATGTTTTGTTATATTATTTTGATATTATGACTAAGTAAGAAGGGTGTTTCTCCTTCCCAGTGAAGAAATGATATATGAGATATGTGGAAAACACTGTAAAAACTAGCTGGTTATTTAGATTTTAATGCCAAAGGGATCCTTATATTACTAATTAAGTTTAAAAAGTCTAAGCCATATGAAAAGATAGTGTCACTAATCATTAGGGAAATGCAAATCAAAACCACAATGAGATACCACCTCACACCCCTTAGGATAGCTATTATCAAAAAAGAAAAGGAAAATAATAAATGTTGGTGAGGGTGTAGAAAAATTGGAACTCTAATACGTTGCTGATGGGAATGTAAAATGATGCAGCTATTATGGAAAACAATATGGCAGTACATCAAAAAGTTAAACAGAATTATAATCTGATCCAGCAATTCCATTTCAGGATGTATACCCAAAAGAATTCAAAGCAAAAACTCAAACAGATACTTGTACACCAGTGTTGATTGCAACATTATTCACAATAGCCAAAAGGTGGAAGCAACCCCAGTGTCCGTTGATAGATGAATGGCTAAACAAAATGTGTATGTAGAGGAATATTATGCAGCCTTTTAAAAAAAAGGAAATTCTGACTCATACTTCAACATGGATGAACATTGAGCTCACTATGCTAAGTAAAATAAGCCAGTCACAGAAGGATGCATATTATATTTTTCCACTTGTATGATGTACCTAGAAGAAGTAAATTCATAGAGACAGAAAGTAGAATAGAGGTTGTCAGGGACTGGGGAGGGATAGGGAATTATTGTTTAATAGGTTTGAAGTTTCTGTTTGGGATGATGAAGAAGTTCTGGAAATGGATAGTGATGATGGTTGCACAGCAGTGTGAATGTACTTAATACCACTGAATTATATACACTTAAAATGGTTAAAATGCATGTTTTACCGTAATAAAGTCCTCGCCATGCAGTAAAAACAAAATTCTTTAATTGTTTGGAGTACTTTATGAATACAACTGCATTTTTTTTGCACTTACGGAACAGTTTCTTTCTCAAAGTGTTCTTTGGAAGCATTCAAATTTGGTGAGGCCACAGGAGAACCTGCTATTCAGTTTGCAGGGAGATTTCCCCATAAGACTTTGCATGATAGAATGCATTTGGCACTTCAACCCACTGGGAGATCATTCATCCCTGTGTTTGATGACCATGTGGATTAGTTACAAAGAGGCTACTTAATGTAAGATCAGATCTTTCTAATAGCACACAATAACCTTGCAAAATTTGATTAAATCACATAAGTGGTCCAAACCTTTTTTTTTCTTGGTGTATATTCAGGTCAAAGTGAGAATCTTTTGAATAACAACAGTGCCACAATTCATAACATGAGGTGAATTACTTCATCACTAAATGCAGCAATGTCTGTAGTCAGACAAAAGTGAAACCAAGGAAAGCAACAAATATTTCCCATAAAAGTCATCAAGGCTTAGTTCTTTAAACTTTTCATTGATAACAGTAGTGTGTTTAAAAATGTTTATTTAACAAATATTTATGATACTTCCTATGTGCCAGACACTGTTCTGCAAACATAAATGCACAAGAGAGCAAGTTAAAATAGCAGAACACAGGTTTTGAAGAATTGATACTGAAGAAAACTTCTGAATTCTTAGTGCTAAAGGGCATTATGTTTAAGTACCTCCTAAGAAGAAGCAGGCCTGGAGGCTGCAAAGGCAGAAACACTGGCTCTGGGGGAGAATGTTCTATCAGGCAGTTGAGGCCATCTTCTGTGATCGACAGCAGGCAAAGAAGTGAGTTTTCTTATATGTTCATATATGTGTTCCTTGCCTAATACTTCTTTTTTCAGCTCCCTCCCTTTAAAAACAAGCACCTTCGCCCACCAAACCCCTCCTCCCAAGGTAGAAAGGGAAAACATCATTCTCCTATCTCTGTTTTTCATTCATTCAGCAAATAGTTATTGAGTTCCTATTATGTACCAGGCGCTATTCTAGGCAGTGAGGATACCACAGTGAACAAGTCAGACTAATGTCCCACCCTCATGGAGATTTATGAGGAAAATAATAAACAAGCAGACATATAAATTATATAACTTCATATAATGGAAGTGTTATGAATAATTGTTGGGAAAGACGATGGCAGAGTGACTAAAATGAGAGTTCTGACTGGAAGGTCAGGGAAGCTCTCTGAGGTTGCAGAGGATGAGAAGGAATGAGCCATGTTAAAGATCTGAGGGCAGAGCACTGTAGACAGAGGTAACAGTAAATGTCAATGTCCTGGGGTTAGAACCAACTTGATATAGTTGGTAGTAAGGTTAGAGTACAGTGCTCAACGGGGGAAATGATATGAGATGAGGTCACAGAAATAGCCAAGAGCTAGATAATGTAGGGTCTCAAAGGCAGTGGTAAGGAGTTTAGATCTTACTCTGATCTAAACCCCCTGCCATTAGGAGGAGCTAAGCTATAAAGTCATACCTGATTTACATTTTTAAACATCGTCCTGTTGCCGTGAGAACAGACTATACAGAGGACAAGTATAGAAACAGAAAGACCAGTTTGACAGTTGTTGCAGTGGCGCTAAACATCCGGAAGTTCAAAAGGAGAAGGTTCTTTACACCGCCACCGCCAGTCTAGCCCATTCAATGCTCAGTAGATATTTATTGAGTGAAGATAGCATCGATGTTTATTTTAACTCCTGGCTGGCTTGGTTTTCCCATTGGTTTCAGCCAGAGAACACTTCCTCAATTTTGCCAGAACCCTTTTTTTGTTTGTTTATTATCTACCTTAGTATCCACCAAACCTTGAACTTCTTTAACTTTCTGCCCATTAATTAAAGCCTTCTTTTCACCAGAGAGTATATTTCTGGTGAAGCACCAAACTACATTTAATTTCTCAGTCATTTTGAAGTATAGTTTCTAGGGCAATAAAGATATTTAAGAATTATCTTACCTTTTGCACTGATTTGTGTAGCAGGAGAAAAGAAGCTGACTGGTCATAGTAATTCATTAAAATACTTCAGTTTTCCCTCTACTGGTCAGAGACAATCCCAGAAGAGACAGGTAGGGAGAAAAAATGATCTTATTCTGTCATTTGAATGATACAATTCTTCCTCAGGGTAGAAGTAATCATTTTAGTAATTTTTTCTATGGGGTAGGTTAAATCACTTATCTTGTATGTAGTTAATATCTAGGTTATAATTTTAAAGTCTGTAGTTACTCAGTAATTCCTCAGAACTTTGAGTGTGAAGTTAAAGAAAAGAAGTAACGTGAACATGAAAAGATTTAATTTAAAAGTAAAAAGGGCTTCCCTGGTGGCGCAGTGGTTGAGAGTCCGCCTGCCGGGCTTCCCTGGTGGCGCAGTGGTTGAGAGTCTGCCTGCCGATGCCGGGGACACGGGTTCGTGCCCCGGTCCGGGAAGATCCCACATGCCACGGAGCGGCTGGGCCCGTGAGCCGTGGCCGCTGAGCCTGCGCGTCCGGAGCCTGTGCTCCGCAACGGGAGAGGCCACAACAGTGAGAGGCCCGTGTATCGGAAAAAAAAAAAGTAAGGAGGCTTCCCTGGTGGTGCAGTGGTTAAGAATCCGCCTGCCAATGCAGGGGACACTGGTTCAAGTCCTGGTCCGGGAAGATCCCACCTGCCGCGGAGCACCTAAGCCCATGCGCCACAACTACTGAGCCTGCACTTTAGAGCCCACGAGCCACAACTACTGAGCCCACGTGCCACCACTAGTGAAGCCCACAAGCCTAGAGCCCGTGCTCTGCAACAAGAGAAGCCACCGCAGTGAGAAGCCCGCACACCACAACTAAGAGTAGCCCCCACTCGCCGCAACTAGAGAAAGGCCAGGCACAGCAACGAAGACCCAACACAGCCAAAAATAAGTTAATTTTAAAAATAAAAATAAATAAAAATAAATCAGGGAGAGGGGGAGGAAGGGAATTGCTACTCAGTGGGCATAAAAAAATTCTTAATTATGCAAGATGAATAAATTCTAGAGATCTGCTGTCCAACATTGTCCTATGATTAACAATACTGTATTGTACACTTAAAATTTTAAGAGGGTCCATTTCATGTGTTCTTGCCACAAGAAAATAATTTCATTTTATAGGCAAAATAATATTAAAAATTTAAGCTTTCTATTTTTTGCAGCATCCTGCCTCTCTCATGCTTTTGTATGCTGCCATATAATAAATTTCACTGAAGTTGTATTTCTTCCTCAGGTGCAGTTGGTGAATAATCGGTTTAAAGGAATCAAGTATTTCCGATTGAATACCCTAGCCTCTCTGGGTTATGTGGTTGTAGTGATAGACAACAGGGGATCCTGTCACCGAGGGCTTAAATTTGAAGGCGCCTTTAAATATAAAATGGTGTGTGAGCATACAAATATTTTTCTTTTAAAGACATTTACAATTTTTGGTGCATTGTTTAGCGTGAAATCCCAGAGAAAGAGTTGGGGGAAGGCACTGTGAGTGTGTGTGCACGTGTGTGCGTGTGAGCATGTGTTATGGTTTGGAGGTGGGAGGGAAGGTGCAACTTGATATTCACTAGGCTATTCATGTCTACCTATATGTAAATTTGGGGAGCTGAGATAGAACAACTTTTATATAGAAACCCCCTCTCTTTCTATTTTTTATGTCCAGTTTAGCCAGAAGCCAGTCCATTTAGTTTTCAGCATCCTGTACACTATTAAGAGGAATAAATGAGATTTGTTCTGTCCTCTGTGAAGAGAGAAACCAACTGGTTAGTGCCTTCCTTGTGACAAGCCTCTTTCTCTCTACAGGAAGCTTTAAATGCTACCTTTTAGAGATGCCCCATGTCCTTTCTGCTGCTTTGGGAAATGATGAGAATCCGATGTTCCTTTTGCACAGTAAGGCAGTTACTGTGTTTGCCAGTGTATTGGACATGCTGAGTAAGACATGGGGATTTTCTCCCACAGCCAGTTCTTTGACCTTATGTTGTATTCTCATGTAAGTTTTTGTTTTTATTTTTGTTTTTGGCTCAGTGAAGTGAGATTGTGTGCACTGGCAGGCCTAGTAATACAGACAGGGTGGTGGCGATAGGAATTAGAACTATACAGGACTTTAAAGAAATTGTATGTTCAGTTCCTAGAGGTAGGTGATAGGGAAATAGGAGGATAAGGCGTCAAGAGTGATTCCTTCTGCTTTATTGCATTAAATTTTATAAAGGAGAGGTAATATTAGTCAACCACTTAAGGGGGCTAATTTTTTATCTTTGGGTATAGGAAGGCTTGTTACAAGGAAGATGCTGACCTCTTAGCAGACAACAGAACAAATGGAAATGGGAAATACCCATACGGCAAGGGACATTTTGGGTCACAGTCGGAAAGAACTTTATGACTAAGGGGTAACTAAACTCTAGGACAGGCTAGCAACAGAAGCTATAGGCTCCTATCTCTAGAGTTAAAAATTTTTTTTTCAAGCAACAGAATTTCCATTGATAATGAGTTCTTATCTAAAAAAACTACAGGTATTTTTAGTAAGAACATCTATCAGCTTTAAAAGCACTCTTATAATAAGATTTTTATTGATCAGAATCAGTGAAATGCTCTCCCTTTTTTACAGGGTCAAATAGAAATTGACGATCAGGTGGAAGGACTCCAATATCTAGCCTCTCAATATGATTTCATTGACTTAGATCGTGTGGGCATCCATGGCTGGTCCTATGGAGGATACCTCTCCCTGATGGCATTAATGCAGAGGTCAGATATATTCAGGGTATGTGATTTCCTATGGTACTTCTTTTTGCAATAAGGGTAGAATTTTCTATAAATTGAGATATGAGGAAATGCCAATTTTCTGAAGGTTTACAAAGTTGACAGTACTGTGAAATATTCGGGTTTGTGTGTTTAATAGCCATGTGAAATAATAGATATATCTTGTCAACTCATGAGATGTGTTTACGTATCTTTATCTACATTTATCTATATAAAATAATTGTCAACTTGATCAGTTACTGGCTATTTATAGACATATGCCAAAGATTATGGGAGATAGTCATGATTATTAAAACACACATTCATATTGGGTTGTTCTTATTTGTGTAATTGTTGGACTACAACCTCTGAGGGCAGGGATCTGTCTGCCCTATGCTATATCCTCAGCCGCCAAGCACAACGCTTGGCACATAGTCGGTCCTAAGTAGATCTGCACTGAATGAATAAACTATGAAATATATAAACAGTGATTACAATTCTATAAACAACTTCTTAGAAAAAGATGTTAGAAGAAAATATAAAATGATGCTAACAGTTGTTAAGGGAATGGGAATTATGAGTGGCATTTTTCTTTTTTAATATTTCAATAACATTTTATTTTACAGTGAAATTTTTTTATTTTTTAAGAATAAAAACTATAGGGTTTTTGTTCTTACATGTATATTCAGATAATCTTTATTTATAATAACCACAAAATGAACTCTGAATACTGCCATAATTTTCCCAGGCTTGCAGCTGTCAAGAAAGTAATTACAGTATTTAAATCAATATTTAAATATAAAACTGTGTGTGGGAGACTTAAAATGAGGCAAGTATTTAGTGCTTAAATACATTTCATTCATTGTTTTAAATTCTGTACTGCCAACAGAAGCTTTAAAAAAAAAAAAAAGGACTGCTTTTTCCTATATAAAGCTGACACTTGTCCCATATTTTTCTCCCCAGGAGCAGGAATGAATTTACACTGAGGCATTCATATGTTCTAGTTCAGCCTCCCCTTTTAACAGAGGCCCATGTTTATATTTCATCTAGCCCAGGTTAAGGATTTGGTGTGTGGCACATCTGTGGAACATGAAGCTAACTGACTCACAAAGTATCAAATTCTTGACCTTCGCACTCCCCTTTGATTTTCTGAGTTGCCTGAGACCATGTATGCTCCAGTCATGGAGCTAAAGCCTAAGGATAATTTTAGCCTGTAAATTTGCAGTTACAGACTCTCAGTGCTAGCCATTCTTTTCTGGACCACACTTGACCGTCACTGTTATCTTATGCAGGTTGCTATTGCTGGGGCCCCAGTCACTCTGTGGATCTTCTATGATACAGGCTACACGGAACGTTATATGGGTCACCCTGACCAGAATGAACAGGGCTATTACTTAGGATCTGTGGCCATGCAAGCAGAAAAATTCCCCTCTGAGTAAGTTTAAGCTTTAAAATTAAAATTATAAATTTAAAATTGTATCGTTAAAAATTGTCTTTAATAATAAGGAAAACTGTAAACATGACAAAACCAAAACTAATATTTTATAGAGTACTAGAAGACATAGCTGTTTGTCAAAGCTTAATTATAGGCCAGTTCATATAATTTGGGTTTTTTTACAAGTTATATTTGAAGCAGTTGATTAAGTGATAAAAGAAGCTTAATTAAGTACACAACTGTTTCAAGGTGGAAAAAATTCCATTTCTGCTTACATATATTTTGCAAGTAACATATATGAGTTTTCTTTTTCTAGGGACATGCTATAGTTATTGATGTGTGCTAATATCTTAATAGGAAATAGAACACATGATTTAATTAAAAAAATTTTTTTACATGTAGCATCTGGTTAATATATTACTAATTTAATTTTGAAATGCTGAATCCTTTTTTTAAAAATAAATTTATTTATTTATTTATTTTGGCTGCCTTGGGTCTTCGTTGATGCGCGTGGGCTTTCTCTAGTTGTGCGGAGCGGGGGCTACTCTTCGTTGCGGTGCGCGGGCTTCTCATTGCGGTGGCTTCGCTTGTTGCGGAGCACAGGCTCTAGGCGTGTGGGCTTCAGTAGTTGTGGCACATGGGCTCAGTAGTTGCGGCTTGCGGCCTCTAGAGCGCAGGCTCAGTAGTTGTGGCGCACGGGCTTAGTTGCTCCATGGCATGTGGGATCTTCCCGTACCAGGGCTCAAACCCATGTCCCCTGCATTGGCAGGTGGATTCCTAACCACTGCACCATCAGGGAAGTACTAAAATGTTGAATCCTTATTCTAATATTACAGTATAAGGAAGTTAACATAGTTAGTTGTGATTAGTTTTAAGGAGTTAAGTGGTTTTCCCAAATACTCTTATTTTGCCTAATCCTCTGATATTTCCATTTTTCCAGACCAAATCGTTTACTACTCTTACATGGGTTCTTGGATGAGAATGTCCATTTTGCACACACCAGTATATTACTGAGTTTTTTAGTGAGGGCTGGAAAGCCATATGATTTACAGGTGAGTTCTTTTATATTTTCTGATTAAAATAGCCATGATTAGTGATTGGTTACTTTGAAATATAATAAAGTATGGAGTAAGGTTGAATTTTCAGCTGTGGCCACTCTCTGCTTAAGAGAACTAAAATAATAGGCATAGTTAGTAGTGCCTCTAGTTAGATAAAAATTAAGATCCTGTGGAAGTCAGGAGGAAAATTGTCCTATCAGATTACATGACTTGTGTATCTGTATCTGCTTTCAGTTTGTAATCATGGACAAGATGACAGGAGTCCATTCACTATCCTCCTTTGCTTTTCTTCTTCCTCTTGGAAGGGTAAAGAAATGCTACATGATTTCATTGTTATAAAGGATTTTTAGGACCTGATTACAAGGTCTTTTAATTTTCTTCTATTTTATATTGACATTGGAACAGAAACCAACAAGTTACTTACCTCCATTGCTCCATTACTTAAAAAAAAAGCTTTTAAGAGAAATATTTCCTCCTTCCTCGTTTCTACTCCTTACACAGATTGTTCTCATAAGAAATGAAGAATATTACTTTTCCCTTTTTTGTGTTTCAGTTGACATTTATGTAGGTAAGCTATGAGATATTTGTCTATAGCAGCAGTTTTCAAGCGTTTTGGTCTCAGGACCCTTTTATATACCAAAAAGCTTTTGTTTATGTGAGTTATGTTTATCAGTATTTCTCATACAGGATACTAAGACTAAGAAAATCATAAAATATTCATTTATTTAAAATTAACAATGATAAACTATTACATGTTAACACAGATCACATTTTTAATGGAGGAGAAAATTTTTCAAAACAAAACAATTTACTGAGAAAGTTAACACTGTTTTACATTTTTCTAAATCCCTTTAATCTCTGGCTTAATAAGAAATACATCTAGATTCTCGTATCTACTTCCACATACAATCTGTTCTGAAATGTTGTTTTGGCTAAAGTAAATGAAGAAATTTTGGCCTCACAAAATATGTAATTAAGAAATGGGAGTAATATTTTAGCTTTTTCAGATAATCAGAGATATTCTTCTTTGTTGCTACACCAAAGCTGAACAAATGGTAGTTTCTTAAAGGTTAGTCTTAGTGTGGAACCTGAAACCATATCTGTAAACTTTTCATACTCTGCTCCATTACAATCTGTTGGATCTTGTACTTCAAATGGATCTTTTACCCATGTGTTGGTCATCTGGAAAATATTGGTTCACTTCTAAGTGTTGATCCATTTAATCATACAATATTTTTAAAATCATATACATTGATATTACCACTGATCTCAACAGAAAATTCTACAAGTATTGAGAAGCTCATGAGCTAGGAGTGGTAGATTCAAGTTTTCCATAATTCTAATTTTCATTTAAAAGCTCAAAATTTATCATTGGCAACAAATACTGTCAATGTTGTCCTTGAAGTGACTGGCTCACATCATTTTTAGAAAATGTTTGCCAGATAGCCAAGTCTGAATCACCATAGTTGTCATTCTTTCAAGTGAAAAATGGAGTTCCATTTAAAAACTCAGTTGTAGGGACTTCCCTGGCTATCTAGTGGTTAAGACTCTGTGCTTCCACTGCAGGGGGCGCAGGTTCGATACCTGGTCAGGGAACTAAGATCCCGCATGCTGTGCGGCGGGGCCAAAAGAAAAACAAAACAAAACAAAACTCAGTTGTACAAGTCCTTTTCCTTGAGACATCGTGTAGCAGAAGTGCTTTATGCCTTCTTCCCATCTTATCACCACAGAATATAAAAAGACCTCTGCTCAAGTGTTACAACTTAATAAAATTCTAATTTTTACTACTACTTAAGGGAAACTGGCATTTTTTCTTGTTTACTACAAGTGTATGTCACTGCCTTGATTCATGCTACGGCACCGGCACTTTTACCCACCATTGCCTTTCATTATCAGTGCAAATGCCAACACAGTGAATAAAGGCAAATAATGTCTTAGTTTTGATCTGAAAGTAAATATGACCTTGTGTATCCCTGGAAAGAGTTTCTGAGGACTCCGGAAGTCTGCAAACAACACTTGGAGAACCATTGATCCTTCTGTAAGCTTAGTGGTACATAGGGAATTATAAAAAGAGAAGGCCCTTTAGATAGGACGTATGTGTTTAATATCTTGGAGAAGCTCTGCTCCGTGTTATTAATTCTGTTGAAAATCTCTGCAAAGCTTTGGAAGGAGATGTATTCCTAAATTGTTATTTTGTGTATTTTGATTTTGTTGTTGTTGTTTTTAAGATCTATCCTCAGGAGAGACACAGCATAAGAGTTCCTGAATCTGGAGAACATTATGAACTGCATCTTTTGCACTACCTTCAAGAAAACCTTGGATCACGTATTGCTGCTCTGAAAGTGATATAACTTTGACCTGTGTAGAACTCTGGTATACACTGGCTGTTTAACCAGATGAGGAGGTTTAATCAGTAGAGAATTGATCATCACATTTTGGTACCTGCCACATAACATCTACTTCTGAAAGTATATTTGGTGCCATGCAGGTGTTTACAGCTTGTAGATAGTAATCTAATACCTTAACCATACACAAAATTAAATGATACATATTTCTAAGGGACCCAGCAATACCATGAGGATTACTGAAAGAAATAAGACATTAGCACCATGTATCCATACTACCTTATTTTCATTTTTAATAGCATTATGAAACCTCATGGACTTAATTAGTGTATTTTTACAGTATACTTCTGAGTTTGTTAAAATATGATATTAGTGATTGGTTTGGTTCAATTCCAGAATCTCTGACTAGTTACAGATTTGATAGCACTTAAATGTAATTGAATAGCTTATACTACATTGCTTGGGGTGTATCCAGCATGTTATAAACTAATCACTATTAAACCTATGGCTTAACCGGTCATTAATGATTTTTCAAGGATAACTTAGTAGCCTCCTAAAGACACTTAATTTTGTTTCATTCAGACTCTGACCAGTTTTTAACCAATTTAAACTGTATCTAGTATAAATAGTTCTCTTTGATGATATGACCGAGTGGGTTTTTCCTTTCACATAAAGGCAAGTAACTGTATATGTAGCATGGATTTAATTAGTCTTATAATATTGATAATTACAGGCAGGAAAATTTTAATCAAATGACTAGAGCTTAAATATTTGCAGGCAATTTCTTTCCCTTTAGGAAAAGAAAAAAGTACACATTCACTTGTATTTTTCAGAAAATTTAGTGGTGCCAGTTTCCATTGGGTATTTCCTCATTGAAATATTCCAGAGTTTTAGGGCAATGGAGGGGAATTTTGGTGGGGTGGGGGAGACCAGAGTGTGGAGAACGGCAGGGAGAGGAGAAGGCAAGGGTCTGCTTAAAATCTAAGCAGAGGTATAATTTGACCAAAAATACTCATGAAAAAGTTTAGGAATTGAAATTTAAACTCCTAGAATATTTGTTAAGGAAACCAGATTAAGAAATCACACTCTTGCCAACACAGGTACAGACTAACATTATTCAGGGGAGGAAAGGTTCCTTAGAGTTACTTTTACAATTCTAATTCTAATTTTTTAAATTTTCTTCTTAATTTTGGAAACCTTACAAATTGAAACTTTCTTTAACCTTTTTAAATTATTTGAGTATTATTTAGATATTGTGAGCTTAAAGAGTTTCCAGACAACCTCTTTACCATAAACTGATCCCCAGCAAGGCATGGCTCTCTTTTGCAATGTTCAAAGCTTATAAGTGATTTCTTGAATGACCATGACATTTTTCTGGTTTAGCCCTAGCATTTGACTATTAAGGGAGCTCGCAGTGCCGATTGGGATCTGCCATCTTAGAATCTTAGGGTGTTAGATGGGTCACATTGGAGCCAGTGGCAGAGAAGGCACCTATGAGTTTGACAAGCCTCAGTGTTTGGAAAGTACTTCTAAACAACACTCCAAAAAAAAAATTACTCTCTTCTTTCTCACCACTACAGAGAGAGTAGATTCCTGCCCTAGAGAGCACAGCCTCCATTAGTAAGGATGGTGACTGTGCGTGAGATGTGGACTTCATCACTGAGGGCCGCATGGGAGGTGGGGGAGGTCCAGAGATGGCAGGGTGACCTGGTAGTGCTGTCTGTGGAGGGGGATTGGGTTTTGCTGTTTTTGTATTTATACTGTATAATAGGTACCACACTTTTCCCTGTGTCTGTATATGTATTGATTTTCTTGTTATGGTATTTTCCCATGCCAATATTTGTTTATATTTTTTTCAATGTTAAATTAAATTGATTTGGGTAACTTTTCTTCCCCAAGAAAGTATTTTCCCCCATGACTTAAGTATGTATCTGATTACTGAAGATGGTTTTTGTCTGGGGACTAGTGGCATCTGACCATCTAACTTTATATAATATGCAAAGTAGAAATGGTATACAGTGGCTTTTATACAGCTACTCATTTGAAACCTCTTACCCAATAAGGCTGTTTCTTCAAAATGGCATCTCATATTTTACCAAAACAAACCTTAAAGAACCTCATGGACTCTTGAATTCACAGGTGTTTTCCTTTTGCATCTTGCCTTCTGCTTTCCTCCCATCACAAGGAATGCTTCTGTTATAATTCCCAGTCAGTTAAATGCCATTCTCCTTCCATAGGGGGAAAAATACCTGACTGAATTCGCTTGCAGAAAGACAGCTCGACTGAATTTGATTTTAAAATCAGTGTGGAAAACATCATAGTCAATTCAAGCAATCAGTAGAAATCTCACTAAAACTATTTGTACCCTGTGTTTGGGTAACAAACTAAAAGGCAAGAGTATAGCAACATTTTTAGTGAGAACCAAAAAGCACTAGCTTAAACTTCAAAGGGGGGTTTTGCAGGTTTGATAATTGGGTGCACTTGAAGAACCATCAGTAGTTATGGTTGCTTCTGCGTTGTTGAGCAGTGGGACTCAAAATCTAAGATTCATCTGGGATGCTTATGAAAAGAAATGCAATCTTGAACCTCACTCTTCGAAATTTGGATTTCATTGATTTAAGTGGAGACCAGGAATCTGCATTTCTAACAAGCTTCCCAGGTGACTCTAAGGCAAGTCATTTGTGGGCTACTTTAAGAAACTCTTCTGTAGAGAATGAGTTGGATTAAGAAAATAATAGGTGATTTCTACACTGGACTGATTTACAAGAACCTAAAACAATAGTCAAGATAGCTGCTCATCTTTGATGACTGTTGGCCCTTTTTTCACTCTGAAAAAAGCAGAAGGTATCATTAACTGTATATCCCCTTGGTCTGGAGATTAATTTTGGGATGAAGGTTTTTCTGTCTATGCCATTCCTGGCTTGTTTCCAAAGCCTCATACAAGAGGATGAAGTCACAATGCATGCATTATTTTTCAGAAGAATGAAATATAGATATTGATGCTTACTTGTTTTACTTCTTACAGAAGGTGTATCCCACCTCTCTGTAACATTGTTCTCTCTTTAGGTGGAATGATTCCTAGGAGATCTCTCATTATTACAGAATTGTAAAATTTTCAAGCTGTTATATCTTTGGTATAATCTGGTGTTCTCATTATTTAGAGGAGGAACCTCCATATAGAGAGAGAAGAAAATATACCCATGGTCACGCAGCCAGTTAGTGTTTGGTTGGTGCTAGACTCCATCCAGATATCCTAACTCATGGTAGTTAAATGATATGTAGAAAAGGCAAATTTTTAAAGAAGTATTTATTAATATATTCCTATGAAACATTTTAAAGATAATGTAAAATGGTTAATTTTTCCATTCTAAAGTAAATGCTAAGCATGCTTATTAATGAAGCAGTACTTCTAATTAGTATATGACATTCTGAAGTTAATTAAAATTGTTAACACTAAATGTGTCTTCCTTGGTGTAGTGGGGGGTTTGGGGATTGGGGTATAGAGTGCTTGCTTAAGCCTGGGAGCCCAAATTATAGCTGTTTAAAGTAAGCAAAGAGACATGGCCATATCTAAACTAAGATATGTAAGGTGAGTGTCCATTCCCAGCAGACATAAAGGAATAAGGAAACGTTCCTGACTCCCACCTTCCCAACCCCACCCAGCCCCACCTAATCCATCTTGCAGCCTGAAATATGGAGACATGTTAGTGCAAGGTGCTGGCTCCTGCTTTTCTTATTTCGTCAAGAGACAGTTCTAGGTAATCATTTGAGAAGTCCCTCAGAGAGAGAAAAAGTAGTGTTCGTATGTTTGTTTTTACATAACCCAAATACAAATTTATGTTGTATTCAGCACAGTTGGAGTTCAGGTCTTTAATTTTAGAACATAAAGTGCCTGCTGTTTTAAGCATTGACTTATATAAAAAGAACTGCATGTCTCACTCCAGTAAGTTTATGGGTTTTCTCATTTTCAGCTACATGGCTTTTAATCATGTAAAGTGAAACATTAGTTTTGTTGCATTTTATTACAGGTTCTTTGTTGCAATAAAGATGCTGCTAAAATTAATTGATGTAAATGTCCCTTTTTCCCCATCCCCCATTTGTACAATCTTTGCCTTGATTAGTGGCAACTGTGAGTGGTTAATAACACACGAACAAGGTCATGTGCTTGCAGTGGTGAGCGGAGACTGCAAGGTGGTTACGTGGGGTTTCTAGTATAAACACTAACTAAAAATGCATCCAAAGCCAGAGGGAGGTGTGCAGAGACCTGCTTTGTACCTGTAAGTGGTTCCAGACAGCCAGCGTTGGTACTGCAAGGGTGGGTGATGCTTGGAGCCAATGATTAACATAACCTCCCTGAGCAGCTAGGAGCTTCTCTGGAATGCCTCTTGGAGTTGACAGTGGTTTCTGCATGCTCCCCAGGAAATTTCAAGGGAGTTCAGTGTAATACTTTCTTCAGAGATTTCTTTGACAATTCTCTGGTCTTTTGAAGCTGTACTAGAGAAAGGGTAAGGGAAAGAAGCAAACCCAAATTTACTAATTTTGTTCTAAAATTAGTAAATTTGGGTTTGTCTAATAATCCTTCCAGAACAGACCCTCAATCTGGATTCTGTAATCCTCTAAAGTTGTACGCAAAATATTGCATGAATGAGTAGAGGTGCATTCTGGGGAGAAGGGCTTTGGCGTTATCAGATTCTCAAAGGGATAATGATTTTTTAAAAAAAACACTGCTATGTTATGTATTAGGGTCTTAAACTTTTGTATACAAAAATTTTTAGAAATAAAGATTATCTTTAAACAGGGTACTGCTATAGACCTATCCTTTTTACCTCATAACACATTAAAAAAAAAAATCTCTGTGACTCTGGGATAAACTGAGGTACACTGGGTTAACCTGTTGAGGTTGCTTGTCGCCAAAGTGACCAGCCAGACTCACCCAAACTCTAAAGAGATTAATACCTCAGCACACATATAATTCATTTATGGCACTCCAGATGGGAACATTTTATAGGCTACTTTGTTCTCTTTAATTTAGCCAGGATTTATTGCTAATCAAAAATCAGCTTTCAACTTGGCCATAAGCATCCTGCAAAGACTGTGCTGGTGGTACACACTTCCCAGTGGCTCTCGGGCTCCAGAGCCCTGTCAGCGCAAGTGTATGGTCTCGAGGCCTCTGGACATCCCTCTAGCGTGACCTTACCCACGCCGTGGTAATGAGAAACGGGTTGATCCCTTGGTGCTTTGGAGGGGAGCAGAGTCGAAACAACTGTAGTACGAGGGTCTCATAACCACAACTTTATTCTGGGCTTGGAGTGGTTTGGGGAATCACCAGGATTTAAATAAGTTAATCAGCCTAGTTCCATCCACGGATCTGGTACCCTGGCCCTGCCACCCTGGAAGAGGTTGAACTCCCATTGAAATGGATTGGATGGGATTCAGCTCTGACGTAGGCAATGAGGTTTTTGAGTTTGTGTGCTCCTTATTGAAAGATAACACTTTCTAAATTGGCTCCCAAACTTAAGTTCTTGAAATAGAAGTTTGGGAACAATTAAGATAGTTGTCCTTAGCCAGTTTCAGGAATCCACCCCCAACCCCACCCCCATCTTTACTAGAAAGGCACTCTACAGAAGGGCAGAGTTTAACATTCTACTCACAGGTGACAATTATTTGCAGGAAGGTCCTCTGGCCAGGTAGGTTCTGGAAAACACAGTGCTCTTCTGTGAAATGGACTCTCCGTGTTGGCTTGGTTTCTGGGTGTATGTATGGTCGTAGTTATATCCCTCAGCATGCGTGTGAGTGCCACTGTCTGTAGCTCCTTGGGTACTTAATGATGTGTTGCCTAGCCAGTTAATTGTTTTTCGTTGTCTCAACCGTCTATTCTTCCTCATTCCTGTCGCTGCTCCTACCTCAGACTAGGACCTGTAATGTCATGCTGGGCTGGAGAAGAGGTGAAGATTAAGAATTCCAAGTGACTTCAAAGAAGCAGTTCACAACTGTCATTCAGCAAATATTTAGTAACAATCGTGTGCTAGGCCTGTGTAGGCCATGAGGAAACAAAGATGAAGAGGACACAGCCCTTGCCCTCAAGAGGTTCTCGGGACCAACTTCACCTCCCACCTCACTAGCACACCCGGTAGGACACCCACTTTTTTTTTTCTTTAATGCTTTCATTTTATTTATTTTTTTATACAGCAGGTTCTTACCAGTCATCAATTTTATACACATCAGTGTATACATGTCAATCCCAATCACCCAATTCATCCCACCCCCACCCCCACCCCCCCATGGCTTCCCCCCCTTGATGTCCATACGTTTGTTCTGTACATCTGTGTCTCAACTTCTGCCCTGCAAACTGGTTCATCTGTACCATTTTTCTAGGTTCCCCATATATGCATTAATATACGATATTTGTTTTTCTCTTTCTGACTTACTTCACTCTGTATGACAGTCTCTAGATCCATCCACGTTTCAACAAATGACCCAATTTCGTTCCTTTTTATGGCTGAGTAATATTCCATTGCTTATATGTACCACATCTTCTTTATCCATTCGTCTGTCGATGGGCATTTAGGTTGCTTCCATGACCTGGCTATTGTAAATAGTGCTGCAGTGAACATTGAGGTGCATGTGTCTTTTTGAATTATGGTTTTCTCTGGGTATATACCCAGTAGTAGGATTGCTGGGTCATATGGTAATTCTATTTTTAGTTTTTTAGGGAACCTCCATACTGTTCTCCATAGTGGCTGTATCAATTTACATTCCCACCAACAGTGCAAGAGGGTTCCCTTTTCTCCACACCCTCTCCAGCATTTGTTCTTTGTAGATTTTCTGTTGATGCCCATTCTAACCCACCCACGGTCTTAAAGGCATGATAAATTAGCACTTTTCCACGCCAGTCCCTAATCAAATTCAAGTTGTAACCAACATTCAAGGCCCTGTGTCACCTGACCCAGCCTCACTTTCCCTCATCTGGGCTCTTCATTCACCCACAAGCATCCTGAAGTTTTCCTCTTTCAATTAGCAGAACGCATGCTTTGTGGCCAGACCCAGGTTCCTCTTGGCACCCTACAGAGCTTATATGGGAATCTTCCCCACCTGATGTAGGTGATATTGCAGAATGGTACCAGCATCAGCTTTGGAGCCTGGCTTCAACCCTTATGTCTGCTACTTGCTAGCCTTATGGGCTTGTGCATGTTTGTTTACATAACACTCTGATCCTCTGTTTCCTTAGGTGAGAAATAGGAATAATAACAGAACCCTCCTCAATGGGTTATTGTGAGGATGAAATTTGTTTAATATACTATAAAGCACTTGGTGCCTGGCATGCAATAAAAGTGCTCAATAAAGATTATCTTAGATTTAGCACTTTATTTTATACCATACTGTTTGCCACTGATTTTGTTTCTGCTGTTAAATTACAGACTGTGAGAGTAGGCACTGTATTATACTTGGTTAATTCTCCCCATCATACCTACTATAGTCAGATATGTAGGAATCACTTATTAGGTACTTGAAGACCAAAAAAGACTTTTAAATGAAAAAAATATTTTGACCTCCCCCACTTAGGGTTATCTGATTGATAGGTTTAGGTTCCTGAGCACCCATCTACCGATTCACTTGTAAGACTGTGAAAGAAACGAAATTCTCCCCAGATTTAAGCTTTTAGGATTCCTTCTCTGAAACGTCATTGGAATTTTTTTTTTTTTTTTTTTTTGCTGTATGCGGGCCTCTTATTGTTGTGGCCTCTCCTGTTGCGGAGCACAGGCTCCGGACGCGCAGGCGCAGCGGCCATGACTCACGGGCCCAGCGGCTCTGTGGCATGTGGGATCTTCCCGGACTGGGGCACGAACCCGTGTCCCCTGCATCGGCAGGCGGACTCTCAACCACTGCGCCACCAGGGAAGCCCTTGTCATTGGAATTTTTATTCTTTGTTCCCCACTGAGGCTTTAGGTCTGGAGGAGTGGTGCTTCTCAGCCCTGGTTGCTGTCACAGTTGCTGGGAGAGCTTATTAAAACGCTAATGGGGACTTCCCTGGTGGTCCAGTGGGTAAGACTCCACATTCCCAATGCAGGAGGGCTGGATTGAATCCCTGGTTGGGGAACTAGATCCCGCATGCATGCTGCAACTAAGAGTCCACACGCCACAACTAAAGATTCCGCATGCCGCAACTAAGACCCGGTGCAACCAAAATAAATAAGTAAATACTTTTTAAAAATACAAATAAAAACGCTGATGTCTGAGTCCCTCCTGGGATCAATTACATCAGCTTGGTGGGTGGGGAGGAGGTGGGCCATATTTTACTAATTTTTGATAAGCTCCTTAGGTGATTCTAAGGTACAACCAGAGTAATGTACAACCTTTGAGGTAGAGCAATGAAAGACTGCATTCATGGAATGTAAGGGCCAGAGTGGATTCTTAGAAATCATCTCATCTACTGCTTTACTTCACAGATGGAAAGCTGAGGCCCAGAGACGGTAAGTGATTATACTGGAGCCATCCCAGCTGCTTAAAGAGAATCCGCACTTGAGCCCAGGTCTTCTAGCTCTGTATTCACCTCCCAGAGCAATGTTCTCCCGAACCAGAGCTTAACAGAGAAATTTGCCAAACTGAGGAAGCTGAGGCTGTGCTGCCAGGATGGCCCTGGCAGAGGTGGAGGGAATAGAAGAGGCCATAGGCTCCCAGGCACTCCCACCCTTCTTTCATTCAGAGCAGCAACTTAGCTTTGCACTTATATATGATTGGGGAAACTTGTTCTGCAGTTTAAAAGAAGAGGTCAAAAATCAGTGACCCCTCCCATCATTTTAGAGATGAGGAGACTGAATCCCAGAGAGGACTGCAAAGCCACATAGCTGTCAAGTGGCAGAGTTGGTACCAAAAATCAGACCAATTCCTTGAGGTACAGGCAGGTAAAGTGGCTTCCACAAAGGCACAGAACCAGTTGGTAGCTGAAGAGAGACACTTGAATGCAGTCTCTAGGACTCCTACTAAATTTCCTAAAATCTCTGGGACTTCCCTGGCGGTCCAGTGGTTAAGACTTTGCCTTCCAATGCAGGGGATGTGGGTTTGATCCCTGGTTGGGGAGCTAAGATCCCACATGCCTCGCAGCTAAAAAGCAAAACATAAAACAGAAGCAATATTGTAACATTCAATAAAGATTTAAAAATGGTCCACTTCAAAAAAATCTTTAAAAATAAAAAATAAATTTCCTAAAATCTCAGATATTACCGTTGTTAAGATCTTCATATCAGAAATATAAAACTGAATAAGAATACATCTTAAAATCAAGGAAATATGGTATTTGCCTGAAATCTGAGTTCCTTCAGGGACCAAGCTCATGCTGAGCTCAGAAAGCCTGTACTGGGTGGGTCTTGGATATGAATCTTCTTGAACTTGCCCAGAGAAAGAAGGGGGAGCATGAGAAAGACTAGTGTATTTGAAATCTGATAGACTTGGGTTCAAGTCCAGCAGTTGTGCTCTTGAGCAAGCCCTTTGCTTCTCTGACCTTGGACTCTAAAGTGGGGTTCTAATACCTTCTTCATAGAGTCTCAGTGAGGCCAATGTGTTGGAAGTGATTTATGAAGTCCTGATATTGATCTGACCTCATCTCCTCCAAGGAGTGCAGGGCTGCCAGTGGGAGCAGTCTGCTCTCCAAGACCTGAGCTGTTAGGCCCAAGCCCTGGGGAGAAGATAGATGCTGGGCAGGGAGAGGAACATGACTCAGCCCCAGGGATCTTGGAAGAATAGCAGGTTCCGGGACATGAGTAAAGGAGGGTGGTGGGTACAGAAGCCTCCCATGGGGGTGACCAGACTCTGCCTTGACCTCAGATACTTCCCATCTGCCTGACCCAAGGCAGATCTTCCAGAATTACACATTACTTTGGATGAAGGTATAATTAACTGTAAGGCCCTTGTTAGGATAACATGTTTTACCTGTGAACAGGTGACATATTTCCCTCTGAATACCAGCTGCTAACATCTGTGTGGTGAGTGCTCCACTGATTATACTATATTTCCTCATGACAGCATCATGTTCAATTTGATCTTCACAGTAAGCTACGAGACATCAGTTAGGCAGTGTTATTATTCCCCTATGGGTTTTTATTTTCTCCAGAGAAAGAAATGAGGGTTCAGAGAGGTTGTGTGCCTTGCCCAAGGTCACAATGCAGAAGCAGAATGCTAATCCTGGCTTCACTCATTCTTGAGCAAGCAACATGAGTTGAGCAGATGCCATGGCCTGGCTCATGCTGAAGGATTCAGGGATCTAGGGATGCTCAGAGAAGTCAGACACATTCTCTACTCTCAGAGGGTTCTCAATCCAGAAGTGGAAATAGATGTGTAAACTAAAGAGGGTCAGTACAAAGAGAGAGATATTGAGTGCTGAGTCCTGTGTGAGTCCCCAGGAGACAGGGCAGGACAGCAGTTCGGACTGTGGGCTTTGACCCAGAGAGTCTGTCCTCTTGACTCTCACTGAACCACTTCCTACTGTGTGGCCTTGGGCAAGTTACTTACCTCTCTGTGCTTCAGTTTCCTCTTCTGGAACATAGAATTAATAATGGTACTACTTCAAAGAGTTGCTGTGAGCTTCAATATGAAAAACACATGCAAAACTCCTAATATCTGGCACACAGCACTCAACAAACATGAGCAATTGTTTTCTCTGGGTAGTGGAAAAGCGGATGGTCAGGGAAGGCAGCACAAAGGAGACAGCTTTTGGATTAGGTGTTAAGGAATGAGTTTCTCCCGGTGGGGGAAAGTCATTCAAGGCAAGGAATACACACAGACATGAGGGGATAAAGGTGCGGAGCTGGCACACTGGGTGGCAGGAAACTGAGTGTGGGCTGGGCAGTGATATGAGAGGAAAAGATGGGAGTGCTGGGATAGAGTGTGAGGGCCTTGTACGGTGAGAGTCGAGGTGTACTTGACATCTGCCCCCCGCTCTTCTGCTGGCTTCACCTCAACAGGCTTAGTTTGTCTGAGAGACCAGAGGAGAGTGCGGGTCATGGAATAGATATACTTTCATGTGGAAAGTGAGGAGGAAAAAGGCTGTTGGGTAGGACAGGCCCAGGGGGAGGACTCTGGCACCCAGTGCTGGGGGAGGACACAGTCTCCAGTAGGGAGGGTGCAGCTTCCAAAGATGGGTGGACAATGTGACCAGCATCACCTACCTTCAGTTCTCCTGAAGGCAGTGCTCCCATCCTGCTGTGATCAGTGTGTCCAGCTGCAGGCAGAGCATCCAGAGACCTTGGGAGAGAGCAGGTCTCAGCCCACTGCGCTGCGTGTGCAGGGGCCCTCATAAAAGGGGACCAGAAAGAGCCATCCGAATCTCAGGCTTGCTGGGGCAAGGTGGGCTTGAGCAGAAGTGGGTGTCAAACAGCAGTGGTTCCGGCAGGAATTAGCTGTTGGGCTCAGCAAGGTGGTGTAGAGAGCTGTGGAGGAACGATGGTTCAGGGCTGGAGGGCATCCATCTAAACAGTATAGAGACCTGCATCACCTTTTTTTTTTTTTAAGTTTTAATTTTATCATGGTTACAGAGGCACATAGCTTAAGGAGTCAAGTTCTAAAACAAATCTCTAAATAACATGTTTGTAATATTACTCTGATTTTTTTTCAGTTTTTATTCATTATCTAGTGGTACCCTACTGTGAAAGACTAGAATTTAGCTGTTTTCCCTCCCATTTCCACCAAACACACACACTCCCCACCCCCCCTCATCTTTTCAATAGAGTAGTTCTATTGTAACTTTACTTAGATTAAATATTCAGTGTTTACATCATTATAACTACGTAAACGTATTCAGAGATGAGTCATGCAATAAGTTTTGAATCATTTTCATTCATGCAGAACTTTGTTTTGTCTAGTTAATTATCTTTTTTAAAAAATATATGTATTTATTTCAATCCCAAACTCAACCTTTCCACTGATTTTTCTGTTTTGTCTAATTGTTAGTATCTCCAATGCTTTTTTTTTTTTTCCTTCGGTACACGGGCCTCTCATTGTTGTGGCCTCTCCCGCTGCGGAGCACAGGCTCCAGACGTGCAGGCCCAGCGGCCATGGCTCACGGGCCCAGCCACTCTGCGGCATGTGGGATCCTCCCGGACCGGGGCACAAACCTGTTCCCCTGCATCGGCAGGTGGACTCTCAACCACTGCGCCACCAGGGAAGCCCCTCCAATGCTTTTATTAAGTACATTTTCATTGCCAATGTACATTCCAGATATTTAATGAGTTTAATAGTTCCCGGACCAGGGGCCGAACACGCACCCCCCGCCCCTGCAGTGGAAGTGTAGAGTCTTAACCACTGGACCACGAGGAAAGTCCCTGTAGTGTTGATTCTTTAGGGAAATATGTTCTGATTTCCAGGCAATTGGTTTATAAATGTACTGTAGGCATGACTCTCTGTGTAATTCCAGTTTCTGCCCTCAAGGAGCTTCCAGTGTCATTTGAGACACAAGACGGAGACAAATGAATCATGTAAATGAAGAAACCACTGTACAATGCAGAAATAATCCAGTGCCTATTGAGTGGTACAAACGGATTGGTGAGGACTGGAAGGTAACCTTGAAGGAGCTGAGACTCAAGTAGAGTTTTAAGGATTGTGTATATTTTTCTATTGTGGTAAAATATACATAACATAAAATTTACCATTTCAGCCATTTTTAGGTGTACAGTTCAGTGCATTCACATTGTTGTGCAACCATCACCATTGTTTATTTCCAGAACTTTTTCATCATCCTTAAGTGAAGTTTTTATGTATTTTTTTCCTGAGTTACATTTACTATTTCTGTTTACAAAAGTAATATGTGTTTGATGTAGACAATTTTTTTTTGTACTTTATATTCTTTCCTTTATATACCCTTCCAGAGTCTCTCTTCCATTATCATTCTGTTTTGGTATGAGGAAGGGTTTTGGGGTGTTTTGTTGTTGTTGTTGTTTTGTTTTGTCTTATTTCTTTTTGGCCATGCTACGTGGCTTGTGGTATCTTAGTTCCCTCACCAGGGATTGAACCAGCACCCTCGGCAGTGAAAGCACGAAGTCCTAACCACTGGACCGCCAAGGAATTCCCTCAGTGTAGACAATTAGGGGGAAAAAAAAAAAAGCACAAAGAAGAAAATTTAAATATCCCATAATTCCACAAAACCATTAGCATTTGTTGATAAGAAAGGGGTGAAAAGTCATCTCAGGGTGAGAAAAGACCCATCCCCCTGGCTCAGAGGATTTGAGCAGTGGTATAGTGTGGGAGATGGTTTTGAATATGAAGGGTGAAAATATTCTAAACATATCTACCTTTTGTATCTTCCTCAAAGGGGGATGAATGACCAGGAAAAGGCAATAAATAAAAGCTAGAGAAACATAATAAATACATTCATTAAAAAAAAGGGGGGGGGGATGAATGAAAGAGGCAGCAAGTTGTTCCAATAGTCAACCCAACCCAGTAAAGACCCTAGCAGCTGTTCTGTTTATCTAGTAATAAAAAACAAACACCCCCAAACCTAGTGGTATAAAACAACAACAAAGCCATGCGTTATTATTACTGTTGCTCACAGTGCTGGGGGTTAACTGGTGTCAGGGTCTCCTACGTGGTTGCAGTCAGACAGGGGCTGGGGCTGTGCACTCGGAAGGTTTCCTCACACATTTGGCTCCTGGGCTGGAACAGCTGGGGCTCCTCTACCACCTCTATCTCCACGGGGTCTCCCCACATGGTCCCTTCTCTCCAGCATGGCAGCGTTAAGGTGGCCAGACTTCTTACGTGGTGGCTCAGGGAGCCAGAGGCATGTGTCTCCCAGAGAAAGCCAGGTGGGAGGTGCGGCTTCTTTTTTTTTTTTTTTTTTTTTTTGCAGTACGTGGGCCTCTCACTGTTGTGGCCTCTCCCACCGCGGAGCACAGGCTCCGGACGCACAGGCTCAGCGGCCATGGCTCACGGGCCTAGCTGCTCTGCGGCATGTGGGATCTTCCCGGACCGGGGCACGAACCCGTGTCCCCTGCATCGGCAAGCGGACTCTCAACCACTGCGCCACCAGGGAAGCCCCTAGGAGGTGCAGCTTCTTTTACGACACACCTCAGAAGCCATGCAGTCCCACCTCCATGACATTCAATCCTTTAGAAATGAGTCACTTACGCCAGCCTCTGTCCAAAGGGAGGGGAAATAGACTCTACTTGAAGGGAGGAATGTCAAAGAACCTGTGCACCCTCCATACCTGTGGACTCCATATCTGCAGATTCAACCAACCATGGATGAAAATTAAAAAAAAAAAAAAAAAATCCAGAAAGTTCCAAAAAGCAAAACTTCAATTTGCCATGCATTGGCAACTATTTACATAGCATTTACATTTTACTTAAAACTATTTTTAGGGTAATCCCTGGTGGTCCAGTGGTTAGGACTCTTGCAATTTCACTGCCAAGGGTGCAAGTTCAATTCCTGGTCAGGTAACAAAGATCCTGCAAGCTGCGTGGCCAAAAAAAGAACAAAAACAAAAACAAAACAAAACAATTTATATAGCATTTACATTGTATTAGGTATTATAAGTAATCTAGAAATATTTTAAAGTGTATGGGGAGGTTGTATGTACATTATATGCAAATACTATGCCATTTTATATGCGACTTGAGCATCCACAGATTTTGGTTTCCAGGGGGGTCCTGGAACTGATACCCCACACATACCGAGGGATGAGGGGCGGCTGTATTTTAAAATCACTACAGTGGTAGATTCTGATATCTATTCAAGAATGATGTGAATGCCACAGATCCCCACAGCTCATCCTACAGAGCGAGTGGTTCATAAATTCTTGATTTAGGGTCGCAGAGTCTACTGAGGTCTTAGAGATTACTCAGACAAACACTTGCCAACACTTTTTGATGCTCAAACCCCTTTCACAGTAATATGCTATTTGAGAACTCCCTTAGTGATTTAAAACACTCACCATTTTTACATGGTATATGATAAAGGAGTAACTTTTAAAAAAAACATTCATTTAAAAAACATTCACTGGGCTCTTACTATATGCTGTGCGCTGTGCTGGATCCCAGGAAAACAAGAGTAAGCAAGATACACATGGTTCCTGCCACAAGGAACTTACTGTAGGGCAGTAGAGCCAGACAATTTAATGAAGTATATTATAATAAAGTGTGTTAGATGCTCTGATAGAAGTACCAACTCACTAAATAATTTCTCTGGTTCTGATCTCTCTGTTCAGATCAAAACGGCATTTCCAGGGTTTTAACATTTTTCACTTGGTTGCCAGGCCAGGCAGACATGTCACACTCAAGATGTTAAAAGAGCAAATTGTCTCCCCTCTCCTCTGTCTGGCTCTTCCTTCTGTTCTCTTTATTTGATAACGTCCCATCCACCTGGTCAAACTAATAAAAACAGCAGTCTTCTAGCCTTTTCCCAGTTTCTAGACCCCTATGTTGACCTGTTCCCAAGATGTTACCTCTCTATTAGACTATCTCAAAGAAGTTATTTTAAGAAAAAAAATTATAACAGTATGTTGTTAATTGAGGAAAATTTTAACATTTAATTAAACTGAGTTAAAAAACACTCTACCCTATTTAAGAAGTGATGGGTGCTGATTTTAGTCAGCAAACAAGACTAAATGGGGACCAAATGCAAGTTGAAATTTCATCCTATGTTATAGGATAAAAAGTAGACAAAAATTGCTTTCATTTTATGATTGCATTTTGTGCTAAAGTGAAAAAATAACCTAAAAATTTTTAGTTTTATTTCTGAAATGTGAAATATAAGATTTTAGGGTCTATTGCAGGGGTCCCCAACCCCCGGGCCGTGGACGGGTACCAGTCCACAGCCTGTTAGGAACCGGGCTGCACAGCGGGAGGTGAGCAGCGGGCAAGCCAGCGAAGCTTCAATTGCTGCTCCCCATCGCTCCTCATCGCTCAGATTCGTCCATGGACAAATTTTCTTCCGTGAAACCAGTCCGTGGTGCCAAAAAGGTTGGGGGCCACTGATCTATTGGGAGGTACTTGTCAACAAATAACATATTACAGATACAATCGGTCTGACTTTCTGGTAAATAAAAAGCCAGATTAGATTGAATTATCATTAGACTTTATTTTTTTAAACACTGGCTTTTGACATATTAGTCACTAATTACTTTGTTGTTTTTGTTGTTGTTGTTTTAATATTTATTTATTTGGATGCACCAGGTCTTAGTTGCGGCAAGCGGGCTCTTTAGTTGCGGCATGCGAACTCTTAGCTGCAGCAGGCATGTGGGATCTAGTTCCCTGACCAGGGATCGAAACCCGGGCCCCCTGCATGGGGGGCGTGGAGCCCTATCCACTGTTCCACGAGGGAGGTCCCTCACTAATGACTTTTGATTAGAAGACTATAACATTCTTTTCTGATGATGATCAACCACAGGTAAATTTGCAAAATTATCATTCTCTCCTCAGCATTAGAGTTTTGTAGTTTAGCCATCAGTACTCCTCATGCTTCCTGTCATAGATCTCGTGGTCCAACGTGGCTATTAATTAAACAACCTATAAATAACTAAGACTGAAAAAAATTTAAGCTGTTTAATGGTAGAAACCGTGACAGTGTCCGTCGGCCCTCCACCCATGAACCCCCCCGCACCACACATGCACCTGGAGGTGTTCCATGGTACCATTTGAAAGGGGAAAATAATAGAATACTTTATTTATTTATTTTTAATAAATTTGTTTATTTTATTTATTTGTTTTTGGCTGCGTTGTGTCTTCGTTGCTATGCGTGGGCTTTCTCTAGTTGTGGAGAGCAGGGGCTACTCTTCGTTGCGCTGCTCGGGCTTCTCATTGCAGTGGCTTCTCTTGTTGCGGAGCACGGGCTCTAGGCACGTGGGCTTCAGTAGTTGCAGCACATGGGCTTAGTTGCTTCACGGTATGTGGGATCTTCCCGGACCAGGATTCAAACCCATGTCCCCTGCATTGGCAGGTGGATTCTTAACCACTGTGCCACCAGGGAAGCCCTAGTGATTGATTTAAAAAGAAAGAAATTAAGACCAGTGCCATATCCACTTTTAATGGTGTGAACTCTTTGGAACTCCTGGTTAGAAATGTGCATCATCCCCCAGCCCTCTTATTTTTCTCAGTGATGCAGCTGAGGCTCAGGGAGAGGAAGGAAGTTGTCCAAGGTCCCAGAGCAAGTCTGTAACAGAGGCAGGACGAGAACCATGGCTCTTATTCTTTACACTGGGTTTGGCTGGCATGAGCCTGTCACACCTCACACCTGCTCCCCGCCCATAGCCTGTGTGCTAAGATATGAATGCAGAGAAATTAATTGGATTTGTGTGTGTGGCTTATGGAATTAGTGACACTCTTCATGTGGTGACAGATTGTTTGTTCATTTATCCATTCGATTGATCAACTGCTTTCTAGGCAACATGCAAGGGCTGCTCACCCAGCCCTGGTCTCCCTGTTTGGCTTCATCTCCCACCCCTGCCCTCCTGCCCAGTTCGCACTTCCTACATTCTGCTTATACTGGTTCAGGTATTTGTTTCCTCCAGAAGCTTTCTCTGCCTTCCCCAAGTTTGGCCTGGGTGCCCTTCCTCCATGCACCCCATCCCAGCCTGTATCACACAGTATTATAGTTGCCTGTCTACTTATCTACAGGCTAAGTAGACTCACTTCTCAGACTAAGCACCATGCAGGCAAGAACCATCTTGTTCACCGCCCTGCTCCCAGTGCCCAGGGCCTGACCCATAACAGGTGACCTGTGAATATCAATGCAGTTAATTATTGGCTCTGCCATTTCCTGTGCCCTCATGCCACACACAGGGCCTCTGCACAGGGTGTTTCTTCCCCCACCATCAGTTCTTCCCTCTTTAAATTGTCAAGACCTAGGTCAAACATCTAAAACAATCAACAATGCTGTGGAGACTTTTCCCTCAACAGTCCCCCACCACACACGGTTAGTCCTTCCTTCTCTTGCTCCCATTCTCCCTGCCACCGCATGCCACTTAGGACACAACTGTTCCTGTGAGCAGTGACTTGTATCTTTTATCCTGGCCCCCTGGCACCTACACAGTGTCAGATACTGGTCAAGATGCTTAGAATTCAGCAGTGAACCCAGCACACAAAAATCCCTGTCCTTGGGCTTCCCTCGTGGCGCAGTGGTTGAGAGTCCGCCTGCCGATGCAGGGTGCACAGGTTCGTGCCCTGGTCTGGGAAGATCCCACATGCCACAGAGCGGCTCGTCCCATGAGCCATGGCCGCTGAGCCTGCGCATCCGGAGCCTGTGCTCCGCAACGGGAGAGGCCACAACAGTGAGAGGCCCGCGTACCGCAAAAAAAAAAAAAAAAAAAAAAAAAAAAAAAAATCCCTGTCCTTACAAAGCCCACTTTCTGGTTGGGAGGACAGACTACAAATAAAATAAGTAAAACATAGAGCATGTTAGAAAGACGGGACTAAAGACTGTTAGATAGGGACTTCCCTGGTGGCGCAGTGGTTAAGAATCCGCCTGCCAGTTCAGGGCACGTGGGTTCGATCCCTGGTCCAGGAAGATCCCACATGCCTCAGAGCAACTAAGCCCGTGTGCCACAACTACTGAAGCCCGCATGCCTAGAGCCCGTGCTCTGCAATGAGAAGCCCTTGCACTGCAATGAAGAGTAGCCACCGCTCACCACAACTAGTGAAATCCCCTGCGCAGCAATGAACACCCCCCAAAAAAAAAAAAAAGTCGAGTTATGGCGGTGGGGGGGGGGAGTTGTGAGGATATGAGGGGTGGAGGACAGAGCTCTAGACCTGCACTAGCTGGGCAAAGGTCTAGAGGCTGGAGGGAGGGGACTGACTGCTATCAAGTTACAGCAAGGAGACTGGTGTGGCTGGAGAGGCAGTGAGCAAAGGGGATGGCGTAGAAGGTGAGGTCAGAGGTAAAACAGCCCTCCAGATCACATAGGCTTTCCGGTCATAAGAAGGACTTTAGCTTTTGCTCAGAGCTAGGAGGCACTGGTGGGTTTTGAGCAGAGAAGTGGCATGATCTCGTTCCCATTTTAATAGGATCACTCGATGCTGTATTGAGATAAGACTGAAGTGGGAGAATGACATAAACAAGTGAGGGGCCTATTGTGACAATCCAGGTGAGAGGTGATGGTGCTTGGATCAAGGTGGTAGCAGGAAGGTGAAGTGTGAAGGATGTGAAAGTGAAGAGTTAAGGATGGCTCCAATGTTTCTGACCTGAGCATCAGGGAGGATGGAGCTGCTACGATCTGAGATGGGGGAGACTGTGGGAGAAGCAGGTTTAATAGGGAGGATCAGAGCTCAGTTTGGGACCTGTTAAATTTGTTTTTGTTTTTTTAAATTTTTTGGCCAAGCTGAGCGGCTTGCAGGGATCTTAGTTCCCCGGCAGTGAAAGCACGGAGTCCTAACCTCTGGACCACCAGGGAATTCCCTGGACAGGTTAAATTTGAGATGCCTATTAGCCAATGGAAATGTTGAGCAGGTAGATGGATACACAAGTCTGGAGTTCAGGGGAGAAGGTCCAGGCTGAGATATAAATGTAGGCATCTTCAGCATAAAGATGTAATTTAAAGCCTTGATGACCAGATGAGACCACTAAGAGAAACAAGTAGGAGTGATGGACTAAGTCAAATGCTGCTGATGGGCCTGGCAATGAATGAATAAATGCCAGAACCCGTTAGACCTGCAAAGTGCTGGTCATTATTGAGGGTTAGCTAGCAACAGATGGGTAAAGTACCTTCTGGGTACAGAGACAAAATGGCTCTAAGCCATGGGAACACTGGAGATAGAGGGGATGAAGAACCATGGCGTCTTGGTCTTGGAAAGGACATTAAATAGGTCATTCAATCTGTACTCCTCTCCCTACACTTTGCCTGATCATTGAATCCCTGGCTTTAGGAAAAGAACTGTTTGTGGGATACTGAGACAACCAGTCTGGCTAGGACAGAGAAAGCACAGTTGAAAAATGAGTGGGAAATGACCTTCTGGAGTCAGAAAATCAGGGTTCAGGTCCTGCATCTGCTGCTCCCTAGCCTCGGGTCCTTAAGCAAGTCACTTCACCTCCTCCAGCCTCAGTTTCCCTGCATGTAAAGATGGGAGCAATCAAACCTTCCTTGTCTCTCCCAGGGTTGCAGAGAGGTCTGAGTGTGGCAGTGCTTGGGGTAGAATAAATGCCCTGCTGGGGTTGGTTATCCCAAGAGCAAAAGAAGCAGGTCAAGAGAAGCCATCAGCTTGGAAGGGCGAGGTAAATGGGGATGAGGAGGGAACCGCCATGTCTTCAGCGGGTCTGCCGGTGGAGAAGCTAATGAGGATTCAGGCCAGGACCTGGGCTGGAATGGACTGGCTCAAGTGGCAAGATGGGGTCATCGGACAGAAACCCAGGCCTTGAATCTGCCTCCAGCGAGCCTGGAACCGAGAGATGTTGGAGACCCTGAGGCAGCGGCAGAGAAAAGAAATAGAGACACCGAGGTAGAAAGAGACCCCGAGACAGAGAGACGAAGAGACAGACCAAGAAACAAGCTGCCCAAATGGGGGGGCCCATGGAGATCCGGAGAGGGCGAGGCAGAGGGGCGCAGACCCCAGAAGAGCTGAGCCCCTGCGCGGCGCAGGTCACAGCGCGCGGGCCAGAGTCCCCTGCGGGGCCCGACCGGCCGCGCCCGCTGGGCGCCCCCGTCCGGGCTGCTCGCCCAAGATGGCGATGGAGGGGCGGGCGAGCCGGCGGCAGCCCGGGCCCCCGCGCCGGCCCCCGCTCGGGCCGGGGCCCCCGAGGCCGCGCCCCCGCCCGCGGCGCCGCGCCTCCCCGGGCCACTGAAGCCCGGCGCGCCCTCCCCCGGCAGCGGCGGCCGAGGCGCGGGGAGGAGGAGGTGGCGGCGGCGGCGGCAGCCCGGGCCCGGCCCCATGGCGCGGGGGGACGCTGGCCGCGGCGGCGGGCTCATCGCGCTGACCTTCTGCCTGCTGGCCGCGCGCGGTAAGGGCGGGCGCTGAGGCAGCGGCGGGAGCGGCTGCGGGGTGACTGTGCGTCGGCACCCGGGGCTGCGCCGGCTGTGGGGCCGGCGCGTCCCGAGTCCCGAGCGAGCGCTGGGGCCGGGGGTCGCGGGCTGCGCGTCCTTGTGCCCGCGAAGCCTGCGCTCTGGGGTCTGCGAGCCGCGGCCGGGGACGTTTGCGGCGCGTACTTGTCCGCAGGGGGTGTGTGTCCTTGGTCTGCGGAGTCCGGAGTGAGTGTGTGAGTGTGTGTGTGTGTGTGTGTGTGCGCGCGCGCGCGCGGGCGCGCGACCGCGTGCAGAGAATGGGGAGGGGGCTTCTGCGGGGCGTACGTGTCCGCAGCGCGTGGCCGGTCGCGGCGTGGCATCGCGGGCCGTGGCTGAGGTGCCGGTGGTTTGTGCAGGGCGGGCTCTGCCTTTACCGCGCGTGTCTCTGGGTTGGGAGTGTAAAGGGGTGTGTGTGTGGGGGGGTGTCTGCACCTCCATTTGTGTGTCGAGAGCGTGTGTAATTGTGTTTATGGGGCTGAGCTAATATTTGGCCTTGGCTCTCGGAGAGTGTCCATGTCCTTGGTGGGGGGACAGAAGCATGAGATTGCGGATTGACTGGGAATAGTGGTGATAAAATACTCAACTTTGTCCGGTGGGTGTGGTCCCTGAAGCTGGGTGGGGCTGGGCGGAGGGGGTGGGGAGCGCGGGAGTGTTGCCCCCTCCAAACCGAGGCCGGGAGTGGGCTGGGGGAGGGCGCAGGAAACCAGTTGCTTTCGTGGACTTGTCCGACACCCGCTCTCAGGATGGGACGCGTGTCACTCCTGCTCCACCCCCAGGGGCAGATCTGAGAAGGGTGGACGGGGTCAGCAAGGCCTCCTCCAACCCCCCACCTCAATGCGAGGTGACGGTGGGTAAGAGTCAGAGTTGCCCTCACTGGAGAGAGGGCTGGGGATGGGGTGACGGAGTCCCAAGCGTCTCTGCCTAGGGAGCCTTCTTCCACCCCCAGCCCTCTCCCTTTCGGTGCTGTGTGCGTTTCGGAGCGGCCCGTGGGCTAGGTGGTTGGTAGGGCTGGGGAGGGGGATGGGCTGCCCGCTTTGTTCGCCTAGTTCTCGCCTTCCCAGCCGAGGGGGGAGCTGAGGATGTGTCCGGAGCCAGTCGGGGAGGGACTTGACGGTGGGGGTGGGGAGGGGGATTTCTCTCCAGCTGCTGTGGCTTTCCAGAGAGACTCAGCCAGGCCACGTGGGAGGGAGGCAGGGACGGCGGAGGGGGGAAGGAGCCTCCGCCTGGCCCGCCCCGGCCCATCTCCAGGAAGCCCAAACAGCGGGTGGGAAAGTCTCGGGAACTACTCGGACCCCCTCTCTGCCTACAAAGACACGCCCCTTTTCAGACCTGACTGCGGACCCGGCAGGAGGCCGCCTGGGGGCGGGGTCCCGGCGACTAGGCTAGGGAAGTGGGGGGCCTGGGGTTGTCAGGTGGAGGGGGAGGGGAAGTGCCAGAGAAGCGTCTGTCCTCCTGGAGGCCAGGGGATTAACGAATAGTTGGGCCCACCCTCTTCTGCTCTTCTGAGAGCTCCGGACCGGGCTCGGGGTCATCTAGCAAAGCGGAATCAGGACTGGGAACTGCACTCACTCGGGCATTATGGAGTATCGGTGGGGCCTCCCTGCGAGGGGCTCAGTTTCCTCTCTGGGGCTCCCGAGTGCACAAGGCAGGGGCAGGGCCCGAGCTGGGGCTCCCTTGGCAGCAGTGTGCGTGGCTGAAGCAACTACTCTGCTCGCCCTCAGTCCTAAATCCTTTGAGTGTGCAAAGCTCGTCAGGCCTGGGGACACTCCTATAGAGTTCTGACTAGCCTCCCCGATCTGGACGGAGGCCATTTATTCATTCATTCAACAAATATTTACTGAGTACCCTTTTCGGCTAGCACGTGACTGGTGCCTGAAATATAGTAAATAAGGAGGAGACTGACAGGTAGTCTAGAAAGGTCAGGAAAGGCTTCCTCCAGGAAGCGGTAAATAATAGAGCTCAGTGCAGAGGGTCAGTTGGCCCTGCAGGAGAGTGATGATGGGGAGAGTTTTTCAGAGAGAACAGCATGTGCAAACGCTCAGGGGTGACTTCGTTTAGACCACTGAATGAAGCTAAATCTGTCTGGAGTTTAGAGCACAAGGCAGGAGGGTGGGGCAGGTTAGAGAGGAATGGGACAGGGGCCACAGAGTGTCAAAAGAGAAGGCTGAAGATGGAGGCTGGAGCCAACTCATGAAGGGGCTTGTAAGCCCCACCAAGGTTTCTGGCCTGAGAGCCTGCATGAGCCCTTGGAGGGTTTTAAGATCAGCTTTGCATCAGCTCACTCCAGCCGATGTGGAGAATGCTTGGACAGGATGGAGGCAGGAAGCTGCAGCTTCTTGGGAGGCTGTGGTAGTAATCCAGAAGAGAGGATGTTGCTGGCAACTAGAGTAGTGGCAATTGGGATGGCCACAGTGGATTCTAGAGATATTTAGGAAGCAGAATCGGCAGGATGTGAGGATAGATTGAGTTTGTAGGGAGTGAGGGAGAGAGAAGTAAAACATAATAGACACTTCAGCAGCCTCGACATGGCAAAATGAAGGGCTGGTGTTGGAGTCAAGATAGTGACTGCCCGTCTCCCCCGAACACTGCTCTTGGGTCAGGGCTTGGGAACTGGGGTGATGTATGCGAATGGGACTCCTGTCTGGGGGTGGTGGTGGGATGCCAAATGCTCTGTTTTCACCACATGCAAGAAGTGGGGTTCTCCCTTCCACCCAGTCAGAATTTGGGGGGTGGTGGTGCCAGAGGTCAGTAGCAGGAGGGCTCTGAGAACAAGAGAGCTGCTTTCTCCTCACTGGGGAAACTCCCCCCTCCATCCCTTTCTCAGCCCAGAAGCTCAGAGACCAATTTCAGTTAGTTGGGGTGTTGGGGCCCTCTCTGACCTCATCTTGGAGATTAGGAACCAGGTCAAATATATTGTGTTGGCCAAAAAGTTCGTTCAGGTTTTTCCATAAGAAAAATGTTACGGAAAACCTGAACAAATTTTTTGGCCAACCCAATAGTTTCTCTTAATAGTGAATCTAAATAATCCAGAAGTTATCTAAACCTTCATTGATCCTGTATGTATTTTCATGGCCCAAGTAATCATACATTATGTGTAAATCAGCATTTCCTTTCTTTTCTCCTAAAGGTACATACGTTGTTTCAAGTTGAGTAATCCCACAATTAGCATCATTGAATGTCAGCACTGAGGGGAATTTAGAAATAATTTTAGCATGAACCCATTTTACAGATGAGAAAACTGAGTGACTTCCCAGAGTTACATGGATGGGGACTGAACTGGGACTGGAACCAGTCTCCTGGCTCTTGGAGCAGCCGTACTTTCCCGGGATTTGGTACACATGAACGCAGGTTCAGTCTCTCTTCACACCCTCCCCCTCACCTGAGAAGTTATCAACAACTTTGGGCTTGGCCCCCCTCAGGTGGTGTGTTTGGGTATGGGCTCTGGAATCCACTCTGCTCCACCCATCCCCACCCACCGCATCCTGTTCTGCCTCCGCTGTTTCTGAGGTACAGAAACCAGACTTGACACAGAATTCCAGATGCAGAACAGATGTCATTGCCAAGCAGGCCTGGGGGCTCCCAGCTCCCCCGGTTGGGGGGAAGGAAGAGGAAGAGTGGTTCTGATGGGGGAGGACCCCAGCCGCAGCCTGGTCAGAGGCAGGTGACGGCACCTGGGGGGAGAGAAGAAAACCAGAGAGAGCATGACCTGGGGCTGACGTGCGGAGAAATGGAATCCTTGTCCTTGGGGCTGGCTGTGCTGCCAGCTACTAGTGCCTCACTGCTGAAGCTGAGGAATTCCTCTGGAATTGAGGGGCTGTGGGGTCACTGTGGTCCGGGAAGCCGAGGCTCAGTAAATTCTCTCTCAGGTGCAGACCTGAGCATGGAAGCTGGTGCAGAGCCAAGACTTCCAGATGGTTCGATAGGGGCTCATTACCTTGTCACATAGTTTGGAGCTCTGGCAAATGAATGGAGCATAGAGAGACAAGGTTGGGCACACAAGGAAGGTATTTTTTTTAATACATCTTTATTGGAGTATAATTGCTTTACAGTGGTGTGTTAGTTTCTGCTTTATAACAAAGTGAATCAGCTATACATATACATATATCCCCATATCTCCTCCCTCTTGCGTCTGAGGAAGGTACTTTTAATCAGACCATCCATATAGCAGAAGAGGTGAGGTAGTGAGCTCCCCAGTCCTGGTAATGTTTAAGTAGAAGAGTTTCTTTCAATGTGAGTTTGCTGTTCTGTCTCGGTGCTTCTTCTTTTTTTTTTTTTTTTTAATTTATTTTTTGGCCACGCCAGGCGGCTTGCAGGATTTTAGTCCTTAGTTCCCTGACCAGGGAACTTGGGCCCACGGCAGTGAAAACGCGGAGTCCTAACCACCAGACCACCAGGGAATTCCCTGTCTTGGTGCTTTTTAAGCATTTTGTTACATGTCTCATAGGTGCCACATAGTATGCTAGGCAGTTTCCACGTATATTATCCACATCATCCCCAGCCCTGAAGGGAGTTCCTATAATTTTCCAGATAAGGAAATTGAGGCTTGGAAAAGTATGAGGGGCTCTGTGTCTTACCTTGTTGAGTGTGTCTCCGCATGTCCACTCATCTGTTCAAGAACTGTTTATTGAGCACCTACTATGTGCCAGACAGTGTTTTAGGTCCTAGGGAATTAGAATGCTGACTAGGACAATAATCTTGGGCTTGTTGCCTAGCTGGCAGAAAAGCAAGTCAAAAATCTAGAGTGCTAATTGCAATGACCCAGGTGCCCAGGGTCCTATGGGGCAGAAAAAAAGGAGAGGCGTCTAAATCAGACCCCAGGATGGCACAGCTACTGAAGGAAGAGGGAGCAGCATAAGCAACGCATGGAACAGCATTGTGCTTTCAGAGAACGGGAAGTGGTTTAGTCTGGTGGGGACCCAGGGTGACAGGGAACAGGAGGTAGGCAGGTCAAGCTGAGTGGCTTTGCTCTCAAGTCTGCTGAGGCTGAGCCTGTCTCCTGAGGATCACAGATGAAGGGAACGCTGCCTTCCCTGTGTCCCAGGCAACTATCCCAAGCTCTCCTTCCAGCTGTTGTGGGAGGGGCTTAGTGTGTGGTAAGGGAGGTAGCCAAGGTGGGGGGCGGGGAAGGAGGTTTCTGGAAGAAACTGACTTGTGTCTCCTGGGAGAGGAGTGTGGTGATGGCGTCATGGAGAATTGCCCGTGTAGACCGAAAACAAGTTGTAAATCTGGTGGGCCCTGAAATTAAAAAATGACAAGGCATTGATGTTTGTGGCAAGTTCTTGGCTTAATGAAGGAGGCATCTCGGCTTTGTTCCCCACCCCATCCCCCAGTCCCAGCCTCTTTCCTGAGAGTTCACTGAAGAATGGAACCCTGGCTTATGCCAGGCCCACACTAGTCCCACAAAACAGCACTGAGCTGGCCCTGGGGCTCAGCAGCGAATCTCCTTTCTGTCTGGGTTCTAATTGGCCTCATAAAATCTAATTTATCCTGTAAATGGGTAAAATAATGTCAGAAGAAGGAGACTGAGAGATGGCCCTGGGGCTCCTAAGCATAGAAGCTCCATGTCTCTGGCAGGGTCCCACCGAGGAGACTGAGGAGAAGGGATTGTGGGAGAGGGAGTTCCCCTCGAGGCAGAAAGCTGGCCAACAGCAAGTGTCCGCTATGTCCACCCAGTCCTTAGAGGGACCACTGAGAAGTGCTCCTGGGGGGTGGCAGGAAAGGGGCAGCCACGAAACCACTGGACAAACAAGGTCCACTCCCCAGAGCATCACTTTTCCAAAAAGATTTGGTGGTGTAGGAACCACATTTACATTAAAACAAACACTGCTAGGTAATGGAATAGGATGCAAAATGTGCCAGCGGTTTAAAAATAAAAACATTTCAGGTAGTCAGCAAGCCTCCTGAGTACATTCTCCTCTGCCGCTGGGAGAATTTTGGTGAAAATGAGAAATGTGGCAACTCTTCATTTTAAGACTGGGGAAACCGAGGCTGAAAGGAGGAAAGCGGACCCAATGTCATACAACCCATGATGGACCCAGAACTCTGACCCCAGGCCAAGGCTTGTCCCACCACATCCCATGGTCCGCCTTAAGGCAAGAAGGCAAGAGGAAGAATGGGTAAGGGACCTCCAAGTGGCTACATGACGTGAGACCCAGGAAAACCCTTCCCTGGGGAAGGCAGGGGCAGCTTCACGGAGGGATGTGGCACCTGCGGTGGGCCCCTAAGGATGCACGTCCTGGGCACAGAAGCTGGGTTGGGTGCTGGGGCAGAGAGAACCCTCTTATTTGGGAGCAACTGTCTCCTTAATGCTTGGTTCATGCCCAGGATGTCCAAGAAGAACAGTTTCCCCAGACTGTCTCCCAGAGAGGTGAGAACCTCCCCTTTTGGGCCTCGGTTTCCCCATCTATAAAATGAGCAATCTCAGGCTCTGCATACGTTTCCATCAACGTGGGCTAGCTTGGGCTCCTGGCACAGCCCTGTACCCCCACAGGGATCCCAGGTTCTCCCCACATCTACATCCCTGTTGGTTTCCCATTCCGCATTGCCTTGCTGGGTGCTGGGCTCCTCCAAGGTGGGGCAGCCAGACATCTGCTGATCCATGAATATTCAGGAAGGGAATCGGAGCCTCCTCTGGGCTCCCCAGCAAGCCCCAGCCCCTCTGGCCGCCGTCCTGCCCGCAGGAGCCCAGGCTGCTGACAGACCCAGCAGCTGCTCGGGCCCCAACTGTTCACATTGTTTGTTCAGCGCAGCGGGGGATTTTCCAAGCCCCGGACGTGCTTTGGGGGGTAGGGAGGCTGCCGGAGGGCTCAGGGATTCGTGTCATGTGGGGCTTTTCCCCCTTGAAACTCAAACCGACTGCTCAGCGGCTGGAATGGGGCAATTGGAAGCCACTGGGCTGAGAGCCCGGGCTGGCCTTCCCCCCACCGTGTTTGCATCAGAATCTAGGGCCTCAGATAGAGAAGGGACTGGATGTTAAGAATAGCGATTTGCATTTGTACATCCCTTTCCAGTTTACGAAATGCCTTTAAAGAATGAGCTCCCATTCTTTGATTGATGCCCGTTAGGCTCTGGGCTGGAGACCTGACCAACATCATCGTGTTTAATCCTCACAGGCTCCATAGTATCGCCTTCATTTTTTACAGATGTGGAAACTGGGCCCCAGAGAGGTAAAGTGGCTCATCACGTAGCTGGTAGGTGGAGCCGCAAGACGGGAACCTTGATCTTCTGCCCCAGGGTCAGATGCTCTTTCCACCCCAGCTCATGGCCCCCAGTGATGCGAATGCCAGTTTGGTTTCCCCAGTTAGACTGGAAACTGAGTGAGGGCAAGGGCTGCCTTCTCCTTGCTGCACCCACTAGTAATGCTGAGCCCAGTTGTGTAGCTGGAGGTGCCAGCGGAGCCTTTAAGAAAGGCAGAGGCCTGTTCAGACCCTGTCTGTCTGTCCTTCCCACTGTGGTGTCAGAGGCCTGGCTTCTGCCCTGGCCTCCTTATCTCAGCCAGTTAGGACCTCTCTTCTCCCCTCAGTCTTGACCCTCTTCAGGGGTTTAAATGTTGGCATATATGTGGGTTCAGGTGTTGATGGGTGTGGCAGAGACGGGGGAGCACGTGTTTAGGTATGGCCGGTCGTGTCTACAGTTTTTTGTGTGTGTCTAGATGATGTTCTCTATCTGTTCAGGAGTAGGTGAGTCCAGCTCACTGAACAATCCTAGCATCATAGAATCTTCGACATCACCCGCTACATTTGAGTAAACTAGAGCCCAGAGGTGGAAGTGACTGGCCCAAGGCCACACAGCTAGACTGTGACAGAGCTGGGTCTAGAACTGAGGGTCGCCGGAGTCCTTAGCCACTGTGCTTTCTGCATGCCCCTGACAGGGCTCTGTCAGCCCTGGCCTGCCTTGTAATGAGTGTGGACCATTGTCCTCACCTCTGTCCCTGGCTCACTCTCAGACGCACCACTGTGCCTTTAAGCAAGGTGTCAGGCCAGAGGATAAGAGGGCACCTCGGGGCATTAAGCTTTTATGGGACAGGAAGGCAGCAGGTCAACCGTCTGGAAGAGAACCAACTATTTCTCTATGAATAACGGTTACTGGGCCTTGCTGAGATAGATGTTGGTTAAAATGATAAAAATTGGCATTTGTGTGTTTTTGCCTTGACCCTGGGATGGCATTCCCTTCCTCCGTTGTTCTCCTGCTCTTCCCTTTGCGGCCAGGGCAGTGTTGGAGCTGCAGGCTCTTCTGAGGCATCTGGAAAAGGTTAGGGACTGGGTTCTGCACTGGCTTGCTGCGTGGCTTTGGGGGAATCAGCTGCAGGAAGGAGAGCTTACCTGTCCCAGTCACTGCGGCAGAAGTGGTTTGGGTAATAGTGGTCAGGACGATCTGTCGGATTCCAGGAGAGGGAATGACATTACTGAGCCCCAGTTCTGTGCCAGGCCAGCCACTGTGCTGTACCCCTTTAGCACACAGCATCTCATTGAGCACTCACAACGGCCCTCTGAGGAAGGAATGACTATGTCTTTTTAAATTGAGATGCAATTCACAAACCACAAAATTCACCGTTTAAAGTGTACAAATCAGTGGTTTCAAGTATATTCACAAGGTTGTGCAACCATCACCACTATCTAATTCCAGAACATTTTCATCACCTAAAAAAGAAACCTTCGATCCCTTCGCCAACTCTCCTCATTCTCCCCTCTCCCCAGTCCCTGGCAACCATTAATCTACGTTCTGTCTCTATGGATTTGCCTATTCTGGACATTTCACAGAAATGAGATCATACAATATGTGGCATTTCATAACTGACTTCTTTCACTTTGAGGAAAGTTTTCAAGGTTTATTCATGTTGTAGCAAGTGTCAGTACTTCATTTCTTTGGATGGCTGAGTAATATATTTATCTATTCATCAGGTGATCAGGCATTTGGGTTGCTTCTACTTTTTTGCTATGAACTGTGTTATTTTGTGGATGAGGAAGCTGAGCAGCGGGGGAAGGATGGGAACGAAGTGCAGCCGTTGGCCCAAGATCACAGTTAGTCAGAGGCAGAGCCAGGATCCAGACACAGGTCTCTCCGTGAGACCTCTTTCTCTGAGGTTTGCCCTCCTCGACCCGGGGTGGGTGACTCGGGCTCCGGAGGCTGTGGGATGTAGGAGGACACACACTGATGACCCTGGTGCCCCCTCCTGTACGCAGGGGAGCAGCCGTTGCCCCGGAAGACGACCGTGTCGCTGAGCTGTGGAGCAGGGCCGCTGCAAGTGATCCTGGGCCCGGAGCAAGCCACGGTGCTGGACTGCGGTCTGGGGGCGGCTACTGCAGGACACCCCCCCAGCGTCACATGGAGCAAGGATGGAGGCGTCCTGCCCGAGCACAACCACCTTCGCCTGCTACCCAATGGCTCCCTGTGGCTGTCCCAGCTGCCAGCTCCCAACGGCACTGACCCTGGGGCTTCAGAGGTCATTGAGGGCAGCTATTCCTGCCTGGCCCGCAGCCCCGTTGGAGTGGTGGTCAGCCAGGCTGCGGTGGTCAAGCTTGCCAGTAAGTGCTACATCTTGGACTGAGCCGAGGCCCATAAGACGTGGGGTGTGGGAAGTGGGGTCTGCAGTTAGATACTCGCACAAAGTTTTGTCTCTGAGCCACGCCCCCTTTCCCTGCCTCCTGTGCTGCTCAGTGGGTCCCTTCCTGGTATTGTCTGCCTCACTGTTCAATAGTCTCACTTCTTGCCTGCTCTTCTGCTCCTCCTCCTTTTCCTTCCCTGTGAGTCTGAGAGTCTAGACTTGTGCTCTCCTCCAGGAAGCCCACCAGAGAGGTTTGTAAGCATGTCAGGGGCACAAAGGTGCTCCCCACCCCCATAGCAGGTGGAGCGTGTAGACCCGAGCTGTGTTGTCCAGCTCACTCACTCTTGGGGGTTCTCAGGAGGCACAGATCACCATGAAACAATTTGGGGGCCAGAAGAAATGCACATCTTACTGTAGTCCAACCATATGGTGATGTAAGGCAGGGGGACTTTGGAATTCATTCTGCCTGCAGCATCTGACAGGTCATCACCACTTCTTATTCTCTGACTGCCTCTTTCCAACTGTGTCTCCGTCGGTCTGAATTCTTTTTGCGTGTGTTTCTGTCAACCTGTGTCTCTCTGTGTCCGTGTGTGTGCATGTTTCCCGTCTCTGCTCGCTGTGGCCTCCTTTCTTGTGTTCCTCTCCTGTCCCTGCGTTTTCTCACTGTCCTCATCCCCAGCACTTGCAGGCTTCTCCCTGCACCCGCAGTCTCAGACGGTAGAGGAGAACGGGACCGCTCGGTTTCAGTGCCACATTGAAGGGCTGCCAGCACCTGTCATTACTTGGGAGAAGGACCAGGTGACGTTGCCTGAGGAGCCTCGGTGAGTGTCCTGTGGGCAAGAGGAGAGTGGGTCCCAGGGGGCAGCGAAGGAGGGCTCTGGGATGTGCTCAGGAACTGGGCTTCTTAGAGTCAGGGTGGCTCCCTTTGTCCAAACTGACTTAGGAGCCAACCACCACCTGACGCTCAGCCCATTTCTGGTCCCAAAGAGAAGTTGGGTCAGAAGTTTTTGCTCCCTGGGAGGAAAGCCACCCACCAAGCTATGGGGCTTGGGTAGAGAGCAGTTATCGAGTCCTTCAGAGCATATGTAGTCCAACCACTTGCCTTATTGAGAAGGAGACCAAGGGCCAGAGAAGAGCTGTGCTTTAACCAAGGCCACACGGTGAGTCATTGGCAGAACGTTTGTTGTTCGTTCCAGGCCCAGAGGCTGCTGGGAGGGTTTCCCTTTGCAGGTTCCTCTGGAGTTTCTACCTTGGATGCATAACTTCTCTTCTCCTCTCAGTTCCATTCAGTGGGGTGCAGCATCTGGTAACTAGGTTGTGGAGGTCCTTCCTGTTTCACCCTCCTCTCTCCCCATAAAGGCAATGGAGCAATCCTAGGGAAGGGTTTCTAGGGCAGAAGAGAAGCAGAGGCTAGACCCAGGACCTGATCCCTACTGCGGCCTCCTGGGAAGGCCCAGATGTACACACAGCATGTCCAGAAAGCACAAGGCTCATTTGCATCTGTGGTCTTGGAACTGGACTCATGACTCGGCTGCCACCACATGGAGTCGTACACCTTTGGAAATGTGGCTCCAAAGGCCTTTTCCAGCCACGCTGCCGTCCTCTCCCTGCATCTCTCTAGCTGTAGTTACCAGCTCACACTCTCCTCTCCCAGCAGAGGTGGGATTCCTTAGGCTCAGAAACACTGGTTTCCAGCTCTCCCTGCCCTGGAACTAACCTGTCTTCAGTGTATTAAGTTGTCCCATCTCCTCTGACTTTTGCCCGTGTCTAGGTAGGGGTGAGAGTGTAAGAGAAGCTTCTAGATAGAAAAGCCCCAGGCCACATCTCTGCAACAGTTGTGAGGAAGAAGAGCGAGAGGTCAAGATATAAGTGATCCTGTTGACTTTGGTGATCAGTCAGCCCCGCTGGTCCAGTGGGTTGGATTAGATCATGGTTTCCAAAGTGTGTTCTTTTTTAGAACGTTAGTCCCTAAAGATGATTCTTGAAAAAAAAAGTATTCCGTAGTCAAATAAGATGAGGAAACTGCCTATAAATCTCCCTCTTGGAGTTGACAGGGCCCTGAGAAACCTGTTTAACTTGTTTAACCAAATGCTTCCTAGACTCATTTGCCCAAAGCCCCTCTTTCAGGAACCCCGTTAACATCCTAGGAATGAGCATTCCAGGGAGGAGACCTTGGGAATGCTAACCCAGCCTTCCTAGCACTGACATTTTAAGTTCTATGCCTCTTTTTTTTTTTTTTCTGGCCGCGCCGCATGGCTTGTGGGACTTTAGTTCCCTGACCTAAGGGATCGAACCCTGGCCCCCTGCATTGGGAGCACAGTGTCTTAATCACTGGACCACCAGGGAAGTCCCAAGTTCTATGCCTTTTAAATGTGGAGCCTCTCACCGCTGTGAGAGAGTTGTTGGATGAGAACCAAGTGAGAGTCTACTCCTGGGACAGCCCCCAGAGAGGGTGGGAGAGAGCAGAAAACTCTCCCCGCGTTAAAAGTCACAAGAGGCTTCACTTAATTAGAGCTGTGTTTTCTCACTTAATCCTTCCCATGATCCTTCAAGGTAAGTGTTCCTTATTTTTCATATTTTCCTCTATTTACTTATAGTTTATATTCCTATTAGATGCATTTTTCAAATTCATATAGACAAAAAAGAAGAAACAAAAATGGCTCGTCCTTTTATCACCCATAGAAAGCCTCTGTTAGTTTTGATGTCTATCCTCTGGACTTTCCCCCTGTATGTTTATAAATATTCTCTTTAAAATTTTGGATCATATTGTACATACTGGGTTTTTTGTTCACTCACCTTTTTTTTAGAAAACAAAAATGGGATTATATTGCAACTTCTTTTTTTTCACTTAACACATAAGGAACCCCCTTCCAGGTCTATCTGTATGGCTGTGGCAGATACTGTTATCTGAATTCTTAAATGAGGGAACTGAGGATCAGAGACAGAAGTCACTTGCCCCAGGTCACACAGCTAGAGTATGTGACAGCGGAGCCCTGGGGTGGATGATTTGGTGGTTGGAGTGGGGAAGCCACAGGGTCTGAAGAAACTCCTGTTGCAGGCTGGCTTAGAGGTGGAGTGGTCCAGCTGTGCTCAGAGCAGAGAAGTTACTTCCCCAAAGTTTCTCAGCAAACAGAGGAGTTCCCTCACCTCCCAACTTCTAGTTCAGGCCTCTCCCAGGAGGCTGGAGCTGCCAGTTCCTGGCCTCTGGGAGTGTTTGCCCCCAAGTCCTCTGAAAAGTGATCCTCATCTATAAATAAGCCAGGCTCACATGTCCCAGCACATTGTGTGTGTGGGGGAAATAAAGAAATATCTAAAACAGCAGCTTGATTATGCCCAAGGTATGTATTTTTACACATACCCAGATAGAGTTCACATAGAAATATGCTATTCATAAACTCAACCCAGTGATTTGAAGGAGACCATATGCCTTGGTGTAGGCTGTGCACATGTGCAATTAATAAGCACACTCTGTCAGGGTCTATGTTCATATTTTGGGAACTGATGGTAAACACTAGACCCTGAGGCAATTCCCTGATACTTTTACTAATTTCTAATGATAGGGGATAATTTTTCTTCCACGGGAACCAGTAATCAATGAGAGCAATGTTTCCCAGATCGCAGGCATTCACAAACCCCTGTCATATTTTTGGCCATCCCTCAGCCATTTATACAACACTTAATACATTTCTTCAAATCAACTCTCTTTTGTAACTTTAACACATACTAAAAAGGAACATTATCTCACTGCAGTAAAATGGAAAACCGGCAGCACTGACCTTAAATAGAAGGTAGCCATAAAAATAAATATATAACCACTGGAATAAAAACCTGTGTCTAGATCCACTTGAAATCATTTTGTTATCACCATTCACTCACACTTGAAAACCATGGCACTAATGGATTTAATTACTGCAGGCTCCCTAGTCCAGTCCTCTGCCCTACCCATCTCCTAGGGTCCAACGTGTCGGTCAGCCTCATGTGACCCTCGGCTAGTGTCCCTTTTCCCTGGGTGGATCTCTGAACCGCTCAGGGTGGAGGCTCCTTGGCCCTCAGGAAATTCAGAGCAGCTGTCATTTCTCCTCTGTTCTTGAATCCCGGGGTCCAAGTGGCCTTTTGCGGGTATGGGCAGCAGGCTGAGGCTCAGGCTTGGAAAGAGAACGGTCCCTTCCTTTTAGCTAGATGTTGCTTTTCATTCTATAAGTAGCTATTTTGTTTTATTTGAAATTTGAATTCATTTTAAAATGATAAAACATACTAACTTAAAGGGAAAAAAGTCACCTACAAACTGAGCACAGATAGCTGTCACCATTATCTAATGAGAGCTTATGACACATTAACAGGGTTGGGGTTGTGAAGTAGGCAAGAATTATGAAACCCATTTTTCAGATTAGAAACCTGAGGCCTGGACATGTGATGTCACTTGCTAAAAATCACATGTTGGAATCAATTCTCTCCTCTATGCCACAGCTGCCTTTATATTAGAGCCAGGAGTTACAAAACAAAGTGTACAAGGGCACATGCTTTTTTCCATTAAAATTTTTTTAAGTTTTATATTTCCAAACTAATAAATGTTCACTGTAACCAAGAAATTTAAAAACGCAACAAAAAAGAGCCCCACAGTAACCCCACTCCCAGAGAAAACCTCCACGAATGACGTGAGCTTTACCACCCTTGACTTTTTCTGTGCACATCCTAGCATATCATTTATCTATTTTCCAAAAATAGAATTGCTTCATAAACACTGATTTGTGAATTCTTTCCCCCCACTAACCAATATGTCTTGGACGTTCTTCCAAGGACAGAGCTTTTTAAAATACATTTTAACAAAGCAGAAGAGATTTTAAATGAACACTAAAAGTGGTTCCATTTCACTTGTGTTGGCTCTAGCAACAGCACCACACCCGCATTCATTCATTCAACACAGGTAATTAAGGCAATGTTACTTGTCAAAGGAGGTGTTAGCTCTTGGATACCTGGAGCACAATTTCCCTGGAAAGAGTGAGAAACTTTGGGGTTAGGAAGTGTGGGCAGCTCCTGGCGTGAATCCTGCTGACAACAGCTGTGGAGACTGAGGAAGGAGGAAGGGTCTTACAGGCAAGAGAATATTAGGTGGAGGAGACGTGGATGGGGATGGGGGCCTTGTTTCTGAGATGGGTCCTGCTTGTCCTTCCCCACTTGTCATTTCCCATCACATTTTCCATGGCAGCAGGCTGGGTCCTGGCCCAGGATTTTCTCTCCAACCACCCTGCCCCTTCTGGTCCCCTCTCCCCTGTGGGTCCCAGCACTGATGTGGGCAGCTCTTGGAACTGAGGGTAAGACTCTGGGGCAGAGATGGGTTTGCCTGTGAGCTGAGGGAAGGAGTGATGCAGGTTTATGTTTTTTCTCTAAGTCTTTGGGCCACAGCAGATTTCTAGGCTCACGGCCAGAATTCTCTCCCAACACCCTTGAGCTAGTTCTTTCCTCCTGTGTTTAGATTTTTCTCATACCCTGCTTTCCCCACGAGCCAAGGGATCTTCACCAAGTGCACAGCTGCCCCATTCCCTCCCTGACCTTGGCCTAGCCTACATCCACAGGCCACTTGCTCTAGTGAGAAATTAGAACTCTCACCCTCGAGCTGACCCTGCAGGGATCACAGCTAGAGGATTCAGGAAGACCCACTCCCTCCCTGCTTGGGCCAGAGCCCATTCTACTTCCCACCACCCTGGCTCCCATGGGCACTTCCCTGCCTGGGATTGCACTTTCTCTCAAGCAAGGTCTCTGGGCCCTTCTAGCCCAAACTGCTTTCCAACCCTCACCAAAAGGGCAGAGAACAACACTCTCATCCATCCTGCTCCTCCTCAGTAGTGTACGTGTTGACTGGGACTTACTGGAGACCACGTCCCTTCCACTGGCATTCTCAGCCATCTAATGGCTGCTGAGACAAGTAAGTGAGAAGAACGTGGGATTTGGCACCAGAAGCCCTAGGTGCCAGTTTTAACTCTGCTCGAGCTGTGAGACCCTGGGGAAATACCCTACTCCCTCCAAGACTTAGTTTTGTCACCATTAAAATGAAGGCTGTGATCCCCTCTATCCCTTGGGCTTATTTCGAGGTTCAGATGAGATAGTGTGAATAGAAGGGATTTTATCAGGGAGAGAGGAGGTAATACAGGCAGGGGGTAAACAAATTCAAACTATACAGAAGGTTATTTAATGAAAATTAAATCTCCCACGGACAGGTCCCAGGATCCCAGGTCCCCTCCCCAGAGATAGCCACTATTACCACGGACATTCAGTGCAAAAGCATATAAGTGTACGCGTCAAACACACACTGTTCTGTACCATACATATTTTGGAGATGGTCTTATAGCAGTACACATGGAACTGTCTCCTTTTAACAGCTGCATAACATTCCATTGTGTGAATGTACCCAGACCAATTTAGCTAGTTCCCACCCTACAGATGGGCATTTGGACTGTTGCCAGTCTTTTGCTATTACAGACAGGGCTGGAGTGAATATCGTTAGACATACGTTTTTGTGTACATGTACGAGAATATCTGTGGGATGAAGTCCTTGAAGTGATGTTGCTGGTTCAAAAGGCACATGCAGGTTTGATCATAAGATATCGCCAGCTTGCCCTTGAAAGAGGGTGTATTGATTTGGCGTGACCATCAACAAGACAGGACTGCCTTCCCCCATTCCCTCATCCACAAAGAGTGTTATTAAACCTTTTGATTGGACAAGCTATGTGCCCCCTCCCCCCAAAAAAGGAAGAAAATTTAAAAAACAAAAACTTTTGACGTTTGGGAATTCCCTGGTGGCACAGTGGTTAAGAATCCGCCTGCCAATGCAGGGGACACGGGCCCTGGTCCGGGAAGATCCCACATGCTGCAGAGCAACTGAACCCGTGTGCCGAAACTACTGGACCTGTGCTCTAGAGTCTGCGAACCACAACTACTGAGCCCGCGTGCTACAACTACTGAAGCCCACACGCCTAGAGCCTGTGCTCCGCAACAAGAGAAGCCACTGCAATGAGAAGCCTGTGCACCGCAATGAAGAGTAGCCCCCACTCACCGCAACTGGAGAAAGCCCGGGCGCAGCAACGAAGACCCAACGCAGCCAATAAATAAATTAATTAATTAAAAAAAAACACTTTTGACCTTTGCTAATCTGATAGGAGAAAATGGTATCTTGTAGTTTTAATTTGCATTTCTTTTATTATGAGTGAAGCTTGAAAGTGAACTGCTCTAGGTATTTCAGGCCAGAGGGGAAGGTGGGTCCAGGACTGTTTGGGCGTGCTACCCTCCCTGAGGAGCCCCTGCCCACCTCACAGGTGCCCTCTCTCTCTTCCCAAGGCTCATCACCCTTCCCAATGGGGTCCTCCAGATCCTGGACGTTCAGGAAGGTGATGCAGGCTCCTACCGCTGCGTGGCCACCAACTCCGCAAACCAGCGCTTCAGCCAGGAGGCCCTCCTCCGCGTGGCCCACAGAGGTAAGGAGGCTGGCTGGGTGCGGAAACCTGGGGGTTTCTGGAGTCGGCCATTTTGGAGCTGGGCGGGGCCTCAAGTAGTCCAAGGTCTGCCTTCAAATAAGTGACTGGCGAGGCGATAAAGCCCAGAGAAGGCAGTGCCACCCAACAAGTCAGAGATAGAACTGGGGCAGGAACCCAAGACTCCCAGTTCAGGGCTCTCTTCCTGCTAGGCTCTGTGTTCTCTTGAGTTGGGTGGAGCGTCCAGGGCTGGGGAGGTGAGGCGTCCGTGGAGGAGTGTCGGTGCCCTGAAGCCCTGGTCCCCGGCCCTCTGTGTGCCCTGAAGGGGATTCACCCTGCTGCTGCTTGCTGTGCCTCTGGCTCCTGATGGTCTGGGGCTCGTGTTCTCTCCATTTCTCTGAAAATCTCCCGTCCCAGGGTGATGCAGTAGGAAGGACACAGGCTTTAGGGTCAGAACGACCTGGTTTGAATCCTGCCTTCTCTACTCACCATCTGCGTGACCCTGGGTTCCTTATCAAATGTCCAGCTCAGGGAGGTGGTAAGAATCGCTGAGATAAGATTTGAAAGTGCCTGGTGCCTAGCAAGTGCTCAGTAGATCTCACTCCGGGCCTCCGACAAGGGCCTCTCCCTTGCCTCCCTTTGCCATGGCATCTCCCCTCGACCCCCGCCCCTCCGTTCATCTCTTCCCATCCCCCTCCTCATCCCCTACACCTCCACTCCTACCCTGCTTCCTAGGGCTTAGCTGACGCGCTGAGTCTGTCTGGTGCGCTCTCCCTCCCGTGCCCGGGGTCTCTGCCTCCACCTGCTGGACAAACAGGGTATTCACCATGTTGACCCAGGGACCCAGGGTCACACAGAACTTGGCAGAGAAGTAGTGCTCAGGGGGCTGCCAGGCTGGCAGAAACTCGAACCCATCCCCTGCCTTTCCCACGTGGGAATCGAGGCCCTCTGGAGAAACGACTTGCTAGAACTAGAAGCTATAACTGTTGACTCCAAGTCCAGACTCCAAGTCTACTCTTTTTTTTTCTTTTGTTTTAAACTGGGTTATAGTTGTTTCCAAGTCTACTCTTGACCCTGCTGGTTCTCTGCCTGGAGGGTGGGTTCAATCTGACAGGGGAGAATGGGGGTGGTGTGTCGGAGGTCAGGTTATTCCTCTCCTGGCTCCCAGAGAAAGAGCTCTGAGTTCCAGTCCCAGCTCTGCTGAACTACGCAGCTGCTTTCCCATCTGTCAGATGGAACCCTGGCTGCTCCCTGCTCCACCTGCCTCACCAGGTGACTGTGCACATCAGGTGGGGTGCTGCATGTGAAGACGCCTGATCGTAAGGCTGCCTGCTGGCCTGCCCTCTCTCCAGGGTCCCTGGCATCCATCGGGGGGCAGGACGTGGTCATTGTGGCAGCCCCGGAGAACACCACCGTGGTGTCTGGCCAGAGTGTGGTGATGGAGTGTGTGGCCTCTGCTGACCCCACCCCTTTCGTGTCCTGGGTCCGACAGGGTAAGTGGAGGGAAGGGACCTGAGGGCATGGGAGAGGAAGGGTGTGGCATCTCACGCATCCCCAAGTCAAGGAGCTCTAAGGGTGACCATGCAATGGTCACAGACCTTTGGTGTGGTAGGAACTAACTCCTGTCCCAGGGCTGAGTGTGGGTAGGGAGCCTGGACAAAATTAATCATCAATCCGTGTAGCAAGTTTCCTTTACGAAGCGCGCTAAGTCTGCCACTCAACGAAAGCACTCTTGAGACCTTACTTGGGGGGTGGGGCACTGGGCTCGGTTTTCCACGTTATGTTTCCAGTCCTCACAACACTGAATGTGTGAGAGCTGGAAAGGGGCCAGCGAGTCAGGTGGAACTTGGACCCGCTGCTGGTCTGTTTAACTACACAGCACCTCCTGGTTCACCCAGTGTGCTGCCACCTTTGTGTGCCTGGCTTCATGCTGGGCACAGTGAATAAAAAAGGGGGGGCCTACCCTCTGAACTCACAGTCTGTGCGAGGGAGATAAGCACACATCCATGACGAGACGCTTGACAGTATCAGGCAGCAAGTGATGAGTGCCAGGTGGGAATGCGTTACAGGAGATGCTATCGATGCTATCAGGGTAATGAGGGTGCCGGCCAAACGTCACCTTGCAGTCTACTGAGCATGCAACCTACTCTCCTGCTGGAGCCCTTGGAGGAGGGTAGGGGCCAGGGCTATTATTCCCAGTGGGCAGATGAGGAACCTGAGGCTCAGAGAGGAAGGTGGAAAGCCAGGACCCAAACTTTAGAGCCTGTTCTCTTTCTGGTACACCACCCCTTACAGCCCTGTATGGAAGAAAAGCAAGGATTATTTTTGTTTCCATTTGAGATAAGAAGTGACTTGTGCCAAGTTGATGGCAGAAGTAAGTCTTAAACCCAGCTCTTTTTTTTTTTAATTTAGTTATTTGGCTGCGCCGGGTCTTAGTTGCAGCACGTGGCATCTTTGTTGCAGCATACGGAATCTTTTAGTTGTGTCATGTGGGATCTAGTTCCCCGATCAGGGATCGAACCTGGGCCCTCTGCATTGGGAGCTCAGAATCTTACCCACTGGACCACCAGAAAGTCCCAAACCCAGCTCTTTTTACCCCTTTTCCCCTGGTTCAGTATACGACCCCACACTGCCTCCTTTTTGTAAGTTTGTATCTCACATTCAAGACTATATCATGATGAATACATAGAGTTTAAAGAAAAATAATAACCCAAATGACTACATACCCCCACCGAGCTGATGAGAAAGAACAGTGCTGGTATCTGTGCCTCCCTGACCTGCCCGGCCTCCTTGGACTTGTGACACTTGCCTAGTTAGGGGGATCCTGGGGCCAGCAGGACCCTCATACTATTATTGCAGTAAGCCTGTGGTGTCACCCAGAAGTTCTATTATCAGTGTTTCCCAAATCCTGACCAGGCATCAAGATGACATAGGGAGCTTCTTTTTTTTTTTTTTAGTTTTTAGATTTAAAAAAAATGTTTATTGGAGTATAGTTGATTTACAGTGTTGTGTTAGTTTCAAGTGTACAGCAAAGTAAATCAGTTATACATATACATATAGCCACTCTTTTTTAGGTTCTTTTCCCATATAAGTCATTACAGAGTATTAGGTAGAGTTCCCTGTGCTATACAATAGGTCCTTATTAGTTGTCTATTTTATATATAGTAGTGTGTACTATATGTCAATCCCAATCCCAGGGAGTGTCTTAAAACTGCGGACTCCCTCCATTTATGCCTGGAGAGTCATGACCCAGGATTTTTCATGCTTAACAAGTGTCCGAGGTCCTTCTACAGAAAGTGTGGTCTTTGGACCTACCTCCTGGGCATAGTTAGAAATGCAGAATCTGGGGTGCCCTAGGCCTCTACATCTTAACAAGGTCTCCTGAGATTCTCTGATTTGTGTACACAGTAAGGATTTGAGAATTGCTGTCCCAGAGGGTCCTGACACCTGTGGCTCTGGGATCTCACTTGGAGAAACTCTGCTAATAGCACTCCTGGACAGAGACTGGGAAGAGAGAAGCTGGAAATGGACTTCATTCCTGCCCCTGGGCACTGTTCCTTTTCTAGGAACTTACTCCACTAAGTCAGAGGAGGGGCATCGCTTTTTTGTTTTGTTTTGTTTTCTTCTGATGGCAAAAGTTGTAAGTATTCATTGTAGAAAACTAGGGAAAAGGATAAACAGAAAACATCCCACCACTCGGAGATTAAAATTGTTAACATATGAGCATATTTTCTTCCAGATTTTTTTCTATGCACGTGTACATTCTTCCCCAAAATTGAAAGCATGCTATACTTACAATTCCAAGTCCTATTTTCATTCAACAGTATGTCATAAACATCTCCCCATCTTTAAAACTTTTTCGAAAATAATTTTAATAACTATGATAGTCCATCATTTGAATGTCACCATAATTTAAGTTGCTAGTTCCTGCTATTGAATTTTTAAGTCCTTCCCAGTTGTCCACTATTACAGTTAACACTGCAGTGATCAGCCCCGTTCACAGCTCCCCACCACAGAGTGCCCACAAGTGGAATCCTGGCTTCAAGGTCAAGGTGGAGCCCCTGTTAGCCCTATCAGCATTTACCCTTTCTCAGGCATTGCAACATACTATTTTCAAAAACTTTCCCAATTTGATAGGTGAAAACGAATATCTGTGTTTTGATGTGCATTTCTTTGATTTTGTGAAGTTGAACACTTTTTTGTTTATTGACCATTTGCATTTCTTCCCTGGATTTTCTGTTCAGGTCCATAAGGGAAGGGCTTTTAAAATGGTTTTCACTTCACATCAAGATAAAAGTCTGCACAGATTCAGATCTTTGGTTCTGGTCCAGAACTTTCCAGCCGTATGTTCACCATAGCACTGGGCTAAGACCATATGGGAGGAGTGTCCTTCTTGAGAGAAATGAATTTAATAATAATGGTAATGGTAATAACTGACTGGTATACCGAGCACTTCTTATGTGCCTGCATTGTGCCAGCCAGTCCCACAGATTTTATTCGTTACACTCTCAGAGCAGCCTGTCCAGCGAGGGACCATCTCCCCATTTTACAGACAGAGACACTAAGGGCTCAGAGGAAGTCATCGGTCTAGCAAGTGGAGGAACTGAGATCCCAGCCAGCGACTGTTGTGTTCTCTTAACCCGGGTGTAGAGGGTCTCCCGAGGTCCGGAGAGTGGATGGAGGGGCAGCCCTCAGCTCCCCCCTCCAGCGCTCTCCCTCCTCCCGCAGATGGGAAGCCCATCTCCACCGATGTCATCGTCCTGGGCCGCACCAACTTACTAATCACCAGCGCGCAGCCCCGGCACTCTGGCGTCTACGTCTGCCGAGCTAACAAGCCCCGCACGCGCGACTTCGCAACCGCAGCCGCAGAGCTCCGCGTGCTGGGTGAGGAGGGGAGGAGGGTGAGGGAGGGCGGAGGATCGCGGAGTAGGTGGTGGGGAGACCGGACTGGGGCGGGTTAGCTAGGGCGAGGCCGGGAGGAGAGGGGAGGGGGGTAAAGGGGCGAGTGGGTGTGTCAGAGGGACTGAGGGGCGGTGCTGGAGGATGAAAAAGGGATAGGGCGTGGGGTGGGTTGGAGGGGACAGACTAGGTAATTAGAGGAGAGGAAGTGGTGGAAAGAGATTGGAGGATGGAGTGGGGGCAGAGGGGAGGGGTGGTCTGGGTGCGACCCAGGTAATGTGGGGAGGGGTGGGACTGAGGTTATTGAGTGGAGATGGAGTGGTCTGGGTGGAGAAAACTGGGGGCAGGGTTGCTCAGGGCTGGCAGAGGGGTAAATCTGATAGGTAAGGGATACTGGGAGGTAGGGGAGAAGGAAATGGTAAGTGCAGGAGCAGGGTTAGATCCAGGAGGAACCAGGGTATTTAGGGGAGGCCGAGGAGGCCTGGGGACAACTCGGAGAGAGAAAGAGAAAGGTCAGTGTGGGGCTGGGGTAAAAGGCGGAAGAGAGCTAGAGCTGCACTGCCGAGGGTATTTTGAGGGGACGGGTGAGTCAGGAAGAGGTTAGAATGAGTGGAGGGGATGCGGGAGTCCGTCGGGTATTGGGGGGCGGGAGCCGGGGCCCCTAGTGGCCGGAGCGCGCGGTCAGCGTCCCCCTCCCCTCCCCCAGCCGCCCCTGCCATCTCGCAGGCGCCGGAGGCGCTGTCGCGGACGCGGGCGAGCACCGCGCGCTTCGTGTGCCGCGCGTCCGGGGAGCCGCGGCCCACGCTGCGCTGGCTGCACGACGGAGAGCCGCTGCGGCCCAACGGGCGCGTCAAGGTGCAGGGCGGCGGCGGCAGCCTGGTCATCACGCAGATCGGCCTGCAGGACGCTGGCTACTACCAGTGCGTGGCCGAGAATGGCGCGGGCACGGCGTGCGCCGCCGCGCCTCTGGCAGTCGTGGTGCGCGAGGGGCTGCCCAGCGCCCCCACACGGGTCACCGCCACGCCGCTGAGCAGCTCCGCCGTTCTGGTGGCCTGGGAGCGGCCCGAGCTGCACAGCGAGCAGATCATCGGCTTCTCCCTCCACTACCAGAAGGCACGGGGTAAGTCTCCCCGGGGCTAAGAGGCCCCAGCAAAGACCTACGCGGGGGCTCTGGTGGGCGGGGAGGGGCGCGGCACAGGCTGGATGATTGAAGGGTTGCCTTTGGGGATAGGATACAACGGGATGGGGTGGGAGCCCACAGGAGAGACCTGTGTAGAAATGGGTTAGTACATTTCTCCCTCAGCCACAGTTTGTTATAAGAGAGGAGAGAGAGGATGCTTCTCCTCGCAGGGAAAATGGCTTGGCATTCCTGGAGCCAGCTTGTTAATTGCAGCAGGAGTCACTTCAGTTAGAGGCTAGAAGAGACTTCCTAACCAGTGGAGGAATTAATACAGTGGGACTAGAAGTCAGGGGAGTTTATACTCTCCCACCGAGATTATCTGGAATGATTTAGCTATAAAGAGACTATTCTAGGGACTGGGCCAATATGAAGGATCCCTAGACAGCTTCCAGCTGGCAAGCCCTCAGGGGTTGCCCTGTGACAGACCATTTGTCCTCTAACCCTAATCCACTCAGGCATGGACAATGTGGAATACCAGTTTGCAGTGAACAATGACACCACTGAGCTACAGGTTCGGGACCTGGAACCCAACACAGACTACGAGTTCTACGTGGTGGCCTACTCGCAGCTGGGGGCCAGCCGCACCTCCACCCCAGCACTGGTCCACACACTGGATGATGGTAGGGCCTCTGCACCTGCAGTGGGCACCTTGGGGCCCAGAGAATTCCCTGGGGATGGTAGCTCAGCTTCTCTTTACTAGTGTTCGCCAAGGCACTTTTACCTGCCTTATGCCATATTTTGTGCCCTGTAAGGGAGTGGGCGAGGGTTCTTCTCCTTAATTTACAGTTGGGAAAACTGAGGCCCAGAAAATTAGTGACTTGCCCAAGGTCAGTAGTACAGCTGGGACTTGAGCCCAGGTCTCATGACTGCCTGTGTCAGATGACCCTTCTCCCCGACACCCACGTACCATCCAGTCAGACAGGAGCCAGTGACAATCCATCGGACGTAGACGATTGTGCCCCCAACCTTATTCTGGCTTCAGGGTGGGAAGGATGCCCCCTCATCTCCAGCTTGGGGCTCCCCTGAGAGGCTCCCTTTCCTCCCTCAGATCCTGGTCCTGGGCCTACTTCTGACTTGCTGTGTGACCTGGGCAAGTCTCTGACCGCTCCTGGGCCTCAACCTTCCACGTCGGTGGAGCAGAGCTCACGTTGATGTTCTTCTGTCTCAGTCCCCAGTGCAGCGCCCCAGCTCTCCCTGTCCAGCCCCAACCCCTCGGACGTCAGGGTGGTGTGGCTGCCCCTGCCCCCCAGCCTGAGCAATGGGCAGGTGGTGAAGTACAAGATAGAGTACGGTTTGGGAAAGGAAGGTGAGTGGGGGCAGGACACGGGCTCCACCTGGCTGGGAATCACTGGTGTGAAGGGTTGATCAGAGTGGCTGGGGGCCTGAGCGGAGCTGGGGAGTAGGGCAAGGTGAACCCGGAAAAGGGGAAGGTGGGCTGGGGGTTGGGAGGGCAGGAGAGAAAGGGAAGGCTAAGAGGGCTAGCTCAAGACAGGGGGAGGCCCGGGGTCTAGCCCCACCTCCTCTACGGCTGCGGCTGCGGTGCGTGCGTAATCCTGTTGAGTCCCTGCCTCAGTCTCTTTGTCTGTGAAATGAGGCAGGTAACCTAGGTAATCCCTGGGGTCCCTTCCAGCTCAAAAAGCAGATGAGGGATAGGGAGGTGGAGGGTGTGCTTGTGGGACTGAGAGAAATGAGGCTTGGGGGTGTGTGTGTTAGGACAGATGTCAGGGATCTAGGGGAGGAGGTGTGAAAGGGATGGAGAGATTGGAGAAGGCGAGTGGCTGGGGGCCAGGATGAGGGTGGGGAGGGAGGGAAGGGTGAGGAAGGGGGCTTGGGTGGTTGGCAGGGCTCCAGAAAGTAGGTGGTGCTTGATGGCCTTCGCAGCCAGCGCCTCGTGCCCACACCCTGGTGTGTGCGGGGGCGGTGGTTACTGACAGCTCCTGGGGCGGGGGCGGGGGGGGAGTGTGTGCCATGATTCTCCCCGCTGTGAGCCGAGGCTGATGGCTGTGTCAGCCAGAGTTGGAGGCCCAGGAGTCAGCCCTGGAGCATGGCATCCGTCCGGGCACTGAGGGTCTCAGGCTCCGATGGGCCCTGAGGAGCCAGGACCTGAGGTGGAAAAGTCGGTGTAGGGGAGTTTAGGAGTCCTGGTCCTTAGGTGGCCACCCAGAGCCAGTCTCTCCTGTCCCAGCAGATCAGATTTTCTCCACCGAGGTGCCAGGGAACGAGACACAGTTTACACTGAACTCGCTTCAGCCCAACAAGGTGTATCGAGTGCGGATTTCGGCCGGCACAGGGACCGGCTACGGGGCCCCCTCCCAGTGGATGCAGCACAGGACGCCCAGTGTGTACAACCAGAGCCACGGTACGGGGTCAGAGGGGACAATCGGGGTGATGCGTGTACCTATGTATGTATGTGTATGTTTGCCCTTGGAACCCAGACCCAGCCGCCTCCTCCATCAGAGACGTTCCATGGCTCCCCCTGCTCGATGGGCAAGGGAGGATGGGTGAAGAGGCGAAGGGCTGGCCTTTGCAGACACCCCTGAGCTCGTGTTTCCTTTCCATCTGCTGTGTGACTTTGGACAGACCATTCACAACTCTAAGACTTCATTTACTGCCAGGTGTGGCATGAGGATTAAATAATGTAAACAAAATGTTTAGTACATAATTAAAACTTGTTAAATAGTAGCTGCTTCCATGATTATGATCGTTGTGGGTTTGGTTGAGGCCCAATAGTAGAGTGGTTAAATGCAGTCAAAACCTGGCGCACATACTATCTGTGTGACCTTGGGCAAGTTACTTTTATGCGCCTCAGTTTTCTTATCTGTAAAACAGGGATAATAGTACTTTTGTTATTTTATAGGGTTGTGAGAATAAAGTTAAAATACATGGTACAAAGTGCTTAGAACAGCATCAGACACATAGTGAGCTGCCCCACTCTTAGGCTTCCAAGTAGGGCTCCCCACTTCCAATGGCTCCATCCCTCCTTCCCGGCTTTAACAATCCCTGTGATACCCTACCTGCCGGTACTCATGCATTCATTCCTTCAGAAGAATTCTAGAGCCCTACTCTAAGCGAGGTGCTGTCAGCCCTGCCCCAAAGGTGCTCCTTGCTAACCTCTTTGCAAATGCCCAGGAGACATCCCTGCATTCTCAGCACTTGTGGAAGAGTGAGGTGTCCTCTAGAGCGAGCCTGGGCCTGGCCCTTAGGCCGGTGGCTGAATGGTGATGCACTGGGAGAAGGCTGGCAAGGCTGTCACTCAACGCTGTCTTCCTGCTTTTTGCTTCCTCCTGTCTCTTCCCTCCTCCCTTCCTGCTCCTCTGCCCGCAGTCCCTTTTGCCCCTGCAGAGCTGAAGGTACGGGCGAGGATGGAGTCCCTGGTCGTATCATGGCAGCCACCCCCTCACCCCGCTCAGATTTCTGGCTACAAACTGTACTGGCGAGAGGTGGGGACAGAGGAGGAGGAGGCAGATGGCGAGGGCCCTCCAGGGGGCCGTGGAGACCAGGCTTGGGATGTGGGGCCTGTCCGGCTCAAGAAGAAAGTGAAGCAGTATGAGCTGACCCAGCTAGGTGAGGAGGGCCGGGTGGGGAGGGATGAGATGGACATAGCTCCAGCGGGAGACTGGACAAGCGGGGTCAGTGGCTGGAGATGACCCCAGAGGTTCCTCTAGCCAGTGAGTGACCCCCATGACCTTCCCCAGTCCCTGGCCAGCTGTACGAGGTGAAGCTCGTGGCATTCACCAAACACGAGGATGGCTATGCGGCAGTGTGGAAGGGCAAGACGGAAAAGGCTCCCACCCCAGGTGAGGGGGCTGGGGAAGCGGGGGAGGAGGTCTCAGTCAACAGGTCTGTGTGTGGCCTCCTTTCCCTTTCCTCTGGACCAGCTCTGGTGGTCAGGTTGTCTGGAAGCTTCAGCCACCCGCAAACCCATTCTACTAGGCTCTTCTAGGTTACAGAGAGAAGCTCCAGCCTGTGCACTGTCTTGTAGGTCTGCTTACCGTGTTTTCATTATCCATGAACAGTGCTAAGATGGAAGGTTTGGACAGAGAAAAACCCCACGGTTCATCAGTGACTTCTGACTCCAAGTTTGACCTTTAAACAGTTTTTAAAATACATCCACCTACATTGCACCGTCTATCAGATTATTCCTCTGCTCTAGGCAGGGAGGGTATCCCTTTGTGGCCCACCAGGAAACTGAGGCTCAGGATCTTAGTTGGGGCTGCTGCAACAAAACATTATAGACTGGGTGGCTTGAATAACCAGTTCTGGAGGCCGGGAAGTCCAAGATTGAGACCCCAGCAGAGCCAGTGTCTGGTGAAGACCTGCTTCCTGGTTCATAGACCATAGGGCATCTTCTCGCTGTGTCCTCACATGGCAGAAAGAGGGTTGGAGAGTTCCCTGGGGTCTCTTTTATAAGGGCACTGTTATAGACTGAAAATGTGTGTCACCCCAGAATTCATATGCTGAAACCCTCCACTCCAATCTGATGTAATAGGAGGTAATTAGGATTAGATGATGTCATGAGGGTGGAGCCTTCATGAATGGGATTAGCACCCTTATAAGAGTCACAAGAGAGCTTGCTTCCCTTTTCTGCTCTGAAGATACAGTGAGAAGTCAATAGTCTGTAACCCAGAAGAGGGCCTTCACCAGAACTTGACCATGCTGGCACCCTGATCTCAGACTCCAGAACTGTGAGAAATAAATTTCTGTTGTTTATAAGTCACCCAGTCTACGGTTGTTTGTTATAGTAGCCTGAACAGACAAAGACAGGCACTAATCCCTAAGACAGGACCCACCATATGTTCAAATTTCAACATATGAACTTTGGGGGGACACAAACATTCATTCCATGAAACTTTTCTACGTCCTTTACAAACATTAACTAATTTAATCCTCATAACAACCCTATGAGGTGTTGGTACTATTATCTGCCCCCACTGACAGAATGGGGAATGGAGACACAGAGAGGTTAATTAACTTCTCCATAGTCACACAGCTACTAAGTGGCAGAGTTGGAATTTGAATCAGGGCAGCCTGGCTCCAGAATCTGTGCTCTTAATTGCCATGATTTGCTGTCTCTCTCTACTACATTCCTACATACTAGTGTTCCACAGTCTGCTATCTGTACACTCTTGGCAAAAATCACTTAAATTCTTGGGAGCCTCAGTTTCCTCATCTGTGAAGTGAGAATGGTGCCACCCAACTCACAGGATCAAAAGAGACTGGGTGAAAGAAAGTGCCCTGGGAACTGCAAACCACTATACATATTGAGGGATGAGTATCCTTCCTCCATTCCCACACTCTAATTTTCACCCTCCAGACCTGCCCATCCAGAGAGGGCCACCCCTGCCCCCCGCCCATGTCCATGCGGAATCAAACAGCTCCACATCCATTTGGCTTCGGTGGAAAAAACCAGACTTCACCACAGTCAAGATTGTCAACTACACGGTGCGCTTCAGCCCCTGGGGGCTCAGGAATGCCTCGCTGGTCACCTATTACACCAGGTGGGAAGAGGGGGCTGATGCTGCGAAGGGGGAGGAAGAGCAGACGGTGGGGAAGAAGACAGAAGGTGGTGATGAGGAGAGGGGACCTGGGGGTTCAGGGACATTTCATGACTCGTGTTAAACTGGGGGCACATTGAGGGTCTGATGACCAGATGGTGACAGATGGAAAAGGGGCGTCCATCCAGTCCCGTCCCCTCACAGGAGAGCCTTGTACTCAACCCTAGGAAACGTCACGCAGGACAGACCTATTTCTTCAACTTCACGTGATGGGGAAGAGACAGCCCAGCTGCTGTCCTGAGAGGTCCCCAGTTAGATGGGGAGACAGAGACCCTGACCTGGGGAGCTGTTTGTTTGGCAGAGGAAACAAAGCATAAAAAGAAATAGATATATACAGCTGCAGCTGAAGTAAAATTAAGTCAAGGAAAAGAAGCATCAGAGATGGTCCCTTGGGTAGAGAATGATGTGGATTAATCCAGGAATGTTTCTGGCTTGGGGATTGGACATGGAGCCTGATACATACATACAGTACATCCAGACCTCTCTGCAGGTCTTCTGGATGGTGTTAGTGGCCCCCATGGGGCTGGGGTAGGGGAGTAGATTTGGAGGGGCCTGCCCTGCTAGGAGGCTGTGCCTGAGAGCCCTTGTCATGTTTCTTGCCTCGGCAGCTCTGGAGAAGACATCCTCATTGGCGGGCTGAAGCCATTCACCAAATACGAGTTTGCGGTACAGTCCCACGGCGTGGACATGGATGGGCCTTTCGGCTCCATAGTGGAGCGCTCCACCCTGCCTGACCGTGAGTGGCCACCAGTCCATCTTTCAGGGAACTCCTTCTTGCCCCAGCATCCCTCTTGTGAAGCGTCCCTCAGAACCCCATGAGTGTCCGTCATTTGCTCTGCATCTCTGTAGGCAGTCTTGTGCTGGTCTTAACCGTTTACTCACAGACATCATAACATAAGATTTAGAGGAGTGGTTTCTTTTAAGAGGCTGTGGGAAGACCTCAGCGAGCTGTGAGGGGGGCCAGGTCTGGAGGCAGGCATCCTGGGTTCTGCGTTTGGGTCTCCGTCATCCCCCTGACACACACTGAGACTTAGGCAGTCCCCTTCCCCACGAAGGGCCTGTGGGTCCTCATCTGTCAAAAGAGAGGATGGGACCATTCGCTTTGCAGGTCTGTGACTCTGGAACCCTCTGGAAATGCATCTGAAGACAAGTGGATTTTTGTTCTCACAGCAGAGGCTCTTTGGTGCTTCCAGTCCTCAGACTGCTCACCTTTCTATTGACAGACCTTTGTCCCTGATCTGAAATAGGAAGACGCGTGTAGAGCGGGGTGGGGAGGCCCTCTACCCTCATGGATTCACTTTTTAAAAAACTGCTTGCCAGTTGTTTCTCACCCACACATGACTTCAGTTCTTATGGTCTTAAACGGCGTGTGGAGTTTAGGGAGACCCCGATGTTTTCTCCAAGGAGACTCTATGATACTGGATCCCCAGCACAACTGACCAGGCTACAGAGAGGGGAATGTTTTCTCCTTTCGCAAGTGGGGAGACTGGAGCCTGAGAAGCAGAAAGTCATGTAGGATAAAGGAGGGTTCTGGCAGCCTGTGGTGCTGTGGCTCTGTTATGCCTTAGACTCCTGGGTCCCCATCCCACCCTCTGTTGGGCCTCGAAAACCTGAGCCCCCAAATCTCTGTCCCTTCCCAGCACACCAGCCACCTTGTGTCCCTCCTTCTCCCCCTTCCTCATTCACTCCCACCCCCAGGATCAACTTCTTCTCTGAAAAAAAACCACAAAGCCTTCCAAGGTGCTGCTTCTCCCACTGCGGTTCCCCCGACCCTGAGGACTTGTGCCAGGGGCAGGCGTAGACAGAGGCTACAGAGGGCATCAACCAACTTTACTTGAAGATTTCGGGTGGCAAGGGGAGTTAGGAACGTGAAATGATAAAATATTTCAAACACTATTTTTATAGTAAATGTTACCACGGAATAGATGAATTTAAAAGAAAATGTAAGCCTTCCGAAAACTTCTGAGCTTTGCCCCCAGGTCCCTAGAATACCAAGGGTTCTTCAACCCTTGGAAGTATTTGGGTGTGGAAGTTTGAGGAGCTCTGCTCCAAGGAGGAGAAAAGAGCTTCTGAGAGGGGAGGAATGGTGGTGAAGCCCCCTCCTCAACTGTATTCCAGAACTTCCCCAGTGAGAGACCAGACCTCATCCTGCTTTGTGGTTTGTGGTTTGTTCCAGTGAAGGAGGAAGCAGGGAGGCTATGTCCTCATGCCCTGGCTCCCAGCTGCCCCCAGAGCTGGGGCTGTCAGGGACCCTGCCTCTCCCCGTCTCCCCTCCTGACCCCCAGGGCCCTCCACGCCCCCATCCGACCTGCGCCTGAGGCCCCTGACGCCATCCACCGTTCGGCTGCACTGGTGCCCCCCCTCGGAGCCCAACGGCGAGATCGTGGAGTATCTGATTCTCTACAGCAGCAACCGTACCCAGCCTGAGCACCAGTGGACCCTGCTCACCACCGAGGGTGAGGGCTCGCGCCCCAGGGCATCTGAGCAAGAGTTTCCCCACCCTCTCCCCACTTTGCAGCCTCCCCAGTGGCTGGTTAGTAGTGAGCTCGCCGCTGAGGTTTGTTCTAGGAGGAGCAGGCAGAAGCTACCGCCTGAGTGGGAGAAGCAGATTCTCTCAGGGCCACTTCCCAGCCCATCCCTGCAGCCCACCCCAACCCAGTTCACCAACCCTGCTCTCCCTGCCTTCCCCACGCCCCCCCCAACAGGAAACATCTTCAGTGCTGAGGTCCACGGCCTCGAGAGCGACACTAGGTACTTCTTCAAGATGGGGGCGCGCACGGAGGTGGGGCCTGGGCCCTTCTCTGGCCTGCAGGATGTGATTACTCTCCAGGAAAAGCTCTCAGGTAAGAGGCAGGAAGGCAGGAAGGGGTGGGGTCCATCCTGGGGCAGCCCAAGCTCTCCAGAGGCCCCCCCCACACACAGTTGACTTCTAACCCTCAAGCCATCTCTTCCAAGGTCCTGCCTCTGGGCATGACTACACTTTCATTGTTTTGGACAAGTGCCCTCTTCATCTGGTGTGGAGAGGACAAATTTGAAGGGAAGATGGGTGTGGTTCAGTGGTGATTCAGTTGAGAGGTCAGATTTGCGGGAGACTGGCTTGGTTTCTTTGGGAGATTGCTTTGATTGGAGAACTGGCTTGGAAAGGTGATGAGATTTATGGGGTGGAGGTCTTGGGCAATGGGACTGGCTTTGTAATCTGCAGGGCCCGGTGTGAAAGGGAAATGTAGAGTCCCTTATTTAAAAAGGGGGAAGAATTTCCAGATGGTGACAGCAGAGCATTAAACTAAGCCCAGAGCCCTTCTAAGCATGGGCCACGTGCCCCTGCAGGTGTTGCACACCTGCAAAACCAGCCCTGTTAGGCAGGCAAGAGGTGTGGTTCAGGCCAGGCTGATGGGGAGGAACTACAACTTCCGGATGTCCAGTGAGAGAGACGTAGTGGTGGTCTCTGTGAGTCCATGGGGCCCTCCTGTCCTTGCGTGAGAAGATTTCACATGTCCAAAGGGTGAGACTCAGGCCAGGGGTCTCTGGAGGAAGCTGCAAGTCCTGGTCTATGAACCCTGGGTTCTCTCCTGTCCTCCATCTGTTCTGTTCCCTCCCTCTCCCCCGCCAGACTCTTTGGACGTGCACTCTGTCACGGGCATCATCGTGGGCGTCTGCCTGGGCCTCCTCTGCCTCCTGGCCTGCATGTGTGCTGGCCTGCGCCGTGGCCCCCACCGGTGGGTGAAGGAACCAGTCTGACCGCACAGAGGAGAGGTTTCCAGAAGGGCTGCAGACATGACGGAGCAGGGAAAGTGGCCATGACTTGCTCTGGGCACTCCCAGGAGCCCCACTAAAGTTGACTCTGGGATGAAGGGGTTGGGGGTGATGACCTCATGAGAGTAGGGGGTGGGTTTACGGAAGCCCCCCAGCATATCCCCTCAGCAAGGGCAGGCGTAGGTAGAGCTGCCTCTCTGCCGCTTCCTTGGTAGCTGCCAGCATCTTGCAGAGAGGGACTCCAAATCTCCAGATGACTGGAGCCAAGGGAGGAAGGATCCCATTGTAGTGTCACAGCTGTTTTGAACAATCCCAGAATTTCTTATTCATTGCACAGACTGGGAAATTAAGTCGCAGATATGGGTAGGAACCTGCCCAGGGATACAGGCTGGACTAGATACTAGTCTCACCCCCACCCCTCTCTTTGACCACTGTGCTGTCCCCCATCTTCCCTTCCAGGGAAGCCCTCCCGGGCCTGTCCTCCACGGCCACTGCTGGGAACCCCACGCTGTATTCCCGAGCCCGCCTTGCCCCCCCCAGCCCCCCGGCTGCCCATGAACTGGAGTCCCTTGTGCACCCCCGTCCCCAGGATTGGTCCCCACCGCCCTCAGACATCGAGGACAGGGCTGAAGTGCACAGCCTTATGGGTGGTGGCGGTCCTGACTGCCGGGGTCACTCCAAGAGAAAGGTGAGCCTGGGTAGGTCCGAGCTCCACACTGTGGCTCATGCCCAAATAGGACACCAGGGGGCGCGAGAGCGCAATGTGTGACCCCGTGAGAGAGCCCCTTCCCTCCTCCCCCCTCCCCTTCCTGGGCCAGCTGCAGAAGAAAAGGCACACTCTCCCTCCTCCTTGAAAGGGTTGGGAGGGCAGGGAAGCAGATGGGCCTCCATCCCTGGCAGAATAGGTCAGCCTGGTTCTCAGGAAGGAGGGGAGGGCCCCCGATGGGCTGTCTGCTGTCGGGGTGGCCAGAACACCCAAATCCCTCTTCACCCTGGGAGCTGGGGAGACCTCTAAGACCCGGCTCTCCCCAGTATGGGCAAAAGAGGCTGGTCAGTTTGGAGGTGGTCAAGTGGGACCGGGATCCGGATAAGGTGGGCCCACATAGGGCAGGTCCCCTCCATCCTAGCAGTGGTGGCTCATCCTGCATTCCCTGACCAGCCAGCTCAAACCCCTGAGTCTTTCCTCATCCTTTCCCTGCCTCTGTGGTGAAGGAGACCCTGCCTGGCTCAGAAACCTCTGGGCTTTTCTGCAGGAGGATCTTTCTATCCTCAAATTCACCCCCAGACTCTCAGCCCATTCTGTGCTCCTCCCTACAGCCTTGGGGAGGGAGGTAGCAAGGGGGCCAAGAGAGTCTGTGAAGGGAGCTCCATCCACTTCCCTCTCATACTTCACAGTCAAGCTCTCAGTGCTCCCACTTCTCTTCCTGTGCAGATCTCCTGGGCTCAGCACGGTGGGCTGAGCTGGGCAGGTTCCTGGGCAGGCTGTGAGCTGCCCCAGGCAGGCCCCATGCCCTCTCTGACCCGGGCCCTGCTGCCCCCTGCCGGAACCGGGCAGACGCTGTTGCTGCAGGCTCTGGTGTATGACGCCATAAAGGTCAGCGTCCTGGGAGGAGTGGGGAGGGAAGGAGAGGAGGGTCCCCGCGTTTGTGCAGAGCAAGTAGTGAATCCTCTGGAGAGTCCTGGTGGTAACTTCCCTGGGGCTAAAAGTCTAGCCAGCAGATCCCTGGAGCCTCTAGAGGTGAGCGGATGGAGGGCAGGCCAGTTTAGGAGAACCTGTATTTCTCTGGGTTGGGGACAATCCCTCCTCAACCTAGACGTAAGTGGGCCAAAGCAGAATTACATGGATCTGACGGTGCACCCGGCCTGAGTGCACTCAGCCCTTCCTCCTATTCACTGAGGCCCTGACTGAATCTGGTACTTCTGGAACTCCTCAGCAAGGGCAAATGCGTAGTATTTCCCTGCCTTCCCATGGATCTGATCATCATCTCTTTTAGGACAGTCACTGTTCTTCCTTTACCAACTCCCATGTAATATATAACGGGCTCTGGGCTGGGGGTCAGTCTCTCTGCATCCCAAGAATGATGGTCATTCTTCTGATGGTCACTCTCAGTGATGGTTTTGTGTTCTCTTCTCTGACCAGGGCAATGGGAGGAAGAAGCCGCCCCCAGCCTGCAGGAACCAGGTGGAGGCCGAAGTCATTGTCCACTCTGACTTTAGTGCATCCAAAGGGAACCCTGACCTCCACCTCCAAGATCTGGAACCTGAGGATCCGCTGCCTTCAGAGGCTGCTGACCTCACTTTGGGTGTTATGGATCTCAGGCAAGGGGCAGACTGGCTGGACAGGGAGCTGGGAGGGTGTGAGCAGGCAAGCCCTGGGCCAGACAGACTTACCTGCCTGCCAGAGGCAGCCAGTGCTTCTTGCCCCTACCCGGACCTCCAGCCCAGTGAGGCTCTGCAGGAGGCCCCAGGGAACAGCTGCCAGCCAAAGGCCCCCTGCCCTCCAGCAGCCAGCCCAGGCCTGCCCAGAGCCCCAGTCTCCTCCTCTGCTTAGCTCCCTCAAGGGCACAGTTTGGGGCAGGCTGGTATGGATCATGGGACATGACACATGTGGCCACACATGTACACGTGTCTGCCTGCAGGTACTGACCATCATCAAGCCATTTGGAGCCTCCTAGGGTGCTTTGGCTCAGGGGAGAGGAAGAAGTGGATTATTCACTCTTCCCCACCCATGCTCTGTGACACGTGTGGTAGGCGAGAGACACGTGAGGCACAGCTATACGTGCTGTACACGTATGAAGCGTGTGTGCGTGTGCTGGTTGGTGAGCTGGGAAACCTTGGCCCGGGCAGTGGTCACTACGGCCTACTCCGTCCTCCAGGTCAGGACAGTGCCCAGCCCTGTGGGCCCCCACCTCCGTCACCCAGCCTTTTATTACACACTCTGAGAGTGTCTCCAGTGCCCTGTCTGACAGAGACAGCCCCAGCCCACTTCCTGTCTGGCTGGGCTGAGTGCAAGCAGGCTCTGAATGCCTAACGCTTTAGCTGCATCACCTCTGCCATGTCCCCGGTGCCCAAATTGAGAGGGTGACTCTGGCTCCCCTCAGAGCAACTCTGCATCTAGTGTTGTAATTGGGGAAGTACCTGGTTTTGAAAATCTGCTTTCTCTTGCTCTCCCCTCCTTCCTCCCCGCTCACTCCTCTAGTGTCTGTCTCCCAGTCGCCCTGCTCTCCCAATCCTAGTGCCCTTCTCTTCCTCCCTGATACCCTTTCCTCTCCTCTCTGCGCTCTCTCTGCCTCCTCTTTCCGTCTGTCTCTGCTGTCTCTCCCACCTCTCCCACACTGTGTCATGTGGTTCTCCTGCCTGGGTTCAATCTCTGCATCCTTCCCTAACAACGTGACTACCTCATGTCTGTTCAAGGCCAGAGTATGACTCCTGTGTCTGCCATCCACTTCAGCCATCATCCTCCCACCCCCTTCCCATCTGTGCCTCCGTTGGCCCCCTCCCCAGGCAAACTGCCTACCCCCAGTGCAGGTTTGGAAAAGACCTTTCAGCTTCCCTTGCATCTTTCTGCCTGTGATTGAGATCGGAGGGCTCTCCTTGGAGGGGATAAATGCAAGTCATACAAGGGGGTTTTTGAGACAAGGAAAGGGGAACACGACCCAGAAGCTTGGGGTAAAATTACTCCCTCCCTTCTAGGAAGGCAGGCAGATTTGCTGGACGGAGGGGTTTGGGGACCTTCCTTCCCAGTTGAAGCTAGAAGGGTAGAAGGGGATGGAAATTAGGGGTTCCATGGCCCCACCTCTTCCCACTCTGTGCACCTTGAACATGAGCTGACGGCATGGAGGTGGAAGGAATCTCATCTTCTTGCGGTGCTGGAAGGGAGGGCTTCACACAGGACAAGGGTGATGGGCTCATTTCATTTTGTCTTTTCTTTAAATTCAATCCTGAAGTCATTTTCTGTTGACCTACCACACAGGGACAAGCTTGACTTCTGTTTCCTGTGGAGAGAAAACAAGGTCATTTATTTGATTTTGCACCTCAGCCTCTCATAGGAGCATCGAGTATGCGGTCTTTTCTCCCTGCATTCATCTTTTCTAACTGAGCAGCACATCAAGGGTTAACTCTGGCTTCTGGGCCAAATTAGAAATAACCAGTCTATCTTTCCTTTTTTTTTTAAATGGTGAAATGTCTCTCAGCGGAGTTGCAGCTTTCTCAGACCCTTTCAGCATCTGTGTTTATTACACTCGGGTGTCACTCACGTTTGACATCCGCACCTACATTTCCTCCTCCTCCCCCTCCTTCAGGCAGCCTATGATAACACTAAAGATTATTAATGTTGGTTTTGTATCTCATTAGGACAGAATTGTCACTTGTACTATTTCTGTAGCATTCAGCGTTGCTGTTGCTAACACTACTGTATATGTTTCATCAGTGCTCTGAAGGTCAAAAGCCTCATTTTATTTTGCTGGTTTGATTTTTTTATTTTCTAAAGGAAAAAAAAAAAAAAAAAAAACTGCCCTGAATTAAATGGCTGTTTTAACAGTAGGCTCTTAGCATTACACCACAGAGTCATTTTTCATGTTCTTGTTTAACAGGCAGTGAGGTTCTGGTTTAAATTAAATAGCTGCAAATGAGACAATTTATAACCCATTAGGTTGGGTGGAAAATTGTTTCTCAAAAGCAAATAAGTAATAAATCTGGTATCTGCCTATAACTCACAGTTGATAAGAAAGTGGCCATTACTCACTAGCATTATATATGATTTGGGCTCTGGGTAATTTGGAAGTGTTAGGTTTGTGTCTTTGCAACTTTTATTAGAAAAGAGTCCATTGGCCTTTTACAGGGTATTAATCCCTTTGTCATCTACCATCGATGCCTTACGGTTTTTGAGTCTCATTTAAAATCCTTTTCTTGATGCATGACAAGTGTAATCGGTACCTGCTCATTTATTTGTCTGTAGTTTTGCTGTATTATTTAATTATTTTTCCAGTGTTTTTTTCTCTTTACAAGTATGATATTCTTTAGTGTTAAGCCAAGGCATTGATCATGTATCTGTCCCTATAATGAGTTAATAAACTATTTTCCAAAAATGTTCTCTTTTGGAACCAAATGACTAGAATTTCCTCAGCCTTTCTGCACGAGAGAATGTATTTCCTACCAGGATGGGAAATGTTGGTTTTTGAGGGAAAGAGCAGGTGGTTATAAGAAAGAACTGATCTATCTCTGAAAAAAAAAGGTAACCCTTGTACATTGCTGATGGGAATGTAAATTGGTACAATCACTGTGGAAATCAGTATGGAGGTTTCTCACAAAACTAAAAATAGAACTACCATATGACCCAGCAATCCTACCCCTGGGTATATATCAAAACAAAAACAAAAATGCTAATTTGAAAAGATACATGCACCCTAGTGTTCATAGCAGCATTATTTACAATTGCCAAGATACAGAAGCAACGTGTTTCATCAACAGAGGAATGGATAAAGAAGATGTGGTAAATATATACAATGGAATACTACTCAGCCATAAAAGAGAATGAAATTCTGCCATTTGCAGCAACATGGATGGACTTGGAGGGTATCATGCTAAGTGAAATAAGTCAGGGAAAGACAAATACTGTATGACATCACTTATATGTGGAATCTAAAAAATAAACAAATGAATATAACAAAACAGAAACAGACCCATTAGACATAGAGAGTAAACGAGGTTACCAGTGGGGAGAGGAAGCAGAAGGGGCAAGATAGGGGTAGGGGATTAACAGGTAAAAACTGCTAGGTATAAAATAAGCTACAAGGATATATTGTTCAACACAGGGAATATAGTTATAACTATAAATGGAGTATAACCTTTAAAAATTATGAATCACTGTATTGTACACCTGTAACATAATATTGTACATCAAGTATCCTTCAATAAAATAAAATTTCAAAAGAGAACTGGTTACTCAGAATCCTAGGATAGGAACCCTCCCCACCAAAAAAACAAAAACAAAACCAAAAATGAACTGAACTATCTCCCTCCCTCAACAGGCACTTCAGAAAAGCACCTAAATTTAGGAAAGACGCTTTCTTTGATGACACTCTTTTAGGCTCTTCGGGGATCCCTTTCCATCTGCACACACATTTTTTAACTTTCTTGGGTGCAAGGGAGGAGTGAACCACCAACTCCGGAGATTTGGGCTCAACAACTCTTCTTTGTTAATTCTGGTCTCCAAAATTGCCCATGGCTGCATGTTCACACGTGTGGGCACTGTGCCTACAAGCTCAGAGACCCATACATGCACTCTCACCTTCACAAACACCCTTGTGTCCATTAACTCAAAACTAAGCACAATAGTCACACACCAAACTCCACACTTACACCCCACACACATCTCAGGATCACAGCTGGCAGCTGCTCTGTTAAGATATTTACAGTGCCTGGAGTGTGGTTGCTTTTCTGCTGCAGGGAACCAAGAGCCAGAGGCTGCCCTGCCCAGGACCACCCCCAAAGTGGCTAGTGAGCCAGCCCCAAGTTAATTGACAGATCATAGGGAGAGATACTGCACATTTTGCATGCAGGAGAATAGCCATTATTTGCATATCACTCTCAGAGCAAGCGTTGTGATAAAGAAGAATTAAACACTTGTCAAAATGAATTTAAAATGACAGCATCCCAGGACACCAATTTGACCTCTCCTGAGTCTAGGACAAGCCAAGAAGGGGTTGTTGAGAATTCAAGCCCTGCAGGAGGGAGTTCCAGGACTTTGGGCCCACGGGAGGGCCCCCCCGCTCCCTTTCCTATGGCCAATAGAAGCTCATCATTCCTGCCCTTCCTCATAATGAGATTGGTTTGGAGCTTCGGTGTGTGCCCGACCCTGAATTTCTCCATTGCCTCCTACTGCTTGCTCGTGTGTCTCAAGTCCTGCCTCTCAAGCTCACCTTCCAGTTGCTGCTACAGAGTAAGGAGTCCCTGGGCTGCACAAACCCCATCACTAGTAAACTTATCTGATTTCTGGAGGCCTTTTCTTTACTCATCTGCACCAAAGTTAGTTTTCTGTTTTTTTTTGTGTGTGTGTGGTACGTGGGCCTCTCACTGCTGTGGCCTCTCCCGTTGTGGAGCACAGGCTCCAGATGCGCAGGCTCAGCGGCCATGGCTCACAGGCCCAGCCGCTCCGCGGCATGTGGGATCTTCCCGAACCGGGGCACGAACCCATGTCCCCTGCATCGGCAGGCAGACTCTCGACCACTGTGCCACCAGGGAAGCCCCAAAGGTAGTTTTTTTTTTTTTTTTTTTTTTTTTTTTTTTTGTGGTATGCGGGCCTCTCACTGTTGTGGCCTCTCCCGTTGCGGAGCACAGGCTCCGGATGCGCAGGCTCAGCAGCCATGGCTCACGGGCCCAGCCGCTCCGCGGCATATGGGATCCTCCCAGACCGGGGCACGAACCCGTATCCCCTGCATCGGCAGGCGGACTCTCAACCACTGCGCCACCAGGGAGGCCCCAAAGGTAGTTTTATATATGGTTAACATTCCTGCTCCAAGATTCCGGAGTTGGTATCGAAAGAGAGATGTAATTACTCCTCTGCCAGACCAGTCCAATGCCAATAGCTGAGTGAGGCAGAGACTACTCTCTTTAAGCCTCCTGCTCCTTGAACTTAGTAGATGCTCAGTAATTTTGATGGACTAGCACATCATGCTGGACTCAACAGAAGATCATTTAATAGTGAGTGGCCGAGACTGAAGATCTCTGAGGGCGAGCATGGGGATGTATCTCCTAAGAGCCATGCCTATCTTCCTTAACACTTCTTACCCGAGACTGATGCTGTCTCCTTTTATGTCCTCTGACATGAAACCTTGAGTCTTCTTTGTGGCATAGAAATGTTACTGGGAATTTTAACTTTCAATATGCTTTCCCAGTTACCAGGCTATTTGTCATGACCTGTGTCCTTTAAATTTCCCTATGAGTGAGCAGGGGAGATATGATTATCTTTCAGATGAGTTCCAAGAGTGACTGTCTGGGTTTGCGGGGCTAAACAGCCAGCAGAACATCGGAACCGGGTCACTTAAGTGTTCTCATTATCCTGTTGGTTCCGCTCTCCCGGGGCCCGGGATGAAGCTGTCTTCCCACTTCTCCCACCTCTGTCCACCCAAGCGCCACAACTCTTCAGTCTGAAGAGGCCAGTCTTGCAGCTAAACGTCCTAGCCTTTGGCTGGAAGGACCGGAAACCAAAGGAAAACCGAATCTTTGACAACTTTGTGCAGCTTTTAGGGAATTATCTCGACAATATAGACTTGGACACGGTGCAGGAGGGCGCAGCAGAAAGAGTGGGTCAGAGGGAATCCCGCAGCTTTGCGGGTTTCTCCGCAGCCCAGACCCATTCAGCGGTCCGCTGGGTCTCCACTTTCCCAGTCGCCCCCAAGTCCGGGGCTGGCCCGCGGGGGAGGGGTACGGGTCTGCAGCTCGGGACGGCGCCCGCCGCTCCGGCCCCAGTTCAAAGCGCAGGGGGCGCGTCCGCCGCGCAGCCGGGAATGTCCGGCCGCTTAAAGCGCTCGCCGGCTCTTTTGTTCCCCAGACCGGGCCTCCGGGGAGAGGGGGCTGGGGGAGGGGACCGGGAGGGGAGGGAAGGGGGGCGGCGGGCGGCGGGAAGAGGGAGGGGCGGGCGCGGGCGGTGCGAGTGCGGAGCGCGCACTCCGGGCGAGGCTGACAGATCGCCGGGGTGGGTGCAAGATGGCGCAAGCGGCCGCGCTCCCTCTGCGCCCCCGGCGCTCCTAGGCAGGCATGTGGCCCCAGCCCCCAGCCGCCCGGGCTCGGCCCCGGCCGGAGCCCCGGCCCCGGCCCCGGCGCCGGCCCCGCGGGACGCTGTGAGCCGCGAGAGGCCCCAGAGCCGCGCGTCGCCGAGCCGAGCGGACCGCGAGCCCCATGGCTGCTCCGCGCGCCGCGCCCCCGCGCTGCCGGCCCCGGCTCCTGCTGCCTCTGCTGCTGTTGCTGCTGCTGCCCGCGCCGAGCGACGGTGAGCTAGGGCGCCCGCGAGCCAGCGGCTGAGGACCGAGCCCCGGGAAGGGCGAGAAGGGAGTAAGCGGGCGCGAGGGGAGGACCCGAGGAGAGCGGCGCGGACCTGCGGGTCGGAGGGACTTGCCCGAGAAGGGGAGGCGAACGGGACGGGGCGCTGAGGCCGGGTTGCCGGGGGCGGCAGGGGAATGCTGGGGATGGAGCCCCCCGAAGAGAGACCGGCATTCCGTCCGCTGCGTCTTCAGAACTCAGGGCAGTGCCCGAGCCCGGACTGATGGGCAAGGAGCGCGGCAAAGCAGGAGCTCGGCGGGCAGGCTGGAGTTGGGGAGAGGGGGAAACGAGCCATGGGAGACCACAGGGCTGAGGCCCGTCCGAGGGGGCGCGCTGGGGTGCTTGGAGCCCAGGGGTGGGCACAGAGTGGCCCGAGGCAGCCGAGGCAGGAGACGGCAGACCCCGGGGGCGGAGGCCGGGACCGAGCGGGCTGCGCTGGGCGGAGGCACGTCGTGGATTTGGAGCCGGGACTGGGACACGGAGTGCGAGGGAGAGACCGAGGACGAGGAGGAGAAGGAAGATTCCCGACGGGCCGCGCGTGGGGAGGGAGAAACCCGAGAGACACCCCGCGAGCTGAGGAAGCGGGGAGAGAAGCCGACCGAGGGCTAGCGAGCGGCGGGGATGCTCACGTACCCGCCCTGCCCCGGAGGGTGCACACGCAGAGCTCGGGGTTTGCCGGCTTTGCCGCCCGGAGCTCCGTCACCACCATCCAGTTCCCTCAGTGGCTGTAACAGGCCCATCTCACGGGAGAGGGGCGCAAATCTAGTCCCTTCCCCTCCCACCCCAAGTTCTCAACAGACACTCCTTTGGGCAGTGTTCTCTCCCTTCTTAGCTCGGGAGAAGCGGAATATCGCGGCCGCCTCTAGGAGAAACTTTATCCCCCAGTTGCTGTACTGGGCTTGGGGTGGGGAGCTGAGGCTGCTGAAACGCGGTTCCTGAGAAGGATGGGTAGGGATTTGAAGGGGCGTGACCCTCAAATGTCTTAAAATACGAATCACCTATCCCTGAGAGTGGGGGAAACGCCCCTAACTCCAGCCTTCCTCCTTCTTTCTCCCCACCCGCCGCCCCATCTCCCCCCAGCCAGGGAGGGCGCTGGTCTGTTAGGGAGGGGCCAGCTCCCGGATCGCTAGTTCCCTGGAAATGTGAGGAGGGGTCTGTGGATGCCTTTTCAGCCCAGGTGGGTTCATTCCTCCTGGAGTGAAGTTGTAACTGGTCTGGTAAGTTGCTCGCTTGAGAAGTCGGAGACTCAGCATCATGCCTGGGATTGGAGCTCTTGTCCTTCCTCTCCGGCTTCTTCTGATTCCCTGACCACCCTCGTCTCCCTTCTCTTCTTTCCCCTCCTCTTCCAGTTCTTTCCTCTTCTGCAGGAGTGAAGAGGTTGCTGGGAGTAAAGATTCTAGGAACCTCCCTCCTTCTAAATTTTGGGAAATCTGAGTAGATGTTTTGTATCCCTCTTCCTCCTTATGACAAAGGCAAAACAAGCAAAGCAACCAAAACCCAGAGCATCCTAGGGGTGGGGCAGTGGAGCTGGACCATCGCCTAGCCTGTACCCGGTACTGGGCCCACACACCTTTCTCCCTGCCAGGCATCGGACCAGGCCTCAGATGGTTTTGCCAGCAAAATGAAACAGTGATTTATTACTATCTCACTTTATATTTGTTTAGAACTTTTAACTTTTCATAGTGCAGTGCCTTTGAGTCTGTTAGTCATATTTAACAACCGTACAACGCAAGCCATATTGTTCCTGATTTAAACAGACGAGTACCAAGAAGCCCGCAAAGGTTGAATACTTTACCTGAGCTCACACCCTGAAAGTCTGTGAGGCTTCAGTGCTTAACCAGGGTGACCACAGAAGTGGCAGCGGCTGTATTGGAATCAGTGTTGCTTTTAGATCCCAGATTTGCAGCTGTTAACTCTGAGGCCTCGGACAAGTTGCTTAACATCTCTGGTCTTCAGTTTCCTTTTCTGTAAAAGATACAAATAAAAAAAAAGATGGTAGAAACAATATCCATCTCTCTGAGATGGTCTGTTGATTAAGTAACTATACTGCATGAGATGCACAAAGGTCTATATATTAATAGAGATTCCTATTAACATCACAGAATGATGAGGATGGGGTACACAGATCCAGAGAACTTGGAACACCTGTGTCTGCTCATTCCACACTAACCTCTCCTTTTCCTCTCATCTCCCCTGCCTGATGCAGGTCTTGGCCACTCTGCCGAACTGGCATTTGCTGTGGAGCCAAGCGATGATGTTGCAGTCCCTGGGCAGCCTGTAGTGCTGGGCTGCAGGGTGGAGGGGACCCCTCCAGTGAGAATCACCTGGAGGAAGAATGGGGTGGAGCTGCCGGAGAGTACCCACTCCACCGTGCTGGCCAATGGGTCGTTGATGATCCGCCACTTCCTGCTGGATGGAGGAGGCAGCCCTTCAGACGAGGGGGACTATGAGTGTGTGGCTCAGAACCGCTTTGGGCTGGTGGTCAGCCGGAAGGCTCGAATCCAGGCTGCAAGTAAGTGGGTGCCCTTACTTTTTTTTTCCAGGCCGTGGGGGGATAGAGGGAGCAGTTCCATCTTATGCAGCTTCTGGAGCCCTAATTTCTCAGCATGGGTCAGTTGAGAGGAGCATAGCAGTAATTTGCGGTGGTGGAATTATATCATATATTCATTTAACTGATTGGAATGCAATTTGACAAGAATGTAGCCAGACACTGTTGCGGGAAGAGGGAGAGAGAGAGACAGCAAGCTTTATCCAGTTCTTGGGTCAGTGTGTCTTAGTTTCCATATGCCTGTATATTGTGAGCATCCCAGTCTATCGAGTATGATTTTTGTGTTTAAATATAAACAGTTGTCATACTTTGGGGGTAATTTAAGAGATTTTTGAAGGGTAATTTTGGTTACATGCAATTTTTCATTACGTGCTGACTTTCAAACCTTTTGAGTAGAATAAAACCTCACTGTACCAGTGATGACATTCTGAAGCTTGTCAACAATTTGCTTTACAAAAAATATGATAGAATAATTTCAGGGTTAAAACAATGATGACATTACTCCCACTCACCTTCATGCTGGTGTACTTTTAAAAAATTTTCAGCTTTATTGAGGTGTAATTGACAATAAAATTATAAGATTTTTTTTTTTTTTCTGCTGTACGCGGGCCTCTCACTGCTGTGGCCTCTCCCGTTGCGGAGCACAGGCTCCAGATGTGCAGGCTCAGTGGCCATGGCTCACAGGCCCAGCCGCTCTGCGGCATGTGGGATCTCCCCGGACCGGGGCACGAACCCGTGTCCCCTGCATCAGCAGGCGGACTCTCAACCACTGCGCCACCAGGGAAGCCCTGGTGTGCTTTGTAGATTGGGAGAGAAGAGGTGTTTCAGCCCTAGACTTGTGCTTTGCTTGTGCTGATGGACCACCAGTAATTGTGATAATGAAATGATGGCCGTGCTTTACTGCCCTTTCCTGCAAAAAGTCTGTTGTTGTTGTTGTTTAATCTGTATACACTCATTGTTACAAAACAATGAATTTTTACATAAACCAGAATTATTTATGTATCTTGGGAAGGTGGCAGGCTGTGAGGGTGGGCGATCATGGTTGAGAACCACTGCTCTTGAGGAAGGGCAAAAGTTTTGCCAAGTGGAAAATGTTCTCCATCCCATATCTCTATGCTTCTGTGTGTGGGGGGTGTCCCTTAAAGGGGTTGCTTTAACTTTGGTTGGTAATCATTTTAGCTAATATTTATAAAGAAAGCAATTGCTGCATACTGGGCTCCCTGCCCAAGTGCTTTACGTGAATTATCTCATTTAGTTATCGTGATGACACTGGAAGATAGGCAGTTATCATCCCTCTTTTACAGATGAAAAAACTGAGATGTAGGGGGATTTGTGACATTCTGGTGAGCAGAGGAGGCAGGACTGCAGTCTAGGTATTCTGAACCCTGCACAGTCCCACTTAACTCCTGTGGCACGCTGCCTCTTCCCCGTCTGATCGCTGACAAGTTTCTTCCTGGCTCTGAGGGCATTTGCACAGTTGCTCTGAACGGCTGGTGAGTGATGAATCATTCTGAGGCAGGAGCCCTCTAGTTGGGTTTAAGATGCCCCTTTGTTCTAAGGAAGGCTCACCCAGGCCCCCATATGGAGCTCTCTGGGAGGCAGCCCTGGACCTTGAGACTGAATCACTTCTGGCTGAGCGACCCCTCATCCCCCGGTCCTCCTGGCGGTGCAGGGGAAGGCTGGTGCAGCTTCTGAGCAGATGGCTGGGTGTGAGGAAGAGAAGCGTGGATGGAGTGTAGGGACCCGAGGAAGATTTTCGGGCGGGAGAAAAGAGACTTCTCAGGGAGCTGCTCCCTGGCTTGTGTCAACACTGAAAGTTAGATGGCCCCTGCATCACCAGCCTAGAATTCTGGGAGATGAATCCCCAGGTGTTTATATATAGCTAATTGTAAATGTGCTTTTCTGTAAATGGTAATTCCTTCAAGATGTTTGGCTTCCTTAAACTCCTAACAGTCTAAGAAAAGTGAGCTGTGGGCTCTGGCTGGGGGAAGGGCCAGTGGGCGAGGTCAGCTTGGTTAATCCTTTGGGGTCCTGAGGACAGCTGGGGGTTTGCCTCCAAACACTGGCAGTCTGATGCAGCCTCTCTCCCCCACAAGGCTCGTGGCCCCATGAGGAATGCTTGGATACCAAGCAACCGGGTGGCTGGATCCCCTTTTCTCACTTCATAGGCTGATGTCCCTAGGAACCTGCAAAGCTGATTAGCTGCCTGGGTTTTCTCCTTTGGTAATAACTCCCTGCCCGCATGCCCGCAGGCAGGGCAGATGTTGTGTGACATGGGAGGGTGCCTTCTGAAAAGGTGTGAGGTGCCCTCCAGAGCCCCTGATTCTCCTGCCTGCTCCACAGGGGCTGATAGGGTGGGGGTATGCTAAGCACCCCTCACAGACACACAGTCCACCCAGTCGACTAACCCAGTGAGGCAGCTCGGGGTCCAGGTGAGTGTGGGTAGGTCTGCTGGGGCATCCAAGCTCTGGGCCCGAGGCCGATGGCTGGGAATGCCCCCTCTCCCATCCCAGCGGGCTTGGATGCTGTCATTGAAAGACGGCCTGCCCAGGATGGGCTAGACTACAGGCTGATTCCTCGGGGGCTTTAGTTCCAAGTATCTCTTTTTTCAGGACAGAGTGGCTCAGGGTCCTAGGAACACTCGTGCTTCCAGCACGTCTGGTTTCTCTGCCTTGCCGTTCCATGTGTTTATAGTTTGGGGGCTGAAAATTGAGACACTTGTTAAGGATGAGACCCTGGACAAGTTAATCTCTCCGTGGCCCAGTTTCCTCACCATCATGTGAAATGTGCATATAATCCTACTTTGTAGGATGGTTGTAAGGACTAACACATCCCATGCTTTGCCTGGCACAGAGGAGGCGCTTGGTAATGGAGTCAGTACCTTTTTCTTCATTTAAAGGTGATTCCGCTGATGTTGCCAGCAATAGCAGACTGCCTGAATCCGCTCCCAGGCCCCCAGCTTTCTCCCGCGCTGGGATTCAGTTAGGGAGTACTCTAGGGAAATCTCTCAAGGAGTAGAATTATTGGAGCCGGAGTGCAACCTGTTCTGTTTTAACCCCTTCGTGGGAGGGCCTGGGGTTTCTCCCAAGCCTCTGAGCATTGTCTGAAGCTTGACTGGCCTGTGAGACCCTCTGCCATCCCTCTGGAGGGGCTCCAGGAAGGGCATGTGGGTCACCCGATCCAGTGGGAACATGCATTGACTCACACCTGTTGAGGTCTGTGTGGCTGGATGACTCCAAAGAGGGATGGGCTAGCTACAAGGAGGGGGGATGATTAGGAGGGAGACCCACACCCAGCTCTCCTCAGGCAGATGCCCTCATTTCCTGCCTCTCACTTCCTGGCCTCAGTTCTTGGTCTCAGGCCCCTTGGGAAACTGGAGCTAGATGATCTAGATCAGGACTTTTCAGACTTTACTATGCCTGTGAGTTACCTGGGGATCTTGATAAAATTCAGATTGTGAATCAGTAGGTCTAGGCCAAGGCCTGGGGTTCTGCAGGTCTAACAAGATCCCAGGTGATGCCAACGGTGCTGGCCCACAGGTGCGGTGGAGAGCCCCCTCCCATGTCAGAATCACTGGTTGGGGGGGGTCTGTGGGCAGCACAGTGAAGTCCGTAGAATATGGGCTTCAGGGCCGCACCGAGGTGGGTCTGGACCCCAGCTCTGCCACTCACTGATGAAGTGTCCTTAGCAAGAGTTACTTTTAACTCTCTTGAGTCTTTGTGCTCTCATCTGAAAAAAATGAGCATAATCCCATCAGCCTATCAGGACCGTTGGAGGATTAAATGAGATGATGGATGGAAAGCACCTGGCACAGGACTTGGCCTCTAGGAAATGCTCATTACGTATTATTGTTAGTGCTAGGTATTGAGCGCTGATTTCGGATGAGGACCAGCCTGTTCCAATGCAGGCAGGGCTCTCAAAAGAGCCAGGAATGCCTCCCCCGCAGTCTGGGGCCATCCTGACTGGGGTACCCAACAATGGTTATGAGGGTGGGCTGTGGAGGCAAACACACCCCCAGCTGGAGGGACTTGGGTAACTGGACTCTCTGAGTCTCAGTTTCCTCATCTTTTTTTTTTTCTTTTTGCGGTACGTGGGCCTCTCACTGTTGTGGCCTCTCCCGTTGCGGAGCACAGGCTCCGGACACGCAGGCTCAGCGGCCATGGCTCACGGGCCCAGCCACTCTGCGGCATGTGGGATCTTCCCGGACCCAGGCACGAACCTGTGTCCCCTGCATCGGCAGGCGGACTCCCAACCACTGCGCCACCAGGGAAGCCCCTCCTCATCTTTAAATTGGAGGAAATAATACTTACCAAGGAGGAATGCTATGAGGATTACCTATGAGAATATGCGTAAAGAACTTAGCACAGTGCAGGGTACGTAGAAAGTGTTCCTTAGATACTATGATTATTCTGGGGAGGTAACAGAGGTGAGAAATGTGAAGTTCTAAGCTCCTTTAGATGTGGTGGTTCCAGGAAGGCACTGGTGAGCCCGGACTCCTAGAAAGAGGCAGCGGAGTATGGTGAGAGGAGTGGAAGTCCAATTCTAGTCCCCTGCTGTCTCCACCCCAGTAAGTCACCTACGTCTCAGGCCCTCAGTCACCCACTCCTAAAGGCTGAATCATTCTCAGCCTGTCTGAGGGAGGGCAGTTTAACCAACTACTCTGGAATCTCTTTCAGCAGCAAGACCCATGCTTGTGTGGATCTGGGGGCAGGGTCTGGGCATAGGTCTTTGGAACCAGGTCTGGGTGGGGGGTTGGGAAAACTTTGGGCTGGAGCTGCTGGGTGGTACAGCTTGTGTGAGGGGACCCCGGAGGGCCTCAGTGTAGACAGTGGGATGTGCAGGGAAGCGGTTCCTGGCACAATATCTGGTAACCCTGGAAGCCTTTGTCACCTGGAGGCCTCTGTCACCCAGGCTTTTCTTTCCCCCTTGAGGGGCAGCTCAGCCAAAGTAACCCTGAGGAAGTCTCCCCTCTGCCCCTTGCACGCGTCTACCTACCCATTAGAGCAGGAAGCAGGCGCTGCAGCTGAGATGCTGCCCGTGTGATGAGTGGCCATGACAAGGCCTTCTCTCGTGCCAGGCAGGTCACCCCTAAGTATGCTATGGTGCAGAGGTAGGTGCAAATGGGTGAGGGTCGGGGCCTTCTCCCTGCCAGTCAGGACTCCACAGACCAACCCCATTTGGTGTTCCTGAGAAGCTGTGAGGGGTGATGGAAAGGGCCTTGCCTGGACACAAGGAGTCCTATGTGGCTCTGGGCAAGTCACTTACCCTCTCTGGACTTTGCTTTTCTCATCGTAATATTGAGCAGTTGGACCAAGGTTCATCTCTGCTCTACCGTATTAAGGCTTCCTTTCCATCCAGTCAGTCCTTGGGACATGCCTACCTTCCCTGAGCCTTTTCCCAGTCTATTCTGCTCGTCCCTTACCCGATCCCTCCCCAAAGACCACTTAGTTTAGAGTAATTTCTTCTTCCCGCTCCTAAGGGGGGGAGTACTTGTGGTCTGCGGCATTCAGGCTCAGCCCTCCTCTCAGTGAGGGCTGCTTGCATTGTTAAGTAACTGTTTTGTGGCTGGATAGTCCATCTGTCTACTCAACTAGATTTTAAGCTCCTAAGGGGCTTCTCTTCCTTTTGTATTTCTCACATCCCCTGCCTGTGGAGCTTGGTAAAAACTAAATGAACGTGTGGCCTTCTGGGTGCAAAGCTCTGTCTCTCTCAGCTTCTCTTTTGCTTCCTCTCTGTTTCTCCCTACCTCGTAATTGATAACATAGCTCATAGGAACAGAAGCTTGTGAACGGGGAGGATCGGCAGGGGAATATAACACACTGGGAGCAAAATCATGGGGTGGTGGCTGCTGTGTGTTTATCTCTAGAGGAGCTGAGACTCTCTCTTCCTCGCCAGATGGGGTGCGAATCAGAGACCAAATTGCTTGGTAGTCCTCATGCCTGGGTCTTGGGATCTCCTGCCTTGGACTTTATTCCCTGGCTGGATGAAGGCTGTGTCCCCAGGCCCACTGGCCCCAACTGTGGGGGGAGGACCGCCCCTCACCCCACCAGCAGGACTTGAGTGTGGAAGTCGAAATCTTCTGGTTCCCACACCTTGGCTCCACTGTCGCAGGCAGCCAGCTGGCCCCTTGAACACAATGTGCAAATCTTCTCTGTTCCTGTTCCGGCATTGTCCGTGGCCGGGCGCCTTGGCTGGGAATGTGGGCCGGTGAATAGGAGAGGCATTTGCAGCCTGCAAATGAAACAGGCCCCCAGCCCCCCTTAGCCCCCTATTCCCTCCCCACCCCCAGGGAGAAAGGACTTTTTCACTTCTGGCCTTCTTGTATTGCCTTTCCCTCTCCTCTCCAAAGTCCCTGCAGCCGTGTGTGTGTGTGTGTGTGTGTGTGTGTGTGTGTGTGTGTGTGCGCGCGCGTGTGTGTGTGTGTGTGTGTAAGAGACTTTTCACAGCAGCTTGAAGGTTGTTCAACACAGCCTTCAATAAAAGTGGAATGGAACAGAAGGGCACCCAGGATGGAAAACCAAACAGCTCACTGCTGTCTTTGTTTAAACTGGACCAAGTGATTCCAAAAATGTCTGCCTGTGTAACTAACCTATGCCTCCCTAAGATCTCTGGCCGTAGCCTTGTTGCAACAAGAAATGTAGAGACCAGTAGTGTGTGTGTATATTGCCACGTGGGCCTCTGTGGGCACCTGAGCACACAGGTGTGTGTTGAAGGAGGTGCACAGGGCTTACGATTGGGGTCCAGCTCTCCTCAAAGGAGGCTCCTGTGGGAACCCCTCCTCCCTTGAGCAGTGTGACCAGGCTAGAGATCTAGAGTGGACAGAACTGGTGCAGGGCAAGAGGGAGGGGTAGATAGTTCTATTAGGTCCTGCAGCTGAAGTGAGGGAGGAGGGAGGAAAAGCCTTAGGTCACTGGTGGAGCGTGGGGTTTACATGACAGGCATGTGGGCCCGGCCATAGTACCTCTGGGGAGTCTAGGCCATAGTTTTCTTACTCATTAGACGAGTGCCAGCAATCTGGCTGCAATCCGAGCCTGCTGGCCAGGGCTGCTCCATCCTCCATCCTCCCTCCCCTGCCCCAAACCCCCCACCTCCCCACCAAAGGACCGTTCTTTGATTTCTGAGCTCGCTTCCCCTGCCCCCAACTTTGTTCACCCTGTTCCAAGAAAGGCTAACCCTTTGTGACTGCCTGCAAATGCAAGGGAGGAGCAGAAAAGAGAGTGACCTCTATGGATGGGAGCAGTCCTGGGGGCTTCCTAAAGAGGGGTGACTGGACAGATGACACTGTGACCCAGGGAAAGTGGAAAGGCGGGGGCCCAGCAAGGGCCTGAAGAGGGGCAAGCAAGGAGGAACTGCAGGCCAGACCCCAGACCAGAGGGAGATGGAGGGGGTGGGAGTACGGGCTTAATCCAGGCCAGCGCCACCTGGTTCAGGCAGAGGGCTCCAGCTCACGCTCTCCGTCTCTCCTCTGGATCTTAGTCTTGGGGCTCCTCAGTCTCTGACACTCCCACACTCTGCCCCACCTCTGCCTTCCTGTGAGGCCATGTTTAGGGTCTCTGTCTTCATCACTCCTCAGTCCTCCTTTCTCCGGCCCTACCGTCTTCCTTTCTCCGGCTCTCTTTATTGTTCTGTCCTTCCTCCTGCCTCTTTCTCCAGTTGTAGCAATTCCAATTCCTGTGTCCACCATCCTCTGCTGCGCTTGGAGGGAGATACCAGTGTTTCAGGAGCAAAAGTAGGTGAGCTCAGACTTAAGCATAGAGCAAAGAGATAGGAAGAGGAGAGTCTGAGACGGTGAGGTTCAAAGAAGACCCCGAAGGAAGGGGTCTGGGGCCTCCCCAGCAAGTCGGAGTCTCCCTGGGGGCACACCTTCCCGGAGAGGAATCTGAGAACACTGGCCCCTGCTCGGGGCCTGTCTCTGAGCCCGGACACTGACCACAGTGGGTGGGTGGGGGCAGCCCCTGGGCTGCTCTCTGGAATGCTGGTGTTGGGTTGCAGTGCAGATGCGAGCAGTGATAATGGGCAGGAACTGGACTTTCTGGTCTGGCTGCTGCCCCCAAGGCCATTGGAATGTGAGGGGGGGGACTAGCAAGAGGCCCCAGGGACTTGGGGTGGGCAGATGGAGACCAGACCACCTAAATGGAGAGGAGGAGGAGAGAGAACCAAGTTCTAGCCCTTTCACTGAGTTGCAGGCTACAGCAAAAGAATCCTAAAATTCCTGGTTCGTCTAGGACCTTGGAGGTCTTCCCAGCTTCTAAGTAGAATCACAGGCATCCAGACTACAGGGGACACTTTGGAGCTCAGCTGGTTCTACCTTCTCATTTTACAGACTTGAAAACTGAGGCCCCAAGGGGGTAACCTGCCCAAGGATGTGATTGGTCCTCCAGCCTGGGCAGGTTAGAGAGTCCCTTGTGCCTCTTGGCTTGCCCAGTGCCTCACTGCTCTCTGGTTGGGGAAGGGGGAGATCTTTTTATATCCCCTCCAGGGCAGACTGGCACATATATTTCCATTTATTGTGTGTGTCCTGCCCTACCCCAGGCTCTGTCTGTGGTTGTAGTTCTGGATGTGAACGTTAGCCAGCAGATCTCGGGTATGGGCTTCTGACATCCATGGCATATTTCAGAGAGCGTCTGAGTTTCCAAAGCACCCTGTATGCTGAGCTGAGTGGTTTGAGGGCTACCTAAGTGCTGGTGCTGGTGATGAACTAACCAGTAGTAGTGGGAGTGGTCCTAGTTATATGCGGCTGCACCGTCCTAAGCCCTCTGTGTGTTAATTTACTTAATTCCCACAGCATTTCCATTGGTAGCGTTACTAGTCCTATTTTACTAGTCCTATTACTAGTCATTTTACATATGAGTAAACAGAAGCCCAGAATGGTGAATTAACTTGCCCAAGGGTACACAGTAAGTAGAGAAGCTGCGATTGAAACCCGGTCTGCCTGACCCCAAATTCAATGACCTGAGTGTCCTTAGTGGGGGTGAGTCCCTTGAGAACATAATCAGTATTTTTGCCTCAGAAATAGAGCCAGGTACCTGGGCACATGCAGGGTGGGTGTGCCGGAGCGTTGGGAACAGAGAACAGCTTAGAACCCTGGCCAAAGTGGGAGCCACTTCCGGGTGTGCCAGACGGGGCTACATGCCCCCAGCCCCAGCTGTTGCTGGAGGCCTGCAGAGAGTCTGGAGGGCTGGGATGCTCTGCAGAGAGAAGTCTTGTCCTACCTGTGAGGCTGGGCAGAGTGGCTGGGTATGGGTTCCCAGCAGGAGAGGAAGCTGGGAGGGTACTGGGGAGCTTGAGATAGAGGTGGGAGTTACATCTTTCCAGGAGGAAAGACACAGGAAAGACACGCTCCCTGCCTGACGTTCCCCGCCCCCCGAGGCCCCCTCAGCTCCCTTTCCCTTTCTTGTTTCCCACATAATGACGCTGATTGCTTCACATCTGTCATAATTACTCTTTGTTTGAAAATTCAGAACAAATCACAGGAGAGGAACTGGTGTGGCTCGGGGAAGGATCCTTCTCCCCAGGGGTTCTGGAGGTGGGGGCCGGGTAGTAGGGAAGAGACGTAATCAGCCTGGAGGATGCAGGAGCCAGGCTGCTGATTGTCCTTGTGCTGTCCCCTTGCCTGGGCAAGCTGGCCTAAGACCTCGTGGAGTTCTGTGGCCCCCACTCCGACCACCGTCCCTGCCTGCTGTGGTGGCTGGGAGATTCTGCCACTACCCCGACCTGGGTGAGGGGTCTGTGTGAGGCCCCTGCTCCCCTGGCCCCACTGAACAATGTATTGGATGGGGGGCTTCATGGTAAACCCAGCAGTACCACGGGGAGGGCAGTCTGTGCCTGCTGGGAGGGCACAGGGCCTTACTGGCGAGGGGAATGGGCAGTTGTGGCTGGGGTCCCTAGAACAGGGCAGACTTCGGGTCTCTGGGTGAGAACCAGGAATGGGGGTTGGGGAGGGAGCACCAGACCAGACCCTCTTGGGATCCAGCAGCAGCCCTGGGTGCTCAGCGTTTCTTCACCCTCACTCTCGGCAACCTGACTTCTGGGGTAGGCCCTGGTTCCTGCCCCCATCCCTACCTGAAGGCTCTTGGTTTGGGGGCTGATAATTCCTTGGGGCATATGCCCTGGCCTGTGGCCCTGCCTACCATGGACCTGCCTCCATGTCATCCTCCCCACCTAGCCCTTTCCCACCTGGGATGGTGTCTGCAAAGACGGCACTTGTGTGGGGAGAAATCAAGGACAACCTAGAATTTATCCCCAAACCCTGCCTGTAATAAAACCCCACTTGCTCTTGCTGTGGGACTGTGGTGGGACTACAGACACCCTCAGGGAGCTGGAGCCAGTGTGAGATGCAGATAGACTTGCACTGACGACCAGCTCTGGGTTCAAGCTTCCTCCTTCCCTTAAAGCTGTTGGGCCTCAGTTTGTCTTGGTGGGAAATGGGAGGGAGCACTGCCCTGCCCGTCTTTCAAAGGGGAGAGGATGAGGAGGGTCCGGGCATTTGTAGAATGTAGGGTTATGCCCCCCATCCACCAGTGGAGGCACCCTTTATTCAGGCTTCAGAGGGCATTGGTGTCAGCAGGGCAGAGAAGCTAGGGGGAGGGCTGAGTCTTGGAGACCGGACTTTATGGGAGGTTCCTGACTTAGACTGGTTTGGAGGGGACATCTCCTCTGGCCTCACCATTATTGACTGAGGGTCATGGGAGGAGCCTGGACTTGACATGGACATCATCATTACTTCCGTGCCCTCCTTGGCTCCCACTTCAACAAGAAGCTGCTTTTAATACGTAAATATTCAACTCATCCCAGTGTGACTTGGGACCCACAAAATCCAAAGTTTACCTTCCTGGACCTCAGTTTCCCCATAGGTGGAAGGTAGTGTGGAGAGGACCAGATTGCAAGGTTCCTAAAGTCCCTTCCCACGTCTAAAATGCTGAGACACTGACTTGTTTTGTCTTGAACGCAGTTCCCTCCTCCCCGGCTCTCCTCTCTACCTGTCCCCAGGCTGGCTCTAGCTCTCTCCTCCATCTCCCTCTCCCATTCCCCTCTCTCCTGCGCTGGGCTTGGCCTCCTCCTTTTTGAAATATCGGGATCAAAGTTCTGCAGCAAAGCTCTCCTGTCATCCTCACCCTCTGTCGCTCCCCCAGCCCAGTCGCCACCCGCCTGGCTCCCGGCGGCAGCGCATGTGTCCGAAGTGGCCGGCAGGGTCCTCACAGCCCAGGCGGGGCGTGGCTGTGTGCTCGCCCATCCTGCGCAGGGACTGGCTCTCCGCCCTGGGGCGAGCATGGTGGGAAGAGAGTGGACCGGTGGGGGGAGGAGTGTGGGGGGAAGCCGCGCTCCGAAAAACGACCCCTCTCCCTTGCATCGGGGAAGAGGGATGCCCCCCACCTCCAGCACCAAGCGAGGCTGCTTCTCCAGGAGGCCCGGCTGGCTCGGCTGGCCAGCACACGGCAGAATCGATGCGCATTCAATTAACCTTACCACGCTGCGCTGCGCAGTCTCTGAGCTGTCAAGTCACCAAGCCCCAGCCCCGTGTGTCTGTGGCTGTGAGAACGTGTATGCGTGTGCAAGTGCGTATGAGTATCTGTGGTCTGCGAATGCACGTGTCCTCGCTGGAGCTCCAGCATGGTGCCTCAGGGTCACTATTTCCCTGGCCTTCACCTGGTAACTCGGGAACTGGCTCCCACTAACTGGTGGCCTCCAGCTGCTCTTGGGGAGCAAAGTGGAACCGGAGAGTGGAGGTCTCGGGTTCCCAGACCCCTTCCTCCCAGTTGGCTTGGGGTATAGGCCAGGGATTTCTGACAGGGGGCGGGAGATGGACAAAAGTTTGTGGGCAAACCTTTGAACAGGCAAGCTCTACTAGGGAAAGGAAGCAGAGCAGGTCCCAGAGCCTTCATAGAACAGAGGTGGGTGCTTGTCGCCCTGACAGTGCTTGGGAGTGCACTCACCCAGGGGCAGGCAGGAGTGGGGAGAGGTGAGCTTTCCAGGTTTTGCTGATTCACCCTGACCCTATTCCCCCTCCCCCAGCCTCTTACCCATGTTTCTCACATCACCGCTGTGGAAGCTGAGATCCAGAGAGAGGGCCTTGACCCAAGTCCTGGGTGTACAGAACTGGGACTGAAAGCGGTCAGATGCTCTTTCCAATGTGCCGATTGGCCAAATGGAATTTGGGCTCTAACTTCAGAGCCAGGATCTTAGAAAACTGAAACTCAGTATTTGGCTTGTGATAAACAATTCTTGGATCTCCTTCTGCCGTCTTCACATCTGGCTTGTTTTTTCCTCACCTCGCCCCCCACCCCCTCGTGGGTTATCTTTGTTTTGCTTTTTATATCCCAGCTTATATGGAATGTCACCTTCTGTCTGCAGTAATTCCCCTCACCCTAATTGTTTTTTTTTTTAAAAGAGAGGCATCTTTTTATTTATTTATTTATTTATTTATTTATTTATTTTTGGCTGCGTTGGGTCTTCGTTTCTGTGCGAGGGCTGTCTCTAGTTGCGGCAAGTGGGGGCCACCCTTCATCGTCGTGCGTGGGCCTCTCACTGTCGCGGCCTCTCTTGTTGTGGAGCACAGGCTCCAGACGCGCAGGCTCAGTAGTTGGGGCTCACGGGCTTAGTTGCTCCGCGGCATGTGGGATCTTCCCAGACCAGGGCTCGAACCCGTGTCCCCTGCATTGGCAGGCAGACTCGCAACCACTGCACCACCAGGGAAGCCCACCCTAATTGTTTTGAGGTCTCTTAAAATTGTATTCCAGACCTCTAGTACCTTAGAGAAACCTTGTCTAAATGAGTCCTACTTGAAGTTCGGGTTAGAATATTCTTGATTCCACTATATCAGAAGACCAATAATGAATGATATTACATAGAATGAGCCTCAGGATTGAGCCTGTCTGATATTCCTGCTCTCCTGTGTTTCTGATTTTGCTTCTCAAATCATTTTCCCATCTAACTGTGACAAAATCAAGATTATTACAAGCAAGGCTGGTAAGTGTAAGGTTGATGGATGGGATCAAGGCTTTCCTGAAATAAAGCTATATAGCTTTTATTACATCAATTCAAGAAGGATTCATTGAGCTGTATGCCCAGCTTTGCTTTTTTGGGGTGGGGAGAACCAGAAGACACCGGTCTGTTCTGGGACAGTGAGTATATGGCTTGTTCCTTCCACTGGTTTGCACAGTTCTTGGCAGGAGGGGCTATAGCTCCTCTGTGCATCCTCAGCACTAAACACACGGCTTGGCCTGGAGTTGGTGCCTAGGGAGGGTGAGAATGGGGAGCTGTGGGCATATGAAAAGGAGGGTAGGAACACCCACCCTCTGGAGCTCAACAGCCTGGACTTGGGGGAGGGCAGGTAAAACTGAGTCAGATATTACTCAAGGGCCTACTGGGTGGTTTCACCTAAGCCAGTCTCCAAAGGCTTCCAAGTCCCTACTGTCAGGAGCTAAGAGCAGCCATGTCTGCATCAAACTGTATACTGAGTCTCCTACTCCAGCTTCTAGTCTTAAAAGGCACCCCTATCTCCCTATTCTGTTCCCTTCCAGGGTCCCACTGCTGACCACTTGGGGGAGGATTGGGACTGGACTGAGCTGCAGGTGCCATGACTGAGTGCTGAGTGGGAAGGGGTTGGCCTGGTGAGTTCAGATCCCGGTTTGCCACCCCAGGAGAGGTGGCTGCTGGTACTCAGTCACCTCAGGGTGGAACACCCTTCCAGGCAAGCTATAGAAAGTCCCAGGATGCCAGACCATTGGCCTCACCCCCAGAATAGCTAACAGGCCAGTTCCATGCTGGGAAGTGTCCCTCTTCCCTCGAGCTTCATGTGCATCCTCTTTGGAAGGACTATACCTGCATATACATGCCTACCTTCCTGTTATCTTGAAAAGTCATAACCATGATAACAAAGCATCCTGTGAATGCACGTTGCTGTGGGAATGGATAAGAAGAGAAAAAACACACTCTCATTATTTTACTCATTATCTTCTTATCAAAATAGTCACCCATGGAGCATTATTTTTAAAGTTACTTATGGTCTTGGGTTTGGGGAAAGAAGAGATGCGAGGAGAAACAGGCTTCCTTTAAAAAAAAAAAAGCACTTTTTTAGTTAAAAGTATTGAATCTCAGGCTTCCCTGGTGGCGCAGTGGTTGAGAGTCCGCCTGCCGATGCAGGGGAAACGGGTTCGTGCCCCGGTCTGGGAAGATCCCACATGCCGCGGAGCGGCTGGGCCCGTGAGCCATGGCCGCTGAGCCTGTGCGTCCGGAGCCTGTGCTCCGCAACGGGAGAGGCCACAACAGTGAGAGGCCCACATACCGCAAAATAAAATAAAATAAAATAAAATAAAATAAAAGTATTGAATCTCTAATTTGGGCCTGGAGGCTCCTTATGTTTTATGAATAGAGGATCATTTCCAAAGTATAATTTTCTGGAGATTAGACATTCAGGCACTCTTGTTGAAATCTGGACAAACCATAAGGACACACATATAGTAATATATAATAACAATTATACTTGTAGTTTCTGTTTGAATGGTCATTTTAGCCTTGTAAAATGAAGCTAGTTGCCTGTATAGCATTAGAATGATCTCTGATTACTACCAACTAGCTGTTGCTTCCTTGGATAAGCCCTTTCTTTTCTCCAGATGAGGGGATCTTAAGCATCATTCCTAAGGGTCCTTGGGTCTGTGGAGGGGGCTCAGGGGCTGGAGATGGGGGAAAGAGAAAAGTCAGATTGGTGGGGCTCCAGGCTTCCTACATCTACCACATCCACAGCAGCTCTGCTTTATCTTTTTGTTTTGTTTTGGAGTTCTTTAAACCAACTAACTAGGCAGATCAACTAAGTAGGCAGAAGGGCCTAAGCAGGGGAGTAGTTCAGCAGCAGCAGGTGCTGGGACGCCAAGTGGGCTTAAGATTCTGGAGCCTTAGGCAGAAGAAATATGACTCTAAGATGCAGATTTAGGAGAATTATAAAGAAAAACATTATGATCATATTGGAGGTTATGACCAGGGTTAAATTAAACCCTGATTCAGAGTTGGGTTAGAAAAACAATGACCTATACTTAGATTTTTCTCTCCTTTTAAAAAGCATGCTTTTCATGTATCACTGCTACAACCAGTGCTAGGTAATGTTAAATGTGGTTGATCAGTCAAAAGAAGGAACCATTTTGGCTGCTGTTTAGTCTCTGAACAAGTGTTATCCATTCTTTAATTTTATTCTCTAATAAATGGATGGATGGATGGATGGTCCTGTTTCAGAGTCTAGTTATGGGCTGCCCACAAAGGGCTTATAATCTAGTCGTGGTAACGTGGACATCAGAACATTAGAAAAGATTGCTGCCTCAGAAAGAGCTCTGTAACATGCATCGTAAGAGGTGCTAGCTAAGGGCTACTGGGTCAGCCCAACAGCCTACTGTTGATCTGAGCAACAGACCTTTTTATTACTTGAGAAGCCTGATAGAACATTGGATCTTATGTATGACATTCCTCCTTTAGGCAGAAGTAGTCTAAGAGCCCATCCGAAGGGATTAGGAAGTATGTGCTTCCCAGGAAAAGGATACTGGAACTGAAGGAATTAAAGCAGGTCAGTTCTCAAATCAGCACATCTCAAAGAGCATCTGTCCTATACCTACCTGCCTCTGAGCTGAGTACACTGAGGGATAGAAAGATAAGACACCTCCTGATCTTTTTTTTTTTTTTTTTGCGTTACGCGGGCCTCTCACTGTTGTGGCCTCTCCCCTTGCGGAGCGCAGGCTCCGGACGCACAGGCTCAGCGGCCATGGCTCACGGGCCTAGCCGCTCCGCGGCATGTGGGATCCTCCCGGACCGGGGCACGAACCCGTGTCCCCTGCATATGCAGGCGGACTCTCAACCACTGCGCCACCAGGGAAGCCCAACACCTCCTGATCTTGAAGGATGTAATCTCCTCTTCCCGCCCCACCAAAAAACAACCTTACTTGGTGGTGACCATGAAGAGAAGGCAGCCTGATAAAGCACAGAAACTGTTGAATGCATAAACAGTGTGATCATCAGCTTGTCCATGTGCATCGTGATTTCCTTTAGTGCTGATTTCTAAGCTGAGCCCCTCACATCCTTATACAGGAAAAAAAGGAAATGCCTGAGGCTAGTCCGGTTCCTGATAATGAGTCGGCTTCCATAGGCAAGTGGTTGGAACTCCAGTCTTACCTTTCCATCCACCATTCTCATCGGGACCTTTCTTGGATCAAAACAGTGGCCTCGGTGCTTCGGCATTACTTCCGAATCCTGAAACCTGGCTCTGCAGACCTTGGATAATTTGGACCTCCCCTTTCCAACCATTTCCCTCTTCCTCCCGGAACGTGCCAGTCCCTTCCTCAGTCCAGGCTCCCCACAGCTCCCCGTCTTCCTGCCCCTTTTTTTCAGGGTCTTGTTCCTCTCCTCACATCTCTCCCAGCCATTCTCTGAACTTCTCCAGCCCTTTCAGCTGGTGGCACACAGTTGAGCACTGAGGGATACAAATCCCCGACTCCTCCGATTGTTTCATGTGTTCCCAACGAAATCTAATTAGGCTGTCGAAGGCAGGGCCGTGCCTGTTTTTTTTCTTTTTGCTGTTGTGTTTTTTTTTTTCTAAGTCGGGGACAGAACCGGGCGACCGCAGTAGGTGCCGCTAAGAATCCGCTGGTGGAGAGGGGAGCCCCGGGCTGTCATGTGTCCGCCCGCCGGGCTTCCACGGGAGGCGGAGGGATTCTTCCCCGGGGAGACCGGACCTGCTTCCTCAGTTTCCCCGGGCCAGCCCGGTCCTCCCGGACCCGGGCCCAGCCGGGGAATTTGCCCCCGCCGGGGGGAGGGGGTGGCGGGAAATGGTGCCTCGCTCGCCCCAGCGACATCAAACCCTCGTTTGGCTTGCGAGGACAATGGCTGTCTTATTTTCTCCATTCGCCGCGCACAATGCCGGATTCTCTCATTCACCCGCGGCGGTGCGAGCGAGGTAATTAGCCAGCGCCATTCAGCGCGGACACTATTGCTATGCGGGGGGGCGAGGACGCCCGCGTCGGCGGGGATTAGCCGCGGGTCGGGGTGTGCAGCTGCGGCCACTTCAAAGGGGCCCGGCGGCCCGGCCGGCTGTGGGAACCGGCGCCGCCTCCCTCGGGAGCCGCGCCGCCGGCTCGGGCCCGGGCCCTGCGGACGGGACGCGGCCGGTCCTCCTCGTCCCGCAGCCGCCCGCCGCGCTCTCCTTCGGAGCAGGCCGGGCCCTGCGCGGGCCCCGAGCTCCGGCGGCCGTCGTCGCTCCCCATCACACTCCCACTTTCATCAGGACCTCAAGTGCTTTTTTCTTTGGAGTCCCGGGAGTCAAAGGGCAAAGAGGGGAAGGTGGGGGAGGAGCGAGGGGGGGATGGGAGCTTGACACAAAGCGATGACCTCTGCGGAGTGGAGCAGATGGTCCCACTTACTCCTGCCGCCGAGCGAGCGGCTCTCAGGGCCCTGACCCCGCCCGGCAGCCGAATGCCTGCACTGGGGCCCCGCGGGGGCCGGGCTCCCACATGCTCCTCCACCCGCCCCGCCGCCCGCTCTGCGCCTGCTGGCATCGGAGTCACACTGCCTGGACTAGCCAGCCCCGTTGCTCGTGGGGGGTGTGTGGGGGGGTGCGCGGGCGGGTGCTGGGCTGAGAATCTGCCCTCGTCGGATGCTGGAGCCCGAGGGGAGATCAGGGTTCTCGAGAACCTGCCAGGCCAGGAGTTCCCAATTCTGGCCGTGCATAACGAGACAGCCTCCTGTGCTTTCCCAGAAATATAGGTTCCTGAGCACCACGCCAGACCAAGGGAGTGGAGTGCGGAAATCGGCATTGTTACCCAGCACCCTAGGTTATTCTGATACACAGTCAAGTTTGAGAACGGGGTAGCGGGTGCCTGGTCCAAGTCCTTCATTTCACTGAAGAAGTTGAGACTCAAGGAGAGGAAGTAACTTGCCCACCATAGACAATGAATTGCGGTAGGGTGGGGACTTGGGTGGAAGAGAAGATAACGGGGAATGATCCCCAAGACCATATGATCCTTAAAGCCAGCATTCAGGACACAGTTAATGAGGACTTATTATTTACCTAGTATTTGTTCTAGGTGCTGGAAGTAGAAAAGTAAATTAGACTGTTCTGTGCCGGTAAGGGACTCATCGTAGGCTACTAGTAGGCGATTGATGTGTGAGCAACTGATTCTAATAAAGTCTGATAAGAGCTAGGAGAGAGGCACAAGGCAACACATTCGAGGCAGGAATTAATTTTGCCTCCTTTGGGGGATGTGGAAGGTGGGGTGTTAGTAGAGAAACTGGCAAAAGAGTTCCAGGCAAAGGGCACAGCAGAAGTAAAGGAATATAAGCCTGACCATCTATGATATGTCTAGGGAAGGCAAACTTGTCTCACACAGTCAAAGTACAAATCACCTGAAGAGAGAATTAGCTGCATCTGAAGCTGGAAATATGAATCAGGACCTAATAACGGAGACCTTGAATGCCATCCCAAGGAGAGTACCTTGATTCAAGGCAATGGAGAACCACCAAACATGTTTAATGATCATATTGGATATTCAGGAAGATAATTATGGCTTCAGGATGGAGGAAGAAGAGGAGGGAGAGAGCACTGGAAGTGGGAAGGCTGGAGAGGGGAAGCTGTTACAGAAACAGTTGAGAGTGATAAGAGCCTAAGCCAAGGCAATGGGAGAGAAAAGGGAGGTTAGACCAGGATTTGGTGACCAGTTAGCTGTGGGGGAGAGGGAGATGGATGAGGCAGTGACACCTTGGTTTGTTTTAGCTTGGGTAGTTGATGCATGATGAGGCTGTTAATAAGAGGCACAGGAAAAGGGAGAGGTTAGGGGTGGGTGTGGTGATTCCTTTGAATTTAAGGGAAAGCCCTTTTTTTAATTGGAGTATAATGGCTTTACAATGTTGTGTGAGTTTCTGCTGCACAGTGAAGTGAATCAGCTGTATGTATCCCTATATCCCCTCCCTGCTGGACCCCCCCCCAACTCCATCCCACCCATCTAGGTCATCACAGAGCCCCGAGCTGAGCTCCCTGAGCTCTACAGCAGGTTCCCACTAGCTGTCTGTTTTACACATGGTAGTGTATTTATGTCAAACCTAATCTCCCAATTCATCCCACCCTCTCCTTCCCCCCCCCCGCTGTGTGTGTCCACAAGTCTGTTCTCTACATCTGCATCTCTATTCCTGCCCTGGAAATAGGTTCATCTGTACTATTTTTCTAGATTCCACATACATGTGTTAATATGCAATATTTGTTTTTCTCTTTCTGACTTCACTCTGTATGACAGAATCTAGATCCATCCACATCTCTACAAATGACCCAATTTCGTTCCTTTTTATGGCTAAGTCATAAATCACAGCAAGATCTTTTATGACCCACCGCCTAGAGTAATGAAAATAAAAACAAAAATACGCAAATGGGACCTAATTAAACTTAAAAGCTTTTGCACAGCGAAGGAAACCATAAACAAGACAAAAAGACAACCCTCAGAATGGGAGAAAATATTTGCAAACGAAGCAACGGACAAAGGATTAATCTCCAAAACACACAAACAGCTCAATATCAAAAAAAACAAACAACCCAATCAAAAAATGGGTGGAAGACCCAAATAGACATTTCACCAAAGAAGACATACAGATGGCCAAGAGGCCCATGAAAAGATGTTCAGCATCACTAATTACCAGAGAACTGCAAATCAAAACTACAGTGAGGGGCTTCCCTGGTGGCGCAGTGGTTGAGAGTCCGCCTGCCGATGCAGGGGACATGGGTTCGTGCCCCGGTCCGGGAAGATCCCACATGCCACGAAGCCTGTGTGTCCGGGGCCTGTGCTCCGCAGTGGGAGAGGCCACAACAGTGAGAGGCCCGCGTACCGCAAAAAAAAAAAAAAAAAAAAAAAAAAAAACTACAGTGAGGTATCACTTCACACCGGTCAGAAGGGCCATCATCAAAAAATCTCAGGGAAAGCTTTTGAAACCTTCCTCAGACGATTCCTAGGGCTTTAGGAGACCTCTGACAACTAGAAGGCAGCAGTGGAGTTCCCCAAATAAGCCTCCTTCCAAGAGTTGGTAGCCCTAACCAACCAAGAAGGTTCATGATCCTCCCATGGAATGTAGGCCTCCCTCTTCCCCAAAACTGATAAGGCTACTTCTGGAGCGCTGTTGGGGTGGAGGATCTGCAGGCCTTAAACTATCGGGGTTCAGTGCTGAGCTGCCAGAGGTCCTGTAGAGCCATGAGAGGTAAATACAGCATCAGATCAAGGTTTGAGAATAGAAGAGGGTCCTTTCATGGGTGGAGAGAGACTATTTTACCTAGTGTTATCCTAGACTCTTAATGGTATGGACCTTAGAGATTCTCTTGTCTGTCCTCCTCCACTCCTCTGTTTTACAGATGAGAAATCCAAGGTTGGAATTGAAAGGTCACATAGAGAATCTGTGACAGAGCCAGGCATGATCCCAGGTCACCTCTCCATTACCTAATGCCTGCTATATTAGTCCCTACAAATCCTAATATATGGCTCTGGAAATTGGGGGGAAGTATCTGTTTTTGTTGAGTGGTCCTCATGGTCATGTGAAAGCAATTTACTTAATAGCTCCAGCCTGGGCCCCCTAACCAGACGCCCTTCCGGGAGGTGAGGGAGATCCGGTATCCTGACCAGAATGACGGAAGTAAAGGATGTTGTGGGCCCGGGCAGGTTTACATAAGGAAGATTGGTGACCTTGACACGGGCGGAGACATGCAGTCTATGGAGGGGGGCTCTGCTGGGCCTGGACATTTTCAAGTCTAAGGCAGAAAGAGATTCCCAAGTCGACTCCCTGACCCTGCACCCTTGGCTGGTGCCTGGAAGCACATGTGTCTCAAAGGCTACAACCGGATAAGACTTTATAACGTGTCCAACTCAACTCCCCCATTTTACAGAGGAGGAAACAGAGGCCCAGAGAGGGGCTTTGGCTTTATCAAGATCCAGTTTTTAAAAGGACTGAGTCAGTCACAGCTACCCTTCCCTTTAGCACATCCACCTTCCATCTCCCCGCCCCCTACCCCCACTCACCCCATGGAAGCTGCTAGCATCTCACAATGCTTTGTCCTCCCCCTGCAAAACAAGGAAAATAAATTACTTCTCTATTTTATAAGGCCCAACAGGTGACAGGAGTAACCCTGCAGGCCCCATCGTTGCAGCTTGGTTTCCCAGTTTGCTGATTTGGAAATGCTCATGGAAGAGCTACCTGGAGACTAGCATCTGGGTTGTTTATTTACCTGTGTTAATAGAATTTAGGAAATGTGTGGGCTCAGTGACCACTAGTGGGCTAATAACACCATCTTATCATGGTGCTTATCTGCATTAGTTACGGGCTATGAAACCTACCTCAAACCCTGGGGGAATTCAGTTAAAGTGAAGCCTGCTGTGTCACGGGTGTCTCTGAATGTGCGTAGGCATGGTACTTTTAAGGGTCTAGCATGTTGTGTGCCTCTGTGATTTTCTGTGCCAGTGTTTGCAGGTGTGGTTAGTCATGTTTGAGCAGCATTTGAGTGTGTGTGTGTCCACAGCTGTGATGCAGGGAAAGAGCACTGGATTTAGAGTTAGATCACTCGAAGTTCAAATGCCTGCTTTAGCATCATTAAATGTTAATGTGTGATCATCATTAAATGGCTGTGTGACCTTGGGCAAGTTACTTAACCTCTCTGCACCTCAGAAAAGATAGTAATCCCTACCTCTCAGGGTTATACTGATATAATATCTTACCTTTGCCCATCATGGCTTCTGCAGGTTTCTGTTTTTCAGGACCACCTTACTATGATAGTACCTAAGACCCTGGCTCTGGTGCTTTCACCCTTCTGATATTTCTAGGAGCTTGGGTGGAAAACCTAAGGACAGGGCCTGTGGGATGAAGGGAATTTACTCCAGGAGTGCCAGAACATTCTCTCGGACACATTAGCAGTCAGTAAGTATCTGTTGAATGAATGCTTAGAGTTAATTCAGTGGGTGTGCTGTGTAAATAGGACAGAGGACTGTATTTCCCAAACCAGGACACATCCTCTGACTCATTGCCTGATATGTGGGATGAAAAATAGGGCGAAATATTTGAAGTTGGGACTGCTTTTGAAAACCTAACAGTGGGGGAGGTAGGGTGGTCACATGGGGTGGGTGATACTCCTCCCCCTTCCCCTCCCCTGAATGTGTAGGGTCCACACTGAAAGCAGCGGGGCACACCCATCCAGTGGCACATCCACTCAGTGGCACATCCAGTATGCCGCATCGGGCAGGCACACCACCTGTGTCCCACAGCACACTCTCCCCCAGGCACACTTCACTCCCTCCACAGTGGGCTGGAGGCAGGGGAGCACACGACTTGATCGGAGGAAGAACCGGAGCCTCTGAATTGTGGGCTGAATAATTAAAAGTAGGGCTTTGAGAGGTTTTATTCTCCTTGGGTTGTAAAAAGCCCAGCCCAGAGGCTGCGGAGAGCCCCAGATTGCCCCTCCTGCAGCTGTGCCTTGGGTCTTACTGTCCGTTGGAATCGAAGATCAGACCATAAAGGTTCGATGCTCACCAGCCTACAGTGGGCCAACAGCTGGATGCAAGGACTTTCCCAAGCTCTCTGGCCCCCCACTGTCCCCCACCTTCCCCCCCCATTTGTCAGAGGTGGCTGCCAGGAGGGTGGGGAGAGACGTGGATTTATGGCTGCTGACTTGAAAGACAAAGTTGCCTTTTGTGTTACACTTCGGGGCGGGGGGCACGGAGAGTGGTGAGCTGGTGGTGGTGTGGGAGGGTGGGAGGGAGGGGCTGGGGTTCGGAGGCCCAAGGCAGGGGGTAAGGGGCTTGAAGAGGCAGACAAAAGGTTCCAGAGGCTTCTCAGAGCAGGGTCACCAGGCAAAGACCCAGATGAATCAATCACCCCCAGCAAAGCTGAGCAGGGCCTCTGAGCCATCGCCATCTTCTGGGGCTGTTTGTAAGCTCCAGACACCGTCTACCCACACCCATCCAACACCCAAACCCCACACAGTGCCTCCCTCCCGCCCCCCACAAAAAACACCTACTCTTTGGATTCAGAACCTTAATTCAACTCTCAGACTTCCCTTTGGAGAGCCAGGGATGTAAATACAGGTCTTCTAAGTTCATACTTTCCTCCACTCCAAAAGTCATCAGCCAATCAATGTAGGGGATCTTCCCTAACAGAGCCAAAGTCATGGGCAAGGTGGGGACCCAGATATTGGGGAGACTGGGACAGAGTGTTGGAGACGGTAAGCCTGGCCCAGAGAACCCTGATGACAAAACCAATATCCCACCGGGACTGTGGCAAGTTGCCAGCCTCCCCAGGACTCAGGGTTCTCTGCCGTCACCTCTCTCCTTCCCATGCGCATTTAGAGAGGACATTTACAAGTGCTTTGCGGAGTTTAAAGAGCATGTGGACTTGGCTGGCCTCCTCGCCCTCCAGGAGTCACTCTGCCTGGTGGGTCTGGGCGGAGGCCAGAGTAGCCATCGGGTGCCTGAGTTCAGCAGGTGCTTTAACTACACCTTGGAGAGCCACATCCATCCCCCGGAATGAGCCTGGCCAATAAAGGCATGAGTTTATGGGCTTCATAAACATTTTACTAGAGAAATCAAGGCCTCAATTACCCAATGGCTTCTTCCAAGTGACAGCTCACCTACTGGGGCCTCTGTGAAGCCCCCAGGCAGAAGTGAAATAGAAGCCAAGCTCTGGTTTATACCGGGCTGCCCCCTTCCCCCTGCACTGACCCTCTCACCATTCAGGCCTTGCAAATTCTGTCTTTACTCAGTTCTCCAGAGGGCTCTGCCACTAGCTCTCTGAGCTTTTGCCTCTCTGTGGGAATACGGCTACCCTCTTGGAGCAGATGGCCACCCAATCCCAATCCTACCATGCTCTTCCATAACCTCTCAGCACCTTTTAACTCAAGATTCTACTATTTTCCCTCAACAATCACTGGCAAGTATTTGCTATTTTTCAAGGACTGTGCCAAGCACTTTACAAATAAATCTCATTGATTCTCACCAGTGCAGCAGCTCTAGCAACATGAGCTATTGTCATCCCTATTTTACAAGTGAGAAAATAGAGGTTCTGAGAGACTCACTTGCCCAAGGTCACAGAGGTAAGAGTGGCAGAGGTGAGTTTTGTACCCAGTTCTGTCTGATTCCAGAGCCTGTACCATTAACCTCTTCACTGCATTGCTCCCTCAAAATGCTCTCAGCAAGTATTTCCCCACTAGAAGTAGAAATCATGCTGTCTGAGGCCTTCTCTGCCATGCAGTGTGACAGCCTTAGGATGCGATCAAATGCGGGCCTTGTCAGCAGTCTGAGTCCCTGTGGCCGGGAGAGGAGGGATCTGGCAGGGGCAAAGCTGGGCTAGTGATGAAGATGGAGAAGAAAAGGGGCTTTCTGGTGGGGTAGCAAGAGAGAGGGAGCAAGACAGAAAGCAGCTGTGGGTCTGAGGCCTTGCCTTGGGTGTGGACCAGTGCTGTCCAAAAGGATTTTCTGTGATGATGGAAGTATTTTATTGGTGCTGTCCCATTAGGTAGCCTATAGCCACTTGTGGCTTTTGAACACTTGAAAGGTAGCTAGTGAGCCAGAGGAACTGAATTTTTAATTTAATTTTAATTTAAGTGGCCACATGTAGCTAGTGGCTGTCATATTGGACAACACAAGGACGCTCACTACAGATGATGGCTGAAATCTTCTCCAAGTCCCCTGCTGGTGTAAGGCCCTTTGGGTTCATACCATCCCCAGGGTCTTCAGGCTCAAGGCATCTGAACATCATTTCACATCACAAGTGGCTGAAGGAATTAAGGGTGTTTCCCCTCAGAAGATGTTTCTCAGGGAACAATGCAGACCTCAAGTATTTGAAGATCTGTTGTGTGAAGAACAAAATTGGTTGTGTCTTCTAGAGCAGCCCTGTCCAATGAGAGTATAATGCAAAGCACATAGGTAACTTTAAGTTTTCTAATAGTCACATTTACAAAAAAAGTAAAAAAAAGAAACAGGTGAAGATAATTTTAATAATAAACTTTATTTTACTTAACATATACAAAATATTATTCCAACATATAATCATTATTTTAAAATTATTAATACTTTTTACATTTTTTGAACTGTCTTTAAAATCCAAAATATTATCATTTCAGCTTGTTATCAATATTTTAAATTATTAACTATTATCAATTAAAAATATTATTTTTCCAACTTTTAAAAATATTTATTCATTTATTCATTTATTTTTGGCTGCATCAGGTCTTAGTTGTGGCACCAGGATCTTTCATTGCGGCGCACAGGCTCTTCCTTGTGGTGCGCAGACTTCTCTCTAGTTGTGGCATGTGGGCTCCAGAGTGCGTGGGCTCTGTAGTTTGCGGCATGCGGGCTCTCTAGTTGTGGTGCATGGGCTGAGTAGTTGCAGCGCACCGGCTCAGTTGCCCCGCGGCATGTGGGATCTTAGTTCCCCGACCAGGGATTGAACCTGCGTCCCCTGCGTTGGAAGGTGGATTCTTAACCACTGGACCACCCGGGAAGTCCCTCCAACTTTTTAATTGTGGTAAAATACACATAATATAAAGTTTACTGTCTTAACCATTTTTAAGTGTGCAGTTCAGTGGCATTAAGTACCTTCATATTATTGTGCAAACCGTCACCACCATCCATCTCCAGAATTCTTTTCATCTCCCAAAAGTGAAACTCTATTCCCGTTAAACAGTAACTCCCTGTTCCTCTCTCCCCACCAGCCTGTGGCAACCACCATTCTATTTTATGTCTCTATGAATCTGCCTACTCTAGGTACTTCATATAAGTGGAATCATACAGTATTTGTCTTTCTGTGACTGGCTTATTTCACTTAGCATAATGTCCGTAAAGTTCATCCACATTGTAGCATGTGTCAGAATTTCCTTCCTTTTTAAGGCTGAGTAATATTCCATTGTATGTATAAACACATTTTATTTATCCATTCACCTGTTGATGGACACTTGGACTGCTTTCACCTTTTAGCTATTGTGAATAAGGCTGCTATGAATGTGGCTGTACAAATATCTCTTCGAGACCCTTAATTCTTGTGGGTATATACTCAGAAGTGGAAGTGCTGGATTGTATGGTTGTTCTATTTTTAAGTTTTTGAGGAACCTCCATACTGTTCTCCGTAGTGGCTGCACCAATTTACATTCCCACCAGCAGTGCACAAGGGTTCCAATTTCTCCACATGCTTGTCAACACTTGCTATTTTCTGTTGTTTTTTGTTATTGCTCTGATAGTAGCCATCGCAATGGGTGTGAGGTGGCACCTCATTATGGTTTTGATTTGCATTTCCCCAATGCTTAGTGTCTTTTTATTTTGTACTAAATCTTCGAAATCCAGTGTGTATTTTACACTTACAGCCCAACTCAGTCTGGACTGGTCACATTTCAAGTGCTTAATAGCTGGCTACTTACTTTATTAAAAAATGAGATTCTCAAGGGGAAAGTTGGGGCATTGGGTGGAAGCATATGGGATTCAGCTGTGCCTCTAGTATAAGAAAAACATTACAATCATCTGAGCTGCGTGAGGAGGAGCCGAGCGTTCGGGGTGTCCCTGGTCCTTGGCAGGGATGGATACAAGGAAGGGGACTTTGGATGGCCTTTGGAAGAGTCTGCAGGTCGTGGTTATCCCTCTTGAATGGCGGTATGAGTGGGGGCAGTCGGTGCCTCAGACCCCCAGTGCTGCTGGCTTCTGCAAAGGCTGTGTTTTGAACTCTCCATCCCAACAAGCCCACTGGTCTCTTTGTCATCACACACCAGATAGGAGTCTGGCTGTAGCCAAAGGGTTGGAGGCTGGGCTTGGGGTATGCTGCCGGCTTCCTTCCCAGCACTCTGCCCCGACCCTTCCTGCCCCCGCAGCGTCCCCTTGGAGCCTGTCTAATCAGATCCAGGCCTGACCTCGCCAGAGGTCATGGACCAGGAGGAAAGTCCCCCTCCCCTCCCTGAGCTGCTCTAGATCTGGCTCTCAGGAGACTCCCCTCCCCTCGGGTGATTTATAGGGGTGTCCAGGAGCCATTTCCTGCTGGTTTCTGCTCCCTTCCAGCCCGGTGGGTTGCTGGGCTGTCTCTGTGAACCCTCTTTCCCCACGGCCTAGCTGTACCCCTGGCGGGGACAGGGAGCGGCTGGGAGATTCCTTCTCAGACTGTTTGAGGACAAAGGTGCTTTCTTCTTCCTTTCTCCATAATGACCCCCAAGCAGCCCTCTGTCCTCCCTGTCACTCTCTCTGGTCCTCACACAGGAGGGGCGTCCCAACACGACCCCCTCCCATAACCCAGCTTGAAGTGAGGAACCCAAAACGGCTCCTACCCGACCAACAGGTGTGAGCAGGAAGATAAAGCATCGTTAGCCGCAAGCCACAGCACCACCTTCATGTCCACCAGCCCCATACACAGTGCTACCCACACCGGCCACAAATAGTGCCTCCATAGTGGCTAAGAACCCGCTTGCCAATGCAGGGGACATGGGTTCGAGCCCTGGTCCGGGAAGATCCCACATGCCACGGAGCAACTAAGCCCGTGCGCCACAACTACTGACCTGCACTCTAGAGCCCGTGAGCCACAACTACTGAGCCCATGTGCCACAACCACTGAAGCCTGCGCACCTAGAGCCTGTGCTCTGCAGCAAGAGAAGCCACCGCAATGAGAAGCCCGCACACCGCAACAAAGAGTAGCCCCCGCTCACCGCAACTAGAGAAAGCCCGTGTGCAGCAACGAAGACCCAACGCAGCCAAAAATAAATAAAATAAATTTAAAAAAAAAAAAAACTATTTACAAATAGTGCCTCCAGCCACTGTGCCCACCACTGTCAACCACACAGTGGCCTCCAGGATGACTTGCTCAGAGGTCAGCGTTTTCTGAGGTCCAGTCCTCAGCCCCGCATCCTCATGGTTGCCCAGGGACCCTCTCCCAGAGAGACACGATGAGGGACAGCTGGCTCCATGGCCTGCTCGTACAAGCCAGTGCAAAACAGACATGTAAACCAAACGTGTTCCCCCTCTGAGAGATCGGAGATCTAAGTGGCCCTGAGAAACTTTCTCCCCTGACTTCCTAAAGAAGTCATCAGTGAACTCAGAGTGAGTGGACGAACTCGGAGTGAGCTCAGCTGAGTGTGGACAAAGGCCTGTACAGGAAGGCGGCAGGAGTCTGAGGTGGGAGGCCCTGCAGTGTACCTGTTCACCCCTTCATCTGTGGAGGAAAGGACCAGCGCTCCTATTATGGGAGGCAGGGTTCCCAGAGATGGGCCATCATGTATCCTTTAAGCTCTAGGCAACATCCCTTTAGCAATTAACTTGTAGCTAAAGTAATAGAATACAAAGGTTAAAGAAAAAGAAACAGATCCAACATGGAGTCAGGTTTGTTCTTCCCTTTTATACCCTGACACTGCCTGCCCACGGTCTCACTGCAATCCCCCAGGACACCGAAGGGATATACAGGGCTGACCCAAGGGTTGAGTAGGGGTGGGAAGAAGGGGAGGGAAGAAGGAGCCGCAGATAAAGAGGACCACACCCCCCTATTGCACCACCTCCCCCGGACCACACTGCCTAACCAGCTGGGCTCCAAGGGATGGGACTGAGGAACCTTCTCTGGGGCTCACTGTCGTCCCTGCAACTTGTAACACAGTGCCAACTCGCAGCCAGTGAGAAGAGGCTGGCCCAGCCTGCAGTCTGCCCTGGGGTCACCTGTCCTTGGAGAGTGAAAAATTTGCTGGGGACACCCCAGCAGAGGGCTTGGGGCATGGAACTTCTGATTTGGGGCTAGTGGAGCCACCAACTGGGCCTGGGTCTCAGTTTCCCTTTCATAAAATGAATGTGTTGGCTTTAGATGAGTGGTTTTCAAGCACTTTTAAAAGCAAAGCTACCCTTCAAATGAAATGTTTGGCAGAACTGCAATTAAGTAAAGCTGATAGAGAGGTTTAGCAAGGTGCTGCTCTGATGGAGGGGAGATGTGAAGCCCTGGGTGGGGAGGGGCCCCAGCTGCATCCCAGGGGCCCCTGGGGACCCCTCGGACTCTGTTGTACAGTGTGAAGATGATCAGACTGGCTCCTTAACTACCACCCCTTTCTGCTCGAGCATTCCTCTGCAGCATCACATTCAACCCATGCTTTTTCATTGTTTAGTTTTAGGGGGAGAAAGAAGCTAGAGGCCAAACTTTCTCCATCCAGAGCACCCTGATGAGAAGCAGCCCTTTCCCTTGCATCTCTCCTCAGGCCAGCTCCTAGCTCTAGGCGCCTCCAGGGAGCCCAGAATGGGGGCTAGAAACACAAAAGGATTCGGGTTCCTTAATGAGGAGGCATCTGTAGTCAGCAGAGCCATTAGTCCCCGCCCCAAGTCCCTGGGGGGCTGCAAGCTCCTCTCCAGCTGGAGTGAGGAGGGGGCAGGCAGCTCCCCAGCTCCTGAAGGGCAGGGCTGGGTGGGTGGGGCATAGACAGCTGACCCAGGAGCCGGGGTGCCCTCTCCCGCTCGCTAGGCCTGCCTCCAGCCCTGCCCTCCTAGAGGTTGAGGCCTGGAAGAGTAGAGGGGCCCCACCAGTGCCTCGGGCCCCTGCCCCAAACCTCTGCGCTGACCTGCAGGCCCTTGGCCAAACACAGCCTTTGGCCTGAGACTGGGCAGGCTGACCTCACAGTGCTCCCTGGGGATCATCTCACTGAGCCTGATGGGGACACCAGCTGGGGCACTTGCCCCCATCTCCCGCCCCTAGGGCCCCAAGGTGCCCTTTGTAAGGACTATACCTACACAGGGACATGTGTGATTGATTACCTACACAGAACCAGAATCACACACCAGCCACAGGAGCTGAGGGATACAACCCCCCCCATTCACATCGAGCTTGGGCACTCACACCACATACACAGAGGCAGCCATGTCCTCCTGGCGAGCACAGCTCTGCACACACGTGCAAGGAGGCGCTCACACCCATCAGCCATACTCCCAGGAGGCCCTGAAAGAGGAGGAGGCTGGGCTGGGGATTTTTATGCATGTTTATATTTAATGAACCACATGCAAATGAGATGGAGAATGTGCCACAAAAGAGTCAGCCCCCAGAGACTCTGGGAAGAAGGGCACAAAGGCTCGGCCTTTCTGAGCTGCCCTGGAGTCCTGAACAGACCGGTGGATTGAGGGGGCCTGAGACGGGGTGTGCCCACCCGCACCAGGGAGCCAGGAGCAGCAACCAGGACAAACTCCAGTGTCCCTGCTGCTGTGGGGAGAGGGAGGGCTCCTTCTGGGAGGGGACAACTGTCCCAGTTGATGGAGTGTTGGAGGGGAGGGGCTGCCTGCCTGGACAGATGGTGAGCCTCCTTCCCGCACTTGAAGCAAAGTGGATTTTAATGAAATCACAGCCCTGGTGCTGAAGCTGGGAACCCATGTGGGAGGGGCCCCTTCCCCGGGCTTTACAGGTTGGGGAGTAGGGATGGATGGGAGTGAGGGTGGGCAGGAACACTTCACCAGCCTAAAAGGGGGTTGGGGGCGTGCACCATGGCCCCTCCCATGATCAGAGCTCAAGCAGTTAGTTCAGATCCCCAAAAGGTGGGGAGGCGGCCCCTGAGTATTTATGACACATTGAAATGTAGATTGGTAGGTCTGACTGTCTTCTGAGAGGCTTGTCACCTTGGATGGTACACCACCTTCTTGGGGTACATTGAGAAGCTGCAGAAGAACTGGGGATAAGGGGGTGATGATGAAGGGCAAAGAAAGCCACTGGGTGCTGGTAACCAGGCTCTAACGACCAGTGTCCCTGCTGGGTGACACTGGACTAAATCGCTTCCCCTCTCTGTTTCCTATTCTGTAAAATGTACAGCATAATACTTAGCACTTGCATACCTTACAGGGAGTTTATAAAAATACATCCGAAAGCAGCTGTAAAAGTGGGGAGCAGGCCTTGGGAGCAAAGCTTTTCTCTGACTAGCCTTCGTGGGTCCGCAGCCCAAGATTTCCGTGTTAGAAGTTTATCATCCAAGAATTTGTCCAGACCTTTCTCAAGGTGTCCCAGCACGGCCTATACCATCCCTTAGGGGGAGATGTTTCCCACAGGTGGGAGGCAGGGTAAGTGCTGACGTGCCCCCAGCAAGCTGTTGCCCTGCACCTGCCAGCTCAGCTCGGGGGAAGACACCCTGCCCCCTGAGCCGGGCGAGCTCCAGGGCTCCAGGACACAGGCCTGAGGCCCCCCGTGCCCTCTCCCGTCCCCTCTGCACCTCAGCAGTGTGCCTTCCCCATGCACATTTCCTTTTCTTTCTCCAGCCATGTCCGACTTCCACGTGCACCCCCAGGCCACCGTGGGTGAGGAGGGCGGTGTGGCCCGCTTCCAGTGCCAAATCCACGGGCTTCCCAAACCCCTGATCACCTGGGAGAAGAACAGAGTCCCCATTGACACAGACAATGAGAGGTGAGCCTCGGGTGGGGAAGGTGGAGGGATGACCAAGAGGCAGGCCAGTCCAGTGTCTGGGCCTTGAAGGAGGCCTGCCTGTGGCCTCCAGGGAGGTGTTTCTGCAACTTTGTTGCGACTGAGTATCTGTGTGGTTTGTGGGCCCAGATTCAACAGTTGAATGCATGCGAAGATCTGTGTGTGATTGTTGTCAAGGCTGGAATCGCAGGTGCATCCACCTGTGAGAGTCCCATAGTGTGTCTGTGATGACAAAAGTGACACTGGGGTAGTGGCTGGGTCCTGGGCTGTGTCCGTGATGCTGAGTGACCCTGTGGCCAGTGGTGCTGTGCTTGCTTATGGTTGACCGTGCCCTCCCGCCACAGGTACACACTGCTGCCCAAGGGGGTCCTGCAGATCACAGGCCTTCAGGCTGAGGACAGCGGCGTCTTCCACTGTGTAGCCTCAAATGTCGCCAGTGTCCGGGTCAGCCATGGGGCCAGCCTCACTGTGTCAGGTGAGGGTCCTTGGCCCTGTCTCGTTCCTTCTCCCCACCCTCAAATCAGTCCCTCTTCAACTGAGCCCCAGAGCCTGGACAGCCAAGTGCATACAGAGCACCTTGTGAGTACAAAGCTCTGTGCTGTTCGGGGTGAGGGTTCAGGAGGCGTCCAAGGCCCCTCCCTGGCTCAGTTCTCCTTGAGGAAGCCCGCTCTCTGCTTATGGGTGGTTGGGTGAGGGTGGCTTTCCCACCGCTAGAGGCCCTGCGGGGCCTGACCGGAGAGATGAGTGTGAGCAACGCCCTGGGGCCGCTGGCTTCTCCTCTCTATGCATGGGACCCAGCTTCTGGGCTGGAGCTTGTCTCCCACCCCCCATGTCCTAGGCTGTGTATTGGGGGTGGGTGGGTGTGGTGAGGAGGTGGGAAGGGTCCCAGCTAAAGTGAAGAAGTATGGCATCTTCCTCCCAGGCTCGGGCTCTGGGGCCTACAAGGAGCCTACGATCCTCGTGGGGCCTGAGAACCTCACCCTGACTGTGCACCAGACCGCCGTGCTCGAGTGTGTCGCCACGGGCAACCCGCGCCCCATTGTGTCCTGGAGCCGCCTGGGTGAGCCCCATCCTGCAGCCCCTGCCTCTCCCACCCCTGGGAGGGCCAGTCTCTTCACCCAGCTCCGCGGGGAACTTGGAATCCTGTTTGTTCTCCGTGGGGGTCCGTTCTCTTCGAGGCCTGGGGAGGGGGTGGGTTCCCCTCTCCTTGGCAGGACCAGGGAGGTCCGCCTGCCCACCGCATTCTCCCTCCCTCTGTGCAGATGGCTTAGCTCCCCAGGTTACCTCGTCCAGTCCCGGCAGTCCTGCGCCAGCTCCCTTCCCCCATGCTCCCCTCACTCTGGGCATCTCCATCGGGCCCTCCAGAACCCCTCTGCAGCTCTCAGCACCCCTAGTCTCTTTCCTGTCCGGCTCATCTCTGCCATCTACACCCTGGCCATCCTCCCCAGTGATGCAATCCCAAACCCCTCAAAATCTCAGCCAGTTGTCACATCCTCTCTCTGGGCCCCCCAGTCTCTAACCTGGCCCCCTAAATCCCCAGCCTAAATCCCTAGGCAGCTGAAGGAGAGAAATGAAAGGGTGCAGATGGGCCCACATTGTCTGAGTGGAAAGGTCACTGGGGGAAGGAGAGTCTGGAGGGGATGGGGTGGGGTCGCATTCACAAGGAGACTGTGCCACATTGTAGCAGCTGAGTGATCCGGGAAGGAGGGGGCAGCAGGCAGGATAATGGAGTAGATTTCACCACTTCAGGGACTGAATGGGGAGCTGTCTCCTCGCATTCTGACTGTGCTAATCTGATCCTGGGTTGGGGGAGGGCCCGGGGACTGGGAGAGGCTGGAAAGAGTGGCCTCACCATTGGGAGGAGCCCATAGGCCCTGCAAGGACCATCTGGTGCAACATTTCCCAAAGCGAAATCTGCAAGGGGAAAGAATGGCTTGGTGGTCTAACAAGTTTGGGAAAGAGTAAACCAGATCCCTTTGCTACGGGACTTCTCAGAGCCTTTATATTAATGCGCATTGTGACAGTCAAGGAGTGGAATGGATATCTGACCAAGGAACTTTTTTCAGGAGAGACGAATCAAACTGGGAAATGTCCGTGTAACCCAAACTCCTTACTTTCCTGTTTGAGAAACTGAGGGGAAGGGACTTGAAGGTCACCAGTGAGGCAGTGACAATGTTAGGATCAGGAGCCAGTTCCCTCCTGCTGGGTGAGAGTTTTCTGTGCTGCTCTGGCTGCCTCCACGATGCCATCATGCTCAGAGGGAAGAGTCAAAGACTGGGGCTCCCTGGAAGATGGATGGTGGCCGATTCCAAGTCTGGACATTCCTGCACACCTACCTCCCTGACCCTCCCCTTCCTCTTCAGATGGTCGCCCCATTGGGGTGGAGGGCATCCAGGTGCTGGGCACCGGGAACCTCATCATCTCAGACGTGACCGTCCAGCACTCGGGCGTCTACGTCTGTGCAGCCAACAGGCCCGGCACCCGGGTGAGGAGGACGGCACAGGGCCGGCTGGTGGTGCAAGGTACGGACCTCCCCACCCCACATCCCCTGCCTCGTCGACGCCCCTGGCCCAAGCCCAGTGCTGTGTACTCACCCCCTTTCCTGTCCTTGCCCTAACCTTGCCCCTGCCCCCTCTCCGGGGCCCCAGCCCAGGCCAAAGGCAGCAGCTCTCTCTCTCTCCCCCTCCCCCAGGAATGTGTATGTTGGGAATGCAAGGACATTCTTGGTCATCGGCCCCTTCAGGTGCCATCGCCACCCCCCCCAGTCATTTCCACTTTGTCATCTCAGCTGGTCTCCCCCACCTGTGTCACCCCCATGTGTCCCTCCCTCCACGTGCTGTTCTCATTCACACGTGTGGCACTTCCATGCTCACACCTGCCTGCACACTCTCAGTGTGTTTGTCATTTCACACTCTCACACCCCAGCTCCTGACACACACACACACACACACACACACACACAGAGCTGGCCTCCACTCCCATGGTATGTGGGGCCTCTGCAGCTGACCAGGTCATTCTGTCCATCCTCCTGCCCTGGGGCTCAACTGTCTCCGTGAACAGGCTTGGAAGTCCCATTCTCAGGGGTTTTCTGTGGTTGTTCCCTCCCAGAGAGATGGGAGAGAGGGGAATTAGGAACTTAAATGCCCATTTGTTTAGCATTCCACGTGCTGTTAATCTGTCCAAATGAAAGTGATGGAGCATTTCATTTCTCTGGTGTTAATGGAAGCTTGAGGCTTGGGATTGGAGGAGAGTGGAATTGAATGTAGGGGTGAGGGGGGCTGGCACTGAGGGCTCATCCATCTCCCCGTCATTGCGGGCCTTCGGCCTTCGAGGTGCAGCCAAACCTATTAGCACATTTATTTATTTAACAATTTCCTGAACAGGGAGCTCAGCTTGATTGCTTTCGGATACAAATGTCAGTCTTTTAAATAGTCATTAAAATGGAGTCCTCTCTTGGGTCTGCCTCTCTGGGGTGGAGGGATGTGAGGGCTGCCACCATCTCCCAGAGGCTAGGCTGGGGGTGGAGGGTGGGCCCCACCTGGAGGATTCTCCCCGGGGCGGGGTGGGTGTGTATGTCCCCTGCCCGCTTGTTCCCTGCAGACCTCTGGCCCTACCCTCTTCCCCTTCCTCCTCAGTCCTTCACTCACAGCTGCCCCCTCCCTGTACACCTGACCCCTCGTGACCCTTATACTTCTCTGTGCCTCCCCGCCCCAACCCCAGCCCCAGCAGAGTTTGTCCAGCACCCCCAGTCCATCTCCAGGCCGGCTGGGACCACAGCCATGTTCACCTGCCAAGCCCAGGGTGAGCCGCCCCCTCATGTGACGTGGTTGAAGAATGGACAGGTGCTGGGGCCAGGAGGCCACGTCAGGCTCAAGAATAACAACAGGCACGTGTGTGGTGGGTGTGCCGGAGTGAGGCCCAGACGGTAGGAGGCTGTGCACCTCCTACCAGGGAAGAACACTAAACTGGGGGTCTGGAGACTTGGGTTTGAGTCCCAGGTCTGCCCCTAACTTGCTGAGAGATCTCAGACAAGCCTATTGTCTTCTGGAGGGGCTCAATTTCTCCATCTTTCAAATGGGGAGATTTGGCCAACCTCCAAGGGATACTCCGGAAGGAGGAGGGGATCTGAGGCTCTCCCTCCCCCCGCAGCACCCTGACTATTTCTGGAATCGGCCCTGAAGATGAGGCCATCTACCAGTGTATGGCCGAGAACAGCGCTGGCTCCTCTCAGGCCAGTGCCAGGCTGACTGTGCTGTGGGCCGAGGGCCTGCCCGGGCCCCCCGTCAACGTGCAGGCGGTCTCTGTGTCGTCCACTGAGGTCCGCGTGTCCTGGGCCGAGCCCCTGGTCCACACCAAGGAGATCATCGGCTATGTCCTGCACATCAGGAAGGCTGCTGGTGGGTGGGCCCCGGAGGGCAAGGCTGCCTCTGCATCCCCTTCCTCTTACTCACTGTTTCTCATCCCCCGCGATCCCACACGTGCTGACCCAACACCTTCCCTCTTTCTCCTGGCTGCACCCTGGCTGCCCTCATTTCACCAGTGTGGGTGGGATTCCCTCATGCCCCTTTAATCCCCTGCCCTACCCTTGGCCTCCCCAGACCCACCAGAGCTGGAGTATCAGGAAGCAGTCAGCAAGAGCACCTTTCAGCACCTGGTGAGCGACCTGGAGCCCTCCACTGCCTACAGCTTCTATATCAAAGCTTACACGCCCCGGGGGGCCAGCTCAGCCTCTGCCCCCACCCTGGCCAGCACTCTAGGTGAAGGTGAGGTGTGGGTGTGGAGCACAAAACCACAGACACTCAGGGCATTAGGGCAGAACCCCTGTGCACCGTTGTTCAGGTTGTGCACTGCACAGAGTGCTTCGCCCTGAGGCTGAGTCAGGGCTGGGTCTACTTGGAGGAAGGGGTGTCCTTTCCTTTTTTCTTTTTTTAAAAAACCTGGCAACACTTTATTTCTTTTTGGTTGCACTGCGTCTTCATTGCTGTGCACGGGCTTCAGTAGTTGTGGCACACAGGCTCAGTAGTTGTGGTACACGGGCTTAGTTGCTCCACAGCATGTGGGATCTTCCTGGACCAGGGATCAAACCCGTGTCCCCTGCATTGGCAGGCGGATTCTTAGCCACTGGACCACCAGGGAAGTCCCAGGGGTGTCGTTTTCTAATTCACATAAAGGTGCTATTTGAGCAAGCAGAGGCCCTGGGTTAGAGGTCAGAGAGTGGTCAGGCTCTTGGGTTGGGGGGGGCCGTGTCTGGGTCATTGGTAGCAGGTGGAAGTGTAGAGCTTCAACCACCAAGTCCTCACATCTCGGCCTCCTTCTCCGCCCACAGCCCCCGCCCCACCCCCACTGTCGGTTCGAGTCCTGGGCAGCTCCACCCTGCAGCTGCTGTGGGAGCCCTGGCCCCGGCTGGCCCAGCACGAGGGCGGCTTCAAGCTGTTTTACCGCCCAGCAAGCAAGGCCTCCTTCACCGGCCCCATCCTGCTGCCTGGAACTGTCTCCTCTTACAACCTCAGCCAGCTCGGTGAGGCGGACACGGCTGGGGCTTGGGGAGCTGGGCAGGGGTGTGGTGCCTGGTGCCAGGAGGTGGTTCACAGAGGTCTCCTCCAGTTCACCCCGGGGACAGCCGCCTGGTGGGGCCAGGGGCGGTCCCTCAGCATCCTGGCCTTCCCCCCAGACCCCACTGCAGTGTACGAGGTGAAGCTGCTTGCTTACAACCAGCATGGGGATGGCAATGCCACAGTCCGCTTCGTGTCTTTGAGGGGAGCATCTGAGAGGACAGGTGAGGGCTGGGGATGGGGTCTGACTAAAGACTGGCCCTCAGGAAGAGAGGCTGAGGAAGGAGGGGAGCAGGCATCCAGGGAAAGTAAGAGGGTATAACAGTACATGCAGCCCTGCAGAACATAGGCTTAGACCTGAGTTTGATGTTTGGCTATGTGACCTTGGGCAAGTTACTTAACCTCTCTGAGCCCCAGTTTTCTCCTTCGTAAAACAGGGATAGTAATACCCGCTTTATAGAACTGTATGGAGGATGAAATGGTCCGTGTAAAGTGTTATTCCTAGTATTTGGCACAAAGTCAGCGCTCAGTAACTGGTAAAAAGAACCTAAAGGTTGGGCTGGGGTCCCATTGACAGGGGCAAATCGTATGTCGAGCAGCCGAGGGAGAAGTAACCCTCAAGGGCTGGGTGTCTGGGAGCCACAGCCCCCAACCTGCCGCTGCTTCCACCCCCAGCCCTGAGCCCACCATGTGACTGCCGGAAGGAGGAGCCCACCAACCAGACGTCTACCACAGGCATCGTCATCGGCATCCACATCGGGGTCACCTGCATCATCTTCTGTGTCCTCTTCCTCTTATTCGGCCAAAGGGGCAGGTGGGTCCTGGGCCAGGGAGAGGGGGCTGGGCCAGCATGGGGTGGGCAGGCCTGGAGCAGGAAAACCACAGGGGAGGCAGGGTTTGGGGCCCCTTGTCTCCATCCTTTTGTTCTTGCTCCTCCCACATCCCTCCCCCTAACTCTTGGCTCACCCCCTAGGGTCCTCTTGTGTAAGGATGTAGAAAACCAGCTCTCCCCTCCTCAGGGCCCCCGGAGCCAGAGGGACCCTGGCGTCCTGGCACTGAATGGGGCGGGACGGGGAGAGCGGGGCCAGCTGGGCCGAGACGGGAAACGTGTGGACATGAAGGAACTGGAGCAGCTATTCCCCCGAGCGGGGGCCGTGGGGCAGCCCAACCCCATACCTAACCCCAGACCCACGGTGAGTGCCCCCCCTCCCCCGAGCCAACCCCCTCCTTCAGGCTCCACCCTCCTCACCTTGGTCACCGGCCTTGGTCACCGGCCTCCACCGAGCTGCAGGGCTTCTCCAGGCACAAGACTGGCGGCTGGTGCTTCTCTCTGTGCCCCCGGGTCAGGCAGGGAAGCCTGGAGAATGAACCCCCGAGTGGGATTGGCTCCAGAGCCTGACCCTCTGGCTGGGGGCTCATGGGCCTGTGGCCCTCCTGCTGATGCCTGTGTGACTGACCCTTTCCCCAGCAGGACCCCGAGGCCCCTGCCCTGTGTGAGGAGACCCAGTTCTCCATGCTGCCGCTTCAGGGGTTTGGGCTCCTGGAGGAGATGACGTCGGAGGCCAAGGCCCCCTGTGTAGGCCCCCTCGCTGCCCTGCCACCCCAGGACACAGGCCCCGGCCTCCTGAGTGAAGGACCAGCCACCCTGCCAGCTCGCTCGAGACAGTAGCCAGTGTCCGGGAGGCTCTGGAGGGAGCAACCCCCCATTCTCAGGTCAAAGGCAAGATTTCTTCTGTCATGTGGGATTCGGATGGGGGCTTCCCAACATTTCTGTCCTGACTGCTCCTCTGATTGTCAAGACTTAGAGTAGCCTTGGCAGGGGACCCCCTGCAAGGACCCGGAGGGGTTCCTGCAGGAGCCCCTCCCTTGGGCCAAGGCCCCCCATCCTCTGCCTGGTACCCACATGACTTGGAACTGAAGTAACGTTTTTCTTTAAAAAAAGAACAAACTTTAAAATTAAAAAAAAAAAAAAATAGAGAGAGGGAAAGAGAAGAGAGAGAAAGGTGAATTAGACTCCAAACATGTGCCCCTGCTGTGGCTGGGCCCCTGACACTGTCACCCTCCACGACTTGTTTTCTCAGGATGGATTTTTGCTGTTTTGGCTCTCAGCACCTACCTCAGCCGGAATGAATGTCCTCAGGGGAGTGGGGCCGTGGCCTCAGCCCCCCGCCCCACAGAGCCCCGAATGTACTCCTACCTCGAGCCCCTTTAGGGGCACCCCCTCTCCCTCCCCACATTGTTGTCCAGAGTTTAGGAAAAAAAAAAAAAAAAGAAAAAAAAAAGCACTTCCCCATTTCCAGGTGTGAAAGAAAATGTCTACCTCGAGGCTCGCTGGCTCCCGGGCCTGTGCTGTATGTATCATTGGACCCTCCATCCTGGCTCCTCACCAAGGGTGGGCTTCTCGGGGCCTGCAGAAAGAAAGATGGAATTGGTCAAAGAAAATGTGAAAAAAAAAAAAGCCAAAAATAAGAGGAGAATTTGTTCCTGGGAACAAAAACTAGCCACTTCCCAGCACGCTGCCAGTGCTCCGTCTTGTCTGCCTGTCCACTCCCATTTTGACCCTCTCCACCAACTCATCCTTGACTGGGACCCCCAGGACCCTCCCTGCACGTGGGCCTTGGGAGGGTGGGCTGTCACCCCACAGCCTGCCTCCTGTCCTGCCCACAGAGCCGCTGGAGCAGACTGGCCTCCGGAATGTACTGTGTGTGTGTACAAGGGGGGGGTCCCCAGCCCACTGTCCCATGGGACACTGCCAGCTGGACCCAGCCCCTGGACAGTGGAACAACCAATGTCAGCAGATGTGGCCGGAAGCTATTTTTCTATAAGGTGTGTTTAAGGATTTATGTTCTTGTGACTTCTTGTTTCTCTTTTCTGTTGTGTTGTTCTTTGAAAGACTTAAAGGTGAAGAAAAAAAAAAAAAAAAACCAAGGAAACAAATACCTATTTTTGGTTACACTCAGAAACACTTTTTAAATAGCAGAAAGAAAACTTTTTTTTAAAGGAAAAAAAATGTGCATTTCTTAAGTATGAGATTAGACCATAAAGTCCCTGACCCCCAACCCTCTAGGGACCCCCGCCCCCAACTTTAGTGAATTAGCTGAAGAAGGTACACTTGGTGGTGTTTTCCTGGAAGACTGCAGTTTCATCTGTGTGGACTCGGGGAAGGTTATCGTCCCTTCTCCCCAGTACTGGGCCTGAGCCCAAGGCGCCTCAGACCTCCCAGGCAGTGCCCCTTTGTCCCTGCAGCGACTTCTCTGCATCTCCTTTCATCCTGGAACCCCCTCTCCTAAGGGAAGTGTGGGTCTGGGGGAGGGGCCACCTGGCCTGTCTTGCGTTTTATCACACTCACTTTGACTGAATAAAAGTCCTGTTGCCAAAGTGGATCTTGGGTGTTTTGGTGGCTGTGTCAGGTCCTGGGGGAGGGGTGGGAGTGCTGGGATTAGGGGAGCCAGGGTGGCGAGCCAGGTGGACCCTGACAGGGTCAGAGCCCGTGGTGATAACGGCAGACCCCAGGGTACTACTTACAGGCACCGTGCATGCTGGGTCTTCTCCCAGCATGGGAGGCTGCCTAGGTCCTCACAACCCCCTGGGAGGTCGATGTTGTAGTTATCATCATTTCCTCTTACAGATGATGAAACCGAGAAAGGATAAGAGAAATGAAGGAAACATCCTAAATCTCACACTGCCAGTCTCAGCAGGATCAGAGTTTGTGTCCGGGCCAGGTCGCCAGGTTCCAGAGTCTGCATTCTGACCACTGCTTGTGCCTCCTTAGCTGGCAGTCCGAGACCAGTCCTTTGGCCCTACAGTGACAGACCACCAGTATTGAGCCAGCTGCTGGGCGGGGCTATATGCTTTTCATGCACTGTCTGTGAGAAAGGACTGTTTTCCTCCCCTTCCTGAAGCTCAGGAAACTGGGGCTCTGACTGTGTGACTGTCTTCAGAGCACACAGCCAGACCCCTGGCCAGCCCTCTTTATTCCTCCCTGTCCTCTCTTCAGTCCAGGCTCCTGAAGCCAGGTATCTGGGGCTGCCAAGGCTGAGGATAGACCACGAGAGACTTGGCTTAAAGATGTTGTGCTGACAAAGATCAGGAGGTCTCAGCGGGCCTCAAGCTTAGTAAGAGGCAATGGTGTAATGCAACTGCTTAGACTGTCAGTGTCCCCTCTGCTGCTGAAATGGAAAGCCAGAGCTCACCCCTGGGAGGCTCTGCAAGTCTGGAGGGTGAGGTTCTATACCCAGAGGCATCTTTTGAGTGGTTTGCAAGCTGGGTTCTCCAGCTCTGGCTAGGGGCCTGGGGGAGCCTCTCCCTGCCCACCCTCACCTAGAGCAGCTCTATTTTACCTGTCTTACATGTTAGACTCCACATGAGATTTCATTTGAAAACAGGATACTGCTCCTAAAAGAAACATTTGAAAGCCCCTGGCCTGGCACTTCTGGAAGAGGCCAGAAGGGGTGGTTGGGGCCAATGTCAGACCAAAAACAGTGATGGTGCTGTGGATGCTGAGCTGAGAAAGAGAAGCCTGAGACTGCCATGGTGCCTGTCCTGAGTCTTGGGGGAAGTGGTTGATTGATTTTCCCAGAGGAAAGAACTAAGTTCACATGTAGACATAATACCTCACCTTTCTTTACACAGAACTCCACAAAGACAGGAATTGTTCATCAACCTAAGCCATCCAAGGACCACCTGGGGAGGTGATGTGTTGTCATGTGGTGGAGCAGACAGTGAGGGGATGGGAGAGCAGACCAGGTAACTTCCAGTGCCCCTGTCCCTCCAGAGTCCAAGATGCTAGTACCTCCCCCAGGGAGGGACCCAGAAACCTTTAAAAACCACCTAATATGACTCAGGTAGATGTATGCAAATTGCACACAAATCACATGCAAATATAGGAAGGGCCTATTCTAACAAGGCCCTGAACTAGGCTACGGTAAAGGGAGAAGCAGGGTTCCAATTAGTAAGTTTAGCAGAAATTGGTATCAGCTGAGTGGCCCAGCTGGAATCTGGGTCCTGAGGTCTCAAACGATCCAGCAGCCTCAGGCTGAATACCGTGCTCCCCGCTCAACACGTGCGCACGCGCACGCGCACGCACACGCGTGCGCACACACACACACACACACACACACGAGTCTTTGGGCAGAAATCAGCAGCAGCCAGGGCTTGCAACCTGCTCCAATTACCTAACGCTCTGTAACAAAGCACCCCACAAGTCAGTGGTTTAACCTAACATCTCTTCTGCTCAGAAATCTGCAGTTTGGGCGGGGCCCAGCAGGAATAGCTGTCTCTGCTCCACTGAGGCAGTTTGAAGCCTGGGGGCTGGAATCATCTGAAGGCTCAATGGTCTCACGTCTGGTGGCTGACGCCGGCCCTCGGCCCCGTCACCTACCTGTGGCCTCTCCATGGGCCTGGGCTGCCTCACAGCCTGGTGGTGGCTGGGAGCCAGGGATCAGCGTCCTGAGAGAGAGAGAGCCAGGCGGAAACTGCCTCATCATTTAGAACGTAGCCCTGGACGACCCACAGTGCCACTGCCGTGTTCTGTTCTTGAGGAGCAAATCACTAAGGCCGGCAGATTCCAGGGAGGAGAGTTCGATTCCGCCTTTGGATGGGAGTACAGTCAAAGCTGTGGTGGACATGTCTGACCACGGGACCACTTTGGGGGGACGGGTGGAGAGCAAATGTGAACTGGGAGGCTGGGCAGTGGGAAGGCTCCCCAGCATGGCCCTGGCGTGTGATGGGAGGGACGCAGGATGACAAGGAGTGCTCCCAACTCCTAGCCAAGCCCTGTTTGTGGGTCTCATCCCTATGATTAGTGAAGATTGGTCTCGGGGGCGGGGGCAGTCCTGAGGTCACAGGCAGGGAGGACCACGCCCCTGTGCACACCTAGCAGGGGCCCCTCTTCACTGCCGGCTCCATCTCCTAGTGCAGTGAGGGGTGAGGGACCCAGGAGAGCTGGTGCTAACCTGAGATCCCCACCCACCAGGGACGGTAGACCCAGAATGACCCCAAAATGACAGAGGCCGAAGGGACCACTGGCCCCCTTGTGAGACGTACAAGGCAACTGAGAGCCATGAGGTGCAGGAGTTGCTCAAGATCCCAGAGAAGTTAGAGGCAGAGGCAGGGCTGGAAGACAGGACAGCCACGCCCCACCTGGAGCCCTGTGCATTCAACACAGTCAGGCCACAGTAGGGTGCTCGGTACTAAACTGAGCCCCAGAGCCCCGAGGGAGGGGAGAGGGAAAAGAATGGGGCTGGGGGTATGTGAACATGGAGACGAGGGGTGGGGCAGTGAGGAGAGTAGTCACCCTGCTCAGGACAGGGTTGGGGGAAGCTGGGCTGGCAGCAGGAAGGGGGCAGTGGGAGCAACCAAGGATGAGGGGCCTGTCCTGAGCTGAGTTCAGGCTAGAGTCAGGGAGTGGGACATCTAGACCCATGCCCCTCCCACAAAGAGGTATTACAGGGACTGCTCCCCTGGGCCCTCATGGAGCCACCTGGGTCAGGGAGGTGGGGGCGGGAGAGGCTGAGAGGAGGGCCCAAGGAGGAGCCAGGCTGACCAGGAAGGATAGGGCCTTGCTCCTTGAGCTCAAGAGGGGTGTAGTTGAAACTGGAGCTCCCAAGTTCACAGGTAGCCTGTTGGTCACCCTGTGCTATGTGCCCGTTGTCAAGATGCAGGGACTGGCCCTGCCATCCCTCCAAAATGCCCACAGCCTGGCCCGACTCTGGATTAGGCATTAGTTTCTTTGATATGACGCCAAAAGAACAATCAACAAAAGAAAAAAATAGATTGAACACGATCAAAATGTAAAACTTTTGTGGTTCAAATGACACCATCAAGAAGACAAAAGACCACAAAATGGAGAAAATATTTGCAAATCACATCTCTGATAAGGGGCTTGTATCTAGAATGTATAAAGATGGGAATTCCCTGGTGGTCCAGTGATTAGGTTTCAGTGCTCCCACTGCCAGGGACCCAGGTTCGATCCCTGGTTGGGGAACTAAGGTCCCACAAGCCAGACGACACAGTCAAAAAAAAAAAAAAAAAAGAATGTGTAAAGAACCCTTATAACTCAATAATAAAGACAAGTATCCCAATGGACAAAGGATCTGAATAGACATTTCTCCAAAGATACACAAATGGCCAATAAGCACATGAAAGAAATAAAAAGTAAAACCACAATGAGACACCATGGTGATGTCTCAATGAAACATCATTGTACAATGACACTCTCACACACTGCTGGTGGGAATGGAAAATAGTACAGACAGACACCCTCACACACTGCTGGTGGGAATGAAAAACAGTACAGCTGCTGTGAAAGACAATCTGTCAGCTCCTCAAGAGGGTGAACATACAGTTACTATATGACCCAGAAATTCCATTTCTAGGTATATAAACAAGAAAAATGAAAACATGTGTATACAAAAACTTGTACAGCAATGTTCATAGCTGCATTATCCATAATAGATAAAAAGTGGAAACAACCTAAATGTCCATCAGCTGATGAGTGGATAAACAAAATGTTGTATAACCATACAATAGGATTTTATTTAGCAGTAAAATGGATAAACCTTGAAAACATTATGCTAAGTGAGAGAAGTCAGTTACAAAAGACCATATATTATATGATTCTATTTACATGAAATGTCCAGATAGGCAAATCGATAGAGACAGAAAGATGATTAGTTGTTGCCTAGGGCTGAGGGCTAGAAGTGGGGGGATGGGTAGTAACTGCCAATGGGTAACAGGGCTTCTTTTGGGGGTGATGAAAATGTTCTAAAATTGATTGTGGTGATGATCGCATAACTCTGTGGGTATATTAAAAACCACTGAATTGCACATTTTAATGAGTGCATTGTATGGTTTGTGAATTACAACTTGAAAAAGCTGTTGTTAAAAAAAAAAAAAGAAAAAAAGGAGTGCCTGACAGGACTCAGTTCATTTAAGTGAAGAGTTCAGTTTGTGTTCAAATGATCCCATTGTTACAGGCAGAGAAACTGGGGTGGGCAGAGCAAAGTGACCCAAAGCGGAAGGGGTTGGTGAACGAGACAAAGAAGAAAGTGAGCTTGAAGGGGATCTCTACTCCTAGCCTGGCCTCCCTGGAGCTGGGGGGAGCCTCTGGATGCAGCATCCCAGCCAGCAATCTCTGCGCTCCTGGGACAAGGGCTGTGACTGGAGGATTTTGCTGCCACCCTGTGGAGTTAGCGAGGATTACAGCTACAGGGATGAAAGCCTGATCTCAACCCACGTCTGACTGAAGCTTGCAGTTAAGATGCGCTCAGCCCCACACAGGAGAGACAGACTCAGCCCTCGGTGAGCTGACAATATGCGCTTGAATTTAAAAAACTGCAATTTATCCAAGTACTTGCTTGGATGGGTACCGGCAAGCTGTGGAAGCAAAAGAAAATGTGATTCATTGAAGGCCAGGATTAAGGAAGACTTTGAAGAAGAGTGGAGAAGAGGGAAAGGACACCCAAGGCTGAAGGCAGAGGATAAGCAAAGCGCAGGTAAGATCACAGAGCAGCCAGGAGGCTATCATTTGCTGCATGGAGGCTGGCATTTAGTAGATACTCAATAAATGTATGAATGAACGATTACTAGATTTCCAGAGCGTATGCTTTTTGCATTTCTGATGTATCTGAGGAAAGCCTTATGTGGCTTTCCAGGTGGACAGGGAAGTAGCAAGAAGGCCAAATAGCCTGCAGTTTCCTCAGGGAAGGGAAAGAGCCTCTATGGAGTCCTTGTGCCACAGTGATAATGATTCCTCTGTTATTACTTCTTGTGACGTTTAACAGAACACCTCCACATTACCTCCTGTGAGTCTTCTCACAGCCTTGTAGTGGGCAGGACTGCACTTCCTGTCATCCTTTCATTTAACAGATGAGGAAACGGAGGCCCAGAGATGTGAGGTGGTGGAACTGGGGCTTGAACCTGGACCTCCTTTTTCTAAGCCCATGCTGGCTGCTGACTGAGGACAAGGCAGGGTGGGGGAACATGGGGGGAGGAATGGTCTAAACTGGCGGATACGGAGATTTTCTTCTCAAACACTGAGGAGAGATCCAGTAATGTCAGACCCTGAAGAGGAGGGCTGAGGAGTTGGGGCATGTCTGAAAATGCATGTTGGGTCAGGAACCTGCCGTAGCTCCCCAGTGCCCCTGGAGCGGTCCAATGTCTTTAGCTTAGCATTCAAGGCCCTCTCACAAGAGGTGATGTGACCCAATGGTTAACAGCATGGGTTAACTGGTTTATGATCCCCACTCAGCCACTGACTGTCTGTGTGACCCAGAGGATGTCCCTTAACCTCTGGTGCCATTGTTTCCTTTTCCATAAACTATGGACAAGCATAGCACATACTTCATAGGTTGTTGAGAGCAGTAAAGAAGTCAGTTATGAAAAGCAGTCAGAACTGTGCTTGCTATTACTATTATTATTATTAATCAGAGCAGAGCCTAATTTTCTGTCCGTCATCCACACCAATCCTCCAAGCTGGGCTCCTGGCTTCTCCAGAACATGCCAGGCAGTGGTGCCTCCAGGCCTTTCTACAAGCTGTTCCTTCAGCCTAGAATGAGACTGTTCGATCATCTCTTCTTTCCAGATCCTTCCAAACATCACCTCCTCCCAATCCTCCCTGATCCTCTCTGACTAGAACCACCTCTCCTTCCTCTGCATCCTCTCATACAGAACTATTTCTTTCTGTAGCATAAAATGCACGTGATGTGTGTCAGTCGTGCCTGCTTGGAGAACTTAGGATGTGAGCTTCCTAAGGACAGGTGTTGGTTTCTTATCTCTTTATGACCCTCCTGTGCTGCCACGGAGCAGCACTAAATACTCAATAAATGCTTGAGTATTTAGAAAGCAGGAAAGCAAAGAGGGAGGGACGGAGAAAGAAAAGATGAAGAGAAAGAAGGAGAGAGAGATGAAAGGTGGACTAGAGAGGAAACTGAGAGACACCTGAAGAGAAACCAGCTCCATTCAGCTTCCAACCACTTCAGGGAAAAGAATGCTGTGACTGGAGACTTTGGGTCATTTGCAACTCTTCCTTGGGTCTCCTTTTCATCCCTTGAGCCATGGCATTGGAACACACTTCGAAAACCTCAGGGACTTCCCTGGTGGCGCAGTGGTTAAGACTCCACGTTCCTAATGCAGGGGACCTGGGTTCCATCCCTGGTCAGGGAACTAGATCCTGCATGCCACAACTAAGGAGCCTGCCTGCTGCAACTGAGACCCAGCACAACCAAATAAATAAATAAATAAATATTTTAAAAAACCCAAAAAACCGGAAACCTCAAAGTGGCTCTGGACTTGCTCTTTAGCCCCTCTGAAGCTCAATTTCCTCATCTGTAATAGAGATAATAATGGTACTTATCTAATTGGGTTGTTACGAGGATCAAATGAAAAAATAACTGGAAAATCCCTGGCACCTGGTCCATGGTAAGCACTCAATAAATGCTGTGTATTATGATGGTGATGGTTCGGTGATTCTAAGAATTCCAGACCTGTCAAAATAAAGGGCCGAGCACTGCTGGGGAGGGGCCGTGCTTCCTAAGCTTGGAGAGATGCCTATTGTCCTAGAGCCAGGCCCAGTGGTCACATAGAGGTCACACCGTGTCGTGTTTTCTCCCAGGCCTTCCCACGGGCGCCACCCCCAACTCCCCCTAACAAGACACACAATAAAGACTCCTGATTGCTTGATGAAAGGAAGCGGATACACAATTCATTTCAACTTTAGACCTAACCACCCCGCAACCTTTCAAAAAGAATTGCACACCCTATTCCAATTTACACACTGAACCCACATGGAATTTTCCAGCGGGTTCCGAAGCCTTTGAAGTGACCAGACCAGACTATTGATTTATTTCCAACTAACCTCTCTCTTTGAACCCAGAAGGGTCAAGGTTAATTATATAATAAAACACACTGTGCCCAGCTGCCCCCTCTGCGGGTGCAGGGAACCCCCAGACCTTTCCGAGGCTGTGAGAGGAGGATCGTGTTTCTGATCCCTTCCTCGCATTCATTTCCTTTATCAGGGCCCATTAAGAGGAAGAAAAAAAAACCCTACCCCCTCATTTCCTCCCTGAGAGATAAATTTTAATTTGCTGGAAACCAACAAAAGGGATCTAAGTTACATTTCCAGGCTGCACCCTGCAGCTCTTAAATCTTGCTGGGAGCACCTATTCTGGAGCCGGTTGGGGAAGGGGGTGGGGTAGGGGAGGGAAGCAAAGGGGTGCAGACCCCGGAGTCTGCCTCTCCCACGCAGGGGGAAGGGAGCCCCAGAGGGCCTGACTCAGCAGATGCTTCCAGCGTGGCCACGTCCCCATTAAGCCTTCTTTGCCCATTGAAGTGAGTTAACCCACCAGCCACAGCTTCTCCTGTGTGAGCTCAATTCCCACTTTCCCAGATGATGGAACAGGCTCTGAGTGGTCTCAAAACTGGTCCCACTTATCACAGGTAGGAAGTGGCAGGGCCAGGACTGCAATCCAAGATTTTGTTCTCCTTGTAAAACAATGGATTCTTCCCACCCACCCCCATCCTCCCACCCCAGGGAAACAATGTAAATGTTCTTCTCATTTCCATCGTTTAAAGAAAAAAGATTCAAAACTGTTGTCTAATATACAGTCCATTGTCAAATGTCCCCAGTTGTGCCAACAATGTCCCCCTCACCCGTGTTTTCCCCATCCAGGATCCAGAGACTCGCCCACTCCCTTGGTTATCCTGACTCTTTCCTCTCCCTTCTTCTAGAACAGCACCAGCCTTTCCTGTTTTTCCTGACACTGATGTTTCTGAAGAAACAAGGTCAGCTGTCTTGCAGAGTGACCCACATGTGGATTTATGTTTCCTCCTGACAATTTAGAGTGTCCTGTTGTTCTCAAACTCAGGTTCGGCCGCTCGTTGCTCAAGAATCCAATACTGAGAGACAAGTGTCAGGTAAAAAGGAAAGAGGCTTTACTGAGGAAGCTGGCAACCCTGGGGAGAAGGTGGACTCATGTCCCAGAGAACCAACTCCCCAGGTTTTGCTCAGAAATTATATAGGGAAAAGAGGAAGGGGCTACATGCTGGGGAGAGGGTTGTGGGGTGTGTGATCAGCTCGTGGACCTTCTTCTGATTGCTTGGTGGTGAAGTAACTGGGAATCAACATCATCAACCTTCAGGTTCCAACCAGTCTGGGGTCTACGTGCCTGTGAACAGCAGACAGTTAACTTCTCCCACCTGGTGGGGGTTTCAGTCTCTGCAAAACAGCTCAAAGGATGTGGCTCAGGATATTATCCCTAGCCCTTGAGGAGGAACTAAAGGTTCTTGACTTTGTTTAATGGCTAAACTATTATTGTTTTGTCTTATTTGACTGTTTTCCTTTGCTTCTGCATTTTCCTCACTTCTCTGATTAAATGTATTCTTTGGAACTGGGGGAAGGCCTGGAGGCTAAAGTTTTTCTACAGACAAGCAGCAGGCAGAGGACAGGGTGGGAGGGGAGGCCACATAGGCTCCAGCTCAGTTACAGTATGTAGGGCATCATATCTGGAGGCCTATGGGGCCAGCTGTTTTTGGCAAAGGACCCAGGATTTCCAGCTCCAAGGCCAATGCTTATTCTCAGCCTCCTGGGGGCTTCCTGGCTTGCAGGGAAGGAGTGTGAATGGTTCCACCTGGGGGCGCTGTCAGCACTGGCCACCAGAGAAGCTCGTTCTCTGGGGTTCTTCCAACCCCACAGGTTACAACCTTGAACCTTGGGAAGAAGCCTACCCATCGTGGCCTGAGATGCATTTGCCCAATTCTTCTCTCTGGAATGTTACTAAGGTTGTGTCAAGGCTTCATACCTCCATGAGGCTGTCGTGACTCTAAGGCAGAACCAATGCTCCCTCCTTTCTGCTTCCGCAGCCCCGTGTTTCTGCCTCATTGCATGACTTGTCTCAATGTAGCAGAGACCACCATTGATGGGGCTTGCTGAACAGCCTGGAAGAGGTGCCGGAGGATCAATTATTTTACATGTCATATTCTAAAGAGTCCTGAATATTCTCTTTGACCATCTTCCTCCTTATTATCTCATGGCTTCACCTTCACCTCCAAACCTCTCTCTCTCCCCAACTCCAGTCTATAGTGGATTTTCTCTTATTCTTGCCCATATCCCTCCTCCCTCTGGATCAATTTGGTTCTTCTTCAAGTAGCTCTATGCCTTTCAATTTTTTAAAACTAGTTTAAGGGACTTCCCTGGTGGTCCAGTAGTTAAGAATCCACCTTCCAGTGCAGGGGATGCGGGTTCGATCCCTGCTCGGGGAACTGAGGTCCCATATGCCGTGGGACAATTAAGCCTGTGCGCTCTAGAGCCCACGTGCCACAACTAGAGAGCCCGCGTGCCACAACCACTGAGCCCATGTGCCGCAATGAAGATCCCGCAACTAAGACCCGATGCAGCCAAATAAATAAATATTTAAAAAAATAAAAATAAAAAATAAAACTCAGGCCTCCCAACTTTCAGTCCCAAACATGTAGAAAACTATTGGCATAGAGATAATACCTGTAAGAATGTGAACTCCCTGGAACACCCATCAATATTTTTAATATAGAGTAGTTAACCTCTTAAAAATAAATAAATAAAAATAATTTAAGTTAAATAAGCAATACACAAAAACATTCTCACTGTTAAAAAAAAAAAGTAAAATATTATGGAGGTCCCCCCTCAATTGCCCCAAGCCCAGTCCCTCTCCCAGGGGTAATCATTGCTGTTGCATGGTATGGTATCCTCCCAGGCCTTTTTCCATGGAATTATAGATTTCCATATGCACTCAAGAAAAATATATGGTATACTAAATAATGCCATTTATATTTTCTGTTTCCAATCTTTGGTGCTGTAGTGGACACCCTTGCACTGTCTCCCTGTATTCACCAGTGTGTGTTTCTCTAGAGTAGGAATGAGAGGATTTGCTGGGTCTTGGGGCACAGGCCTGTGGAATGACCACCCTGCGTGACTGTGTGTCCTTACTGTCTGCCTGCAGACCTTGAGAGGATTGGGCCTGTTTCTGTCTTGCACAGGCAATTTCCTTCCCTCCCAAGGCAGCTTTGCAGATCAGAGAGCATCCTGGGAACTTTGCCTATCGGTCAATGCCCAGTTCAGTCCCAACAAGCCCCATCTATCAATCTTAGCTGATTTAGAAAGGATTTACTCTCTAAGTATTGCAGCTGTTTTCAGGTTGGAATGATCTGTTTTCTGACCTGGCCTCCTTCTCCAGTTTCTCGGTGTCCTACCTTCTCTCTGTCCCCTGGTCCCTCTCCATTTCCCTGACCCCCCTTCCCCACATACTTGCCTCTCTGACCCTCCAATCCTCCTCAGCCAGGCTGGACAGTAGCCCCGGAGCCGGGGCTGGGAATGAACGTGCAGCCCCCAGGCCAAGGCCCCGCTCGAGTCCCCACACTTTGCTTCTGCCCGAAGTGGGCACAGGAGTCCCGCCCGCCTCTGCCGTCATGCCTCACAGCAACCCTGCAAATGTTGTGGCCTGTGTATGTATTATTTATTCAAGAACATTATATGTTTAAAAAAATCTAAATCACAAAGCAAAAAGTAATGGCACCATAATGAAATTGTCAGGTAATACAAAGAAAACATCTGCATAAAAATACTTAGCATAGAAAAATTTCAATTAAAAATAAAAAGTGTCTCTTTTCACATTCCTACTGTTCTCTTAACTGAGATCTTCTTTTTTTTTTCCCTTTTGTTTTGATTCAGATCAACGGAGAGGGCCAGTGCCTGATTTTAGTAATGGACGATAGCCTCCCTTATATGGCACAGACTAGATGCCACACACCCATGTTGACACACTTAAAACTAAGCTTATGAGGTAGGTACTACTATCATTATGTCTGCTCATGGATGAAATATTTCAGGCACAGAGAAGTTAAGTGACTTGCTTGAGGTCACACAGCTAGGAAGTAGAAAAGCTGGTATCAGAACACAGACAGGGTGGCTCCAGTGCTAGGATGGTAACCACTGTACTACACTGCCTCAGCCTTAATGTGGGCAACTCCCACCCCCCAATTAGGCACATATGTTTGTTTTCCAACGCACTATTCTTATTCTGATATTTCACTTGAATCTCTCAATGACTCCATGAGGGAAGGGAAGACCCAGCTTATGGGCCAGCACAATGCCCCACACCCAGCCTCACAGACAGACCCCAAGAAATGGTAGCTTGTGACCAAGGGCAGAGATGTGGGTAGGTCCCCAGACTTGGCCGTGCTGTGTAGCATGCAGTACTTGGCGGTGTGTGTGCATGAAGTTGTGCATGAATGTGTGAATGTGTGAGCATGTGCACATGCATGTTTGTGCATGTGTGTGTTTGCATGCACGTGCATGGTGTGTGTGTGTAGGGGAGGGGCATGCACTGGTGTGTCCAGCCTGGCCATCTCGGCATGACCATGTAGCCCTGCGTTGGCCCCGCTGCGTCTTTCATCCCCGCAGGGAGCAGCGCCTCAGTCAGGCATAGTGGGATCAGCTGTGTCACTGAAAGCAAGGGCTGTTCAGATCATGGGCAGTACTGTTTGTTTCTGTCACACTCTTATCTTTACTCCCCTGAGCCCAGACCTTAGCATCATAAAATGTCAGAGCCTGGATGAAAATGTGGAGATTATCTAACTCAGGCTGTCCCTTGACAAATGGGGAGACCGAGCCCCAGAGAGGATATTGTTAACATTAAACACAAAATGGAGACCGGACTTGAGAATTCCCTGAGCAGATAAAACCATGTAGGTCCTGAAAGCAAAATGAAATCCAGCTTATTTCATGAAGGTAAGTGAAAGTTAACTTAGGTTATTTTTTGTTAATGCCCCTGACAATCATAAGAGAAACTTTAGTCTTTTTCCTAAAAATGGTGTGAGATGATCACTTTAAACCTGCCAGCTGAAACCCCATTGTAATCACCAGTCACTGTAAACGCTACTAACTTCCTCATTTTCACTTTATAAGCCATCCTATAACTTCATGCCCCTGATCTTCGTATCAGTCTTTGAATTTGGAAGCTCCCAGTTTGCGAACTGTTTTTATAGGCATGATAAACTCTTACTATTTACTGATTTGGTGGTTTTAGTTTAGCTATTTCTGGATTTTTGACAGTACTCACAACTGGAGGAGGTCACCCAGCTAATTAGGGGCGGGGCTGGGATGAGAACCCGCATCTCCCCACCCAGTTTCACACTCTTGCCACAGTCCTGGACTTTTGTCTGCAAATAATAGACCAAAGGTTCCTAGGCTGTGGCTGAGGCTGCCTCAAGGCTGGAGAAAGTGGTCGGAGTCAGAGCTGCTTTGATGTGTCCACCGCTGTGCCTTCTCCACCTTCTCCTCCCAGGGCTCGCATACCACCCTCTCTGGGAGAGCGCTCTGTTCTTATGCTGATCAGAACTCCAGTGGGTGAGCGAATATGCTTTTGATTAATTACAAATGGAAAATGAATAAATTCTTAGTTGATAAATGCAATGAGAAGAAATAGTAAATTGTGTCTTTGATGAAGGTCTTGGGAATGTTTGTGGAATGAATGAATGAAGCATGACAGGATAACAGGAGCCCTGGGAGAGACTGAACTTGAGAGGTTTTTGGTCTCTTCATCAAAAGAAAGGGTCAGAAAGTCCCTTGTGTCACCTCAGGAGGTCAATTACATTTGAGGAAATGAAGAGGCTTCTCTATGGTGGGGAAAGGGTTCCCCTAGACAATAACTCAATTGTTCTGGAAAGGGGGTGTAATTAGAATTCCTATGTGTTCTAGTGACCATCCTGGGGCTGTCCTTAGAAAGCCAGGATGGGAAAGGGGTCTTGAGGGGCGGGCTCTGAAAGGAGGGCCAGCTGGCACTTGCTGATTCGGGCTCTGAGGAAACAGAGAGGTGTGTGCTTGGGGCTGCCCTCTCAGCTATGTGGCAGGCTGAAAACAAGGAGGGGATCCCATCATGCCCTGAAGACACCCAAAGCAAGGTGCCATCACTGAGTGGTGGTCCCCATCTATATGATCAGGCCACTCAAGATGGCTGTTCTCTTGCTCTCTGGACATCCCCTGCTCGACCAGTCCCTGCCTCACCTACACCCAACTCACCTGACTGACCTTCCCTCTTAATCATACAGCCTAATCAGTCAATGCCTACATACTTGCCCCTGGCCTCAGCTGGTGATTGTTCTAATCTTTAGATCAGGACATCTCCACCAAGATAGCTTATGAAAGGGGCAGTGAGGGGCATGCACCTCTGCCGGTTTCCCTGGCAACCGATGAGCCAACCTGATGTCAATCCCTCTGTAACTGTAACCTCCCTCTTTACCCAGGGGTAAAGAATGCTGGTGAGGTGTCCCTCCAGGATCTTACTTCAGCCACGTAAGCTCCCCCATCCATTAAACCACTGATGTCTCTATCGCTGACTCCGGGCTCTTGCTTCAGTCTTGAGGCTGGGCAAGTACAGGGCTTGCAGGCCTGCGGGGTGAGCCCACCGCTGTCCTTAGCATCCATGGGGTGCTGTTTGCACAGTGACGTGGTGTGGCCAGAGCAGTTCTGGCTGCAGGGACTGGCTGGACAGTGGGGCTTCGGTGTGGAAGGCACCAAAGGCTCTCAAGCCTCCAGAGTTTGGAGCAAATGGTGTGTGTGCATGTGTGTGTCCAACTAGTTTTATTTGCCTCTTTCTGGGTCAGGTAGGTCATGCCTGTTACTGAACACATAGGGAGGGGCTCCGCAGGAAGCCTCTGAGTTACTGCCTAGTTTTGGAAGATGAGAGCAATTTTTATTTTGCATATCACTTTTAAGCATCTCTCTTTTGTATCCATCTTCTCATTTGCTTCTCACCACACCCTGTGAGGCAGGCAGGGAGGTACTTACCTCCATTTTCTCACAGAGAGGACGGCCTCCTGTGGAGATCATTTAATGAGAGACTGTCTTTCTCCTGCTGCTTCCTTTCACATTTCCCGGGACCTACTATTTCCATGGTCCTGACCAGGGACTACAGGAAGGATGAGAGTGAGGCTGTCGGGTGAAGCTTCTAGGCTGGGAGGAAAGCCAAGCCAGAGGGTGACATCCAGCAAAACACCTGAAACTAGGTGTGGTGACTTATAGTATCACTGCGATAAGGGTTCAGAAAGGGAGTGTCTAGGTCTTTTCCTTTTCCAAGAGTATTAAAATCAGTTTGTTGAGTGACATGAACATTCCTCTTGAAGCAATAGAAAAATTTCAGAGAAAGTAAACAAAAGTATGCTGAAAATATAAACAGATTAATGAGGAAGAGAAAGATACACTGGAGAGAAATGTCAAACTCCAAATTTAGTTCTTTGAAAAAGAAAACTAATAAAATTGACAACTTTTTTTTTTTTAATTTTTATTTTTGGCTGAGTTGGGTCTTCGTTGCTGTGCACAGGCTTTCTCTAGTTGCGGCGAGCGGGGGCTACTCTTCGTTGCAGTGTGTGGACTTCTCATTGTGGTGGATTCTCTTGTTGCAGAGCATGGGTTCTAGGCGTGCAGGCTCAGTAGTTGTGGCACACGGGCTTAGTTGCTCCGCGGCATGTGGGATCTTCCCAGACCAGGGCTTGAACCCGTGTCCCTTGCATTGGCAGGAGGATTCTTCACGTTGTGCCACCAGGGAAGCCCCAAAATTGACAACTTCTGTAACTACAGGAAGCCCGCGCACAGCAACGCCGACCCAACGCAGCCAAAAACATATAAATTAATAAAAAAAGAACACTACTGTAAGACAATTTCATGATTACCAGATGGACAAAACTTATTAAAGTCCGAGTATACCAAGGGCCAGTAAGGCTGAGAGGCAATGAGAATATGCATAGACCATTGATGTAAGTGTAAACACCGTGCAGAAAAATTATTACACCTGCCTGCCCTAAGAACCTGCAACTCCGTTCCACACGTGAGGGACTCGCCGGGAATAACATTATTATTATTTTAAAAGCAGTCTTTATTCTTCTAAAGATTCACTTTTTTAAACTCATTTTTGACTGCGTCAAGTCTCCGTCGTGACACGCAGGAACTTCGTTCAAGGGTGGGGGAATCTTTTGTTGTTGCAGACGGCATAGGGGATCTTATTTCCATCACCAGCGATCAAACGTGTTTCTCTTGCATGGCAAGGCAGACTTCCACTGGACCACGAGTTAAGTCCCCGAAATAACATTCTTCTAATAATTAAAATGGAGAAAGCAAAACAAACTAACCAACTCTAGACCCATGAAGGAAAAACAAAATGTACAGACTGAGTCTTTTTAATACATTGTAATTCCACAGAGCTGAGCTTCCCAGTACTACCGTTGGCCACAAGTGCCTCCCGCGCCCTTAAAGAGGTGACTGGTTTTAATTGAAATGTACTGAGCCTAACACACGCGACACATTTCAGACTTCGAAAAACAAAAGTGACACCAGCTTGCCAATTTTTCACATTGATTACACGTTGCAATGGTAACTAAATCTACTGGATTAAACAAAACCTACTACTTTCTTCTTTTACTTAAATTCACCTCTAAAAATGCGGAAACAGGACTTCTCTGGGGGTGCAGTGGTTGAAAGTCCGCCTGCCGATGCAGGGAACATGGGTTCCTGCCCGGGTCGGGGATGATCCCACATGCCGCGGAGCGGCTGGGCTCGCGAGCCACGGCCGCTGAGCCTGAGCGTCGGGAGCCTGTGCTTCGCAACGGAAGAAGCCACAACACCGAGGGGCCCACGTGCCAAAAACAAACAAAAAAACAACAAACAAAACAGAAAAGAAAACGAAAATTGCGTCTACACCTGTGTGACACCGTTTAACAACAACAAAAAAAACTTATAGGTGCCTGACTGTTACAACCTTTTTCTACCGATAATGCAAAACCCAGAGTAACAGTACTTTATTTTGAATTTCGTGCGAGGTACTAACAGTTGCAGAACGCTTGGAAAGCATAACCCAAAACTACGCGTTATCAGGCTGTAATCAAAACTATAATTGGTTATTGTGTAACAGCCTTTATCAGGAAACATTACTGATAACAGTGAAGCTTACATGGTAAACTAAAGATCGAAAACACCAGAAGCTTTAAGCAAAGATTTCTCTCAGTAAGTCTTACTTTATAACAGGTTTGGGTAGCCTTGTCGAAACAAGGCCTCAAAAAATTGGTTTAAAACTCAGAGTTGTTCCTCTCCACGGAAATCTTTAGTAAAAGGCGAAAGATTTATACGATCTGAAGAGAAACCAGAGTATACTAAACGTTTTTGTAACTCTCACCTGGGGTAAGAGAAACTCCTAGAACACTGATAGTGGCTAGTTAACACCAAGATCCAGTGCCTGAACAAAAATTTCTAGACTGGTCTGTAAATAAAGGGTCTAATTTTAGAAAATATAAGTAGAAGATAATTTTAAATTTTGCCATTTTAAACTTGTACTATGTGCAGTGCACTGTGGGTATGCAAATGAGGCAAGCTCGCGTCCTTTCTGTTCGGGAAAGATCTTAGTATTCACACAGTGCCCCTGCGTCACCACTAGGCGGCGAAGCGGAGGATTGGCAGGCTGGCATCCACACGCCGGACTGATCAGAGACCCAGGTTTTATGTTTCGTACATTTGTACGTCTGAGTTTGATTTCTGTTAAAGACTTTGTTGTTAAATTGGAAAAGAAAAAAACAGCAAGTAAGTAATCGGCACAAAATTCAGGACCGTGGTTTCTCCCTTCAGTGGAGTGAGGGCATTCGGGAGTTTTAAAATTTGGCAATTTCCTTTTTCTTAAAATGAGTGGTGGGCGCACAGGTGTTTTGTCTGTTTTGCACCGTGCACGTCCGGAATGTACACTCTAGAATATTATGCCGTTTGTGAAAAATTCGTAGCAGTGGCCTCTTTAAAATTGCAGCTTGCGGAATTCCCTGGCGGTCCAGTGGTTAGTACTCGGAGCTTTCACTGCCTGGGCCCGTGTTCCATCCCTGGTGGGGGAACTAAGATACCTTAAGCTGCGCGGCAGAAAAAAAAAAAATGGAGATTGCGCCCTCCGCTCGGTTTCAGGTTTCCTGCCTCCCCATCTGATGCTACTTATGGCGATGAAACCTTGTATTTGTTTCAGACCTCGAGTATCATCCTGTGTATTTTTTAAAAATAAATTTATTTATTTATGGCTGCATGGGGTCTTCTCATTGCGGTGGCCTCTCTTGTTGTGGAGCACGGGCTCTAGGCACACGGGCTTCAGTAGCTGTGGCTCGAAGGCTCTAGAGCGCAGGCTCAGTAGTTGTGGCGCACGGGCTTAGCTGCTCCGCGGCATGTGGGATCCTTCCAAACCAGGGCTCGAACCCATGTCTCCTGCATTGGCAGGAGGATTCTTAACCACTGCGCCATCAGGGAAGCCCCATCCTGTGTTTTTATTTTTTTAAAGAAACCAGTTTCTTTCTTTCTTTTTTTTTTTTTTGAGTTTTTAATTTATTTTTGGATGCGTTGAGTCTTCGTTGCTGTGCGCGGGCTTTCTCTAGTTGTGGTGAGCGGGGGCTACTCTTTGTTGCTCTGGTTTCTCATTGCAGTGGCTTCTCTTGTTGCAGAGCACGGGCTCTAGGCGCACGGGCTTAGTAGTTGTGTCTCACGGGCTCTAGAACGCAGGCTCAGTAGTTGTGGAGCACGGGCTTAGTTGCCCTACGGCACGTGGGATCTTCCCGGACCAGGGCTCAAACCCTTGTCCCCTGCATTGGCAGGCGGATTCTTAACCACTATGCCACCAGGGAAGTCCCATGCCACCAGAGAAGTCCCCATCCTGTGTTTTTTTTTTTTTTTTTTTTTTTTTTTTTGCGGTAGGCGGGCCTCTCACTGTTGTGGCCTCTCCCCCTGCGGAGCACAGGCTCCGGAGCACAGGCTCAGCGGCCATGGCTCACGGGCCCAGCCGCTCCGCGGCACGTGGGATCCTCCCAGACCGGGGCACGAACCCGTGTCCCCTGCATCGGCAGGCGGACTCTCAACCACTGCGCCACCAGGGAAGCCCCATCCTGTGTTTTTAAAATGAGCTGTACTCTCCTCAGCGGTGCTCAGCTGCTCGGTCGCCCGGCCTATACAGACTCCTTCTTAACTATTGTAGTAACTGAACCATCTTGGGAAAGGAAACTTAAGCTCCTTTTGTTTTTTTCTGGCAGCTTGTGTCAATGTTCTACTTCCCAACTTTGACACCTTCTCTGAGCTGTCATGTTTGTTTGCATTTCTTTTTGCTGGTTCTTTTGCTAACAAGTCAATCAAATTTGACATACATTTGATTTAAATTTGTCTAATACATTTTAAAAACAGCTTTTGGGGGGATATAATCCACTTACCATAAAGTTCACCAATTTAATGTGTACAATTCAATGGTTTTTAGCATATTCACAGAATTGTGCGATCATCACAATCTAGTGGGGTTTTTTTGGCCTTCCCCGCGGGGCATGTGGGATCTTAGTTCCCCTAACAGGGATGGAACCTGCCCTTCCTGCAGTGGAAGCTCAGGGTCTTAACCACTGGACCACCAGGGAAGTCCCCACAGGGTAGTTTTAGAACATCTTCATCAACCCAAAAAGAAACTGTACCCATTAGCAGTTATTCCCCATCTTCCCCATCCCGCAGCCTCTACCAAACACTAACCTACTTTCTGTCTGCACCTACTCTGGACATTTCATATAAATGGAAGCATAAAACCTGTGGCTTTTTGTGACTGGCTTCTTTCACTTAGCATAATGTTTGTGAGATTCATTCACGCCTACATTTGTTTTGATACTCTTTTGCATTCTTGCTGTATTTCACAGAGTAATGGGGAGTTAAAGACCCATGCAGATGCAGGGTTCCAGCCCTAAGAAGATAGCTATTTACCTCACAGGGCTTGGCCTGGGGCTAAGGCACTGAGGGGACAGGAAAGGAGCAACTCTGAAGAGTGTTTCCCTACTCCGAGATTGTAGGGGACCTTTGGTCTCCTTCATTCTAGAAGGTCCTGGGCAGCTTTCACTGGTTAGAGGACCACAAGGAAGGTTAACTTTTTTTTTTTTTTAAGTAAAGGAAAGAGCTACTTTTCACAGTGGGTATTCAGTTAGTAGGACTCCTTACTTTTATTTATTTATTAATTAAATTTTAATTTATTTTTGGCTGTGTTCGGTCTTCATTGCTGCGCTCTGGCTTTCTCTAGTTGCGACGAGTTGGGGCTACTCTGTTGTGGTGCATGGGCTTCTCATTGCGGTGGCTTCTCGTTGCGGAGCATGGGCTCTAGGCACACGGGCTTCAGTAGTCATGGCACGTGGGCTCAGTAGTTGTGGCTCGCGGGCTCTAGAGCACAGGCTTAGCACTTGTGGTGCACAGGCTTAGTTGCTCTGCGGCATGTGGGATCTTCGTGGACCAGGGATCGAACCTGTGTCCCCTGCATTGGCAGGCAGATTCTTAACCACTGCGCCGCCAGGGAAGTCCCTAGCCTTGCCTGTTCTTGTGGATTGTTCTCTGGTTCCTATTTGTTGTGGCTGGATTCCAGAGGCCACAGCTACAAGTGGCAGGTCTGAGAGTTGGAACGACACCTAACCCTTTCAGATTCTGCAGTGGAGAAGCGCGCTCCTGTGGAAGGTGAACTGAGCCTCTAGGTCTCAGCTCTTGTTCCTTGCTCGTTTGTGCTGCAACGTCTGTTTGCCACAAGGAGGTGCTGCTTCCCTTTTAGTGCTCAATTCCTGCCACAAGGCCCACCTCTTAAGGACAGGGATTCCAACGTTTTGCTCTCAGGCCTCAGAGAAAGAATTTTGAAACTATGTTTCTCTTGCACATTTTAAAGATCATATGTACAGTTTTCGTAAGATAACTTACAACATGATATGTTTAAATAGATGCAAAAGATGAATATTGTGCATTGTAAATATTGATACTCTAAATTGTTACATCACTTAATTTTTTTTTTACATCATTATTGGAGCATAATTGCTTTACAATGTTGTATTAGTTTCTGCTGTATAACAAAGTGAATCAGCTATACATATACATATATCCCCATATCTCCTCCCTCTTGCGTCTCCCTTCCACCCACCCTATCCCACGCCTCTAGATGGACAAAAAGCACCGAGCTGATCTCCCTGTGCTATGCAGCTGCTTCCCACTAGCTATCTGTTTTACTTTTGGTTACATATATATGTCAGTGCTACTCACTTCGTCCCAGCTTAACCTTCCCCCTCCCTGTGTCCTCAAGTCCATTCTCTACATCTGCGTCTTTATTCCTGTTCCGCCCCTGTTACATTACTTTAAATTGTAACCAGTGGAAGGTAAATACCCAAGAAATTTGATACCTACCGTCTGTAATTTTTTTTTTTTTTCTTTTTTGGCTGTACGCGGGCCTCTCACTGCTGTGGCCTCTCCCGTTGCGGAGCACAGGCTCCGGACGCACAGGCTCAGCGGCCATGGCTCACAGGCCCATTCGCTCCGCGGCATGTGGGATCCTCCCGGACCGGGGCACAAACCCGTGTCCCCTGCATCGGCAGGCAGACTCCCAACCACTGCGCCACCAGGGAAGCCCTGTAATTTTTTTTTTTAATAAATAAATTTATTTATTTATTGGCTGCGTTGGGTCTTCGTTGCTGCATGCGGGCTTTCTCTAGTTACAGCGAGCGAGGCTACTCTTCGTTGTGGTGCGCGCGCTTCTCATTGCGGTGGCTTCTCTTTTTTCGGAGCACAGGCGCTAAGCACGCGGGCTTCAGTAGTTGTGGCTCGTGGGCTCTAGAGTGCAAGCTCAGTAGCTGTGGCACACGGGCTTAGTTGCTCTGAGGAATGTGGGATCTTCCCAGACCAGGGCTTGAACCTGTGTCCCCTGCATTGGCAGGCGGATTCTTAACCACTGTACCACCAGTGAAGTCCCTGTAATTTTTTTTTAAGTTTTTGCATAATTCCTTTTGATTCTTGAACTTTTTTCCCCGCTTCCATTTCCCCAAGAATTTAATACAATTATATTTTCATACCTGAAAGTATTTTATTGATCACCCAATCATATTCTTCTATGACAAAATAAGTACATTAATTGAATTTTAAAACTTTTTTCACATCCTTTAAACTTAAAATTTTTTTTAAATATTTATGTATTATTTAGGCTGCTCTGGGTCTTAGTTGTGGCACGTGGGATCTTCATTGTGGCATGTTTAGTTGCAGCATGTGGACTCTTAATTGTGGCATGCGGACTCTTAATTGTGGCATGCATGCGGCATCCAGTTTCCCACCCAGTGATCGAACTCAGGCCCCCTGCTTCGGGAGTGTGGATTCTTACCCACTGGACCATCAGGGAAGTCCCTGAACTTAAAATTTTATGCACTAATGTTTTTCTTCTGGATTGACTTATTACAGTTATTAGTACATGCTTGATCAATACAACATGAATATATTACAACTTTTGATAATTATTAAACATAAGTGTGTCGGGACTTCCCTGGTGGTCCAGTGGGTAAGGCTCTGCATGCCCAATGCAGGGGGCCCAGGTTCTAACCCTTGTCGAGGAACTAGATCCCGCATGTATGCCACAGCTAAAGATCCTGCACGCTGCAACGAAGTTCCCACATGCTGCAACTAACACCCAGAGCAGCCAAAATGAACAAATATTTAAATAAATAAATTAAGTTTCCAAGAGATACTTTCCACCTCTTACATTGGCAGAGAACAACAACAGGATTTTTTTTTTTTTTTTTTTTTGCGGTATGTGGGCCTCTCATTGTTGTGGCCTCTCCCGTTGCGAAGCACAGGCTCCGGACGCGCAAGCTCAGCAGCCATGGCTCACGGGCCCAGCCGCTCCGCGGCATGTGGGATCTTCCCAGACCGGGGCACGAACCCGTGTCCCCTGCATCGGCAGGCGGACTCTCAACCACTGTGCCACCAGGGAAGCCCCAACAGGATTTTTTAAAAATGTCATTTTGTTGGAACAGCATTTCTTAATTAGATGGATGGGTAGTATTGGGTTGGCCAAAGAGTTAGTTTCGGTTTTAACATCTTACGGAAAAACCCGAATGAACTTTTTGGCCAACCCAATACTTATTGCTAGAGAAGACAGAGTTCAGTTTCAATGCTTCCCCCTACTCCCATTTTTTTTTTTTTTTTTTTTTTGTGGTACGCGGGCCTCTCACTGTTGTGGCCTCTCCCGTTGCGGAGCACAGGCTCCGGACGTGCAGGCTCAGCGGCCATGGCTCACGGGCCCAGCCGCTCCGCGGCATGTGGGATCCTCCCGGACCGGGGCACGAACCCGCGTCCCCTTCATGGGCAGGCGGACTCTCAACGACTGCGCCACCAGGGAAGCCCCCCTACCCCCATTTTTATAACTGTAACCTGAGAAAGCTTTTCCCCATAAATCAGTAGATGGAAGGGGTTTCAACAGTGACGCTCACTACTGTGACCAAATAGAACTTGGGTCTGCTCGCCCACGCGTCCAGTAAAGCCATTCCCCTGACACTGGGTTCTGGTAAAGGAAAGTGCAGCATTCATTGCAGGGCTCCAAGCAAGGAATGCCACGTAGTTAAGCCCTGATGGTTTTCAGGAAAATGTTTCTAAAGACAGAGTGCAGGAGAGGGTTGTGGTGGGAGTAATCAGCTGTGGACATTCTTCTGATTGGTTGGTGGTGAAGTAATAGGGAATCAACATCATCAATCTTCAGGCGGTTCCAACGCAGCTGGGGTCTATGTGCTTGGGATCAGCATACAGTTAACTTCTTTCTTCTGATGGGGTTTTCAGCCTCTGCAAAACAGCTCAAAAGAATATAGCTCAGAATGTTATCTATAGACCTTGAGGGGGAACTAAAAGTCCTTGACTTTGCTTAATAGCTGAACAATTTTGTTGTCTTGCTTGACTGTTTTCCCTTGTTTCTGCATTTTCTCACTTCTCTGCTTAAGTTTATTATTTGGAACTTGTGGAAGGCCTAGGAGGCTAGTTTTTCTACAAACAGGAAGCAGGCAGAGAACACTGTGTATGTGTGTGTGGGGGGTTCTGACTTGGGAAGACCTCATAGTATCCTGTTTGGTTATACTACCACATAATGAATTTTCAGGTGACAACTGAATTAAGTCTTCCCTAAACTCTGTTGAACGAAAAGATTTGGAATTATTTTATTTGTTTATTTTGGTTGCATGGGGTCTAAAGCGCAAGCTGCAGGCTCCTCCACTGGAAAATGGATTTTTTACCACTGGACCACCAGAGAAGTCCCACTCAATGATTACTTATATTATCCACACAAACAACATTCAACGTTTTAGATAAACCTATTTGATTAAGTAAATTGTGTTGTTAATATCAATTTCATCTGTTTCTTTTTGATCAGGCTTATTCTTTTTTTAATGATAATTTTGCCTTCTACTTCAGTATTTTTTTAAGCTGTACTGGGTTTTAATTGCAGAATGTGGGCTTTTTAGGGATTTTTAGTTGTGGCATGTATGCATAAGAGGATCAGTTGGATTGAAGCTGGGTATCCTGTACAGGGACCAGGAAGTCTTACCCACTGGAACACCAGGAAGAGCCCCAATCTAGCTTTTATTTTCATATCGTCTGCAAAATATGTAACTCTGTAACACCTCTCAGACATTGAAGAACAAAAAACACTAGAAGTACCTAAAACTACACCTCATAGAACACAGGATATCTAGAAAAAAGTTTTTCACTTTAATACGCCCGGATTATATATATATATAACCAACAAAATTTTGCTTTTAAAAACAAAAAGGTAGGGCTTCTCTGGTGGCTCAGTGGTTGAAAGTCCGCCTGCCAATATAGAGGACAGAGGTTCGTGTTCTCATCAGGAAGATGCCACGTGCTGCCAAGCGGCTGGGCCAGTGAGCTATGGTTGCTAAGCCTGCGCATCCGGAGCCTGTACTCCACAACGGGAGAAACCACTACAGCGAGAAACTTGCGTACCAGAATAAAAAAAAAAGTATTAATTTTTCTGTTTTTACCACAGTTAGGCAGTCTTGCTACAGCAAGACCTCAAAAAATTATTGTTAAGACTCAGTTGTTTCTCTCCACGGAAATCTTTAGTAAAAGGCGAAAGATTTATTCGATATGAAGAGAAACCAGAGTATACAAAGCAGCTTCTGTAACTCATTTTTCCAGTAACTACAACTCCTAGTTCACTGACGGTGGCTATTTATCCCCAGAGTTACTGCCAGAATAAATTTATTCAAGGAATTCTGAAAATAATATTTTCATACTTAGAAAAGTTGAGTAAGAAATAAATTTTTATTAACTTGAAAACAATTAAACTATTTGCAGTGTATTATGGGTATGCAAATAAACCTGAATAATCTCCCTTTACACTCCGGAAATACCTTAATACTATATTCAACCATTGCTCTGGGGCCACCTTTAAGGGGCAAAGCGGTGGCTTGGCTGCCTGGGATCTTAACTCCATCCTTGTCTACTAGAGACATTATGATCTTATCTATTTGTACACTGGGACTATGATATCTTTTAAATAAAGTAATTTTCTGATAGTTGGGGCGGGGGTGGGCCATGAGAATAGCAAAGTAATGGTTAATATGAAATCCAGGATACTGCTTACCTGCAGTGTGGAGTGAGGGGTAAGATTGTAGAAAGGACTACAGAGGTTTCAAAGGTGTTGGCAATATCTTTTTTTTTAAACTGGGAGGGAGGCATCAAGTATTCATTTTATTACTTTAAAATTTTTATTTATATATCATATAACATTGTATATCATATTCATGAACATTATGAATCTTTCCCATCATTGAGGTCTACTTTTATGTCATTTCATACAGTTTTATAATTTTACCATAAAGATTATTTTGGTTAGATTTACTTCGCTTTTTTTTTCTTTTAAATTTTTTAGCATCTTTATTGGAGTATAGTTGCTTTACAATGGTTAGTTTCTGCTTTATAACAAAGTGAATCAGCTATACATATACATATATCCCCATATCTCTTCCCCCTTGCGTCTCCCTCCCACCTTCCCTCTCCCACCCCTCTACGTGGTCACAAAACAAGGAGCTGATCTCCCTGTGCTATGTGGCTGCTTCCCACTAGCTAGCTATTTTACATTTGGTAGTATTTATAATTCCTTGACACTCTCTCACTTCATCCCAGCTTACCCTTCCCTCCCTGTGTCCTTAAGTCCATTCTCTATGTCTGCGTCTTTATTCCTGTCCTGCCCCTAGGTTCTTCAGAACCTTTTTTTTTTTTTTTTAGATTCCATATATATGTGACAATATGGTATTTGTTTTTTTATTTCTGACTTACTTCACTCTGTATGACAGACTCTAGGTCCATCCACCTCACTACAAATAACTCAATTTCATTTCTTTTTATGGCTGAGTAATATTCCATTGTATATATGTGCCACATCTTCTTTATCCATTCATCTGTTGATGGACACTGGGTTGCTTCTATGTCCTGGAGATTGTAAATAGTGCTGCAATGAACATTATGGTACATGTCTCTTTTTGAATTATGGTTTTCTCAGGGTTAATGCCCAGTAGTGGGATTGCTGGGTTGTATGGTAGTTCTTTTTTTCCCCTAACTTTTTATTTATTAATTTATTTTAATTAATTAATTAATTAATTATTTTGGTGAAGGATAACTTTTTTTGGAATTTTATTTTATTTATTTTTTTATACAGCAGGTTCTTATTAGTCATTCATTTTATACACATCAGTGCATACATGTCAATCCCAGTCTCCCAATTCATCACACCACCCCCACCCCCACCCCCCGCCACTTTCCCCCTTTGGTGTCCATACGTTTGTTCTCTACATCTGTGTCTCAATTTCTGCCCCACAAACCAGTTCATCTGTACTATTTTTCTAGGTTCCACATATATGCGTTAATATATGATATTTGTTTTTCTCTTTCTGACTTACTTCACTCTGTATGACAGTCTCTAGATCCATCCACGTCTCTACAAATGACCCAATTTTGTTCCTTTTTATGGCTGAGTAATATTCCATTGTATATATGTACCACATCTTCTTTACCCAGTTGTCTGTCGATGGGCACTTAGGTTGCTTCCATGACCTGGCTATTGTAAATAGTGCTGCAGTGAATATTGGGGTGCATACGTCTTTTTTTTTTTTTTTTTTTTTTTTTTTGTGGTACACAGGCCTCTCACTGTTGTGGCCTCTCCCATTGCGGAGCACAGGCTCCAGACGCGCAGGCCCAGCGGCCATGGCTCACGGGCCCACCCGCTCCACGGCATGTGGGATCTTCCCGGACTGGGGCACGAACCCGTGTCCCCTGCGTCGGCAGGAGGACTCTCAACCACTGTGCCACCAGGGAAGCCCCTCTTAATAATTTTTGAGCAAAGGTCCTGCATCTTCATTTTGTACTGGGCCTCAAAATGTATCTGGTAAAAATTGTTTTGATTAAACTAATAGCATTCTGTTCCTAGTATATTGCATTTTTTTTTCTTCTTGCAGTGTAGGTGGATATTGAGCTAATCATAAGTTTTCCCTTTTAATATATGAATGTGGGAAATTACATTCATAGATTTTCCATCATAAATTATCTCTGCATTTATATCCTAAACTCAACTTAACAATAATGGATTTTTAAGTAGACTTAATTTTTTAAGAAAAGTTTCGAACTTATTTTAATTATGAAGATAATGCGGAGTTTCTGTATACCCCACACCCAGTTACCCCAGTCATTAACATGTTATTGTTAATATGGTACATTTGTTATAATTAATGAATCAATAGTTTGTAGTTTATTCAGATTTCCTTGGTTTTTATCTAATGTCCTTTTTCTGTTGAAGGATCCTACCCAGGATACTACACTGTATTTAGTTGTCTCCTTAGGTTCCTCTGGGCTGTGAGTTTCTTAGAGTTTCCTTGTTTTGATGACTTTGACAGTTTTGAGGCATACTGATATTTTACAGAATCCTCCTCTGTTGGAATTTGTCCGATGTTTTTCTCATGATTAGACTGGGGTAGTGTGTTTTTGAGAGGAAGACCACATAGGTATATTGTCATTTTCATCGTCTCATTTCTTTTTTTTTTTTTTTTTTTTTTTGCGGTACGCGGGCCTCTCACTGTTGTGGCCTCTTCCGTTGCGGAGCACAGGCTCCAGACGCGCAGGCCCAGCGGCCATGGCTCACGGGCCCAGCTGCTCCACGGCATGTGGGATCTTCCCAGACCGGGGCACGAACCCGTGTCCCCTGCATCGGCAGGCGGACTCCCAACCACTGCGCCACCAGGGAAGCCCTCATCGTCTCATTTCAAAGGTACATACATCAACATGACTTATCACTGTTGATATGATGACATTAATCACCTCCAGAGAGGGGAGAGGGGATGGAGGTTGAATAAATCACCAGTGGCCAATGATTTAATCAACCATGCCTAAGTAATAAGGCCTCCATAAAAATCCAAAAAGGATTGAGAGAGGTTGAGAGAAATCCAAAAAGGTTGAGAGAGCTTTGGGGTTGGTGAATATGTGGTGATGCAGGGAGAATGGTGTGCCCAGAAAGAGCATGGAAGTTCTGTGCCCCTTCCCATACACTTGCCCTGTCATCTCGTTCATCTGGCTATTCCTGTGTTCTATCTTTTTAGACAGTAAGTTAACTTTTTTTCTGAATTCTATGAGCCACTGAAGAAAATAAATCAAATCCAAGGAGGGGGACATGGGAACCTCTTATTTATAGCCAGTTGGTCAGAAGCACAGGTGACAACCTGGACTTGAGATTGCAGCAAAAAATTGTGAGACATGCAAAGATAGAGGAAAGTGTGACCCATACACTGGGGAAAAAAAACAGTCAACAAAAACTGCCTGTGAAAGCAAGCAGATGTTGGTTTAACAGGCAAAGCCTTCAAAGTAGCCATTATAAATATGATCAAGGAATTAAAGGAAGTGATTAAAGAAGTAAAGGAAGGAATCAGGACAATGTTATATCAAGTAGAGAATATCTTATTGATAGAAATAAGATACAAATTATTTAAAAAGAAACAAATGGAAATGCTGGAGTTGAAAAGTACAATAATTGAAATGAAAAATTCACTAGAGGGAACTTCCCTGCTGGCACAGTGGTTAAGAATCTGCCTGCCAATGCAGGGGACACGGGTTTGAGCCCTGGTCCAGGAAGATCCCACATGCTGTGAAGCAACTAAGCCCGTGTGCCTCGACTACTGAGCCTGTGCGCCTCGACTACTGAGCCTGTGCTCTAGAGCCTATGAGCCACAACTACTGAGCCTGTACACCACAACTACTGAGCCCATGTGCCACAACTACTGAGCCTGTGTACTGCATCTATTGAAGCCCGTGTGCCTAGAGCCCATGCTCCACAACAAGAGAAGCCACCATAGTGAGAAGCCCGCGGACTGCAATGAAGAGTATCCCCTGCTCGCCGTAGCCAGAGAAAGCCCGCCCACAGCAACAAAGACCTAACACAGCCAAAAATAATAAAAAAATTCTCTAGAGGGCTCAGCAGTAGATGTAAATTGAGAGAAGAAAGAACCAAATTTTTTTAAAAAATAAATTTATTTATTTTATTTGTTTATGTTTGGCTGTGTTGGGTCTTCAGTGCTGCATGCGGGCTTTCTCTAGTTGTGGTGAACGGGGGCTACTCTTCATTGCAGTTGTGTAGGCTTCTCATTGCGGTGGCTTCTCTTGTTGAGGAGCATGGGCTGTAGGTGCACAGGCTTCAGTAGTTGTGGCACGTGGGATCAGTAGTTGTGGCACATGGGCTTAGTTGCTCCGTGGCATGTGGGATATTCCCAGACCAGGGCTTGAACCCGTCTCCCCTGCATTGGTAGGTGGATTCTTAACCACTGTGCCACCAGGGAAGTCCCAGAACGAGACAATTTGAAGATAGATTGATAGAGATTATGTAATCCAAAGAACAAAGAGGAAAACAATGAAGAGAAATTAACAGAGCCTCAGAGAAATGTCGGACACCATTAAACACATCAACATATGTGAAATGGTAGTACCGGAAGGAGAGAAGAGAGAAAGGAACAGAAAAAATATTTGAAGAAATAATAGCTGAAAACGTCCCAGATTATAGCAAAACAATCATTTTCACATCCAGGAATCCAAAGAACTCCAAATAAAATACAATCAACAAGTTCCACAAACAGACACAGCATAGTAAAAATGCCTAAAGCCAAAGACAAGGAGTGAATCTTGAAAGCAGCAGGAGGATAATACCTCATTTCTTACTCATAAGAGCCAAAAGGTAGAAGCAATCCAAATGACCATTCACTAATGAATGGATAAACAAAAGGTGGTATAGTTGCATAATGGAATACTATTCAGCCCTAAAAAGGAATGAAGTACTGATACATGCTAAAACATGGATGCACCTTGAAAACAAGAGCATTATATTAAGTGAAAGAACAAGTCACAAAACACCACATGTTATATGATTCCATTTATATGAAGTGTCCAGAATAGGCAAATCTAAAGAGACAGAAAGCAAATTAATGGTTGCTTAGGGCTGGGGTAGATGGGAGTATAGGGTGGTGATAGCCTAAGTATATAGGGTTTCTTTTTGATGTGATGAAAGTGTTTTTAAATTCACTGCAGTGATGGTTGCACATATCTGTGAATATACTAAAAACTATTAAGTTTTATACTTTAAATTGTTTGGGCTGTGGATTATATCTCAATAAAGTTGCTTTAAAAAGAAAAAAACAAGAACCACAGTGACATGGAACTAGATAACCCAGCTTGCTCTCAAGAGCTCCCAGACCCTCAGAGACCTTTCCACATCCCCTACAACATGGGTATTATCACCACGATTCTCATTTCATGTATGAGTAAACACACTCAGTGAAAACAAATTTCATGTATTCATCCAACAAACAATCCTTGAGGCCAATGAGGTGGCCTTGATACTGAGCAGGGCCTTGTGGGGCTCCTGGACACAAAGGCTTTCTGTGTCCCCCATTTCTTTGATTACAGGAAACAGCCTTCATTCAGCCTCTAAGACCTTCCCTGAGTTCCAATGGGCAGATTCAAGCAGTTGTTAATTAGGGAAGGGAGGAGATGCAAGATCAGGGAGAAACAAACATTCAAGAGCAGCCTTGGGGCAAGGTCCTGTTTCCCCATCAATGGATACACAAAACAATACCTTTGAGCTATTTTGCAGATACTGAAACCCCTCCAGGTGGGAAAAGTTAACAATTAAGGATGGTATGCTGCCCACAAGCATGCAGACCCCAGACCAGTTGGACCTGAGGGTTGATGATGCTGACTTCTGAGGCAGGAGATAGATGGGCTCCAGGCTAGGCATTTATAACTGGCCTCCTATTCACACCTCCTGGGTGAGAACAAGATGAGCTGCAGGCGCACATTCATTACCGGCCTGTTTACATTTCCTGAAGCAAGAGACAAACAGGCTCCAGGAGTACATATTTTATGACCGGAATCCTGTCTATATTTGAGATCTGCACTTCAATATAAAAACCAGCAACAGGAATAGGGTAAATAACCAGACATTGGACACTTTTATGGCAGGGACAGAGAGGGACTAAACCCTTTTAAAAGATCAAGAGGTCGTACATTTCCCATCCTTGGGGCAAGGGAGACATTGCACATGCGCAGAAAGGCTCCTTGGGGTCAAAAAGGAGGGCACGCCACCCCATAACATGTGATACTAAGGCCATCCCATAGCCCTCTGGGCTGTAATCCATATTGGAAAAAAGTTGCGCACGCATGTTGGGGAGGGTCCTAGGGCAGGTCAGGTGTGGAAACAGAAACCAGATAATTGGCCAAAGGTAATCAAAGACCTAGAAGAACTGCCCTATATAAATGACTTAACTGCCTCTTTACTGCACTCCTCCTCATTAGGGAGGATGCCCACACCCTTACTCTCTGGGTGTGCATCTCTGCCTTGCTTCTTTTTTTTTTTTGAATTTTATTTTATTTATTTTTATACAGCAGGTTCTTATTAGTTATCTATTTTATACATATTAGTGTATACATGTCAGTCCCAATCTCCCAATTCATCCCACCACCACCACCCCACCACCCCTGCCACTTTCCCCCCTTCTGCCTTGCTTCTATCTTAACGAAACAAACTGTTACTCTGTGTGCTCTCCCACTTGTTGTTGTGCTATGTCTCTAATAATAAACATTGTACCTGTTTTTACAGTTTTTGCCTCTGTGAGAAATGCATTTTTCACTGGGGGCAAAAGCCAGGGCGTGTGGTAGCTAGGATTCCTGGTTTTTATCCAGGCTACCCAGGTTCAATTCCTGGGCAGGGAATTAACATCTTGCTTCACGCCAACACTCACTGCTGCCTCTCTGAGATCACTCCTACTTACCTCACCACCAACCCATCAGAAGAATGTCTACAAGCTGATCACGCCCTCATTGAACAATTACTATAAAACTTCTCACTATCTTCTCCAAGTGGGGGGACGCATGGTTTTGAAGGCATTAGCCCGTTGTGGCCCCCTTTGCCTGGGAAACCAATAAAGCTATTCTTTTCCACTTCACCCAGAACTCCGTCTCCGAGATTCAATTCAGCCCTGGTGTACAGAGAAGCTGAGCTTTTGGCATCAGCCCTGCCTAAGGGCCCACAGTGAAGAAGAGGAGGAAGGGGGGATGGTTCCCAGGTCACCTGCACCCCTGCTGCAGGCTCTGCCTTTCTGGGCCTGAGCTTCAGCAGCCGTGTTAGAACTCCTGGGTCCCATGAGGCTCCCAGGACTTTGGGGGCACTAAGGGCCTTTTCTGAGGCCATAAGGCTCTCAGACACTTTTTGGTGCTTCTGGAGCAGTACAGGCCTCATAGCAACCAGAGGTTTGATGCAGACTCCTGGGAGCAGCCAGCACTCATTCCCCGGCCTGGGAAGCCCTGTGGTGGCTGGGGTCTGGTCTTGCTCTTGCTCCCAAAGTCATACCTACAATCCAACAGCAAGGACCTCTGCTCTGAGCTCAGGGTCCTGCTCAGCCTGGATGCAGAAGGTGGAGAAGTTCCTCCCTCAGAGGATGCTGGAGTGTGGAGGTGTGGGTAGGGTGCTGAGGGGCTTCTTGGTGTAGGAATTAGTGATGACCTGTGCTTGGATTTCCATGTGACCATGAGGCCAAAATGTGGGGTTTTCTCTAATGGGCAGAGGGCATGGGAGTCTTGTCCCTTCTCTCCTGCAGAGTTGGGTCAATCTCCCCTCTGCCCTCCCCCATTACTTGTCTCCTCAGGCTCCCTTTCATGCAGGGCCCCAAAGGAGGATCTTGGCATGTCTTGTGAGAGGCCAGAGACTTCAGCAATGCAGAGAATTCTGGAGGCTGAAAGGCAGAGGAAAGGTCTTTTAGTTTTCAGAATCCCAGATTTACCCTGTCCGGCTGTGCAACCTTGGGCAATCATGCCAGCAGTCTGAGACTCAGTTGCCCTGGGTGTTAAATGGCTCCTTCTGCACGGCCCGTCTTGGAGGGAAATGATTCAAGAGGGAGGCAGTAGGTAGTAGCAATTCCCCAGGCGAGACAAGCAGGCTCAGCCCGCGGAGCTGGGACAAAGGCAAGTCCAAGGGTGGGTCAAAAGGGGGCCTGGGTCATTTTCTACTCGGGGCTTCAGTGAGGATGGTCCGCAGCAGCATGGGCGACTCAGCCGGGGCCGCACACCTGGCAGCTGGGGGACACTCACCCAGTCGGGCGGACATACCCTGCACCAGGGAGGGGTGGAGGCGGGCGCGGGAAGGGGCGGGCCCTCGCTGGGCTGGGCGGAGCTGCAGCCGCGGTCGGGAGGGCAGGTAGGCCTGGGCGCGCGATGGGGCGCGGGAGTCCATCCGGCAGGCGGCGCGCGGCGCGCGGCGCGCGGCCAGTGGACGCGCACGGCTGGCGGAACGCAGGCAGCGCCGAGGGCAGCCAGGCGAACGCTGGGGCTTCGGCGGCGCCTGTCGGAGGCGGGGCAGGAAGGCCAGTGCAGCGCCTGAGCCTCGCCGGGCGGGGGGAGGGGGCTCGGCCCGCAGTCCCCGCTGGGGGTGACCCCCCCACCCCAGGCCTCTTCAGAGGACACGTGTCAGTACGTTGTCGTCTCACCCCATGTCATAGCCCCTCCCCCAGGCCTGGGATCCCCCATCCGTCAGGCTCCATTATCCCCAGGCCCAACCCCCCTGTGACCCGCGCGCGGTCCCGGCCGGATCCCTCTCCTCCCTGGCCCGTCTCCCTGGGCGGCGAGCGGCCCGGCCCCCGCAGAAGACACTTGTCACCACGTTCTCACCCCTGTCATCTCACCCCTCTGCGTAACTCACCCCAGGCCTAGGGACTCCGGCCCACTGTCCCCGGACCCAGCCCCTCGGCTGACCGCAGGCTCGGCCCTGGCCCCCGCCCGGCGCGTCTCTCCCGGCAACGCGCCGCGACCCGGGATGCAGCCCGCAAGCTGGGCGACCGTCAGGGAGGCGGCGGGCCGTGACGTGCTGGCTGCCGACCTCCGCTGCAGCTTCTTCGCCTCGGCCCTGCAGAGCTACAAGCGCGACTCTGTACTGCGGCCCTTCCCCGCATCCTATGCCCGCCACGACTGCAAGGACTTTGAGGCCCTGGTGAGTGTACTTTTCCCGTGTGCTGTCCACTGCTTCTCAGGGCACGGTGTCTGTGGAACTCCTGTTAGTGATGGTGCGAGCCCCCGGACTTAACATTCCTAGCCTGGCCTTGGGGAAGGTTTGTTTCCAGGAGCTAAGAACGCTCCCGACAACCTTCACGCTCCCAAGTGACTCCCAGGGGTGAAGTGAGGAATTCAACAGTTGCATAGGCCTCCACAACATTTCCTAGTGTGGCTTAGGGTGTTGATCTGAATCAGCTGGTTCTGCTAAATAGGAAGTTATCTATCCCTTTGCAAATAATGAGACGCCATAAGTCACCAAAGCCACCCGGACCTCATCTTCAGATGAGGTAATATATGGCCAGTACTTTTATAAATTATAACATATGTACAGTACACATGTGAGCTGTTATTTCTGTGATGATTCAGGAGGCACTTAATTTCTTGCAGAGTTCACCTGAGGGTCAGCATTCCAGATATTAGTTATCTTTGTAATCCAAAGGTTTGAAATTACCTAGAAAAATATAACTTGCCAAAATTGATTCTGTAAGAAATACAAAGTCAAAAGCTTATAATCATTAAAGACATTGAATTAGTAGTCAAAGATTTTTCCCTCAGAGAAAACTCCAGGCCTACCCAGTTTCATTGGTGAGTCCTACCAATCACTGAGGGAATAAGTAAATCCAGTTTTACACAATTCTTCCAGCGTATTGAAAAATAGGGTACTGTAATCTTGACACTAAATCTAATAAGAATGATACAAGAAAAGAAAATTATAGGCCAGTGTCACTCAAGAGTATAAATATAGAAATCCTCTATAAAATATTAGGATCCTGAAACTAGCAATATATAAGAAGAATAATTCCTTATTAATAGGTTGGGTTTATCCCAGGAATACAAAATTAGTTCAACATTAGAAAATCTCTTAATGTTATGAACCACATTAACAGAATGTTGATCATGTTTAGAATCAACAGATGTTTAAAATTATCTCCGATGAGGTGTTCAGTATTGGGTGACCCTCTTTGCTATCGCTCCCAGGTGGTCAAGGGACAAAGGCCCAGCCTCCTGTCCCCTACCTGGGTCCACTGCAGCTTAGGCTGGGGATGTGTTGAGGGCACCTCAGGTCTTGACCACAGTGCACAGCGGTTTCGGGTACAGGGAGTGGGAGTTTGGAGAAAGAGGCAAGCAGATTGACTTCCCCCATGGTTTGTTCTGCAAATTCAGGTATTTAATTTTGTGAGTTTGTGATATCAGAGTGTTGGGGATGAAACTTTCTTCAGTTTTGTCAGTGGATATTTATGGAGGTCCTATTGTGGGCCAGGTGCTGAGAATACAGAATTAAAGACTCAAGGAGAGGTTAACAGCCTGCTCAGCTATACTATGGGGTAAGTCCTATATATACAACATGGAAGCCCAGAGCAGGACTCCAGGCCTTGGCAGTAGGCTGGAATCAGGGAGCACTAACCAGGGGCGGTTATGATGCCCTGCTGAGTCCCCAGGGACATGGAGGATTTCGAGGAGCAGAGAGGAGGAAAGGGGTATTCCAGGAGGAGTAGCAGGATGGGCAGAAAGCCAGGACCTCACCAGGAAGGATAAGTCTGTACTTTAGTGTGGTTTTCACGGGGAACAGAAAGAGATGAGGCCAACTGGAGCAAGCAGGACTGGGCATGTCCTGTCCAGATGTGTAGACTTTATCTTTGGGCTGGGAGGTCATTGGTGACATCCAGGATGCATTTCTGAAAGACCCTTGTGGTGGCAGGGTGACAGAGAGATCTGTTCAGGAGGAGTAGAGAGAGGAGGAGAGATTTGGGGTCAGAGGGACCAAACTCACCAGAGATGATGCCTCACAATGCACTTTATTAATTTTTGCCAGGAAACATCCAAATGGATTAGAATGCTCAGTGTGTTCTCTTTCTGCTGGAACAGAATCGGGTTACTTTGATGACTATGGGATAAATACAAAGGGATCTTTGGAATTGCTTTGATTTATTCATGCCTTTTAAAAATTTCGTTTTAATTACACAAGTAATGTTTGATTATATTCTTGTTATAAAAAAAGCAAGTGATGGGCTTCCCTGGTGGCGCAGTGGTTGAGAGTCCGCCTGCCAATGCAGGGGATGCGGGTTCGTGCCCCGGTCTGGGAAGATCCCACATGCCGCGGAACGGCTGGGCCCGTGAGCCATGGCCGCTGAGCCTGCACGTCCGGAGCCTGTGCTCCGCAGCGGGAGAGGCCACAACAGTGAGAGGCCCGTGTACCGCGAAAAAAAAAAAAAAAGCAAGTGATAAAGTATAAGCTCCCCTGATAGAGCTCACCCTGTCCCATATCCCTCCCCATAGGTATCAGTGCTCTCGGTTTGAGGCATACGCTTCGTCCCATACCTGTAATCCCTTTGGAGACCATTGGCAATATGGGTAGCCCCAAATAGCCACCTCCTCGGTAGAGACAGACGGTCCTGCACATGGGGTTCCCTTTGGGGGCAGTTTTAGACAATGCACTCTTTCTCTTGGGGGCCACTGGAGAAACACGGACAGATTCTTACCATCCCACCCTGTTGCTGTAATCCTTATTGGGCACTGGTGTTAGGGAAATTAGCCCAGGCCATGCAGATTCTTGGCTTTCTGTTAGGCATGGCTTTCAGGAGCTCTTTCTGAGGAGAGGCCCCCCACCAGGCAGGACCGGGCGCGACCTCTGGGGGCATGCACATTCTTAGATAAACACGCTTTAGGTTTCGTTTTGCCACATGTTACATGAGTTAAAGAAAAGCTGCCCAGAACTTAGCATCTAACCTGTGTCTCTCTGACTCAAAGGTTAACTTTTTTTTAAAATAAATTTATTTATTATTTATTTATGGCTGCATTGGGTCTTCATTGCTGCGCGCGGGCTTTATTTTTAGTTGCGGCGAGCGGTGGCTACTCTTCGTTGCGGTGCACGGGCTTCGCATTGCGGTGGCTTCTCTTGTTGCAGAGCACGGGCTCTAGGTGTGCGGGCTTCAGTAGTTGTGGCACATGGGCTCAATAGTTGTGGCTCGCAGGCTCTAGAGTGCAGGCTCAGTAGTTGTGGCGCGTGGGCTTAGTTGCTCTGCGGCATGTGGGATCTTCCTGGACCAGGGCTGGAACCCGTTTCCCCTGCATTGGCAGTATTCTTAACCACTGTGCCACCAGGGAAGTCCCTCTCAAATTACCTTTTTAGTTCTGTTCTCAGGAGGACTACGTGTAACTTGTTTAACCTTCCTAACAACTCAGCGATGTAGGTTCTATTATCATCTCTGTCACCATCAGGTAATCAGTATATGTGCTGGTGGCAGACATCCTCCAGCTCCAGGTGATGTCGGTGTGTAGTCAGGGTAGAGAACCACCCCACCCCTTTAATGGGTTCCCCTGATGACTCTTTTTTTTTTTTTTTTTTTAAGAAGATGTTTGGGGTAGGAGTTTAGTAATTTATTTATTTATTTTTGCTGTGTTAGGTCTTCGTTTCTGTGCGAGGGCTTTCCCTAGTGGCGGCAAGCGGGGGCCACTCTTCATCGCTGTGCGCGGGCCTCTTACTATCGCGACCTCTCTTGTTGCGGAGCGCAGGCTCCAGACGCGCAGGCTCAGTAGATGTGGTGCACGGGCCTAGTTGCTCCATGGCATGTGGGATCCTCCCAAACCAGGGCTTGAACCTGTGTCCCCTGCATTAGCAGGCATATTCTCAACCACTGCGCCACCAGGGAAGCCCCCTGATGACTCTTTTTACGAAGCGGACTCTTGTAGACTTTCACCCCCAATCTGTTTTAGTAAATCTGGATTTTCATACCTTAGGTTTATGCAAAGCAAGGTGTACCTGTATGTAACTGTGCAGTCCATCTTTCCCACCTTCATCTCAGCGGCCCACCACCTCCACCCATCCTGCCCACCCCACTTCCAGGTGTCACTCTGTTTGTCAGGTCCCTGAGGCTGGTGACCTTGGTTATACCTTTGGTTCATTTCCTTCCAGCACCTCCACCCACAACTAGTAACTATGGCCTTTGGCATCTTCCTAGACAAGGATTTTTTTCAGATGTTCTTTCCTGCTGCCAGCCCTTCTAGGACAACATTGCTTAACACCTAAACCTGAGTATCCCCACCTTTTCCTGGTGGTAAGAATCACTTGTGGCAACTTCTGTAAACATAGGTTCTTGGGCTGCCTCCCCAGGAGATTGTGATCTGCATGGTTGCAGAGTGTTCACTGGGCCATCCTGCTGCCTCCTGACTCAAAGCAAGGAGATTGAATTGTCTCCTTCTAAGGTCACTGGTCCTCTCTCTCCTCTGCTCACCCCCTGCTGGTTCCCTGCCCTTGGCTTCTCAGTCACCCAGACCACCTCTTTCCTGAGACTTCCTTTCTCAAACCCCTGTGACTGCCCAGCACTGCCCAACATTCAGGACTGGCCCAGCCTCCCTCAGCCACTTCTCCAACTGAATCCTTCCTTATTCCTCAGAGCAGAGGCTGCAAAAATGTGGCCTGTGGGATGACAGATTTTGTTTGTCCTCTGGTCTTTTAGAAATTCGGAAATTAAAAAAAAAAAGTGTGTGTGGGGGGAATTCCCTGGTGGTCCAGTGGTTAGGACTGCACCCTTCCTCTGCAGGGGACATGGGTTCCATCCCTGGTCCATCAGGGAACTAAGATCCTGCAAGCTTTCAGGTGTGGCCAAAAAAAAAAAAATGCAGCTTACTGATTTCTTTTAAAAAGAAAAAAAAATCTGAGGCTCCATAGCCTGGGTAGAGGTCGCCCTTGGGCAGAAAGCAGCTGGAGCTGGGGGGTTGGTGGCTGGACCCTTTGCTAGGCCAGGGGTCTCCAGTTCAACCCAGTCCTTACTACTGTTTCCTGGATAACCCCTTACTCGTTTTCATCACCTCTCTGGCCCTAGGGACATTTGAGCCCTGGACCACCTTTTGGGACAGGCACTGTTTCCTTCTCTGCCTCCTCACCATGTTCTTTCCCACTGGGAATGCTCTTTCTCAAATTCCTCCCCCTCCAGGCCCCACTCCCATCCTACTTGCTCTGAAAACCTTTCCCTTTGCCTGCCCCCCAGCCCCCAGAAATGCCTGCCTTCCTCCTGCACACTTTCTCCTCAAGCCAGTTGTTGATAAATGCCTTCTACTGTCACCAACTGTGGTTCATAACTCTTGTCTAGATGGAGGGTTTTCTGTCTCCTGACCCTGCCCCATACTACTCATGACATACATCTTTCTCCCTACGTTTGACAGGGCTTAAGCATACCCAGTAGCAGTATTGGTTGTGTTATTCAGGAAACATACCTAAAGCTTCCCAAGTAGCCTCTTAAAGTCCTACTTGGATTGGCTCTTTTGGGCTAAAATATTCAGTCAATTACTAAATTTCTCCATTGATTTGGTAGGAGAGCATCACAGAGAATGGACTCTGGAGTCAGGCCACCTGGCTTCATGTCTCTGCCTTGCCAATGAATAGCTGTGTGACCCTAGGCAAAGTACTTAACCTTTCTAAGCCTTAGTTTCCTCACTTGTATGTATGTATGTATTTATGTTTTAAAATTAAAAAAATTTTTTATTGAGGTTTAGTTGATTTACAGTATTATATAGGTTTCAGGTGTATAACAGTGATTCACAATTTTTAAAGGTTATACTCCATTTATAATTATTATAAAATATTGGCTGTATTCCCTGCACTGTACAACATATCCTTGTAGCTTGTCTAGTTTGTACATAGCAGTTTGTACCTCCTAATCCCGTACCTCTCTCCTGCCCCCCTTCCTTCTTCCCACTGATAACCACTAGTTCTTTATATCTGTGAGTCTGTTGCTGTTTTGTTATATTCACTAGTTTTATTTTTTAGATTCCACATATAAGTGATATCATTTGTCTTTCTCTGTTGGACTTATTTCTCTTAGCATAATACCCTCCAAGTCCATCCATGTTGTTGCAAATGGCAAATTTTCATTCTTTTTTATGGCTGAGTAGTATTCCATAGTGTGCGTGTGTGCATGTGTGTGTGTGTGTATACACACACACACACAAACACGTATCTTCTTTATCCATTCATCTGCTGATGGACACTTAGGTTGCTTCCATATCTTGGCTATTGTAAATAATGCTGCTATGAATGTTGGGGCGCATGTGTCTTCTCAAATTAGTGTTTTCCTTTTCTTCAGATATATACCTAGGAGTGGTAGGTGGGTAGGTAGGTAGATAGCCCTTCTGACACGTGTGAGGTGATACCTCATTGTGGTTTTGATTTGCATGTCTCTGATGATCATCTTTAAGCTAGGCTGTTGTGAGGATAAAATGAGACGAGACATGCACAGCATTTAGCCCAGTGCCTGGCACATGATAAGGCCTCAACAAATCGTAGCTATTACTATCTCATTCTGAACTTCATGTCAGGTTGCAGGCTGGCCTCTGGGACTCCAGGATACGTAAGATGTGGTCGGCCCTCAGGAAGTGTTTGTCTTAAGCAGATTTGAGATTGTCCCAGAGAGTCAAGGACCAACCTGGGATTCTGCACTGAGCACAAGGGGAGCACAGAGGTCATGGGGGGTCAGGGACAGGGCAGGTGACTTTAGGCTGGCTTTGAAGACTGAATGTCATGCTGGGCAGCTGCAGAAGCACAGGGGAGGAGAGACATAGGGCAGCTGAGGAACAACATGGGGGGAGCAGGTGGGAAGCCTGTGGCAGGAGGTTCTCTTAGGCAGAGGCCAGCCCAGATTCTGAAGGGCCTTGTTAAGGGGAGGGTTGCTAGATTTAGCAGATTAAAAAATATAGACTGAAATACAAACTTGAACTTCAGAGAAGCAACAAATAATTTTTTTAGCACAGGTATGCCTCAAATATTGCATGGGTTATATTATATTTAAAAAATATTGTTGTTTATCTGAAATTCAAATTTAACTGAGCAGGCTGTATGTTATCTGGCTGCCTGGGAGGAGGGCTCGCACAGTTAACCTCCCTCGTTGCCATCCACGTCCCTGACTACACGCTGGTTGCCAGATAAAATACAGTCTCTACCTGGTCCTCAGAAAGCCCTGCTCAAATACAGACAGGTTTGGTCACAAGAGGAAGAATCCTGTTAACTTTTTGTAGCAGATTGATTTTTCAGAGTCGCTTGAAAAGTGAAACGGGACATTAGGGAGGTCAGCTGAGGGGTTAAGAGTGGGGACAACGAGGGCAGCCCTGCAGGACACACAGGCAGCAGTGGGCAGGCAGCAGTGTGTCTGAGGGCCTGAGCCCTGGAAGAGGCCTGGGCCCAGCTCAGAGTTGGGAGAGTTCTCTCCTACTTCCACAGACTGAACCCCTGAAAGGGGCCTGGGTTAACTGACGGTCCTTTTGTGAGGCCCCCTGTGCCTTGATCTGGACTGTTGGCAAAGGCTGCGGCTCACAGGTGGGATTTGAGAGCAGTGATGGGAATGGTAATCCCAGTGGTAATCCCAATGGGAGAGAAGACTGCTCTGGCTCTGGCATAACAGGTGTGGACCAGGAGTAGAAAAGAGGGACAGGGGAGGCCGAGGTGTGCCTGAGGGTATGTCATTCGGAATGCATCTTCAGGTACCCTCAGTGGCTCCATGTTGCCTACAGAATAAAGGCCAGAGTCCCCAAGGGGGATACAAGGCCCCTCACTGGCTGATCTCAAGTCACCTCACTCCTGTTCCTCCTGGCAACCCCTCCCCCATAGTCTAGGCTCCAGGCACACCGAACTGTTTGCAGTTAATGATGACAACAATCATGGCAGTCCCACTAACTTAATACCTTCCTGTTGCTCTAAGCACTGCACTAGTTTAACTTGGTTAACCTTCACTGGCATCCTGTGAAGTGGCTCATATTGTCCCAATTATATGTTTGAGAAAACTGAGACACCGGAGGTTAACTCACCCAAGTCACACAGCTAGTAAGGGGTGTAAGAGCCCAGGTTTGGACCTGGGCCGCCCAGGAGGAGAGCTTGCACAGTTAACCTCCCTCGTTGCCATCCACATCCCTGACTACACGCTGCACTTCCGTGCTTCTGTGCCTTTGCCTGTCCAACCCGATCACACAGCACCTCCCCTTTGAAGACTTTCCTGACCACCCCCTTTTCTCAGAGTGCCTACCCAACAGGAGTCCTGCCTGGTCCCTTTTGTAGTTTGTATCCGTCTTTGTTATGACAGTGAATAGTTTTAAGTCATAATTATTTACCTTTCTGCCTCCCTGCTGTGTAGCATCAACACTTGTGGAGCATCTACACATCTATGTTTTTAGTTATTTATTTATTTATAACATCTTTATTGGAGTATAACTGCTTTACAGTGGTGTGTTAGTTTCTGTTTTATAACAAAGTGAATCAGCTATACATATACATATATCCCCATATCTCCTCCCTCTTGCATCTCCCTCCCACCCTCCCTATCCCACCCCTCTGGGTGGTCACAAAGCACCGAGCTGATCTCCCTGTGCTATGCAGCTGCTTTCCACTAGCTATCTATTTTACATTTGGTAGTGTATACATGTCCATGCCACTCTCTCACTTCGTCCCAGCTTACCCTTCCCCCTTCCCTTACCCTCAAGTCCATTCTCTATATCCACGTCTTTATTCATGTACTACCCCTAGGTTCTTCACAATCATTTTTTTTTTTTTAGATTCCATATATATGTGTTAGCATACGGTATTTGTTCTTCTCTTTCTGACTTACTTCACTCTGTATGACAGACTCTAGGTCCATCCACCTCACTACAAATAACTCAATTTCATTTCTTTTTATGGCTGAGTAATATTCCATTGTATATATGTGCCACATCTTCTGTATCCATTCATCTGTTGATGGACACCTAGGTTGCTTCCATGTCCTGGCTATTGTAAATAGAGCTGCAAGGAACATTGTGGTACATGACTCCTTTTGAATTATGGTTTTCTCCAGGTATATGCCCAGGAGTGGGATTGCTGGGTCATATGGTAGTTCTATTTTTAGTTTTTTAAGGAACCTCCATACTGTTCTCCATAGTGGCTGTATCAATTTACATTCCCACCAACAGTGCAAGAGGGTTCCCTTTTCTCCACACCCTCTCCAGCATTTATTGTTTGTAGATTTTTTGATGATGGCCATTCTGACTGGTGTGAGGTGATACCTCATTGTAGTTTTGATTTGCATTTCTCTAATAATTAGTGATGTTGAGCATTCTTTCATGTGTTTGTTGGCTGTCTGTATATCTTCTTGAGAGAAATGTCTATTTTGTTCTTCTGCCCATTTTTCACATCCATGTTTTTAAATTGGATCCTCACGGATGGCCTGCAAGGCATGTAGAGATAGTTTTTTCAGAAGCCTGAGGCTATTGATTGAATCTTTATAAATAGAGACAGGAATAAAGCAGCCCTGAAAGGTTTCTGATTTTCGACTACAGGGTTAAGAAATAAACCCCCCAAGGTTGGCAACAGTGAACTATCTAGAAACGGGGAAAAGCTACTGGTATTCATGAAGTACCAACTACATCCCTAGGAAAGGTATGTGTTGTCCAGGGAGAAATACAAAAAAGAACAGAAATGGACATACACTATATAGACCAGACCCTGAGATTCTGTTACCATCTTTAATCTTCCTGACAATCCACATGGAGATAGTGGGGTTCCCGTGTTAGAGAGATCGAGGCTCCGCCAGGTCTAGTGCTTTGCCTAAGGAGCAGGGATTCAATCTGAGATCTGTCTGCTCTTTCTTCTACATCCAGGAAACAGGAGAACTAGAAAAACACAAGACAGTCCTCGGTCTCCGCGAGTCCTGGCCATTCTGGGGAGAGAGTATTGGGGCTGAGTGCTTTAGGGTTTTGGAGGAGAGGGGGTGCCTGGGTTGGTAGAGGTGGGGAAGGGGCGCTCCAGGGGACTGAGTGAGCAAAGCTTGGAGGAGGTGTGTTCACAGATGGCACCAGTCTGCAGTGGTGTTTTAAATGCCATGCTGGAGAGATCTGGCTTCTAGTCAGTTTTAATTTCTGAGAAAAAGCTACAGATACCTTGTAGCTCTCTGCTAGTCCAGGTCCACAGTCCCTTATCAGAAACCCTGGCACCAAATCTGTTTCGGAATTGATTCTGCCTGATTTTACAAAGGCAATATTGTCCACCTCAAGACACCTGTCACAGGCCACACCGGGTACCAGCCTAAATCAGAAGGCTCTGGGATGGATCACAGCTCACAGGAGGGCATTCCATTTCTGCAGAAGTCCTTGCTATAGTCCACATAGAGGTCCAGGAGCTAGTCTTGCCCCTGAGAGGGACAGTTCAGGTGTAAGGAGATGAGATTCACGTTGGGTGGCTGCAGGAACTGCACTGGTCTAATGAAGCCCCATGTTCCATGGAGGCTGGTCCCTCTAGTAAGAACACCATAGACGTAGCTGCCAGTGTCCTCACAAAAAGTCACCACACTCAGGGAGACCCAAAACCATGGATTCCCCACTCAGTTTCCTCCAGTCCAGATGCAGTTACCGTTCTGGGTCATCTTTACCAAAAGCAGCATTGCCTGGTTCTGTATGTAGTTGCTCTATTACCTTTGTCTGGTCTCCAGGGGAACAGGTTAACAGAAGATTAACTCATGCTGAAGGGAAAAGGCTTTGTAACCCTTTACCCACATGTGTACATACCATGTATTTGGTAACACCTCCAGCGGGGTGCATCCCATAATCAGGTATTAATAGTCCTGCAGCAAAATGCATCTCATCAGTAGTAACACAAAGTGGGATAATTAAGATTAAACGCACCTCACATCAGCTCAGGTTGGGTTTTGTACCAGTTGAGTTACAGATAACCTTCCAGTGTTCAGAACATTTGGAGTTGGGCAGTATTTGGAAAGGGATCGTAGACCTGTTGCATTTCCCTCTGAAGAAATTCCTTGGAACTTGAAACAAGTGCAGGTCGCCTGCCTTACCACTAGAGGGCACGTGGGGTTACTATCATTTTGTCCAGGATCCTTGCTAACGGAGGTTTTCCTCACTTCAGCTTGCAGATGCCACTAAGTTACCCAACCTGAAAGAACTTCTCCAGTCCTCAGGAGACAAAGACACATGGGCCTGGGACCTGGTGAGCTGGATTTTATCCTCAAAGGTCCTGACAATCCACAGTGCAGGAAAGTCAGAGGTGAGACTTTGGTCTATAGGATCACAGATTCCTGGGCCTGGAGGGCTCTGGGACCTCTTTGTGCACCAGCATGACCTGGGAAGCTTATTGAAAATGCAGATTCCTGGACCTTGTGTCCCCAGAAATTCTGATTCTGTGTCTAGAGTGGGGCCCAGAAACGTGTACACTGGCAGTACGAAGCTGTGTTCTCCCTCTTACTAGCTGGTTACTTGAGCACTGGCACTACAAAGCTGTGTTCTCCCTCTTACTAGCAGAACCTTGAGCAGGTTACTGGGTGCATTTCAGTACCCCAGTTTCCTCATCTGTAAAATGGGGATAATAATAGTATACTTCCATCAGGGAACTGGCTGTGAGAATTAAATGAATTTTCTCACTTAGAACAATGCCTAAGGGCACATGCTAGGGGCTCAGTAAAAGCTGGGTATCACAAGCACCCCAGGTACTTCTGACAAGGGTGGACCAAACATTCCAGCTGTCAGGAAGCAAAGAGGCAGAACCTGAAGTGGTGGAAATCCTCAGGCTCTGGGTTCAAATCCCACTCCCATCTGTTATTGAGTCTTCTTTTCCCCATTTGTAAATTGAGAATATTAATAGTTACCTCAGAAGGGAGCTATAATAGAATGTGTCTCACCCGCAGTATAGTCGCTGGCACAGGCCAGATATTCCATAATTTGGCTTCCCTTGCTTGGCTGCGATCTCATGGGCACGGGCTGAGATGACAAGGATCAGGGTGTAGGACAGGCACATCCCTGATCAGGTGTTCTTTCCTGTAAGTGGCAGCAGGAGTTTGTACTATTCCTCACTTAATCAGTTTTAATTTAAGAGCATTCAGTTTTATAAGTTCCTGCTAAAGACAGAAATCCTCCTTAAGTGGCATAGAATTTGGCATCTCGGTTTCTGGTGTCTAGGGACATCCTCCATCCATGTTGGATGGTAAGATAACATAAACAGCCCTGGAGTGGGAGTCAGGAGACCTGTATTCAGGTCGGGCTGGGCTGCTAACTCCTAGATGATGTCTGGGTTTCACTTTTGTCATCTGTTAAATTTAGGTTTATTCATTCATTTACTCATTCCTCATAAGGGCATCAAGCGCCTACTGGAGTTGGGTGCTATTTGTAAAGTAGATAAGGCAGTTGCTCCTTGATTTTTGATTATAGTAGTGGAAATCCTCAGGCTCTGGGTTCAAATCCCAATCCCATCTGCGAAGTTCCATTAAAATATGGAGTGTTGGGACCCAGAATTATCAACTTTTTATTGTGCCCAAGTAAGGATATTGTCTACCATGTATCATTTTATAAAGGGATATTTTAATACAAAAAAAAGGGATGGTCCTGACCTCAGAATAAAGGACAGTTCTTCCAAAGAAGGGATCATGGCAACCTTACATCAATGTAAATATATCTGTTAAATTGCCCTTATTTTTGTCATGTAATCACAACCCAGAGAAAACTTTAACACAGACTGGCTTTGGTCTGTGATGTACTGTTTGGAAATCTTGGAAATGGTGTGGTCTCTGCCCCGAAGAGGATTATTACCCTTTAGGAAGGAACTTACCCTTCTGTATCAGTTAACTTTCGTTGCATAACAAACCATCCCCCAAATCTACTGGCTTAAAACAACACTGATTGCTTCTCGTGATTCTGTGGGTTGGCTGGGTGGTTCTTATTAGTGGGGCCGGCTCACCTGGGGCGGATCCAGGGTAGCCTCACTTGTGTGTGTGGGGCTTCAGCGGGATGGCTGCTGTGGTTGGGGCCTTCCTCTACGAGGCTGTCATCCTGTAGAAGGTTAGCAGGGCTTGTGAAGGGTTCCTAGCAGCAGACAAGGAAGGGCAAGCTCTTTTCAAGTCTCTGTTTGCCATATGTTTACCAAGGGAAGTCACAAGGCCAAGCCCAGATTTAAGGGGTGGAGAAATAGATTCCATCTCCTGATGAAATCTTGGTGGAATTCCACCTGCAAAGTTGCATTGCAGAGGGGTGAATGGACAGGGATGGGAGGAAAAAATTTTGTGGCCATTTTTGTAATTTATCATAACACCTTTCTACCTCCTAAGATTATTGTCAAGATGGAATGCAGGAAATAGATGTGAAAGTGTAATGAAAATTAGAAGTGATCTTTAGTTGGAAGGAGCAATTCATGCTTCTCAGTTAGCCTACTGTAGGGAAAAATATTGTTAGAGGAAAGCAGCCTTGAGCCATAAGCTCTGAGCTTGTTTATCAACTGATGTTTTTATTCCTGTGAAGCCAGTTCTTCTCATGAGCAGAGCCCATAGGCGTTAAGCCCAAGGCTTTAGGAGGCCATTTTGGCAGCACATTTAACCAACTTCCCAAATAAAACTTCAACTTCTTGCATGTTTTCAAGTTTGAAAAGATCCAAAAGCTGACTGGTGCCCCTCACACGCCTGTCCCCGTGCCGGACTTCCTGTTTGAAATTGAGTACTCCGACCCAGCCAACGCCAAATTTTATGAGACCAAAGGAGAACGAGACCTAATCTACGCCTTCCATGGGAGCCGCCTAGAAAACTTCCATTCCATCATCCACAATGGCCTGCACTGCCACCTGAACAAGGTGGGGCCCAAGGCTGCTGACATGGGGGTGCTGTGTGTCAGGGCTGGTAGGGGTGAGGGTGGGTAGGCTCACTGAGGCCTTGCCACTCAAAGTGTGGTCTGCAGACCAGCAGCAGCAGCATCGCTCGGGAGCCTGTGAAAAGGCAGAAGCCTGGGCCCACCTGACCTTCTGAGTCAGAACCTGCATTTTAACAAGGTCTCCAGGTGACTCCTATACTGATTAACGTTTGAGAAGCATCGGTTTAAAGATGGTTCCCAGCCTTGGCTGCACATTTAGAATCACTTGGGGAGCTATTAAAAATCCCAATGCCTGGCCGCATCCCCAACCAATGTGGGGCCCGGACACCAGTGTGCTTTCAGAGCTCACCAGGTGTTCCCAGTGGGTGGCCAGCCCTCCCTCCTCAGCATGATCCCTGGAGCAGTGGCATCCACATCACCTGAGAGCTTGTTGAACATGTGGAATCTCAGGCCCACCCCAGACTACCTGATCAGAAATCACAATTTAACAAACTCCCAGGTGATTCATATGCATGTTGAAATTTGAGAAGCACTTGCCTAGGGGACCCGCCAACAGAGTCAGCCCTTGGGGAAACAGGAGAGGAGCTCCCTCCTTGAGCACCTTTCCTTCCTTTTTTAGGAGTGTCAACCACCCCTTCTTTGCCAGCACTTATTTTGTCCCTTAGTGAGGTGAAGGAGGAAGAATACAGACAAGAGCCAAAAAGACCATCTTTGCAGCTCTGCCGTCCTGGGGAAGTTTACTTAACCTCTCGGAGCCCTGGTGTCCTCATCTGTAAAATGGGATTCCATTGCCCACGTGCTGGTGCCCTGATAGGATTGAAACAGTTCATGTATGCAAAGGGCTCTTCCTATACTTAAGTACCAAGGAAGCAGTGGCTGCTTTTAGAGGCTGATGGAGAGTGACTCTGGGATGTCTGGAGGGCTGCAGCCTTTCCCCCAGTCATCCCAGCGTCTGCCTTGTCTGGGGGGCTGGCTCTGCGAGCTGTGGGCTCAGTCGTGGCTGATGCAGCCCCGAGGCTGGAGAGACTTTTCCAGCACTGCTGTCGCTGATTAGCACAGTTGGGTTTTGCGAGGATGATGGGCTTGTTTACACTGGCTCTCAGCTTATTATTATGGCCAGGCTACTGGAATCCAGGGGGCCTCTGCTTCACACCAGAGCCCACCTGGAGAAGTTGCCTGCAGATTCCAGTCTTGTAACCAAACCTTCACTTCAGTGCCTCAGGGAGTTTGCTGCTTATAAGCATCTCATCATAGTCCTTTGGTGAAGTGGATGCTCTTCTGGCCTCCTCTGTCTGGGTTTTCAGTGAGGGGCTTGCTTGAGGGAGCCTACCTGCCAGTTGAAGCTCTGAGATTGTTTTTCTCGTAGGGATACCCCAGGTTTCCTGATGTTGTGCTCTCCTGCTCATGGTTCTTGAGTCTAAGGAATGGTGTATACATGGCAGTCATAAGCAGAAATGGATGTGGGGTCAGATCAGAGGACATCCATGTCCTTGGAGAAGGTCTGTGTTAACTTTTGAGACATGGGGACACTGTAATAAGGCCAAGGAAAGGCTTGTTTCATTTCCCCTAAGCTTCACTTAATCGGCTTAGAGCTGTGGAAGCCTGGTGCCACTGACTGGGATGTTTCTCAGTTAGCAAGTAGAGGACATTCAGTGAGCTGTTTGAGGCCATTCATCATCTTAAGGTACTGACACTGTGGCCCAAGAATAGCATCTGGATTACAGCTTATGTCAAATTCTATCCACTGGTAGCAGTTACCTAGAATGTTGTGCTGAGAAGGATTCTGTGTCAGTATGAATGAGTGCCATGATTGATATTTTTATGTCGGCATCATGGTTGATTATTGATGTCTACCATGGGCAAAGGATGTGTTTGCTCTGCCTGCTGTAGCCTCAGCTTGTAGGTGTTTCACCTGAGATCCTTCTCTTTCACCTGGCATGCCTCCTCGTGGAGGACACCAAATTAGCATCACCACCAGGGACCTGCCTCCTAGAATTTTGGACATTATCTTGGTCAACACCAACACAAAGAGCAAAACTTACCCTGCCCCTCATAGAGGCCTGCCTTATTTGGTTACAGTTTCTGGTCTGAGAGATGCGTTTCTTTTCCAAGTAATGACTCAGATTACTTCCCTTAGTCATTCAGGTGTTACCCCCTCCCTGTACATAAGGGTATGACTTTGCTTCTGCAAGCTTGTCAGTGTAACCATGCTTAACACATTCATGTAGCAGGAATTACTGATATACTACGACATAAGAGCCTGCGATGGCATACCCACCCCTGTCTTGTGCCAGGTGTTCTGTGTGGTGCTTTATGTGTATCATCTCATTGAATCCTTGCCCATGACCTTATGAAGGAGACACTGTTATCACCACTTTGTAGATGTAGAAACTGAGACCCAGAGAGTTTATATAACTTGCTAGCTTGTTAGAGAGAGAGGCAGGATTGAAACTTGGGTCTGTTTGACTCTTATACCTGTGGTTTTCTTACTCAGCCTTAAGCACTGGAACTACTAGTTTGCCAGGTTAGTTAGCCACATCCACAATCAGTTAAACTGTTGTCAGATAGGAATGTGTTTTGTAATAACCCTATGACGATGTCATAGGATTATTTGATCTTATGCCTTTTGCTGGGGAAAAAAAGAGGCTTGAAGATTGTGTTAACAACTCTGTTGAAGAAAGACCTGTGTCATCTTGCCGTGTCAACTCTGCATTCACCCAGCCCTGTTTCTTTTCTGTTGATCTCTGACATTTCAGACATCCTTGTTCGGGGAAGGGACCTACCTCACTAGTGACTTGAGCCTGGCTCTCATTTATAGCCCCCATGGCCATGGGTGGCAGCACAGCCTCCTGGGCCCCATCCTTAGCTGTGTGGCCGTGTGTGAGGTCATTGACCATCCAGACGTCAAGTGCCAAACGAAGAAGAAGGGTGAGTGAGCACTTGGCCCAGACCTGGGCTGCAGGCCTCTGGGTCTCAGGCTTTTGCCTTTGACCCAGCTGTTGGGTGGAGCACCCATTGCATGCCAAGGGATGGGCTGGGTTAACAATGTAGGACAGGGCCTGCCTTCAGGGAATGAGCAGTCTCCTTATGGACTAAACACACAGTGGAAAAGATATCACTGACTACAGGGCAGTGTTTAGGGAGTGCCAGCTGAGGGTGCTGATGAGGTCCACAGCAGCAACTCAGAGGAAGGGGCAATCATGGTGGGTCCAAGTGCTCAAGGAAAGCTTTGGGGTGGAGAAGATGAAAATGAGTGTGTGAGGCCAGAGCACAGTCTCACTGAAGGTAGAAACTGGATCTGATTCACTCTTGGGCACCTGGGGTCAGCAGGGAGTCTGGTACGTACTTGACATTCAATAAACATTTGCTAAACTGAAGCTAAAGACTTGCATCCACACGCTATTCCTCCAGGCTGCTCTGGTGTGTGCTGGAGCCCCCAGAGGATGTGAGGGGCACCTGAGGCCATGGGGGTGAATCCTGGGCTCTCTAGGGAGCGGATGAATAGTGGGCCACCTCAGTCCACTCTCCTGATATGTGCCTTAGATCTTTGCCCCGTCACCCCTGCTGTTTTGTCCTCAAAGGCAGAAGTCATAGAACTGTCATTCTAGTCTCCAGAGCTGGCCTGTTGGTTCCACTGAGAAAAGGAGAATTGAGAAAACTGTCTGTTCCTAGCCTCTAATGTAAAACAATTGGAATTCTGAGGAATGGGCCCAGGTCTGACGCCACTCTCCCAAACCAGACAGCATGAATATTCGCTTTTGTAATTCTTAGGAAGTCTGCAAACCGTGACATTAAACATTAGGACAAAACCTTGCAAAGTCTGCTGTCACGAAGCTTTGACCTTTGTGGGTTTTTTTGTTGTGTTTTGGTTCTTTTTGGTAAAGCTTTTTCATGTTACTAAAAGGAAACGTTTTGTTTTGTTTTTTTAAACAAGTCTTGGTACAAAAGGTGGAAGATAAGTGTTCTAAGAAGCTCGAATCCAGAACGGTTAATTTAAAATGCTGTTAAAAAGTTTGTTTCAGATCAAGTCTTATTTCTAGTCCCAGATTATTTTTTTGTTATGGCCATCAATCTGCTTCTTCCCTCTGCTTTCCCCACTCAGTTTTTTTTTTTTTTTTCCCTCTTGTATCCCTTTTCGTTTCCTATTCCTTTTCCTCTTCCCGGTTGTCTGCTTGTCGGACTCTCCTATTTTTAAGTCCTGCTTCACGTACACACACAGCCCATTCCTTTGCCTCCCGGGGCTTCTCCACCCTCAGGACCAGGGTGCTTGACCCGTTTCTTTTCATAGTTTGTTTCTGTTATTATTGTATCTTCCCCCTGTAAAGTTGTGCTTTATCTCCTTATTTAGATTCCAAGGAGATAGATCGCAGGAGAGCGAGGATCAAGCACAGTGAAGGGGGAGACATCCCTCCAAAGTACTTTGTGGTCACCAATAACCAGCTCCTGCGAGTGAAGTACCTGCTGGTGTACTCACAGAAGCAGCCCAAGAGGTGAGAAGGATGGTCCCTGCGTGAGGTCCAGGAGAACAGCTAAAGGCTGCATTCATAGTATTGGGTTCTTAGATATCAGCAGCTCCTCTCCCCCAGCCTGACACCTCAGCTAGGTATAAAATATATTAAGCCCTCTGCTTTATGTAAGGGGTAAGAAGTGAGGAATACAGGTCGAATAAAATCTGGTCCTGGCCCTACGGGACTGTACATTCTAGTGTAGAAGAGCTTCGTTAACATAAATAACTTGAGGGACTGAATGAAGCCAAACTGTGAAGCCCCTTCGCCACTTGGGCTCCTGATCACAGTCTGAAACCCACTCATTGGCTTGCGTTGAGAGGCAGGGCGGTGCCAGGATCTGGCTGGGATTATGTGCCGTCCAGCCTGGTCACTTCCCAAGGTGGCTGTCGAACCACCACCTGCTCCTCTCTGGACCTGAGATGCTTCATCTTTATCTTTAAAATGAGAGTGTTGAATCCAACAGCAGATGAGGCCTTCCAGCTCCTAAGAACCTGAGAGTGGTGGATTCCTCATGCCGTCTCAGCATTGTGTGTTCGAGGGTATGGCAGGGCTCTCCAGGGTTGCGGGTCACTTTGAGATTTTGTCACATTGTTGGGGGTCCATGGTAGAGTTTCTCATGGGGATGAGCAGCGGGTGAGCAGGTAAGACAGGAAAAGGGTTATTGTTAATACTCTTGACTCCTGCTTGTACACACCAGTGGATTCTATGCTTCAGAATTCAGTATCTAGTAAAATCCTCCCTCCTTAAATCTGGGAAATATGTACAGGGTTCCTAAGTTTGGGGGACATTATCCTTTGGTTTAAAATCATCCGGCTTTTTCAAGTTGAAAATTCCATTCCTTTCCCACTTCTTCCTGGAGTGTCTCTCTAGTACACACTTAGATGGTTTAGATCATCTCCCAGCGAGCAGAAGAGGATTTCCCCTGCTCAGAATAATACCTGTGCATGTCTGAAAGTGAAAAGACTTTTGCTGAATACCCTGCCACCTGCTGTCATCTGATCAGACACCCTTAGTGAGGTCATCCTTCTAGATACCAAAGTCTTGCTTAGGAAAAGACAGGTTATAAAAGGTACAAGAGGAGCTATAAAAGAAAAGATCAGGATGAGCTCATTGCATAGCTGTCTTTGTACATTTAGAAAATGTTCTGGTGAAAGGCGTGTCAGCGCCGGGGCAAATAGCCCCGGATTTTTTTTTTTTAATTAATTAATTTATTATTTATTTTTGGCTGCATCGGGTCTTTGTTGCTGTGCACGGCTTTCTCTAGTTGTGGCGAGCAGGGGCTACTATTCGCTATGGTGCGCAGGCTTCTCATTGCGGTGGCTTCTCTTGTTGCGGAGCTTGGGCTCCAGGCATGTGGGCTTCAGTAGCTGTGGCTCACGGGTTCTAGAGCACAGGCTCAGTAGTTGTGGCCCATGGGCTTAGTTGCTCCGCGGCATGTGGGATTTTCCCAGACTAGGGCTCGAACCCGTGTCCCCTGCATTGGCAGGTGGATTCTTAACCACTGCGCCACCAGGCAAGCCCAGCCCCAGATTTTTTGAGCAAAGGAGCATGCACAAAGCTTCTTTTCGTGGCTCACTCAGAGGATGAAATTGATCATTTCATCTTCTTTGAGCCGGAAGTTGTTGCATACACTTTAAAAAAATGTTTTTCTCTTTGTTCCAACATCAACTCTTTTTTCCCCCTGAAGCAGGGCTTCAAGCCAACTCTCCTGGGTTTCCAGCCATTGGTTCACGGTCATGATATCCCTGTATCTGCTGCTGCTGCTCATAGTGAGTGTCCTCAACTCCTCAGCTTTCCAACACTTTTGGAATCGCGTGAAGAGATGATCTTTCTGGGCCTGGTGTGGGGACCACCGCAACCATGTGCCTTACGATAACTTGTTCTGTCCCTCCCGGGCCTCACATCCAGCTAGGTCAAGCCTGGGGGCCAGTTGGGGACCACAGGACAATTTTTATATGCCATAAATGTATCAGTTGCCTTTGATGATGCTCTCAGCCACACTCTAGTCAACGGAGGCTACTGGCCCCTCACTCTTAGGTTTTGGGGGAGATTTCCTGTCTGCGCCTTCCTACATAGTCTTAGGGAGTTGTCTTTTTTGCCAGGGCCAAAGGAGAAAGTCCTGCTGCATTTAAAAACAAAGTGTCCCGGCTGTCAGTGGGGTGTTTACGATTGCTTCTGGCGGACGTTGGCCCTTCTCTCACGCCTTCTGGAAGGCGGAAATGTGTAGTGGGGACTATAAATCACTAGGCGGTTGCCTTGTTTTGACTTGAGATACCCGAGAGGAACAGTCATGTTTCCCATAAAAATCGGTGGGATTGTTTTGAATTCCATCAGCCTTTGTACGTGAGTGCAAAACACTTTCACAGTCTTCTCACATTAACAGACAGCCTTCTGCTACAGCTGTAACCCCTCCGCCCCAACCATGGATGAGAAAGGAAGGAGTCAGAGAACCGATAGAAAACAAAGAGCAAATCAAGTCATCTTTTTCTAAAAATTACAAACTGCTGATTACAGCTGAAATGGAGCCAAATGTTTGTTTTCTGATTTTTTTTTTTAAGTAGCTATTTGACAAATTCGTCTTTGTGAGCTGAGTAAAAGGGGAAATTTCTAAACCTAGAGCACCATTTGGCCAGTGTCTACAGCCTCTTTCCTGGCCGTGTTTTAGAGAGAAGGATTTGAGCTGCAGGCCTGCCTCCTGCTCTCCTTCTCACGAGCCTGCCTTGATTGTGGCCTGTTAGCCACAGGTGCCACACTGCAGGCCTTCTGTGAGCGGCTGGCCTTTGAGATAGAGGCCTGCCTCGGTGTGCCACAGATGTGTGTGGGCTGAGCCTCCCTCACAGGGCCCGCAAGTCTCTGGGACTCAGCCTGGGCTTTAGATGTTCAGGAAAGCCTCAGGGTGCTCAAAGAGCCCTGGTTCTACCTGCTGTATTCTCTGCCCCTCCCTTCCTGCCCCGTGTCAGCTGTCATGGAGCCCTATCTGATTTAGGGGGGAGATTTCTGTAAAGAATGTGGAAATTAACTTTTCTATAATTTGTGAGGTAGTGAAAAAGCCACTATCATGGTTTTTACATTGAATATTGGAGCATTTCAGAAATAATAAAGGTATTTTCCTAATTTCCAAGTTGCCTTTGTGACTGCTTTCAGCCTCAGCACGAGGCTGCTGTGTATTCATTGTTGGGAAAAATTTTATCCTTCCTTGTTTGAGGTGGCCGTTTGCTGGAGAGTATATATCTCCAGGATATCTGTAGGCATTGGATTTATAGTTATTGATTTAGCAAATATGAGCCCCTACTGTGTGCCAGGCACTAGAAATAGGAGCAGAATCAGGTCAAACTGCCCCTGCCCTCACAGAGCTGACAGTCTAGCAAGGTAGGCAGATGGACAAACATTCTCAGGAGTGAAGTTGGCATTATACGGTATCATAAAGGAGTTTTGGAAGCTACTTGGCAAGGAATCTTAACATGGTCTGGGGTCAGGAAATACGGAGGTGACACCCTGGAGCCTACAAGTCACCTTACATGTACTGATTTCTTTAATCCTCACAACAGATAAGAAAGTGAAGGCCCAGAGGGTTGAATAGGTTGCCCAAGGTTACATGGCTAGGAAGTGGCAGAGCTGGGGGTTGAACCTGGCTCAGTGTCAGTCTCGTAAGCATCATGCTCTTCAGCCCCACTGGGCTCCCAGGACAGGTGACGTTCAACTGAAACCTGAAAGAGACATTGGTGTCAGGCTAAGAGGTGGAGGAAAAGCGTTTCAGGCAGTGCGAACAGCGCAAAGACCTAAAGCTCTTTCTGGAGAAGCTGAAAGCAGGAGGGTCCTATAGGAAGAGGCTGTGGTGAGAAATGAGGCTGGAAAGGTGGGCAGGGAACAGATCATGAAAGACCTTAAAAGTGGTGGGCTGGGGAGAGCCATTAGATTTTAAGCAAGGAAGTGATATCAGATTTGGTTTGCAGAAAAATCACTCTGGCTGGTGGTTGGAGAATGGATTTAGGATTATTTTGAGGATTAAAAGAACTGGTGGTTACAATAGCTCAGCACAGAGCAAGTAGCTGATTTGTTTCAGCTGCTATTATTATTGTTGTTATTATTTGTTTTTAATGGCCCAGCAGAGGAGATGAGCATGCAAGGGAGACAGAGCAGTAATGCCCAGGGACCCTGGAACAGTAAAGTGTCACAGAAGCGAAAAACGAAGCCTTGGTGAGCACTGTCAAATGCTGCCAAACAATCGAGATTATACCTGAGAAGTTCTATTGGATTTACTGAGTTGGAGATCATTGGTGAACTTGGCCAGAGCAGTTTCCATAGAGTTCAGCATAGTTCCATAGAGTTCAGCAGTTTCCATAGAGTTCAGTTCAGGGGATGTGAACAAAGTCCGACTGCACAGATGTGAAATGTGCACAGTTTCCAGGTGTTCTCAGGCAATATTTATTTAAAACCTAATCCCTTTTTCTGAGTTTTCTGTCCCCCCCCCAAAAAAAAGAGTTTGTATAATACCTGATGTGACTGTGGGGCAGGCACTGGGCTTACGATGGGGACATGAGGATGGATGAAGAACGGTCCTGTCCTCCAGGAGCTTCCATGGGACAGATACAGTTTGATATGAGGGAAGGAAATTCCTGGAGCCGAGAGGGTTGGAATGGACAGGAGGGAAGACTAGGACAGGGCCACATTATGACTGTCATGAGCCCTGGGCACTTTTGCCTTCATAGGCCCCTTCTAAAAAAAAAAAAAATCTAAAATTATACTGTAGGGGGCTTCCCTGGTGGCACAGTGGTTAAGAATCCGCCGGCCAATGCAGGGGACACGGGTTCGAGCCCTGGTTCGGGAAGGTCCCATATGCCGCAGAGCAACTAAGCCCGTGTGCCACAACCACTGAAGCCTGTGTGCCTAGAGCCCGTGCTCTGCAACAAGAGAAGCCACCGCAGTGAGAAGCCCACGCACCACAACGAGGAGTAGCCCCCGCTTGCCGCAACTAGAGAAAGCCTGCACGCAGCAACAAAGACCCAAAAATAAATAAATAAAATACATAAATTAAAATAAATAAATAAAATTATACTGTAGGACTGTGTTGGTATAAAGATGAATGTATTACTCTTATGTACTAAAATGTTTTCTACCACTTAAAAGCTCATTTTCCCCTGCTATTTTTATTTTATTTTATTTTTTAAAATTTTATTTATTTTTGGCTGTGTTGGGTCTTTGTTTTGTGTGTGGGCTTTCTCTAGTTGCAGCAAGGGGGGGCTACTCTTCGTTGCCGTGCATGGGCTTCTCATTGCGGTGGCTTCTCTTGTTGCAGAGCACGGGCTCTAGGCACACGGGCTTCAGTAGTTGTGGCTTGCGGGCTCTAGAGCGTAGGCTCATTAGTTGTGGTGCGTTGGGCTTAGTTGTTCCGCGGCATGTGGGATCTTCCCCGACCAGGGATTGAACCTGTGTCCCCTGCATTGGTGGGAGGATTTTTAACCACGGCGCTACCAAGAAGGTCCCGCCCCTCCTTCTAATTTTAAAGGGAATTAAATCTTTTTCGTAACGGGGAATCTAGGCCCTGTGCCTACCGTGAGTAGTGGACTAGGGTCATGGGGGATAGTGTGAGATCCTTGGGTACCTGGTAATGGAGAGGCAGGAAGGAGACAAACCCTGAAGACTCAGTTCTGTTTAGCACCGACCCCACATCTAAGGCAGACCCCCTAGGCCAACCAGCTCAGGAGAGGGCAAAATTGGGTTCTGGGGGTTGAGAGCTCAGGGGGCTCATGCTGCAAACACTTTCATGGAGGAGGAAGCACCAGTCTCCTTGCTGACAAACCCGCTATGGGCCAAGAGCTTCCCCAGGCGGCTGATGGCAGATGAGACCAGATGGTGGTTCAGTTGGAGCCACCTCACATCAGAGCCCCAGCTGCCTTGGTCTTGTCAAAGCAACCTCATCAGCCTTCTGTCACTGATGCCACTGTCAGGGGGAACAGTTTTGGGAGGTGGCAAGTGGACCTCTCACAGGCTAGGTCCCTGCTTCTGAGAAGGGCTAAGAATCCATTGAGCTGTCAGTTTCCACCGCAAAAGGAAGGATTTTACTCTGTAGGCTTTGGATTAGTGTATATGTGTATGTGAGAGAAATGTGGAGTAGGGATGTGGTTCACTATTGTTTCTTTTCATTTTGTTAAACACTGATTGTCTGCAGAACCAGTAGTGGGTGGGGAGGTTGTGATTTTAAAAGCCCAATTCAGATATTTTTCTTTAGAACATGGCCCCATGCATCTGAGCCCATTCCTGCTGCTAAGCCCAGGAGGTTTGTACTGGCTTGGAATCAGCCATACTCACCCTCCCGTTGCCATGGTGATTCTTGGTAGGGAGTGGGGCAGGAGCTGGATTCAGCTCCCCAGAAAAAAACCAGGACCACACTCCTCCCTAAGCCCCTTCCACAGCCCTCCACTCTCCTCCTCTCCACCCTGCCCCACCTTGTGAGTTTTCCATCTCTTGGCCTTTGTTTGTTTTGGCTTTTGTCAGTCTCTTTCCTCTGGATGGGTTACTGTTTGTTTCCAAACTGTCTGGGGCTGTGCACCGTGCAGACAGTGTCCTGGGCCGCCTCTAGCCCTGATCTGGTTAGAATAAGCCCCTCTCCTTTGTGTGAATCTCCAGACTGACATTTGGAACATCCAAAATAAATCGTGACATTCTGAAGCGAGATGGAAACCACCATTTCCACCCACTCCTGCTGGCACTCTTACCACCTGGATAGAGTTTTTAGAAAATTTCCAGTATTCACTGTAGTGCCCACATAGTGTAGCCCTGAGAAGGAGAAGCAGCATTTACTGAATACCTACTCTATACCAGCCACTGGGCTAGACTTTGCTTGTGTTAAAAATCTGATGGTGAAGGTGATGTTTCCTGCACTAAAATTTAACTGCAAGCTGCTTGAGGGCAGGGCCTAGGTCATCTTTGTAAACCCAAGTATGTAAGACATGGTGGAAGTTCAAGAAAAGTTTGTTGACTGAATAAATGGAGGAAAGGGTACAAAGAAACTTCTTTGCCATAGTAGAGGGTAATGTCAGCAAAGGTGACTGAAGACAGACAAGAAAAAATTCACTGGCAAGCCAATGTGGATGGGTGAGGGTTTCAGAGAATTTTGTGGACATTTATTGCTTGATTTCAAGGAGTCCCATTTGCTCTCTGTCACCAAAAGTACCTTTTGGGAGTAGAGTGGGATGGGCAGAACAGAGTCTTTTAAAAGTTTCCTTTGAAAGGCTTAGACTTAAAATGCAAATGGTCTTGAGAGATTAAACTGTTGATTTGATGCTTATTCATACACACGTGTAAAGGACTGATGAGGAAGCCTTTCTTTTTTATAAATTTATTTATTTAGGCTGTGTTGGGTCTTCATTTCTGTGTGAGGGCTTTCTCTAGTTGCGGCGAGCGGGGGCCACTCTTCATCGCGGTGCGCGGGCCTTTCATTGTCGCGGCCTCGCGTGTTGTGGAGCACAAGCTCCAGACGCGCAGGCTCAGTAGCTGTGGCTCACGGGCCCAGTTACTCTGCAGCATGTGGGATCTTCCCAGACCAGGGCTCGAACCTGTGTCCCCTGCATTGGCAGGATTCTCAACCACTGCGCCACCAGGGAAGCCCAGGAAGCCTTTCTTTCTTTCTTTATTTTTTTTTTATTGGAGTATAATTGCTTTACAATGGTGTGTTAGTTTCTTTTCTTTTTTTTTTTTTTCCGGTACGCGGACCTCTCACTGTTGTGGCCTCTCCCGTTGCGGAGCACAGGCTCCGGACACGCAGGCTCAGTGGCCATGGCTCACAGGCCCAGCCGCTCCACGGCATGTGGGATCTTCCTGGACCGGGGCACGAACCCGTGTCCCCTGTATCGGCAGGCGGACTCTCAACCACTGCGCCACTGGGGAAGCCCTAGTTTCTGCTTTATAACAAAGTGAATCAGTTATACATATACATGTGTTCCCATATCTCTTCCCTCTTGCGTCTCCCTCCCTCCCTCCCTCCCTCCCTATCCCACTCCTCTAGGCAGCAATCCCACTATTGGGCATATACCCTGAGAAAACCATAATTCAAAAAGGAAGCCTTTCTTAAGAACAGGTTTTAGTAAGACTTGTGGAGCCCCTGGGGGTGGTGGAGGGAGCGGGGGAGAGGTGAGAGAGGAAGAAATCACTGGAGATTCAAGGGTGAGAGGAGCTTTGATCATGTGAGGAGGTAGGGGGAGAGGGCTGGGGCCACTGGAGTCGGAGTTTACTTGATACCCGATACCCCTTTGGCTCAGTGAAATAAGCTTGCGGTGCTGACAGGCCCTTCCAGCCCTGGCAACACTGGTCACTTCAGTCAAACTGCCTGCCAGTGGGACAAGGAGACAAGGCCAGTCTGAATTCCTGGGAAGTATGGATTGCAGACCAGTTGAAAGGTGTAGTGTTTTTTTTTTTAACTGTTCTTAAGCAAGTCCAGGCTATCCCAAATGGGTCCATAACACATTGTCTGTCAGAGGTGTCTAGGGATTTAAAACTAGCACATCGATAATATTTTTAGAGGGCTTGAAGGTGCTTGAAAAGCATTTGTCATCTTAGCTTTTGACCCACTGATTTCCTTTGTTTGACATCTGTTGTTCTCGTCCCCTGTGGTCCATATCACTCTCCTGGTACCTACCGCAGCTTCTCTGTGGGGAACCAGCCTCTTTTCACTCTCACTGGATCTTGGTAAAGCTGACTGCCCCTCTAACCCACACACTCTAGAGGTGGACCAGTGGCTGAGGCCCTAGCCAGTCAGCAAGTTGCACCCCCTACTTCCGCCTCAGTGATTGGTTCAGACATGGGCATGTGACCCCGTCAGAGTCCACAGGAGATTTGTTTTCAGGGGCTGCTGGGAAAGAGACTTGCCTTCCTCCTGATGCCGTCTTGCCGCCTCGTGAAGCTTCAGACTGACACCAACACCGTGGAAAGTAGAGCCAAGGGAGGAAGAGGAAAAGAGTCATGATGATGATGTTTGAGTACTGAATGCAGTCATGCCTAAAGCTAGGCCTTTCACTTAAGTGACCAATGAATTCCTCTTTTTAACAGAATTTAAATTGGGTCTTGGGAATAAAAGGAGGGGGGAGTCCACAACTTATACCCATTATCATCCCAAGTGCTCCATTATTTTTGGTGTAAACCTTTTATTGAATATAGAAAGATGTGGTTTTCAGATGTGTGAGTCAGGATTGATGATTTTGTGTGTGTGTGTGTGGTACGCGGGCCTCTCACTGTTGTGGCTTCTCCCGTTCCGGAGCACAGGCTCCGGACGCGCAGGCTCAGCAGCCATGGCTCACGGGCCCAGCCGTTCCGCGGCATGTGGGATCTTCCCAGACCAGGGCACAAACCTGTGTCCCCTGCATCAGCAGGTGGACTCTCAACCACTGCGCCACCAGGGAAGCCCAGGATTGATGAATTTTGACTGTCCTCACCCCTGGACTATACCCACAAGGCATTCAAACCTGTGCAAAATGAGAATTGGGAAAATCACACAAAAAAACACCGTGTTCTGGGTTATTCTGCAGCCTGAGCATCAAGGTGCTTCCTTGGGTCACTTGGACTCCTCCAGAAAGTCTTCTGGCCTAGGGAATACCAGAGCACTCTGAGGTCTGTGAGCAGCAGTAGGTAGATGTGACCAGGGTCCGGGGTTATAAACTATACTGGAGGGTCCTGGCCCACAGGAAAGCCAGAGCTTGGGTCTGTAGCAATAGAAGGAATGAGGGAGAAAGGCACTACCATTTATTAAGTGCCTCCTGCATGATGGGCCTATTGAAATAATTATTTAATCCTCACAATATCCTTTCAAGGCAGATACTATTACCTTTGTTTTATAGGAGAAGAAGGAGGCTTGGAGAGGTGACTACCCAAGGTGAGAAAGCCTGAAAGAGGCAGAGCAAAAGCTGACTAGCTGCAAGGCCGCAGCTAGAGGGGCTGCCTGAGCAAAAGGGATCTGGGCTGGTGGTGTAGGGAGGCTGGAGTGGGCAGCGCCAGCACAAGGCGTGCCAAATGAGCTCCCTCCCCAGGTGAAGACTGTTAGCTCTGCCGTGTCTTATAAGCAGGGGTCACCTGGATGCTGGAGGTGGGACCTCGGGAAGTCTCCATCCCTGCCCCCCCCTCAACGGCCACACTATTAATGAGAGCTTCAGGCTCAGCTCCATTCACCCTTCCAGCTCTGTTACTGCAGACCCAGGAGGTGAGCTCTGAGGTGCACATGGTACTGAATGTGGGGCAGAGAGGGGCGGCCTCTTCCTTCCACCCCCACTGCCTGCTCAGAGCTTGCGCCATCAGCCTTCTCTGATTAAGTTGACTTCTTCTAAACCTTGCATCCAGGGGCTGCCAGCAACCAAATCCCCCCTGATTGAGATGTTCCCTACATCAGAGAATAAACAGCCTCCCCTGTCCAAACAGCTGTGCTGAGCAGCATTCCTGTCTCTCAGCCTGCTCAGCTGGGTGGGGCTACAGCCCTGTGTCTACCTCCAGCAGAGGCCTGGGGGACCTGGTGAGTGGCTGGAAGGGAGAGGGGAGGTGGCCATCTGTCTTCAGACTGCACAGGACATTCCTGTGCCTGAGCCCCCATTTCGCCCCACTGCCAAGCATCTCAGCCTCAGCCACTCCTGGCACAAGCTCTGTGTTTGTAACAGTGACTCTGTGACTTCAGAAGAGGTCAACAACAGGCCACTGTCCCTGGGTTTGGAGCGCCTTCACCCTTGCGCAGAGGCTGCCTGGCGAATTTGAAACTCATACATCGTTCTAGCTAGATCTGAAGGCATCACACCCACATGGCTTGTTTTACAGAGGTGGACATAGCGAGTCAGTGCAGAAGCAGGATGAGGCCCTGGGCCTTTCTTGCTGTCCACTGCCTTGGGATGTTGTGGCTAGAATGACGTGAGGGGCTCTGAGTGACAGGCACGGCCCATGTTGTTGGAGAGGAGCAGAGGTGTTTTCACCCTTTGCCTGTTTTGGAGATCAGGCTTGCGGCTGAGCCATTTCCTGAGGAAGCAAGGCCTCTGGAAAAGCACTGTTCACCAGCCCCTCCTAAATCATCCTGCTGGGAGTGGATCTGGGACAGCAGGACCTGAGTGGGGCTCTGCCACTGTCCACAGTCCAGCGTCCAGTGGAGGCTTGGCCAGGGTGTGGGAGGCGGCCAGGGCCAGAGGGCAGATTACTTGGGAAGGGGGAGCCCCCCAGCACACAGTGTCTGCTTCTCTGCCCTAGGGCTCTGGCCTGGACTGTCGGGGAGGAGAGAGAACAGCCTACCTCAGCCTGTCTGCAGAAGGAATTCCTCTAGGAGCCCCCTCTGGCCGCAGACAGGAGGAGGAGGGAGGCAGACAGGAGGAGGAGGGAGGCAGACAGTGTGGGAGCCCAGGGCAGCCTGAGGGTCTCTGTGGACAGGTGTCTTACTCAGTCTTCCTTGGGCCTATGGCTTTGTCTTCATCTAGCTGCATGTATCAGTGTGGATTCATGTGACTGTTCCATGTTTGTATGTGTGGGTGGCTACATTTCTGGTTGGAGTTGGATTCCTCAGTGGGAAAGTGTATACCTATGTGTTTGTCTGCATGTGTGTATGTCCACCTCTCTGTGTAAGCTCATGTGTGTGGGTATCATCAAGGGAAAGTGTGGGCCTCTGCGTCTTTGCATAGATGAGTAGGTTTACGCCTACCTACAGGTGGAAGTGCACATGTGAGCATTTAGGTTATTTTGGTACAAACATGGACTTGTCTTTGTAGATGTAAGTTTAGGCATATGTGTCTTTGAGAGCATGGACATGTATTTGTCACTAATATGTTGGTGAGTCTCTGAAAGCATGTATGCCTGTCTATTTATACTTGTGCAGAAGCATTCATTCACTCAGTCTTCGATTCATTCATAAAGTGATTTGCTCATTTACTAACAGACATCTTTAAAGTGCTTGTGCTGTGACTGGGCCCAACTGGCACAGGGAAGTTACAGAGGTGTCTAGGGTGGCTCCTAACATTTGAAAGACCCAGAGCAAGAGCACAAATGAAGGCTTATGTTCATGTCTAAATATTTAAATAAGTCAAAACAACAAATGGCTAAATGAAAGACTCAATCCTAATAATTGGAGGGCTGGGTTTGATTTTGAATTCCTAGCTCCTCTGAGTTTTGTGCTGGAACACAGCAACACAGAGCAAGTGGCCCCAGACTCTCCTTCCCCATCCCAGCTCCATCCTGTACCTCGAGGGGCCTCGCATGCATGCGTGACTCCTCACACGTGTCCAAACTCCATGCATATACCCCACCCCTTGGCCACCCTTTGGGCCTAGGGGTGCCCACACCATTGGCAAAGTCTGCCCATATGGCTCTGAGCAGGAAATAATAGGGTCCCATGTACCTGATTTGTAGCCTAGGAGTGGGGCATGGGCTCCCAGTGGGCCCATCCTCTTGACCTCATGGACTTCACACTGTGTGGGATGGAAGGGGCCAGAATAGAGCCAGAGTGTGGCCATCTAAAGGGTAGACCTGGGGATGTCCCTGGCGATCCAGTGGTTAAGACTCCACGCTCCCAGTGCAAGGGGCACAGGTTCCATCCCTGGTCAGGGAACTACGATCCTGCATGCCAAGTGGCATGGCCTAAAAATAAAATAAATAAAATAAAATAAGATTAAAATAAAATAAAAAGGGGTAGACCTGGAGTAAGGACACTTCTTGCCTGTTTCCTCATGGAGCTGTGTCTCTGCATGTCTGCCTGTGTGGTTGTCTGTGTGTGGCTATATATGTGTTTCTCTTTGTCTTGTCTTCTAGAGGGCAGAGCCCACAGATTTTCTCCCACCCTTCCCTCACCTGACTTAGTGAGGACTTAGGGCTGTGAGACAGGCTTGGGTGGTGGGAGGAACACTGACCTATGTCTGAGCCAGTGTCCTGTGCTCAGCTCAGACTCACTCTGTGATCTGGCCTCAGTTTCCTCATCTGTTAGAATGGAGAGGCTGGATGACCATGTCTTTAATTTACAGGCTTGCTTGCTTTACAGAAGGAGTAGGATTGATTTCCTGAGTTAATTACTTTCTAGAAGTTCAAATTGGGAATGCCTAATTGTAGATGGGCTATATTCAGACAGAATCAGGTTTGAATACCAGCTTTGCCATATGAGTTGTGCCTCCTTTGGAGTTACTTGATCTCTCTCAGGGTTGTTGTGAGGATTGAATAAGATAAATGTGTGTAAAGCATTGAGCACCATGCCAGGTTCACAGTAGATGTTCAAAAAACGTTAGCTTCTGTCCTGATATAGGGTCTTTCCAGCTTTCTTACCTTACAAATTCTGTGTTAGTAGACATGTTGACTAACTGAGATAATTGGAGCCACGTGTTTAGGGATTTCTGGTGCTATGTTGGTTGGGGTAGGGGGAGGACAGTTGGGTGAGAAAGTCTGGCCCTTTCTTAAGTGCCTTCTAAGAAGCCGCTAACTCAGATCTGTGTGTGAGACGCTCCCTCCACTCCATTCTCTGATGTGGACCCTTGACATTTTCTTAGTCTTACGAAAAGCACTATGAAACACAGATTCAATGCCCTCTTCTGACCTGATTCTTCCCTGAGCCCATCCCTGGTGTCACAAGACGCTGAGCTAAATAGGATCAGGCCACAGGGAAGAGCTGGGTCAGGTAAGGCCTCAGGCTGCCTGACATGTCTGGGCCTGTCTGACCAGCCCCAGTAATGGGCAGACCCCTCTAGGCGGAGGGCACCTGTCTTCCATGATTGATACTCCTGGGAGGGTATCACTGTGCTCCTGGCGCAAGTGGCCTTAGGATCCTGGAGTACTGGGGAGACTGGGGAGACCTCCAAAACCCCTGTCCCCTCAAGTCTTCTAGAATGGCTGAGTTCCAGCAGGAATAATACGGAGAGGGCAGGTGACAGCGTCTGTCAGCCAGGGCAGGTGGGGGTGACCATCTTGGGAATCCCCTGCAGCCTGTGAAAACTGGCAGCTCTTGGGCTCTCCTGAAATATCCCTGACCTGGAGGGAATGAGGGAGGGGTCTAGGGCCTAGCCAGGGTTGCTGAATTGAGAAATGCTCTGAGTATGAGCTCAGGGTGGCTAAGGCCCTGAGGGAGGCCTTCAAGGAGAGGGTCTGCCCTAGAGGTCATGCTGGCCATCCCTCTGACTCCCCACACAATGGGTGTTGGAGAATTGGTTTGATGATTTCCCAGCTCCAGGGATGACCGGGAGGTGGGAGCAACTTAACCTGCAAAAGTCCTTATGGGGGTTATTTTGATATCCCCCTATCATCACTGGGCTGCTCTATTTGGGGCCAGAACTGGGAATTTTCCTCTTTAAGAAAAAATTGAAAACAAGGGCGCAAGTGGGTTGAGTCCAAAGTAATGTGTTTAAGGAAATTTCTGCTTCATGCTGGCTAGGACAGGGAATGTCTGGTCAAAGAGCTGCTGACAGCCAGGGTCTCTGTAAGTAAACAGACTGCCTCCGATGGCCTCCCGGAGCTCATTTCCCTCAGCAGTGTGCGAGGAGGATGATGTCACCGGAGCAGGGCCTCCTGGTCATGGAGTTTGTTGGTGAGCAGGATGGAGGCCCAGTTATTGCTGGTGGTCTAGCTGCTGCTTCCCAATTACTGCAAACAGCTGCTTCCCATACAAGCCGTTCTGACACCCTCCTACACATACTCATCTGTGACAGGACTCCAGCCATATCTATGACCCCACAGCCGGGGGTGTTCCTGGGGAAACTCGGGATTAACTGTGAAGTCCCCAGCTTCCATGCAAGGCCTCTTCTTCAACCAGAGCTGGGCCTCCTCTGGTCTATGGAGAGGGGTACCTAGGTTGGGTTCAGTTACAAGGAGTGGCCTCTGGAATTACAGGCCCATGTCCTGCCCCCGTGGTGAGCAGGCAGTGGCAACATGCACCACCACCTGTCTCCTGGGGCCAGACAGCCAGGTCCATTGGGGGAGTTTCCATGAGCGAGGGCCCAGGTCAGGGGAGGCTGGGAAGTGGGGTGGGGAGGAAGCCACAAAGCTCTCTCTGTGTTTCCTGCACAGGCTCTTCCTAAGCACAGCAGTCACCACGTGAGGCTTTTATGGGGTTTGGAAGCCCTGCAGCAGAGTTGCTGAGGACTAGCTGCCAGAGGTTGGGTCATGCTCTGTAGCTTTCCCCCTATTCACCCTGTACCACCCTCACTTTACCTCCTGGCTGGGCAGTGGGGAGCAGTGAGCTTCCAAGTAGGCAGGTGGCCAGAAGCTTCTTGGGGGTGGGCCACGGCTTTTCATTTCTTTGTGTCCCCCAGAATCCTGACTTTACAGGGGACTTATCAGTCACACAGACCCACCCCACAGAGCAACCAGTCCACCTAAAGCCTACTTGACCTACCTCAGGCTGACTGAAAACCTCAGACTGGGACTTCCCTGGTGGTCAAGTGGTTAAGAATCTGCCTTCCAATGCAGGGGACGCAGGTTTGATCCCTGGTTGGAGAACTAAGATCCCACATGCAGTGGGGCAATTAAGCCCATGCACCGCAACTACTGAGCCCGTGCACTCTGGAGCCCACGCACCACAACTAGAGAGAATCCCATGCGCTGCAACTAAAACCTGACACAGCCAAAAATAAATAAATAAACAAACCCCCAAACAAGCAAAAAAACCCTCAGATTGACCGGCAAGCTGACAGAAGACTCACTGCCTGCCTGATGTGCAGCTTGACTAACGAATAAGTCTACTTATTCAACAAATAATAATCGAACACCTTGTTTGTGCCCAGTTATGCTGGGTGCAGGGGATATAGTGAACAAGACAGAAAAGGTTCCTGCTCTTAGGGAGCTGACAGTAAGTAAACAAAACAATGACAGAGTGTGGTATATATATTATGAAGGAAGTAAACAGGATTCTGTGGGAGAGAGTATCCATCAGGCTCTACCCTGCATATAATGGTCAGAGAGAACCTCCCTGACACATAATCTGAGAACTGGGGGATGAGAATGAGAAAAAAAACACAAAAAGAGGGCTTCCCTGGTGGCGCAGTGGTTGAGAGTCCGCCTGTCGATGCAGGGGACACGGGTTCGTGCCCCGGTCCGGGAAGATCCCACATGCCGCGGAGCGGCTGGGCCCGTGAGCCATGGCCGCTGAGCCTGTGCGTCCGGAGCCTGTGCTCCGCAATGGAAGAGGCCACAGCAGTGAGAGGCCCGCTTACCGCAAAAAAAAAACACACACACACAAAGAGCCTGTGGAAGAGCTTTCCAGATAGAATGAAAAGCAGTGCCGAGGCCTTGAGATGAGGAAGAGCTTGGTGTTATCTTGGAATAACCAGAAGACCAATTTGACTGGAACATGGTGAGCAAACAGGGCGGCATGTAGATGAGGTTGAAGAGGAGGCCAGAGCAGACCAGACAGGGCCTTGTAAGCCTCAGTAAGAATTTAGGTTAGGTGTGAGGGGAAGGCCCTGAGGACTTTAAGCAAAAGCATGACACATACTCAAGAAGAAATAGATAACCTGGATAACACGCTTATCTACTATAGATATTGAATTTATAGTTTCAAATCATCCCACAAAGAAAACTTCAGACCCAGATGCCTTTACTGGTGAATTCTCCCAAACATTAAAAGAAGAAAAATTACCAGTTTTATATAAAATCCTCCAGAAAATTGAAAAGGAAGGAATACTTACCAACTCATTCTGTGAGACTAGCATTACTCTGATACCAAAATGAGATAAAGACATGCCAAGAAAGCAAACTACAGACCAATATGTGTCATAAACATAAATGCAAAAATTTAATCAAAATTCTAGCAAAGTAAACACAACAATACATAAAAGGATAATTCATCATGACCAAGTGGGGTTTACTCAGAAATGCAAGCTTGGAGAAATGTTTGAAAATCAATTAATGTAATTCAAAATATTAACAAACTGAAAAAAAAATCACCTCAGAAGATGCAGGAAAATGATTTAACAAAATCCAATATTCATTTTTGGTAAAAACCCTCAGCAAAGTAGGAGAAGAAGGGAAGTCCCCCAATCTGGCATCTGTGAAAAACCGAAGGCTAACACATAATAGTTAATGGTTAAAGACTGAATACTTTGCCTCTACAATTAGGAATGAGGCAAGAATGTCTGTTCTTACTACTTCTGTTCAACATTGTACCAGAGGTCCTAGCCAGTGCAATATAGCAAGAAAAATTAATAAAAGGAGAAGAGGGACTTCCCTGGTGGTGCAGTGGTTAGGAATCCACCTGCCAGTGCAGGGGACACAAGTTCGATCCCTGGCGTGGGAAGATCCCACATGCCACGGAGCAACTAAACCCGTGTGCCACAACTACTGAGCCTGCTCTCTAGAGCCCACAAGCCACAACTACTGAGCCTGCGTGCCACAGCTACTGAAGCCCACGTGCCTAGAGCCTGTGCTCCTCAACAAGAGAAGCCACCTCAATGAGAAGCCCACGCACCACAACGAAGAGTAGCCCCCGCTCGCCACAACTAGAGAAAGCCCGCGCACAGCAACAACGACCCAGTGCAGCCAAAAATAAATAAATTAATTTTTTTTAAAAAGGAGAAGAATAACTGGGTCATATGGGAGGTATATGTTTAACTTTTTGAGAAATTGCCAACGTTTTCCAAAGTGTTTACACTATTTTACATTCCCACCAGCAGTGTAGGAGAATTATAGTATTATATATATAGCATGTGCCACATGCTTTCTAACACTTGGTATGGTCAGTCTTTTAATTTTAGCTTTCCTAAAAGTGGATGTGTAGTGGTATCTCATTGTATTTTAATTTACATTTCCCTGATAACCAAGGAACATCTTTTCATGTTCTTATTTGCTATTTGTATATCTTCTTTGGAGAGTGTCTGTTTAAAGTTTTTTGCTCATTAAAAAAAATTTTTTTTTCTGTCTTCCTATTGAGCTGCATATATTTTAAAATATATTCTAAATACAAATTCTTTCTTCATGTATTCTAGGCCTATTCTTTCTCCATGTATTCTAGGTCTGTAAAGAGGTTTTTAAAAAATATGTTCTAGATACAAGCCCTCTGTTGGATATATGTTTTACAAATATTTTCTCCAAATGGTGGCCACCTTTTTATTTTCCTAGTGGTTTCTTTTACAGAGCAAAAGTTTTAAATTTTAATGAAGTCTAGTTTATTGCCTTTTTCTTTTATTGTTAGCAGTTTTTGTGTCATATCTGAGAACTGTGCCCAACTCAAGGTTATAAAGATTACTGATGATTTCACAGGTGTATACATATGTCAAAACTTATCCAATTGTATACTTTAAGTGTACGGTTAATTGTATGTCAACTATACCTCAATAAACTTGTTCAAAAAAACTGCAACCTGATCTAATTTTTTAAACTCATTCTGGCTACTGTGAGGAGAAGGGACTCGGGCGAGGGGGGTAAGAGTAGAAACTGGTGGTGGTTAGGAGGCTGCTACAGTCATCCTGGTAAGAGATGCTGGTGACCGTGGAAATGAAGAGGCGTAGACATATTTGAGAAACATTTTGAGACCTAAATAACAAGACTTACTAACACATAAGATATGAGAGACGTGGAGAAATCTAGGATGGCTACCACATTTCCAACTTAAGTGTTGAGTGGCTGGAGATGCCTGGCCAGGGAGATTTGGGGGTGGAGATGGGAGTGGAACCAAAGTCCTCTTTTCAGACGAAAAAGGGTCTGAAACCCTTCATGAAAAGGGTCTGGGTGGAGATAAAATTTGGAGGGTATTAGCAAATAAATGGTTTTTTTTTTTTAAAGATTTTTTTTGATGTGGACCATTTTCAAATTCTTTATTGAATTTGTTACAATATTGCTTCTCTTGTTTTTATGTTTTGGTTTTTTGGCCATGAGGCATGTGGGATTTTAGCTCCCCGGCCAGGGATCGAACCCACACCCCCTGCATTGGAAGACGAAGTCTTAACCGCTGGACCGCCAGGCAAGTCCAATAAATGGTCTTTTAAAGCCACGTGAATGGATGAGATCACATAGGAAGAGAGAATAGACGAAGAAGTCTGAAAACTGAGACTTTGGGCATTCCAACACTTGGAGATTCCCTGAAGGAGCCAGTAAAGCTCATCAGGAAGGAACAACTACAGCAGTACCCAACCATATTAATTTCCTATCGCTGCTGTGACAAATACCACAAACCGGTGGCTTAAAACAACCAGAAGATTGTTATCTCAGTTCTGGAGGCCAGAAGTTCAAAATCAGATCACTGGGCTGAAATCAAGGCATCAGCAGGGCCGTACTCCTTCTGGAGGCTCCAGGGGACAATGCATTTTGTGACTCTTTCGGCTTCTGGCAGCTGTTGGCATTCCCTGACCTGAGGCCTCATCACTCCAATCTCTGTCTCTGTGGTCACTTACTTTCTCCTCTCCTGTCCACTTCAAATCTCCCTCTGCCTCACTCTTCTAAGGACATTTGTCATAGGATTTAGCATCCACCCAGAAAATCAAGGATGATCTCCCCAGGGGACTTCCCTGGTGGCACAGTGGTTAAGACTCCGTGCTCCCAATGCAGGGGACCCGAGTTCAATCCCTGGTCAGTGAACTAGATCCCACATGTATGCCGCAACTAAGTAGCCTCCCTGCTGCAACTGAGACCCAGCACAACCACAGATTGAAAAAGAAAGGAAGATCTCCTCATCTTGAGATCTTTAACTTAATTATATTCATAAAGATCTTTTTTTCCCCCCAAATAAGTGACATTCTTAGGTTCTGGGGATTAGCATGTGGACATATCTTTTGGGAGCCATTATTCAACCCACTGTACCAACAGGCTGACAGACTAAAGGAGTGACTAATTGAGTAATGCAAGATGGCAGAACTTCCTGTGCCTGGAAGAGGGACCAAGGAAGTCGAGTATAGGGCACAGAAGCCTAGGCTAGAGATTTAGGACTGAGGCTGCTGTTAGCTTGATCATGTGTGTGGGAGTGTGTCATGGAGAGGGGAAGTACTGCACACAAGAATTTCCCAACCTGGGCTTCCCTGGTGGCACAGTGGTTAAGAATCCGCCTGCCAATGCAGGGGACATGGATTTGAGCCCTGGTCCGTGAAGATCCCACATGCTGTGGAGCAACTAAGCCCGTGCACCACAACTACTGAGCCTGCGCTCTAGAGACTGCGAGCCACAACTTCTGAGCCTGAGTGCCACAACTACGGAAGCCCGCATGCCTAGAGCCCATGCTCCACAACAAGAGAAGCCACCCAATGAGAAGCCCACGCACTGCAATGAAGAGTAGCCCCTGCTCGCTGCAACTAGAGAAAAGCCCACGCACAGCAACAAAGACCCAACGCAGCCAAAAAAAAAAAAATTAAAATGAATAAATTAATTAAAAAAAAATTTCCCAACCCTCCCAGACCTGACTCAGCATCTGGCAGGGGCCATCCACGCAGGAGCCAACGTGACCGTTAGATTACAAATCTGTTCATATCACACTCCAGTGTGTTCAACAGTTTCCTGCAGCTTTAGGCCAAAGACAAATATTCTCACCTGCCTACAAAGTCCAAGGGTCTGGCCCCAGCCCACCTCTGCAGCCTTGTCTCATACCTTCCTCCCCTGCTATCTGCCTCCAGACACGCTGGCTGCCTCTCGGTCACCTTGCCTCCTGTCGTAGGGCCATGGCCTATGGTTTCCCCTGCCTGGAAGGCTCTTCTCCAACTCGCTTCATGAAGTTCGCATCCACTAATGCTTCAGATCTCAACCCAGATGTCTCTTCTTCAGGGAATTCATCCTTGGGTCCCTGCTCCAGGTCTTACTAATGTGTAATACAATTTCTCATGGCTCCTTGTACTCATCTTCCATAGCACTGTCAAAGTTTACAGTTATGTACATATTTGTAATATTATTTTATTAGTGTTTGTCTCCACCACTAGATCATAAGGGAGGGTTTGTATAACTCACCACTCTATCACAAGTGCCTTGTCCACTGCTTGGCACACAGAAGGAGTGTGTGGTGGTTTTAAAACATGTCTGCAAATTTTTTGACACCCTTCCCAGCAAGGGATAGAGTCTAATTGACCTCCCTTTAAATATGGGCTGGTCTAATGACTTGCATCTAGTTAACAGAATGTGGCAGAAGCAATGCAGTATGACATCTAAGGCTAGGCTATAAAAGGTAATATGGTGGGCTTCCCTGGTGACGCAGTGGCTGAGAGTCCGCCTGCCGATGCAGGGGACACGGGTTCGTGCCCTGGTCCGGGAAGATCCCAGATGCCGCGGAGCGGCTGGGCCCGTGAGCCATGGCCGCTGAGCCTGCGTGTCCGGAGCCTGTGCTCCACAACGGGAGAGGCCACAACAGTGAGAGGCCTGCATACTGCAAAAAAAAAAAAAAAAAAAAAAAGGTAATATGGTTTCCTCCTGGCCTGATTTCTTTTTGAATGCTCTGTTTCATAACAAGCTGCCATGCTGTGAGTATGCCTAGGCTACATAGAGAGGGCACATGTAGGTGCTTCAGTTAAAAGCCCCACTGAGAATTTAGCTAACAGCCAGTATCAACTGGCAGACATGTACTGAGGGAGGCTTTGAGATGATTCCAGCCTCATCTGCCATCTGACTGCAACCACATGAGAGACCCTGCAACCCTAGCTGAGCCCAGTTACTCCTAGAATGGTGACAGATGAAAAAATAAATGATTGTTGTTATTATTATATGTCACTAAGTTTTGGGATGATTTGTTACATAGCAGTAGATTGGAACAGGGTCCAATAAGTACTCATTGAATGAGTAAATGTGGAGAGGTCTGGTTGAAGGAATATTGCCTGTGCTTTAGCTCGGTGTAAGTTTTGGTCGACAACTCTCAGTTTTTCCTTCCCCAGGAGACCCTGGAGATCCTGGAAGCCCCAATCCAGAAGTCTGTACTCCTTGTACTTACCCAAGAGGAAACTCGCAGAAACTCTGTTCAAGGCAGAGAACATGGCAGGGCCATCAAAAATTAGCTCTGGCAAGAACCTCAGAGAGCATTCATGTCATTGGGCATTCTTAATCTTGGGCCCATGCATGGTTTCAGGGGAGCAAAAACACATTTCCTCTGTGTGTGTATTTTCCTGGGGAAAGGGTCTCTAGGCTCTAATTTTTATCAAAATTTTTAAAAGCCTGTGTCTCCAAGGTGTTAAGAACTACTGATTTAGCACAACGATCTCAATTTCTGGTTAAGAAACTGAGAATGCTTCATTTTCTCATAAAAAGGTGGACGAGGTACCGTAAATAAGCTTCATTCTGCAAACAATTCTGGATAAAAGAAAAAAAACCCAACTTTTTTTAATGCACTGATGAGCTGGCAAGAAAGTGAGGAATACTCAGGCCAAAAAACTCAAGAATCCAAAGAGGTAAGTTGAGCTATTTTATTTGTTTGTTTGTTTATATTGTGGAGATCTCTCTCTCTCTCCCTCCCTCCCTCCCCCACCCACACTTTCTCTCTCTCTCTCTCTCTCTCTCTCTCTCTCTCTCTCTCTCTATCTCTCTCTCTCTCTCTCTCTCTCTATATATATATATATATATATATATAGTGAGATCTACCCTCTTAACAAATTTTTAACTGTACAGTACAGTATTGTTAACTATAAGCACAATGTTGTACAGCAGATTCCTAGAACTTTTTCATCTTGCACAACTGAAACTTTATCATTTTTATTTTATTTTATTTTATTTTTTATTTTTTTTTTTTTTGGCATTACGTGGGCTTCTCACTGCTGTGGCCTCTCCCGTTGTGGAGCACAGGCTCTGGACGCGCAGGCCCAGCAGCCATGGCTCACGGGCCTAGCCGCTCCGCGGCATGTGGGATCTTCCCGGACCGGGGCACGAACCCGTGTCCCCTGCATCGGCAGGCGGACTCTCAACCACTGCGCCACCAGGGAAGCCCAATCATTTTTATTTTTTAACTCAGTAAACTTGAACTTGGTCGTATGGGATGGGGTGATATGAGAGAAACCAGTGATATATTAGTAACTGGCTCTCCAAAAAACCAAAGTACCCTGTTTTTAGTGTTTGCTGATTTCCACAGTGTAGATACTCTCACCATAGCCAATTTCAAGCTCTCAATGGTACCAAGAACTGACATGCGAAATTCCTAAATATTGGTTCTTCTGAGCTGGTAGGAGCCAGTTCCAGCACACTACTGCAAGAAACTCAAGCCTCCTCTAAGGTTGGAAGTCTGATAAGACCTTCCTCACATAAGATTGGGACTTCAGTGAATGAATGAACCAGATGGAAGCACCACCACATCCCAACAGACTGAAAAGAAAAATGCCCATCTTAATTTCCCTTTTCTCAGGAGAAAATAAAGTAGTCCTTGCAAATTCACAGTATAAGCCATACCTATGTCATTTGAAGCCCAAATTCATACTACTTAGGTGGTCTGAAAAATTTCAGTCCAGCATTTAACTTAAATTGGGCCCAGTCTGGTTAACACCATAAGCATCTGGCAAATCAAATGCAAACCCTCTTGGAAAAACCCACCTTCACCCCAGGCCTCAAGAATTCCCACAGAGAAAGCTCCAAAGAAATAGTAGCTCCTAGCTGAAGATCACAAAACACGCAAGGGAACAACAGATGGTGGAAACAAGTCTATGCTGACTTCAGATATTGGAATTATCAAATAGTATAAAATAACTATGTTTAAAATGCTGAAAGAGTAGAAGAGAAGCTTAAAAATTTGAACAGGGAACAAGATACTCTTAAGAAGGACCAAGTATATTTGAACAAGAAATAGAATGTCCCTCTAGAAATTTAAGATATTGTTACTAAATCTACAAATTCAATGGTTGTGTTTAATAGAAGATTAGATACAATTGAATATATCAGACACAATAAAATTATAAGTGGAAGATAGACCTGAAGAAATTCTCTAAAAGGCAGCACAGAAAAATAAAAAGATGGAATATATGAAAGAATAGTTAAAAGACATGGAGGATAGAGTGAGATGGTCCAAAATACATATAATCAGAGGTTTCAGAAGGAGAGGAGAGAGATTATGGGACAGAAGTAATATTTGAATAGTTAGTGGCTGAGACTCATCCAGAAATCCATCAATTCATGCAATCAAGAATCTTGGTAAATCCTCAAAAGAATAAATAAAAAGAAATCCACAAGTCGACATATCATAGTGAAGCCGATTACCAAAGACAGAGAAAGTCTTAAGGTCAGATTATTTTCAAAGTAGTGACAATTAGACTAAAACAGCTGATTTTTTAATAGCTGGAAGATAGTAGAATTATATTTTCAATGTGCTGAGAGAAAATGACTGTCAGCCAAGAATTCTAAAACTAGTGAAAAGATATTTTAAGAATAAGAAACAATAATGACATGATGAGATGAACAAAAACATATTTGCCACCAGCAGGCAGAAAGAAAGTGATTCCAGATGGAAGGAATTAAAGACAAGAAGGATTGCAGAGCAAAGAAAGTGGTATCTATATGAGTAAAAACAAATATTGTATAAACAATACTAACAGTGTCTTGTAAGCTTAAAAAAAGATAAAATTCAAATACATAAAAGTAATATATAAGCTAAAAGAGGGGTGATTAGAATTAGTTCTAACGTCCTTGCTTTATTTAAGAAAAAATAGAAGATACTGGTTAACTTCAGACAGGCAAAATAAGCATATTAAAGTTTCCAGTATAACCCCTAAGAGTAGCAAGAAAAAAAAAAAAGGTATAATTTGCAAACCAGTAAAGGAGAAAAATGGAATAAGAAAAACTAATCAAGAAAACAAGAAAGAATAGAAAAAGAAATCGAGAAAAGGCAGGAAAAATACAAATTAATAAGGTAAAGTACATATACGTACACACATAAACATATATATAAATGTATGTGTGTGTATGTATCAGTATTTCAATAAATGTACATGGACTAAATGCTTCAGTTAGAAGAAAAAGATTGCCACACTAGACAAAGCAAATGAATCCACCTATAAGCTGTTCATAGAGGCATATCTAAAACATAATACAGAAAGATTGAAAGTAAAAGGATGAAAAAAATCTGCCAAATACTAAGCAAAGGAAGATTGATATATCTATATTAATTTTAGTCAAAATAGACTTTGACAAAAAAAGCATTATGAGAGATAAAAGGGTCACTTCATAATGATTAAAAAGTCCAATTCATCAATAAGATGGAATAATCTTACATTTATATACACTTAGTAACATAACTTCAAAATAAAGCAAAAAGAAAAATCAAGGAAAGCAATATAAAAACAAATTCACAATGCAGTGGGAGATGTTAACACACCTCTCTCAGTAACTGATAGATCAAGCAAACAATCAGTAAGAATTAGGAAAGTGGGGTCCAGAGGGGAAGTGACAGATGTTCCTTCATCCTTGCACAAACATTGAGTGCCTGGATGTCCCAGATACCACAATTATATGCTTTGCCAGAAAGAAAAAATGCTTTTAGTACTTTTATGAGTGAGAATTTTAGTCCCATTTTATAAATTGGGAGGCTGAGAGACATGGAGAAGTTATATAACTTGGGTAAGATGCTCTTCCTCAGAAATTTTTAATGTCAAATCCTACTGCCTTACACAGCCTTTGACCTTCCTACTTGTGGACAACCTTAATCCCCTTATATCTCCTCCTGGACTTGAACTTCCTGGAGACCTCTGGTCCAGTCTTTTTAGCCCCTCTCATCACTCTTCCTTCTTTCCCAGCCTGAACCTCTGGAGGGTCATTTGAATCCCTCCCTCCTCAGTATCCCTGATTCCCTTGCATCCCTATCCTCTTGGGCTCAGCCCATCCTTGTATTATGCCTGGAGCCCACCTTCTCTGCTCCTGAGACTGGCTAGCTTGCTGAGCCCTGCTGGAGAAAGATGCCCATCTCTACAATTTCTCCCAGTTCCTGGATCCCAGTCTCCCCATTAATTCTGGGATCTTGATCCATCAGCTTTACTCACCCCCATATCTATAAGACCTCATTTTCTCGGCTCTTTCTCCTTAGCCTAACAACTTGCTCAAGTCTCTTCCATTCTAAAAAGGATCTTCTCCTCCTCTTTCCGGCCACCATGTAACCTCTTTGCTCCTCTCCACATCCAAGTTTCTCCAAAGAGTAATTAACAATATGTCCACTTCCTCATTCTTTGTAAGCTGGCTTCATCCCCCATCACCCCACTGAAACTTTTCTTTCTAAAACTACCAAGAATCTACTAATTACCAAGTCCAAGAGATATTTTTCATTCTTGTTAGAACCTGGGCTCCCCAGGCCTCAATAGCCTTAGGATCAAATGGACCTACATGAATAAAAATGAAACAATAAGCACCAAATTTCACCCATTCTTTGCATCTACCTGCTGAGGTAGGTGAGGAGACCGTCTGGTCCACCCACGTACTTCTGAGAGTCCACAGGCCATTGCTCCTATTGACTCACAAATAGCCTGATTCAGTAGGGCATGTCTGTGGCCCTACCTTTTCCTGCTTTGGTTGAGGCAAAGAGCCCTGTAGAGGGGGAAATGCTTCTCTTTGCTTTATGAGTTCCCAAAGCAGATTTGTTTGCTCCTACATTTTTTTCTTTACACTCTTTCCCTTGGTAGGACTCAGACAAGTCCAGTGGGCTAAATTAGGTGTTGAATCTGAATGCAGACTCAGAAGTGAGTTCAAATTCTTCATCCTCCCACTCGCCCTGCTTGCCCTAAGCACTAAGGTGTTTCCTCTGGGTCAAGTTCATACACTTGAGTTCTTCCTTCAGTGAAGCAGGCCCTGCTGCTTGGCTGCTCAATGGCTATTCCCCCTTCCTTTTGCCTAACAGCCCCTGACCTTATTCAGGTACCTACTTTCCTCTGAGAACTACTTTAGGGAAAGTAGTTCCAGGCCTAGCCCCAAGGGGAGAGTCACCATTAGTCTATTGTCATCGAAGTAGTCTCAGGCCCCCCAGCTAGTGATTGTTTTAAGCATGGACTTCTTCTAAATGTCCCATTTCCATGAGGCTGAAAAACTGAGGCTCAGGGTCACTAAGTTCAAACAGTGTCTTCAGGGTAAAAGCTGATTTCATTGCTTAGAATCCACTGCCCTCTCAATTCTAGCTTTTGTTTCTTTCTGGCCTGAGTATTCCTTCATTGCCAGCCAGGATGGGTTTTCACACAAAATTGCACTCTTTCCTGGCTTCTTCCTCCTCCCCTATTATCCTGCTTCCCCTTCTCCCTACCTGGTTTCTCCTGGGAACATTTCTTTACTAAATCATCTTTACTGAATCTTCATCTCAGAATTTGCTTCTGGGAGAACCTGACCTATAGCATGGATTACTTTAAGAATCTGATGAAAGTTATGGACCTTGTCCCCAGAAAAATACACATACACACATTCAAAATGTTATGCTCCCCCAAAGTCATCTGTGGACCCAAGATTAAGAACTCTGGATAAAATGATCTTTGGGGCCCCTCCATAGCTAACTTTGCTGTGTCTCTGGGTGGGTTTGAGGAGCTTAGCTTTGAGTTTCTGAATTGAGGCTTTCAGGAGTGTGGGATCCAACATCCCTTTAGTGGATTTCTTTTCTGTCAGATTCTTAGTTGAGAGTTTCTGTTGCTCTCAACTTAAAAAAAAATTTTTTTTTGCCACACCACACAGCTTGCGGGATTTTTAGTTCCCCGACCAGGGATTGAACCTGGGCCCTTGGTAGTGGGAGTGCGGAGTCCTAACCACTGGAGCGCCAGGGGAATTCCCTCAACTAAGAACCTTGATAGAGACACTGCCGCATGCTGCATCTTCTAGCACCTCCTGACTCTTCATTGTCCCCAGCACACCATACGGGTTTTACTAATGCTGTCTTCTCTGCCCAGAGTGCCCTTCCTCTTCCTTTTTGTCCAATTGCCATTCATTTTTACACTCAGCTCTGACACCACCTCTTCCAGGAAGACTTCCCCGAGAGTCACTCTTGGGAGGATGCCCCAGAGGGATCCCAAGACAGGTGGCCCACACTACCCATGCAATGATCTAGTTTTATGGGGATCTGTTTATGAGTTCACCTCCCTATCTATGGGGTAAGTTTCTCAAAGTTAAGGACTGTGCTTCATTCTTTTCTGTACCCCCAGTACCTATTTCAGGGCCTGGTACATAGTAGAAACTAAAAATATTTGTAGGATGAATGAATGAATACCGGTAATTTGTGGTGGAGACAGGGCTTAAACCAGTTTTTCTGGCTTCGAAGCCTCTGCATTTTCCACCTTAGATACCAGGGGCTGGGGGCAGGCTTGTTTGGGATTAAAGTTTTTTCCAGCTCGGTAGTCCCCTGTTCCCTATGGCCTTGCTGAGGCTGTTGATGCTTCTCTAGAGGCCACAGCCCAGCCCAAGCATCCTAGGGCCTCCCTGTGCCCACACTTAATGTGCCTTCAGCTGGAAAACAAACCTGGGCAGGAGAGCACTCCCTGAGGCCCCTCTGGTGGCCCCAGTCTGGTAACTAAGCTGTCCCCTCCTCCTTCCTGACTTTTGTGCTGGGCCCCCGCACCACGCTCCTGTACCTTCCTCCCTCTCCTTCCCTTCCTCTGGCCAGGAGCCTGGGACCCCAGCTGTGAGTCAACCCCAGAACAGGGTGTCCAGCCTCTTCTTCCCATGGCCAAAGTCACCCACGGGGGCTCTAGCTCTCTAACCCCCCGCCTGGTCGCTGCCCCTTTGAGAACCTGGGGTCCAGGGAGGCCGAGGGCTCCAGTCTCTGCTGGGGAAACTGGACTCTGGCTGAAGCCCCCAGGCAGGGGCTGCGCTGCCCCGGAGAGAAGTTGTCCTCCTGCCTGTGTCCAAGGCCGGCTCTGGGGGTGAAGGCATCCCCGGGAGAAGCGAGCTGTTCTCCACTCTGCCACCCCCTCCCCAGGCTCCTGGCTCTCCAGCTGTCTTCCTCCTCTGGGCTGTGGGACCTTCTGCAAATCCCCTCTCCTCAGGATGAGGAAAGCAGATGGCACTCTCCCCCACCAAGGCCCCCAAGCGTCCTCCCACCTCTCCCGGCAGCCATCTGGCTCTCTGCTCGTTTCATTCTCCCGTGGCCGCGGCCCTTCTCCGCAGTGACAGGTGACGGGAGCAGGGTGCCCTCCACCCCTAGCCTCACTCTCCGGGGCCTGTGTCTGGGGAGGGGAGGCCGGGTCCCCCTGTGGAGGACCTGGCCGCCCAGCAGCGGGGACACCGGGGCAGGTTTGCCGGGACCCGGCCTCTGGCTGGGACGGGCCGGTGGCTCAGAGGCGTCTGTCTGTGGGCAGGGCCGGCTCGTAAAGTCACGGCGCACCTGCAGGACCCCTCACCTGCCTTTTCAGAGTGCTCTCCCTCCACCCCGACAGTGGCTCTCAGGCATCCCTGGGGGTCATATTTTCAGAAAAATGGGCGTGTGGCGCCCTCGCTCATCAAGGCAGCAGCCGGCGCCTGGCAAGAGTCCCCTTAGGAGGGGCTTTCCCCTCAGAGCAGCGGTTCTCAGCTGCGAGTGAGAATCACCTGAGCGCTTTTTTTTTTTTTTTTTTTTTTTTGCGGTACGCGGGCCTCTCCCGTTGCGGAGCACAGGCTCCGGACGCGCAGGCTCAGCGGCCATGGCTCACGGGCCCAGTCGCTTCGCGGCACGTGGGATCTTCCCAGCAGGGGCACGAACCTGTGTCCCCTGCATCGGCAGGCGGACTCTCAACCACTGCGCCGCCAGGGAAGCCCACCTGAGCGCTTTTAAAAACCACCGATGTCCCGGCCGCACCCACACCGGTTGAATCAGCACCGCCGAGGAGGAGCGCTGCAGGGTGGGCCTTAAAGCTCCCGGATGGTCCAAACGGGCGGCATTTGAGCCTCACAAGGACGCTGAAAGACAGGTACTGTCGTCATCCCCACCATACAGGCGGGGACACTGGGCTCCAAGAAGTGAAGCCACTTGACCGGGGTCAGAGGGCAAGTGGGAGGGGTAGGACTGGAGTCCCAAACGGGAGGGGCGGGTGGCCCCCCTGCTGACCATGGATCTGGGCTTCCACGGGGGCTTCGAGTGGGACCACGAGGTCTTAGGCTGGCCCAGGAGCCTGGGCCTCGGGCTGACTCAAGAGCTGGCCCTGTCTCCCCACAAATGCGGAGACATTTCTGCCACCTCCTTCTCCAAAGCTTTGGGCTGGGCCTCCTCCAAGCCCCAGACCGCGGTGGGTCACTTCCACTCACCCAGGCTGGTCCTCTCACTGGAACAGCATGCCCTTTGGTGACGGGGAGGGTGCATTTTTGAGGTGAAATATTGTATAACAACCAGGAACGGAAAATATTAAAAGCCCACGGGTGCCAGCAAGGTTCGCAGCAGGGCCAGAAAGTTCAGAAAAAAGGAGGCAGGCTCCCTGCAGTGGAGGCCATGGGGTGGGGCGGGATCAGCTCGACCACCCACACCCTGGATCCCAGGCTGCCTCCGTCTTCAGGGTGAGCGGCAGCCTTGCCTGAGCCACAGGAAGGTCCCAGGGTAGTGACCCCAAGCGCAAAGCTGAAGCTGCTCAGATCCCTCATTAAGCTGGAGCAGCTGAGTCAGCCTGCCTGTCCGCGTCCCTTTCCCACTCCAGGCCTTGAGGATCGTGAGGCCCGTAGTGGGAAGTGGAACATTTGGGAACCTGGGGTCAGGCTGCCTGTGGGTCTGCTCTGAGCATCTCCTGGAGGCTCCCTCAAGCAGGGCAGGCCGTTCACTCCTAGAACTGACTCAGAGCTGCCCAGGTGTCAGGAGTCATGGCTGGGCCTGCATCCTCAAGGGAGGATGTCTCAGTGTCTCAGGGCAGAGCCAGAAGCCTCACCAGACCCAGAATTGGGACTGTAGTCCCCTAGCTTCACATCTCAGTGAGATGCCAGGGAGCCTACTGGAGGCCTAGATGTGGAGCAGCAGACCTGCTCCACTGTGGCTCTGCCGCTCCCTCCATGAATGGCCTTGGGTAAGTCCCTTACCCTCTCGGGATCTATGAATTTATGACATTGAGCCAGGTGCTGGGGGCACAGAGATAAGGCACGGGCTTTGCCCTTCAGGAGCTCACAGTCAATTGAAAGAACACAGCATTTCCAGGTGAAGCAAAGAGCTCTTCAACTCAGGGTGGGGCTAAGTGGGAAATGATGGGGCTGGGGTAGCTCCGAGGTGGGGAGTGGTGTGGGCTATAGGGCTCAGGGCATGTGTCTGCCTGTTTTGGGTAGGAGGATAAACTCCCATATTGTGCATGTAACCCTAATGCTGCCACCACACCCCAGATCCCCATCTAGCTGTAACTGCAGACCCACTGCTCCCTACTTAGGGAAGCACTGTTACTCTGGTGTTTGGCTGACAGTGGCCACTGATTGGCTTAGGCTGAGCATCTGACCTAAACCCAGTCCATCCACCCACTGGCAGGTGACTGGTGAAGTGGGCTTCTTGGGAATCGTTCCACCCAATAGGGATGGAGATGGCAACTAGCTGAGCCAATCAGAATGGCTCCTGGTGGAATTTGAACTAAGAAAGTGCAGGAGGTGGACCCATGAGGAGGAGCAAGAGGCAGGCAGAGCTACCATATATAGAGAAGCACATACCCCACAGGAGAAACACCAGGCAGCCTGAGGGGCTGAGAGAGGGGCCTGCCTCAGCCCAGCTCTTGACTTCAGCTGTCTCTACAACAAGCCTCCATTTTTTTTCAGAATGGCCTGAGTGAGTCACCATTCTTGTTCCCTAAAGTGCATAACCAGCTAAGGAGCCCCCTCATCTCCCTGGCGTGCCAGAGAGCAGCCAACTCTCTCCTCCATCCTGTATGAGGCCACTGTGAGGAAATGGAAAGATCAGAGGGCAGGAAATTAGGAGACCTGGCCTGGGTTCAAGCCTGACTCAAGTTCCTAAGCGTCCCCAAGAGCCAGGCCTTGGCAGAAGGCTGGTACACCTTGCACAGTGTGCTTTCTCCTTCACTGGTTATGATCAGGCTCAAATGAAAATGAGAGATAAAAGCAGTCAGAGGGCTTCCCTGGTGGCGCAGTGGTTGAGAGTCCGCCTGCTGATGCAGGGGACACGGGTTTGTGCCCCGGTCCGGGAGGATCCCACATGCCACGGAGCAACTAGGCCCATGAGCCATGGCCGCTGAGCCTGCGCGTCCGGAGCCTGTGCTCCACAACGGGAGAGGCCACAATAGTGAGAGGCCCGTGTACTGCAAAAAAAAAAAAAAAAAAAAAGCAGCCAGAAAGGTAAAGGTAGCTGCTGCCTACTCAGGGCATTCTCCTGCTGTTTGATGGAAGCTGATTAGTTGGGTGTAGAGGATTCAGAACCTCTCTGTTCAGGGGGCCTCTAGGGAGACCTGAGAGTCATCGGAGAGGAGGGGCAGTTCTGGATCCAGCAACGTGCTTGACAGCCTTAGCAGTCTCCTGGGGCAGTTCTCAGTAGACCTGTGTCTGAGTCCTAGGGAGAGCAGAAGGGCTGTAAGTAAAAGCTAAAAGAGCTGTTCCACTGAAAAGTCTGTCTTATTTGGGCATAAGCAGTCCTGTTTTGGGATCAGGCAAGAGAGGCATTTGTTCCTGCTGTGCTACTGACTTTTGTGCATGGAGAAGGCTCTAGGGTGCTGGCATCAAAGCTTTGAAGAGCCACAGTGTTAAAAAAAAAGGGGGGGGGGTCAGTGGAGAAACGTTCCTTTCAACAAATAGTGCAGAAACAATTGGACATCCACATGCAAAAAAGGAACCTTGACTCACGCACTTTACACCATGTGCAAAAACTAGTTAAAAATGAATCATAGACCTAAAGGTAAAACCTAAAACTCCTAGAGAAAACATAGGAAAAAATCTTTGTGACTGTGGGTTAGGTAAAAATTTCTTAGATCCAACACCAAAAGCACAAATTTATAAAATAAAAAATGGATAGATTGGATTTCATCAAAACTAAGAGCTTCTGCTCTTCAAAAGACACTGTTAAGAAAATGAAAAGACAAGCTACAGACTGGGAAAAAGTATTTTCAAAACATATCTGATAGGGACTTCCCTGGTGGTCCAGTGGTTAAGATTCTGTGCTTCCACTGCACGGGGCCTGGGTTTGATCCCTGGTTGGGGAACTAAGATTCCACATGCCTTGTGGCCAAAAAGTAAAAAACAAAAACAAAAACAAAACACCCCATATCTGATAAAGGACTTGTATCTAGAATATATAAAGTACACTCAGATTTCAGTAATGAGAAAACAAATAACCTAATTACAAATGGGCAAGATATTTGAACAGGCACTTCATCAAAGAAGACATAGAATTGGCAAATAAGAGTATGAAAAGCTGGGGGCTTCCCTGGTGGCGCAGTGGTTAAGAATCCTCCTGCCATTGCAGGGGACATGGGTTCGAGCCCTGGTCTGGGAAGATTCCCGCATGCCATGGAGCAACTAAGCCCGTGTGCCACAACTACTGAGCCTGTGCTCTAGAGCCCATGAGCCACGACTACTGAGCTCACATGCCACAACTACTGCGCCTAGAGCCCGGGCTCTAGAGAACCCACCACAATGAGAAGCCACGCACCACATCGAAGAGTAGCCCCTGCTCATTGCAACCAGAGAAAAGCCCACGCGCAGCAACGAAGACCCAACACAGCCAAAAATAAAATAAATAAATTTATATTTTTTAAAATGTATGAAAAGCTGCTCAACATCATTGGTTACCAGGGAAATGCAAATTAAAACAAGACACACTACACAACCATGGGAAAGGCTTAAAAATGGTCAAACATGAAACTTTAACAGTATCAAGTGTTGATGAGAATGCTGAGCAGCTGGAACTCTCATGTTGCTGGTTGGAAAGTAAATGGAAAAATCACTCTGGGAAACAGTTTGACAGTTTCTTATAAAGTTAAACATACACTTCACATATAACCCAACAATTGCACTCCTAGATATTTACCCAAAAGAAATGAAAAACCTGTTTACACAAAAACCTGTACATAAATATCCATAGTGAAAATGTAGTTGCTAAAAACTGGAGACAACCCAAATGTCCTTCAACTGGTGGACGGAAAAAGAAACTGTGGCACATCCATACAATAGAATACTACTCAGCATTAAAAAGGAATGAACTATTGACATGTGCAACAGCATGGATGATTATTATACTAAGTGAAAGAAAGCAGACTTAAAAGGCTCTTACCAGGGACTTCCCTGGTGGTCCAGGGGTTAAGAATCCACCTTCCAATGCAGGGGATGCGGGTTCGATCCCTGGTCAGGGAACTAAGATCCCACATGCCACAGGGCAACTAAGCCTGTGAAATGCAACAGAGCCCATGCACCACAACTAGAGAGAAGCCGGTGTACCACAGTGAAGATCCTGCATGCCACAACCAAGATCTGACGCAGCCAAATAAATAAATAAATAAATATTAAAAAAAACCAAACAACACTCATACCAAAGGATTCCACTTGCAGGACATTCTTGAAAAGGCAAAATGACAGGGAAAGAGAACAGATCAGCAGTGGTCAGCAGCTAGGGATGGGGGAGAGGGCTGACTACAAAGGGAGCTTCTGAGGTGATGGAAATATTTTGTATTTTGATGGTGATGGTGGTTATAAGATTGTTTGCATTTGTCAAAAATCATAGAACTTTCCACTCAAAAGGGTGACTTCTACAGAATGAAAATCATGCTCCAATTTTTAAAAATGGGAAGTGGGATTCAAATTTCTTCTTCCCTTTCTTTGCCTTCCCTGTCACTGGCCAGCATTCTGTCCTCAAAGCTATTGTTTTCCTGGGGGGAAAAATGCCCCAATTCAGCCACCCTGAACACTGCTTTGCTTCTGGGAACAAAAAGCCAACCCACTAAGAATGGTCTGTGCAGGCCCATGGCTGTTTCTCTTCCTCTGTCCCACCCTGTCTGGCTAAGCCTGCTCACCAAGGCCTTTCTAACCTCCATTTCCCCTTCCCTGCCTGCTCACCCAGGCCTTTCTAACCTCCATTTCCCCTTCCCTGCCTGCTCACCCGGACCATCTGGAGTCCCAAATCTTTATGGCCCAGGCGTTGTGTGGGTGAAAGATCCTGCTTGGAAAGAGGGAGGCTCCTTACACTCAACTTTCCACAGCTCTAGCCCATTAAACGTCCACGGGTCCCAGGGATGCACAGCCAGGGAGGACAACTACCTGGCATCCGCCTCACCTCACCCCTGACTGAGGCCACCCCCCATCACTACTGCAGGCTATTCTGGGCTGCCAGCATCGTGGTCAGAGCTGAAGCCGTACCACAACCAGAGCCACCTGGGGCCTCTCAGGGGAGTCATGAAAAGGGGCCCCGGGTCATGGGAAGCAAGCAGCAGAGTCTGGTAGATGCTTCGGGGCGAGCCTGATGAACCACCAGGGCAAACACATCCCACTGAGTGTGACTAGTCCAGGAGGGGAGTGTGAACACTCTTGTGATGACTCCCTGGTAAGTATGCACCCAGTAATCCTGTACAAAATCATGAATGTGGGTGTCCCTGAGAAACAGCAGGGCACCGTGGGGACACTAAGACGTAAACTCAAGGCTGTGACCATGGTGAGTCACCACAGGGACAGTGAGGTGACCTTTTTTTTTTAAGCTTGAGCATTCTGTGATGACCACAGTGAGCACACTACGCAAGGTGGGGGGCTCTACCTGACATGTCTTGGGGGATCTGCCAGACCATGGCTCATTCTCAGGGAATCTGTTCCCACCTACAACCCGTGCGGAGTAAGCACACCCTTACAAGACCAGGTGCTGACTGGCAGGCAGCAGTGCGTGCAGCAACGCGTGTGGCTTACATAGTTCTGAAGGTTTCTTTGTTTTTCTTCCATTTTCCAAGCTGGAGTTGTTATTCTAGTTGCTCAGCTTTGCTCAACTCTTCTGGGATGTGTTGATGTGGTTACAGGGTGAGGGGAGTCACACATGGGTAGGTTTGCAGCAGAACAAAGGGAGTGTAAATGCTGAGGTTGACAGCTGTTAAAGTGGTCTCTTGATGTCAGGATTCAACTACTGGTATCAATGTTAGTAGTTAGACATTTCGGGTTGACTCCTACAAGGAAAGGGGTGCTTGTGTTTGTGGTTGTGTTTTAGGTGGGTACGTGTCACTTTTTACTTCCTAGCATCCGTTCTTCCTACTTCTGGTGACAGCACCACAATTTTCCTTTGAGAAAAATCAGTCCATGTGATTCCAGTGGGATGATCTACCCCTACCTCTGGAAGTGGGCTAATCAGAGCTTTCCACCCACATGGTTACAGGAACTGGGTCAGGAATGGGCCAATGAGAGCCTTTCCCAGGACTTCTGCTGGAACAATGGGGGAAGAGACATGCTTTTTCCATTGGAGATTTGACATGTGCTAGAAGGGAGTCTGGAGCTTCTGGAAGATAATACATGGGAATGGCATCTGTTCCAGTTACTGTTGCTGTGTAACAAACTACCCCAAGTCTTAGTGGCTTAAATGATAATCATTTTATCATATCCCCTGAATTCTGTAGGTCAGGATTTCATGTAGGGCTTGACTGGGCCATTCTACCTTTTATGACTTTGATTGAGGCCACTCAGTGGCATCCATCTGGTAAATGGGCTGGTCTCTCCTAGAGGGTACAAGACAGCTACACTCACATGACTGGTGATGTGAGGGCTGGGAGGCTGGGCTCAGCTGGGACTACCCACCAGAACACCTACACCAGGCCTCTCTGATTTGGTGGTCTCTGGGTAGTTAGCTGGCTTTCCCCAGAGCAAGCATCCCGGGTGGAAGCTGCATGACCTTTTCTGACCTAGCCTGAGAAGTTCACCTCATTCTTGGTTACAAGCAAGTCATAGCTCAGCTCAGATTCAAGGGGAAGGAAATTAGATTCTACCTCTTGATGGCAGAGTAGGGCAGTCACCTTGTACGAGAACACGCGTGGTGGGAGCTATCATTGCAGCCAACTTGGGAAAATACAGACTGTGCTACAGCCTCCTTGGGAAAAAAGCCATCTCAGAGGAAGCAGTTGAGAAATGGAAAGAGAGCAGTCCTGATGATATTGTTTGAGTCCCTGGATCCAATTTTTCCCAGGACTTCAGTTATGACAACCATCAGTTTCCTTTCCTGCATAATCCAATCTGAGTTGTGCTTTTGTCTCTTGCAACTGAAAGATCCTTTACTCTTAGTGTGTATATCAGTTATCTATTACAGTACAACAAATCACCCCAAAACTCAGTGGCTTACAACAATGATTATTATTTCTCACGACTCTATGGGTGGCTAGACCATTCCTCTGCTGGTCTTACCTGGCTCACTTATGCAACTGCTGAGGTGGAAAATTCAAGATGGCCTCATTCACATGTCTGGCTGTTGGCTGGGGGCCTCAGTTCTCCTTCATGTGGTCTCTTATCCTCTAGGAGGATAGATTGACTTCTTTATTTGGTGATCTCAGGACCATGTTCCTGGGGAGTGAAGGCGGCAAAGTCTCTTGAGTGTCATTTCTGTCATTCCTTTGTTCAAAGCAAGTGACAAAGCCAGCCCAGGTCAAAGGTGAGTAAAGAGACTCCACCTCATAACGGGAGAGTTGCAAAGAATTTGTGGCCATATTTAATCCACCACAGTACGATAGATAGCTGGATCACATTAGATGGGGACATTTTTGAAATTAGTGTATGTATGGGAAGCAGGGTGTATGTGCCAGGCAGGCAGAGCCAGAGTGTTCTAGTATGTTCTCGCTGAGGAGCATACGGCTGGAGTGTCATTTCCATGGTGGCTCCTCTGAGCTGAGGGCACCCCATGACAAGGTCTACATGACAAGGTCACCGGTTCCCAGGGGCAACTCTGAGTTGAAGACCTACTGTGTCTGAGTGACTTCACCTCTCTGAGCCTCAGTTTTCCCTCTATAAAATGGGTGTGGTCATCCCTGCCTCGCAGATCAACTGTGAGGCTGCAGATGAGATGATGACCATGAATGTGCCTTGTATATTACAGGATGGTGAACATTACCATCTGAGACCCGAGAAGGAATAGTCAAGGTGGGCCTGGGTGGTCAGAGAGGGCAAGAGGGAGGAGACTGAGATGGGGCATCGAAAGGTTGGGGACATTCACATGGGAGGGGAGGAAGGGCTGTATTTCAAGATGGGAAGCTGAGGAATAAAACTATAAAGGCATTGGGTTGGAACAGTGACAGACTGTATCTAGGATAGGGAGGAGAACAACAGGGTCAGAGAGCGAGCTCTCCCACTCCCGTAGACTCTGGGTGTCTAGGCTCCCATACATACTGGGTCAGCAGCCCCTGAGGGTTACTCAGAGCTACAGTCAAGTCTTCCAGTCCCCAGGGATCATTAGTGGCTTGTCCCTACCCAGGCCTGCAAAGCCCCCTCAGGCCGCAGGGGGGCAATGATGGGAGCATGGGAGTGGTGGTCAGAGAGCATGTTAGAGACACAGCACCTTCCTCTGGAGCCACCAGCATCATGTCAGACCCCTCCCAGTGTTCCCAAGCTCCTTTCCCCTCAGCAGGGTGGGGACCCCTGGCCTTAGGCTTGGGTCACAGTTGGCCTGGCTAAACATGGCTCCAAGCCCCTCAATCCCCTGGCTAGGGGTGGGAGTGATTGATGGGTTTCAGTGTGTTCCAAGCCGGGGCTTGGAGCTGCAGCAGACTAGCCTGGCCTGCAGAAGCCCCAGGTGGCCACTCATGGCTGGTGCTGACCCATCTAGGCCAGGCCCTGGACAGTCCAGATCTGTGGCCGCCTCCCAAGCCCTGACTATCCTAAGGTCCTGGCCAAGGAGAGCAGCAGCCTCTCCCTCAAAGGAGTCCTGGAAGCACCGGGTGAGAGTGAGCTCAGATTCCACCAATCTAGCCCTGCGCAGTTCACAGCTCAGCCCCACTTGGGGACAGGAAAGGATTCTTTGATGGGGGAGGTGGGAGGACATGAGCTAGAGGGACACAACCTGCTGGGCTGTAATCAGAACCCAGGGATTCTAGCTCACAGTCCCTCAGCCTGTGCCAACCATGACAATACCCTCTGGCCACTGGGGCAGGATAGATGGGGCCTCAGTGTGAGTTCTGGGCCAAGCAAGGACACCTAGGCAGGAATCATGGCCTAAGGAGCTCCACTTTGCCAAGCCCTCACCTTGTAGGCTTCCCTCCTCCCACTACAGAAAGAGAAGAGAGGGGTGCATTTGGGAGGCTGGGGAGACCTCTTTCACATACTCTGGGGTTCCATAGAGTAGAGGCCTTGGAGAGCAGCTGATTACCCTGACCTTGACCTCTGGTCCTCTGGTTTACCTTTCCCCACCTTCCTCTCCTGTCTACCTTGCTCTCCTTATCTAGACTCTGTGGTCGGGTAGCTTCTCTGGCCTCCCTCCTGACCTCTGGTGAGAGTCTTTGGAGCTGTCATTTCTTCTTTTCTCTCCTTTCTGCAGTGTTTGTTGTCAGCATCTTATCAAATCTTGTAAGAGCTGGTGGGGGCCTCAGAGCTCACTCAGTCCAAACTCCTGTTGCACAGGTGGGGACACTGAGGTCCAGGGCCACTTGGGTCATTGCTTGTCCAAGATCGCACATCAAAATTAGCAACAGAGCCAGCACTAGGCTTTTGACTCCCAAGTTCTTGTTTTTCTCCTGTTCTTTGATCAGGCTATTGTGGCTCAGCCTTTGTCCATGGACCAGCAGAGTTCTCAGGGGCTTCACTCAGTTCAGAATTTGCCTTCACTTAGTTCAGGCTAAAGCTGCTTCATGGCTTGGCTCTGATAATAATTGGACCAGACTGGGTCTACTACAGGATCTATGGGCCAAAAGCTGGGGGCCAGGAGGGAGACCAGGCTCCAACAGAAAAAGCAAACCGGCTCTGTGCCCCAGATCTGCTTAGGGGCTGTCCCTGCTAAACATCCTTCCTCCTCCATCCTCCTCTCCCCCAACAGCTCCTGTCCAGGATGATGCTCAGAGAAACAGAGCTCCTAAACCCTTGTTTGTACACACACACACACATTCACACAGAGAGAAAGACACAGACATACACACACATACAGCATATACACAGGCACAGACACACACAACCACACACGCACAGCTCTCTGGATAAGAGTGTGCACGGCTACACTGTGGGATCATTTCCATACAAGCCTCTTTCCTCTGAATGCATGGATACATCTCCTCCCTGTGGTCTCCCAGTGCCCAGCCTGGAGCCTGCCCCCAAACAGGCGCTCAGTGAGGGTGTGTGGAAGGAGTGAGCTGACACTGGTGTGGAGGGCCACACGGGCCAGGCCTCCATCTCCAGGCCCTGCATGAGGCAGAAAGCCCAGTCCAGGCCAGATGAGCCTGAGACATGAGGCAGGCCTTGGAAGCTCCTGCTGTCTCCCTGGCTCACCCCTCCCCATCTTCTGCCTCCACCTGGTACTCTCTCCTTGTGTGGTCCGTTAACCAGCCGCATCAAAATCACCTGGGAGCTTGTTAGAAATGCAAAGTCTCGGTCCTCACCTCAGACTTACTGAACTAGAGAGTCTGAGTGAGGGGCCCAGCATCTGTGTTTTAACAAGCCCTCCAGGGGATTCTAATACATGCTGAAATTACAGAACTGCTGCCTGTGACGACAGGCAAACTCATGCTGCAGGGGAGGCGGGTGAAGTCTGGAAACACAAGCAGCTGCCTGTGCCACCTATGGGTAAGGCTGCTGTTCACTGCTGGTGGCACCCGTACCCAAAGTCAGCCACACGCACACACACGCACATATGAGCTCTGGCAGGATCTCAGAGAATCCACATTCAGGAGCTCCTCTCAGGTCCAATGGGTATAGGCAGGTACCCAAATGGAAGCAGGCAGGGGTAAGGAAGAACTACTCTCATCCTATGCCCCACCATTCCTCTGTCCCTTGTCCCCTCTGAGGTTCCCTAAGTGCTCCCTCAGGGGCCAAAGAAGCTGAGTAGTTGCCCAACTCAGACCAAGCACCCCCAGCTGAGAGGCCAGGTGATCTGTGGCCCTAAGAGAGCTTGGGGTATGTGCTAAGGCCAGCAAAGTTCTTTCTCTGCATAGGTGGGCCAGGGCCGGGGCCATGCGGGGGATCAGCAAGCAAAGCTTAGGCAAGAGCATCCCACCTCCTGAGCTATGAAATGCTGCCCACATGTAGAATTGCCCTTGGCCGCTTCCCAGGGCTGCTCAGTGCCCAGCTGCCTCCCCACCCATCCCTCTGCTCTGGCCTATGGAGCCCCAGGCAGCTGCCCACCTGGCCCATCCCCAGGCCCTGCGGCCTCTCCCTCTGAAGATCTGGAAGCGAAATCCGGGCCCCTGGAGTCTGCAGGGGATGTGGGGAGGGGTGGGGAAGGCCGAGCTTCCTCAGGCTTGGATCTAGTTTCGCGGCCGCTTCCCGTGGTGCATTGCCACAGGCTGAGCCACCAGCTGTGCTATATAAGGCCCCGTGGCTGGGCTGCTGGGGAGAGGAAGACCTGGACCCCAGCTGAGGAGTCCCGCTCAGGACACGGTGAGCCCCACTCCTATTCTCCTCAGCCCATCCCTGCACCCCACTGCCTGGCTCAGCTATTCCTGACCACCCCTTATCTCCCCCAGAGAAGACTCCCCTTTCTGCTTTGGAGTTCTCTCCTTTCTCCCATTGACCCAAGGTCTTTTCCCTCCCCCACCTGAGGATAGGGGCCCTCAGAGGGTCCCAGTCAGGATCTCTGTACCTCTGGGGGCTCTGCTTTTTTCCTGCGGTCAGCCAGTCTTCTTTATCCGAGAGTTCTGGGACCCGTGGGATGGGGAGCCTCACCCACAGAGCATATGCTGAGGAAACTTCCATGGGCTGCCAGATGGGAAATGGTTTTTCCACAAGGTGCCTCAGGCCACTTCGGCTTCCCAGACAGTTGCGGAGCAGTCCCAGACTGAATGCTGTGCAGGCTCGCGGAGCGCTCAGCCCTCTGCTCAGAGCCTGGGAGCGTGGCGTGAGACACACAAGAGCTGGAGACCTCGGGGACACCCGTGCTCTGTTCTCTCGGCTGAGAAACAGGTGGTGGTGGAGTTAGTGGGCTTAGAGCTGGATAGTCTGCAGCATGGGATTAGTCTGTTCTTCTTCCGGGACAACAAAGTGCTATTTTTTAAAATAAATTTATTTATTTATTTGTGGGGTTTTTGTGGGGTTTTTTTGGCTGTGTTGGGTCTTCATTGCTGCGCGTGGGCTTTCTCTAGTTGTGGTGAGCGGGGGCTACTCTTCGTTGCAGTGCGTGGGCTTCTCATTGTCGTGGCTTCTCTTGTTGTGGAGCACGGGCTCTAGGCATGCGGGCTTCAGTAGTTGTGGTACGTGGGCTCAGTAATTGTGGCTTGCGGGCTCTAGAGAGCTGACTCAGTAGTTGTGGCGCACGGACTTAGTTGCTCCGCGGCATGTGGGATCTTCCCGGGCCAGGGCTTGAACCCGTGTCCTTTGCATTGGCAGGTGGATTCGTAACCACTGCGCCTCCAGGGAAGTCCCAACAAAGTGCTTTTGAATCTTTTTTCCAGAAAGGAGGAATCTCCCTTTTCTCACCACACCCTGGACTTGGGAGGTTGAAGGGAATCACTTTTGAATTTCCAGGCACTGGTCAGATTCTGGGTTGGCCAGAGCTCTGGGGAGAGAGAAAATTGAGTGGGAGCCTGGGCCACTCCCCCTGCATCCTTGCCCTATTGGCAGGCCTGCTCTCCTCTCTCTGCTCCTGCAGCCTGTAACCCATGCTCAGCAGTTACTGGGGGGCCCTAGCCTCTCCCAGTACATCCCCTCTGCTCTCCCTCATCAGGCTTCTGAGGGAGGCCCAGGAGCAGCCAGGCCAGAAACTCCCAGCCAGGCCCCAAACAAACAGGCCAGAAATGTGTTCCAGCTGCAGCCAGTGCACATCTGGGAATGTGTTCATGGAGGTGGTGTGTCTGAAGCATCTGCACCCTTCAGCTGGCCTGCCCTGTGAGGCGCCACTGTAGTCGGGGCAGGGGCTGCATAGCCTTAATATGTAAGCCTGTTGTGTGAGAATGGGAGCCCCAACAAGGGGTAGCAAAACATGCCCCCAAGCCCGGGTCTGGGAAGTGATTAATGAGTCACCCAGAGGCTGCCGCGGGTGAGCCCAGGCCCCTCCTCATTGGCAAGGAAACTTCTCACCCCGACTGTCCCTTGTGTCCCATCTTGATGTGGGACCCTGGCACCTGGCCCTGGGGTTTGAATCCAGGTCTGCCTCATGTGAACTCGGAGTCTGACTCTGTGCATCTTGCAAGCCGCTCAGATTTGCAATTTGGGCAGGTGTCACTCTCACAAGACTTCATTCTGTCCACCTTTCACCCTTGATAGGTCAAGAAATAGTTCTGCTCAAGCCCTAAGAGGTGACTCAGAGAAGTGGAACGCGACAAGCTTTGTTTCTTTGCAGGTCACTGATCTGAGAAACTTCTCAGGGGATCACGTTCCAGGGACAATCCGACTCTGTGAAGGAACCCTCACTCAACTCCTGCCACGTCCCCCACGGGACCTGGAGGAAAGATGGTGGTGATCAAGGCCTGCGTGTTCTTCTTCCTGGTCCTAGAGGTCACCTCTCTGTTGGGTACAGGCTAAGTATCTCCTGTCTCTCTAATCCCCCACTTGTCATAATGAAGTCACTATGGTCTGGGACCCAACTCTGCATCTGCCTTAAGCCACAGCAGTGGCGCTAAGACCTGAGGCTGGTTTGTCTATTTATTCATAATTTATACCCTGCTTGTTTTCCTAAAGGATTTGAGATAAGTCCCAATATTAAAACTCACAGAACAGAATCTTTTAAAAGAGGAGCAGGTCAAGTGTCACTCAGAAGGCAGAAAAAAGATAAGAGGGTTACCACAGCCCCTGAGTGTTAAATTTAGCTCTGAGCTTTCTGATAGCCAAAGCAAAAGGGATCCCTGGGTTCTCACAGCCAGATTTTTGGTTTTAGTTTCATGAAAATTCATTTAGACCCTGTAACCAAATTTCTCAGAGACACCAGAACCCCTTCTGGTCTCCTTGTCCTCTGACCCCATTCTCTGGTGACACTGAGTTCTCAAGGGAACACGTGGAGAGAATTTGCCTGGTGGGCTCCCCAAGGTTTCTAAGCATCAGAGCTCCCAGCACTATCCGGTATACTCTCTCCCATCTCCCCTTCCTTTGCTGATTTCTAGCCACATACTCAGGTAAAGCAAAAATATGCTCAAGATCCTCTCATAAAACAGCGAGCACTGCAGGCTTTGTGACCACAGATGCAGGAACAAAGGCTGTCTCAGCATCTTGCCAAACCCTACATGTGCCCACCTCTTGCCTTGCTCTTTCTACCCTGACAGCTGCTGTTGGGGAAGATGATTAACATTCAGCCATCTGAGGGGAAATCAGATCAGTTTGATTAAAAGAGCTCCTAGCACCCCAATTAAGCAGCAAAGAGAATACTGACTTGGCGGCTCTCTCACGTGAGGGTTAATTACCTTCCAGAGCGTCTGCAGCGCTCTGCTCGCCTTTCTCCTTCCCATTTTGGACCCCCCAACGCAGCCTCCGGTGGCGTGGGCCTGGAGCCTCACTGCCTGTGGCCCGAGGTCCCTATACCCTTCCTCAGGCAGACTTTGCCAGCCTGGGGTCAGAAAATTAAAGGACCACTCCTCCAGTTAGGCCCTATGAGGGTGAGGGCGGATTCCCAAAGCCAAACTTTGCCAGGAGAAGGGAAATGGACATCTATTGTCCAGGTCCTGAGCTAAAAGGAGTTGCTAACACTTATTCAGCAAACATTCTGTGCTAGGCATTGTTCTAAGTGGATTTTATGCTTGAGCTTATTTAATCCCTACAATCCTCTGAGATAGGAACTATTATTATCCTCACTTTATGATGAAGGGTCAGATGAGTGAAGTATCTGGCCCAAGGTCACAGAGTCAGGAAGTGGCAGAGTGTCTGGGGCTCACAGTCTCAATCTCCGTATACTTCAGAGATGTTTACTTTGTGTTACCTCATGGAATCCTCATGCCAACTGGACCACCGTATGTGCAGTGGGAACTAATATCTCCATTTTACAGATGAGGAAAGTAAGGTTCCATTCTGCCAAGAAGAACAGGCTCAAACCCTAAAGTAGGAGCCCCAGGTGCTCAGCAGCATCCCATGGTCCCTTTCTAGAACAAGAGTGAAAAGAGAACCACCATTTGTTGACCATGCACTGCATGCCATGTCCCTTTACCTTCACCATCACCCTGAATATGCACCAGGACCCTATGATGTGGTGATTGTTGATGCAGTTCTATTTTATGGGGAAACATTTAAAGGAATAAAGCTTTTGTGAAGTCACACAGCCAGTAAGTGGCAGAGTGGGGATTTGAACCCAGCCCAGTGCTTATGTTCCATCCCCCACATCACACTGCTTCCCTATGTCTTGAGAGGCTAGTAGCAGGACCCTGCTGGGCCCCTGTAACTGTTTTGGCCTCTCATTTATCCTCCTGGCCCTCAGGGAGGCAGATGATGCTCACTCAGTCGGTGAGAAGAGCCCAGCCTGGGAAGAGGACCTCAGGCATCTTTGCCAAGCCTGCTGACCCCCTGGACAGTGAGTTGTGGCTGGAGCAGGGAGTGATTGGGGGGAGGGTTTTTACTGAGCTTGCTAAGAGGATCTCTGCAGCCAGGGAACAATGTCAGGGGTCCATAGAAACCCACTTTTTTTTTTTAATTTTTCAAAAATGTTTTATTTATAGCTACTTGGCTAATGGTCATGGTTGTAATATATATATATATATTTAGATATCATTGTTTAAACATCTTTATTGGAGTATAATTGCTTTACAATGTTGTGTTAGTTTCTGCTGTATAACAAGGACCTAGAGTCTGTCATACAGAGTGAAACCCACTTTTAAAAGGCATTTGGGGGGCTTCCCTGGTGGCGCAGTGGTTGAGAGTCCGCCTGCTGATGCAGGGGAGACGGGTTCATGCCCCGGTCCGGGAAGATCCCACATGCCGCGGAGCGGCTGGGCCCGTGAGCCATGGCCGCTGAGCCTGCGCGTCCGGAGCCTGTGCTCCACAATGGGAGAGGCCACAACAGTGAGAGGCCCGCGTACCGCAAAAAAAAAAAAAGGCATTTGGGGACTTCCCTGGTGGTCCAATAGTTAAGACTCCATGCTTTCCACTGCAGGGGGCGTGGGTTCCATCCTTGGTGGGGAACTAAGATCCCGCATACTGTGCAGTGTGGCAAAAAAAAAAAAAAAAAAAGGCATTTGGCCTACATCTCTGTCCAGGCAGAGGGACCAAGTATATAGGACGGCTCAGAATCATGCAGCCGCCTGATAGCTTCCAGAAATGCTGTAGGGCTTGCTGAGGCCAGAGCACAGGCTGGCAGGGAGAGAGCGGGGAGATGAGGATGGAGAGATACCAGGGGCCAGCTCACCAGCACCTGAATGCCTGGTTAAGAGAGTTAAAGCCAGGAGTGATGTGGCCCAAGCCACATGGAGAAAGCTCACCCTGACTGCAGTGTTTGGAGACGGGTGGGGATGGGTTCGGAGGAAGCTGGAGGTAGAGACCCAGGCAGGAAATTTCTGACATAGTACAGCCAAGGCTGCTGAGAGCTTTAACAGAACCTTTGGCAGTAGGGTGTAAGCAGAAGTGTAAGAGATTGGAGAGATGCTGGAGAGAGAGATGCGATGAGGGCCTGAGACCAGTGAGGGGCGGGTGAGGGGTATTAGGGATGACTTCCAGGGCTTGAGCTCACTTGGAGCTCCAGGGCCTGGCTCCTCTCCTACCTGGCTCTCTCACTCAGGTTCTGGGGAGTGGACAACATGGTTCAACATCGACCACCCAGGTGGGCGGGGTGACTACGAGCGGCTGGATGCCATTCGCTTCTACTACGGGCACCAGGTGTGTCCTCGGCCCTTGCAGCTAGAGGCTAGGACCACCGACTGGATACCCGCAGGCAGCACTGGCCAAGTGGTCCATGGCAGCCCCCTTGAGGGCTTCTGGTGCCTCAACAGGGAGCAGCGGCCCGGCCAGAACTGCTCCAATTATACTGTGCGCTTCCTCTGCCCGCCAGGTGAGCCTGACCAGTCCCCACCCCGCTACCTCCCACCAGCCTCAGCAAAGGGAGAGCCAGGACCTGCGTCTGGCTACGGAAACTCTGGTTGTCACACACATACACATGCTTTGACTCCATAATAACCCATCAATGTCATGAGAACCATAATCTTCCCAACAGTGTTCTGTGTGGATGGGTAATTTCCTTTCAATCCACTTTACTGAGTGCATGTGGCACGGCGGTGAAGACCACAGGCTCTGCAGTTGGGCTGCTTGGTTTGAATCTGGGCCTACTATCTCTACTGTGTTCCTTAGACAAATGTTCTGAAGCTCTCTGAGCCTCAGGTTTCTCACGTGTAGAACAGGGGTAATATTAGTAATCCTTCGTAGGGGTTTTTATGAGGATTAAATGAGATAATGAATGTAGAGGGCTTAATGCAGGTGAACGTCCACTAAGTGTCAGTTTCTATGTTAGTTCTTCTGTGCCAGACACTGCTAGTTATCTCCATTACTCAACCTTTACAACTGACCTGTGAGGAATCTCCATTTTGACAAGTTATTCCAGGTTCAGGGAGTTTAGGTAACTTCTTGGGACGACACAGCTGATAAATGGAATGCTGGAGTTTAAACCCATGCCTGTGTTTGCAGAGCCCAAGAGTTCGTGCCCTTTCCATCTCCTCTCCCCACACTGGATAATTCAGAGCCAGATGCAGGCCTGCCCGCTTCTTGGATATGCACGCTCCCCTCCCGGGGTCCTGCCAGTGCTCACGGCCTGACCCTGCAGGCCCGGGAGGCAGTGGTGGTTGTCTGCAGTGGGAGCTCAGGCTGAGCAAGGTCTCCTGAGTGAGGTCTGAGGCCTCCATTCTTGCACACAGGCCTCAGACCACAGGTGAGGAGGGGGGGAAGAGGGGGCTTGATGTCACTGAGGCCCCAGGCCCTGACTTCCCAGGGGGCCCTTCTTCAGGAGCATGGGTAAAGGGTAAGATGGTGCTATCCCTGCACCTCCTAGGACAGCGCATCAAAGCCCCAGTGCTTGGCCAACAAGTCCCTCTCAGGGCCACCCCCAGCCCATTCGGTGTTTTTGTAAAACTTAGAGACACCACTTCCTCAAGACTCTTGATGTCCATCTGTTGGAAAAATCATTGCAGGAAATATAAATATAAGTGACATCTGTGATGTAAATGGAGGGCCTTGCTCTCTGAGAAAAAACAGCCTCTGGGTCAGATTTCCTGACAGAGTCCCTCTGAGAGGGAAGTCAGACCATCTGCTGATCCTGCTTTGCAGGATCCCTGCGCCAAGACACAGAGCACAGCCTCTGGAGCCCGTGGTCTCCCTGGAGCAAGTGTTCTGCTGCTTGTGGTCACCCTGGGGTCCAGACCCGAACACGCACCTGCTTAGCGGAGACGGTGTCACTGTGCAATGATGCCACCGAGGAGGGTCGGCTCTGCATGGAGCAGGGCTGTTCAGGTACTACCCCTGCTCTTGGTACTGGGTAGGCATGGGGCTGGGGCTGAAGCAGCCTAGAATAGGTTGGAGGGTCAGACTCCATTCATTCATCAAGTATTAACTGAGCATCTATTACGTGCACCGATGGGGGATGTAGAGGATAATGTGGGAGCATAGTGTGTGGTCAATTATTATAGCTTAGGGGAATTGAGGAAGGCTTCCTAGAGGAGGTGTCCTGAGCTAAGTCTTGAAGGATGAGTAGGAATTAGTCATGCAGGCTGACTAAGGCCTAAGGGGGAGAGGAAGCATATGTGAGTCCACAGGCTGGGATGTGACTGAAGGAGGGCCAGAATCCACACACGCCCTCCTGATGTGGCCCCTTCTTCCACAGCCTGTGACCTGACCTGCCCCATGGGCCAGGTGAATGCTGACTGTGACGCCTGCATGTGCCAGGACTTCGTGCTGTATGGGGTTGTCTCCCTCCCTGGGGGTGCCCCAGCCTCAGAGGCTACTGTCTACATCCTGACCAAAACACCTAAGCTATTGACCCAGACGGACAGCCGCGGGAGGTTCCGCGTCCCTGGCTTGTGCCCCGATGGCAAAAGCATCCTGAAGATCACAAAAACCAAGTTTGCCCCTATCAGGCTCACAATGCCTAAGACTAGACTGAAGGCAGCCACCATCAAGGCGGAGTTCATGAGGGCAGGTACTTAACTTCTCTGGGATAGGGCTGGGGAGGAAGGCTGGACTTTTAAATAAAAGGATTACAGTACTAAGAGCTGGCTTTCCAGGTTGCCCAGAGTAAAACTCAAAAATCCCCAAGTCCCAACATCATCTGCCAGACCCCCCCATTCCTTCTCTTCTCTCTTCCCCTCTCCTCTCCTGTTATAGTCCCCTCCACCCACACTGAGTCACGCTACTCCTATCTGTTCCTCAAACACACAGGCACACTCTTGCCTCAGGGCCTTTGCACTTGCTATATACTCTGCTTGGAGTGTTCTTCCCCCAGATATTGCAATGGCTTGCTCCCTTAAATGTATGAGTTCTTTCCTGGTCACCTTATCTAACATAGTCAATTACGATACAGTATAACGTTTAAAAGGCATAGAGAGAGAGGCTGGGGGAATTCAGAAATGGTGCAGAATGGCCAGAAAATTCTGCCGGAGTCAGCAGAGCAGCCAGCTCTGTCTCAATGGCAGTGTTTGGGAATCTTGGCTGGTACAAGGTCCTCTTGGTTCTCCACTGCCTCACCCCGATGCTGCCCGAGAGGCCATGGGAGCAGGTCCCAGGCTGAGTAGATGGAGGGAGTGGACTCCATTCTGGACCAGCTACTTATTAGGACCATTAGAGAGGGGCTGGGTGGTGTGTGTGAAGTTGTACAATTTTAACGCATGTCAGAATACCTGAGGGAGCAAGGCTCTGGAGAACCTGTCACAAAGATTAAAACCCCAAACACCATGTCTCATCTTCTGTCTCAGAGACTCCATACATTGTGATGAACCCCAAGACAAAAGCACGGATTGCTGGGCAGAGTGTGTCCCTGTGCTGTAAGGCCACGGGGAAGCCCAAACCAGACAAGTATTTCTGGTGAGTATTCTGCCAGCTGCCTGGCTCAGTTCTCCTCTTGGAAACCAGAGCTTTCTTGCATTGGGTCTGGACTTATTAATCATGGCAATAACCAATAGAATAAAGTTACAAGTAAGGCCCTGGTGCAGAGCCAGGAAACGGGCACTTACAAGTGGGGGCCAGTAGGGTTGAGGCCACCCAGACAACGAGCAAGCCCTGTTGTTGTCCTATCAAAGCTGGGGTCCCCCAGAGCAGCTCTGGTCTTGGGGTCCTGACTCATATCCTTGGGCCACAGAACCAGGTTCCCAGGCCCTAATTTCCCAGACAAGGGCAAACAAGGTCAGTGTCCCCAGTGGCTGTCCTTTACCCTTCACAGACATTTTATAGCCATTATCTTGTTTGACGCTCTCAACAATTCTATGGAGTCAGCTAGGAATCACTGCTCCTATTTCATAGAACAGGAAGCTGAAACTCGGACGTGAAATGATTTGTCTAAGGGTCCATAGCCAGTTAGTGGTGGGGCTGAGACTCAGAATCGAGTCCCCTGACTCCCAGGCCAGTCAGTGTTCTTGAATGAGCTGAGTCAGTGGTGGTGTTGGCATCTGCAGGGACCCGTCCACCATCTGCCTTGCTCCTGGCACTGTCCCCAATGATACCAGCCCTCCTACTGCCCCCTCAAGCTGTCCCTCTCCATCCCTTGCAGGTACCATAACAGCACACTGTTGGACCCCTCCCTCTACAAACACGAGAGCAAGCTGGTGCTGAGGAATCTGCAGCGGGACCAGGCCGGGGAGTACTTCTGCAAGGCCCAGAGCGACACTGGGGCTGCAAAGTCCCATGTCGCCCGGCTGACTGTCATAGGTAAGACTGTCAGGGCCCTGGGGAACCCCTGCTACAGCACTGGGGAGCACCCCAGTGGGCATTCCTGGGCAGTAAAACCTTGGGCTTTTCTGGACTGTGCACAGTGCTGTGCTCTCTGGGACACAAAGATGGCACAGACCTTGATCCTACCCTCACAGAGCTGCCACTCCAGGATGGGTGGAGAAATAAGAGACAAGTCAGTAAAGATGGAAAAATGTAGTTGAAACAGGAGATAAGGAATTGTGGACTCTATAGATGAGAGACAGAGACTTTCCAGGTGGGAGTGACTATGGCTGGTTGCTTGAGGCTTAAATAGTGGTTCTCAGCCTTGGCTGCCCATTGGGATCATCTGTTGAGTTTTCTAAAATACCGACGCCTGGGTCTCACCTCCAGAGAGCCTGATTTCATTGGTTTGGGATGTGGCCTGGTCACACACAGGTTAAAATCTTCCCCAGGTAATTCTAATTTGCAGCCAATGTTGTGAATCCCTGGTCTTAAACGATGGCCAGGGTCTGTGTGTATGGAGATGGGAGCATTCCAGATCAAGGGGCCAGCATGAGCAAGGTATAGAAGTGGGAAACTGAGGGGGCTTTACAGGAGAGGGTGACCTGATTAAAGCTGGTTTCTAGACGTGAGCTGGAGGAGGAGAGACTGGAGGCCAAGACCAATCAGGAAACTGTACTTGGAAAGTGAGGGAGAAGGAGGATATCTTAGTAATTGGCCTAAACAAAACCAAACAAAAGGCAGAAGAAATTTTGTTGGAAGGATTTTGGAATATTTCAGAGACTCCAAGAAAGTTGAGTAACACACCTCAGGACAGGCAGGACACAGGGCACTTGAACCCTGGCAGAGGAGATGTGGAGAGCTGTCAGCAGTGGTTCCCAGCTCATTATACCAGTGCTCCCTGCTTGTCACAGTTATTCTTTCTTTCTTTTTTTTTTTTCAGTTATTCTTAATACTTTAAATTTTAAATATTTTCAATTAAAAATATTTTTTACTATTCTAAAGTTAAATTTATAGATAATAACTACATATAATTTCCAAATATATATGCACATGGCCCTAATAACATAAAAGGGAAATACAAAGAAAACAATTTTAATACAAAATAGTATATATTTCAATATGTAAGTGCTTTGGCATAATGACACAAGAACATCAGCCAAGAGGTCAGCCACTTGCACTTGAATCCAGTCACCATGAATGTGACAGCTACAAATGCTGATGGATACAGGGGCATCATTTCACATTCCTTGGGCAATTGTTATAGGTACATGATTTTTCTGAGACAAGAAGCAATTCTTGGTATTTTTCCAAGCTAAACAAAGTACAATCTTAGCTTGATTTATATGGTAGCTGCATTCTTGAAAAATTCAATGTATGGTAAAGCCATGTAAAAAAAATACTAGGTTCCGGGCTTCCCTGGTGGCGCAGTGGTTGAGAGTCCGCCTGCCGACGAAGGGGACATGGGTTCATGCCCCGGTCCGGGAAGATCCCACATGCCGTGGAGCGGCTGGGCCCGTGAGCCATGGCTGCTGAGCCTGTGCATCTGGAGCCTGTGCTCCACAACGGGAGAGGCCACAGCAGTGAGAGGCCCGCGTACCACCAAAAAAAAAAAAAAAAAAAAAAAAAAACCAGGCTCCGATAATTTTAAACAAGTTTTCCACCTACATGAATGTCTGTAGAATATGTGAAAGTCAAACAGGATGCAGAAGAATTCCTTATGAGAGACAGTGTCAGGCACTGCAGAAAACAGAGCTGCAAGGCCCCCTGCCCACTATAAGTCAGTAGCACTGCCAATATTGGTGGTAACTCAAAACACCCTCATGAATTTTCAAGACCCCTCCAATTAGGACGATTACTCTACTGGTCTCAGCAGCAAACTCTGTTCCCTGTGTGTGAAATGGAATTAGTAATAGCTGTTCTATCTGCCTCAGAGGAGTTCTGTGAGAGTTGGGATCACACAAGTACTTTGAAAACCCTAAAGTATGGCAGAGAGGGGAGGCTGAGGTTCCCTTTATGTAGGAAAAGAATTTGCATTTAATATCCGAACTATTTCCCTCCATAGCCCCCGATGAGACTCCTTGCAACCCAACCCCTGAGAGCTACCTTATCCAGCTGCCCCATGATTGTTTCCAGAATGCCACCAACTCCTTCTACTATGATGTGGGTCGTTGTCCTGTCAAGACCTGTGCAGGGCAGCAGGATACTGGGATCAGGTGCCAGGATGCTGTGGAGAACTGCTGTGGGATCTCTAAAACAGAGGAGAGGGAGATCCAGTGCAGTGGGTACACGCTGCCCACCAAGGTGGCCAAGGAGTGCAGCTGCCAGCGGTGTACGGAGACCCGGAGTATCGTTCGGGGACGCGTCAGCGCCTCTGACAATGGGGAACCCATGCGCTTTGGCCACGTGTACATGGGGAACAGCCGTGTGAGCATGACTGGCTACAAGGGCACGTTCACCCTCCATGTCCCTCAGGACACTGAGAGGCTGGTGCTCACATTTGTGGACAGGCTGCAGAAGTTTGTCAACACCACCAAAGTGCTGCCCTTCAATAAGAAGGGGAGTGCGGTGTTCCATGAGATCAAGGTGCTTCGGCGGAAAGAGCCCATCACCTTGGAGGCCATGGAGACCAACATTATCCCCTTGGGGGACGTGGCTGGTGAAGATCCTGTGGCTGAGCTGGAGATCCCATCCAAGAGTTTCTACCGGCAGAACGGGGATCCCTACACAGGAAAAGTAAAGGCCAGTGTGACCTTCCTGGATCCCCGGAATATTTCCACAGCTACTGCTGCCCAGAGTGACCTGAACTTCATCAATGATGAAGGAGACACCTTCCCCCTTCGGACATACGGCATGTTCTCTGTGGACTTCACAGATGAGGCCTCCTCAGAGTCACTTAATGTTGGCAAGGTGAAGGTCCACCTCGACTCAACCCAGGTCAAGATGCCAGAGCACTTGCCCATGATGAAACTCTGGTCACTCAATCCAGGTACAGGGCTGTGGGAGGAGGAAGGTGACTTCAAATTTGAAAGCCAAAGGCGGAACAGAAGAGAAGACAGGACCTTCCTGGTGGGCAACATGGAGATCCGTGAGAGGAGGCTCTTTAACCTGGATGTCCCTGAAAGCAGGAGGTGCTTCATCAAGGTGAGGGCCTACCGAAGTCAGAGGTTCTTGCCCAGTGAGCAGATTCAGGGTGTCGTGGTCTCTGTGATCAACCTGGAGCCCAGGACTGGCTTCTCCTCTAACCCCAGGGCCTGGGGCCGCTTTGACAGTGTCATCACTGGCCCCAATGGGGCCTGTCTGCCTGCCTTCTGTGATGACCAGTCCCCTGATGCTTACTCTGCCTACGTCTTAGCCAGCCTGGCTGGGGAAGAACTGGAAGCAGTGGAGTCTTCTCCTAAATTCAACCCAAATGCAATTGGTGTCCCTCAGCCCTACCTCAACAAGCTCAAGTACCGCCGGACAGACCATGAGGACCCACAGGCCAAGAAGACAGCTTTCCAGATCAGCATGGCCAAGCCAAGGCCAAACTCAGCTGAGGAGAGCAATGGACCCATCTATGCATTTGAGAACCTCCAGGCATGTGAGGAAGTACCTCCCAGTGCGGCCCACTTCCGGTTCTACCAGGTTGAGGGGGATCGGTATGACTACAACACGGTCCCTTTCAACGAGGATGACCCCATGAGCTGGACTGAAGACTACCTGGCATGGTGGCCCAAGCCAATGGAGTTCAGGGCCTGCTATATCAAGGTGAAGATCATGGGGCCACTGGAGGTGAACGTGCGATCCCGTAACATGGGGGGCACCCACCGGCAGACAGTGGGAAAGCTATACGGAATCCGGGATGTGAAGAGCACGCGGGACAGGGACCAGCGCAATGTCTCAGCTGCCTGTTTGGAGTTCAAGTGCAGTGGGATGCTCTATGACCAGGACCGTGTAGACCGCACGCTGGTGAAGGTTATCCCCCAGGGCAGCTGCCATCGAGTCAGCGTAAACTCCATGCTGCATGAGTACCTGGTCAACCACCTACCACTGGCGGTCAATGACGACACCAGTGAGTACACCATGCTGGCACCCTTGGACCCACTGGGCCACAACTATGGCATCTACACTGTCACTGACCAGGACCCTCACACGGCCAAGGAGATTGCGCTTGGCCGGTGCTTTGATGGCACATCTGATGGCTCCTCCAGAGTCATGAAGAGCAATGTGGGAGTGGCCCTGACCTTTAACTGCGTAGAGAGGCAGGTGGGCCGTCAGAGTGCCTTCCAGTACCTCCAGAGCACCCCGGCCCGGCCCTCCCCCGCAAGCACTGTCAGGGGAAGAGCGCCTTCAAGGAGGCAGTGGGCAAGTCAGGGTGGCCAGCGCCGGCGCAGAGGGGCGGCCTCTCTGAGGTTTTCTGGGGTTGCTCAGCAGCCTCTGAGCAACTAAGGCTTGTGGTACTCCCCTTCTCCCCACAGCCATTGTGAGACTGACACCCAAACTGTCACTCGGTTAATTTAAGCCCATCTGTTCTAGTGCAACTTGCTCGTTTGTTTCTTCATTCCCTTACTTACTGTCTTTGTCCCATGATACTGATTGGCATGGAGCCCCCAAAATGTCAAAATAAAACCTCTTTGCCCTGTTCTTTACAAGAAACACAGGAAATTGGCCATGGGCAAACTCTGTGGCTTTGAGCATTCTTCATTTAGTGCCATACATAGAAATGTCCTTCATTTTCTTTTTTGCATGGTTTTGCCCACCTCTACAATAATGATAATCTGATGTTGAAGATCAAATAACCAATATAAAGCATATTTCTTGGCCTTGCTCCACAGGATGTAAGCAAGGCCTCCATCACAGTTCATACATATAAAAGGTGGTGAAATATTTTTACTTGAATTATAAATAACATTTATTTCTTTGATGAATCTGGAACTCTAGTGCACGTTCAGTGTTACACTGTTGAGTACAGGGTAATCATAGTTCCTCTACCAAGTCTGGAAAAAACATCTCCTGGTATCCACAACTGCCTTAGGTTGCTAATTATATTAGCGTGTTTCCCTTTATATTTGCTTTTGTTCTTTCTAGAAGCCCAGTGTGGCCCAGAACAGATGTCAATAAATGCACATTTTGTACTTGATTTTGAGTTTACTGACCTGTCTTTAACCATTAAACTGAGCCAACTGCTCAGAGGGACAGAGGGGTCTCTGGAAAATGGTCACCAGGTGGCATGAGGCACAGTGCCACCTAACCCTAAGTTACAGGGCTGGGTGACTAGGCACATATTCTACTGGTCAAGTTTGTTCTCACAGATCATATTTTCCATTTGCAGAGAAGAGCAGAGATTCCTGGAGTTGTGAGCCCCTCCCAGATGTTCTGGGTCCCTGAGCAAAGCTGAAAACATGTGCTGATTTGTTTTTCCTTTCTTTCATTGCAGTACTGGGGAGCTTATACAGTGGCTTGGCCCAGGGTCTGGCAAGCTGGCCCAGTGGTCCTTTGGCATTCCCCCACAGCCTGCTGCCTTCTCCAGCTGGGCTGGCTGACCTCACTCAGAAGTGATGGGCTTTTTCTTTTTTTATTCCAAGCTCTTCTAAAGTTGCCCAGCTTTTCCAGACACCAGCCTCTGTGTGTAACAGCCTCTGCCAGGTAACAGCCTCTGTCCCTTGAGTAAAATGACTGGATGACTGATCCAAAAGGACAGAGTTTTTTGTTTTTGGAAAAGGTGTTTGGTTTAAAACAGCAAATCAGAGGCCACTGGATGGTGCCAAAGTGATCTTGGAGGCATCAATAGTCAGGGATGTAGGGTTGAGTAAGATGCACTGATTGCCTCTTTCCCAACCTCTCCAGAATCTATTAGGAAAGAGGCCAGGGGGATTGGGGGAGGAGAGGGCATCATTTACAATCAGGACAAAAAGCTCTCCTTTATCCCCTGGCTGGCCCAGTGCAGTTCCTTCTGGCCACCTCTGGTCTGGCCTGGATTTGTACTCTTGGATCAGCATCTGCCCAGCTCCCAGGGGTTTGGTTCGTAATTAATTAGAAATTTCTCTGGCTAAACACCCCATCCCCGTGACCTCTGAGAAAGTGGGTGTATGTAGGGCTGGGGCCTAGTGGCCTTTGATTGCTCCTTGACCTACTTCCAGACTATGCTTCCCAGGGAGTGGCTTCCACTGACTGCATGGGTTGGGGGTTGGGAAGCTTAACTGCCCCTGCCAAGGGGTCTGTGTTCAGCTATCTACAGCACAGATGCCTCGCTGCTTCAGGAGTGAGTATGTGCTGCTTCAACCTGACCATCCAGTTCCCTTCAAACTCACCAAAAGACACCACTGGGAAAGGTGGGCTGACTGGGCTCCCAACTTATGGCCTTCCCTTTCTGTTCTCCATTGAGGGCCTGAATAAATAGATCCCAGCAAGCAGTAGCTGGTACTTGATTTTTCTTTCTTCACTCATCAAACATTTATTGAGTGCCTATTCTATGCAAACCCATGTGTGCAAGTAGACAGGACTTCATGAGTATATAAAATATACTACACATAGTGGCACCAGATTTGGAGGGGACGGTGGTCAGAGGAGGCTTCTTAGAGGAGGTGACATTTAATTTGAGGTGTGAATGATAGCTAGGAGCTGGCTTGCTGAAGGTGTGGCTGTCAGGAGCAAGGGGCACAAGCTTGTGCAAAACCAGGAGGTGGAGGCTGGGAAGGGATGGCAGATACCTCTCTTTTCAGACAGGAAACACTATTGAGTTGAGCTCATGACACCTATTTTCTAAGCATCTTGCTTCCAAAGACAGTTGTGCTCCCTGCTAGCTGTCTGACTTTGGTTGTCATTTTCCTCACCTATAAATGAAGGGGTTGGGGAACTTCCCTGGCGGTCCAGTGGTTAAGACTCTGCACTTCCACTGCAAGGGGCTCGGGTTCGATCCCTGATTAAGATTAAGATCCCGCAGGCTGTGCAGCACAGCCTAAATAAATGAATAAACAAATAAATAAATGAAGGGGTTGGTTGTACACCTAAAACTAATACAATGTTAAGTGTAAATTATATCTAAATTATCAGTAAATAAATAGGAAAAAATTTAAATGAAGGATTTATCTAGATTGAATCTAAACCACCTCTAAAGTCCTTTCCATGATTTTCAGTGAGGCTAAGAGCACAGTTCCCAAGATGCTTTTGCTTTAACAAACAGCTGATGATTCATTGGGTGTTCCCTTCCCCTGTGGAGACTCTGCAGACTGCATGGACAAAATGTTCAGTTCAAAAAATCCCCGGGTTTTTGTCTCAGACTGCTGTGCACTGGCTGATAACTCAGTTACTGAGAGTGAACTGTAAGAAGACAGACACCAGATGGCAGGGAGGAAGGGCACGGGCAGGAAGACAGAGGGGCCAATCAGGCTGCTTCTGTTTCCAACCAAGGACGTTCCAGGCAGAATGCTCTCTACAGTTTGGAGAGTTCCAGCAGCTGAGTTGGTAGAGAAAAATGTCACCAAGCTCTCTCAATCTTGAAGGATTGAGAGAACTTAGACAAGCCAAGTTGGAAGCAGTGCAGGATAGGTGGAGTTCCAGGCAAAGGGATCAGCTAGAGCCAAGGAGTAAAGATGGGACCGCACACTGGAATACTTTTGGTTATAAGTAACAGGGGTGCCAGCAGACAACAGGAAGGACCAGAACCAGGAACTGCAAAGCCATCAGAATCTAGGCCATCACTCTCAAGCTGATTATGACTTATGGCAATTTGGTAAACTGTACCTTTGTAAATAGAACTGAATGAAACATGTCTTTTCTCTCTACCTGATCCCTCCAGAAATTGGAATCTCTTAGTTTCCCAGCAACTTTATCAGGCAAATAAGGATGGCTACCTGCTAACAGATACAGGAGTCTCAAGGTACTTGGGGGGAAATGAGAGGAATTTACCAAAATCTATAGATATCACAGGCGGAATCTGTGACAAGCCCTTGGCGTGGCTTTCCTGCCCTTGAGAGGCCTTTTATTTATTTTATTTTATTTTATTTTATTTTGCGGTACATGGGCCTCCCACTGCTGTGGCCTCTCCCGTTGCGGAGCACAGGCTCCAGACGCGCAGGCTCAGCAGCCATGGCTTACGGGCCCAGCCGCTCCGCGGCATGTGGGATCTTCCCGGACCGGGGCACGAACCCATGTCCCCTGCATCGGCAGGCGGATGCTCAACCACTGCGCCACCAGGGAAGCCCGAGAGGCCTTTTAAAAGCTTAATCTGAGGGACTTCCCTGGTGGTGCAGTGGTTAAGAATCCGCCTGCCACTGCAGGGGACACGGGTTCGAGCCCTGGTCCAGGAAGATTCCCACATGCCGAGGAGCAGCTAAGCCCATGCACCACAACTACTGAGCCTGCACTCTAGAGCCCACGAGCCATGACTACTGAGCCCGCGTGCCACAACTCCTGAAGCCCGAGCGCCTAGAGCCTGTGCTCCACAACAAGAGAAGCCACCACAATGAGAAGCCCACGCACCGCAACAAAGAGTAGCCCCCGCTCGCTGCAACTAGAGAAAGCCCACACGCGGCAACGAAGACCCAACGCAGCCAGATAAATAAATAAATAAATTTATTTAAAAAAAGTAATCCTCAAAAAAACCCCAAACAAAACAACAGCTTAATCTGAAATTCCATATGAAAAGTTCCAGCTCAGCCAAGTTAAAAGAGCCTATGTGATCAGTTACACTTATGTAAATAATCAGGCTAAGTTTATAAAAACCAGACTTATTTTGCAAACAAATTAGTCTGAATTTGACTATATTTGGTAGAAATGAGGGTAATTTTAGAGAGAAAAAAAATACGTTTCAGTAGGTATTAAATTCTAGTTTTCTTAATTGAGGTCTGTATTTACTGCTAAAGACTCACTTCTCAGATGACTCCTTGTTGCTATGTTATATTATTGTAAAGTTTACTTCTGAAGCTTATCACAGTCATCTATCTTTGGATGAAGATCAGATGTGTCTCCTGCAATCAGGGGATTATGCATACTGGAAAAGACATCAGATAAAGGACTCTTTACAGCCACGTTGAAAGGTACCATATCAAGCCTTCCCTCCTGAGTGAACTGCAACTCCTGTTTCTAACACCCAACTTTGACTAACTAAGACAAACACTACCAGACCAGGACAAGAAGAAGATGACATCTGAAGTAGACAGCTGACCCAAGATGCCGGACCAGGCCTGTATACTAATTACTTAGACAATTGCTCACACTTTTGCTTTTTAACCAAATGTATTTTTTCCTTGGGCCCAATCATTTGCAAGTTTCAAAAAATCAATCCAATTTCTGGGTTTGTGGCCAATTACCTATGTCCAGTACTCCTAGGTTACCTTGGTGGATTTTCCTCTCCAAAGGCTCTAATTGGATGGCTCTTAGCAATTTTATTTTAGAAGAAAGAAACTCTAGTACCATGCAAGCTAATTTTACTGCCAGTATCACTAAGTGGGACCCTCTTACTCAGCCAATTAATGACAACTGTTCTGAACCTGGTCAAAAGTAATCCTTTTCACTAGATGTTAAATATTGGGTAGCTCCTAACAGGATCCAGTGAATTTATGGAACAAGTTTGTGGCCTTGGTTCTCCCCAGGTTGGCTAGGAAGATGCACAGTTGGTTTCCCTTGGGCTCAAGGTCACCTACAGGTAGTCTTGGAAACAGCCCCTGCAATCGGCCTTTAATGTGAGCACACTGGGTTCTGTCAGTTTTCCAATGGTATGACCATTTGGCTGAGATATTTGTTAACTCATCTTATGACACATGAAGAATCAAATTTCTGCTCTGAATGATCCTCTTCCCAGTTTAGGAAAAATACTGGGAAAATGGTTTGGTTTAGGAGGATCTTGGCTTAAATATTTACTAATGACATTGTTACTGCTCCTGTCAATTTTGATCACATCTATAGTTCTCTGTAAATTAATGAACACTCACAGTGCACAAGCAAGATTAAATTGGCATAAATCATATTGAACAACTTGGAATTGACCATTAGTCCTTGCCAGACATCTTACCAATACAACCCCCTAAAAAAAAAGAAAGAACAGAGCTATTAAGACCTGACATCAAGCGACATGATAGACCCAGGGCAGGTAAGCAACCACCCTGACATTGAGGGAACAAATATTTGATCATCTAATGCTTTCTATCTAAAGATTAATTATCAAAATGGGAAAATTGATTAAATAAAATTCATATTTTATGGCAGGATGAGAAAAATTTAAACATAAAAATTTTCCTTGCCCATTGGGGCCTCTACCTTCCTCCCCTTTAGTGCATATTGTTTATCTGCATTATCCAGACCTCCTTATGAGATAACATTCCTCTTTAATCTTATAAAAGGTCACAACCCCTTAGGAGATAACCTTCCTTCTTAATCTTGTAAGGGGCCACAATGGATGACCCATGACCCATGCTTTTTACTGTGGATCTGGATTGTGTACACTGTCAGTAATACATCATTTAATATATAAGCCTTTGTCTCAAAAACATATAACTGTTCTTTGACCTCTAACAGGCATAACAGTCCTCAGAGCTTTCTGAAAGACTCTCTTGGGATATAATCCTCAGGTTGGCTTAAATAAAAATTACCATTTCTTCCTTAGATTGACTATTGATGATTTTTTCATTGACTATATAAAACCAATCAATTAAAAAAGAGGTTGGATTCAAATTGTTTTTCTGATGGAACAAATCAAGGTCACCTGTCTAGATGGCTAAACCTTTTTTTACTAATATTTATAGAGAAGAGACTTAAGATTTGTATCTGTTCTTGACAAGTCAAGTTTCAAACTATCTTTCCTCCATTCTTTAAATAAGAGTTACCTTCTGAAATTTGCCTTTTAAAAAGATGGCCTGAGATAAGAGTTCCTGGAGAAGACCTGGTAGAACATTTTCATCTCAAAGGCATGGGAGGAGAAAGGCAAGTTCCTCCCAGGAGGACTTTTGTTCCCTTAAGGCCAGAAATTGTTTCTTTTTGCCTTTTTAAAAAAATTTTTGGCTGTGTCGGACTTCCCTTGTGGTGCAGTGGTTAAGAATCCACCTGCCAATGCAAGGGACATGGGTTCGAGCTCTGGTCCAGGAAGATCCCACATGTCATGGAACAACTAAGCCCATGCGCCACAACTACTGAGCCTGCACTCTAGAACCCATGAGCCACAACTACTGAGCCTATGTGCCACAACTACTGAAGCCTGAATGCCTAGAGCCCATGCTCTGCAATAAGAGAAGCCACCGCAATGAGAAGCTTGTGCACTACAACGAAGAGTAACCCCCGCTTGCTGCAACTAGAGAAAGCCTGCTTGCAGCAACCAAGACCCAATGCAGCCAAAAATAAATAAATAAATTTATTTATTTATTAAAAAAAATTTTTTTGGCCGGGATGTGGCTTGTGAAATCTCAGTTCCCTGACCAGGGATTGAACCCAGTCCACAGCAGTAAAAGCACTGAATCCTAACCACTAGACCACCAGGGAACTCCCAGAATTTGTTTCTGATACTTACAAAACTTTTAAGATAAATAGGGGAGGTTTTGGGAGTGGTAAAAGGATTGGTGGGCTTTGGATTGTTTCTGGAGCCACACCACCAGTGCTGTAAAGACTAGATCTGTAAAACAAGAACAGCTGTTTTTAATTCCTCAAAGAATTGGATGGCCACCTCAGTGATATCAAAGGACTGGCATACCCATCCACCTATGTTGGAATGCTTTTCTTTCCCTAACTTAGCTTAAGAGAGAAGACAAAAAAGAAAAAAAATCCTATCAGGCTCTGATAGATGACCTCTCATCTTGGTAATCCATTTACAAAACCTTTTGAGGATCCTCCCTGGGTTTAAGAAATTCTATAACTATGACTCTCAGTTTGACCTTTGATATGAAGAGGCTCACCTACAGCTTCAGGTGGTACCATTTCTAAAGGTAAGCATTTAACAGTCTCTTCAGAATGGAAAGGCAATTCATATTACTAGGTTCAGATTACTGGGATTACTAGAATGAGTACTCAAATAAAGGAGGGTAGAGAGCAGTTGTTGCGAATCTTAAAGGTTTTCTTTTTTGTTTTAGGTACCTTTTAACATCATTAATCTTTCATTAGCTTCCTACAACAAATCTTTCAATGAGGCTATTTTGGAATTTTGAAGGCTTGGGAGGCTTCTGCATACCAGTTAACATAGGTACAATAGCTTAAAATGAGAGCTTTCTAAAATTTTAACAATTTAGAAGTCTTTCCAATTCCAAAGATCTGAGGAGCTAGCCCTACAAATATTTTCTCCTGCTAATCTAATCTTAGAAAGGAGAAAAATTCTTACCACTCTTGTTTCCAGTAGACCCTGCAGGCAGGTACCCAGCAGACTGACTGACATAGTAAGAACTTCTGTGGCTTTCTCTAACTATGTGTGAAAAATCAGTTTTGGAGTGCCCAAGGAAGCCCAATTTGGCCATTCCCGGGATGGGGTTCCTGTCAATGAAAAATTATTCAGCCAATCTAAGAAAGAAATGGAAAATTTTATTTGAGCCAAATTTGAGGATTATCACCCAGGAAGAGCATCTCAGAAAGCTCTGAGAACTGTTCTGCCCCTTAGAAGTCAAGGCACAGTTATATACATTTTTTGAGACAGAGGGCTGGAAATCAAATTGTTAGGGGAACCACTGACTGAAACTGCCTGCCCTGGCCAGGTGCCATAGTAACCACTTGTATGAGTTATCTTAAACAGGAGGTCCTGGTAAGGAATGCGGAACTAGCAGGTTACCACAAACAGGAAGAAATCGGGAAAGGTCAAAAGGAGAGAGGAAACTCCAGTCCATATGTCCTACCAACTTCCCAGAATCTTTCTCTCTGGAATCCATCTTGGCTGAGTGATGTGCACACCACCAGGAAGGACCCTGAGTCAGAATGATTGGCCAGGGACTTCCCTGGTGGTGCAGTGGTTAAGAATCTGCCTGCCAATGCAGGGGACACGAGTTCGATCCCTGGTCCAGGAAGATCCCACATGCCACGGAGCAACTAAGCCCATGCACCACAACTACTGAGCCTGCACTCTAGAGCCCATGAGCCACAACTACTGAGCCCATGTGCCACAACTACTGAAGCCTGTGCGACTAAAGCCCGAGCTCCACAACGAGAGAAACCTCTGCAATGAGAAGCCCGTGCACCGCAATGAAGAGTAGCCCCTGCTCCTAGATGCAACTAGAGAAAGCCCGCGTGCAGCAACAGAGACCCAACGCAAACAAAAAAAACAAAACAAACAAACAAAAAAAGAACGGCCAGAGACAACCGGGAAGCTAACCCAATTACGATAAAACTGGAGACTGTGAGCCATGTAGCAGAGCAGTTCTCCTGGGTTCCCTTAGCCTGCTGCTCTCCACCTGGGCACCCCTTCCCAATAAAGTCTCTTGCTTTGTCAGCACATGTGTCTCCTTGGGCAATTCATTTCTGAGTGTTAGACAAGAGCCCACTCTCGGTCCCTGGAAGGGATCCCACTTCCGGCCACAAAATGACGTATTATTGACAGTTTACATAATCCAGATCTAAGTGTCACATGGTGGGTCATGTGGCTCCTTATAAGATCAAGATGGAATGTTATCTTTTAAGGAGGTGTCTTGTTGATGCTAAGGGAATGTTGCTATTTATGGTTGAGGAGCATCCTTCTGATGGGGGAGGTTTGGTCGATGCATAATGCAGATACACAATGCACAAAGGGCAGAGATTTTTTAAAAATTTCTCTTGTCTTACATAAAATATGACTTTTATTTCACATTCCCAATTAAGAACTTGCAAGTGAAACCATGTACCTGAGATTGGGACTTGAACCCACGTGCCGGGACTCAAACCCAGACTAAACCCAGATTAGGACTTGAACCCACATGGCCAGGACTCGAACCCAGCCAAAACACATCGTCTTCCAACTGATATCACACACCTGTGTGATCAGAACTTAATGAAGCTCAGGTTCTTGATGTCTCATGGCAGAAAGAATTCAGTGAGAGACAAAGTGACAGGTAAGAAGTAGATTTATTTAGACAGAAACACACTCCACAGACAGAGTGTGGGCCATCTCAGAAGGTGAGAGCAGCCCCAGGGTATGGGGTTGTCAGTTTTTATAGGGGTGGGTAATTTCATAGGCTAATGAGTGGGAGGACTATTCCAGCTATTTTGGGAAGGGGAGGGGATTTCCAGGAACTGGGCCACTGCTTATTTATTTATTTATTTATTTATTTATTTATTTATGGCTGTGTTGGGTCTTAGTTTCTGTGCATGGACTTTCTCTAGTTGTGGCGAGCGGGGGCCTCTCACTGTCACGGCCTCTCTTGTTGTGGAGCACAAGCTGAGTTCAGGCTCAGCAGTCGTGGCTCACGGGCCCAGTTGCTCCGCGGCATGTGGGAACCTCCCAAACCAGGGCTCGAACCCGTGTCTGCTGCATCGGCAGGCAGATTCTCAACCACTGCGCCACCAGGGAAGCCCCACTGCCCACTTTTTGATTCTTATGGTTGGCCTTGGAACTGTCATGGCACCTGTGGGTGTGTCATTTAGCTTGCTGATGTGTTACAATGAGCTTATACCAAGGCTCAAGGTCTAGTGGAAGTCAAGTTGACTTGTCATCTTGTACCCATTTGGTTCTAACCAGTTTTTGTCATGTCCTTGGGCTACATCATTCTTTCAAAGGTTGTGCCCTGCCCCCTTCCCTCCTGTTTCACAAGCATGCATAATCCCAGCTGGTATTCCCATAGGTTGCTGCTTGTCTGAGAGCTGTTTCACCTTTGAGGCACAATTTCTCGTTATCAATTTGGTAGCCTAAATCAGATATGAGATACGATCTGAACAACTTTCTGAGGGCAGTGTGATGGATAAGACGTGTACTGCTTCTGAGTCTAGCTCCCCAAGGAGTTACCCTTGGGTAGCTTGACTATTTTACATGTCTCAGTTTCTCCCTCTGACAGTCTAAAACTGCTGTGGATGCTCAGAATCTAAGATGACCGGTCTTTATATCGTGTGTCCCCAGATGAGCAGTATTTACTTAATCGTTGTTGTGGGTGTAAGGTCGGATCTTAACAAACGGCATCGCGAAACAGAGGAAAGCTTCAAGTGAGCTTTATTAGGGGGCGCTCCCGGGCGAGGTTCACTGGTCCGAGAGAAAGGGGCCAGAGAAGTCGCACCCGGGCGAGGGTTGGGCAAGATTTTATAGGGGAAGAAGGGAAAGGGGTGTGGTGAATCTGGGAGGGCGCAGGGTATTCCTTATTTGGTGGTCTCTTCGGGTATCGTGGCAATATCTGGTGCCGGTTGCGTCAGTCTTGGGACCGCTAGTCCCGCCCCTCGAAAGGCGGGAAGGCTGGGCCGGGTGGAAGGTCCCCAGGTCAGTTCCTGGAACTGGGTGGTCCGGAAAGTCTCCAGGTCAGTTTCTGGAACTGGGTGGTCCGGAGAGTTTCGGTCTGATGCAACCTGTGAATCTGATTGCGTTCCCCTGCCTCGGGCCAGTTGGCCTTACAGCGGGGTTCCCCTGTAGGACCGCTACAAGTCATGAGGATTGATCCTCAGACACTTCCCCTAGGTTCTCAGTCACCTGAGAACACCTTGTGGATGGAAGGAGCAGATGTCCCTTGTTTCTCAGAGGTGAATTAATTTAATCTCTCATTTCACTAGCAAAAGTTTTGTTCAGAACATGTATCAACTTTTTCTTTTTTTCCAGTTTAGGCCAAATTTAATAAAAACTCAGCCACCTATGTCTCCCTGGGCCTCCTGCCCTGATGCCCCTAGGTCCCTGCCTAGGAAATGCATCAGTACCCCTTAAGACTCCAAGTCTTAAGTGAAAACAGCTTGAATAAAATTTGGGGGATCATCACTTAAAAGCATCGGTTTGGCTTAGACTTCAGGTGTCCTCTAGGGGGTATCTGATATCCTGCCAACTATACCATGCATATATTGATGAAAAAAATTAATCAATAGCTAATCTAAGAAAGAAATAAAAAATTTTATTCAAGCCAACCTGAGGATTATAACCCAGGAGGTTCTCTCAGAAAGCTCTGAAGACTATTCTGCCTTTTAGAGGTCAAAGCACAGTTATATGTTTTTGAAACAAAGGCTTATATGTCAAATTATGTAATTATTGACAGTTCACACAATCCAGATCCACAGTAAAAAGCATGGGTCATGGGTCATTATGGCCCCTTACAAGATTAAGAAGGAAGGTTATCTCCTAAGGGGTGTGATCTTTTATGAGATTAGGAAGGAATGTTAGGCAATTCCCTGGTGGTCCAGTGGTTAGGACTCTGTGCTTCCACTGAAGGGGGCACGGGTTCGACACCTGGTCAGGGAACTGAGATCCTGCATGCCACGTGGCATGGCAAAAAGAAAAAGAAATGTTATCTCGTAAGGAGGTCTGGTTAATGCGGATGTACAATACACACTAAAGGGGAGGGAAGAGACCCAAACAGGCAGAGAAAAAGATTTGTTTAAATTTTGTTTTGCCATGAAATATGAATTTTATTTCATCATTCTCAATTTAACTCAGTCTTGTTCTACATTCTCTATTTGTCAACCTGTCTCTCTGACTGTCTCTCTTTCTAAGTCCCTCTCTCTAGTCAGTCTGTTTTTCAGTCTCTCCCTCTTACTGTGTGGTCTTTCCTCTCTGTAGGAACCCCTAGTTTCTTTGCAGATCAGCTTTTTCTGCTCCCCAGGGTTCATAGAAGAGGTGGCCATCTCTTAAAGCTAATGAAGAGCCCTGACCTAAGCCCAGGTTCCTTGGAGATTCTGATTGGCTCATTTCGAATTGGGGCTGTACCTCTAGTCCAAACAACTGTGGCCATAGCGGGGAGTGGAGTATAAAGGGCAGTCCTATGATACAGTCATAGTTGCTGGGGAGGTGGCACAGTTCTCAGAGGAAAGGGATCTTGGAGAGTTGGGAAGACCCCCCTGAGAGGTGAATACTTTCAGTGGGACAGTGAGCAGATCACTGTGGGTGTATGGTCAGGCCATTCAAGATGGATGTTCTCTTGGTCTCTGTACTTCCCCTGCTCAACCAGGCCCTGCTTCACTCACATGACCATCCAATTGTCTTAATTATAAGACTTAATTAGTAACTATCTACATGCTTGTCCCCTGCCTCAGCCGCTGGTTTCTTTGGTAACTGATGAGTCAACCTGACTTCAATTCCCCCTATAAATGGCAGCTTACTTCTCCCCCAAGTAGCATCTCTCCAGGACCTTTTGTTTTGTTTCTTTAATAAATTTATTTATTTTTGGTTGTGTTTGGTCTTTGTTGCTGCTCGCAGGCTTTCTCTGGATGTGGCAAGCAGGGGCTCTAGGTGCGTGAGCTTCAGTAGTTGTGGCTCGTGGGCTTTAGAGCGCAGGCTCAGTAGTTGTGGCGCATGGGCTTAGTTGCTCGGTGGCATGTGGGATCTTCCCAGACCAGGGATCGAACCTGTGTATCCTGTATTGGCAGGCGGATTCTTAACCTCTACACCACCAGGGAAGTCCCGTACCTTTTGTTTTGGATGTGTAAGATCCCCTGTCCAATAAACCATTAATGTCTGGCTGTCTCCGAACTCTTTGGCCTGGAGGCTGGGCTACTACAAGGCTTGCAAGGCCTGCAGGGTGCAGTCCAACAGTGGGTTTACTGGAAGTTTAGAGTTTTCCGTTTCCAAACATCAGGGAACTTCAAATACATCGAATGAGATCTGGGTGGTACCAATTCTTTGAAATCTGTTGTGTATTACTTCGTGACCTAGTACTTGGTCAGTTTTTGTAGTTTCTATGTGCAATTTAAAAAAAAAGTATATTCTCTAATCATTGGGTGCAGGTCTCCATACAGGACCATTGATTTATACTTTTTAATTGTTTAGTTCCATAAATGAAGAGTGTGTTGAAATCATCCACTAAATGATGTGCTTGTCAATTTCTCCCTGTGATTCTTCAATTTTGGCTTTACATATTTTGAGGCTATGTTAATAGATGCCTATTATGTATTGAATTTTCATTCCTGCTTGTGAGTTGAATCTTTTTTTTTTTTTTTTTTTTGTGGTTCGCGGGCCTCTCACTGCCGTGGCCTCTCCCGCTGCGGAGCACAGGCTCCGGATGCGCAGGCTCAGCAGCCATGGCTCACGGGCCCAGCCGCTCCGCGGCACACGGGATCCTCCTAGACCGGGGCACGAACCCGCGCCCCCTGCATCGGCAGGCGGACCCCCAACCACTGCGCCACCAGGGAAGCCCGTGAGTTGAATCTTTTATCAATATGTAGTTATGTTCTTTGTTCCTATAATGTTTTTTTTGTCTTAAAGTTTATTTTGTCTAATAATATAGCTTCCAACTCCCTTTTTGGTTAGTATTTGCTCAGTATGTCTTTTCTATCTTTTTACTTTTAAGCTTATGTATCTTGTTTAAAGATGTGTTTCTTGTAAACAGCATTGTAGCTGGATTTTAGTTTATTTTATTCAATCTAACAGTGTCTTTTAACTGTGAGTCTTGTAAGTACATATGGTGATTACAGTTATATTTGGACTTCTTTTTACCATCTTACCCGGTGGGTTTTTTTTTAAATCACTTTTATTGTCAGCTTTTGGATTGAGTAATATTTTTCTTATTCCATTTTTTTCCTCATATTGACTTAGAAGTTTTATACCTTTTCTATTCTTTTAGTGCTTTCTCTTTTTAAAATAAATTTATTTATTTATTTATTTTTGGCTGTGTTGGGTCTTTGTTGTGGCATACAGGCTTCTCATTGTGGTGGCTTCTCTTGTTGCGGAGCACGGGCTCTAGGCATGCAGGCTTCAGTAGTTGTGGTGCGTGGGCTCAGTAGTTGTGGCTCACGGGCTTAGTTGCTCCACGGCATGTGGGATCTTCCCGGACCAGGGCTCGAACCCATGTCCCCTGCTTTGGCAGGTGGATTCTTAACCACTACATCAACAGGGAAGTCCTGATTTTTATTATACATATTGATTTTAACAAAATCAAAGTTAAACAGTATCTTCGCCCCTCAAACAATATTTTAATTCCTTTTTATTTGCCCTTCAAAATATTTATTTTATAAAAAATTTATCATTTTATACAGTTTGTTTAAATTTATTTGCGTGTTTACCACCTCAGATCTTGCTTTTAAAGTCATTTTTCTTCGTCCTGAAGAATATCTTTTAAAAATTATTTTAGTGAAGATCTGTTGTGGGTAGAACTCTCAGGTTTTTTAAATTGAAATTTAATTCACATACTGTAAAATTCACAGTTTTTTAAAGTATACAATTTAATGGCTTTTAGTATATTTTAGTATATTCACACCGTCACTTTCTAATTCCAGAACATTTTCATCACAGAGAGAAACCCCACACTCATTAGTAGTCACTCCCTGACCCTCGTCGCCCAAGGCCCTGGCAACTACTTTGTCTTTATGGATTAGCCTATTCTGGACATTTCATATAAATGCAGTCCAGCAATATGCACTTGTCTCTTTCACTTAGCATGTTTTCAAGGTTCATCCATATTGTAGCATGTGTCAATATGCCATTACTCTTTTTTTTTTTTTTGTGGTACGCGGGCCTCTCACTGTTGTGGCCTCTCCCATTGCGGAGCACAGGCTCCAGATGCGCAGGCTCAGCGGCCATGGCTCACGGGCCCAGCCGCTCCGCGGCATGTGGGATCCTCCCAGACCGGGGCACGAACCTGCCTCCCCTGCATCGGCAGGTGGACTCTCAACCACTGTGCCACAAGGGAAGCCCTATGCCATTACTTTTTATGACTGAATAGTATTTCATTGTATGGATATACTACAATTTATCTATTAATCAGTTGATTAATATTTGGGTTGTGTCCATTTTTTGCCTATTTTGAATAATGTTTCTATGAACACTTCTGTACAAGTTTTTGTATGAACATATCTTTTCAATTCTCTTAGGTATATACCCAGGAGTAGAAGTTCTGAGTCATGTAGTATTTCTTTTTTCTTTTTCATAAATTTATTTATTTATTTATTGGCTGCGTTGGGTCTTCATTGCTGCGCGCAGGCTTTCTCTAGTTGTGGCTAGTGGGGCCTGTTCTTTGTTGTGGTGCGTGGGCTTCTCATTGCGGTGGCTTCTCTTATTGTGGAGCCCAGGCTCTAGGCACGTATGCTTCAGTAGTTGTGGCACGCAGGCTCAGGAGTTGTGGCTTGTGGGCTCTAGAGCGCAGGCTCAGTAGTTGTGGTCCATGGGCTTAGTTGCTCTGTGGCATGTGGGATCTTCCCAGACCAGGGCTCGAACCCCTGTCCCCGGCATTGGCAGGCGGATTCTTCACCACTGCACCACCAGGGAAGTCCGCATGTAGTATTTCTGTGTTTAACTTTTGAGGAACTGCCAAATTGTTTTCCACAGCAGCTGCATCAGTTTACATTCCCACCAGCACTGTGTGAGGGTTCTAATTTCTCTACATCCTTGCCACCACTTGGGTGTTTTTTGCTTTTTTTGAGTTATAGCCATCTAGTGAGTGTGAAGTGGTATCTCATTGTGGTTTTGATTTGCATTTTCCTAATGGCTAGTTATGTTGAGCATTTTTCTTTTTTTTTTTGTGGTACGCGGACCTGTCACTGTTGTGGCCCCTCTGTTGAGGAGCACAGGCTCCGGACGCGCAGGCTCAGCGGCCATGGCTCACGGGCTAACCTCTCTGCGGCATGTGGGATCTTCCCGGACCGGGGCATGAACCAATGTCCCCTGCATTGGCAGGCGGACTCTCAACCACTGCGCCGCCAGGGAAACCCTGTTGAGCATTTTTTACATACTTATTTCTTTTTACTTATTATTTATTTTATATACTTACATACTCATTTGTATATCTTCTCTGGAGAAATGTCTATTCAAATTCTTTGCTCATTGTCTTATCTATTTGAGCTGCTACAACAATACTATCAAAGACTGAGTGGCTTATCAACAATAGAAATGTATTTCTTATAGTTCTGAAGATTGGGAAGTCCAAGAAGAAGGTGCTGATATATTTGGTGCCTGGTGAGGGTCCACTTCCTGGTTCAAAAGGACAAGAGTGCTCTCTGGGGCCTATTTTATAAAGGCACTAATCCCATTAATGAGGGCTCTACCCTTATGACCTAATCACTTCCCAAATGCTCCAGCTCCTAATATCATCACACTGGGGATTCGATTTCAACATATGAATTTTGGGAGGACACAGACATTCAGTCCATAGCACCCCCTTTTGAAACTGGGTTGTCTTTTTACTGTTGAGTTGTAAGAGTTCTTTATATATTCTGAATACTAGGCCCTTATCAATACTTGATTTGCAGATATATTTTTCCCCATTCTATTGGTTGTATTTTCACTTTATTGAGAGTGTCCTTTGAAGAACAAAAGATTTTAATTTTGCTGAAGTCCAATTTATTTGTTTTTGGTTACTTATGTTTTTGGTGTCATATTTAAGAAACTGTTACCTAATCCAAGGTCATGAACTTATACTTAGATTCTCTTCTAAGAGCTTTATATTTGAGCATTTGCATTTAGGTCTTTGATTCATTTTGAGTAAATTTATGTATATGTATATAGGTAGAGATCCAACTTCATTTGTATGTGGATATCCAGTTGACCCAGCATCATTTGGTGAAGATTCTTCTTTCTTGTTGACTGGGCTTGGCACTCATTGAAAATCAATTGGCTGTAAAAGTGAGGGTTTATTTCTGGACTCTCAATTCTATTCTATTGCTCGGTATATCTATTCTTTTGACAGTACCATTCTGTCTTGATTACTGTAGCTTTGTAGTAAGTTTTGAAACCAAGAAATGTGAGTCTTGCAACTTTGTTCTATCAGCTTTTATTATCTGAAAATGTCTTAATTTTGTCCTAATGCTTGAAGACAGTTTTGCCACTACACAAACACTAATTCAATTTTAGTCATATAATTTTAACAATTATATTTTTAATCTCAAAGTTTTTGTTGTTGGGGTTCTTTTTCAAAATACCTGGTCCCTTTTTTTTTTTTTTTTTTTGCCACACTGTGGCATGTGGGATCTTAGTTCCCCGACCAGGAACCTTCAGTGGAAGTGCTGAGTCTTAACCACTGGACTGCCTGGGAAGTCCCCTCTGGTCACTTTTTTTTTTTTTTTTTTAAGATTTATTATTTATTTATTTATTTATATTTATTTTTGGCTGCATCGGGTCTTAGTTATGTCACTCGGGATCTTTCATTGCGGCGCCTGGGCTTCTCTCTAGTTGTGGCGTGCGGTTTTTCTCTTCTCTACTTGTGGCGTGCAGGCTCCAGGGCAGGTGGGTTCTGTAGTTTGTGGCATGTGGGCTCTCTAGTTGAGGCGCATGAGCTCAGTAGTTGTGGCGTGCGGGCCTAGCTGCCCTGCAGCATGTGGGATCCTAGTTTCCCGACCAGGGATTGAACCCATATCCCCTGCATTGGAAGGCGGATTCTTTACCACTCGTCCACCAGGGAACTCCCCCTTCTGGGCACTTTTGATAGCCTCCAATTGCTTGCTCATTTTAAAAACAATTCCTGAGTTTACTTTTGATTCTTTAAAACATTTATATGACAATTTGCAACCTATGTAGTAACATAAGAATTTGCATGCATGTTCATGGAAAATTTTCTTATTTTTTTAAAGCTCAACAATGCAATAAAAAGTGTATTTCACCCAAGACAATCTAATAGTGAGTCCTGTGGAATATAGTATGGTGGTTAAATGCATGGCTATAGAACCAGGCTACCTGGGTTCAGTATTGGTTCTTTTACTTACTGGCAGTGTAATCTTGGACAAGCAGTGTAACCTTGGACAAGTTATCTAACCTCTGTGTGCTTCAGTTTCCTCAACTATAAACTTGAGAAAATAATATGTACCTCACGGGACTATTTTAAGGATCAGTTGAACAAATGTATGAACACAGTATATATTAGTAAATGGAGGTTTGTACCTCTTAATCCCCTTCACCTATCTTCCTTACCTCCAACCCCGCCCCCTTCTGGTAAGACCGATTTGTTTTTTTGTTTTCTGCATCTGTGAGTCTGTCTTTTTATTGAGTTTTTTAAAAATTTATTTGGCTGTGCCGGGTCTTAGTTGTGGCACGTGGGATCTTTTTATTTGCGGCATGAGGGATCTAGTTCCCTGATCAGGGATAGGAACCCCTGCCCCCTGCATTGGGATCACGGAGTCTTAACCACTGGACCACCAGGGATGTCCCTGTCTTCTTACTGAGTTCTTGCATCCACTTCTCCATTTCCTCCTTTTTTGTCAGGCTCTCAGAGAACACTTTGGCTGTGGTTAATATGCCTGCTTCTAGCACCACTCCCCTTTCTAATTTACTCACTTCTGGGCAGGAGATCCATATGACCAAATCAGTAATTGAAATGAGTAAATAGACACAGAATGAGATTCTGAAGGCCCAGGTATGAGCACAGTATATGAACCTTGAATTGCCAACTTTGCAACATCTATTTTGGTGGCTCAGAAGCTTTTCTCTTCATTTCTTCTTATTGACTAATTTACCAACGGGTACTACTTTACACACACAGCCCAGTGGATGCTTGCAAGTAATAAATGATTACAACTGTTACCAAAGCATAAATATCTCTTATTGTCTAATATTATGGCTAAGGCAAATTAATTGCAAATTGTAAAGGACTTATAAACCAAGGGTCTGTATCCTCTCTCTTTCATCTCTCTTCTTCAATTTTGCATTTGAAATCAAGTGAGCTCCTTACAGTGCTAAGGTATAATCGAATAGGGTGAGGTTGTCAACAAGTTGGCCAGGAAGCGTAACTAAAAAGGAATTTTTTACAGGCATAAAAGGAAAGCCATAAATTACAGCATTGCACAGTAAAAAAAAAAAAAAATTATTAAGCACCTACTGTATACTACAACTCAGAATCTTTTATTTACATTAACCCTAGGGGGTCAGGAGCACCCTGATTTATAGTTGGAAAAACAGGCTTAGGAAGTTAAGTAACTTGCCAGAAGTCACAGAGCTGGTGAGTGACCCAGCTAGTAGACACACAGCATTCCTTCTACCCCTGACATCTGTGCCCTTTAGAAAATACTAAACAAGCATTACTAGCACTGTCTTCAAGATCTGGTACACCAAAAGTTCCAATGGATTAGCTTTAAGAACACTTCCCCCCATCCTACAACCCCTCTACCATGGATTCAAAGAGGGAAGCCATGGTGAGTTAGTGCCATCTGCTGACCATCTCCCTGAACATCAGGATGAAGGACATTCCTCTAGCTGAGGACACGGTTGGGGGTGGGGGAACCTTGTGCCATCTTAGGTCACCACCCCCGACTCAAGGACAGACCCAGGAGGACAGTGAGCATCTTCTTGTAGAATCCTTGGTCTCCCTACAGTACCAAGGCTGGGCAATGATTTACTGAGGGAGAAAGTGGTAGTAATTAAGGAAGCCTAAAATAGAGGCCTTGAGAAATAAAGGCACAGGCTCTACCACCACAGAAAAGACACTTTATTCATTTCGGCAAATAAAACTTAGCATTTCCTGATTCTAGTATTCTAGCAATAAAAATGGATTCCTGAGCCCCACTCCAGACTATTTTATCAGAACCTTCCCTGGTGGCGCAGTGGTTAAGAATCCGCCTGCCAATGCAGGAGACGAGGTCGAGCCCTGGTCAGGGAAGATCCCATACGCAGCCCATGAGCCACAACTACTGAGCCTGTGCTCTAGAGCCTGCGAGCCACAGCTACTGAGCCCGCGTGCTGCAACTACTGAAGCCCGCGTGCCTAGAGCCCGTGCTCCGCAACAAGAGAAGCCACCACAATGAGGAGCCAGCGCACCGCAAGGAAGAGTAGCCCCCACTCGCCGCAACTAGAGAAAGCCCGTGTGCAGCAACGAAGACCCAAAACAGCCAAAAAATTAATAAATAAATAAATTTATATTAAAAAAAAACCCTTAGGGAAAGGGCCGAGGTGTATTTTTAAAAATTAATTAATTAATTATATTTCTGGGTAATGAGTGAAGATTCTGTGAATCTCTAAAATCTTACCAGCTTTTGGAGGAAGATACAGGGAAGTAACGAAACAGTAGTGGAGATTAGGGTATGAATCCTGGTTCAGCTGTGACCTTTGGCAAGTTACTTAAACTCTCTGTGTCTTGATTTTCTCAGCTGCAAAACCGGAATGCAGATAACAGTACCTCACTGGGTTGCTGTGAGAATCAGATGAGAAGGTGGATGTGAAAGCACTTTGTAAAGTTCTATACAATGTTCTCAGTATTACTTTGAGTCTCATACTACTTACAGACATGAGCCTTCTTTTTTTTTTTTTTTTTTTTTTGGTCCTTATCTTTTAAAATATAAATATTGAGTTCCTGTTATGTGTCTGGCAGGATCAATGTCTGCTGGTCTGAAGAATCAGTGTTCAGCCATGAAAAAGAAATGTCTTTATTCAGAAGATACAGTGATTCCCAACAGAATGATGACTCTCTTAAGAGGCTGTATGAGAATCTCTGGTGGAGGAGAAGGTAAGAGTTTTTCTGTTTATCAAAAAGAGCCTTGGGTTAAAAAAGAAAAGATTGAAAAACACAGTTTTCAAATCTGGAGACTTGGGCTCTATTTCTCTTTGTTTCTGACTCAGTATGTGACCTTTGTCAAATCCCTGCTTTTTCATAGGCCTGTTTCCTCATGTGAAAAATCCAGTGCTAGATTGGATGACTCGCTGACTCTAACCTACAAAAATATTTTTCACTTAGCAAGTCACAGTGTTTACAGTCCTGGGAGGTAGAATCAAGCATAAAAGGAAAAAGTTTTACATAAAGTGGAGACATAAAATGTTATGTACTTTTAGTTATGTAGTTCACAAAAGGTAAATAACTCAAGAAGTCAACTCAAGTGAAACTATTTGAGCTGGAAAATTGTATTTGACTTTTTTTTTTCAGCTTTGGCAAAATTTTACTATTTCATTGCATATTTTTAGACTATTATTTGTAGTTATTATAGTCCAAGGCAAATAAATTTCCCTTTCTACAAATCTTCTACAGCTTTCAGTATCCAGGTTTGTCCTTCATTATCCTCTTTCACATTTTGGAACAACCTAGATACTTTTTTTTTTTTTGGCTGCGTTTGGTCTTCGTTGCTTCGTGCAGGCTTTCTCTAGTCGCGGCAAGCAGGGGCTACTCTTCGTTGCAGTGCACGGGCTTCTCATTGTGATGGCTTCTCTTGTTGCAGAGCACAGGCTCTAGGTGCTCGGACTTCAGTAGTCACAGCGCGTGGGCTCAGTAGTTGTGGTTCGCGGGCTCTAGAGCGCAGGCTCAGTAGTTGTGGCACATGGGCTTTGTTGCTCCACAGCGTGTGGCATCTTCCCAGACCAGGGATAGGACCTGTGTCCCCTGTATTGGCAGGCCGATTCTTGACCATTGTGCCACCAGGGAAGTCACCAACCTAGAAACTTTATTTCAAGTGTGAAACTAATCTTTTCCCTTTAATAAACAAGAACATATGCCATTCATTATCTTGTATTTGACTTTCTTTTCAAAGCACCGTTAGCCTATCAGAAAAGAGTTGAAAGTAGGTGTGATATGGAAATATTTTGTTCCACAAAGCTGATAAGAACACAAGTATTTGCCATCACTCTCCTGATAGAGGATCCATATTATCACAGGGAAAATCTCAAATGACTCTGTGCTTCCAAATTCAGAAGTTAAGGGAGGGGCCTGCTAGGAACCTAACCAGAGGTTTCCCATGAAGTACCAAGTGAGAGAGAAGGGTCTTAGTATGCATCTAGAGCCTCACTGCTCTTTGCCCAGACACCAAGCTCTGCTCCATCTCATGGCTACCTGGTCATACCCTGGAGCAAAGACATTGTCCCAACCTTTGAGTTTCAGGTCAGGGAATGTACACTTGTAAAATGGAACATGCTCCTTTGTCAAACAGCCACGTGGTTCCTAAAGAATGATCTTTTACATTTGAACCTTTCTAGCACAGATGATATTTTATTTAAACATGACACTCCTCTGTGCTCAAGTACCAAATGGAAGTCTTGGTATATCCCCATGGTATAAGTTCCCCAATTTGAATAACACTGTAAGATTTATACCATCAAAGAGCCTAGCACAAAGTTAGTGTCCCAATACAGACTTGTTGGGTACTGATCCTAATAATCCAGGTACATTCTGACCCACAGAGCATAGTTTGGGGGTGATGCATTGAAACTACCAAATTCATGTTGCCTGTGTGATGAAACCATTACCAGTCTGATGCCAAAGCCACATGACCTTTGCTCACATTTGAGAAAAAGTTAAACTGAGTTTTGTACACCTCCCTTTGTTTTGTACTTTCTAGGACAAAGTCTACATTCTGCTAATCAGGCATCTCCTGAGAATTCCTTCTGGGACACTCAATCAGTTGGATCAACCATTGTATAAATTTGTAGAATTTGTGTCTATTAACACTTCTTTGTCAATTATAATTTGCTCTGATTTTATGTCAGATTTTCTGAAGACACTATCCCAGCTTTCCGCCAAGCTAATGTAGTTGGAAGATAAGTACTTAATCAAGTATTTACTGAATTTCTACTGTGTATTCAGCCCACGTTTATAATGAAATACCTGCCTTCAAAGACTCATAGTACAGTTGGGAATACAGACTAAATACACAAAACATCGGCCCATAAATAAAACTGAATACTCAGTTGTCCTTGGAATGATAGAATATATTATGAAACAATATAAAGATATTCCTATGTCATCATACCAGTGGCACATATTTTTGTTTTACTTACTATCTTATCTTTCCCCACTAGAATAGAAGCTCCATGAGAGAAACTTTTTTGTTTTGTTCAATGCGATTTCCTCAGTCCCTGGCATGTAATTGGTACTCAATAAATATTTGTTGACTGAATGAGTAAGTCAAGTTTTTAGAATGGACAGAGAAAGGGAAGGCTTCATGGGGTGCCCCCAGATGAGGCTTGGCTTAACAATGCTTTTATTCAGCTTGCTATATAGCAATCTATAGATTTTAGCAACCAACTTCTTAATTTCTATAATAAGAAGAAAATGTGTATATAATTGAAATAGAAGTTGGGGTGGAACGAAACAAATTTAAATTGGGTGTTAAGAGTCCATGTGACCTGCTTAGCTTACTGCTACAAGAAGTTTGTCCTAGAATCAGTGGTTTTCAAACATTGTTTTAAAGCAGAACAACTATATTTTCTCTTAAAAAAAATTTTATTTATTTATTTATTTATTTATTTATTTATTTATTTATTTATTTATTTTAGTCTGCGCCGGGTCTTAGTTGCAGCATGCTGGATCTTCGTTGCGGCATGCAGGATCTTTTAGTTGTGGCATGCGGGCTTGGACTTCTTAGCTGTGGCATGTGGACTCTTAGCTGTGGCATGCATGCGAGATCTAGTTCCTGGACCAGGGATTGAACCCAGGTCCCCTGCATTGGGAGAGTGGAGTCTTACCCACTGGACTGCCAGGGAAGTCCCATGACTGTTTTTTCAAATGAAACCACAATAAATGAAACAGATAAAACCAGAGCTGCTCTGATTGACTTTGGAGGTGGCTTGGAGGAGGATTTGGGGAGGTTCATTCTCTTAGTCCCCTCACCCCCACCAAAGAGCTTTGGCTTCTGAGGGATTCTAGGAACACAGTTTGAAAACACTGGATTGTAGGAATTTTAGGGTCTCTATTCTCTCAAAATTCTATTCATGAAGGCAGCTAAGACCTGGGCTCCCTTCTGGTCTCCGTCACTTTAAGCTGAAGGAGTACCAGGAGTCAGCACCCAGAGAGACAAAAAACCTATGTGGTCTGGGCCAAGGCCAATGCCCCCCTTCTCACGGCCAGACCCGGGGAACTAGAACCCACATTTCTCTGATCCCAGACTGAAGAGGGCTAAATAACTGACTCTGGCTTGCATGTCGTCATCCCCCCACCCCCTCCGTCCCCACCCCCTCCTCCGCCAGCTCAGAACTGAAGGTATCCAAGCTCACTTGGCAGTTTCTCTGGGCTTTGGAGTTTATGAGAATCTTATATACAAAGTAAATACTCTGTCTGGTGCCAACCCAGATGGGAAAAGAGTATGATTCATTTGTCACCATCCTGCACTTTGTCAGCTAGCTGGTTGATCTGCTTTATTTATTTATTTCAAATTTATTTATTTTTGGCTGCCTTGGGTCTTCGTTGTGGGCTTTCTCTAGTTGTGGCAAGCAGGGTCTACTCTTCGTTGCCGTGCGCGGGCTTCTTATTGCGGTGGCTTCTCTTGTGGAGCATGGGTCTCTAGGCTTCAGTAGTTGTGGCTCGCAGGCTCTAGAGTGCAGGCTCAATAGTTGTGGTGCACGGGCTTAGTTGCTCTGCAGCATGTGGGATCTTCCCAGCCCAGGGCTTGAACCCGTGTCCCCTGCATTGGCAGGTGGATTCTTAACCACTGCGCCACCAGGGAAGCCCTGATCTGCTTTAGATATCCAGAGAGGAACCAGCCAAACAGAGGTCTAAGAGTAACAGAAGAGAGATTCATGAAGTAACTATTTACCAGGGTGTGCTCAGGTTTAAGGGAACGGATAAAGGATTGTAAAGCACCCAGGGACTAGCAACGGCCTGAAGAGTCATCACCACTAGGCTTGAAAAAACAAGTAAAGAGAGCTATCATCCAACAGCTGTTGCTTGAGGAACTTGGTAAAAAATACCGCCACTTCCACGTCGCAAGTCAGGAAACCAAAGATAAGGAAAAGATAAGGAACACAGGATGGGGAACCCCCGTGGGGAGGAACTTATCGATTCTTATAGAATCGGCGGCTTTCAAGACTCCTCCTGCGACCGGCTAAGCCACCGGTCTCACTTTGACCTTCCCAGCCACCAGTAGAAAATGACCAGTTTACTGTTACGAGCTGGAACTACAACTCCCGGCATGCATCTCTCCGCTACGATCGCAAACTTTTCAACGCTAGGATAAAGGGACTTCCGGAAGAATTGTGGCTCGGGACTTGTAGTTCTCCATTTGGTGGTGGTGGGGGGGGTCGGCCTTCTGCCGTAGCGTGCTCATTGGCGCCCAGGTCACCGCCCCCTTCCCCTCGCCTACGTTGGTGTCTCACGCACGCGCGGCTCGTGTCTACGACCCCTCCCTAGGCCTAGGACGCAGGCGCGCGCAAGCCCCCCTGGTAGGCGGGGGAGGGTGCGGGGGGAGGGGAACGTGGAGGGGGTTGCATGTTAGGTGTCTGTTCAGTAGACGGCAGTGGGGCACGAAGAGTGCGAAGGCACTGCTGCCAGGCGGGTGATATCTGCACTGGGCCTAGAACCGACAGGAGAGTCCGGAGCCAAGCCAGCGAACCCCGCGAGTAGCAGTTGGCCGCTGAGACCCGGAGGGCGGCAGGGGGCGAAGCCCCAGCCTAGGCCCCGCGGAGATGTCGGGCTGCGGCGCTTGTACTTGCGGCGCCACAGCCGCCCGGCTCATCAGCTCCTCGCTCGCCTCCGCGCCAAGAGGTAACGAAGTAGTCCCTCACCTGAGCTCTTGACCCAGCAGTGTCCCGGCCGGCTGCGGCGGGTACCCCGGGGAGGGCGAGAGGCCTTCCCCACCCCGAGGGTGTGAGGAGGTGCTCGGCGCTTCGCCTGGCAACCCCCGCTTTCTCCGTGGCATGGGTCTCTGCCAACCTCTGGAGCAGCTGGTTCTCACATTTGAAGTGAAACCCTCTGGCTCCCCTACCCCTCCCGCTTTCAGGCCCTCTGACTTTGGGGCCAGAATGTGGTCGCTTCGCAGAAACCCTGAAAGAGGCACGCAGTGCTCCGTTGGTTAAAAAGTGTCCCCAGACCCCACTCCGCAGGTGACTGCCGCCTCCCCTGCTGCAGCTCCTCTTCCGGAGCCCGGCCGGGTTCCCCTCGGGCCTGTCGCGGGCCGCGGGAAGGGCCCGGATGAGGAGCCGCCACTGTTGGGGTCCCCCCGGGGCCGCGGGGCGCCGAGCGGGCCGTCCCGGGCGCAGGCCGCGCGGGGGCCGCGGTTTCACAGTCGTTGTGCGGCCGCTCACACCGGGACGTAAAGGAGACTCGCACTACTTTTCGGGGGCCGCAGCAAAGCGCCCGTGGAGATGGAAATTCCCGCAGAAATTGTTTCTGAAGGGCTTAGGTGTCTCAGGGAGTCAGTCGTTTGCCGGATTTCCTAACTTGACAGTCCCAAGTAGTTTTTTAAGGGTGGCGCTTGTTTACCTTTCCTTTCTGTTTATCAGGATCTGTGGGAGAGTGGCAACCCCAGCCAAGAGATTCCGGAAAAGAAACCATTTTTCTCTTCCCTAAATCTATGAATAGCAGACCAAGAGGCTAGATCCTGTTATAATCGCTAACTTCTAGACAGATTCGTTTTGTTTTGGATTATCAGTTATGATCTTTGGATTAGAAAAAAACAGCCCCCTTTTCCGAATTTTTAGCTTCATTGTAAAATTCTTACAGTTTACTAAATGTTTATTTTCCAACATTTTATTTCACAGAGGGATTCAGTGAGGTTGTGTGGGCAGAAGCATTTTGTAAAATGGTACATAAATGTAAAGGAGTGAATTTAGTCCCAGGACACTGTTAATCCTGAACAAGTAGACATCCCTATTCCAGGAATATGAGTTGCAAACACTCGAAAGTGACAGATATTTAAATTCATTTATTTGACAAATTTGTTGAGGGCCTGCTATGTCTCAGGCCCTGCTTTGGTGCTGGAGATGGAGGGGTGAGTAAGTCCTCATCTTCGAGTTTAGAGGAATAGACAAAGAATAATATTGTTTCTGGGCCTGTATAAGGTATGTGTTCTCTTTGGGCAGGGAAGGCTTCTTTGACAACATTCTTTGTCTCTATCAATTGTCCCTGAAAACTATGAGTTATAGGAAGTGTGCAGCTATTTGTTTATTTTTCTTTTCAAAACAACGTCTTTCAAAATTGAATCTATCATTAGGTAAATCAGCAAAAACTAATGATTTATTTAGGAATTATCTATTTGTTTCTCAGTTAATACAAGTTTACTAGAGGTTTTCAGAAATACCAAACCATAATTTTCACTGTAAAGGAGTAAATTAAACCTAAAATATGAGACATTACCCAATATCATTATAGAATTTAATATTTTTATATGACAATGAAACAGCAAATGGTTTTCACATGGATTTAAGACTTTCCCAAAGCTAAATTACATAAAATGTTTGTTTTCCATGGTAGCAACTCAAAGTATACATAAGTCTACAAGAATATAAAGATGTATTTTTTTAAGGCCTGAAAAACCTTGAAAAGGGTTATTTTTATTTAGAATTCTTGGAAAGAGGAAGAGAGGTGAAAGATAGAAAAATCAGAATTGAACTTTAGCTAGTTTATTATTCTTATGTACAGAGTTAAGAATTTCAGCAACATAATTTAAACAAATAAAAATAGTTTCATCAGTATAGTCTTCTAACAGGAAATTTGTACAATGAATTAAGAATAAAAGGGGAGATTTCAGAGCTCCTCTGAAGTACAGTGCTATTCTCTATTTCTATTGGTTTATCTGTCATGTTAGACTTTAAAAATTTTAAATGGTAGTTTGAAAAATTAATTTGATAGATTGTCATACTAGACACTGGATCTGTTTTCTTTTCCTGTTGGGCTATGTGTATCCAATTTAATGTGTTTTTCTTCACTATTCTCTTTGAATATGAAACCTATAGTAAAGTAAAAATTTTAAATGTTTTTTCTGCTTGAATTGCTGGTGTTTTCAATATTGATGTATATATATATATATATATATTTTTTTTTTTTTTTGCTGTACGCGGGCCTCTCACTGTTGTGGCCTCTCCCATTGCGGAGCACAGGCTCCTGACGCGCAGGCTCAGTGGCCATGGCTCACCGGCCCAGCCACTCCGCGGCACGCGGGATCCTCCCGGACCGCGGCACGCGGGATCCTCCCGGACCGGGGCACGAACCCGTGTCCCCTGCATTGGCAGGCGGACTCTCAACCACTGCGCCACCAGGGAAGCCCTGATCTATATTTTTTAAAATGTACTTTGCATATATAACAGTCAGTTTGCATTCTAAATATATGCATTCAGAAATGTTTGATTCCATTTAAAAAATTCCGAGTGACAATACTTGGTTTGAATTTGGCTGTGAGAATTGTGTGATCCTGTGTAACTCCCTTGATTTCTGGATGCTTTCTGTTCTTGTCCATTGAAAGGGTGTCACCTCATGAGGGTGTAAATGAAGATTTGAAGATGCTCAAACATGTTGGTGGGCATCCATAATTTTCATGATAGTTACATAATGTGCCTACCTTAACAGTTTTAAGCTAGATTTTAATTCCCTCCCTCCCTCCCTATCTCTCTCTCTCTCTCTCTCTCTCTCTCTCGCCCCCTCTCTCGTAGTTAAATCCAGTACAAATTAAATAAGACAAAGGGAGTAAATGATAGAGCATCTTTATTTCTAGAATAACACACTATTTCCTAATCAACATTTCTCTTTTCTTGGGCATGTTCATCTTCAGACCAGCAGACTAGTAACCTTAGTGAAAACCTATCAAACATTTTTAAACTTGAGGAAAGCTATCATAGGAATGATGTTATTTTTCTTTATTAAGTATTCAGTATTCTTGAAGTAATAACTTGGGCATAAAATAAAAATTTGAGATTATTAAAAGCAATAAGCATCTACTAAGTTGCCAGCATTGTGAGTTTTTGTTGAATTTTGTTTCCAATTTGTGTTGGAGGTTAGAGGACAGGTGTTTAAGAGAGCATTTAACTTAATTTGCCATTTCATCAGTTGTTATACACTTAAAATATTGTCACTACAAATATAGTTTTAAATTTTCATTAGTTCTTTTGCTCTATTTCTAAAATGCAAATTAAAGATTGGTTAATCTTTTAAGCTGAATCATTTGTATGTTTTTGGAGAATGCTTAGTTCAAGATTGAATATAGGAAGTCAAGTATTTAGAAATTGAATAAATTACCCTCCAAGTTCTTAATAGCCCTAAAATCGTTGTACCTTATTCTAATATATATTAAAAAAAAAAAAACTGCTCTGAAACTCAAAGCTTTATCCTTATGACAGAAGTTTTGTAAGGGGTTTAACTTTTGACTGTCTTCTGTCATTGCTGTCAAGTACTCTTTTGAAATATACTTCGCGTAAATACTTCCCTTTTTGGCTTTTAGGGGTTTTTCACCTGGGTTCACAGGCTTCCAAAGGGCCCAGGGATAGAATTCAGAGGTTCTTTGAACTTTATTTTCACTAATCTGAGTGAAATATAGCGTTTCCTTCAATTACGAATGTAGGCAACAAACCACAGTAGTATTAGCAATACCTGTGGATCTGTCACCAATCAAAATCACAGATATTTTCATATCACATTACATTACTGGTATCTCAAAATATTGTTTATACTTTCCACTACTTTGAAATCATGGTAGTTACATTAAAAGCTGTTAGATCTTCTTTAATTTTGTTAGTTAAGAAGAATATTTTTAAAGAGAAAAACAAATACCATATGCTAACACATATATATGGAATCTAAAAAAAAAAAATGGTCATGAAGAACCTAGGGGCAAGATGGGAATAAAGACACAGACCTACTAGGGAATGGACTTGAGGACACGGGGAGGGGGAAGGGTAAGCTGGGACAAAGTGAGAGAGTGGCATGGACATATATACACTACCAAATGTAAAATAGATAGTTAGTGGGAAGCAGCCGCACAGCACAGCACAGGGAGATCAGCTCTGCTTTGTGACCACCTAGAGGGGTGGGACAGGGAGGGTGGGAGGGAGGGAGATGCAAGAGGGAAGAGATATGGGGACATATGTATATGTATAACTGATTCACTTTGTTATAAAGCAGAAACTAACACACCATTGTAAAGCAATTATACTCCAATAAAGATGTTAAAAAAAGAATATTTTAAAAATATTTTGATAACTACTTCAGGATAATTGGTTTCCTTTGTTATGTATTTTATTCTGTACATTTAAAAACATTCTGAATAGGCTTCACCAGACTGCCAGAGGGCACAAAAAAGGGTTAAAAACTGATTGGGTTGCTGCAATAATTTGTGAGGATTTTATATGATTGGTGAATGACTGGTCATTTAAATTGTTTTGTACAGTGGTTTTAAAAAGTGGGGTCCTCAGGGCTTCCCTGGTGGCGCAGTGGTTGAGAGTCTGCCTGCCGATGCAGGGGACACGGGTTCATGCCCCGGTCCGGGAAGATCCCACGTGCCGCGGAGTGGCTGGGCCTGTGAGCCATGGCCGCTGAGCCTGCGTATCCGGAGCCTGTGCTCCGCAACGGGAGAGGCCACAACAGTGAGAGGCCCGCGTATCGCAAAAAAAAAAAAAAAAAGTGGGGTCCTCAAACCAGCAGCATCAGCATCATCTGGGAACTTGTTAGAAATGCATTCTTGGGTGCCACCTCATACCTTCTGAATCAGAACCAGGGAGGATCCCCTCCAGCCTGTGTTTTAACAAGTTCTCCAGGTGATTCTAATGCATGCCCAAGTTTGAGACCCAGAGGTTTAGTATTTATAGCATCTTGTTGGTGTAGCCCTTAGATTATATCAGTAGAATATTACAACAGCTCTCCAGTACCATACCATCAGGGCCGGCAAAGAAATTCTTTTTTTTTTTTTTTTTGAATTTTTGATTTTTTTTTATTTTTTGCTTTATAACAAATTTAATCAGTTATACATATACATATGTTCCCATATCCCCTCCCTTTTGCGTCTCCCTCCCACCCTCCCTAACCCACCCCTCCAGGCGGTCACAAAGCACCGAACTGATCTCCCTGTGCTATGCGGCTGCTTCCCACTAGCTATCTACCTTACGTTTGGTAGTGTATATATGTCCATGCCGCTCTTTCACTTTGTCACAGCTTAAATTTAGATTTTTTAATGATATGAACATGTTTCTCAGATAGTATTTTCTATGGTGACTGTATGGTTGCATTGGTTTCATGTTACTTGATAAATTATTTAAGGTGAAGGACACTTTTTCTTTCTATTCACGTAGATTTTAAAAGGATCATGTTCATAATTTTTATCTCTCTTAAATTCCCAAAGATAATTTCCTTTCAGCTTATTTTCTAATAATACTAGATATTGCAAATTGTTAAATAATATTTTAAAAGATGTATTGTAAGTGGGAAATAATACACTCTATCTGATACTTCAGGGCTAAGTTTTGTTCTAAACATCCAAGTACAAACAGCCTCACATAAAGCTTGTTACAATTGTAGTTTTCTTTGTGAATACATCATAAAGATTCAATAAAAAAGTCACCCTTGTTACATAGATTATAATAAATTATTGTATTATGCTACCTTTCATATTAACTTATAATGGATGTTTTCAAGCACACACAAAATAGAACACTGATCCCCAAAATACCTGTCACCCAGCCTCAAGGTGCATTCAACTTTCTGCATTCTTGATTTCATCTATCCCTCTCCTCCATGACTTTTTCTAGACTTGCTTTTTAGATTGACATAGTCTTTAAATCATATTATGTCCTTGGAAAAACATTAATGTTTAGCTTAAATTTCATAAACTACCTTAGATCTCATTCTAATGAGAGAGTAATAACTAACATAATTTACTGCAAAAAATGGAAATGTTACACTTGAGAAAATTTGGAATGTCTTTTGAAGATGTTTCTTAGAAGGAAAACATCAAATATAGTTTTGTTTTTTTTTTCCTTATTAAGTCAAGCTTAATAGTGTTAAGCAAAATTTTACACTCTCTGGGTTAGGGATTGGGATGTCATAATCCTTTTTTGGTGTTCTTTGTGAATTTATATAGAAATGAGAAAATTTGTTTCCTCTTACTTGTATCTTTCCTGAGTAGTTTGGTGGGTTGATTTTTGTACTTCGTGGAACTGGAGATGGCCTATGGTGATAAGTAAAGAAACTAGTTCTAACAATAAAGAAACTAGTTCTAACAGTGTACAAAATAGTGTTGGAAAATGGGAGTCGTTAAAAAAAACAGTTATATAGTTAAGCAATTGGTTTTGAATTGTTTGATGTTCATAATTTTAAACCAGTTTTTGCATTTGGATACAATATATACATGTGTGCATGATCTTTTAAAAGCCCTAACAGGTGTGGGAATGAAAATTTAAGTCCTGAGTTGTGAATTTTGCAGGGAATAAAATGAGGGAGGGAAAATCAGTTTCTTAAATTTATCTAAGTGTTAACCCCTTGGTCGTTTATTACCTCCTAATAGCACTCTGCTGGGAAACTTCCTTTTTGGGGATTCATTAATGTACATTATAGCTTATGCAAGATTCTGAATAGCTCTAGGGTACTGAAGTCTATGGAATTTTGTTTAACCTATTGTATGACCATTCAATTTTCTTGTGTAGGGAACAGTCTTTTAAAGACCAGCTTGGGAAATGCTGCTTTTGGGAGTATGGCTCTTTTGCCATTGACTATAATTTATTCGGAGGCCTGTTTTGTATTTATGTGCAAAAAAGCAGGAGTCAGCAAACAATGGCCCCATGGAACAAATCCAGCCACACCCATTTGTTTACATATTGTTTACACTTGCTTTCATGTTACAGGGAGAATTAATGAGATTGAGACTACATATATGGCCCACAAAGCTGAAAATACTATCCTCGTCTTTTACAGAAAAAGTTTGCCAAATAAGTCAGTGATTAACCTATGTCTTTTCTAAGAATTTTAACTTCAAATATGGCAAAAGGTTAAAATGTTTGAAAGCTGGATGGTGGTTACACAATAGTTTTTTATTGAAATATATTTCTCTTTTCTATAGGATTGAAATATTTTATTAAAATATGTGATTTAATGAATAGCACATAACTTTTAAAAGAACATTTGAAATTTGTTGCCATTGTTGCAGATATTACCCCCATATAACCAAAGAGACACATGAGTTCATGTCAATTGTTTATTCTCATTGGTAGAAATAATATAAGAAGTATAAGGATATAGGACATAAATGGCCTTTTTCCCCTACAGGTGAGGCAGATGTTGAACTACTTATTTTTCACACTTTGAAAGAGCCATTCATTGTTATGACCTGGGTGGTCTTTCCTTACTTCCAAAGCACAGGTTGGGCCAGTTTTTGAAGATGGTGTCACCAGTTTGTACTACTGCTGTGAAGACTAGTTTTTGAAGATGGTGTCATCAGTTTGTACTACTGCTGTGAAGACTATAGCTTTTTCAACCTACTTTATGCTTGAGGGATTTTTGTCCCCAGGGGACTTATTGAAGGTGTGTTAATATTTGATGTGTAGACTAAATTTCATTGTATTTTCAGGTATTTCTTGTGGTCGCATTCATATACCAGTTTTAGGAAGGCTTGGGACCTTTGAAACTCAGCTTCTACGAAGAGCTCCTTTTAGAGCCTTTACAGAAACACCAGCATACTTTGCTTCAAAAGATGGGATGAATAAAGATGGCTCTGGAGATGGAAATAAGGTATTTTATCTTTATTGGCATCTATACACATATTTGAGTTCCCTCATTTAAACAATTAAATATAATAATACTACTCTGTATTTCATTGGTTTGTATGTTTTCTGTAGGAAATGTGAAATATATAAAATGATCTGAAGGATTTTACATATTTTTTTAAAAAATAAATTTATTTACTTATTTATTTTTTGGCTGCATTGGGTCTTTGTTGCTGCACGCAGGCTTTCTCTAGTTGCAGCAAGTGGGGGCTACTTTTGGTTGCGGTGCGTGGGCTTTTCACTGCGGTGACTTCTCTTGTTGCGGAGCACAGGCACTAGTTGTACGGGCTTTAGTAGTTGTGGCTTGTGGGCTCAGTAGTTGGGCTCTAGAGTGCATCCGTACTTGTGGCACATGGGCTTAGTTGCTCCACGGCATGTGGGATCTTCCTGGACCAGGGATCGAACCCATGTCCCCTGCGTTGGCAGGCGGATTCTAACCACTGTGCCACCAGGGAAGTCCCTACATATTTTTATTTTGTGTTATCAGTCTGAGCCATAAAATAGTTTGATAAGCATTGCACTTAGTAAGCAGTAGTTAAAATTTCTAACACCCCAAAGCAGTAAAGAAGCTTCATTAAGGCGTAGAGAACGGACATGTGGACACAGGTGGGGGAGAGGGGGGAGGGACGAATTGGGAGATTAGGATTGACATATATACACTACCAAGCATAAAATAGCTAGCTAGTGGGAACATTCTGTAAAGCACAGGAAGCTCAGCTCAGTGTTCTGTGACCACCTGGATGGGTGAGATGGAGGAGGGTGGGAGGGAGGTCCAAGAGTGAGGGGGTATATGTATATACATAGCTGATTCACTTCATTGTACAGCAGAAACTAACAAAACATTCTAAAGGAATTATACTCCAATAAAAAAAATAATCTATGTAGTCAGTCTCATGGTTGGTTGGATTGGGAATAACCATTATTTTCTGCTTCCACACAGGTCTTACAACTCATGATAGTATAAACCTTACTTCATCCTCTACCTAAAAATCTTAGATATCTGTATGACTTAATGTTAGGCTACTCTGTAGCTAGCAAGTAGATGATTGGTGATTGTATTAGATCAGTGAGTTACCATTTTTTTTTATTATGTGAATTTGACTAACACTTGAGTTATTAATATATGTGAGACAAAATGCTAGGTGCTTTCATATCTACACTTAATCCTAACAATGACCCTCTAAAGTAGGTGAAATTATCCCCATTTTAGAGATGATAAAAGTTAGATTCAAGAAAGTTGAGTCACTACTTGCCAAGATAATAACTCCTGATTCAATTTCATTGAAATGTAGTTTTTTACCTATAGTAACTTTTTTTTATTTACTAGTGCTTATTGATTTTTTTCCCTTAGTGTTTATTGATTGTCATTGCAGAAAAGCTAATTATTATACATGCTGGCACATACCATGTAAAGAAGGAATGCAGTAAATATATGTGTTTACTAGAACTGATTTTATTTTTTTACAGCAGTGATAATAGAGATATAAATTATACTAATAATTCCATTCTAAAAATTGTAAAATTATAAGATTACAAACAATATTGTTTATACTTAAGTTACATGGTGGTTGCCTGAAAGTAATAATTGACTCTTTCTTTTTTTTTTTTTCTTCCACAAACATTAGAAATCAGCAAGTGAGGGAAGCAGTAAGAAGTCAGGCTCTGGGAATTCTGGGAAAGGTGGAAACCAGCTTCGCTGTCCTAAATGTGGCGACTTGTGCACACACGTAGAGACCTTTGTGTGTAAGTATTACTTCTTCTATTGTTCTTCTTTTTCCCTGCCTTTTCTGTAAGTCGTTACTTGCATTATATACACTGTATAAACATATACATTATAAATACATACATTATATAAACCAGAATTATTTTCTTCCTGAACTTACGTTAGTCTTTTACGTTCACCAGATACTAAAAATCTCCTGGACTAGTAATGCTTTGCACTGTGGTATAAGGTAATTTAAGAAAACTCTTTGCTTCTTTTTTTTTTTTTTTTTTTTTTTTTGTGGTACACAGGCCTCTCACTGTTGTGGCCTCTCCCGCTCCGGACTCGCAGGCTCAGCAGCCATGGCTCATGGGCCCAGCTGCTCTGCGGCATGTGGGATCCTCCCGGACCGGGGCACGAACCCGTGTCCCCTGCATCGGCAGGCGGACTCTCAACCACTGCGCCACTAGGGAAGCCCTCTTTGCTTCTTTATTTTGCTTACATGTGTTTATTTTAAATTTGGATTTTGTGGGTTTTCATGTATGTAACCATTAAGCTGTAGAAGAAGCAAGGCTTATTTATTCTGTATTTGTTCTTCAAATACCTATTAAGCATCTCATATAGCTGGAGATTGTCAGTTATTCAGATATTAAGGTATTTTCCCTCTTTGAGTACTTACCAGAGGTTCTAAGTCCTCAGTTCTAGGAAGTGTCTGATAATTATTAGTGATTCAGACACTAAGAGAAGGAAGACATCAATAGTCCTATTTTTGCTGTTAGTGTCAGTAACTATTTCTGAAATGCAGAGATGCTACTGCTGATATTTTATTTAATGAATCAGATAAATCATTTCCTACATGATTAGAGTTGATGGTAATGACTCAAGAGTAAATTACTTTGCACTACCATGGTACCTGCTATACTATCCTGTTGTGAAAAGATTGATGGTCAGGTTTGGCAGAAGTTTCAGTTTCTGATGATTAGCTAGAGAGGATTCTCTATATTCTAACTCAAATATTGAGACTTCAGTTACATTTTCACATCTATCATTAATATTAATTGGCCACTGTATGAAAAAGTATTACATGTAGCATATCTTTACAGTTTTGGAAAGACCTTTAAAGTGGTACCATTCTATATGAGGTTCTCTTCGTGGCTTTGCCTAGTAAGAGATCAAGGAGAAGAATCAGTATGAATGAAAATTAATTTGGATTGCAACATAAAATGAAAGTGGTAGAATTGGATGATATAACTTCTAAATAACATTTACTATTAACACATTGGTGTCATATAATAAAATTCCAAAAAGTCTGAGGATTGCTCAATTCATAGTGGCAGTGTCATATTACATATGTTTTAATCAAGAAAATTTCCATTTTTTTCCCCCAAAGAAAGATTTCAACTTTTATAGGCCTATAATTCTACTCTAAAAATAATTTCCTAGAATAGAAATGGAAAGAAACTAACATTTAATAAATGTCAGTATGTATAATTTTATTCTCACAATCTTATTTTTGTCAAGACAGGGAATATCCTCATTTTTATAAATGAAGTAGCTAAAATTAAGTTTAAGTAATTCATCCAAGGTTATAGAGCAGTGAAGATATCTTATTCAGAAATTCCTTTCCTATTCAGAAGTTCCTGTCCTTTGTACCAACTGGAATTCTTTAGGGATAAACTAGCTCCTCTTGAGATTAAATTTTTCTTTTTATACAATGTTTTCATAACTTTTCAGGTTGTATTAATCACTGAAGGTGATTGTTAACATACAGATTCCCACCTTCCCTAGAGATTATCTAGATAAAAAACACTATACTTTAGTGTTATCTAATCAACTCAAGGCTGTTTCCTTTGGGAATTATAAATAGGGAGGGAGATGTGGGAGTAGAGAATGTGAAAGAGCAGAGTAAAAGAAGAGTACATTCTTATAAAGCATCTGTTGAGTCAGACACTGCTAGGTCCAGGAAATACACAGATGAGCATGACACTGTCCCTTTCCTCTGGAGCTGTACTGCATAGAAGAAAGAAGCCCCAACAGTGAGGCCCTCTTCCTTGGTTTTGCTGGCCCATAATAAAAGTCTCTCCAGAATGCATCCCTTTTGAATGCTGAGGATCTTCTGTGTCTACTCACTGAAAATTGGATCATCCTGGTTCTAAAGAATTTTGTTTGATCGTGGGTTATTCATTTTGTTTGAATCTGCATTTATTAGTTATTAGTTCATAAACATCTTTTTATGTGCTTTTTGTTCTTGTTTTTATTCTTTTATGTGCTTTTTAGTCACTTGTAATTCTTTTGTGAATGGCCTGTTTAAGTAATTGTCTACCTTTTTTGTCATTTTAAATTATTTTTAATTTCCCAAGGAATACATATGTATATCTCCCTTTGTAAAAAAAAAAAAAAAAAAAAGAGCATTATAGATAATGCTAAAGATATATTTCTGTAATATGTCTTCATTGAACACATAACTTTTAAAAAGCATAAATGGTTTCATATTGTTCATGTTTTTGCAAATTGTTTTTTTTTCCCAACTCAGCAGTGTTTTGAGAGCTTTGTGTGTTAATACATACAAGTCCTTTCTTTTAAATTTTAATTTTTTATTGAGCTATTATTATTCACATACCATACAATTCACCCCTTTAAAGTATACATTTCAGGAATTTTTAGTATATTCATGAAGTTGTACAGTCATCACCAGTATCTAATTCCTGAATATTTATATCACCCCCAAAAGAAACCCCATACCCCTTAGCAGTCACTTTCCACCCCTTCCCCTCCCAGCCTTGGCAACCATTAACCTACTTGTGGTCTCTATGGATATGTCTATTCTGGATATTTCATATAAATAGAATTTATACATTATGTGACTTTTTATATCTGGCTTTTTTTACTTAGCATGTTTTCATGGTTGATCAGTGTTGTATTATGTATCAGTACTTCATTGCTTTTTATGGCTGAATAGTATTTCCATTGTTTATCCATTCATCAGTTGATGGTGATTTGAGAGTTGTTTCTGCTTGTTGGCCATTATGAATGAATAATGCTACTGTGAACATTCCTTTACAAGTTTTTGTGTGTAGTTATGTTTTTACTTCTCTTGGGTATATGCTTAGGAATGGAATTGCTGGGTGAAATGTTAACTTTGTTTATCTTTTTAAGGAACTGCTACAGAGGTAGTAGTTTTATAACCATTTTACAACCCCACTAACAATGTGTAAGGGTTCTAATTTCTCTACATCCTCTTCAACATTTATGTCTTTTTATTACAGCCATCATAGGGATGGGAAGTGGTATCTCATCATGGTTGTGATCTACATTTCCCTAATGACTAAAGATGTTAAGCATCTTTTCATGTGCTCATTGACCATTTATATATCTTCTTTGGAGAAAAGACTAAATTTTTTGTCCATTTTTAAGTTGGGTTATCTTTTTATTGTTGAGCTATAAGAGGTCTTTATATATTTTGAATACTAGACCCTTATCTAGATACGTGATGTGCAAATATTTTTTCTCATTCTATGGGTAGTCCTTTCCTTTTAAATGCTGTATAGCAGGAGTCAGCAAACTTTTACTATAAAGACCAAATATTAAATATTTTAGACTTTATGGGCCATATGGTCTCTGTTGTGACTTTTCTCCTTTGCTGTTATAGTGCAGAAGCAACCATAGACAATGTAAAAGAGTAAGGATGGCTATGTTCCGATAAAATTTTGTATATGGACACTGAAATTTGAATTTCATATAACTTTCATTGTCATTTTTTTAATGTAGAAACTGTTCTTAGCTCATTGATCTTGCTGTACATATTTCATCTCACAAGTATATTTGTAGTGATTTTTATGTTTTCTTATAGTGGTATTACTCTTGCTTGACTGACTAGAAATAAAATGCCGTTTTTATAGATACCATTATGAATGTATAGAAAATCATCAAATTGAAATAGTATCTAAGATTCTTGATTATAATGATATATATTATTTAATTTTTTCTTGCCCATTTAAAAAATAACTTGTCAAACATGAATAGCATCCCTACTTTTATTTAAGGTAGAGCTTTTAGTTGTTTTTTTTGTTGTTGTTTTTTGGTCTTTATTTCTTTTTTATTTTAACTTAAGGGAGAATTGAGATACAATTTCTTTACAGAAAAGGAAAGAAAGTGTATGGATTCTAAATGTACAGTTTGATGGATTTACATATCACATATTTCCACACCCCAGAAGGCTCCCTCTTGTTCTTTCCTAGTCACTAACCTCTCTTCCCCCAAGGCAACTACTACCTTGACCTCCACCATTAGAGATTGGTTTTGCCTGTTCTTATACTTCATTTAAACAGAGTCATAGTACATGTTTTGCTTTTGGGTAGAGCCTTTAGTTTTTATTTTTATGTATATAATACTTTTTGAAGGCTTACTGTAATTACGTTTCTCATAGGTTAAGAATAAACTTTCCTGCAGTGGTTTGGAGATTTTATGTTTGACCCTGAAACTTTTTCCAAATCATGAAGAACTTTCATTTAAACAAATATCCTGAAAAAGGTTTTACTAAGGTAGTCTTTCTTCTGTCGTGGGTATATTATACAAGCATGTTTACTGGAATCAATATTCTGTTTATAAAGGAATATAGGATACCTGTAGTAATCATTTAAAGGAAGGAGGTTTGTTTATCCCCTGATAATTTAACAAAATAAGATTTTGCCCCTTGTTTTTAGGAGTAAGAAATATGCATTGCAATGCTTGTTTATTTGTTTGTTTTTCTGAAATAGCATTTTGATAAATAAAATTGAATCCTTGAACTTGGGTATATGTTGAACATGTTTCAGTGTAAAACTGTATTGCAAGTATCAGGTAGAATTTAAGCAACCCTTCAAACAGTAAGCAGAGAGGAATGTTATTTGTCAGTGTTTCTCTTTCCCCTTCACCTAATTTCTTCAGAGAAATATTTTGTTCTTGTGTTCTCAGGCCAGATTTTTCTGTCACACAGCCTGAACTAGATTAGAGGCTTCTCTTCCCTTTAATCCTTCCCCTGTTTACTGGTGCCTTATCGTAAAATAAAGCCACTGTCTTTCCCACTGATGGGAGCTGGTGATAATGTGTTTGGGCTTGTGTTAATCAAAGGTATTTGGAATAGCTTAATCTTTTTCTTTAGGGAAGGAAGCACTTACTAGGTGATTGATAAATGGAATACACAAATGACCCCTAATCTAGTTTAAAATTTGTGGCTAGAATTTATCCAGAATGTATTTTTGTTTGGCCTTGTGTTTAAGAACAGACACATAAGAATTAAATTGGCTGAATTAATAGTTAAATTTATTTTTAAAATGCAGAATTGTCTATTTTTTTAAAATTTAGATTATTTTGTGAAGATTGAGGTGTGCTTGCCAGTGCAGTTTTTCTTGTAATGTATGGATAGGTAGTTATAATATTCCCAAAGGACAGAGATTCCCATGTTTTTAAAAATTCTTTTTACCTGTCTAGTTAGGTTACACAAAGGTAACACAAAAATGTATTACCTAGACCTACCAGCATGTAACTAATTCCTGTGTACCTTTTGCTCTGTATCTGTTAATAGTCTGTATGGGATTCTCTACCATGCGAACGGGGGCTACTCTTCGTTGCGGTGTGCAGGCTTCTCATCGCGGTGGCTTCTCTTGTTGCGGAGCACGGGCTGTAGGTGCGCGGCCTTCAGTAGTTGTGGTGTGTGGGCTCAGTAGTTATGGCTTGTGGGCTCTAGAGTGCAGGCTCAGTAGTTGTGACACACAGGCTTAATTGCTCCGTGGCATGTGGAATCTTCCCGGATCAGGGATCGAACACGTGTTCCCTACATTGGCAGGTGGATTCTTAACCACTACATCACCAGGGAAGTTCCTGACTCCCCGCTTTGACTGCCGAGGACCCGGGTTCAATCCTTGGTTGGGGAACTAAGATCCTGCAAGTAGTGTGGTGTGGCCAAAAATAAAAACTTTAGCGAATGCAGAAGTTGAAAGAATTTCAACTGATCTTTTCTCTAGATGCAGTCTATCACAAAATGAAAGAACCTAGTTAAAGTGAACAAAGTGTAGTTTACTGAACTCATCTTTATCATCTATTTTAGGTATAAACTAGCCTGTTTGTTGTGGCTAGTGGAGTGAACTACAAGCATTTTTGTCAAGTACGTAGGTTTCAATTTCAATGAGTCTTTAAGGTTAAACACTATTTGAATTATTTTTCTCTGTCCTTTTACAGCATCCACCCGCTTTGTGAAGTGTGAAAAATGTCATCATTTTTTTGTTGTGCTATCAGAAGCAGACTCAAAGAAAAGCATAATTAAAGAACCTGAATCAGCAGCAGAAGCTGTAAAATTGGCATTCCAACAGAAGCCACCTCCTCCCCCCAAAAAGGTATAGGTCTTAGTTCAGTCTTATAAGCACTTTATCTTGAAAACATTTCATTGCTCCCCTCCCTCCAGTTTATATTGAATCTTAATACTAGTATCTAAACAAGTGTTATAAGTTCTTAATATGGACTATATCTGGCTAAATTGTTACTGATATTTGATACTTGAAATTCAGGCATGGAATCCATTGCTGTTTTCCCATGTCATGATTACTGTATTCGTAGCAATGAAATATAGTTGATGATTATTAAAGTAGTGTTAATGCTGAGTTAATCTAAAATGATATCCTTAAAATAGAGCAGTTGGGGATTTATTTTTGTTAGTTTGGGCCCCTAAATAACACCAGCCTGCAATTTTCCCCCCTTAAGTTAATCTACTTTATGGTAAAACAGCCTCAGGCTAACAATGGAAGCAAGTAATTTTTTCCTGACCAGTGTGCCAGGGCTCTCCTGTATAGCACTGTGACTTTTGTGGTGTGGGCTCTTCCTAGGAGTCTCAGATGGATTGTGATTTGGCCATGTGAAACACAGCAGAGTGTACCACCAGCTTCATTGGGTACTTGGTGTACACTTTCTGAGGAGGAGGAGCCCTGCTCTGGGCTGTGTGCCCTCTGTTATGGCCATATCTCAGATGTTTGCACACTTACATCATTTGTCACCCTCTGCTTCGGTTTAGCTTTCTTCTACTGTTTAGGTACCAGTGCATTTGCCTCTGCAAATGTGCTATGGCAGGTTTAATAAATCATGGGTATAATTTGTGAGGAATGATGATTTTTAAAAACCATAATAAAATACATATGGTCAACGACTATAGAATTTGTCATGTAAAAATAAATGAAGTAATGGAAAATATAGCTGTTAAGCTTTATGTTCCCCACTAATTTGTGTAGACTTCAGACATCTGAGTCAAAGTTTTAGAGAATAAAGTTCTAGAAAATAACTATTTTCAGGAGTTAGTGAATATTAACAGTTAATTTCTGTTTCTAAAAGCTGAAATAATTTATCCCAGGTGCTAAGCTGTTGGCAGTATCCAAGTTTCATCTAGAGCTTTAGTTCCTACCAAGAATAAGGCTTTTAGATTGCCATTTAGATAAAAGCATAGCTTTAAAGTTAATATCTAAGAAGAAGCTAAATGTTTATGAGCATTAAAACACATTGATTCTGGTGGTATAATGGTCTTTATAATGCCTATTTTGAAAAGGTTAGTTTTATAATATGTTGTCTTTGTGAAGAATATTATTCATATTGAGAGAGGTATAAAAAGGATTTTTAAAAATGATTTTCATTAATGATGATAGCTTTAGACCCATGGTGGCAAGTGTAGGTATTCTAATTGACTTTAATATTAACTTTCAAAAATTAGGATCAGTGACATTGTTTATAGAATAGAAACTGGCATAGCACTAGAAGAGTACAGGGATACTTTGTTAAGCTAGAGAACAAAAGAATTGTGTTTTGTTCCTTTAAAGTTTGGGGCCTCTGAATCATTGCTACATAATGTGTCATGCCCTTTGCATTTTGTTTTGTTTTGTTTTGAAACCTAAAGGGAGCAAACATTCATTCGTTTGTTTGTTTGTTTATTTATTTATGGCTGTGTTGGGTCTTCGCTGCTGCGCGTGGGCTTTCTCTAGTTGTGGCGAGTGGGGGCTACTCTTCACTGCGGTGCAGGGGCTTCTCATTTGTGGTGGCTTCTCTTGTTGCGGAGCATGAGCTCTAGGCGCACGGGCTTCAGTAGTTGCAGCGCGCGGGCTCAGTAGTTGCGGAACACAGGCTCTAGGGCGCGCGGGCTTCAAAAGTTGTGGTGCACGGGCTTAGTTGCTCCGCGGCATGTGGGATCTTCCTGGATCAGGCATTGAACCTATGTCCCCTGCATTGGTAGGCAGATTCTTAACCATTGAGCCACCAAGGAAGTCGTGGCATTTTGTTTTGGATGAGAATCTTTGTTCAAATTTAAAACTAAGTAAATGTGCTCAGTATAGGACTTTCTCGGTGCCAGTGGTTAAGACTCCATGCTTCCACTGCAGGGGGCACAGGTTCAATCCCTGGTAGGGGAAGTTCCGTGTGCTGCACGGTGCAGCCAAAAAGAAAAAAAAAAAAGTGTGCTCAGTATGTAACTTTAATGTGCATATTTTGTGGTAGCTCATAGTAAGTTGTTCATATCTAATCATTTTTCAGATTTATAACTACCTCGACAAGTACGTTGTTGGCCAGTCATTTGCTAAGAAGGTGCTTTCAGTTGCTGTATACAATCATTATAAGAGAATATATAATAATATCCCAGCTAATGTGAGACAGCAAGCAGAAGTTGAGAAGCAGACATCATTAACTCCTAGAGGTTAGTGTTTTGATAATTGACCAAAATAGAGATTACTGTGCTTTAGAGGTAATCCTTATTTGGAACTCTTTGCTTTTGTCTTAAAATACTTTTAGTACACTACAGCATTTTTCAAAATACAGATCACTTCCCATTAGTGGTTCATGAAATCATCAGTACATTGCCAGCAGCATTTAAAAAAGAGTTAATAAATGTGAGTAGAAAATACCAGAGTATGTTAACAACTTAAGTATTATTTCTTAAAACTTTTGTTTTCAGTTATATGTACATGGGTTCTGGTATACAGATTGAGACATCATTTCTGAATTGTAGACTTGACCACAACTAGTTCCCCATGACTGGATCATTGCAGTGCTTGAGTTCTTCTCTTTTGGGTTCAGGATACAGAATTTCATTTGCCTAAGTCAGAGATATATGGAGATGATAAAGCTTACAGAACATTTTCAGCACTCTTTCCTTTTAGTCCCCAGCTACAGAGTGCAAGGTTCAGGGCAAATTTGTAAGTGATTCAAAGTATAATTCCTATTAATGGTAGATTTGAATGTACCAATATACTGTGTAATGTCAACTTACTGTGGACAATATTGTGTGTGATATTAATAGAATGATTTTATTTAAAAAACTATGAATAGAGTACAGTGTAAATATTTTAAGGGTTTTTTTTGTGTGTGTGTTTTTTTTTTTGGCCAGGGAGCTGTAATTTCTGACTCGTCCTACAGTGTATCATTTTACATTCTTTTAGTCATCATTTTACAATTTTAGGGAGTTCTGCTAAATACTTTTAGTATTAAATTACTTTTAGTAGCTACTAAATGTATGACTGATTGGCTTAATGAAGACACTTGTTCTGGTTGAACTTACTGCAAAATAGTCATGTAGTAGGATCAGTTACTTTTTTAGAAAGTATAACTCATAGTAACTATTGAAAGACTTGGAACCTTCATTTTTATAAGGTCCAAATTGCGTTGTTTAGTCATGGAGCAAAATGATTTTTTCTGACTCCTTCAGTTAACAAATTAATAGTTAAGCTCTTCTAGGTGTTGGAAAAGCAAATGGTTACATGGTATTTATAGTATGAGGGATTTAAACTCTTATTAAAGACCTAAATTATTACTACTCTTTTCTTAAAATAGATAGCAGCTTTGTATTTGACAAATGTGAATATTAGCAACTGGACAGCCATCATTAAGCATCTTTGGGTTTTTTTTTAATATAGAAAGGAGGTAGCATATAAATTCTTTGATAATATGAAAAGCTGAAAGGACGTTAATGAACATATTCTTTAAATATATTTGCAAGAGGGCAAGAAGTGGAATACTCCTTGTTTGTTCCCCTAAATTAAACAAATATATAATATTTTCACATTGCCATTTTCATCCTCTTTCTTAGAGTTAGAAATAAGAAGACGGGAGGATGAGTACAGATTTACAAGTAAGTGACCTCTCTTCAGGTCCTCCTCTGTAATCATTCTTCCTTTTGAGATTTACCTCAGTGAAGTTTGTCAGCAGTAGTAATGGTAGACATGTATTTGCTTGTGTATTACTAAGAAAGATATTGTATATTATCTAAGCCTGTTTGTTATACATGGTATATATAACTTAGGAACAGTTTCATAGCTAATTTGTATAGTTTGTAGATGTTGGGTTATTTTAGATACTTGATTTTATCTTTTCTGTTGTGATATTTCTTAAAGCATAATGTAGAGAAATAAAAAGTATATGCAGTTTTTCTCTAGATCTGCATATTAACAGAAGTTGTATTTTTAAAAATCTGTAGCTTGAATATTATATCCTTTTTTAAAAAAAATCATACAATTAGAGTTGGTCTGCCTGTAAGTGACAAATTTTAGGGGAGGCAGATTATCTTCCAGCTACTCTTTGCCAGAAACCACACTGTTTATTTTTTGGTGTTTATGAAACTTAGTGTAGACTTGCTAATTATACATAAGCACCAGTTCACTGTTGCGAGCCCTAGACTGCCCCTATAAGCATCAGATGGTCTGATGGAGGGTGTGGAAGGACCTGATACACCAAAGATAGTGGCCATTCTGATGTCTTGAACCCATTCTTTGGAGGTAGATATAGCTGCCATACAGAGGGAGAAGGTTCCAAAGTTATCATAAAAAGATTCATGTTGTCACAAAAGACAAAAAACAATAGATAAGCCAGTATGAACTTTTTTCACTTAAAAGTTTGATAATTTTACATTTGCCTTTGAACCAAACAGTATTATACGTCTACTATTTGAAGTGTACTATATATTCAGGATGAGCTATGAGAACATAACTAGTTTACCAATTCTGGCATGAGATTTATTAAATGTAATAAAATATGCTATCAATATATATTTGTAAATTTGGGCAGGTGGCTGATGAAGCTACTATGAATTATTAAAGAAAAGTCTATAGTGAGTATTTTGAGAAAATATATAGTGATTTTTTTTAAATGTATGTAGTGATTTAATATAATATAAATGTTAACAAGTAACAGTATTTAAGAACTTAGGCAAAATAATTTGTAATTACATATATTGATTGACTTGGAAATTAATATTTTGAGAGCTTATATAGAATTTACTTTCATGTATAGTTTAGTCTTCTCCTATGTGGGGCATTAGTTTTTAAAGTTAGGGCATTAGGCCAAAGTCATATATAATTAAAATATTCTCGGATGTTCCTTTGGAAATCACATATTAGAGACTAACATATGTCTTTTTAACATGTTAAGATTGATGCTTTTTTCCTCCATCATTGGAACATAAAGTTTTTCTGAAGTTAAGCATGAAATGAAATAGTTGTCTTGCATATAAGGGCTATGTTATACAAATACTTAAACACAAGGAAACGGTAATACTAATAGTAAATTCTTCCAAAGCACATATAAAACTATCTGCCAGGCACTGTTTTAAGTGTTTTACATGTATATACTCATTAATCTTCCCCAAACCTATGAGACAGAAACTGTTATTTTCACTACCATTTTACGTATAAGAAAATTGAAGCACAGAAATTTTAAGTAGTTTGCCTAGGGCCATATAGCTGATGAGCTGCACACAACTAACTATTCTAGCCTGCTTGCTCATAGTCCTTATTATAGAGAGCTGCCTATGTAGTGAGAGATATGCAAGAACAGAGACTTAACTGAAAGAACAAGAGAGTTATCTCAGGTTTACCCTGGGGCATATTTTCATAAATGGAATGACAAACATCATTTGTTCTGTACTATTTAAATTATTCGTTTTTTAAAAAAACTTAAATCGTAGAGTAAGTTAAATACATGTGTCATATGATTTCACTATAGTCAGTATGCTTCTGGTGATTTTGTTCAAATTACCTAAATCATCTTTTCCCCATTGGGCAGACCTACTTTTCAGCCAAGCACCTTCTTATATTGTCACAATTCCTAACTAGATTTTGCTGAAATTAAAAAAAAACTTTTCTTTTTTTTTTTTGTTTAGTAGGGACAACTATCTAACTGAACTAATATAGACTGCATTTTTTTTTGCCTAATGTGAATTGTACTGAGACATAGCATTGTGATTTATTCGCTGATCATTAACCGTCAAATGGAGCACAGTTTAATTAAATTCAAATGTTTATTGAATGCCTATTATTTTTGATGACTAGAATAACCCTTTACCAAAGGGTGTGACCCAAAGATAGTTTGAAAGTGACAGCCAGATAGAATAGGACTATAATAATTTGTCTGCTGAACATCTGTCTGTTGGTTTGATTAAAATAATAAAGCGGGCCTCCCTGGTGGCGCAGTGGTTGAGAGTCCGCCTGCCGATGCAGGGGATACGGGTTCGTGCCCCGGTCTGGGAGGATCCCATATGCCGCGGAGCGGCTGGGCCCGTGAGCCATGGCCGCTGAGCCTGCGCATCCAGAGCCTGTGCTCCGCAACGGGAGAGGCCACAACAGTGAGAGGCCCGCGTACCGCAAAAAAAAAAAAAATAAATAATAAAGCATTGGGGGCTTCCCTGCTGGCGCAGTGGTTGAGAGTCCACCTGCCGATGCAGGGGACACGGGATCGTGCCCCGGTCCGGGAAGATCCCACATGCCGCGGAGCAGCTGGGCCTGTGAGCCATGGCCACTGAGCCTCCGCATCTGGAGCCTGTGCTCCGCGATGGGAGAGGCCACAACAGTGAGGGGCCCGTGTAGCGCAAAAAAAAAAAAATAATAATAATAATAATAATAAAGCATTGGAAAATACTGATATTCTTAGAAACAACCTAAAAATAAATCCAGAAAATATAAACAAGTATGATATGAGCACAGATACCTTAAATGCTGAGAGCCACGAGCAATATGGATAGTTACAAATCTGGCTAATTGAAAAGAGTATTGGGATTCTTTCCTTCAGCCAAGAGAGAGTGAGAATAAGATTTTTTTAAAGGGATCCAGCTGATAAACTGTTAGTTCGCCAAAAATATGATTCCCATATAGTTAAGATTATGCCTCTAATAAACGAACTGCAGTGATCCAGTTGAGATCCTGTAAAATCAGGAATTCAGATAGGGCCAGGGATAATGAATCTTACCATAGTTGGTTTCTCTGGTAGACTCACAGGATCATTTTTAAATGTGGAAGAGACTGTTTAAAGGTCATATGTCTCAGTATTTTCACTAAGGAAGCAGGCCCAGTAAAGCTAAGTGACTTGCCATGCTCCTACAATAGAACCGAGACTAGAACCCAAGTTTCCTATTTCTCAGTTCAATGTTTTTCCCTTTCTCTACAGCCCGCTTACTTTCATTTGTACTGAAAAAAATAATATACCTTTGTTTATCTTTCAAAGTGCCTCCAAATCAATTGTGTTTTGTTCTTTTTTTATTATTTTTTATTGGCTGTGTTGGGTCTTTGTTGCTGCACGTGGGCTTTCTATAGTTGCGGCGAGCGGGGGCTACTCTTCGTTGTGGTGGGTGGGCTCCTCATTGTGATGGCTTCTCTTGTTGCGGAGCATGGGCTCTAGGCACGCAGGCTTCAGTAGTTGTGGCATGTGGGCTCAGTAGTTGTGGCTCGTGGGCTCTAGAACACAAGCTCAGTAGTTGTGGCTCACAGTCTTAGTTGCTCCATGGCATGTGGGATCTTCCCAGACCAGGGCTCAAACCCATGTCCCCTGCACTGGCAGGCGGATCCTTAACCACTGCGCCACCAGGGAAGCCCTTGTGTTTTGTTCTTAAACACAGGCATAGAAACACAAAGTGTACATATGACTTGCTCAAGATCATATAGCTATTTAGAGGCAAATAAAGGACCAAAGCTAAAGCTTTCTGACTCCTAGCACTGTTCTCCTATTATACTGCCTTCTTTTCAGTAAAAGTATATTCTTCATACAAGTTTATGTAAATAAGGAAGGTAAAAATAATCCATTTCCTTTGCTTAAGGCTCCCTGAATAATCATTGTGTACTGTACATTTGTCATTAGATAAGTTGAGGTTTTCTTGCTTTATAAGTAAGGCAAAATGTCAGAATATTTAAATTTTTTCTAAATAGGTAATTGGTTTTAGATGTAGGGTTTTTTTTGGCATTATTTCAAGTAAAATCAAATGAAGCTCTAATAATTCCTTTGGCATTTTTTCAGAGTTGCTTCAGATTGCTGGAATTAGTCCACATGGTAATGCTTTAGGAGCATCAATGCAGCAACAAGTAAACCAACAAATACCTCAGGAAAAACGAGGAGGTGAAGTATTGGATTCTTCCCATGATGACATAAAACTTGAAAAGAGTAATATTTTGCTGCTTGGACCAACTGGGTCAGGTAAATAACTTACTGAAAAATCACTACTCATTAAAAAAAAATAGAATATAAATGATTCTGTAACCCGTGTCTTATGACTGGGGGATTCTCACTCTTAAGAAGAAGATCTAAGGCCAATCTTATGGTAGTTATAAAGGACTTAGAACTGAATTTGAGGTGTTGGTATTGCCTTTAGGCCAGTCCCTAATATCTTAACAGGAATAATGAAAATAGCATACCATTATATCTGAGTAATAGTAGAGAAAAGATGTAACACTAATTTTTCTTATTATACATTCTTCATATTTAATTTGTTTTGCATTTTTGTAGAGAAATTGCATGACAACATTTTTAGTAAATTTTTAGTTACTGTTTCTATTTGTAGGTAAAACTCTTCTGGCACAAACCCTAGCTAAATGCCTTGATGTCCCTTTTGCTATCTGTGACTGTACGACTCTGACTCAGGCTGGATATGTAGGTGAAGATATTGAATCTGTGATTGCCAAACTGCTCCAAGATGCCAATTATAATGTAGAAAAAGCACAACAAGGTATGTTTCAGTGTAGTTTGTCCCCAGATATAGTCTGTTGGGGAAGCAGTCTAATAGCAAGAGAATATAATTTTTATTTTGAGTCAAGGAGTAAAATTCTATAATTATATAAAAGTAGCTATGTTAAAACATTTTCTAGCATACTAAGGGCCACAAAGTTTGCTTTGCCTTAATGTTATAATATGGCTACTAGGGTGAAAACAGGCTAAATGACTATTCCATTAGATCCTTAATACTATCATTGTTTTTCCTGTTCTGACTTTCCTCTATATACTCATAATGCTGGGGTGGGGTAAGGGAGGGGACAAGGACAAGTGCAGGAGAGTGCAAGATGTATATAGAAACAAATTAGGCTGTTGACTTAGGGGATGTCATAGATGCTGCATTCCTCTTTTCCCTATCTATCATCTGTCCTTGTTTACACGAAGAGCTTGACAGCTTCCTGTCCAAATTCCTTTAAGACAAGAATATAGATGGGAAAAAATAAGCTAAAATTTTGCTAATACCAGCCCTGTATCCACCTTCTGCTTTCACACTATGCCTCTATCTCAGCTTCTTAGAATAAAGAACCTGAAAACATTAGTGGGGTAGATAACTATTGTCATAGAGAATTGGTTATTATACCCAAGTGATATTCTATAGAATAAATTATAAAACGTTTGCACAAAATGATGAGTGGGAAAGCTAGCAGTGTATTTTTATAGTATTAAGCCATTGTATATGTTAAGTGTTAAAGATTAAATAACCTTGCTCTCTAGCTACTTAGTCGTTTAAAGCTGAGTTATCTTGTGTATATCTTTTTCATATTATAAATAAATAGAATCCTCCTTAAATTATAGGAATTGTCTTTCTGGATGAAGTAGATAAGATTGGCAGTGTGCCAGGCATTCATCAGTTACGGGATGTAGGTGGAGAAGGCGTTCAGCAAGTAAGCAGTTGAATATTTTGTTCAAGTCCACTAAAAGGAAGGGAATACATCAACCTCCCAAATATTGTACGTTTGGTTTCACATTCAATTAGATTCTGTTTTGTTTATTTCTCCCACTCCAAACTCCATATACCATTTAGTTCAGGTCCTAAGAGAAAGCTGTTGGCGATTTTAAATACCAAATTACCTTTGTTAGGAAATTAAAAATATTTTAAAGAAATAAATGAAATTTAATTTTTGTTGGTTTTATTACACAAAGGCCCAGTTAAACATTTCTAGAGGACTCTTGAAGAAAGTTCTGGTTCTAACTAGACATAAATGAACTATGTACATGTATCTTATTCTTTGCACTTAATTAGAAGATAAAATAGAGTTTTATGCCTTATAGAGTCATACTTAAAGTCATAATAATTTATTGGGCAACTTGACCTTTTACTGGTAACTAATTATGACATAAACTACAGGGTAAGGAAAATTGCTTTTGTTTTTTTGACCAAGACATAGACAGGTACAGTTACACTTATAAAATGTGCTGGATGATGTTTTTTATAAAGGCATCTCAATATATAGGTATTCTCAAAGTTTAACACTAGGAGTAGAATAGAATTTTAATTTGCATGAAAGACAAATCTTCAAATATTTTCAAATTTTGAATGTTCCCACCATGGTTGGATAACATCTTAGAGAGCCATAATTCTATCTTTATGTCAGAACTATGTCTTTACCATCAAAAACAACCTCTTGGGTTGACTGTTTCCTGAATGCATCAGGAGTCCTATAACTATTCCAAATAAATTTATGAATAATTAATGTGATAGTATATTAGATTTTCATGTTAGTTATCGAAATGTGGGAGTTTTCTTCAGTTATGCTCATTGACCATAACCACATGTTATTTTCCCCATTGAATCCCATTACCTAAAGTATAATAAATAATACGCTTATATGATGATGCCATAAATCATTTATTCTTTATTTAGGGCTTATTAAAACTACTAGAAGGCACAATAGTCAATGTTCCAGAAAAGAATTCCCGTAAGCTACGTGGAGAAACGGTACAAGTTGATACAACAAACATCCTGTTTGTTGCATCTGGTGCTTTCAATGGTTTGGATAGAATCATCAGCAGGAGAAAAAATGAAAAGGTAAGTTTTTCTGAGTGATTACTAGGAGAGAAAGCATTTGAAGTTAGAGGATGGACCCTCAGTTTCTAATCTCATATCTGCTGGCTGCCAGTTGTGGATTTTTACGAGTTAGGTTTTCTTGGAGTATACCAGAAATATATGCCTAGTTATTTTTAAAATTTCAGAGTAGTAGTTTGGAAGATTTCTAAATATCATCTATATATGGGCATTTTTAAAGTATAACTTGATGATTTCAATTTTATATTTCATCTAAGGAGTTTTTTATTATTTGAGGTAGCTGCTGTATCAATAAAAATTCTACTCATTTCTCTTGCCCAATTCACTGGAGCCCAATAAAGAGCTTGTCTCCATTGCTCCTGTCCATAGAGTCTTCATAGATCACTGCTGACATGCACAAATGGAGGAAAGCAGTTTGGAGGTTGGGGGAAGGGTTGTGATCCCACCTAGTTTTATAGATGTTTCTTAAACATTCTTATAAGCCTTGATTTTAACTGGAACTTATTCTTTTCATATCCTCAAAGTTCATGCCCAGTACCTATTTATTGATTGATTATGATAAAATGTAATGTCAGCATAGTGGCAAGAAGCCCAAAAACATGCCTGTTTTCCATGCTTTTGTGTTTTACATAATAGCCACAAATGATACCTTTTATATAATATATTCTACGTAAATGAATATATCATAGATCACCTCTTTGCTATATTGTTTGCTTTAAGTCTCCTTGGCCTTGCATGTTTAGTAGTTTACTTTAGTTTTTAGTTTAGTAGTAGTAGCTACTAATGTAATAGTTCAGTAGTAGTAAAAAAAATAAATAAAATAACGCTGCTAATAAATGGTTGCCTGTGTTAATTCCTTTGCATAGCCTAGATGAGAAACCTCTTGTACAGATACTAACTGAGCCAGGCAGTGCTGTTATTCCTCAATAAGGTTAGATTTTTATTTTTCATATTAGTTAATTTATGTTTTTCTTGCTTTTGAAATTCTGTATAAATTAGCCTAATAAATTAGAAGAAATTATTTCTTTGTGTGTGTGCCCTCATACACACGCATGCGTTTGAGAGAGACAGATGGGGGAGGGTGGGGAAGAGAGAGAGAGAACTTTATATTCAAAATTCTGTAACCAAAGGCAAGGACCATGTTCTTATATTTATTTATAATTCATACTTCCAAAAAGAATTTGAAGCTAGAAACATTTAGAAAAGAACAATTAAAAGTATTATTAGTAAAGAGATCAGAAACATGTAAAAGGAAGGTTTAGGTCATTTCAACTTAGTGGAAATTAAGTCACTCTGTTTAGCTTTGAACTTCTTAATGAAAAGTAGGGAGAAATCGTGAGCTAGTTTTTATTGCCTGAAAGAGGAGGGGTATGATGTCTTCATGAGAGACAAAGATTAAAAAAGAGTTTTTCACTTAGATTTTTTTTTTAATTTATTTTGGCTGTGCCAGGTCTTAGTTGCAGCATGCAGGATCTTCGTTGTGGCATGTTTAGTTGCGGCATGCAGGATCTTTAGTTGCAGCATGCGAACTCTTAGTTGTGGCATGCATGTGGGATCTAGTTCCCCAACCAGGGATTGAACCCGGGCCCCCTCCATTGGGAGCGTGGAGTCTCACCCACTGGACCACAAGGGAAGTCCCTGTCACATAGATTTTTAGGAAAAGAAGACAGAGACATAAGAGAGTCTGCAACGGTGATTTTATAGGGATTAAACACATCCATTTGGCTACTGTTTTTACCAAACCTCATTGAAAGCCAGGAGTACAATATAAATAATATACCTCTACCTCTTCCTAACCATATGAAACTGCTTGCAGTCTTAAGTTTTATTCCTATTGCCTTTTTTTTTTTTTTTTTTTTTTTTTGCGGTACGCGGGCCTCTCACTGCTGTGGCCTCTCCCGTTGCGGAGCACAGGCTCCGGACGCACAGCCTCCGGACACACAGGCTCAGCGGCCATGGCCCACGGGCCCAGCCGCTCCACGGCATGTGGGATCTTCCCAGACCGGGGCACGAACTTGTGTCCCCTGCATTGGCAGGCGGACTCTCAACCACTGCGCCACCAGGGAAGCCCTATTCCTATTGCCTTTGCTCATGTCCTCCCCACCTCAGTCCAGTTGGCAGATATGTGTTCATTTTTTTTTAACATAATAAACATTTATTTCTTGCTCAAACAAATCCAGAAGTGTATTGGGTCGTAATATGTGTTCATTCTTTAAGACTCAGTCTGTTAAATGACTAGGCAATTCCTCTGTGAAGACTTTCTTGGTCACCTCCTACCCTCCGTCCCCAGTATTTCCTCTTTTCTTTCTTTCCACTGCTGTAGTTTCCTGTACAGTTGTCCTTCATTGCACCTATGATGCTTTAATACCTTCATGTGTTCTCACTGTAAATAAGTTCCTTTAGGTTAGGATAAGGGCTGTCTTCAGGTCTGTATCCTCAGTGTTTTATAATAATGCTTAATGCTTAATAAATGTGTATCCATATATATAATAAATATGAGTATATATATTTATTACTATATATGCCTATATTGTATATATAATAAATGCTTAATATATGTTTAAATTATTGAATGAAAGGTATTTTGCTTTCTGATACACTAACTGTCCACATACACAGCTTAGAGTATCAGGAATGGATTTTTAACTTAGCTGTTTTCTCATATATCATGTACTTGTTCTTTTGACAAAAGTTGTATGACATATCAAAATTAAACTTCGGACAGTTGCCTGGAGTATCGTTCTTTTATATTGACTAAAGCAAGATCCATACACCTTAGATACACAACTTTTTGCAGCAAAGTTACCATTTTTGTTTGATGTCCTTACATGTTCTTTATAAAATCGAAATTATTCTAACTCATAGGATGTTCTAACTCATAGGATATTCTAACTCATAGTATGCAACCCCAAATCACGATTTTAATAGAATGCTTAGCAATGACTTAGGACACTTGTGGATAATTTTAAGTCTGCTTGTTCCATAGGCACTACTCCTGTTTACAGTATTACAAAACTGACTTTGGTTACAAAATAATTACTATCTCTGTTTCCACAGTTCTTGCACATTTTGGAAGCCACACTAGTCTAGAGGTCTCAGAAAAATCCTGCAACATCATTGTATGAGTTCTAAGGGACTTCCCTTCACAGTTCTTACTTACCTACTTTTACTAGAATTCATTCTTTGAGAGTTGGTTAGGTTCTCAATTCTGAAGGCAGATAGACCTGAGTTTGAATCCTGGCTTTTACCAGTAGCAGCAATGAGAGCTTTGGTCAAGGTACTTAACCTCTCTAAGCCTTTTTTCTTCATTGTAAAATATAAATGATAATACTTTCTTCTGTTTTGAAGAAGGCATGAGATATGCATGTAAAATGCTGAGCACGATGCAGCTTTATTCTGTTATTTGTAATACCTGTCTTTTCTTTGGCAGTATCTTGGATTTGGAACACCATCTAATCTGGGAAAAGGCAGAAGGGCTGCAGCTGCTGCAGACCTTGCCAATCGAAGTGGAGAATCAAATACTCACCAAGACATTGAAGAAAAAGATCGTTTATTACGTCATGTGGAAGCCAGAGATCTCATTGAATTTGGCATGATTCCTGAGTTTGTGGGACGGTTGCCTGTGGTAGTTCCTTTACATAGCCTAGATGAGAAAACACTTGTACAAATACTAACTGAGCCACGTAATGCTGTTATTCCTCAGTACCAGGCCTTATTCAGCATGGATAAGGTTAGATATTTATTTTTTATACTTACTTAATTTATGGGGTTTTTTTTTGCTATTGAAACTCTACATGTGTTAGCCTAACAAATTAAAAAGCAATACTTAAAAAAAAAAAAAAAAAGCAATACTTATCTGGAATACCAGCCTATTCCTCACTAAATATGGATCTAGGAATCAGGGAAGGCACGTTGTGTCATATTAGACACTTAGGAGTCGGCTTTATTTTTTTCTTAATTAAAATCGACATTGTAGCTTAAAGCCCAAGGATATATAGAGAGAGAAATTGTGCTAGCAGCCTACCACTAACCCCTCAAGCCAGGCACACAGGATTGTCTTTTCAGCCTTGATATTCTAAATGCTTTCATTGTGACATACTAGGTATACTTTTTTCTAAAGTTAGCTCTCACATCTACTTCTCTGCAGCCCAACACCTGGAGCCATATATCTAATCAGATAGCAAATGTTTGTGTTTTCTGAACCTAGTGTCTCAAAATATCAGTCTCCTTCCCTCCATTGCCACTGTCCCTACCTCAAGTCAATCTCCTTTATCATTCTTCACCTTGACCCATGCATTTACTTCCTAATTGGTCTCCCTGTCTAAAGTCTGTCTCTGACCACCACCACCAAAATATTATCATCTCCCACTTTACTTCCAGAGTGGATCTTTTTAAAATTATTGAACACAGTGTCCAACAAATAGATATTAAGTTCTTAATAAATACTTAATGAATAAACACAAATCTAATTATTTTACTTCCCTCCTTAAAAATCCTTCATTGGTCCCCTAGCCTTATTTAGATGCCCCCACTTTGATGCTCTCTTAGCACCATGTGCAAACACTATGCTGTAAATGCTCTTTTGCTAATTTGTCACCACCTAATACACTTAAGTTTCTTGAGGGCAAAGGTGGTGTCTGATTCATCACTCAGTTTCTAATATATAAACACAGGGGTTCAATAAATGTTGAATAAAGTCCTAGAAAATCCATGTTAATGTAGAAAACCTCTTCAAGGACTAAGGACAAACTTGTGATTCATGCTGATACCTTCCCATAGGTTAATTCATAGAAACAAGTGCTTTTTGAAGGCAAGGTTCTGAAGCACCATGAGAGATAATTACCTCACTTAAAATTTACATTTTCTGGATGTAGAAATTAATAAACAAAAGTTGTTTAATACCAAGATTTTATAAAATCTGATGTTCCAAAGTATTTTGATTTTGGGAGGGTATATTAACTTCTCAGTAAGTTTTGGAATTTGTGGTAATTTAGAGAGAATTGTCTGAAGTTTTACCTTTGTTCTATAGGATGAGAGGGTTAGTAACACTCTTTAAAATGAATATTTTCCAGAAATGAAGTTATAGTCTAAAAATGCTTTAGTCTGAAAGGGGATAGGGTCAGTCAAGACACAAAGATTCTGACCCTGTGTTTCTGAGTATTAGTGAATCAGTGTACTTAACTCTCTGGAACTTATTTCTTTACCAGTAAAGTCAGGGCATTAGTCTCTTTTTGTTCTAAAAAGACCAGTAATGGTGGTAGGTAGTAATAGTTAGTAGATCAAATACTGCATGGTTATATTAGGAAAATATCATCAAGTATTATCTGAGTTATTTCTTTTGAATATATTTGTAGTGTGAACTGAATGTTACTGAAGATGCTTTGAAAGCTATAGCCAGATTGGCACTAGAACGAAAAACAGGTGCACGAGGCCTCCGGTCCATAATGGTAAGTTGGCATAAATTTACAGAAACTAGATTATTTCTTGGTCTGAATTTTGAGAATATTAAACCTCGATGTTTTCCTCTGGAAATACATCCAGAAAATTGGTCTAATATTTTTTGTGATTTTTTTTTTTGGTCACAGTATATTATATTTTTCTTTTTTCTAAAAAGGAACTTCAAGGTGTTTGCAACAAAGGACATACAGTTAATATGATTAATGAAATAGAGGAAATCAGGATCATGGGAAGGAGAATTTCAGAAAACTCTACATAGGCCTTTTGACTTAAGCTCCAGAGTGCCTTCTCAGAATCATTGAAATCCTCATTGTTGTTTTTTGTTTGAAATTAAGTTGTAGATACTGTGGCATTTTACCCCTAAATTCTTCAGTATGTTATGAACTCACTATTTTTATTTTGTTACAAATCCTAGAGACCCAGCCTACTTTGAGTCACCACCCACCCTCTTCCTTAGAGTTCTCTCCCCTACTCTCCCAGGTCTGGCTGTACAGTGGGTTACTATTTCCCTGCATGCTCCCAAAGCAAGCACATATTCTGTTCTCTGAGGATTTCACTGCTAAATATTACTTCTCTCATCTCAGTAGGACTTTTTGATTAGAAGTACACATCCATCACAATTTGAGATTTTACTCTTTAATGAAGGCCTGGACTTCAGGTGTTGTGACAGATTTATAAGCATGTAAACTAGAAGAACAGGTGATATAGTTGACATTTTTAGAAAATTTGATGTACTCAACCAGTATTTTCCTTAAGATGGAATATAATCCAGCCCCTACTCATAGGCAAAACTAGTTTTCTTTAGTAAATAACTTTAGATCTACTGCAGCACTTAAGACGAATGCCTGTTTGAAGTCATAGCTTGGTAGAGATGATTTAGGATTAAATCATTTTCAAATTAAGGATTACTAGTTGACCTCCTTTGGTCATAGAGTATGTCAGGAATGCTTCTGAGTAACATCTGAATCACATACAAAATGAAGGTACAGTCTTTTTATATGTGCATGGTGACCTAAGTAGGCAGAACTACAGACAAAAAGCCTTCCCTTATAGAATGACTTCTCTCTGAATTTAGTTAGAAGCTGTTTTAATATGAAGAATATGAAAGCTTTTACATTGACTTTTCAACGTTCAGTTACTGGTGCATAACAGGGACTCCGTAATATTTGTTGAGTTGATGAATTCGATTGATAACCTATAGAATACAAGCATTTTATATGTAACCTCAGTTTTCCATGTAATTCATTACTTTTTTATCTCTTTAGGAAAAGCTGTTACTAGAACCAATGTTCGAAGTCCCTAATTCTGATATTGTATGTGTGGAGGTTGACAAAGAAGTAGTAGAAGGAAAGAAGGAACCAGGATACATCCGGTAAAGTGTATTGTCAAACTAAAACAGATTTAAAGCTTAAGATAGGCTCTTTATTGCTATGGTTTATTGGTCTGTCATAAAATTGTATAAAAATCCTTATAAATCATAAAGGAATCAGTTATCTGAAGTTTTCTGTAGAAAAATTTTCCAATTTTGGTTTATAAAATGATATTTTGAGTCTTGAAAATTGATCTTCAAAATTAGTCTCCACTTGGGACTTCCCTGGTGGTGCAGTGGATGACTCCACGCTCCCAATGCAGGGGGCCCGGGTTAGATCCCTGGTCAGGGAACTAGATCCCACGTGCATGCTGCAACTAAGAGTTCACATGCCACAACCAAGAAGCCCATCTACCGCAACTAAGACCTGGTGCAACCAAATAAATAAATATTAAAGAAAAATTAGTCTCCACTTTTTTCTCCTAAAGGAAGAAGTATCAAAAAAAGATATAAAAGTAATCCAAATGAAAAGACTTAAATGAACTTTGCTGCTAATTCTGTAATTTATGAATTACTTGTTTCATGTCTTTCATAAGACCAAAACTTTTAAAATATTTATTTATTTACTTGGCTGCGTCGGGTCTTAGTTGTGGCATGAGGGATCTTTGTTGCGGCATGTGGGATCTTTCATTGTGGTGCAAGGGCTCTTCATTGTGGCACACAGGCCTCTCTCTAGTTGTGGTCCCGTGGGCTCTGGCTCTCTAGTTGTGGCGTGCAGGCTCAGTAGTTGCAGTGTGTGGGCTCAGTAGTTGCGGAGCACGGGTTTAGTTGCCCCGCGGCATGTGGAATCTTAGTTCCCAGACCAGGGATTGAACCTGTGTCCCTGCACTGGAAAGTGGGTTCTTAAGCACTGGACCACCAGGGAAGACCCACATAAGACCAAAACTTTGATGACATAATTTTTCTCTTAGTCGTATCTTATCAGTTGACAAATTTGACATATCTTTCACTGCTTTATTTAACTATTCTAGGGGTCAGTAAACTGTCTTGTACAGGGCTAGATTAATACTTCAGGGCCATACAATCTGTATTGCAGCTACTCTGCCCTCATAGCACTAGAGCTACAGTCCGTAAATGAATGAGCATGTCTGTGTTCAGATAAATATTTACAAAACAAATGATGGGCTTTATTTGGCCTGCAGGCTGTAGTTTACTGACCCAGATCTATTCAATAAATATTTATTAAACAGTGCTTGACATTAATGTTACCTACATAAAAATTAGATTTCTGTCACAACATATGTTTTATGCTTATCTTCTAAGGTAACTTATGAGGCAGTTGATTGGTTTTGTTTTGTTTTGTTTTGTTTGTTTTTTTTTTTTTTTTGCGGTACGTGGGCCTCTCACTGCTGCGGCCTCTCCCGTTGCGGGGCACAGGCTCCGGACACGCAGGCTCAGCGGCCATGGCTCACGGGCCCAGCCGCTCCGCTGCATGTGGGATCTTCCCGGACTGGGGCACGAACCCATGTCTCCTGCATCGGCAGGTAGACTCTCAACCACTGCACCACCAGGGAAGCCCAGTTGATTGGTTTTGAACAACCTTTACTTATTCAAAGAGATATAATCTCTCATTTTTATTGTTTAATATTAATATGTAAAGGAATTGTGGTGGTCTGATCATAATTTTGACTAATTTGAGTCATATTGGTTTGATCAGAAGCTTTCCACTTCTTTACCATTGACATGCTAAATGTCAAGCATTTTCGTTAAAATAATAGATTCTACTTTTTTGCTGGAGGAAAGGCCTTCACAGTTGAAGCCTTGTTGTTGATTTATTTCAGTAAAAAATTTGTTTGGGAAAACTACTTGTAGTTTTTGGTTGTGTGCTCTAAATGTTTCCCATATTTTACCATTAAGCAATCTTAGTATTAGAAGTGCTCTTAATATTTTCCTTCTTTGTGTGTCATTTCTAGCTAAATGGATTAATTATTATTCATTTTTTTGAGAAGTTGTGTTTACCCCTAATTCTTATTTAAAAAACAAAAAACACTGATGGCTTTTCATTATAGGGCTCCAATGAAAGAATCCTCTGAAGAGGAGTATGACTCTGGAGTTGAAGAAGAAGGATGGCCTCGTCAAGCAGATGCTGCAAACAGCTAAACTGTCAGACTTCTGTCCTGTATATAAAGTTTTCCTTCTTCTGTTTAGGATCGTAACTGTCTCTACAGTCTGACATTAAAAGCATTGGATCTATCTTGGATATCATACATGGTCAGAAGCTTTTAGGATAAAAATCAGATCATGTATATAATGTAACATCACATTGATTTATACAGACTGACATTACATGGACTTTAATGACACAATGTTCAGAGACAAAATGTACATTATTTTGGTTTGGTTTTTAAAAAATATGCTTTAAAAAAATTCCTAGGAGTTCTTTTAAGCAATGCAGGTGTTGCAATAACTGTGGATTTTACAATAATGTAACTATAAATGGGAAAATAAATTCTTTAAAATTGAAGATTGGGATGCCATTCTTTAGTTTAGCCTTTTCTACCCATGTTTGTTTCCTGAAAATATTAGAATTTTTTTCATCTTAAAAATTGGAATAGGTAGTTTCCAAGTAGTTAAAGATTTCATGGAAAAAGTACCCCAAAGAACCTTATTTTGATGATTTGTTTAGCTGTATTCTTAGTCTTATCCACTAATGCATGACACTAAACTTCCCCATTGGACTATAAAAAAAGGCCATTCTCTTGCTGACTTGTCTGATTTGCCATCTTTGGTCCATTTTAGTACCATGAGTGAGCAGATGGAATTGAAGTCTGCCTTAAATCTTCAGAAAAAGACTACATCTAATTCTAAAAGTAGCATTACAGCCATGTGCTGAGCTAAATAAAATATCCTAATACATTTACCTAAAGTACTTAGTTTTTTTTGTTTTCTGGTGCTGGATATTTGTCTAATTCTTTGGCTTCATAGAATATTAAAGAAAATCTATGCTATCAGCAGAAGGGAATGTGTTCATACTAAAATATGTTATTAACTTCCATTATATAAGAAAACTAAACAGTGGGGGAAATTTGGGGGACTTAACAGTGAAAATTATTTCATTTGATTCCATAAATATTAAAATATTTGGGTACCTTTTAAACTTTTTTCTTTCCCACTGTATTGATAGAAGTTCCTATACTGTCCCTTCAGTTCAGCCTCGTTGGAAATTGTTTAAATCAGAGTACCTTTAAACATTTGTTTTCAGTTTTTAGTTTATAAACTCGAGTTTTCCTCTTACTGCCCCCGCCCCCATTTTCTTGGGAAAGGACCCTAAGCTATTAGCAAATTCTACATCTTGTTGATGAAATTGGGTTTTCTGTGATGTAATAAGAGATGTTAGATATCTATTTATGGCTGAGGTAGGACCAGAAATGCACTTTTGCAAAGTGTTTAAGCCTGGTTGCTAGAGTATAGAACAGAAACTGGTTATCTTTCTTGGTCTCCCTAGTAATGGTTGAAGTTCTTCTCAGAAAGTCTTTCATATTATAACTGTTCCTTATCTTTTTCTTACAGCCTCATCATTTTCCTTTTTGTAGAGTGAAAATTGGAGTAGCTACTAAATACATTAAAGGCAGTCCTCCAGAAATGCACTGGGAGACATTTTAGTCACAACAACTTACATTTGGTTTTGAAAGTTAAAGCATAATTGATGTTTTTAAATTAAACACAACTGAGTATAACTACGATTTGTATCTTGAAACTTGTTTTGGCATTTGAATAAAACAAAAGGATTAAATGAAAGCCATTGTTGTGGTGTGTCCATAATGCAGTGCCATTTTTAAAAGGACACAGATATCATGAGTGGCTTTATTCTAGAGACTGTTAATCCTGACACATTCATATTCCTCTAATAAATTCTCCTAGTTGTAGGTTCCACAGACAAAAAGTCTGTTTATGTTAAACATTGATTGAAAATCCTTACTTAAATATCCTGCATGGGCCCCACACTAGGAATACAGACCAAGCTTTCCAAGAAGTTTACTAGTCTAGTAGGGGAAGCAAATACAAACATCAGTGCATTATAATAATGGAAGTGAGGTAGGTACCAGGTGTGGCACAAAAGGTTATAGCCCAGATGGATCTGGAAGAACAAGTAGGAATTTTCCAGAAAGGAATAATGAAAATTAAATCAAAATCTCAGAAATGTGAAACAACTAGGGAGATTTAGGAGTTGAGAAATAGGCAACCAGTACAACTTCATGTTACTACTCTGAGATGACCATTTAATGTATTTTCTCCCCTCTCCATCTTGCTGAAGACTTTGCCTTTCATTGAGAAACCATCAAAAGATGGAACTCATCTTCCCACCGTCAAATCTATAAATGTATCTGCTTCAGCACCCAACCTTTCTTTCCAGTTACAGCTGAAGGATCCCTTTTATCAAAACTCAGTCACTCCATGTTATTATGAGGGGATCCCATCATCCCCTCTCATTTCTTAAGGCCTCCGGTTCTTTTGTTAGTATCTCTACTACATTATTGGTCTCCTTCCTTCTGAAACATTCCCAGAAGCATCTAAACAATGCCTAGTATTTCCTGTTCTATAGCAAACCCCCAAGCTTATTTTTCACTTGGCTTTCCAACTACACCGTTAAGTCCACTAGCATGAAGATCATGCCTGTTTTGTTAACTATAACCAGCACTTACATGGTGCTTCATATATTTGGTACTCCGTACATTTTTTTAAAATTACAGAATATCTTGTATGCCAGGTTAAGTTGTAATTTTATGCAGAAAGTAGTGGAGAGCTATTAAAAGGGTTTTAAGCATGAGAATTGGACATGACTAGATATGTGTTTTAGATTGTTGGGAAGGGAAGGTGCTGAGATAAATGGAAACATGACTAGAGGCCTACTTGTGGACATTTCTCCAGCACTTGCCCTTTATCTCCTACCATCTTTTGGATCAATTTTTTTTTTTTAAACTGGAGTATAGTTGATTTACAATGTTGTGCTAGTTTCAGGTGTACAGCAAAGTGAATCAGTTATAAATATATCCACTCTTTTTTAGATTCTTTTCCCATATAGGCCATTATAGAGTATTGAGTAGAGTTCCCTGTGCTATACAGTAGGTCCTTATTAGTTTTCTGTTTTACATATAGTAGTGTGTATATATCAATCAGATAAATTCTTATCAACATACAAAACATAACTCTCTTGAACCCACATCCCCTCCACAGTAAACTACAAGTTGATCTTGCTGTTTCCAGTTCCCTTCCAGGCTTTGATTCTGAGTGAGATGAGAAGTTGCCGGAAGGTTTTGCATGGAGAAATGACATTATCAGACCTAAGTTTTAAAAGACCACTCTGGTTGCGGTATAAGGGAACACACTATAGAGGACCAAGGATTAAATCGGGCACTTGGGGCTATTATAATAAGCCTACTAGAAGATGATGGATTGGACTAAGATGATAGCAATGTAAGTGGAAAAGTGGATGGGTAGGTATTTTTGCAAATCTGATGAAAAGTGGTATCCCATGTTCCTCAATGGGAAAACTCAATATTATAAAGATGTCTGTTATCCCTATGTTAATTTATAAATATTCCAATAAAATGCCAATAAGTTTTAAGATGAAACTAGGCAAATGGATTCTAAAGTTCACACAAAAAAATAAGAATGGTAAACAAGCAAAATGATAATGAACACTCATAGTGCTTGCTCTGTGTTACTCTGTTCATTTAATGCAACAACTCTATGAGGTACATACTCTTATCAACCCTTCTAGATGAAGAAACTTAAGCCCAGAGTGTTTAAGTAGCTTTCCCAAGGTCACACAACTAGTAAGTAACAACCAGGATTTAACCCCAGGTAGACTGGTTCCAGAGCCTCTCCACCTAACCAACAACCGAAGAATGAGGAAGGACTGCATCTTCTATTTTTAAAATATTATAAACCTTTAAATATTTAAGTGTGTACTAGTGCATGAATGAACAGACCAATGGAAAAGAATGTAAAGTACAGAAATAGATCCCAAATAATATATGGGAATTTAGTATTGGAAAAGGTGATATTTCAAATTAGGAAAAGAATATTTAATAAATGGTATTGACAACAGTATATATCTAGAAAATAAAAAGGTATATCCATACCTTACCTAATAAATTTTAAGATGAAAACTGAAGCCTTTAAATATTATGTACAGTATTACCTAATTACTGAATACATAAAATACAAATAAATATGTAGAATATTACAAAGTTTCTGAGAAATATTAGTGGTCCCTTGGGAAGTGAGGTCAGGCTCATGTTGGTTCTTCTCATGGTACAGAGCTGGACTCTTACCCAAGGGATCATCCATCACTTTACAGCTTTGAAAAGTAAAGCTCTAATCATGTGATACTGGAGCAATTGGACATCCAAAGGGGTGGGGTGGGAGTGGGGGCTCAAACTAGTCTCAATACCTTATCAACTCAAAATGGATCACAGACTTAAATGTAAACCTAGAAAACTTTCAGAAAAAGCACAGGAGAAAAGTTTTCAGGATCTAGGGCTAAGAGTTCTTAGACTTGACTCCAAAATCATGATCCATAAGAGGAAAGCTGCTAAGTTGGACTTTATCAAAATTAAGAACTTTTGCTCTGAAAAAACAAAACAAACATGTTAGGATGAAAGGACAAGCTATAAAATGGGGGAGAATATTTGCAAACCACATAGGACTAATATCTAGAATACATAACTCAACTTTCAGCAGTAAAAAACCCAAAAAATCCAGTTAGAAAATGGGCAAAAGACATGATCAGACATTTCATTGAAGAGGGTATACAGATGGCAGATAAGCATATGAAAAGATATTCAATATAATTAGCCATTAAAGAAGTGCAAATTAAAACCACAATGAAATATCACCACATATCTATGAGGTTGTCTAAAATAAAAAATAGTAAATACACAAAATGCTGATGAGAGTGCAGGCAAAATGGATGATTCATATATCGCTGGTGGGAATATAAAATGGTACAGCCACTTTGGAAAACAATGTGGCAGTTTCTTTAAAAACTAAACGTACTGGTGTATGACCTAGCAATTGCACTCCTGGGCATTTACTCCAGAGAAATGATGGTTTGTGTTCACATAAATACCTGTATACAAATGTTTATAGTAGCTTTATTCATGATAGCCCCCAAATGGAAACAACCCAAATATCCTTCAGCAGGTGAATGATTACACAAAGTGTGGTTTCGTTTTATCCACACATTTTTTTTGCACACCTTTATTGCAATAAAAAGGAACACTGATGCAAGAACCTGGATGTATCTCTAGAGGATTAGGCTGAGTGAGAAGAGTAAATCCCAAAAGGTTATGTACTGTATGATTCCATTTATATAACATTCTAGAAAGGACAAGTTATAGAAATGGAGGATTAGTGGTTGCCAGAGGTTAAGGAAGGGAAGTGGGTATGGCTATAAAGGGGCAAATGAGGGATCCTGGTAGTATGGAAGTATGGAAATGTTCTGTATCTTGACCATCAATGTCAACATCCCGGTTATGATATTGTAATACAGTTTTGCAAGAGAAACTGAGTAAAAAGTACGCGGGATTTTGCGGTACTATTTATTACAACTGCTTATGAAGCTACAATTATCTCAGAGTTTAATTTTAAAAATCTAATCATGTGGAGTGAATGGCCTTCCCTGTCCCTCCTGCTTAAAACCCTCCAGTGGTTTCCCACTGTTCTTAAGATATAAGATCCTGGACGCTACGATCTTGTCCACCTCCCAGGATCATCAGGCTCCCTTCCGGCTTTCTGTGCTCCATCCACACTGGCATTCTTTCAGTTTCCGCACCAGACCTACTCCTATAGTCTACTAGGGGGCTTTTGTAAATGCTGTTCCCATTTGGACTGTGCGTCCCTCTCTTCTTTCTCTTCTATTTCTACTATTTAACTCATAATTACCCTTCAGACCTCAGATGGAGTCTCAAATCCTTAGGACAACCTTCCCCAACCTCTTTAAATTTAATTTTCCTATAAGCTCTTCTTGCCCTTTTTTCCTCTTTGGTAGTACTTACATTCGCCGCTGCCCTTTTGCATTTGATTGCAGGACTACTTGATTAATGTGTTTTCTTTACTAGGTAGGTAGTTCTACGAGGAGAGGAACTGTATCTGTTAGTCGCACTGCAAAGGGGCTAGTTCCGCACCTAGAATGCTCAGTAAGGATAGTATTTATGAATTGAAGGGTTGAATGAACGCCCATCCATGCGCCGGGCTCCCTGGATCGGGTGCGTCACACTTATGTCGCGCGCGGTATACGTCACTTCCTCCCGGAAAACACTTTCGCTGGGAACCACTCAGATTCCTGTCACTTCTTAGAATCCCTCCGTGGTGGCCATGGCTCTGCCACCCTTCTTCACCCCAGGTCGCCAGGGCCCGCCGCTCCAGCAGCCGCCGGCTCCCGCTCCCTTCGGCTGTCCGCCACCGCCGCTACCCTCTCCGGCTTTCCCACCGCCTCTTCCCCAGCGGCCCGGCCCCTTTCCGGGGGCCTCCGCCCCCTTCCTCCAGCCCCCGCTGTCTCTGCAGCCCCGGGCCCCCGGAGAAGCCTCCCGCGGGGGCGGGGGCGGCGGCGGCGGCTCCTTCTACCAGGTGCCGCCACCGCCGCTGCCTCCCCCGCTGCCCCAGTGCCGGCCCTTCCTAGGGAACGACGCCGGTGAGCGCCCGCGGCCGCCGCCTCCAGGCCCGGGGCCGCCCTGGAGCCCGCGCTGGCCTGAAGCACCGCCGCCGTCCGACGTGCTCGGGGACGCGGCCCTGCAGCGCCTGCGCGACCGGCAGTGGCTAGAGGCGGTGTTCGGAACCCCGCGGCGGGCCGGCTGCCCGGTGTCCCCGCGCGCGCCCGCCGGCCTCAGCCTGGGCGAGGTGCGGGCCCGGTTGCGCGGGTCCCTGCGCCTGGTGCGGCGGCTGCGCGACCTGGGCCATGCGCTGCGCGAGGCCGAGGCTGACGGCGTGGCCTGGGCACAGCTGCATGCGGAGGCACAGCCGCTGCGCGCCGAGCTGGCCGAGCGACTTCAGCTCCTGACCCAGGCAGCCTATGTGGGCGAGTCGCGGCGCAGGCTGGAGAGGGTCCGGCGCCGCCGGCTGCGGCTTCGCGAGAGGGCCCGGGAACGCGAGGCCGAGCTGGAGGCGGAGGCCACGCGGGCAGCGGAGCGCGAGCAGGAGATTGACCGCTGGAGGGTCAAGTGCGTGCAGGAGGTGGAGGAGAAGAAGCGGGTAAGAGCAGCGGATGCACACGGGAGCAGGGTAGTGGTGTTTGACACCCGATGGGGCTTGAGGCTTTGCACTGTCATTCCTGAGGGCTAAGCCTCTTTTTCCTCACCCGTAGAATAAAAAGATAGTTTACTTTTCCGACCTCATATTTCCGTATTGGTTGCGTGTTAATGGTGTACAGTACACAACACAAGTGCTCTAGGTGCGCTGCAAAATCCCATAAATACAAAGTATAGGATTGCATAGTGGTTTTGCAGGGATGACAGATCTGTTTTCTGCTCCAGTGTTCTGTCCACTTAGTAACATTCAAGACGAACAAGAATCTGGGTCCTTGCGTCTTGCCCTGCTCTAGGTAATTTTAAGAATACAAAATAAAGAGAACTTGGGGCCTTTTCTCAAGGAACATATACCCTAATTGGCTGATGGGGCACTAGTGATGATTTTCCCAGGATTCCTTTATTTACAAGTTCAACAATATCCCAAGTTCAACGATGGTATTTTTGAGCACTTACTCAAAACCTTGTAACAATCTGAGAGGTAGGCAGTATTATCCCAATTTTACAGATTAGGAAATTGAGGCATAGAGAGGTTAACTTGCCAACAGTCACACAACCGGTTTGTGGCAGTTTCACTCCTGATTTGAGCCCAGATGGCTCGATTCCAAAGCCTACTGATCTCAAGTTTTAACTTAAGTAGAGGGCCAGGGTGAAACTGGAAATCGGTCAAATAGTTAAGGCATTCTCATTACTTTTGAATGCCTCTAGGGACTTCCCCTCTTCTCCCACTCTCCACAACCAGCTGGTACAGGCTTGTGTCCTCCTTTTGTCTGCTACAGCCCTGGAGTCTGATCCAACTCCCCTCTAAAGTATATTGATGGCAAGCTTTGTCTTCACACCTCCAGGAATATATCAGTGCTTTAAAGGAGAGTACTTGGAGGCAATGCCTTAATCTAAGGGAATTTGATCCGTTCACCAGACATTTAATGTGGGCCCATTATGGCAGGCCCACTACTGAGTGCTGGAATTAAGGGTGAATAGGACATAGTGCTTGTCCTTGAGGGGCTTAGAGCACCATGGGGGATCATATCTGTATAGCATGGTGTGTGTTAAGATCTCAACTGTAGGTGCTATAAATGCCCAGAGAAGGAATATCTAATCCACTGGGGGAAGGTATCAAGGAAGGCTTCCCAGATGATATGGTGACATCTCAGCTGAGTCTTGTAGGAAATGTCAAAGCTAAGTGAAAACAACATGTGCAGTTCCAGAAACAAGAGTGAAACAGCATGGTGTGTCTGTAATGGTGAAACTATAGTGCTTATTTGACAGATGGGAAAGAGAGCTTTTAGGCAAAAGGATCCTCCCTACCATGCACTGTGAGGGTACTGGAGACAGAGTCCTGTGAGTAGTGACTTGAGGAACCAGGGTTATTTAGCTTACATGTGAACCAACTTAAGAGTAAGACTGGGTCTTCAGATGTTTAAAAGGCTGTCATATCAAAGAGGTCCTTGAGACTTTAGAGCATCGGGGCACAAACTGTGCTTAGGTTATCACAGAGAACATTGTAGAGTCCTAGTCCTTTCCAACCCCATTCTTTATCTTCCCTGCTAGTCTGAATCTTTGGATCCAGGAGTCTGCATTTTTAATAAGAGAGCCCCAACTTAACAAGGTAAGTTGGAGGCAGATGTTCCTTGAACCACACTTTGAGAAACTCTGAGGAAGAAACAAAGGCAAGAGCCCACATGGAAGCTGCAGAGAAGATAATCCCTTGGCTGGACCAATGTAGAGGGGAGTTGTGCATGGCTCAGGAAATTGGGATGTAGATCCAGTAGAGTCTTTCTTAACCTTGGGACTGTCTGATCCTCTGAAATCTCACGGCCAGGCAGATTTTCTGTGCTGTAAGGTTGTTCCTCGTAAGGTTCCATACTGGGTCTCATGGGCTCTCTTTCTCCTCCAGGAGCAGGAACTTAAAGCTGCTGCTGATGGTGTCCTATCTGAAGTGAGGAAAAAACAAGCAGACACCAAAAGAATGGTGGACATTCTTCGGGCCTTGGAGAAATTGAGGAAACTCAGGAAAGAGGCTGCAGCAAGGAAAGGTAACCATGGCTTTGCATTTCTTTCCATTCTTTACCCTAACCCCCTCCTCCCCAAAATTGTTGAAGGAAAAATGATTGATACTTCATTATTTTCACCAAGTAGGGTAACTAAGCTTATCAGCAGTACCTCAGAACTTTTTGTTGTTGTTGTTGTTTTTGCCGTATGCGGGCCTCTCACTGTTGTGGCCTCTCCCGTTGCGGAGCACAGGCTCCGGACACGCAGGCTCAGTGGCCTATGGCTCACAAGCCCAGCCGCTCCGTGGCATGTGGAATCTGCCCAGACCGGGGCACGAACCCGCGTCCCCTGCATCGGCAGGCGGACTCCCAACCACTGCGCCACCAGGGAAGCCCTACCTCATAACTTTTGAAGTAGAAAGCTTCAGAAGATATTTATCCCTGGTAGCCAAGATTGAAAAGGATGTGGGAACCCACTGCACTGTCTTTCTCTTTGTTTTACTTTTTAAAAAAAATTAATTTATTTATTTTTGGCTGTGTTGCTGCACATGGGCTTTCTCTAGTTGTGGTGAGCGGGGCTACTCTTTGTTGCAGTGCAAGGACTTCCCATTGCAGTGGCTTCTATTGTGGCAGAGCACGGGCTCTAGGCTCACAGGCTTCAGTAATTGTGGCACGTGGGCTCAGTAGTTGTGGCTCACAGGCTCAGTAGTTGTGGCTTGCAGGCTCAGTAGTTGTGGCGCATGGGCTTAGTTGCTCTGAGGCATGTGGGATCTTCCTGGACCAGGGATCGAACCCATGGCCCCTGCATTGGCAGGCGGATTCTTAACCAATGTGCCACCAGGGAAGTCCTGCATTTCTTCCTGAGTGAGGTTGGCCTGGCTGGTCAACTTTGCCCATACACCAAGGTGAAAGCTATTCTGTCTGTACTTGGTGCTTCAGAAGGTGTCGAAAACTTAGCATGCTCCTTCATATACATTTCAAACCTGAAACATTGATATTTGTAGAGGTGTGAATGGTTGGATGGGGCAGGGAGTGCCCTGAAGACTGTATGGGTGTCCCTGGCTTACCTGCGTGTCACTTTTGGACCCAGAGAACCTCAGTGGTCTCCTCTTGCCTCTAGAGGGAGCACTGGTTTTCTAGAAGTTCCCCAGTTGTGCTTTCCATTTTGCCTGCCTGCATCTTTGCTCTTGCCAGTCTGTTTGTCTGGAGGGCCGTCAGTACCATCTTTGCCATTGTTAGCTCTCACTATCCTTCAAAAGTAAATACAGCAAATTCCATCCTTCCCTGATCTGGGCTGAGGTGACCTACTGCTCCTTCTCATTTGCACCTGGCTTGAACAACATGCTGCCTTATTTAGTAGGCTGTAGGCATTGACATTCACCAGGGATATTTGAGAGTATACAAATTAGCAAGTACCACAATAGCAAATGATCTGCCCTGTGTGGTTTAAAATATAATTGAAAACTGCAGCTCAGATCCTTAATAAAATGTCACTGGGACATGTGCATTCAGTCAGGCTCATTCATTAGCTAAATGATTAACTTCTACATGCCAGCCTCCAGACTGGCTGATTCAGATTCAGGTCTCAGAATCAGATGACCCCACAAAGCATTCATGAGTCAGAGGGAGTTTGCATCTACTGTGTCTACCTCTATCTCTTCTTTATAATAATGCAAAGCCTGAGGGCTACTATTTCATATTCCCCTACTTCATGTCCTCCGTGAGCTGAGTGTTCAGTAAACTTATGCCAAGTGAATTTATTGTACAACATAATTTCTATTAGTCTTCCTCACTTTGGTCTGAAAGAAGGAAGAAATTTTAGGAGAAATTAAGATCTAAAATAAGCAGGCTCTGTGGAGTTAACTGACTTGAATGTAAAACGATTTAGTATCTAGTAACTGGTTTTGTTGGATACTTAAAAAGAAAAAGAGCAACTTTCTAAGTTCTCTAACTGTGCTGAGAAAATGAAGCTGGTTATGTAAGCAGGGCCACGTCTCAAAGTGTCTTATTTGCTAGGCTAGACTTCTCACCTATGCTTAAAGCTGAGTGGAACCATTGGAAGATTTTAAGCAGAGATGACAAAGATCAGTGCTGGCAGAGTAGAGAAAGGTTTGGGGCTTCTAGGAGGGAGGAAAAAAGAGAGACTGATAGGGCTATTGCAGTCTGGGCAGGGATAATATGGGAATGTGAACTAAGAGTCAGATGGTGAGTTGGAGAAAAGTAAGCAGATTTAAGATGTGAGTAGAGTGTGTGCATGTGTGTGTGTGTGTGTGTGTGTGTGTGTGTACACGTACATATAAGTAAATAACTTGGGGGAACTCAGCATGTGGGAGCTGAAGGAAAAAAATGACTTTCAGGTTCTAGCTTGATCTATTGAATGAGTGATGATACCATTCTAATTGACCAGGAAAACAAGAGGGGGAACAGGCTTGGGGCTGATGAGTTCAGTTTGGGACCTGTTGTGTTTGTGGTGCCTGTGGTACATCCTGGATAAGAGTTTATCAGCATGTAGCTGTAAGTAGGGATGACCTTGAGGAGATTGTGCAGTGTGAGATGAGGCCCAAAAAGACAAAATCCTAGGGAATGTCAAAATCAAGATGGGTAAGGAGGAGGCCACAAAAGAGATCAAGAGAGGTCAGAGATAGGAGGAAAGTGTAGACCCCTTACTTTTTCTGGAAAGTGGCAAATATTATGCAGAGAGATTGCATAATATTGGGCAGGTTACTTAAACTTCTCTGTGCCTTGGTTTTTCCTCACCTGTACGAAGGGAATAGTGATGGTACCGATCCATGGAGTGTTGCAATGATTAAATTAGTAAACATGTGTAAAGTGTTTAAAACAGTCCTGGCATGTAGTAAGTGCTGTATAAGTGTTTATTATTACTATTATCAAGTAATATGAAGATTAATAAACATCCATGGGAATTAGTACCAAACAGATTATTAGTGACCGGTGCTGGGTGCATTTCAGTGGAGTGGTATGGGTAGAAGCCAGACTAGGCTAGATCAAAGAGGAGGAGATAAGAAAAGCAGACAGTGAGTCCAGCTTATTAAAAGTTTGCCTGTGAAGAGAAGCAGGAGGGATAGTTAATGGCTTGAGGTCCTGCAGGAAGTAGGGAGATTCAGATCCCAGATGGAGGAATCAACTTAAGTGGAGAAGGACCCATTTTCCACTGAAATGAAAATGAAGAGGGCAAGGATGTGTAGTAATGCAGATGAGTAAAGTCAGCGGCAAAAAATTAAGGGATTTCCTGCCTGTTAGCCTCTTTTCTCTAGGGAAAATGCTAGATGGTTTGCTAAGAGTAGAGAAGTAAGGCTTTAGGAGGGAAGTGAATGTTTGAAATAATTGTTGTGAGGAATGAGTGAGAGCCGACCAGAGACGCATGGGAGTATGGCTGTAGGGAGGTGCCATTATGGGCTGAGCTGATGTAACTACACACTGGCACTAGGTCACATAATCAAATGAATCTGCAGTTGGCAGGTGAGCACAGAGCACAGGTCTATTGGGGGTTTGCTTAATGGGCGACCACACATTTTGGTGAAATCTGATATATTAGATTGGAGGTTTTAGTGAAGCTGACAGAGTTTTGGGTAGAAAGTCAGAGAAGAGAATAATTGGGTTTAAGACTTCAGAGGTGGAAACTTTTTTCTGACCATCAAGGTCCAAAGACTGCGCGATACTCTAAGGTATGGGTGGCTAAAAGGGAATAAAGGAGAAAGCATTGGTATCTAGGAGCTGCAGGAACTAGAGAAGTAATGGTAGAGGTGGAGGGAACCTAGATCATGTCGTCGCAGGGGGTCTGGAGGAGGATTGGTGGGGGGGTCGTTTCAGAGGGAGTGTGTCGTGGTGGTCAGGAGGGATCCATGAAAGGCTGAGGGGGATGAGCGCGGGTGGTGCAGGCCAGCACACCGAGATGGGAGCAGGCCACACCTTCTCAGGGGTCTGGAGGCACTTTGGGGCTGATGGCGTGTCTGTGTATTTTTGCTGTACTGAAAGATTTTAGTACTTGCAGCAGAGATTATATGACCCACAAGCCTAAAATATTCACTCTCTGGCCGCTTATGGAAAAGGTTTGCCAATCCTTGGTCTAGGTAAAGAAATGAAACAAAACCATGAAATTATTATGAAACAACAAAGTGACAGCTTAAATTTCTCAGTGCATAAGAATTTTGTGTGTATTTGGAAAATAATTAGCAATTTAGTAGAAGATGGATTTGAGTTCTAGAGTTTCCATAGGTGGGAATGAGTAGATGAAAATTTGTTCAAGCCAAGAAATCATGACAAAATCTGAAGGAATGTTAGCCTTGGAGATGAAGACAGGAGAGCGAATTCTGCAACTACTTAGCTGCCGTGATTGAGGGAAAAAAGAGTCAGACCTCCAAATCAGGGTGACCAACCATCACATCTGTCCCAGGACATTGGGTTTCCAGTGCTAAAACTGGACAAATGAAACATTTGGTCACCCTGCCCTCAGCAGCAGACTGTGAGGTTATTGTGGTTGGTTAAGTGTATTTCTTCCTCACTGTCCAAGTGTGCGCTCTCAGAAGTTCAGACTCAGTCAGAGGAAAAATTGTTTATTAGTTGGGTCTAGGAGTCTGTGCTGTAGGAATTTCACAGTGAAGAAGTAAAAGACAGTTCCTCCCTTTAGTAAAGGAATTCTCCAACCGAAGGATCAAAACCATTAAGAAATAAACAAAATCAAAGGTTAAGTAGTGTGATACAGAAAGCGGAGTTAGTGAAAGTTAGGTTAGGGTGAAATTAATTGAAGACTCAAAAAGATCAAATTGAGCCTTGAAGGCTGGTTGGAATTTGTAAACTCTAACCAAATTCATACTGTAAGTAGGACTTTGAGTCTGCTCATTAGAACATGGATTTGGGGATAAGAAAAAGTTGTATCTAAAATGTCATTTGCATCTCTTTGCCCAGGGGTCTGTCCTCCAGCCTCAGCAGATGAGACCTTTGAGCATCACCTTCAGCGACTGAGAAAACTCATTAAAAAACGCTCTGAATTATATGAAGCTGAAGAGAGAGCCCTCAGAGTTATGTTGGAAGGAGAACAAGAGGAAGAGAGAAGAAGAGAGTTAGAGAAGAAACAGAGGAAAGAAAAAGAGAAATTTTTACTACAGAAGCGTGAAATTGAGTCCAAGTTATTTGGGGATCCAGGTAAGTTCCTCTGTAACCTGTGGAGAAAAGAAAAATACTAGATTGACAGCTCTTTTCCTCATGGACGATCTCCACCTAAGCTAAGAGGTGGTAGGCGACAAATTGGAAGGATCCTTTAGGATTTGAATTCTAAACTATATCCTAGAAATCAAGGATAAAGATGAAACACATTTGATCATATTGTATAATCATAGACTAAGTCACTTTGCCTTGAGAAATATGCTGTACATATGAAGCATGATGACATGGTATTGTGCCTTTTCTTTTTCAGATGAGTTCCCACTTGCTCACCTCTTGCAGCCTTTCCGGCAGTATTACCTCCAGGCTGAGCACTCCCTGCCAGCGCTCATCCAGATAAGGTCAGAGGGGCATTCTCCATGTTTTCTTTCCCTTAGGTAGCAAGAAGCAGTCGACAAAGTGCTTATGTTGTTGAGGTCTATTACTATATCTTTTTTTTTTTTTAGTTCCTTATGAGTTTATAGAATGTTTCCAAGTTTGAAGCATGCCACACATGTCTTGTTTAGTCCTCATCAATTCTTGAGAAGTAGATGTCCCTATTTTAACAGGTGAAGACACTGAAACTCAGGTTGTGACTTGCCCTCTGTATTATCCCATGCTATAGCTGTTATGTTGACTTAAAGCATTGACTTCCTTTTCCTAATTCTCTTCTGCTGCTAAACAGACCAAGGAAAAGAAACCCTCCCTGTATACTCACCTGTGGAGACTGTTAACAAAGACCCACACTGACTTGTGAGTTCTTACAGGTCAGAGCCAAGAGAGCTAGGAAAAAGGAGTCTCAGCTTAATCTGCAGTTACTAATGAGCTGGGTAAAGTTTTCAGCTCTGAGTCTCACTTTCCTCACCTACAAGGTGAAAATGATGGACTAGACTGTGGCCTTCAAATGTGAACAGTAGTACCCTCCCAAATGTAATCTTTTGAAAAATCAGTTTGTATAACAGAATGAATGAATGGGTTCCACAGGCAGTTTAAATGTGTTATTGACTGGAAGCACTTTGTTATTTCTAGACTCCCCAAAGCATCTACTTGGGGCCTAAGTGTCTTCAAAGCCTGATTTGAAAAACCACTGAACTAAGTGCTCTCTGAGGATCCTTCCAAGGTCCAACAGTACTCTTTAGCGCTGTTCTGGGAAAAGTGTATTTCTGGTTAATATACAAGTTTTAGCCTTTAAATATATTACAGTGGGTTCTCGTTATTTACAGCAGCTATATTCTGTAAAACTGCAAATGCTGAATTAGAGAATACTGAACTGCTGCTCCTGAAGGAAATACAGAGCTAGGCTCCTGTGAGCCTTTGGCCACGACATTTTCATCAACTGATCAATACCTAACCTTGTCTTTCTTTTTAAAGACACCTTATTTAATACATACTGTTGATTCATCAACATTGAACTCATAACTAATGGCACTATAACTCATGCCTGAAGGTAGCTTATCTAACATACATGTGTTCTCCATAAGGCATATCACAGCCTTCTAATGCTAGCTATAGCACTCCAGCACTGTACTCGTGAGCCATTTTAAACAGCAAAATGCCAATAGAAAGCACAAAAATTTGAAGAATGTGGTACTAAACAGACTACAAAAAGGATACTTGTTTACAGTAGGGGAGCTGAAAACAAGAAGGCAGAGTGTCACCTTGTTCTACCATAGTTGGGAACATGCCTTTTGGTGACTCAGATTTTTCACTGCTCTGTGCATGTTGGCAAGTAACCAGGGAAGCACCATGAATAATGATTTGCGGGTTACAAATAAATTTTAGTGAATAGCCAAATTTGCAAATACAGAATCTGCAAATAATGAGGATCGACTGTATATTCATTATTTGGTTATCCATAAAATATAAGTTCTTTGGAGTTTTTTCCCATTTACATATATGTACATTTAAGAAATAGTCTTTTGCATAATTTCTAGAAATCAGGTTCTTTAATGGACTCATATTGGTCATTTGAAAGCGAAGTCCTGAAATAGAATATTTAGTTGCTAACATAGTGCTTGGAATGAAACAAAAATAAACAGTTGTTCTGTAATGTTCTCATTAAGGCATGATTGGGATCAGTACCTGGTGCCATCTGATCATCCCAAAGGCAACTCCGTTCCCCAAGGATGGGTTCTTCCCCCGCTCCCCAGCAACGACATCTGGGCAACCGCCATTAAGCTGCATTAGTAAAGATGCTCCAGGAGTGTCGTCCAGCCAAGGCTCTTTCCAGCTCTAAGTATTAGTGACGCTGCCATCTTCTTGTACTGTAGCCTAAATCACAACCTCTAAACTCCATGTGGCATTGCCCTACCCAGAAGTTACATTTTCCTTCTGTCCTCTGTCCTGGCCAAGGTGCCTCTTGAATCAGGAGATTAATATGGTTCCTCAGGAAAGGACCTAGGTGAACTGAGGTTTTTACGACAGGCAGTGGCCTTGGTTCATGAAATTCGCCTCTGTTTTGAGGGGCTTGGTCCAGATTGATTTATAAGTTTACTCTTATCTTTCTTGTGTGCTGATGGATAAGTATACGCTATACACTCATACCCTCGACACAGGTGTGCACTGGGTAGATTTAGCAGTCCCTCCCCCAGTACTCCTTGTTAAGGCAAGCTTGATGCAAAACCTCCTTACCTTTCTTACCCAGAGAGCCTCCTAACTTCCAGGAAGAAAGGTCAGAAATGCTTTATCTTCAGTTTTGTGAATCCCACTTTTGGTGCAGCTGGAGAGGCTGGGCTGCCAGAAAAGCTGGTGGCCTTGTCTGGTAGTCAAGTGGAGAACTTGGAAAGCCTGAAGAGTACCTGTACCCAAACTGGATTGTGTTTTAATGGATGATGGCTGCATTTTCCCCATATTAGAAGGATCCTAATGAAAGCACCTGCTTTTTAAGTTCCTAGAGGTCTGGTTGTTGAGAATCTGCAAGGATAAAAATTAATTTCCTTATGGGAGTGGGACCTTGATTAACCTCACTCAGTCACATTGTGGGAGCTGGTATAGTGGAAATTGTGGAATTTTCTTAGGAACTCAAGCTTCCAAAAATATACATGTAGTTTAAGCTAGGGGAAAAGCAGATAAAAATAATAAAATTTATTTTTTTATACTCATTAATAAATGCTGTTGTGCCTGGAGATGATCAGTCATATAACATGTCAGGTTTTTTGTTTTATTTTGTTTTCCTTTTTGTCATTTATTGTGTTATTTATATTTCCAAAAAGCTAAATAAATATCATTTTTAGTTTGAGCCTTTGCCCCCAGTTTGTTGCCTCCCAAATCACTACACACTCTTTCACATTGACAAAAGACATTTACTACAAAGTTCAAATTTATTAACTAGGCATTTGCTACCGGAAGGTGAATCTCAAGCACCAAACTTTTTATGCGGTATCCAATTCTGGATAAGCAGGAAAGGACATCTCAACTTTGGAAGTGATTTCATGTACTTAGAAGCTCTTGGGTACAAGATGCTAACACATTTTTCCCTTTTTTGTTGTTTCATTTGCACTGTTAAGTTTATATATTATGCATTACAGAGTTAACGGTATGAGGGCCAGCAGCACTCCTCTAATGTGTTTCTAAGCTCATAAACCTCAGAATCTGATGTGATTAGCCTCACATAACCCCGTAGGCCTGTGTGCCCTTTTGTTATAAATCTCCACCATTTTCTGATGAGATGCAGGAAGAGTAGAAATAAAAGATGAATTGTACAATGTATGTTTGGTGTCCAGACAGCCGTGCCACTAAGATACCTGCATTGATGGGGTTAGGGAGTGTGGAGCAGGGACTCAGGAAAACTCAGGCAGCAGAACCCAAAGAAAAGAAAGCATTTAACCTCAGGTGGAAAAAACCATTCCCTCTTCCCTCTCATTCAGCTTCTGCAAAGTTTTAATAAAGTGAGCATTATTTTTATTATTTGTTTGGTCTTTTGTTAAGTTTTTCCTAGTTTATGCCCTGTGTGGCAGGGCATAAAGTGGTGGTGGCAGCAGCCACTGGTACTTTAAGGCAGCGGTCCCCAACCCTTTTGGCACCAGGGACTGGTTTCGTGGAAGACAGTTTTTCTAGGGACCGGTGTTGGGGAGGGGAGCGGGGCTGGGGATGGTTCAGGCTGTAATGCGAGCGATGGGGAGCGGCAGATGAAGCTTTGCTCACTCGCTCACCCGCTTGCTGCTCACCTCCTGCTGTGCAGCCCGGGGGCGGGGGTGGGTGGGTTTGGGGACCCCTGCTTTACAGGTTCAGAAAGAAAGACTTTTAAAAAAATATATTTACTTATTTTGGCTGCTCTGGGGGTCTTAGTTGCAACACGCAGGATCTTCATTGGGGTGTGTGGGATCTTTTTAGTTGCCGCATGTGGGCTTCTTAGTTGTGGCATGCAAACTCTTAGTCATGGCATGCATGCGGGATCTAGTTCCCTGATCAGGGATCGAACCTGGGCCCCCTGCATTGGGAGCTTGGAGTCTTACCCACTGGACCACCAGGGACGTCCCAAGAAAGACTTACAGTAGTGTCTTTAATGAATTGTACTTCTGAGAATATGGACAGTATCATTGTAATCTTATCCCACAGTCTTTTCTTTTTTTTTTTTATTTTATTTTTTTATTAGTTTCTGCTTTATAACAAAGTGAATCAGTCATACATATACATCTGTTCCCACATCCCCTCCCTCATGCATCTCCCTCCCTCCCACCCTCCCCATCCCACCCCTCCAGGCGGTCACAAAGCACCGAGCTGATCTCCCTGTGCTCTGCGGCTGCTTCCCACTATCTATCTACCTTACGTTTGGTAGTGTATATATGTCCATGCCTCTCTTTCCCTTTGTCACAGCTTACCCTTCCCCTTCCCCATATCCTCAAGTCCATTCTCAAGTAGGTCTGTGTCTTTATTCCCGTTTTACCCCTAGGTTCTTCATGACATTTTTTTTTTTTTAAATTCCATATATATGTGTTAGCATACGGTATTTGTCTTTCTCTTTCTGACTTACTTCACTCTGTATGACAGACTCTAGGTCTATCCACCTCATTACAAATAGCTCAGTTTCGTTTCTTTTTATGGCTGAGTAATATTCCATTGTATATATGTGCCACATCTTCTTTATCCATTCATCCGATGATGGACACTTAGGTTGTTTCCAGCTCCGGGCTATTGTGAATAGAGCTGCAATGAACATTTTGGTACATGTCTCTTTTTGAATTATGGTTTTCTCAGGGTATATGCCTAGTAGTGGGATTGCTGGGTCATATGGTAGTTCTATTTTTAGTTTTTTAAGGAACCTCCATACTGTTCTCCATAGTGGCTGTACCAATTCACATTCCCACCAGCAGTGCAAGAGTGTTCCCTTTTCTCCACACCCTCTCCAGCATTTATTGTTTCTAGATTTCTTGATGATGGCCATTCTGACTGGTGTGAGATGATATCTCATTGTAGTTTTGATTTGCATTTCTCTAATGATTAATGATGTTGAGCATTCTTTCATGTGTTTGTTGGCAGTCTGTATATCTTCTTTGGAGAAATGCCTATTTAAGTCTTCTGCCCATTTTTGGATTGGGTTGTTTGTTTTTTTGCTATTGAGCTGCATGAGCTGTTTATAAATTTTGGAGATTAATCCTTTGTCAGTTGCTTCATTTGCAAATATTTTCTCCCATTCTGAGGGTTGTCTTTTGGTCTTGTTTATGGTTTCCTTTGCTGTGCAAAAGCTTTGAAGTTTCATTAGGTCCCATTTGTTTATCTTTGTTTTTATTTCCATTTCTCTAGGAGGTGGGTCCAAAAGGATCTTGCTGTGATTTATGTCATAGAGTGTTCTACCTATGTTTTCCTCTAAGAGTTTGATAGTTTCTGGCCTTACATTTAGGTCTTTAATCCATTTTGAGCTTATTTTTGTGTATGGTGTTAGGGAATGATCTAATCTCATACTTTTACATGTCCCTGTCCAGTTTTCCCAGCACCACTTATTGAAGAGGCTGTCCTTTCTCCACTGTACATTCCTGCCTCCTTTATCAAAGATAAGTTGGCCATATGTGCGTGGGTTTATCTCTGGGCTTTCTATCCTGATCCACTGATCTATCTTTCTGTTTTTATGCCAGTACCACCACACTGTCTTAATTACTGTAGCTTTGTAGTATAGTCTGAAGTCAGGCAGCCTGATTCCTCCAGCTCCGTTTTTCGTTCTCAAGATTGCTTTGGCTATTCGGGGTCTTTTGTTTTTCCAAAGAAATTTTGAAATTTTTTGTTCTACTTCTGTGAAAAATGCCAGTGGTAGTTTGATAGGGATTGCATTGAATCTGTAGATTGCTTTGGGTAGTAGAGTCATTTTCACAATATTGATTCTTCCAATCCAGGAGCATGGTATATCTCTCCATCTATTTATATCATCTTTAATTTCTTTCATCAGTGTCTTATAATTTTCTGCATACAGGTCTTTTGTCTCCTTAGGTAGGTTTATTCCTAGATATTTTATTCTTTTTGTTGCAATGGTAAATGGGAGTGTTTTCTTGATTTCATTTTCAGATTTTTCATCATTAGTGTACAGGAATGCCAGAGATTTCTGTGCATTAATTTTGTATCCTGCTACTTTACCAAATTCATTGATTAGCTCTAGTAGTTTTTCGGTAGCATCTTTAGGATTCTCTATGTATAGTATCATGTCATCTGCAAACAGTGACAGCTTTACTTCTTCTTTTCCAATTTGGATTCCTTTTATTTCCTTTTCTTCTCTGATTGCTGTGGCTAAAACTTCCAAAACTATGTTGAATAAGAGTGGTGAGAGTGGGCAGCCTTGTCTTGTTCCTGATCTTAGTGGAAATGGTTTCAGTTTTTCACCATTGAGGACAATGTTGGCTGTGGGTTTGTCATATATGGCCTTTATTATGTTGAGGAAAGTTCCCTCTATGCCTACTTTCTGCAGGGTTTTTATCATAAATGGGTGTTGAATTTTGTCGAAAGCTTTCTCTGCATCTATTGAGATGATCATATGGTTTTTCTCCTTCAACTTGTTAATATGGTGTATCACATTGATTGATTTGCGTATATTGAAGAATCCTTGCATTCCTGGAATAAACCCCACTTGATCATGGTGTATGATCCTTTTAATGTGCTGTTGGATTCTGTTTGCTAGTATTTTGTTGAGGATTTTTGCATCTATGTTCATCAGTGATATTGGCCTGTAGTTTTCTTTCTTTGTGACATCCTTGCCTGGTTTTGGTATCAAGGTGATGGTGGCCTCGTAGAATGAGTTTGGGAGTGTTCCTTCCTCTGATATTGTTTGGAAGAGTTTGAGAAGGATGGGTGTTAGCTCTTCTCTAAATGTTTGATAGAATTCGCCTGTGAAGCCATCTGGTCCTGGGCTTTTGTTTGATGGAAGATTTTTAATCACAGTCTCAATTTCAGTGCTTGTGATTGGTCTATTCATATTTTCTATTTCTTCCTGAGTCAGTCTTGGTAGGTTGTGCATTTCTAAGAATTTGTCCATTTCTTCCAGGTTGTCCATTTTATTGGCATAGAGTTGCTTATAGTAATCTCTCATGATCTTTTGTATTTCTGCAGTGTCAGTTGTTACTTCTCCTTTTTCGTCTTTTCTTTTTAATTGTGGAAATTTTCAAATATTAAAAAGTAAAGAGAATGGTATAATTTTTTTCATCATCTGGCTTCAAATAATGGTCAACTCTTGACCAATCTTGTTTCATCTGTACCCCTACCAATCACACTGGATTATTTTGAGGCAAATCTCAGATGCCATATTACTTCATAGGTGTTTATGTAGCTCTAAGATTTTAAAAATTTAACCACTGCTATTATTGCACCTAAAGAAATGAATAACTCCTTAGTATCATCAAATATTCAGTCAACGTTTAAATTATCTCATAAATGTGTGTTTTACACTTTGTTCCAAATCAAGATCTGGATGCAATCTATGCATTGTTGTTGGTTGATGTGTCTCTTAAGTTTCTGATAACCCATAGGTCTCTCTCTCCTTCCTCCTATGTACTGTTGCACTTTCACTCCCTTGTAGTTTATTACTTGAAGAAATCAGATCATTTTTTTCCTAAAAAGTTCCCAGTCTGGATTTTGCTAACTGCATCCTTGTGATTACATGTTCCTCTATTCCTATAATATAATGATTAGACAGAGCTGTACTGTCTAATATGGTAGCCATGTATGGTTATTGGGGACTTGAAATTGAGTTTGAACTGAAATTGAGTTTGATTGGACATGTACAATTACACATGTGGTTCACATGTTTCTATTGGACCACTCTGATCTAAAGGTTTGATGACGTTAAGATCGGGATTTTCTGGCAAGAGTATTTCATAGACCTGGTGTGTACTCCATTTAGGAGGACTAATTGGTTGTCTTATTTTGTGATCTTAGCAGCCATTGACATTCAAGACCTAGACTCACTCATTTGGATTTGCAAAATAGTGATCGTTTAATTATGCCCTTCTTTCTTTTTTTTTTTTTTTTTTTTTTTTTGCGGTACGTGGGCCTCTCACTGTTGTGGCCTCTCCCGTTGCGGAGCACAGGCTCGGGACGCGCAGGCTCAGTGGCCATGGCTTACGAGCCCAGCCGCTCCGCGGCATGTGGGATCCTCCCGGACCGGGGCACGAACCCGTGTCCCCTGCATCAGCAGGCGGACTCTCGACCACTGCACCACCAGGGAAGCCCATATGCCCTTCTTTCTTTAATTATCAGCTGGAATATACTAAAAGGAGAAACATCCCCTCATCAACTATTTGGTTACCCTGGGGTACAATTTGTATAGGAAAGGCAAAAAAATAAATACATGATTTTATTTACTAGTTTTCAAAATAATGAGGTAGTTCCATAGCATCCTCCAAAAGTTACCAGTGAATTTTTTTTTTTAAGTATCATTATGAACTCAGATCTAAATGTGTCTTTCAATCCATTGTTTTTATCTTTTTTTATTGATTGCCTCACCTTTGGCCAGTGGGAGCCTCTTGTAACTCCACTCCTGAGTTCCCACTCAATCCCAGTATTCTGTTCCAAGTTTATCTTGCACATTTCCTATCCCTGACCTATACCTATATTCTCTATGTATTGAACATAAATTAATGAAAATAGAGAATTAAACTCTTTCAAAGGCTAACTAGAAATGTGTTGATACATCATGTCGTATATGCAAGAAATTTGTTTATCTTGACAAATTTCCAGGAGACCCTGGATTTGTGAGAAACTCTAACAAAAGTGTTTATTTTTAAGAAATTAGGTAAATACAGGGAAGATTGGAAAATGAAAGAGATTAGTTGTATGTTAAATACTAAGAGTGTTCAACGGGAGTGCCTGAGTTTATGACATCAAAGAATTTGCTACAGCCAGCCAACTTAATCACTCTAAAACCATTCATGTTCCTATGTCCACGTGACTTTCGTGCAAGGATGTATCAAGAAGCTTAGCTGAGACTATACCATCTGTTGTAGCAATTCACTTCTACAAGTTTTGTCCACAGAGAAGCTATCCTGGGAATTACAAGGTAAGTACAAAGTATGTCTTGTTCCATTCAAATAAGAATAATATATATAGAAGGAATGTGAATGCTGTTAAGTAGTAGCTGTGGTAGAATTTAGGAACTAGAGATTACATTTCCAAGCATTTCCAGCTAAATTTTTTTTAAAAATTGCTTATAACAAATAAGCTGTTCCCACATAATTAACTTTTTACTTTTGAGTGCACCCATCAGTAGATCCCGACTTGCCACACCTGGCTATCCGTGAAGAATTTGTTTCCATTTGCCTTTTGGAATAAACTGGGTTTTTCATAGTCTCTGAAGCAAAGATTGAAGTCTTTGAGGCAATTGGTGTCAGAGTGGATAACTATACAGAGCAGTAGACATTTTCCAACTTCATTAACTCATTCTTGCCGGAATGTGGTTACCAGGATTTGAATGGTGTTCTTGGGAAATGATTTCTATTTACCATTTTCCAGGTACAATGTTAAATGCTGGAGACATAAAAAGGGGGCAAACAGACAGGATTCCTGCCCTCCTGCAGTTAGTCTAGAGTAGAGAAGCTTAATGATTATACAGATAATTAAAGTCAGATATTATTGTGATAAGCATTACAAAGAAAAAGTACTTAGTCACAAATTTATATTTTTCACTGTTCAAATTTTTTTAAGTGCCTGTTGAGGCTCAGATAATTTGCTAATAAGTACAAGGGCTCTAATGGTGAGCAAAATACCAAATACTCCCTAATGCAGGTTTTGAGGGAGATAGATATTAATCCAACAATCATAAAAAATGTGCCAAGTGCTTTGAAGGAGAGCTACGGTCCATTAGATTGATTAGGCCTCCCACCCTTTTTTTTCCCCCAACAGTGCTCTGTAATGCTTTTAAGTGAAATAATACAAAATATCTATGTATCATATAGTAAGGGTTAAGAATTATCACTCAGTTTATGTATGTATATGCTAGGTCACAAAGTCAAATATATTTCATTCTATGGAGCACAGTAGAAAAAAATCTTGAAAACCACTGTACTAGTTGGATTGATTCAAGTTCAGGGGTCAGGTAAAGCTTTTTTGAGGAAATGCTGTTTCAGCAGAGCTCTGAAGAATTAACTAGTGGGAAGAGACAAAGGAGCATAGCAAGTATCTGGAGCAGCATACACAAAGGCCCTCTGGGGGGCCAAGAGACCAAGGCAAGTTGAAGGCCATCATGGCTAGAGTAAGACAGCAAGTGAAGGAGAAGGGGCCAGACACTGTAAGGCTTTAGAATCCCTTGTCAGGAGTTTGCTTTTACTCTGAGAGTAGGTGGGAACGACTGGAGGCTTTTAAACAGTGGAAATGGCTTAGTTTGCTGTTTTGAAATGATCATTTTCATCCCAGTGTGTGGAACAGAATCATAAGGCATGAGAGGATACATGGACATCAGTTGTCTGAGTGAGAGATAATGGGGGCTTGGATTTCCATGGTAGCAGTGGAGGTAGCACGAAATGGCTAGATTCCAGAGATTTAGGAGAGAAAACCTGGCAGGGATTTGAGATGGGTGGCAGTGAAGGAAAAGGAAGTATCGGGGGTGAGTCCCAAGCTTGTGTGCCCCTTAGACGTTCCTTGAGACAAGGAATACTGGAGGAGGAGGAGCAGTTTGGGGGAGGGGAAGATCAGAGTTCACTTTGGATATGTTGAGTTTGAGGCACCCTTGAGACATCTTGGAGGACTTGCCTCAAGGGCAGTTGTGTTGTGAGTTTGATCTTAGAAGAGAACTGGAGAATTTAATGTGTGAGTATTAGATTATTGAAGCTGTGGGCAAGGATGAAGTCGTTTTGAGAGGATAGTGGACACCTTTAAAAAATAATACTAGTGTCATTGTGGGGACTCCATGTAGACCAATTACTACAATCCCCACCTACCCAGCCCCTTGCCCCAGGCTCAGATGCGGCCACATGGGCACAGACCCATGGACTGCTGATGGAAAGGTCCTGGATTATGCAGTTTGTTGAAGCATGCATAGACTGGCTTTCCTAATATCCCCATTGTTCCACCCTCATCCCATCCCTTCAGACCCCTTCAGGGCTTTCTCTGCCTACTGAATGGCGTTAGCACTCAGCCTGAAATTCAGCACCCTCCCCAGCTCCACCCCAATCTACCCCTTCGATCTTACTGCAGACAGCTTCTCAGCACAAAGGATATACTTGAGTCAAGCAAGTCTTGTCTCCCCCTCGCTCTGCCCTGCCTCTGCTCCCTGGCTTAAGCTGTTCTCTCCCTGGAGTTATGCTCTCCACCCAGCCTTTTCCCTGCTCACAGGCTGTTCTCCCACCCTCCAGGGTCCAGATCAAGTCCCATCTTTCCTGAAGTATCCCCAACGCCCATAAGGACTAGAATATTCTCCTCCCTCTGAAGAATATCATCACTTAATTATCTGTACCTCTTATTTTGTATTTAGCAGATGCAGATGTGACCGTCATTTTAGAATATGTTCTGACTAGATCACATCTTGCACTGTAGCCCTTGCTGCTATTAAGAGGTGTTTCCAGAATCCTCAAACTCTTAAATTACTCTAGAAGCAAGTCTAATGCTGAGTAGAGAATATCTGTTAGGATGCAGATGCTGGGGCAGAGGGAAGGAAGCAGGAGGGTGGCCCTGTACTTGCTCATTGGACAGGCAGTTCACACTTGGGACTCAGCACAACTGTGGTCCTTCCCCATAGCTAAAAATTCTAATGATAGCTGAAAATGTGAACAATAAATCTGAGAATGCCAAAACTTCCTAACTTTCATGTATCCTCTACAACTCCCTACACTCAAAGGTCCCCTGTAGGAACAGGTTGATGGGGCAGATCACACTGAAAACTGTCTGATCCTGTAGCATAAAGACTCAATGCCAATATGATGGGAAACTATCTCCCAACATGGGGTGGAGAAGCCTTTTGAGTCTTACGTACAGTAAGACACTGACAAAAGAGGGCAGACAGTAGAGATAAGGGAATTAAAGGATTTGCCCATCTGGCCTCATTTGACCTCTCTGCACTCAGATTATCGACTCTACCTCCTCACATGATGCTCTCCTGTGGATGTGGTGATGACCCCAGTGACCCCGAACAGCAGGGCTTTGCACCATCCTGGTAGGGATGACATTGTATTGAGCCAGGGAGCCACTCCTTGGTGTGGGCTCCCTGCTAAGCCCTGGTTATTTGCAAAATGCCAGACTGTGGTCAGGAGTCTAGATTTAAGTGTATATTATAGGCAGTCATGAAATTGAATTATGTGAATGAGTTTTGCTTTGGTTTTTAAGGCAACAATATTTAATGTGGTCTAAAATACATAAAAAAGCAAATCCCTGGCTGTTGTGAATATAATTAAACTAACAGATACTACACTTGATCTTAGCCAAAAGGCTCAGAAGCTATGTGTGAATTTTTAATGCTTAGGTTTCAGCTTTAGTAGATATTGTTGACTAATAATAATTGACTTTCTCACCAACAGTGCATGAGAGTTCCAGATATTCCACAACCTCATCAACACTTGACATTGTTAGGCTTTTAAAATTTTTAACTCTTCGTGTGTGTGTGTGTGTGTGTGTGTGTGTGTGTGTGTAGTGTTATCTCATTGTTTCATTTTGCAGTTCCCTGATGACTAATGAGGTTAAACAACTTACGTGTTTATTGGCTATTTGGATATTCTCTTTTGGGAAGCGCCTGTTAAAATCTCTTGCCTATTTTGGGATCTTTTTCTTATTGATTTATAGAAGTTTTTTGCATATATTGGATATGAGTACTTTGTCAGATATGTGTGCTACAAATATCTTTTCCCCCTCAGTGATTTGCTTTTTCACTTAATGGTATAGTGATGAATGGAAATTCTTAACTTTAATGTAACTCAGTTTATCAGTATTTCCTTTATGGTTAGTCTTTTTTGTAATCTTTTACGAAATGTTTGCCTTTTCTAAGGCCATAAATATATTCTCCTATTTTATCTTCAAGCTTTTTTTACCTTTCACATTTAGATCTACAGTCTATCTGAAATTGACCTTTGTTTATGATATGAGGCGAGGTCAAGATTTTTTTTCTAGGTGAATATCCAGTTGGTCCAGAACCATTTGTTAAAAAGACCTTCATTTTCGTACTGCTTTGCAGGGCCAGTTTTGTCATAAATCAAGGATCCATATATGTGTGGATCTGTTTCTGGACTTTTTTTTTCTGTTCTATTGGTCTCTTTGTAAGCTCTCATGTCAATACCACACTGTATTAATTGCTTTCACTTTAAACTAAGTCTTGACACCTGATAGTATAAATCTTCAATTGTGTTGCTTCTTCTTCATGATTGTCTTGGCTTTTCTTGGGCCTTTGCATTTTATTTAAATTTTAGAATTAGTTTGCCAATTTACACCAAAAAACGTGGTGGAATTTTGATATGTGGGATCTATAAATCAATTCAGGGAGAATTGATATATTTACAATATTGAGTCTTACAAGCCATGAACGTGGTATGTTCCTCCATTTAATCTAATGTTTTATAGTTTTCTGTGTAGAAGTCTTATAATCTTGTGTTAGGTTGAGTCCTAGGTAATTAATGCTAATATAAATGGTATCAATCTCTAATGAAAAATTTAAAAATTTTTTAATTTTATATTGGAGCATAGTTGATTAACAATGTTGTGTTAGTTTTAGGTGAACAGCAAAGTGATTCAGTTATACATATACATGTATCTATTCTTTTTCAAATTGTTTTCCCATTTAGACTATTAAAGGATATTGAGCAGCATTCCCTGTGCTAAACAGTAGGTCCTTGTTGGTTATCTATTTTAAATATAGCAGTGTGTATATGTCAATCCCAAACTCTAATGAAATTTTTAAAAGATAACGTTTACATGGTTTGTTTTTTTTATGTAGAAATACAATTGATTTTTGTATATTGACCTTGTATCCAAAGACCTTGCTAAATTACCTTACTATTCTTTTGGATTTTCTACATATAAATATGACATCTAGAAATAATGGTGGGTTTGTTTCTTTCCAATCCTTATACTTTTGTTTTATTTTTCCCTCTCTTTTTGCACAGGCAGTGTTGAACAGAAGAGATGATGGGGACATCTTTGTCTCATTTCCAATCTTGGGGGTATCTTTTAATATTTCACCATTAAGTGGGATGTTTACTTTAAATGTTTTAGAGGTTTTCTTTGTTAGGTTAAGGAAATTCTCTTCTATTCTTAAGTTGCTAAAAATGGTTTGTTTATTGTCTCTTAAAATCATGACTGGATATTGATTTTATCAAATGCTTTTTCTGCATCTATGGAGATAGCTAATTATACACTTTTTCATTTTTATTCTATTGATATTTATCTTTATTCCCATTGATTAATTTTGGAATGTTAATCCAGTCTCTCATTCCTGAAATAAACTCAACCTGGCAGTGTTGTATTTTTCTATCCATAATTATTTTTGATAAGATTTTTGCATTTATTTTCGTGAAATATCAGCCTCTAATCTTCTTGTCAGGTTTGGGTTTTTTTTAACATTAAAAAAAATTATTTATTTATTTTGGCTGCATTGGGTCTTCATTGCCGCACACAGGCTTTCTCTAGTTGCGGCGAGTGGGGGCTACTCTTTCCTGTGACGCACAGGCTTCTCATTGCGGTGGCTTCTCTTGTTGAGGAGCACGGGCTCTAGGCAGGTGGGCTCCGTAGTTGTGGCTCGCGGGCTCAGTAGTTGTGGTGCGTGGGCTTAGTTGCTCCGCAGCATGTGGGATCTTCCTGGACCAGGGCTTGAACCCGTGTCCCCTGCATTGGCAGGCGGATTCTTAACCACTGCACCACCAGGGAAGCCCCCAGGTTTGGTATTAAGGTGATGCTGAAATCAAAACAAGTTAGGATGTATTCCTTCTTTTCTGGAAGAGTTTGTGTAATTTGATATTTCTTTCTTAACCATTTGGGTGAAAACTTGATGAAATGCTTTAGAACTAGTGTTGCAGACCGTGTTTTGGGAAACAGTGGTCTAGACAGCAAAACTTAAATATGAAATAGTTGAATTCTCTTGTTTTATTCATTTCCTCCCTTAGGCAGCACGGGCCTTTCCCTTCCTGGTTCTGTGGGGCTCGGCTAAGTCACCACATAGGAGAGCAGTGAGCCATTTGAGACCTGAGCCTGGTCCTCAGGAATTCGCTCTCTCCCTGCCAGCAGGAGGCCTGCCCCAGCCCTGCTCAGCCATCTCCACATTCCTCTGACAGAATGAATGCCCTGGATGGTGTCCCCTTCAAGGTGCCCAAGGGCTTTGTGATAGGAACGGAGCCCCTCCCTGGGCCAGAGCTCAGTGTCCCAGACTGCAGGGAGCTTCTGCTGGGTTCTATGGTAAGTGTATCTCTCTGTCTGTCTTCTCATCCCTGGGTCTGTGGGTCTGATGCTGAGCCTCATGAGGTCCCTTGTTCCTTGATTTTAACTGGCAGCCAGTCCTGTTCTGGTATATTCTAGGAAGTTTGGAAATAACCCAAGAGGAAAAGATATTTCATGAAGAAGGCTAGTGTCCTGGTGTTGGGGGCTATTTAGTGGGTCTTATTTTAAGTTTAGAATGACTGGAAATTTGCCTATATAGAGTGACTGAGAGTCATAGCAAAGATTCTCCAATTCCTCTGTTCTCTATCAGCCTGCTGCCAATTCTAAAATTCCACCATTAGAATCACTTCGTTGGGCTAAGACACTATCTCCAGAATCCTCCATTAAAATGCAGACAGTTACATGGGACACATCAGAAGGGATTACTATTCCACAGACCCAAAGCACATCTACCCTGGGGGCACCCTTGAGGCACCCCTTGCCCCACGGCTCACACACTGGGATATGCACCCAGTATATATGGTGGTATCACATACCCTCAGGATAAACATGATTATTTAACTTCCAAGTGAGTCAAATTTACTTGAAGATTTAGGAGGAAACCTATTGCATTTATATTATAACACAGATGTATCATGGGGTAGAAGGCAAAATTCACATGAATTTTTAAAAAATGAAAGAAAAGACTTGCAGAGAACTGTGGAGCTGGCATTGGGTCTCTTGGGACTGAGTCCTCAGGCTCTTCTGTGCTCAGTCAGTGCTGTCTGTGGGCTAACTTTGTAGGAAAGTTTGAGGATCTAGTTCAGCTCTCACTCACTTTGCATATGTGGACCTGAGACTCAGAGAAGGGAAATGATTTGTCCAAAGATAGTGGCAGTGGCAGGACTAAAACCCAGGTCCTGACTCTAGATCACTTCCTGCTGGCTAAGAGAAGGATTGGAACATGAGAGCCATCAGACAGATAATGTTCGAGGGCAAAAAAAAGGTTGTGGGAAGTGAGGTGCAGAGAGCATAGTCCAGGAAGGAGAGGCCTGAGGAGGGTCAGGTAGAGAGGCATGAGTGGCCTGTGGGGACAGGAGCAGGAGACTTATCTGCAGACTCTGGAGTTGCACTTAAGCTCCTTAGGACCCAGAACAGAAATAAGCTTTGTAAAGCCCTGAGCACAGTGTCCAGTGGCCCATGCTCTGTGGGGCAGGAGATCTTGCTCTCCCCAGGCAGCCTGGGCTGTGGGCCCTCTGGCAGTTGGGCCTGTATTGTTGGGAAGAGGAACTTGCTTTACTAAACTCCAGGGGAGGTAGACTATCACAACTTTTCCCTCTCTGCTGGGCTCAAGCCAAGCTGGGAAGAGGCTATTCTGAAGGTTACTTCTCCTCGAAGCAGAAATGTGTACCCTTCTGCCTAGTCTATGTCTAGTGTCCTAGCTCATGTGCTGGCCCTGGCTCTGCCTCCTATTCTCAGGGTGGGCATCTGTACTCCCTTGTGCCTGTTTCCCTTCCTGAGCCTCCATTTCTTTTACTGCTGTGGCAAATAATCAAATAGACTCCAAGTATGATTTACAGCCTCTCCTGGTCAGTCTTCCAAATGTACTGGGCTGTATTCCCAGTGTTTGGAACTTGAAACACATTTTCCCATAGCAACAATGTTATAGATAGTAGTTATATTACCAGATGAACCTGTAGTGGCCTAAAGAGAAAAAAAGAAAAAATAGCTACCATTTATTGAGCACCTGCTATGCACCAGGCCCATGCTAGGTGCTCTTTATACGTTCACTCTTCTCTCATTTTTATGACCCGTTTAGCAGGTGGGTGTTCCTTCCCCATGGCACAGGAAACCAAAGTTTCCACCCAGGTGACCAACAGGGTCATGTGGCTTGTAAGTGACACAGCCAGGACTCCAATGTGATCAGACCCCAAAGCCTATGTCCGCTCCCTGTACCCTACTGCCTTCCCAAGGAGCCTCAACAAGTCTGTGTTTTGTTGTTTCATCATAGTTTCATCATCCCTTTAATCAGAGTTAATTTCCCTTTTGTCAATTAAAATTTTTAGAAAGAAAATATATTCATACAGTTTGAAATGAAATACATATATATACATGTATATATAGGTATAGCACAAGGGTCAACAAACATTTTCTGTAAAGGACCAGATAGTAAAAACTGGTAATTACTTAACTCTGCTGTTGTAGGAAGAAAGGGCCATAGACATTACAGAAAGTAGTGGATGGGTATGGCTGTGTTCCAATAACACTTTATTTATAAAAACAAGGTTAGAGGTCAGTTTGGCTCCCAGGCAGTTTGCCTACCCTGAAAGAGTGAAAAGCCTTCCACTGACACCTTCCCATCTGTCCTGTCCCCACCTCTACTGGTGACCTCTGTTACTCATTTTTTAAAATGTATTCTTATGGAGATTCTTATGTGTGTACATACAAGCAAATACAGCTATTTCCTCCTTTTTTACACCAAGGGTAGCATTTTATATACACTGTTCTTCTTGATTTTTTTCACTTAATATATTTTAAGACCTTCCACATCAATACATAGAAAGCTTCTTCACTTTGTTTTTCACTGTATTGCGTTAAATGAATACATCGTACTTTATTGAATGAATCCCCTCTTGATGGACACTTAGGTTCTTCCCAGTCTTTTGCCATTACAAACAATGCTGCAGGTAAAGACTATGCAGATGTCCTTTTGAATTGAAGTGTATTGCTATATTGCCCTCCATAAGGGTTATATTGATTTACATCCAACCAGCACTCTACAAGGGGCCTATACCTCAGCTCCACTCCCCAACAGAGAGCCATAAGATGTTGGATCTTTGCCCAGGGATAGGCAAATGGTATCTCAGTGTAGTTTTATTTTGCCTTTCTCTTATCCTTAGTGAGTTTGAGCAGCTTTTCATGTGTTTAAGAGCCATCTGTATTTCCTTTTCTGTGGACTGTCCATATCTTTTGTCCATTTCCCTGTTGGGCTGTTGGTCTTTTTCTTATCTATTTCTAGGCACTCCTATATTAGTCTGTGTTATCAGAGCTGTTTTCCTTCCAGTTTGTCATTTGCCTTTGGCCCTGCTTATGGGGTATATTTGCCATGCAGATTTTCACATGTGCGTCTGTGTACTTTCATGGCTTCTCAATTTCAATTCAGAGGAATGTTTTCCCACTTGAGGTTATAGAGAATTTCTCTCCTGTTTTCTCCTAGTACTTTTATGGTTTCATTTCATACAATTGTATCTTCGATCCTTTTGGAATTCATCCTCGTGTATGATGTGAGGATGGATCCAACTTTATTTCCTTTCAGCTGACTAACACCATTTTTGACTAACACCATCTTCTTCCCATTGCTTGAGATGCCACCTTATTATTTACTAAGTCCCATAGATATTAATTTCTATTTCTGGACTTTCTGTTCTGTACCTTTAGTCTATCTGTGCCAGTGCCTTAGCTTTAATTATTGAGGTTTTATAATATATATTAACAGCTGGTAGGGCCAGTCCCCCTTATTTCTCTTTTTGTCCCCAGAGTTTTTCTGGCTATTCTTATTGGTTTGTTTTTCATATTGAAATTTAGAATCATCTTGCTTAGCTTCCACAAATCACAGTGCTGGTATTTTTTTTTTCACATCTTTATTGGAGTCTAAGTGCTTTACAATGTTGTGTTAGTTTCTGCTGTACAACAAAGTGAATCAGCTATATGTATACATATATCCCCATATCCCCTCCCTCTTGAGTCTCCCTCCCACCCTCCCTATCCCATCCCTCTAGGTCGTCACAAAGCATCAAGTTGATCTCCTTGTGCTATGGAGCAGCTTCCCACTAGTCATCCATTTTACATTTGGTAGTGTATATATGTCCATGCCACTCTCTCACTTCATCCCAGCTTCTCCTTCTCCCCCTGTGCCCTCAAGTCCGTTCTCTACATCTGCATCTTTATTCCTGTCTTGCCACTAGGTTCATCAGTACCGCTTTTTAAAATTCCATATATATGCGTTACTATACAGTATTTGTTTTTCTCTCTCTGACTTCACTCTGTATGACAGATTCTAGGTCCATCCACCTCACTACAAATAACTCAATTTCATTCCTTTTTATGGCGGAGTAATATACCATTGTATATATGTGCCACATCTTCTTTATCCATTCATCTGTAGATGAACATTTAGGTTGCTTCAATGTCCTGGCTATTGTAAATAGTGCTGCAATGAACATCGTGCTACATGACTCTTTTTGAATTATGGTTTTCTCAGGGTATATGCCCAGTAGTGGGATTGCTGGGTCATATTGTAGTTCTATTTTTAGTTTTTTTAAGGAACCACCATACTGTTCTCCATAGTGGCTGTATCAGTTTACATTCCCAACAACAGTGCAGGAGGGTTCCCTTTTCTCCACACCTCTCCAGCATTTATTGTTTGTAGATTTTTTGATGATGGCCATTCTGACTGGTGTGAGGTGATACCTCATTGTGGTTTTGATTTGCATTTCTCTAATGATTAGTGATGTTGAGCATCTTTTCATGAATTTGTTGGCCATCTGTATGTCTTCTTTGGAGAAATGCCTATTTAGGTCTCCCACCCATTTTTGGATTGGGTTGTTTGTTTTTTCAATATTGAGCTGCATGAGCTGCTTGTATATTTTAGAGATTAATCCTTTGTCAGTTGCTTCATTTGCAAATATTTTCTCCCATCCTAAGGGTTATCTTTTCATCTTGTTTATGGTTTCCTTTGCTGTGCAAAAGCTTTTAAGTTTCATTAGGTCCCATTTGTTTATCTTTGTTTTTATTTTAGTGTCTCTAGGAGGTGGGTCAAAAAGGATCTTGCTGTGGTTTATGTCATAGAGTGTTCTGCCTATGTTTTCCTCTAAGAGTTTGATAATGTCTGGCCTTACATTTAGGTCTTTGATCCATTTTGAGTTTATATTTGTGTATGGTGTTAGGGAGTGTTCTAATTTCATTCTTTTACACGTAGCTGTCCAGTTTTCCCAGCACCACTTATTGAAGAGGCTGTCTTTTCTCCATTGTATATTCTTGCCTCCTTTATCAAAGATAAGGTGACCATATGTGTGTGGGTTATCTCTGAACTTTCTATCCTGTTCCATTGATCTATATGTCTGTTTTTGTGCCAGTACCATACTGTCTTGATTACTATAGCTTTGTAGTATAGTGTGAAGTCAGGGAGCCTGATTCTTCCAGCTCCATTTTTCTTTCTTAAGATTGCTTTGGCTATTTGGGGTCTTTTGTGTTTCCATACTAATTGTAAAATTTCTTGTTCTAGTTCTGTCAAAAATGCCATTAGTAATTTGACAGGGATTGCATTGAACCCGTAGATTGCTTTGGGTAGTATAGTCATCTTCACAATACTGCTTCTTCCAATCCAGGAGTATGGTATGTCTCTCCATTTGTTTATGTTATTTTTGATTTCTTTTATCAGTGTTTTATAGTTTTCTGAGTACAAGTCTTTTGCCTCCTTAGGTAGGTTTATTCCTAGGTATTTTATTCTTTTTGTTGCAGTGGTAAATGGGAGTGTTTCCTTAATTTCTCTTTCATTGTTAGTGTATAGGAATGCCAGAGATTTCTGTGCATTAATTTTGTATCCTGCAGCCTTACCAAATTCATTGATTAGTTCTAGTAGTTTTTTGGTGGCATCTTTAGGGTTTTCTATGTATAGTATCATGTCATTGGCAAACACTGACAGTTTTACTTCTTCTTTTCAATTTGTATTCCTTTTATTTCTTTTTCTTCTCTGATTGCCATGGCTAGGACTTCCAATACTATGTTGAATAATAGTGGCGAGAGTGGACATCCTTGTCTTGTTCCTGATCTTAGAGGAAATGCTTTCAGTTTTTCACCATTGAGATTGATGTTTGCTGTGGGTTTGTCGTACATGGCCTTTATTATGTTGAGGTAGGTTCCCTGTATGCCCACTTTCTGGAGAGTTTTTATCATAAATTGGTGTTGAATTTTGTCAAAAGCTTTTTCTGCATCTATTGAGATGATCATATGGTTTTTCTTCTTCAGTTTGTTAATATGGTGTATCATATTGATTGATTTGCATATATTGAATACTCCTTGCATCCCTGGGATAAATCCCACTTGATGATGGTGTATGATCCTTTTAATGTGTTGTTGGATTCTGTTTGCTAGTATTTTGTTGAGGATTTTTGCGTCTATGTTCATCAGTGATATTGGTCTATGATTTTTTTCTTTTGTGATATCTTTGTCTGGTTTTGGTATTAGGGTGATGGTGGCCTTGTAGAATGAGTTTGGGAGTGTTCCTCCCTCCACAATTTTTTGGAAGAGTTTGAGAAGGATAGGTGTTAACTTTTCTCTAAATGTTTGATAGAATTTGCCTGTGGAGCCATCTGGTCCTGGACTTTTGTTTGTTGGAAGATTTTAAATTATAGTTTCCATTTGATTACCTGTGATTGGTCTGTTTATATTTTGTAATTCTTCCTGGTTCAATCTTGGAAGGTTGTACTTTTCCAAGGGTTTGTCCATTTCTTCCAGGTTGTCCATTTTATTGGCATAGAGTTGCTTGTAGTAGTCTCTTAGGATCTTTTGTATTTCTGTGGTATCAGTTGTAATCTCTCCTTTTTCATTTCTAATTTTATTGATTTGAGTCCTCTCCCTCTTCTTCTTGATGAGTCTGGCTAAAGGTTTATCAATTTTGTTTATCTGATCTTTATGATTTCTTTCCTTCTGCTAACTTTGGGTTTTGTTTGTTCTTCTTTTTCTAGTTGCTTTAGGTGTAAGGTTAGAATATTTGTTTGAGATTTTTCTTGTTTCTTGAGATGAGCTTGAATTGCTGAGAGCTTCCCTCTTAGAACTGCGTTTGCTGCACCCCATAGGTTTTGGATCATCACGTTTTCATTCATTTGTTTCTAGGTATTTTTTTATTCCTTCTTTGATTTCTTTAGTGATCTCTTGGTTATTTAGCAGTGCACTGTTTAGGCTGCATGTATTTGTGTTTTTTACTGTTTTTTTCCTGTAATTGATTTCTAATCTCATAGTGTTGTCAGAAAAGATGCTTGATATGATTTCAATTTTCTTAAATCTTCCAAGGCTTGATTTGTGACCCAAGATGTCATCTATTCTGGAGAACGTTCCGTGTGCACTTGAGAAGAAAGTGTATTCTTCCACTTTTGGGTGGAATGTCCTCAAAATATCAATGAAGTCTATCTGGTCTACTGTGTCATTTAAAGCTTGTGTTTCCTTATTTATTTTCTGTCTGGATGATCTGTCTATTGTTGTAAGTGAGGTGTTAGAAGTCCCCCACTATTACTGTGTAACTGTCGATTTCTCCTTTTATGGCTGTTAGCATTTGCCTTATGTATTGAGGTGCTCCTATGTTGGGTGCATAAATATTTATAATTGTTGTGTTTTCATCTTGGATTGATTCCTTGATCATTATGTAGTGTCTTGCTTATCTCTTGTAACAGTCGTTATTTTTTTATTTTTTTAAAACTTTTATTTATTTTTATAAATTTTAAAGATTTATTTATTTGTTTTTGGCTACATTGTGTCTTTGTTGGTGCTCACGGGCTTTCTCTAACTACAATGAGCGGGGGCTACTCTTCATTGTGGTGGCTTCTCTTGTTGCAGAGCACAGTCTCTAGGTGCGCAGGCTTCAGTAGTTGTGGCATGAGGGCTCAGCAGTGGTGGCTCACAGGCTCTAAAGTGCAGACTCAATAGTTGTGGTGCATAGGCTTAGTTGCTCCATAGCATGTGGGATCTTCCCAGACCAGGGCTTAACCCCGTGTCCCCTGCCTTGGCAGGCGGATTCTTAACCACTGCGCCACCACAGGGAAGCCCCCAACAGTCTTTATTTTAAAGTCTATTTTACCTGATATGAGTATTGCTATTCCAGCATTCTTGTGATTTCCATTTGCATGGAATATCTTTTTTTTTTCTTTTTTTAAAATAAATGTATTTATTTATTTATTTTTGGCTGCATTGGGTCTTCATTGCTGTGCGTGTTCTTTCTCTAGTTGCGGCGAGCGGGGGCTACTCTTCATTGTGGTGCACAGGCTTCTCATTGCGGTGGCTTCTCTTGTTGGGGAGCATGGGCTCTAGGCGTTCAGGCTTCAGTAGTTGTGGCACGCAGGCTCAGTAGTTGTGGCTTACAGGCTCTATAGCGCAGGCTCCGTAGCTGTGGTGCACAGGTTTAGTTGCTCTGCGGCATGTGGGATCTTCCCAGAGCAGGGCTTGAACCCATGTCTCCTGCATTGGCAGCGGAATCTTAACCACTGCACCACCAGGGAAGTCCCCAACAGTCTTTATTTTTTTCATTTTTATTTTTTGCGGTACGTGGACCTCTCACTGTTGTGGCCTCTCCTGTTGCGGAGCACAGGCTCTGGACGCGCAGGCTCAACAGCCATGGCTCACGGGCCCAGCCTCTCCGCGGCATGTGGGATCCTCCTGGACCGGGGCACGAACCCATGTCCCCTGCATCGGCAGGCAGACTCTCAACCACTGCGCCACCAGGGAAGCCCCAACAGTCTTTATTTTAAAGTCTATTTTATCTGATATGATCATTGGTATTCCAGCTTTCTTTTGATTTCCATTTGCATGGAATATCTTTTTCCATCCCCTCACTTTCAGTCTGTATGTGTCCCTAGGTCTGATGTGGGTTTCTTGTAGACAGAATATATAAGGGTCTTGTTTTTGTATCCATTCAGCCAGTCTGTGTCTTTTGGTTGGAGCATTTAATCCATTTACATTCAATGTGATTATCGATATTTATGTTCCTATTACCATTTTCTTAATTGATTTGGGTTCGTTTTTGTGGGTCTTTTTCTTCTCTTGTGTTTCCGACTTAGAGAAGTTCCTTTAACATTTGTTGTAAAGCTGGTTTGGTGGTGCTGAATTCTCATAGCTTTTGCTCGTGATTTCTCTGTCAAATCTGAATGAGCAGGCTTCCCTGGTGGTGCAGTGCGTAAGAACCTGCCTGCCAATGCAGGGGACATGGGTTCGATCCCTGGTCCAGGAAGATCCCACATGCCGTGGAGCAACTAAGCCCATGCACCACAACTATTGAGCCTGCGCTCTAGAGCCTGCAAGCCACAACTACTGAAGCCTACATGCCTGGAGCCCATGCTCCGCAACAAGAGAAGCCACTGCAATGAGAAGCCTGTGCACTGCAACGAAGAGCAGCCCCTGCTCGCTGCAACTAGAGAAAGCCTGTGTGCAGTGATGAGGACCCAACACAGCCAAAAATAAATAAATAAAATAATTTTTTAAAAAAAGACTCATTAGCCACCTTTCTTTAAAAAAAAAATCTGAATGAGATCCTTGCTGGGTAGAGTAATCTTGGTTGTAGGTTTTCCCCTTTCATCACTTTAAATATGTCCTGCCCCTCCCTTCTGGCTTGCAGAGTTTCTGCTGAAAGATCAGCTGTTAACCTTATGGGGATTCCCTTGTATGTTATTTGTTGCTTTTAATATTTTTTCTTTGTACTTAATTTTTGATAGTTTGATTAATATGTGTCTCTGAGTGTTTCTCCTTGGATCTATCCTGTGTGGGACTTTCTGTGCTTGCTGGACTTGACCGACTATTTCCTTTCCCATGTTAGGGAAGTTTTCAACTATAATCTCTTCAAATATTTTCTCAGACCCTTTCTTTTTCTCTTCTTCTGGGACCCCTATAATTTGAATATTAGTGCGTTTAATGTTGTCCCAGAGGTCTCTGAGACTGTCCTCAATTCTTTTCATTCTTTTTTCTTTATTCTGCCCCCCGGCAGTTATTTCCACCATTTTATCTTCCAGCTCACTTATCCATTCTTCTGCCTCAGTTATTCTGCTATTGATTCCTTCTAGAGTATTTTTAATTTCAGTTATTGTGTTATTCATCACTGTTTGTTTGCTCTTTAGTTCTTCTAGATCCTTGTTAAACATTCCTTGTATTTTCTCCATTCTGTTTCCAAGATTTTGGATCATCTTTACTATCATTACTCTGAATTATTTTTCAGATAGGTTGCCAATTTCATCTTTATTTATTTGGTCTTGTAGGTTTTTACCTTGCTCCTTTGTTGTAACATATTTTTTTTGCCATTTCTTTTCTTTTCTTTTTTTTTTTTTTGATGGATGGGGCTGTATTCCTGTCTTACTGGTTGTTCAGCTTGCGTCTTTGCATCCTTTTATTCCTTAAGTCCTGTTGACTGTCTCATTATCTCACAGTCTCTTTCTCTCCATGACTGCCTCATCAGTTCTGAAGTTGTCTTTTTCACTCCTCTGTCCTTCACAACCCACTTATTTTGCTCCAATCTCTTTCTCTGTCCGTTTATTCTGCACACACTTACAAATATCCCCTTGGGGCCAGAACTGCCCTGGGCCTTGAGAATACAGAGAGAAATAAGATACACCCAGGGAGCCACACTTAGAACAGCTAAGTTATGTTCCTCTCTCCAACATAGGATCATTCAGGGGTGGGAGGGGGCAGTGCCTGTCTGCCTTTCTGCCTCCCATTTTCCCCACACACACCACTTGCCCCAGCCTTAACTGGCCATCATTGAGCACTGAAATTGCCTTTTGAGAATATTTATATTTTTTAATGGAGTTTTATATTTCCAGTTCTAAATTTTAATGGTAGGTACTGGGAATATTTTATTTTTGCCTCATTTACAAACTCTCAATTTAGATTATTTATGTGGGCTCCAGATTTATTTTTTAGGTGGCTTGATCTGTAGTGGAGAAAGCACTACAGTCAGATGGACAGAGGAATCCCAGCTCAACCACTCACCACTAATCTGACCACAAGCAAATTAAATTTTCTAAGCCTCATTTTGGTAATCTGGAAATAGGAATAACATTAGGACCTACTAAGTAGAGTTCAACAAAAATTAGCAATTTTTACATTTCCTGGGCCCCAAAGTAACCTCGGATGGCAGCGAATGGGATGGAGGCAAGTACCACTCCACAGAGAGGTTGGCAGGCCTGGGCCAGCCTCCAAGGCCAACTGCTCAGTGACAAATGATGCTGGGCTCAAGTGAAAGCTTCTTTGCTAAGAACAAGTTTTGTTGGAGAATTTTTTAAGCCCCTGTTGTTCAATTATATACTGAATGGCAAAGGGACTTAGATATTTGTTTTCACTGTTTCAGTCTATTAATCTATTCCTTACTTTGTCCTTCCTGCACAGTTTGCCATTAAATTGTTATTGATATCCATCCACCCCAGTGCTAGCTAAAACCAAGGGTGAGGGTGGGCTGTGATGAATGCCTGGGGCTTAGAATCAGAAACTGCCCAGGCCTGGCGAGTCTGTGCCTGAGTAGGTTCCCCAGAGGCCAGAAGGTAGGGGTGTGCCCCCGGCCCTGGTTTGCCTGGCGGAGCCTCATGTGGCCGTCTTTCCGCAGCACGACTTCAGCCTGGAGAGGAGGGCACTCTTCTGGGTGGAGGCTGTAGTCCAGGGACCCTGCCTGGTCCAGTGCGATGCCCCGGGGGCAGCTTCAGCCCCTCCCGCCTGGCTCTTGCTGGTCAGCCCTGAGCAAGGGCTGGAGCCCATGCCTGCCACAGCTGAAGGTCCTGAGGCTAGACCGCAGGAGCATCCTGAGGAGGAAGAGGTGGAGGAGAAGGACCAGGATGAGGAAGAAGCCTCTGCCATGGAGGAAGAGCCGGACCCCTGCAGCCCCCAGCCCAGCTCCTCGGCGAGTCCCAGCCTGGGCCAACACCGGTGCTCGCTGGACGTGCTGCGCGGCGTGAGGTCGGAGCTGGCCGGGGCGCGGCGGCGGCTCTCTGAGTGCAGGCTGGCCGCCCGCCCCCGCAGTCTCCTGCACCGCATCCGCCACCGAGCTCTGAGCCTCTGCCCTGGCCCCGCGTCACCCCTGGGCCCGGCACTCCCGCTCCCCAGCGCCCCCGCGACACCCCCGGCCCCAGAGCCATCGCTCCCCAGCACCCCTGCGCTGCCCCCGCGGCCCTCCACGGCTGGCGCCGTGCCCCCGCTGCGGAGCCACAGGCCCGCGGTTGCGGTAAGGAAACTGCCCCCTTGGCCGAGGCCACAGCTCAGCAGTGAGGCTCCCGCAGTCTGGGTCTCCAGCCTGGTTCGAAGCCTCGGTCCCCTCCTCTCCGTGCGCCTCCTCCCTACCTGCTCTCACCTGGCCCTATACCATGCAGTCCTTCCTGCGGCCCTTTGCCTAGAATATTCCCTGCTCAGAAGTCCCTAATCCCTGTTTCTCACTGTGCCTTCTTTGCTTCTGTTAGGGCGCATGTCATAATAATTGTAATTACCCAATATCTGTCTGTCTCTTCCAATGGAATATGATTCTTCTAGCGCAGCGACTGGATCGCATTTATGTTTGTTTCCACAGCACCCAGCAGCACACTTGGCCCATAGGGGGTGCTCAGTGAATGTCTGTTGAATCAGTGAATGTGACTCAGATCTAGGGCTTCCCACCCAGCAAGGCTTGCTGTAGGATGGGTAAGGGGAAGGCTCAATCAAGGAATATTCACTGTACAGTTACTTCCTTCAAGAGACTGGGTTGGAAGAGACCAGGTCAAACGCACAGGACAAGGAGAGGGGCAAGGAAGTGTGAGACAAGGCAGCACTGTACAGTGGGAGGAATCAAGTATTTTGAGAGAGGTGAGGGTTGCTGCAGGATGGGAAGGCTTCAGGACAGAGGATGTGTACCAAGAAGAACTGGGAGCAGATATGAACATATGGTGAAGCTAATGAAGCTTAAGCCTCAGGCCCCTCACTAGCTCCTTCCAAGGCCTTGTACATAGTTTTATATCCGTAACTGTTTCTTTTTTCTTTAAGTGGTCCAGATTGTGTAAGTATCAAACTCCACAAAACCTGGATCTGGAACAGATGGATTAGGTCAGGATTAGTAGCAGGAGGTGGCAGTTAGGCACAGCTTTCTTCCCCTCAGCAGTTCCACAGTCAGGCCAGGAGATGCAACAGAATAAGGCCAAGGTGAAATTAAATCCAAAAGACAGATTCAAGGTCTGGCATTTCCCACTCACTGCTGTGTGAGCTTAGGCAAGTCACTGAATTGCTCTGAGCCATCTCTTCTCTACCTGTCAAGTGGGCAGCAACCCCTCACGCAGTTATTTAGAGCGAACAGAGAAGAGGCTGTGTAAACTGCACAGGCCACGCCCACATCACGGACTAGCTGCTGATGCCAGGATGGCTCTTCCCTGGTGCCAATTAAATTTAACTCTAGCAACAATCCTACAGCGGGGTTGGGGGGAGGATGGGGCAGATGTTCTGAAGAGGAGGAAACTGAGGCAGAGAGCAGGTAAGAATCTTTTTCAAGGTCACAAGAGTAGACTCAAATCCTAAGATTTGCATGTTTTTCACCTGGGGTAAAGAGCAGATCCTAGGATGAGGTCATGGCAGGAAAACCCCTGAGAAGATGAGGACGGGTGGGGAATTCACATGTCACATGCACTCTGCTCCTGAAGTCAGGGCAGCAGCTAGGCTTTTCTTGGGGAGGAGGGGACAGGGCGGTATGTTCGGGGTTAGCAGATGGGTGCTTCTTCATGGGGGACGGGTTAGGGGTGATGCCAGCCAAACCAATTGAAATGCCTTCAAGCCACCCTCCTTAGTCCAGGGTCTGTGTGGGTTTCCCCAACACCACAGCTGTACCCAGTTCCTACCCTACTCCATGCCCAGCCAAGCCCCAGCCAGCCAAACTCAAGAAGGAAGATCTGGCTGGGAAGATCACCCCTGCTTCCCCCTTACTAAGGTGTGGGGTAAAGAACCCTGGATTTGATTCTGAGTAGGGTTCAGGTCCCAAAAGTGTGTTGCTTACCAGGTCATTAACTTTTCTGAACCTTGACTTCAATATCTGTAAAATAGAATGAGCCTATCATATTTCTCTTTCAGGGTTGTTTTAAGCAGTAAGTATTATCATCTACTGGCAGTTTCTGTATGCCAGGCCCTTTGCTAATCAGTTTTCTCACCTTGTCTTACTTAAGCCTTGTAATAACCCTGTGAGGTATCTGGTATGATTGCATCCATTTTACACATGAGTAAACTGAGTAAACAGTGGAGAGCTGGGATTTGAATCCAGGCCTGCAGGACTCCAAGCTCCTCACAATATTAGCCCCTACACTCTGTAGAGATGGTGGTACATAAAGGCATCTTTAAAAATGTCCTGCCTAGCCAGGTGTCACCTCCATGGTAACTGACACATCCACTTGTCTGTGTTTCAGTCCCTCAGCCCGCATACCTGCCTGCCACCTCCTGGGCAGGTGCCCCAGCCTCTCGCCACCCACAGATTGCACCCTGATTCTGCTGACTTGCTGTCTGCCCTGAGCCAGGAGGAGCAAGACCTCATTGGGCCAGTGGTCGCCCTGGGGTATCCCTTGCACAGGGCCATCATGGCTCTACAGAAGACTGGGCGGCAGAGCCTGAGCCAGGTGAGTGGAGGACCCAGAACTGGGGGCGCTGTGGAGCTGGAGCCCAGTGAGTGGCCACGTTCTTTTTATCTTCAACTTGAAGACTTTTATGTTTTTCTCTAGAGGCAGAATTTCAGCTTAGAATCAATTATTGGGGGTTGTGAGCAAGTTTCTAGACCCTAATGCTACCACCTCCATAGGCGTTTATCAGGAATCCCCATACCTACTTGGGGAGTCTCAGTATTCTACTCCTGTCCCAGTCTCTGCCCCAGATACAGAAGACTGGAGCTTTGGGCAGCCACGAATCTCTCCAGAGCTGCCCAATAACACTTTCTGCAGTAGGAGAGATGTTTTATTCCTGTGTTGTCCAATACAGTAGCCACTAGCGATATGTGGTTACTTGAAATGTGGCTAGTGTGACTGAGAATTTTAATTAATTGTAATTAATTAAAATTTAAAGGTAAATAGCCACATGTGGCTACTGGCCACCATATTGAATGGCACAGCTCTAACCACTTCCCTCAACAGTTTATCTGTACCCATATCCATGTCTCTCTCTTTCCATCTACCCATCCATCAATCTAGTCATCAGTATTTGCTGGGCACTTCTTGGGTGTTTAGATGCAGCTAGGAGCTATGGGGAAAACCAATATTGTAGGTTAGGTTCCCCAGGAAGCAGGCTCCAATGGAGTTTGGCATACAGGATATTTATTAAGGAGACCCTTGGGAACAACTTCTGGGTAAGGGAAATGACAGAAGCAAGGATGGGTAGAGGGAGAGGTTGAGCTTTGTAGACCCAGTGACAGCCAACGCCACAGCTCAGAAGCATAAATGGCCCTTCAGAGTTGTCCTAATTGGGGATGAGATGGTCAGGCCTTCATACTTCTGCTTCAGTCAGTCACCAATGTGGGAAGAGTGTGACTTGAGAGAAGTGATTCTCTGCAGCTAAGGCAGTTCCTGAAGGGACAGATAGTTTCTGTGTGAGAACCTTCCAGGGCAGCACCTTAGGCTGATCTGAGATTTCAGAAGTTGCCTCCACCTTTGGCTGCCACTGAAAAGCCAGGACCTTGGCCAAGAAGCTGTCCAGGAGGGCTGTGAGGGGCCAAGTCCATGGTAGGGACTCTGACATGCCCCTTCAGTCCCTCCAGACCCTGTGACAAGGCTAAGGTCTCGGGCCATCACTGTGGGGGTCTGAAGACTAGCTGGAGGCAGCACAGGGCACTGGCCTCCCTGTGGGTGGGCTGGGAGAATCTCACTGCATCAGGAACGTTGTGTTTCCAGACATAGACTGACCACCTGCCTGGTGAGTCTTCTCCCAGTGAGCAGTCAGGGGCCAGGCACTAAGGGGTGGGCCTGAAGGGCCATTGGATGACTTCATCTATCCTCCCCCACCAAGTTAGTATTCCTCTCTGTTCTGTGAAGCTCCACCATTAACTGAGCATCTCCTTTGGGTTCACAGCCCTTCTCCCTTTGAAAGACAAACACTACAGTAAATCCTTTTGAAAAGAGATGAACGACAGATGTCCAGGAGGGAGGGCATCAGGTGATAGAGACAGGGCACTTGGAAGAACCAAGGGGAGAGGAAGAGATACAAAAGATAAGCTTTGTCCATCACTCCTTCTTTCCTTCCACAAGGATCGGTGTGTCCACTGACTGCCTGCAGGACAGGTGTGGGTGGCATGTGTGAGGGTCCATAGGCCGGGCCCAGACTTGCCATGGGACTCTAGGCACATCAGGTCCCCTCTTTGAGCCTCACTTTCCCCATTCACAGAGTGGAGGGGAATATGTGTTTATAATCAATAACTGCTGGAGGTCCCATCCTGGAGTCTGATGGTGACATCCTCACCTACTGTGGGGCCTGAGATAGGCCTGGTAACTGACCAAGCAGGAGAATCCTTACAAATGCAGATTCTCAGGACCTACTCTGCAGAGTCCCAATCAGTGGATCTGGAGTGGGCCCAGGGCCCTATCATTTTAAAAGATCTGCAGATAGTTCTGATATGCATGGTTCTGATATGCAGCCTGGCTTGGGTCTATTAGTGTGGACTGAGTCAGAGATTCTCAACCTTGGCTGCACACAAGAATCACCTGGAGAGCTGTAAAAGTCCCAGTTCCCAGGCTGTCCCCCAGACCAGTCATACCAGGGCCTCTGGAGGTGAGCATCAGCAGTTTATGGGTAGTGATACTGAGGCACCAGTAGTTTTAAGGCTCCCAGGTAGCTATAGTCAGCACCAAGGCTGAGAACCTTTGCTGTCGATGAACCAAGAGGTGAAGGGAGCATCTCCCATCTGCCCTGCCCCTGTTTTCACCTTCGGAAACCCTGTCTACTTTCAAGCCAGCTCAAAGCCCCTCCTCTAGCAGCTGGACCCCCGATGCACAGGCACTGGCCAAGAGGTCAGGTGATCTGAGCCCTAGTCCTGGGACCTGGGGCAAGCTTCCCGCCCTGCCTAGACTTCAGTTTCCTCAACTGTGCAAGGAGAGCTTGGTTGGGTGGTTTTCAAAATGTGCCCAGAGCAGGGTCCCTAAGGTGGGGGCACTGGACTCTGGGTTCCCTCCACCTCCTGCCCACAGTTCTCCCAGAGCAGCTTCAACCTTACCCTGTTACTGTTGAAGCCCCCTGGTGCTTGGACAGTTCAGAAGCTAAAACAGTTTGAAAACCATTAGTCTACTATGATCTATGTTTTCTGCCCAGTTCTGAAGGTCTGCAGAAACCTGACCTGTTTCTCCTCCACTTATACCCATAATTCTGATCATCTGGAGCCTTCATTTGGCAGACTCCCTGTAAATCCTGCTTTGATCTGCCCGGCACTCATGTTTTCCTGTATCTGGTTTATAGCGCCCACTGAGCTGTAAGCTCCCGGAAGGTAGTTCTTAATTCATTTTATAAACACAGCATACATTTATTGAGCCCCTTCTGCCTGCCTGCCATGCTGGGTTCTAGGAACACAGTGGTGAACAAGACTGACACAACTCTTCCCTCGTGGAACAAGAAGTTAGTGGATGAGAAAGACAGTAGAGCAATTACAAAGCTGTATGTGAGGGGAAGCATGGGGTGCTGTGGGAGCACCTGGTGGAGATGGGGGGTGGGGAGAAGCTCCCCAGGGAAGAGGAGTGAGGCTGGCCTTGGCCTTGGAACTGGATGTGCAGGAGTCTGGGGGTGCTGAGGGAGCAGCTGGGCTGCTGACAGAGGTAAGCTGGCCGCTGAACCTGGGTTGGGAGGCAGCACTTTATCCTGAGGGCAAAAGTAGCCCCTGATGACTAAGCAGGGAGTGGCTAGAAGAGGTGTTCCGCCCTGTGGGTCCTCCACTGTCCCCTCCCCTTTCCAGCGCTGGTGCAGGACTGTTGCAGAGTGGGGCCCACGGGGTCCTGGATGGCAAAGATGTTATGTGTCTGGCGGTGGGTGGGGTGCACAGCTGTGGGTGGGAGAGGAGGTTATCTTCTCACAGGTGGGTGCTCACCAGGGAGGGTAAGCATCCTGGGTGGGTGGTGGGTAGATACCCGTGTTTGAACCCTGGCCCATTCCCCACTTAGGTTCTGGGAACACCTTAGCCCACCCTGACAGCCCTCTTCCTGGATTCCAGCCCCCAGCTTGGGACAGTTGGTGAGGCTTTGCTGTCCACCTGTCCCCAGGGGAGGCCTCTGACCCTCTTCTGTTGGCTCATGGGTCTCTGGGGCCACGTTGTGTGTGGCAGGTTGCCCAGTCAGCCTGGCCCTGAGCTCAGCCTTAATGAGGCCCTTGGGTGCCTCCTCCACCCCATCTGCTGTCCCTGTCACCCCTCTTAAACTCCTTCCCTCTGTGCCCCTTTCCTGCCCAGTTTCTCCGCTACCTTAGTGCCTGTGACCGGCTATTGCGACAGGGCTACGAGGAAGGCCTGGTGGATGAGGCCATGGAGATGTTCCAGTTCTCCGAGAGCCAGGTCAGCAGGGCCTCCAGCCTGGGCCCCCGGGGAGGGGAGGTGTGGGGTGCACACATGAGCCTGGTGTGCTGGGGAGGACCAGTGCCAGAGCCGGCCTGGGGGCCACAGGAGACAGCCTGCTTGCTCAGCCCTAGGGAGAATGAGGCAGCCCAGGGAGGTGGGGCATGGGGAAGGCAAGAGGACCCAAGGGGAAGGGGAAGGGGGAAGGGAAGGGGAAGGGGGAAGGCAGGAGGGAGGGCTTTAGTGTTATTTAACTGAATCAACACAACAAACATTGACTTTCACTCCTTGTCAGACACCCAGACAGGAGCCAGATAGGTAGCAGAAAGGTGCTTGAACTCTGTGCTCGGGGAGTGTGCCGCCTACCTGGAAACCCAGAATGCATGCGCCTGTGGTCCCAGTAGGAGGACATTCTAAGTGCCTGATGAATGTGACCTGTCCACAACTGGCAGTTGCCCCAGGCCGAGCAGTCTTCACAGAGGCTGAGGGAGGGATGCAGGGGTGGGAGAGATGCCGAGGATGAGGAGCAGAGAGGGACAGGGAAGTTTCAAGCACCGGGGCCTGAGGAGGAAGGCAGGCAGAGGCTGTGCTGTGTGAGACCTTGGCAGGGTTTGGGGCCTGGACAGAGACCCTGCTCTGTGCATCCTCTGGGCACCAGTATGCAGCCTTCCTCCTCCTGCCCCAGCGCAGCACCCGAGCACAGGGAGTCAGGAGTGAGCCAGAGTGGGGAAGGAAAGCCGCACAGAGAGAGCTGGCAGCCTGGCTGGGCTCCCCTTCCTTGGCACAGGAAGGGAGGTTTGAGCCCATGTCACTGAGGTACAGGAAAACCACAGGTGCTGCCCAGGATCAGGCTCACCTGGCCTGTGGGGGGTCACAGCTTTCTGGGGGTATGTACAGTGGGCACCTGGGAGGGGGCTCCCCAGGGCAGAGGCCCAGCCTCACAGAGTCCTCCACGCCCTCTCTGCCTCCTGTTCCTCAGGCAGGGGAGTTCCTGCGCCTCTCGGAGCAGTTCAGCGACATGGGCTTCCAGCAGGACCGGATCAAGGAGGTGCTGCTGGTCCACGGCAACCGCCGTGAGCAAGCCTTGGAGGAGCTGGTAGCCTGCGCCCAGTGACCCTGGACGCACCTTGCAGGGCCCACGCATCCCTGGCAGTCCATCCTGACTGTATTATGAAGACCACATAAGAATAACAAATTGATGCCTACTCATTGTAAAAATGCAAATGATGCCAAGCGTGGGAATAAATACTGTAAAGGAGGCAAAACTTTACCCATCTTAGGATTTCAACTGGGGCTCTTTAACAAAAAGAGATTAACAAGAGAAAAATAAAAGTTTATTAATGCATGCGGCACACATCATGCCTGAGAAACTTCAATGAAAAGTAACTCAAAATAGCAGTTTAGAACTCTGGCTTATATAGCATCTTCAACAAAGAACAATAAATTTGTAGAGAAATGACAGGACAAAGGAAAACAGTTTTAGGCTTCCAAGGATGGCAGCTGTGGGAAGGTAAACATATGGGAGGGAACTAATGGAGTAAGGTTTGTTTGTAGGTTCCCCTGGTACATTTCTGGGCTGACAAGAATCTGTCTCCAGAAAAGGAGAATTTATATCCTGCCTTTAAGCAGAAAAGAGGGGAAGGGTAGAGAGAGCTTTTCCTGCATTTGCTGCTTCTTAATTGCCTTCAGCTCAAAATAATTATGTCAAAGAGGCATTTTTTGGGGTGACAGTCTGGTTTCCTTCAATACCAAAAGAATCAGCTGAAAGAGTTGAAAGTGTTTCCTTGTGGGGAGGGGCAGATGGAGTTGCATAGGCGAGGAACTGTTTTCGTATAAACTCCGTAAAATGACCTATATTTGATTCTTTAAACTATGGGCATTAGTAACTTTGAGTTTAAGAAAATTAAAACAAATAAATGATGTGCAGTTCTTTGGGTCCTATAGGTTTCTGGTCTTGGGGTGCAGAGAATATCTAACTGTGGGTCAGAAGACCTAATTCTGATTTTGGTTCTGCTGATAACTGGCTCAAGGCCTCTTTGGGCCTAAGTTTCCCTAGGATAAGTGGAGTGATTAGCCCTGACTGCTATCCATAAGAATGCCCTGGGGAGTTTGTTAAAATGTCCAAGGCCCCACTCCTGGATAATCTGATTCAGAAAGTCCAGCTTGGCAGCCCTCGGGAATCTGTTTTGTTATTATAACAAGCTCTCTGGAGATTCTTTCTTTTTCTTTTTTTAATTGATTTTTTGGTTGTTATTGTTGACCCCCTTCACCCATTTCCCCCCCTTCCATCCCCCACCTCTGGCAACCACTAATCAGTTCTTTGTATCTATGATCTTGTTTTTATTTGTTTTTTAATATCCCACATATGAGAGCTCATACAGTATTTGTCTGTCTTACTTATTTCACTTAGCATAATACCCTCAAGGCCCATCCTTGTTGTCATAAATGGCAAGATCTCATTCTTTTTTTACAATGAATAATATTCCATTGTATAGTTACACCACAGTTTCTTTATCCATGCATTCATCAATGGACACTTAGGTTGTTTCCATATCTTGGCTCTTGTAGATAGTACAGCAATGAACATGGGGATGCAGATACCTTTGCAAGTTAGTGTTTTTGTTTTCTTTAGATAATATCCAGAAGTGGAATTGCCAGATCATATGGTAGTTCTATTTTTAATTTTTTGAGGAACCGCCACACTGTTTTCCATAGTGACTGCACCAATATACATTCCCACTAACAGTTCTCAAGGGTTCCCTTTTCTCCACATCCTCACCAACACTTGCTATTTCTTGTCATTTTGATAATAGTCATTCTGACAGGTGTGAGCTGGTATCTCATTGTGGTTTTGATTTGCATTTCCCTGATGATTAGTGATACTGAGCATCTTTTCATGTACATGTTGGCCACCTGTATGTCTTATCTGGGAAAAATGTCCTTCCAGATCTGCCCATTTTTTAATCATATTGTGTGTGTTTTTTGCTGTTGAGTTGTATGAGTTCTTTATATATTTTGGATATTAGCCCCTTATCAGATATATGATTTGCAAATATTTTCTCTCATTATGTAGGTTGCTTTTTCACTTTGTTGATAGTTTCCTTTACTGTGCAGAAGCTTTTTAGTTTGTTGTAGTCCCACTTGTTTATTTTTGCTTTTGTTGCATTTGCTTTGGGTGTCAGATTCAAAAAATCATCACCAGAACCGATGTCAAGGAGCTTACTGCCTATGTTTTCTTCTAGGAGTTTCATGGTTTCACGTCTAACATTCAAGTCTTTAACTCCCTTGAGTTAATTTTTGTGTGTGGTGTGAGATAGTGGTCAAGTTTTATTCTTTTGCATGTGACTGTCCAGTTTTCCCAACACCATTTATTGAAGAGACTGGCTGTCTTTTCCCCATTGTATATTCTTGGCTCCTTGGTTGTAAATTAATTGACCACACATACGTGTGGGTTTATTTCTGGTTTCTCTATTCTGTTCCATTCATCTACGTGCCTGTTTTTAGGCCAGTATCTCTGGGGATTTTTATTCAATGTAATGGGCCCATGGCCAGTGTGTCTGATATCAGAGCCAGAGATCTGGCTTCTGCTCTCACAATCTGTGGTCCTATGTCAGTCTTTCCTCATTTGGGGATTGGGCAGGTTGGGACCAAAGTTGTCTCCAGTCACCCCAGGCCTAGCTTCTGGAGGTCCCCAGGGATTGAGGGGACAAATTGCTGGAGCTACCCATGATTCAGGCAAGCAGAGGTCAGAAGACAAGATGCTGATGCCTCTGCCTTTCTCAGCTGCCCTGAGCAATGACCTGCAGCTATTAGCACAGAACCAAAACCTCTCAGCCCCCTCCACCCAACAAACAGGGCTGGACCTGGAGTTGAGGCCTGTAAAAAACGCAAATAAAATCTTGTTTGAACATGCAGTGAGGACTTCTGGAGGCTTACACAGGCCTAAACAACAAGTTTGGGACTAGAACCCAGGTTTCCTGAGGCCCATCCAGCCCCTGGGTACTTTCCATTAAGCCTCAATGCCTGCCAACTTGAAATTACATTAAAAATATTCTTTGGCCTTGAAACTTGCTTTAAATAACTTGCAGGCAACATAAAACTATTTTAGAAATCGGCGAGATGGCATTAAGTTAGTCAAAAATAAAACTGCTCTTGGAAAAGAGTAAAATTCAAATTCAATTTCTAAGATGTAATGTTAAATCTAAAGCTATTTATGTTTTGATTAAGGTAATCTGGCCTCAGTCTGCCACCTTATTAGGTCCCCTTGTTTCGAGGCGACCAGTTGGCTGGCCTCTCCCCCACGTCACAGGGCCTTCCTCCATGTCACTCCCCCATCCTTCTCCCACCTGCCCCAAACTTTCCCATCCCTAGAAAACTATTGCTTGATTAAAAATGAGACATCAATGGGCACAGTTAGTTTAAATTATTTTTTAGGAGGTAGAATAGTGTGGTAGTTAAAGGCATGGACTCTGAATTCAGATTTGGGCTGAAACTACAGCCCTATTACAAACTATCTATGCAAGTCACATAACCTCTCTGTGCCTCAGTTTCTTATTCATAAAATATGGACACTAAAATTTCCCAGTTAGGATGATTGAACAGGAGAGTGTACCGGAAGCTTGTGACATGGCATCTAGTAGCTATTTACTTATTTATACATATTTATGCCCTGCTTTGTTCTAGAATCACTACTACCTTTACTCTGTCATCCTTCTCATTATCATTATGGTTAACAAATCTCCAGCATTTATAATCAAACTCAGAAAACCTGGGAGAAACTCTCCCCCAGTGACTGGGCCTCTTTGGTCAGCAGGGTTTAAGAAGCTGTTTGGAACAGAGGACTCTGGGAGAAAGATAGTCTCTACAGCTAACAGTAAGGGTCATTGGTGGCCCCTTGAAACAGCAGCAGATGACACACTCAGCTACCAGAAGCCAGAGTCTAAACAATGTGACCCTTGGAGAGGAAGCCAGGTGGATGGTGGAGTCAGGGGACCAGGTGGTGACCAATGCCTGGCCCAAGGAAGCAGAATGAAGTAAGTTCTCCCTGAGGCTTTGCTTTTACCTCTGTCCGCATATACTCTGTCTCCTCTTCTGTGTCCCAACCATGTTCCCTCAGAGACCCAGTGCCAGCAGGTTGAAGAAGCCCTCCTGACTCTGATGGGGAGGGTGTGGTATGTGTATGGGAGGCCCTCAGAAACTATTTCAGCCTGAAACCTCAAGTTCTTTGTGTGTTCCCTTCCCAGGGAAATGTGTGCCCTCTAACTAGCTGACCCTTCTGCCTCCTTCTTATAAGGACCTTTATGATTATATTGGGCCCATCTGGATAATCGCCCATCTCAAAATCCTAAACTTAATCACATCTGCAAAGTCCCTTTTACCATGTAAGGTAGATAACTCCAAGGATTAGGACATGGCAGTCTTTGGGGGACCATTATTCAGTCCAGCACAGGGGGCAATGCTTAACCCAAAATAATCCGTGACTAACGGTGGAATTTCAGGCAGTCACATAAGGGAGTTTTGTTGTGTTTTGCATTACTCTTTATACAAAGGACATTTCTATTTTGGAACAGAATGACAGTGGAGCAGGCCTTACCCAGGGGTCAGGGTCTGAGCCTGGGCCCTCACCAGGCTCAAGCTGACACAGCTGGCTCTTCTCCTCTCTCACCTCTACCAGGAGCCTCTGGGGCTCTTGCTTCAACTTGAGTCAACCTTCTGCAGCTGACAACATTCTCCTGGCACCGGGAGCAGTGCCAGCTGAGGGGCTGCCAGAGCCTCCTCTTGGCCCTGACCCTTCCATTCTGGAGATAGTGGGGTAGGACGCACCCTCAGGTCACAGCTGGCCTCCAAGGATCACGTGGAGGTGTCAGGAGCTTCCTCTTCCCGGACCCTCCTCCCCTCTCAGCCTCCTTCCTTCCACACTCCCTCCCTGCCCCCTCCCCATCCTGCCCTGTCCTCCTATCTTATCTGGTGATTAGAGAGGTGATTGTGGGCCCCTGCAGAGAAACACGCTTTTCCTTTTAAAAGAGGATTCAGGGAGACAGCAATGCTTACCTCATGAACAGTGGCTCATAAATGATAAGGTTTGGCCGAGTAAAAAGCCTGCCAAGGGATGGGGTGGCACTCCCAGTTTTCACCTTATTTCACCATCCATTCTGTCTCTTTTTAGACTCACTTCAAGGAGGATTTGGGGCTTTTGGGAGCTCTGGAAAGAGTCTTTCCTAATGAGATTGGGGGAGGCTTCCAGAGCCCCTCCCTCAGGACAGGGCCTCCTGGGCACACCTCCCCTCACCCTCTGACCCCAAGGGTGAGGGCTTTGTTCCCAGACATGCTGGGCTCAGAGGAACCCTTAAACAACCAGGAATCTCCTAGAAACTCCCTCTCTCTCTTATACCCACACACACACTGCCCTCAGGAGGAGTGAAGCCCCTGTCACAGGCATTCTCTGGAGCAGTTGTGGAGGTGTGTGCCTTCATGCCGGGGACGAAGTGATCCTGAATGAGGTAAGAACTGATCGCTCAGCTCTACTCAAAGGCAGGTCCCACTCAAGCACCAAATCCTTTGTTAAGCCCCTGCTCAGCTGTGCACTGGTCTCCCTGAGAAGGCGCTGTCCCTGTATTCCAGGTGTTACAGCCCAGCTGATGAGCTAAAACTACCACCAAACAACCACTCACTTACTAATCTTCCAGCCAATACAGCTTTACTGGGTGCCAGCTGGGTGCCAAGCCCTGCTGGGCCACGAGTGCAGGGAAGTGGGAAGAAGAATGAGAAATGGCCTGTCCTAGGGTGGGCGGCTTCCCGGTGCTCGGCTGGGCGGTGTAGGGCAGCGTGGCAACTGGCAGCAGGTCAGAGCCTGTGCTGCTGATGCAGGGAAGGCAGAAGGACAGGCGGGCTTTGGCCCAGCGAGGACCTCTGGAGGGGGTACTTTTCCACCTCCTCCGGTGGAGCTGGGTCCTAGCCTGCTGGCTCCACTCCTGGCCCAGCAGTGGGGCACCCACCCCCACGCCAACCTCCCCCTCTGCTGGTGGGTGGCTCTGCCTCCTGCCCATTCTCCTCCTAAACCTGTCCTTATAAGGCCACCCACTCAGGAGACGTGTGTTCTGTGTCCTCTGGGAAGTTGCCCATGCAACGTCATCTGCTGTTTTATTGCTCGAGATTTTTAACCTATGATTTTATTTATTTATTTATTTATTGTCGTTAAGAAAATGTTTCCAGGCTGAACAGAGACATTCACTGGGTGCTGGGTGAGAGTGGAAGGATGGAAGCCAGGGGGCTGGGGAACCAGGGACCCAGGACAGGCCATCCCAGGGCATGGCTTAATCACAGACTCTGAAACCCTCAGCAGCCAAGCGATGTCATGAACCTCCGCCGACCCTGTGCTGGGCACACGGAAGAGATGGGGGGTGACGGGGAGAGGATCAGGGGCTCCGCCATGGGGACAGACAGCTCCTAAGCCACCACTGCTGGTGCAGGGAGGGCAGTCTCCAGGCAGAGGTGAGCCCCCACCCACAGGAGCTTGAGCCAGGCTGAGAGATGAACCTCAGGCTGGCACGAGGTGTCGTCCAGGAGGGGGCACAACTGAGCTGGGTCTTGCAGGATGGGCAGGGGTTCTTCACATAGAGAAGGAGAGGAAGGGCATTCCAGGCCTCTGTCACCCAGGCATGAGACCACCTGGGGTGGGAGGGAAGTGGTGAGCTCCTCAGTGTGCCTGGAGGGTTGTGGCTGGGCCTTGAGGAGTTTGGATTTGATGCTGCAGCCAGCGAGCTACAGAGTTGACACAGTGGTGCCAACATGGGGGATGGAAGGGAGACCATAGTGAGCACTGCTGTTTTCTGGCCACCCAGCTAGGAGCCATTCTCGCTTTTTTTTGTTGAGAACTTGGCAGAGTTTATTGATTTAGAAAGCAAACTTGGATAAACTTTTGGTTAGCCCCTCCCTTATTTTTAGATGATACCCAGTGAACCTGGAGGAATTACCTCCCCCAGCTGTGGGTCATCTTGTCAAAGTGCCCTGTCCTCTCCTGACCAGGGGGTGGGCACATGTCACCTGCACAGGGCCAGGCCAACTCTGGCGTGTCACCTTGGAACCTTGAGCACACTCATTCTGTCCTTTCTCAGCCAGTGCTCTGACCTTCCCTGGGAGCCTGGAGCTACCCAACGTCCTTCCACTAGAATTCTGTTCTCCTTAACTTAGCCAAAGTTGGTTTCTCTTGCTGACAACCAAAGCACCCTGCTGGATGCAATGAGAATATGAGTAAAGCCAGTGCCAAATGGGGCAGAGGGTGTCCTGTCACCCCTCGAATCTAGAGAAAAGTCTAAGACTGTAAAGCAGGATGAGGGAAATATGGGCCGAGGCATGGGCAGCCAGGAGGCTTGGAGGTCCTGGGTCTCACCAAGGGGCTTATATCCATCAGAGACACCTTGTGGTCCTGTAACTGCTGGAGGGGCACCTCCATCATTCCATGTGAAGCCCTGGGGGTGGGGACCGAACCTGCTTTGTCTCTCTGCCCCCATGCCTGGCGCAGCTTGTGGTAGAGGAGGTGCTCTGAGTGTTTGCAGAAGGAAGAGGGAGGAAGGTAGGGAAGGAGGGAAACCATGAAAGTTAGCCCTCTGGGGAGTGGCCATGACGAAGGTAACTGGCTTCCATAGAGGTTTCACTGAATTGCCAGGTGAAAGACTCACCAGAAAGTATTAAGGGAAGCTCTGGGTACTTGGGATGACACTATCAGCACAGTGGTTTCAGGGGACAAAGGCAGCCGGTCCCCATTCCTTAGTGCCCAGCCCCTCAGAGCCTGGAGGGACCACGTGGCTGGGACCAGAGTGAGTAAGGCATCCTTGTGGCTGCTGGGAGGGTGCCGGTGCTAATCTGCACGAGGCCCCTAGAGCTCCGTGGAAGGGACAGAGGTCCAAGTTGGCTCATGATCCCTGTGATGTGCTCCTTTGGGGGAGCACATGGCCCCTTTTTGATGGCAGCAGGGCTGGACAGAAACAAGCATGGGTCACTGTCCCTGAGCAGGCTGGAAGCAGTGACCATGCTCTCTGTGGTGGACCAGGCTGAGCTTTGAGGAGAGGTGTGGGCACTGCTGGTTAAGAAGGTGACCAGCCCTGTCTCTGTGATGAGCAGCTTTGCTCTGCCCACCCCGATGCCAGGCTACGTGGGGGCAGGTGGCCAAGGAAATGGCTGAGTGATAGTTGTTCTCGGGGTTCAAGGTAGGTCACTGCTGCTGAAGCTAAGAGAAGTATTTTGAGCTCCCCAAGGGTTCAGTGCCTTCGGGTACAGGGGCTGGGGCCCAGGGATCACAGGGATGACACCGTCTCAGTGTCTGGCGAGAGGACTCACATGCCTGTCCTTCCACCCCACCAGGCCTATGACCCTAAGACAGTGCAGGGTCCCGGGGTTACACTCTGGAGATGATGGCCAACCAGGAAGAATGGTGAAAGATGCTTTCAAGGCCAAAGGCCCTCTTTGAGGTTCCCAACCACACCATGTAGACATTATTTGCCTTCTCCATCTGAAGCCAGAACGACTGCTACTGGCAAGATAACCCACTGACCTCGCCTGAGGGTGGAAAGTTTTCTGGGGTTTACTGACACTTGCTGTGGGCCTGGTACTATCCTAAGCTCCTTCTGTGTACTAGCTCGCTCACCTCCCAACAGTCTTCATTGACAGATGCCACCTGAGGCTCAGAGAGGTTAAGAACTGCCCAAGGTCACCTGGTCAGAAAGTGCTAGAACTGAGTTAGAATCCAGAAGGTCTGAGCTAGAAGCTGGAGCACTGGGTTCCCCTCACCACGGGCCTGCAGACACATCCCCTCACTTGACCACCAGTGAACATGTGCACACGTCCCCTCTCTTGACCACACAGCGAATGTGTGCACCAAAGGCTATCATCTTCAGTGACAGATGCAAAGTGGGGCTCAGAGAGGTAAAGCATCGGGCATGACGTCACCCAGCAAATGGGTGGCAGGGCTGGGCCTGGAATAAATGTCTCTAGGGCTCCCTGCTGTCCCCCTCAGGACCCCTTGGTTAAACCTAGTAAAGGTCAGGTCTGATCAGGACAGTGGAGAACCAGGCCCTGCCTAGTGGCCAGGGCTGCAGACCTGCCTGGTCCCTCACTTGGGAGGGGGCAGCAGAAGCTGTGCTCCCTGGAGCTCATGCATTTAGTTGTTTCATTCCCAGCCATTCCTCCAAGAGCTTCTAAAGGTCACTTTTTTCCCCCTCAAATTCAAGTGGCTTGGGAAGCAAGGCCGTAGCTTCCGGTCACTGAGGCACCACCCCTTCTGGTAAGACGTTTCTCTCGTTCCCATCACTGTGTAATCAGGCCAAGATACTGAGATGGACATTTTCCAGTACAGGCATATCTCAGAGATATTGTGGGTTTGGTTCCAGACCACTTCAATAAAGCAAATAATACAATAAAGCGAGTCACACAAATTTTTTGGTTTCCCAGTGCGTGTAAAAGTTATGTTTACACTATATTGTATTCTACTGGGTTGGCCAAAAAGTCTGTTTGGGTTTTTCCATAAAATGTTATGTTAATGGAAAATAACATAAAAACTAATGTTATCCATTGAGTTCACAGTCTTATATGAGCGCAGTTCATGGCACCCCCAAACAATTACAACAGTAACATCTGATCACTGATCACCATAATAAATATAATAATAATGAAAACGTTTGAAATACTGTGAGAATTACCAAAATGGGACACAGAGACACAAAGTAAGTAAGTGCTGTTGGAAAAATGGCGTGACACGTGCTCAACGCAGGGTTGCCACTAACTTTCAATTTGTAAAAAAAAAAGCAACATCTGCGAAGCATGATAAAGCGAAGTGCAGTAACGCGAGGTAAGCCTGTATCCTTTGCTGTAGCAAACCAAGTGACTCGGTGACATGCCCAGAGAGACGAGAGCCAGAGGGAACAGGGCACGGATCATGGCAGGAAAGAGATGGCAAGTCAGATCACGTCCTTAGAGGAGACTTGAAGAAAGAGGCTGTTTGCCAAGGGCGGAGGCTACTACTATAGGGATAGTGCCGGGCTGGCAACAGTGGGGCTCTCACCATCCCCAGGCCTGCAAGGGGAGGGGAGAGGTGGTCACCACAACCTGGAGACTGAGAGGGCTGCACGGGAAGGGCTACCTGACAGGAGCTGTGACTCTGGTCACTGGAGGAAAAAAAGTCAGTGTGAGGCAGCCTGGCAAGGAGGGAACCATCAACGAAGTCCCTGGACCTCCCACTGCCCCCTACCCCTGTCTTCTTCAGGTACCCCCATGGGGGGCCAAAATCAAGAGAGCCGGTGATATAACCCAAAGGGCAGCCTCCTGGGGTGGGAGGCAGGAGGAAGGGGGAGTGGATCTAGAGGGGCAGGCAGGGCGGGCGAGGGGCCTGGTATTGGAATTCGAGAAGCACGATATCCATCTTCCATAGTCTCCACCTCAAACCCTTGCTATGGCTCCCTTTTCCTACAGAACAGGCCCACATTCTTAGCCTGGCGTTCAAGGCTCTTCACACTCAGGCTCCAACCTCCCTCCCTCCTGGGAGAGCTACAGGGGCTTCCTGTGGTCTACCTGCACAACAACTCTGTACGGTAAGCCTTATCATCCTCAACATTTTTTTTTTTTTTTTTTTGCGGTACGCGGGCCTCTCACTGCTGTGGCCTCTCCCGTTGCGGAGCACAGGCTATGGACGCGCAGGCTCAGCGGCCATGGCTCACGGGCCCAGCCGCTCTGCGGCATGTGGGATCTTCCCGGACTGGGGCATGAACCCGCGTCCCCTGCATCGGCAGGAGGACTCTCAACCACTGCGCCACCAGGGAAGCCCATCCTCAACATTTTATAAAGAAACCGAGTTTGCCCAAGATGACACAGCTGGCAAGTGATGGAGCTGGAATATGAACCCAGGTCTCCTGATGCCAAAGCCAATGCTTACCTGTTCTGCCATCCTGCTTCCTCACTGAGTGATAAATGCGTGGATTGCAGGGCCATGTTTGGCTCATCCCACCCATGCCTGTCTCACAGAAGGGGTCTCAATAAGGGGTGAGGAGGGGGGAGGGAGGAGAAAGGAATATGGATGGTGAGCATAACCTGTGCTAGCCTCTAGGTCATATTTGACTCTCATAACCATCCTCTGGGACAAGAATTACCCTCCCTGTCTAGAGTCGAGACACCTTAATATCAGAAAGGTGAAGAGACTTTCCCATGGTCAGAAGGCAGAGTCTCAGCACCTTGTTTCCACCCCAACCCAACGCTCGCCCCCTCTCAGAGCCCCTGAAATTCCCTCTGCTAATCAGGACTGTGGGGCTAGGCCCATCCATGGAGGCCCCAGTGAGAATGAAAATATGTTACTGGAAAGAAAAGCATAGTGGGCCAAAGTCATAAGGCCAACCTTAGAGTTGTCAAAATTGTGAGTGTGTGTGTGCGTGTGTGTGTGTGTGTGTGTGTGTGTGTGTGTGATGTGAAGAGCCCAGGTGCCCAAATACCACCATTAGAGACCAAGTCTTTTGTCTCTATCTGCTGAATGAAAGCAGAGTGCTGAATTAATGTGATGCAAGAGGGGTGATATTTACTGGAAAAAGTAAGGATGGAGGTCTGGAATCGGAGAGGGAAGGCCTGATGGGTCATTTTGGGGAATCTTACTCATGGGTGTCCTGGAAGGCAACACAAGAGATGCAGCATGGTGTGATGGGAAGAGGATTCTACAGATGTGGGTTTTAGCTCAGAGTGGTCCACTGCATTGCTGTGTGGCTCCAGGCAAGTTATTTGCCCCGCCCCCTGCCAACTTCCCTTTCCTCCCTGTAAAAAGAGAGGGGTTAGATGAGATGCTTATATCCTGCTCCAAGACCCTGCAGCCCTACAAAAGGACCCCTTTACCTTTTGTTAGTTGCTAAGGTGCCAGAGAGAGAGGCTCCCCACTTCAGCTGGGGCAGAATCACGAGGGTTGCAGAGGACACTGCTGGGATGAGTCCTGGGAGACCCCCCTCCATGGCGGTCCCATATTCCACGGCCACAATGGGCCTGCTCAGAGGTGGCCTGTCTGCCGACAGCTGTGTCTCCCACCAGCACAGTTAAACTTGCCACTGTTCCTGGGAAGTGACAGCAACTTGAAGAAAAGCAATTAGGATGAAAAAGAGGCCCAGCTGCTTGGGGCCAAAGGAAAATAAACAGACCAGCCCTGTGTGTATTCCACCTCCAAGAGGAGCAATTCTTCATAGGATGATTAGCACTTCCAATTCCCGTCTCCTCCCCTCCACTGGAGCCGGAGAAGTGGCCTCTGAGCTGCTGCTGTTCTGAGATCCCACTCTTCCCACGGTATGCTGTGCACCCCACAGCTCATCACCCTCTCATGAAGGTCTCCCCTAGTCACCCGCCCACCCCAGCCCCTGCCAGAAATGATACCCCTCTCCTCTGAAATCCGACAGCCTCTTTCTATGGGTTTTTCCTTTGATTGATTGACCATGTGATTAATTCATTTATTCTTTTGACATCCATTGAGCACCATTAATTCATTCAAAATTTATTAAGCCCCTACTATGTTCTGTTCACTGTCCTGGTGATACAGCAGTGAACAAACAGACACAAATCTCTGCCCTCATGGAGCTCAACTTTAGTAGAAGGAAACACACACTAAACAAGTAAAAATAGAGCATAGGGGATGGTGCTAGATGCTATGGAGAGAAATAAAACAGGAAAAGAAGTAGGGAATGCAGAGAAGGGGGAGGTAGATTTTATGTAGGGTGGTCAGGAAAGGCCTCAGAATGAAAGTGACATTTGGGCAAAGGCCCATAGGAGGTGGGGAGTGAGCCAGGCAGCTAAGGGAGGGAGGTGTGCCCAGCAGAGGGACACGGTGCAAAGGGAGGGAGGTGTGCCCAGCAGAGGGACACGGTACAGAGGGAGGGAGGTGTGCCCAGCAGAGGGACACGGTACAGAGGGAGGGAGGTGTGCCCAGCAGAGGGACACGGTACAGAGGGAGGGAGGTGTGCCCAGCAGAGGGACACAGTGCAAAGGCCCTGAGGTGGGAGCATGCTCGGGGTACTTGAAGAAGAGCAATGAAGCCAGGGGGAGAGTAGTGATAGATAAAGTCAGGGAGGAAATGGGCAGGGGATCCTGAAAGGACTTGGGCTTTCACTCAAGGGAGTTGAGGAGCACCCAGGGGTCTGAGCAGAAAAGCAACAGGGTCTGGCTGGCGTATCATCAGGTTGACTCTGCCCACGTGAGCAGGCCGAAGAGAGGCCAGCAGGGAAGCAGGCCCTGGGTAGAGTGTGGGAAGGGCTGGTGTCTCCTTCTGCCTCTGTCAGGCAGGCTATGTAAGCAAACCAGGATAATTCCCAGGGAGAGGAAAGCTTGGGGTGCAGGGCCTCCAGAGTCAGGGTGAAGGAGAAAGTTTGTAGAAGACTGGAGAGAACTCCAGAGAGTGGGGCTGCAGGGCTGTCATGGAGGTTCAGGAAGATGCTCCTTGCTGCATTAAGCCGTGTGTGTGTGTGTGTGTGTGTGTGTGTGTGTGTGTGTGTGTAGATCTCTCTGGAAGGACAAACTTCTTAGAGTGTCCCTCTGGGCAGGCACAGAGAGATTTCAAACCCAGCCTTCTGGGCTTAGTAACCTCAAAGTATCTCTGTAATTTGCCCTCTTGAAGCTGCCTCACATCTCCAAACACCTTCATGCAGTGGTCAAGTCTGGATGCCAGGGTATGAGAGACTGAGAATCCCAAGTCCTGGTCCCAGGTCCTTGCTCTTCCACTTGACTGGCTGTGTGACTCTGGGTGACTCATTTCAGCTTTCTGCTGATTTCCTCACCTGCAAACCAGACATGGTAACCATCCTTGCCGAGGGTGGCAGGCTATAGGAAGAAACAGTGCAGCCTGACCTGTGAGGCCAGAGGGTAAGGTGTGCTGGATTGTGAAAACCTCCCCACACTGTGAGAGGGAGGGAGTATCTGTCAAAATGCAGATACCCGCCAGGGCCTTCAGTCAACACCCTCGTGAAGGGGGCCATTCCTCTACCAGCTAGATCCTAAGGTAAGAGAACCCAGGACAGTTAATTTTCCTATCTCAGGAGGAGGAGGGAAAGGGCTGAGTCCAGGGGGGCAGATGAACCCCAAGAAGAAGAGGCACAGAGAGAAGGGTAACAGGGAGGGGAGTGTAAAGGAGACCGGCAGAACTACCCTGTCCGTCCCAGGATGTCAGTCAAGCAGGGAGGCAGCGACAGAAAACAGCACATGGCCCTGGGTTCAAAGCTGGGCTCTGCCACTTCCTACCTGTGCCTCTTCTAGTCACCCACGACCTTTGGGTGTTTGGGGTTTTCTTTCCCTTTATCTTTAAGAAGGGAGTGGGAATGTTGCCAAGCTGCCAACGACTTAAAATTCTTACAAAGCTTAAATAAGTCCACCGTGGGAACGTTCTCTGTGAACACTGTGTTCTTATTACACATAAAAGGCATCTCAGAAAGGGTTGGTCTAGAGCTAAGGACGACCGAACGCTGGAGCCAGCAGGCCTGTCTGGGCTGGTCCACGCAGCCAGCTCTAAAAGCCGACAAACAAAGCTCTGTGGGTTGAGAGAGCAGATGAGCTAATGGATCTCAAGACTGCAAGTGCGCTTAGCACTGATGAGGAGTGAGCAAGGACAATGGTCTGTGCTGTTAAGAAGAATTACCTGTAACTTAAAAATAGGCAAAAGGAGGACTGCACGTCCTTTCAGTGTCATTCTGGGGCAGGGTTGAAGCACTAAGAGTTATTTAATTCTCTAGGAGACTGTGCCTTTGTTCTACTATTTACTATTGATTAGGGTCCTGACATTGTAAAGTTACATGCTAACGTAGCTGCATGTACAAGTATGTATGTGCATGTATGTGAAGATGAAAAGGAATTTAGTCCAGTAGAGAACCACAAAAGTTATGGTTTTATTCCCTGTAAGACACCAACCGGCTTTACCTCTATCTTGGCAAACTTATTTCAGTATATCTTTTCCAACAAAGTATACAGATCTCTTGTCTCTCAAATGTGCCTTTGAACCAGCCTTACCATTCTTTTGGTTCCCTTATTAATGAGTTAGATAAATCTTTGACATGTGAATAAAATTACATATTGATAGAACAAAAAAGTGAGGGGCTCTGTGGCATGGGCCAGTCACTTGACCTCTGAACCTCACACATCTCATCAGTTGGGAGAAGGTACCTAAGTCCCATGACTGAGGTAGGGCTGGAGTGGGGAGATGGATGTGAAAGTACTTTGCACATAATTCACAGGATGCAAAAGTCAGAATTTATTATTGTGACTCATCAGATTAGATTAATCCAGGCCTAAAAGGTCCCAGGCTTCTGAGGGCAGCATTCTCCAGGGCTTGGAATAGGAACATAGGTCAGAGGAAAAGGCAATAAGGGGCAGCCCAGACGCTAGGCTCCATGCCCAGGAGGTGCCAGGCTGATGCTTCATTCTCCATTTGTGATGAGGCCAGGATTTCCCACGGCCCTTGGGTCTTGGAGGATGGAGACCACTTAGGACCACTCGGAGAAGTCTGCCCAGAGGCTTGGAGAGTCTGGAGGACTGAGCTGGGCATCCGACCAGAAACCAGGGTCAGGGTACTCTAGAGGCGAGATAAGAGTCCTCATCTAACACCAGAGGTCAGCACCAGAGGTCAGCAGCAGGTCCCTAACTAGTGATCTCTACAGCCTGATGTCTTTCAGGACCTCATGTTTTGTTTCTAAAACGATTTATTTTATTTATTTATTTGTTGGCTATGTTGGGTCTCCGTTGCTGTGCATGGGCTTTTGCGGCAAGTGGGGGCTTCTCTTGTTGCGGAGCGCGGGCCCTAGAGTGTGCAGGCTTCAGTAGTTGCGGTGCATGGGCTCAGTAGTTGTGGCACACGGGCTTAGTTGCTCCACGGCATGTGGGATCTTCCTGGACCAGGGATCGAACCTATGTCCCCTGCGTTGGCAGGTGAATTTGTAACCACTGCACCAGCAGAGAAGTCCCAGGACCTCATGTTTTTCTTCTTTTAAAAAAATTTTTATTGAAGTATAGTTGATTTACAATGTGTTAATTTCTGCTGTACAGCAAAGCGACTCATACATATACATATATATATTCTTTGCCATTATGGTTTATCACAGGATATTGAATATAGTTCCCTGTGGTATACAGTAGGACCTTGTTGTTTATCCATCCTGTATATAATAGTTTGCATCTACTAATCCCAAACTCCCTATCCTTCCCTCCCTGACCCCTCCTCTCCCTTGGCAACCACAAGTCTGTTCTTTATGTCTGTGAGTCTGTTTCTGTTGCGTAGCCATGTGTTTTTGTAGGACCTCATCATTTTATTCTGTAGGTGGGAAAGTGTCCCAGCTCAGCTGACAGCACAAAAGGATCTCTGCTCTTGCTATCTGCATATGTGCACGGCTGCACACATGTGCACATACACACATGGAAAAGGACGTCAGCCAGGGGTCCAATGAGCAATGCACGCAGCCATCGTCGGGAAAAGCCAACCCTGCACAGAGAAGGTAGGCACAGAGCCAACAGAGAGAGAGGAAGAGGAATGGCATTCCAGGTCCAGGGAATGGCAAGAGTGGAGGCTAGGATTAACCTGTAGAATGTAGAGGAAGGGGTACAGGTGAGGAAGATGAGGCAGTTAGACCTGCCCCAAATTGGGCTCATACCTTGAGTAACCTGAAGTCATGGAAATTAATAGTCTACTGCCCTGGAGTGATGACAAAAAGGGCAGTGGATAAGGGACTTCCAACTGGGTTCTCCCCTGCGGGCCCACAATCCCATTAGAGGGTATGGGGAACCCTTTTTCCCTCACAGGTCTCACTCCAGGTTCAGCTCAGTTTCTGCCTCTACAAGGCAGTGCAGCCTCACTGCCTCCCCAAAGGCCTCCATCTACAGCTGCTCTGCCTTAAAGGCAGGGCTCGCAGACTCTTCCCACCTGCTCCAGCTTTCCCTGTCTCTCCTCTTCCGAGTCTCCCCATTTAGCAGCTAATTATCGTGCCTGTCTTCTTCATACAGTTTGTTTACTACCCTTCTGCCTGGAGTAACATATTTTTCCTCTCCCTGTTTTCCCTTTGCCCTGATTTCTTCAGGACTTTATTATATTGCAGGGTTTGGGTTTTTTTGTTTGTTTTTGCCTGTTGCCTTCAGCCCTATGTGGATCAAGACAAATGTGTGTAAACTTTTTGTTGTCCTTGGCTAGACTCTAAGCTTTATGGACCCCTGTCTGTCAACTACAGTCACATTAGGCGCAGCACCCTGCTGAGCACACAGTAGGTGCTTAATTCTTGCCTGACTGGCAGTTTGATTAACATCACTGAACCCACTCCCAGCTGGTGCTCAATTACTGGCCCATTCACACACGAGCCTGGATTATTGAAATCCTACACCCCATCCCTTCCACTGACATTGTGACCCACCAGCTCTCAAGACAGCCCAAGTAATTTGAGGGTTGAGATCCCAGAGTCGTTGCTTCCTGAGATTCCTGGACATGTTCACACCACCAGAAGGCAGAAGGCACAAGGCTCCTGACATCTCACCTGGGGCAGGTAGAGAGAAGTTCCCAGCAGCTCCTAAGGCCAGTCTCATAGGCTCAGCCATGGCTCAGAGAAGACTCTGGGCATCCCCTCCTAAAGCCCAGCCCAGGGGTCACAGTTCTGGCGTCGTGGAGGCCACCTGCCCCCCAGGAGGCAGCCTGAGGAGAACGGTCTGCAAGGAGCCGGGCCGTGGGAAGCCGGCCTTCTCCCTGAGCAGCCGCCAGGTGCCGCCCTCAATGGCATAGAGCAGCGTAAACATGCGGTTGACCGTATAGACGGTGTCGCCGCGCACCACGGCTGTGAAAAGCGCGCCCTTGCTGTTGACAAACTGCCCGGGCAACGCCGTCCACTGGCCCGTGGCCAGGTTGAGGCAGTCGATGGCGCAGTGCAGGAAGTCATCCTTAGGTCCGTTGCGCACCACGTAGAGACTATCGCGGTGGGCCACCATGCAGTGGCCATAGCTCTGAGGGCGCCGCAGCTCGGCCACGGGCAGCCACGCGTCTGCCCTCACCGTGTACTCCACCACGGTAGTGGTTTCGGCTGGCCGCCACAGACACACGAAGAGGCGGCCGCGGGCTTGGGCGCAGGGCACGCCGGCAGCTGGCTGCGGCAGGTTGGCTGCAAAGCTCCAGCAGCCCGCGGCCGGGTCGTAGCGCTCCACGGAGCTCATGGCCATCCTCTGGAATTCGCCCCCGATAGCATAGAGGTGGCCGTCAAAGCCGGCCAGCGCCGTGTCATAGCGCGGCTGGTGGGGGCTGGGGAACTCGCGCCACGTGCCGCCGTCGGGGTCGTAGCAGAAGCCCAGTTCCACCACCTCCTTGTTGGGACCCCGCACGCCCCCAACGATGTAGAGCTTGTTGCCCAGCGTAGCCACGCCGGCCAGCAGCGTGCTGGCCTCCAGGGGCAGCGCGGCCAGCGTGCGCCACGCGTCCTCTTCTTCGTCCAGGTAGCACACGGTCCGCGATGCGTCCTCCAAAAAGCCGGGCGCCGGCGCGTGCGTGCTGACGGCCACGTAGCTGCTGGGTCGCAGCGCCGCCACGTAGGCACGAGTCTCGGGCAGCGCCAGCTCGGCCGTTAGCTCGCGGGCGCCGTCGCGGATGAAGAGCGCGGCGCTGTGGAAGACGTCGTGCAGGCCGAAGGCAGCGGCGGCGTCGCACAGCAGCGCGCAGTTGTCCGACGTGAGGCTGTGCTCCAGAAAGCGCGCCAACGCCGGCGTCTGCAGGAAGGCGGCGCACTCCACGGCTTGCAGCAGCTCGTCGGGGGCCGCCAGCGCCGGCCTTTCGCCGCGCAGCACCCGCAGCGTGGTGCGGAAGCCTTCCGGGCTCAGAGCGCCCAGGCGCACCTCGGCCGCGCGCGCCTCCCTCATGCCCGAGCGGAAGAGGCCGCGGAAGAAGCCGCAGTGCTCCACCAGCAGTGCCCGGTCGGCCTGGAAGAGCTGGCTGCCCACCCACACCTGCATCAGGGCCCCAGGGCCCTGTGGCATGGCGGGCCCAGGCGCGGAGGCCGCCTCTGGGGGCCTGGATGCAGTGGTCACCGACTCCGGGGCTCCCCCGTACCGGCAAAAACTTACCCGGGGCATATAAATATCTTCCTGGCTAAAGATAGTACGGCTCATGTCATGTGGTGGCCAGCGGGCTGGATGGCCGAGGGCCCGGAGGGCATCTGGAGACCTGCCGGGTCACTCACTTCCGTAAAAAAAATAGTAATAATGGTGACCATATACTGGGCACCTACTGCATTCAGGGCACTGTGAGGGCAGTTTACAAAATATCCCATTTAACCACTAAAGCAGCTGTAAGCCCTCGTGCAGGTAACCTAACTCTGACCCTCTGTTTCTTCAAAATGGGGCCAGTAATAACACCTATTTCACGGTATTTCGACAGTATCTGTACAGTGTTCGGAATGAGGCTCAGAGAATTTACATCACTTGTTCAAGATCATTCAGCTGGGAAAGAGCAAGGACGGGATGAATACCTAGCTCACGCCTTCGATTGGTGGGGCAGGGGTACTTGGGTGCCGGAGGGAGAGGCAGAGGTGGAGCACGTAGAGTGGGCCAGGCTGGGGTCCAGAGTAGGTTTTCTTTTGGCTTGGGCCTCTGCCCCTGACTCTGGGCTAGACCAATCTCTCTCTCTCTTTTTTTTAAATGGTTATTTAGTTTTATTTATTTGTGGCTGCGTCGGGTCTTCGTTGCTGCGCACGGGCTTTTCTCTAGTTGCGGCGAGCGGGGGGCTACTCTTTGTTGCGGCGCGCGGGCTTCTCATTGTGGTGGCTTCTCTTGTTGCAGAGCACGGGCTCTAGGCACATGGGCTTCAGTAGTTGTGGCTCGTGGGCTCTAGAGCGCAGGCTCAGCAGTTATGGTTCACGGGCTTAGTTGCTCCGCAGCATGTGGGACCTCCCCGGACCAGGGCTTGAACCCGCGTCTCCTGCACTGGCAGGCGGATTCTTAACCACTGCGCCACCATGGAAGCCCCTAGACCAATCTCTTTTTGAGCCTCGATTTCCTTCTCTGTAAAAATGGGTGGGTAACAGGTGAACGTTCAGTAAGTCCCTGAATGTGGAAGTATTCCGTGACTCGGGATGGGTGTGGGAAGCTGGTGTCTGTTCCCCTCTTGCTACTCCCCACTCGTCCATTGCTGTATAGCTCAGATCTTGGGAAAAGGTAAGTGGGGCTGCTGAGGGGACTATATGTCTGTGGATGGGAAGGAGACAGGCTTCTTGAAATAATATTTAATACTTAAATTGCAGGCATTTTGTGAGCACTTGAACGTCTATAATCCTCGCAGCAATCAGGTGAGAAAATAACTATTATTTCCCCTCGTTTGATAGATATTATCCATTTATTGCTTACAGCATGCATAAGTCAGATATTATTAAATTCACAGATGAGGAGACTGAGTCACCAAGAGGTTCACTCACATGCCCGAGATGACATGGCCAGAGAGCAGCAAAGCTAGGACTGGAGTGCAGCCAGTCTGACCCCAGAGCCTGCGTCTCTAACCGTTGTGTTCTGCTTCCTCCCTGTGCTACAGATGCTGGGCAGTCACTTTGTGCCAGGAGGTCACAGTTGGAAGGAATTTCAGTCTCCTCTGGTTCAACCCCTTCACTTACAGTAGAGGATCAGACAAGGAATTGTCCAGGGTCTGGAAGCAGACAGCCCCAGGCCTCCTGCTGCCCACCTTGCCCAGAACTTTCCTGGGTGACCACCTAAGACTCCGGGTTCCAAAATGTCAGCCGGAAGGGAGCTTGGTGATTATCTTCTCCTGCTACCTTGTTCTACAGGTGGGTTAACTGAGGCCCAGCCCTGTGTAGGATGTATCTGCCTTTCAGGATATGTTCAGCAGCAGGTCTTCTTCAGGAGGGATGGGGTAGCTTAGCGGCTCACAGTGATCAAGCTGTACTTGGGAAGGGAGCAGGGGACCTTCCTTTCCCCCAAGACACACGCATGCACAGATCCTCAAGTATGAATCTGCAGACCCAACACGGGTGTGCCTTTCTTGCCGGGGACTCCCACCCAGTTCACCCCATTAAAGCAGGGCTGGGATGTGGGGACCACTTGTGTGAGCCTGGGAAGCCAGAAGCCTGGAGGCGGCAGCCAGAAATATGCAAGACTCTGCCCCAGAGACCAGACAGGAAGAGGAGGAAGAGATAGAGGGGGTGGGCAGGAGTCCCCACGGATACTATCCCAGGCCCTCTGCCAGCTTTCCTCCTTCCCTGAGGCTAGACGTTGGCTGAAAGCATGACAGCCCCTCCTTGGAGGAAAGTGGGCTCTGCAGTGCCCAGTCCTGACTCTGTCCTTGCTAGTGGCAAGGAGAGTGTCTGACTCTTCTCATTTCACAGATGAGGAAAGGGAGGCCTAGAGATGGAATGGGCTTTGCCTTGGTTATGAATGAAGATGTGGGATGGATTGAACCCCGTCCACTTGACCCCAGGCCCCAGCCCAGCTGCCTCTCCTCACCTGCATCAGCCTTTTCTTCAGGAAGGGAAGCAGCTGCCTCCTGCCAGGCTCAAACGAAGGGGCGGGTGGGGAAGGGGCTGACCCCCAGGGGGCCACAGTTCCCTCCCCAGATGGCCTGTTCCTGGCACCTAGTAACTGGTAGACAAACAGAACCACTGCCTGCACCTCTCCTGAGAGCAGGAGTGGGAAGGAGCACGAACCCCCTACTGGCTGAAGTTCCCTCCCAGTCCCAGTTTTTCACAAGTCCATCCCTGATTTCAGTGGGTTGGAGGGCTAGTGCACACACCCGGTTCCCACCCTCAGCAGCCAGGAAGTGGGGAGGGGGTCATCCTAGGTGGGGGGTCATGACTCTGAGGCTGAGTCCAGGATCAGCACTTTGGCCCTGTGCCCAACGCCCCAGTGGGGTGTTTTCTGCAGCTGGTGAGAGTTTCCTCCACCCGGACAACAAATGTCCCTCTGGGACTTGGAGAGGACAAGGAAACTGTCATGGCTGTGGGCAGCCCACGGAGTTCCCAGGCTCTGCCCAACCCCACACCAACCTCCCTCTCTACTTAGCAAGGTTGAGGGTGGAGGCAAGGAAAGGGGCTCTGTGTCAGACCCTGAGCCTTTCTAGAGCACACGCCCCACCTTGTACATCTCTCTGTCTGCAGTGATTGGCACACTGAGGGATCTGGTGGACTCCTGGGCCCTAACCTAAGTAGGAATCCCCAGTCTGATGGAGGAGACACAACCCCTGACCCAGGAGAGCCTGCAATCTGGTGGAGGACTGGGCCCAGCTCCACCACCCTGCACAATTCCCCTTCTGACCCTCCACTATAAATGAAGGTGTTGAACCATATGAGACTGAAGTTCCCTCCAACTGTGACCTCCTGGCCCTCCTGCCTGATGGGTGACCCCTGGCCTTTGCCACCCATGGTGGTATTTCTGCACACAGGGTAGTGATGAGCTTGCCTGGACCTGAAGAAGAGCACTGGACTGGGAGTCAGGATTCCTGCCGGGCTTTGATGCTGGTACTACCACTGGCTTGCAAAGCTACCCAACCTGTCCAGGCCTCAGTTCTTTTTTTTTTTGGCCATGCCATGCAGCATGCAGGATCTTAGTTCCCCAACCAGGGATCAAACCTGTGGCCCCTGCATTGAGAGTGCAGAGTCTTAACCACTGGACCACCAGGGAAGTCCCCAGGCCTCAGTTCTTCATCTGTAAAGTGGAGCTTGGATCTGACTTCTAAGGTTCTGTTCAGTTTTGACATCTGAATTTATAACTGAAAAATCACAGAAGTGGTTGTCATATTGTGCCTCCAGGGAATGCAGTGACATCACAAAGGGGTCCCAAAAGGTTAGCTTTATGTGGAATGGCTTCTGGGGGTGGGAGTAGGGGTGGGTGGCAAGGGCAGGATCTAGTCCTACCTGTCTAGACCTGTATGTGCCCCACTCACTCCAGAGCCACCTATTGAGCACCTGCTGCAAGCCCACTGCTGGGTGAGGGGCCACATCCTCTGCATTTCAAGGACCCCAGGGCCCCTTATAAGAGCCTCAAATGTGGGGAGGTGGTGATAAGGAGGGTTGGGATACTGGCCCTAGCAGAATAACCTCTCTCTTCACCCAAAGTGCCCAAATGCCTGGTCACTAAACAGTTGTGGCTTCTTGGCAGTTGGGTGAGAAGTGTGAGCTATTTGCGTCCAGGGGAGTGCAGGGAACTAGCATTTGCTGTTTTGGGCTATGGGCCAACCTCTAGGTGGAATATTTTCATGTTATCTAATACTTAATATCATCCCTATTTTAAAGACGAGGTGTCTCTGTAACTCTTCCACTATGAAATGGGTGTGATAACTACCTCTTAGGATGATAATAAGGAACAGATGGATAAAAAACAGAAGTGCATTAAGCATTGTGAATAATTCAAGGAGATTATTATCATATTGGCTTAGTCTAAGAGATATTTAATTATATTGCAGCTCTGGGAATTCTGAATGAGTTTGGGGTCTTTGAAAAATAAACCAAGAAGGGCAACTGAGAGTCAGTGATGATTTCTCATTGGTAGGAATTCCAAACACGTGTATTTCAAATCCCTTAAATCAAAGAGTCCTTTCAGCTCAACATTATTCATAGATTTTTAAAAATCCCCAAGACAGGTCAATAATTTGGTGATGGTATTTGTGTATAAAAACAATGACTATTCCTTTCAATAAGTTGTACCCCCCAGGGAATGACATAGGTGGAAATGTTGAAATTTTTATATTTTAATCTTTTAGGTCTGACTCAGCACTTCAAATTTCCTATATCAAATTTCCATAATTATTTGACTGTATTTGTTTGTTTGTTTTGTTTGTTTTGGACTCACCACGCAGCATGTGGGACCCTAGTTCCCAGAATAGGGATTGAACCTGTGCCCCCACAGTGGAAGCACAGGATCTCAACCACTGGACCACCAGGGAAGTCCTTTGACTGTGATTTTGGAACTGTTGGTGGTGGTTGAGAATACAGTGATGTGTGAGAAAAAATGTACAGGGAGTAATAAAATGAGGAACTGAGGCCCAGATGGACAAAGTAGCTTATTCCACAGTCTGGCAGTAAGTGACTGATTCCAAGAGCCTTTCTGGTCCACAATGGGCACTTCTGAGCGCTGGACAAGCAGCCCACAGATGAGGAGGCTGAGGATGGGGAATGGGAGTGGTTGCAGCTGTGAGATGGGCACTGTTTTCCTCCCAAGCCTCGTAGGAGGGGCAGACTTTGGGCACTTAGCGGTCACAGCTGAGGGCCTGAGTAACCAGCTGGCAAAGAATTCAAATAATCTTTTAAATAGAAGTGAGTTAAGATCATCTCATCCCATCTTGCAAATCATTGTGGTGTCTCCTTACAACACCTCCTTGAAGTGTCATCCCCTTGATTGCCTTCAGTGTCGGGGGGCTCACTTCTTCCAAAGACAGTAGTCCCTTCTAACTATGGGCAGCTCAGGTGATTAGAGTTCACACTCACACTGAGCTAGAACCTGCCTCCTTGCAGCTCCCATCTACTGGTTGGTCTGAGTCTTAAAGATAAGGAACGTAACTCCTCCAAAATCATATAAGTAGGGAAGTAGCAGAGCCCAGGTTTACTCCCAGTTGGGCCTCTGGGCGTCCACAGCCTGCCCTCTCTCCAGCAGTCCTCCAGTGAGACTGAGTCTCCCCATAGCCCCACCCAAGAACCAGTCTGTCCTCCCAGGACTAGGGCCAGCCCAGGGATGTGGCTAAAACTTGGCTCCCACTTTTTCTCCTTCTGCAACTCAAAGGAAAACCCTTGGCCATTAGCTCTGTGAGCGATTCTGGCCTGTGGGTGTAATCTAAACAGATTCCCTCAACACCTTAGAGTCTTAATAACACAGCTGGTTTACCATGATCTCCCAGAAACACTATTAGGCTGAGTCAGTATTCATGTCCTGTCCTGGAAAATAATTTTCTCTCTTGGTTGAGGAGAAGTTATTACCATCAGGCTCTGACTCCAGACCCTCCGCCTGCTGACCTGGGTTTTCCTGGTTTCTTTTGCACATGGGTGGGTAGATTAGCTATGGGAGGATAGGGGTTTGGGGTTGGAGGGGGAAGGGCTGCAGTGAGAAGTCTCTGAGACTCCCATATCTTTCTCCACTCAAGACTGGAGTGTATTCCAAAAGAGAGGTCCCGCAGGGTTCTAGAAAGTACTCAGACATGGAACCCAGGGTTGATTTTGTCACTCTCCATTAGGTTTGAATTGGATTTATTTTCCCCTTCCTTTAGTATTATAGATGGGGACACCAAAGCCCAAAGAAGTGAGATGACTTGCCTAAGGTCACCCAGTGAAAGAGCTGGCACTAGATCCTAAATGTCCAGATTCCTCGTGTCAGCCCTTTGCCCTGTTTCCAGCATGACCAGATTTACCCTGGGTTTCAAGGGGAATGACAGGTGACCCTGCCAGGCTCATCCACCAATCCCAGAATCATAGGCAAGAGGGAGTGCCAGGTTTTAGAATAAAATGCCTCATTTACACACTAGGCCACAAACACATGCGACTCATTAGCTCCCATCAGGGAGAAAACAGTAATCCAGAATGGGTTTGGTTTCTTGAAGCTGGACCCAGATTGGCCATGAAATCTTAGTAAAGTCGTCTCCCCCCAGCCCCCCAGCCCCCCACCCCGTTCCCAGAAGCTAGGATTCTTTACGGGTTCTGTAGTGATGCCTGAGAGTCCCCACACCGAAGGGCAGGGTAATGTGGTCAGGGAAGTTGTGTGCCAAGGCTGAGCTGGCTTGTGATCCAGAGAAAGGACCAGGCTCGGAGTTGAACCCGGCAGGCTTCCCGGAGGAGGAGGCGGGGCCAGCTGGGTAAAACAAAGGGAGGGGTGGATCTTGCTGATGGGAAGTGACAGAGTGGAGATTCAGACAAGGCTGGAAACATCTTCCCCTCAGTGCCCCTATCCCTGGCCTCCCTCTCTCCGGTTCTTGTCCTTTCCCGCCGGGTCTTGGGGGCGCTCCGAAGGGTGAGGGCGCCGCCCGGCCCTCGAGGTACAGCAAGGCCCTGGGGGGCGCGGCCGGCCGGAGATCCTTTCCGCTCGCAGGGGTCTCCGCAGCCCTTACAAGGAGTTTGGCGGCGCTCGGGCGGCCCCGCCCACCGGGCTCCCCCGGCCCCTCCTCCCTGCACGGTCGGGCCTGACCGCGGGAAGGCTGCTAGGCGCGGGGCCCGGGAGGCCGACGCCGCCGGGGCCGTGAGTGCCAGAGGCCGCCACTCGCTCCCGAGGGCCCCTACGGGCGGGCACGCTGCTCGGGGCCCTTAGGCCAGGACCCGTCTCCCTCTCCACAGCGTCGCCATGTCCTCGGTGTTCGGGAAACCCCGCGCGGGCAGCGGGCAGCAGAGCGCACACCTCGAGGTCAACTTGGCTATCCTGGGGCGCCGCGGGGTGGGCAAGTCCGGTGAGTAGGGTGCGGGCGGAAGGGAAGGGGTCAGGCGGGAACGCGAGAGACGGGGAGCGGTGGAGGGAACGGGGCGCTGTGGGCTTGCGGGCAGCCTCTTCCCCTGGCTTTCGGGGCTTCCTGCGCCCAGGTGGGTTGGATGAGACACCGTGATGGTATCCTTCTTTGCCTCAGCTTCTCTTGCTTGGTTCTCCCTCAGCTTGTTTTCAGCTCCTCCATCTCTCAGCTGTCTTCTCTTCCTGACCTGTCTTTCCCTCTGTGTCTCCCTACTGTGTCTGTGTCCTCCTTGTCTGTGACCCCAGCTGTCTCCCCTCTGTCTCTGTGTCTCCCAGTCCTCTGCTGGTCTCCCCCTTGCCGTTTACCGCCCTCCATCTCCTCTTCCTGGCCAGCAGTCAGCCCTGGTGACTGGCACCAAAGGGACCTGTTAGGCACTGATCCCCAGCCCAGGGCCCCTACGGAGCTTAGTCGCAGCCTTGCTGCTCCTTGATTTAGGCCACGGGAGAAGGGGCCCCAGGCCCCTGAAGGGAGGTGGTAAAAGTCGCTGGCTTTTGGGGTTTCCCAGGGAGAGGCCGCTACCCACTCCCCACCCCAATTCTCTGGGATTCTGGAGCAAAGTGTGAATTCTTACCAAATGTATTTGTTTCAAGTCAGACCCCTCTCTTGACTTTATGGAAACACATTGGACTATGGTCTCAGGTGCCTCGGACTTGTCCTTGATGAACAAAGCGCTTGGATTTACACTCAGGCCATTTCTATCAACACTGAACTCTGCCTTCACCACTTTTGGCAGCTGGAGCCCAGGGGGTGGGGATGGGGGTGTCACCATAGGCAAAGATCCAGAAAAAGGGCTCACCGCTCTCCCTGCCATTCCCAGTCCCAGGTAGCTGAAGGGGGGAAGGCAGAGGGGGCTCCTCCACTGGCTGTTTTCCAGTTGCAGCCATTAGTGAATGGCCATCATGGACTCAGCTGTGAGTTTCTTTCTCCAGAGTATTCTTTGAGACTCACTGGTGGGAGCCTACTCTCCACTTTTGAAACCAGCCCCCTGGCTCAGAGATGGGACTCTGAATCATGCTTTCCTAGAGAAAAGATTTGCCCTCTTCCCTTTGAAAATCAAATTGTTATCTGTGGCTCTGTCACTGGTACAGTTTAGCCAGTGACTACATGAATGAAAGAATTTAAATTTTAAAATATGTATTCCCTGGGTATTAGTTTGCAAACTGACACTGTTAGGAATCCTGGGAAAGAATTTTAAGGATTTTCTTTAAAATACTGCATTATTTTTTAAGAGTTCAGTATAGTAGTGGGCTGACCGTCAGCTTTATGTGGTTAAGTTCTGAACAAAATCAGTCTTGTTAATGCATTCCACCTGGGGAGAACTTCCCCAGGTTTTATGTTCTGTGACACTCCCATGATGAGTGTGGAGGCCTTAGAGCCAAGACTCGAGGACTGAGGACTAGAGTGTGTTTACTTGGGATTCGGGGGTTCCTATCCCTCCCAGAGATCACCCACTGATAACTCAGCTCTTACTCTCTCTTTGGCTTGTAGCCAAAGCTGGGATAAATGCCTCCACACTTCAGAGTCTTTGTGCCTTGTCAAAGGTGGGGGAGGTCTCTCTTGGAGTCTCAGCAAGTTGACCCTAAGGTAACTGCTTGCCTGGGTCCAGACCCCTTAGTTAGGGTCTTCACAAACACCCCTTAGGCTTGCCTCTCATTTGTTTTCTCGCTGCCATCCCCCTCCAAAATAAAACATCCCAGAATGCAACTGGGAAGGACATGGTTCCCCATATTTCTGGTTTCCTCTGAGCCTCTCAAACCAGTTCCCCAGCTCTCCAGAGAGCAGAGGGGTCACAGAGGCTAGATAAGTCCTCCCTAAAATGAGAGGGGCAGGCTCCAGGGCCCAGCAGCCAGACACGATGGGGAGACTGAGCCAACTTCTTTCTCCTTCTTACAGCCCTGACGGTGAAGTTTCTGACCAGGAGGTTTATCAGCGAATATGACCCCAACTTGGGTAAGGGCCCACTCCCCCCGTCCCTCCTGCTGTGCCCACTTGGCTCTCGCCTGCAAACACACACATGCCGTGGTGGGCCCAGGCCTGACCAGGACCACACATCTGGGGGCCGAGGGGAGGAGCCACCAGGATGACTCAGCCCATGCGACAAAATGTTTTAAGTTCCAAAAATGTACCCTTCCACAGCTCACCCCAGACAACTTGGGGGTTAGCCCAATTAAGAGAACTGAGAGAAGTTGATTTGCCCTAAAATATGAAGTATGATGAAACTTAAAAAAAAAAAAATCAAGCATTGTAGAATATCCACATCCATTAAGTGTTTTTCTTCCAGATGGTTATTCAGTGTACTTTTCCAGAAAAGCTGGACAAGACATTTGGGAAATTCCCTAGTAATACTGGCTTCTAAACCAGTTTTTTAACCACACAAGAAAACTAGTCTTGTTTGGTAGCTGTATCATTATGGTGTATTGGAAAAAGGGATGCCCTGGTGTCAGAGCTGAGTTTGAATCCTGGCTCTGTCACTTATCGGCTGTGCACCTTTGAAGCAGTCACCTAAGCTCTCTGAGCTTCTGTTTCCTCATCTGTGAAATGGGCATAAAAATACCTATCTCAGAGAATTACTGTGAGGATTAAAGAAATAACACATGTAAAAGATGTAGCATACTACTTGACCCACAGAGACATTGAATGCGTATTCACTTCTCCTTCCTTCTTTCTCCTCAGATGGCTTCCCATCTGTGGTGGCTGAGATTCGCCCAAGTTAATTAGATCACTGTTTCTGAAAATTAATTTTAGCAGCAGGACCTTTTCCTCAAATAACCTCTTACATGGAAGCCCAATACCTAAATACGTAAAAGCAGAATTTTATTAATATAAATGTAACTTAAAGCTCACATTTATAGCATTTCTTTATGGTAAACTTTCCACTGAGAAGAATGGGGTGTCTGGATGCTCTTTGGAAATGGGAGTTGCAGTCTTAGATTATTTTTCCCCTTCATAAGAATTGAATAAGGCGTTTGTGGAACCCCTGAAGGCCCTCTGAGGAAACCCAGGGCTCCAGGAGGACCCTGGGGTCCCACAAATGAAACCTCCACAGTGCAGCACCACCGGCAGCAGGCCTCTGATGGAGTGCACCCTTCACGCCTGAAGGAAAGAGCTCCTCAGCCCACTGGTGCCCCTCAGCCCCTCAGTCCAGGCTGGGATGTTGAATCCCAGTGTCAGAGCAGGAAGGGATGTCAAGGCTACTTGGTCCAGTGGTTTTCAGCATTTATTCCTTACGTAGCAGAATCCCTTCTTCCACAGAGATCTTACACAGAACCCCAGAGGTCAAGCAGAGGAAGCAGAGGGGGTCCCCTGGCTAAGTCGGGAATGCAGGGCAGGCAACTCGCGGACAGTCCTTAAGGGGTTTGTTCCTCAAAGTTTGGTGTGACCGCCTGTGCTTTGACACAGCCCCTCGGCTACAGCGGAGGAAGTAGGCCCAAGGAGCTTTGTGGGCCAAGGTCACCAGCAGGTCTGAGGGGAGCCCATTGATTAGTGGAGGTCAGTGCCCAGGGGAGTGAGACACAGGAGCATGAAGTCAGATGGGCGGGGTGGGGGAGTGGGTGGGAAGGGAAGGCACACACCAGGGATGTCTGGGAAGGGAAAATGGAGATTCTCAAGGACAGTGCCTCAAAAGACAGATTCTGCCTACCTCAAATATTGCATGGAGCATACTTATACTAAAAAGTATTAGCTGTTTATCGGAAATTCAAATTTAACTGGTTATCTTGTATTTTATTTGGCAACCTGTCTCCAGTCTCTCTTCTTCCTGTCCCCCATTCATACCCTCCAGGCAGGGTCCCACCAGAGGAGCCTATTACAGTGGTGGTTTGAGCTTCCTGGTTGAGCAGTTTTGGAGTTCTGAACTGGTAGGGGAATGCGTGGTCAGACGGTCTGGGACGGGGGTGTGGCAGCTCCACAGTGGTTAGTCACCTCAGCCTTTGGTCTCCTACCACACCCTGAGAGTTTCTGAGCTGGAGAGATGGCCAGACACTCTCCTGTCGGCCATTCTGGGAGGCTAGTGCTGCTCCTTGGGGGTCCTGTCCACTGTCTAAACATTCCCGCCACTATCCCATGGCTGCTTCCAGCAACAGCGGGGGACTCTCGGACCAGAGCCTTTCCTTCTGTGGAGAAAGGTCTGAGCGTCCAAGGAAGAGTTAGCCATGTGGAGATGTAAAACCACCCTTTCCCCTTTTCGAACACCTTCCAAGAGCTTGAGCTCAAAGGGGCCTCTTGAGGGTGGACACCTGTGATGTTCATTCCTCTTTCCAGCTTGGAGTGCAGTGCTAGGCACAACACAGATGCTGTTAAACATGGGATTTGTATTTTGGTTTTAGGATTACCCTTTAAAGAAGAGCTCCTATTATTATCCCCATTTTACAGGTAAAGAAACTGAGGCAGAGAGGGCTCAGTGGTTTGCCTAAGATCATGGAGAACCTCAGGTACAAAGAAAGATGAGACACCACTCCAGTTGCCCTCCACTAAGGGTGGCCTTATGCTATCGAGGACCTAAAGTCAGAAGTGTGTGTGGCACTGGGCTCTCTGAGCCTTGATTTCCCCATCTGGAAGATAGGACTAATAGACTGTGCTCTGTGTGTGAGCTGTGCCTTGTTATAGGTTGTGACTGTTAGAGTTGGTAGGAGCCAAGAGAGTCAGTGCCTGTGAAAGGGCTTTGCCTGTGCTGAGCACTCCAGGAAGCGAGCAGGGGTATCCAGGAGAACACCCTCCTCTCACAGAGGGATTGGGGGCATCTCACCTGGTTTGCCCAGGGTAGAATGACAAGCTTCTCACCGCTCTTCTCTTCATCCTGCTCCAACAAGGATACAGGCACCATTTCTGAAGCATCATCGCATACACACTCTGACCAGAGCTCCTTTAGTGACGTTTTAAAAGTTATTACTGTAGGGCCTCCCTGGTGGCGCAGTGGTTGAGAGTCCGCCTGCCGATGCAGGGGATACGGGTTCGTGCCTCGGTCTGGGAGGATCCCATATGCCGCGGAGCGGCTGGGCCCGTGAGCCATGGCTGCTGGGCCTGCGCGTCCGGAGCCTGTGCTCCGCAACGGGAGAGGCCACAACAGTGAGAGGCCCGCGTACCACAAAAAAAAAAAAAAAAAAGTTATTACTGTAAATGAGAGAAAAATACTTTGGGAAAGGGATCTTCTCTCAGCCTTGAAGTCCTAAGAATGTTATTTAGAACTAGGACTTATGAAACCCATATTTACTAAAGGACTGTAGAATGACCTGAGGGCAGGGACTTTGTGATGGGGAGGCAGGACATTACTGTGACTTGGAAAGGAGCCCCCAATGCACCCCCAGCCCCTGGAGTCACCTCACTTGCAAAGGGGGAGGGAGCTGGATAAGATGATTTCATGACCTCTGAGCCTCCTCCACTTTTCCCATGCATGTTCCACGGCCTCAGCTGGACGGGGAGCTTCTGCTCTTTCCCTGTATTCTGCACAGATAGAGCTGGAGAATTGGCTTGTCCACTGAGCAGAGGGAGTGAGGGGGTCCCACTGTAGAGCCCCAAGTTCAAGTTCCTTCTGATAGGGTGCTGTGTGGCTGTGGGAGCGTTCTCTCCTTTTCTGGGCCTCACCTTCCTGTCATCTCTCTATGGAAGAGCTAACAGCAATCTCAAAAGGCTGTTGCATTTAAGGGACTGTAGGAGACCAAGGTTGGGCTAATATATTTCCTTGGGCTGGGCACAGCATGGTGCCTGTTTGGGCACGGAAGCTGGGAAGCACCTAAAAGGCATGCATCAGACAACTCTGGCAGGAAAATAAAAATCTGAAGGAGATGTAGGTATCCAGGGGCAGCTCTTCTTGCACCAAATATAGTTAAACATTTGGGGCGTATTTTCCATTAGATTTTTTTTTTTTTTTTGGTCTTTGAACAAGAACGGCTATTTATCCAAGTCCCCACAGCAGACCGGGGATGGGAGCTGTCTGTGACTCCTGCAGGCTGCTAGTGGACCTGGCGTGTGTCCAGGCCTGGCTTGGCTGCCAATGGCCCTCAGAGAGAAGGGTTTGTGAATTCCGCCACGGCTGGGGGGTACTCTTCTCACAGTGGCTGCTACCAACAGGCAGAGAGGGCTCCAGTTCTGCCCAGAGGATTCTTCTTTGGGGTCACTTGGGGCACAGGGGCACCACACCCCCAGGGAAAGGTGAGGGCCAAGTGCACTCACATGTCTGGGCCAGTGGCACAGGGGAAAGTTGGGGGTAGGGAGAATGATTGTGACAGCGAGGTCCTCTTTGCAGGCCTGGCCACTTGATACTTTCTCAGGTTTGAGGTCATGAGAACTTAGAAAAAAAATTTGTAAAAACTTATGAAATCCAAATAAGGTCAGTGGTGTAGTTCATAGTATGGTACCAATGTCAATTTCCTGGTTTTGACCATTGTGCTATGGTTATGTAAGGTGCTAACATTGGGGGGAGGGGGGAAGAGTACACAGGAACTCTCTGTACTATTTTGCAACTTCTACATGAGTCTAAAATTATTTCAAAATAAAAAGTAAAAAAAAAAAAAAATCACCTAGGAATGTGAACCTGCCCTGGAAACTTTGGAGCACTATGTGCGCACTGTCCTTTACCAGGCATTTGTGGAGGGCCAGGCCCCATGCCTAGGGGCCCATCCAGTCCTCATGCAGCCCTGTGAATGGTGCAGGGACAAGCCTTTAGCACAGCACCTGGCACGGAGTAAAAACCTGAAAACTGTTAGCCAGTGTTTTCACATCATCCCTATTTTAAAATGAGGAAACAGAGTCTCAGAATGCTGAAATGACTTGGCCAAGGCACACATCTAAAAAGTAGCTGAAGTTGGGTTTGATTCCCATCTCCAACCTGAAACTTTCAACCATCCTAGATTCCTCTGCTATTATTTTGACAAGGATTATTTGTAAAACCTTCTTGGGACTTCTTTTTCTTTATTGAAATATAGTTGATTTACAACGTTGTGCCGGTCTCTGCTCTACAGCAAAGTGACTCAGTTATACACAGAGACACTTTTTAAAATATTCTTTTCCATTATGGTTTATTACAGGATATTGAATATAGTTCCCTGTGCTATACAGTAGGACCTTGTTGTTTATCCATCCTGTATATAATAGTTCACCTCTGCTAATCCCAAACTCCCAGTCCTTCCCTCCCCCATCCCCTGCGCCTCCTGACCCACCTCCCCTCCCCGCCCCCAGCCCCTGCCTTAGTCATGTTGTGTGTTTCTCCTTTCTTGTCTCTTCCCCACCGGGGGCCAGAGGGTTGTCCTGATTATCCTTGGGGTCTTCCTGTGGGCCAGGTACTGTGGTTGGAGGAGGAGGGGGTGGAGAAGCTTGGGGTTCAGGTGGGAGGTGCTGGCAGTGCAGCTTCTGAGGCCTCTGCTGCTTACTGGGCCCATGAGCCACACACTCCATCCTGCAGGTGTGGTGGGTGGACCCAGAACACAATCCCATACCCTGTGGCATGTTCTATGAGTGCCCTCTGGTGCTCTGGGCCATGACAGGTGGAGCAGCATCTCCTTGGTGGGAGGGTCTGCCCGTGTCCTCCATGTGGGTGAGAGCCAAGGTCTTTCCAGTGGTCCTGGCTCAGCCAGCCCCAGAGCAAGTCCCCCAGGGGTGCACAGGGATCCAGCAAAGGGAAGCTGGGACTCAGACCCAGCCTACCATCAAGTGGCCTGCCCTGCCTCTGACTGGGCTGACCGTCTGTGTTGCAGAGGATACCTACAGCTCCGAGGAGACCGTGGACCACCAGCCTGTCCACCTGAGGGTCATGGACACTGCAGACCCGGTAACATTACCCCCATGACCCATGAAGAGCTGAGAGTCAGTGCAGCCTCTTGGGAAGTCCTGCTTCCAGAGTGTGGGCCTCAGATGGGAATCTGTAAACCTTTTAAGCGCCAATTTGCTATGCGTCCCTGATTGAGGTGCTGACTTCTCTGGGCCTGAATCTGTTGATTTGCCAAATGAGAAGGGATAGGAAGGGGCCTGGGGAGACCTGATGATTGTTGGTGTCAGCTCTGAGATTCTGTGCTCTGGGGCTTGATGCCTGTGTACACATGGGGACAGGTGCACACACGTGTTTACACAGAGGCTCCCCTGGCCCAACCCCGCCCCGCCGCCCAGTACATACATCTCCCTGTGTCCTCACTGCCCCCTGCCAAGGCTGGATGCCAGTTCTTCTCAGAAGCCAAAGGGGCACCATGAACCTGACCCAAAACCAGCAGTGCCCAGGCACAGCCAGGTCTCTGTAGGGGCCATGCCAAAGTCTTGGCTCTGTGCCCCAGAGGCCAAGGTCTCCAAGTCTGTGGCTGGGTGGTGGGAGTGAGGCTCCGAAACAATGTCTCCTTTCACAACAAGCCAAATCCACACTCAAGTGCCCCTTTGAAAAGGGCCCTGCTGGGGAACAATGTACAGAGACGCAGGGAGCGGGGAAGTGGGATGAGACAGCTCAGGTGAAGGCCTTTACCCTGGCCTCCTCTGCCCCTGACAGAGGCTGCCCTCCTTTGCCTCAGGACACCCCCAGGAACTGTGAGCGCTACCTGAACTGGGCCCACGCCTTCCTGGTGGTGTACAGCGTCGACAGCCGCCAGAGCTTTGAGGGCAGCAGCAGCTACCTGGAGCTGCTCGCTCTGCATGAGAAGGAGACGCAGCACAGCTACCCTGCTCTGCTGCTGGGCAACAAGCTGGACATGGCCCAGTACAGGTGAGTGCGGCACTTTGTCCCACATCCTAGAGCTCGCCTTCTTCTTATAAAACGGTGTCACCTTCAGGGATTATTTGGCTGCTAAGAAGAGTAATCCCCTTGGATGTAGATAGAAGGGGGTGTGTTGTAAGGAACAGTGGGCAGGGCTTCCAGGCAGCCAAGGGCAGGAAGGGAAGAGCATCTGGGCTGCACAGGGGCTGGACCCTGAAAGTCAGAAGAGAGGCCACTCCTCCCATCCTCCTGAGGCTCTGAGGTCTCTCTCAGCCTCACCCTTTCTTTCCTGAGACTATATGACCTTCTGTTTCCACTCCCCACAGCTGGCTGGTCATCCAGTGCCCAATTCCAATTCTGGGGAGAGAGGCTCTGATTGGCCACCTGGGTCAGGTGTCTGCCCTGGTCCAACCAGCTCTCGCCTCACCCAAGCGTGGTCCCCAGGCTCATTCCCACAGTTGGCCGTGCTGAGGGCAGGTTCTCTTAGAAAGAGTTGGAGTTGAATCAGAGACCACAGACTGGGCCAGAGGGCAGATGACCACTGAGTGCTGCAGCCATATTTTGCTTGGCTGGCACAGTGTTTTAAAAGACCTGGGACTGGAATGCTTTGAGGCGGGGCGTGCCTCCCTCCAGCCGAACACAGGCCTCATACTCCCCGTGGCTTACCTCCACCCTCCCCGCACATTCAAGTTGCCCGCCTGGCCCCTGAGGTGTTTGAGACTGTGATGCCTCCACCTGATGAGTGAGCCCACTGGCCCTCTCCAGCACATCCGTCCTGTGTGGCCAGTCCACCTGCGAGGTAGGGAACTTCCCACTAGCCTTCCTCCCATCCCTTCCTTCTCAGGGCTGGTCACTCCTGCTTCCCCAGGCCCCAAAGGCCCACTGACTGATGTTAGGAAGGAGGGAACACTTAATATAGATCGGGGCTGATGGGCAGTGGAGAGAGGGGGTGTGGTCTCATGAAGGGGGCTCACGGTAGGAGCCTTCAAAGGTGGGCAGACCCTCAGACCCAGACAAATTCCATCTCAGGGAATGAGGAAAGTTTTGTGATCTTAAAGCCAAAAGGTAGTCTTTGAGGAATCACAGATCCCACAGAGCCTAGAATAGGGATCAGAAGACTGGATTGTGAATAAACCAGTTTTAAATATGAGGAAAAAAACTAGGCCACTGTTTTGGTCCCAATATTTGCCAGTGGGATTGTCCAAAAGTGGTTTGGGGGCAAAGAGCAAAGCAGCATCGTTTCCCTAAGAAGGAGTCATGAGATTTATCCCCACTTCCTTCTTTGGTCAAGTCCCGAGGTTGGTAGGTCAGGATTTGATGGGTACAGACAATGTAATTTTTAGCTGAGCGTTGGTCAGTGTCTCCCATGAGTGTCTTGCAGCTAAAGGGTAAAATGTGGGTTAGAGCGGTGATAACCACTGATAACATTTTCGCTAGGCTACGCCAAAATAAGAAAAAGGGTAATAATGTTATATGCCCGGCTCATCCATTCACGCACACACATGCACGTATGGGGTTCTTGTTTCTGAAAGCTCATTATTCAAGCCCCACAATGACAAAGTTTCAGATTCAAGTTCATCACAAAGGCACATAATACCAAGCATTCTTTCAAAAGGGGTTCCTCAGGAATCTGTGAGCTGACAGGACACCAACCCTGGTTGGGGAGTGGATTAGGCGCTCTGTCCCTGACCCTTTTTGTCCCAGTCATTCCCTCTGTCTGTTGAGCTAGCCCACTTCCAGCCTTTGCTCCTGCCAAATTAACCTTGGCTCAGAAACCTTTTCCCACCATACCCACCCTGGTGTCCCCTCTCAGCTCCCAGGCTGTGCCACTGTCCTCAGGAATGGCAGGTGAGGCAGCTCAGCAGTGAGATTTAGCCATTGAAACCTTGACCTCCAGCCCTCAGGGACCCCTCCCCCCCCACCCCCTGCCTCTTCTGGACATCTGACCTATCCGAGGGCCAGTATTTTTCTCTCACCCTGATTCCCATGGTTTTCAGGACCTTCCTAGTTACAAATACTCGATCCCATCATCATGGGAAGTGGTACAGGATGAAGCTGGGAATAGGTGCTGCTCCCTCTCTCGTGCTGTCACCCTTGCTCTCTCCTGCCTCTCTCCTGGGCAAGCAGACAAAACTCCCTGGCATGAGTCTCTCCCTGAGACCTCTGCCGGCCACAGGCGTCCTGATTCAGGACCTCGGCCCACCAGGCCTCTGTGGACACTGTGGTCTCACATCCTTCCAACCAGACCACTGCCTTTCCCCAGAGCTGATCCCACATGCCAGGGCTGAGGATGGCTCATTTCCTGACCAAGGGAGTCAAGGAGATGTGGGGCTGGGAATACTCATCTTCCTCTGGCCACAGGCAGGGCCTAGCCACGGACTTTGGGCCAGCTTCTCCCTTCCCCTCAGCCTCGTTCTGAAATTCTGGCTTCGGTGACATCAGCCGCCATTTATTAAGCAGGGACTGTACTAGGCACTTGACACAAATCGTCTTCTTAATCTTAACAACCCTGAGAGGCAGCTCTCATTATCCCATTTTACTGATGAGAAAACTGAGCCTCAGACAGATGAAGATGGTCACCGAGCTAGTAAGTGAGGCTCCAGGTGTAGGCCTGGGCCTGCCTGACTTGGATGCATGCTCCTGACCCCGCCTCACCCTGCTTCCCCGCCAGGCAGGTCACTCAGGCAGAGGGCATGGCCTTGGCGGGCAGGTTCGGGTGCCTGTTTTTCGAGGTCTCTGCCTGCCTGGACTTCGAGCACGTGCAGCACGTCTTCCACGAGGCAGTACGGGAGGCACGGCGGGAGATGGAGAAGAACTCCCTGGCCAGGCCCCTCTTCATCTCCGAGGAGAGGGCCCTGCATCACCAGGCCCCACTCACGGCCCGGCACGGGCTGGCCAGCTGCGCCTTCAACACACTGTCTACTGCTAGCCTGAAGGAGATGCCTGCTGTGGCCCAGGCCAAGCTGGTCACTGTAAAGTCATCCCGGGCTCAGAGCAAGCGCAAGGCACCCACCCTGACACTGTTGAAGGGCTTCAAGATCTTCTGAGGGCCCCTGCTCAGGATTCCAGGCTCAGCGCTGGGCAGTCTGCAGGGCAGGAGCTGGATTCTCACCACCGGCTTTCCTTCTGATGGAACAGCAGCCCTCACCCTCTGGTGGACAGCTGACCCCTCCTCCAGCACCAGGCAGTGTTCCTGACACCCAGTTCACTGTAGGAGCAATAGGGACAGGCAGAAATTCTGCTCCTATTCCCTCCAGACCTTGGTTTCCATGGTAACCACCGCATCCCTCACCCTGAAGGAAACAGCCACTGTGACAACGCAGAGACCTGGGGTCAGCCTGAAGTGGAAGGAGATTGCAGCGTCCATCATGGCGCCATCACCCCTTCCTGCTCCATCTACAGCCAGGCCTGATGTGGCGCCTGGTGGACAGCTCTGGGTGGACAGCTTCAGGAGGCACTGCATAAGTGTGGGCCTGAGAGCATCCTGCCCTGAGGTCCCAGCACCTCCTGGTGGACGGGAAGGGCAGGGCAGCTGCAGGTTTTGCGGGGCCAGAGCCTGGCCCTCCCCTTGCCTTCTGACCTCACAGAACCCCCAGGCAACAAACCTCATAGTTTATCCAAGTAAAATCTAGTTTGCAATAATCCTACGGGATAGCCTGTGAGAAGCAAAGGTGTCCCGGGAAGGCCTGTTTCCAGTCCTTTGCCTCTCAATGAGGGTAGAGGGGGAGGGCCACGGGTAGGCCAGGGTAGGGAGCCTCCTGTGTGTTTCCACCAGGAGGCAGGGCCCCCGTATTTTCCAACCTTAAATCAAGGACTCTGTCCGCAGGCCCTCAGGACCAGCCTTCTCAAGTTTACTGATCAAACCTCAGAACAAAGTCATTCTGTCCAGTGACAATCACCCAGGACTCCAGGGAGCCCACAACTGGCTGTATCAGACATCCAGTAGGGAGAAACACAGTTTTCTGTTTGTAGTCTGGTGCGGCAGGACCTAGTACCCTTGGCAATGGGTCTGCGTGTTCAAAGTCCACTTTTGTAAGATACCACCTAAAGCATTTTTGGTTCATAAAGCAAATTTTTGCGTAAATTATTTGGGGTTGCCACCACAGCTTACAACACGGTGGCTCAGACATGGGATCGCGACACTCCTTTGGGATCCCACGATTAGCAAGAGAAGGGTCTCAGAGGCAGGGCGTTTCTTAGTTTTCTAGCTCTCTTTACCACAGGGCCCCTGGCCCAAAGGAAGTCTTTCACGGACCCTCAGCAGACCAGCAGGTAGAGGAGTGGCCTGTGGTGGGGGAAGGGAGGGGGAGGGGATTCTGAGTCCAGAATCCTGCCCCTTCCTCACTCAGCCCTTCCAGGAGCTTGGATTGAAAACAATAGCTCTTGCCCAGGCTTCAGCCACCTTCTGCAGACGGAGAAGCCGAGGTCAGAGGGAGGCTGTGAACTCCTCAAGGCCACGTGAGGAGTCCTGGCCAGGCTTCCTGACCCACAGGCTGGCTCTGAATTTTGCACTTTTGTTTCAAGCCGCTTGTGTGTGGACCACTGCCATTTGAACAGACTATGCAATTCCAACTGCCCACATCCAGAAGCATTTTAATAAAAAGGTTTTGTTCGTTTTTTCCTAACAGGGTTTTAGTTTGATTGCAGTTCACTCACTCTGTCTGCTAACACCACGGGGGCACTGCCCTGCACCCTAACTAGCTCTCAGATTCTCATGGGTCTGGAAGAATGACTGGCGGCACATCACTGTCATTTACGTCCACTTCCGCCTGGGCTACCTTTGGCTTCTCTGAGAGCAAAGTCTCTCTTAGGGTGGTCAGGTTGTCGTCATCTTTGTTTCTGGCCTCGGCCAAGTACAGGACTTCTGGAGTTTGTTTTTCTGGTGGCAGTCTCTTTCGATTTCTGGGAGGAGAGAAAACACTATGGAATGTGAGTTCCCTGAGTTGGGGTACCGAGTGTTTGGGGCAGGACTGGGTGTCCCAGGTGGGTTAGTGAGTTTGAGGTAGAAATCCAGTACACAGTTCTGGGAACAGTTTCGGGAGAAGCCGAGATGGTGCCATGGTTTTTGGCAGAGAAACATCTTATACTTGCCTGTGTGTCACCTTACCAAATCCTCAGTGCCACCTGTGAGCTCAACTACTATTGCTCCCCTTACAGGTGATGTAATGTGGCTCAAAGGGGTCAAAGGAGCACATGCCTGGGACGTGCGTTTCCGTTTCCTGACTCTGAGTCCCGTGTTCTTTTCACCAAACCGCATTTTCTCATCGCAGGGCTGTCGTCCTATTTCGTGCAGGTCCTTGTCACCCCACACCCCATCCCCACCCTCACTCCGCCGCATCTCTAGACAAACTACCTCAGGAAATTCCTAACTAATCTTCCTGCCTCTAGGTGCTTACTTCTCCAAACTGGCCTACACACACCAATCATGATTCTAAAGTCCCTGTGCGTACATGTCACTCCCCAGCTCAAGCACCTTCAGTGGCTCCCCACTCCCACTTCCTTAACCTGGCATTCAAGATCCAGTCTTCCTTCCAATAACCTTCCCAAATGTCTCCCCTCTGAGGTGGTTCTACTCAAAGTATCCGCCTCTAGATTTCCTGGCCATAGTAGAGGGACCCGGCTGTGGTTAGAGCTGACCGCCCAATCTGCTTGGGCCATAGGGGAGCATCTCAGCGTCTGCTGCTTCTGAGGACACCTGCCTTGTCTCTGAAGTGACCTTGTTGAGGGGGATGCTTCCTGACAGGGTGAGAGAGGAAAGGTCACCTTCTTAGAGGCTATACCCTCTGGGTCTTTTTATATCCTGCATCCAGACTGATCTGGTTAAAACATAAGCCTTTCATGTCCCTGTGCAGAGCTCTTCTTTGGCTCCCCAGTGCCCATGAGCTAGAACCTGAACTCCTTAGGATGGCCCCCAGGGCCTGTTCACTCTGGGCTCTGCTGCCTCTTGGCCTCCTTCTCCCCTTGCCCTCCCCACACTCCACACTGCAGCCCCACGGACCCTCCTCCTCCTGTCTCGAGCTTGGTGTGTGCTGTCCCTTGGTCTGGAAGGCTTCCATAGCCCACCCTCTCTCTCTTTTTGCCCCGCAGGCCCCAGATCCCATCTCTGTGCTCCCACAATACTCTATATGTCCCACAGTCGCCACCTGTCACTCTAAACTACAATTATCTCCCCACCAAACTGTAAACTCCATAAGGCCAGGGCTGAATCTATCTTGCCCAGCCCTGTGGCCCCCGCTCTCAGTGCGGAGCTTAGCGCAGAGCAGGTGCCCAGCTTATTCTGTGGATTGAATGATGACTGGGCCGTAGCAGTTCATAACGACTAGTTACCAATGTGAGCAAAGGGCACTGGGTTATTTCTTTCTGGCTTTACGGCAGAACTGTGAGGAGGATTCATAGATGACATAAAATATAGCACAGAAGGAAGAGCACGGAGGTTAGGCCAACCCTTCCATGGATCCTCAGTGACCTTATTCTGTACAGTGGGAATAGGTAATTTGTGCCAGCCCCGCCTTACAGGGCTGTCTTGATCAAGTGAGAGAATGTGAAGGTGCCTTTAAAATTGTAAAACATGATACAGATCTGAGGGAGAGATTCTCATTATTATTGTTTAAAAGTTACTGCTAGTTACTAGGGCTATAGTAATTATTGAATGAATGGGAATGAGTGAACCAAGCATTTACTGAATAACTTCTAGAACCAGACTTTGTGCCAGTTGCTTGGGGAAACAAAATTGAGTCAAATGTGGTCCCTGCCTTCAAGGAGCTCTCAGAAGTTAGCCCTGGAATCATCCAGAGAGTTTAACAAAATGCCAATGCCCAGGTCCCACCCTACACCCTTTGTGTCAGAATCTCCAAGACGAGGTACAGATTTCTGTGTTTTTAATATTCCTCCTCAGGTGATTTGGTTGTGTATCCAGGGTTAAGGAGTATTGTTGTTATAAAGGTGTCAAAATTACCCCAGGAGCACCGACTGATCTCAGGTCTCTTTCCGTGCCCTGCATTTGGCCTTGGAGCAGCACAAGGCTTTCCCCTTTAAGAACAGCCCTAACTCTGCAAAAGCCCCCACTGTGCACTCCCCACAATCCTAGGAGGGGGGAATCCGTTATTACTGCCATTTATAGAAGAAGAAGCTGGCTTGGAGATATTGAGTGTCTTGCCCAGCTACTGAGTGGCAGAACTGGAATTTGAACCCAGCTTGTGTGACTCCAGAGCCAGAGATCCTGACTTCTGAGATACACCACCAGCCCATGCCCTGTTTGCTGGCCAGGGCCAAGGAGTGGTCATCAGGGACAGTTGCCAGTTTTTCAGCAGCCTTGGGTTCTCAGAGGATCCTAAAGGATGCATTTTGCTGTCCCAAAGGGTGGACAGCCAAGGCCCCTAGATGACCCCTCTCTAGGTTTCCTTTGGGAGGGCAGGGCCCACCCCCTCCAGAGACCACCCCCAGACCAGCTCCTCACCTGTTTGCCTGGATGTTCCTTCTCAAGAAGACAATGCTTATCACGACCACCACGGCCACCAGGACAAACATGGAACTATTCCAAGGAGTTGCTGGGGAGGGACACATAGGACAGAGCCTTGAGGAGAGGCTGGGTGCCCTTCAGGCCCCTAACAGACCAGCTCACAGCATCAACCTTCCTGTGCTGTGGGCCAGGTATTGTGGGGAGACTCTAAGCTGAAAATGAGCCCCCTGCCCTGCGGGAACTCCCAGTCCAGTGTCAGGGGGAGAGGGAGATAAGATCTCTGCTCTGAAGAAGCTCTCATCTACCTGGGGGAGACAGCACTGCAGCTGGGTAATGATAGTGGGCAAAGGAGGAGTGTGGGTGAAGATAAACTTCACAGTCTTCAGAGTTTTGCTAGGGACTAGCCAAGTGCAGTACAAGGGAAAAAGGAAGGAAAGGAGGGAGGGAGGGAAGGAGGGAGGGAGGAAAGAAAGAAGGGGTGGCAGTTAAATTGGATTCGACCCACTGCCCACAGACAATACGTAAAGTGGCTAATCTGAATTTGGATAATCAAGATTGGTCCACACTGTACCCAAGTGAGGCAGGATCTAGCTTCAGAGCTTTTGCGTTTGCTGTTCCCTCTACCAGGAATGTTCTTCCCCCACATAATCTGCATGGCTAATTCCTTCACCTCCTGCAAGCTTTATTCAAACACCGCCTTCTTAGGGAGGCCTTCCTTGACCACATTATGTTCCCTGCAGCACACTTCCTATTCCCTTTCTCCACTTAATTTTTCTCCGTATTTTGCATCACCAGCACACTATGCATTTTAGTCATTTGTTGATTTTCTGTCTCTTTCACTAGAAGGTATGCTTCATGAGGGTGGAGATTTTTGTTTTTTCCCTTCTGTAACCCCAGTCCTGAGAACAGTGCCTGGTGCACAGAAGGAATTTAATAAATATTTGTGTATGACAGGATGGATGAGTAAATGAGTGGCCAGCCCTGAGAAAAGGAGGGTGCAGTTTAACCAGACCCCTCTGGGTAGGGAGACCCCTCAGCCTCAGTCCCTGGCTTAGAGGAAACGTGCAGTCTGCTGCAGAGGAGGGGACCATGAAGGGGGCTTCAACCAGATTCCTCTCTTTGTGTTGTGTCCACCACTTACCATCTTCTACACGAAAAACCCAAAGCATTTCTTCCAGCAGCTCCTGAGGCACCTCGGTGCCAGGTGGGGCTCCAGTAAGCTCCTCGTAGCCCATGCCACTGCTCCTGGTTGGGATATGTTTCTGACAACAAAGTCCTTAGGCCCCTTCGCCCCCAGGTGCTCTCCTGGCCTCCTAGGTTCTGGCTCTTTGCAAAGCCCCAAAGCCTGCTGGAGACAAAGCAGAGAGCATGACTGGATATCCCACCCCAGTTTACTCTCCCCTCCCTGCCCAAACCCAGCTCTCCTCAGGCCCAAAGTTACAGGACCAAAACAGCTGGAACTCCCGGAACAGGTGGGGCCTGGAGAAGCAGAGACCATAGAAGTGGGAGTCACTCAAATCTTTAGGAAAACTCATCATGTGTGGGGAAGAGCACTGACCTGGGAGTGAGGAGGACTGAGCCACTGATGGGCTCTGGGACTCTTGCAGGGGACTCCCGTTCTCCAAGAAGAAACTGATATCTAGAAATACAAAGAATTCTCACAAATTAAGAAAAAGACTAGAATCCTAATAAATGTGTAAAGGATATAAACAGGCAGTTTACAAAATAGGAAACCCAAAAGGCTAGCAAGAATATGAAAATAAACTCTTTGCCAATAACAAGAATGAAAATTAAAACAAAATGAAACACCACTTGACATCTGTTAGATTGGCATAGTTTAGAAGGTGGATAATGCCGTGTGTTGGTGGGGCTCTGAGGCTATAGCCTTATGCACTGCCAGGGTGTTTAGACTGGGGCAGCCATCTAGGGAGCAAATTAGTCAAACTAAGTGTACACGTGACCCAGCAGTTCTACTCCTGAGTGTATTTATATCTCAAAGTATCCCTGAGGATCATAAGGGGGCATGCCACACCATTTATGAAAATTCACGTATGCACACAAAACAACAACACACATTTTACAAAAACACATTTTAAAAAAGACACATTCAACACATTAGGATAATTATCACTGGGGGTGGGGAGAAGAAAAAGGTAACAGAAATGGAGATCCAAGTAAAGAAATAAAACAGGAGAAGGGTTTTGAACAGACCAATCATGAAATCATGTCATCGGGCTAAGAAGACAATAAGGCAAAGAGAGAACAAGAGAGGCCAGAAGCCATCTCAAGTCCCCCTGCTCTGACACTGCCTTCCAATCCAAAATAGCCTTTGGAGGCTCAGCCAGGAACATCTGAAAACAAATGGATGGCAAACAGCCAAACAGAAGAACAAGGTGCTAATAAAAAGATTGCCATCAGAGTTTTCTCCAACTCTCCAGCTCTGAGAAAACTGAAGAAACATCTACAGATTTTGAGGGAAAATATTTTGACACAAATATAATATTGAGCTGAGTTTTTCCTATATGAATGATCATTCATGTGTCAAGATAGAGATGGAAGTCAGGGAGAAAGAAAGACCTTTTTTTAGACTTTCAGGGACTCAGATGCCTACTACCTGCTTACTCATTTGAAGGATATAATATATATACTGGATAAGGGAAAGACAAAGTTACAGGAGTGGCGAATTGATGTGATCTTGTGTTCCAGCTCCAACTGTCCAGAGCCCTTGCTAAGAAGAGCCGTGAGTTTCTGTCCAGTCTCAGATGCAGGAGTACCTGGATTAATTAGTAACATTGGCCACAGGCCCCTGTTGCATATGCAGAGCCCCCCTGAATACCCACAGAGAAAAGAGCGCAGAGGTCAAGACACCAAACACCAACTCCCTTTGGGGAAGTGAGATGGGGCCTAGACCCATGGGACATCCAATTTGAACACTTCTGTATTGTATACATTTCTTGTGAGCACATACTACCTTCGTGAAAACAATACACGTAATTACATTTTTTAAATGTATGTATTTTGTGTGTATATTCTAAATATATATTTTGTGTATTTGTATGTATTTTAAATGTATGTATTTACTATCCAAAGAAAACGAAAACCTAAATTCGAAAAGATAGATGCAGGGACTTCCCTGGTGGCGCAGTAGTTAACAATCTGCCTGCCAATGCAGAGGGCACGGGTTCGAGCCCTGGTAGGGGAAGATCCCACATGCCACGGAGCAACTAAGCCCATGCGCCACAATTACTGCGCTCTAGAGCCCGCAAGACACAACTACTGAGCCCACGTGCCACAACTACTGAAGCCTGTGTGCCTAAAGCCCATGCTCCGCAACAAGAGAAGCCACCGCAATGAGAAGCCCGTGCACCACAACGAAGAGCAGCCCCCACTCGCCGCAACTAGAGAAAGCCCGAGTGCAACAACGAAGACCCAACACAGCCATAAATAAATAAATAAATTTATTTGTTTTTAAAAAAAGAAAAGATAGATGCAACCCAACATTCACAGCAGCATTATTTACAATAGCCAAGATATGGAAGCAACCTAAGTGTCCATCAACAGATGAATGGATAAAGAAGATGTAGTATGTATATATACAATGGAATACTACTCAGCCATAAAAAATGAAATTTTGCCATTTGCAGCAACATGGATGGACTTGAAGGGTATTATGCTAAGTGAAATAAGTCAAAGAAAGACAAATACTGTATGATATCACTTATATGTGGAATCTAAAAAATAAAACAGAAAAGAAATAGTGAATATAACAAAAAAGAAACAGACTCAAAGATACAGAGAACAAACTAGTGGTTACCAGTGGGAAGAGGGAAGGGGAAGGGGCAATATATTGGGGTAGGGGATTAAGAGGTACAAACTACTATGTATAAAATAAATAAGCTACAAGGATGTACTGCACAGTACAGGGAATATAAGCAATAGTTTATAAATAACTATAAATGGAGTATAACATTTAAAAATTATGAATCACTATGTTATACACCTGAAACATATAATATTGTAAAAAAACTATACCTCAATTAAAAAAAGTATGTATATATTGTATTTATGCCTTTTGAGACAGTTCCAATTTTGGATATTTAATTAGTGGAACTAATCAAGATGTCAGTTCTTACCAATTTGATCTATAGATACAGTGCAACCCCAGTCAAAATCCCAGCAAGTTATTTTATTTTATTTTATTTTTGCGGTACGTGGGCCTCTCACTGTTGTGGCCTCTCCCGTTGCAGAGCACAGGCTCTGGATGCACAGGCTCAGCGGCCATGGCTCACGGGCCCAGCCGCTCCGTGACATGTGGGATCCTCCCGGACCGGGGCATGAACCCGTGTCCCCTGCATTGGCAGGCAGACTCTCAACCACTGCGCCACCAGGAAGCCTGGAATGTGTGCTTTAAACATGTATAATATTGTTATAATAAAAATATACCAACAAATGAAACAAACAAAGTGATAAGATGGATACAAGTCAGCCCTCCCTGACTGTGTTAGATGCCACAGAAACAAAGGACACAGTTCTCTCAGAGCACTTATCCAGTTTTCTTCTAGAGTGAACATGGTATTAATATCTCTGCTTTTTAAAAATTATTAACTAAACTTCATGATTTATTTGCATTTCATTTTTCCATTAATGTCTTTTTGCTGCTCCAGGTTCCCATCCAGGATATCATATTGCATTTAGTTGTCATGTCTCCTTAGGCCCCTCCAGGAGATTCCTGCATTTTAAACAGGGCTTAACCATCTGTCATTGGACAGTGATTCCTGCCAAAGAACCTGGGCCACCCATCCCCATGGGAGGTTGAAGACACTCACCCCGGCTCCTGGGTTCCGAGGACTTGTCTGATCTGCTGTTGAGAGCAGCACCGATTTTTCCGTTCCTCTTCCTCCTTTCTGGGCAATACCGATGGTCTTTCCACCTGAGCTTTCACACAGCTGTCACCTAGTGGGCAGCGCTGCAGAGCCTGGGGCAGCCAGGCCCATCTGGTAGCTCTGCATTTATCACACGCCTGGAGCCTTCTCTGTCACTTGGGGGTGACTGACCTCTTGAATGAGAGGCCTCAGATGGCAAACAGGCTCCACCTGACTTTCACAATCAGTAAGAACTAGAAGCCCAGTGCTCTCCTTCTTATCTGTTGGCCTCAAAGAAAAAGAAAACATCCAGACCCTCTTGCCAGCCCAGGGGAATGGGCTGGGGAGGACCCTCCATCTGAAGGTCCCGTCATTGCAGGGGGCTGTGTGGTGTGCCCACTCCAGGCCTCTATTTCCTGGTATTATCAATGTTTAACCACGGAGCAGGGAGCCAAGCCTGGCCTTTTACAGCCTCTGCTTTCTCCCAGTGAGGATCATGGCCTCCTGTGAACTCCTCACAAGAAGCTATAAAATAAGACCTTTGGAGGGTCACGGGTGGGGAAGGCAAGGCATGTGAGGCTGTGTGAGTGACCCAGAGAGGAAGAAGCGGGCCAGGTTGAACAGCGTTGAGTGGGAAGGGTTTGGTGGGGAAGCAGGAGTGAGGTGCTCCCCCAACCAGGCCACATGTATTCAATTCTGATCATCAGTGGGCTTTTCTACCCCCACCCCCCAGGCTCCTTGCATCTCCAGCATCCCTTGGAGTTGGCTCAGTAAGGAGTAGGGTTCCTATTTCCCAAATGAAGCAGGTTGAATGAAGTCACATGACAGGTGCAAGCTCCTCTACGAGTTAATATTGGTCAACGGTGTGAACGACAGAGAAAAGGAGATGCAACAGGGAACCTAGGGCCAGAACAGACTCCAGCTCCTCATCGTTTCGTAACTCATTCATTCAATAAATATTACTTGAACACCAACTGTGTGGACACAAGGTAAACAAGACAGGCAAGGACCCTGGTCTCCTGAAGCTCATACTCTAGGGGACAGACAGGCAACAAAAAAGTAAGTAAAACATAAGATAATTTCAGCTAGTGACAATTTCTGTGAATAATTTAAACAACAAAATGATACAGAAATAGATGGGGGGCTGTGATTACTATATTACTTTACTAAAAACTGAATGACAAAGAATTAACTATGCAAAGACCTGGGGCAGCACTGAAGAAATAATGAGCTTAACTAGTTTGAGAAACAAAAAAAAAAAGGGCAACGTAGCTGAAGCACAGTGATTTGGGGAGGTGGCATGGGATAAAGTTGGAGGCTAGACAGAAACAGAACGTGAGGTAAAACAGAATAAGGAGTATGGATGTAGAGAGAAGCCACCAGAGGTGACATGATCTGACTGACATTTATCCAAGATCACTTGGCCTGCTGGGTGGGGAATGGTTTGTAAGGGAGCGAGAGAGGAGATGGGAGACATTGGGAGGCTCTTGCATTCATCCAGGCAAGAGACAGTGGTGGTTTGGACCAGGATAATGACAGCAAAGATGGGGAGAAGTGGCCAGATGCAGGGTACATTTTGGAGAGAAAGGCAGCTGATAGATTTCGGAAGAAAGGAACTCTAACTCTCTTAAGCACAAAAGGAATTCGAAAGGAATTCATTGGCTCATATAACTGGGAAGTGCAGAGTGGAGCTGTTCTTACGGATAGCTAGAACCAGGAGCCTGAAGATCCTTTGCTCTTTCTCTCTAGGTCTCTTCCTGCTTCTCTTTGGGTATCAGGCTCATTCCCACAGGCTCGCCATCTCCTGGTAACTGGACCAGACCACAGGAAATCCAGGCTCACACCCTTACAGCTAGAGGAAGAAGGAGTCCCTCTTCTCAACTCCAGTTTGGCAGTTCCTGGGACAGGACCCTAATTGTCCTGGGCTGGGTCACATACCCACGTTTTGGATCAGTTGTTATGGCCAAGGGTGAAGTACTATGGATGCTAGCTCAAATCTCATACCCATCGAGTAGCCAAGAGAGAAAGGCTGTGAGCTGGATAGCCATGCCAGTGTGGGTCCCTAAAGTGACCCCTTGACTACAATCCTCCCAGTCTGCCCTGGGGGAGTGTCACTGGGCTCTTAAAGGGGGTTGTGTCCCCTTCAAGAGGCGCCTGCCCCATCTAAGGTTTTCCGCTCTTCTACCTGTTTCTCTTTTCTTCCTCCTCTTACTTTAGTTCTCTCTGCTATAGCTTATCCAATAACTATTATTCTGTGTCTGCTCTGTGCCAGGATTATGCTACTGATGAACAATCACAGTCATTGTCCCTGACTTCATGGAGACTGCAGTCTCATGGGAGTCACACAGGTAGTCACACCAGGGATCACGTAATTGATTGCTGTGTGATAAGGGCCATGAAGGAAACATACACACAGAGATGAGAGAACATTGCCAACCCCTCCCTTCCTCATAGCTTCAAATATCACTTCCAGACAAATCAGTCCTACCTTGGACTCTCCTTTCTTGACCTCTCCAGTTCCTTGTCTCCCTCCCTGGGCAATTAGTAGTGGATTGGAGTAGAAAGAGCTTTGGACTTTCCCCTGCTATACTAAATCTACCACCTCATACCCCTTCTAATCTCAGTTTAAATATCATCCTGTCAGGGAAACATTCCATATCAGTTAAGACTTGTGATTGGTTCTGGGTAACAAAGACCCAATTTCAGTGGTTAAAATACATAGGGTTTATTTTTTCATATAAGAATTTCAGAGGTAGGGACTTCCCTGCTGGTCCAGTGGGTAAGACTCCACACTCCCAGTGCAGGGGGCCCAGGTACGATCCCTTGTCGGGGAACCAGATCCCACATGCGTGGCGCAACTAAGAGTTCACATGCCACAACTAAGAAGCCTGCATGCTGCAACTAAAAAAAAAGATCCCACAGGCCTCAACGAAGATCCCGCATGCCACAACTAAGACCTGGTGCAGGCTAAATAAATAAATAAATAAATAAATAAAAACTTTTTTTTTTTTTTTTTTTAAGAATTTCAGAGGTAGACAGTTACTGATGTCAAAAGCTCAAGGAAATCAGTGCTGATTTCTGAGAATTCCCTCATGGTCCCAAGAAGGCTAATGCAGCCCCTGCCATGATGTCCAAGTTCCAAGCAGATAAAAAGAAAAAAGGGAAGAAGGACAAAAAGATGTGGCTATCAAGTATAATGGACAAATAACCTGCCAGAGAGTAAATCCAGACAACACGGAGAACTACAGAGAAGGACGGCATTCCCATAGAACAGTAGCGGGGCAGCCAGTGGGCTAACCAGGAAACTTTATTGTCAGGGGATCGTCACAGGTCATGCCCAGCAGGATTTGATAACCGTCATGGACCAGTGATGGCTACACAGACTGTAACAGAGCCTGCTAATTGTCCCCTAGAATACATTCTTCCCTTCCTCCTTTTTATAAAAGAACCCTCTGAATTTGAGCGTCATATGGCCACCCAGCTAGAGACTGCATTTCCCAGATCGCTTGCAGTTTGGGGTGGTCCTTTGACTAAGTTTTGGACAAGAGATGAGAGTAGTATACTACTTCTGAATTACTCTCTCTCCTTTTTTTTTTTTTTTGCAATTATGTAAACTTTTAAATTGAAGTGTAACCTACATGCAGAAAAGTAAACAAATATTAAGATCTGGCTTAGTGGATTTTTACATGTGAACACACCCGTGTGTGGGAACATACACCCTCTAGATCAAGAAATAGAACATTGCGAGAACGCAGAAGTCTTATTGTGTCCACTTCTGGTTACTACCCCCCACAAAGACAACCACTGTCCTAACTTTTAATACCATAGGTTACTTTGCCTGTTTTTATATTTTATGTAAATGGAATCAATCGGTAGGTAATCTTTTGTGCCTGGCTTCTTTGCTCAACATTATATTGTGGTATTCACCCATGTTGTGTGTAGTTGTGGCTCATTCATTCTTGTTTTCAGAATATTCCATTGTGTGGCTATGCCACACTATTTTTATCTATGGATCCTATTTTTGTAAGAGAAATTTCAACCCATCCCTTCTTTCCTCTGTCTGGAACATGAATATGATGGTGGAAAGAACATCTAAAGGCAAGAGTCATTAAATTATAACGTATGGGCCAAATCTAACCTGCAGCCTGTTTTTGTAAATACAGTTTTATTGGAACAATGGCGGTGCTCATTTGCTTATGTAATGTCTATGGCTGCTTTTGCATTCCATTAGAAGAAATGGGCAGTTGTAGCAATGATTATATTGTCTGCAAAGCCTAAAATACTTACTGTGTGGCCCTTTACAGGAAAATTTTGTGGACCCAGACAACAAGTTAGAAGGGCCTGGTTCCCTGGATAACCTCATGGAGCACAGCAGCCTACCTGCCCTGGAGCTGTCCACCTCTGTAGTGTTACGTGGGAGAGAGGTAAACTTTGGTATGATTTGAGGCACTGTGTTTGAGATCTCTTTGTTACAGAAACTTAGTCTGTACTGTAACTAATACATACATTATTTATGCTCAGTGACTGCTGAATTAGTGAATGCCATGGTATCAGAAGAACTAAGTTCTAGTCTAGTTCACCTTTGCTATGACCAGCCTTAGGGCCTTGGACCTTGAACCTCTTTTTCTTATCAAACCATATAAGCTTCAAAGAGGAGTAAAAAGGAAATGTATCTAAGAAATTATTACCAGGAGGGGTCAATTGTGTAATGACGAAATCCAGGCCCTTTAAACTCAGTAGGTTTTTCACCTGGGGTTAACCAGTTAGCTTTTCTGCTAAATAAATAATAGGTAAAGCCCAATATGAAGGGAGGAACCCTTTTCCTAAGAAAAGGTAGGGAAACACCCATTGAGCTGTCCAGGGTCTTGACCTCTCAGTTCAGGGCACTTTAATCTGATGCCAGGGTTAAAGTGCCAGGTAGGATCCTACCCTAAGCTCCAGGGACCTAAGGGTAAGCATCTTCCTGCTTCTCAACCTCCTGCCTCCCCACATCGAAGATGTGATGTTTGCTAAAGCTGACAGCCAGCAAAGGCTTCAAGGTGCTGGAGACTGCTCTATATTTCCAGGTCAGGCTGTTCTGTTCCTTGGGGTGGGTCATTCACTGTCAGCTGATACCAAGTGGGTGGACAAGCCCTTGGCTTACTGTTTGTTCTTTCCTTCATTTTCTCAAACATCACTTACACTCAGAAGCCAATTTAATCATTCAGTTTGAACAATAATTCTGCCAAGTTCCCAAAAGCAGCACATTCTCTTCTCAGTAAACTTCATAGAAAATGAAATGAAATCCAAAAGTGGTGATGTAAGAAAATGATAACACACAGGATAACCCAGCAGAGATACAAGGATGTTCATTGGAACATTGTTTAAGGAGGTTAAAAAAAATCTAAATATCCAAGAACAGGGGAGGGGTTAAATTATAGTACATTTGGAACCAATACTTCTTCTAGGGGCCAATTTTTTAAAATTAATTAATTAATTAATTTATGGCTATGTTGGGTCTTCGTTTCTGCCTAAGGGCTCTCTCCAGTTGTGGCAAGCGGGGGCCACTCTTCATTGTGGTGCACGGGCCTCTCACTATTGCGGCCTCTCTTGTTGCGGAGCACAGGCTCCACATGCGCAGGCTCAGTAATTGTGGCTCATGGGCCCAGCTGCTCCGCGGCATGTGGGATCCTCCCAGACCAGGGCTCAAACCGGCGTCCTCTGCATTGGCGGGCAGATTCTCAACCATTGCACCACCAGGGAAGCCCTCTAGGGGCCAATTTTTATATTAAACCCAGAGGAGAGAAACATATAGTAGAATTAGTGAGGAGATTTTCTGAAAAGGTGTGGCAATTTAGCCCAAAATTATTGGTGCTTAAGCACTGACTTGATGCCTCCATCTGTGGTAGGGTGGTTGAGAAAAAAGATGGGTATCCAAAGGGAAGACATCGTTATACTGAAATAAAATCATCTCAGTGATCAGATGCATTTTCAACAGACATGGATTTTGCTGGAAGCATTTCAGAAACATTTGCAAAGTATTGGAAGTTTGGGCAGAAACTGGTGTGAAACAATGGTACAAAGTATGTACTTCCTCCAAGAAAGGACATTCTGTAGCCATCACTTTTTTTTTTTTTTTTTTTTTTTTTTTTTGCGGTATGTGGGCCTCTCACTGTTGTGGCCTCTCCCGTTGCGGAGCACAGGCCCAGCGGCCATGGCTCACGGGCTCAGCCGCTCCGCGGCATGTGGGATCCTCCTAGACCGGGGCACGAACCCGTTTCCCCTGCATCGGCAGGCGGACTCTCAACCACTGCGCCACCAGGGAAGCCCCATCATCACTTTTATCTTAGTTATAACATTAGAAACGTTCTATGTCATTGACCCTTATTTACAATCCTTAATTCTATGTCTTTGACCCCTTGCTCCTGGTTATAGGATAACCAAATACATTCTTCAGTCCCTGACTAAATCAAAGTCCAAGAGTAGAATAAAATCAAAGTCTATCAGCCTTTCATTTTAATAATATGAGGTACTTGAAGTTTAATCATTCCCCGACACATCACTCTTTGAATAGCTTTGTCTTGAAGAGAGTTGCTCAATAATGTGTTTGAGGAATGTCTAACAACTTGGTCAATAATCATTGTGTGTTACTTTGTCTGAATTTTGTTGTTCTCACTTTACAAGCAAGTAAGCATTCTTTCAGAGGAACTAAGTGGCATACGATTGACCCCACTGTTAACAAGAACACTTCAGACAATTTAGTTAGGACTGCAGTTAAAGTTTTATCACAATCGTGCTGTAAGGGGAAGGGCTTCTGGTAGTCCCAGTTTAGAAATTCACTTTTGGTGGGTGATTAATCATTGTGAGACTAGATTTAAAATAAAAACAAAAACCATGTCCAATTAAAAAGTCACTAAGACTCTTGACTGATGTCAGTTGGGTGGGTGGGTGACTAAGTTTTTCAGAATAAGTCTTAATCCTCTTAAATGTATCAGAAAAATTTCTGAGCATTTTAATCAGGAATCATAATTTCTTTCCAGAGGTTATGAATTAAATCATTCAAAAAGAAAAAAAATTCTGTCCTCGACCAGATTTGGGACAATTTTTCTTTTGAACAACTCCTCCTTTGGGCTCAGATAATTTTTAAAGATCTGTCTTCCTCAAAAAAGGGACTCTATTTTCATTAAATTTCTTCCCTAGTTGATCACTTTTTACTTTTTTTTAAAAAATGGAGGCAAGTAGCCATACAAGAAAATATATAATCATCATTGACAGAAGTATTTATATCCACATTAATATTATTCCTTTAAACCAGCTTCCTATATTGGGAAAGAATTTCTTTAAAAAAATCTTTTTTCCTCAACATATAATTGATTTTTAAAAAAATTTTTATTGGAGTATAGTTTTATTTTTTTATTTTTTTGTCTGCATTGGGTCTTAGTTGCGGCACGTGGGATCTTTTGTTGCGGTGCGCACACTTCTCTCTAGTTGTGGTGCATGGGCTCCAGGGCGTGTGGGCTCAGTAGTTGGGCACGCAGGCTTAGTTGCTCCACGGCATGTGAGATCTTAGTTCCCTGACCAGGGATCGAACCTGTGTCCCCTGCATTGGAAGGTGGATTCTTAACCGCTGGACCACGAGGGAAGTCCCCTCAATGTACAGTTGATTTATAATGTTGTGTTAGTTTCTGCTGTATGGCAAAGTGATTCAGTTATACAAATATATATATATTCTTTTTCATATTCTTTTCCATTATGGTTTAATCGCAGGATATTGAATATAGTTTCCTGTGCTATACAGTAGGATCTTGTTTATTCATTGTATATATAATATTTTTATACACACACATACACACATCTTTTTTTAATTTTTAATTTAATTTTATTTATTTTTTTATACAGCAGGTTCTTATTAGTTATCCATTTTATACATATTAGTGTATACATGTCAATCCCAGTCTCTCAATTCATCATACCACCACCCCCACCACTTCCCCCCCTTGGTGTCCATGTTTGTTCTCTACATCTGTGTCTCAATTTCTACCCTGCAAACCAGTTCATCTGTACCATTTTTCTAGGTTCCACATATATGCGTTAATATACGATATTTGTTTTTCTCTTTCTGACTTACTTAACTCTGTATGACAGTCTCTAGATCCATCCATGTCTCTACAAATGATCCAATTTCGTTCCTTTTTATGGCTGAGTAATATTCCATTGTATATATGTACCATATCTTCTTTATCCGTTCGTCTGTCGATGGGCATTTAGGTTGCTTCCATGTCCTGGGTATTTTAAATAGTGCTGCAATGAACATTGGGGCTCATGTGTCTTTTTGAATTATGGTTTTCTCTGGGTATATGCCCAGTATTGGGATTGCTGGATCATATGGTAATTCTATTTTTAGTTTTTTAAGGAACCTCCATACTGTTCTCCATAGTGGCTGTATCAATTTACATTCCCACCAACAGTGCAAGAGGGTTCCCTTTTCTCCACACCCTCTCCAGCATTTGTTGTTTGTAGATTTTCTGATGATGCCCATTCTAACTGGTGAGAGGTGATACCTCATTGTAATTTTGATTTGCATTTCTCTAATAATTAGTGATGTTGAGCAGCTTTTCATGTGCTTCTTGGCCATCTGTATGTCTTCTTTGGAGAAGTGTCTATTTAGGTCTTCTGCCCATTTTTGGATTGGGTTGTTTGTTTTTTTAATACTGAGCTGCATAAGCTGTTTATATATTTTGGAGATGAATCTTTCGTCTGTTGATTTGTTTGCAATTTTTTTCTCCCTTTCTGAGGGTTGTCTTTTTGTCTTGTTTGTAGTTTCCTTTGCTGTGCAAAACCTTTTAAGTTTCATTAGGTCCCATTTGTTTATTTTTGTTTTTATTTCCATTACTCTAGGAGGTGGATCAAAAAAGATCTTGCTGTGATTTATGTCAAAGAGTGTTCTTCCTATGTTTTCCTCTAAGAGTTTTATAGTGTCCAGTCTTACATTTAGGTCTCTAATCCATTTTGAGTATATTTTTGTGTATGGTGTTAGGGAGTGTTCTCATTTCATTCTTTTACATGTAGCTGTCCAGTTTTCCCAGCACCACTTATTGAATAGGCTGTCTTTTCTCCATTGTATATCCTTGCCTCCTTTGTAATAGATTAGTTGACCATAGTTGCATGGGTTTATCTCTGGGCTTTCTATCCTGTTCCATTGATCTGTATTTCTGTTTTTGTGCCAGTACCATATTGTCTTGATGACTGTAGCTTTGTAGTATACTCTGAAGTCAGGGAGTCTGATTCCTCCAGCTCTGTTTTTTGTTTTTTGTTTTCTTTTTGGTACGTGGGCTTCTCACTGCTGTGGCCTCTCCCGCTGCGGAGCACAGGCTCCGGACGTGCAGGCCCAGCGGCCACGGCTCACAGACCCAGCCGCTCCGCGGCATGTGGGATCCTCCCGGACTGGGGCACGAACCTGTGTCCCCTGCATCGGCAGGCGGACTCTCAACCACTGCGCCACCAGGGAAGCCCCTCCAGCTCTGTTTTTTTCCCTCAAGACTGCTTTGGCTATTCAGGATCTTTTGTGTCTCCATACAAATTTTAAGATTTTTTGTTCTAGTTCTGTAAAAAATGCCATTGGTAATTTGATAGGGATTGCAGTGAATCTGTAGATTGCTTTGGGTAGTATAGTCATTTTCACAATATTGATACTTCCACTCCAAGAACATGGTATATCTCTCTGTTTGTATCATCTTTAATTTCCTTCATAAGTGTCTTATAGTTTTCTGCATAGAGGTCTTTTGTCTCCCTGGGTAAGTTTATTCCTAGGTATTTTATTCTTTTTGTTGCAGTGGTAAATGGGAGTGTTTCCTTAATTTCTCTTTCAGAATTTTCATCATTAGTTTATAGGAATGCCAGAGATTTCTGTGCATTAATTTTGTATCCTGCAACCTTACCAAATTCATTGATTAGCTCTAGTAGAGTTCTGGTGGCATCTTTAGGATTCTCTATGTATAGTATCATGTTGTCTTCAAACACTGACAGCTTTACTTCTTCTTTTCCAATTTGTATTCCTTTTATTTCTTTTTCTTCTCTGATTGCCATGGCTAGGACTTCCAAAACTATGTTGAATAATAGTGGTGAGAGTGGACATCCTTGTCTCGTTTCTGATCTTAGAGGAAATGCTTTCAGTTTTTCACCATTGAGAATGATGTTTGCTGTGGGTTTATCATATATGGCCTTTATTATGTTGAGGTAGGTTCCCTCTATGCTCACTTTCTGGAGTGTTTTTATCATAAATGGGTGTTGAATTTTGTCAAAAGCTTTTTCTGCAACTATTGAGATGATCATATGGTTTTTCTTCTTCAGTTTGTTAATATGGTGTATCACATTGATTGATTTGCGTATATTGAAGAATCCTTGCATCCTTGGGATAAATCCCACTTGATCATGGTGTATGATCCTTTTAATATGTTGTTGGATTCTGTTTGCTAGTATTTTGTTGAGGATTTTTGCATCTATATTCATCAGTGATATTGGTCTGTAATTTTCTTTTTTTGTAGTGTCTTCGTCTGGTTTTGGTATCAGGGTGATGGTGGCCTCATAGAATGAGTTTGGGAGTGTTCCTTCCTCTGCAATTTTTTGGAAGAGTTTGAGAAGGATAGGTGTTAACTCTTCTCTAAATGTTCGATAGAATTCACCTGTGAACCATCTGGTCCTGGACTTTTGTTTGTTGGAAGATTTTTAATCACAGTTGCAATTTCATTACTTGTGATTGGTTTGTTCATATTTTCTGTCTCTTCCAGGTTCAGTCTTGGAAGGTTATACCTTTCTAAGAACTTGTCCATTTCTTTCAGGTTGTCCATTTTATTGGTATAGAGTTGCTTGTAGTAGTCTCTTAGGATGCTTTGTATTTCTGCGGTATCTGTTGTAACTTCTCCTTTTTCATTTCTAATTTTATTGATTTGAGTCCTCTCCCTCTTTTTCTTGATGAGTCTGGCTAATGGTTTATCAATTTTGTTTATCTTCTCAAAGAACCAGCTTTTAGTTTTATTGATCTTTGCTGTTGTTTTCTTTGTTTCTATTTCATTTATTTCTGCTCTGATCTTTATGATCTCTTTCCTTCTGCTAACTTTGGGTCTTGTTTGTTCTTCTTTTTCTAGTTCCTTTAGGTGTAAGGTTAGATTGTTTATTTGAGATTTTTCTTGTTTCTTGAGGGAGGCTTGTATAGCTATAAACTTCCCTCTTAGAACTGCTTTTGCTGCATCCCATAGGTTTTGGATTGTTGTGTTTTCATTGTCATTTGTCTCTAGGTAGTTTTTGATTTCCTCTTTGATTTCTTCAGTGATCTCTTGGTTATTTAGTAACATATTGTTTAGCCTCCATGTGTTTGTGTTTTTTACATTTTTTTTCCTATAATTCATTTCTAATCTCATAGCGTTGTGGTCAGAAAAGATGCTTGATATGATTTCAATTTTCTTAAATTTACTGAGGCTTGATTTGTGACACAAGATGTGATCTATCCTGGAGAATGTTCCATGCGCACTTGAGAAGAAAGTGTAATCTGCTGTTTTTGGATGGAATGTCCTATAAATATTAATTAAATCTATCTGGTCTATTGTGTCATTTAAAGCTTGTGTTTCCTTATTAACTTTCTGTTTGAAAGATCTGTCCATTGGTGTAAGTGAGGTGTTAAAGTCCCCACTGTTATTGTGTTACTGTCGATTTCCTCTTTTATAGCTGTTAGCAGTTGCCTTATGTATTGAGGTGCTCCTATGTTGGGTGCATATATATTTATAATTGTTATATCTTCTTCTTCTTATTTTATCTTCTTCTTTATAATTGTTATATCTTCTTCTTCTCACTTTCAGTCTGTATGTGTCCCTAGTTCTGAAGTGGGTCTCTTGTAGACAGCATATATATGGGTCTTGTTTTTGTATTCATTCACCATGCCTGTGTCTTTTGGCTGGAGCATTTAATCCATTCACGTTTAAGGTAATTATCGATATGTATGTTCCTATGACCATTTTCTTAATTGTTTTGGGTTTGTTTTTGTAGGTCCTTTTCTTCTCTTGTGTTTCCCACTTAGAGAAGTTCCTTTAGCATTTGTTGTAGAGCTGGTTTGGTGGTGCTGAATTCCCTTAGCTTTTGCTTTTCTGTGAAGCTTTTGATTTCTCCATCGAATCTGAATGAGATCCTTGCCAGGTAGAGTAGTCTTGGTAGTAGGTTCTTCCCTTTCATCACTTTAAGTATGTCATGCCACTCCCTTCTGGCTTGTAGAGTTTCTGCTGAGAAATCAGCTGTTAACCTTATGGGAGTTCCCTTGTATGTTGTCATTTTTCCCTTGAAGCTTTCAATTTTTTTCTTTGTCTTTAATTTTTGCCAATTTGATTACTATGTGTCTCAGCATGTTTCTCTTTGGGTTTATCCTGTATGGGACTCTCTGCACTTCCTGGACTTGGGTGGCTATTTTCTTTCCCATGTTAGGGAAGTTTTTGACTATAATCTCTTCACATATTTTCTCGGGTCTTTTTTCTCTCTCTTCTCCTTCTGGGACCCCTATAATGTGAATGTTGTTGCGTTTAATGTTGTCCCAGAGGTCTCTGAGGCTGTCTTCATTTCTTTACATTCTTTTTTCTTTATTCTGTTCCACAGCAGTGAATTCCACCATTCTGTCTTCCAGGTCACTTATCTGTTCTTCTGCCTCAATTATTCTACTATTGATTCCTTCTAGTGTAGTTTTCATTTCAGTTATTGTATTGCTCATCTCTGTTTGTTTGTTCTTTAATTCTTCTAAGTCTTTGTTAAACATTTCTTGCATCTTCTCGATCTTTGCCTCCATTCTTTTTCCAAGGTCCTGGATCATCTTCACTATCATTATTCTGAATTCTTTTTCTGGAAGGTTGCCTATCTCCATTCATTTAGTTGTTTTTCTGGGGTTTTATCTTGTTCCTTCATCTGGTACATAGCCCTCTGCCTTTTCATCTTGTCTATCTTTCTGCGAATGTGGTTTTTGTTCCACAGGCTGCAGGATTGTAGTTCTTCTTGCTTCTGCTGTCTGCCCTCTGGTGGATGAGGCTAAGAGGCTTGAGCAAGTTTCCTGATGGGAGGGACTGGTGGTGGGTAGAGCTGGCTGTTGCTCTGGTGGGCAGAGCTCAGTAAAACTTTAATCCACTTGTCTGCTAATGGGTGGGGCTGGGTTCCCTCCCTGTTGGTTGTTTGGCCTGAGGCGACCCACCCTGGAGCCTACCCAGGCTCTTTGGTGGGGCTAATGGCGGACTCTGGGAGGGGTCATGCCAAGGAGTACTTCCCAGAACTTCTGCTGCCAGTGTCCTTGTCCTCACTGTGAGACACAGCCACCCCCTTCCTCTGCAGGAGACCCTCCAACACTATCAGGTAGGTCTGGGTCTGTCTCCTATGGGGTCACTGCTCCTTCCCCTGGGTCCCAATGCATACACTACTTTGTGTGTGCCCTCCAAGAGTGGAGTCTCTGTTTCCCCCAGTCTTGTCAAAGTCCTGCAATCAATTCCCACTAGGCTTCAAAGTCTGATTCTCTAGGAATTCCTCCTCCCATTGCCGGACCCCCAGGTTGGGAAGCCTGACGTGGGGCTCAAAACCTTCACTCCAGTGCGTGGACTTCTGTGGTAAAGTGTTCTCCAGTTTGAGAGTCACCCACTCAGCAGTTATGGGATTTGATTTTATTGTGATTGTGCCCCTCCTACCCTCTCACTGTGGCTTCTCCTTTGTCTTTGGATGTGGGGTATCTTTTTTGGTGAGTTCCAGTGTCTTCCTGTCGATGATTGTTCAGCAGTTAGTTGTGACTCCAGTGCTCTCTTGAGAGGCAGTGAGAGCACATCCTTCTTTTGCGCCATCTTGAACCAATCTCCCCCCATTCTATACATAATATTACAGTTTGCATCTGCTAACCCCAAACTCCCACTCCATCCCTCCCCCAACCCCCTCCCCTTTGGTAACCACAAATCTGTCCTCTATATCTGCGAGTCTGTTTCTGTTTCATAGATAAGTTCATTTGTGTCATATTTTAGAGTCCACATATAAGTGATATCATATGGTATTTGTCTTTCTGACTTACTTCACTTGGTATGATAATCTGTAGGTCCATCCATATTGCTGCAAATGGCGTTATTTGGTTCTTTTTCATGGCTGAGTAGTATTCCATTGTATATTTATACCACATCTTCCCTTTTTTTTTAAATTTATTTTGTTTATTTATTTTTTTGGCTGTGTTGGGTGTTCATTGCTGCATGCGGGCTTTCTCTAGTTGTGGCGAGCGGGGGCTACTCTTCATTGCGGTGTGCGGACTTCTCATTGCGGTGGCTTCTCTTGTTACGGAGCATGGGCTCTAGGTTCATGGACTTCAGTAGTTGTGGCACGAGGGCTCAGTAGTTGTGGTTTACAGGCTCTAGAGCACAGGCTCAGTAGCTGTGGTGTACAAGCTTAGTTGCTCTGCAGCATGTGGGATCTTCCCGGACCAGAGGTTGAACCTGTGTCCCCTGCATTGGCAGGCGGATTCTTAATGACTGTGCCACCAGGGAAGTCCCCATGTCTTCCTTATCCATTCATCTGTTCATGGACACTTAGGTTGCTTCCACATCTTGGCTATTGTGAATAGCGCTGCTATGAATATAGGGGTGCATGTATCTTTTTTTAAAAATTTATTTATTTTTACTTATTTATTATTTTTGGCTGGGTTTGGTCTTTGTTGCTGTGCGCGGGCTTTCTCTAGTTGCAGTGAGCGGGGGCTACTCTTCGTTGTGGTGCACAGGCTTCTCATTGCGGTGGCTTCTCTTGTTGCAGAGCACAGGCTCTAGAGTGTGTGGGCTTCAGTAGATGTGGCGCGTGGGCTCAGTAGTTGTGGCTCATGGGCTTAGTTCCTCTGCAGCATGTGGGATCTTCCCGGACCAGGGCTTGAACCCGTGTCCCCTGCAATGGCAGGCAGATTCTTAACCACTGCACCACCAGGGAAGCCCTGCATGTATCTTTTTGAATTATAGTTTTATCCAAATATATGCCCGGGAGTGGGATTGCTGGATCATATGGCAACTGTATTTTTAGTTTTTTGAGGAACCTCCATACTGTTTTCCATAGTGGGTGCACCAACTTACATTCCCACCAGCAGTGTAGGAGGGTTGGGAGGAATTTCTAAACAAATATTGTATGGTGTTTCAGTCTGGTGGTAACTATCTCATGCCGTTTATGAGCCTGAATCATGTAAGTGTTATTCTGTGTGTCATGTTTTAATTCAGGGGTGCAACGAGTGGCATCTATAAATGCACAAAGCCTCTTTGCTGAATGGTGAACAAAATTAGACCTATAAGGTTAGAAGCAGAAAGTTAACTTTTGCCTGTAAATGTTACAAAGCCGTAGGGTTGAGTTTCCATTTCTTCCACCAGAAGTGCTTTCTACTGAACTTATCAGTGTGTTTGCTCTGAGGACAGAAATCAAGCACAATCTAATTCACCTCACCAGGTTTGATCATCAGTTTCCACATCTCTTCTCCAGCTCCCTGAAGTTTGTGAATGTTTCTGGCCTGTCTAGAAGTGTCAGCCTTTACTACCTGTAAGGTTGTGACTCCATAAGCCATTTCCTTGAAGGGTTTTACAGCATCATTTCCATATATAAAATGCAGTCCTTGTTTCCTATCCATGGGAAGGCTTAAAACTCATACAAAGAAATTCATCTCTAAATATGACCCTCCTGGCTGGACTTGGTTACACATTTGGATTTTCCAATCATACTTTGGTGGGAAGGAGAACCAATTCTTATTGAACTTATGCCAATAACCTCCCTGGAAAACAGGGGCCTTCCTGACCTCCATTATGGATAGTGCTACAGAGAAGGACATTTTATACCTCCTGGACTCTAATAGGGTATGACAATGTGGGCAGGTATTCTGAGGCATTTAGTCCCTGGCTTCGAAAAACTGGATGATCTGAAGTACACAATATAATTTCTTTCATGAATCTTGAGGGATCATCTGAAATAAAATACCAGCTAAGGGGAAGGATTCACAAAGCTAATAATCAAGGAGATTTAGGGTAATAGTTCCTTTAACTATGCGTGTTAAGAGAGAGAGAGTTTCTTTCAGTTTGACGAGTTAAAGCCTGCTAAACTGAAGGTTAGAGATGCAATAAAAAGGCCCTTAATCAATCATATGCCTAGCAGAATATAGAACAGTAGAAAAGTACCAAAAACATTCCAAGACAACGCAATCTACATTCTGTCACTGGTTTCATTCAGTCCTACATGATGAATTCTCTGTAGGCAAATATTGGGTCAGCTGTCCATGTTTAAACATTTATCTGCTTCTAGATAAAGGAGTTCCAGAAATTCTGGGATTTAAGTGCTCTGGTACAGCCTGCCAGGCAAAGTCAACTCACACCAAAAGGCCAGAACTCATGAGTTAATTCCCTGAAGTATCAGTAAAGATTGCTGACACGCTGTCATACACTGCTGGTGGGAATATAAAATGGTGCAGCCACTTTGGAAAACACCTTGACATTTCTTCTAAAAGAAGAATGTGAAGTTACCATTTGACCCAGCAATTCCACTCCTAGGTCTATACCCAAGAAAATTGAAAACATATGTCCACACAAAACCTTGCACATGAATGTTCATAGCAGTATTATTCATAATAATTAACAAGTAGAAACAACACAATGTCCCTCGACTGATGAATTGAATAAGCAATGGAATATTAATCAGCTATAAAAAGCAATGAAAGGCTTCCCTGGTGTCACAGTGGTTAAGAATCTGCAGTGCAAGGGACACGGGTTCGAGCCCTGGTCAGGGAAGATCCCACATGCTGCGGAGCAGCTAAGCCTGTGCGCCACAACTACTGAGCCTGCACTCTAGAGCCTGCATGCCACAACTACTGAAGCCTGCACACCTAGAGCCCATGCTCCGCAACAAGAGAAGCCACCACAGTGAGAAGCCTGCACACCGTGACGAAGAGTAGCCCCCACTTGCCGCAACTAGAGAAAGCCTGCACGCAGCAATGAAGACCCAACACAGCAAAAAATAAATAAATAAATTTATAAGAAAAAAAGCACTGAAGAGCTGATATATACAACACAGATGAACCTTTAAAACTATATAGTGAAAGAAGCCAGTCACAAAAGACCACATCTTATATGATTCCATTTACATGAAATGTCCAGAATAGGCAAATCTATAGAGACAGAAAATAGATTAGTGGTTGCCTAGGGGCAATGGGTCAGGGGGAGGTTGGAGAGGGGTAATGGAATAGGATTTATTTGGGAAGTAGTGAAAATATTCTAAAATTGACTGAAGTAGTTGGTGCACAGCTCTGTGAATATACTGAAAGCCACTAACTTGTACGTTTTAAATGGGTGAATTGAATAATATGTGAATTATATCTCAATAAAACTGTTAAAAATAATGAGTATCTGATACAGTCCTTACTACGAAGATTGTATGATTTTCCTTTGATATTTCTTCCACAAGGCATGATCTCTGACTTACATACAAGGGCATTTAAGCAAGTGTGAAGAGAGAGCAAAAACCACCTGTTGATGACAAGACTAGGTACCTCTGCTTTAATTTATTACAGTGTCAACTAAATACATCAGAATGGAAGACAGTGGAATTCCCTACTGGAGAGCAGGATAGAAGCAATGGGCCTTTCCATAACTCTTAAAGACTTAATTGATCATCACTCCCAGAGGGAAGGATGTAATATTACAGACAGTGAAGGTTTTGACAAATCTCCAGGGCATGACACTCTGTCTTGTAAAGTGTAAAGTGGGTACCACAATCACCTCCAACTGACAAAGTTATTATAATTCTAGGAGAAATCTTCTTAGAAGTAAATTTATTGACAACCTTTATACATGAACAGAAATATGCTACTATCCAACACAAGTTATATAATAATATAGCCACAGTGACACTTTACCTATAGAAATGAATAGGGTATCTTGCTCTTCTCTTTTTAATTCGACAACTTTCCTGTACTCTGAACCCAATAAATAGAGAAGCTTGCTATTGAGGTAACTGAAAACTATGGAGTGCATCAATCACATGCAACTGTTTCTAGCATCCCTCTTCTTTGTGAGTGCTACCTGAGGTGAAGGAGCGAGGCTTTAGTGCTGTCTGTAGCTGTCTAGGAAATAGCAAAGATGGTTTGGGTGTAAAAGTCAGGCTAGCTATTTTATTACTTCAGACGTGGGGCCCAATTTCAGAGAAAAGCAGCATCAGAAAGGGCTTTCAGATAAGAACCCAGGTGTCCAAAACGAGATGACCATGGCTTTAGCTATTTTATTAACCAGAATTTTGCAGTGCTTTGTAATACCAGAGCAGAAGGCAACACAACAAACAGGAATTCCAGCTGCTCTAGAAGCAAGGAATCCTTTATGGTTCTGTTTGCTTACAATCATTTGCAGGTTTTATATTTCCAAAAGCTTCATGAAAGTTAATAGACCCTTTTAGTAGTATACATTAAAAATACAAACTTTTTTCACTACCTCACATTGAGGACAACTGTATACTCGCGACCAGGCATATGATCGATGTGTCAAGTTAGATTTTTAGTACTTTATTAAACGTAAGCTTACCAGTTACATTATTAATTTTAATATAGCTCAATACATATATATTTTGAATGTGCAGCCTAAATAATGATAGGTACAATGTTATTTTATTTTATTATTTTTTTTGCGTTACGTGGGCCTCTCACTGCTGTGGCCTCTCCCGTTGCGGAGCACAGGCTCCGGACGTGCAGGCTCAGTGACCATGGCTCACGGGCCCAGCCGCTCCGCGGCGTGTGGGATCTTCCCGGACCGGGGCACGAACCCGTGTCTCCTGCATCGGCAGGCGGACTCCCAACCACTGCGCCACCTGGGAAGCCCCTACAATGTTATTTAAAGCTTAAAGTTTTTGCTTTAAAAATAAAATTAGCCTTATAAACATATTTTAGGATACTTTTTACTGCATTGATTTTATTCTTGTAATTTGAATCTGATGAAAAAAGTACATTCCATACAGACGAGTATGTAAAAAAATATATGCTCTAACAGTTTTATTGAAATATAATTGACCCACCATACAATTCACTCATTTAAAATGTGTGCAATTCAATGGCTTTTAGTAAGTTCATAGAACTGTGTAACCATCAATGCAACCAATTTCAGAGTGTTTTTATCATCCCCAAAAGAAACCCTGTGCCCCTTGGAGGCACCCCTCAACTGTTCCAACACCCACCCCTGCCCTACTTTCTGTCTCTAGAGATCTGTCTATTCTGGACATTCATATAAATGGAATCATATACTTATTTGGTCTTTTGTGATCTTTTGTGACTCGTTGTAAAAAGGATCACGTAGTATTCAAGAACTTGTATGCTTTCTGTCTCTGTTCCTTTTAATTTCTTAATTTTTTTCAGATAACCAAAAATCATTTATTAATTACTTTTAATTAATATGTCTAAGCTCTTAAAATTAATTAGTGATCTTGGGATTACTATTTAAACTGACATTAAATAATTAATCACTGTTAATATTAAATACACACCCTAACTTTTACTCAGGTATTGCAAGCAAAGCAATTCTGTGGTTCCACATGGTTTGCAACATGGCCTGAATTTTACATATCTCACTAGTTTTTATAGTTACATTTAGTTGAGACCCCACATTTATGTCTACATAGTTTTATATTCTTGGTATAAAGAATGATTACCTATGTAATCTATAAGACAAGCATGAGGAATTTAGAAAATTCCAACTAATTAGGTTTATCAGAATATAAATCCAAGCCTTACGAGTTAAAATGGTATGTTGGCATTTTACCCACATTGTGATCAAATAAGAGCCTTTTAAAAAATTGAAGTATACCAGACACACAGAATCCAAAAATCATAAATGTAGAGCTTGATGAATTTTCACAAATGGATCACACCTGCGTAATCAGCCCCCAGATCAAGAAATGGAGGCTGACCAGATACCTAGAAGCCCCTCTTGTGCTCTTTCCAGTCACCACCACCAAACCCCCTCTAAGGGCAACAACTCTCTTGATTCTAACACCATGAATTTGTTTTGTGTGTTTTCAACTTTATGTAAGTGGAAGCACTTTTGTGTCTGGCTTCTTTCACTTGATGCGATGTTAGTGATATTTATCTATGTTGTTGCATGCAGGTATAGCTGCTATGTGGTCTTCCATTTGTGACTAGTCTTACATTATTTATCCATTCTATTGCTGACAGCTTTGGGGTTGTTTCCAGTTTGGGGCTATTATGAAGAGTAGTTCTATGAACATGTGTGAGCTTGTCTTTTGGTGAACATGTGTACACTAGGAGTAGAATTGCCAGGTCACAGGGTAGGCTTATGTTCAGCCTTAGTAGATACTGTCAAATGATTTTCCAAAATGACTCCCCCACCAACAGTGTATGAGAATTCCACTTGTTCTGCATCAATGCCAACATTTGGTATTGCCTGTCTCTTGGTTTCAGCCATTCTGACAGTCACATGTTTATATCTCACTGTGGTTTTAATTTGCATTTCTTTGATGACTAATATGTTTATTGGTTCTTTGAATATCCTCTTTCATAGAGTGTCCAACTCTTTTTTCCATTGGGTTATCTCCCTTTTTAAATTGATCTGTGGGAATTCTTTATATACTCTGGATACAAGCCCTTTTTCAGAGATACACAATAGCTTTCTCTTAAACCATATTTAACACAAACATTTAACTTGTCCAGGTATTTACCATGATCAAGAGTATTAGAAATTGTAATTGTATATAATTCTCTTCTATTTGTTTATCAAGTATTGATACAACTTTTATTTTTATAATATTTATTTATTTATTTGGCTGCACTGGGTCTTAGCTGCAGCACACGGGATCTTTGTTGCAGCATGTGGACTCTTAGTTGCGGCATGCAAACTCTTAGTTACAGCATGCATGTGGGATCTAGTTCCCTGACCAGGGATCGGACTCAGGCCCCCTGCATTGGGAGCGCAGAGTCTTAACCCCTGGACCACCAGGGAAGTCCCTTGATACAACTTTTGATATCTTGGTTAAAAAGATTTATACAGATGGATTCCCTGGTGGCGCAGTGGTTAAGTATCCACTTGCCAGTGCAGGGGACACGGGTTTGATCCCTGGTCCAGGAAGATCCCACATGCCATGGAGCAACTAAGCCTGTATGCCACAACTACTGAGCCTGCGCTCTAGAGCCCTCGAGCCACAACTACTAAGCCCATGTGCCACAACTACTGAAGCCCTCGTGCCTGGGCCCGTGCTCCACAACAAGAGAAGCCACTGCAATGAGAAGCCCGTGCATGGCAACTAGAGAAAGCCCGCACAGTAACGAAGACCCAATGCAGCCAAAAATAAATAAATAAAAAATAAACAAATTTATTTTTTTAAAGTCTTATACAGAAAGATGTCTTAGGGCTAGTCTAATATCTATTTGGATATCTTTCATTCCCTATGTTGTCTTAGTAACCAGACACCTTTTTAAAAAAAATTAATTTATTTATTCATTTTTGGCTGGTTGGGTCTTTGTTGCTGTGCACGGGCTTTCTCTAGTTGCTGCGAGTGGGGGCTACTCTTCGTTGTGATGAGCGGGCTTCTCATTGCAGTGGCTTCTCTTGTTGCAGAGCACGGGCTCTAGGCACGTGGGCTTCAGTAGTTGTGGTGCGTGGTCTCAGTAGTTGTGGCGCACGGGCTTAGTTGCTCCGCAGCAGGTGGGATCTTCCCGGACCAAGGCTCGAACCCGTGTCCCCTGCACTGGCAGGCGGATTCTTAACCACTGCGCCACTAGGGAAGTCCCAGACACCTTCTATTAACTAAAATGTATTGTTCTTTTTTGAACACTTGTTTCTTTCTTCCTCCTTTTATTTTCCCAAGAGTTCTTGAAACCCTTGTTCTAAATTTATGTACGTGATTACCAGTCTCTAGACCAGTCATATTATGAGCTCCATTAAATGTGAGAGGCTTTACTATCTTGTCAGTTTCCTTGTGGATAGGCAAAGGTAGTTTATAAAAAGAAATTGTACTCTCCCTTTGTTAATATAGCACAGATCTTTTGCTTGGGGGGAAGGGGCTGAGAAACAACCAAAGATTTTATTATTTGATCTCTTTAAGCCTATTTTGATATATCTCTTGGTTTACTAGGTTGACTATGGGCAGCAAAAAGAAACTTTCTTAGCCCTTTCTCTTATCCCTAGACTGCTTCTCATTCCTATAGTACCACATCTGGCTTCCCTTCCTGGGACTCTGGCATCCTTCAGCTGTCATGTAACCTCTCCAGTCTCTCTCCTCAAGGACACCCAGTCCTGTGGGCCCACACTGCCTCTTAAGCTCTTCCCTGGGACGGAAAGGCATCCCAGGCCACCCTGGTGGGAGAGAGTCTGTTGCATAGAACTGCCTCTTTAACATTTGTGTATTATCTGTAAGAGCTGAGGCGGGTGTTAAGAGATGGGGGTGGCCAGCATGTCCCGGTCCTTCCCTAGCGGGTGGCCTTGCTGCTTTACAGAGCAGCTGGACAAATTAGGAAGTGATATCTACTGAGACCACAAAGGGCCCTAACAACACAGTCAGACAGACAAATGGGAGTCAGAAGCTCTGAAGCGTGTGTAATTGTCCACCACACTGTGGTGGGAAATTAGTGCGCAGCGCCCCCTTGTGGGTTTCTGATGCAACCACAGGCAGTAGATGGCCGTATATGGAACTTCGCACTAAGGGGCTGCATCCCAGAAGGCATCACTGGCCTGCGTCCCTCCGTTCAGTTCCTGCCGCTGATAATTGGCGCGATGCCTGTGTATGGCAACTCTCCTCCTGGTCACATGTGGCATTGCCTCCCAGGGCACATGCAGGAATTCTGTGGACTCAAGCATCAGCCACATACCAACCAGAATTCCCACCCCCCACCTTTTTTGGCCTCACCGCGCGGCATGTGGCACTTCCCCGACCAGGGATCGAACCCTTGCCCCACGCAGTGGAAGCGCAAGTCTTAACCACTGGACCATGGGGGAAGTCCTTCTGACCATTTTCCTCTCATGCCCCTGCTTCATCTTTCCCAGGGCTCCGGCTGCTCCCCTTTTTGACTCTCAACGCCAGTGGGCTAATTACACACACACACACACACACACTCTCTCTCTCTCTCTCTCTCTCTCTCTCTCTCTGTGGCAGGTCTCCCGACTCCTCAGAACTCATACACACATAGGTTTAGGGTGGGATGATGGGGAATAGGGAGGGGATGTTTCCTGCTTCCTCAGACTCCAGGATCAGCTCTCTCACCCACCCTAGTCATGGAAACCAGTCCCACATTCTAGATTTCTACCAAACATCTCCACTTGCTTGTCTCATCACTTCAGTTTCAAAGCAAAGCTGAAAGTCATCATGGTTACCACCAAGCAGTTCTTCCTCTCTGTCAACCTCTTGTCACCTAGACTCAGAAACTGGAGTAATTTCACTGACTCAAATGCACACATACTCCATTCATCAGGGGAGAGAAATTTCTGGAAACTGGAGCACCAGCCAATTAGCATTATCTGGATTCTATTATAGCCCAGTCCTCTTGGATGTGCTTTCTGGGCGTCTTAACTTATTACCTAAAACTCCTTGCCATTAGGAGCTAACGTCCTCATTTTCTCTGTGTGCTTCATAGTAGCTCCAGACATGGATTTGTCTGGGCTTGGAAATGGACTCCCCCACCCCCAATACAACCCCAATTTACCACCAAGAGTTTCAGAAAGACTTCCATTTTAGCATCCTGGGAAAACTTAAGCTGTTACAATAATATCATGTTCAGTTTTTTAAAAATAAGTTTGCTAAAAATCAAAAGACCACCCACTAGAAAATTAGATGTCGGCGGTAGGAGCCAACTCTATGGAGGAAAGAAAACAGATTGGCGTTGGCCCTTCAGACTGAGCCGTCGGTATGTGCTCGGCAGAGGGCGCTGTGAGTGGCTCAAGGCAGCTCTGTGGGGCGGAGCTACCTGTGGAGAATTTGGGCTGCCAAAAATAAATTGTAGCATAATGCAGTCTCTCTAACTCAAGGAGAGAAATTACGTAAAGACAAATACGAAGAGTCACTCTTTAGACAGCAGCCAGAGTCTAAGGCGAAGACCTAAATGAGTATTCGGGTTGTATTTATAGATCATGTTGTATGGGGAAAGACCATTTTAAAAATATTAGAATCATATTTCACTTACCCTAAGAGAGGATACTAGAAGAGAACTTGACTGTAGGAATAGAAGGTTGGGATCTCAGTTAGCTCCTCACCTCATATATGATCAGATGAACAGAATCACTGGAAATACACTCCCTCCCTTCCTCTTTGCCTCTCTCTTTTCTGTTCAACACACAGGTGAATTTGTCAATGTCTATGCATACATTAGACAACTTCCCTCAGTAATTCCAAATTGTGTGAGAAGCAGAGGTCCCCACAGAGCATTAAAAGGGCACACAGAGAAAGACATTAAGTCCATGCAGGCAAGAGCTCAAGTCTTCAGGAAGGATGTCTGACCTTGGCATTGAAGAATGGATAGCATTTAGAGAGGAAGAGAGGTGGAGAGGGCAGTAAAACTAGAAGAGAATCTGGTCTCCACTCAACAGCCAGGATGTGTGACCATCCTCAAGGAGAAGGCCACTGCATAGGCCTCAGGAATACAGAATCTAAGCACTAAAGGTCTTTAGAAGTCTTCTGAAGACAGCTTCCCCTGCCCATTTTCCTTAAGAGTCTCTTCTATGTTATCCCTCGGTGTGGGAGGGAACCCACGGGGTACGGGCAAGAGCGGGCCTTTGATTCACCAGAGTGACTACGAACAAGAATTAATCCTCCGTTTCCTCAGGGGCAAAAAGGGGACATTGACTTCCCTAGTACATAGGATTGCTATGAAGGCCAAATGGTTAGGATCACAGAATTTGGAGCTACATGGGGCTAGCTGTGAGGATCCTACATAGGTAATTACCTTAATTTCACGGAGCCTCAGATCCTCTTCAGTAAAATGGTTGTAATAATATCTCCCTGGTATAGTTGATATGAGGATTAACTAAACTAACGGATATATAAAATGCTTAGCCAAAGCATGGCTTCTAGTAAATATTAGTTATAATGGCTGAGAAAATGATACAGAAATAAACAAATAAATGAGATTTCGTCGTCTGAAAACACATATGATTTGTTCCAAAAGAGTTGTTTGGGGAAATTGGCTAAATCGTGCAAACAAATGCAACAAAAGTCACGGGGACGCTTGAACCGGCAAATTCCTTCATCTGCCGCGCCTGCAATCAGGCAAGCCCCGCCCCAGTCGCTGAAAGACCTCGCCCACCGGGTTTCCTCCCCGGCCCCGCCCCTCCTGCCTAGCTCCTGCTGCCCCCACCACAATGCGCCTGCGCAGGGTGGGCCGCCCGCGGAGGCAATGAGGGGTCTGGTACGGGGCTGCTGGGGGCCCCTGCCAGGCAGCGGCGGCGGCGGCGGCGGCGGCGCGGGCAGGAGGCCGAGCCCTCAGTGGCGATCCCTGGTCGGCCTGAGCGGGTCCTCTGGCGGGGAGGACGGCCGGGGCGCTCGAGTCCGCGAGAAGCCGCCTTGGCGGGTGCTCTTTTTCGGCACTGACCAGTTCGCCCGCGAAACGCTGCGGGCGCTGCAGGCCGCCAGGTACCGGGGTCAGGGACTGGGAGGCCCGGGTGTCGAGGGCGCGGCTGTGGAGCCACTGCGGCCGGCCTCGAGGGTTTGGACTCCTAGTCGGGGAAAGCAGCTGCGCCGGAGGGGTGTGGGCCCAGATCTCGGCGTCTCCGGGCGCCCGGAAGGTGCTCGGTCAGCCCTTGGGCGCCCGCCTGGTCCCGTCCGGTCTACACGCCCGACTCTTTCCGCGCTCTGAGCGCCACCGGGCGCCCCGCGGTGCCAAGGCCACGCTCGTTGCTTTACCTGCATCACCTCCGTCCAGTCCCACCACCTCCCTGCCCGTTTAGCATGTAAACCGTAGCTCAGAGAGGTTAAGAGATTGCCCCAGGTCATCAGCTGAGCAGGTTGGTAGTAAAACGTGCTCTGACTTAAAGGACCTCCCCTTTCCACTTCCTCCTTCTGCCTCCTACTCACCTGATTTGTATCATCTAATCCTTTGGGCTTCTTCCCAGGCACAGACATCCATCCCTCTGCACACACTTGCCTCACGCCTTCGCTCCCCATCGCCTCCCTATATACAACCGGACCCAGTTTTCTGAGACTGAAATGAAGACATAGTACAAAAACGAACTGTTTTCCTATAAATAAATTTATAAATCAGAGCTCTTAGGTATACATTTAGTATTTCTAAAATTTAACAAATTGTGTTTCCTGGACAAAAATAATTGAGATCCAACCTGTCCTGAAAGTCCATGGTATGTGGTGGCTATACGCATATATCCTGCTCTGTCTCCTTTCCCCAGCCTCCATTTTTTATTTCCCCACTCCGTTTTTTCCTGATGCACCCTCACACTCATTTCTGCAGTCTCCCTTCATCAAGTCTTCTCTACAAATACTTCCCAGCAGACCCTGATGTTGACTCATTCATGAATCCCCTTGTATTTCCCCCTTCACACACTACCCTCTGTAACACACCCTGAAACACTTCCTTCACACATGTTCCCTTTGCACACCTCCGTAATACACTCTCTACATGCTACTTTTCTTGTATGGCCTCCTGCACCTCTCACTGCGTGTATCCTGACGCTTCTGCTGATGCTTCACTTGGCAGCTCCAGTACTTCTGCACTTTTTCTTTTGGGCCCTCCTGTCTATTCCTTTTCTCATAAATCCTCAACATTTATGATGTTGTGCCTGCATGATGCAGTACCTACTAAATAAATAAATAAACAGCCCCAGGCACTGGAATACTTTGCAGCAGGTAAAAAAAATGAGGTAGTGCTACATATAGTGTCATGGAATGATGCCCATGGTGTGTGTGTGTATATATATACATATATATATATATACACATATATATGTATATATATATATATTTTAAGTATTGTTTGAATAACATGTGGTTATAGTAAAAAATTCAAAAGATATAAAATGAAAAGTCAGTTCCTTCCATCTCTTTCTCCCAGTCCCCAGTTCTTCTCTTCACTTCAAAGATAGCCACTGTTTTCAGTTTCCTATTCTAGAAATGTTTGATGCATATACAAGCAAATGTATATTTAACCCATTTTTTAAAAAGACTCACATAATAGCATACATAATGTTAAGAGAAAAAAACAAAATGCAGGACAGTATATATAATATTACAATTGTGTAAAATGTCTCTACTGTATATGTTTCTGCATGCACAGGAAATTTCTACAACCATAACAGTCCAAACAGTAGCCAGTAGCCACTTGTGACTCTTTAAATTTAAAACAATTAAATAAAAACAAAACTTTAGTCTCTCAGTTGCACTAGTTTTAATCATTTACCCTTAAATGCTTTGTGAATTTAATCATAAAAATGCCTTAGAAATGCGTGAAGTAGTTTAGCTTTCCGACATTGTCTTAACACTGTCACATTTTCTTCTAATCTTTCCAATTTAGGGAAAACAAAGGGGAAGAGTTAATTGAAAACTTGGAGGTGGTCACAGTTCCCTCACCAAAAAGACTGCCGGTGAAGCAATATGCTGTCCAATCTCAGCTTCCAGTGTATGAGTGGCCAGATGTGGGATCTGGAGAATATGATGTTGGAGTGGTAGCTTCATTTGGCCGACTTTTGAGTGAGGCTCTTATTCTTAAATTTCCCTAGTAAGTTTTATTTGTAAGGAAATACAAATGTGTAGAGACCTCGGTCTTCATATATGGACCTGGTATCTAAAGTGCAATAACTTGAACTTAATTCTGCTTTCTTTAGTATTTTCTCTTAAAATAAAAGATTTTATTAGTGGCATGAATTGTTAAAATGTATGATGCTCTTTATCACTATCTATGAGCTCTCACCCACCCTCATTTAAATTCCATGTGTATGCTAATAACTCCCAGATGTGTCCCTCCAGTTCAGATCTCTCCCTGAACTCCAGGCCCCTGATAGCCACTGCCTCCTCCGCAGCTCTGCTTGGATGTCTGATAGGCACCTTACATGTAAGATGTCCAAAACAACATTCCTGAACTTTCACCCCAAAACCTGTTCCTTCCCAAAATCTTCATCTCAGTACACGGTGACTCCAGGCTTTAAGTTGCTCGGACCCAAAGCCTTGGCATTATTCTTAATTCCTTATCTCACACCACGCATCCAATCCATCAGGAAATCCTGTTGGCTCTGCCTTTGAAACCTCTCTAGAATGTCTGATTCTCATCACTTCTGCTGCCACCACTCTTGGCTGTCATACTGCAGTAGCCTCCTAAGTGGTCTCCACTTCTGTCTTTGGCCCTCTCAGTCTTTTACCACCCAACACCAAAGTGATCCTTTTAAAACATAGATCATGTCACTTTGCTCAAAATTCTCTGGTGGTTTTCCATCTCCCTCAGAATAAAAGTCAAGTCCTTATATTGGCCTATGAGGGCAGAATTTTTTTTTTTTTCGGTGTGGTTCACTGTTGCTTATATCCCCAGCACTTAGTGCCAGAACATGGATTGTGCTCAGTAAATATTTGTTGGATGAATGAGACTGGGCTGAACAGTGGAATTTAGAATATATATATACACATATGCACTCTCAAGTGTATACTCATGCTGATGGAGACATTAAACTAATGACAGATTAGTAAATTATTAAAATTGCTCATTAATGGGTGAAAGGTGTATAGGGATAAACAGCAAAGGTGAATAAATCATTAGATGGGGATTTAAGAAGCTTGTTTTAGGAACTCTAAAGTGAAATGAGGGTAATTATGTAACTAAACTATACATGTAATTCACATCATCCATGAGATGCATGATTGCATTTGAGTGGTTTTTCTTATAGAGTAAAAAACACATTTTTTGTCTTTATTTAAAAACTCCCAGACATTGCGAGCTATGTCTCGAATTGTGAAGCTGGAACATCTTCGGAACAATGAATAGTTGTTCCTGCTCTTTTTTTAATTGAGTTTCATTGGTCTCTTATGGTAAGAAAGTTGAACTTAGCTCTGACTCCTGCTTCAGTTGGTATGAGACCAGATTTAACTGTTTTTCAAAACTTCTGGGCAAGTTTAATGATGAAAAGTAGCATATTAGTTTAGGTAGCAGTAAACTAAATGGTAAAAAGCCCACTTGCATACTAATTTCCTGCCTTTTCTAACTCAGTGGCATCTTGAATGTCCATCCCAGTTGCCTCCCGAGGTGGCGTGGTCCAGCCCCTATAATCCATACGGTCCTGCACGGAGACACAGTTGCTGGAGTAACGATTATGCAAATTAGGCCTAAAAGGTAGAGCATATTTTCTTGAGACTTTTTGTGATGGTGATTGTTGATGTCAGTCTGCCTGGGGGCAAGTGGAGGTGGATGAGTGGGTACTAATTACTCTAATTTATTACTAATTTCTAACTCCTAATTTCTAATTAGGAGTTAGAAATTAGTAATAAATTAGAGTGTACTAGAGTACTAATTTCTCTAACTCCTGGGTTTCTTCCTGGTTTCTAACAAACCACATGTGTTTGGCATTTACACAGTGTCTCTTTAAACTTGTTAATTGAAATAAATTATTAACAACTGGATTTCTATAAACGATGTTGTGTAGATGAGAGATGGATTTTTGTATATTAGTTATGAATCTCTGTTCTGCTGGCTTTGGTTTCTATGGTCAAAAATTTTTTGGAACCTGAAGTAAGAATACATTGTATACCAGTGTGTTATATAATTGTCTTAAATGTTTAATTTTTTAAATTATACCTACAATCTAAGAAACAATTATTTTAAATTGTTTTAGGAGTGTATTATGCCTCTGCCTATTATCACCTAACATCCCCATAGAAAAGAAAAATTAACAAGTTCACAAGACTAAGTCAATATCTGGGATTTGCTTTAACTTACTTCAAAAAAAAAAAAAAAGAAGGGAGGGGCAGATGAAACAAGAGTGGCGAAACTTTGGTAATTCTCAAATCTGGGAGATGTGTATATGGGGATTCCTTAGACTGTTCATTCTGTTTTTGGAATGTTTGTAACTTTTCATAATAAGCATTTTATTAAAGCTCATAGGTTAAAAATAGAGTTAACAGACCACAAAGTTAAGTATTTAAAACAAAATATATTTCTAATAAAAACTGATGGCCTATATTTGCAGAGCTTGATATAAAATATTGAATATAAGACTTATGGGAATGCAAATACCCTTGCACCTACTTATAATCACTATTGATTATAATTCAGGCAAAACTCTTGTCCTTTGAGAAAGGAAATACAGGAAGGAATGATTGTAAATTCCTAGTTGTACTTCCTTGGAAAACATATTCTTTGCTCTGTACTTTCATTATATAATTAGAGATTTTTTTGTACTATTTACTACTAATGATAGAATTATTTGTAGTTGCATTTAAATCCCTGATATGCAACCTTTTTCCTTTGTGAAAAAATAAACCTAAAATCTAAATATAGGCCAGATTTTGCTCTCCCTTCTTTCTTTTTTCAAAATGTTATGGATTTTAATTTTTAAAATTTTAATAGTTTGGTAAAATGACTGTATTAGAATTTAATTTTGTTAAGCTCAAGTATTGACTCCATAAATGACCAGAAAATGGTACTTAAGAATAAAGCAGATGAAAATGCAGAGAATGGTGAAAAGTTAACGTGCTTAAACTATCTAGTTGATAGACTAAAGTGATATTAGTAACATGCTAATGTTGTTCTCCCTTCTTTCTAACTGACATTTCTCCCTTGCCAATGGCTAATAGTCACATTCATGGCCACGGTTAAACTATCCTTGTGGGGGAATTTCCTGGCCTTCCAGTGGTTAGGACTCTGCACTTCCACTGCAGCGGGCCTGGGTTCGATCCCTGGTCAGGGAACTAAGATCCCATAAGCCACACTGTGTGGCCTAAAAAAACAAAACAAAACAAAACCCACCCGAACAAACAAAAAAACTATCTTTGTGGTATATAAACTTTCATGTAGACAAACATATTGATCTTAAGAAATAGTCAGTAATCATGTTATTATTTGCTTTTAATTTTTTGGTAGGTTTGATGTAGGCCCAATTCTCAAACAGGAAACAGTTCCTGTACCACCCAAGAGCACCACAAAGGATTTGGAAGCAGTGCTGTCAAGACTGGGTGCCAACATGGTACAGTTTTCCAATATCCCCCTGCTTGTTTCCTAAGTGGTTATGATGAAAAGAACAATTTTATGATGTGTGATTTTAAGCTTCTTTTTAAAAAGTGGTTTCTATCCCTGGCTTCCTAAAAATTAGCATGGCTTTTGTGATCTTATGTTAGTCTTTGAGAATTTACACAGAGTATGTACGTAATCAAAGCTTTTGAATGAAATATGTGATTTTATATGGTCTGTTACATTTCATGGTGAGGCTTTAAGACTATTCTTCCCATTTTCACTCTCCTTAGTCTCATAGACGTACCATTCACCCCTGTCGAACTGAACTAACATCATTTCCTAAGTAAGTCTCTGTTTTCCTCCCACTTGTATGCCTGTGTTCCAGTCATTTGCATCTGTACCATTGGAATTCTGCTGACCCTCTAGCTGTAAATGAACTCTGAGACTTTTGAGTCTGCATACAATAGGGTGTGAATAAAGGCTTAATGACCCAATTAATTATTTTCATCTGAACTAAATTTTCTGTAGAGGAACCGCCCCCTCCACCCCACCCCCTGCTGTATAGATGATGCTTCCCATTCTAGGCACTCACCTCGGAAATGCTGTTATTATAGTGTCTGTCGTTTATTGAGCACTGGCTTGTGTGCCAAGACTGTTTTAGATACTTTCATAGACTTATTTTTTTTTTTACCTTTGCAAGAAACCTTTGAGGTAGCTATTGCTTTCAACTGTTTTATAGATAATGACATTGAAGGCCACAGACAGGTAAAATAACTTTTCCACAGTGACACAGCTAGCAGGTGGTAGAACTGGGATTTGAACCCAGAACTATGTGACTCCAGAGTATGAAGTCCCCACTGCCTTCCTTCAGAGTGAGAGTGCGAGTGTGGATGGCCGAGCACAGGCTGTTCTGACAGCTAGTCGAGGCTCAGTATTCTCTGGAAGGAAATCAATGACCTGTACTCTACAGAGAGCAACATCTCTACTGAAACTCCACCAAGTAGATGGATCCTCACAGCCTAAGCCAATTTACTGCTTTACCCTGCCACACAGCTCTTAAAGCTGTAATTTCATGGTACTGAATTGTAATGTATTTCTGCTTTCGTTCTTTTCATCTTGAATATATTACTCTCCTTTTTTTAAAGCTTATTTCAGTTTTGAAAAATTTGCCTGAAAGTTTGAACAATGGAAGGCAGCAGCCAGCCGAGGGGGTGACACATGGTAAGTGCAGATGGCAGAGACTCTTACATCTTTCCTAAGGTTTTGTTTGTTGTGATGGCATCTGAACACTGTGGCTTCCTCACTTGCAAGTTTCCCTTAATTTTGACTAAAGATTGAATGTCCACTTGCATGTCCTTTTCCAGAGAATGATTGGTAAGGGGTCTCTCTCCCTCTTCACATTTAGCCTTATGAAAGATTAGAACAATTTTCTCTATTCTTTATATTGAAAAATACCAAACACAAAGGTAAGTTGAAAGACAGTGAATACCTGTTTAACCCAGAGTCAACAATTATTAATGTTTGGCCATATATATGTGTTTATGTAGCATATATATTTTAATTTTTGCTATACCATTTGGAAGTATGCATCATGACCTTTCATCCCTAAATATTTCAACATGCATCTCCTAGGAAAAATGAACAGTTCCTTAATAGCATCGAATAGCCAGTCCATATTTAAATTTTCCTGACACTCTAAAAATATATTTTATAGCTGTATATTTTTTCAAACTAGGATCCAATTATAATTAGTTGTATGTCTCTTTAGTCTCATTAGAGTAATTCCTCCACTATTTTTTTCCCTCCATGTCATTAACTTTTTGAAGAGACCAGGCCAATTGTCTCTTTCCTTCCAGTGTTGTTTAATGTGTTTTTCTAGCCCTTAAAGTTCCTGTAAGTTGGAAGTTCTACAGGCTTGATGAGATTCGGGCTTAAAGTTTGTGGAAAGAGTATTTCATAGATGATATTGTGTTCCAGTGATATTTGTTTCACTTTGTTTTTTAACCTTAATGGTTGCATTTTATTTTTATTTATGATGTAGTTTTATTTCTTGACTACGTAAGACATTTACATGACTCAAAAGTTAAAACTGTTTAAAGGATCTACTCAGAGAAGCCCCCGCCTCCGTCCCCTACAGTCTTAGGGAGTCATATCAGCAAGCCATAATACCAGGTTGCATCAAGGCTAGTGACGCTAAATTTGATCACTTGATGGAGGTGGTGACCACCAGATCTTTCCAGTGTAAAGATGTATTTCTCCCTTTGCAAATGGCAGGTAATCCATGGGGTAATACTTTGGCACCATGCAAATATCCGGTTCCCTACCAGCCTTTCACGTAACAGTTTTAGCATGGATTGATGCTCCTTCCCTGAATGAATTATTTCAATGAAAATCAAAATGGTGATTTTCCAATTCCTTTTATACTTAATAGTTGGCATTGTTCTGTAAAGAAGAGCTTTTCCTTATTAATTGCGGGTGAATTTTAATTCATCCTAAAATGGCAGGATAAATACTTAATTCTTTCTCTAATTATCAATATTTAAGATAGGGAGTTGGTGCCATAATCACCTTCAATTATGGTGGCGAGTGAGTTTTTTTAGTTATTTGACTTGTGGATTTTTATTTACTGTGTTTTATAGTTAATTACATTCTTAATGCTTTGTGCTGCTCAAGTTGTCCCAAATTTCGCTAGTGGGAGCCTCTTAAAGTTGGCTCCCGAATCCTTTGACATCCCTCCACCCCCAGCTAGTTTTTGAGCACTTCCTTGTTTCTATCGCAAGATGTCCCAGGCTCACCTTGTAAATTCTCTGTCCCATGTTGGAATCAGCCTCCTCTCCCTTGTTTATTTTAGTTGGGGGGTAGTATTTAGAAACCATCTAATACAATGATGTGTTCCAAAGTGAAGTGTTAGTGGAGAAGGGTAGGCATTTTTAAAAAATGTTTGAGTTCAGGGACTTCCCTGGCTGTCCAGTGGTTAATACTTCACATTCCAATGCAGGGGGTGCAGGTTCAATCCCTGGTTGGGGAGTTAAGATCCCACATGCCTCAGGGCCCAAAAAACAAAACATAAAACAGAAGCATGGGCTTCCCTGGTGGCGCAGTGGTTGAGAGTCCGCTTGCCTATGCAGGGGACACGTGGTTTGTGCCCCGGTCCGGGAAGATCCCACATGCCGAGGAGCGGCTGGGCCCGTGAGCCATGGCCGCTGAGCCTGCGCATCCAGAGCCTGTCCTCCGCAACGGGAGAGGCCACAACAGTGAGAGGCCCGCATACCGCAAAAAAAAAAAACCAAAAAAACCCAAAAGCAGTATTGTAACAAATTCAGTAAAGCCTTTAAAAAAAAATATTTGAGCTCATATTGTTTCTGATTCAAATTTTAAAGTACAGGGTTTTTCCGGTATTTTCTCTTACACAGAAAATCTTTTTTAAATCAATGCTGACCTGTTTTTTATTTGCTGTGCATAAGATAATTTCAAGATTACAGCACCAATATCACTACAGAAAGTATAACTACTAAGTGAGAGTTAAGATTTTTCTGCAGTTTTTTTTTTCTGCAGTTTTTTGTTTTTTTGGTTTTTTTGTCCTTAAAATATATCCTACGAAGGGTATATAGTCAGAGTACTGTGTTCAAAACTTACTGGAGATAATTATTTTTTCCATGTGGTTTTGTTATCTACTTTGATATATAGTTAAGTTCCTTTGTTTCAGTTTGTTTTTAATTTTCAGGGTTGCATTTTCCTCTTTACAACTAAATCTTATTTTTGAATATATAAAATACTTACATGATTCAAAGTTAAAACTATTTGAAAAGGTTATACAGAGAAGAAGTCTTACTTCCATCCCATTTGTATCTCTTCCAATCCTGTTTCCCTCCCTCTAGAGTTAGTAGTTTCTGATTTAGCCTTTCAGTTGTTTCCTTTTATGAAAATAAGCAAAAACACATACTTTAAAACTGATTTTTCCTTTTTTCTTCCACAAAAGGTGGCATAAAATATACACTCTTCTGCATCTTTCTTTTTTTCACTTTACGGTGTATCCTAGTGATCATTTCCTATCAATAAGAAGAAATTTTCCTGTTCTTTTTTATGGCAGTATAGTTCTCACTTGTATGGGTAAATCATAATTTAATCAATAGATCCCCTATTGGTGGACATTTGGATTGTTACCAATCTTTTGCTATTTCAAATAATGCCACTATGAATAACTTTATGCATACGTTACCTCCTAATCTAATAGATAAAAAATTGTGTCTTGGAGTAGTTTTAATTTACATTCCTCCTTGAGTGAGGCTGAGGAGCTTTTTATATGTTTAAGGACTATTTGCATTTCTTTTTTTCTGAGAAGGGTCTGTTATATCTTTTGCCCATTTTTCTATCTGGTTTTTGGTCTTTTTTGTCTCAGTTTTTAGGAGTAGTTTGTGTAATAGATAGAAATAAATCTATATAATAGATACAAAGTACTCCTAAATATAATATAAATATATATAATATATATATATTACATATATATAGTAATTATATATAAATATATAAATATATTTATTATATTTATTATAGATACATCTCTCATGGGATATATATAAACAGATATAAAGTACTGTGATATAAATTGCAAATAACTTGTTTGTCATTTGTTTTTTGGCTTGATTTATGGCATTTCTTTTTGTCTTACAAAAGTTTAATTTTTTGTAGTCACATTTATCATTCTTTAATTGTTTCTGGATTTTGAGTCATAGAAGGACTTTTTCTATTACTAGGTTATAAAGAAATTTACCCATGTTTTCTTCTAGTACTTTTATTTACTATGTATGTATGTATATATCTTATATTATGGAAAATTTAAAACATACAAAAGTTGAGAAAATAATATAATGAATTCTCTTGTAGCTGTCATTCAGTATCAGTAATTACCAATTTATGGTCATTGATCTGATATTCATTCTTGCTATTGGCTTTATCTTGTAGCCCCTAAGATTTCTGCTGCTACCAGCTGTGTAAAATGGGAGGAACAAACTTCAGAGCAGATATTCAGACTTCATCGTGCCATTGGAAATATAGTAAGTTGGAAGTCAAATTGCAGTTTTACCTTATTGTGTGTGTGAGTGTGTGTGTGTGTAATTTACTTTTGAAATATTTTAATTTAGGAATAAATCTCATAAACAAAACCAAAGGATCCTGAAGTTCATTTTTTTTTAAAATAACTATCTTTTGGTTCTTTTGAACCTAGGGGCAGGACAGGAATAAAGACACAGATGTAGAGAATGGACTTGAGGACAAGGGGAGGGGGACGGGTAAGCTGAGACAATGTGGGAGAATAACACTGACATATATACACTACCAAATGTAAAATAGATAGCTAGCGGGAAGCAGCTTCATGGCACAGGGAGATCCGCTCTGCTTTGCGACCACTAGGAGGGGTGGGATAAGGAGAGTGGGAGGGAGATGCAAGAGGGAAGTGATATGGGGATATACATACGCATATAGCTGATTCACTTTGTTATGCAGCAGAAACTAACACAACACTGTAAAGCAATTATACTCCAATAAAGATGTTAAAAAAAAAGAAACTTTTTTTATTGGGATAAAATATATATAACATAAAATTTACCATTTAAACCATTTTTAAGTATATAGTTCAGTGGCATTAAGTACATTTACATTGTTATGCAACCATCACCAGTATCCATTTCCAGAACTTTTTCATCATCTCAGACTGAAACTCTATACCCATTAAATAACAACTCCTCATTCCCCCCCCCCACAGTCCCTGGTAATCACTATTCTACTTCCTGTCTCTATGAATCTGCCTTTTATAAGTGGAATCATACAATATTTATCCTTTTGTGTCTGGCTTATCTCACCTAGCATAATGTTTTCAAGTTTCATTCATGTTGTACCATGTATCAGAATGTCATTCCTTTTTTAGTCTGAGTAATATTCCATTGTATGTATATAGCACATTTTGTTTATCCATTTGTCTATCAATGGACAGTTGGGTTGTTTCTACCTTTTAGCTAATGTGAATAATGCTGCATGAACTTGGGTGTACACATATCTGTTTGAGTCCCTGTTTCAGTTCTTTTGAATATATGACATTCATTTTTTAAATATTCTTTAAACTTCAAGTTTTCATAGGGGACTTAGAATTTACAAAGTACTTTAAAATAGATATTTTGCCATCTCCCATAACCAAATTTTATTATCCTGTTTCATAGATGAGGAGAATGAAAATGAAGTGACTAACTTCGGGTGCCCAGTCACTGAATAATGAACCTAAATCTTCTAACTCCTAGTCCAATGCTTTTACTAGTATGTCTTTCTGCCTTTGGCCCATTTTTTACAACTGAATTCTTAAATCCTTGATTTCTACATATGGCATACAAAATCTAGTTGTAATAACTTGTTAAAATATCTGAATTAAATTCTCAGTTCTTTGACAAATTTATTGGAGTTTTTTCCCTTCATTTTGATAGCATCTTATGTTGTTTGAACTCTGAGTCTACCAAGTGTGGGGTTTTAATGGACCTCCTCTGTAGGTTAAAATGGTGAACTGCCATTGAATATCTGTAGCATGCCAGGTTCTCCGGTGAGGATTACAGCCTCATGTTGTGGGTATTATCCCACTTTAAGTTGATGAAATTGAGGCTTAAAGAAGATACTCAGTGAATGGCTGTTGAATGTTGCTCAAGGTCACATTGCTAGTTAGTGAGAGTCAGGTTTTGAACCAGATCTGCCTGACGTCAAACCCTGTACTTTCCCCACTGTAAGAGAATGGCATAGGGCAAGGAACATTGACTTTAGAGCCAGACGGAGCTGGGTTCCATCTTCTCTCTGCTACTTCCTCGCTTTGTAGACTTGAGAAGGTTATTTAGCTCTGAGCTTTAGTTAGTTCATTTGAAAATTAGAATGATATAATGTATATAAAGCATCTAGTACAGTATCTGAGTAGGTACTCATTAAATGATATCTGTTCTTATTCATTCATTAAACAAAATATTTATTGAAAGCCTCTTATATGTCAGGCATTGTTCTAGGTATTAGAGGTGATGTGAGAAGACGGAAACAAATAAATAAATAAGAAAAATATCAGATGGTGTGATAAGCTCTTTGATGAAAATTAAAATAATGTGATAGATTAACTGGTGGCTATTTTAGACTGGATATCTAAATGGGGACGGCCACTTTGAACTGACATTTAAGCTGAGGTCTGAAAGACAATAAGGAGCAAGTCATGCCAAGATCAGGAAAAGACCATTCCAGGCAGAGGGAGTAGCTAGTACAAAAGTCAAGTAAGCTAAACCAGATAAAGATTTTACAAGAAAAGAAAACTACAAATCAATAGCCCTTGTTAATATAGAGGCAAAAACCCTTAACAGAATTAGCAAAGTGAATCAAACAACATGTAGAAAAGGATTATACACTGACCAAGTGGGATGTAGCCCAGGAATGTAAGCCTGGTTCAACATACAAAAATCAATCCACATAATATACCATATTAATGGAATAAAGGACAAAAGCCACATAATTATCTCAGTAGATGCAGAAACAGCATTTGAAAAATCCAGTACCTTTTCATGATAAAAATGTTCAACAAACTAAGAATAGACGGGAACTTCCTCAATCTGATGAAGAATATCTACAAAAAAATCCAAATCTAACATCATATTTGATGGCGAAAGATTGAAACTGTTCCCTCTAAGATCAGGAACAAGACAAAGGTGTCCACTGTCACCACTTCTATTCAACATTGTACTGGAGGTTATAGCCGGGGTGATTAGGCAAGAAAAAAAGGAACAATGTAAAACTATATTTGCAGATGGTGTAATCTTATATATAGAAAATTATAAATAATTCCACCCCCCAAAACTAATAGGGCTAATAAATAGTAAAGAAGACCTAAGTAAATGGAAGGGCCTCTGTATTTATGGATTAGAAGACTTAATATTGTTAAGATGGCACTATTCCCCAAATTGATATACAGACTCAACACAATTGTTATAAAAATCCTAGTTGACTTCTTTGCAGAAATTGACAGGCTTATCCTAAAATTCATATGGAATCCCAAGAGGCCCAGAATAGACAGAAAATCTTGAAAAAGAAGAATGAATTTCCAATTTCAAAGTTCCTATGAAATCAGGATGCATAGTTCCTGATTTCAAAATTTACTACAATGCTACAGTAATCAAGGCAGTGTGATACTGACAAAGACATAAAGCTCAATGGGATAGAATTCAGAGTCCAGAAATAAACCCATACATTTATGGTCACTCGATTTTTGATAAGGGTGCCAAGGCAATTTGATGGGGAAAGAATAATCTTTTTACCACATGGTGCTTGGACAACTGGATATCCACAATCAGAAGATATGGATTTGGATCCCTACCTCATACCACATATAAAAATGAACTCTAAGTGGATCAGAAACCTAAATGTAAGAGCTGAAACTATGAAAACTCTTGGAAGAAGATATAGGGGCATATCTTCATGACCTTGAAGTAGGCGGTGGTTCTTAGATATAATGCCTGAAGCATAAGCAATGAACTAAAAATAGAGAAATTGGACTTCAAAATTTAAAACTGTTGGGCTTCAAAGAACACTAACAAGAAAATGAAAAGACAACCTACATAATAGAAGAAGATATTTGCAAATCACAAATCTGATGAGGGTCTAGTATCCAGAGTATATAAAGAACTTCTATAGCAAAAAGATAAATAACATGATTAGAAAATCAGCAAAGGATCTACATAGACATTTATCCTAAGAAAATATATAAATGGCTACTATGCATATGAAGAGATAATTTCATTAGTCATTAGGGAAATGCAAATCAAAACTATACTGAGATACCACTTCACACTAGGATTACTGTAATTTTAAAAACAGACAATAACAAGTGTTGACAGGGATACGGAGAAATTTGGAACCCTCATTCATTGTTGGTAGAAATGTAAAATGGGGCAGCTGCTTTAGAAAACAATTTGACAGTTCCCCAAAAAGTTAAACACTGCATAATAATTCTTATCTTCTGCAATTCACTTTTCCTCTCCACTGAGAAATTCTTGTGCTACAACAGAAGGTGTGCCTATCTTGGAGCCAGAAGGTGAAATTTGATTCCTAGAGTTGCCGTGTATTAACCAAGAGCAAGATCCTTATCTTCTCTGAGTTTCTGCTTTTCTATCTTCTCTGAGCTTCTGCTTTTCTATCTCTAAAATGAGGTTAATGACCTGGTCCACAACTGTCAAGATCAAAGGAGATAAACTGTGAATTTAAATCCACGCCAGCATGTGATTTTGACAGTAATGACAGTGGGCACAGAAATGACTGTTTTCTTACCATCACTTTCCTTTCTTCAGTGCTCTGATGATAAGGTGAAGATGAGCTTTACCTCCTCAAGAACAAGAAGGGTATATTCTGATTCTATACCTATCATATTTATAGTTCTCAGTAAATATAAACATTTTTCAAACAGTAATCATGTTTCAGAAGTATTTTGAGTTCTTTGAAAGAAAAAAGTTACACACATGAAAGTCATTTCATAACTTTTATTAGAAGCAGATGAAAGAAAAATAAGCAAATTATAGAAGAGGATATTTTACCAAAATATGACATATATAAGGTTGTGAATACTTTTCTTCAAATTTACTTAATTCTCTGATTTCTTTAATTCTCTGATTAATCGTTCACATCTTTGAAACAACCTAACTGCTCTGAAAGTAAAATGTCCTCTTTAGAGAATGTCATCAAAAGAGCACTGAACTGAGAATGAGAAAGCATAGATTCTGTTCCTTGGCTGTGCCACTAACTAGCTGTGTCTAAACTTGGGAAAACAGCTGCATTTCTCTGGGCCTCACTTTCCTCGTCTATGAAATAGAGGACTGAACTGCAGTCTGAAAATCCGTTTATTTACTTCAGAAAGTTGAGAGAACTTATTTCCTGGTGTGTGTTAATTTCTGTTAGCCTATTTAAATCAAAATGTAATAAAGGTAGCATTTCACACTGAGGGGAAGGGTGGGATGGATTATTCAATAAATAGTGTTGGGACAGCTGGTTAGCCTTTAAAAGGGAGAGCCCTCAAGTCTCACCTTTTCAAATCAAAATAAAATCTAGATGGATCAAGGATTTAAGTGTTTTCAAAAAATGAAACCACAAAGAACTGGGAAAAAGAACAGTTGAATAATTTTATAATATTTGATAAACGTGGAAAGGCCTTTTTAAGCATGACATGAACCAATGAAGTCATGAGAGAAAAGAGTGATAAATATTACTCCATAAAATTAAAAAATTATGCATGGAAAAAAATTACCCAATATTTAAAGTCAACAAACTAGAAAAATATTCATAATCATCTGAGAACTAAAGGGCTAATTTCCTAAAAATATAAAAGCCTTTCACAAATTAATAAGAAAGAGATGAATAACTCAGGGTTTTTTTGGTTTGTTTTTGTTTTTGTTTTAATGGGCAAAGGGCATAAATAGGCCTAAGAAATAAATAACATGTGCAGGTAGATATGGACTGCTCCTCAGCCTCACTAATAATAAACAGCAATAGACTGCCATTTTTCTTCTCTTATCAAGGCAGTTTAACAATAAAATGTTGATACTCTTTAACCCAGGTGGTCCACTTAAAAAACAACTATTCTCCAGAATTATAAAAGTCCTCAAAGATATATCTACCAGGATATTTGTTATCACATTTAAATTTTTTCGTAATTTTGTAATGTGTTATGAAATATCCATCATAAAGGCATTTGTTGCATAAATTATGGTACATTTTATAAAATGGAATACTGTGCAGCAGATTAAAGAGTGAAATAGATAAGTGTGTACTGATGAAAATTTGTCCACAGTTTATGGTTAAGTAGAAAAAGTTCCTTGTCAAACAGTATGTTCTAGATTTTTGTGATAATTATATTTGTAGGAAAAATACAAGGATATACACATTGAACTATTAGCAGTGGTTACCTCTGGGGATGGGAGTACAGAATACTTTCACATTCTAATTTTTTTTTAACATAGTTGTTGTAATGCCTGCATTTTTTAAAATGAGCATGATTTTTAACTAGAAATATTAATGAAGATATAAACATTGATTTTAAAATAGTGTTTAATTTTAAGATCTAATGAATCCTGGAGACTGATGTAGAGGGTCATGTTATGTTCTATTCTGTAAGGTTTAGAGACTGAGTTCCCAATTCCTCTGTAATTGGGAGAGAAGTCAGACCGGATTAACACAAAATAGTAGTTGAAAAGGGTTTCAGGGTTGAGTGTATTTATTTATCATCCTTCTTTCATTTTATTTGCAGATTCCGTTGCAGACACTCTGGGTGAATAGTACCATTAAACTTCTGGATTTGGTAGAAGTTAATAGTTCAATCCTCACTGGTACTTATTTTTGAATAGCTGACATGGAAAATGTTTTCAGTATAGTCTATTTGAAAATGTGTCTGTTTTACCATAGGTCCCATTTACTAAAAATAAGGATTCTTTTAGCTTGTTTCAGTTCAATAATGGTAATACTTTACATTCATTTATAGTCTTATTCTTTACAGTGTCTGTTCATGTGTATTTTCTCTTCTGGTCATCATAAGAACCTGAGAAGTAGGCAGATCAGTGTTACTATCCCATTTTAAGCTCTGTGATTCCCTATATTAAGGTTTTCAGGGAATGCAGAGTGCCTAGGTTGATTTCATTCTGGTGAATATCATAATGAAAATCTCTGGGCACCTCAGTGAGAATCTTAGGCCAGGGTGTAGCATTTCATGACCCTGGTCCATTCAGAGGCCCATCAGTGCCCTCCCATCCTGGTGGACTGAAGGAGTGTGAGCCACAAAGGCAGAGAGTTCCCCAGAAATCTGGGAATTGCGACTTGTTTAGTCATGGTTGGAAGGGCCAGCTTAGATCCTAAGTCTCCTGTATGTCTCTCCACTGGTAGCTAGTTATTTCCCCCAAATGGTCAGAACTTCAAGATTCAACATTTTAGGTTGATCTCTGGGACACTGGGTAAAGGACTCATAGCTTCTTGTGTGTATGGAAAGCTTCCCTTTGGGTTCAAGATACACACAGAGCACCACAGCTCTATCGTAAGTTTTAGATTACAAAGTCAGGGCATCAGCAGATGTGTACCCTCCGATATTAGTACTGTCTTGCAGAATGTTTTTTGATTTTTAAGAAGCATCGTGAAGTTGCATAATTATTTATTCTCTCTCTCATATGCCTCTTTTCCCCTCCCCTGTCTTTAGATCCAAAATTAACAGGACAGGCTGTTATTCCAGGATCAGTAATATACCACAGACAGTCACAAATACTGCTGGTTTGTTGCAAGGTACATTTTCCTTTAGTTTCACATTATCACACTTGTTTTACTGAGTTTATAGTTGGTATCATTTGTCATTTTTAGCTGAGACTTCACTCAACTGCCTGCCCATCAGATTGAGCCAATGGACAGTTTAATTTTCTTAAGAAATAGTAGAATCTCTAGTATAATTTTTTTCAAGAGATGAAGTTTTACCAAGGTGTTACTATTACTCAGACAATGAAAGAAGATTCAGTAACTTTAGTTCTTTCTCAAAAGAAACTTGTATATTCTCAGTAATCCAATTTAATTAACAAGTCATCTTGTTAATAGGACTATCACAAAAAAATAGTAATGTCAGAGTATCTCACTGAACTACAACAGTGCCTGTATCCTACTTGCTTCTACTGTTTAATGTGGTTAGAGAGGAGATTTCTTAACTATTTAAAATGACTTTGAAACCATTATCATTTTTAAGACAATGGCATTATCCTGAGAAGTGTTCCTTGTTCCTTCCATTTCCTGAGTATTTTCCTTCATGTGGTATTTATGTGCGATGTTCCATGCTCAAGAAAGAGTATTTAAAATGTGTGATAAGATTGATCTGACCTACACAAGACTGTAGATACAGAATGCCTACAGCAACCTCTCTTCACCTCTCTTCAACTTATTCTGGAATAGCACTGGGTGCATATGTCTGTGTCTGTATACATCTATACTTCAAATCCACAGTTTGCTCTCATAGAAGAAGTGGGTTGTCTCAACGTGTGAGTTTGGGTCCCACCAGTTATGTCACCTTGGACAAATCACTCACACTCTCTGGGCATCAGTTTTCTCTTGTAAAATCAGTTTTATCTGGGGATAATATTGGATCTGCCTACTTTTTAGAGTGCTTGTATTTTGACAACCAGTAACAATAAGATACATGGACATACTCTGAAAACTGTCAAGCACCACACAAATACAACGTATACCTTTTTATTCTGCCCTGTCTACGTTTAAATAGATTTAAATAGGTCTATACATTCGTTATCACTCCTCGGTAATAAACTTTTAGAGTCAAAGAATCATATATGTTACTTAGTGCTATTTGTAGCCTGGCATTTAGTAAAGATTTGTTGGTTTATTTTTTTCATGATAAAAGTTTTATAAACTAAAATTTACCACCAGTTTTGCCAGCACCGCGTATTCACTATTTGTCTTTTGCCCTATAGGATGGCTGGATTGGTGTTCGATCAGTGATGCTCAAGAAAACACTAACAGCTACTGATTTCTACAATGGATATTTACACCCCTGGTACCAAAAAAATTCCCAGGCTCAACCAAGCCAGTGCAGATTTCAGACTCTCAGACTTCCACTGAAGAAGAAGCAGGAAAAAAAAATTGTCGCTATGCAATAGTGCACCAAGTAGTTAGGAAGAAGATGGACAAGTACCTACTACATACTTGTAATTTGTTAAAAGCCTTATTTACAAGGAATTACCTTGACTTTCAGAGAAGATGACACTGTTGGAAGGAAAGATTATTGTCAAAAAGATGAATTACCTCACTTTTCACTTTTCATTTAACAGTAGTTAAAAACAGCTTTTTCTATTTCAATAACAATAGAAACTTTAAATTAAATTTTTATTTATAATATCAGATTCATGGAGATTGTATCTTTCCCTAAGAGCAAGTACAACTAACTGTTATGTGTATATACTGAAGAGAGGTTCTTTTAAAAAGTGCATCTGTTAAATTTTTTAAATCATGTGTCCCCATTGACTATGTTACCATTTCAGTAGCATTTAATCTGCATTTTGGATTTTCAACAAGGAGTAAAGTCAGCTTTTTAAATTTAGCTACCATCTAGTTCTCACCAAGTCATAAACATTCATAATGTGTAATAATCTGTGTCACATTGATCTGTCCAATAAATTCAGATTTTACATCTAGATTTTCTTAAAGTAGGAATACAGTAACATTCTTCAACGTATTTGTGCAGTAAAGGTTATTGAGCATCTGGTCTGTGCAAACTCATCTTCTCCGTCTCCAGGAGAGTCAGGCACTTCTGGAGGAGGAAGGAGGTGCAGTGGCCAGCTGTTGAATTTTTTAATATCTTTACATAATCAGCTTTTCCTGCCTAGATGCTATCAGTTAAAATCTTTCTGCAGTCATTAATTCGTCCATTCAACATTTATTGATAGCGTGATCAGATAATTGGTCATCTAAATTAGGACATGTTCATGAGTAAAAAGAAGCACTTATATTAATTATTTCTGAACAACAGGCATAAACAGGACTCCCAGGCAAACCAGGTTGTGTAAACATCCTATTTATTGAACACTTACAGTATAACCAGACTTTATGCTGATTGCTGGAGATTCAGAGATTAAATAATATTTGGTGTGTTCAATCTACTGGGGAGGCAAGCATAAGCAAATATACTGTTATAAATGCCATAATGAAGGTATAGTGGAAGCAGTAAGTCACCCTCAAGGGAGTCATTGGAGGCTTCCCAGAGGAGGCAAAGCTGAATCTGAGGTTCCAAATGATGAGTTCATTATGCAGACTAAGGCCTGGAAGAAGATTCTAGCACGTGCAGAGGAACAGAGGCATACAAGAACACTATCCCATAGGCGGTTGGTAACGTGGTTCTTAAACTGGGAGCATGATTGCCTTTTATTATCATTCTTTAAACCATAAATTTGCTATGCACTCTTACGTGTATGAGCTAGTTATACACTTACGTAAGTGTATATAGAGATGGCTTGGAGAACGCTAACAGTGAATCATGGAAGAGAAACAAATGGCATGTTAAACACAGGGAAAAAAGAGCTGTGTTTTAAAGAAACTGGAAGAATTGATAGAAATGGAGCAGAACAATGGAGGTGAGTCTGGAAGACCAGATCATGGAGGGCTTGAAGACCATGAGGATTTGGACCTTTGTCTTGTAGTGCAATAGACAATCAAGGAAGTGACATGACTACAGATTTGCATTTTGGTAAGTTAACTCTGGTGGTGGGGTGGAAGGTAGATTGGAGGTAAAACCTGGGGCAGGGAGGTTAGAAACATGAAGATATGAACTATGGCAGCAGTTAATGGGGGTGGGGGAAATGGTTTAAAAGATTTTGCTGTGGAAGTAAGAACTTGAGTTATCAGTTGGGTATTATATTCTTATGGAGAGTTTTGGCTTCACCAGTGATTAGCTCTTTGATCTCTAACAAGTTACTAAACATCACTGAACTTTAGTTTCCTCATATGTGAAATGGGGCTGAAGATAAAAAACAGCACTCCCAAAATAGTTTTGAGAATCAATGACTGTGTGAAAGTGCCTTTTTGTTGTTGTTTTTCAGTTGTGTATTGAGCACTCGCCCCCCTCTCCAGGCACTAAGCTCATGTTATGGAATTCAGAGAGGACGAGAGTCAGTGTCCCCTGGGAGCTTACTGGTGATTTCTGCAGGGAATCTCGGGAGGTACCCACTCAGACATTGCCACAGGGAGTGGGGAACCTTAGTGAGGGCCCAGATTTCTGCTATAAGTTCTCCTCTCTTACTACATGGTGGTAAATGGTCTCAGGTCTGCCTCCCTGCATTCTTGGTGGAGCCTATCTGATTGTTTAGCCTATTACCTTTGCCCTTGCTGGGCAGAATCTTTTTGCCAGACCACCCCTAGCCCTTGGCCAGACAGTGAGTCAAGGCCTGCCCCAGTCCAGTGATGCCACCTGCATAACCAGTTCAGCCTAATGCCAAGTAGGGGGCTGTGGGTGAGGCTGTGTGAGCTGGAAAGGGAAGCTGGTCATCATGACTGACATGGTTGGTACACTTAGGACAACATGAAATACCGTTTATACATATGAAATCTTGAGGCACGAGTGCAAGGCCCATCTCATAGAGGGCAGTTTCCCATCCAGGGAGCCTCAAGCCCATCATGGTACTGGAGGACAAACACCAGGTTTAGAATGCCATCTCTATGTTAACAGCCCATTCTTTGAAAAATTAAATGGTGCACATCCCAGATAGGCCTCAGGAAATGAGATGACCCACTCTTTCAGGCCCCCTGTAGAGACCACAACCCAGTATGACTGAGCAGTTTCTCACCTGAACCAGACTCACCTGGAGTACTTGTTTAAAATGTAGATTCCTGGGCCCTACTCCAGTGCTTGAATCAGAATCTCTGGATATGGGAATCTGCATTTGATCACACTCAACAAATAATTTGTATGTTAGAGCAGTAACAGCTTTAACCAGCAAGAGGTACACATGGGGCCACATGTTGGGCCTTAGGTCTGGGGTCCTCCTAGAAAGGAGGACTGAAAGCACTCTGGCTGAAAGGATGGATTTGCAAACACATTGCCTCCTTGTGCAAGATGCTTCTATTTTGATTCTTGTCATTGCTGAAAAAACATCAGACTCAAAACAGTTCAGTTACTCATGGCTAGTTGGGTGACCCAGGACAAATTTAAAAAATTTTTAATTCTGGGAATTCCCTGGTGGTCCAGTCGTTAGGACTCCGTGCTTCCACTGCAGGGGGCACAGGTTCAATCCCTGCTTGAGGAACTAAGATCCCGTATGCTGTGTGGGGTGCAACCAAAAAAAATTTTTTTAAATTCTGATTTCTCAGTTTAAAAACAAGGGTAGAATGTAAAAACATTCTATCTTGCAGAATAGAAATACATATAGAATATGCCCAGGGAAGCACATGGCAAACAGTAGACAATAAATGGTAGCTATTTTTGTCACCACAGTCTAACACTGCTATGCCTTCTTTGGGCCTGCAACAATATTTCCTCCTCTGGATGGCAGCAGCAACTTGCTGAGATGCCTTTAGACTAACAGGAGGAAAAGAATTTTAGAGCGGGAAAGGCTCAATGATTTAGTACTCAAAATTTCAGTTTGGAGATGATGAAACAGGGGTCCAGCAAGAGCTAGCTAGTGACAATATTAGAACCCAAAGACTACTGTAGATTTTGTTTAAAAAGGATTTTATTCTTGGTTTGATTTGAGGGACAAAAGAAATGTACCTGAGCATAAAATTGAGCTCTTGAAAAAGCCTGCTGAGAGAATGTTTATTGCTTTTAAACGTTGTGTTAAAGGAAGTACAACCTATTTTCACCATTTTTCTTTATATTTATCAAACAATTTCAAGGTAAAGAGATATGATTTTGAGAGGTAGAGTCTTAGATTCAAATGGCATGAGCCCTGCCACTGACCTTAAGCTGAGGCTGATTACACACCCTCTCTGAATCTGTTTCCTTATCTATGAAATGAAAATTGTTACCTGCTTTGCAAGGATTCTCATGAGGAATAAAAATAGTATATGTAATGTACCTAGCACAGTGCCTGGAACACAGCAGGTTCTCGATACCATTATTATTAGCCAACATTTATTGATTGCTAGTCTCGTTGCTAAGGACTCGACCTGAACTATCTCATTTTATATTTACAGTAACCCTATGAGTCAGGTAATGTTATTGATCCTCATTTTTCCAGACTGTTAGATAGCTAATAAGTGGTAGAGCTAGAATTCACACTCCAGTAGTCTGACACCAGTCTGTGGGCCTAACCACTTTGGTACCCTACCTCTATTGCAAATGTTTTTATCCTTGATCAAGGAATTTAATATATTAGGCTTTTGTGCTCAGAAATGTAGAAGTAGGAGCACATGTTAATTAAGTGCCCATCATATGCATGCACTAGGCTAGACAATTTCAAAAAGATTTTCCTATTTTAGTTACTATTTAGTCACTGTCTTTATTACCTCTAAGAATTCATAAAGTTTTCTAGAACCCTACAGATAGAAGCTGCTTTATTTTGTAGTATAATAGTGCAGCTCTTGTTTCCCAGGATTTTTTAATTGCAGCTCTTTTTCCGGAAGGTTATCGCATTGTTATTTATGGAAGAAACATTAATGAGATGCTAGGTTGGCAGATGATACAAAAGATGTGGTACCTTTGCTTAGGAACTTTTATTTTACCAAGTTAATAATGGTCAGACATTAACTTATCGAAGAAGTCAAAATACTGTTTCCATAAGCAGGCATTTTTGTGTGCAGGATACTTTTTTTTTTTTTTTTTTTTTCGCGGTACGCGGGCCTCTCGCTGTTGTGGCCTCTCCCGTTGCGGAGCACAGGCTCCGGACGCGCAGGCTCAGAGGCCATGGCTCACGGGCCCAGCCGCTCCGCGGCATGTGGGATCCTCCCGGACCGGGGCACAAACCCGCGTCCCCTGCATCGGCAGGCGGACTCTCAACCACTGCTCCACCAGGGAAGCCCCAGGATACTTTTTTTTTTTTAATATTTATTTTATTTGTCTATTTATTTGGTTGCACCAGGTCTTAGTTGTGGCAGGCGGGCTCCTTAGTTGCAACTCACTGGCCAGGCTACTTTTTTTTTAAAGTTTGACTGGAAGGGAGTGATGGTGGGGGGATTATCAGAGAAGAGCAGCTTTGAGGAAAGGCTGTTGTAAAGATTCTGTAATATAGCTCTCATAAGTACATAGAATCTAAAATCTTAGAATTGGAAAGAACTTAGAGATCATTTAGTCTAACTTTGGACTCATTTTACAGAAAAGAAAACCACACCTAGAGAGAGGAAATGTCTTGCCCAAGGATAGAACTCAGGTTTCTTAACTCCCGAATGATAATAAATTATTAATTATAAATAACTGTATATAACTTGTTTGATAGGACCTTTAGGTAGCAAACTATAGAATAGTCATGTCGGTATCTTTCTTGGGCAGTTTTAGAATCCCCACTCTGTGTCTGATCCCTATAATCCAGTATAGTATGTGTATGTCACAGACTGGGTCGGGCAATGAGGAAACAGCATTCATTTTCAATCTTGGTTCTTAGCATAATTTGATATATAACACTGCAGTCGATTGTACCCTGGAAAGCTTAAAAGGATGGTAATTCAAGAATTGGTATTAGTGTGAAAAACTAAGTGTTTTGCTCCTCTTTTACTTTTTCACACATGGTTCCTGGGAGCAAAATAGGGGAAATTCACTCTGAGTGGAGGGAAGAGCATACACAAATGCCTAGAGGTTTGAGACCTCATAGGGTGTAATGGGCCCTATGTCAGACCTGCTGTAGCCCATACACTTTGGACTTTAGCTTGAAGGCAATGGGGAGCTATTGAAGGATTTAGCAGGTTTACAGCAGCATTTAAAGCATGAATATAGTTGCTTTTAAGTAATTTTATGTCATACAATAACATATGGATACATGCTTATATAAATTCAAATACTAAATCTAAAGCCAGCTTCTCCTTCAACACCCCTTCTATTCCCAGTTTCCCCTACTCTGTTTGGTATGGTTTCCCAGTAACCACTACTCTGTTTGGTATGTATATGTGCATAAGAGAGATATCTAGGATTATTTTGCACATGTGTTTTTTTTGTTTGTTTTTGTTTTTTTTTTTGCGGTACGTGGGCCTCTCACTGTTGTGGCCTCTCCCGCTGCGGAGCACACGCTCCGGACGCGCAGGCTCAGCGGCCATGGCTCATGGGCCCAGCCGCTCCGCAGCACGTGGGATCTTCCCAGACCGGGGCACGAACGCGTGTCCCCTGCATCGGCAGGTGGACTCTCAACCACTGCGCCACCAGGGAAACCCTGCACATGTGTTTTAAAACAAATATTATCCTGTCAAAAGATAAATTTGAGGAAAAGAGCTTGGGTTTGGGCAATTTTGAGAACCAGCTGGCCACCTGTTTACTTTGCTCGGTGTTCACAGAGTATTTTGTGAACATTCCAGTTTGTAAAGTGAGATTCTCACACAGGGACTGGTGCTGTGGGAACCATCTAGCAGACCCCAACCATGACAGCTGCGAACCCTCCCAGCCATATCCACCAGGTCTGCCTGCACCGTGGCCTGCCGTGGGTTAAAAGTTTGCGTCCTGCAGTTGTGCAATTACAGGACAGCTGGAATTCACAGATACTAAATGTTTCTTGTTCAGATTAGGGAATGGACAATGTGCTTGCTATGTGTTCTGGACCAACTGAAGATCCAAACATGACCATGGATTCCTTTTCTAAGGGAAACAAAACATTCATTATTTTGGGTTTGATCTTTTAATAAAAGTATACATATAACAAAACATATCTACATAGTGAAATAGTTTTCCATTATCAACAGTCAAGTTAAAAATTATTATTACCAAACTAACAGAATAAGGACTTCTAATACATTTGGGCACATCCATAGTTCATGTCTCTTCAGGGCTGATACTCAAGTGAGGTCTGGGAGTGTGGGATATAGGAATACAGCCTTAGGATACAAGCAGATAGATTTCTTTATTTGCTAATTAGTTCATTCAGTACACATTTAGTACTTATTATGAACCAGGTCATAATAGCTCAGGCACTGGTTAAATCACTCTGTTCACTTTGCTCTAAATTAAAGCTCCCAGCCCACTGGGGGAGACAGATAAACAATGTAATGAGTACCCATAATGGATTTTACATAAATACAACCAGTGATTTGCCAGGTATTCCATTCATTAAACCTCTCCAAGTTTTTTAGAAAAAGTCTCAAAGTTAAAAATCTTTCACAAAAACATTCCCTGTATAGCACCTATGTGGTGCTTATAATAGAAGACCATTTTCTGTTACTGATTCAAAATTCTGAAAAGGTGATTGGGGGGAAAAAAGGCGGATATGTTACTGTGCTCTTGGGAAATTCGTCTGGGATTTGTCCAAGTTCTAGACTGGGAACCAAGGCTCCTGAGCAGGAGGGCAGAGGTCATGACTTAGGATGCAGTTTACTTGGATTCTCCCCTGACCTTAATCCCCAAAACAGTTGCCAGGGTAAAGGCAAAGGCCTTTAATAGGGTACAGGTTTTCCCTAACACAGATTAGGGAGAGGCATTTTCAGCAGGATCTTGTTGAAGGATCACTAAAAGACTTCCAACAAGGAGATTTACATGTTATTCAACCTTTTCATATCTCCAAATATTTTACTGAAAAGGAGAGTCGTGACCTCTGCAACATCTTAAGAAAAATGATTATAAATAGATTAATATTCTCTATTCCTTTAAGGGAAAGTGATGAAGGAGCTGGAGGCTCAGTGGGAGCTGTTCCCGGAAATCCCCAGGACCTCAGCACAAGTCTGGGAAGGGAGGTGGGGGCGTTACAGTGGAGGATTAGGGAGGGCGTCTGTAGTTGTGCCAAAGGAAAAAAATCTTGCCAAGAAAAGAGAGTATACAAAGCCCTGTTCGTCAAAGCCTGTAACCCAAAGGGATCCCCTCAAAGCTTTACACGGCGGAGAGAAAAGGTCGGCATCTGCTTCCTCCAAGAGGGCGCGAACTGCTGGTGGAGGCAGATTTCAAGGGTCAGGCGCCCCTTTTTTCCAGTCCCACGACCTCTCCCTAGGTACTCACGTCACATGGGTGACCTAGAACTGACCCAGAGGCTCCTCGGACCTCCTCCCCGCGCCCGCCGCCACCAGCAGAGCGGATGCCGACTCCGCACCCGGCAGGATGTACAATAGAGGGCCGAAGTCTCACCCTGTGGTCCAACTCGCCCCGTCGCCATGGTGACCGCCGGAGTCACGCAGCTCCACCCCTTCCTCGAGGCGTGGCCCCGCCCCTCCGAACCCGGAAACGCGAGGCTCGAGCCAGCTGCGCGTAAGATTCGGGAGGAGGGAGGGCGGTGGCCGAGGCTCGCTTGGCTGCGCTCCCCGCCCCTCGGAGGCCGGCCCTCCAGCGCGCCCCAAGGTCCACAGCGCTTGCGGGTACTGAGCGCTCAAGCCGCCGGCCCCGACCCGGGCCCAGCAGCTTCCCAGGCCCGCACCCCTAGTGGAGGGAAGAGCCGCCTTGGGGAGGAGGGAAAGGGACCTGGGGGCGGCCACGGCAGGTGAGGGGTGGGCGAGGCCCTGGGAAGCGGGGGATGTGGGTGTGTGACGCGTTTGTGGCTGCAGGTGAGTATGGTTTGTAGTGTGCGCGGCTGCCTCTGTCGGTGTGACTTTGTGAGTGTGGCCCTGAGTGGGTCGGTTCATGTGACCATGCACGTGATTGCATGTCCCTGTGTGTGTCTGAGGTCGAGTCTGAGTTCATGGGGGTGATTGGTGTGCCTGTGCCCCTGCCTTTGTGTAGCTGTCATCAGTGGGACTGGGAGAAGGTGGAGATCTGTGTGTGGGTCGCCTGGGGTGGGCAGTGGGGCGCTTGACCTGGGCATACGACTGTAATACCATTTGGGGGCTACAGTGCTGCAGCCCAGGAACATGTTTGTCCTGTAAACTTTTAAGAACTCTGAGCAGACTAGTTATTTTGGAGATTGCATCTCAGCCTGAAAGTGATAAATGCCTTTGTCATTGCTGAGTACGGGCCAGGTGTGAGGCTTGTGAAGGAGGCATGAGGAAAGTAGCAGGGCTAGGCTGTCTCACTTTTCCTAGGGAGTCATAAGTTCTGCATTTATGCTGCTTCTTTGTCTCCACCTACAATGTTCCAGCTCCTGTTGGCACAAAGCTTCAAGAGACTGAGGGGTGATAGAATAGCTGTGTGCAAATTTCCAAAAGCTTTTATACTAAGACAAAGTACAAGATGAGGTGTCACCGTCGAAATGTCAGGTAGTCAGCTTTTCCTCCCATGAGGTTTAGAAGATAATGGAATAAGTTTCTGAAGAAAAGAGGGGTAAATCTTCCCCTGAGGAAACCTAAAAAAAAGAATAGCTCTGTACTGGTGTGGTGAGGTATGGAGGCTTGCATTAAAAAGCCAATGGCATTGCCCAGAGACTCTCAGGTTCTAATATTTCGTTATTGCTGGTGTTAATAATAATCACAGATTGTCCATACGAAGATCATATGATTAAGATAAAGGATAAGAAAACATCTGACTAGTTAAACTGGTTAGATGACTTAAACATTTGTAAAGGCAATTTCACTGACTCTAAATTGGCAGGGTCTGTTGAAACCCTGAGGGATAAGTGGACTGTAAACTGGCTGGTTCTGCTGAAACCTTGAGGGATAAGTGCACGTAATTCTTGGTGCACACTCGCAACTAGCAGTTTAATTGTCGAGCAGTACAAGGGCCAGAGAGGCCCCGGTGTCCAGAGCACTCCCTGAGGAGGGGTTTCCTTAGGCAGGATTAAGGCAAAATTCCTGCAGCCCTTTTCCCAGCAACATGAGCAGGTGCTTTTGTTTTTGTGAAGAATTGTGAGAGATCAAATCAGCATTGAGTTCGTGGTCCACATTCTTTCTTATTTAATACTGACCAGTTGAGTTACAGTCTCAGTGAACCTTTTTTTTTTTTTTTTGCCCTATGCAGAATGTTCCCCTTGTGACTTGGAAAAGTATTCCCCTGAAGTGGATGAAAGAGAGCTGGGAGAACAAACTTCCTTTTCATACCACTCACAGCTGCTTTCCCTTTGCAGCAGTTTTTTTTTTTTTTTTTTTTTTCACTTAAACGTCAGTTGGTCAGATGCAACATTTGGTATCTATCTTAGCTTTCATGTACTGCCAAACTAGCACAAGTGTTAAAATCACTTGCCTCTACAAAAATCTAGTTACAGTTGGGTGGAATCTCTCCATCCAGCAAGATTAGTTATAAAATAATATTGGGTGGTAGTGGATAATACTGAGGACTGTGGTGAGGAACATCTTTCTACTTACTGCTGAGGGAAGAAGTGGATGACAGTGATTGTGTGTGCCTGTGAATGATGTGTGTATGTGTATTTGTATGGTAGTTTGGTTTGTAGATTGCAACTGATTCAAACTATGAATACTTTATTTTATCCCAAGTTTGGTGAATCTAGAAGCATACTTTCTAGCTTTAATTAGCTAAAGTGTTTTATAAATCTGTTGAGTAGGGTTTTTTTCTAAACATGTTTTTGATGTTTCCTCCTGTAGAATAGTGATTGTTTATAGTATTGCAATACTAGAAAATGTCTCCATTAGGCAATATTTAGATGATATAGAAATATTTCAAGTCTGTCCAGGTAGAAAATATTCTGGAATTAACTATATGGGCTAGTTGCTTTCAATTAAAAGCAGTGACCAGCTTAGAGAAAGGCTGTAGTTCAAATGGCTTCAATTTTTAACATTAATATTTGTTAAGAGAAAATGAAAATGCAAAGAATGATTTTCTTTATTTCAGTATGAATAAGAACTACATCTGTGCACACTGATTTTCAGCATAAGACTGGCTGATAATTTTCTTGATATTTTAGAGCCACTTAAGATTTTAATAAACTTCTAAGTACCATCCTAGCCTCGAGAGAAGAGACCATTATTACAGTGTCAAGGTTGTAAACCTGGTTTAATATTGGATGTCTACATTTACCATCTCCTTGGGGTTCAGTTTAGTAACCCCCAAGGTTAGAGGTAGCAGTTGAGATTGCTCAGTGCCCTGTGTTCTTGAGGGAGAAGATTTGGAGGGCCAAGGAGGAAGATTCGTTGGTTTTAGAATCCCCAGCTCCTGACCAGTCCAGAGAAACCCCTCTAAAATGGCAGTTCAGAGTCATCGCAGGAGTTAAGTCCTAGGGTCTCAAACTCATCCTAGCCCTGCTAGGAAAATCCAGGCTTGTGCTGGGGTAGAGGACATGATGCAAACAAGCATTTGAATCCTTCCATACTGATGGGTGGAAGTTCTTCATTGGGCAATAAGAATCTGCAACAAGGAACTATAATTTTCAGGTTCCTGTTACAACACAACACAGATCCCTGAGCAAAGAGGGGTAGCCTTTAAGTTGAAGATGCCCAGCTAATGGAAAGCTCGTAGGTACCTGGGTTAAAAGGGACTCCAGGATTGCCTAGTTTGGCCTGCTTAGGATGTAGTCATTTATTTAGTCAACAGATAATGCCTGCTGTGTACCAAGCACTGTTCTATGCTTTGGAGAGAGAGTGGTGAAATAGTCACAGATGAGAAAACAGCCCAAAAAGGGTCAGTGACTTTTCCAACTATAAAAGCTGGAAATCACTAATCTCACAACAGAAGACCACACATTTTTTCTAAAGGCACATGTTTTGTTTTGTTGCTAGTTATTGTGCCTTCAGGTCTATTCTGGTATCTTATCATAGATCTTTCAGAGTACATTATATCACTTTTAACCACATCCATATGAACAGCAAGTTTTCCTGTATTTTGCATTAAAAACTATGTGTGAGTTTCTGAAGCTATGTTCCCCTAGAGTGAGATTTATGGCATTTTATGAATTTGTGAGGAAGCAGGCTTACATTAACTCTTTTTTCTAGTATGGACTGTTCTCTAGAACTTTATCAGACAGGAATATCTTTATTAACATAGATTCTTAAGATCTTGTCAAAAGATAGGTTATGCTACTGCATTTGGAATCATTTAACTAGGACAGACAGTCAGGTGTCAGAAAAGGCTGTCCTGGGTCTGGTCCTGGTTTTGCAATAGCCATGGGATCTTGGGTAAGTCATTAAAATTTTCTAGACCAGATTCTTCTTCTGGGGGAATTAAGAGGGTTGGAATAATTCTCTCTCAGGGCCCTTCCTGCTCCATGATTATAGGTTTTCACCAAATTGTTTTCTGTAGTTTAAGTATATGCCGACAAGCATATAGCATATAGCTTGAAATAGCCCATTTCCTCAGTTTTATCCTTTAAAGTATTGTTGGTAGAGCTAGACCAGACTCTACGTTTAGTGCTGATGTAAACATGAATTCTTGACATGAAACATCACATGCTTTTATTTCAGGGTTAACCTCCATTTCAGCTGATCATGGGAGAGATTAAAGTCTCTCCTGATTATAACTGGTTTAGAAGTACAGTCCCCCTTAAAAAGGTATGTATGGTTTTACTACACCTCTTATTTACAAAATCTTGTAATTGTTTTTATCTGTGATTTAGATGTTATGTCTTAGTATTGTTTGAGAGTAAAGGTTATTGCCAAGTATTGTGACTGGGTTGCAGAGCCTAAAGTTCACCCCTTCCCTGTCAAGTACATTCAACTTTTGAGACTCATTCAAGAGTAAAAGTGAGAATAACTGTACTCATTATTTTATAATTGGTTTTACATATTCAAGCAAGCAGGAATATGTGTACTCCTCTGTATAGTTTAGTAGAAAGCTTACAGCAACTGCAACTGTACCGTAAGTGCAGTTAGATTCTATTAGAAAGCATTTTCCTGTTCCTCAGATTTAAGATTTACAGTGAGTCACATTATAGGTCCTCTGTTTGCCATGATATATACTCATTCTGCCATAGTCATCTTTTGGAAACTTTATATGCCTGGGATGTCTAGAAATGCTAAACACTTATATTGAAGTTTGTTGACTCTGAGTCCCAATTTAATCCCAAATGTTTGGGGATCACACTAGACAAAAGTTGTGTCAGAATAAAATCTTTGCTGATCCCCTTGCAGAAATATTAGAGTACTATGATATGAAGAACATCTATGTCTCTGTTGTAATTATTTTGTCAGGATATATAGCTGTGGAAGTATCATGCAAGTTTGAATTGATAACAGAATTACACTTCATATAGAAATTTGAGATACAGTCTCCAAGTATAGACAGAATACCTGCTATATACCTGGCACTGTTGTAGGAAGTCCCAAAATATCTTATTTAATTCTTTCAACAGTTTAACAAAGTGGATAGTGGTGTGCCCACTTAGCAGATGGGAAAACTGAGGTTCATGGAGGTTAACATGTTAAAGTCACACAGTCTAGTCGAGTTTAAATTAAAATCAAATTAATCTGCCTTCAAAGCCAGAACTGAGCTTCCCTGGTGGCACAGCGGTTAAGAATCCGCCTGCCAATGCAGGGGACACGGGTTCGATCCCTGGTCCAGGAAGATCCCACATGCTGCTGAGCAACTAAGCCTGTGCGCCGCAACTACTGAGCCTGCGTGCCACAACTACTAAGGCCCGTGCGCCTAGAGCCCATGCTCCACCACAAGAGAAGCCACGGCAATGAGAAGCCTGCGCACCACAATAAAGAGTAGCCCCCGCTCTCCGCAACTAGAAAAAGCCCGCAGTCAGCAACAAAGACCCAGCACAGCCAAAAATTAATTAACTTCTTTAAAAAAAGAAAAAATTCCTTAAAAAAAAAAAAAAGCCAGAACTAATTGGCAGCTTACCAAAGGGAATCCGCCTTTCTTCTTGCTACCCCAGGAACTACTGCCCATTGCTAGGAGAATTGCCCCCAGAGCCCCTCTGCCTTGTCCCATCCCCTCAAGTAATTCATGTGAGCTCCTCTCCATGGACTCACTCAGCAAGCTGATCACCAGACCCAAAACAACACAAACTTATCTAAATATTCTTGGAAGTAGTAGTTTCATTGATGTAATTTTCTCCTTTGGTCAGTTTGGCCCACAAGACATGAAAAGTTTGCTTGAAATTTCATAGTGCTAGATTTTCATTTCAGAGATCTGAATATCTTATCTCATATGAATTTTATTACTATAAGGTTGGAATTTACCGCATACCACTATCAGAGGTTACTGAGATTTTTTTTTTTACTACAATCAGAGCAAAAAGAAACAGGAAAAGCAAAAATGTGAGTGGCAAATACAAAGGGCAAAAACATAATCATGAGATATACTGTCACCCGGGGAATTCCAGAAGGTGTTGGTTAGGGCCCTCTGGGCGTTTCCTTGCCCTGGTTGTCTGCTCCCAGTGATGCCGGTGACCCCGGTTAGTGTGCCGCCACCCACATTGACACCATGGTCCCCACAGCACTGCCAGTTAGGAGCTCTCAGAAAATAGAACCTTGAACTTTTTAATGTAAAAAGGATAAGTGTTGATTTGCATTGGCAAAAGTTCAAGCAGTTAATGTACTTTTCCAACTACCAAAAAGTCAGCCAAAGAGAACAAAAATTAAACTATCATGCAGTGCATACTGTAGCTAACACTCTTGACACTGTTGAACACTCAATATCTGCCAAACTCTGTGCTAAACACCTGATTTGTCTCAGCTCATGTAATGCCCATCTGTTTCCCTTTTTGGGTCAAGAGCCACTAAATCAGGAAGGTTTCTGATGACCTTCTTCCTTCTTACCCCCTTTTCCCCAAAAAGCCAGTTTTTCCCTGAGCCCATTCCCCACACTGACTAAATGGTTTGAAACATTTTCTGGGGACAGTGACGCCTATACCTGCCTTGTCCCTCCTCTCTAGCAGAGGTCTCCCCTTCAGAGGCTTGGTCTAGATCAGGCTACTGAAGCATCTCTTGAGAGGTCCCATCTCTACCCAGTTTCTCCCCGGAGCCTGGAGTCTTTTCTTCCCCTCACCTCCCCTGGTCACACACTGACCCTGCTGATCCCAGCCCGCCCTCTGGGCCAGCACCCGAGAATGACTCTGCAAATTGTCCTCCTCCTATGTGCACACACACACGCACATGCACGTGTGTGTGCACACACACACAGGCAGAAGTATGGGGAAGAAATAAGATGCCATGTACAGAGTTTACTGTTTAATGGTAAACAAAATAAACTTCATATAATCATGGCTGGGGAGGAAAATTCAAAACTGATAGAAAAAACAGCTCTTGGGAGAAGTATAAAGCAGTTCCATGGACTATGTCAGCACTGAAGAAAGAAATGGAGACAAAACCGTTTTTTATATGTGCTAGTCTGATGTGATCCCCGCATTAGCTTGTAACAACCAAGGCAGTGGTATTAAAATTGTCAGTGAAATTATAGTGCTGAAATAACTATATAAAACCCAATCCATGAGGTTTTTCTTTTTTTTTTCTTATAATTTTCCCTCCAGATTATTGTGGATGATGACGACAGTAAGATCTGGTCGCTCTACGATGCAGGCCCCAGAAATATCAGGTGTCCTCTCATATTTCTCCCTCCCGTCAGCGGAACTGCTGATGTATTTTTCCGGCAGATTTTGGCTTTGACTGGATGGGGTTACCGGGTTATAGCTGTAAGTATTATTGACTCAGGATGGAAATTAAGTCCACATTTTCTGGTTTTCTGTGTGTGTGTGTGCATGTGCGCTTCTGTTTCTGATTAACTGTAGTAATAGGCATGTTTTTTATTGAGGTAAGATACTGTTTTCCTTTCTTAAAATGTGAAAGGGAGTTTTTTGAAGGAAGGTGGTGTGGTTCACCAACATACAGAGGCTCAGAGGGGACAAACCTCTATTGGAAGCCTTCTCTACCCTCAGCTTGAACATGCATTTTCTGAATAACTCTGACCAGCAGGAAGCATTGTCCTTGTTTATAGTTAAGGGGACTGAGGTCCAGACCGTTTTAGTGATCACCGAGGGTCACACAGCCAGTAAGCCATGGAGGGAGAGGCCAGCTCAGTCTTCTGACCCCATTTACCCTCCCCTTTTATTACATCACTGCTTTGGGGGCAGCAGAGGGATCAGCTGACATCCAGGGGACTGAAAGCTTGCTTTAATATGAGTCTTTGTTAGGTGAGGTGAGGCTCATTAATTGGCTCATATCCTTCGCATTTGGTTTTTTGTTTCTTTTTTTTTTTACATCTTTATTGGAGTATAATTGCTTTACAATGGTGTATTAGTTTCTGCTTTATAACAAAGTGAATCAGTTATACACATACATATGTTGCCATATCTCTTCCCTCTTGCGTCTCCCTCCCTCCCACCCTCCCTATCCCACCCCTCTAGGTGGTCACAAAGCACAGAGCTGAACTCCCTGTGCTATGTGGCTGCTTCCCATTAGCTATCTATTTTACGTTTGGTAGTGTATATATGTCCATGCCTCTCTCTCGCTTTGTCACAGCTTACCCTTCCCCCTCCCCATATCCTCAAGTCCATTCTCTAGTAGGTCTGTGTCTTTATTCCTGTCTTACCCATAGTTTCTTCATGACATATTTTTTTCTTAAATTCCATATATATGTGTTAGCATACGGTATTTGTCTTTCTCTTTCTGACTTACCTCACTCTGTATGACAGACTCTAGGTCCATCCACCTCATTACAAATAGCTCAGTTTCGTTTCTTTTTATGTCTGAGTAATATTCCGTTGTATATATGTACCACATCTTCTTTATCCATTCATCCGATGATGGACACTTAGGTTGTTTCCATCTCTGGGCTATTGTAAATAGAGCTGCAATGAACACTTTGGTACATGACTCTTTTTGAAATATGGTTTTCTCAGGGTATATGCCCAGTAGTGGGATTGCTGGGTCATATGGTAGTTCTATTTTTAGTTTTTTAAGGAACCTCTATACTGTTCTCCATAATGGCTGTACCACTTCACATTCCCACCAGCAATGCAAGAGTGTTCCCTTTTCTCCACACCCTCTCCAGCATTTACTGTTTGTAGATTTTTTGATGATGGCCATTCTGACTGGTGTGAGATGATATCTCATTGTAGTTTTGATTTGCATTTCTCTAATGATTAATGATGTTGAGCATTCTTTCATGTGTTTGTTGGCAGTCTGTATATCTTCTTTGGAGAAATGTCTATTTAGGTCTTCTGCCCATTTTTGGATTGGGTTGTTTGTTTTTTTGTTATTGAGCTGCATGAGCTGCTTATAAATTTTGGAGATTAATGCTTTGTCAGTTGCTTCATTTGCAAATATTTTCTCCCATTCTGAGGGTTGTCTTTTGGTCTTGTTTATGGTTTCCTTTGCTGTGCAAAAGCTTTGAAGTTTCATTAGGTCCCATCTGTTTATTTTTGTTTTTATTTCCATGTCTCTAGGAGGTGGGTCAAAAAGGATCTTGCTGTGATTTATGTCATAGTGTTCTGCCTATGTTTTCCTCTAAGAATTTGATAGTTTCTGGCCTTACATTTAGGTCTTTAATCCATTTTGAGCTTATTTTTGTGTATGGTGTTAGGGAGTGATCTAGTCTCATACTTTTACATGTCCCTGTCCAGTTTTCCCAGCACCACTTATTGAAGAGGCTGTCCTTTCTCCACTGTACATTCCTGCCTCCTTTATCAAAGATAAGGTGACCATATGTGCGTGGGTTTATCTCTGGTCTTTCTATCCTGTTCCATTGATCTATCTTTCTCTTTTTGTGCCAGTACCATACTATCTTGATTACTGTAGCTTAGTAGTATAGTCTGAAGTCAGGGAGCCTGATTCCTCCAGCTCCGTTTTTCATTCTCAAGATTGCTTTGGCTATTCGGGGTCTTTTGTGTTTCCATACAAATTGTGAAATTTTTTGTTCTAGTTCTGTGAAAAATGCCAGTGGTAGTTTGATAGGGATTGCACTGAATCTGTAGATTGCTTTGGGTAGTAGAGTCATTTTCACAATGTTAATTCTTCCAATCCAAGACCATGGTATATCTCTCCATCTATTTGTATCATCATTAATTTCTTTCATCAGTGTCTTATAATTTTCTGCATACAGGTCTTTTCTCTCCTTAGGAAGGTTTATTCCTAGGTATTTTATTCTTTTTGTTGCAGTGGTAAATGGGAGTGTTTTCTTGGTTTCACTTTCAGATTTTTTATCATTAGTGTATAGGAATGCCAGAGATTTCTTTGCATTAATTTTGTATCCTGCTACTTTACCAAATTCATTGATTAGCTCTAGTAGTTTTCTGGTAGCATCTTTAGGATTCTCTATGTGTAGTATCCTGACGTCTGCAAACAGTGACAGCTTTACTTCTTCTTTTCTGACTTGGATTCCTTTTATTTCCTTTTCTTCTCTGATTGCTGTGACTAAAACTTCCAAAACTATGTTGAATAGGAGTGGTGAGAGTGGGCAACCTTGTCTTGTTCCTGATCTTAGTGGAAATGCTTTCAGTTTTTCACCATTTAGGACGATGTTGGCTGTGGGTTTGTCATATATGGCCTTTATTATGTTGAGGAAAGTTCCCTCCATGCCTACATTCTGGAGGGTTTTTATCATAAATGGGTGTTGAATTTTGTCGAAAGCTTTCTCTGCATCTATTGAGATGATCCTATGGTTTTCTCCTTCAATTTGTTAATATGGTGTACCACATTGATTGATTTGTGTATATTGTTGAATCCTTGCATTCCTGGAATAAACCCCACTTGATCATGGTGTATGATCCTTTTAATGAGTTGTTGGATTCTGTTTGCTAGTATTTTGTTGAGGATTTTTGCATCTATGTTCATCAGTGATATTGGCCTGTAGTTTTCTTTCTTTGTGACATCCTTGTCTGGTTTTGATATCAGGGTGATGGTGGCCTTGTAGAATGAGTTTGGGAGTGTTCCTCCCTCTGCTATATTTTGGAAGAGTTTGAGAAGGACAGGTGTTAGCTCTTCTCTAAATGTTTGATAGAATTCACCTGTGAAGCCATCTGGTCCTGGGCTTTTGTTTGTTGGAAGATTTTTAATCACAATTTCAATTTCAGTGCTTGTTATTGGTCTGTTCATATTTTCTATTGATTTGAGTCTTCTCCCTTTTTTTCTTGATGAGTCTGGCTAATGGATTATCAATTTTGTTTGTCTTCTCAAAGAACCAGCTTTTAGTTTTATTGATCTTTGCTATTGTTTCCTTCATTTCTTTTTCATTTATTTCTGATCTGATCTTTATGATTTCTTTCCTTCTGCTAACTTTGGGGGTTTTTTGTTCTTCTTTCTCTAATTGTTTTAGGTGCAAGGTTAGATTGTTTATTCGAGATGTTTCCTGTTTCTTAAGGTAGGATTGTATTGCTATAAACTTCCCTCTTAGAACTGCTTTTGCTGCATCCCATAGGTTTTGGGTCGTCGTGTCTCCATTGTCATTTGTTTCTAGGTATTTTTTTATTTCCTCTTTGATTTCCTCAGTGATCACTTCGTTATTAAGTAGTGTATTGTTTAGCCTCCATGTGTTTGTATTTTTTACAGATCTTTTCCTGTAATTGATATCTAGTCTCATAGCATTGTGGTCAGAAAAGATACTTGATACAATTTCAATTTTCTTAAATTTACCAAGGCTTGATTTGTGACCCAAGATATGATCTATCCTGGAGAATGTTCCATGAGCACTTGAGAAAAATGTGTATTCTGTTGTTTTTGGATGGAATGTCCTATAAATATCAATTAAGTCCATCTTGTTTAATGTATCATTTAAAGCTTGTGTTTCCTTATTTATTTTCATTTTGGGTGATCTGTCCATTGGTGAAAGTGGGGTGTTAAAGTCCCCTACTATGGATGTGTTACTGTCGATTTCCCCTTTTATGACTGTTAGTATTTGCCTTATGTATTGAGGTGCTCCTATGTTGGGTGCATAAATATTTACAATTGTTATATCTTCTTCTTGGAACAATCCCTTGATCATTATGTAGTGTCCTTCTTTGTCTCTTCTGAGAGTCTTTATTTTAAACTCTATTTTGTCTGATATGAGAATTGCTACTCCAGCTTTCTTTTGGTTTCCATTTGCATGGAATATCTTTTTCCATCCCCTTCCTTCAGTCTGTATGTGTCTCTAGGTCTGAAGTGGGTCTCTTGTAGACAGCATATATATGGGTCTTGTTTTTGTATCCATTCAGCCAGTCTGTGTCTTTTGGTGGGAGCATTTAATCCATTTACATTTAAGGTAATTATTGATATGTATGTTCCTATTCCCATTTTCTTAATTGTTTTGGGTTTATCATTGTAGGTCTTTTCCTTCTCTTGTGTTTCTTGCCTAGAGAAGTTCCTTTAGCATTTGTTGTAAAGCTGGTTTGGTGGTGCTGAATTCTCTCAGCCTTTGCTTGTCTGTAAAGGTTTTAATTTCTCCATCAAAGCTGAGTGAGATCCTTGCTGGGTAGAGTAATCTTGGGTGCAGGCTTTTCTCCTTCATCACTTTAAATATGTCCTGCCAGTCCTTTCTGGCTTGCAGAGTTTCTGCTGAAAGATCAGCTGTTAACCTTATGGGGATTCCCTTGTGTGTTATTTGTTGTTTTTCCCTTGCTGCTTTTAATATGTTTTCTTTGTATTTAATTTTTGACAGTTTGATTAATATGTGTCTTGGCGTGTTTCTCCTTGGATTTATCCTGTATGGAACTCTCTGTGCTTACTGGACTTGATTAACTATTTCCTTTCCCATATTAGGGAAGTTTTCAACTATAATCTCTTCAAGTATTTTCTCAGTCCCTTTCTTTTTCTCTTCTTCTTCTGGAACCCCTATAATTCGAATGTTGGTGCGTTTAACGTTGTCCCAGAGGTCTCTGAGACTGTCCTCAGTGCTTTTCATTCTTTTTTCTTTATTCTGCTCTGCAGTAGTTATTTCCACTATTTTATTTTCCAGATCACTTATCCGTTCTTCTCCCTCAGTTATTCTGCTATTGATCCCATCTAGAGTATTTTTAATTTCATTTATTGTGTGTTCATCGTTGCTTGTTTCATCTTTCGTTCTTCTAGGTCCTTGTTAAATGTTTCTTGCATTTTCTCTATTCTGTTTCCAAGATTTTGGATCATCTTTACTATCATTATTCTGAATTCTTTTTCAGGTAGACTGCCTATTTCCTCCTCATTTGTTAGGTCTGGTGGGTTTTTATTTTGCTCCTTCATCTGCTGTGTGTTTTTCTATCTTCTCATTTTGCTTATCTTACTGTGTTTGGGGTTTCCTTTTTGCAGGCTGCAGGTTCATAGTTCCCGTTGTTTTTGGTGTCTGTCCCCAGTGGCTAAGGTTGGTTCAGTGGGTTGTGTAGGCTTCCTGGTGGAGGGGACTAGTGCCTGTGTTCTGGTGGATGAGGCTGGATCTTGTCTTTCTGGTGGGCAAGTCCACGTCTGGTGGTGTATTTTGTGGTGTCTGTGGACTTATTATGATTTTAGGCAACCTCTCTGCTAATGGGTGGGGTTGTGTTCCTGTCTTGCTAGTTGTTTGGCATAGGGTGTCCAGCACTATAGCTTGCTGGTCGTTGAGTGAAGCTGGGTACTGGTGTTGAGATGGAGATCTCTGGGAGATTTTTGCCATTTGATATTATGTGGAGCTGGGAGGTCTCTTGTGGACCAGTGTCCTGAAGTTGGCTCTCCCACCTCATTGGCACAGCACTGATTCTTGGCTGCAGCACCAAGAGCCTTTCATCCACACAGCTCAGAATAAAAGGGAGAAAAAGTAGAAAGAAAGAATTAGAAGAAGGAAGGAAGGAAGGAGGGAGGGAGGGAGGAAGGGGGGAAGGAAGGAAGAAAAGAAGGAAAGAAAGAAGATAAACTAAAATAAAGTAAGATAAAATAAAATAAAGTTATTAAAATAAAAAATAATTATTAAGAAAAAATATTTTTTTTAAACAAACAAAAAAACGGACAGATAGAACCCTAGGACAAATGGTGGACTCAAAGCTATACAGACAAAATCTCACACAGAAGCATACACATACACACTCACAAAAAGAGGAAAAGGGGAAAAAATCATAAATCTTGCTCTCAAAGTCCACCTCCTCAATTTGGGATGATTCATTATCCATTCAGGTATTCCACAGACGCAGGGTACATCAAGTTGATTGTGGAGCTTTAATCCGCTGCTCCTGAGGTTGCTGGGAGAGATTTCCCTTTCTCTTCTTTGTTCTCACAGCTCCCGGGGCTCAGCTTTGGATTTGGCCCCACCTCTGCGTGTAGGTCGCTGGAGGGCGTCCGTTCTTCGCTCAGACAGGACGGGGTTAAAGGAGCAGCTGCTTCGGGTCTCTGGCTCACTCAGGCCGTGGGGGAGGGAGGGGTACGGCGTGCGGGGCGAGCCTGCGGCGTCAGAGGCCGGCACCTGTACCACATCTTCTTTATCCATTCCTCTCGATGGACATTTAGGTTGCTTCCATGTCTTGGCTGTTGTAAATAGTGCTGTCCTGAACATTGGAGTGCATATATCATTTCGAATTATGAGTTTTTCTGGATATATGCCCAGGAGTGAGAGTGCTGGATCAAATGGTAGTTCTTAGTTTTTTGGGGTTTTTTTGGTTTTTTTTTTTTTTTTTTGCAGTATGCAGGCCTCTCACTGTTGTGGCCTCTCCCGTTGCGGAGCACAGGCTCTGGACACGCAGGCTCAGCGGCCATGACTCACGGGCCCAGCCACTCCGCGGCATGTGGGATCTTCCCGGACCGGGGCACGAACCCGTGTCCCCTGCATCGGCAGGCAGACTCTCAACCACTGTGCCACCAGGGAAGCCCGGTAGTACTTAGTTTTTTAAGGAACCTCCATACTGTTCTCCACAGTAGTTGTACCAATTTAAATTCCCACCAACAGTGTAGGAGGGTTCTGTTTTCTCCACACCCTCTTTAGCATTTATTGTTTGTAGACTTTTTGATGATGGCCATTCTGACTCATGTGAGGTGATACCTCATTGTAGTTTTGATTTCTATTTCTCTAATAATTAGCAGTGTTGAGCACCTTTTCATGTGCTTTTTGGACATCTGTATGTCTTCTTTGGAGAAATGTCTGTTCAGGTCTTCTGCCCATTTTTCAATCAGGTTGTTTGTTTTTTGATATTGAGCTGCATGAGCTGTTTGTATATTTTGGAGATTAATCCCTTGTCAGTTGCTTCATTTGCAAATATTTTATCCCATTCTGTGGGTTGCCTTTTCATTTTGTTTATGATTTCCTTTGTTGTGCAAAAGCTTTTAAGTTTAATTAGGTCCCATTTGTTTATTTTTATTTTCATTACTCTAGATGGTGGATCCAAAAATTTATTGCTGTGATTTATGTCAGAGTGTTCTGCCTATGTTTTCCTCTGAGAGTTTTACAGTATCCAGTCTTCATTTAGGTCTTCAATCTTTTTTGAGTTTATTTTTGTGTATGGTGTTAGAGAATGTTCTAGTTGCATTCTTTTACATGTAGCTGTCCAGTTGTCCCAGCACCATTTCTCCATTGTATGTTCTTGTATCCTTTGTCATAGATTAATTGACCATAGGCACGTGGGTTTATTTCTAGGCTTTCTATCCTGTTCCCCTGATCTATATTTCTGTTTTTGTGCCTGTACCATACTGTTTTGATTACTGTAGCTTTGTAGTATAGTCTGAAATCAGGGAGTCCGGTTCCTCCAGCTCCATTTTTCTTTCTCAGGATTGCTTTGGCTATTCGGGTCTTTTGTGTTTCCATACAAATTTTTAAATTTTTTTGTTCTAGTTCTGTGAAATATGCCATTGGTAATTTAATAGGGATTGCATTGAATCTATAGATTGCCTTGAGTAGTATAGTCATTTTGACAATATTGATTCTTCCAATCCAAGAACATAGTCTATCTTTCAATTTGTTTGTGTTATCTTTAATTTCTTTCATCAGCGTCTTATAGTTTTCAGAGTATAGGTCTTTTGCCTCCTTGGGCAGGTTTATTCCTAGATATTTTATTCTTTTTGATGCATTGGTAAGTGGGATTGTTTCTTTAATTTCTCTTTCTGGTCTTTCATTGTTAATGTATAGAAATGCAACAGATTTCTGTATATTAATTTTGTATCCTGCAACTTTACCGAATTCATTGATGAGCTCTAGTAGTTTTATGGTATTATCTTTAGGATTTTCTGTGTACAGTATAAACAGTGTAAACAGATGACTGTTTACAGTCATCTGCAAACAGTGACAGTTTTACTTCTTTTCCAATTTGGATTCCTTTTATTTCTTTTACTTCTCTAATTCCCATGGCTAGGAATTCCAAAACTGTGTTGAATAAAAGTGGCAAGAGTGGACATCCTCATCTTGTTCCTGATCCTATAGAAAATGCTTTCAGCTTTTCACTGTTGAGTATGATGTTAGCTGTGGGTTTGTCATATATGGCCTTTATTATGTTGAGGTAGGTTCCCTCTATGCCTACCTTCTGGAGAGTTTTTATAATAAATGGGTGTTGAGTTTTGTCAAGAGCTTTTTCTGCATCTATTACATGATCATATGGTTTTTATGCTTCAGTTTGTTAATGTGGTGTATCCCACTGATTGATTTGTAGATATTGAAAAATCCTTGCATCCCACTTGATCATGGTGTATTATCCTTTTAATGTATTGTTGGATTCAGTTTGCTATTATTTTTTTGAGGATTTTTGCATCTATGTTAATCAGTGGTATTGGTTTCTTTCTATTTTTGTGGTATCTTTGTCTGGTTTTCGTATCAGGGTGATGGTGGCCTCATAGAATGAGTTTGGGAGTGTTCCTTCCTCTGCAGTTTTTTGGAATAGTTTCAGAAGGATAGGTGTTAACTCTTGTCTAAATGCTTGATAGAATTCGCCTGTGAAGGCATCTGGTCCTGGACTTTTGTTTGTGGTAGTTTTTTAATCACAGTTTCAATTTCAGTACTTGTGATTGGTCTGTTCATACTTTCTATTTCTTCCTGGTTCAGTCTTGGAAGATTGTACCTTTCTAAGAATTTGTCCACTTCTTCTAGGTTGTCCATTTTATTGGCATATAGTTGCTTGTAGTAGTCTCTTATTATCCTTAGTATTTCTGTGGTGTCCATTGTAACTTCTTCTTTTTTCATTGCTAATTTTATGGATTTGAGCCCTCTCCCTTTTTTTTCTTGATGAGTTTGGCTAAAGGTTTATCAATTTTGTTTAGTCTTTCAAAGAACCAGCTTTAACTTCATTGATCTTTCCTATGTTTTCTTCATCTCTATTTCATTTCTTTCTTTTTTTTATTTCATTTATTTCTGCTCTGATTTTTATGATTTCTTTCCTTCTACTAACTTTGGGTTTTGTTTGTTTTTCATTCTCTAGTTGCTTTAGGTGTAAGGTTAGGTTGTTCATTTGAGATTTTTCCTGTTTCCTGAGGTCAGATTGTATTGCTGTGAACTTCCCTCATAGAACTGCTTTTGCTGCATCCCATCGGTTTTGGATCATCATGTTTTCATTTTCTTTTGTCTCTAGCTATTTTTTGATTTCCTCTTTGATTTTTTCAGCAATCCGTTGGTTGTTTAGTAACATATTGTTTAGCTTCCATGTGTTTGTGTTTTTCAGTTTTTTTTCTTGTAGCTGATTTCTAATCTCATAGCATTGTGGTTGGAGAAGATGCTTGATATGATTTTAGTTTTCTTAAATTTACCAAGGCTTGCTTTGTGGCCCAGCATGTAATCTGTCCTGGAGAATGGGCCATGTGCACTTGAGAAGAATGTATATTCTGCTTTCAGATGGAATGTTCTATAAATATCAATTAAGTTCATTTGCTCTAATGTGTCATTTAAGCCTTGTGTTTCCTTATTTGATTTTCTGTCTGGATGTTCTGTCCACTGATGTAAGTGGGGTGTTAAAGTTCCCCACTATTATTGTGTTACTGTTGATTTCTCCTTTTATGGCTGTTAGCATTTGCCTATATATTGAGGTGCTCCTATCTTGGGTGCATGTATATTTACAGTTATATCTTTTTCTTGGATTGATCCCTTGATCATTATGCAGTATCCTTCTTTGTCTCTTATAACAGTCTTTATTTTAAAGTCTATTTTGTCTGATATGAGAATTGCTACTCAAGCTTTCTTTTGATTTCCATTTGCATGGAATACGTTTTTCCATCCCCTCACTTTCAGTCTGTATGTGTCCCTATGTCTGAAGTGGGTCTCTTGTAGACAGCATATATATGGGTCTTGTTTTTGTATCCATTCAGCCAGTCTGTGTCTTTTGGTTGGAGCATTTAATCCATTTACATTTAAGGTAATTATCAATATGTATGCTCTTATTGCTGTTTTGTTAATTGTTTTGGATTTGTTTTGTACATCTTTTTTCTTCCCTTCCTCTTTTGTTCTCTTCGCTTGTGATTTGATGCCTATCTTTAGTGGGTTTTTTTTTTTTTTGCGGTACGCGGGCCTCCCACTGTTGTGGCCTCTCCCGTTGCGGGGCACAGGCTCCGGATGCACAGGCTCAGTGGCCATGGCTCACGGACCCAGCCGCTCCGCAACATGTGGGATCCTCCCAGACCGGGGCACGAACCTGTGTCCCCTGCATCGGCAGGCGGACTCAACCACTGCACCACCAGGGATGCCCTCTTTAGTGTTTTGTTTGGATTGCTGCTGCTTTTTTGTGTGTGTATCTATTGTAGATTTTTGGTTTGCAGTTACCATGAGGTTTTGTTATAGCAGTCTATATATACAAGATTGTTTTAAGTGCTGGTCTCTTAATTTCAAATGCATTTCTAACATCCTGCATTTGTACTCTCTTCTCACGATTGCTGGTGTTATCTATCTATCTATTTGTTTGTTTATTTATTTATTTTGGCTGCGCTGAGTCTTAGTTGCAGCATGCGGGATCTTTGTTGCAGCATGCGGGATCTTTTAGTTGCGGCATGCAGACTTCTTAGTTGCAGCATGCAGATTTCTTAGTTGCAGCATGCGGACTCTTAGTTGTGGCATGCTTAGTTGTGGCATGCATGTGGGATCTGGTTCACCCACTAGGGATCGAACCCGGGCCTCCTGCATTGGGAACACAGAGTCTTACCCACTGGACCACCAGGGAAGTCCCGTGATTGCTGGTTTTCATATCATATTTGTGTGTGGATGATTTCCTACCTTTACTGTATGTTTGCCTTTACTGGTCAGCTTTCCTGTTTGTAATTTTCTTGTTTTTAGTTGTGGCCTTTCTTTTCCATCTAGAGAAGTTCCTTTTAGCATTTGTTGTAAAGCAGGTTTGGTGGTGCTGAATTCTCTTAGCTTTTGCTTGTCCATTAAGCTTTTGATTTCTCCGTCGAATCTGAGTGAGAGCCTTGCTGGGTAGAGTATTCTTGGCTGCATCACTTTAAATATATTGTGCCACTCCCTTCAGGTCTGCAGAGTTTCTGCTGTAAAATCAGCTGATAACTGTATGGGGAGTCCTTGTATATGATTTGTTGCTTTTAATATCTTCTCTTTGTCTTTAATTTTTATAAATTTGATTAATATGTTTCTTGGCGTGTTCCTCCTTGGGTTTATCCTATATGGAAGTCTCTGGACTTGAGTGTTTCCTTTCCCATGTTAGGGAAGTTTTTGGCTATTATCTCTGCAAATATTTTTTTAGGCCCTTTCTCTCCCTCTTCTTTTGGGACCCCTATAATGTGAATGTTGGTGCATTTAATGTTGTCCCAGAGTTCTCTCAGACTGTCCTCATTTCTTTTCATTCTATTTTCTTTTTTTTTTTTGGCAGTACACGGGCCTCTCACTGTTGTGGCCTCTCCCGTTGCGGAGCACAGGCTCCGGACGCGCAGGCTCAGCGGCCATGGCTCCCGGGCCCAGCTGCTCCGCGGCATGTGGGATCCTCCCAGACCAGGGCACGAACCCGCGTCCCCTGCACTGGCAGGCGGACTCCCAACCACTGCGCCACTAGGGAAGCCCCCTCATTCTTTTTTCTTTATTCTGTTCTGCAGCAGTGATTTCCACCAACCTGTCTTACAACTCACTTATTTGTTCTTTTGTCTCATTTATTCTGCTATCGATTCCTTCTATTCTATTTTTCATTTCAGTTGTATTGTTCATCTCTGTTTGTTCTTTAAAGCTTCTCGCTCTTTGTTTTTTTTTTCTACATCTTTATTGAAGTATAATTGCTTTACAATGGTGTGTTGGTTTCTGCTTTATAAGAAAGTGAATCAGTTATACATATACATGTGTTCCCATGTCTCTTCCCTCTTGCGTCTCCCTCCCTCCCACCCTCCCTATCCCACCCCTCTAGGTGGTCACAAAGCACCGAGCTGGTCTCCCTGTGCTCTGCGGCTGCTTCCCACTAGCTATCTATTTTACGTTTGGTAGTATATATATGTACATGCCACTCTCTCACTTTTCCCAGCTTACCCTTCCCCCTCCCCATATCCTCAAGTCCATTCTCTAGTAGGTCTGTGTCTTTATTCCTGTCTTACCCCTAGGTTCTTCATGACATTTTTTTTTCTTAAACTCCATATATATGTGTTAGCATACAGTATTTGTCTTTCTCTTTCTGACTTACTTCACTCTGTATGACAGACTCTAGGTCCATCCACCTCATTACAAATAGCTCAGTTTCGTTTCTTTTTATGGCTGAGTAATATTCCATTGTATATATGTACCACATCTTCTTTATCCATTCATCTGACGATGGACACTTAGGTTGTTTCCATCTCTGGGCTATTGTAAATAGAGCTGCAAGGAACATTGTGGTACATGACTCTTCTTGAATTATGGTTTTCTCAGGGTATATGCCCAGTAGTGGGATTGCTGGGTCATATGGTAGTTCTATTTTTAGTTTTTTAAGGAACCTCTATACTGTTCTCCATAATGGCTGTACCACTTCACATTCCCACCAGCAATGCAAGAGTGTTCCCTTTTCTCCACACCCTCTCCAGCATTTACTGTTTGTAGATTTTTTGATGATGGCCATTCTGACTGGTGTGAGATGATATCTCATTGTAGTTTTGATTTGCATTTCTCTAATGATTAATGATGTTGAGCATTCTTTCATGTGTTTGTTGGCAGTCTGTATATCTTCTTTGGAGAAATGTCTATTTAGGTCTTCTGCCCATTTTTGGATTGGGTTGTTTGTTTTTTTGTTATTGAGCTGCATGAGCTGCTTGTAAATTTTGGAGATTAATGCTTTGTCAGTTGCTTCATTTGCAAATATTTTCTCCCATTCTGAGGGTTGTCTTTTGGTCTTGTTTATGGTTTCCTTTGCTGTGCAAAAGCTTTGAAGTTTCATTAGGTCCCATCTGTTTATTTTTGTTTTTATTTCCATGTCTCTAGGAGGTGGGTCAAAAAGGATCTTGCTGTGATTTATGTCATAGTGTTCTGCCTATGTTTTCCTCTAAGAGTTTGATAGTTTCTGGCCTTACATTTAGGTCTTTAATCCATTTTGAGCTTATTTTTGTGTATGGTGTTAGGGAGTGATCTAGTCTCATACTTTTACATGTCCCTGTCCAGTTTTCCCAGCACCACTTATTGAAGAGGCTGTCCTTTCTCCACTGTACATTCCTGCCTCCTTTATCAAAGATAAGGTGACCATATGTGCGTGGGTTTATCTCTGGTCTTTCTATCCTGTTCCATTGATCTATCTTTCTCTTTTTGTGCCAGTACCATACTATCTTGATTACTGTAGCTTAGTAGTATAGTCTGAAGTCAGGGAGCCTGATTCCTCCAGCTCCGTTTTTCATTCTCAAGATTGCTTTGGCTATTCGGGGTCTTTTGTGTTTCCATACAAATTGTGAAATTTTTTGTTCTAGTTCTGTGAAAAATGCCAGTGGTAGTTTGATAGGGATTGCACTGAATCTGTAGATTGCTTTGGGTAGTAGAGTCATTTTCACAATGTTAATTCTTCCAATCCAAGACCATGGTATATCTCTCCATCTATTTGTATCATCATTAATTTCTTTCATCAGTGTCTTATAATTTTCTGCATACAGGTCTTTTCTCTCCTTAGGAAGGTTTATTCCTAGGTATTTTATTCTTTTTGTTGCAGTGGTAAATGGGAGTGTTTTCTTGGTTTCACTTTCAGATTTTTTATCATTAGTGTATAGGAATGCCAGAGATTTCTTTGCATTAATTTTGTATCCTGCTACTTTACCAAATTCATTGATTAGCTCTAGTAGTTTTCTGGTAGCATCTTTAGGATTCTCTATGTGTAGTATCCTGACGTCTGCAAACAGTGACAGCTTTACTTCTTCTTTTCTGACTTGGATTCCTTTTATTTCCTTTTCTTCTCTGATTGCTGTGACTAAAACTTCCAAAACTATGTTGAATAGGAGTGGTGAGAGTGGGCAACCTTGTCTTGTTCCTGATCTTAGTGGAAATGCTTTCAGTTTTTCACCATTTAGGACGATGTTGGCTGTGGGTTTGTCATATATGGCCTTTATTATGTTGAGGAAAGTTCCCTCCATGCCTACATTCTGGAGGGTTTTTATCATAAATGGGTGTTGAATTTTGTCGAAAGCTTTCTCTGCATCTATTGAGATGATCCTATGGTTTTCTCCTTCAATTTGTTAATATGGTGTATCACATTGATTGATTTGTGTATATTGTTGAATCCTTGCATTCCTGGAATAAACCCCACTTGATCATGGTGTATGATCCTTTTAATGAGTTGTTGGATTCTGTTTGCTAGTATTTTGTTGAGGATTTTTGCATCTATGTTCATCAGTGATATTGGCCTGTAGTTTTCTTTCTTTGTGACATCCTTGTCGGTTTTGGTATCAGGGTGATGGTGGCCTCGTAGAATGAGTTTGGGAGTGTTCCTCCCTCTGCTATATTTTGGAAGAGTTTGAGAAGGACAGGTGTTAGCTCTTCTCTAAATGTTTGATAGAATTCACCTGTGAAGCCATCTGGTCCTGGGCTTTTGTTTGTTGGAAGATTTTTAATCACAATTTCAATTTCAGTGCTTGTGATTGGTCTGTTCATATTTTCTATTTCTTCCTGGTTCAGTCTTGGCAGGTTGTACATTTCTAAGAATTTGTCCATTTCTTCCAGGTTGTCCATTTTATTGGCATAGAGTTGCTTGTAGTAATCTCTCATGATCTTTTGTATTTCTGCAGTGTCAGTTGTTACTTCTCCTTTTTCATTTCTAATTCTATTGATTTGAGTCTTCTCCCTTTTTTTCTTGATGAGTCTGGCTAATGGATTATCAATTTTGTTTATCTTCTCAAAGAACCAGCTTTTAGTTTTATTGATCTTTGCTATCGTTTCCTTCATTTCTTTTTCATTTATTTCTGATCTGATCTTTATGATTTCTTTCCTTCTGCTAACTTTGGGGGTTTTTTGTTCTTCTTTCTCTAATTGCTTTAGGTGCAAGGTTAGGTTGTTTATTCGAGATGTTTCCTGTTTCTTAAGGTGGGATTGTATTGCTATAAACTTCCCTCTTAGAACTGCTTTTGCTGCATCCCATAGGTTTTCGGTCGTCGTGTCTCCATTGTCATTTGTTTCTAGGTATTTTTTTATTTCCTCTTTGATTTCTTCAGTGATCACTTCGTTATTAAGTAGCGTATTGTTTAGCCTCCATGTGTTTGTATTTTTTACAGATCTTTTCCTGTAATTGATATCTAGTCTCATAGCGTTGTGGTCAGAAAAGATACTTGATACAATTTCAATTTTCTTTTTTTTTTTTATTAGTTTCTGCTTTATAACAAAGTGAATCAGTCATACATATACATCTGTTCCCACATCCCTTCCCTCATGCATCTCCCTCCCTCCCACCCTCCCCATCCCACCCCTCCAGGCAGTCACAAAGCACCGAGCTGATCTCCCTGTGCTCTGCAGCTGCTTCCCACTATCAATCTACCTTACGTTTGGTAGTGTATATATGTCCATGCCTCTCTTTCGCTTTGTCACAGCTTACCCTTCCCCCTCCCCATATCCTCAAGTCCATTCTCAAGTAGGTCTGTGTCTTTATTCCCGTTTTACCCCTAGGTTCTTCATGACATTTTTTTTTAAATTCCATATATATGTGTTAGCATACGGTATTTTTCTTTCTCTTTCTGACTTACTTCACTCTGTATGACAGACTCTAGCTCTATCCACCTCATTATAAATAGCTCTGTTTCGTTTCTTTTTATGGCTGAGTAATATTCCATTGTATATATGTGCCACATCTTCTTTATCCATTCATCCGATGATGGACACTTAGGTTGTTTCCAGCTCCGGGCTATTGTGAATAGAGCTGCAATGAACATTTTGGTACATGTCTCTTTTTGAATTATGGTTTTCTCAGGGTATATGCCTAGTAGTGGGATTGCTGGGTCATATGGTAGTTCTATTTTTAGTTTTTTAAGAAACTTCCATACTGTTCTCTTTAGTGGCTGTACCAATTCACATTCCCACCAGCAGTGCAAGAGTGTTCCCTTTTCTCCACACCCTCTCCAGCATTTATTGTTTCTAGATTTCTTGATGATGGCCATTCTGACTGGTGTGAGATGATATCTCATTGTAGTTTTGATTTGCATTTCTCTAATGATTAATGATGTTGAGCATTCTTTCATGTGTTTGTTGGCAGTCTGTATATGTTCTTTGGAGAAATGCCTATTTAAGTCTTCTGCCCATTTTTGGATTGGCTTGTTTGTTTTTTTGCTATTGAGCTGCATGAGCTGCTTATAAATTTTGGAGATGAATCCTTTGTCAGTTGCTTCATTTGCAAATATTTTCTCCCATTCTGAGGGTTGTCTTTTGGTCTTGTTTATGGTTTTCTTTGCTGTGCAAAAGCTTTGAAGTTTCATTAGGTCCCATTTGTTTATCTTTGTTTTTATTTCCATTTCTCTAGGAGGTGAGTCCAAAAGGATCTTGCTGTGATTTATGTCATAGAGTCTTCTGCCTATGTTTTCCTCTAAGAGTTTGATAGTTTCTGGCCTTACATTTAGGTCTTTAATCCATTTTGAGCTTATTTTTGTGTATGGTGTTAGGGAGGGATCTAGTCTCATACTTTTACATGTCCCTGTCCAGTTTTCCCAGCACCACTTATTGAAGAGGCTGTCCTTTCTCCACTGTACATTCCTGCCTCCTTTATCAAAGATAAGGTGACCATATGTGCGTGGGTTTATCTCTGGGCTTTCTATCCTGTTCCATTGATCTATCTTTCTCTTTTTGTGCCAGTACCACACTGTCTTGATTGCTGTAGCTTTGTAGTATAGTCTGAAGTCAGGGAGCCTGATTCCTCCAGCTCCATTTTTCGTTCTCAAGATTGCTTTGGCTATTCGGGGTCTTTTGTTTTTCCAAACAAATTTTGAAATTTTTTGTTCTAGTTCTGTGAAAAATGCCAATGGTAGTTTGATAGGGATTGCATTGAATCTGTAGATTGCTTTGGGTATTAGAGTCATTTTGACAATATTGATTCTTCCAATCCAGGAGCATGGTATATCTCTCCATCTATTTGTATCATCTTTAATTTCTTTCATCAGTGTCTTATAATTCTCTGCATACAGGTCTTTTGTCTCCTTAGGTAGGTTTATTCCTAGATATTTTATTCTTTTTGTTGCAATGGTAAATGAGAGTGTTTTCTTGATTTCATTTTTAGATTTTTCATCATTAGTGTACAGGAATGCCAGAGATTTCTGTGCATTAATTTTGTATCCTGCTACTTTACCAAATTCATTGATTAGCTCTAGTAGTTTTCTGGTAGCATCTTTAGGATTCTCTATGTATAGTATCATGTCATCTGCAAACAGTGACAGCTTTACTTCTTCTTTTCCAATTTGGATTCTTTTTATTTCCTTTTCTTCTCTGATTGCTGTGGCTAGAACTTCCAAAACTAGGTTGAATAAGAGTGGTGAGAGTGGGCAGCCTTGTCTTGTTCCTGATCTTAGTGGAAATGGTTTCAGTTTTTCACCATTGAGGACAATGTTGGCTGTGGGTTTGTCATATATGGCCTTTATTATGTTGAGGAAAGTTCCCTCCATGCCTACATTCTGGAGGGTTTTTATCATAAATGGGTGTTGAATTTTGTCGAAAGCTTTCTCTGCATCTATTGAGATGATCCTATGGTTTTCTCCTTCAATTTGTTAATATGGTGTATCACATTGATTGATTTGTGTATATTGTTGAATCCTTGCATTCCTGGAATAAACCCCACTTGATCATGGTGTATGATCCTTTTAATGTGCTGTTGGATTCTGTTTGCTAGTATTTTGTTGAGGATTTTTGCATCTATGTTCACCAGTGATATTGGCCTGTAGTTTTCTTTCTTTGTGACATCCTTGCCTGGTTTTGGTATCAAGGTGATGGTGGCCTCGTAGAATGAGTTTGGGAGTGTTCCTTCCTCTGAAATTATTTGGAAGAGTTTGAGAAGGATGGGTGTTAGCTCTTCTCTAAATGTTTGATAGAATTCGCCTGTGAAGCCGTCTGGTCCTGAGCTTTTGTTTGTTGGAAGATTTTTAATCACAGTTTCAATTTCAGTGCTTGTGATTGGTCTATTCATATTTTCTATTTCTTCCTGATTCAGTCTTGGCAGGTTGTGCATTTCTAAGAATTTGTCCATTTCTTCCAGGTTGTCCATTTTATTGGCATAGAGTTGCTTATAGTAATCTCTCATGATCTTTTGTATTTCTGCAGTGTCAGTTGTTACTTCTCCTTTTTCATTTCTAATTCTATTGATTTGAGTCTTCTCCCTTTTTTTCTTAATGAGTCTGGCTAATGGTTTGTCAATTTTGTTTGTCTTCTCAAAGAACCAGCTTTTAGTTTTATTGATCTTTGCTATCATTTCCTTCATTTATTTCTGATCTGATCTTTATGATTTCTTTCCTTCTGCTAACTTTGGGGGTTTTTTGTTCTTCTTTCTCTAATTGCTTTAGGTGCAGGGTCAGGTTGTTTACTCGAGATGTTTCCTGTTTCTTAAGGTGGGATTCTATTGCTATAAACTTCCCCCTTAGAACTGCTTTTTCTGCATCCCATAGGTTTTGGGTCGTCGTGTCTCCATTGTCATTTTTTTCTAGGTATTTTTTTATTTCCTCTTTGATTTCTCCAGTGATCACTTCATTATTAAGTAGTGTATTGTTTAGCCTCCATGTGTTTGTAATTGATGTCTAGTCTCATAGCATTGTGGTCAGAAAAGATACTTGATACAATTTCAATTTTCTTAAATTTACCAAGGCTTGATTTTTGACCCAAGATATGATCTCTCCTGGAGAATGTTCCATGAGCACTTGAGAAAAATGTGTATTCTGTTGTTTTTGGATGGAATGTCCTATAGATATCAATTAAGTCCATCTTGTTTAATGTATCATTTAAAGCTTGTGTTTCCTTATTTACTTTCATTTTGGGTGATCTGTCCATTGGTGAAAGTGGGGTGTTAAAATCCCCTACTATGAATGTGTTACTGTCGATTTCCCCTTTTATGGCTGTTAGTATTTGCTTTATGTATTTAGGTGCTCCTATGTTGGGTGCATAAATATTTACAATTGTTATATCTTCTTCCTGGATCGATCCCTTGATCATTATGTAGTGTCCTTCTTTGTCTTTTCTAAGAGTCTTTATTTTAAACTCTATTTTGTCTGATATGAGAATTGCTACGCCAGCTTTCTTTTGGTTTCCATTTGCATGGAATATCTTTTTCCATCCCCTTCCTTTAGTCTGTATGTGTCTCTAGGTCTGAAGTGGGTCTCTTGTAGACAGCATATATATGGGTCTTGTTTTTGTATCCATTCAGCCAGTCTGTGTCTTTTGGTGGGAGCATTTAATCCATTTACATTTAAGGTAATTATCGATATGTATGTTCCTATTCCCATTTTCTTAATTGTTTTGGGTTTGTTATTGTAGGTCTTTTCCTTCTCTTGTGTTTCTTGCCTAGAGAAGTTCCTTTAACGTTTGTTGTAAAGCTGGTTTGGTGGTGCTGAATTCTCTCAGCTTTTGCTTGTCTGTAAAGGTTTTAATTTCTCCATCAAAGCTGAATGAGATCCTTGCTGGATAGAGTAATCTTGGTTGTAGGTTTTTCTCCTTCATCACTTCAAATATGTCCTGCCAGTCCCTTTTGGCTTGCAGAGTTTCTGCTGAAAGATCAGCTGTTAACCTTATGGGGTTTCCCTTGTGTGTTATTTGTTGTTTTTCCCTTGCTGCTTTTAATATGTTTTCTTTGTATTTAATTTTTGACAGTTTTATTAATATGTGTCTTGGCATGTTTCTCCTTGGATTTATCCTGTATGGAACTCTCTGTGCTTTCTGGACTTGATTAACTATTTCCTTTCCCATATTAGGGAAGTTTTCAACTATAATCTCTTCAATTTTTTCTCAGTCCCTTTCTTTTTCTCTTCTTCTTCTGGAACCCCTATAATTCGAATGTTGGTACATTTAATGTTGTCCCAGAGGTCTCTGAGACTGTCCTCAGTGCTTTTCATTCTTTTTTCTTTATTCTGCTATGCAGTAGTTATTTCCACTATTTTATCTTCCAGGTCACTTATCCGTTCTTTTGCCTCAGTTATTCTGCTATTGATCCCATCTAGAGTATTTTTAATTTCATTCATTGTGTGTTCATCATTGCTTGTTTCATCTTTAGTTCTTCTAGGTCCTTGTTAAATGTTTCTTGCATTTTCTCTATTCTATTTCCAAGATTTTGGATCATCTTTACTACCATTATTCTGAATTCTTTTTCAGGTAGACTGCCTATTTCCTCTTCATTTGTTAGGTCTGGTGGGTTTTTATCTTGCTCCTTCATCTGCTGTGTGTTTTTCTGTCTTCTCATTTTGCTTATCTTACTGTGTTTGGGGTCTCCTTTTTTCAGGCTGCAGGTTCCCGTTGTTTTTGGTGTCTGTCCCCAGTGGCTAAAGTTGGTTCTGTGGGTTGTGTAGGCTTCCTTGTGGAAGGGACTAGTGCCTGTGTTCTGGTGGATGAGGCTGGATTTTGTCATTCTTGTGGGCAGGTCCATGTCTGGTGGTGTGTTTTGGGGTGTCTGTGGACTTATTATGATTTTAGGCAACCTCTCTGCTAATGGGTGGGGTTGTGTTCCTGTCTTACTAGTTGTTTGGCATAGGTGTCCAGCACTGTAGCTTGCTGGTCGTTGAGTGAAGCTGGGTGCTGGTGTTGAGATGGAGATCTCTGGGAGATTTTCGCCGTTTGATATTATGTGGAGCTGGGAGGTCTCTTGTGGATCAGTGTCCTGAAGTTGGCTCTCCCACCTCAGAGGCACACCGCTGACTCCTGGCTGCAGCACCAAGAGCCTTTCAACCACATGGGTCAGAATAAAAGGGAGAAAAAGTAGAAAGAGAGAGAGAGAGAGAGAGAGGGAGGGAGAGAGGGAGAGAGAGAGAGAGGGAGAGAGGGAAAGAAAGAAAGAAACAGCATAAAATAAAATAAAATAAGATAAAATAAAAGTTATTAAAATAAGAAATAATTATTAAGAAAAAAAATTTTTTAAAAAGAAAAAAAAAAACGGACAGATAGAACCCTAGGACAAATGGTGGACTCAAAGCTATACAGACAAAATCTCACACAGAAGCATACACATACACACTCACAAAAAGAGGAAAAGGGGAAAAAATCATAAATCTTGCTCTCAAAGTCCACCTCCTCAATTTGGGATGATTCATTATCCATTCAGGTATTCCACAGACGCAGGGTACATCAAGTTGATTGTGGAGCTTTAATCCGCTGCTCCTGAGGTTGCTGGGAGAGATTTCCCTTTCTCTTCTTTGTTCTCACAGCTCCCAGGGCTCAGCTTTGGATTTGGCCCCACCTCTGCGTGTAGGTCGCTGGAGGGCGTCCGTTCTTCGCTCAGACAGGACGGGGTTAAAGGAGCAGCTGCTTCGGGTCTCTGGCTCACTCAGGCCGGGGGGAGGGAGGGGTACGGAGTGCGGGGCGTGCTTGCGGCGGCAGAAGCCAGCATGACGTTGCAGCAGCCTGAGGTGTGCCGTGCTTTCTCCCGGGGAAGTTGTCCCTGGATCCCGGGACCGTGGCAGTGGTAGGCTGCACAGGCTCCCTGGAAGGGATGTGTGGAGAGTGACCTGTGCTCGCAAACAGGCGCCGGCAGCAGCAGCCCCAGCGTCCCATGCCCGTCTCTGGGGTCCGCACTGTTAGCTGCGGCTCGCGCTGGTCTCTGGAGCTCCTTTAAGCAGCGCTCTTAATCCCCTCTCCTCGCGCACCAGGAAACAAAGAGGGAAGAAAAAGTCTCTTGCCTCTTCGGCAGGTCCAGACTTTTTCCCGGACTCCCTTCCGGCTAGCTGTGGTGCAGTAACCCCTTCAGGCTGTGTTCACGCCGCCAGTCCTCTCCCTGTGCTCCCACCAAAGCCTGAGCCTCAGTTCCCAGCCCCACCCACCCCGTTGGGTGAGCAGACAAGCCTCTCGGGCTGGTGAGTGCTGGTCGGCCCCGATCCTCTGTGCGAAAATCCCTCTGCTTTGCCCTCTGCACCCCTGTTGCTGCGCTCTCCTCCGCGGCCCCGAAGCTCCCCCGCTCCGCCACCTGCAGTCTCCGCCCGCGAAGGGGCTTCTAGTGTGTGGAAACCTTTCCTCCTTCACGGCTCCCTCCCACTGGTGCAGGTCCCGTCCCTATTCTTTTGTCTCTGTTTATTCTTTTTTCTTTTGCCCTGCCCAGGTACGTGGGGAGTTTCTTGCCTTTTGGGAAGTCTGAGGTCTTCTGTCAGCGTTCAGTAGGTGTTCTGTAGTTGTTCCACGTGTAGATGTATTTCTGATGTATCTGTGGGGAGGAAGGTGATCTCCGCGTCTTACTCTTCTGCCATCTTCCCCCTCCCAGCTCTTTCTTAAACATTTCTTGTATCTTCTCGATCTGTGCCTCCATTCTTTTACTGAGATCTTTACTATCATTACTCTGAATTCTTTTTCAGGTAGCTTGCCTATCCCCACTTCACTTAGTTGTTCTTCTGGGGTTTTGTCTTGTTCTTTCATGTGGAATATATTTCTCTGCATCTCATTTTGTCTAATTTTCTGTGTTTGTGGTCTCTGTTCCTCGGGCATCTCATTATGGCTTCTTTGTCTTTGGGTATAGAATATCTTTTTTGGTAGGCTCCAGTGTTTTTTGTCAGCAGTTAGTTGTGATTTTGGTGTTTTCATGAGAGGAGGTGAGCTCAAGTCCTTCTACTCCACCATCTTATCTCCAGCTTTCTTTTTTCCCTTTGTGCTTCCAGTCTCACTTGCTCATAGAGTCCTGCATGCAGAGGCTTTCCACCTGGTACTTCAAGCCAGAGTTTCTAGTGTGAAATGGCTGTGCTTGACACCTCAGCTCTGCTACACTCCGTAAGGCACAGACATTTTTAAATTAAAGGGTTCATAAAAATGTCATCTCCTTTCTTTTAGGCTGTCATCTGACTCAAATTCTCAAATTTGCAGCTAGGGAGAGTCTGTTCTCCATCCTGCCTCAGAAAAGTGGAATTCTATCCACAAGTGGGATTTTAATAGTAAAAGTAACATATTACATCATATCTGAAATTATCCCATAATTTACATGGCAGTATCTATCCCAGTGATTTGTCAATGGCAAAATGAATCTAAGTGCTTAAAACAGCAAGCCTTTAAGATGGGTTTTACATGTATTAAAGAGAGGGGAACTCTTAGGTGACAAGCCTGAGTCTCCTAGAAAGGAATTAATGACTTGTGTTTCTTTTTCTTCATTATTGTCAACATTAATAGGCTACTTAGGGTCAAGCATCTGAAATTTTTGGTCACAAACAAAAGTACTACAAGAAATCAGAGAGAATGACTAAGTCATTAAAAGTAGAGGAACAATTTTATTGAATACTGCCTTAAAGAAATGCTACCAAAAAGAGAGGAAACTCTCCTTAGAACAGATTTTATTTCTTGTTCTCCTGAGCCATAATTCAGAACGAAATTGGTTTAAAGGGAAAACAGAATTTCTTTATTTGAATGGGTTCTGCTCTGTTCATCCTTGAACCTCAGAGTTTCTTAGCTATTTGGAAAGGAAATTGATGTGAATTAAAATTGTTGTGTACATAATATCACTAAAGTGTGCTTTTTTATTTTTATTTGTTAAATTGTTCTATTAGATAAAATGTGAATTTTGAAGTTTAGGATAAGATGAGAGCTTATTTTCCACATATTTTGAATAAGGAGCAGAGATTAAGCAAATGAGAAATGCTATTATGAAATTCCTAAATTTTTCAGATATATATGAGTTGTATTTTACCTCTACAGTTTTTAAAATAAATTTTAAATTTATTGTTATTATTCTAGTTGCAGTATCCAGTTTATTGGGACCATCTTGAATTCTGTGATGGATTCAGAAAACTTTTAGACCATTTACAGTTGGATAAAGTGAGTCCCTTGAAACTAATTACTCACATGTGATTTTAATGCAACATTTATTGATACATTGTTAAGTCTGGTGTTGTCTTTTATTTTTTAATAACAGCTCTTTTGAGATAGAATTCACATACTGTACAGTTTACCCTTTTAAAGTGTATAATTCACTGTTTTTTAATATATTCACAGTATGTACAACCATCACCACAGTCAATTTTTGAACATTTTTCCACCCCAAAAAGAAACCCCATACTTAGCAGTCACTCCCCACCCTTCCTCCCTGGAGCCCTGTTTCTATGGATTTGCCTATTTTGGATATTTTATGTAAATGGAATGATGTAATTTGTGGTCTTTTGTGACTGGCTTTTTTCGCTTAGCATAAACACTTTCAGGGTTCATCAATGTTGCAGATTATGTCAATATTTCATTCCTTTTTATTGTCAAATAATATCCCATTGTATGGATATAACACATTTTATTTATCCATTTGTCATTTGGTTTGTTTCCATTGGTTAGTTATTATGAGTAATGTTGCTATGAACATTCTTATACAAGTTTTTGTGTAGACAGATGTTTTCAGTTCTCTTGGGTACCTGCCTAGGAGTGGAATTACCGAATCATAGTTTTCTTAAACAGAAACTACAAAGAAGTTTAATTTTCTAATGCAATCTATGAATAATATTTTTTAACTTGTGTAATTTATATGCACAGTTGTATTTTTTCTTGACAGGGTGTAGACTTTGCATTTAAATACAATATTTCCTAAACTTCTAACTGCTGTAAATATTTCAGTCTAATGACTGGTGATGACATTGTATTCTGTGGTTGGTGATAATTAAAACAATTTTTTTTGATACTTCAAGATTGATCATTGTTCTTAGGATCCTTGTGTTTGTTTCCAATTAGGTTCATCTCTTTGGGGCTTCTTTGGGAGGCTTTTTGGCCCAGAAGTTTGCTGAATACACTCACAAATCTCCCAGAGTCCATTCTCTCATCCTCTGCAATTCCTTCAGTGACACTTCTATCTTTAACCAAACATGGACTGCAAACAGGTAAGAATGTAAACATTCAACCAACATTTTTTTATTTTCAGTGGAATTTTGAAAATGTTGGCTTTTGGTTTTTCAATGCATTAGGGAGGGAGAGGCCATATATACTTGTGTCTTTTGAAACCACCCTGGCTCTTAAAATTAGAAACAATCACCTTTGGAAAAGAAAAGAATTGAAAGACTTCTAAATTCAGTTGTTTCCATTACTCTAAATCATTGTCTAGCTTTGTTTACTATATGTTCACATGCCTTTACAGTTTAGTGCATATGTAACTGATACTGTGTTCTGCTTGCTCCACTTAGTATTTTGTGTACACAGTCCTGTTATAGTTTTTTAAGGCCTTTGGCTTCCCCCAATTTTTCATCATGTTCTACTGTAAATCTTTGTATAAATTACTTTTGTTCCTTCCCTTTCTGGGTTATTTTCTTGAGATATGTTCCCCAAAAGGGAGAGATTAGAGCATTTAGTCTGTCAGCAGATGTTCTGCACATCTTGACACTTTTACAATGTTAGTCTGCTTTTTAGAAAGATGGAAATGGTGGAATGCTTTGCGGGGCAACTAGTGGGGTACCTGTTTCCTCTGAGCCATCCCTTTATTGATTTAATCATTTTAATTAACTTGATAGATGTCTAATGGTACCTTAAAGCTGACGTGATATTTCTTTCATTGCTAGCAAGGCTAGGCTCTACCCCAAAAAGCAGCCTAGTAACTAAACCTACCTGTGTGATCAGATTGGTTTTCACATAATGTTCTAGGTAAACATTGTTTTCATGGTTTTCACATCTACTCAACATTCACTCTGATTTTTAAAATATTTCTCCTGATATTTTCTCAGTTGTTTACTCAACATTCATGCAGCAATTTCTTATATACATCAGACAGAGATACTTCATGTCCAGATGATACACTAAGTCATTGATTATTTTTGATGATTCTTCATGTTGTTTTAATTGTCAGAAGCCAAGACTTCCCCCACTTTGTTTGTGCTCTTGCATATCAGCTACTTTTTATCAAATGTCTGAGTACTTACTATGTGCCACACAGAGGCTGCAGGGGCAAACAGAGCCAAGAGGATGCACCCTCTACAGAGCACACCTAGGCAGCATCACCTTTAGAAGATAAGGAGCTGTGGGGTAGAGAACTTAGAAAGATCACTGAAGGTGACTGAAAGATGGCTGTCTGGTCCTTGTGAGGGAAGCCCACTGAGAATATGCATCAGAAGGTGGTCTGCACGTGTTTTGTGGTTTTTTTTTTTTTTTTTTGGCTGCAGCCTGTGGGATCTTAGTTCCCTGACCAGGGATCGAACCCACGTGCCCTGCATTGGAAGCATGGAGTCTTAACCATTGGACCACCAGGGAAGTCCCTGGTCTACACCTTTTATAAGTCATTTTCAGCATAGGGTAGAGAAATTCATGTTTATCCTGTATAATGGCTCTCAGTGTAATTAGTGGAGTAAATACTAATGACAGATCACATATAGAAATACATAAAGATTGAGTTGCTTTGAATTAGCCCAATTGAACCCAGTAGTAGCAATAGGAGGTATAATAATAACTCTGATTTTCCTATTTTGAAATCTATCTTTAATCAAAAGGTGATATAAACCTTAAGGTTGATATGGTAAGTGTTCACTTTACTGCAAATAGGTTAGCCATTGGAAATAAGACCAAATAGAAAATAAAATCTTGGAATCATCAGAATGTCTACCTCTGTAATGGCATTTTGAAATATTGCTTATAATTATTCCAAATCCCCAAAAGTTGGATCATATTAAACCATAACTCAGAGCTTGAGAAAATGCATACAAAAACTAGATGCTTCAAAACTAGCTCTTTAAAGGAAGGGACTAGGGTTTTTTTAATCTCTAGGTCCCAAGTACCTAGCTAATATGAAGCTTCAGTGTTGAATGAATATTTGCCATTTATGTGTAGTCTTGGAAATTTAAATTATCAGGTCTTTTTTTTTTTTTAACAGCTTTTGGCTGATGCCATCATTTATGCTCAAAAAAATAGTTCTTGGAAACTTTGCATCTGGCCCAGTGGACCCTATGATGGCTGATGCCATTGATTTCATGGTGGACAGGGTAAGGATCATGGCCTTGGGGTGGGGACACCTTGTACTTGGAATTTTCATGTCCACTTGGTTCCTGAAGAAATACGTGTCTCACTGTGTACTAGAGGTATTTGTTAAGCGTTCTTCCATATTAACTTTACTACATCCAGACAGATATTCCTGCTGCTAAGTAATTCATCAGAATCACTTGGGGGAGCTTTTAAAAATACAGATTCTAAGGCCTCACACCAGACCATTGAACTAGAATCCCTGGCCGAGGGCGCTGGGAATCTGTGTTTTTACTTCACCCCTCCTCTTTCACCTCCCCAGGTAAGTGTGACGGAGCAGGTCTGTGGACTTGCATTTAGGAACTACTGGGATAGACGTTTTTCTTCGGAGGCCTCTACTTAAATGTCTGTCTGTCCTCTTGGAGCTGCTGGAATTGGCTTGGTACCCACAGGCACCTGGTGGGAGAGTCGGCTCAGGTTGAGGGCTGTGGAAGGCCAGGTGCCCAGAATAGAAAAATGTCACCACTTGCAAGGCCCAGTTATGGTCTCAAATACACTGTGTTTCCTCAGTGGTGACCATACTGGCCCCACCACACATAATGCCACCTTTCTAAGCACAGATATTATCTGTGGATTTAATGTAAATGTGAAAAACAAAATTAATTTTTAAAAAATTCACCTTTGTTTCTTGCTGCAGCTGGAAAGTTTGGGGCAGAGTGAACTGGCTTCAAGACTTACCCTGAATTGTCAAAATTCTTATGTGGAACCTCATAAAATTCGGGACATCCCTGTAACCATCATGGACGTAAGTTTTCTTTTAAGTAAAATAGATGCTTTGCTTTTTCTATATGTATATGTCAAGATCCACCTTATAATTATTTTATGATTTTTCAGTGTGCCTCTTCAAATACTGCCTTGGATTTTCTTTTTTTTACCCCCCAGCTTTATCAAATCCAAAATAATCTTTTATTGCTTATCCTGTATTTTTCCTGGCAGGAATAACACCATTGAAATCAAAGTAAATTTAAACAAACATGGTAGTCCTTACCCATTTTGGTTTGCTTTGCTATTCTCATCAACAGAGATTGCTCTTTAGCCTAAATTACAAATCTGGGCAGTAAAGTGAAGGTGCCTCGTGAGTGCAGAGAATCAAGAATTCCATAAAGTCTAACACAAAAACTTGCTTCTTATATATTTTTTAATTGTAGTGAAATATACATAACAAAATTCACCATTTAAATCACTTTTAAGTGTACAGAGCAGTGGCATTAAGTACATTTACAGTGTGGTCCAACTGCCACTGTTATCTCCAGAACTTTCCATCATCCCAAACTGAAACTCTGTACCCATTAAACAATAATTCCCCATTCCCCCCCAGTCCCTACTACTAACCTTTATCTTACTTTTTTTCTCTATGAATTTGCCTATTCTAGGTACCTCATACAAGTGGAATCATATAATTATCCTTTTGTATCTGGCTTGTTTCACTTACTTAGCATAATGTTTTCAAGGTTCATCCATGTTACAGTGTCATTCCCTTTTAAGGTTGAATTATACTCCATTGTACGCATATACCACCTTTTGTTTATCTTCTCATCTACTGACATATTTGAGTTGTTTCCACCTTTTGGCTATTGTGAAAATTGGTGTACAAATACCCATTTGAGTTCCTGCTTTCAATTCTTTTGGGTAGTGCATACCTAGAAGTAGAATTGCTGAATCATTTGGTAATTCTATATTTAACTTTTTGAGGAACTGCCTTATCGTCTTCCACAGGGGCTGTACCATTTTACATTCCCACTAGCAATGCATAAGGTTTCCAACTTCTCCATATCCTCTCCAGCACTTGTTGTTTTCTGTTTTTTTTGATAGTAGCCACCCTAGTGGATGTGAAGTGGTATCTTACTGTGGCTTTGACTTTTTATTTTAATCATATAACTGTTCTGTCTCATAATGGATTTATTCCTAAATGCAAGCAACATGGTATTTTTAAGAACTGATTTTTATCAGGAAATGATCCATTACAAACATGTACAATAACTTATCATTCTCCACTATAATTCCTACATTCCAACACTTACCATGACACAGAGCAAGCTTTCCAATACTCTCAGTGAAATATATGGTCCTCACAGTGCATTTGCTCTGCCTGCCCTTTCAAAGTTGTGTTCACCACTTGGGTACATGGTCACTTAAAACTGTCTACAAGTTTTAGCAAGGTGGAGATGCACCTATTTTTATTTTCATGGGTTCTTTTGTTTCTTTTAAATTACTTTGAATAATTTTTTGCACGTGCATAAACATAAATTTGTATGAGTACTGAAAGATTCTAGAGTCATATATTCCAAACTTATGACAGTGGCTCCCCCAGAAAAGGGTCTCGACTTATACTATAAAAATTTTTCTTTCAATTCTTCTTCACCGAGCATACGCTACTTATATAACTTTTTATTTTTTTAATAAAATTTTTTTCTCTTTTTTTAAATAAATTTATTTATTCATGGCTGCACTGAGTCTTCATTGTTGTGCCCAGGCCTAGTTGTGGCAAGTGGGGGCTACTATTTTTTGTGGTGCATGGGCTTCTCATTGTGGTGGCTTCTCTTGTTGCGGAGCACAGGCTCAGTAGTTGTGGCGCATGGGCTTAGTTGCTCTGCGACATGTGGGATCTTCCCAGGCCAGGGCTTGAACCCATGTCCCCTGCATTGGCAGGCGGATTCTTAACCACTGCGCCACTAGGGAAGTCCCTATAACTGTTTTTAAATTAATAATAAGTTCTTTTGGGGTTTCGGGATCTTTTTGAAATTGGTATTTTCAACGATTGTTCGTGGGACGTCCCTGGTGGCTCAATGGTTAAGAATCCGCCTGCCAATGCAGGGGACATGAGTTCAATCCCTGGTCCTGGAAGCTCCCACATGACACAAAGCAACTAAGCCCATGCGCAACAACTCCTGAGCCCGTGGGCCACAACTGCTGAAGCCCATGTGCCTAGAGCCCGTGCTCCACAAGAGAAGCCACTGCAATGAGAAGCCACACATGACAACAAAGAGTAACTCCCACTCGCCTCAACTAGAGAAAGCCCACACAGCAACAAAGACCCAACGCAGCCCCCAAAAAAAAAAATTGCTATTAATATTCTGTTAATTTAGTTAACTATGTTTGAGGACAAAGGAAATTCATGGTAGAATTTTTTCTGCTAAACAATGCAGGAGACATTTGGCAATAAAATCTGTATTAATGTTTTACATTGGAGTTAGAGTCACCAGGGATGAGCAAGAGGGCTCTAGAAGGGTTCAGCCATGTCTCTTGAAAGGAATGCTTGGCGGGGTGGGGCACTTTGCTGAACATGAAAAGAACACATTGAAATAACAGTTTGGGCCTCATGTTTTTTTAAAGGTGTTTGACCAGAGTGCACTTTCAACTGAAGCTAAAGAAGAAATGTACAAACTGTATCCTAATGCCCGGAGAGCTCACCTGAAAACAGGAGGCAATTTCCCATACCTGTGCAGAAGTGCAGAGGTGAATCTCTATGTACAGGTAGGTCCTAGGTTGGAACCCAGAGCACTTTGAACCCAGAGTCTGGTTTGGAACATAAAGTGTTTTTTTTTTTTTGGTGGTCAAGTAAGAGAACTACAGAATTCTCTGTAGGAATGAAGCATTGACTTGATAAAGGTGGTCTACATTAGTAACTTACAGGAGAATTCAAGCATATTAGAGACACCTGGGGGACTCTATGCCCACTATCCCTTTTCTAAGAACCACAGGCCTGAACTCACACACTGAAGCAGCCGTTTGGTACAATGGGACCTTGGCTCCTGGACACAATGAATTCAGCCAGAGCAGGACACCAGACTTAAATGGAGTCAATCTGAATCCTATGAAGTGACTTCTTGGTCTAATTTTAATGCATTAAAACACACACACACAAACAAACACACACCACTTCTTCTCATACCTGCCTAAATGGATATTAGAATAGTGGTGAGAAATGGTTGCTTTGCAATTTGACAAGAATATCAAGAGCCTTAAAAAGCCAGTCATGTTCTTTGATCCTGTTGTCCACGTGTGGCAACAAATCCTGAGGAGAGGATCATAAATACAAAAACACTTGATTCCCAGAGATAGCCCTTATGGTGCTAGAACAGCAGAGGATGGTAAGATGTAAATAACACTTTGTAGTTAACCTGGAAAGACTGGCTACATATTAAGTGAGGAACAAAGATCCCAAATTGTGGTTTTGTGGTTTTGGTTTCTTTTTGGTTTTTGCCTGTGTTGGGTCTTCGTTGCTGCATGCAGGCTTTCTCTGGTTGCAGCAAGCAGGGGCTACTCTTCATCGTAGTGCATGGCTTCTCATTGCGGTGGCTTTTCTTGTTGCAGAGCACAGGGTCTAGGCACGCAGGCTTCAGTATTTGTGGCGCACGGGCTCAGTAGTTGTGGCTTGCGGGCTCTAGAGCACAGGCACAGTAGTTGTGGCACACAGGCTTAGTTGCTCCACAGCATGTGGGATATTCCCGGACCAGGGCTTGAACCCATGTCCCCTGCATTGGCAGTCAGATGCTTAACCACTGCACTACTGCCAGGGAAGTCCCCAAATTGTGGTTTTTAAAAATTGTTGGACTTTTCTGTTTTCTAATTTTTCTAATTAGTATGTACTACTCTAATTTTTTAGCATATATATTTATTTTTATTGAGGTATAGTTGATTTACAATATTAGTTTCAGGTGTTCTATATAGTGATTCAACATTTTTAGAGATTATACTACATTTAAAGTTACTATAAAATATTGGCTATATTCCCTGTGCTGTACAATATATTCTTCTAGCTTATTTTATACGTAGTAGTTTGTACCTTTTAACCCCCTGACCTTATCTAACCCATTCCCCCAGTACTCTGTAATTTTAGAACTAGGAACCATTAATACACAACAACAGTGATGTTTAAAATAATTATTCTGCATTTCTGCAGATACATTTGCTGCAATTCCATGGAACCAAATATGCGGCTATTGACCCATCTATGGTCAGTGCTGAGGAGCTCGAGGTGCAGAAAGGCAACCTTGGCATCAGTCAGGAGGAGCAGTAGCCGTTAGAGTTGGCTGTTAGTGATGAGTGATCCAGGGTGTTCGTACAATCAGTGACATCAGTGCCCACCAGTCAGCCTCTCTCTTCGGTTCGTCAGGTTCACCGGTTATCACTGTGTTTGGAACTAGGACTGATTGATTGTCATCTTCGTGACAGGCGGCAGCTCTTCTAAGCCAGTGTAACTATTCCCTCTTCAGTTTTTTTAGCTTTTGAACTTAAAGAAGTACTTTTGAAGATTCCCATTTTAAGAATTGTGAAAATTTTGCTACCAAAGTCTTCACCACTCTGTTGTTAAGTGAATGTTAATTTCTGAATTTGGGGATTCTGTGGATTTTTTTCCTTTCCTTTCTTCCTGTTATTTGCTGTAAATGCTGCACATCCACACTGTATATCAGGACATTGGTTATTTTTATGCTTTCTTGGTTACAACGTATCAGAGTGCCAAGGCTGTCACCCACTGTTTGCTCTCCTGCAAATGACCTACTTCTAATTTCCAGTTCAGCAAATTGTTTTCCGTTTTGGCTGTTGTCTTTCTACGCATTACAGTCTTTGGAATAAAAATTCAATTTGAGTGAGTGGCTTTTGTGATTATCATAGCTGCCAACTGGGCTACCTACACATAGGACTCTCTGAGAAGCAGACTGGTGTTTGCCAACGCTGTGTGTCTTTAGGTTAAGCTACTTAATCTCTCTAAAGTGCAGTTTGCTCATTGTTGGATTACAGAAACAATCCTTTATTGAGGTGCTGCTATGTGCAATGTACTTTTCATACCTGCTTTTTTTCCCCCTCAGTGGAAGATTCTAAACACACATAAAGTAGAGAAAATAGTATAATGAACTACATCCCCATTACCCAGATTCAAAAATTATCAACTCATGGACTGTGTTGTATCATCTCTTACCCAACCCTCACTTTTTCCACATATACTCCTATGACTGAATTATTTTAAGGCAATGTCTGATACCTTATTTCATCTGTACCTATCTATATATACCTTCAAGAGATAAAATAATGCCATTTTCACACTAAAAAATTCACCAATAATTCCTTCATACTAACATCCAGTCAATGTTCTTATTTGTAATTATCTCATAAATGTCTTTTTACAGTTGACTTGTTCTAATCAGCTTCCAAAGTTGACACTGTTGAAAGTCCAGAACCTACCAAAAAGGTCTTCTACAACTAAAGATAATATAAAGAAGGAACCACTGCAAGACGGGCAGGAGTGGTGGAGTCGCAATATAGCCAAGTCCCATACCCCCAGGTGGGGGACCGACATAACGGGAGAATAGCAATTGCAGCGGTTCTCCCAAAAGAGGGTTCCAAGCCCCAAGTCAGGCTCCCCATCCCAAGGGTCCTGCACTGGCAAGATGAGCACCCAGAGCATTTGGCTTTAAAAGGCAAGAGGGGCTTACTTTCAGGAGTACCAGAGGGCTGGCGGAAACAGAGACTTCACTCTCAAACGCCTCACAGAAAATCTCACATGCTCCAGGACCCAGGGCAGGAGCAGTGATTATATAGGAGCCTGGGTCAGACCTACTTGCTGCTCTTAGAGAATCTCCTGGAGAGGCAGGAGGCAACTGCAGCTCACCCTAGGGACATAGTCACTGGCAGCAGCCAGTCTTGGGATCTCATTCTACCAAATGGACACTGGTGCTGGTAAGTCATTGTGGAATCCTCCCTGCAGCTTATTAGCCCCAGCACCCAGCCTGACCCTGGCCCAACAGCCTATAGGCACCACTGCTGGGATACCTTAGGCCAAGCAAATAACTGGGTGGGGACACAGCTCTACCCACCATCAGGCTGCCTTGAGACCCCCTGAGCCCCCAGCCACCTCTGGACATGGCTGTGCCCACCATAGGGCCCAGCTCCACCCCACCATGGGCAGGCACCAGTGCCTGGGCCACAGTCCCACATTCCAAGGAGTCTGCTCTACCCTCCAGACCAGTCTTACCCACAAGGGAGCAGACACCAACAGCAAGAAAACCACAGCTCCACAGCCAATGGACCCGGACACTCCACCATCAGGCCAGATCCTGCACTAGGACCAGCTGGGCCTGGCTGCACCACTAGCAGGCCAACACAAACTTCAGGATGCTCTGGAGTCTGCACTCAACCATGTCAGGAAAGGGCCTCACCCACCAGCGACCTGACACCAGCTCAGGGACCCCTGGTCACCGGGACTAGATTCCAGGATCTGGCTCTGCCTACCGGTAGGATCACACTAGCCCCAGGACCTGGGTTCCCGCACCAGTGGGTGGGCAACAGCCCCAGAGTCTGCTGGACCTTGACTCTGCCAACCAGTGCCTAGCACTAGTCCCGGGCCTCCTGGGTTCCACATTCAGCCACCACATCACCTGGTTCCACCAACCAATGGTTAGCACCCCACACACAAGGCAAGGCCTGGGAATCAACTGAACCAGGGGCCAATCAAGCCTACCAAACTACCAACACAGCCTGCCACAACAGAGGGACCCATGCAGCCCTCAAAGAGTGAACCCCTAGAGGACATACAGCTTGGGTAACAAGAAGGGGATGCATTGCTGGGATGCATAGGATGTCTCCTACAAAAGGCCGCTTCTCCAGGGAGGGGAAATGTAACCAACCTGCCAGATATATAAAAATAAAAACAACAACTCAGCAAAATGAGGCACCAGAGAAGTATTTTCCAAACAAAGGAACAAGATAAAACCCCAGAAGAAAAACTAAGCACAGTGGAGATATGCAGTTCTACTCAAGAAAGAGTTCAGGGTAGGGATCATAAAAATGATCAAAGAACATGGGAGTAGAGTGGATAAACAGAGAATTTGGAAGTTTTAAACAAAGAGTTGGAAAATGTAAAGAACCAAACAGAGATGAGAATACAATAACTGAAATGAAAAATATACTAGAACAAACCAACAATAGACCAAATGGGACAGAGGAATGGATCAGCGAGCTGGAAGATGCAGAAGTGGAAATCACTGAAGCTGAGCAGAAAAAAATGACAATTTAAGAGACCTCTGGGACAACATCAAGTGCAGTAATATAGAGGTCCAAGAAGGAGGAAACAGAAAAGGGAGTTGAGAACAAACTTGAAGACATAATAGCTGAAAACTGGCCTAAAATGGGACAGGAAACAAACATCCAATCCAGGAAGTACAGAGTCCCCACAGGATTAACCCAAAGAGAAACACACCAAGACACATTTTAATCAAAATGGCAGAAAGTAGAGATGGAGAGAATATTAAAAGCAGCAAGGGAAAAACAACAAAGGAAATACAAATAAAGTCCCATAAACCTATCAGAGGACTTTTCAGCAGAAACTCTGTAGGCCAGTAGGGAATGGCACCATATACTTAAACTGATGAAAGGGAAAAACCTACAACAACCAAGAATACCCAGCAAGGCTCTCATTCAGATTTCATGGAGAGATCAAAAGCCTTACAGACAAGCAAAAGCAAAAACAGTTCAGCACCACCAAACAAGAAATGTTAAAGGAACTTCTCTAAGCAAAAAAGAAAAGGCCACAACAGGAAACCCGAAAATCATGAAAGGAAAAATCTCATTGGTGAAGGCAAACAGTAAAGGCAGGAAATCACCCACACACAAAGCTAGTAGGAAGGTTAAAACACAAAAGTAGTAAAATCTACATCCACGGTAAGCAGGAAAGAGATACACAAAACAATTAGATGTAAAACATAATATCAAAAACAGTAAACATGAGGAGAGGAGAGGACAAATGCAGGGTTGTTAAAAGGCATTGGAAATTAAGAGATCAGCAACTTAAAACAATCACATATATATATCAATTGCTATATAAAAACGTCATGGGGGACTTCCCTGGTGGTCCAGTGGCTAAGACTCTGTGCTCCAAATGCAGGGAGCCCAGGTTCAATCCCTGGTCAGGGAGTTAGATCCCACATGCATGCTGCAATGAAGATCCCACATGCCACAACTAAGACGTGGAGCAGCCAAAATAAATAAATAAATCTTAAAAAACAAATCTCATGGTAATCACACACAAGATCTGTAATAGACACACACAGTCAAAAAGAAAAAGGAATCCAAACAACACTAAAGATAGTCATCAAATCACAAGAGAACAAAAGAAGAAGGGAACAAAAAAGACCTATAAAAATAACCCAAAACAATTAACAAAATGGCAATGAGAACATACATATCCGTAATTACTTTAAATGTAAATGGACTAAATGCTCCAATTAAAAGACAGAGTGGCTGAATGAATAAAAAACTAGACCCACATATATGCTGGCTACAAGAGACTCACTTGAGATGTAAAGACACACACAAACTGAAAGTGAGGGGATGGAAAAAGGGGATGAAAAAATATCCATTCCATGCAAATGGAAATCAAAAGAAAGCCAAGATAGCAATACTCATATCAGACAAAATAGACTTTAAAATAAAGACTGTTACAAGAGATAAAGGAGGACATTACATAATGAACAAGGGATCAATCCAAGAAAAAGATATACCAATTGTAAATATATATGCACCCAACATAGGAGCACCTAAATACATAAAGCAAACATTAATGGACATAAAGGCAGAAATTGATAGTAACAATAATAATAGGGGACCTTACCACACTTACATCAATGGACAGAACATCCAGAGAATCAATAAGGAAACACTGGCTTTAAATGACACCTTACACCTAATAAACTTAATAGATATATATAGAACATCCCATAAAAAGCAGTAGAATACACATTCAAGTGCTCATGGAACATTCTCCAGGAGAGATCACATGCTAGGCCAGAAAACAATCCTTGGTAAATTTAAGAAAATTGAAATCATATCAAGCATCTTTTCCAGCCACAATACTATGCAACTAGAAATCAACTGCAAGAAAAAAAAACCTGCAAAAAACACAAACAGGTGGAGGCTAAACAATATGCTACTAAAAAGCACTGAATAAATCAAAGAGGAAATAAAAAATACCTAGAGACAAATGAAAATGAAAACACAATGATCCAAAAATCTATGGGATGCAGCAAAAGCAGGTGTACGAGGGAAGTTTATAGCAATACAAGCTTACCTCAGGAAACAAGAAAAATCTCAACCTGACCTTACACGTAAAGGAACTAGAAAAAGAACAACAAACAAAACCCCAAGTCAATAGAAGGAAAGAAATAGTAAATTAGAGCAGAAATAAATGAAATAGAGATTTTAAAAAAATCAATGAAACTAAGAGCTAGTTGTTTGAAAGGATAAAATTGATAAACCTTTAGCCAGACTCATCAAGAAAAAAGAGGGAGGGCCCAAATCAATAAAACCGGAAATGAAAAAGGAGAAGTTACTGCCAACACCACAGAAATACAAAGGATCATAATAGACTACTACAAACAAGTATATGCTAATAAAATGAACAACCTAGAAGAAATGGACAAATTCCTAGAAATATACAACTTCCCAAGACTGAAACAGGAATAAGTAGAAAATATGAACAGATCAATTACCCATAATGAAACTGAATCAGAAACTTTATAAAATCCCAACAACAACACCAAAGTCCAGGACCATGTGGCTTCACTGGAGAATTCTACCAAACATTTCTACAAGAGTTAACACCTATCCTTCTGAAACTATTCCAAAAAACTGCAGAGGAAGAAATACTCCCAAACTCATTCTATGAGGCCAGCATCACCCGGATACCAAAACCAGAAAAAGATACCACAAAAAGAGAAAATTTCAGGACAATATCACTGATGAATATAAATGCAAAAACCCTCAACAAAATATTAGCAAACCAAATCCAATGATACATTAAAAGAATCATATAATATAATCAAGTGGGATTTATCTCAGGGATGCAAAACTGTTTCAATATTCACAATCAATGTGATACACCACATTAACAAACTGAAGAATAAAAACCATATGATCATCTCAATAGATTCAGAAAAAGCTTTTCATAAAAACTCAATATCCAAGCTTCCCTGGTGGCACAGTGGTTGAGAGTCCGCCTGCCGATGCAGGGGACGCGGGTTCGTGCCCCAGTCCAGGAAGATCCCACACGCCGCGGTGCAGCTTGGCCCGTGAGCCATGGCCACCGAGCATGCGCGTCCGGAGTGTGTGCTCTGCAACAGGAGAGGTCACAGCACTGAGAGGCCCATGTACCGCAAAACAAACAAACAAAAAAAACCCCTCAATATCCATTTCTGATTAAAAAAACTCTCCAGAAAGTGGGCATAGAGGGAAGCATAGCTCAACATAATAAAGGCCATATATAACAAGCCCACTACTAACATCATGCTCAACAGTAAAAAGCTGAAAGCATTTCCTCTAAGATCAGGAACAAGACAAGCATGACCACTCTTGCCACTTTTATTCAACATGGTATTGCAAGTCCTAGCCACAACAATCAGACAAGAAAAGAAAAGTAATCCAAATTGAAAAGGAAGAAGTAAAACTGTCATTGTTTGGATGAAACATGATTCTATACATAGAAAATCCTAAAGACACCACAAGAAAACTGACAGGGCTCATCAATTAATTCACTAAAGTTGCAGGGTACAAAATTAATATACAGAAATCTGTTGCATTTCTAAACACTAAGAACGAACTATTAGAGAAATTAAGGAAACAATCCATTTACTATCACATCAAAAAGAGTAAAATAGGAATAAACCTACCTAAGGAGGTAAAAGACCTTTACTCAGAAAAGTAACTATAAGACGCTGATGAAAGGAGTTGAAGATGACACAGATGGAAAGATAGACCACATTCATGGATTGGAAGAATTAATATTGTTAAAATGACCATAGTACCCAGGTGATCTACAGATTCAACGCAAACCCCATCAAAATACCATGGGCATTTGTTACAGAACTAAAACAAACACTTTTAAAATTTGTGTGGAAACACAAAAGACCACAAGAAGTCAAAACAATCTTGAGAAAGAAGATCAGAGCTGGAGGAATCATGCTCCATGGCTTCAAATTATACTACAAAGATACAGTAATAAAAACAATAAGGTACTGGCACAAAAACAGACACATAGATCAATGGAACAGAACAGAAAGCCCAGAAATAAACCAACACACCTATGGTCAATTAATCTATGCAAAAGGAGATAAGAATATACAATGGAAAAAAGTCTCTTCAATAAATGGTCCTGGAGCAAATGGGGCCTAAAGAAACTTAAAAGCTTTTACACAGCAAAGGAAACTATAAACAAGATGAAAAGACAACCCTCAGAATGGGAGAAAACAAATCAACGGAAAAGGATTAATCTCCAAAATATATAAATAGCTCATGCAGCTCAATATTAAAAAAAATAACCCAATCAAAAAATGGGCAGAAGACTTAAATAGACATTTCTCCAAAGAAGACATACAGATGGTCAAGAGGTACATGAAAAGCTGCTCAACGTCACTAATTATTAGAGAAATGCAAATCAAAACTACAGTGAGGTATCACCTCACACCAGTTAGAATGGGCATCATCAGAAAATCTACAAATGACACGGCGGAGCAACTAAGCCCACTAAGATTCTGATGCAACAGCTCTGCAGTGGAGCCCGGTAATCTGTATTTCTAACGAGTTTCCAGGTGATGCTGATACAGCTGCCCCAGGTACCACCCTTTAAGCAGCAGGTGCTAAGATACTCTTTGCTGATTTCCAAGGTTTCCAGGGGCTTCTGGTTTGTACAGAATTTCCTTCTGGTTCCTTCTCATGTCCCTGACCTCCAAGAGTTAGGGCTGCCTCAAGATTCAGTCCAGAAAGTTCTTCTCTATCTCGACTCATCACTCTCTTGGTGAACACATTCAACTTCATGACTTCAAAGTGCATCCATATGCTGACGACTCAATGCCAACTTCACGGCTCCAGTTGGGTGTCTAAAAGGTGTCTCAAACATGCCCCAAACCAAATGCCACATTTGCCTCTAGAGGTCCCTCTACGCTTTCAATTGAGCAGGCGATATATTCTGGAGCAATCCTTGATTTCTCTGTTTTTCATACTCCACATACAATCAGCAGCAAGAACCTTCAAATTACACCCAGACTCAGACCAATTCTTCTTGCTGTCACCATCCAAACCACCATCTTCTCTGCCTGAAATACTCCAGTAGCCTCCTAACTAGTCTCTATGATTCTATTCCAGTCCCGTGTGCAAGTCTATTTCCTACAAAGCAGCCAGAGTGGTCTTTTTTTTGTTTTAGTTAAAAAATACTTGATTGTTAAAAAGTGCTAGCCACCATTAAACAAATATAGAAAAGAAAGAAAATCTACAAACAACAAATGCTGGAGAGGGTATGGAGAAAAGGGAACCCTCTTGCACTGTTGGAGGGAATGTAATTTGATACAGCCACTATGGAGAACAGTATGGAGGTTCCCTAAAACTCTAAAAATAGAACTACCATATGACCCAGCAATCCCACTACTGGGCATATACCCTGAGAAAACCATAATTCAAAAAGACACATGCACCCCAATGTTCATTGCAGCACTTTTTACAATAGCCAGGTCATGGAAGCAACCTAAATGCCCATCGACAGAAAAATGGATAAGGAAATATGGTACATATATACAATGGAATATTACTCAGCCATGAAAAGGAACAAAATTGGGTCATTTGTAGAGACGTGGATAGAGCTAGAGATTGTTATACACAGTGAAGTAAGTCGGAAAGAGAAAAACAAATATCGTCTATTAACGCATATATGTGAAATCTAGAGAAATGGTACAGATGAATCGTTTTGCAAGGCAGAAATAGACACAGATGTAGAGAACAAACGTACGGACACCAAGGGGGTAAAGCCGGGGGGGGGGGGTGGGATGAATTGGGAGATTGGGATTGACATATATACACTAATATGTATTAAATAGATAACAAATAAAAACCTGCTGTATAAAAAAATAAAATACAAAAAAAAAAAAAAGAACAGGTCAAAGTGAAAAAATAAAAATAAATGGTCCTGGGAAAACCAGGCAGCTTCATGTAAAAGAATGAAGTTAGAACATTGTCTAACACCATATACAAAAATACACCCAAAATGGATTAAAGACCTAAATGTAAGGCAGGAGGCTATAAAACTCCTAGAAGAAAACATAGGCAGAACACTCTTTGACTTAAATCGTAGCAATATTTTTGGGGGTCTGTCCCCTAAAGCAAAGGACAAAAAAGCAAAAACAAACAAATGGAACTTAAATAAACTAAACAGCTTTGTCACAGCAAAGGAAACCATCGACAAAAAGACAGCCTACTTAATGGGAGAAAATATTTGCAAACCATGCAACTGATAAGGGCTTAATATCCAAAATATTTATACAGCTCAGACAGCCCAACATCAAAAAACAAACAACCAGATTGAAAAATGGGCAGAAGACCTGAATAGACATTTTTCCAAAGAAGACATGCTGATGGCCAACAGACACAGGAAAAGATGCTCAAGATCATTAATTATCCGAGAAATGCAAATCAAAACCACAATGATGTATCATACGTCACTACTGTTAGAATGGCTATCATCAAAAAGAACACAAATAACAAATGTTGGTGAGGATGTGGAGAAAAGGGAACCCTAAGACACTGTTGGGGGGAATGTAAATTGGTGCAGCCACTGTAGGAAACAACATTGAAGGTTCTCAAAAAACTAAATATAGAACTACCACATAATCCAGCAATTTCACTACTGGGTATCTACCTGAAAAAACAAAAACATTAATTCGAAAAGATACATACACACCATGTTCATAGCAGCATTATTTACAATTGCTAAGATATGGAAGCAACCTAAATGTCCATCAACAGACAAATGGATAAAGAAAATATACACACAATGAAACACGACTCAGCCATGAAAAAAAGAAGGAATTTTGCCATTTGCAGCAACATGGATGGACCTGCAGGGTATCATGCTTAGTGAAATGTGTCAAAGAAAGAAAAATACTGTATGATATCACTTACATGTGGAGTCTAAAAAATAAAACCACCCACTGAATATAACATAAAGGAAAGAGACTCATGGATATAGAGAACAAACTAGTGCTTACCAGTGGGAAGGGGAAGGGGCAAGATAGGGGTAGGGGATTAACAGGTACAAGCTACTATATATAAAAATAAATAAGTTATAAGAATATACTGTACAGCACAGGCAATATAGCCAATATGTTGTAATAAGTATAAATGGAGTATAACTTTTAAAAATTGTGAATTATATGTACACCTAAAAGTTATATAATATTCTACATCAACAATACTTCAATTAAAAAAAGTTACCTCAGCTCTGTGCTGTCAGTCCCTCCACCTCCCTCCTCAGAGACACAAGGGAGGATCGAGATGGCAGAGTAGGAGGACATAGAGCTCACCTGCCCCCCACAAACACATCAAAAATACATCCACATGTGGAACAATTCTTGTGGAAAACCAACTGGAAACTGGCAGAAGAACTCCTATATAACCAAACCTGCAAGAAAGATTTCCATGTAACTGGGTAAGACAGGTAAAAAAGCCATTGGATTGGGACCTGCACTCTTGGATTGGAACCCTCGCTCTGGAGAGCAAGCAAGTTGAGCCACAATCTGCATATCCCAGTCCTGGGGGTCTTGCACGGAGGACACAAGCCCACTTGCCTGCTGGGAAATCCACTGGGTTAGACAGAAGGGCTGGAGAAGCCTAGACTCCACTCACAAGGAGTATGCTCATGCTGGCTCACTAACAATCAATCAGGGCAGAGAGAGCCTTGCACTGGCTGCTGCCACCTCACCACACTTTCCAATCCAAAGGGGTCAACACCTCAGCTCTGCCCACTCCACACCACAGCTTAGTGCTGGATCTTGTAGACATGACCTGAGAGAAGTCTGCCACAGAGGCAGCCCAGAGCTCTGGTGGGCAGTGCAGCCACCTCAGTTTCTGCAGCCACACATCACAACCCCCAGCCTCAGCCTGCTCCACAGCATCGCCTTGCAGTAGATCTGAGACAAACACAACTGAGAAAGGGACATGACCTTGGGCGGCTTCTGAGCAGAACTGTGGATGCATACACAGGTAGCACATAGGTCCCCTGTGACTGCATGGGCCTCACTTGCTCCAGCAACTACCTCATTTGCAGCAGGGCACGTGCCCAAAGGCAACAGAGCCTGACTGAACCCAACCCTCAGGGCTTCTACTTCAACAACTGAGGAGCAGACCCCACCCCTGACAGAGCTGTGACGGCGGTGGAGCAGAGGGGAAGTCCTGCCTCACACCCCGCACAGGCTTTAGATACTCCAACACCAACCACACACCCCTGTCAAGGGGATAATGGCCAGCACTTCCTAAGGGAAGATGTGGCTGTCATCCATACTGAACCAGCCCTCGCACCAAAAACACTGGACACACACGGTCTACACACGGACACTCCCACAAAAAAATGCCTCTTCAACACCACAGTAGATAACTGTTTCTCCTAAATTCATAGAGACAGAGAACGTTAAGTCAAATGAAAAGGCAGAGGAATTACTCCCAATTAAAAGAGCAAGAGATCCTCTGAAAGAATAATGAAACAGAGCTCACCAGTCAACTAGACACTGAGTTCAAAAAGGTGGTAATAAAAATGCTAACTGAATTAAGAACGATTATCAAGAGAAACACAGATCACTGTAACAAGGAACTAGAAGCTACAAAGATGCACCAACCAAAAATAGACAATTCAGGGACTTCCTTGGTGGGGCAGTGGTTAAGAATCCACCTGCCAATGCAGGGGACACAGGTTCAAGCCCTGGTCCGGGAAGATCAAACATGCCACAGAACAACTAAGTCCGTGCACCACAACTACTGAGCCTACGCTCTAGAGCCCACGAGCCACAACTACTGAGCCCGTGCACCACAAATACTGAAGCCTGCGTGCCTAGAGCCTGTGCTCTGCAACAAGAGAAGCCACCGCAATGAGAAGCCTGCGCACTACGATGAAGAGTAGCCCCTGCTTGCTGCAACCAGAGCAAGCCCACACACAGCAACGAAGACCCAACGCAGCCAAAAAAAAAAAAAAGATTGTTATTAATATTCTGTTAATTGAGTTAACTATGTTTGAGGACAAAGGAAATTCATGGTAGAATGTTTTCCGCTAAACAATGCAACAAACATGTAGCAATAAAATCTGTATTAATGTTTTCCATTGGAGTTAGAGTCACCAGGGATGAGCAAGAGGGCTCTAGAAGGGTTCAGCCATGTCTCTTGAAAGGAATGCTTGTTGGGGGTGGTTGGGCACTTTGCTGAACGTGAAAAGAACACATTGAAATAAGAGTTTGGGGCTCATGTTCTTTTAAAGGTGTTTGACCAGAGTGCACTTTCAACTGAGGCTAAAGAAGAAATGTACAAACTGTATCCTAATGCCCGGAGGGCTCACCTGAAAACAGGAGGCAATTTCCCATACCTGTGCAGAAGTGCAGAGGTGAATATCTGTGTACACGTAGGTCCTAGGTTGCAACACAGAGCACTTTGAACCCAGAGTCTGGTTTGGAACATAAAGTTTTTTTTTTTTTTTTTGGTGGTCGAGTAAGAGAACTACAGAATTCTCTGTAGGAATGAAGCATTGACTTGATAAAGGTGGTCTACATTAGTAACTTACAGGAGAATTCAAGCATATTAGAGACACCTGGGGGACTCTATGCCCACTATCCCTTTTCTAAGAACCACAGGCCTGAACTCACACACTGAAGCAGCCATTTGGTTCAATGGGACCTTGGCTCCCGGGCGCAATGAATTCAGCCAGAGCAGGACACCTGATTTAAATGGAGTCAAAATGAATCCCATGAAGTGACTTCTTGGTCTAATTTTAATGCATTAAAACACAAGCACACAAACAAACAAACACCACTTCTTCTCATACCTGCCTAAATGGATATTAGAATAGTGGTGAGAAATGGTTGCTTTGCAATTTGGCAAGTAGTATCAAGAGCCTTAAAAAAGGAGTCACGTTCTTTGATCCTGTTGTCCACGTGTGGCAACAGATCCTGAGGAGAGGATCATAAATACAAAAACACTTGATTCCCAGAGATAGTCATTACAGTGTTAGAACAGCAGAGGATGGGAAGGACCTGATTCGTAGCAGCAGAGGGGAAGGGTGAACACCTACTGGTGAAGCAGCATGTGGCAATTTAAGATGTTAATAACAATTTGTAGTTACCTAGAAAGACTGGTTACATATTAAGTGAGGAACAAAGATCCCAAATTCTGGTTTTGTGGTTTTGTGGTTTTGGTTTTGGGGATTTTTTGTTTTTTGCCTGCGTTGGGTCTTCATTGCTGCATGTGGGCTTTCTCTGGTTGCAGCAAGCAGGGGCTACTCTTCATCGTAGTGCGTGGGCTTCTCATTGCGGTGGCTTCTCTTGTTGCAGAGCACAGGCTCTAGGCAGGCAGGCTTCAGTATTTGTGGTGCACGGGCTCAGTAGTTGTGGCTTGCGGGTTCTAGAGCACAAGCGCCATAGTTGTGGCTCACGGGCTTAGTTGCTCCACTGCATGTGGGATCTTCCCGGACCAGGGCTCGAACCCATGTCCCCTGCATTGGCAGGCAGATGCTTAACCACTGCACTGCCAGGGAAGTCCCCAAATTGTGGTTTTTAAAATTTTTTTGGACTTTTCTGTTTTCAAATTTTTCTAATTAGTATGTACTACTCTAATATTTTAGTGTATATATTTATTTTTATTGAGGTATAGTTGATTTACAATATTAGTTTCAGGTGTTCTATATAGTGATTCAACATTTTTAGAGATATTACATTTAAAGTTACTATAAAATATTGGCTATATTCCCTGTGCTGTACAATATATTCTTCTAGCTTATTTTATACGTAGTAGTTTGTACCTTTTAACCCCCTGACCTTATCTTGCCCATTCCCCCAGTACTCTGTAATTTTAGAACTAGGAACCATTAATACACAACAGTGATGTTTAATTATTCTGCATTTCTGCAGATACATTTGCTGCAATTCCACGGAACCAAATATGTGGCTATTGACCCATCGATGGTCAGTGCTGAGGAGCTCGAGGTGCAGAAAGGCAACCTTGGCATCAGTCAGGAGGAGCAGTAGCCGTTAGAGTTGGCTGTTAGTGATGAGTGATCCAGGGTGTTCGTACAATCAGCGACATCAGTGCCCACCAGTCAGCCTCTCTCTTCGGTTCGTCAGGTTCACCGGTTATCACTGTGTTTGGAACTAGGACTGACTGTCATCTTCGTGACAGGCGGCAGCTCTTCTAAGCCAGTGTAACTATTCCCTCTTCAGTATTTTTTTTAGCTTTTAAACTTAAAGAAGTACTTTTGAAGATTCCCATTTTAAGAATTGTGAAAATTTTGCTACCAAAAGTCTTCACCACTGTGTTGTTAAGTGAATGTTAATTTCTGAATTTGGGGATTCTGTGGATTTTTTTCCTTTCCTTTCTTCCTGTTATTTGCTGTAAATCCTGCACATCCACATTGTGTATCAGAAGGACATTGGTTATTTTTATGCTTTCTTGGTTATAACGTATCAGAGTGCCAAGGCTGTCACCCACTGTTTGCTCTCCTGCAAATGAACTACTTCTAATTTCCAGTTAAGCAAATTGTTTTCAGTTTTGGTTGTTGTCTTTCTACCCATTACAGTCTTTGGAATAAAAATTCAATTTGAGTGAATGGCTTTTGTGATTATCATAGCTGCCAACTGAGCTACCTACACATAGGACTCTCTGAGAAGCAGACTGGTGTTTGCCAACGCTGTGTGTCTTTAGGTTTAGTTACTTAGTCTCTCTAAAGTGCAGTTTGCTCATTTTTGGATTAGAGAAACAATCCTTTATTGAGGTGCTGCTATGTGCAAGGTACTTTTCATGCTTGCTTTTTTTCCCCCTCAGTGGAAGATTTTAAGCACACATAAAGTAGAGAAAATAGTATAATGAACTACATCCCCATTACCCAGTTTCAAAAATTAGCAACTCATGGACTGTGTTGTATCACCTCTTACCCAACCCTCACTTTTTCCACACATACTCCTATGACTGAATTATTTTAAGGCAATGTCTGATACCTTATTTCATCTGTACATTTCTATATGTACCTTCAAGAGATAAAATAATGCCATTATCACACTAAAAAATTCACCAGGGGCTTCCCTGGTGGCGCAGTGGTTGAGAGTCCGCCTGCCGATGCAGGGGATACGGGTTCGTGCCCCGGTCCGGGAGGATCCCACGTGCCGCGGAGCGGCTGGGCCCGTGAGCCATGGCCGCTGAGCCTGCGCATCCGGAGCCTGTGCTCTGCAACGGGAGAGGCCACAACAGTGAGAGGCCCGCGTACCGCAAAAAAAAAAAAAAAAATTCACCAATAATTCCTTCACACTAACATCCAATGTTCTTATTTGTGATTATCTCATAAATGTCTTTTTACAGTTGACTTGTTCTAATCCGCTTCCAAAGTTGACACTGTTGAAAGACCAGAACCTACCAAAAAGTTCTTCTACAACTAAAGATAATATAAAGAAGGAACCACAACAAGACGGGCAGGAGGGGTGGAGTCGCAATATAGCCAAGTCCCATACCACAGGTGGGGGACCGACATACGGGAGAATTGCAATTGCAGAGGTTCTCCCAAAAGAGGGTTCCAAGCCCCAAGTCAGGCTCCCCATCCCAAGGGTCCTGCACTGGCAAGATGAGCACCCAGAGCATTTGGCTTTAAAAGGCAAAAGGGGCTTACTTTCAGGAGTACCAGAGGGCTGGCGGAAACAGAGACTTCACTCTCAAAGGCCTCACAGAAAATCTCACATGCTTCAGGACCCAGGGCAGGAGCAGTGATTATATAGGAGCCTGGGTCAGACCTACTTGCTGCTCTTAGAGAATCTCCTGGAGAGGCAGGACGCAACTGCAACTCACCCTAGGGACATAGTCACTGGCAGCAGCCATTCTTGAGAGCTCATTCTACCATGTGGACACTGGTGCTGGTAAGTCATTGTGGAATTCTCCCTTCAGCTTATTAGCCCCAGCACGCAGCCTGGCCCTGGCCCAACAGCCTATAGGCACCACTGCTGGGATACCTTAGGCCAAGCAAATAACTGGGCGGGGACACAGCTCCACCTATCATCAGATAGGCTGCCTTGAGACCCCCTGAGCCCCCAGCCACCTCTGGACATGGCCTTGCCCACCATAGGGCCCAGCTCCACCCACCCATGGGCAGACACCAGGGCCTGGGCCACAGTCCCAGATTCCAAGGAGTCTGCTCTAGCCTCCAGACCAGTCTCACCCACCAGGGAGCAGACACCAACAGCAGGAAAACCACAGCTCCACAGCCCATGGACCTGGACACTCCACCAGCAGGCCAGATCCTGCACTAGGACCAGCTGGGCCTGGCCCCACCCACTAGCAGACCAACACAAACTTCAGGATGCTCTGGACTCTGCACTCAAACATGTCAGGAATGGGCCTCACCCACCAGTGATCTAACACCAGCTCAGGGACCCCTGGTCACTGGGACTAGATTCCACGATCTGGCTCTGCCTACCAGTAGGCTGGCACTAGCCCCAGGACCTGGGTTCCCCCACCAGTGAATGAACAACAGCCCCAGAGTCTCCTGGAACTTCACTCTGCCCACCAGTGCCTAGCACTAGTCCCGGGCCTCCTGGGTTCCACAGTCAGCCACCATGTGACCTGGTCCCACCAACCAGCGGTTAGCACCCCACACACAAGGCAAGACTTGGCAGTCAACTGACCCGAGGGCCTAACAAGCCTACCAAACTACCCACACAGCCTGCCACAACAGAGGGACCCATGCAGCCCTCATAGGGTGAACCCCTAGAGGACATACAGCTTGGGTAACAAGAGGGGGATGCCTTGCTGGGATGCATAGGACATCTCCTACAAAGGCCACTTCTCCAGGGTGGGGAAATGTAACCAACCTGCCAGATACATAAAAATAAAAACAACAACTCGGCAAAATGAGGCACCAGAGAAGTATTTTCCAAACAAAGGAACAAGATAAAACCCTAGAAGAAAAACTAAGCAATGTGGAGACATGCAGTCTACTGAAGAATGAGTTCAGGGTAGTGATCATAAAAATGATCAAAGAACATGGGAGAAGAGTGCATTAACAGTGAGAGAAGTTGGAAGTTTGAAACAAAGAGTTGGAAAATGTAAAGAACCAAACAGATGAAGAATACAATAACGGAAATGAAAAAATATACTAGAAGAAACCAACAGTAGATTAAATGGGACAGAGGAATGGATCAGCGAGCTGGAAGATGGAGAAGTGGAAATCACTGAAGCTGAACAGAAAACATAATGAAAAGAAATGAGGACAATTTAAGAGACTTCTGGGACAACATCAAGTGCACTAATATAGAGGTCCAAGAAGGAGGAAACAGAAAAGGGAGCTGAGAACAAACTTGAAGACATAATAGCTGAAAACTGGCCTAAAATGGGACAGGAAACAAACATCCAATCCAGGAAGTACAGAGTCCCCACGGGATTAACCCAAAGAGAAACACACCAAGACACGTTGTAATCAAAATGGCAGAAAGTAGAGATGGAGAGAATATTAAAAGCAGCAAGTGAAAAACAACAAATGAAATACAAATAAAGTCCCATAAACCTATCAGCTGACTTTTCAGCAGAAACTCTGTAGGCCAGTAGGGAATGGCACAATATACTTAAACTGATGAAAGGGAAAAACCTACAACAACCAAGAATGCCGAGCAGTCTGTCATTCAGATTTCATGGAGAGATCAAAAGCCTTACAGACAAGCAAAAGCAAATAAAGTTCAGCACCAACAAACAAATGTTAAAGGAACTTCTCTAAGCAAAAAAGAAAAGGCCACAACAGGAAACCCGAAAATCATGAAAGGAAAAATCTCATTGGTAAAGACAAACAGTAAAGGCAGGAAATCACCCACACATAAAGCAAGTAGGAAGGTTAAAACACAAAAGTAGTAAACTCTACATCCACAGTAAGCAGTAAAGAGATACACAAAACAATTAGATGTAAAGCATAATATCAAAAACAGTAAACATGAGGGGAGGAGAGTACAAATTCAGGGGTGTTATAAGGCATTGGAAATTAAGAGATCAGCAACTTAAAACAATCATATATATATATTAATCACTATATAAAAACCTCATGGGGGGGCTTCCCTGGTGGCGCAGTGGTTGAAAGTCCACCTGCCGATGCAGGGGAAACGGGTTTGTGCCCCGGTCAGGGAAGATCCCACGGGCCGCATGGCAGCTGGGCACGTGAGCCATGGCCATTGAGCCTGCGCGTCCAGAGCCTGTGTTCCACAACGGGAGAGGCCACAACAGTGAGAGGTCCACATATCGCAAAAAAATAAATAAATAAAACTCATGGGGGACTTCCCTGCTGGTCCAGTGGCTAAGACTCTGTGCTCCCAATGCAGGGAGCCCAGGTTCGATCCCTGGCCAGGGAATTAGATCCCACATGCATGCTGCAATGAAGATCCCACATGCCGCAACTAAGACGTGGCACAGCCAAAATAAATAAATAAATATTAAGAAAAACAAAACCTCATGGTAATCACAGACAAGATCTGTAATAGACACACACACTCAAAAACAAAAAGGAATCCAAACATAACACTAAAGATAGTCATCAAATCACAAGAGAACAAAAGAAGAAAGGAACAAAAAAGACCTATAAAACTAATTAACAAAACGGCAATAAGAACATACATATCCGTAACTACTTTAAATGTAAATGGACTAAATGCTCCAATCAAAAGACAGAGTAGCTGAATGAATAAAAAAACAAGACCCCCATATATGCTGGCTACAAGAGACTCACTTGAGATATAAAGACACACACAAACTGAAAGTGAGGGGATGGAAAAGGGATGAAAAAATTTCCATTCCATGCAAATGGAAAGCAAAAGACAGCCAAGGTAGCAATACTCATATCAGACAAAATAGACCTTAAAATAAAGACTGTTATAAGAGATAAAGGAGGACATTACATAATGAACAAGGGATCAATCCAAGAAAAAGATATACCAGTTGTAAATATATATGCACCCAACATAGGGGCACCTAAATACATAGAGCAAACATTAATGGACATAAAGGCAGAAATTGATAGTAACAATAATAATAGGGGACCTTACCACACTTACATCAATGAACAGAACATCCAGAGAATCAATAAGGAAACACTGGCCTTAAATGACATATTAGACCTAATGAACTTGATAGATATATATAGAACATCCCATAAAAAGCAGTAGAATACAGATTCAAGTGCTCATGGAATGTTCTCCAGGATAGATCACATGCTAGGCCAGAAAACAATCCTTGGTAAATTTAAGAAAATTGAAATCATATCAAGCATCTTTTCCAACCACAATGCTATGAAACTAGAAATCAACTACAGGGAAAAAAAACCTGCAAAAAACAAGCAGGTGGAGGCTAAACAATATGCTACTAAACAAGCACTGAATAAGTCAAAGAGGAAATAAAAAATACCTAGAGACAAATGAAAATGGAAACACAATGATCCAAAAATCTATGGGATGCAGCAAAGCAGTTCTAAGAGGGAAGTTTATAGCAATACAAGCTTACCTCAGGAAACAAGAAAAATCTCAAACAACCTGACCTTACACGTAAAGGAACTAGAAAAAGAACAACAAACAAAACCCCACGTCAATAGAAGGAAAGAAATTGTAAATCAGAGCAAAAATAAATGAAATAGAGATTTTAAAAAAATCAATGAAACTAAGAGCTAGTTCTTTGAAAGGATAAAATTGATAAACTTTTAGCCACACTCATCAAGAAAAAAGGGAAATGAAAAAGGAGAAGTTACAGCCAACACCACAGAAATACAAAGGATCATAAGAGACTAATACAAACAAGTATATGCTAATAAAATGAACAACTTAGAAGAAATGGACAAATTCCTAGAAACATACAACTTCCCAAGACTGAACCAGGAATAAATAGAAAATAGGAACAGATCAATTACGCATAATGAAACTGAATAAGAAACTTTAAAAAATCCCAACAACAACAAAAAAGTCCAGGACCATGTGGCTTCACTGGAGAATTCTACCAAACATTTCTACAAGAGTTAACACCTATCCTTCTGAAACTATTCCAAAAAAACTGCAGAAGAAGGAATACTCCCAAACTCATTCTATGAGGCCAGCATCACCCGGATACCAAAACCAGACAAAGATACCACAAAAAAAAAAAAATTGCAGGCCAATATCACTGATGAATATAAATGCAAAAACCCTCAACAAAATATTAGCAAACCAAATCCAATGATACATTAAAAGAGTCATATAATCAAGTGGGATTTATCCCATGGATGCAAACATTTTTCAATATTTACAATCAATCAATGTGATACGCCACATTAACAAACTGAAGAATAAAAACCATATGATCATGTCAATAGATTCAGAAAAAGCTTTTGATAAAAACTCAATATCCTGGCTTCACTGGTGGCGCAGTGGTTGAGAGTCTGCCTGACGATGCAGGGGACGCGGGTTTGTGCCCCGGTCCGGGAGGATCCCATATGCTGCAGAGCGGCTGGGCTCGTGAGCCATGGCCACTGAGCCTGAGCATCTGGAGCCTGTGCTCTGCAACGAGACAGGCCACAGCAGTGAGAGGCCCGCGTTCCGCAAAAAAAAAAAACCAAAACCTCAATACCCATTTATGAGAAAAAAAAAACTCTCCAAAAAGTGCTCATAGAGGGAAGCATAGCTCAACATAATAAAGGCCATATATGACAAGCCCACTACTAACATCATGCTCAACAGTAAAAAGGTGAAAGCATTTCCCCTAAGATCAGGAACAAGACAAGCATGCCCACTCTTGCCACTTTTATTCAACATGGTATTGGAATTCCTAGCCACAACAATCAGACAAGAAAAGAAAAGTAATCCAAATTGAAAAGGAAGAAGTAAAACTGTCATTGTTTGGATGAAACATGATTCTATACATAGAAAATCCTAAAGACACCACCAGAAAACTGACAGGGCTTATCAATTAATTCACTAAAGTTGCAGGGTACAAAATTAATGTACAGAAATCTGTTGCATTTCTAAACACTAAGAACGAACTATTAGAAAGAGAAATTAAGGAAACAGTTCATTTACTGTCACATCAAAAAGAGTAGAATAGGAATAAACCTACCTAAGGAGGTAAAATACCTGTATTCAGAAAACTATCTATAAGACGCTGACGAAAGAAGTTGAAGATGACAGACAGATGGAAAGATAGACCACATTCATGGATTGGTAGAATGAATATTGTTAAAATGACCATACTACTCAGGTGATCTACAGATTCAATGCAAACCCCATCAAAATACCATGGGCATTTTTCACAGAACTAAAACAAACACTTTTAAAATTTGTATGGAAACACAAAAGACCACAAAAAGCCAAAACAATCTTGAGAAAGAAGATCAGAGCTGGAGGAATCATGCTCTGGGGCTTCAAACTATACTACAAAGATACAGTAATAAAAACAATAAGGTACTGGCACAAAAACAGACACATAGATCAATGGAACAGAACAGAAAGCCCAGAAATAAACCACACACCTATGGTCAATTAATCTATGCAAAAGGAGATAAGAATATACAATAGAAAAAAAGTCTCTTCAATAAATGGTCCTGGAACAAATGGGGCTTAATGAAACTTAAAAGCTTTTACACAGCAAAGGAAACTATAAACAAGATGAAAAAACCCTCAGAATGCGAGAAAATATTTGCAAACAAATCAACAGACAAAGGATTAATCTCTAAAATATATAAATAGCTCATGAAGCTCAATAAAAAAAAAACCTAATCAAAAAATGGGCAGAAGACCTAAATAGGCATTTCTCCAAAGAAGACATACAGATGGCCAAGAGGTACTTGAAAAGCTCCTCAACATCACTAATTATTAGAGAAATGCAAATCAAACTACAGTGAGGTATCGCCTCACACCAGTTAGGATGGGCATCACCAGAAAATCTACAAATGACACCACAGAGCAACTAAGCCCATGCGTCACAACTAAGCATGCACTCTAAAGTCCACGAGCCACAACTACTGAGCCCGTGTGCCACAACGACTGAAGCCCTCGTGCCTACATCCCGTGCTCTGCACCAAGAGAAGCCAACGCAATGAGAAGCCCGTACGCCACAATGCAGAGCAGCCCACACTCACTGCAACTAGGGAAAGCCCACGTGCAGCAAGAAAGACCCAACGCAGCCAAAAATAAATAAACTAATAATTAAGAAAAGAATATCTATGATTTACATGGATAACAGAGTCACAGGTTCTGGTAATATTATTGTGGTTTGCTGCCTACATTCATAATGGAAGGAAATGCTAATTTTCAGTATGACCAGTATACATTTTTTTCCCACTCAAGTTCATGGACCTGCTGCATTACACCATGGGCTCGAGTTCAAGAAATCCTTTTCTAACGAAGCCTTCTCCTGCCAGCACCAGATCCGATGAACCACTCTGGGCCCCAGCCACACTCTGTTTAAAATGCTGGCTTAGCACCTTTCACACAGCCTGCCTTGTTAACATCTCTAAATCACTGAGGGACTGCAGTCTTCTTCCTTTATTTCTCTTCACTATGTTGGACAGGTATGCCCCTCGGATGCACTTAGCAAATCCCCGTCAGCAGTCTGTGATGCACACAGGCGAACAAAACTCTCAAAATCAGCCTGGAGCTAGTGAGTAGGTAATGCAAAGACACTGACCAGGAGCTTCTGCCTTCCCTTACCTGTTTTTCCCTTAGATCCAAGCCCCAGGGCAAATTCAGACAAACAGATACACCCTCTTGGGATGTCCACTCTAAGGTGCTCCCTGGACTGTGGCGCTTCAGGAGCTCAGGTGTCCACCTTTCCTCTACCCACCTGTCCTGGACCTTTGCACAGCCTGCTCTGCCAGGCACCTGTCTCACACCATGTGTGCCCTGCCCTGCACTAGGATTGCTCTCTCTGAAGCAAGTGTGGGAGACTGGGTCACCTGCTGACCTCCTATATCGACAATAAAGGGCACAGGAAAGCAGAGGCCAGATCTGTAACAAGTGCTCCACAACAATGCCTTTCAAACTCAACTCTTCGGGATCCTCCAGGACTGCGCTTGGCAAACTAGAGTTTTTAAAAATCACCACAAGAGATTGCTAAAGCAGACTGCTGGATGCACCCCCAAAGATTCTGATGCAACAGCTCTGCAGTGGAGCCCAGGAATCTGTATTTCTATCAAGTTTCCAGGTGATGCTGATACCGCAGCCCCAGGGACCACCCTTTAAGCAGCAGGTGCTAAGATACTCTTTGCTGATTTCCAAGGTTTCCAGGGGCTTCTAGTTTGTACAGAATTTCCTTCTGGTTCCTCCTCATGGCCCTGACCTCCAAGAGTTAGGGCTGCCTCAAGATTCAGTCCAGAAAGTTCTTCTCTATCTCGACTCACCAGTCTCTTGGTGAACACATTCAACTTCATGACTTCAAAGTGCATCCATATGCTGACGACTCAATGCCAACTTGACGGCTCCAGTTGGCTGTCTAAAAGGTGTCTCAAACATGCCCCAAACCAAACTCCACATTTGCCTCTAGAGGTCCCTCTACGCTTTCAATTGAGCAGGCGATATATTCTGGAGCAATCCTTGATTTCTCTGTTTTTCATACTCCACATACAATCAGCAGCAAGAACCTTCAAATTACAGCCAGACTCAGACCAATTCTTTTTGTTGTCTCCATCCAAACCACCATCTTCTCTGCCTGAAATACTCAGTAGCCTCATAACTGGTCTCTCTGATTCTATTCCAGTCCCACCTGCAAGTATATTTCCTACAAAGCAGCCAGAGTGGTCTCACTATTTTTTTTAATTAAAAAATACTTGATTGGGGCTTCTCTGGTGGCGCAGTGGTTGAGAGTCTGCCTGCCAGTGCAGGAGACATGGTTCAAGCTCTGGTCTGGGAGGATCGCACATGCCGCGGAGCAACTGCGCCTGTGAGCCACAAGTACTGAGCCTGTGCGTCTGGAGCCTGTGCTCCACGACAAGAGAGGATGCGTTAGTGAGAGGCCCGCGCACTGTGATGAAGAGTGGCCCCTGCTCGCCGCAACTAGAGAAAGCCCTCCCACAGAAACGAAGATCCAACACAGCCAAATATTAATTAATTAATTAATTAAATTAAAAAAAAAACTTGATTGTTAAAAAGTGTTAGCCATCATAAAAAAAGAAAAGAAAAGAAAATCTATAAATGACAAATGCTGGAGAGGGTACGGAGAAAAGGCAACCCTCTTGCACTGTTGGTGGGAATGAAAGTTGATACAGCCACTATGGAGAACAGTATGGAGGTTCCTTAAAAAACTAAAAATAGAATTACCATATGACCCAGCAATCCCACTACTGGGCACAGACCCTGAGAAAACCATAATTCAAAAAGACACATGCACCCCAATGTTCATCGCAGCACTATTTACAATAGCCAGGTCATGGAAGCAACCTAAATGCCCATCAACTGACAAATGGATAAAGAAATGTGGTACATATATACAATGGAATATTACTCAGCCATGAAAAGGAACGAAATTGGGTCATTTGTAGAGACGTGGATAGAGCTAGAGATTGTTATACAGAGTGAAGTAAGTCAGAAAGAGAAAAACAAGTATCGTATATTAAGGCATATATGTGGAATCTAGAAAAATGGTACAGATGAACTGGTTTGCAAGGCAGAAATAGACACAGATGTAGAGAACAAATGTATGGACACCAAGGGGGTAAAGCCGGGGGGTGGTGGGATGAATTGGGAGATTGGGATTGACATATATCACTAATATGTATAAAATAGATAACTAATAAGAACCTGCTGTATAAAAAAATAAAATAAAATGCAAAAAAAAAAAAAAAGAACAGGGCAACGTGAAATAATAAAAATAAATGGCCCTTGGGCTTCACTGGTGGCGCAGTGGTTGAGAGTCCGCCTGCTGATGCAGGGGACACGGGTTCGTGCCCTGGTCTGGGAAGATCCCACATGCCGCGGAGCGGCTGGGCCCGTGAGCCATGGCCGCTGAGCCTGCGCGTCCGGAGCCTGTGCTCCGCAACGGGAGAGGCCACAACAGTGAGAAGCCCGCGTACCGCAAAAAAAAAATAATAAAATAAAAAAATAAAAAATAAAAAAAATAAATGGCCCTGGGAAAACCAGGGAGCTTCATGTAAAAGAATAAAATTAGGACACTGTCTAACACCATATACAAAAATACACTCAGAATGGATTAAAGACCTAAATGTAAGGTGGGAGGCTATAAAACTCCTAGAAGAAAACATAGGCAGAACACTCTTTGACGTAAATCATAGCAATATTTTTGGGGGTCTGTCCCCTAAAGCAAAGGACAGAAAAGCAAAAACAAAACAAACGGGACTTAAATAAACTTAACAGCTTTTGCACAGCAAAGGAAACCATCGACAAAATAAAAACACAGCCTACTTAGTGGGAGAAAATATTTTCAAACCATGCAACTCATAAGGGCTTAATATCCAAACGATTTATACAGCTCAGACAGCCCAACATCAAAAAACAAACAACCAGATTGAAAAATGGCCAGAAGACCTGAATAGACATTTTTCCAAAGAGGACATGCAGATGGCCAACAGACACAGGAAAAGATGCTCAAGATCATTAATTATCCGAGAAATGCACATCAAAACCACAATGATGTATCACATTTCACTCCTGTTAGAATGGCTATCATCAAAAAGAACACAAATAACAAATGTTGGTGAGGATGTGGAAAAAAGGGAACCCTAATACACTGTTGGGGGGAATGTAAATTGGTGCAGCCACTGTAGGAAACAACATTGAAGTTTCTCAAAAAACTAAAAATAGAACTACCATATGATCCAGCAATTTCACTACTGGGTATCTACCTGAAAAAACAAAAACATTAATTCGAAAAGATACATACACACCATGTTCATAGCAGCATTATTTACAATTGCTAAGATATGGAAGCAACCTAAATGTCCATCAACAGACAAATGGATAAAGAAAATATACACACAGTGGAACACCACTCAGCCATGAAAAAAAGAAGGAATTTTGCCATTTGCAGCAACATGGATGGACCTGCAGGGTATTATGCTTAGTGAAATGAGTCAAAGAAAGAAAAATACTGTATGATATCACTTACATGTGGAATCTAAAAAATAAAACCACCTACTGAATATAACATAAAGGAAAGAGACTCACGGATATAGAGAACAAACTAGTGGTTACCAGTGGGAAGGAGAAGGGGCAAGATGGGGTAGGGGATTAACAGGTACAAACTACTATATATAAAAATAAATAAGTTACAAGAATATACTGTACAGCACAGGCAATATAGCCAATATGTTATAATAAGTATAAATGGAGTATAACTTTTAAAAATTGTGAATTATATGTACACCTAAAAGTTATATAATATTGTACATCAACGATACTTCAATTAAAAAAAGTTACCTCAGTTCTGTGCTGTCAGTCCCTCCACCTCCCTCCTCAGAGACAGAAGGGAGGATCAAGATGGCGGGTCATTGGGTCAAATGACCCAATTTCGTTCCTTTTCATGGCTGAGTAATATTCCATTGTATATATGTACCACATTTCTTTATCCATTTGTCTGTCGATGGGCATTTAGGTTGCTTCCATGACCTGGCTATTGTAAATAGTGCTGCAAACACATCAAAAATACATCCACATGTGGAACAATTCTTGTGGAAAACCAACTGGAAACTGGCAGAAGAACTCCTATATAACCAAACCTGCAAGAAAGATTTCCATGTAACTGGGTAAGACAGGTAAAAAAGCCATTGGATTGGGACCTGCACTCTTGGATTGGAACCCTCGCCCTGGAGAGCAAGCAAGTTGAGCCACAACCTGGGTATCCCAGTCCTGGGGGTCTTGCATGGAGGACACAAGCCCACTTGCCTGCTGGGAAATCCACTGGGATAGACAGAAGGGCTGGAGAAGCCTAGACTCCACTCACAAGGAGTATGCTCATGCTGGCTCACTAACAATCAGGGCAGAGAGAGCGTTGTACTGGCTGCTGCCACCTCACCACACTTCCCAATCCAAAGGGGTCAACACCTCAGCTCTGCCCACTCCACACCACAGCTTAGTGCTGGATCTTGTAGACATGACCTGAGAGAAGTCTGCCACAGAGGCAGCCCAGAGCTCTGGTGGGCAGTGCAGCCACCTCAGTTTCTGCAGCCACACATCACAACCCCCAGCCTCAGCCTGCTCCACAGCATCGCCTTGCAGTAGATCTGAGACAAACACAACTGAGAAAGGGACATGACCTTGGGCGGCTTCTGAGCAGAACTGTGGATGCATACACAGGTAGCACATAGGTCCCCTGTGACTGCATGGGCCTCACTTGCTCCAGCAACTACCTCATTTGCAGCAGGGCACGTGCCCAAAGGCAACAGAGCCTGACTGAACCCAACCCTCAGGGCTTCTACTTCAACAACTGAGGAGCAGACCCCACCCCTGACAGAGCTGTGACGGCGGTGGAGCAGAGGGGAAGTCCTGCCTCACACCCCGCACAGGCTTTAGATGCTCCAACACCAACCACACACCCCTATCAAGGGGATAATGGCCAGCACTTCCTGAGGGAAGATGTGGCTGTCATCCATACTGAACCAGCCCTTGCACCAAAAACACTGGACACACACGGTCTACACACGGACACTCCCACAAAAAAATGCCTCTTCAACACCACAGTAGATAACTGTTTCTCCTAAATTCATAGAGACAGAGAACGTTAAGTCAAATGAAAAGGCAGAGGAATTACTCCCAATTAAAAGAGCAAGAGATCCTCTGAAAGAATAAAGAAACAGAGTTCACCAGTCAACTAGACACTGAGTTCAAAAAGGTGGTAATAAAAATGCTAACTGAATTAAGAAAGATTATCAATAGAAACACAGATCACTGTAACAAGGAACTAGAAGTTACAAAAATGAACAAATCAAAAATAGACAACTCTGGGCCTCCCTGGTGGCGCAGTGGTTTAGAGTCCTCCTGCCGATGCAGGGGACATGGGTTCTTGCCCCGGTCCGGGAGGATCCCACATGCTGCGGAGCGGCTGGGCCTGTGAGCCATGGACGCTGAGCCTCCGCATCCGGAGCCTGTGCTCCGCAACAGGAGAGGCCACAATAGTGAAAGGCCCGCGTACCAGAAAAAAAAAAAAGACAGTTCAGGGACTTCCTTGGTGGGGCAGTGGTTAAGAATCCACTTGCCAATGCAGGGGACACAGGTTCAAGCCCTGGTCCAGGAAGATCCCACATGACACAGAGGAACTAAGTCCGTGCACCACAACACCTGAGCCTGCGCTCTACAGCCCCCAAGCCACAACTACTGAGCCCGTGGGCCACAACTACTGAAGCCCATGCACCTAGAGCCCATGTGCCAAAAGAGAAGCCAGTGCAATGAGAAGCCACACACCACAACAAAGAGTAACTCCCGCTCGCCGCAACTAGAGAAAGCCCACACACAGCAACGAAGACCCAACGCAGCCAAAAAAAAAAAAAAAAAAAAAAAGATTGCTATTAATATTCTGTTAATTTAGTTAACTACATTTGAGGACAAAGGAAATTCATGGTAGAATGTTTTCCGCTAAACAATGAAACAGACATTTGGCAATAAAATCTGTATTAATGTTTTCCATTGGAGTTAGAGTCACCAGGGATGAGCAAGAGGGCTCTAGAAGGGTTCAGCCATGTCTCTTGAAAGGAATGCTTGTTGGGGGTGGTTGGGCACTTTGCTGAACGTGAAAAGAACACATTGAAATAACAGTTTGGGCCTCATGTTCTTTTAAAGGTGTTTGACCAGAGTGCACTTTCAACTGAAGCTAAAGAAGAAATGTACAAACTGTATCCTAATGCCCGGAGGGCTCACCTGAAAACAGGAGGCAATTTCCCATACATGTGCAGAAGTGCAGAGGTGAATCTCTATGTACACGTAGGTCCTAGGTTGCAACACAGAGCACTTTGAACCCAGAGTCTGGTTTGGAACATAAAGTTTTTTTTTTTTTTTTGGTGGTCGAGTAAGAGAACTACAGAATTCTCTGTAGGAATGAAGCATTGACTTGATAAAGGTGGTCTACATTAGTAACTTACAGGAGAATTCAAGCATACTAGAGACACCTGGGGGACTCTATGCCCACTATCCCTTTTCTAAGAACCACAGGCCTGAACTCACACACTGAAGCAGCCGTTTGGTACAATGGAACCTTGGCTCCTGGACGCAATGAATTCAGCCAGAGCAGGACACCAGACTTAAATGAAGCCAACCTGAATCCCATGAAGTGACTTCATGGTCTAATTTTAATGCATTAAAACACACGCACACAAACAAACAAACACCACTTCTTCTAATACCTGCCTAAATGGATATTAGAATAGTGGTGAGAAATGGTTGCTTTGCAATTTGGCAAGTAGTATCAAGAGCCTTAAAAAAGGAGTCACGTTCTTTGATCCTCTTGTCCGTCCACATGTGGCAACAGATCCTGAGGAGAGGATCATAAATACAAAAACACTTGATTCCCAGAGATAGTCATTACAGTGTTAGAACAGCAGAGGATGGGAAGGACCTGATTCGTAGCAGCAGAGGGGAAGGGTAAACACCCACCGGTGAAGCAGCATGTGGCAATTTAAGATGTTAATAACAACTTGTAGTTACCTGGAAAGACTGGTTACATATTAAGTGAGGAACAAAGATCCCAAATTGTGGTTTTGTGGTTTTGGTTTTGGGGTTTTTTTTGGTTTTTGCCTGTGTTGGGTCTTCATTGATGCACGCGGGCTTTCTCTGGTTGCAGCAAGCAGGGGCTACTCTTCATCATAGTGCGCGGGCTTCTCATTGCAGTGGCTTCTCTTGTGGCAGAGCACAGGCTCTCGGCACGCAGGCTTCCGTATTTGTGGCGCACGGGCTCAGTAGTTGTGGCTTGCGGGCTCTAGAGCACAGACCCAGTAGTTGTGGCGCACGGGCTCAGTTGCTCCACAGCATGTGGGATGTTCCCAGACCAGGGCTTGAACCCATGTCCCCTGCATTGGCAGGCGGATTCTTAACCACTGCACTGCCAGGGAAGTCCCCAAATTGTGGTTTTTAAACATTTTTGGACTTTTCTGTTTTCTAATTTTTCTAATTAGTATGTAATACTCTAATTTTTTAGTGTATATATTTATTTTTATTGAGGTATAGTTGATTTACAATATTAGTTTCAGGTGTTCTATATAGTGATTCAACATTTTTATAGATTATACTACATTCAAAGTTACTATAAAATATTGGCTATATCCCCTGTGCTGTACAATATATTCTTCTATCTTATTTTATACATAGTAGTTTGTAACTTTAACTCCCTGACCTTATCTTGCCCATTCCCCAGTACTCCATAATTTTAGAACTAGGAACCATTAATACACAACAGTGATGTTTAAATAATTATTCTGCATTTCTGCAAATACATTTGCTGCAATTCCACGGGACCAAATATGCGGCTATTGACCCATCGATGGTCAGTGCTGAGGAGCTCGAGGTGCAGAAAGGCAACCTTGGCATCAGTCAGGAGGAGCAGTAGCCGTTAGAGTTGGCTGTTAGTGATGAGTGATCCAGGGTGTTCGTACAATCAGTGACATCAGTGCCCACCAGTCAGCCTCTCTCTTCGGTTCGTCAGGTTCACCGGTTATCACTGTGTTTGGAACTAGGACTGATTGTCATCTTCGTGACAGGCGGCAGCTCTTCTAAGCCAGTGTAACTATTCCCTCTTCAGTATTTTTTTTAGCTTTTAAACTTAAAGAAGTACTTCTGAAGATTCCCATTTTAAGAATTGTGAAAATTTTGCTACCAAAGTCTTCACGACTGTGTTGTTAAGTGAATGTTAATTTCTGAATTTGGGGATTCTGTGGATTTTTTTCCTTTCCTTTCTTCCTGTTATTTGCTGTAAATCCTGCACATCCACATTGTGTATCAGAAGGACATTGGTTATTTTTATGCTTTCTTGGTTACAACATATCAGAGTGCCAAGGCTGTCACCCACTGTTTGCTCTCCTGCAAATGAACTACTTCTAATTTCCAGTTAAGCAAATTGTTTTCAATTTTGGCTGTTGTCTTTCTACCCATTACAGTCTTTGGAATAAAAATTCAATTTGAGTGAGTGGCTTTTGTGATTATCATAGCTGCCAACTGGGCTACCTAAACATAGGACTCTGAGAAGCAGACTGGTGTTTGCCAAGCCTGTGTGTCTTTAGGTTAAGTTACTTAGTCTCTCTAAAGTGCAGTTTGCTCATTGTTAGATTCCAGAAACAATCCTTTATTGAGCTGCTGCTATGCACAAAGTATTTTTCATACTTGATTTTTCCCCCCTCAGTGGAAGATTTTAAACACACATAAAGTAGAGAAAATAGTATAATGAACTACATCCCCATCACCCAGTGTCAAAAATTAGCAACTCATGGACTGTGTTGTATCATCTCTTACCCAACCCTCACTTTTTCCACACATACTCTTATGACTGAATCATTTTAAGGCAATTTCTGATACCTTATTTCATCTGTACATTACTATATATACTTTCAAGGGATAAAATAATGCCATTATCACACTAAAAAATTCACCAATAATTCCTTCATACTAACATCCAGTCAATGTTCTTATTTGTGATTATCTCATAAATGTCTTTTTACAGTTGACTTGTTCTAATCAGCTTCCAAAGTTGACACTGTTGAAAGACCAGAGACTACCAAAAAGGTCTTCTACAACTAAAGATAGTATAAAGAAGGAGCCACAACAAGATGGGCATGAGGGGTGGAGTCGCAATACAGCCAAGTCCCATACCCCCAGGTTGGGGACCGACATACGGGAGAATTTCAATTGCAGGGGTTCTCCCAAAACAGAGTTCCAAGCCCCAAGTCAGGCTCCCCATCCCAAGGGTCCTGCACTGGCAAGATGAGCACCCAGAGCATTTGGCTTTAAAAGGCAAGAGGCGCGAGTAAACAACCTGACCCTGCACCTAAAGCAATTAGAGAAAGAAGAACAAAAAACCCCCAAAGTTAGCAGAAGGAAAGAAATCATAAAGATCAGATCAGAAATAAATGAAAAAGAAATGAAGGAAACGATAGCAAAGATCAACCAAACTAAAAGCTGGTTCTTTCAGAAGATAAACAAAATTGACAAACCATTAGCCAGACTCATCAAGAAAAGAAGGGAGAAGACTCAAATCAATAGAATTAGAAATGAAAAAGGAGAAGTAACAACTGACACTGCAGAAATACAAAAGATCATGAGAGATTACTATAAGCAACTCTATGCCAATAAAATGGACAACCTGGAAGAAATGGACAAATTCTTAGAAATGCACAACCTGCCAAGACTGAATCAGGAAGAAATAGAAAATATGAATAGACCAATCACAAGCACTGAAATTGAAACTGTGATTAAAAATCTTCCAACAAACAAAAGCCCAGGACCAGATGGCTTCACAGGCGAATTCTATCAAACATTTAGAGAAGAGCTAACACCTGTCCTTCTCAAACTCTTCCAAAATATAGCAGAGGGAGGAACACTCCCAAACTCATTCTACGAGGCCACCATCACCCTGATATCAAAACCAGACAAGGATGTCACAAAGAAAGAAAACTACAGGCCAATATCACTGATGAACATAGATGCAAAAATCCTCAACAAAATACTAGCAAACAGAATCCAACAGCACATTAAAAGGATCATACACCATGATCAAGTGGGGTTTATTCCAGGAATGCAAGGATTCTTCAATATACGCAAATCAATCAATGTGATACACCATATTAACAAGTTGAAAGAGAAAAACCATATGATCATCTCAATAGATGCAGAGAAAGCTTTCGACAAAATTCAACACCCATTTATGATAAAAACCCTGAAGAAAGTAGGCATAGAGGGAACTTTCCTCAACATAATAAAGGCCATATATGACAAACCCACAGCCAACATTGTCCTCAATGGTGAAAAACTGAAACCATTTCCACTAAGATCAGGAACAAGACAAGGCTGCCCACTCTCACCACTCTTATTCAACCTAGTTTTGGAAGTTTTAGCCACAGCAATCAGAGAAGAAAAGGAAATAAAAGGAATCCAAATTGGAAAAGAAGAAGTAAAGCTGTCACTGTTTGCAGATGACATGATACTATACATAGAGAATCCTAAAGATGCTACCGAAAAACTACTAGAGCTAATCAATGAATTTGGTAAAGTAGCAGGATACAAAATTAATGTACAGAAATCTCTGGCATTCCTGTACACTAATGATGAAAAATCTGAAAATGAAATCAAGAAAACGCTGCCATTTACCATTGGAACAAAAAGAATAAAATATCTAGGAATAAACCTACCTAAGGAGACAAAAGACCTGTATGCAGAAAATTATAAGACACTGATGAAAGAAATTAAAGATGATACAAATAGATGGAGAGATATACCATGCTCCTGGATTGGAAGAATCAATATTGTCAAAATTACTCTAATACCCAAAGCAATCTACAGATTCAATGCAATCCCTATCAAACTACCACTGGCATTTTTCACAGAACTAGAACAAAAAATTTCAAAATTTGTTTGGAAAAACAAAAGACCCCGAATAGCCAAAGCAATCTTGAGAACGAAAAACGGAGCTGGAGGAATCAGGCTCCCTGACTTCAGACTATACTACAAAGCTACAGTAATCAAGACAGTGTAGTACTGGCATAAAAACAGAAAGATAGATCAGTGGATCAGGATAGAAAGCCCAGAGATAAACCCACGCACATATGGCCAACTTATCTTTGATAAAGGAGGCAGGAATATACAGTGGAGAAAGGACAGCCTCTTCAATAAGTGGTGCTGGGAAAACTGGACAGGGACATGTAAAAGTTTGAGATTAGATCATTCCCTAACACCATACACAAAAATAAGCTCAAAATGGATTAAAGACCTAAATGTAAGGCCAGAAACTATCAAACTCTTAGAGGAAAACATAGGTAGAACACTCTATGACATAAATCACAGCAAGATCCTCTTGGACCCACCTCCTAGAGAAATGGAAATAAAAACAAAGATAAACACATGGGACCTAATGAAACTTCAAAGCTTTTGCACAGCAAAGGAAACCATAAAGAAGACCAAAAGACAACCCTCAGAATGGGAGAAAATATTTGCAAATGAAGCAACTGACAAAGGATTAATCTCCAAAATTTATAAACAGCTCATGCAGCTCAATAGCAAAAAAACAAACAACCCAATCCAAAAATGGGCAGAAGACTTAAATAGGCATTTCTCCAAAGAAGATATACAGACTGCCAACGAACACATGAAAGAATGCTCAACATCATTAATCATTAGAGAAATGCAAATCAAAACTACAATGAGATATCATCTCACACCAGTCAGAATGGCCATCATCAAGAAATCTAGAAACAATAAATGCTGGAGAGGGTGTGGAGAAAAGGGAACACTCTTGCACTGCTGGTGGGAATGTGAATTGGTACAGCCACTATGGAGAACAGTATGGAGGTTCCTTAAAAAACTAAAAATAGAACTACCATATGACCCAGCAATCCCACTACTAGGCATATACCCTGAGAAAACCATAATTCAAAAAGAGACATGTACCAAAATGTTCATTGCAGCTCTATTCACAATAGCCCGGAGCTGGAAACAACCTAAGTGTCCATCATCGGATGAACGGATAAAGAAGATGTGGCACATATATACAATGGAATATTACTCAGCCATAAAAAGAAACGAAACTGAGCTATTTGTAATGAGGTGGATAGAGCTAGAGTCTGTCATACAGAGTGAAGTAAGTCAGAAAGAGAAAGACAAATACCGTATGCTAACACATATATATGGAATTTTTTTTTAAATGTCATGAAGAACCTAGGGGTAAAACGGGAATAAAGACACAGACCTACTTGAGAATGGACTTGAGGATATGGGGAGGGGGAAGGGTAAGCTGTGACAAAGCGAAAGAGAGGCATGGACATACATACACTAACAAACGTAAGGTAGATAGATAGTGGGAAGCAGCTGCAGAGCACAGGGAGATCAGCTCGGTGCTTTGTGACCGCCTGGAGGGGTGGGATGGGGAGGGTGGGAGGGAGGGAGATGCATGAGGGAAGGGATGTGGGAACAGATGTATATGTATGACTGATTCACTTTGTTATAAAGCAGAAACTAATAAAAAAAAAAATGGGCAGAAGACCTAAATAGACATTTCTCCAAAGAAGACATACAGATGGCCAAGAGGTACTTGAAAAGCTCCTCAACATCACTAATTATTAGAGAAATGCAAATCAAACTACAGTGAGGTATCACCTCACACTAGTTAGAATGGGCTTCATCAGAAAATCTACAAATGACACCGTGGAGCAACTAAGCCCATGCACCACAACTAAACCTGCGCTCTAAAGTCCACGAGCCACAACTACAGAGCCCGTGTGCCACAATGAATGAAGCCCTCGTTCCTAGAGCCCGTGCTCTGCACCAAGAGAAGCCAACGCAATGGGAAGCCCGTGCACCACAACGCAGAGCAGCCCACACTCGCCGCAACTAGAGAAAGCCCACGTGCAGCAAGAAAGACCCAACGCAGCCAAAAATAAATAAACTAATAATTAAGAAAAGAATATCTATGATTTACATGGATAACGGAGTCACAGGTTCTGCAAATACTATTGTGGTTTGCTGCCTATATTCATAATTGAAGGAAATGCTAATTTTCAGTTTGACCAGTATGCATTTTTTTCCCACTGAACTTCATGGACCTGCTGCATTACACCATGGGCTCGAGTTCAAGAAATCCTTTTCTAACGAAGCCTTCTCCTGCCAGCACCAGATCCGATGAACCACTCTGGGCCCCAGCCACACTCTGTTTAAAATGCTGGCTTAGCACCTTTCACACAGCCTGCCTTGTTAACATCTCTAAATCACTGAGGGACTGCAGTCTTCTTCCTTTATTTCTCTTCACTATGTTGGACAGGTATGCCCCTCGGATGCACTTAGCAAATCCCCGTCAGCAGTCTGTGATGCACACAGGCGAACAAAACTCTCAAAATCAGCCTGGAGCTAGTGAGTAGGTAATGCAAAGACACTGACCAGGAGCTTCTGCCTTCCCTTACCTGTTTTTCCCTTAGATCCAAGCCCCAGGGCAAATTCAGACAAACAGATACACCCTCTTGGGATGTCCACTCTAAGATGCTCCCTGGACTGTGGCACTTCAGGAGCTCAGGTGTCCACCTTTCCTCTACCCACCTCTCCTGGACCTTTGCACAGCCTGCTCTGCCAGGCACCTGTCTCACACCATGTGTGCCCTGCCCTGCACTAGGATTGCTCTCTACGAAGCAGGTGTGGAAGACTGGGTCACCTGCTGACCTCCTATATGGAGGATAAAGGGCAAAGGAAAGCAGAGGCCAGATCTGTAACAAGTGCTCCACAACAATACCTTTCAAACTCAACTCTTCAGGAACCTCCAGGACTGCGCTTGGCAAACTTTAGAGTTTTTAAAAATCACCACAAGAGATTGCTAAAACAGACTGCTGGATGCCACCTCCAAAGATTCTGATGCAACAGCTCTGCAGTGGAGCCCAGGAATCTGTATTTCTAACAAGTTTCCAGGTGATGCTGATACAGCTGCCCCAGGTACCACCCTTTAAGCAGCAGGTGCTGAGATACTCTTTGCTGATTTCCAAGGTTTCCAGGGCCTTCTGGTTTGTACAGAATTTCCTTCTGGTTCCTCCTCATGTCCCTAACCTCCAAGAGTTAGGGCTGCCTCAAGACTCAGTCCAGAAAGTTCTTCTCTATCTCGACTCATCACTCTCTTGGTGAACACATTCAACTTCATGACTTCAAAGTGCATCCATATGCTGACGACTCAATGCCAACTTCACGGCTCCAGTTGGGTGTCTAAAAGGTGTCTCAAGCATGCGCAAAACAAACGCCACACTTGCCTCTAGAGGTCCCTCTATGCTTTCAATTGAGCAGGCGATATATTCTGGAGCAATCCTTGATTTCTCTGTTTTTCATACTCCACATACAATCAGCAGCAAGAACCTTCAAATTATAGCCAGACTCAGACCAATTCTTCTTGCTGTCACCATCCAAACCACCATCTTCTCTGCCTGAAATACTCCAATAGCCTCCTAACTGGTCTCTCTCATTCTATTTCAGTCCCACCTGCAAGTCTATTTCCTATAAAGCAGCCAGAGTGGTCTCTCTCTTTTTTTTTTTTTTTTTTTTTTTGCGGTACGCGGGCCTCTCACTGTTGTGGCCTCTCCCGTTGCGGAGCACAGGCTCCGGACGCGCAGGCTCAGCGGCCATGGCTCACGGGCCCAGCCGCTCCGCAGCATGTGGGATCCTCCCGGACCGGGGCACGAACCCGTGTCCCCTGCATCGGCAGGCAGACGCTCAACCACTGCGCCACCAGGGAAGCCCTCTTTTTTTAATTAAAAAACACTTGATAGTTAAATAGTGCTAGCCATCATAAAAAAAAAAAAAAAGAAAAGAAAATGTACAAACAACAAATGCTGGAGAGGGTATGGAGAAAAGGGAACCCTCTTGCACTGTTGGTGGGAATGTAAATTGATATAGCCACTATGGAGAACAGTATGGAGGTTCCTTAAAAAACTAAAAATAGAATTACCATATGACCCAGCAATCCCACTACTGGGCACAGACCCTGAGAAAACCATAATTCAAAAAGACACATGCACCCCAATGTTCATTGCAGCACTATTTACAATAGCCAGGTCATGGAAGCAACCTAAATGCCCATCAACAGACAGATGGATAAAGAAATGTGGTACATATATACAATGGAATATTACTCAGCCATGAAAAGGAACGAAATTGGGTCATTTGTAGAGACGTGGACAGAGCTAGAGATTGTTATACAGAGTGAGGTAAGTCAGAAAGAGAAAAACAAATATCGTATATTAACGCATATATGTGGAATCCAGAGAAATGGTACAGATGAACCGGTTTGCAAGGCAGAAATAGACACAGATATAGAGAACAAACGTATGGACACCAAGGGGGTAAAGCCGGGGGGTCGTCGGATGAATTCAGAGATTGGGATTGACATATATACACCAATATGTATAAAATAGATAACTAATAAGAACCTGCTGTATAAAAACAATAAAATAAAATTCAAAAAAAAAAAAGAACAGGGCAAAGTGAAAAAATAAAAAAAAATGGTCCTGCGAAATCCAGGCAACTTCATGTAAAAGATGGAAATTAGAACACTGTCTAACACCATATATAAAAATACACTCAGAATGGATTAAAGACCTAAATGTAAGGCGGGAGGCTATAAAACTCCTCAAAGAAAACATAGGCAGAACACTCTTTGACATAAATCGTAGCAATATTTTTTTTGGATCTGTGCCCTAAAGCAAAGGACAGAAAAGCAAAAACAAACAAATGGGACTTAAATGAACTTAACAGCTTTTGCACAGCAAAGGAAACCTTCGACAAAATAAAAAGACATCCTACTTAATGGGAGAAAATATTTGCAAACCATGCAACTGATAAAGGCTTAATATCCAAAATATTTATACAGCTCAGACAGCCCAACATCAAAAAACAAACAACAAGATTGAAAAATGGGCAGAAGACCTGAATAGACATTTTTACAAAGAGGACATGCAGATGGCCAACAGACACAGGAAAAGATGCTCAAGATCATTAATTATCCAAGAAATGCAAATCGAAACCACTATGATGTGTCACACTCCACTCCTGTTAGAATGGCTATCACCAAAAAGAACACAAATAACAAATGGTGAGGATGTGGAGAAAAGGGATCCCTAATACACTGTTAGTGGGAATGTAAATTGGTGCAGCCACTGTAGGAAACAACATTGAAGGTTCTCAAAAAACTAAAAATAGAACTACCATGTGATCCAGCAATTTCACTACTGGGTATCTACCTGAAAAAACAAAAACATTAATTCGAAAAGATACATACACACCACGTTCACAGCAGCATTATTTACAATTGCTAAGATATGGAAGCAACCTAAATGTCCATCAACAGACAAATGGATAAAGAAAATGTACACACAATGGAACACCACTCAGCCATGAAAAAAAGAAGGAATTTTGCCATTTGCAGCAACATGGATGGACCTGCAGGGTATCATGCTTAGTGAAATGAGTCAAAGAAAGAAAAATACTGTATGATATCACTTACATGTGGAATCTAAAAAATAAAACCACCTACTGAATATAACATAAAGGAAAGAGACTCACGGATATAGAGAACAAACTAGTGGTTACCAGTGGGAAGGGGAAGGGGCAAGATAGGGGTAGGGGATTAACAGGTACAAGCTACTATATATAAAAATAAATAAGTTATAAGAATATACTGTACAGCACAGGCAATATAGCCAATATGTTATAATAAGTATAAATGGAGTATAACTTTTAAAAATTGTGAATTATATGTACACCTAAAAGTTATATAATATTGTACATCAACGATACTTCAATTAAAAAAAGTTACCTCAGCTCTGTGCTGTCAGTCCCTCCACCTCCCTCCTCAGAGACACAAGGGAGGATCAAGATGGCGGAGTAGGAGGACATAGAGCTCACCTGCCCCCCACAAACACATCAAAAATACATCTACATGTGGAACAATTCTTGTGGAAAACCAACTGGAAACTGGCAGAAGAACTCCTATATAACCAAACCTGCAAGAAAGATTTCCATGTAACTGGGTAAGACAGGTAAAAAAAGCCACTGGATTCGGACCTGCACTCTTGGATTGGAACCCTCGCCCTGGAGAGCAAGCAAGTTGAGCCACAATCTGCGTATCCCAGTCCTGGGGGTCTTGCATGGAGGACACAAGCCCACTTGCCTGCTGGGAAATCCACTGGGATAGACAGAAGGGCTGGAGAAGCCTAGACTCCACTCACAAGGAGTATGCTCATGCTGGCTCACTAACAATCAATCAGGGCAGAGAGAGCCTTGCACTGGCTGCTGCCACCTCACCACACTTCCCAATCCAAAGGGGTCAACACCTCAGCTCTGCCCACTCCACACCACAGCTTAGTGCTGGATCTTGTAGACATGACCTGAGAGAAGTCTGCCACAGAGGCAGCCCAGAGCTCTGGTGGGCAGTGCAGCCACCTCAGTTTCTGCAGCCACACATCACAACCCCCAGCCTCAGCCTGCTCCACAGCATCGCCTTGCAGTAGATCTGAGACAAACACAACTGAGAAAGGGACATGACCTTGGGCGGCTTCTGAGCAGAACTGTGGATGCATACACAGGTAGCACATAGGTCCCCTGTGACTGCATGGGCCTCACTTGCTCCAGCAACTACCTCATTTGCAGCAGGGCACGTGCCCAAAGGCAACAGAGCCTGACTGAACCCAACCCTCAGGGCTTCTACTTCAACAACTGAGGAGTGGACCCCACCCCTGACAGAGCTGTGACGGCAGTGGAGCAGAGGGGAAGTCCTGCCTCACACCCCGCACAGGCTTTAGATGCTCCAACACCAACCACACACCCCTATCAAGGGGTTAATGGCCAGCACTTCCTGAGGGAAGATGTGGCTGTCATCCATACTGAACCAGCCCTCACACCAGAAACACTGGACACACACGGTCTACACATGGACACTCCCACAAAAAAATGCCTCTTCAACACCACAGTAGATAACTGTTTCTCCTAAATTCATAGAGACAGAGAACGTTAAGTCAAATGAAAAGGCAGAGGAATTACTCCCAATTAAAAGAGCAAGAGATCCTCTGAAAGAATAATGAAACAGAGCTCACCAGTCAACTAGACACTGAGTTCAAAAAGGTGGTAATAAAAATGCTAACTGAATTAAGAACGATTATCAAGAGAAACACAGATCACTGTAACAAGGAACTAGAAGCTACAAAGATGCACCAACCAAAAATAGACAATTCAGGGACTTCCTTGGTGGGGCAGTGGTTAAGAATCCACCTGCCAATGCAGGGGACACAGGTTCAAGCCCTGGTCCGGGAAGATCATACATGCCACAGAACAACTAAGTCCGTGCGCCACAACTCCTGAGCCTGTGCTCTAGAGCCTGCGTGCCACAATTATGGAAGCCCACGCACCTAGAGCCCATAATCCGCAACAAAAGATGCCACTGCAATGAGAAGCCTGTGCACCGCAAAGAAGAGCAGCCCCTTCCCACCACAACTAGAGAAAGCCCACATGCAGCAACGAAGATCCAACGCAGCCAATAAATAAATAAATAAAAATTTAAAAAACAGACAATTGCTGATATGAAAACCAATGTTGAAGCAATCAATAGTCAACTAATTGACACAGAAGAATGTATAAGTGATTTGGAAGACAGAATAATGGAAATCACCCAATCAGAAGAGCAGACAGAAAGACAAATGAAAAAAAAAATGAAAGTGACATACAAGACCTATATAATATAAAACATGCCAACCTACACATAATAGGGGTTCCAGAAGGAGAAGAGAGAGAAGGGGACCAAAAATGCATTTGAAGAAATTAAGGCTGGGGCTTCCCTGGTGGTGCAGTGGTTGAGAATCTGCCTGCCAATGCAGGGGACACGGGTTCGAGCCCTGGTCTGGGAAGATCCCACATGCCGCGGAGCAACTAGCCCCGTGAGCCACAATTACTGAGCCTGCGCGTCTGGAGCCTGTGCTCCGCAACAAGAGAGGCCACGATAGTGAGAGGCCCGCGCACCGCGATGAGGAGTGGCCCCCACTTGCCGCAACTAGAGAAAGCCCTCACAGAGAAACGAAGAGCCAACACAGCCATAAATAAATAAAAATAAATAAATAAAATTTAAAAAAAAAAGAAATTAAGGCTGGAAACTTCCCAAACATAAAGGAAACAGATATCCAGGTACAGGAAGCACAGAGGCTCCCAAATAAGATAAACCCAAACAGACCCAGACCAAAACATATTACAATTAAAATAGCAAAATTTAAAGAGCAGATTCTAAAGGCAGCAAGAGAAAAACAAAGAGTCAGTTAAAGGGACCCCCCCACACACACATAAGGCTATCAGTTGATTTCCCTGCACAAAGTTTGCAGGCCAGAAGCGGGTAGCATGAATGTAGTCAAAGTACTGAAAGGGAAAAACTTGCAACCTAGGATACTTTACCCAACAAGAGTATCATTTAGAATAGAAGGAGAGAGAAAGAATTTCTCAGACAAGCAAAAACTAAAAGAACTCAGCAATACTAACCCTACCCTAAAAGAAATATTGAAGGGTCTTCTCTAATAGAGGAAAGGCAAAAATCTATAGGAAAGGGAAAATCATAATAGGAAAGGCAAATATGGAAAAAGATTGAAGATCACTTAAATAAGCCAGTACATAGATTAAAAAACAATTTAAAAAATTGTAAAAGTGACTTCAGGGCTTCCCTGTTGGCGCAGTGGTTGGGAATCCACCTGCCAATACAGGGGACACGGGTTCAAGCCCTGGTCCAGGAGGATCCCACATGCTGCGGAGCGGCTGAGCCTATGCGCCACAACTACTGAGCCTGCGCTCTAGAGTCCACGAGCTACAACTGCTGAGCCTGCGTGCCACAACTACTGAAGCCCACGTCCCTAGAGCCCGTGCTCCACAACGAGAGGCCACCACAATGAGAAGCCCACGTACTGCAGCGAAGGGTGGCCCCTGCTCGCCACAACTAGAGAGGGTCCCACGCAGCAGCGAAGACCCAACACAGCCAAAAATAAATAAATTAATTTTTTTTAAAGTGACTTTAACTATCAATACAATAAACAGGAAAAGGATAAGCATGAAGATGTAAAATAGGACATCAAAATCACAAAATGTGGGTAAGGAGAGTATAAAAATGTAGATCTTGGGCTTCCCTGGTGGCGCAGTGGTTGAGAGTCCACCTGCCGATGCAGGGGACACGGGTTTGTGCCCCGGTCTGGGAAGAGCCCACATGCCGCGGAGCGGCTGGGCCTGTGAGCCATGGCCACTGAGCCTGCGCGTCCGGAGCCTGTGCTCCACAACGGGAGAGGCCACAACAGTGAGAGGCCCGCGTACCGCAAAAAAAAAAAAAAAAAAAGTAGATCTTTTAGAATGTATTTGAACTTGAACGACTATCAGTTTAAAGCAAGTAGATTTAGTTATGGGTCAACATACTTGACCCCATGGTAACCACAAATCAAAAACATACAACAGGGCTTCCCTGGTGGCACAGTGGTTGAGAGTCCGCCTGCCGATGCAGGGGACACGGGTTCGTGCCCCGGTCCGGGAAGATCCCACATGCCACGGAGCAGCTGGGCCCGTGAGCCATGGCCACTGAGCCTGCGCGTCCGGAGCCTGTGCTCTGCAATGGGAGAGGCCACAACAGTGAGAGGCCCGCGTACCACAAAAAAAAAAAAAAAAACATACAACAGATTCACACAAACCAAAAAGAAAGGAACTCAAACATGCTACAAAAGAAAACCATCAGGGCTTCCCTGGTGGCGCAGTGGTTGAGAGTCCACCTGCCGATGCAGCGGACATGGGTTCGTGCCCCAGTCCGGGAAGATCCCACATGCTGTGGAGCGGCTGGGCCCATGAGCTATGGCTGCTGGGCCTGCGCGTCCGGAGCCTGTGCTTCGCAACGGGAGAGGCCACAACAATGAGAGGCCTGCGTACTGCAAAAAAAAAAAAAAAGAAAACCATCAAACCACAAAAGGAAAAACAAACAAAAAGAAATGAACAAAGAAGAGCTACAAAAACAACTGGAAAACAAGGATTAAAATTCCCCACAAACAAAAGTCTAGAACTGGACAGCTTCACTGGTGAATACTACCAAACATATAAAGAATTTATACCTATCCTTCTCAAACTATTCCAGAAAACTGAAAAGGAGGGAACACTCCGAAATTCATTCTATGAGGCCACCATCACCCTGATATCAAAACCAGACAAAGATATTACAAAAAATGAAAATTACAGGCCAATGTCTTTCATGAATGTGAAAATACTCAACAAAATATTGGCAAACTGAATCCAACAATACATAAAAGGGATCATATACCATGATCAAGTTGGATTCACTACAGGGTTGTGAGGATGGCTCAACATATGCAGATCAATCAATGTGATGCACCACATCAACAAAGGAAAACACAAAAACCATGATCATCTCAATAGATGCAGAAAAAGCATTTGACAAATTCAACATCCATTCATGACAAAAACTCTCATCAAAGTGGGTATAGAGGGCTTCCCTGGTGGCGCAGTGGTTGAGAGTCCGCCTGCCGATGCAGGGGACATGGGTTCGTGTGCTGGTCCGGGAAGATCCCACATGCCGTGCAGAGCGGCTAGACCCGTGAGCCATGGCCGCTGAGCCTGCGCTCCGCAACAGGAGAGGCCACAACAGTGAGAGGCCCGCGTACCGCAAAAAAAAAAAAAAAAAGTGGGTATAGAGAGAACATATCTCAACATAATAAAGGCCATTTACAACAAACCCACAGCCAACATAATACTCAATGGTGAAAAGCTGAAAGTCTTCCCACTAAATTCAGGAACAAGGCAAGGATACCCACTCTCACCACTGTTATTCAACATAGCCACACCAATCAGACAAGAAAAAGTTCTAGCCACACCAATCAGACAAGAAAAAGAAATAAAATGTATCCAAATTGGAAGGGAAGAGGTAAAGCTGTCACTATTTGCAGATGACAAGATACTCTATATAGAGAACCCCAAAGTCTCCACACAAAGACTACTAGAACTAATAAATGAATTCAGCAAGGTAGCAGGATAGTAGATTAATATACAGAATTTTATTGCCTTTCTTTATATGAACAATGAAATATCAGAAAGTTAAAAAAAATCCCATTTAAAATCATGTAAAAAAAATACCTGAGTATAAACTTAACCAAGGAGCTGAAAGACCTATATGCTGAAAACTACAAGATACTGATAAAGGAAACTGAAGATGATTCAAAGAAATGGAAAGATATTCCGTGTTCTTGGATTGGAAGAATTAATACTGTTAAAATGGCCATACTACCCAAGGCAATCTACAGATTTAATGTGATCCCTATCAAATTACCCATGACATTTTTCACAGAACTAGAACGAATAATCCTAAAATTTATATGGAACGAAAAAAGACCCAGAATTGCCAAAGCAATCCTGAGGAAAAAGAAAAAAGCCAGACGTATAACCCTTCCAGGCTTCAGACTATACTATAAAGCTACAGTTAACAAAACAGCCTGGTATTGGCAGAAAAACAGACATATAGATCAATGGAACAGAATAGAGAGCCTAGAAATAAACCCACACACCCATGGTAAATTAATTTATGCAAAGGAGGCAAGAATATACAATGGAGAAAAGATGGTCTCTTCAACAAGTGGTGTTGGGAAAGCTGGATGGCTACATGTTTATCAACTGAAATTAGAACACTCCCTCACACCATACAAAAAATAAACTCAAAATGGTATAAAGACCTAAATGTAAGACATGACAGCACAGAACTCCTAGAAGAGAACATGGGTGAAATACACTTTGAAATAAATCGTAGCAATATTTTATTACATCAGCCTCTCAAGGCAAAAGAAATAACAGCAAAAATAAACAAATGGGACCTAATCAAACTTAAAAGCTTTTGCAAAGCAAAGGAAATGATCGAGAGGAACCAAGATGGCAGAGTAGAAGGACATGCTCTCACTCCCTCTTGCAAGAACACCAGAATCACAACTAGCTGCTGGACAATCATCGACAGGAAGACACTGGAACTCACCAAAAAAGATACCCCACATCCAAAGACAAAGAAGAAGCCACAGTGAGAGGGTAGGAGGGGTGCAATCACAGTTAAATCAAATCCCATAACTGCTGAGTGGGTAGCTCACAGACTGGAGAGCACTTATACCACAGAAGTACACCCACTGGAGTGAAGGTTCTGAGCCCCACGTCAGGCTTCCCAACCTGGGGGTCCGGCAATGGGAGGAGGAATTCCTAGAGAATCAGACTTTGAAGCCTAGTGGGAATTGATTGCAGGACTTTGACAAGACTGGGGGAAACAGAGACTCCACTCTTGGAGGGCACACACAAAGTAGTGTAGGCATCGGGACCCAGGGGAAGGAGTAGTGACCCCATAGGAGACTAATCCAGACCTACCTGCTAGTCTTGGAGGGTCTCCTGCAGAGGCGGGGGGTGGCTGTGTGGCTGTGGCTCACCGTGGGGACAAGGACACTGGCAGCAGAAGTTCTGGGAAGTACTCCTTGGCGTAAGCCCTCCCAGAGTCTGTCATTAGCCCCACCAAAGAGCCCAGGTAGGCTCCAGTGTTGGGTTGCCTCAGGCAAAACAACCAACAGGGAGGGAACCCAGCCCCACCCATCAACAGTCAAACGGATTAAAGTTTTACTGAGCTCTGTCCACCAGAGCAACAGTCAGCGCTACCCACCACCAGTCCCTCCCATCAGGAAACTTACACAGCCTCTCAGATAGCCTCATCCACCAGAGGGCAGACAGCAGAAACAAGAAGAACTACAATCCTGCAGCCTGTGGAACAAAAACCACATTCGCAGAAAGATAGACAAGATGAAAAGGCAGAGGGCTATGTACCAGATGAAGGAACAAGATAAAACCCCAGAAAAACAACTAAATGAAGTGGAGATAGGCAACCTTCCAGAAAAAGAATTCAGAATAATGATAGTGAAGATGATCCAGGACCTTGGAAAAAGAATGGAGGCAAAGATCGAGAAGATGCAAGAAATGTTTAACAAAGACTTAGAAGAATTAAAGAAAAAACAGAGATGAAAAATACAATAACTGAAATGAAACCTACACTAGAAGGAACCAACAGCAGAATAACTGAGGCAGAAGAACGGATAAGTGACCTGGAAGACAGAATGGTAGAATTCACTGCTGTGGAACAGAATAAAGAAAAAAGAATGAAAAGAAATGAAGACAGCCTAAGAGACCTCTGGGACAACATTAAATGCAACAACATTCACGTTATAGGGGTCCCAGAGGAGAAGAGAGAGAAAAAGGACCTGAGAAAATATTTGAAGAGATTATAGGCGAAAACTTCCCTAACATGGGAAAGGAAATAGCCACCCAAGTCCAGGAATTGCAGAGAGTCCCATACAGGATAAACCCAAGGAGAAACATGCTGAGACACATAGTAACCAAATTGGCAAAAATTAAAGACAAAGAAAAATTATTGAAAGCAGCAAGGGAAAAATGAAAAATAACATACAAGGGAACTCCAATAAGGTTAACAGCTGATTTCTCAGCAGAAACTCTACAAGCCAGAAGGGAGTGGCATGATATACTTAAAATGATGAAAGGGAAGAACTTAAACCAAAATTACTCTAGCCAGCAAGGATCTCATTCAGATTCCATGGAGAAATCAAAAGCTTTACAGACAAGCAAAAGCTAAAAGATTTCAGCACCACCAAACCAGCTCTACAACAAATGCTAAAGGAACTTCTCTAAGTGGGAAACACAAGAGAAGAAAAGGACCTACAAAAACAAACCCAAAACAATTAAGAAAATGGTACTAGGAACATACCTATCGATAATTATCTTAAACGTGAATGGATTAAATGCTCCAACCAAAAGACACAGGCTTGCTGAATGGATACAAAAACAAGACCCATATATATGCTGTCTACAAGAGACCTACTTCAGACCTAGGGACACATCCAGACTGAAAGTGAGGGGATAGAAAAAGATATTCCATGCAAATGGAAATCAAAAGAAAGCTGGAGTAGCTATACTCATATCAGATAAAATAGACTTTAAAATAAAGAATGTTACAAGAGACAAGGAAGGACACTACATAATGATCAAGGGATCAATCCAAGAAGAAGATATAACAATTAAAAATATATATGTACCCAACATAGGAGCACCTCAATACATAATGCAACTGCTAACAGTTATAAAAGAGGAAATCGACAGTAACACAATAATAGTGGGGGACTTTAACACCTCACTTACACCAATGGACAGATCATCCAAAATGAAAATAAGAGAAGTTTTAAATGACACAATAGACCAGATAGACTTAATTAATATTTATAGGACATTCCATCCCCAAACAGCAGATTACACTTTCTTCTCAAGTGTGCAAGGAACATCCTCTAGGATGGATCACATCTTGGGTCACAAATCAAGCCTAAGTAAATTTAAGAAAATTGAAATCATATCAAGCATCTTTTCTGACCACAACACTATGAGATTAGAAATCAATTACAGAGAAAAAAACATAAAAAACACAAACACATGGAGGCTAAACAATACGTTACTAAACAACCAAGAGATCACTGAAGAAATCAAAGAGGAAATCAAAAACTACCTAGAGACAAATGACAATGAAAACACGATGATCCAAAACCTATGGGATGCAGCAAAAGCAGTTCTAAGAGGGAAGTTTATAGCTATACAAGCCTCCCTCAAGAAACAAGAAAAATCTCAAATAAACAATCTAACCTTACACCTAAAGGAACTAGAAAAAGAAGAACAAACAAGACCCAAAGTTAGCAGAAGGAAAGAGATCATAAAGATCAGAGCAGAAATAAATGAAATAGAAACAAAGAAAACAAAAGCAAAGATCAATAAAACTAAAAGCTGGTTCTTTGAGAAGATAAACAAAATTGATAAACCATTAGCCAGACTCATCAAGAGGGAGAGGACTCAAATCAATAAAATTAGAAATGAAAATGGAAAAGTTACAACAGATACCACAGAAATACAAAGCATCCTAAGAGACTACTACAAGCAACTCTATGCCAATAAAATGGACAACCTGGAAGAAATGGACAAATTCTTAAAAAGGTATAACCTTCCAACGCTGAACCAGGAAGAAACAGAAAATATGAACAGACCAATCACAAGTAATGAAATTGAAACTGTGATTAAAAATCTTCCAACAAACAAAAGTCCAGGACCAGATGGCTTCACAGGTGATTTCTATCAAACATTCAGAGAAGAGCTAACACCCATCCTTCTCAAACTTTTCCAAAATATTGCAGAGAAAGGAACACTCCCAAACTCATTCTATGAGGTCATCATCACCCTGGTACCAAAACCAGACAAAGATACTACAAAAAAAGAAAATTACAGACCAATATCACTGATGAATATAGATACAAAAATCCTCAACAAAATACTAGCAAACAATCCAACAACACATTAAAAGGATCATATACCATGATCAAGTGGGATTTATCCCAGGGATGCAAGGATTCTTCAGTATACGCAAATCAATGAATGTGATACACCATATTAACAAATTGAAGAATAAAAACCATATGATCATCTCAATAGATACAGAAAAAGCTTTTGACAAAATTCAACACCGATTTATGATAAAAACTCTCCAGAAGGTGGGCATAGAGCGAACCTACCTCAACATAATAAAGGCCATATATGACAAACCCAAAGGAAACATCATTCTCAATGGTGAAAAGCTGAAGGATTCCCTCTAAGATCAGTAACGAGAGAAGGATGTCCACTCTCACCACTATTATTCAACATAGTTTTGGAAGTCCTAGCCCTGGCAATCAGAGAAGAAAAAGAAATAAATGGAATACAAATTGGAAATGAAGTAAAACTGTCACTGTTTGCAGATGACATGATACTATACAGAGAATTCTAAAAATGCCACCAGAAAACTACTAGAGCTAATCAATGAATTTGGTAAAGTTGCAGGATACAAAATTAATGCACAGAAATCTCCTGCATTCTTATACACTAATGATGAAAAATCTGAAGGAGAAATTATGGAAACACTCCTATTTACCATTGCAACAGAAAGAATAAAATACCTAGGAATAAACCTACCTAGGAAGACAAAAGACCTGTATGCAGAAAACTGTAAGACACTGATGAAAGAAATTAAATATGATACCAACAGATGGAGAGATATACCATGTTCTTGGATTGGAAGAATCAATATTGTGAAAATGACTATACTATCCAAAGCAATGTACAGATTCAGTGCAATCCCTATCAAATTACCAATGGCATTTTTTACGGAACTAGAACAAATCATCTTAAAATTTGTATGGAGACACAGAAGACCCCAAATAGCCAAAGCAGTCCTGAGGGGAAAAAAATGGGGCTGGAGGAATCAGACTCCCTGACTTCAGACTATACTACAAAGCTACAGTCATCAAGATAATATGGTACTGGCACAAAAACAGAAATATAGATCAATGGAACAGGATAGAAAGCCCAGAGATAAACCCATACACCTATGGCCAACTAATCTATGACAAGGGAGGCAAAGATATACAGTGAAGGAAAGACAGTCTCTTCAATAAGTGGTGCTGGGAAAACTGGACAGCTACATGTAAAAGAATGAAATTAGAACACTCCCTAACACCATACACAAAAATAAACTTAAAATGGATTAGAGACCTAAATGTAAGACCGGACACTCTAAAACTCTAGAGGAAAACATAGGAAGAACACTCTTTGACGTAAATCACAGCAAGATCTTTTTTGATCCACCTCCTAGAGTAATGGAAATAAAAACAAAAATAAACAAATGGGACCTAAGGAAACTTCCAAGCTTTTGCACAGCAAAGGAAACCATAAACAAGATGAAAAGACAACCCTCAGAATGGGAGAAAATATTTGCAAACGAACCAATGGACAAAGGATTAATCTCCAAAATATATAAACAGCTCATGCAGCTCAATATTAAAGAAACAAACAACCCAATCCAAAAATGGGCAGAAGACCTAAATAGACATTTCTCCAAAGAAGACATACAGGTGGCCAAGAAGCACATGAAAAGCTGCTCAACATCACTAATTATTAGAGAAATGCAAATCAAAACTACAGTGAGGTATCACCTCTCACCAGTTAGAATGGGCATCATCAGAAAATCTACAAACAAAAAATGCTGGAGAGGGTGTGGAGAAAAGGGAACCCTCTTACACTGTTGGTGGGAATGTAAATTGATACAGCCAGTATGGAGAACAGTATGGAGGTTCCTTAAAAAACTAAAAATAGAATTACCATATGATACAGCAATCCCACTACTGGGCATATACCCTGAGAAAACCATAATTCAAAAAGACACATGCACCCCAATGTTCATTGCAGCACTATTTACAATAGCCAGGTCATGGAAGCAACCTAAATGCCCATCGACAGACGAATGGATAAAGAAGTTGTGGTACATATATACAATGGAATATTACTCAGTCATAAAACGGAACGAAATTCAGTCATTACAGAGTGAAGTAAGTCAGAAAAAGAAAAACAAATATCGTATATTAACGCATGTATGTGGGACCTAGAAAAATGGTACAGATGAACTGATTTGCAGGGCAGAAGTTGAGACACAGATGTAGAGAACAAACATATGGACGCCAAGGGGGGAAAACCGTGGTGGGGTGGGGATAGTGGTGTGCTGAATTGGATGATTGGGATTGACATGTATACACTGATGTGTATAAAATTGATGACTAATAAGAACCTGCAGTATAAAAAATCAACCAAACAAAAAAAACTAATACTAAACTTTCTTTGGGTTATTTGTATGGTAATATGTTAATATAAATGTTTCAGACATTACATGAAATTTCTAAAAATCTTATATGTTCTGTTATAATGTTATAAGTCATAATTCTAGTTATTACCTTAAAATGTGTATCTCAGAAATAACTAAATTTTCTTGTCATTTTCATTATTATGAACTTTCATCAAATCTTTAACTGTGGTCATTTTTATGTCTTTCGTCATTTACAGACAGTTCTGGGTGTACTCTGATGCTTTTGCAAAAATGTTCCTATAAAAGCGTTTCATCTTCAAGGAATTCATGGAAAAGACTCTGACAAGTACAGGTTTCTGGTAACTAACTATACTGCTGAACTGAATGAATAAGCATTTTCAGAACTCTAATGGAAAACTGATGAATTCATAAAAGTGCTAACAAAAGATCAAGATGAAAAAAAAATTATTACATGGGACTGAGTGAACTGATGAGGATGATTATAATTTTTGTGACTTTGAATAAAAAAAAAATCCCACAAGGACTCAGAGGCAAAAAATATACAAATCAATTTTCACTGCAAAGTAAAGGAGCTGTTACAGTGGAGGATTACTGGACTGAATGTCAATATTATGACATAGTATGAGTGTGTTTCGTGTTTGGTAATTGCAATCATTGTTGTTTTTGTTGTGGTCATCCATTTACAATGCTTGGTGTCAGTTTATCTATCTCTTGTAAAACTAAAATACAGTGGGTGTGTGAGGAAAAAAAAAAGAAACCATCAACGAAACAAGAAGACAACCTACGGAATGGGAGAAAACATTTGCAAATGATGCAATATACAAGGGGTTAATATCCAAAATATACAAATAGCTCATACAACTCAATATCAAAAAACAAACAACCCAATCAGAAAACGGGCAGAAGATCTAAATAGACATTTTTCCAAAGAAGACATACAGATGACCAATAGGCACATGAAAAGATGCCCAACATCATTAATGATTAGAGAAATGCAAATCAAAACCACAATGAGATATCACCTTACACCTGTTATAATAGCTATCATCAAAAAGTCCACAAATAATACTTACCTGGCAGGGGAGATACCATGATCATGAAGGTGGTTTTCCCAGGGCGAGGCTTATCCATTGCACTCCGGATGTGCTGACCCCTGCGATTTCCCCAAATGTGGGAAACTCGACTGCATAATTTGTGGTAGTGGGGGACTGCGTTCGCGCTTTCCCCTGTTTTAAAAAAAAAAAAAAAAAAAAAAAAAGTCCACAAATAGCAAATGTTGGAGAGGATGTGGAGAAAAGTGAACCCTAATACACTGTTGGGAATGTAAATTGTTCAGCCACTATGGAAAACAGTATGGAGGTTCCTTAAAAAACTAAAAATAGGGACTTCCCTGGTGGTCCAATGGTGAAGACTCCGTGCTCCCAAGGCAGGGGGCCTGGGTTTGATCCCTGGTCAGGGAATTAGATCCTGCATGCTGCAGCTAAGATCCCTGGCACAGCCCAAATAAATAAAAATAAACAAATAAATATTTTTTAGAAACTAAAAACAGAGCAGCTATGTGATCCAGCAATCCACTCCTGAGTATGTATCCAGAAAAGATGAAAATTCTAATTCAAAAAGACACATTCACTATGAATAGTGCTGTTCACAGCAGCACTATTTACAATAGCCAGGACATGGAAATAACCCAAATGTCCAACAGGTGAGCAGCTTAAGAAGATGTGGTATATATACACAATGGAATATTACTCAGCCATAAAAAATAATGAAATATTGCCATTTGCAGCAACATGGATAGACCTAGAGAATATTATATTTAGTGAAGTAAGTCAAACAGAGAAATACTATATAATATCACTTATATGTAGAATCTAAAAAATAGTACAAATGAACTTATTTACAAACAAACCTATGGTTACCAAAGGAGTGAGGGAGGTGGGGAGGGACAAATTAGGAATATGGGATTAACAGATATAAAGTACTATACATAAAATAGATAAGCAACAAGGGTTTACTGTATAGCACAGGGAACTACATTTAGTATGTAATAAATACCTATAATGGAATATAATCAGAAAAAAAACTGAATCACTATGGTATACACTTGAAGCTAACACAATATTGTAAATCAACTATAATTCAATAAAAAAGTATTGATCTAAATATTTTTTAAAGTTAAAAAATTTTTCTTTAAGTTTAAAAAAATTGTTTACAGGTTGATTGAGTAGGCAACAAGAGATCATTCATGAGAACCCTATAAATCAATCTTATAAATCCTGTTTAAAAAAAAAAAATCCACAATAGCTTGTTTGAAATTTTGCTATTGATCTCCCAAACAAAAGAAATAAGTATTGAACTTGAGAGATATGTTTCAACGTTTAAACTTTATTTATGGACTTGCTTTTTTATCTCAAAAAACAAACAACAGGGCTTCCCTGGTGGCGCAGTGGTTAAGAATCCGCCTGCCAATGCAGGGGACACAGGTTCGAGTCCTGGCCTTGGAAGATCCCACATGCCACAGAGCACCTAAGCCTGCGCACCACAACTACTGAGCCTGTGCTCTAGAGCCCATGAGCCACAACTACTGAGCCTGCATGCCACAACTACTGAAGCCCTTGTGCCTAGAGCCTGTGCTCTGCAACAAGAGAAGCCACCACAATGAGAAGCCCACACACTGCAACGAAGAGCAGCCCCCACTCGCCGCAACTAGAGAAAGCCCGTGTGCAGCAACAAAGACCCAATGTAGCCAAAACTAAATAAAAAATAAAACAAAAAACAAAATTCATCCAGGTAAGTGATCCAAGTCCCATGTGGTATGAAATACCTTTCTCATATGGAATAGATGGTAGAAGAAGATTCTCCATCTCAACACAGCATGTGCAGATGAAAGGTGCCACAATGGCAGGGAGGCTGTGTGTTGTGCTGGGGACTGAATCCCACTGCAAACTGTGAGGCCTCAGGCCAGACACACCTCTCAAATCATCACCCTGATGGGTTGGTTTCAAAGCCTCGTTTTCTTTCTTTTTGTAAGTTTTAGTTTCAGTTATTTTAAAAAATAGACTATTTTTAAAAAACGGTTAAAGAAAACTGAGCAGGTAGTACACAGCTCCCATACATCCATCTCACAGCATAGTTTCACCTTTGTTCACTTGCATGTGTATTAGTATTATATAACGTTTGCAGGTTTCTCTGTAGGATAAATGCCTAGATGTGGGACTGCTAGGTCAAAGGGTAAATGTATTTGTAGTTTCGATGGATAATGCCAAATTGCCTTTCAGAGGATTGTACCACTGTGAACTCCCACCAGCCATGTTTGAGAGCTGGAGCCCCTTTCAGCTCTAGCAGTTTTTATTCTATCTTCTTCCCAGGACGCAGGCCCAAAGGCTAACTTTGTGAGGAGTTTTTCTAAGATATGGGCTCCGAAACTGGCCACAGCCAGCTGTGCCACATGCAGGAGAGCTCACATTAGACAGAAACAGCTTTCAGGCAGAACTTCCAGGTTCAAATGACAAAATTTGAATAAGGTGTGAAGGTGAGTTAATAGTATCCTAGCAGTGTTAATTTCCTGGTTATGTAAGCTGAGTGGGGGAAGCTGAGTGAAGAGTATTTGGAAATTCTTTTAACTATTTCTGCAGCTTTTTCGTAAGCCTGAAATGATTTTTAAATTAAGAGTTTAAAACTTTAAAAGGTATTTTGAAAAAGAGGGAAAAAATGCGAGTGTATGCCTCCAGGAACTGTCAAAATGTACAAATAAGCTGAGAATAGAAACAGTTGTGGAGTAAGCACAGCATTCATAAAAGTCAGGGATTGAATTAAGGGCAGTCCTTCTCGTAAGGGATGGATGGAGCCCTTCGCCAGGTTGGGGAGACAGGAATGCTGAGTTTGGCCCCGGACCTCACCACCTGATGAGCTGCTTATCCACCCTGTGCCTAGAGTCCTCTCTGAAAAGACATCCCTTGCACCACAGGGGGCTGCTGTGAGGCTCCAGTGAGATGCAGGAGATGAAAGTAAACTGAGAGCTGCAAAGGACCATACCTCTGAGAAGGGATTACCTGCAAAACCTGAGACAGGCCCCCGTGAAAAAGATCACAAACATTTGCCTGCTGGTCCTGCCTAATATGGGTTTCAGTGGAAGCAGCTGAAAATCTGTTTACAGTAATTGTTTTTTAAGACCTTAAACAGTGGTCCTCCTCTGTTCAGTGGCCCCCACTCTGAGGTCCCATGCTCCTGAAGGTCCAGTCCCTCCAGGTACATGGCTGTGCACTTCCTTGGGGCGCTAGAGTCATCGTTTGCTTTCTTCCTGATGCTTTCTGCAAAAGACAAGAATCCTGTTGCCTCTGGTTGCCTGAGCGCTGCCTCACAAGGCTAGTTTGATGTTTTAATTGCCTGCAAGAATTTGTGTTAAAAGAAGATGCAGAATAATATTTAAGAACATGCTGGAAGAAGAACCAAGTCATCTCTAATTCCTCCCCTCTGAAATGACTGTTTTCGCACCTTGTGTGTGGCAGCTGGGGGAGACCGACCACACAGGGGACTTTCCTCTTGCCCCTTGATAACGTGCTATCAACGCTTTTCCTTGTTGCCAAGTGACTGATATACCTTCATTACTATGGATGGCTGCCTAGTACCCCATCCTGTGGTTGCCCTGTAATGCACCATGGCAATGGAGGTTACAGAGTTTAAGCCTTTTTCATCATGAGCAGATTTTGTTTTTAATGAGGGATCATTACTAGAACCTGTTACTCCGCTTGCCTGATGGTTCTACGTGGTGCCCTGAATCGCAAATCCCAAAAAAAGCTTTTGGGATTGACAGACTCAAATAGGTTGTGACGGCCTCAGAACTTTTATTTGACCAAATCTTACTGGTTCAACTCATCTTAAGCCAGTTTTGGCCCATAGGTCTTAATGTTTTTTAAAAAAAAACCCTGCAGGCTGTTCCCACCTTATTCCAAACTGGAGAGAAAAAAAAAATCAATGTAGTATAGAGAGCTGGATAGGAAGAGATTGTAGCTTCAGTGGCCTTGGGGCTGTGAAGGTCATAGGGATCGTCTGGGTCACCCTCATGGCACAGATGGGGAGACTGGGGCCAGGAGGTACTGTGAGTTGCCCAAGGCTCGGTCTGGGTTCCAGGAGGAGGCAGGGCTAAGGACCATCAATCTGGAAGGTTCAGAGCCAGCGCCACAGCGCTGTGGTCTGAGCAGCCCTGGAGGGCCCTGCTGCACTCCAGCGGGGCCATGCAACTCTGACTCTGCGCCCGGCGCTGCCCTGAGCAGGAGCCGGGCAGGGGGGACACTTACCAGCCAGGTCCCTCCTGCCAGTGGCGACGAGGCCTTTGAACAGCGCTCTGCTGGGGTTCTCACTGGCTGTAACCGGTGCCCGTGCTCCCGGTAGCTCTTGGTGCCTGAGGATCGTGAGGGGAGAAAGAGAGAGAGAGAAGGCGCCAACCCCGCCTGCCTTACCAGAGCCAGGCCTGAGCACACCCCTTACCGCCACCAGCACATCAGACGCTTCTCCAAGTGCCAGCAGAACTCAGCCCAGAGATGGGGAGGGCATGGGAGGAAGGGGAGGAGCAGCCTTATATGGGATGGGGGGTGGAGTTTTGTGTCAGGAACACCTGGATCTCCCCAGTGCCAGGCTTTCCCCTGAGCATCCACCATGTATCCTATTGGTGTCACTGGGAAGAGAGAAAGAATTGGCATTCACTGTGGTACCACGATGCACACATGACTATACAGTTCATCTCTCTGGCGGCTCACAATAACCTATGACTTGCATGCTAGTGGCCCTGTTCTTTCCCCTGAACCAGTGGTTCTCAGCCATAAGTGCTCATTGGAAACACCTGGGAGGCTTTAGCAAACACTGACACCTGGGTCTCCCTCCCCCTTCTGAGATTCCTAGTACTTGAGTCTGGGTGTGGCCTAGGCAAACAGATCAGTGTTAAGCCTTCCCAGGTGATTCCAATGTTTGGAAAATAAGTGCCCATGCTCTTCAGTGCCGGTGGTGGGGTTAACTTGTTATTCAACTGTGACCAGGTCAGCTCTCCCAGCTGGGGACAGACGGTCTGGCACAGCCATGGGGGCACAGCCATCAGGTCCAAGTCAGTCAGCCACTGCGTCCCTAATGTTCTGGTGTCCGTGGGCCCCCAGCAGGCACTTCCTCCTGGTGCTGCTCGTGATGTAGCAGTTTCATTTGACCCGTTTATTCACTACCCCTTGTCCCCAGCCCTGTAATTTACCAGTGCTCCTTTATCCGCATGGGTAATAGAGTTCACTTGTGGACTCCCCACTCTATTCCACTACCTGATTTGCATATGTTTATGTCAGGTATCTCTCTGTGTTAAATATTTTAGCTTTCTAAATTTGAGTCTGGTTGAGTTAGACCCTCTTCGTTTTTTTCCTCCAGAATATTCATTTATATATTCACTATTCTTTCAGATGAACTGTAGAATCCTTTAGTCAAGTTTCAAAAACCTCTTATTTTGATTTGATTAAAATTGAATCAAAGCTTTAATATGGGGAAAATCAGTATTTACATGACACTTTTTTTAGCTGGAAATACAGAATGTCATTCTACTTACCCAAGTCTTCTTTTATAGTTCAAATAATTTATATTGTCTTACTCATATGTCATTCGTATTTCTTCTTAGAAACACACACTATTGTAAATGGAGTATATTTTTACATATATTTTAATATATATTATATATATTTTAAAATATTTTAAAATATACATATTTTTACATATATATATATTTTTTGCATATATATACCTCTATATATTTTGCCCACTTATTGATGGTACAGAGGAATACTATGGTGTTCATATATTTAATCATGTTTAGCCATTTCATTGAATTATTTTATTCTAAGAGTTTTTCCATTGGTTCTTCTGGACTTGCTGTGTGTGTGTGTGTGTGTGTGTGTGTGTGTGTGTGTGTGTATCTCATCTGAAACTAATAAATCTCTCTCTTCCTTTCCAGTATTTACACTCAATTTCTATTTCTGTTTCATGCCTTAATACCAGGGCCAGAATTTCCAAATAGATGTTAAATAATAGTGGCAACGGCAGCTCCTCTCCTTTTTACAGGGAGCACCTTTAGTTTCATGTGTGAATGATGGGTTTCAGCTCAAGCTGATTCGTGAAGAATGTGAAGTTCACAGGTCAGTGTGGAGGGAGGGGCAGAGGGTCCAGTCTGGGTAAAGGCCTGGAGAGGGGAAGAGCACGTGATGTGTTGGAAGTGGCGTGTGGCTTGCTGAGGCTTTTCCCCCAGAAGCACAGAAAACACCCCACGTGCCCCCACCCCTCCACCCGCTTGCTCTGGGGCACCAAGGCAAGGTGGTACCTGTCCACTGTTGCTCGATGGCGTGGACGTGGGCCTCAGTGAACTCCCAGCAATACACCAGCTTCTTCCACTTGTGGGGCTGCAGGCACCTGGAGGCCAGTCACCACAGCACAGAGCGGAGCTGCTGTGTTTCCTGCTGATGGTCCTGCTTAAAGGTCAAGCTCCTCCCAGAGGGGTCACAGAGGTCCCTGCATGAGAGCTGGTCCTGTGGGGCAGATCCCAGAAATGCAGCAGCTGTCTGGGAGAAATCCCTGCCCGGCTCTCCCTCGTGAGCCTGGACACAGAACTGGTGTCATCACAGGCCTGGGGTATAGTGTCCATTACTCTGGTTTCTGACTCTGTGCCTTGCTTTGAGTGCTGGAAACTGAGTTGCTTACACTGTTTCTCATCCAGAATTCCTTTTCTCACCTCCCTGTCTCTCAATCCCATTGCCACAGTCAAAAGACCACCTGGGTGCCACCTCTTCCAGGAAGCCTTCCCATTTCTCTCTTTTCTTTGTGTTCTTATAGCACGAGTGTGAGTAGAATGACTCAGCAGCTGTGGCTAAAACCAGGCAAGCCAAGAATCAGGCACGAACTAAACTTGCCAAGTGACAACAAGTAGAGAAGGTCTGGGTTACAGAATTCTTTCTATGCAAAGCAGGTGATAAAATGAGAGGTTACCAAAAATTATGTAATAGCTTAAGTTAAACCCACAAAAGTCTTAGTTAAAGCCACAAAAGCCCCTCGAAAGGATATGGATGCAGATTTCTAGTTGTTAAAAAGCTCAGGTGATCACTGTAAAGTAAAGGTGCTGTTACAGTGGAGGATTACTGAACTGAATGTCAATATTATGACATAGTATGAGTGTGTTTCGTGTTTGGTAATTGCAATCATTGCTGCTTTTGTTGTGGTCATCCATTTACAATGTTTGGTGTCAGTTTATTTATCTCTTGTAAAAATAAAATACAGTGTGTGTGTGTGTGTGTGTGTGTGAAAAAAAAAAGCTCAGGTGAGTTCTGGCATCTGCAGCTCTGAATCTTACATCCTGGTTAACTGTGTCTGGCCAGTCACCTAAGAGGTGACGACCTGGGAGCTTGGCTCTCTCCCGGGGTGGTAAAAACTGTTTCTTTAGAGCAGTGTTCTCAGCTGCATCTTACATTGGGATCATCTGGGAGCTTTAAGAACCACAGAAGCTTGGCCTTTACCCCCTAGATTCTGATTGAATTGGTCTAGGGGTAGGAAGGAGGGATTTGTGATTCTAACTGCACCACTGCCTTAGTGTTGAAAACTTTTAAAGCCTGAGGTGGTTTAAAATTAAGCATAGAGATGAATCAGTTCATCACACCATTGGTATTAATATTTAGGAGTAATCTGTTGTATGTAAAGGGGTTGTAATATTTATGAGAATCCAGCATGTCAGTGAAAGAGAAAATCTTACGATTCCTATGGAAATTTATCAATTGATTGATTTTTGGACAGTGATTTTTTTGAGAAGTGTAAGAGAAGTTTACTAAGTTTGTAAACAATATCAGAATGTTTATGATATTTGAGATTCACTTTATAGGTTTAATTTATTGGATTTAATGGGATAATTTAAGAATTTAGGAAGCATTTGAAGTGCTTAAAAAGAAAACCTATTATATTAAATTTATTCTTTCAGTTTAAAACGTTAAGGTAGTTTAATTAAGCTTAAACATGGGACCAAACTTTAATCAAAAGGCTTCCTTGAAAGTGACTGTTAAAATTTACTAGTTGTATAAATATAATAATAAGGTTGTAAAAATAAATTTAAAAGTTTGAGGAAAAGTAGAATTTAAATTTTGTAAACAATTTAGTATTAATTTCTAAAACTGAAATAAATGCAAAAATTTATTTTCTGTGTATAAAAGCAACCATTAAGGACAACAAAAAATCTCTCCACCCACCCCCATTTGCTGACACTGGAGCTGCAAATGCAGAACCTTAAATCTGCCACTCCTCTTTCCCAAATCCACAGCAGATATCACTAATCAATCCCAGCACACTTTCCTTCTGGGCTCAGAAAGTTGCCTGAATAGAACACCCCAAGCCACAATTCCAATCACCTGGAGCTGACTGAGCTGGAACCAATTTGCCATTTCTTTATTCATGCATAAATGCATTCATCCATCAACCAGGAGCTAGAGCAGGGTCTACTAGTATCTCCACACTGGCACGGACCTCAGTCAGCCTTATTTCATTTTTTTTTTTTTGCGGTATGCGGGCCTCTCACTGCTGTGACCCCTCCCGTTGCGGAGCACCGGCTCTGGACGCACAGGCCCAGCGGCCATGGCTCACAGGCCCAGCCGTTCTGCAGCATGTGGGATCCTCCCGGACCGGGGCACGAACCCGCGTCCTCTGCATCGGCAGGCGGACTCTCAACCACTGCGCTCCAGGGAAGCCCAGTCAGCCTTATTTCAGTGTGGTTTGGGTGTTCACCCACCTCTGGATGCCCTCAAAGAACCCTAGTGTTAGGTAAGGCAGGGATTATCACTCGCTTGGAAACTGAGGGGCCTCTGAATTGGTCAGGGCTGGGGTTCAAAGCCAACTCCAGCTGAAGCCATGGCCACTCCCTTTCCAACACGGAGAGACCAAGCGCAGGGTCTCAGTACCTTCTCCCATCTGTAGAAGCGATCGGCTTTTATGATCATGTCCACCAGGCTGACATGGTTGATGTGGGCGGCCGCTGGCAAGGCGGTTTTTCCTTGCTGCGGGTAAGAAGGGAGAAGGGAAGCCAGAGTTCCTATAAGAGGGTGTAGGGTGGCCTCTAGCACTGACTATAGACCCTCCTGCCCAAAGAAAGTGGTTTCCAGCAGTCTACACTGGAGAGCAGAAGGGTTTTCTGGGAGTAACTCTGGGTGTGGAAAAGTCACAGGTAGAATAAGGCAATAATTCCAGCAACCACCTCTTGTGTTCCTCTAGAATAGGAGGACTTAAAGCTTATAAAACTCAGCCTGGGGCTTCCCTGGTGGCGCAGTGGTTGAGAGTCCGCCTGCTGATGCAGGGGACACGGGTTCGTGCCCCGGTCTGGGAAGATCCCACATGCCGCAGAGCAGCTGGGCCCGTGAGCCATGGCCACTGAGCCTGCGCGTCCGGAGCCTGTGCTCCGCAACGGGAGAGGCCACAACAGTGAGAGGCCCGCATACCACAAAAAAAAAAAAAAAAAAAACAACTCAGCCTGCATAAGTCTTCAAGGTCATCTGTGAGATAGATGTTACCAGCCTCATGCCTCAGATGAAACCAGAACCCAGAGAAGGGGCTTGGGCTCCTGTGTCAAGTTTACTGCCTCCCCTCAGGTTTCCAGCCCTTTGCTCCAGGCCTCTGGCACAGTGCTGGCCTCCACCACCTCCAGGGACCTGCGGGGAGATGGGAAGCTCCTCTTCAAGCTTGGCCAGCTGCCCCGGGCCCCAGCTTCTCTCCCAGGAAGCAGGAAGCCCTTCCCAGGTCCAGCCCCAGGGCCTGTTCCCTGCCCCCATCTCTTTCCCATACCATCCCAAGGGCTGGGCCACGTGTGCAAGGGCCCCTCCCCTCATGAGCCTGTGACCTCTTCAGCCTCATACTAAGCCTTCAGCTCTTCTCGAACTTCTGGCCACCTGAGGAGGGGGCCACCCCAGAAGCACCGTGACCCGGGAAGCTTCCCCCAACCCTGTTTCACACGTATGGAATTGTGGGGTGGTGACATGCTCTCTTCCCCTCTCCCCAGCAGATGACTCAAGGAGCTCAAAGTCTGATGGGGGCCATGAAACAGAAGACAAACATATCACAGGCAAGGACCAGGAGAGGGGCGGGCCAAGTGCTGAGGGACCTCAGGGGAGGCAGGGGAATGTGATGGAGGGGCAGGAAGGCTTCCTGGAGGAGGTTGCCTTTGAGCTGATATATAACAGATGGGAAGCCTTGAACATTCTGGGAGCAGGAAGCATTTGCATCAGGGTCTCTGGCAAAGAGGGAGTCATGAAAGCTTGCAAGGGAGGTTGGTTGTGAGCAGAGGTACCTTATCTCTCAGGTTTAAGTTAACCCCAGCAATGAGGAGAATATCCGCTATGTTCTGCCAGGCGTGCTTGGCGGCAAGGTGAGGGGTGTCTGCTGCCTCTGGAAAAGAAGCCAAGAGGACGGAGAGCAGAAAAGCATGTAGAGATGGCCTGTGGCTCAAAGCCAGGACAGGACCAAGGTGGGTACACTCCCAACTGGGCCTTAACAGAGTTTCTCTAAGAAGTTATGTGGGGCTTCCCTGGTGGCACAGTGGTTAAGAATCCACCTGTCAATGTAGGAGACACAGGTTCAAGCCCTGGTCTGGGAAGATCCCACATGCTGCAGAGCAACTAAGCCCGTGTGCCACAACTACTGAACCTGTGCTCTAGAGCCCATGAGCCGCAACTACTGAAGCCCAGGTGCCTAGAGCCCATGCTCCCAACAAGAGAAGCCACCGCAATGAGAAGCCTGCGCACCACAATGAAGAGTAGTCCCTGCTTGCTACAACCAGAGAAAAGCCCGCGTGCAGCAATGAAGACGCAACGCAGTCAAAAATAAAAATAATAATGGTAATAAAATAAATTTATATAAAAAAAGAAGTTATGTGGGAGGGTAAACTGGATTTAATCATAAACATAATACTTAGCAAACTTAGTAAATAACAAAAAAGTAGAAAGAACAAAGAAAAAATACCACTCGCTATCCCACCTAAGTCAACCTCTGTTAACAGTCTTAGTACATTTCTTCTAGTATTTTCTTTAATGCAGAATGTTTTTAGTTTTATGGTTTTACATATTTGAGATCATCCTGTATATACATTTTGCATCTGTATAACTTCCTGCATATTATAAACTCTATAAACACCATTTGTTTGGCGGTATGCGGGCCTCTCACTGCTGTGGCCTCTCCCGTTGCGGAGCACAGGCTCTGGTCGCGCAGGCTCAGTGGCCACGGCTCACGGGCCCCGCCGCTCCGCGGCATGTGGGATCCTCCCGGACCGGGGCATGAACCCGTGTCCCCTGCATCGGCAGGCGGACTCTCAACCACTGCACCACCAGGGAAGCCCTATAAACACCATTTTTTGTAACTCCATAAGAGCCTATCTATGCCTATACCATAATTTAACCAAGCACTTCTCTCTTATTAAGTATTTGGGGCCCTTTTTGAAATGAAAACTGATAGACTGCTACAACAAATATCTTGGTGCATGAGCTCTTAATATACTTCTGAAGCTCAACTCTCAGACGTGCAAATACTGACCATTTTAAAGGTATATGTTATATTCTGTCAAATTGCTTTCCACCACTAGTGGTTGTGTGTGGCGGCCCTGAGGATTGTATGGTTGGGGGGTGGATTGTGGGGATGGGGATTTTAAAACGCTCCTGATTGATCACAACTTCAGGACTCAGAGGCTTCTTGTTATACAAGATTAACCCAGTCACCCCTGCCCTGGGAATTTTCCCTAAGGGAAAAAAAAATCAATGAAAGGAAAAGGTTGCATGTAGCAAAATGTTTACCACAGTGTTCTATACGTCATGACAAAAACTTGGAAATACTCAAATGTTCAAAATAGAGGAATGGTTGATAAAATAATGCTACCTTCAACAAATATTCGAACAACTTTTGACAAGCTGAAAGAGCAATTCCTTAATTCTGGGCCAGGCTAGTAGACCACCGTCAAGCCCTGCCAACCTGGGAGGATGCCCAGAGGCTCCATGGGGCCCAGATGGTTTCTGCAGCCAATTACATTGTCAGCGGCGTCCAGGTCACTGCTGGTGTCGATGAGGAGCTGCACCAGGACGGGGAAGTTGTGCCTCACGGCGATGTGCACAGGAGAGGCGCCCTGCTGGGGGCGGGTAGAGACGCACAGATCAGTTAATGGGTCCCTCCCAGGACTGCCCAGCTGCAGGCTGGTGCTAGAAGATGGGAGTTGGGAGGAGTACAGTAAGTCCCCTACGTACGAACATTCAACTTGCAAACTTTCAAAGATGCGAGCGTGCGAGCGTGCGTGCGCGTGTCCGATCACATAAATTAATTCACGTCTGGCGTACATTGTCACATGCGTGCATCCTCTACTAGTCGTGCTTTTGTGTACTTTACTGTACAGTACTATTGCTATGCAACACGAGGAGCTTACTGATGAAGACCTGATGGAACTGGAGGCTCAGATAAAGGACAAAGAGACACAAAAGGAAGAAGAAGTAACTGAAGAAACGAAGAGATTCATGATGCAGGAAATGCACGTGGATTTTCTTTATTTGAGGAAGCACTGTTAGTTTTTGAGGCACAGGACCCGAACACAGAACGGTACACGAAAGTTGCAACAGCCGTTCAGCTGCTGTGTCATCTATGACGAGAAAAAAAGAGCTACTACCCAGACATCACTGAATCATTTTTTCAAGAGGGTAGATAGAATTGAATCCAGCAAGGAACCAGAACCTGTGCCATCAACGTCAGGCATGAGTGAAATTGCAGCTTGCCCTCCATCTCCTGTTGCTGATGATCCTTCAGCTCTACCATCTCCCACCTCCTCTCCCCACCTCCAGTCAGTAACTCTTCTTGCCTGTTCACTCAATGCCAGCCCCTGTATGCCAGCTGTTGTACTGTACTACTGTACTTTTCAAGGTACTGTACTGTAAGATTAAAAATGTTTTCTTTATTTTTTGTGTTTGTTTTTTATGTATTATTTGTGTGAAAAGTATTATAAACATATTACAGTACAGTACTATGTAGCCAATTGTGTTAGTTGGGTATCTAGGCAAACTTTTTTGGACTTATGAACAAATTGGACTTATGAATGTGCTCTCGGAACAGAACTGGTTCATGTGTAGGGGACTTACTGTATAGATAGTGCTTCTGAGTTTGGACCTTCTCACTTCTCAGATGACATGAGTGGCCTGAGGAATTTACAGCCCACAGCCTGAATCCCTTGGGCCACGATTGATCCTCAAGGTGGGTGGGAGCCTGAAATCCCAAGTTTGAGACCTTGCCATGCCAGGAACTCACTACGTGACTTTGGGCAAGTCATCTCGCTTCTCTGCTGCTCTTCATCTGGCAAGTGATGCTTGCTGAGGTCCCTTCTAGCAACAACACCTTAAGATTCTCTGCTATCTCATTTACTCCACACATGAACCTAGCAAGTATATAGGAATGGTATTCTTATTCGTACTTTCATCTTACAAATGAGAACACTTAATAAGTTCATAAAAACTTACATGACACACCCAAGCACACATAACTAATAGAAACCCTGTGTTACTGGACTTTCTACCCCCGGCATCTAGGTAGGTGCTCAACAACTATTTATGTATGAAATGAATGAGTGAGAGAGCCAGCCAGGACCAGAACAGAGGTCTCACCCAAACCCAACATTCACCCAAGGCCTCACTCAAGGCTGGAGGACTCCATCTCCAGTGGTTCCCTGTGAGCACTGACTACATGACAAAGTGGACATACTGCCACAGCATCCTTCTGTCTAGGTGTATGGTGACACACATCTAGTAGAATAGTACAAAGCCAGAAAAATCAATGGGATAGATCTATACTTACTGTGGAAAAACACCCTCACATGTTGAGTACCAAAAGGTGACAGAACAGAACACACACACATACAACAAAAATTCCCATGACTGCCATTACTAGTTTAGGCCAGAAAAAAACAGTTTATGGATATTGGAGAAGAAGAGTTAAACTATATGATTACTAGTAGGCAACGTGACTGTATATCTACATAGGTCAAAATAGTTATTATACCTCCACCAAAAAAAAAAAAAAAACCTCTAGCAAAATCAATGAAAAGTCATATAGAAGATAAAAATACCAAAGTCAATAGCATTCCTGTATTGAATGCCCACAAGAAATTACATATTTTAAAAAGATAGTCTATTTGCAATGACGGCCAAAATATATAAAGTACCTATGAAGAGTATAATTGGAAATGGCTATTACAAAGGCAAACAAAAACCATAGAACATCACTGAGGGATACAGAAGAAGACATAAAGAAATGGCGAGACATGTTTGTAGTGAAAAAATAAAATATTACAAAGATGACCATTTTCTCTTATATTATTTACAGGCTTAATGTAATCCCAAACCCAAATAGCAATAAATGACAAAAAGTATTCTGAAACACATCTGGAAAAAAATTTAAAAACCTAGGTAAAACTACCACAGAATTTCAGCGGTGTCCTCAGATCATTGCTAGATAACTGTGAAATCAAAATCAGGCCAAAAGAAGGTCTACTGTGAGGGCTTCCCTGGTGGTGCAGTGGTTGAGAGTCCGCCTGCCAGTGCAGGGGCCACGGGTTCATGCCCCGGTCCAGGAGGATCCCACATGCCGCGGAGTGGCTGGGCCCGTGAGCCATGGCCGCTGAGCCTGCGCGTCTGGAGCCTGTGCTCCACAACGGGAGAGGCCACGACAGTGAGAGGCCCGCGTACCGCAAAAAAAAAAAAAAAAAAAAAAGGTCTACTGTGAGAGTGAATGGGCAGACATTGGAAACTGGCTCAAGTGCACAAGTCGGATGGGCTAGGAAATTTATCAGAGCTCTAATGGTGGCTCTCCAGGAAGCAGCAGGCCATGGAGATAAAATAACCAAGGACGCTGGATATGGCCTCCATCATCCTGGAAATAAGTCTGTGGGAATGTGGTGGGAAACAGGAGTGGCAAGAGAGCAAGTATTGCTTTTCATTGTTTTACATTTTATTTATAGAAACCTAAAGAATCAAAAAGAACAAAAGGCATCTGGTGAAAAGCCTTCTTCCCACCCTCAACACCCATCTGCTCTGTTGTCCCCACTCCAATGGTAACACCTTACAAAGCCATAGTACAATATCCCAACCAGAACACTGACATTGATAATACCCACCCTCTTACTTAGATCTCCCCAGTTTCACTTGTAGTCATTTGTATACATGTGTGTTCTATGTAATTTTATCACACGTGTAGGTTTGTGTATCCCTTACATAGTCAAGATGCAGCACAGTTCCATCACCATAAGGGTCCCTTGTGTAGTCCTTTTATAACCACACCCTCCTCCCTTCTCTGCCCCACGCCCCCATCCCTAGCCCCCCGCCACCACTAATCTGTTCTCCATTTCTATTTTGAGAAGTGAGGTCCTGGGAGACTCGGCAGTTTATCCCCCGCCTCCTCATCTTCCATCCAGGACCCACACGTACATGATCAGCCATGTCAGTGCTGCCTCCTGCATGGACGAGGGCCCAGGCCATGTCCTCAGAGCCACCAAGGGCTGCTTAGTAGAAGCAGCTCTGCTTTTTCTAGAGGGAAACAGGCATCAGTGCAGCATACTAAAGACCCCTCACAGCAGGGTTTACAAAGCACTTTGAGATTCATTATCCCATTCACAGCTCACAATCCCCCTGGGATTATTATCCCCATTAAACCCTGAGACAGGAGAAATCAATGACTTGCTCAGGCCTAGTGACTAGTAAAAGGAGTTCACTATGGCCTCAGGATTTTCCTCACCTCCAGTCACAGACTCCGGAACAAAGGCCAAAGCCTTCACAATTCCTTAGCCAGTAAAGACACGTGGAGTATAGACGCTGAGGAGATGGTTTTCAAGGAGGGGGACCAGTAAGATTTACCTGTACAGGGCAAATCCCACCCAGCATGTACTGTCCAGCTGCAGCTGGTCTAAGCACATCCACAGAGGAGCCTGGCAGGGCCAGAGGGAGGGCTTCTTCCTGGATGAGACTTCATCTCAGGCAGGACCCACTAGGTAACCAACTGTCCCAGATTGCCTGGGACTGAAGGTTCCCTGGATGTGAGACTTTCTGTTTTAAAATCAGGATAGTATGGGGCAGACCAGGATGAGTTGGTCACCCTCCCAAAGTCGAGTCTGAGCAAGTTTACAGGGTGGCTGGGAATCCATCCACTTCCCTGTGGGAAATGCAATCACTTTAGGTTTGCCCCCTCCTCAGAGGCCCTGCTGCACGACACTGCCAGACGTGGGAGTGTCAGAATAGACCATGGCCTCTGCCAGAAACCTCAAGTCAAGGCTGGAGCACGAGACCCAGTGAGGTGGGCAGCTCCAAGCCACCAACGACCACCAGCTGGATCTAAGCCCCTGAGTCTCTAAGCTCCCGTGCTGTTACTGCTGGGGAGGTGGCCATGGCATGACCTGGCTGTGCCCCCTCCCAGTGCCTGGTGCTGGGCACAGAGAAAGGGCCTTTCTGACTAAGGAGCAACACCTTGCTGATGGAGGTGAAACAGGAGTGAAGGGGGCAGGGCACAACCTTTAAAAGAATGACATATGGGCTTCCCTGGTGGCACAGTGGTTGAGAGTCCGCGGGCCGATGCAGGGGACACGGGTTTGTGCCCCGGTCCGGGAAGATCCCACATGCCGCGCAGCGGCTGGGCCCGTGAGCCATGGCCGCTGAGCCTGCACGTCCGGAGCCTGTGCTCCACAACGGGAGAGGCCACAACAGTGAGAGGTCTGTGTACCGCAAAAGAAAAAAAAAAAAAAAAAAAAGAATGACATAGCCACAGTACATGATGAAAACTAATGAGAACCAACTAGGTCCAAGATGGCAGAAGATTCGACCTCCAGTAGACCTTGAGCCTCATTATATGCTCACTGTAATACCTTAGCATGCTAAATGAGACACCCACCAGCGCCATGACAGTTCTGAGGCTAACTATAAAAGGCCAAAAAGTGGGCAGTGGCCCAATTTCTGGAAACTCCTGCCCCTTCCTCAAAATAGTTGGAATAATCCTCCCACTCATTAGCCTATGAAATTACCCAGTCCATAAAAACTAACCATGCCATATTTCGAAGCCTCTTGCCTCTTGTCTTCCGAGATAGCCCACACTCTATGGAGTGTGTTTCTCTCTAAATAAATCTGATTCTTACCTATCACTTCGTCTCCAAATTCTTTTGCAATGAAGAAAGAACCTTAAATTCACCAGCAACAGAAGGACATGGCTGGTGCCCTGGGATAGCTACTTTCCCCCTCTTGGCTGTAATGTCCCCCACTATGCCCCTGGGGTAGTAGTCTCCACACCTTCCAGGGGAGCAAATTAAATGTTTTGTGGTTTATAAAGCATTATTCACATTTAAGGGAATTTACGATTTATATTATTATTATATTTACATTTGCCATTTTGCTATTTCTTTTCTTTTCTTTTTTCCGGCCGAGCTGTGCAGCTTGTCAATCTTAGTTCCCCGACCAGGGATTAAACCTGGGCCCTTGGCAGTGAAAGTGCAGAGTCCTAACCACTGAACCACCAGGGAATTCCCTTTGCTATTTTTTTTCTGAATGTCTCTTGGTTTTTTTTGTCCTGTTTCCCCTTGACTGCCTTCTTTTGTGTTAAATATTTTTAGCATATCATTTTCATTCCTCTGTTTTTAAACTATTTTTGCTATTATTTATATTATTCACTATTAATATTATTTTTGCTACACTATTGAAATTTAGAACAAAAAGAGAATTCCAGACTCTGCAGCCATTCAACCAGCCAAGAAAGAATATTTGTCACTGATCTAAAAATAAAAAGCAAAACAAGGGCTTCCCTGGTGGCGCAGTGGTTGAGAGTCCGCCTGCCGGTGCAGGGGAGGCGGGTTCGTGCCCCGGTCTGGGAGGATCCCACATGCCGCGGAGCGGCTGGGCCCGTGAGCCATGGCCGCTGGGCCTGTGCGTCCGGAGCCTGTGCTCCGCAACGGGAGAGGCCACAACAGTGAGAGGCCCACATACCGCAAAAAAAAAAAAAAAAAAAAAAGCAAAACAAAACAAAAACACCAACTTCCTACCTAAAGAAAGGCCACAACCCCCTTTTCAAGGACACAGAGAATTTCTAATGGTCAACTCACAGAGTGCAATGGTAAGGGAGAAAGAGGCCTGTCCCAGAGTCACACCCAGGCTCCAGCTCTAATTGCGGTGTGGGCCTCATGTTGGGGACACCCCACCCCTAACCCCGCTGGGCAAGGCAAACGTTTCAGGCCATGAGCTCTGGAGTCAGGGGAATAGGCTTTTCAGACTCAGCTTTGCTTCTTACCAACTTGTGATCTGGGAAAGTCACTGAACCTCTCTCATCTGTAAAATGGGGGGAATTTTTCTGAGGTAATAGTTATGAAAGGGCTTTGTGAACTGTCACGTGCCCAGCAATAAGACACTAATGGGTACTGAGCTCCTATTATGTCCCAGGCAATATGCTAGGTATTTAGGCTTCATAACAATATAAAATAGTAAGTATATATCACCTCCAATTTATAGTTGAGAAATGAGGCTCAGAGAGATTAAGTAACTTGCCCAAAGTCACAGAGCTCAGCAGTAGAGAAGTCAAGTCCAGAACCTGAGCCTGTTCCCTCACAGCCTTGTTCACACAATGTTCAGGAATCATCGTGGCTGCTACAGTTGACACAGTCACGTCTCTGCAGGCAGCCGAGGGCACACACCAGTCGTGAGGAGGCCCGGCTACCTGGGTGAGGACATTCGCGCTACTCCCAGCCCTGAGGAGGAGCTGCACACGGTCGGGGTGGATCCCTTCAGCAGCTGCGTGCAGGGCAGTCAGATTTTCCTGAAACACAGGGGAGCGGTGTGAGGATGGCAGGACGCTGAGGCCAGAGCCCGAGACCGGAGGACACCCCTTCTGCCAGGGCTCCAGGGCTCTTTGAGCTCTCCCCTCCCTGCTACTGCAGACATGACCTGGTGATCTGTGCTTCCCGGAGCCCCGCACCTGATTCTCACCTTGAGGGGCATAGGGTGCATTCACTCCCTCCGCCACAGCTCTGCTCGTGTTCTCCTTGCCCTCCAAGCCGCCTCATCCCCGCTCGGTCTATTCCCTCCTACTCCATCCTGGCCACAGTGACCTCTCCCTTCTTTGAACGCACACTCCTGGCTTCAGAGCCCCTACCAGGGGAAATCAGGCTGCACCACGGGCTGCGGGCTCCTGGAAGGCAGGGGGCAAGCCAGTGTCACACATCTCTGCATCCTCCACCGCATTCCTCTCCTCCAGGTCCAGCCTGACGTCCATGAGTCGCTGCAGCACAGCCAGGTGGCCCCAGCGGGCGGCCGGGTGAAGGGCTGTGTTCCCCTCCTGTGGGGAGAAGGGCTCCTGAGGGGTCAGTGGAATCACAGAGCCTTGCAGGCCCTGGGGACCCGCTGGAGCTGAGATCCAGAGAGGGGAGACATGTCCAGGGTTATAGAGCAAGTTGGTGCACGCTGGGCACGCTGCACGCTGGGCCCGCTGCACGCTGGGCCAATGCCACCCTGCTCTGAGAACTGTGCCAAAAACTACCAAAAACAAGGGGCACTTTCAAGGGCCAAGTTCTGGTCTCTTTTCCTACACTTTAAGACGGACATATTACTTAAAAAAAATTTTTTTTTAATCCCTATTTTTCCATGCTCCAGTTTAAAGCCAGTCCCAAATAGGTGACCCCAGATCCATCCCCTCCCTCTACTCAGGCCACAGCCCCAGACACTCTCCTTGTGCTCAGGCTGCGCCCAGCAGCCACATGGCCTAATTGCTCACCTCCTGTGCCTTTGCTCAAGATGTCAGCTTCTCATTGAATAGTGCAGCCCACCGTGACCACAGTACTGAAAACCACAACTCCCATCTCCTGTTCTCCTGATCCCCTTATCCTGCTCCACTTTTCCTTTTCCCCCATAGCACTGACCACCTAACACCCTCTACAATCCACTTGTATACTATGCTTGTTGTTTATTGGCTGGAACATAAGCATCACGAGGGCAAGGATTTTTGTCCATTTTGTTCTCTGAAATTTCCCCAAGTGCCTAGAATAGGGCCTGGGCACATGACAGACACTCAGTAGATATTTGTTCAATGATAATACATAATGTGATGGAGAGCTTGACCTGTGTCTCCTGGAACTCGAGAACCAGAGGATTGGGAGCAGCCTCACCCTTGAGAAGTCTAAAGGTGACAGTGACAGAGCCAAGAGAGGCGGCCCCACTGGGCGGGCAAAGGGCACAGTGTTCTTTGTGTTGGAAGTGGTCCCACAGAGGGCAGCCTATTTGGGATCGTCCTTAAAGGGATCTTGCTGCAGGAGGGTAAGGGGCCCCAGGGAAGAAGAGGCAGCTGGACGTGGCCAGCCCGAGAAAAGGTATGTCCCTACAGAGGAACCACAGATGGGGGACCAGGACAAGGACCCTGGAGGGACCCACAAAAGCATCCAGAAGGGAGGACCCAGCTTCAGCCATGCATCATGCCCAGAAGGCCATGGGGACGATCGAGGTGAACCAGTCACAGGGGTCTCCTGGGTCAAGTGCTTTCCTCTGCCCTGGCCTGTCTCAGTACCTTCCCCAGGAGACATTCAGTTTAGGCACAGATATCTATAAAGGGCCCAATGAGGATGTGAACACATACAGAAGCCAAAGCAGTACTTAAAGTAGTTAAAAACATACCCTGCCCCCATGATAGATAAACACACACATAAACAGCTATAACTATCTTACAGGGTCAAGGAGGAAACATCTACATTTCCTTTATGATCATCATTATATTATATTAATAAACAAAATTAAGTTTAAAAAATCCCCTCACAGATTTTTTCGGCTCTTCTCCCACCCGCTCCGTGGTCGGCTCGCCACAGCAAGCAAGGGTCAGGCTGTGGGCGGCGTAGCCACAGCCTTAAGTCTCTGTGTTCAAAGAGACTGGAAGGAAGTGTGTGAACGTTGGGGTCTGGCACGTGCCCCCAGTTAGCAGAGCTGTGGAAACAGGGCAGGGCTTCCCTCTTCCTTCTGGATTATAAATATCTACTTCCTGCCCTTTGAAGCTGCAGATGGCATGGACCCCCTGCCAGGGCCCTCACACTCTGCCCAGGCAGGACAGGGGGCTGGGTGGAAGGAGGCCTTGGCCTTGGGCCTGGCCTCTCCCCTCCATCTGTGGGGACATCCAGCCTCTCCACCTCTGTGGGGCCCTGTCAGCCTCTCCTTGACATTTCGGAGGAATTAATCACTCTCTCTGGGCTCTCAATGCCTCCCTACCACAGCACCTGCAGCGTGAGGTATGTTGTCATCTGTTCTGACAGGTCTGTCCCCCTACACAGGCTGGCGGGTCCTCGCACGAGTCAGACCTTCAGTGGCCCAAAGCCTTGAAAAGCTTACTGTGCCCTCTCCCCAAATGAAATTCAAAATGAAAACATTCCTCATTGGAAAATACAACACTTAACAGGGACATGTAATTTTAAAAACTTCTTCCTAGAATTTCTGATTGCAAGATTCTGGGTAAGTTCACCAAAGCTGAGCTTTTCTTGCTTTCTAGTTTGGTGCTCCTGCTCTCTTGGGGCCCTGAGTACATCTTTTTTTTTTTTATCTTGCCTCCTGGGTAGATGTGTCCTGGCAAGGGTCATCCTTTACCCTTGTCTGTACTCCCAGTTCCTGGCTCAGGGCCTGGCACAGAGCACAACCTGCTCAGCCCATGTTTCTGAAATGAAGGAAATCAGCCTGATTTGAAGCTCAGAACCTGACTTAGCCTTTTCATCCTGAAAGGCTGAGTATGGGTGGACAGATCTGGTGCAGACCCCCAGGGCTCAGGGCCGCAGGAGGCAGCCTGATGAAGGAGGAGCACAGGGGGGCATCAGGATGCTGGTTCCAAACCCAGCTCGACCTTTGTCTTGCTGTGTGACCTTGGCTAAAGTATCCCCTTCCCTGGGCCTCAGCTTCCACATCTGTAAAATGAGAAGGTTGAACTGGCCCTTGATCTAAGATCCTGTGATCCATTGGTCTGTGAGCTCTGTCACTAGCTTTGTAAACAGAACTCCTTGTATCCTAGCCAAGCATATTAATCAGAAAATTAACAGTGGAATTCTTCCCTTTGTTGGAAGCACTGTTTAGAATTTGCTGCAACACATTTGCCTAATGATTCGCAACGATCCATTGATATAAGTCATTTGTAGGGTAGTCCCCTTGGGTCCCAACCCCTCACCTATTCTCAGATAGGTGAATTCCTGCTTATAAGCTCTCCACCCTGAATGAACTGCTCCCTCCTCAGCGGTCTCATCCTACTTTTGCCATAATCATAGTAGATTACTAAAACACAAAGAAAGCAAAAACCAGCAGGCATGTGGTTACCGTCCCCCAACTCCTCCCCATTCCCCCCAGCAACAGACATCCCCAGTGGAATCACAGCCCCGCTCAAACCCACTCCAGGCATCACTACCAACCAATCAGATTTGCCATCCTGGCTCCCCACATTGGCTCACAGCTCTTTCCTAGGATTGTGGTTGAATTCCTTAAGAAACTGTGTCTTGGGCATCTTTGTGCTCTTCACCCAGAGCACATGGCTGGCCCATAGTGTGTGCTTGAAAAATGCCTGTTGCATGAGCATCAGACACACGCTGGTCTTTGGGCCACCAGCCCCTCTAGCACGCTGCAGTTGGCAGTAGACACAGGTGAGCTGCCCGTGACCACCCCGGTCAGGAGCCCAGAGCCCGGCCCTCCCCCTGGGACCCATGGTCACAGTACCTTGTCTTTGACACTGTGGTCACAGCCAGAGCCCACAAGGAAGTCCAGAGAATCCAGCTGCCCGTGCTCTGCAGCCCGATGAAACACTGTCCTTCCCAGCTGGCGGGGGAGGAGAAGAAAGTGAATCTTCCTCGCCCTGCCCACCTGGCCTCAGTTTCCCCAACCACACTGGGGCACTTGCAGTGCTCCAGACACTCTCCCCCACCTTGCCCTATACACCCTGCCTGGAAAGCCCAGACCATCTTCCCCACAAGACCCCACTTGGCGGGTCCCTCCCCCACTGAAATCCTCCTGTGGCTCCTGAATAAAGGACCCATTCCTGAGGCTGGGGGTTGAGATCTCCATGAAGGCCCCTAACAACCTCTCAGGGCTTCATTCCCAAGATTCTAACCCATCTGAACTCACACACCAAAAGCCCTTTTCCTCTAAAGCTCTAGCAATTGTCTCTCCTCCATCTGGAATGCCCCTTGCTTTCTAATCTTACTGATGAAATCTATTCATTTACCAAATTCCACCTCCTCCAGGAAGCAGAAAGCACTGTCTCCCTTCTCTAACCTGTCTAGTCCATATCAGAGTCTCTCTGAGGGAACTGACCATGTGCTGCTGGCGTCCTGCTCATTTGTGCCCTAATGCCCCTTCTAGACCAGCAATTCCCTGAGGTGGGGTCCAGTCTGCACTGCCCATGGCTCAAGGGATGCACTCAAGGAAAGTACAGGAGAGGCCCCAGGAACCCCAAGCCCGATGGGAAGGACACACAGCCTTGAGGCCACACTCACCTTGTCAGCGTGGTCCAGGGCCACGTCCTCCAGGTCCTCTGTTATGAATGCCAGCACCGGCACATGGCTTTTTTGGGCTGCGCAGTGCAGTAAGGTCAGTCTGTCCTGGAAACAAGCCCAGGGTGGTCCCTGCAGTCTGCGAAGGGAGGCCCTGCTCACGCACTGGTTGTCTCCCAAACAATGAGTGTTTGGGATCAGAACAGCTTTCCAAAGGAAACCACACTGAAAATGGGGATAGGCCCCTGGGACATCCGCAGGACCCACTTAGCCTCACGGGGGCTGGTGGGAGTCAGGATGCCAGAGTTCAAATCCCAGCTCCAGCATTTATCAGCTCTGTGGTCTTCGGCAAGTTACCTATACCTCTCTGAGCCCCCATTTCCTCATAGGTCAAGTTAGGATAATACAGGCTTATTGTGCTTCACTTTATTGAAGGTCTCTTAGCCCCAGAAGCAATATTTAAGTGAGGGAAGTTTGCAAATCCTATATTTATAGCCCACAGCTTCTACCCTGGCCTTGCATTACAGGTAGATTATTTGGAGTACTTTTCCAAATAGATTGTAACCATCAATGGGTCATAAAAATCAATGGAACAGTCTTCTACATCTTGACAGTGGTTTGGGTTACAGAGGAGTAGCACTTGTCAAATTTCAGTCTGTAGGGACTTCCCTGGTGGTGTAGTGGATAAGACTCCACACTCCCAATGCAGGGGGCCTAGATTCCATCAGGGAACTAGATCTCACATGCAGGCCGCAACTAAGAGTTCACATGCCACAACTAAGGAGCTGGCGAGCCGCAGCTAAAATGAGGAGCCCTGGAGCCGCAACTAAGGAGCCCGCAAGCCACAACTAAGACCTGGTGCAACCAAATAAACCAAATAAAAAATAAATAAATATTTTTTTAAAAACTCAGCTTGTATTTCATTGTATACAAAGAATTTGAACTCTAGTTAATAATATGCATGCTGACATATTTAGAGGGAAGTACATTGATGTCTGCAATTTATTTTGAAATACATCCAAAATCTACAAAGAACTCTAAAAACTCATCAGTAAGAAATTATCCCAATTAAAAAATAATCTGCACACCAAAGAAGATATATGGAATGGCAAATAAGCACATGAAAAAATATATGACATCATTAGTCATTATTGAAATGCAAATTAAAACGACAAAGAGTTTCTAACAATAGAGTATGGAAAGGGAAAAATGCTAACATTCCAGTGGAGAAACCTGGCCGGCACCACTTTAACCAAGTGATCAAGCTTGATATTGTGATTTACAATAAGAAATATATATTTGGTCTTTGTCCTGGCTCCTGGCACAGAGCTCCTAAAACCCTAGGAATCTCCTAAATGGTAACCGTGATAAAGGTGTCTTTTATGATGTTAACGAGGTGACTTGAAGCCCCTAAGTAACCAAAGGATGGGGGCTGGTTGCCGGGGGAACCAACAGTGAGTAGAGGGTTGGAACTTCCAGTCCCACCTCCCCACCTTTGAGGAGAGGAGAGGGGATGGAGGTTCAGTCAATGACTAAGGGCTGAGAATTTAACCTATCAAGTTTATGTAACGAAGCCTCCATTAAAAACCCAAAAGGACAGGGCTTGGATAACTTCCAGGTTGGTGAATCAGATCACATCCATGTGCCAGGTCCCAAACTCCATGGAGACACAAGCACCTGCGTTCAGGATCTTGCCCTGTGCATCTCTTCATCTGGCCATTGATGATGCATATCCTTAATATCCTTTGTAATAAACCAGAAATATAGTAAGTAAACCGGTTACCTGAGTTCTGAGAGCCGCTCTAGCAATTAATCGAACCTGGGGAGGGGTTTGTGGGAACTTCTGATTTACAGGCAATTATATAGCCAGGCAACCACCTGGGCTTGTGATTGACATCCAAAGTGTGGGCAGTCTTGTAGGACTGAACCCTTAACCGGCAGAATCTGACATTATCTCCAAGTAGTGTCAGAAATGAGTTAAATTTGTGGACTCCCGGTCAGTGTCCACAGGGAACTGAGTTAACTGCTTGGTGATGTGGAAAAAACACAAATCGGAATTGGTGTCAGAACTGGATCAAGAGACCGTCACCAGTGACGAATCACAATGGTATCACATGCCCCCTGATAGGAGGTAATGAGAAGGGCATTTGACCTCTGTGATCTTCTTCCCAAAATTCCATAACCCCAATCTAATCATGAGAAAAACATCAGACGAAACCAAATTGAAGGATATTCTACAAAATACTTGACCAGTACTCTTCAGAAGCGGCAAGGTGATGAAAAACAGGATGGACTGAGAAACTGTCCCAAGATCAAGCAACAGGACTGTGCTACTCTTAACATCAAGAGGAGGAATCCGATATTTTCCTCCCCCTGAAACGAGGCTGACCCTGTGATGGGATTTGACCAGTAGAATGCGGTAGAGGTAATATCTCAAGAAACCTTGCTACTTCTACTCTTGCTCTTTTGATGTCCTGGGGCTGTCACAGAAGGAAGTCTCCATGAATGTCAGCTACCACCTGGAGACACTGGCCACACCATCTGCGACGTTCCCTCTTCCTGCAGAGGCCCCAGACATGTGCTGACTGTGTCCTCATAAGTGAGCCCAGGCAAGGCCAGAGGAACTGACCAGCCTATGATATTATGAAAAACCATAAATCAATGTTACTTTAAGCCACTACATTTTAGAGTGGTTTGTTACCAAAAACAGAAAACTAATATGGAGTGGACCTGCTTAACTAGAAGATCCACTACTCAGAGCACTGCCCTCCACACACACTTAAGACCTCACCTCCCTCATTCTAGAACACTGAGGCTCATTCTGTGTTGATAGCAAATTTCATCGCAACAGCTACTGGATTCTCCAAGACCACTGAGACTCTCTCTAAGGCTAAGCTAGACAGGCAGGACTGGACAGGAGGGCCCTCAGCTTGAAACTGGGCTTGGATCCCACACTCTGGGCTTGGATCCTGTGGCCCATAACTTAGGGGTATCCTTCACTGAGAGCTGTCAGACATTTCTACCACTGCCAACAAGATCCAAACAATGGTATAGGGCAGACCTCCTGTGTGCCATGGCCCTTTTTGGTGTCTGATGAACACCCATCTACTATCTTACAGTTCTGGAGGTCAAAAGTCTAAAATGGGCTGGGAGGGCTGCTTCTCTTCTGGAGTTTCTAGGAGAATCCATTTCCTGGCCTTTCCAGCTTCTAGAGGCTACCTGCATTCCCTGGCTTGTGGGTCACATTACTCCAACCTCTGCTTCCTTCAATCACATCTCCTTCTCTGACTCTCCTGCCTCCCTCCTTCTTTCCCCTAAAAGGACATGTGGGCACATGTGGATAATCCAGAATAGTCTCCCCATCTCAAGGTCCTTAACTTAATCACATCAGAAAAATTCCTTTTGCCATGTTAGGTTCTAGAGTTCACAGGTTCTAGGGATAGGGTCATGGACATCTTGGGGCGGACAGCATTCTGCCTACCAGAAAAGAAAAACAGTGATATTGAAATAGAATTATCAAAATATTAAAACCCAAATTTTTTATCTAGTAGCATATGTGCTTTATTGATCCATTAAACAACAAGATCTAGTGAAAGGTCTAATAACTACCATGATTTCAAAGTAATGATGAGCATAAACAGTATTTTGAGATAACTGCAAAAACTGTAATGTGATATGAAAAGAGCTACATTTTGTCTTAGCGGCAATGTCACAGGTAATATTGATTCTACCTGCATTCATCATGGAAAGAAATGCTAAAATTTTAAGCAGAGGGCAGTTTAAAAAAAAAAGGTCCTTGTTTTCCCTTCAAAGTTCATGGATCCCCAAATTCTGTCTCTCTAAGGACCAAGGTTGAGAACTCCTGGCTGAAGGTATTTGGCCCAGAAATGTTTGCATTTTCATAAGGGCCACCAACTCCCTAAAAGTTGAGACACCAGTTCAGGGATTCTGGGCACTCTTGACTCCCTGGGGCTCTCCTCCCTCAAACCATAGCACACACCAGTGAGCAACAGGGGACTGCCAGGGTCGCTAACGTGACAGGCACTGGGCCAGGTACTTTAGACACAGCACCGCACTTACTTCTGCCTCAGCTCAGAGATGGGTACTAGTACCCCTATTTCCAAATGGGAAAACTGAGGCTCAGGGTGGTAAAATAATTTGCCCAAGGTCCCAGAGTTTGGTAAATGGTGCTTTGCTCCTTCTACCTGGCCATACTGACCGCAAGGGAGCCGGGGCCCCGTGGGAGGGAGAAGGCCCTACCTCCTTCTCATGTAATCTTCTGAGGGTGTTACTTTAATTCCCCTTTGTGAACAAGAGGCTGGCCAGAGGGCTGGGGACTGTCCCAACATCACAGAGTGGTAAAGAGTAGGGGGATCAGAAGCCAGGGGCTTTCAATGCTGATGAAAGAGGCATCCCCAGGCCCTTCCAGCCCCAGTGGAAGTAGTGAGGGTCCCAGCTTCACAAGGCTGAGCTCAGGTGGGGGTTCAGGACGGCTCTCAGAGGGTCGAGGCAAGCTGGGGCAGGCAGAGGCACATGAGGAGACAGAAGGGGCAGTGATGGGGACAGGCAGCAGAGGTGGGGGCAGCCCTGTGCAGCAGGAGGTAGAGAGAGGGCAAGGGGGCTGCCAGCTGAGGCCTTACCTTGTTCTTACAGTGGATCTTGGCCCCGGAGTTGACCAGGATCTGGAGGATCCGTAAGTGGCTGAACCAGGCAGACAGGAGAAGCGCATTCATCCCAAACTCGAGGAGGACATGGCGGGGGAAGGGAGGAGACTATAAGGGGGCATGGCTGTGCCACCTGGGCCCAAGTGTGCTTTGCACAATCGTTCAACCATAAGGGACCATGAGTGCCACCCAGGCCGGGGAGCTCTGGGCTTTAGGAATTTAGAGTCCAGGAAGCTGTTTTAAACAGAGGCTGATAAACTATTGCAAACTTTCCCCCACCCCCCGAGTTTTATTGACAAATAATTGACATACATCACAGTATAAGTTTAAGGCATACAGCATGATCGTTTGATTTACATATATTGTGAAATGATCACCACAGTAGGTTCAGCTAACAGCCATCTTCTCACATAGATACAAAGAAAGAAAGAAAAGAAAAAAGGGAAAAAGATTTTCTCCCTGTGATAACTCTGAGGATTTACTCTCCCAACAACTGCAAACTTTTGTGGGGATACCAAATAAACCTTAAAAATAAAAGAGCTGCCATCTCCTCTCACTACCAGTTCATAAAGATGGACCGTTTTACCACAAAAAATGTGAAAGGAGCTGATCTCAGAGTATACTCTTTCCAAATACAGCTTCAAGAAACATACACTGCGTTGTTCTAATTTTCTGATTTTCTGTGACTGGTGAAGACCTCATCCTGGACTGGCGTTTGAGAATCAACTGTTTGAATCTCCTGCGGAACATCCTCCAGGCAGATGGCTTAGGTCTGTGCACATGAAGGGACGGCATCTTGCCGCTGCACAAGACAACCACTGCACTGTCAAACACTTCTCACCGTGAAAAGCCCCTCCTCATGTGGAACTGAAATCTGCATCCCTGTGCTTTCCACCCTACTGGCCCTTTGGAGCAACTGAAAATACATCTAGGCCTTCTTCTGGTGGCAGCCCAGATCCTATTTGCAGGATGCTCTTCCTCAACATCTGCGAAGTGTTTCCAGGTCACCAGAGCCCCTGCACTGACCTCCACCTTCGTGGGGCTCTGCATCTGAGGTCAGGCTTCATCCCCACCTCTACTGAGTCTTTCCTTCTCTGTGAAGAGCACCCCCAGGCCTCCAAACTCACCTCCCAGGATGCACTGACAGCCAGCCACCCTCTTAGAAGTGGTTTTTCTCTGTCTTTCCTTGAGTGTGGTGGGATGCGGCAGGGTCTGAGCAGAACAGAGGCCTGGGAGATCATCACCACCTTCTGCCTACAGGCCGCACTGGCCTCCCTCAGCTTTGGGCAGCCCCAAAGTTTGTCTCTAGTTGGGCGTTCAAAGACCAGAACATATTTTCCCACCGAAACAGGGTCATGTGTGGCTCTGGGTCCCCTGGTGAGGCCAACGGCCTGTCATTCATGGAATGAGCCCACAGGGTGACCTGGTACTGATGGGCCACAGAATCTCCCCACAAGCATAAGAAGCAGGCTTGCAGTGGGAGAATGCTCCCAAGTCCAGCTGGGAGCAGAAATGCAGAGCCCACCTCAGGAAGGGCTAAGGGATCAGTGTCCCCTGATGTGTCCTCATCCCCAGCACACTCTAAGCTGCCAGAAGAACAGGGTTGGCCTAGTCCTGAATCAGCCTCAATTTCACAGTCTGGACCTCTGGGGGAAAGAGTGCCTCACCCCAGCACCTGCACAGAGCACCCTAGTCACAACCACTTCCCCACTTGGCTCCACAAAGAGCTTCTGGGTGGGGGGGGGTACCAGGAAAAGGGGTCTTAGTGGTTGGCAGCAGAATCCCTCTTAGGGACAGAACTGGGTTTGGGTAAAAGCTGTGACAAGTGGTTGGGATGAAAGGTGAAACCCAGAAAGAACTGACTCGGCATCATGTCAGGAATTTGGAGGCAGGGCGGGGACGGTGCAGACAAGGACAGCATTGAAAGTGGGGCAGGGGAAGAGGCCAAGCCCAAGACAAGGAAAGGACCAAGGGACTTTAAAGAACAGGAATGGCATAGAGAACAAACTTGTGGTTGCCAAGGGGGAGGGGGGAGGAGGGAGGGATGGGCTGGGAGTTTGGGGTTAGTAGATACAAACTATTACATATAGAATAGATGGACAAGGTCCTACTGTATAGCACAGGGAACTATATTTAGTGTCCTGGGATAAACCATAATGGAAAATAGTATAAAAAAGAATGTATGTATATGTATAACTGAGTCACTTTGCTGTACAGCAGAAATTAACACAACATTGTAAATCAACTATACTTCAATTTAAAAAATAAATTTAAAATAAAGAAAAAAAGAAAGCATATGGTAAAGGAAAGAAAATAATAAAGAACAGGAATGTCAAAGACAAGATTTTAGGATTTTTACATTGTTTTTGTGTGTAATGTAAATCCCCTCCATCTCTTATTTTGGAAAGCCTGCCCCACATCAAAGTGTGTGAATGGGGTCTCTATGGAAAGTGGGGAGAAGGACTGTGATCCATGTTAGGGGTGATGCCAAGGTAGAGACAAAGGACTATGTGCAAAATTTCAAGAGGACGGCAAAAACCGAGCAGAAGCTGGAAGAGCCAAGAGTGACCACAAGAATTTAAGCCCTTCCTTCTGAAACCTTGGGAAGGTGCTGGACCCACCATAGCACCTCAAATGGGGACTAGAGTTGGTCTCAGCTAGAACCAAAGAGGCCAGGAGACCCAGCACTGGCTCAGAGCTCAGCCACTGGTAGAATATCAGTAACTGTGGGCTGGCTGGATGACGAAGGTCAGAGTCCAAGGGGAGAAGCCCACAGGAGCTTGGGAATGAAAAGGGTCAAGGCTCAAGGCTGGGGGAGGAGAGTCATGGGAGACAGAGCCTCTTGCCAGTGGGAACCCCAAGATACCTCACTGTCCTAGTTCCAGGAACTATCTAGGACAGAGCCCTGTGGCTTTTCACTAGAGACCTTCCCCCCAACAACAGGATTTCCCTTCTCCAGTGTCTCCTCTACCCTCCTGCTATTAAAGTAGGCACGCCTACCAGCCTTCTTATTTTTCAAAATGTATTTATTGCTGTTTGCAAAGGAAAGAGAGAAAATTTGTAAGCACCCTCTCTTACTATTCTCCCTCATATCTTCTTTTCTCACTCAGTCCCTCAAGGAAGAAATAACAGAGCATGGTGGTGATAGTAAGGGTCTTTTATTTTTTAAATTAATTTATTTATTTATTTATTTTTGGCTGCGTTGGGTCTTCCTTGCTGCACGTGGGCTTTCTCTGGTTGCGGCGAGCGGGGGCTACTCTTCATTGCAGAGCGCGGGCTTCTCATTGCAGTGGCTTCTCTTGTTGTGGAGCACGGGCTCCAGGCATACGGGCTTCAGTAGTTGTGGCACATAGGCTCAGTAGTTGTGGCTCACGGGCTATAGAGCGCAGGCTCAGTAGTTGTGGCGCATGGGCTTAGTTGCTCCGCGGCATGCGGGATCTTCCCGGACCAGGGCTCGAACCTGTGTCCCCTGCATTGGCAGGTGGACTCTTAACCACTATGCCGCCAGGGAAGTCCCAACAGTGAGAGTCTTTGTGGGCAAAAGGCTGATGCAAGAAGTTCCAGTGGTTTATTGGGACACTCAGACTAAGGAAACCAGACACTCTCCTTCCAGGGTCATCTCTAAATGAGGCCTAAGCAGGAGCAGGGAGGAGATGGGGGAGGGAGTGGGGAGGCAGGTGTTGCTGCCCCACCCCCAGCCCTGACTTGTAATCAAGCCCCCTTCATGGTGGGGCCTCAGAGCAAAGAGAAGTCAGGACAAAGAAAAGTATTTCCATGGAAGCTAAGTTTCTGCAGAGAAGTTTATAATTTTTTAAAAATGTATCCCTGTCAAATGCCGTTGTCAGATTCAGCTCTTTATCCAAACCCGTAGAGATAAATTTGTAGACCTTGTTATTATTCTGTTCTCTCTCTTAGCAGTGTACTCCCTGCCAATTTGTTAAGTAAGACTGTTAGTCTTTATCCAGGTTGTGGGTTAGTGTTTGCCAGGGCAGAGCCCTGTGGCATATCATGAGAGACCTCCCTCCCGATGACTTTACTAATGAGGCCTTTGTCAACCCACCCGATTACCTGTTCTACAGCCCATATCTCTCCTGTTCACATGACATTACAAGGGACTGAAAAGGTTGAGAACTGAAAGGCCCTTGAAAATGAAGAGATCTTTATGACTGTGCAAAGGGAAAGTGGGATTGGTACACTGTCATTAGCCCCTGAAGACTCTGACCCCCTACCCAGCCTGCACCTGTTCGTCTGTGTATCAGTGACAACCTCAGCAATGACAGCTGGCTCATAGACCCAGAATGAGTTCTGATGCCCCTGCCCCACCCTAAGACAGACAGGAAGACGGACATGCACACACAGACATGCCTGCGTGAGGGGACCCGTACCGCATCCTCATCATCCACAGCAGCCTCGTGTTCCAAGAGCAGTCGCACAGCCTGCTCGTGCCCTGCGCCCGCAGACCGATGTGGGGCCACCCTGCCCACCTGCCAGGAGGGAGAGGAAACCTGTGAGACACCAGCTGGCTGCCCGGCCCACCTCGCACAGCCTCCCTACCTCCCAGCCAGGACAGCTGGTCTGTGGGGTGGAAGGACCTTTGCTGGCTCTGGTGACCAGTCGGCTGGGGCCACAGCCCCACTCTGACCCCCTCCTCTTCCACTCTGCAGCTGCTGAAATGAACGTAGTAAAACACCATGTCTAGATCCGTCTGTCCCCCACCTAAAACTCTTCCCAGCTTCCCACTGCTCTTGGATCAAACTTCTAAACCTTGGGCCTATGAGGCCCTGCATGGCCCGGCACTGCTTCTCAGAAATGCCAGACAACATCCTGTCTCTAAGTCTGTTCCTGTTGCTCCCTCTGCTGGGCAGCCACCTGTGTCTGAGGATTATTTTCCAAGTCCCTGAGGAATCCTGAGTGCCTGGGTTCTGTTCCCTCCTTCCTTCAGAACAGGGCTGAAGGGTTCTGACCTACCCCCCACCCCCAAACTCACTGTCAGACCACCCTGGCAGTTCACCCTGGTCTCTGGCCCTCAGCACATCTGAGCAGGCCTGGGGGAAGCCAGCCTCCAACCCATGAACCCACTTCCCTCCACAGTTTTCAGCATGTGATGGGGCAACAAAAGAAAACACTAATTTTCTGTGTGGTCTCTCTGGGGACGAGCTGTCCCTTCCTTTCCCATGCTGTCCCCTCTGCATGGAAACACTGCCCTTTTTCACTGGCTCCCACAAAAATGCCACTTCCTTGGGAGGACTTCTGGCCGAGAGGGCCCCTCTGACGCCCACATGCTCTCAAATTGTGACAGTGGGAATGAACTATTTGTGAGATACTCTATTTAATGTCTGTTTTCCCCCACCAGACTATCAGCTCCAAGAGGGCTGGGACCATGTCTGCCATGGATTCTGCTGTCCCCATCACCTAGCACAGTGCCAGCACAGAGTAAGCCCTTAATACTTATTGAACAAATGAATCATTCAATGAGTAAATGAATGAATGAATCTGGCATTAGCATCCTATCATCCATAAGATGCAAGTCCAACTTGCAAGTCTATGTTTCCTTGCAAGTGCTTGTCCAGGAGATGAGACCAAGGCTCCAGTCACCAATAATGTGCCGTGTGACCTCAGGTGACTTGCTGCCCTCCTCTGCGCCTGCCTCCATCTATAAATAGGACTAATCCTCCCTGCTCTCCTCCCCTCTCCAGGGGTGAATGAGAACCACCAGGAAACAGGTAGATGAGTGCTCTGAAAACCAAAATACACCAGACACACCCTAGAATTCCTGCTACTATTACTGAGCCCTAGGCAGGCTGTGAAGACCCAAGTTGTACCCATCACATCAAACCAGACAGAGGATAACTGCTGCAGTCAGGAATCCTGCATCCAACCCTTTCAGCCTCCACTGACCTCTCACCCAGACCCTGGCATCTCCTCTAAGATGCTCCTGACAGCTAGAAGCCCCAACACATGGAGAGGCTACCCCACGTGGTACCCAGGCCCGTCCCCAGTGTCCCCAACCAGAAGAATGGCTTTTCCCTCTGCCCCCTTCTCCAGCAGGGCTGTGAACCACCCCACCTGCACCCTTCCCTGAGGCCTGGTCTGCCTCCCCACCAGGCCAAGGGCAGGCCTGGGCCCACAACAGTTTTACACACTCAGTGGGCACAGAGGGCCCTCAGAGAACTGAACTGCCTAGGAGACATTCAGGCCAGGGAGGGGCTGTTCCCCGATCCTCCTTACACAGTGTCGGGGGTCCTCCGCCCTCATCCTGTACCCCTTTTTGTCCACACAGTGCTTCCTCTGGAGAGGCAGCTCCATGAGGCTGCCCGCCGGAACCACGTTGGGAGGATGCCTCAGAGACCTGGCGGTCCAGTGGTTAAGACTTCGCCTTCCAGTGCAGGGGGTGCAGGTTGGATCCCTGGTCGGGGAGTTAAGATCTCACATGCCTTGTGGCCAACAAACCAAAGCATAAAACAGAAGCCATATTGTAACAAATTCAATAAAGACTTTAAAACAGAACACTGTAAAAAAAAAAAAATTGCAACTGACACATCAGCCTCCCTTGGTCCAGAACCCCTGGACTTCTGACCAGAGGCACCAGGCCACCTTTGTCTCTCCAGGTGCCTGTCCCTATCTGCCAGCCTCCAACTCCTGACCTTTGACTCCCTGCCCTATTGACTCTAAATCTGTTTCTTGGAGGAGCCTTCTGGATGGGTCACAAGGATTAAGAGTTAAGAGTGCTGGAATCCTGACCCTGACTTTTGGGCCTCAGAGCTTTTGAGACAAAGTGGACAAGGAGGCCAGGGCCTGAGCCTCCCCCAAGTTAACACGTGCCAATGTGCCTGCCCCAGGCTCCGTGAACTGTCCCTCCTGTGTGGAGGTGACACTATAGCATTATTCCCAGCCGGAGCCCCTTTACACATGTGATTTCTGGCCCTGATGTGTACTCTCCTCTGGATCGGCTCCTTCATCCTCCCAACGTGGCTTCGGCGGGCAGCCTCATGAGCTGCCTCTCCAGAGGAAGCACTGTGGGGACAAAAAGGGGTGCAGGTTGAGGGCGGAGGGCCCCCGACACTGTGTAAGGAGGATCAGGGAACAGCCCCTCCCTGACCTGAATGTCTCCTAGGCAGGGGGTCTTCCAGCTCAGAATGGTGGGTGGATGTTTCTCCTCTTTCTTAATGTTGGAGACTTCCCCAGACAGGCTACTTCTCCTTCCAACGCACCTCATGTCCACGAGACCAGGACTCAGCAGAACCCTAAAGCTGGGAGACCGTGGGCAAGACCATCCACAGGAGCCAGGTGTGTGCCCCTCCCCTCTCAGAGGTGCCCCGTCATCCAGTTTTCCTGACTGTTATTGCTGTTCTTGAGGAAGGGAATGCAATTCATTCTCACTGGAGTTGATAACCACCTTTCCCATGGCTCCATCAGTGAAGAAGGCAGCCAGGATTTACTGGGCCACCCACTGCGTCAGGCCCGGGAGAGGCCACAGGCGCGTGTTCACCCGGCTTCTTGGTCCTCGTCTCTCCACCTCTTCTCTCCTCATCCCCAAATCCTAACCAGCTTTCGCCTCCTGGTTGTGGGGCCCTGTCTGATTGCCTCCTCTGTGGTCTCTGCACTCCTCTCATCCTTGTCGCTGCACCTTCATCTCAGTCTCAGACTAGAAGGAACGTCCAAGCCCCGCTTCCAGTCCCTTGCTATGCCCAGCGGTGGGCTCAGAGGGTTGGTGGCCAGGCCAGGGGGACTCAGGCCTGACGACGTGGTCCAGGGCTCATCTCACCAGAACCCCATGCTGCCGTCATCCTGACTGCTCTTGGCTTATAAAGATGTCCGGTCTCTTTGGCTGGACCCCAAGCTCCTTGGGGGCTCTGGCCACACCTGACACTTGCCAACCCACCCACACTTCACAGTGGGCCCAAAGCTGAGCACATGGAGGAATCCACAAAACTCTGCTTCCATGAGTGACACTGAAAATCGCCAAGCTGACAGATGTCTGTCCCCCCTTCAGAAAGGCTTAGATACACAAGCACAAGGGACAAATATTGGGCTGGCCAAAAAGTTCGTTTGGGATTCCCGTAACATCTTACAAAAAAACCCGAATGAACTTTTTGGGCAACCCAATATCGGCTGGCTCTTTGCACAATCAGTACAGGGCATGTAATTTGAGGTTTTATTGCTGCTGAGCCTACATCCTGCACATTTGGTCCACTGCAAATGCCCAGACCCAGCCCCTCTGTGTATCCAGGGACAGGTCGCCAGTGTCTTGGCAGGGAAGGCTAGGATGCATTAAAGTGACAGAGAAGCCTGCCATCAATTTGTTTTTTCCAGATAAATTCTACGTGGCTTTCCAGATACAGGAGAGGGTGTGGGGCTTTCTGAGGCCTCACAGATGCAACCTATGGACCTCAGAGCTGCTGCCCTGTGGCTGAACCATTTCCTGGCTGTGTGACTTAGGTTACTTAATTTTTCTGTGCCTCAGTTTCCTCATCTGCAAAATGGGGACATGAGCTTCCCTGCAGGGTTATTGTAATGATTCAATATAAGTATGTGAAAAGCTCCTAGCATGGTATCTGGCAAATAGTACCATCGTCATCATCACTATTATTCCTCCAAAACAAAGGGTCAGAGAGTAAATTCTGGCGGCCAAAGACCTGGGGGTGGTGGGGCTTCCTTCGTTCAGGGCTCTCTGAGCCAGTGAAGCCCCAACCAAGGAAACACCCTCCCTACCCACCTCCCTGCACTGCTTTTCTTCACACCACCCCTCACCACTGGCCTATGCTATATTTACATATTTATTAGCTTTATTGTCTGCTTCCCCCATTATAATATAAGCCCATGAAGGGAGAGATTTTTGTCTGACTTGTTAACTACTATATCCCTAAATTCAGGCCCTGGCATATATTTGCTGAATGAATAAGTGACACACAAATCATTAAGTCTCTTCAGGGCTTTTGAACTATATAAGATGTTGCTCCAATTGAGACTCATTTGTTCCCTGGAAAACCAAACCACAAGCTCAGGTAAATGGCAGGAAAGAGGTGTATGCAGACAGGGGGAGCTTCATGTCAATACTTCAGGGGAGAGGGGAAAACATCTCCTTCCAAGTGTGGTCCCCATTGATGGCGCCACCCTTCCTCACCCCCAAAAGGGTCTGCCTTTCCTATAGGGGAGGAGAGGGTCCTGCTGGAAGAATCCCTCTCAGATCTCAAACATCTCCGGGAAGCAACTGTGTCCTGCGCATTCCTTTCCTTAAACTCTTGGACGAAAACCACCATGAACCAGGTTCAGCAAAAGATCTGGCAGTTCAGGCGTAAGCTTAGGGAAGCTGGGGTTTAGTACCCACACTGCCACTTTCTAACAGCAGGAAACATCCCCCTTGGGGGCCTCAGTTCCACTGTAGAATCAGGGGAGGGTGAAAAAGTGATCTGTAGAGATCCCTACCAGCTCTGACTCCCTTTCTCTTGGTGGAAGCCTGGGATAGTGGCCTGGTTTGTGTTGGCAAACAGCCAAGAGCCTGAAGGAGAGCATGGAGACCCTGGAGAGCACCAGTGAAATCAACTTCAGTCTCATCTCTTCCATGCATCCTCTTTCTGGCCACAACAGACAGACACCGCACTCTGGCCTCTGAGCCTTTGCCTATGCTGGATCCTCTGCGCAGAATTCCCTCCCGCGCACCCCAGTGATCCATTGCTGCACATTCTTCAAGGGCCTGCTCAAGTGATGTCTGCCCCAAGCAGAACCCTGTACCTGCTTGAAAGGCTTAGCACCTGATGGAACCCCCACTCCTATCTGCATCCCAGCGAGGAAAATGGCACAGTCCTTCTCTCCCTTTACCAGGCAGTGCAGCCAAAGGTCCCCCAAGCTGGCTGATGTCCACAGGGATGCCACTGACTGGCCCAGAGGCCCTAGCAGCCAGGCACACTCCTGGAGGGGGCTCTGAGGTGCCCTCATCCCCCCTGCAGCACACCATACCTCCTCCACTCCCCATCCAGCCCTGACATTCTAAGGGAGCTGGGACCCTCAGCATTTCTACCACTTTAAGGCTGTGTGACCTTGGGCAACTTGTTTAACCACTTTGTGCCTCAGCTTTCTCTTCCGCAAAATGGAGATAACAGTAGGTCCTACCCAGAAGGCTGCCGTGGAGATCAAATAAAGTGCCAGCTCCGGCTCAGTCTGGCACACAAAGTAAGTACCCAATATAGGATCGTATTACCATCGTCTTTCAAGCTAATGTCTCCTCTATCCAAGCTCCCCGCTCCAGGGTGGGGAGCACCCCCAGTCTCAGGTGAGCAGCCAATGTCCCCTCGGCCAGGTGCGAGTTCCTCTCGGGGCCACAAAGAAGCCCAAGACGCAGGTGGCCACGCGGACCACGCAGATCGCAGGCTCGGTCGCCCCCGCTGGGTTGCGGCGCATTCTCTCAGCCTCTACCCGCCCCTGTCCCGGCCCCCACCCCGCGGACTCAAGGCCCTGGGTCTCCCACGCCAGCTCCTCCTCCATGCCGCCGCTCCGGAGCTCCTCTGCGTTCTGCCTGGTCTCAAGCGGCACGTCCGCCCGACTGGGCCCAGGAGCTGAGGGAGGAGGAGCTGAGCTGGGGGTGACGACGAGGCTCCCGGGAGCGTCGGAGTGCAGGCGGCAGCCACTCCTCCAGAGCCCTCGCCCCTCCTCAGCTCTTGGGTATGATGCAGGCGCAGTTGCTCCGACCTCCCGACCGCCCCCCATCCCGGGCCAGATTGCGGGTCTCTCTACAGGCTCCCTCGACCAGCCCACGGCCCAGCGGTTCGGAGCCACTTGGGGCTCCGCAGGTCCCCCTGGGAACATCTCCTCTGCGAGCTGTCCCAGCCTCCCGGTCCCGGATGCACGACCTCCCGCAGGCCCCTGGCTCGCGACTCGGGAGCCTGGTCTGGCGCCCCCAGGCTCTGAAAGTCAGACCCCTAGCACTTGGGTGGGCATTTAAGGAACAGTAACCTCCGCAAGCCTGCAGGCATATGAAGAGATGGTCAGATTTGTTCATGATCAGAAAAATACAAATTAAAATGACAGTGAGATACCACTTACACCGATTAGACTGGCAAAAATTAGAAAAACTGGATAATGCCAAATGGTGGTGGGGAATGAGGGGTGTCATGGCCAGGTGCACTGCTGGTGGGGGTAGCCTGGGGCAGCCATTCCGGCAAAGAGTCTTGGCAGTAATGAGGGAAACTAAACACAGCGAACTCTGACCCTAAAAGCCATTTCCTTCTCTTACAGGCTCATCAGGGGACATGTAAGAGGATTTTGTTGCTGGGTTGTTGTTTTGTGGTTACTGGGAGCTGGAAGCAACCTAAGTGTCCACACTGGGGGAGTAGATGGATAGGTAAAATGTGGTACTACTATGCAACTACAGATGCAAGGACCACATGTATTTACAGCAACATGGATTGAAACACCAAGTGCTGAGCAGAAAGAGTAAAACCACCAAATGAGACCTAAAACACAATACCAATAAAAATACTTGCACACAAAACAACACACATTTGCAAAGGTACATACAGCACAAACAAAACGATACACATTAAACATATCAGAATGTGTTGTACTTCAGACCCTGGGGGATGTCTATGTCTTCTCTTCTTTGCCTTTTAGGCATTTACAGCCTCTTTAGATTTGGGGATAGTGGGGTCCCACGCATCTCTATCCCAAGGCAAGAAGTCATTACTATTTCTTGTGGGATCAGAGGAGGACAAATATCTTTCAGTCATTAGTGTAGATCAAAAAGGCTTCCTGGAGGAGGAAGTACTTGGAATGGCCTTTGAAAAATAACATAATGATAATAGCTAACAGTTAATGAGCCCCACGGTAAGACTTTGTGTGGATTATCTCATTTTGTCCCCCAAACCACCCTATGAAATGGACATTATTACCACCAGATTATGGGGGAGGAACTGAAGCACAGAGAGGGTAAATAACTCTTCCTACCCCCCACAGTAAGTGGTGAAGCCAGGGTTCTAACCCAGCTGGTCTGATTTAAGAGCCATGGCATGAACATCTGGTAGGTGGATAGGACATTGATGGAGCCAAACCTGCAGACAGCTGGTGGTTGATCACTCTCCAAGCCCTGGCCTCCCTGATGGATGCAGAGGTGCCAGGGAGCAGTTGGCTGGCACAGCTGCCCAGCTGCCATTCTTGATGTCCATGGTCTTGAACCAGCAGAATGAAGTGACTGCTGCTTTATCATTTTCCTCCTGCAGCCACTGCTGCCTGGAGATAGTCTGTGTCTCCACACTTTCCCTGGGGCACCTGGAGGTGAGACCCAAGTGACCATGAGTCAGCATTAGAGAAACCCTTGGGAAGTGGGTGACAGACAGAAGCCTGGCTGTCCCCACCAGACCAGCCACCCTGGCCCCACCAGACCAGCCACCCTGGCCCAGGCTAGGCCACACCCATCCAGTGCTTCCAGGTAAACCCAGAAGTTTCTATGGGCTTCCTCTAGGAGGCCTCCCCAGCCTTCAATGATCCCACATTCTGGCCAGGGATTTTTAAATTCATTATCCCACTTAATCCTCACAGCAATTCTGCAAAACAGACATTGTCACTCCTATTTAATGGATGAGGAAACTGAGGCTCAGAAGGGTCCAATAACTTTTCGAGGTCACAGCAACAAATAGTGGTAGAGGCTGGATTCAAACTCACTGCACCACACTGCCATTTCGGTCTGGACCAAACTGGCCCATTATCCAACCCCTTTTCATCCTTCAAGTTCAACTCCACAGCACGCACTCCTAGCCTCCAGCCTCCCAGGAAGGCTCCCTTGTAGATGCCATAACTAGCTAGTGGTCTAGGTCAGTCCCTTCCCCTCTGTGGGCCTCAGCCTCCTCATCTGTAAAACCACTGGGTTGGAGGTGGAGCCTGTGAGCCATCCAGCACTGATGGTCCATGGTTGGACAAGGCACAGTGATCTTTCCTAAGATCACTCAAGTGGGTTAAGGGCCTCTAGCACTGGTGACAGGTTTCTCCACAAGATGGCCCTCCTGGTTTTCTTTGCTTTTACCTCGTATCTTAAGAAATTAGAGAGGGTTTCTTTGTTTTACAAAATAGAACTGTGACTTGTGTTTAACAATCTACCTAGTTGATTTCATGCTCCTTTGTTATTTGGGTGACATTCTGTTAGAAAGACAGAATCCCAGGCCCCACCCCAGACTGACTGAATCAGAACCTGCATTTCCACAAGACCTCTGGTGATTCCTGTGTACATCAAAATACGAGAAGCACTGCTCTAAGCTGTCAACGCTACTTCATTCCAATCCATCTTTTTCGGGCTTTTTTGCCTATTTTCCCAAGCAGGTCTAATTAATCTCTTTGAGCTGTCGTCATTTCTTGAGCAACAGCTGTGTACCAGCCACTGTATCAGTTCTTTATCAGCATTATTTCCTGTACTCTTCCCAACCTCCCTATGATGCCTTTTCTTCACAATTTGTAATTTTGGAACACACAAATAACACTGGGTCCACCTATTCCCACTCAGAGCCCAGTGCCCTTTCATTTCATACTCAAAAGAATCACTAGCATGGTTCCAAAGCCTTGAAAAATAATGCAGGGGACTTTCCTGTTGATCCAGTGGGTAAGACTCCGTGTTCCCAATGCAGGGGTCTCGGGTTCGATCCCTGGCCAGAGAACTAGATCCCACATGCATGCTGTAACTAAGAATCCACATGCCGCAACTAAAGATCCCACATGCCACAACGAAGATCTCGTGTGCCACAACTAAGACCTGGCACAGCCAAAATAAATAAATAAATAAATAAATAAATAAATATTTTTTAAAGAGAGAAAGAGAAAAAGAATGTAAGTGATATTGTCTTTGTCAACAGTTTATTTAACATAGGCTCACTGCAGAAATTATAATAATTTCACAAGCTATTAGCATACAGGATAATGTCTCTTAAAAAGCCAATAAAGAGGGAGCCATTTTCAAGAACACAGCATTGAGAGAGAAGTGCATTGTTGAGACCATCTGGATGGTCAGGCCTCTATATAAATTCTTAAGAATCTCGTGGGCGAGTGCAGAGATCTACCAGTTCTGCAGGCACCAAGAGAAGCCTGAGGATGTCAGCTCTGAGCCCCAGCAAGAAATAACAGACTCCACCTTGGATTAGTTCACCCACTCCTGCTTCATTAAAGAGGATTTTGAAAAGAAAACCCCAATCAAGTCCCCTTTCCAGCCCCACTTTGTTCCAGAATTGAAGAGAAACAGTTTCCTGTTCCAGCCATGTGGCTAAAAGGGTCTTGGTGCTCTGGCCAGGTGTCAGGCCTGTGCCTCTGAGGTGGGAGAGCTGACTTCAGGACATTGGTCCACCAGAGACCTCCCAGCTCCACGTAATATTAAACAGCAAAAGCTCTCCCAGAGATCTCCATTAAACGCTAAGACCCAGCTCCACTCAACGACCAGCAAGCTACAGTGCTGGACACCCTATGCCAAACAACTAGCAAGACAGGAACACAACCCCACCCATCAGCAGAGAGGCTGCCTAAAATCATAATAAGGTCACAGACACCCCAAAACACACCACTGGACATGGTCCTGCCCACCAGAAAGACAAGATCCAGCCTCATCCTCCAGAACACAGGCACCAGTCCCCTCCACCAGGAAGGCTACACAACCCACTGAACCAACCTTAGACACGTGGGGGCAGACACCAAAAACAACAGGAACTACGAACTTGCAGCCTGCGAAAAGGAGACCCCAAACACAGTAAGTTAAGCAAAATGAGAAGACAGAGAAACACACAGCAGATGAAGGAGTAAGATAAAAACTCACCAGACCAAACAAATGAAGAGGAAATAGGCAGTCTACCTGAAAAAGAATTCAGAGTAATGGTAGTAAAGATGATCCAAAATCTTGGAAATAGAATGGAGAAAATACAAGAAACGTTTAACAAGGACCTAGAAGAATTAAACAGCAAACATTGATGAACAACACAATACATGAAATTAAAAATTCTACAAGGAATCAATAGCAGAATAACTGAGGCAGAAGAACGGATTAAGTGACCTGGAAGATAAAACAGTGGAAATAACTACTGCAGAGCAGAATAAAGAAAAAAGAATGAAAAGAATTGAGGACCGTTTCAGAGAACTCTGGGACAACATTAAACACACCAACATTCGAACTACACAGGTCCCAGAAGAAGAAGAGAGAAAGAAAGGGACTGAGAAAATATTTGAAGAGATTATAGTTGAGAATTTCCCCACTATGGGAAAGGAAATAGTCAATCAAGTCCAGGAAGTGCAGAGAGTCCCATACAGGATAAATCCAAGGAGAAACATGCCAAGACACATATTAATCTAACTATCAAAAATTAAATACAAAGAAAAAATATTAAAAGCAGCAAGGGAAAAACAACAAATAACATACAAGGGAAGCCCCATAAGGTTAACAGCTGATCTTTCAGCAGAAACTCTGCAAGCCAGAAGGGACTGGCAGGACATATTTAAAGTGATGAAAGGGAAAAACCTACAACTAAGATTACTCTACCCAGCAAGGGTCTCATTCAGATTCGATGGAGAAATTAAAACCTTTACAGAGAAGCAAAAGCTAGGAGAATTCAGCACCACCAAACCAGCTTTACAACAAATGCTAAAGAAACTTCTCTAGGCAGGAAACACAAGAGAAGGAAAAGACCTACAATAACAAACCCAAAACAATTAAGAAAATGGTAATAGGAACATACGTATCAATAACTACCTTAAATGTAAATGGATTAAATGCTCCAACCAAAAGACACAGACTGGCTGAATGGATACAAAAACAAGACCCATATATATGCTGTCTACAAGAGACCCACTTCAGACCTAGGGACACACACAGACTGAAAATGAGGGGATGGAAAAAGATATTCCATGCAAATGGAAATCAAAAGAAAGCTGGAGTAGTAATTCTCATATCAGACAAAATAGACTTTAAAATAAAGACTATTACAAGAGACAAAGAAGGACACTACATAATGATCAAGGGATCGATCCAAGAAGAAGATATAACAATTGTAAATATTTATGCACCCAACATAGGAGCACCGCAATACATAAGGCAAATGTTAACAGCCATAAAAGGGGAAATTGATAGTAACATAATCATAGTAGGGGACTTGAACACTCCACTTTCACCAATGGACAGATCATCCAAAATGAAAATAAATAAGGAAACACAAGCTTTAAATGATACTTTAAACAAGATGGACTTAATTGATATTTATAGGACATTCCATCCAAAAACAATAGAATACACATTTTTCTCAAGTGCTCATGGAACATTCTCCAGGATAGATCATATCTTGGGTCATAAATCAAGCCTCGGTAAATTTAAGAAAACTGAAATCATATCCAGTATCTTTTCTGACCACAACGCTATGAGATTGGATATCAATTACAGGAAAAAATCTGTAAAAATACAAATACATGGAGGCTAAACAATACACTACTTAATAACCAAGAGATCACTGAAGAAATCAAAGAGGAAATCAAAAAATACCTAGAAACAAATGACAATGAAAACACGACGACCCAAAACCTATGGGATGCAACAAAAGCAGTTCTAAGAGGGAAGTTTATAGCAATACAATCCTACCTCAAGAAACAAGAAACATCTCAAATAAAAATCCTAACCTTATACCTAAAGCAATTAGAGAAAGAAGAACAAAAAAAAACAAAAGTTAGTGGATGGAAAGAAATCATAAAGATCAGATCAGAAATAAATGAAAAAGAAATGAAGGAAACAATAGCAAAGATCAATAAAACTAAAAGCTGGTTCTTTGAGAAGATAAACAAAATTGATAAGCCATCAGCCAGACTCATCAAGAAAAAAAGGGACAAGACTCAAATCAATAGAATTAGAAATGAAAAAGGAGAAGTAAAAACTGACACTGCAGAAATACAAAGGATCATGAGAGATTACTACAAGCAACTATATGCCAATAAAATGGACAACATGAAAGAAATGGACACATTCTTAGAAAAACACAACCTTCCGAGACTAACCAGGAAGAACTAGAAAATATAAACAGACCAATCACAAGCACTGAAATTGAGACTGTGATTAAAAATCTTCCAACAAAAGCCCAGGACCAGATGGCTTCACAGGCGAATTCTATCAAACATTTAGAGAAGAGCTAACACCTATCCTTCTCAAACTCTTCCAAAATATAGCAGAGGGAGGAACACTCCCAAACTCATTCTACGAGGCCACCATCACCCTGATACCAAAACCAGACAAAGATGTCACAAAGAAAGAAAACTACATACCAATATCACTGATGAACATAGATGCAAAAATCCTCAACAAAATACTAGCAAACAGAATCCAACAGCACATTAAAAGGATCATACACTATGATCAAGTGGGGTTTATCCCAGGGATGCAAGAATTCTTCAATATACACAAATCAATCAATGTGATACACCATATTAACAAATTGAAGGATAAAAACCATATGATCATCTCAATAGATGCAGAAAAAGCTTTCAACAAAATTCAACACCCATTTATGATAAAAACCCTCCAGAAAGTAGGCATAGAGGGAACTTACCTCAACATAATAAACACCATACATGACAAACCCACAGCCAACATCGTTCTCAATGGTGAAAAACTGAAACCATTTCCTCTAAGGTTAGGAACAAGACAAGGTTGCCCACTCTCACCACTTTTCTTCAATATAGTTTTGAAAGTTTTAGCCACAGCAATCAGAGAAGAAAAAGAAATAAAAGGAATCCAAATCAGAAAAGAAGAAGTAAAGCTGTCACTGTTTGCAGATGACATGATACTATACATAGAGAATCCTAAAGATGCTACCAGAAAACTACTAGAGCTAATCAATGAATTTGGTAAAGTAGCAGGATACAAAATTAATGCACAGAAATCTCTTGCATTCCTATACACTAATGATGAAAAATCTGAAAGAGAAATTAAGGAAACACTCCTATTTACCATTGCAACAAAAAGAATAAAATACCTAGGAATAAACCTTCCTAAGGAGACAAAAGACCTGTATGCAGAAAACTATAAGACACCGATGAAAGAAATTAAAGATGATACAAACACATGGAGAGATATACCATGTTCTTGGATTGGAAGAATCAACATTGTGAAAATGACTACACTACCCAAAGCAATCTACAAATTGCTAATCCCTAAATTGATAGGGATTCAGTGCAATCCCTATCAAATTACCAATGGCATTTTCTACAGAAGTAGAACAAAAAATCTTAAGATTTGTATGGAGACACAAAAGACCCTGAAAAGCCAAAGCAATCCTGAGAAAGAAAAACAGAGCTGGAGGAATCAGGCTCCCTGACTTCAGATTATACTACAAAGCTATAGTAATCCAGACAGTATGGTACTGGCACAAAAACAGAAATATAGATCAATGGAACAGGATAGAAAGCCCAGAGATAAACCCACACACATATGGTCACCTTATCTTTGATAAAGGAGGCAAGAGTATACAATGGAGAAAAGACAGCCTCTTCAATAAGTGGTGCAGGAAACTGGACAGCTACCTGTTAAAGAATGAAATTAGAACACTCCCTAACACCATACACAAATATAAACTCAAAATGGATTAAAGACCTGAATGTAAGGCCGGACACTACAAAACTTTTAGAGGAAAACATAGGCAGAACACTCTATGACATAAATCACAGCAAGATCCTTTTTGACCCACCTCCTAGAGACATGGAAATAAAAACAAAAATAAACAAATGGGACCTAGTGAAACTTAAAACTTTTGCACAGCAAAGGAAACCATAAACAAGGCGAAAAGACAACGCTCAGAATGGGAGAAAATACTAGCAAATGAAGCAACTGACAAAGGATTAATCTCCAAAATTTACAAGCAGCTCATGCAGCTCAATATCAAAAAAATAAACAACCCAATCCAAAAATGGGCAGAAGAACTAAATAGACATTTCTCCAAAGAAGATATACAACAGATAGCCAACACACATATGAAAGAATGCTCAACTTCACTAATCATTAGAGAAATGCAAATCAAAACTACAATGAGGTACCATCTCACACCTATCAGAATGGCCATCATCAAAAAATCTACAAACAATAAATGCTGGAGAGGGTGTGGGGAAAAGGGAACCCTCTTGCACTGTTGGTGGGAAGGTAAATTGATACAGTCACTATGGAGAACAGTATGGAGGTTCCTTAAACAACTAAAAATAGAACTACCATACGACCCAGCAATCCCACTACTGGGCATATACCCTGAGAAAACCATAATTCAAAAAGAGTCACGTACCACAGTGTTCACTGCAGCTCTGTTTACAATAGCCAGGACATGGAAGCAACCTAAGTGTCCACTGATAGATGAATGGATAAAGAAGATGTGGCACATATATACAACGGAATATTACTCAGCCATAAAAAGAAATGAAATTGAGTTGTTTGTAGTGAGGTGGATAGACCTAGAGTCTGTCATACAGAGTGAAGTAAGTCCAGAAGAGAAAAACAAATACCGTACGCTAACACATATATATGGAATCTAAAAAAAAAAAAAAAAAGGTTCTGAAGAACCGAGGGGCAGGACAGGAATAAAGACGCAGACCTACTAGAGAATGGACTTGAGGACACAGGGAGGGGGAAGGGTAAGCTGGGACAAAGTGAAAGAGTAGCATGGACTTATAAATACTACCAAATGTAAAATAGATAGCTAATGGGAAGCAGCTGCATAGCACAGGGAGATCAGCTCAGTGCTTTGTGACCACCTAGAGGGGTGGGATAAGGAGGGTGGGAGGGAGACACAAGAGGGAGGAGATATGGGGATATATGTATATGTATAGCTGATTCACTTTGTTATAAAGCAGAAAGTAACACACCATTGTAAAGCAATTATATTCCAATAAAGATGTTTTTTTAAAGAAAAGCCAATAAAGAAATAATAGGGCTTCCCTGGTGGCACTGTGGTTGAGAGTCCGCCTGCCGATGCAGGGGACACGGGTTTGTGCCCCGGTCCGGGAGGATCCCACATGCCGTGGAACGGCTGGGCCCGTGAGCCATGGCTGCTGAGCCTGCGCTCCGCAATGGGAGAGGCCACAACAGTGAGAGGCCCGCGTACCGCAAAAAAAAAAAAAAAAAAGAAAAAAAGAAATAACATACTCCAAACAAACGATAGATTAATTACACTATTGTTTCAGGCAGGGGCAGATGTAGAGAACAAAGCCCAAATTCAATTGAGGTGTACCTTTTCTACCAGTTTTGGTTTCTCAGGAGAGACATCTTTGCCAACAGACAGCTACATTCAGCTATCAACGCAAAAATAAAAGTCCCTTGTTGCTAGAGCATTTTGCTAGGCAACGATGGCACCTGTATTATCTGGCAGGCAGGGGTCCTTCTAGGCTGCAAGGTTTGTCACCACTGCTGATAAAGGAGTAGTCTTTACCAGGGCAGGAGCTAATGCCCCAAGATCTTCGGAGAGCTAGATCAGCAAAAGGTAGCTTTGCCCAGACCAAAACTCTCATATATGCCCCCCAAAACTCTTGGTATTTATAGTTTAAATGCCCCTTGCCATAGTGGCTTCTCCACACATTCTTATCGATAAGCCCCCGTCGGGGGGCCCCTCAGCAGCTGAGCTACTAAGTGCTTATCAACAGCAACAGATCAGATGAAGACATCCTGACACAGCTTACTTCACTCATATCAAAACAACTTTACTTCTAAAAACAACTCTTTTTTTGTTTGTCTTTGACACAAAAAAGTAGATTAAAACAGCTGCGCGTTAAGTCATAAACAAGTGGGTTTGAAATCATATCAAACCAATACACAAGTGGCAAGGATTTCAGGGAAATTCAGACACAGAAAAATGTCCTAAAAACCGTATTTCAATATCTCTTTCCCCAAAGGTCCACTCATCCCAGTAGGGCCCCCACTTCTTCCAGATCTCCTCTGCCGCTCTTCTCCTTAACCAGACTCTTTGTAACATCCAAATGTTCTCTGCGCAGCCTTGCTTTTCATATAGAACAGTTTTGTCTGCTCACCTCTTCCTGCCACTGGGATCTCCTCCACTGCCCCAACAGCCCTGTGGGGTGCCCCCAAGCAGCCAGTCTCCTCCTTCAGAGGCTGTGAAGACTCCTAGCTTAATACTTTTGAATATGTGAATGTTTGTTTACTGGCTTGTTATCTCCCTCCCCTACTTCCCTTTAAGCAATTTTGTTAGCCATTAAATCACAGGGAGGGACAGTGGAGGGCAAGTCTCAACAGTACAGGACTCTCTAAGTTGATGCGAGCCCTGAATGAGAAGGTCTGAAGTTCCAGGTGCCCCAGGCAACATTTGGGAGAAGTCCAGAAATGCCTGGATTTTATTCCTAGCTCTGACTTTGCTGGGTCTGGGGGCTGCTCCAGGTGGTAGCCTGTGACCATAAGACTTCTTCCAAGCCCAAAGGACTGTTCAGAAGGACCCCTGGGGGTGCAAGGTCTGGGCTGTGAGGACTCCTGCTGGGGCAAAAGGATCAAGACAAAGCAACTATTTCTTTTCTCCTAACGTTTTATTTAGAAAAATTTAAACCTACACAAAAGTTGAAAGAATAGTACCACATATTAATATTTTGCCATATTTATCTTATCTAAGAGATATGAGTCTTGTAAATACTACGGAAATTTTTAAATACACTCAAAGATAGACTAATATAATGAACCCCACATACCTATCTATCATCCAGTTTCAACAATTAACAATCCATGACTAACTTTCTCCTCCTCCTGAATTATTTTGAAGCAGATTCATAAATACCATTTTATCCATAAATGGGAGTATCTCTATAAGTAAAGCCTCGTTTTAAAACATAATAAAAATACCATTTTCACACTTAAAAATTAACAGTAATTCCTTAATATCATCAACTATTCAGTCGGTGTTCAACTTTCTCCAATTACTATAGTTTATTCGAATCAGAATTCCAACAAGCTCCAAACACTGAAATTGGCTGATTTGTCCCTTAGTCTACAAGTACCACTCCACTCCCTCTCTCCCTCCCTCTCCCGCCCTCTCTTTCTCTCTCCTTCCTACCCTCCCTCCCTCCCTCTCACAATTTATTTGTTAATTCACTGTACTGGGTCGTATATCCTGTAGAGATTCCCACAGTCTCTGTTTTGCGGATGACTTCCCTAGGATGTCATTTAACACGTTCCTCTGTCGCCTGTGTTTCCTATAAACTGGTAGATTGATCAAAGCTTTGTAAACGGAGTTTTGGAGAGGCTCCTTTCCATCAGAAAATACACATCTTGTCCCTCTTTGTGTGATGTTAGTGGCCGCTGATGATGTCATAAATCCATTTTTTAAACCAGTCTGATATTGATTCATAATAAGAAACATATATTTGGTCTTTGTCCCTGTTCCTGGAGCAGAGCTCCTAAAACCCTAGGAATCTCCCACGTGTGGAGAGCGAGAAAGGTGTCTTTTGTTATGCTAGTGAGGTGATTTGGGAAGCCTCTAGGTGACCTAAGATTGGGGTCTGGTTGCCTGGGGAACCAATTGAGATTAGACAGTGGGAACTTTCAGTCCTCTTCCCTCCCCAACCTCTGAGGAGGGGAGAGGGGCTGGAGTTTGAATCAGTCAACAGTGGTCCATTATTTCATCAATCATTCCTATGTAATGAAGCCTCCATAAAAATCCAAAAGGAGGGCGTTCGGAGAGCTTCCAGGTTGGTGAACACGTGGAGTGGATGACGGGGGAAGCTCCACACCCTCTTCCCATACTTGCCCTGTGCATCTCTTCCCTCTGGCTGTTCCTGGGTTATATCCTTTTATAATACATTGGTAAACATAGGGATGATAACTGCTACTGGGTTGGTCTTATTTCTGGGATCTTTCAGTGGAGAGAGCTAGGAAATGTTTGTTCATTTGTTTTTCTTCTGATAAAATGCATCATGAGTTCATACTCATGACTATCATTCAAGACAACAGGGTTTTACCTAACATCATCAAGATTACATCTGTGTTTTCCTTCTCCCATGTTGGAAATCCTGCATTCACTTTACCCTATAATCTACTCACAGCAGTCTCAGAATAACAATTTCAACATAATAACCAATAACATGATTCCTGAACACTGTTTTTAAAGTTTGTCTGGTCGTTTGGATATATCCCACTAGGGACATACAGTTGGCCCTCATATCTGCAAGACCTGCATCCAAGGATTCAGTCAACCCCAGATCGAAAATATTTGGAAAAAAATTCCAAAAAGTTTCAAAAAAGAAAACTTGAATTTGCTGCATACTGGCAACTATCTACATAGCATTACATTGTATTAGGTATTACAAGTAATCTAGAGATGATTTAAAGTATGTGGGAGGATGTGGGTAGGCTATATGCAAATACTATTGAAACCGTGCAACTCATATTGGGACTTGAACCCACGTACCTGGACTCGAACTCTGCCAAAACCCAGATTGGGACCTGAACCCACGGTCTTTTAATTGAGATCACACACCTGGTTTCAGGACTTAATGAAGCTCAGCTTCTTGATGTCTCCTCGAAGAAAGAATTCAGTGAGAGACAAAGGGATAGATAAGAAGTGGATTTATTTAGAGAGAAACACACTCCACAGACAGCCTGGGCCATCTCGGAAGGCAAGAGGCCCTGAAATATGGCGTGGTTAGTTTTTTATGGACTGGGTAATTTCATAGGCTAATGAGTGGGAGGATTATTACAACTATTTTGAGGAAGGGGCAGGGATTTCCAGAAATTGGACCACTGCCCACTTTTTGGCCTTTTATGGTTAGCCTCAGAACTGTCATGGCACTGGTGGGTATGTTATTTAGAGGCTAACGTATTACAAGGAGCATATAATGAGGCTCAAGGTCCACTGGAAGTTAAATCTTCTGCCATCTTGGACCTAATCAGTTCTAACAAGTTTTTGTCATGTCCTGTGGCTATGTCATTCTTTTAAAGGTTGTGCCCTGCCCCCTTTCCTCCTGTTTCACTGTACCACTCTATAAGGAACTTGAGCATCTGCAGATTTTGGTATCAGGGGTCCTGGAACCAATCCTTCCAGGATACTGAGGGATAACTGTATAGTCACACTACTGTTTTAAAGCCACGTGGAATAGTTCCTCTCTATGTGATTATGCTACTAACTCAACAGGCATAGGTTTATTTGTTTCATTTTGATTTTTAGATTTTTTTTCCTTCCAGTTTTATTGAGCTATAATTGTGCTATAATTGACATACAGCACCGTGTAGGTTTAAGGTGTATGGCATAATGATGTGATTTACATACATTATGAAGTGATCACCATAGTAAGTTTAGTGAACATCCATCATCTCAAGTAGATACAACATTAAAGAAATAGAAAAAAAATTTTTTTTCCATGTGATGAGAAGTCTTAGGATATATAACATACAGCAGTGACTCTTTAGATATTTTTTTTTTTTTTTTTTTTTTTTCACGGTACGCGGGCCTCTCACTGTTGTGGCCTCTCCCGTTGCGGAGCACAGGCTCCGGACGCACAGGCTCAGCGGCCATGGCTCACGGGCCCAGCTGCTCCGCGGCATGTGGGATCTTCCCGGACCGGGGCACGAACCCGTGTCCCCTGCATCGGCAGGCGGACCCTCAACCACTGCGCCACCAGGGAAGCCCTAGATATTTTTTAACATTAATTTTGTTTTAGAATTATGTAAAATGTTTACAAGTTTCAAAGTCAAGTCTCTGAAGGTTGTCACAGTCAGTTGTCTAAGACCTGCAGCTTCTACCTTGTTCTCTCTCTCCTTCACTCCATACCCAGCTTTTATTCCCAGCTGATGACACAGTTGACCAGTAGTGGCCTCCTGCCACTACAGATGCTCAGCAGCAGACCCAGTGGCATCCTCTACACAGAGGAAGCAGCTTCCCACAGACCTCCTGCAGCTTCGCCTGTGGTTGCATTTCACAGCTGGACCAACTTGGTTTCTCAGAGTGGCTAGTGCCTCCTCTGATGCTCTTACTCTCCTTCTGGTCTCTGTCTTCCCCAGCTCCTTCCACAATTGTGCAAAGCGAATTACCATCAAAAAGCCTCCATCCCGGACTTCCCTGGTGGTCCAGTGGTTAAGAATCTGCCTACTAATACAGGGGAGATGGGTTCAAGCCCTGGTCCAGGAAGATGCCACATGCCGTGGGGCAACTAAGCCCATGCGCCACAACTACTGAGCCTGCGCTCTGGAGCCCGTGAGCCACAACTACTGAGCCCACTCACCGCAACTACTGAAGCATGCACGCCTAGAGACCGTGCTCCACAACAAGAGAAGCCACCGCACTGAGAAGCCCCTGCTCTGCAACGAAGAGTAGCCCCTGCTCACCGCAACTAGAGGAAGCCTGTGCACAGCAACGAAGATCCAGCGCAGCCCAAATAAATAGATTAAATTCTTTTAAAAAGCCTCCATACCACAACCTCAAAGTGATTCTGTTCCCCAATTGAATCCTGACTGACACCTGACTGATACAACAACATTTTTTGTTGTTGTTGCTTACCCTTATATTGTTTAATTCAATCGTATGTATATACTTTTTCTCCCTTTCCTACAGTAGCATACTATACACACTTTTCTCACATTGTCCTTTTTTAGTAACAGCTTTATGGAGATATAAGCTACATATTGTACAATTCACTCATTTAAGTGTACAATGCAATGGTTTTCATGTGTAATCATCACCAGTTAATTTTAGAACATTTTCATCACCCAAAAAAAGAAACCTCATACCCACATACCCTACAGTTTTCCTTCCCCTCCCCAGTATTCCCATCCCCCCATAGCCCCAGGCAACCACTAATCTACTTTCGGTCTCTACAGATTTGCCTATTCTGGACACCTACCTTGCTTTATTTACAGAACAGCTCACCTCAGCCATCTCTCTGCAGTAGTACAAGCTCTTTCTTATTCCTTTTGCAGCCTCAGAGTCCTCCAGCATGTGGCTTATTCAACTAGTTCCTGCTGATGGATGTTTGCCCTGTTTCCAGTCTTTTGCTATTACAATAGCGTTATGGTGAGTAGCCTCTTGCAAGCATCATCTGGTATTTTTTTAACCAGTGCATCTAAAGGATCTATTCTTAGAAGTGGATTTCTGGGTCAAAGGGTCAATACACACTACACACGCAATTTTGCTAGCTATTGCCAGATGCCCTACGTAGGATCTATACTATTTTGCACTCCCATCAGCAATGTATGAAAGTGTTTCCTCACAGCCTTCCCAACAGAACTTGTCCAACTTGGATTTTTGCCAATCTGATAGGAAAGAAATGCTAACTCAGTGTAATTTTAATTTGCATTTCTATCATTATGAGCAAAGTCTTTTTCTATGTTTAAGAAACATTTTCTTTTTTTCCACGAACAATCTGTTCTTACCTCTAGCTCATTTTTCTTTATGATTGTTGGCCTTTTTCTTTTCTTCAAATTTTTATTTATTTACTTTTGGCTGCGTTGGGTCTTCGCTGCTGCGCACAGGCTTGCTCCGCTGCATGTGGGATCTTCCCGGACCAGGGCTTGAATTCGTGTCCCCTGCATTGGCAGGCAGATTCTTAACCACTGCGCCACCAGGGAAGTCCCGGCCTTTTTCTTAACAGAATTTTAGAGCAACTTTTATTTCTTGTCTTATTAATAATGTTTGTTTATTACTAAAGAAAATTTAAAACGCAAACAAGGAAAAAAATACCCACAATTCATCTACCCAAAGATGCCACTGTCAGTCACTTGATATATATATTAGGTTAGCCCCTTTCTAACAACAACAACAAGTGCACACGCACACACACAAGCACACACAGTGGTAAAATATTGGCTGATCTTGTGCCAGTCCTTGGAAGCCAGAGGCTGCACTGGTTTCCTCTCTGCTTAGAGCATTACCCCTGTGAGGGGAGAGAGGCCCAGAGTGTGTGCAGGAGGGAGAAGAAGGGAGTGGCAGAAGGTCCTGGCAAGTGGGGACAGGAGTGGCCAGTGGGCAGCCCCTGGAGAGGAGCCTGTACTGAGTGGGCAGTTTGACTGTGGGTGCGAAGGAGCATTCCCCCTCTCCTAGAATTGCTCCCCTGAGCTCCAGTCCAGTTCTGAGCTGCCGGGCCATGTGACCCTGGACAAGTCTCTCCCTGGCTCTTCATAAGGAAATAGGCATGGATGGTCTTTTAGGTCCCTGCCCACTGAATCATTATATCAAGAAGGCATGAATAGGGGTTTCCCTGGTGGTGCAGTGGTTGAGAGTCCGCCTGCCGATGCAGGGGGCGCGGGTTCGTGCCCCGGTCCGGGAAGATCCCACATGCCGCGGAGCGGCTGGGCCCGTGAGCCATGGCCGCTGGGCCTGCGCGTCCGGAGCCTGTGCTCCGCGGCAGGAGAGGCCACAGCAGTGAGAGGCCCGCGTACGGGTTGGGGGGCGGGCATGAATAATTCATTATAAACCAGCATTGATTAACGACAAAGGGAGGCAGAGCTGGGTATTCTTCAGGCCTCTGAGCACCCCCACTAAACTCACAAACCTTGGCCCACCACCCACACCCCCAGCACTTGTGTGCCCATGTCTACCCGAGTCCAGTCCCAGCTCTGCCTCTCTAGATGTCTGACTCTGGGAAAATCACTAAATCTCTTCCCTCAATTTCTTCATCTGTGGATGATACCTTTTTATAGGACCATTTCAAAATGCCTAGAGCAGTCCCTTGCACACAGTGAGTGTCCCATTATGGTGGTGATTACTACCTTGCTCTCCACCTGCCACCTGGATCATCCCAATGAGTCACCTTACAACCCAAGTGCTAGTAGATCTAAGCTCCATTTTACAGAGGAGACAGGTGAAGTTCAGAAAGGTTAATGACTCGCCCAGAGACACACTGCAAGCAACTGAAGAGTTCAGAGTGGGCTTCTCCCAAGGCGAACTCAGTGGTCCCCAAGGCGCCGCAGCCAGTGCTGGTCCCGGGCAGGGCCGCGGGAGCGGCTGCAGATGAGGCCCGAGGACGTCTTTCGGGCCAGCTTCCGCTGGGCACCCCAACTCCAGGGGGCAGCTCTGTCGTCAGGAAGGAAAGCGACTTGGGGGAAAACCTCAGAAAACAGCGCAAGCAAGTCCCCCGTACGGAGGAGACAGACGAGAGAATTACCTCGCGCGTGAGGGCCTGGCTTCCAGAAGCGGCGCCTCCTCCAGGAACTCCGCCGGAAGTGGGCGGGGCCGGTTTGGCTCGGCTGCAGTTCCTGTTTTGGACACACTGGGGAGCCAGAGCCAGCAAAGAGCCGCAGTCGGGAAATACCGTAATTCCCTCCAGTGTGCGCATACGTAATCTGTTCCCATCACCAGAGAGGCTGATGGACACAGGCTGTAGTCTGACCTGAGGTTGGCTACGTCCTCCGGTGAAGGAGTAGGTTCTCCCTGCTGGGCCCTCCACTCCGGGCTTCCTGCTTCACTGCTTTATGAGGCTTTCCCCAGAATTTCCAGTGAAGGTCCTTGAACGCCGGGCTAAGGACTTGGGTGAGGCCGGGGTGAGGGAGAAAGTTGCAGCAGAGATGTTAGTAATGTGGGGTTAACTGCCAGTTTAATTCCCACTCCCCTTATTTCCCACTTCACAAGGACCTGTCAGAGAGCCTCAGGCCTTTCTTAACCTGAGGGAAAAGATAGAATGACTTTATTCACACAGAACTTTTGGGAATTACTGTGGGTTCCTGTCAGAGTGATGTGCATTTGGAAAAATGTAGAATGTGGCAAATGCTTAAACCAAAAGAACTTCTGAAGGCCTAATTTCTGAAGAAGGTGTTTCCCTGGAGAAGGGATGGGTTAGGATGACCTGGCATTCCTGGGTTGGGAAATGAGGCAGCTTCGTGTGGTCTGGACCTCAGAGCAGTGGCAGGGGTGAGCCTGCTGTGAAAGCCCAGTCCACCTGGACAGTGGGGTCTGGGTCCAAGGCCTCTGGAAGGAGAACACCCAGCCCTGGGCAGGGTCCATAGGCAAGTGCCCACAGCCCAGGGCTCTGTCAGCCCAGCCAGCATGGCACAGGATGTGGGGCAGGAGGCTGGGGGTAGAGGTGATGGGGGAAGCACAGCAAAGAGAAAGGGAAAGGCATTTAAGAGCTGGGAGGATGGAGCTGGGCAAGACCTTCATTCTCCAGGACTCAGTTTCCTCATCTGAAAGGTGGAGATAATACTACTACTTAATGCAAAGGGCTATTGTGAGAATTTAATGAGTCAGTGTTCTAAAAGTGCTCTGTAACCAGGGCAAACGCTAGGCAGGACACCTTCTCAGTGGGGGCTTCCCTGATTGCCCCAGACCCAAAATGCTACTCTTTCTTGGGGGTTCCCAGAGCCCATGGTCCAGCCTTTGGTGCCAGCCCTGGCCTTGATGGAAATAAATGTTTGCAGCTATCATCCCCCACTACACTGCTCTCTCCACTGCATTCCTTGCCAGACGGTGAACTTTTCAAGGCATGCGTGGTGGCTGATTCATCCCTAAACTCATTCGAAAACAAGGCCTGATAATACTTGGCAAAACGATACTAAAGTTCACCTAAAAAAACAAACATGTGAAAACAGACAGTAAAGGTATGGAAACAAAAGCAGTGGAAGGAAACTGGGACCAGATAGTGAAACAATTTGACAGGAGTTATCAGAATTTTTTAAAATGTACGTAGACTTTATGCTCAACACCTGCATTTGTAAGAATCTACACCACAAAAGTAATAGCAGTGAGAGAGCAGAGGTAAATGTGCAAGGATGTCTGCTGCAGTATTGTCTGTAATGATAGCAAAGAACTGGAACCAACCCAAGAGTCCATCAATAGAGGATGGTGAAATAAATTGAGTTGTAGCCATTCAATGGAATGCTGAGCAGCTGTTGAAAAGAACTGAGTGAGCTTATGAGTACTGAGGTAGGAAGAATCTCCGAAAGATAGCAAGATGCAGAATAAAAAGTACAGGATGGGGCTTCCCTGGTGGCGCAGTGGTTGAGAGTCCGCCTGCCGATGCAGGGCACACGGGTTCGTGCCCTGGTCCGGGAGGATCCCACATGCCGCGGAGCGGCTGGGCCCTTGAGCCATGGCCGCTGAGCCTGCGCATCCGGAGCCTGTGCTCCGCAGCGGGAGAGGCCACAACAGTGAAAGGCCCCTGTGTTGGGTCTTCGCTGCTGCACACAGGTTTCTCTAGTTGGTGGTGAGCAGGGGCTACTCTTCATTGCGGTGCGCGGGCTTCTCATTGTGGTGGCTTCTCTTGTTGCGGAGCATGGGCTCTAGGTGCGAGGGCTTCAGTAGTTGTGGCATGCGGGCTCAGTAGTTGTGGCTCAAGGGCTCTAGACAGGTTCAGTAGTTGTGGTGCATGGGCTTAGTCGCTCCACGGCATGTGGGATCTTCCCAGACCAGGGATCAAACCTGTGTCCCCTGCATTGGCAGGCGGATTCTTAACCACTGTGCCACCAGGGAAGTCCCAGGATGAGTCCATTTCTTGAAAAACATTCTCCCACCACTGCCTTCAAGCCTTTATTTGTTGACTTTCCCTTCCCTGTCCTAGGATGGCAATCTGGCAGATCCTTTGCTATACAATCCCTTTAGGGTATTGACAGTCTTGTCCAACCCAAGTTAAATTCCAAGTTCTTTGCATTTTCAAAGTACATATAGCACAGATACATACCAGGCTTGTCATTTTAACTCACTTATTTCTCACCACAGCCATCTGAAGTAGGTACTATGATTATCATCCCCATTTTACAGATGAGGACAATGTGGTGTAGAGAGATTAAACAATTTTCCCAGAGTCACACAGGTCATAAATTATGGCAGAGACAGGGTCTATGGCTCCAGAATCTATGCTCTTAACTATTCTGTTATGTCACCTGAAGCTCACAGGACCATGAATGAGACTTTTTCTTGTCTCAGGATTTCAGCAGGCACAGTGTATAACTAGATATATTAGAATTAATTTAGCCATTCCCCTAATGATGGGCAGATAGATTTTTCCAGTCTTGTGCTATCACAAACAATGCTGTGATGAATTTCTTCAGTCGGGTGTTTTTGTGCACTTGTGCAAACATCTCAGTAGGTTAGATTCATAGAAGTGCAATTGCTGGCTCAAAGGATAAATTTAAATCTGGATGCTGCTCCAGGTGCCTATGGCTGTATAACAAACTACCCCAAAACTCAGTGTTTAATGCCACCATTTTATTTTACTCATGATTTTGTAGGTCAGAAAGGGCTCAGTTGGACGGCTCATCTTTTATTCTCTTCCGAGCTGGTGTCATCACTTACATAACTGAGGCTCAGTGCTCCTTGACCTCTCTCTCTCCACGTGGTGTCATATCCTGCAGGGCTTTGCCACATGGTTTGACCTTCATAAGAGCAGGTGATGTCAGGTAATCACACTTTAAGTAAGAGGTAAGAAGTGGAACCCACTGGACAAGTTAAGGGGATACACTTGGATTTAGGGTTATTAGTCAGAGAACTCATAGACTAGCCCAAGTTCAAGGGAAGGGGACCTAGACCCCATCTCTCTGTGGGAGAAGTGTCAAAGAATTTGTGGATACCTTTACTTCACCACAGTAGCTATTTCCAAATTGCCCTCCAAAATGTTGGTCAATTTACATTTCCACCAAAAATGTCCAAGTCTGACTTTCCCCAGAACCTCACTGACACTATCCATTGTAAAACATTTTAATTGGTGCCAATCTGGCAGTTGAAAATGGTATATTTAATTGCTGTTTCATTATGCATTTCTTTAATTATGAGTGAATATGGGTATCTTTTCATGTAATAACTGTTCATTAAAATTTTTTCTTTCCTTGTGAATTGTCTGTTTACATACTTTGCCCATTTTAAAATTTGGGGTTTTTTTATATTGATTTTTGAAACGTGTATATTAAGGAGATTAGCTCTTTATCTGACATTGTGTTACAAATAGTTTTTATAGCCTTTTGACTTCGTTTTTTAATAATTTTCTCCATTTAGGTTTTTCAATGTTTTTACATGTTCAATTTATCAATCTTTTACTTTAAGACTTCTGAGTTTTATGTGGAGCGTTCCTTTCCTTTTTCAGAATTTTCCTGCTAGGTTCAAATGTTTATTTTTCCAGAAGAAGATTCGTATCATTTTCCAAGGCTTCCTCTCCAAACCTATTGGTGCTTGGATTGAAATAGCTTTCAGTTGACAGACCCCGTAAAGAAAACACACAACTTTACAATTGGAGGGCAGGGCTGGAAGTCACCTTGTTTTGAATCTTCTCTTCCATAGCACATCGAGGCTTAATGAGGGGGTGGCAGTGCCATGTCGAGGAGCCCCAGCACTCTGGGTACCTATCGAGAAAGAGCCCAAGAGCCCAAAGGGCAGCCCTGGGGTCAGACAGGCTCCCCACAGCCCTCTCCGTGGGAACCTAAGGCCTGGCCAGGGGAGGCCTATAACTCCTAGACCTCCACTGCAGGGTGAACTCAGGCCTCCTTGAAAGAAACATTCCTTGCAGGCCCAGGAGAGAGGCCAGGTGTACCCTCAGAGAGCTGATTCACAAGGTAGGAGATTTCACAGAGTGGTGCCTTGTTCAGGAGATCAAACACAGTAATGCCTTTGCCAAGGACAATCCTCTGGTCTCAACATCACAACCTTGGGGAGAGGCAGGGATCTGCTCTGGGAACCAGATATAGGGGAGGCTGCTCTGAACACAGGCCTTCAGGCTTGCCTCCCAACCCAGTCAGGCTCCACAGGCTTCTCTCTGATCCGGAGCCCCAGACAATAGCGTTCTCCACCCACTCCTTCACCAGGCAGGGAGGGCCCAAGGGACCCAAAGGCCTTCCCCCAGGTGCCTAGGGAGACTGAGTGGGCATTCATTTATTCAGGGATTATTTATTGATGCCCACTATGTGCCAGTCAGTGTTCTTGGGATACAGGAGAGAATAAAAGAGATCAAAATTCCTGCCCTCCTAGAGCTTACAGACAATAAAAATAACCAGAGTGAAAATGTAAATATGTTAGGAGAAGTACCCTGGAAGAAAACAGGGCCAAGTAAGAGGACTTGGGAGTTGGGATCAGAGGAGCAGAGGTTACTGGGGAACGTGCATTTGCCCTTCAGCCGGATTCAGCCTGTGCAGGGGAGGCAGGAAGGAGAGGAGAGGAGGGCCCTTCCCTGGGGGGTCACAGCTCTGGCCAGGTGGTCCTCGCTCCCAAGCTCTCCTTTCCGATTCTAGCAGCCACTTCTTTCCCTCCCGCTCAGGCCAGGGAGTAGCAAAGGTGCCCCACGCTGCACTGCACTCTCCCTTGGGGTTTCCTTACAGCCCATCCACACTTCTGCAGATAGTCCTCGAATAATCCTAACTTGAGTGCTCTATTCGCTGAAACGCTGAGAAATACAGTGACATTTGAGCAGGCTGAGTATCAAGCCATGCTGATATCCAAGGGAAGAGTGTCCTAGGCAGAGGGAACTGCCCATGCAAAGGACTGGAGATAGGATGGTATGCTTGACTTTTTTGAAGAAAGGCCAGAGCGGCCAGAGCAGAGCAAGGGGAGCAGTAGGAAGTGGTATCGAAACGGCATGTGTTGGGAAAGGGGGCCATTGGGGGGCTTCAGTCTGAGGAGTGATATGAGGTTCAATGTTATCACTCTGGCTACTGTGCTGAGAACAGATTATGGAGGCCAAGGGTGGAAACACGGAGGCCAGTGAGGGGGCTATTGCAGAGTCCCAGGGGAGAGACAATGGTGGCTCAGTTGGCAGTGGGGAAGGAATGAGCCAACAGGGTTTGCTAACGACTGGATGTGGGGTGTGAGACAAAGAAGGCAAGGGTGCTCCAAGGATTCTGGCCTGTTGGATTTAGCTGCGCTACTAGATTTCTTGTGGCTTCTCTGCATCCACCCAGCCTGGGCTTCTGAGTGCTGCAGGTGTGCGTGCATGCTTGCGTGCATGTCTCCAGTCCCTGGGGCTGTACACTGCAGACCCATCTCCTCTCTGGCAGGCCTAGAGGTCTGCCAGCCTTGGCCAGGAGGGGTCCTTGAGCAAGACGCAGCCCCCTCTGCTCAGGGCCGTCTCTCTGTATGTCCCTGGTTCAGGGTCAGCCATGGATTCAGCCCCTGGGGCGCTGGGAAGGGAAGCTAAGCCAGATCCCCAGAAGCAGTCCCATTGAGTGAGGTGATTGAGTTGCCATATCAGTGACCTGCTTTCTGGGGCACTCCCAGACCCACACTCTTTTTTTTTTTTTTTAATGTAGAGAAGGTACTATTTTTATTTTTTGAAGAAGATAATGTACACAGAATTACAAACAATAATATATCCAACACCTAGAGTTAATAATGGTTGACATTTCTTCATATTTGCTTCTAGATTTTTTTAATCTAAAGAGATTATTATTATACACTATGGCTATTACAGATATGACTAACCTTTCCTTTTACCAACATCTACATTCCTATTCTTCTTCCAGCTCCAGAGGCAACCAATACCATACATTTAGTATTTATCATTTTATTCCATTTTACACATAGAGGAATGCATTCACAAACAATCCAAGAGTATTATTTTTGGTGTATTTTTTAACTGCCACACATTAAAAGATGATGTATAGATAGATCATTTTACTTCTTGCAGCATTATATTTTTGAGATGTATCCACAGTTTCTCTGCTTTATAATGTTCATCCTGAGATCATGTCCTAACATATGAATGTTTTTATCCATTTGTCTACTTGTACACACACAGGTTATTCCCTTGATTTTGCTGTTAAGGAGAAATGCTTCTTTGTGTGTGTCTCTTTGTATGCGTGTGTAAGAGTTCTATTAGGTATGCACTCAGATGTGCAAATGCTGCATTGAGTCATGTGGTACACACGTTCTTACATTCACTGCTGAGTGCCTAATTATCCTCTAAGGGACCCACGCTCTTCAACCTGGGTTCTGGGGATCAGCCAGAACTGAATGTGACCTGCTTCTTCTTCCAACACTCACTCGGCTGGCTTCCTCTCAGGCTCCAGCCCTCAGTGGGGGCATCCAAGGTGAGGGGAGAATAGAGGTCCTGATCAGGGGTGGCCCAACTCCCTTCCTCAGGGCCCTGAGCCTTTGCCCCTCCTGCTGGCCATGGTTTTTCCAAATCCTGGCTTGGAGGACCTCCTCCCACAGCATCCCGTGGGATCACCTGGCTGGGCCAAGCCCTGCCCCAGCCCATGAAGTCAGGCTGAGCACCTTCTGGGACAGCCGGGCCTGGGCTCCACAGGTAACAGCACCACCCTTCCGCGCTTTCCCTGAGCCGGCTCCATGCTGAGCTCTCTGCAAGCCTATCCTCACAGGCCCTCTGGGGTCCATCTAGTACAGAGGGTTGGTTAGAAAAGTGGGTTCTGGGGCACAAGCTCTGCCTCTCACCTGCACTTGACCTTGAGGAGTCACCTAACTTCTCCAAGCCCCCACTTCCTCAGCTGACCTCGTGGTGTCCCTTGCACATTGGAAGCCCTTGTAAGTGCTTTCTGAATAAGTTACTACATATAATATGCCTAACACAGTGCCTGACCCATAGTATGTACTCAAGAAAAGTCAGCTATTTAAGTTGTCCCCATCTCCAGATGAAGAAACTGAGGCTCAGAGAGAACTTGTCCAAGGCCACAGAGCTGGAAAATGGTGGAGCCCGATTCCCCTGTGCCCGCCCCTGCACTTGTCCCCTTCTTCCCTGCCTCTGTGAGGCCAGCACAGAGTAGGTGTCAGCTCACAAATGGAGAAGCCAGGAGCTTACACTCTGAGAACCCCCAAGGGGAGGGGAGGCTCCTTTCTTAATGGGAGATACAAAGATTAATTAAACACAAGCCCACAAGAGGCTGCCCATTCTGAAGCCAAGAGCCACAGCACTCTGGGAACAGTATCCCTCCCTACATAAAGGATCCAGAAACCTCTGTGGAGTGGTGACACCTGGGTCCCTGATACAGGACTGGCTCATTGAATCACAAAGGTCATAAGAAATGGTAAACATACAACTTGAATTTTTAAAGACAATCCAAGTTTCAAATATTCCATCCCACTGTTGGAATAAAGCATCAAGAGCCCCAAAGAATCCAGTATTGTGGCATCTAAATAACCTCTCATGGCTAGATGCGTCACAAAAATCCACGTGACTTCACATGTCCTGAGTTTGACTTGGGGAAATAGAGTCCCCATTATTCCAGGCACAGAGAGGCCAGCTGCCCCCGCTTCGTGGATGTGTGCATGTCCACACAGACACTAACACCAGCCAAGGCTAAGGGTCACCCAGTCTTGGGGCATTAGGTGACTCCATGGCTTGAGGAGTGCCCCTTTCCCCTTTCAGCAAAGATCCTAACCCCCATGCTAGGCACCGTAATGTCTGGAGGGGCCTTTTGAATCCTCAGAGAAAAGAGCCGCTGGCCTTGCACACTTTTTGTCAGCATGAAGGGCAAGGTCTGGTCTAGGTGACACCAAGGTTGCAGCTAGGGAGTCTCTGACCAGTCAGTTATGAAGGCTGTGCTCTTTCAGTGCCACTTTGCAATCTTAGCATCTTGCTGCAGATCTGCCTTTCACATTGACTCCTGCCAGGACTTTTGGTTTCAGTTTCTAAGAGCAGAAATGAGTCCTACCCTTTGCCTCTGCTGCCCGCTTTACTCTCCTTCCTCCTCCCTTGTCTCTGTCCTTCCTTCCCTCTCCCACCCTGGTGGGACATGGCCCCTGCTCCCTGGCTCTGTGGGAAGGGGATAGAGGGCATAGAGAAGTGGGAAGAGTTGCCAGAGAACTCACTCCATTTTCAGGGCTGGGCAGCCACTCACAGTTGTACAAATTGTGCACTGCACAACTCTAGGGGACACAGTCACGTCAAAGTCACCAAAATTTTCAGTTATTGGCACACTTTTCAGGCAGATGACAGTAAATTTCCTGAGGGGGGCATCTGTTCGAAGTGAGCCAAGTAGGATGAAGGGGCTGGGTGCATTTGGGCTCTGATCTCCAAGAAGCCCCAAGCCATCCCCTGTCCCACAAGCCACCCCCCACCCCCAGGTCTGTGCTCTAACCCACTTGTCCCTCATTGCTCAACTTCTCAGCTGGGCTAGAGCCCCAGTGAGAGACTCTTGTTCAAAAGAGGTTGGCCAATCACCTCTAGGGCCATCTGTGGGACTCCAAGCAAGTCTCTTCCTTTCTGGGCCTCAGTTACCCCATCTGTAATATGCAGAATGGACAAAATGATCTCTAAGGGGCTCTCTGGATTGAACATCTGAGTCTGCACTGCGGGTGCCTGGGAGGCAGATGAGTTACAGTTAGGTTGGCCTCAGGGTCCCCTTTTCACTGAAGGAAGAAGGCTGTCATTGCCCTGACTGAAAGCAGGGCTCAGAGAAGATCCTTTTGTTGAAGGATGATGGTGGAGGCCCCATGAGGTCACCCAGAGAAGCTGTGTGTTCTGGGTCAAGTCCCCTAACCTCTCTAAACCTGTTTCCTCCCCCACGAAATGGGGGTGATACTCACCTTGCAGGTGGCTGTGAGGATTAAAGGGAATATTATATGCAAAGGCGCTGGCACAGAGGAGGCACCCGAGAACGGCAGAGGAAAGGAGCCCTGGGGAACACAGGGGAACCAGGCTCCAAGGCTCTAATAGAGGGACAGCAGCCCTGCAAGGCACAGGCCCACCACTGCCTGAGCTCAGGCTCTAGGGCAGGAAATTTACCTGGCTTCCTCTGGGCCTGGCAGCCTCCCGCCTTCCTCCCCGTGTGGGCTCCCCCAGTGTGAGCTCCCCTCCCCTCTCTTTACATGACCGCACTTCTGAGAGGATGCCTCGTGCCTGCACAACTCTGCAGGAAACCCAAAGAGCCTTTAGCCTGGCGTGCAAGGCCCTCCCCTAATGTCCCCTCCATCCCTGCCGCTCCCCAGCCACCTAGTTACCTGACACCCCCAAACAAGCCATGCACTGTCACACTCCATGCCTTTGTCCATGCCCTGTCCCTCTACGTCACATGCCTTTCCTTCTCCCCTCTCCCTGCCCCCGCCCCCCCCCAGGAGAGCTAAATCCTGCTCATTGTTTAAGGCCAGGCTCAAATGTCACCCTCTCTGGGAAGCCTTTCCCTGTCCTTCCAGTAAAGAAAATAATCACCCTTCCTGTTGGCTCCCTCAACCCAGGACTCACAGTCAGGAGTGCTGTGGAGCTGAGTCAGTCACACCCTCACGGACGGAGCCTCCGTGCCATTATCTATAAAATGGAGGCAAGTCACCTCTACCTAAGGGGGAGGGTGTCGGAAGAATTCAAGAAAAGGAGATGTAAAGCCCCTAAGCACAGTGCGGACACACAGTCGGTGCCCAATAAACCCTAGGTGAAACTTCAAGTCCAGCCAGCCTAGCCCGCAGAGGGCAGGAAGGATGTGTCAGGCACGTTTCCATTGTTCTTCCAGCTCTTTTCAGTGGGTCCTCAGGTTCCTGCCCAGGGACACCGCCGGCCCACAGCTCACTGGAAGATCAACAATGATTGACAGGCCCTGAGCCCAATGACTGACCTAGTCCTTCCTGGAGCAGGTTGTCCACTGCACTGCTCTCTTTGGCACCTCTCCCTGAGAAAGGCAAAGGGCAGGAGTCATTTTTGGGGTTAGGGCTGATTTTCATGGCAGACGTGTCAGCTGTGCAGCCCCACTGATGAATCAGGTCTACTCCCCACCCTTCCCCTTCCGGAAGAGGCCCTGTCATAATCACAGTTGCGCTACATAAAAATAGCTTCAGTTCACAGATGCATGAGCACCAGGCCTTTCCACTGAGGGAAGAGGAAGCCCATTTCCCCACACACATTCCCCTGGCCCCTATTCAAAAAGCAGATCCTCTGGGGCGGGGTCTTAACACTTCTGTGTGAATGGCTTGAGCAGCAGCTTCCTCCCCAGCTTTGGTGCAGAAGGCTTTTTGTGGCTTTGCAATCAACCTCTCACATTTTCTCATTTGTCTCTCACACCAGAGATAAGGGGCACAGCAACTAAGGTTGCTGTACCCATTTTGCAGGTGTGGAAACCCAGACCAAGGGAGGGATGGTGACTTGCCTCGCACAGTGAGCCAATTGTGGGTACCTGACTCCTGCTACAGTGCTCTTTCCGCTCTGGCATGTGCCTCCTCCTTGGAAAATGCTGTGATCACGGGCAGAGCAAAGAGAAAAAGGATAGGAGAGAAAGGCTGGACAGAGCACAGCGTTGAGGAGCAAGACATTCATGCAACAAACATTTGTCAAGCTCCTGCTACATGCCAGGCACCATGCTAGGCGCTAGGGACACAGTAGAAAGCAAAAACGAGGTCCAGTTCCTGCCCCCCATGGAGCTTACAGTTTAATAGAGTGAGAACTAACATTTACCAAGCATGTTCTTTACACCAGATGCTTTGCTAAACACTTCTACATGGAATAAATTATTTAATTCTCACCAATATCCCCATATGGTAGCATATCGGACATTTGTCATTTGTGTTGGCCACACAGCATCTGAAACTCTTTCCTTTGTGTGGGGTGTTCTTCATGCATGAGGAAGAGCCCAGTTTCCATTCCTGAGGCTAAGTATGCCAGATACTCCCTTTCCCAGCCTCCCTTGCAGCTAAGGCTGGGCATGTGACCAGGCTTGGCCAATCAGCACAACCACCCCAGACCTGGTATTGTGAAGCAGTAACTGTACAGATCCATCACAGCAATCAGAGCCGTAACAACAGGAGCCCCACCTGACTTCCCAGAGGCACCAGCAGCCATTTGTAGGGGCAGGTTCCCTCGTTCACTGCTGGTGGAGCCAGTGTCTGTACCCAGTGGTGGGAGCTAGTGTTGTCCCTCCAGCTCTGCAGAGAAATTTTTGTTCTGTTTTTTTTTTTGTTTGTTCGTTTTCTGCAGAGAAATTTTGAGTATTTCTCCTTAGAAAGTAGAGAAAGGAGAGAAAGGAGAAAATCCTGCCCTGCCTGCAGGTGGGGTCCCTGCTGCTTCCCCCCGGGGAAGTGGAGGAGGTGGGCAGAAACTGGAAAGGTCAGGGAGTCTGGGCAGAGGTATGATTTTCTCTGAGAACTTCCAGCCTGTACCCAGTGGCCTGGACTGGGGTGGAGGTGGGCACTCGGTGGTCTCAGGACCTCTGCCTGGTGGCTTCATAATCCTCCCTTCCCCTATCAATTCTCAGGCTGTCTCTCTTCTCCCACCCACCCTCCTCTCCATCCCACTGTCCCAGGCCTGGTCCTAGCCCCATAACCTCTGCTTGGACACTTTCTTCCTCAGCCTCTCCTCCTTGCAGCCACTCACTACCATCCTTCATCCTGGAGTCAGAGTGAGCCTCTGGAACACAGGACTGATGGAGGCACACCCTTTTTTAAGCACCTGCCAGGATATCCTGGCACCCAAATGCCTTTGCCTGGCACCCAAGTTTCTTCCAACCCCTCCGACGTGCACATCAATCCTCTAGCTCCAAATCAGAGCTCTGATCACACACTTCTCGGGCCAGTTGCCCCCTGTTCCACTGTTACTGTGCCCTGCCCTGTCCCTTGCACCTTCTTGCACTGCCTTTGCTCATGCTGTTCCCTCTGCCAGGAATGCCCTTCCCTGTCCCCTCCGCTCATCTAATAATCTCATTCATTCTTTTTTTTTTTTTTTGGCTGCGTTGGGTCTTCGTTGTTGCACGCGGGCTTGCTCTAGTTGCGGCAAGCAGGGGCTACTCTTCGTTGCAGTGAGCGGGCTTCTCATTGTGGTGGCTTCTCTTTGTTGCCAATCATGGGCTCTAGGCATGCCGGCTTCAGTAGTTGTGGCTCGCGGGCTCTAGAGCGCAGGCTCAGTAGTTGTGGTGCACAGGCTTAGTTGCTCCCTGGCATGTGGGGTCTTCCCAGACCAGGGCTTGAACCCGTGTCCCCTGCATTGGCAGGCGGATTCTTAACCACTGTGCCACCAGGGCAGCCCCCTCTCATTCATTCTTGAAGCAGCTTCAAATGCCAACTCATCTATGAAGCCTCCCTCAACCCCACCTAGACACCCAATGACACTGTTTCCTTTGTTTTGTCCATGAGAAGTTCTGTGCATCAGCCTCTTTGGAATGAAGAAAGGTGTGCCTGTGGGACCAGGAACCTGGGCTCTTGGTCAAACAGACCGGGTTCAAACCTAAGCTTTGCCATCTCCATGCTGGGCTATTGTGGGCAAGTCGGTTAACCTCTCGGGGCCCCCACTCTTCGGCCTTACTGACACCCCCCCAAGACACATTGGTGGTTTCCCTGTCAGTCTGCCCTGTGAATGAGCAGCCCCTCCGTGCCCAGGACTGATGGGCATCAGCCCTGGGGCCCAGCCTGGGTCATGGGGGCCTTTGCTACCCATTAAAGCCCTGCCCGATCCCCTTGTTTCACTTCTACCCCTTCAAACCCACCCTCCACTACAGAAACAAAAGGCAGGTCACAGCGCACCAGGTGAGAGCCTCTGACTGGGCATCTCCTGGCACCAGGGAGAGAAGTGCACAGATGTGTCTCATCTACGTGCCTAAGTGCCAAACAAGTTCAAGCAGGTGGCTCTGTGTGTGTGCACGCAACCGTGTAAAACTTTGGGGTGGGTGTATGTGGAGGCATATGTGCTTATCTGTATGTGTGTGTAGCCGCTGTGGTTGTCAACTCAGAGCAAAAGAAGCCCACACTTCCTGTTAAGAATCAATTAGAGCATCTTTTATAGAAGCCCCAAATCTCCCTGAGAGTGTCATCAGAGCTCGGGGGGGGGAGGAGAGGTGGGAAGGGCAGGAAGGATGGGAGCAGAGGGCAGGATTCTGCTGCCAAGTCATTGTATGACCCCAAACAACACCTCTCTGGGCCTCAGTTTCCCTTTCTGTAAAAGCAGGATGGGGGATTTAGGCGAGGTGATCTCTGAACCCTCCCACCCCCTCATTTATGGAGACGGATTAGTATCCAGAGTACACTCTTCAGATGGAGACACCATGCACAGTCCGAAATCCCACCAGGCATGCCCCTGACCTCACATTGATCTGACCTTTCCCAGACCATTGTTGGAAACCTAGGTTAGACTCTTCCCTGTGGCTGTATGGGGGAGGGGAGAGGGAGGATGTTTCCAGTGGGGAAGGGCTAGTGGCAGCCAGTCTCCCACCCTCATCAGCAACTTCCTCTCCACTCCCGTCCCCACCCTGACCTGCTCCCTCCCGGTTCCCACGTCCTCAACCAGAAGAGAAACAAATTAGTTCCTCTGTAGGAAAGGGCAGGAGTCCCTGCCCCTTCCACACACCCCATCTGCAGTGGGGGAGGGTAAGTGGAGGAGAGGCCAGGTTCACAGTCAAAGCTGGCCCCCCCACATTTTACAGATGAGAAAACACACAGTGAGACAGTGGCGGTGCCAGGGTTGCACCCAGCTTCCCACATGCCTTTCCACATCATCAGGCTGCCCCTCAATGAAGCAGTGTACCTAACAAATTCTCATTTCCACTGAGGGTGGAACGCAAGAACAGGAGCTGACATTGTAGCATGGGTACTTAGGATAGATGCCAGGAAGCACTTCCCCAGGCATTCTCCAGGACAGGTGCCAAAGGAACACTTACCTCCTCCCAGGCATGCCTTTAGAGTATAGGATTCCCTGGAATGCAGTAGCTCCTCATGGTTAGGAAGAGGGCTGGAGAGACCAGGCTTCCTGCCTAAGTTATCCTGCAGGGAAGGGGGCAAGATTCCAGGAGGAGGAGGAAAGCTACCATGGCTGGGCTCCATGCTCAGTACTCACACCTGTGCCCATTTTACAGATGAGAAAACTGAAGCCCAGAGAGGTCAAGTGACTTTCCCAAGCTCACACAACTAGGACCCATGTGGTATGACCCCAAAATCTTTCTTTGTCTTTCCACTAACAAGTTCCCACACACAGATCACAAGATGAATTTTAAAACACCATCCATAAGGTGAGTTTAGATGATATGTGGGTGAACTGTTTTTGTTTTCTTTAACAATATATTGATCCCAGGATTCCCTGGCAGTCCAGTGGTTAGGAGTGTGTGCTTTCACTGCCGAGGGTGTGGGTTCAATCCCTGGTCGGGAACTAAGATCCTGCAAACCACGTGGCGTGGCCAAATTAAAAAAACAAAAACAAAATGAAACAAAACCAATGTATTGATCCAAATATAAATCAGGAAAAAATAAATCAGCCGTCATACTCGTGAATTCACAGACATTATTGCTTGGGACTAGGCTACGTTTTGAAAGGAGTTGAGAAATATTAAATGGATAATAGTTTAGGTAGCAAAACTCTGGAAAGTGTTGCATGAATGGCTGAAGCTTTAGAAACAATCCTTGAAATCTCTTGGTTGGAGGCAGTGAATACGGGCCTCTATTGGCAAACACCAGGGTGACTCCTTAGTGTGTGCTCCACTCCCACCCTGTCCACCTGTCCGTCCTGGCCATGCAGCTCAGGCTCTGGTGTGTGTGAGGGGGGCATTTCATCCTAGGCCATGTGGGTCCCGGGGGAGCTGAGACAGAGGAAAGCAGGCTGAGCTGCTGCAGAGGGAGGTGGGCGGGAGGAAGGGGAGCCTGCAGAGGCTCAGAAGAGTGAGATGCAGCCCTTGGGTGCTAGTGTCAACTCAGGGGAGCTCTCCACTCAGCCTGCCCTGTGTGGTTCCCCCTTCCTCTCTCGGTTTTAGCTCCTCATTTTGGGTCCTGGTTCCTACTTGCCTATGTTCCTACCAGTTTCAGCTTTGCTCATTTTCTTTATTATTTTTTAATAATTTTAATTTTTTAATTAAATTAAACTTATTTTTTTAAATTTTTGGCTGCGTTGGGTCTTCGTTGCAGCATGCGGTATCTTTCACTGTGGCGTGCAGGCTTCTCTCTAGTTGTGGCATGCAGGTTCTCTCTCTCTCTCTCATTGAGGCATGCAGGCTCAGTAGTTGCAGCGCACGGGCTTAGTTGCCTCGCGGCATTTGGGATCTTAGTTCCCTGACCAGGGATCGAACCCGCATCCCCTGCATTGGAAGGCGGATTCTTTACCACTGGACCACAGGGAAGTCCCTTTGATCATTTTCTGAGAAGCCATCCAGGCAGGAGGGAGACTCTGGGCCTCCCCAAGGAGGCAGCTCCACTCCTGGACCCTTCCTCATGGGTCTCCAGGCCTGGCCTAGAAGCCAGTTCCAAGCAGCTGAGCATCAGACCTGGCCCCTCTCCAGCTGCCTGGACCCAGGGGACTGAGGGAGGACGCAGAGCCTGGCGAGGGCCTGGCTGGCTGACCCGGCAGTCTGGGGTCAGCTCCACAGGGGCCGGCCATCAACGAGGTTGCGTGAGCTCACTCCAAGGCCTGACACAGAGGAACCTCTGGGCAGCATCTTCCCTGTGTCAGTAGGAAGCCCCATGGTGGCAGTGGGGGAGGGACTCCATCTTCTTTCGACCTCCTCACCGCACTAGCCCCCAGGTGGGCCCAGCCTGCCTTAATGACTCACAGCCTATTCACCCACCTAGGATTTGAATCCTGAATGATCAAGATCATATTCATCAAGAAACATTTTTCAGGTGTTTCCCCCAAAGCTCTGGGCCCAGTGCTCTTGACACAGGATTTTATGGAACCTTCACAACACTGGGGTTGATCCTGTTATTATCTCCACCTAACAGGTGATAAACTGAGTCTCAGAGAAGTGAAACCATCTTGCCCAAGGTCAGACATAGGTCAGGGAAGAGCCAGGATTCGATCTGATTCTGAACCTGGGCTGTTTCCCCCATCCCTGTGAAGGGAGAGCTCACCATTAGAGAAGAAGGTGGTTCCTTCCACCTCGCTCCATCCCCAATTTCAGTACCAAGCACATTGAGAATAGCCATCCTTGAAGCTTTAGTCGCCTATACCTTACTGTGAGTGAGCGGATGATCATTGTGACCGTGTACCATAAATGTTTTCTCACTTAGCATCTTATTTAGTCCATGCCCAAAAGAGCAGATATCATTATGCCTATTTTACAGCTGAGGAACACAAGACTCAGGGAAGTGTGGTGACGGGTTCCGCAATGCCCTGGCAACCAGCCCCTCTGTTGGGTGGGTCACTCCATCCACCCCACAGCCCTCCTCTCTCAGGACCTGTCTCCCAGAGCACATTTTGTTAAGAGGAAGGGGAGCCAGCGTGAGGAACCAGGACCCCAGAGAGAGAGGGCAATGAGGGAGAGAAGTGGGCTGCAAGGAGAAAACAGACTATCCGGACGATTGCCGGTCATCCTGATTTTGGCTGTCCTTGGTGGGCTTCTAGGGCTGCTTGCAGGAATGTAAGGGCCGCCCTTCATGAAAGCAAGACAGCTGTTCTGTGTCCTCTCCCGGACAGCCCACCACCGCCATCCTCTTTTCTAGCCATAAGACCTCCATTCTTAACCATTCCTCTTAGGACATTGCCTAATTACAGTGAGTATGAGAGAAACATGCGGACGACTCAAGGTTGTTTTTCAGTTACGTTAAACAATGTCAATGCCTGTTTGGAGGAAAGATTTCTCTGCTAATAGGCTGTTAGAAGTGTTCACCTGGAGAGCTGTGGGTTGCTCACCGTCCGGTGATGGCAGGGAGTTGAATTTCACTCGAGTAAGTAAAATAAACAGATCAGCATTCAACTTTCTGATATAACTGGAAAATAGTTTTTTAAAAATCAGGATCCTCTCAAAATACTGCAGGGCAGGCCTAGATCAGGGGCTCGTACCCTTGTGTGTTTGTGCCATAGCTTCCTTTGTCATATGGTGAAGCCTATGGACCCCATCTCAGAAAGATGTTCTTAAATGCATAAAATAAATAACATAGGCCTACGAAGGAAACCAACTATATGAAAATGTAGTTATCAAACATTAAAAAAATTTTGATGTAGATGGTGCTTCCTAATTAATGCATGAAATATCAAGATCTAGCAATAGGTCTAACAACTACTGTAGTTTTAAAACAGTGATGAATGTAAACCATATTTTGAAATATCTGAAAAAGGTAACTTGAAAATATCTGTAATTCTGTCAGTGACACCATCATGGGTCCTGCTAATACTGCTGTGGTTTGTTGCCACATCTTTGAAGAGGAAAAAAAAAAAAAATTCAGGTAGAGGTCAGTGAAAATAAAGATGTATTTTTTTTCTCTTCCCGATTTTCAGACTCCTTAATTCTATCCTTTGATCTCTAGGGAGCCCACAGACCCCAGATTAAGAACTCCTGGTCTAGTTCTATCTTTTATAGCACATATGTGTAATTGTATCAAATGCAGTTTTCAAAACCTGATTAAATTTACAAATAAAGTGCCTGACAGGTAGGTCCCCATAAATGAGAATTTCTGCGCCCAGGGCCTGGAGCTCCTGCTAAGGTTACTCCATTCGTTCTTCTAGGGAAAACAGAGCCTCTGTTTGCTCACCCACAAAGTGGAGCTCCCAGAGCTACATCAGGACGTTGTGCCCCAGATACCCGCAGACCGCTTGGCACTGAGTCAGGCCTTCCTCCACCAGAGGGGCCTTTGTGCCCCACCTCACACTGACGCCACTTGGCAGGAGAAGAATTGTGTTGGGTCTGGGAAAATTTTGACTGGCCCTCGACCCCGGGAGGAGGGTGGCGTCACAACCAGCCCTGGGGAGCCCCAGCCTCCGAGGCACCCTGAGGCTCCCTCACCCAGAGCCTCAAGCTGCCTGCATCCCGGAATTCCCCAGAAGCCCTTAGGCACCTGCTTCCCCTCTTGACTCATTTGCGGTCACATGAGGAACACAGTCACGAGCCAGTGTGACCAGGTCATTGCTGACAGGCTCACAAGACACTTGGCCGGGAATCAGGCAGCAGACAGTGGCGGCCGAGCTGGAAGGTCCTCAGAGCCCAGAGGGCAGACGGAGGCCTACAGCAGAGGCTGACTCCAGGCCGTCAGGCTCTGACTCCCTAGAGTTCATGCCCCACTCCTCCTTTTCAGCCTCCCCCCATGGCCAGGCCACCCTTCCCCGTGCCAGAAATGTCAGTGCCCTGGGGATCATGCTCTTCCCTCTAGCCAAGGTCTGACATCCAACTGCCCCTTCTCCAGAAACTTTTCCCCTCATCCCTTCCACTTTCCTATCAAAACCCACCTGTTCTGTGTCCCGTCACCCTCTGCTCTAAGGCAACTAACTTCCAGTTACCTGAGGTACGAGGAATTTGGAGTTAAAGACCTTCATTCAAGTCCTGGCTCTGACTAGCTATGAAGCCCTCTGACTCTCTGAACCTTGTTCAATGTCCTCATCTATTACATGATGTGTTTAAATTGCTGCCCTACCTTTCATACCTGTTATGAGGACCAAGAACATTTTTAGATGTGAAATCACTTCATAAACTGTAAAGCATTTTCAGAGCTATAATATGGGACTCATCATGGCTGACAAGCTGTCTGATGTGTTTCAATTATCAGGGTCCTTCTGGAGAAATGACGGTGGTGGTGTTTCAGGAGGGGTGAAGATCCATTTAACTAGAGGGCCCTGCCACATAGTCCCACCCCATCCCCTAAATCATACCCCAAGCAAGACATGCTCTTGTAGGCAGAGTCTGGTCTTGGATCTGAGTGGGAGTTTGAGAACTCTGAAGAAATAAACCCCCCCTAAACCCAAGCCAGGAAATTGACCAAGTAGGTGCTGGGGGCGATACGGATTTGCTTCTGCTTTAGATGTGATTCACCCAGTTTGTCTCAATCATTGTCAAGCCAAGAGGGAGACGGAAGGATGGAGCATCTGTTTCTGAGGAGGGAAGCGGGAGAGGTGCTGTACCTCAGGAGCTGAGGAGTGCATCTGTTGGCTTGGGGGCCTGGAGAGTGACCTGCTGGGAATCATGCAGGGTTTAGCAGCAGAAGCCCTGAATTCCAGACCCTGCTCTGCCATGCTGAAACTGTGTGTCCATGGGCAGGTCACTGGCCATCTCAGAGCTTACACACCCTGTGAGTAAAAGGGCTGCAATAACCCCCAACTCAGCAGGGTCTTCCTAGGATTCATGTGTTCACTGCGTGAAACACAGAAATGCCTGCAGTTGGGTCGCAGGGTGAAGTGCCACCCACCCTGCCTCTCAGGGTGCCAGCCCCCATGCTGCCACCCAGCACGGCACTTGTCCAGGCCTCATATGTGTTCATCTCCTCACTGGGCTGATTCCTGCAAGAGAGAACAGTGCCTCTCGTCTTAAACTCACAACGCCGGGCACCTGTAAACAGGGCCCAAAGCCCAGGAAGGCCCCTTACCTCCCTGCGAGACTATGATCACATGTCTACAATGGTATCGTTTTCAGATATTTCATTTAGCTTTCCCCTCTGGGGTCGCAGAAAACCTCAGCGCCAGCTGGCATTTCCCCAGCATCTGGGAGAGTTTCATCAATGCCCTCTCTTCCTTCTTTGGGGCTAGACTGTCTTGTTCAAATCCCAGCTTTGATACTTACTAGCTATAACCTTGGGCAAGTCACTTAACCACTCTGTGCCTCGGTTTCCTCATTTGGGAATAATAATTCAAACTACTGCTGGGTAGATGTATATTCAGCTTGACAGGAAAATGTCAAAATTTTTTCTTTTTTTCCTTTTTTTTTTTTGGCCATGTCTTGCGGCATGCAGGCTCTTAGCTCCCTGACCAGGGATCAAACCCTCACCCCCTGCAGTGGAAGTGCGGAGTCTTAACCACTGGACGGCCAGGGAGGTCCCTCAAATTGTTTTCTAAAGTGGTTCTGTCAATGTATATTCCCAATAGCTATGTCTAAGAGATCTCATTGTCCATATCCTCTTCTACCTTTGTATTGTCAAACTTTGGCGAGCCAAATGGATGTAAAATGGAATTCATTATGGTGTTTGTTTGCATTTCCCTGAATGCTAATGAGGTTGAGTACCTCTTCATGCTTACTAGTCACACATATTCATATCTTTTGTTCATTTTTCTGTTGTATTGTTTATCTTTTTGTTAACTGATTTGTAGGAGTTCTATTTTTTTCTATATATTCTTAATACTAATCCTTTGTTGGTTGTATAAAATAATTATCTTCTCCCCATCTGTAGCCTTGTCTTCCATTTTATTCAAGGTGTCTTTTGATGAGCAGAAGTTCTTAATTTTAATGAAGTAGCACATCAGAAAGATATTCACCAAATTTTTTTCTAAAGGTTTTGATGCTTAACTTTTAAGTTCTTGATCCATCTAGAGCTGATTTTTGGTGTATGGTGTGAGGTGGGGTTTTTATCTTTTTCCATGTGGATGATTAAATTTTCTAGCTGCATTTGTGGACCAGTCCTGCAACCAACTTTCTTTCCCCCTGTCACCCCACCCATCCACCCCCCGCCCCGGAGCCAATCTTAACAGATCTTGAGGGGACAGGAAGGGAGGGCCCAGATGAAGTCTTAGTGACACAGAATTCCCTCCTGACAAGGACTTCTGGAGGGGGGGGTCACATCCAAGGAGGCTAGAGACAAAAGAAGCCACATGGCAGCTTTGCCCAAGCAGCCCCTGCCTGCATCTGAGCTCAGCATTAACTGTTTTATTAAAGATTTAACACACAGGGCTTCCCTGATGGCGCAGTGGTTAAGAACCCGCCTGCCAATGCAGGGGACACGGGTTTGAGCCATGGCCCGGGAAGATCCCGCATGCCGCAGAGCAACTAAGCCCGTGTGTCACAACTACTGAGCCTGAGCTCTAGAGCCCGTGTGCCACAACTACTGAGCCTGCATGCCACAACTACTGAAGCCCGTGTGCCTAGAGCCCATGCTCTGCAACAAGAGAAGCCACTGGAGTGAGAAGCCCACACACCACGATGAAGAGTAGCCCCCGCTCGTCACAACTAGAGAAAGCCCGCGCGCAGCAACGAAGACCCAACGCAGCCAAAAATAAATAAATTTTAAAAAAAGATGTAACACACAGATATGGCAAATAATGATAATAATAATCCAAATAGTGCTCAAAAGTATCAAATGAAGTTAAATTTTCCCACCTCCAGAACTCCTGCCCAGAGGTAATCACTTCAGTAGTGGCTTAGTAATGATTTTTAGCTTTCATGAATTCTCTCCTTGACTGCAAATAATATGCTTGGTGCCTCTGTTTCTTGATTTATCAACTCTAGAGTAACTCTAGTTATTCTCTGCTGGAAAAGTTAGTTTCCTTACATCTACCCCGTCTCTCCTCCCTTCTCACCCCATTCTCAATATTTGTTTTTGTTTATTTTTTGAGGGGCCACCCAGATCTGAACCAGGGACCTCTTAATCCACAGTGATTTTTTTTTTAATGAATGCTAAATGTTATGTCAACTCCTGCAGTTGCTGCCACAGCTGTATTTCAGGAAGCCCAGCCCATTGAGGCTCCCGCCCCCCCACCCTCCACCCCCCACCCCTGGCAGGAGGACATCAGACAGGACACTTCCCATCACCCTGCTTCCTGATTCCAGGCATCAGCACTGAGCTGGACAGAAGGAAAACAACCTTTCGGTGTCTGGGGCTCTTCCCAACAATGGTGCAAATGAAAGGACTGGGCCTGTTTCCTGAGTTGGGGTGGAGAGCCCTGGAGAGGGCGGGAGGAGAATGCTGCACATGAATCCAGGCCAGTTGATACCCTGCCGCAGGCTCCCTGTGTGACCTTGGGCAAGTCCCTTCCCTGTCTCTCCATCTGCAAAATGCAGATTACTGAGATCCCTCCCACCATGGACTTTCTGTGATAAGATCACAGTGGTGGCTCTGAGGAGACCTTCTGATAAAGGGTAGAAAAAGCTCTCCTGAGAGAGAGTATACTACTAATACAAAGACAATAAGAACAGCTGCTGTTTCCTGAGTGCCTCCCACGGGCCAGGCACTGTCCAGACAGTTCACTTGCCTGACCTTAGGTAATGCTTATAACTCTCAGGGGGGCATTATTCTCCTCATTTAACAGATGAAGAAACTGAGATCAGTGAGGTTAGGCAACTTGTCAGAGGTCACAGGGCAGGAAGGTCTGTGCCACCAATCCAATCCATCACCTAGCCCTGTTGAAGAACTTGGATATTTGAAAGGGCTGAAAATCTCCAGGGTCCCTCTGGGTCTCCAGAAACAGGTTGGGAGGCCAGAGTTTTCCCTTCCCGAGCTTGCGGATAGCCTGCCTCCCAGACCCACTGCGGAGACTGACCCTGGCCCAGGTCCAACAGGTGATTCTGAGGTCAGTTTCTTCCAGGAGGCCTTTGCATAACCAGAGAAGAGTGGGGGGCTGTTTGGCCTGGGGAGACCTTTGCTCACCCACAGCAGGGACCCCAGGCAGTTCAGAATGGCCTGGGGGCTATTTCTCTCTCTAGCCCTCCCCAGGGGTAGAGCTGTTCACACACTCCCCACCCACGGACAGGCACACTCTTGGCCACATCATGTCCTGGGGACTCTGGGGACCCACAGGCCTAAGCCCAGCATGACCTGGCACTGGCCGCAGTTGGGCAGGCCTGCTTCCCTTCAGACCCAAGGCCACAGGCCGGGAAGGAAATGAAGGTGGGAGGAGCCCAGAAACGCTGACTTTGTTGGAAAGCTGCCTGGGAGGGAGGAAGCACAGAAAGGCCCGGCCCAGGGCTGTGGGCAAAACCAGCAAAGCCGCCCTGGCGTCTCTGTAGATTCAGGGCCACAAGGGCCTCTCCTGGGCCACCCAGCCCTGGCTTGTGGCTAGGAGGCTGGGGGAAGAGGCCTGATGATGTTGCACTGTAAATGAGGGACTGAGCCCAAGCCTGGCCCTGGCTGCCCAGTCTATGGGGCTTTTTCCCTCCCCAGCAGCCAGGGGCGGAGGGTGGCAGCTGGTGAGCAAAGAAACACCTATAGCTTAAACAAGCCCCTTCCCTGAGAGTCCAGCCTGGGAATCTGCACTTCTGAGCTCAACATCAAGAAACGAATAAAACAAAGATACACAAATGAAACAAAGGCCCTTTGCTTTTGTAAGAGGGCAGAAGCCCCTCCAAGCTGAGGCAAATCTGACAAAACCCTTGAGCCTAGATCTGAGCTCCTGAACCCCCCTGACATGTGGCCTACGGGGGACAGGTGTCTTGCCGCCCACAAGTGACTTGACCACTCACTCTGCACTCACTTTCCTGGTTGTGGCAATGGGACTATAAATTGTCTGCCGAGGTCAGGGTTTCTCAACCTCAGCACGACTGACATTTTGGGCCAGATATTGTGGATGGCTGTCCTGTGCCTTGTAGTATGTTTAGCAGCATCCCTGGTCTCCCCCACTGGAAACCCCTCCCAGTTGTGACAAACAAAAATATCTCCAGTCTCTGCCAAATGTCCCCTGGAGGACAACATGGTCCCCAGTTGAGAACCACTGCTCTAGATCCATTCTTCCCTTCTTTGGTAATAAGACTTTTGATTTTCAGCTGACACATAGCCACCAGGATCAAAGACCAAGGTGCAAGACCACCCTTGCAGTTATGTGTGGCCATGTGACTAAGATCTGGCCAAGGACAGGTAGGCAGAAGTGCAACTTCCAGGAAGTGTCTTTAAAGGGAAGGTGTGTGTCCTTATGACATCTTCTCCATTCCTACTGGGTAGAATACAAGTATGATAACCAGAGCTGGGTCACTCATGGGTCATGAAGTTGTTGTCAAGTGCTAAGATGGCAGAACACATGGTGAGAGAGAAAGAGGCTGGGTCCTGGGTGACCATGGAGCTGCTGTGGTAGAGATGGGCTCTACCGCCAGACTTCTCACGTGGGAGGACTGAACTTGAGTCATTGCTATCTTGTCTATCTCCCCCAGAGCCGATTTTAGCCTCTGATGAACTCTCCTGACACTGTGGCCTCTTGTCAGTCACAGTCAAATCTAATCCTGAGTAACACATAAGATATAACTCTGCTATCCTTGCGGCTTCAATCACCCACCGTCTACATGTCCGTGACCTTCAGATTTGCCCCAGCCCAGTTCTGGTAGTTCACTGGACTACTCCGCACAGTTGCTGTCCTCTCCCCAACCTGCCCCTCCCCGGATACTCCCCATCTCAGGAAAGGGCACCTCCACACCCCCAGCCCCCCCACCCCGTAATTCCCCTCCCCCCACTCCATCTCTCACATCCACAAGACCCAAAATCCCCTATTCTGCTTCCTAAAAAGGATCTATTCCTCCACTCTACCTCCAATGTCAGTGTCCCAGCTCAGGCTCTCACCACGCCACACCTGGTCCATTGCAACCACTTGCTGACTGGTCTCCCTGACTCCAGTCCCCACCCTGCAGCCTGTCCCTACCCTCTTTAAAACCCTCCCATGACTCCCTTTGGTCCAAATTTTCTGGGGTACATCATGACCCCCTGCCTTCTGCCACCTCATTTCCCATCCCCTCACCCTTCCCTCAGCACCTCCTACTACAGGATACTACACAGAATTTGCCCAGTTCCAGGAATATGCTGTGATTCTCTGTTTTTGCACATGCTCTTCCCTCTCTCAAATACTCTCCCCAGCTCCTGTTCGGTAAACTCTTACTCCTCCTTCAAGGCCCAGGCAAAGGTTACCTCCTCCATGAGGCCTTACCTGATTCCCCCAGCAAAAGCAGCCTGTTGATCTCTCCTCTACGCTGCTGCAGAACTTGCCCCTCTAACTCAGGGCTGATCCCACTGTGTTCGCTGAGTCAGGATGTCTGTCTCATTTTATCGTATTGGAATCCACAGCACCTAATGTAATGTTGGCAAGGCATGGGTGTCCGACACACAGTACTGTTACCCATTTACTAAGCCCTTACTCTGTGCCAGCCTCTGAGCTAGATGCTTTATCGAAATTACCTCATTTTAGCCTCAAGATCACGCTGCTGGGAGAGATGAGACTGAGATTCAGAGAGGTTGAGCAGCTGCTTCAGGTCACACAGCTTGTGCACAGCCATGTCAGAGACTGATTCTCCATCTGCTATACTTGATTCCCCCTTAGGATCTGGCTTCACCCCCATTGCCAACCCGAGGGTCTCCAAGGAAGCACCAATCATCAGAGCTAACCAGACCTGGGTGTGGAAAAAGCCCTTTGTCCTTTTCTTCAACTAACAAGTTGGAATTTGTTGAAAAGGAACTTTAAATAGGAAACCAAGAAAAAGCACCCCCCTATATATATATATATATATATATATATATACATAATTTTTTTTTTTTTAACAAAACAGATGGGCAAGTTCAGGTCCTCCCTCTGAGCTGTTACTTCCTCCACTCTAAAACCAGCAGGAGGTACTCAATGGTCTCAGAGATCCTTATCAGTCCTGATATCCTGTGATTCCTCAATTAGTTTCTCAGATGGACGGCAGGCTGGTAGGTTTTGTTGGGCCACAGCTAAGGAAAGAGGAGGGTAGGGTCCTGTTGCAGGCTGCCTAGCCCCCACCCAGCTCTCCTCCCCTTTAGGACTTGACCTTAGAGGGCGAGGGGAGAAAGACACTTGCCCAAGGGCCTCCTCGCCCGGGCGCTGCCTGACCAGCCTGAGGGCTGGGCTGGCCTAGATAGGCCTACAGCTTGGAGTCCAGACTGCATGCTTCCTGCAGGGCCTGCAAGAGTCCTGTCCCCTCTCTTGGCCTGTTTACTCATCTTCCCTCCATGGGTCACCACCCACTCTGACGTCCCAGGCCCTGGCTCCTCCTCCCCACTCCTGCCAGTGGGACCCTCTGGAAAGCCCCACTCAGAGCCGACAGGAAGGGGAGAGGGGAGGCTCGTGGGCGAGTTCCTGTGGAGGCTCAGGCTCTCAGCCATAGCCGTTGGAGCCTGTCGTTTCCCTTCCCCCGCCCACCCAGCCGGGAGGCCGAGAAGTTTCATCACTGCCGAGTTGTTGTCCTTATAAGGGAAGGGCCTCCCGAGCGTCTCTCTTGGGCCCTGGCTGGCTGGTGGAGAGCCAGGCCAGCCTCGGGGTGTCCTTCAGGAAAGGTGGGGATGCCCCGAGTCCCAAGTCAGCCCAAATTCCCCTGGGCTGAGCATCCATCTGAAGTCAGAGACTCTCCAGAGAAGAAACAGGAAGCAGTCGAGTATCAGCCCAGGTCAGGAAGCCAGAGGGTCAAATCCCAGGTCCCAACACTAACCTGTGGTCTCCTAGGCACGTTGTTTAAGCCTCAGTTTCCTAAGCTGTCAAAGGACTGAACAGGGCTTCCCTGGTGGCGCAGTGGTTGAGAGTCCGCCTGCCGATGCAGGGGACACGGGTTCATGCCCCGGTCTGGGAAGATCCCACATGCCGCGGAGCGGCTGGGCCCGTGAGCCATGGCCATTGAGCCTGCGCGTCCGGAGCCTGTGCTCCGCAACGGGAGAGGCCACAACAGTGAGAGGCCCATGTAACGCAAAAAAAAAAAAAAAAAAAAAAAAAAAAAAAAAAGGACTGAACAGAAATACATCTTCCTCATGAGACCACTGGTGACAGTAAGAGACCAAAACAGGCCTGCCAAGTAGTAGGTGCTCTGTGACGCCGGGTGGCTGGGGTTTACTAACCTCATCTTCTGTGAGGCAGACCATGGGCTAAGCGTTCCACAACAATCCTGTGAAGAAGGGAGCCCATTTGACAGGAAAAACTGAGGCACATTTTACCTAAGGTCGCTCATTCATGGCTGGGGTTTGAATCTAGATATGTCTGCCTCCAAATCTAAAGTCATGTTTTTCTACTTACACCCTGCTGCTTCCTCCAGGAACTTTGTTCCTGTAAATACAATTATGACAACAGGGCAGAGTCTCCACCCTCCACGTCCCCCCGCAGAGCCTCCTCGTAACGTCACAGAAACCTCCACTTGAGTGAGTTTGTGAGGTCTTTTCTGACAGTCCTGCCTCATGTCTGCGACATGAGAGTAGGGGTCAGGGGGCTGGGAGGCAGGAACACAGGACTTGGAGCGCATAAACTATGGTGGCTCCAGAAAGACACAGGGAGCTTCCAGGGCCCAGGCTCAGGTGGGGGCAGAGGGAGGGGCAATCTGGATGTCCCCTTCCCCACCAGACCCTCCCGCTCTGTGCTGGGTCCCACCTGAAGGCAGCCACTTGTGTTTTGCAAAACCCCACAGGACTTCAGGCCACTGAGATATCGGGGGCGCGTATTCAAAAGAAAAAGGCTCCGTTTCTCTGCACAGGCCTCCAGCCCCTAGGGCCAGAAGGAAAGAAAGTTCTCGCCACATCCTTCCTCAGCCTTGCGGCTGGCTGGCCGCTGACACCTTCCGCGCAGCTGCTCCCTTCAAGTCATCCCTCGGGAGGAGACCTTGTTCCTGGGCCAGGGTGGGAGCACGCCCCCGTCAATAAAGGGACTTCTCTCCCTTACCTTGGTTCCTCCTTACCGATAAGGTGAAATGATTCGCCTGGGGTCCCCCACCTTCTGCAGGCCACCCACTTGGTATGGTGGACACACGTCAGGCCAGTGGCAGGGGAATTCAGGAGGAATACAAAAGTCATAGAACAGTCAATAAGCCCGGGCCAGGTGCTTCCTGTTGTGTTGACCACCAGGCCTTTCCAGCAGCCCTCACAGATAAGGAAGGGAGCCGGCCTTTGGGGAGCACTCTGGTGCTTTCCCACATGGGGAGCGGGTGGCACTGCAATCCCCCTTTTATTGGTAAGGAAACTGAGGCCCCGAGACGCTGAGATTCACTGAAGTCCCTGGGTGGGACTTGACACCTTCCCAGCAGCTTGACTTGAGTGGAGCTCTGTCTACTGGCCCAGGGGCTTCCAAAGAGCACTCAGCAAAGCCCTGGGGTCCTGCTGAGATGTATTAGGGGTGCCACAGGCATAAGGCAGGGCCCAGGATCACCCCAACCAGGACCAGGCTCTGAGGTTAAAATGACAGCTGGAATCATTTTGAACCATCATAGGAAACACCTGTTCAGGCAAGCATCATCAATGGAGATTAGATCTAAGGGGAAATTTTGATGTGGTGCAACATATTTGTGTATGGTCTTTAATAAAAAGCCTCCCAGATTGCTTACTAGTTACATGAGAAAAATATGTAACCATACAACAGAAAAATCAGACACTTTGACTGGGTGATCAAAATAAACATCACCAGTAAAAGTCGGATGGAGATTGTTTCCAGTTGTGATTCCCTGAGAAGGACCTAGTATCGCCTATGCAGTTCTCTGGCTGAGACTCTATAACCTTGATCTAATTATGAAGTAACCGCAGACCAACCCCAAATGAACAATATCCTATTAAAAAGCTGGGGAGGACTGTATTCTTCAAAAATACCCACATCATGAAAGATAAAGGCCGTGGAAACATTTCAGATTAAAGGAGACTCGAAGAGACATGTATGTAATATTCAACCCTACACTGGAGGCAACATGTGATATTATTGGGTCTAATGACAAAATCAGAATATGAACAGTAAGTATTCTATCGGTGTTAAATTTACTGAAGTTGATAACTGCACTACGATTAATGAGAGGATATGTTTATTTTTAGGATATACACACTGAAGTATTTCGGGGAAAGGGGCCATGGTAACTAACTCTCCAAAGACTCAGAAAAAAAATTGTGTGTGTATTACAGAGAGAAGGCCCTCGAAAGACAAGCCAACAGGTCAATCTGAGTAGAGTATACGTGTGTTCTCTGTACTATACTTACCGTCACAACTTTTCTCTGTGTTTGAAATTATTTCCAAATGAAGTTTTTAAAAACTGAAAAGCATTGTTCCCTATGACACTTAGCCTCCGGGCTGTAGAAACGTGTTGGGGGCACGGGGTGAGACTGGAGCGCCTGGCCGAGTTTAGCGAAGGTGGAGCACTGGGGGAGGGCGAGGCCCCCAGCCTGGCCTATGAGAAGTGGGCCCTAGAAGAGAGCTTGGAGGAAAGGTGATGCCCCGGTCAACCACCACCTACCTTCTGCTTCCATGAGGCCCTGGAGCTGGTCCCCACACCAACAAACAGGCTTGTGGCGGCGAAGTTCCATGAAAAGGGATTTATTGCCAAACTTCAAGAAAGGCGCTTCATAAGCAGAAGGCATGGAATGCCACCCTCCTCAAGGAGGCAGGCCAGGCAGCCCCTGTGAATTCCCGATCCTCTCCCCTCCCCTGGAAGCTGGCTTCCCCCTCAGGTCCAGGCTGCCAAGGCACAGGAACCCCACAGAAACCAATGGCATTAGGCCACTAAGGTGACCTCAGAGCTACTTGCTCAGCCTGGTCACTTATCAGAGGAGGAAACCGAGGCTCTAGTCCCAGGAAGGAGGTGACTTGGCTAATGCTCCAGCCAGCCCAGGCTGCTGGTGGAGCAAGGCTGTTCCCCAAAGGAAGACTGCAGGGGGCCACGTGACTGTGGGCCCCTGGTGACATTCTTGCTCTCATACTGGAGACAGATGGAGAGACATCAGACTGTGGCATGGGAACCTAGTCTGTTCAAGGAGTGTGGCTTAGGGAGGCCAAGGCGGGCTCACGAGCCATGACCTTGCTGCTTGCCCCCACCCCTGCCTAGTACAGGCTGCAGAGTGGACACGTGCCCCTCCCGATCCCTGGCCACTGCCCTCAAGAACCAAGGAGAAGTAAAGAAGGCAGTGAGCTGTGCCGGCGGGCCTCAGAGGGCGAGACTGGTGGCTGCAGGTGAGGCAGTGGGCAGGAAGGCCAGGCACGCAGCTGTGACCCTCCTTCTCTTTCAGTAAACAAAAGTGCACTTGCAGAAACCCCTGAGCAGGCCTGTCAGAAGCTGCGCCTACTCCCACAGGCCCCAGGGAGAGTGGCTGTGGCCCTCAGGGCCTCTGAACCTATAGAGTGCCCTCAGTCCAGCCGCTGCAGCAGGATGGAGACTGGATGTGCTCCTGGAGCCCGAGACGATGAGGGGGAGGGGCTCGGGAGAGGCCCAGGGTGCAGGCACGGACCATGAAAGGGACAGGAGCTAATGCTCCTTCCATAAGAAGTTCAGGAGGAGCAGTCCCTCTAGCCTGAGCCAGAGGGGTGAGGGGAAAGGGGAGAGGGAAGTGGGTTCAGGTCCCAACACATTCCCATCGGCATTCGAAGAAATAACTGGGATATTGGACCTGTTTGGGTTGAGAAGCAACCAGAGACCCAGATATAAATCCCATCTGGGAGGCACAGAAGTTGGGGCAGCTTCTCTTCTGAAGGTTGATTTATAATGAATTACATACAGGATGTTCTGATGTCGACATTGGGTTCACCTGTACAGGAATGTGCAAGGCTGGACACAAGCGGGTCTAGGGGCAGGGACTAGACTACGAGACCCTTCGAGTTCCTCCTCCACCCTGGAGTCCTCCAATCACGGCTCACCAGAGGGGAAGGCCTGCAGAATAGGAAACAGGCCCAGGGAGGGGCCCCACAGCTAATGGCTTTCTCACACAGATGCCTCCCACCTGCTTTCAGAGGCCCTAGCTGGGTTCCAGGTCTCACTCAGCTGAAGGACGAACCTCTAGTCTAGACCCAAGGCCCCTGCAGCTACTAGGAATAGGGGGGTGGGGAGGGTTGCTTATGGCTTGAAGCTGCCTCTGCCTGGGAACATCTGGACATGGAGGCGGCAGGGGGGCTCAGCTGTGCTCTATTCAGAAGTCAGGAATGTAAACTATTGAGGGCGTGAAGCAGAGATGACGCCGCCCTCAAAAACCCGAGCGCTGTGCCAGGGCCCTGGGGCTGTTCGGAACGACCATGCCAGCACGGAGGTACCGCATGCGTGCTCCCAGCCCAAGCCCAGAGCTGGAGGCCCGGCCAGAGAGCAGCCCCGGGTGGCACTTGGCACCTCTGGCCAGGGCAGGGCGAGAAGGATCCCAGGAGTCTCTGCAGGTCCTGGCCAAACCCTGACATGCCTGATGGCCCTTCTACAGCCTGGAAAGAAGCACATTTCTCGGCAGGGCTGGGCTCCAATGAACTGAGCCGGCCAGAAGGGACCATGCTCTGGGCCGGCAGGCCCTAGGGTGCACTTCTCCTGTAGAGGGTCACCAGCTCCTTCTGCTTCTCCCGGAGCCCAGGTGCTTCCTGGCTCAGCTCTCCCAGATCTCTGATCTCCTGCAGGACCTGGGTGGCCTGCCTCAGCTGCTCCACAGCCTGGCTGAGCAGCGCCTCGGCATTCCCAGCAGCCGGCTCACTGCCCAGCACCTTGTTCAACAGTTTCTCCGTCTGTTCCGAGGCCACCTTCACCTCCAGCTGGGCCCGATACAGCTGTTCCCCAGGCTGCCGTGGACGTCGGGGGCCTTCCCCAAGCAGGTCCCCCAGGGAGGAGCAGCGGGGATGGAACTGAGGCTGCGGGTCCCAGCGGGGCAGGGCTGTGGACGTTGTTGCATCCTTTGGGGAAGTTCCTGGGGTGCCTGCATCCTGGGATGGCTTGATGGGCTCAGGGCTGTCATCCATACCATTCACCGAGACCTGTGCTGGGCCTTGGGCAGAGGTCTCAGAGGCCCCAGGACTCTGGGCTGGCCCAGAAGCCTGCATGCCACTCATGGAGGCTCTCAGTTTCTCCGATAAGATCTTGGGTGGGGGTGTAGGGGGTGGAGCGGGCTTCCCACCTTCCCTAGGCACAGCCTTGGAAGTCCCAGAATCGGGCACCTGGGGCGGTTCTGTACTCTCAGGGTCAGGGGGCTCCTCAGGGCTGGGGCTCTCCCAGCTCACCTTCAGTTTGTCAGGCAGGACCCTGTTGGGGGGCTGCTCAGAGCCCCTGTCCTCCCCCACTGGAGTCTCTGAGTCTTCTCGGCTTTCAGGGTGGGCCTCAGAGCTTGCTGGAACAGGGGTTGAGGCTCTCTCTCCTACAGGGGTCTCCACTCCGTCACCAAGACTGGTCGTCTCAGGCGCTGCAGAAGGCTTGGTAGGAGGCATGGGCGGCCGGGGTGTCTCCCGGGGCTGGGCTGCACTGACATCATTGCTGGGGGCAAACACTGGCAGCCCGCTGTCAGGAACATCAAGGTCCAGGCGCAAAAGCCCATCGGATGCTGCACTGGCTACCTGGGTGGAGGGGCAGGATATGGGCATCAACTTGGATGACCAGCCACTGGGTCAGGTGTGCCCACCTACAAGGTATTCAAGCCCTCCCATCCAGGCTGCCCAGGCCCCTGGCCCCCTACTCTCCATGCCCTCTGCTCTGGTTTCCAAAGCCACCTGATTAGAAGCTAAAGTGATTCTCTGATGAATCCTCTCCTCTCTCTCACTTCCACAGAATTCCTGGTTTTGAAATCACAGGCCAGGAAGCCAGAGCTAGGGTGCCCTCTCAGCGCCCCAGCCTGGCTTCTTCCAGCCTGTGTGATAGGCCGCTCTTTTGAATGGCAATTGTGCTGGCCTGGGTTTCAGGGGACATGGTTCCAGCCCTGTTTTCGGGCCCCTACCTGGCTGTGGGCCTTGGGAGGGTCCCTTCTCTGCAACCACCCACCCAGGGTCCCCCCAGTCAGCAGGTGACAGGACCAGAACTCACATATGGGTCTCCTGAATCATCCTGAGCTCACTCGCCCTGCAGACCTCTGTTCGGTCTGCCAGCCCTCCGGGCCAGAGCTCTCCAGCCTTCGCCTGCCCAGCTGCTCAGCAGCCGGTGCCCACTCTCCTCATGCTGTCACATGTGGCTCCAGACACGGGAAGCCCCAGACCACAGCTGAGTGCCAGAGGAGAACAGCTGCACCCAGCAGGCAGCTGTCCCCATCTGGCCGCAAGGGCCCACAGGGACACCCAGCAGCCCCACGGTCATGGGGAAAACTCCCAGGGAGCCTCAGAGGGCCTGGAGCGGGGCTGGGCAGGAGGCCCTTCTCAAGGTCCCTCACTCCCTTTTACATACACAGGGTGACCTGGCCTACACATGCGCTCAGTCACTGGACACGAGTGCCTCCCTGAATTCTTCTCAGAGGGTTCCCCTCTCCAAGGCTGGCCTGCCCCACACCTCCTAGGCCTCCTCCCTCAGACATGCCTTCCTCTCTGCCTACTTCAGTCACTCCCTCTGCAGGCTTTTTTCCCTCCGCTGACAGACAGAACAGGCTATCTCATCTCACCAGCAAACCCTCCAATGACCTTGGCCCCTTTCTGTCTCCCTCTTTCCCCGCCATGGTCTATCTCCTTCTCTCCAGCATCCCCAGCTCTGCACCCCATGACAGCCCTAAGCTGACTCCTTCTCTGAGAAAATGTGCTGTAAACGTTACCATCTGCCTTTTCCTCAGTCCTGCCTCGTGACTTGTGGCTGCCAATCTGGCTGATGACCCCCAGTCCTGTGCCCTTCTCTCCGGATGCGCCACTCTCTGGCTTCCTCTTCCTTTGCTCCCTACTGCCCCCCATTCCCCAAAGGCAGCATTTGCTGAGGTTCTTTCCTGGCCTCCAAGATCTCTCCCCCAACTACCGACACCCATCAGTAGCACTGGTCTGATGAAGGGCTCCTCCCTTCCCCCTCCCCCTTGCCCATAACTTCTCCCACATTCCCTGTGTCCAGGGCCTCCCTTCACCGGGTCTCCAGGCTTGGGGGCGCTCCTGACAACCCTCCCTCTTTGTCCAGTCCGCCTCCCCAAGTCCTGAATTCAATCACAAGCCCAGGCGGCTCTTGCTTCCCAGTGTCTCTCGCACCGACCGGCCCCTCCCTTTTCACCCCCTCCTGGAGCCTAGAGGCCCCACCTCTGCCTCTATTTCCTGGCCCCTTGCCTTTCCCTCCATCAACGTGACCCATCCTACCCAGGGCCTCCAACTGACCTCTGGAACGCACCCTCCCATCCATCCTGCCCCCGACTCCTGCTTTCAAGGCCTCCATAATTTCCTCCCCCCGACCCCGCCTTCCCAGACACATCTCCCAGTCAAAGGGATCAGGCACACCTCAAACTCCCCTGCCCTGGGCCTCAAGCTCGCACCATTCCCTCCACCTAGGACCTCCCTCACTCCAAGTCTGCCCACTGAAACCGTTCCCATGCTTCAAGGGTCAGCCCAGGTGTCTGTGGGTCCTCTGTGGTCCCTCCTGCTCAGCCTCCCTTTGTACCAAAATTAGACAGCACTGCTTGGAGCAGTCAGTGGACAGGTCTCTTCTCCAGCTGGAAGCTGAGCTCTGAGAGGCGGGGACTAGCCTCAGGCTCTCAGTTTCCCTCCAGCACCAGCTTGGGTTAAGGCCCGTGGACTCAACACGGGAAGCAGGCGCACCCACTCCCTGAGGACATACAGCACACGCGCCTCCACACCGACACCCCGCATGCCACTCAGACAGCCCGATACCAAGAGTGCTTAGGAAAAAGGTGGCCCAAGCCCGCTGCCACTTAAGGAGCTGTGGTCCCAGGCTCATCTGACTCCCAACCTCCCCAAGCTGGGGCCAAGGCCTTACCTCCTTCAGGTGGACTCTTGTAGGGGGCCGGCGCCGCTGACCCCCACGTACGCGGTCCCGTGTCACGTGCTCCAGGGCACAGCTCTTGTCCACCTTTACCTGGGGAGGACAGGGAACCACGTCAGTCCCCAGCAGGCCTTGAGGACAGGAGGAAATGCCCAGGCATTAACCTGAGACTCAGAGGCAGGGTCTGCACCTGCATCCTTGCTTGACAGGGTCAAGTGCCCCAGCTGTCCCTCTCTTTGAGGTATCTCCCTGCTTTTCTCCCTGACTCTACACAGCCTGTGTCGTCTCTCTGCAGTCTGAGGCTCTCCCTTCTCTGCAGCTGCTTGCTTTGCCTCAGTCTTCCTGCCCAAATGTGGGCTATCAGCCCTCACCCCTCAGTCCACTGCAATATGTAAGCAGCCCTGAGGCTGCTTTTGTGCTTAGCTGTGGGGGGAGCGGGGAGAAGACAGCCCATGATCCCCTAGTTCCTGGCTTCCAGAAAAGACCTTCCCTGGCCCCAGTCACTCTCCCAGGACCCCTGGGGATAGCTCAAGAAAGAGCAGGGCCTCTACCCCCAGGGGTCAGGGAGTCTGGGGGGCAGCATCTCCTCTCTAAGGATAAGGAATGGGGGTGAGGAGTAGCCGGGAAGCCACAGGAAGAGTCACATGGGAAATCCAGACTCTGAATCCTGGAGCAGCCTGTCCCTGTGGTGGGGTGGGGGGTGGGGGGCGGCTAAGACTCTTCTGCCCACAGGTGAGGCTCAGGCCCACCTGAGGGTCTTTGCAGTGGAGGAGCTGGTTCTGCTCCGCCAAGGCTGTGGGCCGAGACCCAGCCCATGCTCCTGTGGCCTCCAACACTCTTTCACCTGAAATGGGGACACTTTCCCAAGCAAGTGAAGGGCTGAGCATGGCACAGTCACGTAAGACGTGATCCAGGAGCCATGGCTGCGAGGCAGGGAACCTGGGTGTTAAGAGGGAACCTGCATGGGAAAATTCGCTCCCCTTGGGTCTCAGTCTTCTGCAATCCAAGGGGTCACTCTAGGTGGCCCCCAAGCCCATTTTTTCCCAAACAGCTATGAATCCATGATGTCAAAGATAAACCCTCCCTAGGAGATCTGGCCCCCTGGGACACCCTGACTGCCCAAAGCCTGATCATGGCCCTGCTGCCATCACCACTACAGCACAGGGGGCTGGGTGGCCACTGCAGGCAGATAAGGAGGCCCAGGGTTAGAGCCAGCCAAGCTTGGACTTCACTGCCCAACTGAAGAGTGAGCTGTCGGGTTCTCAGCTCACCCATAGACCTCTCTGCTGTTTCCTGCTGTTTCTGGCTGGGGCTGGGTTGGAAAGGATGCATGGCTGCACCCAGTTAAATTCTACCCCACCACTTACCCACGTTTTAATTTAAAACAAGTTACTTAACTTCCTTACACCTCAGTGTCCTCATCTGTAACATGGGAACACAACCACCTACTTTGAGGGGTGTTGTGAGGATTAAACGAGGTAACAACCACAGATGCCCCAGTGTTTGTAGCAGTGACATAATCAAGGGGTTGTCAGGGTGGGGTGGGGCCGGGTCCACTCTGAGATCACACACGGTGGGAAAGGAGACCCAGAGCCGTCCACAGGACCTCATCGCACCTCGTCGAAAGCCTTGTTCTTGCCTCGGTTGATCCCTTCATTGAGGGCTTTGATCCAGGATTCCTTCTCCTCCCCACTGGGTGCCTGGAACTTGATGTCGCTGACCTGCAAGGGGCATGCGTGGGGTGGATAGCAGATGTTTAAAAGGGTTCACATTTGGGGTCTTGAGGAAGCTTCCCACCCCGAATTGAAGTCTGCCCCCACACAGCTGGTCAGGAGCAAACCACAATGACCCCCACATCAGGTCTGACACTGGGGCTTCAGAGCAAGGGACGGGACAGATCCAGCAGAGGAGGGGCCCTCTCCACGTATACAGCTGCCAGAGATTTGGATTCGAATCAGCCTTGCCCAGATCTGGTCTCACTCCATGTGACTCCCCCAGACCAGCTGCCTGACCTCTGAGTTTTCTCTGTAAAGTAGGAGTAGTCCCAGTCTACTTCCACCAGACTGTGTACAATGACAGAGGTGACAGGCATGAGGGGTGTCCATTGGTGAAGGCCCACTGGGACCAGGGCCGCCCGCAGCTGCCCAGTGGGCCCCACAACCAGTCCTAGACAAGTGAAAAAGTCCCAGGGTCTCCTTTCTGGCCTTGAATCACAGGCTGCAAGAGAGAAAGGGCATTAGGGGGTCAATTCCAGCCCCTCATCATATAGATGAGGAAAAAGAGGCTCATCAGATGGGATGGGACTTGGCCAAGGTGGCCTAAAGTAATCCCATGACTTGACCTCACACCCAACCTCATCCCACGCCACCCCATGGGTTCCTTCCCACCTCAGGCAGGAGCTCCGAACTCCTACATGAGAATCAGAAGGCAGCTCACAGAGGCCCCTTCCTGCCAGGCCCCACGGTCAGACAGGAAACAGTGGAAGGAGTGAGGCCACACAAACCAAGGAGCCGCCCCTATGGTGGACACAGCAGCAGGGCCTCTGAGCTGGACAGACCAGCACTCACATCTGGCTGACTCGGAGCCTCAGGGAGCTATGAAGATCAGTGACGTAGCAAAGTGTTAAACGTGGAAGTGGGCACGGAGGGGGTGCTCAGTAATAGGAATTATCACCATTTCTCTCCTTCTGGACAAAACAGTCCTAGTTTCCTCATCTGGAAAAAGGGATGACACCGCCTACCACAAAGCAATGCTGAGGGAATTAAACATGACTAAAGCCACAGCCTGGCACATAGTAGGTACTCAGTAAATAGTTACTGAATGAATAGCTAATCAATGAATGAACGGGCCCAAGGTTCCTGTTTTGGGGCCGCTGCCCAGTCTGACCTCAAGATGCCCTAGTTCTTTGTCAGGCGGGTCACCAGCTGCCCATCCCCGCCCGGGTGTTAAGATAGCACCTTCCCTCCTGCTGCTCTCCCAGTTATGTAACATGCAGCCCGCCTGGCCCCCTCAGCATCCTCGTTATATAACTTCCTCCTGGCTGCCTCTGCCTTCTCCTCACACAGGGCCCTGGTCCCACCCACCTCCCCAGGCCAGGCACAGCCAAATGCTCATTTGCATGATCAGGGTAAATTTGATCCTGGCAGCAGATCGGCAGCTAAGTCGAAAACCCCAGGGCACCTTGGCAACTGCCTCAGCCCAGCCATCAGGGCCGGTAGGGGCTCAGGAAGGGACAGCGCTGCATCTGGGCTCTGAAAGGGTCCACCCAACCCTGAATGAGGGCTGCGAGTAAGGTGACCCAGGGCAGCCCATGAGCCCAGCTATGCTTCTCCTGCTCACAGGCCCTGAGTTGGTGGGGTCCCTGCCTGGTGCAGGACTTAGCATCCCAGAGAGCTTGAGAGGCATACACTTGAACTCAGCAACAGATGTAGCAAGAGAAAGAGCATTGGCCTGAGAGTCAAGATCACAGGGTTCTAGTCGCGCCAACCTGCAATGAGACCTGCACAGGTCTCTTTACTATTCAGGGCCTCAGTGGGACAAAAACACAACCACTGGACTCAACCCAAACTGTGACTCTTTCCCATTGACAGCCCACCTAGGCAGGCTGGGGGGAGGGTGTTGGCCCAGGGGCTCCCCTAGGAGAGGGAATACGAAGTTAAATGGGACCCAGCGTCACCCTAAGGAACGCTGAAATCCTGCTGAATGAGCCAGGCATCGCAGAAGGTGGTCCGAACGGGGACAAACAGGAGACCAAGAAGTTGCTCCTCTTGCCCCACCCCTGTGTCCTGAAGGCTGCACACGTCCCTCCTCAAGCCCTTCCTAGCACAGGCCCCGCTAGGAGGTTAGAAACTAACAGGACTGGACACAGAGAAGGCCCACATGGCTGGAAAAGCGGGGAGGACAAAATGGCAGAGAGGAAAGAAGCAGGAGGGGGAGAGAGGAGGCAGGAAAGAGGAAAGGGCCAAGCTGGCTGAAACCAGCGGGGCAGCAAGGCCCAGCAGAGGCCACCCTGCTTCCTGGCAGCGTCTGCCTGTGACCTCATGGTAGGGGCGTGGGGACAGGGAGGCAGGAGGGAGAGGGGCACGCAAGACACTGGAGTCTTTGTTTATTTGATTAGAGGGAAAAAAAGGCGGCCTCAGGACCAGACAGCCGGGGTCATGTGACCTCCCGGCCAGCCTGCAGCCTCCCTGAGGAGGGGAACACCCAGGGCGATAGGAAAGGAGAGAGGATGCTGGGGGTGGGGGAGCAGGGCCGTCTACCATCTGGCCTTTGGAGAGCGCCCACTCTCTGTGTGAGCGCCTGGGTGCCGAGGGTCAGGGGCCCTTGAGCCGGAACCAGGGTGGGCTGTGCTCCCGCTGCCCAGCAGCCCCCACCAATCACCCCACGGTCCCATCTCCCCGACCCTCGCCCTGCTCCCAGGGTCACCCAGAGCTGACCTGAACTCTTGGCACGATTCAGGGATGAAAGGGAGGGTGCTGGCCGAAGCAGCTGACAATGCAGCTGCACAAACAGGCCTCTCGGAAGGTGACGCCACCCCCCTGAGTGGGGACCGACCCACCTGGCTCACCACCAGATGATTCTCAGAGCCGCGAAAGGAGGTGGCCCACAGAACCGTGCTGGCACAGGACAGAGAAGCAAGGCCCCCTCCCCCTCACATCCACATAAGCTCACTAAGGGACACACAAAGACCCGGGCAGCCCCTGGGCCAGGCGAACACTCAGCGGCACATGAAGAGGTGCACACACGTGTATCAGGCACACAGGCAGACCTTCACATATAGCGCACTCTACACCTCTCCCAAATACACACACACAAATACAGCGCCACTGAGAGAGGAAGTGGATCTCGAGGACAGGGTCGGGGCTCCAGGGCCTGAAAGACCAAAATGTGGCTCTCCCCTTCCTCACAGAGCCCTAAGCATCAGAGGGCAATGAAACCTGCCCCTACCCTGGGCACACCGCCACCCCCAGGGTCAGAGCTCCACGGTGGCTCCCTTGTCCCTCCCCCCCACCGCCAAGTGAGACAGAGGGTTAGTGAGTAAAGCATCATGGTCTCCACCAGGGCCCAGAGCTCCAGGGACCACAGAGGACTGGGTTCCTGGCCCTTAAACCTATGAAAGAGACAGAATGGCTTCGGGCAAGCCCAGACGAGGCCCACTCTCCAACCCCCAGCCTCTGTGACTCAGCCCCGCTCTGCGAGGCTCCACGTGACATGCAGAGGTCAGGGCAAGGCACGGCCCAGCTGCAGATTGGTGTGAGCTGGCGAGAGGCGCTGTAAATGCCAGCCTCCAATCTGATCTCCCTCCTGACATCTGTGAAACTCCACCACATGTTAACACCCACCCGGACTCCCTGCCAGAGATGCGGGGTGCAAACAGTGAGCTTCATCCACACACACAGCATGTCCCAGGGCAAGAACCTCTCAGGCAAGAGACTTCCTCCAGCTTCAGCCAAGAAAGAACAGTGCAAAGGGAGGAAAGCTGGGGGGCTGCAGGTCCGAGCACTGAGCCTAGGATGAAAGGTAGGAGAGGTGGCCCACCCAGGAAGGCCTGGGATGAGGGGAGGGTGTGGCCGCCTGACTACACGTCAGGGTGTCAGAGGCCTGGTGGGGTGAAGGCCTCATCCCCAGCTTTCTTGCCTCAGTCCTGGGCCTCCTGGGTACGGGAGATGGCCAAGGGTCCCACCTCCTAAAGGTTACTTTCCAACTACAGCCCGGGAAGGAGGCCCCAGGGCCTAGAAGGGGAGAGGAGAGCAGAGCTCTCCGCAGAGCTCTAAATGCGCCTCCTATCAGCCAGGGGCTGGGGCGACTTCAAGATAAAAGCAAGCCAAAGGCCCAGCCTGTGGCAGCCCCTGGGTCTGAGCCTCAGCCACATTCAACAGAGAACCTGCAGACTTGCATCCAGGGGCCCAGCCTGTCTTAGAGAGAGCCTTCCAGGGGTGACCTTCCCCAGCAGACCCTGGCCTGGAGGGAGGTCAGTCAGCAGCAGGCCTAGCCCTACCTTGTTCCCTGGGGACCGCAGCAGGATAAAGCGGTGTTTCCGCTTGAGGAGGGCACGAAGGTCCTGGCACTTCTCATAGCTGCCCAGCTCCACTGTCTCCACACACTTCTGCTCATCCTGGGGAGGGAGACACAGGGGACGTGGTGAGAGCTAGATGCCCTAGACCCTCAAACACCCAGGTCCCGGCCCAGACCCCGATCCCACTCAGTGAGGGCACTGCTTGGTCAGAGGGGGCCCTCGGGCTGCCAATCAACCACCGAGATGCAGCATTCAGACCCTGGCAAGCAGACGGTGTTCAGTCCACCCTCAAGGCTCACCATCCATATGAGAAATGGGGCTCACAGCCCGAAGGTGGGCAGCAGGGCTGACTCAAATGTGCGTAAGGTCAAAGGAGGAAACGGGGAAGCTAGAAAGGCTTAGGAAAGTGTGCCTGGGAGTCCATGCAGGCCCAGAAGCCAGGCAGAGACCTGTGAAAGAGGTGGTCTGGAAGGAGGAGCAAGTTGTCACAAATGAGGGGAAAAAAACGGCTTTCCAGGCAGAGCCACAGAGAGAAGCATGAATAAGGCTGTTTGAGGTTACACAACCTGCCTTCCCCACAGTGATCCGGAGTTGACTTCCCCACTTGGCATCTTCCTCTGCTGACCCTTGGCTTGGGGTGAGAGGCCACTCTCCATGGCCTGCACAATGGAGAAGGCAAGGGTTCCTTCTAGAGTATCCCCTGAGTCTGCCACCGTGAGGCCTCATCACTAGTAAGGCTGGTGCAGGACAGTGGCCAGCCTCTTCTCAGCCACCCCTGGACACTGGCTGGGCTGCCTTTCTGCCTGCCAGTCCTGGCCCTTGAGTGTTTTCTCCTCATGGGCTCTACCCACCAGGTGCCTCTCCAGCCAGCTGTCTGGGACACCCTCTTCCCTCAATGGTGGTCAGTTGGTTCCACTTCCAGGGGACACCCAGCTGGAACAGCTTCCTGGGTGTGGCACACTCTCCCCCTGGAGACTCGAGGGAAGTAGATGCAGGCCCTGGAGACTGGCAAGCAAGTTAAGCAAACTCTTGCTGTTGGACATCACGCAGAGCATCCAACCAGGGACCGCCTCAGTGTTCCACAGTTTGGGGTGGAATATCTGGGAGGCAGTGACTCGATTATTTGCAGAGGAAATGCCCCAATTTTCCTCCATGGTAAGTCGCATATACTAAGAAACCCTGACACTTAGCGAGCACTTTCGCATGCCCGATTCTCCTGAGTCCCTCAAGCACCCTGAAATCCTAAAGCCCCAGTATTTGTCTCATTTTATAGAGGAAGAGAATGAGACCTGGAGGCGAAGAGATTTGCCCTTGGGCACAGACCCAAATATAAGGAGCAGGGCCAAATGCAAACACCCATCCTCTGACTCCCAAGCCAGAGCCCTTTGTAGCATACCACACTCCTTCCAGCCAGAGCCAGAAGCTGGACAGTGCCCTAGCAGCAGGCTGCTCTGCATCAGTGGTCCTCCAGGTGTGGTACCTGGGCCAGTAGCCGCAGCATCACCTGAGGACTTGCTAGAAATGCAAATTCTCTTGAATTAAAAAATATATATATATCCCACAAGGACTCAGAGGCAAAAAATATACAAATCAATTTTCACTGCAAAGTAAAGGAGCTGTTACAGTGGAGGATTACTGGACTGAATGTCAATATTATGACATAGTATGAGTGTGTTTCGTGTTTGGTAATTGCAATCATTGTTGCTTTTGTTGTGGTCATCCATTTACAATGATTGGTGTCAGTTTGTTTATCTCTTGTAAAAATAAAATACAGTGTGTGTGTGTGAAAAAAAAAAAAGTTAATGCAAAGTGTATCTGGGGACCAGCGCTGGTTTGCACATTATTTCCTACATGTCTTCATTAAGATGTAGTTTATATTAATCACATGTTCAGTGAATAATGGTACAGTTTTTTTTGTTTTGTTTTGTTTTGCTTTTGTGGTACGCGGGCCTCTCACTGTTGTGGCCTCTCCCGTTGCGGAGCACAGGACGCGCAGGCTCAGTGGTCACGGCTCATGGGCCCAGCCGCTCTGCAGCATGTGGGATCTTCCCGGATCGGGGCACGAACCTGTGTACCCTGCATCGGCAGGCGGACTCTCAACCACTGTGCCACCAGGGAAGCCCAATGGTACAGTTTTTGTAATCTTTTTTTTACCCCTATGTTACGTTTGTTCTGGTTAAATTTATTGAAATATAATTTTCTGTCTGTTAAATCTAATAATAAAAAATTGGATAATTGGGAAAAAAAAAAGAAATGCAAATTCTCAAGGCCCGTCCCTACTGAATCATAATCTTGGGGGAATGGGCCTGGCAATCTGAGTTTTAACAAGCCCTTATGCAAAAGTTTGTGAACCTCTGCTCTATACCAGAGATTTTCAACCGTGGCAGCTCCTGGTAGCTTTAAAAAATCCCAGTGCACAGGCAACATCCCCGACCAATTACTTCAGGATCCCTGGGGTATAGAGCTCAGACATCAGTATTTTTCAAAGCAGATGATTGTACAGCTAAGGTGAGTAACCACTGAACTACTCTCTCTTTAGCCTTTCAGGGAAAGGGGAACGGGTGGCCAGGGTGGCCTGATCTTTTCCATCTAGATTCAAACAGGTGTCTTTTCCCATTTTTGCCTCCACACATCTCTTTCCAATCCTTAGTCTCCAGTCCCTTCCAGGTTCCTGCACTCAACATAAGGGCTGGTAAAATCCACCCGCTCCAGGAAGCTGCCCTGCTCACCTGCAAGAGCCTAAGCCTCAGTGCTCTCTCCCTCCTCTAAGGGTCCCCATCAGAGGGCACTTCTGCAGGCATCTTACTAGGTGCTAGGGACACCCTGTCATGGGGAAGAATGGTCCTAACTCCCTGCTGAGCCATCTCTCTCTACCCTCTGCTGCATGTGTCTGCTCTCCTTTCTGTTCCCCCTACAGCACCCTACAAGGGGCAGCCCTCAAGAGGAAAAGTTTGCTGAACTGAATGCCTGACTCAGAGTGAGACTCCAGAAAGGACGTCCCCCCGACCCCCATCCCAGACAGAGAGGCTCACCTACCCCATGGGCACAGGCCTCCCCCGACTAGGCAGCTACTGGTCCAAACGTACCCTCCCCTCCTCTGTCTGGAAACAAAAGTCGCTCCATCTGCACCACCCAGCTCCCCATGGCTGCCTGACCTGGGTCTCCTCTCAACCTGAAACGCTGAATCATCCGGCCCTTCTGCATCTCAGAAGTCGGATAAACCAGCAGGCACTGGGTGGGGGCAGCATTTTTGGAATGTCAGCCTCACTGACAGCAAGGAAACAGCCAAGAGTCATTCGCACTCGTCTAGTTCCTTACATCAGAAAGAGGAATTAAACTAGTAAGCATTTCTCAACTCCTTCTCCTGTGCCAAGCTCCCCCACCCCCGAGTGCTAAGTTCTTAAAACTGCCCTGAGGTTTTTAATAGTGATTTTTTTTTTAAAGCATGATTTAGACTTTTTTGTGTTTAGGGGATATGAAATCCTTCCTGCTTCCCAGACGTGGGCCAGATGTAGAGAGGTGACCCAGGACAAGTCTGGTAGCGGGGGGCCTGTCACTGAACTCTTATGGCAGCTGGGACTGGAGGAAGCTGCGACAGCCCCCTTTATTTATAAAAATAGCCCCCTGCTGCCGCCACAGCACATCCTAATTTGGGGACAGCAGCAGTAGAGAACATCTGGGGGGCTGTCTGCACCACTCACCCCCTTGGCCTCCTCCGGCTGCTTCTCTGACACCCCAACTCCATGAGCCTGGGGACTTACTCAGGAAAGGTGAGATGCTTCTCAAAGGCAGCTCCTTTGAACACCTAGATCTTTCCTGGTCTGCGACAGTTATGAATTTGCCAAGACAGCCTGAGGCATGCTGACAGAGGCTGATGGGGAACAGGCAGGATCCCCCTTCCTCTGCCCCCAGGCCAGTTCTTCCCCGTGTACTCCGTCTGTCAGAGTCATACAGTAATAACCCAGTTGCAGTGGACAGGCCCTCTGAGAGCCTCAACCCCAGAACATAAACAGCATCTCTAAGTAAAGGCCACCTTTTCGCCTCAGATCTTCACCCAGAACTTTATTGACACTTATTTAACACACAACTTCCACATCCTGGGTTGTCCAAGTTCCAAACCTGCTGAAATGAAAACGGGCACAAGTCTGAAGTGGGAAGATATGAGGACTGTGAGAGGCACAAGGATGGCAAAAGCGGCAACTGGCAGCTTGATGTTAGAGGAGAATGCAGAGCTGAAAAGTACAGTCTGGCAGTACGGAACAGCCTGATCATCAGTGACTCTGAGCCACCAAGTGTGTTTTGTAACTTTTTTTTTTTTTTGTACTTTACAAACTTTATTAAATAATGAGTATTACTAACTTTCATTATCATATATACAGTATTTAAACTATGTTTTCCTAGATGCATGGCTTTTTGTTTGTTTGTTTTTCTGGGGTTTTTTTTTTGCACAAAGAATAGAGTAGGTGAAAAGTGAACTTATAAAAAAAAAATTGAACCTTCAGTATAGAGACCTAGTAAGAACTTGACATCCATTTAAGTACATATAACTCTTTTCCCCCAATTATATACATCCCTACCCCACCTCCCGAAGAAACTATTTTAAACAAAAGCACTCATTGAATAACTTTGAGGGAAAATACGAACCTGATTATATATATACACACGAAGACTCCGTTTAGGCCAGTACCTTCTGTTGAAGGGCAGACAATATCCAACATATTTTAGAGGACTTCCACCAAGAATAAGTTTTCGAGTTTACTTGCTGGCATAGCTGGGTGGAGAGATCCCTGACTTTGGTTCTAGACCTGACCTTCACTCACTGAGATGTTGAACAGGATTTGAGCACCCTGGGCCTCAGGGTGCTCCTCTGTAGAATGTGACATGATGACCACTCTTTTTAAAAAATATTTATTTATTTATTTGGCTGTGCCAGATCTCAGTTGAGGCATGCAGGATCTTTGTTGCCGTGTGCAGGATTTTTAGTTGCGGCATGTGAGCTCTTAGTTGCAGCATGTGGGATCTAATTCCCTGACCAGGGATTGAACCCGGGCCCCCTGCATTGGGAGCACGGAGTCTTAACCACTGGACCACCAGGGGAGTCCCCATGATGGCCACTCTTAGGGGACTATTGTGAGCATCGCCCAAGAGGTATGTAAGACCTCCAAACAAGCATGAGCAATAAGTATTATTTCTACTATCATTACTGAGTGGAGCAAGCTTCAGTTTTCTGGAAACTTCACAGATGTGGAACCTAGCCCTGGGATAGGGAGCTGCAGTGTAGGTGGACAGCTGAGGAGACACACACATCCCTGTGCACATATGCTTCAAAGAGCCCCTCATCCAGGAGTCCTACACTCGCACCTAGAGGTATCGTCCTCGTACCACAAAGACCCAGAGAAGACCAGGCAATCGCCCAAGGTTGCACAGCAGGTCAAAAGCGAAGCAGGCCTTCCAGTCCGGGTTCTGGAATCCTCTTCTGGGCTGGGCTGCCCTCACTTTGCTCCTTGACCCGGCACCCCCAAACTCAGGACCAGGCAGGTCCTTACCTCGTTCTCGTAGACCAGCAGCTGGGCCTGGCAGAGGAGCAGGTAGCGGTCTTTCCAGAGGCCCAGGAAGCCCCCGCTGCTCTTCTTGATCCAGCCAGCCTTGTCCGCTGTCTGTGCTCCCCGAGGCTTCTGGCCCCCCTCCTTCACGCCCTGTAACACAGCATCCAGACACGCCATTAGGGTTGCTGCCGTGAGGCCACACAGGGATGTGTCCCTCTGCTGGATACCTACTGATATCACCCCATTTGAGCTTCCCCACAACCCCTGAGGCAGATATTCTCAATCCAATATCAGAAATAACAGTTAATAACAGCAGCCACAAAAGTAACAGCTGCAGTCACCTTATACTGAACCACTGTATTATGTTTTACCCAAACTGTTTCATTTAACTCATGCGACTACCCTCCCAGGTGGTAGCATCATTATCCACATGTCACAGCAGACTGAAGCTCCAAGAGGGGAGGTGACTCGCCAGAGTCACACCGCTGGAAGGACAAAACCAGAATTCAAACTGGGTCTCTCTGACCCCATGTTCTCCCTTCCACCATTCTGCCTCCCGTGTATTCATTCAACCTCATCAACACACGCTGTACTGAGCACCTACAATGTCACGGATGCTGGAGTAGGCAGGGAAGAATAAAAATAACACATCTTTGCCCTCATGGGGCTGGCAATGCGGGGAAGGAGGAGCTGAACAAATAAACACCAGACATAAATACATTAACAACCATGAAATGCTATGAAGGAATCAGTGAAGGGGAAGTGAAGAGGAGGGAGTGCGAGAGGACAGCGGGGGACCTGGCTCAGGTCCGGGTGGCTCAGGAAGGCCTCCCAGAGGAAAGGACATTCACGCAGAATCAGAAGGATGGGAGGAGGCAGGCAGGCAGAGTGGTAATCTTCCTCCCTACCCCTGCCCTTCTAGAGAGCCCACTCTCCGGCCCCTGCATCCTACCCCAAAGCAGGAGGTTCCACTGCCCTCATCCCTGCCCCAGGCCAGGACTTTAGGGTAGCCACCTTGTCTGGCGAGGGCTCCAAGGATGCTGTCTTCAACCACAGACAGGTACAGGAGGTAAACTCAAACCCTTCTCTAGGACATGGTAGCCACCCTGGAGTCTCCAGGCCAGTCACTGACGTCTTGTGCCTCTTGATTACCTGCTTGAGTAGCTAGACTCCAGGTATATGCCTACCAGATGGGGTCGAATTCACATTTGGTCCCCAGAACCCAGTACCGTTCCTTTACACATAATGGGTGCTCAAGAAATATACGTGAAATGAAAATAAAAATACACCCAATTTGCTAACCACTTTGCTTCAATGACTGGTACCCACAGTGGTGAGTGTGAAGGGGAGAGTGGAGGAGAGGGGGTGCTAAGAGCATGTCAGAATCTACAGGATGCTAGAAGGAAATCAGCACTGACTAATTCTGACTGCTTTATAATTTACATAAAGCTTAAAAAAGGGGCTCCAGTTAAAAGGAGCATACCTCTCCCCAGGGATACCCTGTGGCCACAGCTGCCTTTGGAAGGACAAGTCCAGACAGAAGTGTGGTGGGCTGTTAGGGGCTGGACAGGGCATGGCCTCCCTGTGCTCCATCATGGCAGGGAATCCCCAGTCTGGTTCTTACTGTGGCCCCCTCCCCCTCTGGACTGCATACTCCAGTGGTCAGGAGTCTGAGCTTTGAAGCCCAAGTCACGCAGACCAGAGGCAGGTCACTTGGTCTCTCTAAGCCTCAGTTTCTTCATCTGTGAAATGATGATATTAACAGAAGTTGCAAGGATTATAACTCCATGAGGGCAGGGGTTTTTGTTTTGATTACTGCTGTATCCCCAATGCCTAGACAGTGTCTGGCACACAGTAGGTGCTCAATAAATGTTTGTCGCTAAATAAAAAGATACGACATACAAAGCAATGCCTAAGATACCCTAAACTTAGTAAATGGCAGCTGTCATTATTGTTACTGTTGTCACTGCCATCCCCTCTGGCTCTCTGGAACCCTTTCCCTGGGCCTGGTTCAGAATTCAGGACAAGGCCTTTCTGGGCTTAGCTGCTGGGTCTCAATGCTCCCAGGAGCTCCAGGAATACGAGATGCCCCCTCAGGGTCTCTCCCTAACTTGTAGATGGCAAGGGAAATGGAGAAGTGGAATGGTCCCAAACGGTCTTCCTTGATGGAGAAATGAGGAAGTGAGAGGCTTGCTGACAGGCCAGTTATGAGCCACCCTGATCAGGGAAAGAGGGGACTTCAGGGCCCTTTGACAAGAAGGGGGAGGCTCTAGCATCCTACCATGCACCCAATGCCGCCCCCATCACCAGAGACCCTGTGTTCAGCCCCATGGGCTGTGTGACCCACTGGGGCCTCATCCACACAGAGACCCCTCTATGCTGGCCTCCACCAGGGCTGGAGGGGTAGAAGTGGGAAATGGGAAACCCCACTTCAACATCTGACATGTCACACCCCTCCATTAGCAACTACAGCAGCTGGCCACCCCCTAGGCCTGCAGACTCTAGGCTCCTCTTAAACAAGACCGCGGAGCATGCTGCCCAGATCTACCTCTGAGCTCCAAGCTCGCCTCCTGTTTGCAGAGGCCCACCCATGACCCCATGGGATCTCACATCCCCCTCCACTTGTGACCTCCCCTACTTGCCTCACCCACAGCCTGAGACGTGAAAACTTCCTGCCAGCTGGAAGCTCCCGGGGGCCAGGCTGGAACCTGGTACCCTGACCACCATCCTCTCCGCATGTAGCAGAGAAGTGCCAGGTGAATACCATGACTGGATTAGCTAGGGAAGCCAGTCCAGAGCCTTTAGGGATGGGAGTACCAGGATGGCACTGAGGAGAGAAGGCACTTGAGGATGGGGGGAGTGACAGCTGAGGGGCTGGAGGTGGCATGAACCGAAGCCCAGGGGAGGGTCTCCTTGCCAGGAATCAGCCACAGCAACAGCCACCAGAAGACAGGCCTGGCTGGAGGTCAGAGTCCTGCCATCCTTCACCAGCCCCTCTCCCTGCCCCTCAGACACTCCCCCACCAGGGGGCTGGAGATGCCCCAGTAAGTTTTAATAAGCAGGCCCTCCCCTTGGCAGGGCTCACAGGGGAGGTTTTGTCCTGCTCAGCCCAGTTTCTCGGCCTCCTCTCCTCTTATTGACCAGCTGACCACTGTTCTTCCTGCTTCGCTCTCTCTTCTCCCACCCATCCTCACTCAGGCCCTCCCCCCGCCCACCGTGAGCAGCTCCTGAGGCACCCCTGGGCACCAGCCTGGCTCTGCTTTGCCTGAGATGGGAGGGCCTCTGGGTCATTCATTAAAAACAAAAAAAAAAAGGAAAAAGATACCAGGTCAGTCAGCCCAACACTGTGCACAGAAAGGAGCATGTGGAAAGCCACAACACAGGCCACGACAGGGAGATAGAGACCAACAGAAGAGAACCTGTTGGCGCCTCACATCACAGGGAGCTTAGGATAATGACCTTTGCCCTTTGACTAAACCCCATGTTTCCCTGACCAAACTCTGCTAAGAACCTACCATGTCAGAGCCCTGTGATGGGGCAATCAGAGAGAAGAAGCACAGGCTCTGACCTGGAGAACTTCCAGTCTGATGGGGGCAACACAGACCCTGGACAAGGGAAATCCCCAGTCTGGGGGTTGGGTAGGCACCCCCTGCTTGAGAGGATCCCAGCCCACTGGGAGGGCTCTAGCACTGACCCAGACGGATACCCCGGGGGTCTTGGCTCTCTGGTAGGGGAAGGACTTGGGGTTAGTTTGGAAAGCCCTTGCAGAAGGAAGGGTTTTGGTAGGACTGTGAGGAGGGAAAGAGACACACATCTTGGCCCAGAGAAGAAGGAAAGGCACAGGAGGAACCAAAGACCCTATACTCTCAACCCCTTCACTACAGGATGAGAAAGTGCAGGCCAGAAAGGGTCGAAGATTAGCTTAAGGTGACAAAACCGGTGCTGGGACAGGACACTGCCCTGCCTCTCTCTGGGTGTGTTAGGGCAAAGGAGCAGCCTGGTGCCACTGGAGGCCAAGCCAGGAAAAGGCATGACTGAGAGGAAGAGGGGCAGAACCCCAGGGCGGAGATAGAAAAGTCTGAGTCCAGTTGCAACAATACCTCACACTGATAACTGAAGCTTTCAAAGCTTTTGCACATAAACCATCGCACTTCTGGACTGCCCACCTCTCTCATTTTATAGATGGGGAAACTGAGGCCCTGAGAACACAAATGGTTAGATGCCCCATGCCCAGACCTGCACTTCTGCACCAAATCTCAGCCTGATGGGGACTACCAACCCATTGCATGGAGGAGGTCACTGAGGCTGAGGGGGCTTGGCATCAGGGTTCCTGGGGTGTGGGGAGGAAGTTCAAAGCCAGGGGAGGACTAAAAGCAGCCATTTGGGAGTGAGGTGATGAGGCCAGCCTGGGGTCATGGGGCAGAACAGACGACTAAGATCTAAGAGGTGTTTTAGAGAAAGGAGGATGGGCACTGAGGCCTGGAGAAACAAGAGGCAGTTAAGGGGAAAAGAAATGAGAGGAAAAGAGGGATGTCAAAGGCGGGGGCAGGGTAGGGAACAGGGAGCCCCCGGCTGTGTGGGGAGGTAGTGGGCAAGACCTTAGATAGCCCAGATGTGCGGGGAGCTTTTGGCATCTGGGAGTCAGTAAGTGGCAATGTTAGAGACTCAGGACCAGAGGGAGTACAGGGCTGGGCTGACCTCCAGACAAGCCATTGGCCCAGGAGGCCCCAGGAGAACTTCCCTTAATTAGGGGCCAGAGCAGATCAGGAGATGGAGTAATCCTGTCCCAAATCCCCTGGGAGAAGGAGAGGGGCCACAGCCAGACAGCCCAGCCCTCACAGCAGGGGTGGGGAAGCCCCACCCCTGTCAGCAAGAAACCACAGCCAATCATAGTGGCCTGACTTTGCCCCCTATTTCCACCCACTCTGAGAGAAGGGGCTACAATCAGGACCCGGGGAGGAGACCAGGCCCTATATTTTATAGAAGAGGAAATGCAGGCTTAGAGGGGAAGTGACTTATCTACCATCCCATAGAAATGCAGGGCCTGGCCTGGAGGGAACTCTGACGGATACCCCAGCTGACCCTGGGCAGTGGTCCCAGGAAGCAGGGAGACGAGCACTGATGGGGACACAGGCAGCCTGGTCCCCAGCTAGCCAAGGTTGCCCCAAGAGTGAAGGTTTCATCTTTCCTCCCCACTTATCCAGGCAAAGACACATCTCCTCCCCTCGGTCTGGGAGGGGCAGAAGCTGAGACCCCCTTGGGGGACCAGAAGCAAAATCCTCTAGCCACAGCAGGCCCCTCCCTAGTTTATGCATTCCACAGTCACACATTAAGTGCTGGCAGTGTGCCTGGATGAGGGGGCTACTGAGAGAACTGAGTCTGCAAGTAAAGGGCAGGGGTCACAGAGTGTCTGACCCCACCCCAGACCAAGGGGGTCCTGAGGGGGTAGAGGGAGGCTCAAGGGGCATTGCTGGTCCAGCTGCCCAGCTCCTCCAGGGAGTCAGCCCTCCAGGGATGTGGGAAAGGCAGGGGCAGGGATCAGCCCCTACAAGGGCCTGACACCCAAGCAGGGGAGAAGGTAGACTCACAGGGGAAAGGGGACTCACACGGACTTAAACAGGGGAGAAAACGCAACTTTTCCAGTCCTGAGGCCACCAGACAGGGTCACAACCTCAAGATTCCTTGAGACAGGGACTCCAGAACCCACAGACCCACCACAGAACACAGACACACACACACACACACACACACACACACACACACACACACAGTGTGCCCTAAGGATCCGATGTGGACAGCACAGGGAGTCAGTGGTAACCAGGGTTCGAGCCCAGCAACCTAGGACACTTTCAGCAAGTCATCAAACTGACCAGAGCCTCAGTCTCCCCATCAATCCAATGGGAACAATAACAACCACCATGCCCATAGTTGGTGAGAGAAGACAGAAGTAATGAAGGAGGATGGGTCTGCGATCCCTACCCCCGCCCCTGCTCATCTCATTTGCCTAGGCTTTGCCTGGAGACCCGCGGGAGAGGGGCTGGCTGGAACAAGGGCCTGAGCCAGGGACCTCAACCACCGCGAGGGTCTCGAAGACCCCAGCCCTGGTCCCCCGACTGGCCCGGCCCTCACCTCCTCTTCCATGACGAGTCCGCTGAGGTCCGGCCGCTCGACCGCTCGGCCGCTCACTCCCGGCGCCGCGCGGTCTCCGTTACCTCCATCCACCGCCGGCCGGGCGGCGGCTCTATGCTTTCTGTCCCGCTGGCTGCCGGGGGCCCAAGAAACTTCGGGGGGGCGGGGCCGAGGGCGGGGAGAGGCTTCCGGGGGCCGGGGGCGGGGCCCGAGGAGGGGACTAGCGGGGCCCCGAGGCCCTGGTCTGGGGCGGGAAACTAGGGCCGGGGCCGGGCTGAGGGAGGAGCCTGGGCGGGGCCGGGCGGGGGCTTGGGGACTGGATGGAGGAGCCGGAGCTGTAGGAAGACGGGGGTGGGGTGGGGAACAGAGTGGAGAGAGGTTTCCCTGACTCGCGGAAGGAGAGGGACTGGAAAGGGATAAAGGGTGCGGGGCACCGGCAGGGGGAGGGGGAGGGGGCTTCCGGCCAGAGGCAGAGGCGAGGGAAGCGGGCGGGGTCCGAGGGCGGGGCCGGGGTGGAGCAAGACCGAGAGAGCGCCCGAGGAGGTGGCGGCTTCTGCATTTCAGGTCTCCTGACCGAGTGGGCTGGGGTTGCCTGACCGGGCCAAGCCGGCCTGGGCGGCCCAGAAATGGGGGCCTCCAGAGTCCTTCTTTCCTACCTGACGCTAGGGTAGTGGCGACTACCTGGTCCCCTTCTCCCTGGAACCTCCTGGCAGGGCGGCGCCTGGAGCTCGGATCCCGTCCGGAGAGTCGTTTAACGGGAAGACCTGGGTCTGAGAGTCTGTACTCCAGGGTCCCTTTGGGGGAGGAGGTCTGCCTCTGACTCTCGGGGGTCCCCAAATGCAGTGTTCTCCTGCCCTCGTTGGGCATTGCTCAGAGCCGTCCTCCTCTGGTTCCTATATCTGAGGGCCCCGCCCCCACCCCCATCCAGCAGTGAATCTTGCAGCCTTGACAACCTTGCCGAGGGGTGAAATGTAGGGACCAGATAATGGTGTTAGTTATACCTTGTACTCTCACTTTACACTTAGAGAATCAGAGGCCTAGGGAGAGAAAGTGACTGGCTACATCCCAACCTCCAGCACGGTCCTGTTCCCTCCACACACACACCTCTTCCCTCTTAGCTCTCTGGGTCAACCCTGCCCAATGCCTCTGCAGGAAGAATTAAGTGCGTGTGGAATCAATGGTGACCTCCTTTGGCTCTGGTTGCCATAGCAGCAGCTGTACCAGTTGACCCAGCTCCCCTTTCACTGCCTTCTGCTGGCCCTCAGGCTTCCAAGTCACTTCCAGTCAGCATGGAAAAGGGCAGCCTGGAGCTCCAGGGCCAAGGGGAAAGAAGATGGAGTCAGACTTTTTCTTCATACCTGGGCCTGGGTTCCTTTATCTAAAAGGATGAAGAAAACCCAGCCTGGGAAACTGAGAAAATCAGTATACATGACAACAACCTCTTGTGGCCACCACACGGTTTTATTCCCTCAACTTGCAGAGCTGTGCAGCCGTTGTTCCCTGTGCCTGAGGACTCAGAAGATCCTGTATCTGGAAACTCATGTTCCGCCTGCTGGAGACCAGAGCCCCTGGGGAATTCATGTTGTTGCACAGAAGCAACTCATGGTGGGTTGGGGGTGAGGTCAGTTTTGATATCCAGGCAGCTCTGTCCCTTGAGAGTGAGCCACTGATAACCACTTTGGTCTCAGTTTCCCCACTCAGCCCATACTGGCCCTCTGGTTGTTGCCACCACACCACACGCATTTTTTTCATCACAAATATTTCATTTGCCTTGATTATTCGTCAGGCCCTACACTAATGGCTGGAAGATAATGGCAGGACCCAGGGTCCCTGTCCTTTTTCAGGAGAGAAAGGCATGTAAACAGAGAAAACTATGTGTTAAATGTGAGGATAAAGGCATAGAGGAAGGAAGGGCACTAAAACCCGGACAGAAGGAACAGGCATTCCAGGCAGAGGAGACAGTGTGAACAACATGGAGGCATGGAGGCATGAAAGAGTATTTGTGTGTGTGTGTGTGTGTGTGTATAGGGAGGCCAGGCTGGAGAAGCAGACAGAGCTCAGTGTAGAGAGGACCTTGAAGCTGTGTTGAGGAGACTACATTTCAACCTCAGGCCAATGGGAAGTCACTGAAAGTCCAGGGCTGTGGAAGGGATGGAGTCTATTTTGCATATGTATGTGCCATTTAATCAACAAAGTTTATTGAGTGCCTCTGAAGTGGGGTGTTTTCCAGTACTTCACCCTGGCATTTATCTGTTTACTCAAAAGAATTTGGGGCACCTCTGTTATCTGCTCACTGTACTAAACTCCTCACAAAAGTAGGTACCCATCCATGAAATAAATAGAATTTTTATCCTCATTTTACAGATCAAGAATCCAAGGCTTGGACCTGTTTTTTTTGTTTGTTTGTTTGTTTTTTGCGGTACGCGGGCCTCCCACCGCTGTGGCCTCTCCCGCTGCGGAGCAAGGCTCGGGACGCGCAGGCTCAGCGGCCATGGCTCAGGGGCCCAGCTGCTCCGCGGCATGTGGGATCCTCCCGGACCGGGGCACGAACCCATGTCCCCTGCATCGGCAGGCGGACTCTCAATCACTGCGCCACCAGGGAAACCCTATTTTTAGTTTTGTAGAGAACCTCCATACTGTTTTCCACAGTGGCTGCACCAAATTTACATTCCCACCAACAGTGTGCATTCTCCACACCCGCTCCAGCATTTGTTGTTTGTGGACTTTTTAATGATGGCCTTTCTGACCGGTGTCAGGTGATACCTCATTGCAGTTTTGATTTGCATTTCTCTGATAATTAGAGACGTTGAGCATCTTTTCATGTGCCTATTGGCCATTTGTATATGTCTTCTTTGGAGAAATGTCTATTTAGGTCTTCTGCCAATTTTTTGATTGGGTTGTTTGGTTTTTTTGTTGTTGTTATTACTGAGTTGTATGAGCTGTTTGTATATTTTGGAAATTAAGCCCTTGTCAGTCTCATTCTTTGCAAATATTTTCTCCCAGTCCATAGGTTGTCTTTTCATGTCAACTATACTACAATTCTAAAAAACAAAACAAAACATTTTGGAGGCAGAAACAACAGGTTTCGATGGTGGATTGGATGTGGTAGGTGAAGAAGGAATCAAGGATATGGTGTGGGTTTTTAACTTGAGCCAAAAATGGAGGTGGGCTTCCCTGGGGGCGCAGTGGTTGAGAGTCCGCCTGCCGATGCAGGGGACACAGGTTCATGCCCCGGTCCGGGAAGATCCCACATGCTGCGGAGCGGCTGGGCCCGTGAGCCATGGCCGCTGAGCCTGCGCATCCAGAGCCTGTGCTCCACAACGGGAGAGGCCATAACAGTGAGAGGCCCGCGTACTGCAAAAAAAAAAAAAAAAAAAAAAAAAAAATGGAGGTGCCATTTACAGAGATGATGAAGACAGGAGAAAAACAGGTCTATGTGGTATAGGAGAAGGAGATTAAAAGCTCTGTTTTGGAGAGCGTGAGTTTAACATGCCATTTAGGGGCTTCCCTGGTGGCATAGTGGTTAAGAATCCGCCTGTCAATGCAGGGGACACGGGTTTGAGCCCTGGTTCAGGAAGATCCCACATGCTGCAGAGCAGCTAGGCCCGTGCGCCACAACTACTGAGGCTGTGCTCTAGAGCCCGCACGCCTAGAGCCGGTGTTCTGCGACAAGAGAAGCCACCGCAATGAGAAGCCCACGCACTGCAATGAAGATTAGCCCCCGTTCACCGCAACTACAAAGAAAGACCACGCACAGCAACGAAGACCCAACGCAGCCAAAAATAAGTAAATTAATTAATTAATTAAAAAAAAAACATGCCATTTAGGCATCTGTATGGAGATATCAGGAGGACAAATGGCAATACAGTCTGGAGTTCAGGGGAGAAGGGCAGGCTGGGGTTATAATATTGAGAATCAGCATGTAGCTGATAATTAAGTCATGAGATTGGAAAAGATAGGAAAAAAAGAAAGTCCTCCCACATTGAGAGGTCTGGTTGAGGGAAAGGGATTAGCAAAGGAGACAGACATGAAGCAGCCAATATGTAGGAAAAACGAGGGGAGTATGTTGTGGAAGTTAAGAGAGTATTTCAACGAGGTATAATCAGCTGTACCAGAGGTTCAATTAAATGAGTGTCAGCTGCCCAAAGAAGAAGCAACACGAGGTGTGCTCTGGAAGCTGGAAGACCGCGAAACACCCTTTCAGCTCCTCTGCCAGACTGTTGTAAGCTTAGGGCTGTAAAGGCGGGGAGGGCAAAAGCACAGCGAGAAAGGGCCGCAGGGAGAGAGGAAGGAAGGGGCTGGCTGTTTCAAGTATCAAATGAGAAAACGCCGAAAGTGCAATTAGTAAACCACCTAGTCGTGTGCTGATGTCGTCGTTATTATTAGTGAGCCGGGGATTGGACTGAGACCGCCAGTGGGAGAAAGCAGATAAGACGTATAGAAAGAGTTCTGGAGGAGGAAATTTCATAGTGAAGAAAACCCGTTCCTCCTGACAGCTTGCGTTAAAACCAGGCTTTGGATTAGGCGAGGAGATCGGGGAGCAGTGCTGCGCTTCACTCGGAATTGACCTCTCGGCGGCAGCAGCGAGCAGAAGACCCGCGGATGCGAAGAGGGCCCAAAGCCCAGAGGGAGGAAGTCCGGCCCCAGATGTGAGGAAGTCCGGCCCCAGATTTGAGGAGTCCCTCTGCCTCCGCCTCCTTCCCCCATCGGCCAATCAGGATCCAGCTGACGGCTGGTGGCGCTGGGGCGGGGAGGAGGGCGGAGTCTGAGGACCGTTAATCCATCGCCAGGCGGTATCTAGCTTTCCTCCGACTCCTTTCGCTCCAAAGACTCACTGTTAACCTGGTGGGCAGAAAACCACTTTGGAAAAAGCTCTTGCAGCTTCATATAAAACTGAATATAAACTCCATGACCTGGGCTTCCCTGGTGGCGCAGTGGTTGAGAGTCCGCCTGCCGATGCAGGGCACACGGGTTCGTGCCCCGGTCCGGGAAGATCCCACATGCCGCGGAGTGGCTAGGCCCATGAGCCATGGCCGCTGAGCTATGCGTCCGGAGCCTGTGTTCCGCAGCGGGAGAGGCCACAACAGTGAGAGGCCCGCGTACCGCAAAAAAAACAAAAAAACAAAAAAACACTCCATGACCAGCAATTTCTCACCTAGGAATTCTTTCAAGAGAAATTAAAGCATAAATCCCAGAAAGCCCACATTTCCATCAATAGGAAAATGGGTAAACTGTAGTATATCCATACAATGCAGTATTACTCAGCATTAAAAAGGAACCAACTGGGACTTCCCTCGTGGCTCAGTGGTTAAGAATCCGCCTGCCAATGCAGGGGACACAGGTTTGAGCTCTGGTCCGGGAAGATCCCATATGCCATGGAGCAACTGAGCCCATGCACCACAACTACTGAGCCTGCGCTCTAGAGCCCGCGTGCCACAACTACTGAGCCCACGTGTCACAACTACTGAAGCCCACATGCCTAGAGCCCGAGCTCTGCAACAAGAGAAGCCACCGCAATGAGAAGCCCGAGCACCGCAATGAAGAGTAGTCCCCGCTCGCTGCAACTAGAGAAAGCCCACGGGCAGCAACGAAGACCCAATGCAGCCATAAATAAATAAATAAATAAATAAATAAATAAATAAATAAATAAATTTAAGGGGGGAAAAAAAAGATAAGTATAGGGACTTCCCTAGTGGTCCAGTGGTTAAGACTGCACTCCCAATGCAGGGGGCCAGGGTTGGACCCCTGGTCAGGGAACTACAACCCGCCTGCTGCAACTAAGACCCGGTGCCGGCTTCTCTGGTGGCCCAGTGGTTGGGAGTCTGCCTGCCGATGCAGGGGACACGGGTTCGTGCCCCGGTCTGGGAGGATCCCACGTGCCGCAGAGCGGCTGGGCCCGTGAGCCATGGCCGCTGAGCCTGCGCGTCCGGAGCCTGTGCTCCGCAATGGGAGAGGCCACAACACTGAGAGGTCTGCGTACCGCAAAAAAATAAATAAATAAATAAATAAGACCCGGTGCAGCCAAATAAATAAATTCTTTTTTTAAAAAGGTAAGCATAAACTCTAGTTAATTCTATGCATGTTGAAGTGTTTAGACGTGAAATGAACTGTTGTCTGCAACTTTGAAATGAATAACAAAAAATGGATTGACGCTCGGTGCTTTGTGACCACCTAGAGGGGTGGGATAGGGAGGGTGGGAGGGAGACGCAAGAGGGAGGAGATATGGGGATATATGTATATGTATAGCTGATCCGCTTTGTTATAAAGCAGAAACTAACACACATTGTAAAGCAATTATACTCCAATAAAGATGTTTAAAAAAATAGATTGATGAATGGGGAGATGGATAGATGGTTAGATGTGTTAAAACAAATACAGCAAAATATTAATTGTAGAATCTTGGTGGTAGGTATATGGTGTTCACTGTGAAAGTCTTTCTATCTTTCTGTATATGTTGGAATATTTTCAGAATAAAATGTTTGGGGTACCAGGAGCTGAGAGGAGAGAGGAATGGGGAGTTGTCTAATGGTTTTCTAACCATTGTCTAATGGATACAAAGTTTCTGTTTCGGAATAATGAAACTTTTCTAGAAATAGAGGTGATGGTTATACAGCATTTGAATGTACTTAATGGCAATGAATTGTACACGTAAAAATAGTCAACATGGTAAATTTTACGTTATGTATATTTTACAATAAAAAAACTTGGGGGCTTCCCTGGTGGCGCAGTGGTTGAGGGTCCGCGCCCTGGTCCGGGAGGATCCCACATGCCGCAGAGCGGCTGGGCCCGTGAGCCACGGCCGCTGAGCCTGCGCGTCCGGAGCCTGTGCTCCGCAATGGGAGAGGCCACAACAGTGAGAGGCCCGCGTACCGAGGGAAAAAAAAAAAAAAAAAAAAACTTGAGGGAATTCCCTGGCGGTCCAGGGGTTAGGACTCGGGGTTTTCACTGCGGGGGGCGGGTTTCTATCCCTGGTCGGGAGCTAACATCCTGCAAGCCTAGTGGCGAGGCCAAAAAAAAAAAAAAAAAAAAAAAATTGAAAGCCAAAAGAAAGAAAATATTGGGGGAAAATTCATGTGGAAGCCTCCATGCTCTCTCTAGAACTGGTCTGGGGTACTACACAGAGAGAAGGGGGAAGGTAGCCGACAGTGTGAGTGTGCTAGGCCCACTTTGAGCAGAGGGTGGTGGGAAGAGAGAACACAGGCTTTGGAAATAGACAGACATGGGTTCATAATCCCAGCTTTCGCTTTCTAGCTTATGATTGTATTTGTTTCTTATTGCTATAGCTGCTGTAACAAATTATCACATATTTACTGGCTTAAAACAACACAAATTTATTATCTTACAGTTCTGGAGGCCTAAAATGTGTCTCACTAGACTAAAATCAAGAGCTGTGTTCCTTCTGGAGAATCTAGAGGGGGATACCCACTTCCTCACCTTTTCCAGCTTCTAGAAACCTCCTGTATTCTATGGCTTGTCTCATGGCCCTTTCTTCCATTTTCTAGGCCAGCAGTAACATCTTCAAATCAATCTTTCTCTCTCTGTCTCTCCCTCTTACATATACATATACATACACACACACACACACACACACACACACACACACACACACACACTTCTGCTTCCTCCTCATCACATCTCCTTCTCTGACTCTCTAGCCTCCCTTATAAGAATCCTAGTTGGGCCTACCCAGACAACCCAGGGTAATCTCCCCATCTCAAGATCCTTAATTTATCACATCTGCAAAGTCCCTTTTGCCATGTAAGGTAACATATTCACAAAAGGAATCTGGGGATTAGGATGCAGACATCTTTGCGGTTTGTGGGGGGGTGGGGGCGGGGGGGTCATTATTCTGCCTACCACAGTGACATTAAAAATTTTCCTGTGCCACTAGTACTCACATGTCAAGACAACACTTAAGAGGAAAAATATTTCTCATGATTTTTTCCTAACAGTTTTATTGAGATATAATTCACATACCGTACAATTTAAAGCAAAAAATTTAATGCTTTTTAGTATAGTCACAGAGTTGTGCAATCATCACATCTTCATCTTTCTCCATTTTTAAATATGAGGAAACAAAGGCTTGAGACATTAAGGAAACTTGCTTAGAGTAACATCTGACTGGCAGGCCTGGGGCAATGCACTGGCTCTCAGGAGCTGAGATTCCAGTCCAGGGCTGGACTCCCTTCACCAAGTTAGACCAGTCACCTGGGAGCAGTGTGGTGTAGCAGTTAAACTAGCAGGCTTAGACTTGGGTTTAAGGCTTTGTTTTGCTATCTACAAGCTACGTGACATCTGGTAAAACTTCTTGGAGCCTTGGTTTCCTCATTTGAAAAATGGGGGCAATTCAATAAATGAGCAGGCTGACTCACCTGTAAGATGCCTCCTAGCTATGTCATTCCAAGATTTAATGAGGGAGGAAAAAGATAATTAAAAATGAATTCCCTAAGCATTCAGTTCAATAAGAGGGATGCGAATTCCCTGAAGACAGAGGCCCACACACTTCCCTTGTACTCCCTGAGCACCTGGCCACAGGTCTCAAGAGTTCCTCACTGATGGGTCTCAGACACGTGGGAAAGACAAATGCGTAAAATGATGGTTACAGAGACAGATAAGTGTAGAAAGAGCTGTTGGGGGCGGGGTGGGCAGCGAGAGCAGTAGGCCATGGGTGTGTGTGTGTGTGTGCGCGCGCGAGCGCGAGGGTTGGGGGGGTCTGCCCAGAAATGGGCAAAGGTCCTGTGATGTGTAAACAGAGATGAGAGGGATCAGAGGCAGCTCTTCCGCAAGGCCAAGTTCAGCCTTAGTGCGAGGGCTAGAGAGGAGGGAGTGTGCGTTGGAGGTATGGTTCTGAAAATAAACCTTCAGAGACGCGACTGGTGACACAACACCACGCGCGGCCCCGCTGCAGTCCCCGCCCCCTCCCACCACACCCACTAGTCCGCGCGACTTGGTATGCTCCCCCACCACAATAAGCCTCCTTCCTCCGGCGTGCTATTGGTACAGCCCAAGCCCCGCGAGTTGAAACCCAAAGAAAGACACTCCCGTTGTCACGCCCGCTGTCTCTGATTGGCCGGAAAATTTAAAGATCCGGCCGGTGATAGGGTGATTTTCTACACCCAGTATTTGAAAGTTACTAGTGTCCTACTTTTGACTGCATGTGGACCTTGTTTAGCTTGTTCGCCCGAGTGCTGGCGCAAGTGAGTGTTCACCCGATCCTAGAGGTGGGAGGCAGAGCGCCTGCTTCTTCAAGGGGTCCCTGCCGGGAGGGTGCGTACTAGTGGGTCAGACGGAGGGTGAACGGAAACCCGGACGCCAGGTTCCCTCCGCGATTTCCCTAGCCAAATATTTTCTACCCCATCCCACCTTGGAGATGGGAAGCGCCGGGGCTTCAGAATCACACAAGCCCTGACTCCCACCAGCCGTTGTGGCCTCTCTCAGCCTGTTTTCCACTTCTGTACACGGGGAATAGTGAGACCTGCTTGGCTGCATATAAACCAGTGAACGTACCTGGAAGACAGAAGGCGCTGATTACATGTCAGTCCCCTGCTTACCTCCACACGTGAGAGTCCCCTGCTTCCTGGCGAGAAGACTCAGGATTCTCGTGCTCGCCCTGGGTCTCTTGGAAGCAGGCTTCTTTTCTGCTCAGGGGATCCCTTCTTCTGTGGCCCTTGTCGCACAGCCGAGGTTCCCCAACCCTGGGTGTACTTGACGCTGCCCATCCGCCGCTCTGGAAATTATTGTGTAGGAGAGTAATTTCTAAGAGAATTTCCGGTTCGCCCCAGGACCCTTTTACCTTCTCCGTGAACTCTCTGTGTTACCAGTGACAGCCCCGGGACCCTTTGTGGCTATGACCCGGCTCCCCGTCCTGACCTCTACACCACCTGTGATGACCCCTGCGCTCCGGTCTTTTTGCAGGCCTGCAGAGTTGGTGGCGATGCTGTCGGGCACCCAGGCAGTGGCAGCGGAATGCGCGGACGCGGAGCTGCGGTGCCGTGTTGCTGTGGAGGAGCTGAGCCCGGGCGGGCAGCCGCGAAGGCGCCAGGCCCTACGCACCGCGGAGCTGAGACTGGGTCGTAACGAGCGCCGCGAGTTGATGCTGAGGCTGCAGGCGCCCGGACCCGTGGAGCGGCCGCGGTGCTTTCCACTGCGCGCCGCGCGCCTCTTCACGCGCTTCGCCTCGTCCGGGCGCAGCACTCTGCGGCTTCCCGCCGACGGCGCTCCCCGGACCGGCGCTGTTCAGCTGCTGCTCTCCGACTGCCCCCCTGACCGCCTTCGCCGCTTCCTGCGCACTCTGCGCCTCAAGCTGGCCGCGGCCCCGGGTCCCGGGCCGGCCTCCGCCCGCACGCAGCTGCTTGGCCCGCGGCCCCGCGACTTCGTCACCATCAGCCCGGTGCAGCCCGAGGAGCTGCAGCGCGCCGCGGCCACCTGCGTCACGGACTCCACGTCGGTGAAGCAGCCCACGGAGCCCCGGTCGGGGGCCAAGCCCAGCACCGTGAGGACAGGAAGGGGGGTACGCCTTGGGGAGTGGGTGTGCCACTGAGACGGAAGAGACCGAGAAAGCCCAAGTGTGGGGGGAAGATGGTGGCGGTGTTCGAGATGGCTACTGGTTATCTCAGACGAGATGCTCATCAGACTTCTGAGAATGACAGGAATATGGGAATTGTGCATGTGTTTCTCATGGTGCAATCCCTGAGATTGAGTAACGAGACTAGGAAAAGGGGGCCAAGGTCACATTAAAAGAGAAAGCAGAGAAGGTGCTTCAGAAGAAAAGTGGGAACTTGGTCGCCCTGGAGGAGGAGAGGAGGTTTTGGAGAGAACGAAGCGGTCAGCTGTGTAGGGGCAGCCAACAGGTCCAATCAGATAGGGGGACAAAGTCTGGTGGGTCTGACAGTGTTCGGGAACTGGAACAGATGGATCACAGACCACAGAGATTTGAGACAAGCTGGTAAGAAGAAGGAGATGCGGCCAGAAGGGGCCCTGGCTAGGCAGGGTTTTGCTTGGGTGTTTTGAGTCAAGAGAGACACATCTGTGACAGGAAGGGTAGTGAGAAGGAAGGATGGGTAAGAGAACCAGGAGAGTTAGGGAACCCAGGGGAGAAAGCTGAAGGAGTATCTGGACCTGCACACTGGGGTCTTCAGGGCACCAGGAGTCAGTGGAGATCCAGCCTCGGTCCCTTCCTCAAGGAGAGACCTGGACCCCTGTGGTTACTGGCAAGATCTCCAGGTGAACCGAGGCTGCCCAAGGGCTCCAAGGAGAGAAGCCAGCAGAGACACAAAGGGCTACCAGGCCAAGAAGGGAGGGGGCAATGCCTAGGGAATGTGGGGAGGCCCTGAGACAGCCCTATCCCCCCAGGAAGTCCCAAGGTGGCCCCTGCCTGTGAAGAAGCTGAGCTTGCCCCCCACCAAACCAGAGCTTTCCAGGGAACAGGCTGCTGTGCTGAGGGTTGTCCTGAAAGGCCGGAGCATTTTCTTCACTGGGAGTGCAGGTAGTGGGGGGCAGAGTGGGTGTGGGGAGAACAGTGGTGTGCTAGGATGGAGGAGAAGTGGCCCTGGCTTTGCCTTCTGCCCAGGGACGGGGAAGTCTTATCTGCTGAAGCGTATCCTGGGCTCACTGCCTCCCACAGGCACTGTGGCCACTGCCAGCACTGGGGTGGCAGCCTGCCACATCGGGGGTACTACCCTCCATGCCTTTGCAGGTAAGTGAGAGCCTCTGGGGCTTAAGCTGGGAGCAAGCCAGGCAGGTGGGAAGAGAGGGGAGGTCAGGGTTGAGACAGGGCTGGGATCTCAGCCCAGGCTGAATAGTGTCACTCACAGGCATTGGCTCGGGCCAGGCTCCCCTGGCCCAGTGTGTGGCCCTGGCCCAGCGGCCAGGTGTGCGGCAGGGCTGGCTGAACTGCCAGCGGCTAGTCATCGATGAGATCTCCATGGTGGAAGCGGACCTATTTGACAAGCTGGAGGCCGTGGCCAGGTCAGTATGGGCAGTGAGGACTGGGTTCTGGTGGTCTTCCATGTGGAACTCGCTCATCCCAGCACCTAAAGCACCACATGCTCCTCTCCAGAGCTGTGAGGCAGCAGAACAAGCCATTTGGAGGGATCCAGCTCATCATCTGTGGGGACTTCCTGCAGCTGCCACCTGTAACCAAGGGATCCCAGCCCCCGCAGTTCTGCTTCCAGGTAGCACTCACCCTCTGGCCCTAACCCCCATAGGGGTCTGCTCTGATCCCTGACACCCCACCTTGCCCCTACCAGGCCAAGAGCTGGAGGAGATGTGTCCCAGTGACCCTGGAGCTGACTGAGGTGTGGAGGCAGACGGACAAGACCTTCATCTCTCTGCTGCAAGCTGTGCGGCTGGGCAGGTGGGCCCTGGTGAATAGAGAAGGGGCCAGGGGATGCGGATGCAAGCGTGGGTCAGGGAGGAGCACAGGAACCCAGAGAAGGGAGAGAAATGCTTCATGGCCCCATTGGGGATGGTCACTCTGTGAGCACTGGGGCCCAGCCTCCCCCAGGGTTGGGGCCCTATCATCCAGCACAGGGCCTGGCACAGAGTACATGTCAGGGAATTATGGGCAGATGGAGACACAGGAGTTATTCAGAGATGTTAACACTCCCATTTTACAGATGCAGAAACTGGGGTTCAAAGAGGTGAAGTGACTTGCCCAAAGTCATGGCTAGTAAGTGGCTGAGCTAGGATTTGAACTCAGGTCTGACTCTAAAACCCAAGTTCCTTCTACTCTTTGACCCTGTGTGGCCACTTGCGGGGGAGAGGAGGTTGCAGACATGATCCCACCCCAGCTAGGACAAAAGGTTGAAATGCTACAGGTACTCTAACTTGGGGGTGGAAAGGAGGCCAGGAGGGCAGAAGATATGGACCGCAGCTGGGTCTTGGGACCCAGGTCAGATTGGGATGGGATGAAGGAAGCAGGTGGTGGTGGTGAGGGGCTTTCTATGCCTGGGGACAGGAGGCAGGTAGGAAGGTGCACAGCATACACCAGCAAGTGTGGGGGACAAGAGAAAGGCTGAGTGTGAGAGCAGTGAGAGGTGTTCCCAAGTTCTTCCCCCTCCTCTCACTGGAGTTGCTGCAGCACCCAGGCTTCCCTGGAGGAAGGCTTGAAGTGGGGAAAATAGAAACACAGGCTAGATTTTTTTTTTCCCTTAAGGCAGCAGGCAAGGGGCTAGAAAATTGTAGCTTGGAGGCCAATCTGATTATAGGGTACCAGTATTACAGGGTATCAACATCAGAGCCTCACCTCGGTCTCTAAATCTCTGGCCTATGCTCACTCATCATATCTAACTTCCTCAGGAGAGCGGCTAGCTCCAACCTGGGGGCAGACACAGGGAAGGGTGCCTGCCCACGCTCACAGCCAAGCACCACCCCCGTGCTCATTCTCCATGTCTGGGGTCCAAGTGAGGAAGGAACAACTTGGCCAGCTTGGGGAACCAGCAGATCTTGCCCTGGTGCTCCATCCAGTCCCCAAGCCTGGTCCATGGCCTGCTGCATGCGCCGTATCACCCACATGCCCCACCTTCCCTGGTATTCAGGTAGGCTCTGCCCTGATAGCCTGGCCTCCACAGGTGCTCAGATGAGGTCACCCGCCAGCTCCGGGCCACTGCTGCCCACAGGGTGGGGCGAGATGGGATTGTGGCCACGAGGCTCTGCACCCACCAGGATGATGTGGCCCTTACCAATGAGAGGCAGCTGCAGGAACTACCAGGTGAGCAGGGAGCTGGGGCTGGGCCAGACCAGCTGGGAGAGGCCATCAGGCAGGCATGGCCCCCCAGGCAGCCTGGGCCCTTGGTGTCATTTAGATATCTCGATCCCAGCCTCTGTGACCATAAAGTCCCTTACATTTGCAGATGTAATTGTGTCTTTGAGAGATGTAACCTTTCCTGGGTCAAAGTCATTCAGCCAGTAAACACTAAAAATGAGACTTGAACCCAGGCCTCTGATTCCAAAGCCCCAGCTAGGTTTGAGCTGTGCTCACTACCTCCCTCCATGCCCTGGTCTAATAGGTGTTTTTTTGGAAATTGAGCCACAAGTCAGTGACTTGTAATCTGTTTGCCCAACTCTCTTTTCCCAGGTGAGGTACACAGCTTTGAGGCCATGGACAGTGACCCTGAGCAAGCCCGGACCCTAGATGCCCAGTGTCCCGTTAGCCAGCTCCTTCAGCTAAAGCTGGGGGCTCAGGTGAGTGGGAAGCAGGGCCTAGACCCTGGGAGCATCGGCCTCCCTGATCCTTGCCCCTCTGCACAGGCTGCTCCACAGCCAGAGGGCCCAGCTGTGACCATAGCAAACTTCTTCCCTCCTGTTCCCAGCCACTTTCCTGTCTTCCATTACCTGACGCTCCCAGCCATTTTCCATTTTCTTCCTCCACCTGAAGCTCCAAGCAGTGTTGCTTTAGACAAATGCCTTTCCTTTGCTGAAGCTGGGTTTCCCCATCTCTAAATTCAGAGTAAAATACCTACCGCACTCAGTTGTCTTCTGCAGTGTAGCCTCTACTGTGAGCATCCTCCTTCCTTCCACAATGGTGAGGGTGGGATCCTTTTCTCAGGTTCCAAAGGGCACCTAGGGGGAAATGCGGGCACAGCGGTTGGAAGAGGGCTATCCCTCAAGACTGAGGTCCATACACATTCCCTGTAATAGACTTGGTCATTGTGCCCTGTCACCTTATTGTTTTTACCCCCTCCTTCTGAGGCAAACTGAGCAAATGTCATTCCCCTTTGACACAAGGGGAAACTGAGACCTAAGGAAATAAAGCAGTTTGTCGCAGGGGCCTCAGCAGACTCAGTGCCCCTCCATGACAGACCCCAGCCTCAGAGATCCGCCGAAGTGACCCCTGGAGCTGAGGCCAGGCGTGGGGATGCCCTGCAGTCCATGCCTCCAGTTTTCCTTCTCTCGCAGGTGATGCTGGTGAAGAACTTGGCAGTGTCTCGGGGCCTGGTAAATGGTGCCCGAGGGGTGGTAGTTGGGTTCGAAGCCGAGGGGAGAGGTAAGTGATAGGGGAGCAGTCCTACTGCTCAGGTTTGCAGCAGGGCCCTGGGGTTAATGTGCAGAGGAAAAGGCTAGCATGGAAAGGTGAGGCCTATCCTCACCTTGGAGCCCTGAAGCGGGACTGAAAGGTGGGACTTCTCCACGCCTCCCTCAGGGCTGCCCCAGGTGCGGTTCCTGTGTGGAGTCACCGAGGTCATCCGTGCTGACCGCTGGATGGTGCAGGCCACTGGGGGCCGGCTTCTCAGCCGGCAGCAGCTGCCCCTCCAGCTGGCCTGGGCCATATCCATCCACAAGAGCCAGGTGAGTGTGGGGATGGGGGCAGGATAGGCCTGGGGCATGTTGAAGGGTGCGGGGTCTTAGAGGCTTTGTGAGGGTTGAACTTGCCCTGGATGGAAAGTTCCAGACCAGCTGTAGAATAAACCTTTCTTTAGTGCATTTCCCATCCCACTTCCTCTCTTTCCTGGACACATACACTTCCCCTCTGTCATCTCGGGCCCTGCCATTTTCTGAGCCACTATTAGATATGTTAATTTTAACATATTATGACAACTGTAGGAGTTATAGTTGTAATAACCATTCTTGTTTTACAGAAGAGGAAACCAAGGCTCAGAGAGGTTAAGTAACTTGTCCAAGGTCACACAGCTAGTGCCCTGTAGAGCCAAGATTCATTTCCATGTCTGTCTGACCCAGACCTGAGCTCTTTCCTTTCACCCTTATCCCTCTACTCTTATCTTGGATCTGTATTTCCTGGACACCCCCCTACTCAGACACCCATCATCCTGTCTCTCTGACTCAGAGTCTCTGGACTGGGCAAGGAGATCAGGGGCAATAGCTGGGCTGGTGGAGGTGGGGTCAGGTTCTTGGGCACAAGTGAATTCAGGCTGAGCTGGCTCCAGCCCTGTCCCTCCATCCCCCAGGGCATGTCCCTGGATTGCGTGGAGATCTCTCTGGGCCGTGTGTTTGCCAGCGGCCAGGCCTATGTGGCCCTTTCCCGGGCCCGCAGCCTGCAGGGCCTATGTGTGTTGGACTTTGACCCCATGGTGGTTCGCTGTGACCCCCGTGTGCTGAGCTTCTATGCTACCCTGCGGCAGGACAGGGGCCTCAGCCTGGTAAGAGGGAGTCACCCAATGGTGGGCCATGGGGCCTTGGGCAGCCTGGGAGCTAGGACAGAGGGAAGGCCAAAGGACCATGGGGAGGGGGTGGCAGAGCCTCCTCGGCTCCGTTGGCAGCAGGGGCAAGAGGAAGGAGATGCTGGCCCCCAGGCTACGACTCGGGGGTGGCACAAGCCCATGACTGGGTTTCTCTGGCTCTGATATAGGAGTCCCCAGATGACGATGAGGCAGCCTCAGACCAGGAGAACGTGGACCCGAACCTTTGATCTGCAAAGAGAAGACAAAGGGTGGTCTCCCCCTCTTCCTGCTCCCTGGTGGGCCAGGCCCCAGGGGATACCTGGGGGAGGGTAGTGTATGTCCCTTTCTCAGGGGCTCTCAGCCTCCTGGCAGGGCTCAGGAGAGTGCTTCCCATCCATTTGCCAGCTGTGCCTCAGTTTTTCCCCTTGCCCTGGTGAGCTGCTTCCAGGGTCAGGAGTTGGCAATGGGCCTGCAGTGGTAGCTGGTGTTATAGGACACAGCTCTCTGCGAGGGGCTGGCCACAGGGCCACATGGTTGTGAATGCCGCTCTGTTTTTTGTTTTTTTGTTTTTTTTTTTTTTGCGGTACGCAGGCCTCTCACTGTGTGGCCTCTCCCGTTGCGGAGTACAGGCTCTGGACGCTCAGGCTCAGTGGCCAAGGCTCACAGGCCCAGCCACTCTACGGCATGTGGGATCTTCCCAGACTGGGGCATGAACCCGTGTCCCCTGCCTCGGCAGGCGGACTCTCAACCACTGCGCCACCAGGGAAGCCCATGAATGCCGTTCTCTTTAGGCTGCAGAGAGGAGAGGTGGCAGGTCCTCCAGGAGCAGGAACAGGCTGTAGGGGTCCTGGCAGGGGACTCAGGTCCCAAGCAGAGAAGGGAACCTGAGGCGGGGGAATCTTCACAGCTAGACCTAGCCCAGCACAAGCCAGGACAAACACCCTCCTGAGCCTAACCTGAGAACATGCACTGCAAACTGTGTGTCTATATCTTACGCTGCTCTTTCGGTGAAGAAATCGTGTGTAGAAGTATTGAAATGGTTGTTCTCAGACTGTATTTATTTTGGACAAATAAACCTGTGAACTGTGTGAGGACTGTGAGTTGAGTCTTATGCTCCCTTTAAGAACCCCTACCCGGGGCACTGGCTGACCCTTTCCGGGGTGCTACCCCTACCCCACCCCGCATACCTGGTCACACAGAGGTGTCTGTTAACGCCTTGATGGCTGAGCTCAGAGCACCCTTATATGAGGTTTCGTTAGTATCACTGGTTATTTGGCAAAGCTGAGTTACCTGAGGTTGGTGACTCATAGCGAATTGCCATTACCCAACAGTCTGACAAGGACACACTAGAGAATTCACACGATGGGAAATGGGCCTGTCACAATGTCCAAATGCTGGGGGCCTCGGTTGAAACTTTCTCACTTTGTGCCTTGCTGGGGCTCCAGCTTGGATGTTCTGATCATGGTAGCTTCAGCTGATCAAAAAGCCTGATGGAATTTGCTCAGGGGCCCTCATAGGCTGGCAAAGACTAAGGTTCACTGCTTATGAGTGAAAAGGTTATCAGTTCTGGCTGATAAATACAGGTTATAGTGGAAGCGTGCAGTGGCAGCTCTAGAGAGCAATGGTTAGTTAAATGTAAAATTGCCAATGGTGGGAGACCTCAAGAAGGCGGAAACCATGCTGGTTGCTAGGGGACGTGAAATCTCGGGTGCTTGAAGGTGTTTGTCCTTGTCTCCCAAAAGCCAGCACAGGCTCCAGCACACAAAGATTGGGTGCTCAGGGAGTGTCTGCTTAAATGGGGGCTCAGTGCCACGGTGTTTCAGAGGGGCTACAGGGCCTCAGACATTCTCGGTGGGCTTTGTGGAGGAGGCACAGCCTGTGGAGAATTTGACTGATGGTTATAGATCGGGGAGAGACCTGGCTTTCCATCCTGGTTTTACCACTCACCAGCTGTGCAACTTTAGGCATGTTACACAACCTCTCAGAGAGGGTTTCCTTACCTATAAAGTGCAGGTGGTAACTGACATCCACATAGGTTTGTTGGGAGAAAGGCCAGCCACATGGCAGGAGGTCAATCAGTAGCTGTTATTAACATTTATGGGACTTCCCTGGTGGTGCAGTGGTTTAGAATCTGCCTGGCAATGCAGGGGACATGGGTTCGAGCCCTGGTCCAGGAAGATCCCACATGCCGCGGAGCAACTAAGCCCGTGAGCCGCAACTACTGAGCCCGCGTGCCGCAACTACTGAAGCCTGCGCGCCTAGAGCCCGTGCTCCACAAGAGAAGCCACCGCAATGAGAAGCCCGCGCACCACAACGAAGAGTAGCCCCCGCTCGCCTCAACTAGAGAAAGCCTGCACGCAACAACAAAGACCCAATGCAGCCAAAATAAATAAATAAAATTTATGATGACTAATGGTTATCATCACCGTAGTGTCTGTAGAGCACAGTCCTGCCTGTTCCTACACTGGCTCCTTTGGCAAACAAGATGTGGGGGCTTAGAGGGGTGCCACCCGGGCCCCCCGGATGACCCCTGCCTGTCTTGCACTTGCCACCACCCTTCCTGACCCTGAGGAGTCAGCTGTTTTTCTGTGGCATGAACCCTTTCCTCTGCCCCAAATACAAGACAGTCTTAGGAGAAGCCAAGCCCATCAGGGTGACTCCACACGCACAAGTGGGCAACCATGGGGGCTTTTAAATGTGGTGCCATTCAAGGATCAGGGTGTTCCCAAGTCAAGATAACTTGAGTGGGAAAGGAAGGTGGCAGAACAGAAGCCTAGCTCAAAGAACTGATATGAAGCCCAGAAACCCAGGCTTGGGAACCAGTGGGAACCAGGGAGGCTAGTCACTGAAGGTGGAGCTGGGAGCAGCTGGCCTGGAGGACCTCTGCGGCCACCCCTGGACAATGAGCACAGCCACCAGGGAACGAGTCCTGAACTACACAGGTGGGCGTGTCTCTGGTTGAGCTTGGTCTCCTGCGCAGAGCCTGCAGCCACTGACAAGAGGCTGAATATGCTCTCAGGATGCAAGAAGGACCAGGGCTTCTGCCCAGAGATGAATCCCCCATCATCCTCCAGAGCCAGGCTCTTGAAGATGTCTTGGAGATGCAGTTATTTCTTCTGTACACTCTCCTGGGACTCTCCTCTCTGACCCCACCCCTCAACTTACACTGCTGAGGCATCCCCACCACCTCCAGCCCCTTTCCCTTCCCCAGGGACTGATTTCAGCGTTCCCTGCTCTCAGATGAACTCACCCTGCTTAAAGATGTCTTCCTCATGAGACCGTCTGGGCACCAGAAAGTCCTGTCCTGAGCAATCCTCTCTCAAGGTGAAGATGCTCTCCAGAAGGCCCCTGGAGGAGGGCAAACGTGTTCATAGGAGGGGGAGCTCCAGACATCCTTGCCCCTCAGGCCAGATCATGAGAGTAGACTGCCTCATGAGGGAGGTGTGCAAGGAACCTCCCCGTTCTTTATTTTCTTGGCATCTCATTTAATCTAACTTTAAACCTGCATCCCTGGGGGTGTAGGGAAACCCCTATCTCAGTCAGGATTGGGGGCTCCCCACCCTCAGGGTCATACAGGCAGGAGTAGGCCTCATAGGAGCAGGCCTCTCAGCTCCAGGGCCTCATGGTAGCTGCTGACACCCGCAGTGACCAGCATCCACAGGCCATAACTCTGCCCAGGCCCAGGGGCAGGGTGGGGGAGGGCTTTCCCAGAGCCATAACCTCTCTGGGGGCCTCACACCATGCCCTCTGGAACCCTGCATCTCCCTGTGGTACTCCCAGGGGACCCTCTGATCGCTGGCCCCTCCCCTGTCTTGGAGACCTTCCTCTCTGATTCTCCTTACCCCCAACATAATCCCCTCAAGGAAGTGGACCTAGGATGCAAAAGCCAGGAAACATTGTGTCCTCAGATAGCTTCCAGATTTGAGACAAAGAAGCCTGGTGACCCCACTTAGAATTTGGGGGCAGGGGTGGAGGGATAAGGACAGACAGAACCAAGAAAACATCCTCAGTAACATCCTGTCACACTGGGATAGAGGAGACCTCCTGCCCGTCTTGTGTGTTCATGTATTCATTCATTCACTTCACAAATATTTATCCAGGTGCTGGCTAGACATTGGAGACCCCACAGTAGCAAGAGACCTGGCTTAGATGTCTTCGTGCACCAAAGCACTGAGCACAATTACTTTAGAAAGGAGACACTTCATAAAATGTTTGATATTTAAAGAATTCAGGGCCAGTGCCATCCCCTGAGAGGTGGGGATTTTTACTCCCATTTTGCAGAGGAGGTAGCTGAGGCCTGGGGAGCTAGGCAGTGGCAGAGCTGGAACTGGAACCCTGTGCACTCCACTTGGTGTTCACGGAGCTGTCCAAAGGGAGTAAGAGGTGGGGCTGAAACAGAGGGACCGGTGGAGGGCCCACCTTCACCCTACCCTCAGTCGGAGGCCAGGGGAGGGTTTAGCGAGGCATGACCTGCTCCTTTCTGAGATCCTGGCACACTTTGCTCACCCCTACAGGGCCAATGGTGGTGCTCAGACCCCTGCATCCCAGAGTAGTGGGCCTCCTGCTCCCCAAGCACCACACGCCAGGCACCACTAGGTGGCGCCAAGTGGTCAGTCGGTCTCTGCCCAGAGACCTGTCCGGTCCTTTGTCTTCAAGTCTCTGTGCCTGGGTGGGCCACCTCAGGAGCTGGGGCGGCCAGTAGGCATAGGGAAGCTTCTTTGTTGAGAAGCTAGTAGTAGGTATCTGTTGAGTGCCTCATGGTTTGAATTCATTAGCCCCCTTGTTTTTCCACAATAACCCCAAGAGGAGAGTGGGACATTATCCCCACTTTATGGGGTAAGGAAACTAATCCCTTGTAAGGTTAGGTGACTTGGCCAAGGTCACACTGCAAGCTGGGTCTGGAACCCAAGTCCCAGGGTCCTGGGGTTTTTGCAAGGTCAGCAGAGGACACTGAAGCCAGATACTGGCTCCACCACTTGCTGTGTAACCTTGGACATGCTGCCTAAAACCTCAGCCCAAATTTCATCATTAGCCATGGAGTTAGGACAGGTAAAGAGCTGGGGTGGGGACAGGCATGTGGTAAACCCTCATGGTTAGCTCCTATAGGCCTTTATTGCACTTACCTGAAGAGGCCACCCTGCAACCCTCCTCATCTCTCCCTCCCCCTGTCCCCCAGCCTCTAGGGTGGCCAGAGAATAACAAAGAGAATTAGCAGGAGACCAGAGTAAAGACTCTCTTTCAGTCTTCCCTCCTGGAGGACCCAGGCTGTGCCCAGCCTCTAAGGGGAAGGGGAGAATGAGGTCTTGTCCCCTCTCCTTCCCAAAACAAATTGAGTCCCAGCCCTGGTCGGTGACTGTGTGTATCATAACTGCCCTTCTTCTTGCCTCTGTCCACCTTCTTATCTGAGCGTCTTTGATGACTCTACGAGGGGGATCTTTAGACCTAGTTTACAGAGGAGGCTCACAGAAGGTGGGCAGCTCAAGGTCACAGGGCTGTAAATGGCAGAGCCAGGATGGCACCCAGGTGTCTGAAGCCTCACCTTGGTGTTCAGGACCTTTGCAAAAAGGAGGAAGCAGGCGCTGCTTCCTTTCCCCTAGCTTTGTCCCTGAAACCCCACACTCAAGACTCCATTTCTTTAGGATTCCAAGAGCATCACCTGCTGAGACATAAATGGCTGGGAGGGGATGAGATGGAAGGGGAGGGGCTTGGTAGGAGACGCTGAATGGGGCAGTGAACCCGGGTGCCAGACTAGCCCTGCGGGGGAGAGGCTGACAGTCAGCCCACCTTCCACTCCTTGGACTCCCGCCACCTCCAGCTCCCTCCTGCAGCCTCGCAGCCTCCCGGCAGATGCCTGCCCCAGGGGTGCCCCCTCACTCCCCTCCCCCAGCTGGTGTTGGGTTCAGTAAGCAGAGCCCCAGCTCACCTGGGAAGGTGTCGAGTGAGGAGGGCGTCCAGTTACAAGCTGGGGCTGGGAGGGCAAGTGGGGGCAACCCAGGGGCAGGAGCCAAAGGCCTGGGACCTGGTGGTGGGGGTAGGTGTCAGGGGGAGGCCTCAAGACCTACCCCCCAACCCTGCAGGGGCCTCCTCCCTGCTGCAGGAGGCCCCAGCTCCTGGGGGCTGAAGCAGAAAGACCATGGCATCCTCCTCAGATGCCACCTGGCAACTAGCACACCTGTCAGTTCCCTAAGCTAGGCCTCAGTTTCCCCATCCTCAGAATGGGGGTAGGGTGGGAATAAGCCCTGTGTAACTGATCCATCACAGCCCAGGACTAATCTGGGTAAACTGTGAAGGGCTGTGCACACCCTTAGGGAGGGTGTTCTCCTCTCTGTTCAGCTCCAGTCCTCTCCCTCCAACACCCAGGGTGGCCTCCTCCCCCGCCCTGCACCCTGGGCCCTGGCACGCACTCCATGCCTATTTAAGGCAAATCTCCTGATCTCCTTTTAAATAACATTCACTCCTTGTTGTGGAACAGACAAGCAGGGCCTGAGCTTAGAAAAAGGGGAGGGAGGTAGTTGCAAATATCCCATCAGAGAGTGGGGGGGAACAGGAGATACAGTGGTGAAGCAGGTATGGGAGGGTCCTTGCACTCCCTACCCCAGCCTCCCATTTGATTCCCTCACTGCACAGGCCCTGGATTGGCTCCAACCCCTTTAGAGGGACTGGGGCACTCCCAGAAGGCTTCCTGTAGCCCCAGGGACTGTGGTGGTGTGGGAGACTGAGGAATAATGCCACTCCCAAGGCCTGGGGGGTGGTGTGCTTGGGTGAAGAAGTGGCATTTGACCAGCAAGGGGAGTGGGAGGGTCTGGGGTAAGACTGACATCTGATCTCACAGCCTGCCCAGTAAGGATGAAACAACTGCTATTCCCTTCTAGAATCAGAGGCTCAGAGAGGCCAAGAGACCAGCCCAGGGCCACACAACTAGTGAGTGGAGAGGTCTGAAACCTAGGCCTGGCCCCGCTCCAGATTTATGCTTTCTGCCCCTCCATGCCAGGTCTCCTCGTGTCTGGGGCTGTATGTAACACCAGACAGTGACTCATCAGGGACAAGGCATCATTCAAAGTCCCCCACACGGGACTTCCCTGGTGGCACAGTGGTTGGGAATCCACCTACCAATGCAGGGGACATGGGTTCGAGCCCTGGTCCGGGAAGATCCCACATGCCATGGAGCAACTAAGCCCGTGCGCCACAACTACTGAGCCTGCGCTGTAGAGCCTGCGAGCCACAACTACTGAGCCCGTGTGCCACAACTACTGAAGCCCGTGCTCCACAACAAGAGAAGCCACTGCAATGAGAAGCCCGCGCACAGCAACGAAGAGTAGCCCCCACTCTCTGCAACTAGAGAAAGCCCGCGCGCATCAACAAAGACCCAACGCAGCCAAAAATAAATAAATAAATAATAAATTTTAAAAAACGAAAACAAAAACCAAGTGCCCCCCCACACGCTTCCTGCCTGAGTAGCTCCCAGGCAGGGACCCTGACTCCTTCGCTTCTGCCTCCCTCTTCTTTTCTCCAGGCCAACCACACCTCTCCTTCTCCTCCTCCCAGGTTCCTGGCCCAGGCATCCCCCTGCTTCTGGCCCGGCCCCCAGATTAGCTCACCTTAACTTGGTCACGTACTCAGAAACTTACAGCCAGAAAGTGTCATGTCCCACACTCCTCCGAAGGAGTGAAGCAGCGAGGCTAGACTCCTTCCCGCTGCAGGACCCCCGCAGGGCCCTTCCCAGTCCCTCTGTTCTTCCCCCTTGAGGCCCGGAGGCCCTCCCTCTCCTGCTTCCTTCTCTTCCTCTTTCCCCCAGGTGTCCTGGCTGCCTCCCCAGCCTCCCATCTCAGAGTGGCTAATCCCCCTGTGGTCCTCACATGAAGGAGGTGCCCTCTCTGGGGTTCAAAAGGAGAGGGTTAGGGATCCTTTACAGATCATGTTGCCTCCCCAGGCATGTGAGCCCCAAGAAGCCAGCCCCACCCGCGTGTCAGTGTCATGCTGGACTAGGGGGTGGGGGACCAGAGTGAGGAAGAAGCCCTAGCCTTGTCTTCCTCTGGGCACATAGAGCAGATAGGGGCCAAAGAGGTCAGCTGGTCCAATGGCCTCATTTCACAGATGAGCAACTGTGGCCCAGGGAAGGGGAGGAGAGGCCCCGGGGGCTCACAGTGAGACAGAAGCTGAGCTGGGTCTTACTGGGACCCCTGGTAACCTCAGGTGGGGCTTGATCCCAGGGGAAGGAGGGTCAATTATAGGAGGAAACTCTGCTCAGTGTTTAGTCGGGGTGGGGTGTCCTTGAACTTTTCAGGGTCTTTCTAGCTTGGCTCTACCTTTTACCTCTTGTTTGCCCTTGGACAATCCCCTTTCCCTCTTTGGGCCTCAGTCTTCTTGTGTAAAACAAGTGGGTTGGGTAGATGGTCTTTAAGATCCCTTACTGTTTACATCTTCTGCACCTCCCATCAGCACAGTCCCATTGCTCAGGCCTTTCCAGCTCTCGCCCAGGCCCAGGTCTGCCTCATAGCCCCTCAAGATTGCTCCAACAGGGAATTCCCTGGTGGTCCAGTGGTTGGGACTCGGCACTTCCACGGCAGGGGGTGCGGGTTCGATCCCTGGTCGGGGGAACTAAGATCCCGCACGCTGTGCGGCACGGCCAAAAAAAAAAAAGATTGCTCCAACAGCCTCTACACTGTCTCTGGCCTCCGCTCTCGTCCCCTGCAATAAGCAGCCCCAGACATTGCCCAGGTAACTTACTGATGCTTAGGAATCTCCCATGGCCCTCCATGGCCTCCCTAAGAATAATCCAACTCATCACCTGGCATTCAGCACATCCCACCCGCAGTCTTGGACCCTGGGCTCAGTTTCTTCATGTACCAAGCACTAACGACCCCTCACTTAGGGACTGTGGTGTGGACACATAGTGGGGCGCAGGCCAGGAGCCCAGGAAAGGCGGATGGCCTGGGTGGCACTCAGGGCTTCTCTGTGCTGAAAAGGCTGCCCATCCCACCCCCACTCTTTCATCCAAGGCTGATTCAAGCTCCATCCCCTCCTAGAGAGGCCAGGCCCCCTGGGTGGCCCCATCTGAGTGACCTTGCCCATGTGGAGCTCCCACGGGCCAGATTCACTTGCCTGCCTGTATCTGCAGCTCCCGCCATCCTGTGGGGAATGTACAACTGGCCGCTCCTGGAGAACCAGCTGGCAGGCACTTGCTGAGTGAACCCTTGGGTCTGTGGGCTCCTGCCCAACCCCCTCTCCTTCCCCCAGGGTGGTGTTTTTAACATGGGATTTTCTCTGACTCTCAGAGACTTCCTCACTGCCAACTCCACAAGCTCACAGCTGGGCTGCGGGGCAGACTCTCAGCTGGAGGTTTTAGACCCTGTCTTGTCCTGATCCAGTGACTGGCCAAATGGACTCTCAGAAACCTTCCCCAAAGGCCCAGGAAGGAGTAGCTGGCAGGAAATACCACTTATTAGAAGAGAATGCTAAGGGAAGAGAAGCCAGGACCTAGAAGCTTGGAGACCTCCCACCCTGGGGTTTGAACACTGCTTCAGCCACTTACTAGTTTCAGGGTCTTGGGAAAATTACCCAATGTCTCTGAGCCTCAGTTTCCTCACTGGGAATAATAACAACTATTTCATCCTATGATGAGAGAATTAGATCATGCACGCAAAGTGCTGAGCTCATGGCCTGACACCTGGTAAATGCTCAAAAAATGGTAGCTATAATCCTTATTGCGGACAGATGGATCAAGGCCCCCAGCTGAGGGGGTGCAGGCTGTTGGTTGTTCAGCCAGAGGTAGGCAGCTGGTTAGTAGCTAGAATACAAACACAAAGTCCCAAGCCTGGTGCTAAGCAGTCTACATACATCATCTCATTTAAACAGTCCCTTCCTCTGTCAAAAGTAGGGGTTTGGGGGCTTCCCTGGTGGCGCAGTGGTTGAGAGTCTGCCTGCCGATGCAGAGGACACGGGTTCGTGCCCCGGTCCGGGAAGATCCCACATGCCGCGGGGCAGCTGGGCCCGTGAGCCATGGCCGCTGAGCCTGCGTGTCCAGAGCCTGTGCTCCGCAATGGGAGAGGCCACAGCGGTGAGAGGCCCGCGTACCGCAAAAAAAAAAAGTAGGGGTTTGGAACAGAAATTTCCTAAGGCTCAGTGAGTACTTGTGCAGTTTACAAAGTACTATTTACATTATAGAGCCAACCTCTAATCCTGTGAGCATTCTAATAGTTGTCAACGGTCACACAACTAGATCTGGGACTAGAACCAGGGGATGGCTCCATCTTTTCCCAGAGGCTGGTGGCAGACACTCTGAGGGGTTTAGTGAGGCCTGAAATCCCCACCCAGGGCCTAGGGTGGGACAGGGGCTTTGAAGACAACAGTGTCATGGAAGCTTGGCTCTGGCTCCTGCCCAGCATCTGGTTCTGTGCTGGGCGGAGACCTGGGTCTGCAACTCATCAGCCCCACCTGTCAGCCCTCCCAGGCAGGCACGTGGGGCCTTTGATTATCACTAAGGAGAGCGCGGCTGAGGGGGGCCTCAGTTCAGGGGCCTGGTCTCCCTTCCTTGCTGGGCACCTTCAGGCAGGGAGCTGTGTTCCCACCAGCCAAGCACCTCCAAGTTGACTGGGCTCTGTTATATGACAGGCACCCTGAAATATGCAAAGACCGCACTCTTTCAATAAATATTTATTGAACACTGACAGTGTGCCTGGCCCTGAGCTGGCTGTGGGGAACTGGACAAAAATTCCTGCCTACATTCTAGTAAAAGAAGCTGTAAAGGAAAGCATAAGTGTGATGGAAATAAAAGAGAGCAATTAGCTTTACACAGGTTAGTCTGAGAAGGCCTTTGAGCTGAGGGAGGGAAGAACAGCTAGAAAGAGCATTCTGGACAGAGAAGAGGGCCCACGCAAAGGCCCTGAGACAGGAATATTTGGAGTGTTTGGAGATGAACAAGCCTGGTGTGAGGTGGGCACACAGCAAGCTTGCCCTCAATAAATGCCAACTGAACAAATCAACCAATGATCATAAGGATTTCTGCATCCAGCTGAGATGGAGTAACAGGGACTGGATTTACATCCCCACCTAAGACAACTAAAATACCCCGCAAAGGGCTTCCCTGGTAGCGCAGTGGTTGAGAGTCTGCCTGCCGATGCAGGGGACGCGGGTTCGTGCCCTGGTCCGGGAAGATCCCACATGCCGCGGAGCAGCTGGGCCCGTGAGCCATGGCCGCTGGGCCTGCGCGTCCGGAGCCTGTGCTCCGCAACGGCAGAGGCCACAACAATGAGAGGCCCGCGTACTGCAAAAAAATAAAAATAAAAATAAAATAAAATAAAATAAAATACCCCGCAAAATATATGAAACGGTGGTTCTCAAGACATTGGATGCCAGACAGGGAAAAATAGTGACTTCTGGGCGTAAGGAAACAAATGAGGTGAGCCCTATAAATGCCCCACCTCACTGCCTGAAGAAAGTTTCCAGACCAGAGCGCAGCAAGAGGAAGGCAGGTGAAGTCTGGCAGCCTCCCCACACTGAGAAGACACTGAAAAGCTGGGAGTACTGAACACAAGGCAGAGAACCAAAAGGGCAAGAGCTGCACACAGAGAACACTAGAGCTCTACACAGGGTACCTCTGCAGTAATTCTGCTCAGTGCATGCATGTGAGGAAACCACCAGAAAGCACAGTAAGCACCACCCAAAAGGATGAGAGAATAATCCTTGGAGCTCACAGAGAGCTGCGAATAGTGCTGGTTCCCACAAACCAGAGTAGAAACCACACAATTAATGGGACACTGAATAGAGCCAGCATCAGAAGAATTTTTGGCTCAAAAGTGGGAAAAAACTAAACACTGCTCTGGCCCCCTCTAACAAAAGTAAGATCTGAAAGGACCGAACTGTTTTCAAGTAACTTTTGCACCCCAGGACAAAGCTCAAGGGCATTTATAAGAATACACACACACAGGGCTTCCCTGGTGGTGCAGTGGTTGGGGGTCCACCTGCCAGCGCAGGGGGCGCAGGTTTGTGCCCCGGTCTGGGAGGATCCCACATGCCACGCAGTGGCTGGGCCCGTGGGTCATGGCCGCTGAGCCTGCGCGTCTGGAGCCTGTGCTCCATGGCGGGGTGGGGGTGGGGGGCCCCAGGAGTGAGGGGCCCGTGTACCGCAAAAAAAAAAAAAAAAAAGAATACACACGCACACACACACAAAAACCCAGCAATTGATAAAATAAAATTCTTAATGCCTGGCAACCAATAAAAATTAGCAGGTAAAAAAGAAACAGGAAAATATGACCCATAATGAAAAGAAAAACCAATCAATTGAAACCTACCTAGAAATTATCCAGATGATAGAGTTATTACAGACTTTTTTTTTTTTTTTTTGGCTGCACAGCATGCAGGATCTTAATTCCCCAACCAGGGATCGAACCCGTTCTCCCTACAGTGGAAGCACAGAGTCTTAACCACTGGATCGCCAGGGAAGTCCCTATCACAGACATTAAAACAGTTATTCTAACTATATTCCATATGTGCAAGAAGATAAAGAAAAGACTGACCATGTTAAGTAGAGATATAGAAGGTATTTTTTAAAAGACCCAAGTTGAAATTATGAAAACTATAATGTCTGAGATAAAAATACACTAGATAGGGCTTCCCTGGTGGTGCAGTGGTTGAGAGTCCGCCTGCCGATGCAGGGGACACGGGTTCGTGCCCCGGTCTGGGAGGATCCCACGTGCCGTGGAGCGGCTGGGCCCGTGAGCCATGGCCACTGAGCCTGCGCGTCCGGAGCCTGTGCTCCGTAACGGGAGAGGCCACAACAGTGAGAGGCACACATACCACAAAAAAAAAAAAAATACACTAGATGGATTAATAGAACACTAGACATGGCAGAAGATTAGTGAATTTTAATACATAGTAATAGAAACTATACAAAATAAAACACCTAGAGAAAAAAGGCTAAAAAAAAATAATAATAATAACATGGCATCAGTGAGCTGTGAGATGACTTCAAGTGACCTAATATTTCTATATATGTAACCTGAGGGAAGAAGACAGGAAAATATATTTGAAGGAAAAAATTAACTGAAACATTTCTAAATTTGATAAAAACAATAAATCCATAGATCTAAGATAACCCCAAGCACTGTAAACATAAAGAAACTATACCAAGCTCTCTGGTCTTCCCCATCCAACAGAAAGCACAAGAGAGACCAAGATTGAACCCGGGCCCTTGGCAGTGAAAGCAGAGTCCTAACCACTGGACCACCAGGGAATTCCCAAGACAGCTGCATCTTCTTGTGCAGTGCCAGCCGTGTCACTGAGACATGATGGTGAAGGCTGGAGTAAACGAATACAGCTGTATTGGGTGCCTGGTCACCAGGACTACTTTTTTTTTTTTTAATAAATAAATTTATTTATTTATTTTTGGCTGCTTTGGGTCTTTGTTCCTGTGCGTGGGCTTTCTCTAGTTGTGGCGAGCGGGGCCTTCTCTTGTTGCACAGCATGGGCTCCAGGCGCTCGGGCTTCAGTAGTTGTGGTGCACGGGCTTAGCTGCTCCTTGGCATGTGGGATCTTCCCAGACCAGGGCTTGAACCTGTGTCCTCTGCATTAGCAGGTGGATTCCCAACCACTGAGCCACCAGGGAAGTCCCACCAGGGCTACTTTTAACTCTGGCAAAGTAGATAATGTCTCCATCAATGACCCCTTCATTGACCTCAACTACATGGTCTACATGTTCCAGTATGATTCCACCCATGGCAAATTCAATGGCAGAAAGATAAGAACGGGAAGCTTGTCATCAATGGAAGGCCCATCTCCATCTTTCAGAAGTGAGATCCCACCAACATCAAATAGGATGATGCTGGTGCCAAATATGTTGTGGAGTCCACTGGTGTCTTCATTATCTTGGAGAAGGCTGGGGCTCATTTTAAGGGTGGAGCCAAAAGGGTCATCATTTCTGCTCCTTCTGCTGATGCCCCCATGTATGTCATGGGCGTGAACCATGAGAAATATGACAACTCACTCAAGATTGTCAGCAATGCCTACTGCATCACCAATTGCTTGCCCCCACTCCCCCCAGCCAACATCATCCATGACAACTTTGGCATCATGGAGGGACTCATACCCACAGTCTATGCCATCACTGCCCCCCAGAAGACAGTGGATAGTTCCTCTGGGAAGCTGTGGTGTGATGGTCATGGGGGTGCCCAGCACATTATCCCAGCTTCTATTGGTGCTGCCAAGGCTGTAGGCAAGGTTATCCCTGAGCTGAATGGGAAGTTCACTGGCGTGGCCTCTCATGTCCCCACCCACAATGTGTTGGTTCTGGATCTGACCTCCATTTGGAGAAAGGTGCCAAATATGATGACATCAAGAAGGTGGTAAAGTAGGTATCAAAGGGTCCGTTAAGGGCATCCTGGGCTACATTAAGGACCAGACTGTCTCCTGAGTCTTTAACAGTGACACCCACTCTTCCACCTTTTTTTTTTTTTTTTTTTTTTGCTGTTTTATGCGGGCCTCTCACTGCTGTGGCCTCTCCCGTTGCGGAGCACAGGCTCCGGACGCGCAGGCTCAGCGGCCATGGCTCACGGGCCCAGCCGCTCCGCGGAATGTGGGATCTTCCCGGACCGGGGCACAAACCCGTGTCCCCTGCATCGGCAGGCAGACTCTCAACCACTGTGCCACCAGGGAAGCCCTACTCTTCCACCTTTGATGCTAGGGCTGGCACTGCTCTCAATGACCACTTTATCAAGCTCATTTTCTGGTACGACAATGAATCTGACTATAGCAACAGGGTGATGAACCTTATGGTCCACATGGCCTCCAAGGAGTAAGAGTCCCTGGACCATCAGCCCTACTAAGAACACAAGAGGAAGAGAGAGGTCCTCAGCTTCTGGGGAGTCCTTGCCTCAACTCAATCTCCCAAGACTCTGAGAATCTCTTGTTCTTGACAGTTTCCAAGAATAAGAAACTGTGGCCCATCACAGCTGGGGCTCTCCCAAGCCCTACTTTGGAGGACCCCTACTTTGTCATGTACCATCAATAAGTACTCTCTACTCAGCCAAGAAAAAAAAAGAAAAAGAAAAAGGAAAAAAAAAAAACCTATACCAAAGTATATCAAAATTGTTTTTAAAAAGTGATAAAGAGAATTCTCAACCTTTCTGTGGTTTGGGGTTGCTGTCTGCCTCATAAAGCAAAGTAGAGGGTTTGTCTTCTGGGAAGACAAAAGTCATCTTTTCCTCTGAAAAAGGCTCTTACATAGTTGGCTTTGGCGTCTTCCAGGAATAGGAGGGCAGGGATTGAGGCCTCATGAGTCTGGGATTTCAGTTGGGATAGAGAGAGAAGACAGTGGTTATAACCAGAAAGTCAGAGTGGGGTGTCATTACCTCCAGAACTCATCACTATTAACTCAGCCTGGGCTTCATAAGTCATAGAAGTGGATTCCTTAATAAAATAATAGTTTCCAAAAAAAAAAAAAAAGTGATAAAGAGAAAGACTTAAAAGCAGCCTGAGGAAAAAAAGACACACTACATACAAACAGACAAAAATAAGGATAGCATATTTTTTTTGGTCAGAAACAATGCAAGTGTACCTGTTATACCTGGGTTAATACTTCTGGGAAAGTTGAAACTCAGTTACGTAACATTATTGAGCAAACTTGACTTAAGAAGATGACTCTTTCAATAGGGTCTTTCTTTGACTTATTTGATTCTGATTGGTTTGGGTCTTGGGGACCATGGCTCCAAAGTACACTCCAAACACTGGGAATTCTCCTGCTTATAGTTAACATAAAAATCCCCCTGGTGCATTATATTCTCTCAAAAGCTTTGAAATGCGTGTTCACAGCTGTTAAATGTCAAGCAAATGATCTCCCTAAGACTGGGATGTCAGAAAAGGAACAAGGAGAATGACCACTTTAAGGATCAGGAAACTGGAACCATGACCTGTGAATGTCACAGGGATTAAACAAAACATTATGATCTGTGGATACCACACCAAGCATCCATAGATACATAGCTCAGAGTGGCACTAATACCTTAAATTTTGATCACATCTCTCAGGGTGAGAGTTTGATCAAAAGGGGGGAATTGTTAAAAAGAAGTAACAAACCCAAAATGGAGTTATTTGCCCCCAGGACAGCAAACCAAGACTTAAATTGTACTTTCAACCTCTCCCAGGAATGTGGCTTTTAAATAAATACCTTAAATTTCCTAATTAGCACTAATCAGTGAGACAATCTGCATAATCCCCACACTTCCCTTCCCTGCCAAAGAAGATGACCTGGCCTGAGACAATTATTTTTTTCCTTTTGCTAGTAACATCCTTGCCCCACCGTCCTTCTGCCTCTAAAAGCCTTCCCCTCTGGACCTCCTTCTAGTTCCTAGATGGAATGCTACCTGAGTCATGAATCACATAATAAAGACAATTAGACCTTCAAAAAGATACATAGTGGCTGAATGGATAAAAAGCCAAGATCTGTTGTCTACCAGACACTCACTTTAGATTCTAGGACACACATAGGCTGAAAGTGAAGTGATGGAAAAAGATATTTCATGCAAATGTTAACCAAAACAAAGCAGAAGTGGCTATATTTAAACCACAAAAAGCTGACTTTTAGCCAGAAACTGTCACTAGAGACAAAGAAGATCATTACATAATGATAAAAGTGTCATTCAATAGGAAGATATAGCAATTGTAAATATATATGCACCCAGCATCAAATCACCAAAGTATGTAAATCAAATATTGGCAGATCTGAAAGGAGAAATTGAGAGAAACACAATAATAGTAGGAGACTTTAATACAGGACTTGCAATAATGGATAAAACACTGAGGACTTCCCTGGTGGCACAGTGGTTAAGAATCCACCTGCCAATGCAGGGGATGTGGGTTTGAGCCCTGGTCCAGGAAGATCCCACAGGCCACGGATCAACTAAGCCCGTGTGCCACAACTACTGAGCCTGCGCTCTAGAGCCCATGTGCCACAACTACTGAGCCTGTGCTCTAGAGCTCTGGAGCCACAACTACTGAAGTCCTCGAGCCACAACTATGGAAGCCTGTGCCTAGAGCCCATGCTCTGCAACAAGAGAAGCCACTGCAATGAGCAGCCGGTGCACCGCAACAAAGAGTAGCCCCCGCTCGCCGCAACTAGAGAAAGCCTGCGTGCAGCAATGAAGACCCAACGCAGCCAAAAATTAATAAATAAATAAAATCTATGTTTTAAAAAACAAAAAATGAGACAGAAATCAATTTTAAAAATCTGTGGATCTGGACAACATTATAAAAAATGGATCTAAAAGATATGTACAAAACTTTTTGCCCAATAGCAGAATAATTTACATTTTTCTCAAGCAATCACAGAACTTTCTCCAGGATAGATGACATGTATGTCACAGTAGAGTCTAATGAATTGAAGAATATGGAAATCACACCAAGATTTTCTGAACAAAATGAAATGAAACTAGAAATCAACTGAATCACGAAAATAGGAGAATCCACAAATACGTGGAAACTAAGTAACACAATCTTAACCACTGAGTCAAAAAGGAAATCAAGAGAATTGGTGACTACAAAATTTGAATTTGAGAATATATATAACTAACCTCTTCTCTCCAAGTTTTTCAAGTGAAACTAGGCTCATCACAAGGCAAGTAATATTCATGATTTATGACTTATTAACTGTGACTCAAGGCAAATTGTACTCCTACATAAAACTTAAGTATCTCTCATGTGAAACATTTACTAACCTCTTAGGAGTATTGATTTATAAAATGAGAAGGAAAGAAAAAAGAAACAATGCAAGCAAGAAGACCGTGGAGCCAAGTCTTTAAAATACAGAAAGGAAAAATAAATATCAACCTAAAATGTTTTTACCCAGGAAAAATAACTTTCAGAAATGAAAGCTAACCCACATGGGATAAAATTAGAAATTAATGACAAAAAGAAATTTAGAAAATTCACAGATATGTAGAAATTAAGTAACAACTCAGAAATCACACACACAATAAAAGAAAACAAAACAATACAAATCAAGAAAATAAAGAAATCACAAGGGAAGTTAGAAAATACCTTGAAATAAATGAAAATGAATACACAACATACCAAAACTTATGGGATGCAGCTATACCAGTGCTTAGAGGGACATTTATAGCTGTAAATACTTATATTATAAAACAAGAAAGATCTCAAATCAATAACCTAACCTTCCACCTTAAGACACTGGAAAAGGAAGAGCAAACTAAGTCTAAAACAAGCAGTGGTAAGGAAATAATAAAAATTAGAGTGTAAATTAGTGAAGTAGAGGATAGAAAAACAGAGAAAATCAATAAACCAAAAGCTGTTTGTTTTTTTTTTTAAAGATCAACAAAATTGACAAACCTTTAGTTAGAACTATCAAGAAAAAAAAAAAGGGACTTCCCGGGTGGCGCAGTGGTTAAGAATCCACCTGCCAGTGCGGAGGACATGGGTTCAAGCCCTGGTCTGGGAAGATCCTACATGCTGCGGAGCAACTGAGCCCGCGTGCCACAACTACTGAAGCCCACGCATCTGGAGCCCATGTTCCGCAGCAAGGGAAGCCACCACAATGAGAAGCCTGCACACCGCAACGAAGAGTAGCTCCCACTCGCCACAGCAAGAGAAAGCCCTGTGTGCAGCGACCAATGACCCAATGCAGCCATAAATAAATAAATAAATTTAAAAAGAAAAAAAAAGACCAAAAAAAGACTCAATTACTAGAATTAGAAATGAAAGAGGTAACATTCTTACTGACATTACAGAAATAAAAAAGATTAAAAAGAAATACTATGAACATTATATACCAATAAATTAGATACCAATAAATGGACAAATTCCTAGAAAGAAACAAACCATTGAAACTGACTTAAGAAGAAACAGACAATCTGTAAAGACCTATAACAAGTAAAGACATCAGAATATTAACTTAAAAAATTACCCACAGGCTCAGATGTCTTCACTGATGAATTCTACCAAATATTTAAAAAAGAATTAATATGAATGTTTTCATAAACTCTTCCAGAAAGTAGAAAAGGAGGGAACACTTCTCAACTCATTCTATCAGGCAGAATTACCCTGATACCAAACCCAAAGAAATCACAAGAAAACTACAGACCCATATCTCTTAGGAATACGGACGCAAAAATCCTTAACAAAATATTAGCAAACTGAATCCAGCAACATATAAAAAGAATTACACCATGACCATGACCAAGTGGGATTTATCCCAGGAACATTGCAAGGTTGGTTAAATATCCAAATATCAGTTAATGTAATACACTTTATCAACAGAATTTTTAAGAAGCACATGATTATCTCAAAAGATGCAGAACAAAACAAAACAAAAAAAGCATTTGACACAATCTAAAACCCATTTATAATTTAAAAACAAACAAACAAATTAGAAATAGAAGGGAATTTCCTCAACCCAATCAAGGACATCTACAAAAAACCCACAGCTCACATCCTTAATATGATGTTAATACTTTCATAGTTGGTGCTTTCTCCCTAAGATCAGGATGTCTGCTCTCACTATTTCTACTCAAAATTGTACTAGAAGTTCTAGTCAGGGCAATTAAAAACAGAAATAAAAGGCATCAAGATTAGAAAGGAAGAAATAAAAGTACCTGTATTTGCAGATGACATCATTTTGTATATAGAAAGTCCTAAGATATCCACACACACATACACAAAAATACTATTTGAACTAATAAGCAAGTTCAGGAAGGTTTCAGGGTAAAAGATCAATATGCAAAAATCAATTGTATTTCTATATACTAATCAACAATCTGAAAATAAAATTAAGAAAACAATTCCATTTACAATAGTATCAAAAAGAATAAAATACTTAAGAATAAATTTAACAGAAGAGGGCTTCCCTGGTGGCGCAGTGGTTGAGAGTCCGCCTGCCGATGCAGGGGACACGGGTTCGTGCCCCGGTCCGGGAAGATCCCACATGCCGCGGAGCGGCTGGGCCCGTGAGCCATGGCTGCTGAGCCTGCGCATCTGGAGCCTGTGCTCCGCAACGGGAGAGGCCACAACAGTGAGAGGCTCGCGTACCGCAAAAAAAAAAAAAAAAAAAAAAAGCACATAGCCATAGGGACTTCCCTGGCGGTCCAGTGGTTAAGACTCCGAGCTTCCACTGCAGGGGGAACACCTCCCAGCCCACCCCACCCCCGCATGCCAAGTGGCCAAAAAAAAAAAAAAAAAGCACAGAGCCTTATAAAGACTTATACATGAATGTTCACAGTAGCTTTATTTGTAATAACCAAAACCTGCAAACAACCCAAATGTTCAGCAAGAGGTGAATGGTAAACAGATTGTTGCATGTCCATGAAATTGATTGCTACTCAGCACAAAAATGGATCTATTAAGCTATACAACATGGATGAATCTCAAAATAATTATGCTGACTGAAAGAAGACAAAAAAAGAGTATATATTGTATGACTCCATTTATATAATATTCTGGAAAATGCAAACTAATTTACAGCGACTGAAAGCAGTTCAGTGGTTCCCTGGGGTAAGGGTTAGGGAGGAGCTGGAGGGATTAAGAAGGGGCTGGAGGAAACCTCTGTGGGTGATGATATATTCATTATCTTGAATGTGACGATGGTTTCACAAATATATACCTATGTCAAAGCTCATCAAATTGCACACTTTACATAGGTGCAGTTTATTATACGCCAATTACACCTCAATCTGTTCAAAACCTGATTAAAAGGATGTATATGTGATATGGTATCTCTGCTAACTTGCTACGGGACCCCAGACACACTGGTAAGCTTTTCTGAGACTTAAGTTTCTTTTTCTGTAAAAGGTTAGAAAGTACCAGAGGGCTTCCCTGATGGCGCAGTGGTTAAGAATCCACCTGCCAATGCAGGGGACACAGGTTCGATCCCTGATCCAGGAAGATCCCACGTGCCATGGAGCAACTAAGCCTGTGTACCACAACTACTGAGCCTGTGAGCCACATCTACTGAGCCCGCATGCCACAACTACTGAAGCCCGCTTGCTTAGAGCACGTGCTCCGCAACAAGAGGAACCACCACAATGAGAAGCCTGCGTACCTCAATGAAGAGTAGCCCCCACTCGCTGCAAGAGAAAGCTTTCATGCAGCAACGAAGACCCAACCCAGCCAAAAAATAAATTAATTAAATAAATAAATTTAAAAAAAGAGAAAGTACCAGAACCTGTAAGTGCTAGTTTAAGCCAAAAAGGGACTTCATTGGAAGGAAGTTTCAGAAAGTGACGGAGCTCTGCAGGGTCCCAGAAAGCCTTCTCTGTTCATCCCTCGTCTTTGCTTCCCTGATCACAGCTTTCCCTGTTTCCCCATCTACATGGTCGCATAGGAAAGCTACCAGCTTCTGAGTTTTGCATGGTACAGGTTTAATTACTCAGAGAGATGCTGAATTGTCTCCCTGTCAATCCTAAGCCCATGTGTAAATCCTTAGGGAAAGACCTTACTGGTGCACTTGGGTTAAGGACTCCACCACACACCAAGGTGTGTGGTCAGAGGGCAGGGCCACATAGTATGAACTTGGCTGGTGTTGCATCCTACAGATGGAGGACAGGACAAGTGCTAGGAAAGTGCTTGGTGGACAGACAACAAGAGGGCTGTCAGGAGATACTACCAAGATACTAGCCAGATTCAGGAGATCTGCCCTCTCCTGTGCTCATACTTGTGCCTCTAGATGGGGGCAGCACTTCCAACTGGGCAATCTGGGAAGGCTTTGTGGAAGAGGTGCCACTGGTATCAGGCCTGTGAGAAAAGTTATGCCCTGCATTCGTGTGGCCTTTGAAGCTTACTAAGTGCTTTCATATCCTCTTTTTAGAGTCTAGACCCATCCTCTCAACTTCTTCTCTAGGGTTAACATTATTATACACCCCTTTGCACATGGGAAACTGCCTACTGGGGACATTGAGTGACTTGCTCAAGTTCACACAGCTTGGCAGGGCAAGCTCCGGGGTTTTGACCCCAGAGCCCTGACTTGTTCCCTACCCAAGGATGATGACAACGAGGCAGGGGAGGAGCAGTCGGTCTGTGAGTGTTCAGCAGGGACTGAAGAACGAGAGAAGCTCAGGTAGCATCTTCGAGCTCCTGTGCCTGCTGTCCTCCAGAAGATGCCCCACCCCCACCCTGGCTCCGGATACCCAGAGACCACCTTTGTTTGTGCTGCAGACTCTCAGATCAGGGTTTCCACTCCAGACCTCTCAAGAGAGGTCTCTAGTCCTGCAGCTCTAACAGGACTCAAAATGGGAATTCATTAGAGTCCTGCAGAATGTTAAAGAAACCTCAGGACCCATCTCAACCACCTGACAAGAACACCACCGATAATAAAATTCACATAAATGGCTGCTACCATCTACACACACAGGCCTTAAGCTGAGTGTGTTACACATGGTAGTGTGTTTCAACTTCACATGTACTATAACCATCCTCATTTTACAACTTGGGGAAACTGAGGTTCAGACAGTTTATTCCTTGTCCCAGGTCCCATAGCTGATAAGTGGTGATCCAGGTCTATCTGGTGACAAATGAACTGTCATCATCCTGCAAAATTGTTTCCTCTTCTCAGCCTGCCCCTTTCTACCAGCAGTACCACCAAACCCCCAGGTCTGGTGAGACTCTGCCATTTCCTCTACCTTCTGTGTCTCAGGACAACCAGCAACCCTGAGGGAGCTGGAGGCTCAGGCAGCAAGCTGGCAGGCGGTCCACACTGACACGGTGGGAGGGAGGGGGGAGCTTGGCTGCTTCATCTGCTAACCACAGATTTAATGTTGCTACAAATTTTTAAATTTCAACTTTTTAAGAGTTAAATTTAATTGCCACGTTGTAAGCCCTGGAGGTTAAGAGCAAGGAATCTGAGGTGAGAGACACTTGGTTCCAGCCCAGTCCTGGCTTCCCTACTTTCTTGCTCTGTGATCTTGGGACAACTTCTGAACCTATCTGAACCGTAGCTTCCCTATCTGGAAAAGACATAGTCATTCCACCCTCGTGGGTTAAAATGTTGTAAGGGGAGCTGGTTCTGGTAGAGATGGACAAGGCTCAGGGCACACCTGCTAACCACACTGACTCCATCCAGACCTCGAGCTGAAGCTAGTTTACTTCAAAACGTTAATAAACAAAGAAGCAAACTAATAAATACTTTGACAGATGATTAAATCTTTTTGCCCCCTGCTTAAGTTTATTTGTCTGAAATGTTCTTCCAGGAAGTCCATGTGTGATCCTGCCCGAGCCCCCAGACCCACAGCAACCTCACAGTGAGTAGAATGGAGCTAAACCACTCTCTTCTCCTCAATCCCACTTCTTCCTGAGCCTTTCACATGCTAATGTACTTTGTGAACCTGCCAGAGACTGTTGGGGGTGGAAGGAGAGCGACGGAGCCTCCCAGACTTAACTTCTGAAAGCACTTACCAACACCTCTCCTTTGAGAAGGCGGCCACTGCCTGCCTTTAACCTTGGGCAGTCTTTTCCCTAATCTCTCCCTAGCTCCAGCCTTCCATTTCCAATCGCCTGAGAGACAAATATCCTACCAAATCCAACTTTCTTTTTTTTTTTCTTAATAAATTTTTTTATTTTTATTTTTATTTATTTTTGGCTGCATTGGGTGTTTGTTGCTGTGCGCGGGCTTTCTCTAGTTGTGGTGAGCGGGAGCTACTCTTCGTTGCGGTGCACAGGCTTCATTGTGGTGGCTTCTCTTGTTGTGGAGCACGGGCTCTAGGTACACAGGGTTCAGTAGTTGTGGCACGTGGGCTCAGTAGCTGTGGTTCACGGGCTCTAGAGCGCAGGTTCAGTAGTTGTGGTGCACGGGCTTAGTTGCTCCGCGGCATGTGGGATCTTCCCGGACCAGGGCTCGAACCCGTGTCCCCTGCATTGGCAGGCGGATTCTTAACCACTGCGCCACCAGGGAAGCTCCAAATCCAACTCTCTTCTGTGTCCTGCCACCAGCGCCCTCCGCCCACGTGTCCCCCTTCCAGTGTCATTGTCCCCCAACATTCCCCTCCCACAAAGCTTGGGGAGGCCCAGTGCTTGCCCTTTCTCCACCCCTAAGGCCCTGCAGTTGTCACCTCCTGATGATCCTTGGTCTAGCTCCCACCAGGCAGGGCCCGAACCACCTGTGGACCCAATTCTCCTTCTTACTTTGCTCCTGAGAGAGCTCCTCTCTATTCACCTGACACTCCAGCCAAAGTAGGCCCTGCACACCCTGAGTTTTCCCACACCCATGTCCTTCCCTCTGCCGGGAATGCCCCTAACTATCCATCTTCAGGGTCTGGCTCCAGTGCAGGGCCTCCCAGGGACCTTCCCAACCGACCTGGCTGAAGGCTGCAAGTGCCCTCTCATTTCTCTTGGGCATAGTTCTTTGTACTTGAGGCTATTTCATCACTGGTGGGGTCCAATGTACTCTTTTTTTTTTTTTTTTTTTTTTTAGGTTTAGTTGATGTATAATATTATATAAGTTTCAGGTGTACAACATAATGGCTCACAATTTTACAATGTAGTCTTTGGTATGCAGTAGGTGCCCATAAATGTCTGTAGTTGGAAAGAATGAGTCTAATACAACTCCTTCATTTTACAGTAGAGGCACAGAGCTGTGCTTGACCAACCATCGCTGCCAGGAGACAGGACTAAGGGGGTCTCCTGCAGGGCTCCGCCCCAAGCTAGGCTTTTTCTGCCATTGAGTTGGGAAGGAACTCCTCCAGCGACCAAGTGGGCACATTTTGGGGTGGAAGACAACCATCTAGAGCTCACACTACAGATTCTAGCAGAGAGGCTGGGTGGCCTCTTGTCAGCCAACCCCTCAACTACTGTCCCAGACTGTAGTATCCATCCCAGAAGTCCCTGGTTCCCCCTCTACCTCTCAGACCCACCTGCTGCCCCGGCATTCCCCGACCTGGTCACTGAGGCAGAAGAGGCCTTGGGGATTATCCATCCAGGAGGCCCACAGAGGCCTCAGAAGGTCCTTAACGCCTCCCCCACCACAACTGTGTGCACAACTCTGTATCTGAGTATGTGTAGATTTCTGAAGCAAACATCCAGAGACACCATCTGACACTTAAAGGGGGTCCAAGACCCAAATGAAATACAGAACAATGATCTGTTGAGCCTCTCATTATAAATGTGTTAATACACTTAAGGCTCTTACAACTGTATCTGGCACTTTTTAAGTGCTCTCTAAGGCATGGGTTGGCCCAAAGCCTGCTTTTGTAAATAAAGCTTTATTGGAACACAGCCAACCCATGTTTTTGCATTGTCTATGGTTGCTTCCCTACTACAGCTACCAGGGCAGAATTGAGTTGCTGCCACACAGATGTTAACTATATGGCCTACAAAGCTCTCTAAGGGTTGGCTACCATTATGATGATGATTATACTTATGAAAAACAGCAGATCCCAAGACATACAATTAGTAACCTGGGGTCTGAATCTATGTCTCTGTTCAAGGATTCTGTAACACACCTTTCTGCCCCTCTTCTTCACTCACTTTAACACACAGTGCTCATTCATTCATTCATTCATTCAGCAAGGTTCAGGGAGCCCCTCCTGTGTTCTTCAGGCTGAGCTACTGGGGGCACAGGAGCGGGAGAGAAGCTGACCTTATGGCATTGCAGAATGGCCTCACTCTGCCTCCAGGGCCCTAAGTGATTAGCCCTGGGTACCTTTGCCACCTCGTTTGCTCCAGTCCATTGGCCTTCTTCTTGTCTGTCAAATATACAAATTTTCTTCCTACCTCAGGACCTTTGCATATGCTGGTTTACCTGGCTCTTTCCTGTCATTTAGGTCCCAGCTCAGATATCCCCACCCAGTTAAGACTCCTGGACCCAAGTCACTGTTTATCCTTACAGGGCACTTACTACCATGTGAAATACTTTTCTCTGGGCCTCAGTTGTCTCCTGTGTAAAACTATGTAAGGTAGAATGTGAGAGTTGGATGAGAAGCCCCTAACCTTTTGGTTTGAACATTCTGTGATTTGAAAGCACTTGCCAGGGGCCTGACATTGGTAGGTTTGGTGGGGAATAGGTTATATTTGACTGTGAGCCTCAATCCCAGCCCAGGCTCTGGGGATTGATGGGGAAGTCTCTACTGAGGGATGAGAGGAGGTGCAGTAGGAGGAGGGGAGACCCAGAATCAGGCAAGCAGGGATGGCACTGAGAGCTGCAGGCCAGGGCCAGGGAGGAAGTGCCCCCAAAAGGGAGGCAAAGAAGGAAAACTCCACCAGAGGAGTGGGATTGGGGTTATGGGGAGGGTTTCTTTCACTTTTTAACCAATAAGCTTCAGAGTTGTTTGAAATTCGTGTAACAAGTATGCATTATTTTTGCAACTGGAAAAATTAAAATGTACATGCCCTTTGACCCAGCAATTCCACTTGTAGGAATTTCTCCACAGATAGAGGCATGTGTGAAATGACCCATGTACAAGGCGACTCACAGCAGCCTTGGTTTTTTTTTTCATTTTATGATTTTGTTTTTAATTTTTATCAGAGTATAGTTGTTTTACAATATTGTGTTAGTTTCTACCGTACAGCAAAGTGAATCAGCTATACGTATACATACATCCCCTCTTTTTTGGATTTCCTTCCCGTTTAGGTCACCACAGAGCATTGAGTAGAGTTCCCTGAGCTATACAGTAGATTCTCCAATGGTTCATTTTAGTTTTTAGGTTTGCCTGATCAGAGGATGTCCCTCTGCTGGCTTGATTTTTCTTCCCAGCAGCACCAAACTTTCAATCTTCCACCCCTTTGAAGCAGGTATTTGTCCTGGTCTGTGCCTTTAGTACTTACAACAGACTTAAGTGGTGCATGATATGCACAAGGTTTAGATTCCCTCATCCTGCCAGCAACTCAGAACCAGGACAAAACTAAGCTACTTACATCCTTTAGTTTGCCTTCTAGTCCACCAGTATCATACTTTGAGTTGGCACTTTCATTCTCTGTACCATCTGGGGCACCGTTTTTCAACTAAATATATCATGTTAATCCCTTGACCTAGGCCTCTCATGTGACCTTTTATTGGAAGTGGGGGTGGGCAGGGAATGCTTAATAAACCAGAATGTCTGAGTTCTCATCATAGTGCAAAAAGAAAGGCCTTTCTTGTCAGTTTAACCTGAGGTTGCTGGGGGATTTACAAAACATATTAGGTCCATCAGGCAGATTGGTAGTTTCCTCTCCAGCCTCACAGTCCCAAAGCCTCCATTTTGGCCCATTAATCCAGCAGGAATCCTATTCATCAGTCATTGCTCTTGCATGCATATCTAAAAAAGGCCGGACCAAAGCGCTCCTGGCCCTCTTTCCAGCGCACTTTTTCAGGACACCTGACCCCTCAGGCCTATTTCTAAGTGGGATAAGGCTACAGCAGACTTCCAATGAGCCTTTCACGAGACACACACAGGGAGCAGCCTTGTTTGAAAGAGCAAAAGACTGGAAACAATCTAAATGTCCATCAAAAGGGGACAGGCTTGACAAATCAGGGTACATCCACAACATGGAAGAGTATAGAGACATTAAAAAGAACATAGCAGGACTTCCCTGGTGGTCCAGTAGTTAAGAATCCACCTTCCAATGCAGGGGACTCGGGTTTGATCCCTGGTCAAGGAAATAAGATCCCACATGCCACAGGGCAACTAAGCCCCCGCACCTCAACTACTGAGCCCCCATGCTCTGGAGCCCGAGCGCCACAACTAGAGAAAAGCCGGAGCACTGCAACAAAGAGCCCACGCTGCAACGAAAGATCCTGCATGCTGCAACGAAGATCACGTATGTTGCAACTAAGATCCAACGCGGCCAAATAAATAAATAAATAGACTCAATCAAGGAAAGAAAAAAAAGAACGCAGCAAGTCTGCTAAGTGCAGATGTTGAATAATCTCCAAGATCTCTGCCAAGTGAAGGAAACAAGGTACAGGACAATAGATACAGGATGCCACCATTTATATGAAAAACTATACACACAAATGTTTATAAATGCTCAGAATGTCTTCTGGAACTAGTACCAATTGCTAAGGGATGGGGTTGGGGTTAATATCCAATATTCTTTTTATAAAATTGAGGTAAAATCCACATAACATGAATCATTTTAACCATTTAAAAGTATACCATTCAGGACTTCCATGGTGGCGCAGTGGTTAAGAATCCACCTGGCAATAGGGGACACAGGTTCGAGCCCTGGTCTGGGAAGCTCCCACATGCCGCGGAGCAACTAAGCCTGTGCGCCACAACTACTGAGCCTGCGCTCTAGAGCCCGCGAGTCACAACTACTGAGCCCGCATGCCACAACTACTGAAGCCCACGTGCCTAGAGCCCATGCTCTACAACAAGAGAAGCCACCACAACGAGCAGCCCACACACTGCAACAACGAGTAGCCCCCGTTCGCCGCAACTAGAGAAAGCCCGCGCGCAGCAACTAAGACCCAACACAGCCAAAAATAAATAAATAAATAAATAAATAAATTTTAAAAAAGTATACCATTCAGTACATTAGCAGTGTTGTTCAGTCATCACCTGGATCTAGTTTCACAACATTTTCATCGCCCCAAAAAGAAACCCCTGTACCCATTAGCAGTCACTTTCCACCTCCCCACCCCTAGCCCCTGGCAACCACTAATCTGCTTTCTATCTCCAAGGATTTGCCAATTCTGGGTATTTCATAAAGATGGAATCAAATAATATGTGAGCTTCTGTGTCTGGCTTTTTTCACTTAGCAAGTTTTTGCAGTTTATCAATGTCCATACTTTCTATGGACTTTTAAAAAATATTTATTTATTTGGCCACGCCGGGTCTTAGTTGTGGCACGTGGGATCTTCATTGTGGCATGCAGGATCTTTAGTTGCAGCATGCGGACTCTTAGTTGTGGCATGTGGGATCTAGTTCCCTGACCAGGGATCGAACCCAGGCCCCCTGCACTGGGAACACAGAGTCTTAGCCACTGGACCACCAGGGAAGTCCCTCTATGGATTTTTATATTCCATTGTATGGATGTAGCACATTTTGTTTATCCATTCATCAGCTGATGGACATTTGGGTTGTCTCCACTTTTTGGCTCTTGTGAATAGTGCTGCTATGAACACTCATGTACAGGTTTTTGTTTGAATACTTGTTTTCAGTTCTTTTTGGGTACATATCCAGGAGTGGAATTGCTGAGTCATATGGTAGTTCCATGCTTAACTTTTTTAAGAATTGCAAACTGTTTCCAACATTCTTTTGCACCTGGGACTTCCATGGGTGGTCCAGTGGGTAAGACCGTGCTCCCAATGCAGTGGGTCCGGGTTCAATCCCTGGTCAGGGAACTAGATCCCGCATGCCGCAACTAAGATCCGGCACAACCAAAAAAAAAAAAAGGTCCTTTGCACCTTGTGAATTTTAAACTATGAACACCATGTGCAAATATTAGCTCTTCCCAAGAAAAAGAAAAAAATGAAGGTGGACATTCATGGAAAAAAAATAAAGCATACAGTAAATGCAAGGGATTACGGTTAGGTAAGAAATTAGCAAATATAGGGACTTCCTTGGGGGTGCAGTGGTTAAGAATCCACCTGCCAATAGGGGACACAGGTTCGAGCCCTGGTCCGGGAAGATCCCACATGCCGCGGAGCAACTAAGCCCGTGAGCCACAACTACTGAGCCTGCGTTCTAGAGCCCGTGAGCCACAACTACTGAGCCCATGTGCCACAACTACTGAAGCCAACGTGCCTAAAGCCTGTGCTCCGCAACAAGAGAAGCCACTGCAATGAGAAGCCCGCGCATTGCAACAAAGAGTAGCCCCCGCTTGCTGCAACTAGTGAAAGCCTGGGCAGCAACAAAGACCCAAAGCAGCCAAAAAATAAACATAATTAATTAATTAATTAATTTTTTAAAATTAGTAAATATCTAACTAGATGATTCCTGGAAGAAAACTGTATTTTGGACTTGGACCTCAATTCAGATTCAACTCTTTTGTTTCATTCTAGTTCTAGGAGTTGAATATAGGGAGAGCTGGGTTCAAATCCCAGTCCTGTCTGTTACAGCAGTGCATTATTGTACAGGTTACTTAACCTCTCTGCACCTCAAATGTAAAATAAGGAAAAATCGTCTCCTTAGCCAGTTATGAAAGGTAAATGAGCTCAGGGACGTGTTATGCTCAGCCCGTGCCTGGCACACTGGCACATGGTTGGCAGCCTAGGTTAGCAGCTTTACACTAGCAGGTTGGGGGAGCCACCCTCTTCTCTGCTGGGATCACTGTTCTCTGCAGCCCTATTCACATAAGCTGCTCTGGTTCCCCACATGCTCAAGGAACTCCTGGACTTCTGGACCTGCTGAGCAAAGTCCCCCTCCTATAATATTTTACCACCCCTAATGCCAATCAGTCCAGAAGAGGGGCCAGCCAGGATGTGAGGGTACAGGAACCAGGATCAGATGCTGGGAAAGGGGCCTGCTGTCTGTAAGGACTGCCCTAGGGCAGGAAGCACTGCTTGCTCTATGGAGCTATGGAACCCAGGGCCAAATGCAGGGAGGAGTTGGGCGGAGGCACAGGGAGACAGATTTGGGTTTAAATGGAAGAACAACTTAAACTTTTAACTGACAGGACACAATGCCAAGCACTGTGTTAAGCACTGTTGTGTGATTCCACACAAGCTATCCCCATTTCACAGATGAGGAAATTGAAGCTCAGAGTCCTTAGTCACTTTACCCAAAGTCACAAAAATAAAGTGCAGCAAGGTTTGAATCCAGGCCTGTCTCAGTCTAGAATATGGCAGCTTAGCCTCTGTGCTAAGAGGTCAATGGCCAAGTGTTGGACAAATGTTAATTATCACTAGTCATTATCTGATAATGATACTGCTGTAAGTAGAGCTGTAGCTAGCTGTAGCAGTAGAATGAACAGTTTGGGGGTGGGGGTGGAGTTGCTTCTCCCCAAATTCGGGGAGAGGCTGGATTAGCTTTTGGTGGAGATTCAAGTGTTTGATGCAGGGGGTTGGATTCTGGTACTGGGGTTCTAGCTGCTGGAGTACAAGGAGATTCTCAAGGTCTGCCTTCAGAGATATGGATGTAGTTGTTTTCAGATGGGCCCCAGGAATCTGTCTTTTTCAAAAGATAATTCTGGGCTTCCCTGGTGGCGCAGTGGTTGGGAGTCCACCTGCCGACGCAGGGGACATGGGTTCGTGCCCCGGCCCGGGAAGATCCCACATGCCGCAGAGCGGCTGGGCCCGTGAGCCATGGCTGCTGAGCCTGCGCGTGTGGAGCCTGTGCTCCGCAATGGGAGAGGCCACAGCAGTGAGAGGCCCATGTACCTCAAAAAAAAAAAAAAAAGATAATTCTGGTCTGTAGCCAAGTGTGAGGTCCACTGGCTTGGATTAACCTCTAGGGCCCCTTCTAACACAGATTCTGTGATCTGCATGCCCTAACGCCCACCTTGGGGGAAGCACACCTTGGGGGAAGCACACCTTGGGGAAAGCACACCTTGGGGGAAGCACTCCTTCGGGTTAGGCGTCGCCCTTTCCCCCCAGCTGCCTCCTTAAATCCCTAAGGCCTTAGAGAGAGTGACTGCACCTGCACCCCTCCTCTTTTGAACAATAAGCTTTTTTGGAAGGCAAAGAAGACTGTTAAGGTGGAGGCCACAGGAGCCTCACTGCCACCTTCAGTGGTGTGGGTAGAGCCAGCTCATCTTCCCCCCTCACCCTGCTCCACCCCACTCCATTTAGAGCCCCAGTCCCCAAAAGACTGTCACTTGCCCCACTGGACCCCGGTCAAGTGCAACCATTCCTGCTTTCAGCCCCTTGGTCTTTCTCGGAAACTCTGCCCTGTGGGACCAACTTCCCGGCCATGCCAGGCAATTCTGCAGTTTGTCTGGCCTGGAGAGCCCTCTCCCAGGCTCTGGGAGACCAGCAACTCAGGCAGGGAAACAGGCCAGAGAGCCATTCTTAATGACCTTTGGCTCCCTGGGAAGGACTCAAAACCAGTAAAAGTTTAGCAAGTGCCATTTAATCGTTGCCAGAACTTAAAACTCTTTTTTTCTTCTTTTTTTTTAAACACATAGACTTTCTGGGGAATAAAAGATCATTTGAGGACTCCATATGAAAAGATCTTTGATTAGCTTTGTTTTTTCTTAGAAAGAAAATTTCCAAGCCACTTGCTTGTAAAATCCCATAGAAAGTATGAAATGAACTCAGTACCTTGTGTGCGACCTCAGGTGAGTTGATTTCAGCTGCTGAACTTCAGTTTCCCCATCTGCAAAGGCCACTGGCCCAGTGGTTGGGTAGGAACTGGCAGTGGGGCAGGGTCTTTGGCTGCTGAGAGGGAGGTGTAAGTTGGGAGCCTAGAGTCCAGACCAGAAACCTCTGGCCTGCCCAGACACCCCTCATGGGTTTCTGACCATTGTCAGAAGCAATCTTCTGCTTCCCTTTCAGGTTCCTGGTATCCTATGCTCTCTCCCATGTTGGGAGAGGGGAAATGCAGTCATTGACATGTTAGTATAAAAATACTTCTCTCAGAGCTCTTTCCATGGAAACCCAAGCCTTTCATTCATTCAATATTATTTACTGAACCCCCTCTACCAGGACGTGGGCCAGGCACAAGAAGATTCAAAGATGAAAAAAGACACCATCCCTGACCTGAGGGTCCTCCCCTAGTTTTCAGCCATGTGGGGACAGAAGAAATAACATCTTTGGGGAGGGGGCATCGAGGGGGACACACTGCCTCTTGGGAAGATTGGAATTGAAGTTCTTGGTTCTATTCCTTTGCTGATTTTATAATCACCCCTCCAGTTACCCTAGAGCTTTGAGGCCATCCGAGAACTCTGAGTGCCAGGATCTCACTCAACACTTGCAAAAACCTAGGTAACTTGTGAAAGCCTGAAAGGCATCTCTAGGTTTACTATGAGAAAACAAAGCCTTAGAGAGATTAAACTACCTGCCCATGGTTATACAGGTTGCCAGGGTCACCTGGACTCAAACCCAGATATTCTGGCACAGCTATTTTAGAAACACTGTTTGCCTTGGATTTGAACCTGCAAATTTGGTAACTATGTGGCCCAGAGTAAGGAAGGCAAGAGGAGAGGAGAGAGCTCAGGAACTCTGGACTGAAATGACCCAGTCTCTGATCTTGACCTGCAACCACTCTGACCTTGACCTTCAAACTAGAAGTAGGGCCACAGGCAATAATCACAACCATCAAGAGCTTACCATGAACTCTTATATAATACACCCCTGAAGTTGTGTGCTAGTATTCCCATTTTGGAGATGAACTGATAATCTCACAACAGGGCTGTTCCATGCTTTCCCCACCACCCATGCCATCCACCAGTAGCTAGGCGAGTTCCCCTAGTTCTTCTGAGCCTGTTTTCTAATCTATAACTAGGGGTAGCAAGAACAATGGATTACAGGAGAAGGCATATTACCTGCCTGGGGCAGGAAGGAGTAGGTACTTTATAAATGCCAGCATCCTGCCCCCTTCCCTTCCTGAAACCTCTTGCACTCAAGTGCAGCTTAAACCTTATGTGCCAAGAAAATACAACTCAGATACACACCAGCCTTCGGGCCTCAAGTTCACCCTATCTACCTGCCTTTTCGTTGCCCAGACTTTCCTGATGGTGGGGGACCTGGGTTAGAATGGGGGCCCTGCTCTGAAGTAGCCAGGCACACCCTCAGGATGCTGGGTCCCAGGGTAGCATTTCTTAGGAGTGAAGCCATCTGACTCTTTTCCTTACCCCAAGAATGAAACATCAAAGGATAATTTATCAATATGTACAGGAAATCAAAGAGAAAGGGCCACAGGCACCAGATAACCCAGAGGCCCCAGGAATGGTTCACTGAACACCTGCAAATGCCCACCACTCATCAAGCTCTTTGCTGGAGGCTAGGGGGCTACAGAGATTGAGGGGTGAGGCTGTATTCACTAGCAGGGTTTGTGGACATGTCTCAGAGTCAGAGATTGTCCTATTTGGTAGCTGAGACTTCAAGACAAGGTATTTCCAGGCTCAAGAGAACATAGAGAAGGCACTCTGAGAGCATTCTGGAAAGGGAGTGGGTGTCTGGGAAGGGGGCGGTTCCCGGCAAAGGGAACAGATATGTCAGAAGCTCAGAGGTGACATGGAGCCTGGCTCTGGGGGTAGGGGGTGACACTGAAGAGGCTGCTAGAGGCTGGGTTACTAGGTCACGGTCGGGCAGTCCAGTGGTTAGGATTCTGCACTTTCACTGGTGGTCCAGTGGTTAGGATTCTGCGCTTTCACTGCCGAGGGCACGGGTTCAATCCCTGGTTGGGGAACTAAGATCCCACAAGCCACGTGGTGCAGCCAGGAAGAAGAAAAGAAAAAAAATAAAAGTACAGGAAGGAATAAGACAGTTGCTGCCTTCAAAGTGCTTAGGGCTGGTCACATACAGGAAGCTGTCCGAGGCATTAAGCATCCTTATATAAGGTGTTTCTTATGAAGGTAAAAAAGAAAAAATAATGCAAATGCCTAACAATAAGAGATAAGTTGAATTACGGCACATCTAATGGGGGTTAGGCAATCACTAAAATTTATGACTCGAGAACTTAAAAAGAAATGTTCATGATAGATTTAAGAAAAAAAAAGGACTATTTAAATTGTTTGGCAATTTTGTCTTTTAAAATATGCACAGACAAAAAGACTAGGAGGAAATATTAACAACCTTGCTCTCTACATGGTAGATTATTTTCTAAAATATTTTATAATCTTCCAAATATTCAACAATAAGCATGAATTGCTATATCATCAGAATCGCAATAAATATCAGCTTCATGTACAGAAAAATACAGTGATGGGAGTCAACTGTGGACCCTGCATTATTTGTCACCACTTTTTTTTTTAAAAGCACTTTATTTATTTATTTATTTATCTGCACGAGGTCTCATTACAACATGTGGGATCTTTTTTTTTTTTTTAAGTTGTGGCATATGAACTCTTAGTTGTGGCATGTGGGATCTAGTTCCCTGACCAGGGATCAAACGCAGGCCACCTGCACTGGGAGTGTGGAGTCTTAGCCACTGGACCAGCAGGGAAGTCCCTATTTGTCACCTCTTTGGGCCTCAGCTTCTTCATCTATAAAATGTAGACCTGAAGGACAAGATGAGAAATCCTTCCTCTTTGAAAAATTCAAACTAACTTCTGGAGGATACTGGAGTTTTGAAAATGGGCCAGGCTACTCCTCCTGGAACAAGTAGGACTGAAGCAGAATCTTGAGGGAAGGGAGTATTTGGATTGATATGGGGGGGAGGGTCAGGAGGAGGAGGTAAAGGAGGAAGAACATTGCTCCGCCAAAGTTGGAGACACACCTAATAGGAATATCTATACTAGGGGCAGGGAGAAGGGGTGGGGAAAAGAGCCAGACTGGACAGAGGCCTGTGCAGGATGGTCAGGATATCTGGCGGTTCACAGGTTGGCTCTATCTGGAGGTGCCAGAGGCGAGAAGTACCTAGAAAGCTCTGGGTAAAGTGAAGCACCATCATTCATGGCAATGCCCGATTCCTATAGGAAGCAGTTTCCCTCATATTAGGGCCTGAACAGAGTGTTGGCAGTGGAGGTAGTGGGAAGCCAGGGTGTTCCTGGCCTTGCCACAGCACACAGTGGTTGCTCAACAATTATTTACTAGATGAATGTCATTGGAAAAGATATTGCTTACCTATAGACCTCAATTTACTCATCTGTGAAATAGCAGGTTAGGAAAGATTATAATTGGGGAGACTTAGTCACAGGAACAGTGTATACTTCCATACTCCATACTCCTGTAGGGTAGTGCCGGCTCCGTTTAGAGGTAGGCACACTGGGGCTCTGAAGGGTTGAGTCACTTGTCCAAGGTCTGGAGTCCTAACTGGTTCTTGACTGCAAACCTAGCTTATCTCACTCCACCGACGCTGTGCGTCGCTTCCAACCTTAAAATCCAGGTACCACTACCAGGTTTGGCAGGGAAAGTCAGAACAGGAACCAGGCGCAAGGTGACAGATCACACCCAGAGACGCCTGGTTCTGGGCGGGGTCCCGCAGGACTCCCCTCACCTCTCGGCAGTGTCTTTCCCGACAGAGGCTCTGGTCAGGATGCCCCAGGGCTCGAGGGGGCGGACCGAGGCGCTGGGGAGGAGCCCAGTCCTCGAGCAGCTCCGCGGGGCTCAGAGCTGCTACGCTTTAAGTACGACCAGACGTGGGCGCGGGCTTTTACAAGGTGGCGTCAGGGGTCGGTCCCAGTTGGCGCGGGTTTTCAAAAGTCTGAGGAAAACCCAACACGGGACCACGCCCTTGAGACCCGCGGAGGGGAGTCACCACAGCCCCGCCCAAGCCTCGGGCTCTTTAGAGGAGGAGGGGAAAAGGGGTGTGTGTGTGTGTGTGTGTGTGTTTAAGCCGAGGGAGGAGAGGACCCCAGAAGCTGGGGGTGGAGGGCACGAATGAAACCTTCTCGGTCATTCGAGGTGCACACCCTCCCCCCACGCCTCCAGGGGCTAATAACCATTTGGATCCTCAACACTCGTCTCCCCGCCCAGGGGAATTTGAGATCTAAGTCCCACCCTCTGGGCTGAAAGCCTGAGGCCAGAGAGGGGAAGTGATTTCCTCAAGGTCACGCAGCAAACGGCGCCCCGCCGAGGCCGAAGCCCAAGTGTCCGGCTCGCCTCGGCCATCAACCCCAGAACCGAGCCCCCAATAGCCCTACGCTGGGAGGGAGGAAGCAGAGGGTGGACGGGGACTGGATGGCTGGATTTGGGGGTGAAATTGCGCCGGACACCCTAGAACCCCAGATCAAAGTACAAGGGGGAGACTCCTTCCTGAAGCCGACCACCCAGGAGTCCCGCTTCGGGCGCCCCCTCGCGTGGGGCCGCGGGGGTGGGGATGATGAGGGACAAGGGAGCGCGGGGTGCTCGGCACCCAGTCCTACCTCCGGCGGGCTGGGACGGCGCGGTGTGCGCGGCCCCTTTAAGAAAGTTCGCTGGGTGAGTTCATCAAAGTTTAAAAACTCTCCGTGGAGAAGGGAAAGGGGAAAGAGAGAGGGAGAGAAAGGACGAGGGAGAGAAGGGAAAAGCCCCACCGGAGACTGGCGCGCCGCGGCCCGGGCCGGGGCGAGCCCGCAGCAGGCGGCGGGGATTGGCTGCGCGTTCCCCCGGAGACCGCGGAGAGGGAGGGGGAGGGGGGCTGGCCGGGCCCCAGCTGAGGCCGGTTCCGGCCCCCGCCCCCCGCCGCCGCCCGGCGCCCGCCCCCTCCCCCGGCGCCCGCCCCCCGCCGCCGCCGCCGCCGCCGCCGCCGCCGCCACGGGCGCACTCGCGGGTCGCAGTGAAAAGGCGGAGGCGGCGGCCGCTCCGGCTCGGCTCCGGTTCCCAGTGCCTCCCCCGCCGCACCCCCTCCCCGCCTCCTGCACCCGCCAAACTTGATGTGACCCCAGCCCGACGCTGCGGCTGCCCCTCTCACCGCCCCGCGCGCTCTCCACCGCCACCCAGCCCCTCACCCCCGGAGCGCACCGCTCACCTCGCCCCTTCCCACCTCCTCGCCGGGGCCGGGCGCCGCGCTAGCCCTCCGCGTTCCCTTCCCCTAGCCACCCCCACCCCACCCCCCGCACCATGAGCAACCTGAAGCCGGACGGCGAGCACGGCACCAGCACGGGCACCGGCACCGGCACCGGCACGGGCTCGGGCTCCAGCGGCACCCTGGAGGAGGAGGTGGGTCTGCGCCCCCGGGACTTGTTGGGTGAAGTACACGCGGAGGTGGGCGGGGGACGGGGCGCGCGGGGACCCGCGCGCGATCTGGCAGTCGCTCCCGGCGCCTTTCCGCCGTTGCCCTTCGGCCGGGGAGGAGCAGCCCGTGTCCGGCGGGCGGGGGCGTGCGGCCTGGACTACCCCGCCGGGCGGGCATTGTCTCCCCGCCCTCCCAGGCTCGGGGCCGGCCGTGCGCCGGCGGCCGTCAGTGCGTCCCGCGGTGGGTGAGCTGCGCCGTGTCCGCCCCACGCCTGCTGCCCGCGCGTCCTTCGTTCTCCACTCCGCCCCGCTCGCTGCCCTCTTCCGAGGCGCTCCTCCCGCGTGGCCGGGACTCCCGCCTCGGCTGGGAGGAACTGAGCGGGATTAGCACGGCGGGCGGGCGGCACCCACACTCCCTTGTACTTTCCGCCCTGACCCCTCCCCGTGACCTTGGAGGCCTGGGCCGGCCGCGCGGCACCTTGGTTCGCTGGAGTTGTAGTCATGGGGGTAGACGGCTTTCTTCACGGCCCCAGAGCTTGGGCTTTGGCAAAGATATCAGCTGACTGAGTTGGGAAGGAGATGCCTAAAGACACTCAGTTCCCAGTTCTCGTCTCTCGGGTTTTGCCGTGGCAGACAAGCCAGGACCCCAAAGCTGGCCCTAGTGGGATTCTGCTAGGAATGTCCACCGGCCATGTGCTAAGAGGAGGGAGTCTGGGGCGGCTTCGTGCAATCACCAACAGCTGGGTGGTTAATTGGATGTGGCAAAATCCGGGAGGGTGTGTGTGTGTGGGGGGGTGGATATAGCCTTAAGCTTATCAGTGAATGGAGACCAGAAGCTCGGCCCGAAGAGACAAAAACTGGTGTGGAAAGGGGGCAGCCTTCGCAGCTCTCTCTCTGAAGGGGCCTCTGCTGTGTCACTCTAGGGCCAAGAGACCCTAGACCCTTCCTGCCGCGCCCTGGCATGCTCTTGCCCAGGAAACCAAGGGCCAGTTATCCACCCTGAGCTCCCTTCCCCTTGGTCTGGGGGAGAAACCGCAGAGCCCCTGATGGGGGCTGGGTTGCTGCCTCCCTCCTATCCAGTGGCGGGTGCCCGCCCGCCGTGCTATAGGTTTGGTGCAGAATGGCGGCACTGGCCCACGGGCTGGGCTGGGCTCCTCACTGTGGGAGGGATGGTGGGAGGGTCACACTGCCAGTTCCCACTCAGCAATTCAGAGGCCTGCTGCCAGCCCCAGTCCACCAATGGCATGACAGCTTGAGAATCTAGGTCTAGATCCCGCTTTCTGTGGGGAAGGAAAGGAGGAATCTACAACCCTTCACTCTGAAGAGTGGCGAAGGGAAGGCCTGACATATGTCCACGAGTGTGGTGTGGGCTCTAGTGGGCTGGGGTTCTTTTGGCTCCTAAAGTCCTTGTCCTTCTTGGACCTTGATGCTGACAGGCCCTTGGCTTTGGGGACCCCATCCTGACTTTACCTGGTTGTTCAGAATCTCCCCTGAGAGTTGGGGGAGGCTGACAGGGTTGCTAGTGTGTGTGTGGTCTCTGCTGAAATTGAGGGAGGGAAGCCCTCTCCTGTGAAGCTGGGCAAGGACCCGGAACCACTTCTGCTAGAGGGTTGACTTCAGCAGGGACTTACCTCGCCGAAGAGACCCTCAGACCCACCCGTTTGAAATGGGAAGGGTGAACCACGTGGCCAGTCTAAAGTCTTGGAGGAATCGTTTGAGGTATTGGTCACTTTTTTCTAACTAGCTTTTTGAGAGAGGGGGCAGAATCATCAAGAAGTGGAATCCCTGCTCTCCCTCCTTGTGGGCAGAGGTGGGCTACAGCCCTGTAGTGCTTCAGGGAGTTCAGTGCAACTGGTGCTGGGGAGGGTGGGGAGCATGGGCTCCTGTTTAACAGAGGTCTAAGACTAAGGGCCCCAGTGATTTCTTGGAGCCCAGCGTCTGCTCTGGTCAGGTAAGCACAAGAATCGGCCCCTTCTCCTCATTAGCTTTCTGCACAGTGGGCCAAGAGCTCTTCAGCCAGGGTTCCATCTTGGATTGGTGGTTTGAGCAGGAACTAGACTTATTCTCTTTAGCTTAGATGCCCCCTAGGTAGGCAGTTCTACAACCCCCAAGAGCCACCATTGGGGAAATCCGCATTAGCAGTGGTGGTTTACTCTCATGGTTTACCCAGGCTGGCTCTTGGAGATTAGCTAAAGCAAACCTAGGAAGCCAAGGAAGAAGTTAGAGGTCAGCCCTCCCTGAGATGTGGCTGAGTAGGAGGTGGTTAGACCAGTAGAGATGGAAAAGACATTCCAAGAAGAGGGAATAGCATGTATAAAAGTAGGGGGTGGATTGTGGAGCCACATGGCTTGTTTGGGTGACTACCAGGAATTTGCTATGTTGCAGTAATATTGGAGGCCACGTTATGAACAGCCTGAGATCATGCAGGCTTGGGACGAAATTGGCATTTTTCTGCTACTTGAGAAGAAGATGTGTTTGAAAACTTCTAACCCTTTAACCCTTTGAAAGCTAAAGGAGGGCAGCAAGGAGTTAAGGGGAACAGCTACGTGTCCCTTTCAATCTAGAGGCCATACCCCCCCACCCCGAGGTGCGTCTTGGCTGGTGCCTGAGCTCCAGAAGGTGAGGCAGTACAGCACCCGAGCCCTGCTCAGGGCAGGCTTGCCTCTGGTGTTGCCCAGTCCCAGATTCAAGCATCTCCTGTCTTAGTGATTCTTGAGAGATGGCTGGAGAGTTACAGTGTTTCTGGGGAAGGGTATATGTGGTTTGAAAGAATATTTTATTTTGAAAATGGAGACATATTTTAATATAAGGCAGTGTTAAGTTACAGTAATGACTCGTTGGGGGCCCCCTGAGAGGAGGGTGGTGTTTGGAATCTTGGGGTGGGGAGTGGGGTTCAAGTTTCTAAGAGTTAAAGAAGTTTTATGCCAACCTAATGGTAAGCTCTAGAAAGGCAGGGATTAACGGTAGCTAAGGGAGCTACAGCTTGACCTGAGCGTCTTGGCCCCTCACTGCCCTCCGTCCCCATCTTTGCCTGTCCATAGCATCCACCAAAGCTGGACCAAGATCGCTTCTTGCACGTCTGGTACCCCAGGGTCCATCATGTGTCCTCTAGGGGTCTCTGAGGATCTAGCTAGGTCCCTGGCCCCTGGCAGGATGGCCAAGGTTAGCACTCAAATGAGTGAAGGAATTTCAGGGTCCAGTGTGTGACTTGGGCAGTGCTCCTTTTCTCTGCCATCAGAAATATTTGACAGAATCTGGGACATCTTGGTGCTCTGTCTGCAGACTTTTTTTTGGTATAAGGGGAGGGAGGCATCTATGCTTCCGGGCTTTTACCTGGAAACAGGACCCAAGTAGGTAGATCCAGACAGATTCTGGTAGATCAGACTCCCCTCCTCCCTGGGGGTTGTTGTGGATGTGTCTTCTCTGCTCAAATAACCTAATGGTAAGGCTGTACTATGCGTAGTAAACCCATACATAGTCTTTGTACCAGGCATTGTTTTGAGCACTTTACCGTTTTAACTCATTTAACTTCCACAACAACACTGTGAAGTACTTATTACTACTTTATAAGTGAGGAAACTGAGACACAGAGAGGTTAAATAACTTTCATGTAGCTAGTAATTGGGTAGGTTGGGGTTTGGACCCAGAGTTTGCTCTTAACAACATACTATACCCACTGTTCTGTTTTATATTGGGGGTTTGGATGAGACTTGGGGGTGGGGAGGGGAGAGGATCTGCAACTCAAGTTTTTTAGGGCTGAGCTTTAGGTGATGACAGGGTCCCAAGTACAAGCTCAGGGACTGGCTCCAGGCTAGTTCTCTTTGGGTTGGTGGCATCCCAAGACTGGATGGTGGGAGCTGTCAGCCCCTGCAGGAGGAGCATTTTATCACAGATAATGTTTAGAATTGTTATTGCGTGGTGATAAAAACCAGAACAAGTGAATTCTCTACAGACAGTACATCTCCCTTGTAGCCTGGGCTGGGGCTGACTGCCTTCACACCCCACCCCCACCCTTGATTCCCTGTTGCTTTGGGCATCTTAACTAAAAAAAATGGTACTTACTCTAAAGTGACTGCCTGTCGTTTTGGGGGGCCATTCTCTTGGGTCTCCTTATCTCCTCCTTCCCTGTAAGTGGGCAGCCTGGCTAGTTTGCCCCAGTAAGAACCAACTTTTAAATATCATTCAGTGTTTGGACATTCTGATTTCTCATCTCCATCTCTGGGGTGGGGCTGGGGGAGGAGTCTGGCGAGTACTGTAACTAGAGGCAACACATGAACTGTGGGATGCTTTGCTCTGCTTTCATGCTCTCCACCCATTTATACCACTGGTTCTCCAGACAGTCCTGGGAGATAGAAGAGAGGAGTCCTCCCACCTGCCCTGAGTGCTAAGCTCCTGGTCCAAGGCCACCCACCTCTGGTTACCCAGACCTGAGCTAGAGTGCTAGGTTCTGGCAGCACCTGAGCAGCCTCTGCTCAGCCATTGATTTTGGGTAGCAGCAACACTTTTTTTGCGGTACGCGGACCTCTCACTGTTGTGGCCTCTCCTGTTGCGGAGCACAGGCTCCGGATGCGCAGGCTCAGCGGCCATGGCTCACGGGCCCAGCCGCTCTGCAGCATGTGGGATCCTCCCGGACCGGGGCACGAACCCGTGTCCCCTGCATTGGCAGGCGGACTCTCAACCACTGTGCCACCAGGGAAGCCCCCACCTCCTTTTTGTGGTTAGCCAACCTACCCCTTCACAAGTGAGTTTTGGGCTTTAACTGAGAGAGGTCAGAAGAAATTATTGGAATAGGACCTGAGACCAGTTTGGGGAACCTTTGTTGTGATCAAGGCTGTGAAGAGCTTCCACCCAGACTGGTCCCTGTTCTTATGTGTAATTGTAGCCATATGCGGGCACAACTTGGGATGGAGGGATTCTTCTGTGTTGGTGACAGAGGAGCTCTAAACCGGAATCTAGGTCCTAGAAGTAGTTTCCATCCCTGAACAGAGACCCTCTCCCAACAGGAGTGTCCCTTTGGGAAGCATCTCTCGTCAGACTTCATCTGCCTCAGTCAGGTGGTGCACAGGTGTGGCGTGCTCTGCGCTTTGTGTTCACGTGCACGGTGCCGTGTGTTCACACTGGATTAACATCACATGGTTTAAGGGTTGGAGGTATTGATTTTGGAGCTAGGGGAAGTGTGTGGGATTCCCCTAGGACAATGCCTTGAATCTATGGGGTGGCATATAGCAGTGGTGACAACTGCAACCTTTGCCAGCCACAGGGTCAGGCAATAGATTGACATTGGCTGACCACACAGCAGTAGGAGGGACAGGGGAGGCTGATGGCACAGGAGGGAAGGGAGCCTTGCCCAGAAGCTTCATGCTGGAGACCCTGTGAGCCTGTCTTTCTTTCTTTCTTTTTTTAACATCTTTATTGGAGTATAATTGCTTTACAATGGTGTGTTAGTTTCTGCTGTGTAACAAAGTGGATCAGCTATACATTTACATATATCCCTATATCCCCACCCTCTTGCACCTCCCTCCCACCCTCCCTATCCCACCCCTCTGGGTGGTCACAAAGCACCGAGCTGATCTCCCTGTGCTATGCGGCTGCTTCCCACTAGCTATCTGTTTTACATTTGGTAATGTATGTATGTCCATGCCACTCTCTCACTTTGTCCCAGCCTGTCTTTCTGAGTTGCCTCTGAAAGCCTTGTCCCTGGCTCTGTCTGGAACCAAGTGGAAAGCAGGCCGCCCACCCCACCCCCACCCTGCCTCCAGGCAGCCTAGTCGCAAGGAGTCTGCATAGCACAGTTCACGCTATTTGGTTGGGTTCCCTAATGAGGTGTAGCGCAGGGCTCGCAGCAGGCTTTGACCAGGTGTGTTCCCAAGATGTGAAGCCTTTCCTTCCTGGGGGTAGAAGTAGCTTGGAGTATAAGGTCCGAAGCCTTATTTAATCCAGCTTAGTTCCTCCCGCCCCTACACACACACAGGTGGAGCTCTAGGGCACATTGCAGGCCCTAAAGGAAGAGCCCCAACTTCCCAGGCAACTTGGACTTGACCCCCAGCTCTGCCAGTGGCTGGCCAGGCACCTAACTCCTGAGCTGGTTTCCTCAACTGTAAAATGGGCCTGTACCACTCTGCCTGTTACCTCAGAGGCCTGTCAGGCTCACACGCCGATGGTAGGTGTGAAAGAAGTGGAAACTACAAAGTGCTGCCCAGCGTGGGGCCTTAGAGCCAAGCCCTGATAATGTGATTTGGGGCTGGAATTAGCAGGGGCAGGGGCAGGCAAAACACTGTGGAACAGCCCCTAAACCTGGACTTCTCCCCACCAGGTCAGACCATGATGACGATGGCGGTGTCCTAGGGGGGCACTGCTTGGAGGGAGACTGGGCGCTGTCCTAGCCTGGGAGCTGAGCAGCCCAGAGCTCCTTGGGGGAAACAGGAGGTGCTGGAGTTCTGGGAGCATGTGTGTTTGTATCTGCTTGCTGTACTGTCTGGCTGTATCTGCTTGCTCTTTTTCCCTGTGTCCTTGTTCAGCCCTTATAAGTCCTGGGTCTGCGGGCCATGTCACCACATTCCATCCACCTCTCGTCAAGTGGCCCCACTGAGAGGGACTTCTTTCCCCCGGGAGGCGTAAGAGCGACCTGCCAGTGCCAAGCCTAAGCACAGGACCCAGGCAGAACCCAACGCTCACCCCGCCCCCTACATATGTATACAGAAGAAAAAGGCCAGGCCGCTGAGATCTCTGCAGAGGTACAGTGACTTGCTCTGAGGTTTCTGTTTGGCAGCTCCGGTATTGCCCCAGCAGAGAGACCCCTCTCAAACCCCAAGGGTCTGGCTTCTGACATCCTGCTTTCTCACCCTCTCAACCTCTGCCCCTTCTTTACTGCTTTCTTTGCTGTCTTGTGGGCAAAACGAAAGCACTGGAGCTCTGAGCCCATGGAGGACAGTACCCGAGCATGACTCTGAGACTCCATCCCGTTCTCCCACTTCCCTGGTTTCTTGGAAGGTCAGAGTGTGAAGGGCCCTGAGGCGAGTCCACCCCTCCTCTTTATTGCTGAGGCAGTGGTGAAGGCCACGAAGCCACTTGCCTGGCTGGTGGCAGGACTGGGACTTCCATCGGCCTCCTTGACAATTGCTTTGAGGCTCTTTTTCTTTTGTTTCTGTGGCTGGTCTGTTGTCTGAGCAGGAGGCTGAGCCTGAGTCCTGTGTCTTGGTTCTCAATGACCCTTTTCCCCTTGCGGAAGCCAGAGCCGAACTGGGCGTGATGATGGCTCGTACAAGTTTAAAAAGGACCTTCAGTATCTTTACAGCAGGAAAGCTGCAAGCTTTATATAACGCAGGCTTGTAGCTCATAAACTCCCATGATCTGGCTGGTGGGGCGGTAGTGGGACACTGAGATGGGGTGGCTTGGGCTTCTCTTTGGACTCGGGGCTTCCTGGAGCTGTGAGGGGCCCTGCTCTCCCCCCACCCCTTCCCCGCTGCACAAGGCTGCTCTGGGAGTTGGCAGTCTTGTCAGTCTTCCCTTTGACTTCCCTATACCTAACTGTTTAGGACTAGCCATGGGATCATCCAGTGGAACCCCGTGCACCCCCGGTCAACCTTCTGCTAAGGACTGTTGCTGCCCTCTTAGCTCAGAAGCTGAAGGTCACTTGTTCTGGGCACCGAAGGCTGACCCCCACTGAGTGGGTTGGTGGTGTGAGATCAAGGTCTGCAAAAGAGCATTGACTTGTGAGCCGGGCACCTAGGGACACTGGGGCTGCTTCTGATATGCTCCGTGACTTCGAGCAACTCACTGGACCTCAGCTAAAAATAAGGTTTCTTCCAGCTCAGATGTTCTGCATTTCGGTTCCTGGAGAGGGCTGGGAATTGGGGAAGGATGTGGGAGGGGCTTATGAGAGGCTTGTTTTTCCCTGTTTGGATTTCCCTCCTCCCCCACCCACTTTTGTAAGGGGTGTTTTCCATCCAGATGACACCAGCAGGGCTCCCCATGCTAAGCAGTGAAGAAGAGGCAGGATTCAAAGCAAGCGAGTTCCTTGAACATTTTGATGAAGTGGTTGGTTGAAACAGTTCCCTTTCCAGATTGAATTCTAACTTCAGAGATGTTGGATTGCCACGAAGAATCAATTTTCAAATCATTTTTATCTCTTTGGTACGATGTTTCTATTGCCCAGAGTCAGTTTCTTAGCCTTGTGAGGCAGAGATTCACCTAGAAGGCAGGAGTTGTCTTCTAGTGGGGAGTGTTTCTGGTGGACCGCTGGGATTTATTTGGGGGTGGGGGAAGGGTGGGGATGGCCCTGATGTTTTCCTACCTCAGCATCCTTTGCGCCCCGGACGGGAGGTCCCTGGAGTCCAAGTCCAGGGTGCTGTCTTGGAGAGTACAGGGCTGGGGTTTGGAAGGAGGCTGTGGTTGTCCTTTGGAGTTAAAGCGTAGGGGGTTTAATATCCATGGACATACGACTGTTTTTGACAGCAGTGTTTACCCCTTCTGTCTCTAATAAAAACTGGTATTTACGGTGCTCATCCTCTCAGCCACAGTGTCCTGCTGCCACTGTTGCCTGAGGAGTTGAGTGTTCAATTCTCGGTATGAAGGTGGAGAGTGGCCAGGCCCCAGCCTGGGCTGATTGAGTGTGGCGTCCCCCCACTAGGGAGGGAGGGCCTCGTGGTGTGGCCCCTCGGTCCCCACACCCCAGTCCCGTCCCACACGGAGGCTTTCCTCTGGGGGGAACACCCCCTGCCCCGCCTCCCCCCCACAGCTCCCTTCCCTTGGCTTCTGCAGGACCCCCATGTGCTGGGCTCTGTGTGTGCCCAGGGCAGGACAGAGACCTCTAAGCAGCCACTGTTGAGGGAGCTGGCCTTGGCCTGGGGGCACTGGAATGACAGGTGTGCCTGTGCGGGTGTCCAGGCTGAGAGAGATGTCCACCTGGGCTGATGGAAAGAGGTCGAGTCCTGCCTCGAAGCCTTTTAGGCAGAAGCCTGAATTTCTGCTATTAGGCTGATGCCTTGGGTATCACTGTCACCTTGCTCCTGGAGGCTTCTGTTTACTTTCATTTTTTCTGAAGATCTGTAAACAACTGTTGGTTTGTTTGTCTGAAGGAAGATCATTACTGACACACAAACAGGAATGAGTTTGTCAGAGCACTTTCTTCCTACTTCTCTCTAAAACGTTGTCTTCCCTCTGGGCTGGGGAGGGCTGTAGTTTTCACCTTTACTGAGGGAAAGGGCTGCACCCCCCGGGGGCTCGGGTCCTCTGTCCTGCTGGGATTACAGAAGGTGCTGGAGAGGCTCCTTAAAGGGGGCGTTACCTCCCCAGGGGCCTCAAGAATAAGGCTGAGGATGGGGCCCACCACTTCCTGTGCCCTTCTCTGCCCCTCCCCGGAGCACTGGGAATGAGATGGGTGGCCTCCCGTGGAGGAGGGAGGAGCAGGGCAAGAGGTCGTTGGGAGCCCCAGGCACTCGAGGCCCAGCAGTAGCTGGAGGGAAAGGGCCCACGATCACACAGCAAATACCTAGCCAACCCCAGGAAGCCTGCCCACCAGTGATGGCCTGTGGTGTGGACTTCCTAGAAGGGGCTGGACTCTCCCACCCTCTTGTTCCCAGCACCCCCAGGGAAGGATAGGCAGCAGGGCTTGCTTGAGGGACGAGCAGCCTCAGGAGTCCCCAAGCTTTGCTGTCCAGGGACACCGTTGTGCTGAAGGCCAGTTTGTTGCCCTAGGCAGGCCTGGCACTGGCTGGGGCCTCCAACGAGGCCAAGTCTGCTCCTGACCATCATGAAGGCTACACACCATGTCTGTGATGTCCTGTATGGGGGACACATCTCTGGCCAAGTTCCTTGTCCATGTTGAATTCGGTGCTTCCAGTGGGTTCCTCAACATGTGTCTTCTTTTACTGGCCTCTAAGGATTCCCCATCCCTTTTTTTTTTTTTTTTTTGCTGCGCAGCTTGTGGGATCTTTGTTCCCTGACCAGGGATTGACCCCAGGACCATGGCAGTGAAAGCGCCAAGTCCTAACTACTGGACTGCCAGGGAATTCCAGAGGATTCCCTATCCTTTTTCCACCTCTCCCCAGTACCTTCTCCAGCCTGTTCCAAACTTGCCTTCCATCTGTGCCAGGGACATGGCTGTGGTCCAGCACAGTCTGCTGGTACTTGCCATGAAGATGACCATTTTAACAGGACCGTGGTTGCTTTCAATGTTTCAGGGCAGGAGGGAGATATTCTCTTGGGTTGTGTGGATGCTTTTGGAGAAAGAGTGAGTGTATGGAAGAAGGGCCTAGGTAAACAAGTTTGGTTCCTTCTAGCAGCCTGGGATTGTGTGAGCCACCCCTTATGCTTCCTCCAAGTACCTTAAAATAGTTTCATGTTGAATTCTTGTAGTAAACTTGTGGAATAGGCGGTGGGATCTTTGGCTGATCTTTCCATCTTGACATCAGTGGTGGTTGGTCCCTGAATACTTGTCTGCGCCCAACCTCTCTGCTGAATGTTGCACCCTATTGCTGTGAGGCTGGCACCAGCAAGGGGCATGGGAGGAGTGGTTGCCAGTGTTGGCCTGGGACACAGGACTCATTGGCCAGGCCTTGCAGAAGTAACCACATGTCTCTGTCCCTGCCATCCCTAAGGATCCCGACTGTGCAATTAGATTGCCTTGTCACCTTCCTATTCTGAGCCTCAGTTCCCTCATCAGTATGTATGTATGTATGTATGTATGTATATATGTATTTATTTATTTATGGCTGTGTTGGTTCTTTGTTGCTGCGTGCGGGCTTTCTCTAGTTGCGGCGAGCAGGGGCTACTCTTGGTTGCGGTGTGTGGGCTTCTCATCTTCTCTTGCTGTGGAGCACGGGTTCTAGGCATGCAGGCTCCAGTAGTTGTGGCTCATGGGCTCAGTAGTTGTGGCTCGTGGGCTCTAGAGCGCAGGCTCAGTAGTTGTGGCGCACGGGCTTAGTTGCTCTGTGGCATGTGGGATCTTCCCGGACCAGGGCTCGAAACCTGTGTCCCCTGCACTGGCAGGCGGATCCCTAACCACTGTGCCACCAGGGAAGCCCCCGTCATCTGTAAAATGAGGGTGTTTAACTAGTTGATCTCCACGGTGCCTTCCACCTCATTCATGGCCTCCCTGGGGAAGAGGAACACTAAAGAATCCAGCGACCGCGTAAGGTTGTCTCACCTGTGTTCCCAACTCCAGGCTGATCTGGACCTGACCCAGCCTCACTAGGCAACCTTATAACTAAATGGCTTGTGGTACCTGATAGGTGAGGTTTTTGTGCAGGTCAGTGTTGAGATTACGGGACCCTGAAGTGAACAAGCATATGGTTGAGCCTCTCCTGTGTGCTGGGCATAAAGTGTGCTCTTCATCCTGGAGGTAGAGGGTACCCGTGTTGTACAGATAAAGAAGTTGACATTCAGAGAGATGAAGCAGCTTCGCCAAGCCATGAATAAAGCTGGGATGCAAACTCCGGTCTAACTAACCAAAGCCTTTCCCATTTATGGCATCACTCTTCCACCCTGGACCACATCCGTTTCTGGCTGTGAGTCCCTTCTTTGGAGGGACTGAGGTGTGTAGAGACGGGGGAGGTCTCAGATGTTGAGCCTGGCTTTAGGCACCTTGGAGGACAGGAAAGTTTTGAGACTTGCCTCCTATCTCTGGGTTTTAGAGTCCAGGTGAGCTCAGATGGTGGGACCAGTGAAAGACAAGGCGTCCTAAGGGCCCCGGAAGACTTCAGAGGAAGGAAAGAGGGGTGAGGAAATAGAGGGACCTGAGGGATGGATGCCCTTCAGTTAAGGAATGAGAAAGGGGTGGTCTGAGGGGCAGTGTGAGCAGCTGCCATGCCCTGTGTGGGTGCTTCTCGGGGACCCGGAGTCTGTGGGCCGGGGCAGGACCTGATGGAGTTGGAAGTAGCGTGGTGGGTAGGTGGGCTCTGGAAACTCTTGTTCTCTCTGCATGTGTCCGGCCAGCCTGCTAAACTCATACTTTCTGTCACTCCAGCTTTGCCATCATTCTAATCAGGCACCCAGAGAAGGGACTGGCTACTGAACGGATGTGTGGCAGCACTTTACCCATCCATGGGGCTAACGAGGCTGCCCAGGTGCAGCTGCCTCTGTCCCCACAGCCAGAAGAATGGCACAGATGGCTGAATCAGTGTTCCTGGGTCTTACCCAGCTTTGCTCCTTGCTGACCCAGGCTTGCCTGAGCCCTTTCTGGGCTTCAGTTTCCATGTCTGCACAGGGTGATAGGCAGAGGGCATGTCATCTGCCAGGGTGTCCAGGGTCAAGTAAGAACCAAGGAGAGCATTCAGGTCAGGCTTCCTGTGACTTAGCCTCCCAGCAAAGGGTCTGTGAACTGGCAGACGGGGACCCACCACCTAACCCATAACTGCCTTGATGTCAGCTTGTTTCCTAAGGAATGACCAGGCACAGGATGCAACCTGTATTGTAGCCTTTAGAATCTAAAAGATGGGAAGCCAGGGAAAAGAGTCATCTGGCCCAGAGAAGGCTGGGAACCAGAATCTGAGCTGGGAATGAGGGAAAGTTCCCCTATACTCACTCCCCTCCCCTCCGCTAAGCAGGAAGCTTTGTGCTGAGAACTTTCTATTTAAGGGGGCCTCTGGGGAGGTCTGGCCAGAAAGGAGCCATTTGAGGAAGGGTTTAAAATTAGCCGGGGTGAAATGGGTGGCCCCTGGGGAGAACTGAGGCAGAGGTTTCTGTGGGCGGCTCTGGCTTTGCATCTTTGACCCAAAGCACGTCCCCTCATCCCAGGGAGGAGGGAGTAGCACTGGTCCAGGCCGATCCAGCAGGGCCCTGGCTGGCTTGTACTCTTTCAGTCCATCTTCTGTGGTGGTCTGGGCGCCCAAGTCCTGGCACCAAAAAGCAAGCATCATCTCTACCAGCCTGGGTGAGTAGTTGGGAGGGAGACCTGGGTTTTAAGTCCCAGGTCTGCTGCCTTTAAAAAACAAGCTGCATGACCTGAGCGAGGCACTTCTATTTGGGGGTTTACATGTAAATGAAAGGGCTTCCATCAAAGGGCAGAGGGGTGTAGAGGATGGCTGCCCTCTGGAGTCCAGGAACTCAATTCAGCCCACTCTGGAGCCTGGGCTGTCCAGTTTCTCCCATATACTTCTGGGACAGGGCAGTGCTTGAGAGCTGCGTGTATAGGGACACAGCTGCCAAGGGCTGTGAGATGTACAGAACCTTTACCCCAGGCCCAGGAGCAGAAGTGTGTGTGGCGAGGAAAGGCATCACCAGAGGGGGTGGAGGTGTCCTAACTGGCACGGAATTCTCCTGGGTTTGCTTCTTGGTGAAAACTCATGTGAGAGAAGAAGCTGTCCTTACCTATTTTATCAGCCATGGGCTTGGAGTTATTCCTGTGTGGCTAGGGGTGGCGACACTTGTTATGGGCAGCTATGGGGGCTGGTTTCCTTTGCCACTCCTGGCTCTGTTATTGACATCTGTGTTCATTGGAGGGGGGGGAGGGAGGGAGAGAGGGAGAGAGAGAGAGAGTGTGTGTGTGTGTGTGTGTGTGTGTGTGTGTGTGTGTAACTTTGCCTGACTGCCCTGGGTTCCTGATTCAAGCCATTGTCTCCAAGAAGGCTGTTGCCTCAGTTCCTTCAGCAGGCCATCACTAGAGCATGGAAGAAGTTCTTTGGTGCCTCTGGGGGGGGATGTGGCCCACTAAATGTTTTCAAAAATAGCCACATGTTGGGTGGGCTGAGGCATGTGAACTTGTTCTTAAGTCGGCAGTGACAAGTTGAGAAGACTTACGTTTGGCTTAGTGGTATGACATGTGACTTGAAACAGGAGTCAAGGGAATTCCCTGGCGGTTCAGTGGTTAGGACTCTGCGCTTTCACTGCTGAGGGCAAGGGTTCCATCCGTGGTCAGGGAACTAAGATCCTCAAAGCCAGGCAACCAAAAAAAAAAAAAAAAAAAAGGGAGTCAAGTGTGTGGGGAAGCTCTGCTCTTTTGGATTTTTCGTTACTCAGAAAGCACAGTTTCAAGATGTATTTTTAATGGATCTACACTATGGAAAATCCTCCTTCTCCCATTATAATTATTGGCTGATCTGGCCTCGCTAGTTGAGCATTGGAGGCCAGCAGCATTTAACCAGCAGTGGTGAATTAGGGAAGTGTTCCCGCCAGCCCTCTCCTGGACCTCACCCACTGTTTGGGAGGTCGGGTTTGGCAGGAGTCACAGGATGGGCACCTGGTGTCTAGACCTGGCTTCAGTGCCAACTTGTAACTTTGTTGAGGGCAAGGCTCATAACTTACAACATCCTCTGCCTCACTTGAAGTTGGCAAGATCCTACACATTCTTCAAAACCCAGCACCATTGTTCCATCTCTGACTCCTTCCCCAAGTCCCTTATTCAGTAAACATTTAGTACCAGCACCATGCCAAGAACTGGGCAGAGAAGCAAGAATATAATACATTGCCAGCCACTGAAGAGCCTACATCTAGCGTGGGAAGCAGGAGGAGATGGATGTGAAAGTGCTGGGCCCTCTGATGAAATCGCTCCAAGGCACAGAGTTTACATCTTTGCCTCCCCGCTAGACCAGACGGAGCCTTTCTACCAGGAGTCCATGGGAATATTCTGAAATATATATACGTTTCTACTTGTGCATTTTTTGGAGGTAAGACACCATAGCTTTCTTCAAGTCTCAAAGGGGTCCTTCATCTGTCTTGTTAAACAGGACTCTCTCCTTGAGGCTGTTTGGCAACAGACAGTCTGCGCAGAAGTGCTCAGCTAGTGCTTGATGTGACACCTGCAGGGTGAACCCAGAGAAAGGAAGGGGTCCAGAAAGGGTTTGTTTTTTTTTTTTTGCGGTACGCAGGCCTCTCACTGTTGTGGCCTCTCCCGTTGCGGAGCACAGGCTCCGGACACGCAGGCTCAGCGGCCATGGCTCACGGACCCAGCCGCTCCGCGGCATGTGGGATCTTCCCAGACCGGCGCATGAACCCATGTCCCCTGCATCGGCAGGCGGACTCTCAACCACTGCGCCAGCAGGGAAGCCCCCGGAAAGGGTTTTGAAAAGTTAAATGCTATGAAACTGGGTGCTCATTTGCCTCAGCCTCCAAATGAGCCTCAGGCTCAGGAAATCCTGAATTCTTCCTTCAGCCCTGGAAGGATTCCAGTTCCTTCCTGAAGGAAGAGCCATCATCCCTGTTCTTCTGTCGGCCTGGCCCTGACCACTGTGGTCTCTTCCCCAGGTCCGGACACTGTTCGTCAGTGGGCTCCCTGTGGATATTAAACCCAGAGAACTCTACCTGCTCTTCAGGCCGTTCAAGGTGAGTCTGGACCCAGCCACCCATGGGCAGAGCCTAGGATGGAGGAGAAGCATCAGGAATGAATAGCAGACCTGGATTGGGCAGCAGGAAAACTAGAAACTGTGATGGCAGACCTGGGTCTCTGTCCCGGTTCTGCTAACTCGTATGTTGCTTTCTGTCAATTGCTTAGCCTTTCTGATCCTCCGATTTCTCATCTGTATAGTGGAGACAGTAGAATCTCAGTAGACTTTGCCGTATAAGGAATCTTTGAGATTCAGCATAGCGTTTTCAATTTGCAGATAAGAAAACTTAAAAAGGTGAGGTCTGTGCTTCCAGATGACAGGCTAGGGGAGCAAAGGGGAGTTTCCACATGAAATGATGAATGCTACCGCATGATGGCCATCCCATGTGCTAGGCCGCGTGATACGGGACACAAAGACTGAGGGCACTCAGCGGTGGTGAGATCAGAGTGGGTCACCTTTGTGGGGAGAAGAGTGTGAGCTGGGGAAAGGCAGGGCTAGGGGGTTGGCCAGGGTAGCACAACAGAGGCTTCCGACCTTCCTGTTAATGACCACCTCTCTCTGCAGGGGTATGAAGGGTCCCTGATCAAGCTCACATCGAGACAGGTAATTTCTCTCCAAGGTTTTTCTTTTTCTTTTTTTTTTTTTTTTTTTTTGCGGTACGCGGGCCTCTCACTGTTGTGGCCTCTCCTGTCGCGGAGCACAGGCTCCGGACGTGGAGGCTCAGTGGCCATGGCTCACGGGCTAGCCGCTCTGCGGCGTGTGAGATCTTCCCAGACCGGGGCACGAACCCGTGTCCCCTGCATTGGCAGGCGGACTCTCAACCACTGCGCCACCAGGGAAGCCCTCCAAGGTTTTTCTTCCTCCCAGCCCAGACCGACTGCTGAAATTGGAACTGAGCCTGTTCTCTTTTCCTCAGTCTTGAGGCATCTGGCACCTGAGACCTGCCCCTGTCACCCCTATCCTGTCCTGGGCTGACAAAAGAGTAGCCTCCATAGGTCCCCTCTTCTTACCAGTCAGCTCCTGGTCCTCCCTCTCTGGCCCTTGAGAAGCCACAGTGGGACCCGGAGGCTGAGGACCATAGAGGTTGTGGCTGTGCTCTGGTTCCTGATGCCAGGAGTCCCAGGCTCAGAGCCTTCAGGAGCCATTTGGGGACTGGACTGAGCCTTGGCAAAATAAAGTTGGAGAAGTTTTAAACCTGTTGTTCCCAACCCGTGCCCCGCCCTTATAAATGAATGAATGAATGAATGAATGAATAAATAAATAAATAAATAATATATATATATATATATATATATTAAAAAAAAACCTGTTGCCCCTTGATTGAACCTGAAGCCTTTCCATGCCCTTGATACATTATTGTCCCCTTTCGTGCTGGGGAAAACACTAGAACTTACTCTTAATTACCTGCATACATTAAAAAAGAAAGACTTTTACTGAAAGGGTGATGTTTAATGCAGCGGGATAAAGCTGTATTGGCATCGTTTCCCAGAATGTGGTACCTGGATGAGAGAGTTTTAGTGCCCCAAACCAAAAATATATAATTCTTGTCCATATATAATTATATAAATATATAATTCTTGTCCATATCCTCCCTGTGTTCTAGCTGAACATAGGGAGGATATGGACAAGAATTATATATTTTTTTGTTCTTTGTTGTTTTGTTTTGTATGCTTGAAGGGGAGATGGAGTGTTGGGAGAGATGCAAGGGTATTCTCTCTTTTTCCTACTAGCCTGTTGGTTTTGTGATCTTTGACAGCCGGGCAGGAGCAGAAGCGGCCAAGAATGCATTGAACGTGAGTAGACAGAGAACAGGCCTTTCTCTGACCCACAGACTTCTAGGCAATGGGTATTCCTGTTCGGTCTTCTGCAAACCTTCCCCCACTCCATGCCCAAGGAAAGGGCCCACAGATGTACCTTCCCCAGCATCCTGGGGCAGAGTCTCTGGCTGCACTGTCTGTGCCACACGTCACTACTCACAAGACCCGAGCAGTGTGTCCTCTGTCTTGGCCCCCGTGTGGGCGAGTCTTTCAGGCTGAATCATTTCTGGGGCCCTTCCGTCCCCACTGCAGTGGACAGGCTGGGTCCTACAGTGTAACACCTTTCCCTTCCTTTCCTTCTCACGTAGGGTATTCGCTTTGATCCTGAGAACCCTCAGACCCTGAGGCTAGAGTTTGCCAAAGCCAACACCAAGATGGCCAAGAACAAGCTAATGGCTACACCAAATCCCACCAACGCTCACCCCGCCCTAGGAGCACACTTCATCGCACGAGACCCCTGTGAGTGGCACTCAGAGTGGCCATCTGCTGCCCTTTACCTGGCAGAGCTGGGGGGCCCTCGTGGATGGAGTTGCGTGCAGAGGGCATCACTGAGGGCATCAGTCCTGCCTGCCCGCCCCTTTTCCAGGAGCTTCTTGCATCCACCATTACCCATCCCTGTGGGTCCCATGCTTCCTCCCTCCCCTGCAGCCTTTGCTGGACCTCAGACTGAGCTCCTGAGCTGTCGGTGTCGCCCAGCTTCCCTGAAGCCCCCTCTTGGTTGGGATGAGCAGAGACCCATCTGAGGGCTTCTTGAAGCAGACAGGATGCTCACCAAGCCTGACCAAGTTACCATGGCTTCTTTCCCAGTCTTGGGATCCTTCAGGGGAGCCTGAGAAGGGAGCTTATGCTCAGTGATAGTGCTGGGTCCCCTTCTCTGTTTGGAATGGGGTGCGCAAAGGGGGACCCGCATTCTGACAAGGGGGGCTATTGTCTCCCGTCGCAGATGACCTGATGGGGGCCGCTCTGATCCCCGCATCCCCAGAGGCCTGGGCCCCCTACCCTCTGTACACCACAGAGCTGACCCCAGCCATCTCACATGCTGCGTTTACCTACCCAGCCGCCACTGCTGCTGCCGCTGCCGCCCTACATGCTCAGGTAAGCCTGTCGGGGGGAGAAGTACGAAAGGGGAGAACAAAGGCTCTGAGTTGGCCAGGCTTCATTCCTACCCGGCCACGGGCCACCCAGGTCCCCAGAGCTGCTGCAGAACTGCTGTCTTGTAACAACAGTACCTTTGGGGTTTGGGGTCCCACAGAGGGGAAGGAAAGGATAAGCTGTGAGGCCACATCGAGGATACACTGCAAATGCGAAGTGTGAGAGACCCACCGTGGGTCCACTGCCCCCTGGACTCGCGCGGGCAGGCTGTGCCGATTCTGCCTGTGGTGACAGACCTGAGTGTGGTCACTGGAGCCAGGCTGCCTGCCTCTGCTTCCTCCTGTCTTTGTGAACTTCAGAAAGCTCTGAAAGATTTCTGTGTCTGGGTTGTTCTTTTTCACTCATCTGGAAAGATAAGAATAGTAGTATCTGCCTCAGGTTGTTGTGAGAATTAAATGTTAAGCCGTGTGAGGGGCTAGAATTGTACCTGGAACATCCGGGGTGCCCAGTGAGTGTTTGCTCTTTTGTTCGGGGAACGTGGGCACCCTGCATTGTGACCTGGGCTGGGGCGGGAAAGATGCAGCCAGCGCTTCTAGGGGAGAGGTGGAGAGGGCACGGCTGGGCTGGGAGGGCTCTGTGCTTGCCGAATGCCACGCCAGGTGCCCGAGAGGGGCACAAGCACCTCGCAGATTACAGCCAGGCCTCTGCGCGGCAGTGACAGGGCACCGCCGGGGCAGCGCGGGAGGGCTGCGGTGAGCGGCGAGCCCACCTGGGCCTCTCGTCAGTGAAGTGACCAAGAGCTGAGGCTCGTGAAGAGCGACCTGGCTGCTGAGAGGGAGAGAACGGAGGTCTCCTGGCTGGGGCAGTAGAAGGGGACGAGGAGTTAAAGGGTGTGAGAAGCCAGGAGGGAGAGTTCCCAGAAACTAGAAGCTGAGGCAGGAGGAGTGGGCAGCTCTGCCAGTGGGAGGGTCAAGTGCGTGTCCATCCCTCTGAAGGGCTTAGTGACCTGGGTTCGCCCAGTTCCAAGGTGGAAGGTTCAGATTCCCTGACTGCCACCCTCACAAGGCGTTCCCCCGGCCACGGCAACTTGGCTTGTACCGAGGGCAGCCGCGTGGTTCCGCTTGGCACTCACCCGGCGGCACACCACAGACGGCTGGAAAATTGATCGGCGTAGGGAGGCGGCGAGGCTCTTCCTCTCTAGGGCAGCATTTGGGGGACTTAACCGCAGACCAGTTCTGTGGTGAGTGAAGGCAGTCCTCTGTGACCCGGCGGAGTGTGGAAGGCAGCTGGTGCTCCCCGCCAAGAGGGGAGTTTAACTGCAGGGGCCCTGTGAGTCCTCTGATCCCAGCTGTGCCACCTGACCTTCAGCACGTGACTTCACCTCTCGGCCTCCGTGTTGTCCCCATCTGTAAAACGAGAGGGCAGGACCAGATCGGATGGAGAGGTTCTACCCCGTCTGCTGAGACGCTAGGCCATGACAGTGTGAGGCGGAGGTTGGGAGCCAGGGACAGTCAGGATGTCAGATTATTCAGGAGCGATGTCTCTGCCCTTTTTGGGGCGGCCCCCCAGCCGGCTGGGAGGGGTGTGCTGCTGCGGGTCCCTAAGCTTCGTACACGGGACTGTGTGCCCTCCTCTTATCTTCCTTTCCAGCTTCCTCCCTCCCTCCCCACGCCCTGTGGCTGTCCAACTCCAGTCCAGCTACCTTGGTCCAAGTCCTGGCTCTCTCTTTCAACCCCTGTGTGACCTTGGGCAAGTTCCTTGATCTCTCTGTGTCTCGATTTCCTTGTGGTATGATGATCGTCGTAGCTACTTTAGAGGGTGGTTGGTAGCCTATTAGCATAGAGGGAGCCCTACATGCTTATTATTTAATGTCATTATTGTCTAGTTCCCTCCAGGTCCTCTCTGAGGCTGGAGGCCTCACTGTGCCTGAGTTCCTGTCTTCTGGTCTCCCTGGGAAGGGGATGCAGGCCCCCTCAAAGGATAGTGACCTTTTTCGGGAGGCAGCCCCGATGACAAGCGATTGGATCAGGTGGTGACTAGTTCCGTCCTGCTACTTGAGTTCTCTGGATAGTCGTTTCCTCGATAGTAAAACACACTGTTAGGACCAAATGTAGTAATAGGCATGAAAGCATTTTCGAAGTAGTATCACTTTCTCTTTCCCTTCCAAGAGCCCCCTCCATGCCCCCGATAGTACTGCCCCAGAGGTGGAGGCTGAAAATGCCTAAATGAAGGAGGTGGACCCTGGTGATCCTCAGGAAGTTATTCTTTTTTTTTTTTTTTTTTTGCGGTACGCGGGCCTCTCACTGTTGTGGCCTCTCCCGTTGCGGAGCGCAGGCTCCGGACGCGCAGGCTCAGCGGCCATGGCTCACGGGCCCAGCTGCTCCGCGGCATGTGGGATCCTTCCGGACTGGGGCACGAACCCGTGTCCCCTGCATCGGCAGGCGGACTCTCAACCACTGCGCCACCAGGGAAGCCCAGGAGGTTATTCTGAACCCAGAGGACCAGTAGCTGCGTTTTTCTGCGCCTGGGGGCAAGGAGGTGACTTGGAGAGAAGGCAGCAGCTGATAGACAAAAGGGGATGAAAACCGGTCCTTCCTTTCTGTACCCCACCGTATACATCCTGACCTCATGCCCTTTGCCAGTAGCTTGGCCTGAGCGAGGCATCCTCATGTGGCTGCAGGGATGAGACCTGCAGGAAGAAAGGGGCTTGGAGATGGTTCAGTCCTGCTCTATCTCGGCACAAGGCTGTCTTGCTGGACCTTCTGATCCTCTTGATAGAATCTTCTCCTTTCAGAGGGTAAGGGTGGCAGGGGCACACTGGGGTCTGGTACATGAAGATGGTGGCCTAAAAGCAGGGATTCTGCATGTCCCCTTGCACCCCAGGGTCCTCCCAGTTTGGACTTCTTTTTCCATTTCGACCTGAGGGTATGGGGGTCTTTCAGTGCAGCCCTTTGCCCCCCCTTACACTGGCTCAGCCACTTACTGATGACCTTAAAGTTACACGTATTCCCCTGCCTTTATTTTCTTATCTGTTTAATGGAAATGATAATAACATCAACTTTATAGGGCTTTTCTGAGGATTAAATGAACTTAGTGTATGAAAACTACTTAGACCAGCATCTGGCACATGCCAGGTGCTTCATAAACATTAGCTATTAGAGGTCTGCATTCATGGGAAGAAAAAGACAGGGTTTTTTCTCTTTTTTGCCTTTGCTTATCATCCTGCTCCCCAAAATATCACTACGTTTAGTCCTTAGACTTGGTAGGTAGTTGGACACAGGTGTATAAGTAAATCCATGGGTATGAACCTTTTACAAAAATTACACATTTAATCTTTTTAAAACTTAAATATTAGGACATGCTTCCATGTCAGTAAGTATAGGTCTACATTCTGGATGCCTGGCTAGCCTACCAATGTATAAGTGTGTCTACCTCCCTGTAGATGGCAGTGAGGTTGTTTACACAATTTTCTTTTGCTCTGTTAGGCTGTGCTGCCATGGATGCCCTTGTTCACACCTCTCTGGGCACCTGTCCTGCTTGCTTTCCTTATCATAAATTCCGAGAACTATTGCAAGGTCAGAGTGTAGACTTGCCAGTGTGAGTTAATTGTATTGTTTTGACTTTGTGATGAGTGAGGCTCCCTTATTTGTTGGCTGTTTCTATTTCTTCTTGTGTGGGTTCATCCCTTTGCCCACTTTTTGGTGTATCTTCTCAGTCAGTCTGAGGGTCTGAGAGAGGACCGTGTGCCCCCCACTCCTTTGTTTGGGTGCTGCCCCTCTTGGAGCTGTAGCCATTCTAGATGCCCATGGGCTGTCCCTGTGGGGTAGCCTCTTAGGACCCCCAACCCCCCTGTGAACAAGTGGAGGCCCTGACGGGGGACTGGCCACTTGCTCCCTGCTGTGCTGGCCGTGATCCCTGGGCCTGGGGTCTTGTTCTGAGCTAGGGCAGGAAGAGACCGTGCTTCTTTAGAGAACCTGGACCACTGGCCTGTCCCAGGCATCTGAGGAGAGTGGAAATGTAGCCCTCCAAGTACGTTCTGTCTAGTTGGGTTGCACGACCATCCCGAGCTCAGAAATTAGGGCTTTCCCCTACTTCCTCCCCAAGAAGGCGGTGGCTCATCTCAGGCTGGAGGGAAAGCTGCTGCGCTGGAGCCCAAGCCGCAGCACCTAGTGGAGAGGGTGGGGCTGGATGGAGCAGGCTTGTTGTGGGGGCCCCTAAGCAGCCGGTGTTGGAGGAGGGCAGGTCGGAGGCCTCCAGGGTCCCTCCCACTCTCGTCCAACGCTCTCCCCTTGTCCAGCCCTGCAGGGCACCCAGCCTGTCAGGTGCTTCCTTGCCATGGGGCTGCTCCATCTGGAGGCTGGGTGAAGTGCGGTGGTCAGGGTCCACTAAGGCTTCCCTGAGCTGGACCGGCCGCAGCCTTGTCCGGTGGCAGCGGTGCTGGTTTCCTCATTGTCCCTCTCTTAGGGAATGAGCTCTGGTGTCCAGCCGGGCTTGCAGCTGAGAGGGCAGCCCACGACTCGGCAAAGGGGAGGAGAGGCTTCCTCCCACTCAGCTGTCAGCCAGGAAGGGAGGGAACTGCTTCCAGATGTTTAGAAGACATGAGAGAAAATAAGGTGGCCTCTGAGGCTGGATGGCTCAAAGAGGCTCTTGACCCTTTCTGTGTGGTGTGGGGCTTAATCAAGGTGGTCCTGGCAGCCTGGGGTCAACTGTGTGCCGATGACAGCAGTGCCACATCCTTGGAGCCCAGGAGCCATCCCGACATTGGTCAGGTGGCCTAGGCCCTGGTCCTGCTATGTGCCAAGTGTCCTGGCATCTCAGAGTAACCAGCTGCCAACTTCCTGCTGAACACGGGGTGGTCAGAGTCCTGCGCTGTACAAAACAGCACCTAGAATTTGGAGGGGGCACAGGAGCAAGTTCTCAGGAAGCTTTCATCAGCCACCAGATAGCCTGGCGTTGCTCGATATCTTCGCTACTTACAGAGGCAGGGATTTCTGGCAGCCAAGTGGGTAACTGGGTCTCACTGCTGGAGCGTCAAGAGGGTTGTCTGTATGCCCAGCTGCTACTTGGTTTCCTCATCGGCTCTCCTGTGCCATCCCTTTCTTTCCTAAGAGAACCCCGGCTCCCCTCTCTGAGTTCTCTTCCCACCCCCTCACTCGGGGCCCTGTGATGCCCTGCCGCCACCCCTCCCAGGTGGCCACGGGTCAGGCCCGGGCGGACGTGCTGTCTGTAACCGGGGCAGGCGGCCTCCCCGCAACCTTGGCTTGGCACCCAGCATGGCTCACCGTCCGGACGACTGGCCCATGGGGAATGGAGTGCATGTCATTTCCTGGCCTGTCTCTGGGAATCCTGCTTTGGGGCCATTGCTCTGTGGGGCCTTCTAGCAAGTACCAGGGTTGAGGTAGCTGCCAGGCTCCCACTAGAGGGCTCAGCTGGTAGGTTACAGATCTCTCAAGTTAGGAGGCTTGTAATGAAGGGAACGGGGGTGGGGGTGGTGGAGAAGCTGAAACGGGGCAGCGGCGGGGGCAGCGGCGGGGGCGGGGAGCATCAGCTGGGTCTTGTCTGTGACTTCCTTGGATCCTGCAAGGACAGGACCAACTTCTGGGAGTCCTGCCCCTTGGAGACCACACTGACTTTGGTTTCTAATGTGTTTTTACATTCTGTCTTATCTGATCCTTGTGGATACCCTGTGACTTTTAATCATCTCTATCCTGTAGCTGTTGAGGACACTGAGACTCAAAGAAGTTGAGCAAAAATGTGTTAGGTGCATTCTCCTGATGTTAGGAATTCCGCACTCTCCCGGTTAAGGGGGAAGGGCAGACTGCTGGGCCGGTGCCCGCGGCTGCCAGCACTCCACCCGGTACAGTCGGGCTCAGTGGAGCGTGAACGCCTTCGTAACCCTTCTCTCATTTGAACCTCTGTCCTGCAGAGGAGGCAGGTCAGGTGGCACTCTCCCATTTTCAGGATGAAGAAACTGACGCCCAGAGGTGAGTAACTGGCCCTACCTCCGCCGTCAGTGCCAGAACCAGGACTCCGACAGGGTCACTGAAGGCCGTGTTTCCCAGGCTCCCCGATCAAGTGAAGGGACTGCACAGCTAGCTCCTGACGTTGGCTTCTCTTGCAGGTGCGCTGGTACCCTTCCTCTGATACCACCCAGCAAGGATGGAAATATCGTCAGTTCTGTTAGTTCTTCAGTAAGTGCTGGCTCAGAGGCCTGGGATGGAAAGTGTCTTAGAGCCTGGCTCCCTGCAGGGCTGTGGTTCCTCTGCCTGAGTCCAGGAGCTCGCTGGTGCTACCCCAACCTGAGCTTGCGCCTGGGGCACTCTGGCTGGTTTTCCCCTCTCCTCCCACCCTGCCCCCCCACCCCCTATCTTGCAGCCTCCTCGCAAGGGGAGGCCCTGGGTTCAGCTCCAGTCCCATGCATCTGCTCATGGCCACCTCTTTCCCCTCCCTCCAGGTCTGGTCACCACAGCTCGAAGCCCCCGCCCGCCTCACTGGGGAGGGAGCCACCCTGAGCTTCCACTGCCCCCAGGTGGCCCGTGCAGAGCTGCTGTTTCCCTCCAAAGACTGTGAATTTTAAGCCTGACTCAGTGGACTCTGTTTCCTTTCTCTCCTTTTCCTCAGCCCTGTCCTGCCCCAAAGCCTTGCTCCAAGGCCTCACGGCAGGATTCAGGGGCCTTCTCACGGGGACACCCAGACCCAGCTCGGAGGTCTCACTGGGACTGAGCAAGGCCTGACCTCCAGTCCAAATTTGCTTCCGTAGCCCCACCTCAAAGAAATGAGGCGTTTAATTTTGCATGTTTTCCTGGCATGAATTAAGACACGTAAACTTGTATATATGTGAGTGCACAGTTTGTTCTCACATTGTGTCACCATAGCAACAAGTCCTGGCCACTAATGGTGCATCATTCCCGGTCCCTCTCCCCACACCCGCCTCCCCTGCACCCACCCTGCTTCAGTGAGGACCAAGCCCCGCAGCCAGTTCCGCCCTGCGGCTGGCGGCCTCCACCACCCCACACACTTCCAGGCTGAACAGGAAGGACCACCCAGCCAAGATCGAGCGTTTTCTTGGTCATTTCAAGTTGGGGTCCTCTGCTTCCTCCCCCTCAGATGAGCCAACAGCCATTAAGAAAACCCTTTCTCTGCCCAGTTTCGCTTACCTCTCTGCGGCGCACCCCACCCCTGCCATGGTTCCTCATGGTTTCCAAACTTCAAAACCAACCAAAAAGTGAAAGTATTTTTGTACCCTGTGTAACAAAATATTTATGCAACATGAAGGATTTTTCGTGTGTGTGTGCAATTAATTATTGAAGAGACCTTGTCCGCCCTGTCAGATAAGTTTAACATTTTAGTTTGAGGCATGAAGAAGAAAAGGGTTTCCGTTCTCCAGCAGCGAGCCTTAGCGTCAGCCATTAGTTTAAGAAAAATGAAGGAAAAATTGTGCAATTTTTTGTTTCGTGTGCACATCAGTGCATTGCCTTTGGCCGCAGCTGTGGCTGTCTTGCCGTTTTCAGACTTGGGAGACGAGGAGGCTGTTGTAATTGCTGATCCTGTGAGAATGTGAAACTGGATAATATATGAAATGCAAAATAAAAAATCATCCAAAGTAACTGCTCTCCGACCTTTGCTTCCTTGGGCTGTAGGTTGCCGTCGGGAGGGCACAGCTAGAGGACAGGTGTTGGGAGTTAAAGGGGGAAGGAGGCGAAGTGGGCCCGGGCCTCAGAGCTCACGTGGCCTCTCCCTCCTGCCCTCTTTTGTGTGACTTGAGGCTGGAGAGGAAGTGACCTGCCAAGGGTTGTGCAGCGGAGCCGCCTGGGTTTAACTCATTCTTTGTTTTCTGTTCTGAGGATGGGGGCGGAGATTCCCTGCACCCAGAGTAAGCACCTAAATGGGACCTTCATTTTCTCTGGATGGTGTCATCTGGCTGCCCTTACCCTGTGGCCTTTTCAGGCCCTTGAGTAGAGAAGGACTGTGGTTTGGGAGGTTGGGTTCCTGCCTGTAGTATCCTCGGTGTGTGTCACGTGAGGCTGTGCTAGAGGGAAGCAGAGGACCCAGCAGTTCGGCCTGGAAAGGGTTAAGACCACCCACCCTGTAGGCTCCCAGCTGCAGCTCTGATTCCTGAGATGGGTTTTGCTGGGAGCCAGAGCAAATGAGTATGAAGGTCAGGGAAACGGTATGCTGCTAAGACCCTGGGCTGCCCTGGACCCAGTCAGGATGCCAGCAGCTGACCCTGACTCTTCCCTTTTGTGATTTGGGGCCTCAGTTTCCTCATCTGTGAAATGGTGGTTTGAAGTTCTTTCCAGCTCCTTCTGGAGGGTTGCAGCACTGACCTGATGGCTTTGCTATTTGTCTTTAACATCTATGCCCCCACCCCCAGCCCCCATGCCCTTCCAAGCCTGACTCAAAGCCAGCCTAGAAAGGGAGGGCAGGAGAGGCCCTAGAGCCTCCCTCCTGCCAGCTTTCCTCCCAGCCTTGCTCTGAGCAAAGCTGAAGTGGCAGTGGCTAACCCTGGTCACTTCCTCGCCTGCACCTTGGGGACCCTGGTGTCCCTCTCCACTCCCTGCCTCACTCCCCGCCACCCCCAACTCCTGAATCCCAGGCCTGCACTGGGCAACTTGTATCTAAGGTGTTCTGCTGATGACTGTGTTGGCTGTTAAAGGCTCATGGTGACATTTGCAGCCCCAGCTGGTACCTGCATGTGAAGAGAGAACTGTGCTTTGAGGGCGGAGAAGCCTGGCCAGGCGGTGGCCCTGGAGGTAACTGGGTGGCAGGTGGGTGGGTTATCTGGGATCCAGGGGGAGGCTTTGGGAGGAGGGGGCTTGATGCTTTTCCTGCCTTGAACCCCTCGCCTCACTGCAGTATTTGGACCAGCTAAGCACTTGCCAAGCAAGCAAGGCCTTCCCAGCCTGCCGCCCCTCCTAGCGCTGGTGGGGAAGCGGCTCTGAGACCCACCGCCCCACCCAGGGCCAAGCCGATGCCTGACCTACTTCAGCTGTGGCAGGAACCACTGGGTCTTCCTGAGGTGGTGAATTATTTAGCTGGGGCACCTGGGCCTTTCTGAGAGGGGCTAAGAAAGCTGCTCCATAATTCAAAGGCCCCCGCTCCTCCGGCTTCCCTGGGGGACCTCCTTCACGCTTTACCGAGCAGGGCCCGCATCCGAGAGCAGGAGCTGGGAAGGGGAGGGAGGCCCTGAAGCCATCCCAGAGGGGGCTCTCCAGCTGAATGGGGGCGTTTTTCAGGGTGAGGCCTTTGCACAGAGGCCTTATTGGACAGTCATGTTTGGACTGAGTGTGGAGGTGACAAGCTTGGAGTAGTTAAAGGGTTTCCTGGCAAGGACACACCACAGTAAGCTGGGGTCAGAAGCTGCCAGGTCCTGACTCCCCATTCAGAAAGCACCTTATTCCTTTCCAGGTGTTTAATCCTGATCTGATTACGGGTGAAAGGCTTCTTTCCTTTCTGAAAGGATTTTAGGCCTTGGAATAACCAGGGTTCTTCTGCTCAAGGGTCCCTTCCTAGTAGCACTGAAATCTCCCCCAGGGCAGAGAAGGCCATCTTCATCAGTGCCTCCCACCCCGCTTCACACACAGATGAGGCTGGTGGTAAGCGGATGCTTGTTGAGGCTCTGGGGAGCCCGGGCTGCACCCTGCACCTTGGCCTGCAGCCAGCTCTGTACTTACTGGGATGGGGATGATGCTTGTCACCCGGACTGGGCCATTCTTGGGCACTGCTGCCTGGCCAGCATTTTTAGGAATGTGACTTAGCTTGGGGCCTTCACAGGTGAGCATTTTCCAAAGCCCTGACATTGAGCTTCCATGGGACTCAGTGCTGGTAAATGCTCAGGCTCCGAGGGGCCCAGAGGTCTCAGAAGGGATCAGGCTCTCGCCCCTCATCCTTTGCACTCTGTCCTGCCTGTCATGCCCTGCATCGCCTCATTTGCTGATGTCTGGAATGAAGCCTTTCTGATCTCCAGGAGCTCTCTGACAGAATACAGATATCCCTGAGAAACAGGGCAAAGCCCCTCAGGATAGGATTAGGGAAAGTGCCAGAAGGGGACCCTGGAAGGGAGAAGTACCAGTGGAGTGAGAAAGACTTTCTTACAAAGGATCAGGAGGAGGGAACAAAAACCTCTCCACCCGGCTGCAGCCTACCCTGCCTCTGTCCATCCATCAGGGCCTGCACCGGGCGGGCGGGCCGTCTCCGGGAGAGCAGGCCCTGGTCCCAGATGTGCTCCCTCGGGAACAGAGGTGGGGCTGTAGGAGCTGAGGGCCCACCCTTGTGAGGAGAGAGGTTGGGCACTGCCCCAGCAGTGTTCCTGGGCCGACAGGAAAGGGGCCTGAGCTCCTGTTCTCCCCGGACCTCCTTGCTCGTCACCCAGCTCACCCACACGCTCTGGTCAGTGTGGACAAGATCCATGGGCTCCCTTGCCCTCTGGCTTCTGGTTGGGCTGGGTGAGTGGGAGTGCCAGCAGCGGTCTGAAGGGAGGTTGGTGAGCGGGGTCAGGTGCCCCGGACCATTGTCTTCATGACCTTAGAGCAAACCATCAGAAGGGCTTCTGTGCCTCGGGGTCAGAATGTCGGCACGGAGGCTCTAGTCCAGTCCCCTCTCCCGTTTTACAGATGAGGAAGGTGAAGCACAGAGAGGTGAAGCGTTTTGCTCTAAGGTCATGAAGACAGTGGCCGAGGTGTGCTCCACGTGTGTCTCCTGACTCCCAGTCCATCACCTTCCATCGCCCCACACGGCCGTTCCAGAACCACACACACCCCCTCCAGCGCAGGGGCAGAGAGGCAGCAGATGCAGGATGGCTGCAGGCTTGGAGGCCTCTTCCTGCAGTTCCAGAACCAGGACTAGAACTCGGGTCTCCTCCCTGCCACACTCTGGCCTGATCTCTTCCAGGGCACCTGGGTGCCGCTCCCTGATTAAGGGACAAAGAGAAGCCCTCAGTGACTAATGTAGCTTCAGCCCAGCCCTGTGCAGTCTCTCTGGCCTTTTAACCTGGGGGTAGAGTCATTGGGCCTGCAGGACCCATCTGGGCATGCAGGGACCAAGACTGTTTATTGCCATTTCTGCCCATGGTAGAGAAAATGCAACTCAATTTAGTAGGCGGAGTCTAAGATAAAGAATGACTACATAGTTCCATGAAAGCCCATCTTTCCCCCTCTCAAGGTGTATCTATTTCTTTGCAAATCTGTGCCCTTTTCTCACACGGCTATTGTGAGGGTTAATGAAAACGCAGGAACGTGCCTCATGCAGGGGGGATACTCAATAAATATTTGCTGTAGATATCTTAAGAAGAGCACAGTTTCCTCTTTCATCCTTAACAAGAATGAAATTGAGTTGATTCTAATTTATACTCTCCTCGGTTATTTTTCTAGTGGTGCATTAGTCCTCGAAAGGTGTTTAACCCTTCCCCTACTGGGAGAAGAGGTGGAGGAAGGAGAGGGCAGGGGCCCAGAAATTACGGAGACCATCTACAAGCGCCCAGAGCTAGCTGTTGGCACTTAGGCACCTTTGGATCTAACTCTAGCTTTTTGATCAAACTATTTAGGATTTCAGAGTTGTTGACAATAGTAGCAGTAGCAGCAGTACTAATAGTAAATACATTCATATACTGCTGTGTAGTTTACAAAACATGTTCTCATATGCCATCTCTGATCCTCAAAAGCCCTATGAGATAAGCGAGAAAGGCACTATTACCTATTTTTTGCAGTTACGGAAACCGAAGTTAAGAAGGTCCCACAGCAAGCACAAGGCTTAAGACCCTGGTTTTCTGGTATTGCCATCTAGAGTTAATTCTCTGGACTCTGGGCCACAGGGTCCCATGAAGGCCAGGGCTCTGGTGGCGGGGGGGAACTCTGAGAGGGCCTCAAGGGGAACAGAAAAGCCCCACTTGGGCAGGTAGAAGGGCCAGCAGTTACCCAAACCTCTCTAGTAACCTGGCTAAGAAATAGACTAACAAGCAAAAAACAAAGGCTACAACCATTAAAGTATGTGGGAGGGAAAAAGTCACCTGGACAAGGGTGAGCAGAGCTCAAAAATTTACAGTGGACTTGTTTCCTAATATGGCCAGAGCAGGATTATACAGGTAGTTGCCAATATTTGATTATCTCATTAGGGTTCATGAGCGACTGTATCTTCACAGTGCTGCCTGAATGAGTAGCTGTTAAGTACTCATGATGAATTACTTGAGTTTGTTGTTTTCAGTACTGTACCATCATGGGGATGAGGGGACCAAAGTCCATAGGCTTAGCCACGAGTCCTCCCATCTCTGATCCTCACAGTTGCCCTGGGACGTGGTCTGGGGAACGGCCATCTCCATTTTGAGGACAGGAAGTTCAAGTGTGGAGAGGTGTTAAAGTCATGTTTGGCCGTAAGGAGTCAAGGCAAGGCACTGAGCTCTGGGTTCTTGTCACCCCTGGGGGAGCACCACACCACCTACCCATTCATTCTCTCTTCAGCTATTCATTCTTTCTTTTGGCAAACACTTGCTGAGCGTCTGCTCTCTGGAGCCTGTGTTTGGTGCTGATGTGGAGGATATAAGGTGTAGTCACTGTTCTCAGAGCCCAGCCTGGGGTCTGAGGGTCTGAGCTGTGGAGGTACTTAAATGGGTACTTAACTGGGCAGGGGAAGATTTAGGAGTCAGTGGTTGCAAATGGCTGTTGCCCTTTTTCTCCCGGATGCTGTCCTATTGCCTTCCCCTGCATGAGTCCAGACCCTACTGTGGGCCTGTGTTGTGGTTCTGTGCTTGGCTTCTCAGAACAGCTATGTGGGCGGCTTAAGAGGTGAGCATGGAGGGAGATGCCCCATTTCTCACCTCCAGGGCACTCCTCAGCTTCCAGAGCAGGACATTCAGATGCAGGCCCCTGGAGAAGACAGGCTCTCACAATAGAGACTTCTCAGCTGTGCCTGCTTCTCCAGATCCAGGTTCTTATTCCTGGAACCAACAAGAGTGTGTCCTGGAAACTAGCTCAGAAGAGATGCAGGGAGAAGCACCATAGAAGGGGAACAAGGAGCAACAGCCCCCAGAGCAATGATCTGCACTAAGATTTTCCCCGAAGACCATACTCCCAAATATTTCTTTGCTGATACTTTCCATGGACATATATTTAAATCTCTCTTGTCTACAGCTGCCAGATGAATCGTGCCAAAACACACTTTCACGGTTTCAAAGAGCTTTCTTTCATGGTTCTCTAGAGCGTATGGGCTGATGGCCAGAGTCAGGCATTCAGGACCCACCCCAGTCTGGCTTCTGGCCCCTTCTTCCCTGTGCATTCAAGTCAGGACATGTGCTGACCACTGCACAGGCTCTGAGATACTCACAGGGAGAGGTTTTTCCCTATGACATTGAGCACTGCATGCATCCTCAAGCGGGGGGCCTCGTTGTGACCTCACCCCAGGTCTAGACATTCTCTATGACCCCAGCAAGTCCCTTTTTCTCTCTTTGGCCCCTCGCTGGTCCTGCCTCCCCTGCATCCTCCATTGCTCCTTTGTCCTATGTCCTCCTGTTTTTACATCTCAGGCTTCTCATCTTGGCCCAGTGGTACCCAAGGTGAGGCTTCTGCTCACTGAAGACAACCCTATACAGTTGGCCCCTGATGGGGCCTCTCTCTTCCCAGGTGCGATGTGGGTGGAGTGGGGCTCCGGCGCCCTCTTGTGGTCAAAAATGCTCACAAGCATCGCACAGATATTTTCCCCTTTTGGTCTTCCGGGGGAACTGCCTGGCAGAGCTCTCTAGGGTCCATTTGCTCTGGGCTGTCTGGGGGCCTCTGTTCTGACCAGTGCTCTCAGAGGCAGAGTCAGCAGTCAGTCACAGACATGTATGGAGCACCTACTCCATTCGTACCTAGTTTATATTCTAGATAGCCAGTCCCTGCACTGGCACTGGGGATAGAAAGTGAGTATGAGGTCTGAAGAAATTGGATTCACCCCCCACTTAGTTCACGGATGGAGAAACCTCAGCACTCAGAAGCAAAGAGATGTGCCCAAGTTCATTCAGTTATGCAGACCTGACATAAATTCAGGTGTCCTGACTCAGTTTCATAGACGATACAGTCAAGTTATCTGCATCCCTTTCCATCTCACTGATTAAAATCCCAATATGTCCATAGTAATAAGCCAGGAATGGCACAGAGTTTAATAACCACAGTTGATATTTTTAGAGCTTATATATCTGAGACACTTTTTACCCACTGGAATGGCAGGGCTAGACCTCCCTGGGAGTTCTGATTTGGATGGTTTCCTTTCAGTGCACTCTTCCCAGATGTTGCTCTATCAGCACTGCCAGGCGTTGATCTCATCTGTGTGGACCTTGCTGGTCCTTACCCAGATGGGGTGTTTCTGTAGGGCCTAGGTCATGCCGCCCTCACTCACCAGCATAGTCTAGGGCACCTGGCAGTACCTAACACAAGCCTGCTAACTGGCTCCTTCACTTTTGGGACACATAGCAGGCAAGTCTCTTCTCCTCTCTGGACATGTATCGTCATGGGAATGCAGCCTCGACAAAGGTTCCCACCCTGTGAAAGCAGTCAGAGCTCTCTGAAGGTGCTGTGCGCTGCCATATATAACAGGTGATGACTTTCTTGTCTCCGAAGGTCTTTAGGCATATGCTTGCTGGATGATGCTTGGTGGGGATGTTCCGGAGGCGAGTCAAGCACTGGATGGCTTGGCCTCTGTCCTGATATTTTTTGACCTTGTTCTCCATCGTGACGTGCCCACCTTAGGAGCTGTAAGCTCCCAGCAGGGGGTGATGGGACTGAGGGAGGCAGCCTGGATGACTGGATGACCCGAGAGCTCATGCCCCACTGAAAGGGGCCAGGGCTTCTCCTCAGCTCCAGTCAACTTCTGGTCAGCAGGATGGGGACCCCATGTGGCTTGATGTTTTGATTTTTCAAGAGAAACTGGACATTAAGACTTTAATATGAAAATTCATGATTCTGGATGTTGGCAACTAACCAAAATTTAAAACTGTTGCATAGGCTAAACCATGGTCCATGTGCTGTCCGGTTGCAAGTCAAAGACTGCTTCTATTCAATTGTTTTCACTTTGCGAAGTGAGTCTAGGGACAAAAACTGCCCCCGGGTTCGCGGTTACCCATGTGTTTGGCCCCCTCCTCTCCCTCTCTCGTTCTCTTCTTTTACTACAGAAGCAACTTTGGGCATCTTTCCCTGTACAACATCAATCCGGATTCTCCCTGTGGGGAACTAGAATTCAGCTTTGTTGTGACACTGTATCGGCAGTGCCTCCAGAGGCCACCAGGGGGCAGGGACAGGGTGCAGAAAATGATTTGTTTTGGCGGGCGAGTGAGGATTGTGATCACATTCTGCCAAGGTTGCAGGTCTGTCTTGAATCCAGGTTTGGGTGTTCAGGAAGGCATCTGGGGTCGTTCCCTGGGGATGCAGGGTAGCTCGCCATTCCCTGCCTCACCTCCCAGTGGGTGCTATAGCCTCACCTGTGTATCATCGGAGAAACGTTCTATCTGGACCTCCTGCCCTTAGCTCCCTGCCCAAGCTGCTTCCCATGTACCACAATCCCTCAACAATCACTGATGTCAGATTTTCTCAAGAGCCCTCAATGGCTCATCATCATATACAGCTTTTCAGATGTGCAGTGTCAAGATGCGGATCCTTGTTAAGTAAAGGAGAGTGGAAGGAGCTTTCCTGTCATCTTAATTGTAATCATAAGGGCAAGCCTTGGAACTCCAGTTTCACAGATGATGAGATTGAAGCACACAGAGCAAGTGACCAATTCAGCCATCAAGCAGAACTCATTTTCTGACCATCCTTGCTAGGTAGTATAAGGGATATAAAAACTTGAAGATATGGTCCCCATCTTCAAAGAGACTACAGCTTGTTAGGAAAACATGATACGCATGTACAAAAGGTAACTAATTCTTAGAAGCTTCCAAATGGGTAGTACAGGCGATAATAACAGCAAGAGCTCAGAGAGAGGTCCCTACACCTAAAAGGTGGGAAGGCTTTGCAAAGGCAGCAGTGATCTTCACGCTTGGGCATGTGTACACCTAGAGATACAAAAAGGCTTTTCTAAGGGTAGGTGGCGGGATTGTGTTGAAGGGAATCCATTTCCAGAAACACATCGTCAAGAAGTACTGTTCCACACCTGAGAATGCCTCTCCCTGTTTCCTTTTCCCGATGTCTTGCCTCCCATTTCACAGAAGAAAGGTGTGATCATTGTGCTGTTCACCCACTTTCCCTGTTTTCCTTCTTCCAGGTCCTTTCCCACCTTTTAGAAGTTAGTTGTGGCCATGTGACTTGCTTCGGCCAGTGAAATAGCAAAAGTGAGTCTCTTCTGGGTGGAAGCATTTAAGAGGCAGTGTGTGATTCTTCTTCTTACCTTCTCTCTGCCATGGTGACCGATGACATTTCAGATGGTGGAATCTGGATCCCTGAGTGATGATGGCATAGATCAGAACCTCCAGCTGGCCTGCAGTGGACATGTATCGTGAGTTGGGTGTTGGGGTGGAGGAGAAGGGAGCCTTTGTTGGTTTAAGGAACTGAGATTTTGAGGTTGCTTAACATAACTTCGCCTATACTACGTAAAGGACTTATCTCCTGCCCATCCTAAATCTTATTTTGGTATGTTGCCTCGGTGCGTAAAATTCTCTGAGGCTCCAAACAAAGCTCCAAAATTTAAGATAGTGATTTCAGGACTTCCCTGGTGGTCCAGTGGTTAAGACTCTGTGCTTGCATTGCAGGGGTGTGGGTTTGATCCCTGGTCGGGGAAGTTCCACATGCCACACAGTTCAGGCAAAAAAAATAAATAAAACTTAAAAATAAATAAATAAATAAATTAGTGATTTCAATATTGAGAAGGTAAATGACTCAAAATGACTGGGCAATAAATCCTTCTGCAAATCAAAGATTTTGCAATATTTTGCTTTTAACAGTTGAAGGAGGTGAAACAAATTGAGTTGTCACCTGCTGGATGATTAGGTGCTATTGAGTGGCTCGGCTGGAACTTCTCCCACTCCCACGTACTTATTTATGTGAACAAGATTTCTCAGCATTTACATCTATAAAAATGAAATGTGGAAATAAAATTGGTGCTGATCACTGTCTCATCCCAGCATGTATACATCTATCTCAATATGAGTTGTATTTCCTATAAAATTCTACTTCAAATGTATAATAATTCCCCATCAACATTTGCAATATATATTTTTTGTTTTGCCAGTGAACTAAGATCATTGTAATGATGAGTCAATCCAGAAGAAAACTTAAAAATCTAGAGCCTTATGGTCACAAAAAACAAGGAAAGGATACAAATTTAATTTTTTAAGCTCTTAAAACATAATTTACTGAGGTAAAATTCACATAACTAAAAGTAACCATTTTAAAGTGAACAATTCAGTGGCATTTAGTATATTCACAATGTTGTGCAATCACTGCTTCTATCTAGTTCCAAAGCATTTCCATCACTACAAAGAAAAACCTCATACCCATTAAACAGTCACCCCCATTCCTTCTTCTGCACAACTCCTGGCAACCAATGATCTGTGCTCCGTCTCTCTGGATTTACCTCTTCTGAACATTTCCTATAGATGGAGTCATACAATAATGTGACCTTTTGTGCCTGGATTCTTACACTTAACAGAATGTTTTTGAGAGTCATCCAGTCAGTATAATGTTTATAGCATGTATCTGTACTTCACTCTTTTTTTATGGCTGAAAAATATACCATTGGATGTATATACCACAGTTTATTCATTCATTAGTTTTAATTTATATTATCTATATATATTTTTTTATGGTAGCAAAGTGTGGTTTGATGATCAATAAGAGATTTTCAAACATAAACTATATATTACATTAGGATAGCATTATGTGGGGGGGAATGGAAAGAAAGTATGAATTCAAGGAGAAAAAGCAATGATGTAAATTTTCCTTTGTTAAAGAAGAGCTTGCTTATGTATTTTGCAAATGCTTGATGACGGGTATCAAACCACTGTGATTCCACTGGATACATTTAATACAAGTTTTATTTTTAAATGTTAATATTTCCAATATACCAGAAATCACATCCTTTGCAACTATTTAAATCCGGTTGGAAAAAAACATTTTTTTTCTTATTTAAAAATTTCAAGAGAATACATAGTTTTTTTTAAAAACCAGCTTTATTGTGGGGTACATCATTTAAAATTTTGTTTAGAGTGTACCTGAGCTAAATTATTGAAAGATTACTGTCTTGAAGGATGGGCTGGATTTGGCTTCGTAGAGCAGGAGGAGGAGGAAGAGAAAGGCATTGTGGGTAGGAAGAAGAGAGAAAAGGTACGCAAGCAGAAAGAGGGTGCGTGTTCAGGGAACTGTGACTGGAGGAGAGTAATCTGAGATAAACTGGGAAGGTAAACTGAGGTCAGACTAACAGTTACTAGGCTAAGGCATTTCTATTTCTTTTTTTTTTTTTTTGTGGTATGTGGGCCTCTCACTGTTGCGGCCTCTCCCGTTGTGGAGCACAGGCTCCAGACATGCAGGTTCAGCGGCCATGGCTCACGGGCCCAGCCGCTCCATGGCATGTGGGATCTTCCTGGACCGGGGCACGAACCCGTGTCCCCTGCATCGGCAGGCGGACTCTCAACCACTGCGCCATCAGGGAAGCCCCATTTCTATTTCTTGTTCATTTTAATTATGCAAGTTTTGTATGATTATAATCTCCTTATACAAAAGTAAAACTTTTTGGTCAGACTTGGGGCCATTTCTTCCATTTCTGGTCCCCTCCCTACCTCCCCAGAGGTGACCTTGGCTTTCAGTTTGGTGTTGGCTTTCTCAGCTGTGTTTCCATGGATTTGCACTCACATGCAGCAAGTCTCTTCATGAGACAACACCTAGACTGAGGAGTTTCATTCAGCTTTGTCATGGGAGAGCAGCAACTGCTGTCTTGGGAGAATATGGCTTCAATTTTCTTTTTCAAAAGGCCAGAAATGGAGGTTTTTTGGTGAAATCTCTCAATATTGGCTCAAAACCTTCTTAAGCACTGTGCTTACCAGACAAGGCATGTGTCTGCAGGATGCACTTGGCTTGTGGGCTGCTAGTTTGTGATCTCTGCTTTACGGCGTCTTGCTGGAAGGCAGAGCACTGGCCTGTCATGTAATCTCTTAGCATGCCGCTTGGCGCTAAGATCCAAGTGGTCATGAAGGGTTCTGGGCTTCTTAGGGGGATGCTGTGGGAATGGTTGACCTCACTCTCCATGTCCAGTTCCCACCCCCTTTCCAACATCCAGCTAGTAACAGAGCCCTGCCAGGAAGCTGGGAGCTTAGCAGAAGGTTCCAGAAGCATCCTTGTAAATCCAGGAAGTCAGCCAATCTAGACTCACTAGAAGCCAAGACTCCTCCAGGGAGTTGGACCTAAGGCCTCCAGTGTCCTTCTCTCAGGCGCTGGGGCAGGTTCTTACACCTCTCCCAAGACACAGCCCAGTGGGAATGTAGACTGGTGACTGTTTCTCAAAGGGCTTTGTCCTGTGACTAAAGCCAAGCAAGGCAGTCAGACAAAAATGAAAACACACACACACACACGCTCACACACACTGTCCCCAGCACTTCCAAGACCTTTTCCCACGCAGCTCCAGGGCAGCCGGAAGGGCAGCTGGTCATGGGAATGGACCCGCGGTCCCCTCCCCCAGTGGAAGCTCCATCCTGCTCCATTCACTCCCGCCATGCAAGCCCTGGCCCCCTCCACCCGCTTACTACTTCCTGGGAAGGAAATAGCTGAACAATGCGGCAGATCAGAGAATGGGCACCGGGCCCAGTGCCCAGGACTGGTCCTTGGCAGGCTGTGGACTCCCACCCCTGGCTGCCCTTCTCCACCTCACACCCTGCCCCCTCAGCTGGCTTCCCTGAAGGCTGGCCTTCCTCAGACCTTCCTCCCCGCCTTCTCCCCATCCCCATGGAACTTCAGGTGGCTGACAACTCTTTCTCTCTTTCCCCACTGTATGGTAGCCACTGGTTGTCACCCTCCCACTTGGGTATAATTCCTAGTATGAGGGGCTGAAGCCAAGCTTTGAGAGAGATTTTGGCCAGTGGGGCTGGGTGGGAAGAAAAGGTCATTTTTTTCTAAAGTTTTTCTCTAGACATGGAAGCAAGTCCTGCAAATGGAGACTGTACTGGAACCGCACGCCCTGAGGTCTCATTCTCCCCTGCAGACAGAGCCATCTCTGCTGGGCGGGAGAGGGTGGAAGTGTTCGCAGGCCTGTGGATCGCTAGTGATTTCCAGTTTCCAGGGGTTGGGAAGTTGGTGGGAACCACGACTTTTTCTTTCCTGTTGGTCTGAAATAATGTTCTGCCTGGGCCCCAAACCCCACGCCCCACGCAGCCCTGCTCCTTGCTGCCTGGCTCCCGTCCTAGTGCTTTCAACTGCCTCGCCTTCCGCCAGGCATTTCCTGGCCTGGGAGCCAAGGGGAAGGGTTCCTCACAAATCTTTTGCTGCGTCTGAAAGCCAGTCTCCCCTCTCCTCCCTGGATCCTGACTCCGGGAGTGGGATGGAAGCAGCTACTGGGTAGGTGACAATAGGCTGATCTCCTGCCACACCCAGTGTGGTTCCAGAACATGGTGAGATGAGCCCTGAATCCCAGTGGCTTTCCCTTGACAGTTGGTTTCACCCTGTAAAGTGATTTCTGCCCCTGTGTAGCTTACCCAGCTACACGTGGTCGCTTGGAAACCTAAAATGTCTTGAGAGCAGGAGAGAGCCCTCAAGAGCCCACTCCCAGCCTTGAATGTCAGGTGAGAAATGGAGCCACAAAGAGCACGGGTGCCCTGCCCAAGGTCAACAACCAGCTAAAGGTGGGGATTGGGGTCCTCAGGTTTTCTGACTCTTAGGCAAAGTCTCTCTGCAATCTTCTACGACTTTCTAAGGCAGTTTTGGTATAACCCTGGGAGGGGATGGAAGAGAAAGGCCAGTCTCTTGGTATCCTGATCGTCTTGCTTGGGCCTTTCCGACCCTTTCATTTGATTGCATTTTTCAGTGCCTCAGGCTCTATTTCCACCTTGAAAAAGTGGTATGTGAATTGTCTTTGTTCTTAGCAGAGAACCTGATGTGAATTCTTCTGCACTCCTGCACACACAAGCTGGGCAACTCACTTTTTTTTTTTTTTTTTTTTTTTTTGCGGTACGCAGGCCTCTCACCGTTGTGGCCTCTCCCGTTGCACAGCACAGGCTCCGGACGTGCAGGCTCAGCAGCCATGGCTCACGGGCCCAGCCGCTCCGCGGCATGTGGGATCTTCCCGGACCGGGGCACAAACCCGTGTCCCCTGCATCTGTAGGCAGACTCTCAACCACTGCGCCACCAGGGAAGCCCTCACTTTTGCATTGATTATGCTGTCTGCTTTTGCTTCCTAATTGTTTCATACTTATAAACCGTGTCTCTCCAATCAGACTGTAAGCTTTGGTGCTTCACAAAAGATTCATGGAATTCTACCATGATAAAAGAAATTCATTGAGTGCTTACTATGGCCCAGGCTCTTTGCTTCTCACCCTTATGGAGTTTTCAGTTGAAAGGACACAAGACCCTTTGTACAAGGGAACAACTGACTGAATGATTACAGATGTGATAGTTGCTGTGAAGGAAATGCCCAGGGTACAGTGATGCTCCCAAGGGCTCTCTGAGGAGGTTGTGTTTCAGGTGCGGTCTCAAGGATGGGGAGCCAGCCTGGTTGAGATCTGGGGGGAGTGTGGTCCAGGCCAAAGGAGTAGTAGGAATAAATGGCCTGAGCCAAAAAGCAGTGTGCCATGTTTAAGACCTTGAAAAAGAGCCAGAGTCACTCCAGAAGGGAGAGGGCATGGGATGCAGTTGGAGGGTAGGAGGGCTCAGATCCTGAACGGTCTCCTGTGTAGGAGAGGTGAGGAATTTGGATTTTATTACAAGTGAGATAGGAAGCCATTGGAGGGTTTAAAGTACAGTAATGACACAATCTATATTTTTTATTTATTTTTTAATTTAAAGAACGATTATTTATTTATTTAATTTATTTTTGGCTGCATCGGGTTTTAGTTGCAGCACGTGGGATCTTTGCTGAGGCATGCGGGATCTTTCATTATGGCACGTGGGCTCTTTGTTGTGGTGAGCAGGCTTTTCTCTAGTTGTGGCATGTGGGTTTTCTCTTCTCTAGTTGTTGTGCATGGGTTCCAGAGCGCGTGGGCTCTGTAGTTTGCAACACGTGGGCTCTAGTTGAGGTGCGCGAGCTCAGTAGTTGTGGCATGAGGGCTTAGTTGCCTCGCGACATGTGGGATCTTAGTTCCCTGACCAGGGATCAAACCCACGTCCCCTGCATTGTAAGGCGGATTCTCTACCACTGGACCACCAGGGAAGTCCCTATAATTTTTAAAGACTTAAAATATAAATTACACTGGCTGTTTCGAGGGGAATGGATTGGAAGATGGCAAGAAAGGAGACAAAGAGACTTTTAGGAGGCTGCAGTAATCTGAGCAAAAGATGGTGGTGAATTGGCTCAGGGTTGGAGAGATGGAGGATACATGTACTCTTTTTGGAGACAGAAATGACAGGACTTGTTTTTTAAATGTTTTATTTATTTATTTTTGGCTGTGTTGGGTCTTTGTTGCTGCGCACGAGCTTTCTTCTAGTTGCGGTGAGCAGGGGCCACTCTTCTTTGCAGTGTGCGGGCTTCTCATTGCAGTGGCTTCTCTTGTTGTGGAGCACAGACTCTAGGCGTGCAGGCTTCAGTAGTTGTGGCATGTGGGCTCAGTAGTTGTGGCTCACAGGCTCAGTAGTTGTGGCGCATGGGCTTAGTTGCTCCCACGGGCATGTGGGATCTTCCCGGACGAGGGCTCGAACCAGTGTCCCTTGTAGTGGCAGGTGGATTCTTAACCACTGTGCCACCAGGGAAGCCTGACAGGACTTGTTATGATGAGTTGGATGACAAGAGGGGGCCAGTGAGGAAAGAGAGGAATTGTAACAACACCTTGGTACCTGCCTGAGCAATTGGATGGTAGTGGGGTCATTTAAGGAGATGGAAATGAGACTTCCCTGGTGGTCTGGTGGTTAAGACTCCACGCTTCCACTGCAGAGGGTGCGAGTTCAATCCCTGGTCAGGGAACTATGATCCCACATGCCGTGCTGTGTGGCCAAAAAGAAAAAAGTAGATGGAAAAGATGGGAAAGCCCTGGGAAGGACCAGGTTTGAGGTGGCAGGTGGAATTAAGGGTTTGGGCATGTAAGATTAAAGCCATTTAAAAGAGATGTCAGGTTATGTCATGTCATATGACCTATATGTCTGTAACTTAAAGAAGGATTGTAGGCTAGAGACATGGATTTGGGAGCCAGCAGACTAGGATGATATTGAAATCCATAGGAATGAATGAGATTACCTAGGGATATAGGGAAGAGGGTCCAGGACTGGATCCTGGGGAAATTCAACCTTTAGAGGGCAGGTAGAGTTGGTGAAACTGAAAAGGACATTTAGATGAATTGGCCAGAGAGCCACTTGGGAGAGTGTCATGGAAGAGAGGAGAGTGAGTGTCCCAGGAGGGAAGAAGAAGTTGACTCTTAAGCATTCCTGAAGTCCACAGGACAGAAAGCCAACTCTGGATTTGGCCTCTTAGAGATCAGAGGGGACCTACACATGAGCAGTCTTTGTGGAGTGGTGGGGTGGATGTCAGATTGGTGTGGTTTGAGATTTATTGTTGTTGTTGCTATTATTATTATTTGTTTTATTTTTTAATTTTTTTCTCAAATTTTTTTTTTTTTTTTTTTTTTTGCTGTACACGGGCCTCTCACTGTTGTGGCCTCTCCCGCTGCGGAGCACAGGCTCCGGATGCGCAGGCTCAGCGACCATGGCTCACGGGCCCAGCCACTCCGTGGCATGTGGGATCCTCCCGGACTGGGGCATGAACCCGTGTCCCCTGCATCGGCAGGCGAACTCTCAACCACTGTGCCACCAGGGAGGCCCTCAATTTTTTATTTATTTATTTTTTGGCTGCACCATGCGGCGATCTTAGTTCCCCAGCCAGCGATTGAACCCGGGCCCTGGCAGTGAAAGCTCGGAGTCCTAACCACTGGACTGCCAGGGTATTCCTCCCCTGTTTTGCTTTTTAAATAAAAAAAAATTTATTATGGAAAATGTCAAACATTCATGTTAAAAGCATGATTCCGCAGTTATCAAGTCATAGCTATTGGTTTCATCCATACCCTCTCCCCTCATATTCTTTTGAAGCTAATCTCAGGCATATCATTTCATCCATAAATATATCAGTGTATTTCACTAAAAGACACGGATTCTTTTAAAAACAATACAATTGGGACTTCCCTGGTGGTCCAGTGGTTAAAACTCTGTGCTTCCACTGCAGGGGGCATGGGTTTGATTCCTTGTCGGGGAACTAAGATCCCACATGCCGCACAGCACGGCCAAAATTTTTTTTAAAAAAAAAGAAGGAAGAAAAAAGAAAAAAAATGATTATCAGATCTAAAAAATATCTAATAATTATATTTTTAATTGAGACATAATTGACATAAAATATTGTATTAGTTTTAGGTGTACAACATAATGATTTGATATATGTATATACTGGGAAATGATTACCAGAATAAGTTAACATCTATCACCACACATAGTTAAAATTTTTTTTCTTGTGATGAGAACTCTCTTAGCAACTTTCAAATATACAATACAGTATTGTTAACTGTAGTCACCGTTGCTGCTGACTGAAGAAAAAATACAACCTAAAAGTTGTGAGTTATGTTTTATTTGGGGACCTACTAAGGACTATAGCCTGGGAGCCAGCCTCTGAGAGGGCTCTGAAAAACTGTTCCAAAGGGGTGAGGGAGGAGCCGGGATATATAGGAGTTTTGCTGGCGGGGGCGGGGGGGGGACAAAAAAACAAAAACCCATGTAGGGACTCCCCGGGTGGCGCAGTGGTTAAGAATCCCCCTTCCAGTACAGGGGACATGGGTTCAAGCCCTGGTCCGGGAAGATCCCACATGCCGTGGAGCAACTAAGCCCACGAGCTACAACTACTGAAGCCCGTGTGCCTAGAGCCTGTGCTCTGCAACAAGAGAAGCCACCACAACGAGAAGCCCGTGCACCGCAACTAAGAGTGAAGAGTAACCCCCGTTTGCCACAACTAGAGAAAGCCCGTGCGCAGCAACGAAGACCCAACGCAGCCAAAAATAAATAAATTAATTAATTAAAAAAAAACCCCGGACCATGTTGTTGGATGTCAAAGGATTACTGCTAATAATAATTAAAAAAAGGGTGTCTCAAGTTAATTATTTTAGTATTTTTCTGTATATGGGAAGATGCAAGAGTCTGGGCTCATTGAAATTATTCTTTAGATAACGCATCTCAACTATCTAGGGCCAGTATCCTGTTTTTCTCATTCCTGAATTCCCCGCAGGGTGCACTGTCAGGGGTGTGTGTGTGTATGTATGTATATTTTGTTTTATTTTCACTATTTTATATATTCTTTTTTTTAACGTATATTTAAAAATTTTTTATTTATTATTTTTGGCTGCATTGGGTCTTCATTTTTGAGCGTAGGCTTTCTCTAGTTGCAGGGAGCAGGGGCTACTCTTCATTGCAGTGCATGGGCTTCTCATTGCGGTGGCTTGTCTCGTTGCAGAGCAGGGGCTCTAGGTGCATGGGCTCAGTAGTTGTGGCTCGCGGGCTCTAGAGCGCAGGCTCAGTAGTGGCGTGTGGGCTTAGTTGCTCCGCAGCATGTGGGATCTTCCCAGACCAGGATCAAACCCGTGTCCCCTGCATTGGCAGGCGGATTCTTAACCACTGTACCACCAGGGAAGTCCCTGTATGTATATTCTAAACAGTTGGTTTGTTTGAATCACTATCTAAAAAGGGCCACTGGTTACATTTGGTGGTAAGTCTCTTCAATCTATTTTAATCTACACGTTTCTCCTCTTTATTTTTTTGGTGAAGAAATAGAGATTTCTGTCCTTTAGAAATTTCCAGCATTTGGGATTTTGCTGATTGCATTGAACATTCTTGTGATGCCATCCTTTGCCTCCTTTTACAGAACTGTAAACTGTAGTTAGATATAAAGTCTTGCTCTGATTCAGGTTCAAGTTCTTTTTCAAAAATACTTCATAGGTCTGATGTATCCTTTCATCAGGAGGCACATAACCTTCATGTGTTTCTCTCCTTTGTCATATTAACAGCTGTTGGTGATCATGATCTCATTAAGGGTTTGCAAAATGGTGATGTTCTATTATTCCTTCTTCATTTATTACCTAATTGGTTGTCTTGAGGCACGTTTGTAAAGAAAATCAGATTGAATGCTTGTTTCTTACTCTTGCCAGTTTTCAGAATCATCTCCCATCAATAATTTTGTTAACCTGAAATATAGTTCAGATAAGAAAGGCAAGTTAAATGCTTGACTTGAATTCTCTCCCTTTACTTACCAGTTTTCAGAAAATGAGTTGGTTCCTTTGAATTCTCTAAAGGTGGTCGATGATGGGTTTTCTTCCTTTAACTTCTCCTTTTTCTCTCTTTCTCTTCCCTTTTGAGCATCAATAAGCACTCATGAATTTTATCATTATAAATTAGTTTTTACTAGATCTTTTCTGGAGAGTTTTAAAAAAATATTTATTTATTTGGTTGTGCTGGGTCTTATTTCTGGCAGGCGGGATCCTTAGTTGCAGCTCGTGGGCTCCTTAGTTGTGGCATGTGAACTCTTAGTTGCGGCATGCGTGTGGGATCTAGTTCCCTGGCCAGGGATCGAACCTGGGCCCCCTGCGTTGGCAGCACAGAGTCTTAACCACTGCGCCACCAGGGAATTCCCTCTGGAGAGATGTTTATACAGAGGGGGGTGGGACTGAATTTACACTTATGGAACATCTTCTACACGCTGGGCTAGGTATTTCCACATACACTATTTTATTTAATCCCATGGTAATCTTGGAGGGCAAGTGCCATGGCCCTGGTTTTCACTGAGGAGGAGATGGGCCCTTAGTAGCCATGTGACTTGTCCAAAGTCATATTGCCAGGCAGTGGCCAAGCTCAGATTTGTCTGAGCCACATGGCATATAGCTTTCTTTCTTTCTTTCTTTAAAATTTTATTGGAGTATAATTGATTTACAATGTTGTATTAATTTCTGCTGTACAGAAAAGTGATTCTTTTCCATATTTTCCATTATGGTTTATCACAGGATATCAAATATAGTTCTCTGTGCTATACAGTAGGACCTTGTTGTTTATCCTATACATAATAGTTTGCATCTGCTAATCCCAAACTCCTATACTTCCTTCCCCCCACCCCTCCTCCCCCTTGGCAACCACAAGTCTCTTCTCTGTATCTGTGAGTCTGTTTCTGTTTCGTAGATATGTTCATTTGTGTCGTATTTTTAGATTCCACATATAAGTGATATCAACCATATAGCTTTCTTGAATGAGATCCTATAGACACTAAGGTCCACTGATTACCCCTCTAGCCTCCTTCTTACCTCTTATCCTATATTCTCCTTACTTACCTGTTTTTGTTCCCTTGAGTTTGTCACTCTCATACTTGCAAGAGCAGTTCCTAGGGACTAGAATACTCTGTCCCATAACCTAGTTCATAGCTTTTGTTGTTCTTGTTAAATACATTCTTGTTATATTTACATATATGATTTTACCTGAGTGCAAACGTATCACATTATATATATATATATATATATATTTTTTTTTTTAAATTTGATCAGATAATTGTAGTCACATGCAGTTGTAAGAAATAATATACACTGATACACTTTGTCCAGTTTGTCCCAATGGCAATATTTCGCAAAACTAACTATAGTGTTAGTTTTGTCATAATGTCATAATCAGGATATCGACATTCATGCAATCCACCTATCTCATTCAGGTTATCCCAGTTTTTCTTGTACTCATTTGCATGTGCCTGTGTGTGTTTAGTTCTATACAATTTTAGCACCTGAGTAGGTTCATGTTTCCACCACCACTGTCAAATACTGAACAGTTCCATCACCACCAGGATCCCCCAGTGTTGCCCTTGTGTAATCACACCCACTCCCTCCCCGCCTTCCTCCACCCCATCCCAAACCCCTGGCAACCACTAATCTGTCTTCTATTGCTAAAATTTTTGTCATTTCAAAATGTTATATAAATAGAATAGTACAGTATGTGACATTTTTAAAAATCAGCCTAATTCCCAGGAGAGTCATCCTGGTTGTTGCATGTATCAATCAATAGTTCAGTCCTTTTTATTGCTGAATTATATTCCACAGTTTGGATGTACCAGTTTGTTTAACTATTCACCTGCTGAAGGACATATGGGCTGATTTCAGTTTTGGGCTATTATGAATAAAGCTGCTAGGAACATACATGTACAAGTTTTTATGTGAACATAAGTTTTCATGTCTCCAGAATAAATGCCCAGGAGTGCAATTCCTGGGTCATCTGTTGGCTAGTTTTCTAAGAAACTGCCAAACTGTTTTCCAGAATGGCTGTGTTGTTATTTTTTAAGGATTGGAGAGCATGTTTGTATGCTGAAGGCCGAGATTAGATTGCTTGAGCCAGGTCTTTGAAAAGGGGAGGGCTTCCCTTGTGGTGCAGTGGTTAAGAATCCACCTGCCAATGCAGGAGACATGGGTTCGAGCCCTGGTCCGGGAAGACCCCACATGCCGCAGAGCAACTAAGCCCCTGTGCCACAACTACTGAGCCTGCGCTCTAGAGCCCACGAGCCACAACTACTGAAGCCTGCACGCCTAGAGCTTGTGCTCCGCAACAAGAGAAGCCACGGCAATGAGAAGGCCGCGCACCGCAACGAAGAGTAGTCCCCGCTCGCCGCAACTAGAGAAAGCCGGTGCGCAGCAATGAAGACCAAACGCAGCCAAAAATAAAATAAATAAATGAATGAATAAATAGATAAATTTATTTTTTAAAAAAGGGGGAGAGAGGGTGGGCCCCATGTCTCCTGTGGAGGGGTTGTCTGGTCTTTTGTAAGGGAGGGGACACTTCTCAGAGTACCAGAAGGGGATACAGGTGGGTGGAGAGGCAGATTGTTTTGCAGGTTGTATCAGGAATGAGAGGGAATTCCTCTTTGCTTCTATTTTCTCAGTAACATGAGAGGTTAAGGGGACTTCCCTGGTGGTCCAGTGGTAAAGAATCTGCCTTCCAAAGCAGGGGAGGTGGGTTTGATCCCTGGTCGGGGAACTAAGATCCCACATGCCTCCAGGCAACTAAGCTCGCACGCCACAACTACTGAGCTTGCATGCTTCAACTGGACAGCCACGTGCCACAAACTACGGAGCCCACGTGCTCTGGAACCCACGTGCCACAACTAGAGAAGAGAAAACCTGCACGCTACAACTAGAGAGAAGCCCGTGTGCCACTGCGAAGAGCCTACATGCCTCAAGGAAAGATCCTGCATGCCTCAATGAAGATCCTGCATGCTGCAACTAAAACCCAACGCAGACAAAAAAATAAAAATAAAAATATTTAAAAATAAAGAGGGTAAGGAGATGTGTATGTGTATGTATGTATATATATATGTATATGTATATATATATATATAAAATACACATGTATGGTGTTATTTATTTATTTATTTATTTTCGGCCATGGTGTGTGGCATGTGGAATCCTAGTTCCCCAACCAGGGATCGAACCCAAGCCTCCTGCATTGGAAGCACGGAGTCTTAACCACTGGACCATCAGGGAAGTCTCTGTGTATGTATTTACACGTATTCAATCACCATGTTGTACACCTAAAACTAATATAATGTTATATGTCCATTATAGCTCAACAAAACTGGGGAAAAAAACTTAAGAGGCTAGTCATCAGCTAAGATGAGAGGGGTAGAGGTTTTGTAGAGAGAGAATAGGTATAAAATTCATCTTAGAGAATGGAAAAATTGGGGAAATATAGTAGGAAGTCCCAGGCAGTGTTGAGAACCCATTTGAGGTTAGGATTTGTGAAGAGAAGATAATCTGCCTCTCAGTGTGATTTTGCTCCAGCAAAAGCACCGAGAAGGCAAATGGTGGATTGATCCAGAGAAGGGGTTTTGCCGGCAAGCACCAAAGGAGGAGGCAGGGCGAGAGAGTGGTTATCATGATGATGGAAACAGAGCTAGAAAAGAAGGAATGTGGAAACTGGGGCTCATGAATAGTGAGAAGTTAGTGAGGTCAAGGGATCAGAGCTCATGAATTGTTGAGGAAGGCTTAAGGAAAATGTGGTCAGAGGGTCTATATATTGCAAGTGGTATGATTTTTGGTGAAAAAGTTGAGCGTGTGACTGCAGGAGTTGGCAGCTGCTGTGGAGTGTGGGAAATAGTGCTGGAGATGAGGAGGTCAGGATGTTGGAGGGGCCATCACATGGACATTGACCTCACCAAATATAACAAAACTGAGGGGGGAGAGAGGCAGCGAGCTAAGAGCTAAATGAGGGGCATCGACCAGGAGGTTGATTGATGACATCAACCAAAATGGTATGTCCAGATGGTGAAGCTTCCAAGGAACAGGGGTTTTGTAGGAGGGAGGGGTTTAGAAATGGCATTGGGGGTGGAAGAGGAATAGACTTACTTCCTGACCCTGAGGTACACAAGACTGAGAAGAAGATAGCATTCATCTAAGAGGGCTGCTAAAGAAGCAGTGTCTTCAGAGGAGAGCCAGGTTTCAGGTAAGGCAAGGAGGTGAAGGCAGCATCCTGAGAAAAGCTGATGTGGAAGAATTGCTGATCACAGGTTGCAGAAGGCACGGGGGAAAGGTATGGCTGGGGGCAGGAAGCTGGGAGCCAGTGTGAGGACAAGGATAGAGGTGATAATGGATGAGAGGGAGCTAGAACCTGTGGTGATGACTGCGGTAAATAGAGATAGGGGAATGATGGGATACAGCGCTCTCTGGAACTTTCTGTGTGGATGGAAAACCTGCACTGTGCAGTACTGTAAGCACTAGCCATATGTGGCTGTGAAGCACATGAAATGTGGCTAATGGGACTGAGGAACTGAGTTTTTAACTTTATGTCTTTTTTTTTTTTTTTTGGCTGCATCTGGGTCTTCGTTGCTGTGCGCGGGCTTTCTCTCGTTGTGGTGAGCGGGGGCTACTCTTTGTTGCGGTGCATGGGCTTCTCATTGCAGTGGCTTCCCTTGTTGCGGAACATGGGCTCTAGGCACGCGGGCTTCAGTAGTTGCAGCATGCCGGCTCAGTAGTTGCGGCACGTGGGACCTAGAGCGTACAGGCTTCAGTAGTTATGGCGTGTGGGCTCAGTAGTTGTGGCTCGCCAGCTCTAGAGCGTGGGCTCAGTAGTTGTGGCACACGGGCTTAGTTGCTCCGTGGCATGTGGGATCTTCCCGGACCAGGGATCGAACCTGTGTCCCCTGCATTGTCAGGTGGCTTCTTAACCACTGTGCCACCAGAGAAGTCCCTAACTTTATTTCATTTTAATTTAAGTTTAAATAGCCACTAGTGGCTAGTGGCTGACATATCAGACAATACAGATTAGAGGAAGGTGGCTCCCCGTTTTTGTGAATTTTTCACTTGCTGGTCAGGCAGCCATCAGGGTGTTCACTCCTTCAAGATGCAAATTGTGTGAGACCCCTCCTCACTCCTCCACCATGTGAATACAGACAAAGCACAGGATCAGGCAACTCTGGGCCCAAATTCTAACGCTACCACTTACTAGCTTCGGATTAGAGCAAATAAATTAACTTGCCTGGTTTATATGGGCCCTCAAAAATATTAGCTGGCAAAAGCTCCCTGAGGTTCAATTCATTTCATCTGTAAAACAGGAGTGGAGAGCTGTTGTAAAAATTAGCACTTTAGCATGATGCTCAATAAATGGTGGCTATTATTGACATAGTGAGTTAATATCTGCTGGTTGTTCAAAAACTATCCTTTAGGCCAAGGGGTTACTTATCCAGGGATTGATTGTCTGGCAGAAATGAACCACCCCAGCTCCCTTTGGGGAGCAGGAGGATTGCCCAGGTCTCTGGGACTATGACATGGTGTAGATCAGGGGTGGGTTTAATTGTTCAATTCTGCTATGCACTAAGGTCAGAACATACCTGGCTTGAACTTGGAAAAGCAGGTAGGCATAGTCATGGAGACAAGGTAGAGATCTAAAGTGAGCCAGAGTATGGGACCAGTCGTGCTTAATATCTTATGATAATCTGGGCAGTTCTGGTATCGTTTACCACTTCAACTTCTGCTGAAAAAGCCTTAGTTTGGTAGCTCCAAACTTTCTTCCATCCCTGAATTCCCATCATCTAAAAACCATAAGCATGTTTGTGGAGTTATAGTGTCCTGGATGGCTTTAATGTGGGACATTTGTGACTTGGGGCTATTGTCAACTGGGGGTCATAGTGACCTTTGATCTGGAGTGATTGTGATCATCCTTTCTGTGAAGCCATCTCTAATTCCCTAGTTACTTCCTCTGTGGCCTCCCTCAGATTGAGCACTTACCTCATATTATGATGGCCTGTCTGTGTCCCTCCCTCTGATCAGATTGTGACATCCAAGGCAGGAACTTTGCCTAGTTGATCCTTGAGTATTCCTGGACTTTTGCACATGCCTGGAGCATGGAGTAAGTAGCTGCTCAATAATTATTTGTTGAATAAATGAATGAATGGGATTTGAGGTGACAGCTGCCCATTGTGCTCTGAGATAACGTGACCCCTCTTCTTTGCAGTCTGGGTTGACCATGAACAGGGTCAGAGCTCTGATGATTGTGTTGAAGTGCCTGTCATCTGAGGGGTCTGTGCATCAGTGATTGTGACCTGTTGACACTGATCTGTGATAAGGACCAGCAGGGATAGTGACTGTTAACTAGTAACCTTGCATGATTGTGATCTGAAGCGCTTGTAAACAAGTCAGCGTTGATGCCTTCCACCACTGCTGTCAGGTGACTGTGATCCTCGATCACAGCCATTTGGCTTCAGATGACCCCAGCCAGTATCAGGCCTTGACCGTTGCCCTGAATATGTCTGTAAGGTGCAGAGATTGTTGATCTCAGCTAATAGCTGAGGTTATTGATCTGCATATTAGCTAAGGTAACACATCTGTTGGCCCGGGCTTAGTCTCGAATGGCGCTAATATAATATGTGTAGTACTTCTAGATTTCCGAATTTGTTTAATAAAATATCCTCCCAGGGCCTACAAATGACACAGCCCTACTCGGCCCCATGCAAACAAGGGCTAGAGACCAGGACTGTCAGGTCAATGCTCAGTAAGCGATACCTGAAATTTAACGCATCGTTCGGGCCGCTAGGCTGCCGCCACGGCCACAACACCGCCAGGGCCACGATCACGACCACTCCCACATGCCGCTCTTCATCTGGACCCCCGCCCGGCCCCTCCCCTACCACCCCTCGCCCCTCGCCCCTACCGCCCCTACCGCCCCTACCGCCCCTACCGCCCCTACCGCCCCTACCGCCCCTGGTGCGCCTGCGCGGCGGCGGGGCGGTGCTTTGCCCTTTGTTGTGGGCCCCGGTTTCCCAGGACACCGCGCGGCGCTGGGGTGGGGCTATGCAGATAAGGCACTCGGGGGCGGGGCGGTTGCGGCGGCGTCGGCGGCGGCCGGGGAGGGTCAGTTGGAGGCAGGCGCTCGCTGAGGCAGGAGGAGGGCTCTGGGCCCGCTGCCTGACAGGGACTTAGCCCGCAGAGCTCGGCCCCGCGCGCGCGCGCGACCCCACACCCGCCCACTCATCCACCTACCCACTCCCTGCGCCGCCTCTTCCCACCCTGAGCAGAGCCGCCGAGGATGATAAACACCCAGGACAGGTAACGGCCCGGTTTAGGCTCCCCGCCCCCATCCTCCCTCCTCTGCTCCAGAGGGCCTCCTCCCCATCCCCCAGCCGGTTCTCGCCCCTCCTACGGGGCCCCATGCGGCCCTCACTGGGTCCCTTCCCTACTTCAGCCACCCCAGTCCGAGCCGCAGCCCCGCAACTGGGCCTCCCTCCGTCCTTTAGCGCCCCTTCCTCCAGCCTGGCCCATCCCCCTCGTCCGAGCGTGCAGCCCGGTGAAGCCCCCAAAGACCGGGACCCAGTCTTCCAATCCAGTCCCCAGTTCCTTTCAGCCCCGTCGAACGGTGGCCCCTTCCAGAAACTGTTTCGCTCTCATCCAGATTCCCCAAATTGTTTCCCGTCTTCCCCGAATCTTTCTTCCTGCTCGTTTAAGTCACTTAAATTTCTTCCCTTTGAATCCCTTCCCTAATTTAAACTGCACCTTCCAACCAGACGCTTCTTTTATCACTGCCTCCCCCACGCCGCCCCAGGTCAGACTCCGTCCTTCAGTTCTCAACTGGACCCATTACCCCCACCTGTCACCTTCGCCCCCCCTCCCCAGTCAGGCTTAATAGTCTTTACCGTGACGCTCAGTGCTCCCCTTGGTCCCTCACTCCAGCTTCATCTTTTCCCTCCAGTCCCCCCCGGCACCCCTTTCCCAATTAGGCCCCATTTTCCCGGTCTGCCAACATCATCCTTTTTATTTCTCACTTTGGGCTTGATTCCTGTCCTCCGTGATGTTCCCCCCAGCGCTCTTCTAAACATTCCTACCCCTTTAAACACTTTCTCTCATCTATACTCCACTCCTCCCATCTTAACCCCATCTCTAGACTATTAGATCACAGAGTTCAGCCCACTCTGCTTCTGTTGAAGACCTACCCTTTTTCCCTGCACCTCCAGTGCTTTCAAATTAGTCCCCATACTCGGCTTACCGGGCCTTTCCAAGTGTCCTTCCTCAAAACCTGACCCCAGCTTTCCCCCATTAATTGGAGAGAAAAGCTGCACATCTTTCTGAAACTGAGCACCAGTAGCTTTCTAAACTTGCTTCATATATATTTCCCTGCTGCCTAAACTAGGCAGAATTCATTATTCAATTTTCCTCTCTCCATCTCTCCTCTTTTTCTCTGAGGCAGTCCTTGTCATGCATCTTTCCCTCCAACATATCCCATATTTCTGCCCCAAACTCTTCTGTGAAACTGTTTCCTAATTTCCCCACAATTTTTAACCCCAGCTGCTGCTTATATATCAGAATGGCCTTTATTTACAATTTGGCTTCTAATTCTCTTCCTCGTTGTTTCCCAAGACTTGTTGCTGCTCCCTCCAAAATGAGCCTGAAGCTCATTAGTTCCCCACACCAGACCCTTTGTCTCCAGATTTGGCCTTATGGCCTCTGCGTCTCACTTGGGCCACATTGTTTTGCAAGCAGATCCATTCCCTGAAAATCCTCCTTAAATTGTGCCGTGGCCTATCCAAAACTGGGTTTTGGTTCCTCTTACAAACATAGCCTTCCTTCCTCATTGCTTTTCTTCACACAGAGCTCTAAGTACCACTCAAGGTTCCTCTCAAACTTGGGCTCCCTTCTCACAAAAATGGTTTCTAACTTGCCATTTCCCATTCCTTTAACAGCACCATTCTTAAATATTCCAGCTGGGTTTTCAGCTTTTCTTGTATCTCAGCTTTTTTTGTTTCTCAACCCTAGGTACACATGTGAAAAATCAATCACCTGGGCACCCCCCTCAAAGATCTGGTGTAATTAGCCTAGGGTAGGGCCGGTTATTAGTATACATTTTCGAAGCTCTCTCTAATGGGCAACCAGGGTTGAGAAACACTGCCTCCCCTCCCTTCCTGCCAGAAGACCCTTCCCATCATATTCCTTTAGTGGGTATCAGCCCTTTTTCTGCGGAAAAGGGTGTTGTCTTAGTCTTTCTCTCCCAGGAACGATCCAGAAATACCCAAAATACCTGCAACAGCCTCTTCAGTTCTCCTACCTCAAGTAACTCTGTTCTCAGCCATTAACCATTTTCTTCCCTATTTCTTAGACTCTTATCTAGCTCCCACACCTGTTTCTTCCTTACAAGCAGAAAGAAAATTCACTCCTCATTTCCTGGTTTGTTATAGTCCTGTTTGACCCGTTAACCCTACCTCCCAAGCCCTCTTTACCTGCAGTCGTATTCTGCTGCTCTCTTTTCCTTTTCCAAGACTCTCCATGTGCATCCCCCTTTGCAGTCCCCTCTTATTTCATCTTCTCTAAACCAGTCCCTCTGGAGCTGAGGAGGTGGAGGTGGCTAGATACTTGGATGGTACTGGATGCAAAAGGTGTTACTTGTGGTAAAGAAGGCTGTGTGTGCTGAGGATAGAGTGCAGGTATGAGGGGGCATGATGAAGTGCAGGGGTGGAGGGAAGCAGGGGAACCTACAGGAAATCCCAGGGCATTGTGAGAAGGATTTTACTTTTCTAGTCTTATGTTTTTGTCTCTGCAGTGGGGTTTGGAAAGTGGTGTGGTCTCAGCAGGCCTTCTCTGGAGTCCTCCAGACTGAACTGGTCTAGGTGCCAAGTCCTTTTCAGGCCGAGCCCTGAGAGTTGAGCACTTAGGACCAACACGTAAGGGTCTTTTCACCGACTGTGAGTGTGAGAGACCTGAATTCTGGTTCTGGCCTTGCCAGTGTGCTTACATGTGAAAAAGAGAGAGTTGGGTTCACTTAACTATGAAGATTCCTTCCAGAGTCCTAAGTGGCAAAACAGGCTTGCTTGTCTCCAGAGCCCTTGCTTTTTTTTTTTTTTCTTTCTGCTTAGTGTGTTGGTAATTTGAGGGGCTTGGCTGTATGAAAGGCAGGTGAAGGGAGGAGCCAGCTGACCTGCCAGGGCCTGGGCAGGAGCAAGGCCTGGGATCAGGCTCCTCCACTTTGGCCTGGGGGTGGGGTGGGGTGTGCAGGGTGTCTGGTTTCTTTGAGTTATGGCAATCTTGTTTCCATAGCATGTTTCCGAGCCTCCTCTGGCCTGCACCTAACTTTCTAAAAGGAATCCTGGTAGGGCCCTAACTAAGGATTTCGATTAAGAGCCGGATGTTCTTCCCAGTCAGTGTTCTTGATGTTTTGTATCCACGGAGGGGTGAGCTGGCTGGGAGTTTAGGGCCCATTCGGTGGGGGATGGGCTTTCCAGCTTCCCTGGCTCCAGTGAAATACTCAAGAGGTGGAAGCTTGGTTTCCTGGAAGAAATAGTTGCAGAGGAGCCTGCAGTATGTTTTGAAAACAAGGGTCTTCCTTTCCAGTTCTGTTCTGATTAGTACTTGGAAAATGTCAAAATTACTAATGGTGGGGGAGGGAAGAAGACACAGTACCAGAACTTTTATTATGGTTTTTGATCAACAGGTTTAAATCCAAGTAAATCAAGCTTCATGACTTTCCTCTTCTTGGATTTGTAGGGTCAGGAAGATAGTCTCTGTCTAGGGCCTGCTTAGTACCTTGTGACAGTACAGTATGTGGAGAAGAGCTTGCTCTGGCTTGATATCCTTAATTATATAATTAGTCTGTGTCTGATGGGCTTTGAGGAGAAGCATTTGGTTCCACAGGTGGTTTTCCTGGGCGGGGGGCAGCCAGGGTACAATGGCACATCATAGCTACTCTGAGCATCTTCACTGAATGGTTCCCTGGGTAATGGAATTTCTGTCTCTCCCCCTAAGAATTTGGTTTTGGTTATTCCTTACTTACTGGCACTGTGGCTTGTGGTTGTGGAGTGGTAGGGAGAACAGATTTTCCTTTGATGTGCCTTCAAGGTCATACCATAGAGAGAGACACTCCTAGCATAGTCAGGAATCCCCCCAAATTGGAGGTATGCTTCAGAAAGCTGTGTGGACTAATAATAGTTATTCCTCACTGGCAGGAAATCCAAATTTAGCCCCAGAGCAGCTCAGAAATATAAAAAAAGGGGACTGAGGAGTGGGGTAGAGGGATGTTATGTATGTATATTTCTAGAAAAAAAAAAGAGTAATTCATCCCTTTTTTGAATGGGATACACAACAATACACAGTGTTGATTCAAGTTGGTGCCACGATTCGGAAGGCTGTGAAGCCTAATTGAAATCTATAGACCAGAAACGGCCAAGTAGGTGAGCAAGAATTTTGTTACTTGAAGTGAACAAAACAAGGTAGTTTCTGGTTAGCAGCAGCATAGTAAAATGCTTTGTATAAGATAAGCCTTAAGAAAATTTTCTAGGTCTTTGATATTGTATAAACAATGAAGTAATTCTGTCCTGGGAAGAGAGGCTGGAACTGGGTGATGAGCTTACTATACAAACTAGATTGAGGTACTCGAAATGAAAAATTAAGGTCCTATTTATTTTATTTTATTTTTTAATTTATTTATTTATGTCTGTGTTGGGTCCTTGTCGCTGCATGCGGGCTCTCTCCAGTTGCAGCGAGCGAGGGCCACTCCTCACCGCGGTGCATGGGCCTCTCATTGCGGTGGCCTCTCCCGTTGCGGAGCGCAGACTCCAGGCACGTGGGCCTCAGCGGTTGTGGCTCGTGGGCTCTAGAGCGCAGGCTCAGTAGTTGTGACACACGGGCATAGCTGCCCTGCGGCATGTGGGATCCTCCCAGACCAGGGATTGAACCCATGTCCCCTGCATTGGCAGGCAGACTTTCAACCACTGCGCCACCAGGGAAGTCCCAAGGTCCTATTTTAAAGCATGATCACCTAGGTATCTACCCATCTCTGATAGCATATGTGATTGTGCCTACCTTTGGCTGAAGATCTACCAATATCAGCTGTGTAACAAGATAAGCAAATCTCAGAGGCACAGATATTCTATCTAGCTGCCACCATAGTGTGTTTCTTGTGGAAAATCAACCAAGACCCGATTTTGCTTTCAGTCTATGATTCAGAGTGGTGATGTCATTTTATAATTTTATAATCATAATTTTATAATCGTGCTTAGCAAGTAGACACCCTTTGGCACACCAAACAGCCCTAGTGAAATGACTTATGCCTGGCATCTGACCAAGGCCCCCTTCTCATATGGAAGGGGAATTGGCAGCTGGAGATCAGCCTGTATGCTCACACTAGACTGAAGGTGGCCATTCACCTCCCACCTTTCTTCCTATTTCTTTTTAGCTAATTGCAGTGGCAGCCCTGGATTGGTCCCTCTTTGCTGCGTAGGGATTAGTCATCAGAGACCTTCCTAGTCTCAGAGTAAAAGCAGCCCGTGTGAGGGAAGTCAGGGCACCCTACAGAGTGTTCTGTGAGGGAGGGCTGAGACAGGAATGGGTCAGAAGAGGTTGAAAGAGGGGAATGAATATAGAATGCTTGGGAATGTGGTTTTTACGTCTTTTCACTTGATACCACAAGGTAGGTAATACTAAGGCCGTCTGATCCTCCTCTAACAGGTAATGGAAACCAGAGAGAAAGGGTGTAGACTTGAACAATAAGCTCAGGCCACTTATTCAAGTGAAACATGATCAAAAGTATATCAAGGAGAATATGAATTCAAGTATTTGCTGAATGGAGCTGAATGGAAGTTAGCCACAGAATTACTTTTATATTAAATCTCTGTTCTGTGTAGCAGGCTGTACTCTGCTTTGAGCAAACTAAATATAAAAATCAAAACTGACATAAAGTCAACTGGAAGTGATTCTTTAACAGGAGATCTTTTATTTTCTCAAGAGATTTTAGGTTACCTCCTTTAAATAGTAAGCACCTAGAGATTTAAAAATGGGATTTGAATTATAAAAATATGATTTACCAGCAACGTTCCCCAGGAATACATCTGTGGCATACGCTGCCTGTCTGTAGCCAGCATATGAAATTATAACCTGCTAAGGACATTTCAGACATCAGTTTCAAAGAACACTTTAAATTAGAGGCAGCAGGATGTGATAAGTTGGTAGCATTCATATGTATCCTGAGGAGTGTTTCCAAGGGCATGTCTGATAGCAACTGAGGAAATAAAAGGCACTGACACATCGGCTCTAATCTCCCATCTATCTTCCGAATTGACTTGGATACCTGACACCCTCATTTCCAGCATGGTACTTTTTTTCTTCTTCTCCAGAAGCAAAGACCAGCCCAGCTGGATGTTTGAGTTCAGTCTGATACATTTGATTCTCCTTAATCAGCCTGATCTTTTCAGCCTCCAGACTGAGCTTCTTAAATCATCCTTTGGTGGTAGAGATTAAACCATGCCTGCCCCCCAGTGGAGTGAACAGGATATGAGGGAGGAATGGAAGGCGCTGGGCACTGGAGCCAGTAGAAACATGACTGAACTGAATATGAAACCTAACCTGACTTGGATCTTGTGACAGGGAGACTTGTGTTTAAAAGCCACTTCCTCTTGTGCTTAAGTTCCTCCAGGATTCACTATTCCTATTGAGGTTGGTGGCATATTTTGCCACAATACCATTTCGAACACTAAAGCTGATACGAGAAGGCCGTTGCTGGGCAATTTTATGCCCCTGAATTACTTTCACCACCACATATGTACCCATATCCCTTCCCTTTTCATGTCAGAAATGACAGCCAGGTTTTTTTGAAAGAGAGCAATTTGCCATTCGCACAGCAAGTAACTAAAAACAGATTTATTATGATGGATGATTAAAGTAACTATTGATTGTGATCTACTGTCTACTAAGCTTATCCCAAACACCAGCTGTTTCTCTTGGGGAACTGGAACTGGATGCCAGGTTGGGGACCTGAAACACCCTTCCACCCCCCACTGTCTCACACACATGCACACATACACACACTTGCTTTCTGTGCAGACTTTGTGGGGGAGGAAAGAGTTTCCAGGATCCTTGTGTGAGTGGGGAAGTAAATAATTTGTTACCGTGGGATAGACTGCTTGCATTTTTATTTGAAGGAGGAGTGAGATCATGACATCAGAAATATCACGATCTCGATCTCATAGATTAGTGCTGGATGCAGGGCAGGCCCTAGGGATTATTTCTAGGAAGACAAAGGGGATTCTGGATCAAAAAAAAAAACCACCCCACCTCATTCTGATCTTTTCAGTGGGTTGGCCCCATTGCTTCTGCTATTTGCAAGTGAAAATTAGTTCAGAATCAAGATGGTGGTTGGAATGCAGGTCAGGATTTGAATGTAGCTCTCCCATTTAGAGACCATTGAGGAGTAATTTCTTTGGAAGTGAGTTAGCACCAGAATTTTAGAACTGCTAGGGCCTTGATGATCTGGTTGTTTTGTGAACCCCTGCAATTCTCCTGGTATACAAGGCTACATCTCAATCTATCTACCCCAGAGGTTTGCCCAGTCCTTGGGTAGCTCCACTGACTGACCAATACAAGCAAGGCAGCTTTCTCCAGCAGCTCAGCCTTCCTGGTGCTCCTGCAGCAACCTCAACAGAGGCCTGAAGGTGGTCACTAGGGAATGGGAAGGGAACCGTCCCATGTGGGGTGTGTGTGGGTGCCTTTACTTGGGGAAACTCCCACTTTCGTTTTCCTTTTTTTCTGGCCTGGACAGTCTTGTTATTCTGTCCCTTAGCACGCTGGAAGGGGGGATTTTTTAAAATTTAAAAATTTTTATTTTTGGCTGTTGGGTCTTCTTTGCTGCACGTGGGCTTTCTCTAGTTGCGGTGAGCAGGGGCTACTCTTCATTGCGGTGCGCGGTCTTCTCATTGCGGTGGCTTCTCTTGTTGCGGAGCATGGGCTGTAGGCGCGCAGGCTTCAGTGGTTGTGGCTCACGGGCTCTAGAGCGCAGGCTCAGTAGTTGTGGTGCACAGGCTTAGATGCTCCGTGGCATGTGGGATCTTCCCGGACCAGGGCTCGAACCCGTGTCCCCTGCATTGGCAGGCAGATTCTTATCCACTGCGCCACCAGGAAAGCCCTTCTTCTTCTTCTTCTTTTTTTTTTTTTTTAATTTTTATTGGAGTATGGTTGTTTTACAATGTTGTGTTAACCTCCAGTGCACAACAAAATGAATCAGCCATACACATATCCCCTCCCTTTTGGGCTTCCCTCCCATTTAGGTTACCAGAGTGCATTAGGTAGAGTTCCCTGTGCTACACAGTACGTTCCCATCAGTTGTCTATTATATACATAGTATCAATAATGTGTATGTGTCAATCCCAGTCTCCCAGTTCCTCCCACCCCACCCCTTGGAAGGGGTTAACAGCTCATTGTCCCCAGCAGAAAGTAAGTCCTGTTCTTAAGAACAGTCTGTAGTACAGTCCTCTCTCATGCTCCTTCTGCTCTAGCTGTCGGTGAGGCCGAGTAGGGGAGATGGGATGCCCTGAGGCTTTCCAGAGGAGGCCCAAGGCAGGGCACATGGTTAATCCCCAGGTGCTGGTGCTTCTCCGGGCCCACTGACACTGCCTGGAAATTCCATCTCCCAGTGAAATTTCCAAGTGTGATTTCAGGCCCCTGGTTGAAGTCCTTCAGAGAACGGAGGAGCTGAGCTATAGCAGTGATGAGTTTGGACTTCCTGTCTCAGGTGGAATGCTCGTGTAGGTCTCTTAGTATGGAGGGTCTCAGTGGGCTGCGCCTCTGGTTACTGTACCATTGCTATGTTAGGTGTGAGTTTAGTTCTGTTGCTCTGAGCGTAAGCGAAGAATCCAAATCTGGCACGCCATGCCATGTAAAGCAAAGGACAGTGTGCAGAATGGTGCCTCTCAACATTTTACAAAGGGTTTTCAGGGAAAAAAGGTCTTGATTTATAGCATTCGCTGTTTTCTGTGGTTTAAATATTCCCCCTATGGCTGATTCAAGCTAACCAACATGCCATCACTAAACGCAACTATAGCTGGGAAGAGATGTGCACAATTGGGTGAGCTGGCCCCAGCACCCCACTGCAGCGCCCTCCCATATATGTTACCCACTGCGTTCCAGCTGCCCTGAGGCTGGTGTGCTGGGGCCAGGCCTTGCTGCTGAGTCATGGTGTTAAATGCACAGTTTTCCTCTTTCCTTGCTTCACTTGCTTTTCGCCTGTGGAGTGAGCTACATCTCAGCCTAAAGAGCCAGTAAATTGGATTCAAAGAAGGAGTGGAGTAGATTTGGAGCCCTGTTCGGTCCACCTGAAAATCCTGGTGGCCAGTAAGGGGACACACCTGAAGGTGACAGGGAGCTCCTTTAGGAGCCTTTCACCCTCTGTGATCCATCTGATAATTGGCTTCGTTACTCAGGTCCTGGCATGTATACCTCCTCCTAGCAACCACCATGCCAGCAATATATACGTGTTGAGTGTCCATTCTAATCACATCAGTATTACCTGGACTCCCATGCCCAGGTCAGATTCCAGCAAAGAAGGGCAACCCTGTGTTTGGTGGCACACCAGGGACTAAGATGCCATCATAATACTCTGTACTATAGTGCACCTCCTCTCCAGGAGCCAAATCCCTGGATTTGATTCAGTTCTTGACCCTAGAGGGATTTGGGTAAGTGATTTCTTGTTTACTTCCATTGTTCAGATCCAGGAGGCCATCACTGGAAAAGTGGCCTTGGGAGTTCCTCAGGGACTCGTATCCAGCCCACGTGTGACTTCCTGAGGCCCATATGCCTCTCCAGCCTGAAGTGATTGTGTAGGCTTTGTGATTCTGCCACAGAGGTTGTTGAGACATTGTTAGCGTAAGGAAAGGGGCTGGTGGGGGTCTGGGCCTCTCGGCCTACTAGGCAAGCCAGCATCTGGTTCTTTCCAAGGTCTGCCGGTACCACAGAGATTTGTTTGATGTTTGACAGGGGCTCCTTTGGTCAGACATATCCCCTTGACCCTGAGCCCTTCTGGGGCTCTCTGTGCCTCTGTAGGACGGTGGGTTCCTGCCCTTTAAGAGAGGAGTCGTTCTGAGAGCTGTAGCTGGAAGGACTGGGGCAGTTGTTGAGGGAGAGCCAGGGCAGGGGTGGGGCAGGACGCTGAGTTAAATCTTCAAGACTTTGTGTTTACTGTCTCACTTTCTCTCTTGCAGTAGTATTTTGCCTTTGAGTAACTGTCGCCAGCTCCAGTGCTGCAGGCACATTGTTCCGGGGCCTCTGTGGTGCTCCTGATGCCCCTCACCCACTGTCGAAGATCCCCGGTGGGCGAGGGGGCGGCAGGGATCCTTCTCTCTCAGCTCTACTGTATAAGGTAAGGACTGCGGGGTGGAAGGCTCGGAGCAGCGCCTTCTCAGACACTGCTGAGCATCTGCTGAAGGGTGGCGATCACTCTCCTTAGTCTTCTGAGTCTTAGGCCAGGCCAGTAGCGGGACTGGGGAGGGCTTTTTCAACTGAGGCTGCTATGAGGCTTTTGGGGAGTACCAGGAGGATATCAGCACCAAGCAAACACCCTGCCATCTTCTCAGCTTAGGTCAGCACTTTAGTGCTGGTTCTGGGCCCTGAGTGGGAGGTGGAAGAAAAAGGGGGGAGGGGGAACAGTGAGTGGAAGAACGCAAGAGCTCTTGCCTCGTGCTGCTCCTCAGTTTTTTCTTGAGGAATACCAAGGGCCAGGAGGAGTTTTCCCATTGTCCTCGACTCCCGGGCATTCTGACTTCTGTCCCTTACCAGTCTGGGGGGCATAGGGCAGTGGCGGGGTGGGTGGTAAGGAGAGGGCGCCTTGCATCTCAGTCATCCATCACCCTGGCAGCATAGGGCACAGCCCAGGAGCTATAGAGAACCCTGGGAGTCTGTCCCAAGAGTGATCTGGGCTGGGGCAGCTAGCCCTTTGCTGCCTTTTAATCTCCTGTGAGGCCAGAAGTGGTTTAGCTTCTCTCTAAGACTGGCATTGAAGGGTGGCAGGGCAGCTGAGTCCTGGTCTCTTGAGACTGTGGCAGGGGAGACAACATAGACTCTGCAGCCACCTGGAAGCCAGCTTGGGTTGACCTGTGCTCCAGCTGAGCCCTCATGAACATCCTCATTTGTTTCTAATGTTTCTCTTTCAGAGAAGGAAAGGAAAGAACATGGTGTTGGTCCCCCAGTATCTAAAAGCATGGGCTTTTAGTCAGGGAGACCTGATTTGAATCTCAACTCTGCCATTTACTCACTGTGGCGCCTTGGGTCAGTTGCTTAATTGTTCTGGGCCCCCAGTATCTTACGTTTAAAGTGGGGATACTGATGCCTACCTCAGGTGCTTGTTGTGGTGATTGAAAAATGGGAAAATACTTTGTACAGGACTGGGCATCTGGTGGATTCTTGGTAAATATTCCCTTCCCATCATGCTGGCTTTTAGCCGACACCAACTGGTCTCCGTGCCCGATGGCTCCATTTAGCCAGCACGGCGCTCTACATTTTCAGTGTGCCCTCTATTCCATGCTACCCTGAGGTTGGCCCAAGAGGACTCCTTACACCACTTAGGTTAGGGAGCCTCTGATGTGGCCAGAAGTAGTAGTGACCTGGTCCTCTGACCTGATCTCCTCCCAGGACGAGAAGCTCACTGTGACACAGGACCTCCCTGTGAACGATGGAAAACCTCACATCGTCCACTTCCGGTATGAGGTCACCGAGGTGAAGGTCTCTTCCTGGGATGCAGTCCTGTCCAGCCAGAGCCTGTTTGTAGAAATCCCAGATGGATTATTAGCTGATGGGAGCAAAGAAGGGTAAGGAGCAAGTGCTGGGGAAGGGCAGGAAGCCTGCTCCAGAGAAGGGCGTATGCTTACTAGAGACAACAGAGGGCCAGCCTTCTCCCCTAGCTCTCGGCTGCCCAAGCAGATACCATTTTGTAACAGGTTAGTTTCAGCCAGTAAAACAGGCCTGTTATAATGAAAGCAGATCATTATCGCATTAACCAAATTCCTGTCATTTAATCACCCCAGTGGACATCAAATTCCCCTTGAGCCATCGTATAATGGTGCAGTTCAAAGGCCAGGAGCTCAGAGATACAGTGGGATTTCATTGGACTGGGCACGGCCCTCCAAGCACCCAGCTGTGGAAGAAACAGTCCTGAGAATGGAGTTCTCTTGAGTGGCTCCAGCCTCTTGAGCAAATCCTTTTAGGAAGTGTTAGGGCCCAAAGTCCCTCTCAGCAGCAGGTGGTCACCATTAAACTTGGCAACTTTGGAGGACCTCTGAGAAAACTGGGTTCTCTTCCTAGGTCCCATACTTTCTTGTGAACTGCATTAGTTAAGTTGGTTAGTGTTAATTTCAGATGAAGAAACTTTATTCCAGGAAGAGAGAATTCAGTGACATTTTTCTTAGGGATTGTGGTTTATTTTTTTCTGAACTCAGGGCTCCTGAGGTCTTGAAATAGGAACCTTCTTCCTGAAGCTTCCCTATTTACAGTGCTGGCTGTAAGCCTCAGGAAAGCCGTGGGTGGGGTGTAGAGGGGTGAGGCCGAAGTCTAGAGGGGGCACTGGGCCTGAGTTGTTTTCCTTGCTTCTTGCAGATTGTTAGCACTGCTAGAGTTTGCTGAAGAGAAGATGAAAGTGAACTACGTCTTCATCTGCTTCAGGAAGGGCCGGGAAGACAGAGGTGAGGGGGCAGAGCAGCTGGAGACCTACTGCCCGGCTGGGGAGGGGAAAGGGGGCTCTCAGTGAGGTGGGGCTCCTGAGCTTGACATACAAACCCTGGGAGATCTTGGGATTGGGAGTGTCCAAAGTTAGGAAAGGCCTAGTGTTTATTTATTCCATCTTTGTTCTGGGTTTTCCCTTGATTTGAGCCTACCCTTGTTGTTTCTTACCAGAATCCTTTTTTACACTCTTTTCTGCAGCTCCACTCCTGAAGACCTTCAGCTTCTTGGGCTTTGAGATTGTGCGTCCAGGCCATCCCTGTGTCCCCTCTCGACCAGATGTGATGTTCATGGTTTACCCCCTGGACCAGAACTTGTCCGATGAGGACTAATGGTCATAGAGGATGCTTTGCCCAAGAGCCACAGTGGGGGAAGAGGGGAAGTTAGGCAGCCCTGGGACAGAGGCGGGGGCTTCTTGCTGTGTAGGGAAGGACGCTGAGGGGCTCAGGGTGAGGGTTGCCTGTTGTGTTCTCAGAGTTGACTCATTGAAATTGTTTTCCATAAAGAACGGTATAAACATATTATTCACATGTAATCACCAATAGTAAATGAAGATGTTTATGAACTGGCATTAGAAGCTCTTTAAACTGCGCTGTGTGATGTGCTCTATCTAGCCTAGGGGAGGACATTGCCTAGAGGGGGAGGGACTGTCTGGGTCCAGGGGCAAGGCCTGGAGAGCTGGTGGACAGCACTGTCAGGCTGAGGTTCCCCTGCTGTTGGGCTTTCCTTTTTGGTTTTTAAGACTTGTGTATTTTCTTTCCTTGCTTCCTGTCACCCTGGGGACTACGGAGTATAGGCTTTTCAGCCCCTGGGCAGTGTCCTTCAGTTGTTTTTTGACACTCCACCTGGGCTTCTGTGTATTTTTGTCTGGCCTGGAGAAAGCAGGTCTGACCCCTCCTTTACAGCTTTGTGTTATTCTGGCATTTAGTTAAGCTGGCTTAATCTGTTTCATGTTATCAGTGCATTTAAAATAGGGACACTGAAGTTCACTCCCACCACCAGGGCTTTTTTTGGGGTGCCTGGGCCTTAAAAAACACTAGCCAAATTCCAATTCTCAGATTACGGCCAGGAGTTCTCGCTCTTGGCCGCAGGCCCAAGGTATGTCCTTCCTAGGGTCACAGACAGCAGAGGGGAAGAGGAAGAGCAGCTCAGGGCCTGGGGGCTGTGGGAGAATCTGCTCCGAGGGACTGGAGGCCTCTGCCTGGCTAAGTCTAGTGCTAACTGCACCCCTCTCTGACAGGTTCTGAGCAGTGCCTGAGACCCTGCTCCCCAGGGCTTGGCAGTGGCACTAAGGGTGTAGAAGCGGCCTCTGCCCTTTTCTGTTTTCACTGAACAGCTTGTTCTAAGGGGGGAGGAAGGGGGAGAGGTCTAGACTGGGTGAGGGGGTGGGGGTGTCAGGGAGGCAAGTGTGTCGTGTTACTGTGTCAATAAACTGATTTAAAGTTGTGGTTGGTCTGTCCTTTATTCCTGTACCAGGGCCAGCTTCCTCTACTGCTGTCTTTTGAGTCTAGAGCCCAACCCAGCAGGGGTGTGATACGTGCTTCTCAGGAAGAAAGCAGCAGTGCATCAGGACAGATGAACGGCTGAGGTCTCTGGGGCCACGTTACAACACAAAACTCGGGGTTGCTAGGAGTCTGGGACAGAACGCTGGAGCCCCCTAGAGACAGGTATGTACACAGAGCTTTGTCCAGAATAGAGGCTATACATACCAGGATCCAAGCCCTTTAGTTTTTGTGTAGAAGGCTGGGTCCTGAAACTGGGTTTTGGCTTTCACATGGAGCTGCCTGACATTCCCATTCCTGGGGGTGTCTGAAGGAAGCAGAACACACCTTCCCTAGGAAGATAGTTTTCTCCTTTGGGAGCCCAGTGCCCTAAGGCATGGTTGCCTTTACCCTGTACCACCAGCCTGATGGATAAGCTCTCAGTGGCATTGGAGGGGGCTAGAATCCTCTTCACCTATGTTCTTTCTTTAAATTTCTCGCCAGTATTTTTTTTCCTTTTGCTTTTTTGTTTTCCCAAATGAAGTGCTGGGCATGTTTTTCCACCTCCTACAGCTTTAGAACTGTTTACTTACTTTTGAGCTGTGGCTGTCTTTACATCCTCTGAGTCTTTGGCCCATTTTCACATTGTTCTGTGTGGAGCTTACCTGTGTTTTCATCCTGGACAAGTCATTAACCTTGGACTCTACCTAATACTCATGAAAAGGAGGTAAGCACCTCTGCCCGACACGGTATTAGTAGAAAGTCTGGGCCTAGAGACTTCCCTGGCGGTCTAGTGGTTAGGAATCCATGCTTCCACTGCAGGGGGCACAGGTTCGATCCCTGGTCGGGGATCTGATCCCACATGCCATGCATTGCAGCCAAAAAAAAAAAAGTCTGGGCCTAGAGTTGATTCAACTGAAATATGAAGGGCTTTGAAGATGTCTTCCACTGAGCACATAATCCTTAGAGGTATCATAAAGCCTGTGACTGAAAAGTGGTCATTACAGTGAGATATTTACAACAGAGATCCACATGAATGCTGACAATGGCCAAGTTAATGTAGGCAGTTTAGGATTCAGATGTTAAATTCAAACCCAAGGAATCTATAAGGCAGGGAGGGATAAGGAACCAAGAAAAACAGTTCTCATCTGCAAAGCTAGCGAGTGGACAGCAAACATGCCTGAGACTTTGCTGCCATCTGCTGGTGGCTCCTCTTTAACACAGCCAGAGTTAGAAAGGCTGAATTGGAAACCCAGGCACTCAGCTAAGATTTCTCTTTCAAAAAGAAAAAACTTCTGCTAGGTTAAGACCACTGTCAGGAAAGAAATGTGGTACCCAAAATCTGCAATTAAAAAAGCAACTTAGAAGGGGAAATATTTTGGGAGTGGGAGGGTGGAGTAGGATAGGGGAGATATGTGAAAGGCAAACTAAGTCTAAATTTAAGAACAGGGACATTAAAAACTTTATTTAATAAATACAGCAAATAATTTAAAAATATACTTCAAGTCCAAAGCCAATTAAGAAAAGGAAGTAGAGAGAAAGGGGAAAAAAAGGGGGGAGGAGGAAGTCAGAGGAAAAGGAGAAAGTTCAAGAGGTGGAACAATGGTTTGGTTGGGCTGTGTTTCCGAATGTACCACCCTTTGAAATTCTGATCAAATGCTCTTGACCCATAAGCCCTTAGCCCTTGTTCTGATGGGGTAGCCACAGGAGTTCAGCGGCCAGGAATGATTCTCTGGGCTCTGGATCAGAGCAACTCTGGAGGCTGGCATCTGGGGGAGTGTCAGAGGCTAGTTTCCTACTCATTCCTAAAAACCATCTGATCTAACGCCCAGGCAGGTTTAAGAAGTAGTGCAAACTCTTAGGCAGAGAGCTCCCAGCTGCATAGTTTCACAGGTGAGTGTCCAAAGCCAGGGCCTCTGGGAGACAGGTCCCAGAGTACCCAGGGGTCCAAAGCCACTTTGGTGAATGGGATCTATGGGAGAAGACAGGAGAGGCCAGGGCACAGGATAAAGCTCCTGGGTAAGCCCACGGCCAAGCTGGAAAATACTGCTGGGCAGGAAAGGGCTGCAGGGCAGGTAGTCTGGACACTGATTCAGCAGCTTGCCTTCAGCCAGGGAAGGTGGAGCTGAGGATGCATATGGAGCAGGACCAGGAAGATCAGGAAAGCTGAGGGAGAAAAGTGAGGAGGAAAGAGGAGGCAGCTCAGCAGCAAACTCCAGGAGAAATAACCAGCAGCCCTCACAGATTTGTGATTGTCTCTTAAAAAGATTTATTTTCTCTTCTTGCCTGAATGTACAAAGGCAAAAAGAGTACAGTTTGTATGTATATATATATATTTATATATATATATATATAAAAAAACAAGGAACTTGGTAATGTACACTTTACAGAAGGGAAGAAACAGGAAGACTGAAATTAAATCCAACAGAGCAATGCCAGTGGAACAAAAGCTATGAACAGCAACACTGCCCCTCCAGCCCGGGCCTCCAGCTCGCCCCAACCTGCTCCCAATGGGGGGCTGAGCACCAAGGCAAGCGGGTGGGCTGGGGCAGGAGGGGCTGGGGACGGGGCCTGGGAGGGGCTTGATCCCAGGAGGGGCCCATGGCAGGGGATCATCGGAAAGCTTCCTGGGATGCCCTAATAATAAAACAAATAACAAAGGCCCAGAATTATGGGGCCAACTAGCTGCCCAGTTGAATCTTGGGGGCATCAGAGTAGACACTGAGATGGTGGTAGGGTACATGGGATAATAAGTGGCGTGGGTGACCTCAAAGCCCGTATATAGTAACACTCTAGCCCTTCTGTAGTCTTACCCTCCCACTCCCGAGACCAAGCCCCTCCACCCCCACCTTGGAGCCCAGAGAGGAGAGGTTCAAGAAGCATCATTTCATTTCATGGGGTGCCCTCTTAACCCTTCTGCATGTGGTCCTTTGACCTTGAGATGTGTGGAGAGGGTGAGGTAAGAGAAGGAAATACACATGTATACATACATGTACAGGCAGGGAAAGGGGATGAAGGGAACTGGCACAGCTTAAATGAGGAAGAAGCAGATGTGAATCCTAAAGAGCAGCTCTCCAAGCCGTGGCTGTCCTACGTGGGGACAAGGCTTCTTCCCTCCAGCTTCTCTGTGGGGCCTGGAGGAGCAATGTCTGTCAAAAGAACTGGGCAGGGGTAGCTGAGAGAGAGCCTTGGCCTGGTGGTCTCGGCCGTTAGCAGCAAACACTTCCAGCCTTTGCTGGGGTAAGGTGGGTGGGAATCCTTGAGTGTCTCATTCCTATGACCAGGTCATGGGTGCCACAGGTTCCCCCTCTGTGTTCTTTCTCCCCATGGAGAGAGGTTAGGAGTGGACAGCAAACCCTTCACTCAGTACTCGTTAAGGATCTCTCTTTCATCCATCAGTGCTGCTGTTCTGTGTTACTTCAGGGAGGGAAGACTGGACCTGGCAAGGATCGGGGACCAGGAGGATCAGGGATCAGGAAAAGGCAGTGCCATTCTGCCACTGCTCCTTTTACCTGCTCTTCTGGGCAGCTCAGCTCCTGCCTTTCAAGGGAGACTTGGATATAAGGATCAAAGAGCCAAATGTTTTCTAAGGGGAAAAAAAAGAAAAAACTGTTCCCTTCTGCAGAACCCAAGGATGCCCTGCTAGTACAGAAGCTCTTCTTTTCTGGTACAGAACAAAGTGGAAAGGGGCCATGCCTGCCCAACAGGAAAGAAAATGACTCCAAACGGTTTCTTCACAATATGTACAGAGCGCGCTGTAAAAGCCAGCGCCAGATACAAAACACACAACAATATTTAAAAACAAACAGGAACAGAGATGGGGCCTTGGCTCCACCCGACAGAGTCTGGGAGGGCAAAATCAGGCTGAAATTCAGGTGGGATGAAGGTGTCCACACCAACGACTTCCATGAGTAAAAGGGAAGTCACTGCTCAGAGCACTGCCCGCTGGGGCATCAGGAGGCAGAAGGACTGAATGGGGAAGGGAGGCTGCCTGGGGCCTATTAAGAGGTCTAAATCAGGGGGGTTTGGGGGAGGGCTCAGAACCCAACTTGAACAAAAACAAGGACATGGAAACCTAGAGGAAAGGTCTATAGGTCAGAGGGGCTCCTCTTGGGCAAAAGACCCTAAGCCTCTCTAGAACAGGGCTCTGGGGATCTTGGAAAGCAGCTTCCACTGGGCATTGTGCTTACTATCTTCCATCTCCATGCCCCAAACTGTCAGAGCCAAGTCCCTGCTCTTAAATGGTCATTTTTGGCACTCTGGTCACAAACACCCATCTCTAACCTAGGTTGGTGTCTGTCAGTCTTTATCTCTCTCTCAATCCACAAGGTCAACAAAAGACAGGAGAGGAGGAAGACAAAGGGATGATACCTCAAAAACTAAGAGCTAAAGCTCCCCACACCTTGGGGAAGAAGTGACTCCAATAAAGCTACCAAATCACTGTCACTTTCCCAGTGACACAGCATAAAGCCTGGACTGGGACTGCATTTCTAAGGAGAGCAGAGAAATGTCTCTGCCTCAAAGCACAGCTCCACTGACTATACTCTGTGGCTCCAAGTAGTGATGGCTTGCATGTGTTATTCCAGGGTCTAAGGAACAGATAATCTCCCATGGTCAGTAGCCCCTAAAACAAAAAAGTGTGTTACAAAAAAACACGGCTTGGGCCTCCCTGGTGGCACAGTGGTTGAGAGTCCGCCTGCCGATGCAGGGGACATGGGTTCGTGCCCCGGTCCAGGAGGATCCCACATGCTGCGGAGCGGCTGGGCCCGTGAACCATGGCCGCTGAGCCTGCGCGTCCGGAGCCTGTGCTCCGCAGCGGGAGGGGCCACAGCAGTGAGAGGCCCGCGTACCGCAAAAAAAAAAAAACACCACGGCTTATATTGGCACACATGGGGTTACAGGTTGAGCTACATAAAGTCATGTAGTTGTGTACAGAGAAATTGGGCTGTATAGACTTGTGGCCCTAGATGAGGAGGATACTCAGATGGCTGCTTGGACAGGACATCTCCTAGAAGGGCTGGGTGCTCCCAGGGCCTGCCTCCTGGCTTGCGCTCAGGTGACCTGGCAGACTCCAAAGCTCCCCATGCTGGGGGGTACTATTTTACCTGCCTGAGCCTTAAGAGCCAAGCAGTGGAAAAGAAGAGGAGAGATCAGTGTGGGGATCCCCCTGGGAAAGGCACCAAGGGGTCGGGAAGGAGGTGAGAAAAGGGCAAGGAGTGGGGGCTAAGCAGCAGCAGGGCTTAGGGGGTTGCAGCTTCTAGTTCACAGACTCCAATTCGTGCTCCAGCACAAGCTCTCGCCCGGAATCCCCGGGGAGCTCTGTGCTGGTGTTGGGACCCCTGGCCCTCTGCCTGACAGGCAGCCCAAGGCCATGGTGGGGCAAATGCCTTGGTCTCCCTTTCCAGGCTGGGCTCTGAGCGTTTACATGTGCTCATGTGAGAGGGGAGAAGTCTTCATGTTTGAAGACCTTGTTTTCACAACTGCAGAGAAAACAGCCCCCAATTTCTTTCCTGAGATTCTAATCCCTCCATGTGCTGCCAGTTCCCAAGGCCCAAACCACTGGGGAGATGCAGGGTCTGGTGATGGTGGTAATGATGGTGAGAGGGGTATGGCTGCTGTGCTGTCTTCAGACCTTACCCAGTGCTCGGGGGTCCCTCCCTGGGGGGCTTGGTACTGCTCCGGCAGCTGACCAGGGGCTTGGGGAACAGACCAGTGACTTCTCTGGGCTGAGGCCATGTTCCCCTGGTTGCTCCCCGTGCCTTCACCTCCACAGAGGCCACAACAGTCACTACTGTGGCCAAGAGAATAAATATTTTTGCTAAGTACCGGCTCTCCAGCTCCTGAGGAAGAGGGAGGGTCAGGGAGTCCAGGGGTCTGGTGGAGGCGAGATAACCAAGGGTCTGCCTTCAGTCATGGTGGGAACGGCAAACAGGATGATCAATACCATTTAACTGATGTCTAAATGGCACCTCCAGCACCTCCTTGGGTGAGCCAGTCCGGGCCCGTGAAGCTGACTTTATCCGGGCACTTGGTGTTCTTTCTGCAAGGGAAACATGGACAGATAACCAGGCATTCAGCCGGCTAGTAAAAACAACCACAGGGTGGTGCTCCAAGAAAATGAACTGCAGAGGAGGACGGTCCTGGTCGCTAGGGAAGCCGTGTTCCACAGCTCCTCTCGGAGGCAGATGGCTTCATGGGAGACTTACACAAGAGGCTTGCCCAGGGTTCCACCATTTCCAGACCACAGCCCACAGAGCTATCATCCTTCACCGTGGCTCTGCAGGGATTCTGTGATCCAGGTATCACCTATCCCTGCTCTCTAGGTGTTGCCCCAAGTTAAAAAGTTACTTACCATTCTCACCTCCGGGGGGGTGGGTAGAGTGAAGGAGTCGAGCCTTGCTGGCTGGCAACAATGGCTGTAGAAGAAAGCCCTGAGTGAGAAGGAGGATGTGTTAGTGTGGCACTCCCAGGCCCTCCCCTTAAGCACTCTCCCTTTTTGCCAGCTGAGTGGGTATTGGGAAGAGCTTCTCCTTAAATTCCTAGCTCCACTGAGTTCTGGGGTGCTGACAGAAGAAAATCTGATGCTTGGATAGATACAGCGGCTCGGGATAGACAGTCAGGCTCTGTTTTTCAGTTGCTTGTTACTCTTTGGCTGTGAGAACACCTGCTCCTTATTCTTCTGAATACCAAAGTCAATTTTCTGGAGGAGTTTGAGAATCCCCAAGCTCCAAGGGACGAAACCAATGTCATGATTTTATTGATTGTCTGCAAGAGGCTAGGATTATGGACAGATGAGACGCTCAAGGGAAAAAAAGGGGGGGGGCGGTTCTTGCCAGGGGCCCCCTGCTGTGGGCAGTGCTACTGGGATGGAGTAGAAAGGATAGGAAGTGGGGAAGTGAGGCTTACCTGCTGCATAGGGTAAGTTGTACTGTGCTGGGAGCAATGAGTACCCCAAGTGGTGGTGGTGGTGGTGTGTGGACATCAGGCGCTGAGAAGGGGAGGTTCGGGGCCGGTCAACACTCCTTTCACCCCCGCCTGCTCCCCCGACGCTGCTACAGCTGCCACCACCCCCAACCGCCCCACAGCCTCCCCGATCTCTCTCCTGAGAAGTTTTATCACTTATCTGGAAAGGAAAGCAGACACAAAAGCTCTACTGTGAGACACATACATGAAAGCAAGATGCCCAGAGCCCACATTACGACTCCTTAAAGATGCAGGACACCTAAGAATCAAGGAGGTGCCTGGCAGAGCTACTGTCAAGTCAGCCAAACCACACTGTGGTTAGGACTTGAACTAGTCCATCTTCTCCCAGACCCTGGATCTGGCCTTATTGGTCTCTGACAACAGTCAGTGTCACTGCACTTCCCTCACCGTGGGAGACTTGCTCTTGTAATGACTGGCATGCTGCTGCAAGAGGTCCAGGGCTTTGGACTCTGAGCTGGATTTACAACTGACACTGGGGCTGGCTCGTGCCTTGTCAGCATCTTCACCCCCTGAGACCTTGCTGCCATACGGGGAGAAAGAGTAGCTGGAAGGCAGGTAGGAACCTGGGGAAGAGAAATAAAGCAGTCAAAGCAATGGGAGAGGGAGAAGAAACTCTGCTTCAGTGAGCCTGGTGAGGCTCAGGCTGAGATATTTTCTACCACAGTGTCTTCGGGCTGAGACTCAGTGTGTACTTCCTTTACTGAGCTCTAGAGGCAAACAGCTAAGGGATATTAGGAACATGGCCCTCAGTTTCTGGGGAACCAACTTCCTTAGAGCCCCAATCTCAGATTCATCTTGGAGAGGTGACACAGTCATAGGATTTGAAAGGTATTGGATCTGGAGATGTCCTTGGGCTCAAATCCTTCCTCTACTTACCAGTTAGGTAACCCTGAACAAAATTAACAAATTAATTAGCTCAAATTAACCTTTTGAGTTTCAGTTTCTTGACCATCAAAATGAAGATACCAATACTTATTTCACAGGATGCCAGAGAAGATTAAATAAGATAATGTACATAAATCACCTAGTCCAGTGCCTGGCACAGAGCAAGTACTCAACAAATGGAACAACTTTTTATATAGAAGGACTGGGGTAACAGGAGAAAGGAATACTACAGGATGAGACAATTTCCTATCTCAGTTTGAAAAGCCAACCTGTCCTATTTAGTCTTGCCTTATAATGTCAATATCAAGACTATTTCAGCTGCTCTCCTATAGGGAGGTGGGAGCTCCAAGAAGTGAAAGAAGGAGTCTTCCACCCCAGAAGCATCCCACATGGCTCTTCAGGCAACAGAGATCAGTGAGTAAAGTGAGCCTTTTCTTCTAACAAGTTAAAAAACACTTTAACTCCTACCTTGTGCCCCCCTCCCCAAGAACTCATGGATGGCAGTATAGAGCTTATCTTTCCCAGACTGAATCTTTCTAGCTGGACTTACCCCAAGTCTGACTTCAAACTGCTCTTCCCCTCACCGACTGCCTCCTGACCTTACAGCTAAACACAATCTTGCAAATGAATACATGCACTCTCCTGGGTTGAATTTTATTTGTTCCACGTTTCTCTCCTGCTACAATTAAGTTGTAAGCTCCTTGAGGGGATTGAGCTAGTCTTCCCTATTTCTTTTGTATTCCCCACAGTGCCTAGCACATTGCAAAATGTAGAAAGTATGTGTTTTTGTTTGTTTGTTTTTCTGGCCACACCCCAAGGCATGTGGGATCTTAGTTCCCTGACCAAGGATTGAACCTGTACCCGCTGGGAACCCCAGGGAAGTCCCTAGAGTATGTGTTCAGAAAATCCCAGCTGAGGGAAGACAGCTCTGGTAGAGAGGGGGTTTTGCCTTTAGTTATCCATAAAAATTGACTGTAGAGTCAACCCTCTAGCTGGTGCAAGGGAGGGAGGAGTGGTCCCACAGACTGTAAGTAGGGGTCATTCAAGGAGCTCAGGATTAGTGACCACTTCACAGAAAGCCACCTTCAAATCAGAGCTGTCATCTACCTGAGCCTCAGTAAGCCTTAGAGCTGAGCAAGAAAACTCTGGATTTGAAATCTGTGCCTCATTTACCTTCCCACTGAATGGAACAGCAGCTGGAATTTGGTGCCGTACCTGGGTAGTTCTGCATCATCACGGCAGGCATGCCCCGGTAGCTGGGGTGGTTGGGGTCATAGGACTGGCTGTAGGAGTAGCCGTGCATGTAGGGGATGTAGGACTGGTGCTGGGTGAGGGGAGAGGACACAGGCACGTGGACACTTGGTCGGGGCTCCTTGCTCCCGAGGCGGGATTCCTCAGACGTGGGCAGCTTGCAGTCACTACTTGTGCTTTCCTTCCCGTCCTCCTTGGGAACAGAGTCCTTACTCCGACTCCTTTCCTCCTTCAGTTTGCGGTCCCGCTCCTCCTTCCACCGCTCGTCCTCTGACTTGATGTCTGAGTACTTGGCAGGATAAACATATGTCCACATCCGGGGCTCTGCTTCCTACAACAATCACAGAATGAGCTCTGAGTGTTTTACAGAGATAGAGATTTCAAGCCCAATGTCCCCATAGAAACACCAGAGCAGATAATACTAGACATCTGGGGCACAGAAGGATCTTGGCCTCTACTGACCTTTGTTTAAAATCACCTCTGGTCCCTCCTGCTTAAATGCCTCTCTCCTCCCCCCATAAAAGGAAATAAGATGTGGTGAAAGAAAGGGAAAATCCACCAGTGGGTCTTCTCTAGGAGAGAACAAGCATTCTGGGGAAAGGACTCCTTGACTAGAAGAAGCTGTTCCCTTTCCAAGGATATTTAGGTGGTTTCCCTTCTTTAGAGCAAACTCAGGGGCAGAGAGCTACAGGTGCTGCCCCGCTCAGAGGAGGGTGGTCTAACTGTGGCACAAAGAGGGAAGGGGAGACTTTCTAAGTCTGAGGAACAGAGCAAAATGTAAGACCAAGTTTTTAGTTCTAACTCTGCCTAGAAAATCTTTTTGAGAGTAACTCGGTCTGAGTTGCATACTTCTGGCCTACTTTAAAAAATGGAGAGACCACAATTAACTCATTCCATAGGAACCACACAGTGGAAGAAACACTGGACTAGGAATCACTAGATACCTGAGTTCCAGTTCTGGCTCTGCCAGTTAAGTCTCATGTAATTCCAGACAAATCAAGCTAACTTACCTGGGCCTCTCTTGTCAAATGGGAAAAACATCTTTTACTGGTGTAAAAAGTGCTTTTAAAAAAAAATGTTAGGGCTACCCTGGTGGCGCAGTGGTTAAGAATCCGCCTGCCAACACAGAGGACACAGGTTTGAGCCCTGGTCCGGGAAGATCCCACATGCCATGGAGCAATTAAGCCCATGCACCACAACTACTGAGCCTGCGTTCTAGAGCCCACGTGCCACAACTACTGAAGCCCGCGCACCTAGAGCCCGTGCTCCGCAACAAGAGAAGCCACCGCAATGAGAAGCCCACGCACTGCAACAAAGAGTAGACCCCGCTCGATGCAACTAGAGAAAGCCCGCGTGCAGCAACGAAGACCCAACGCAGCCAAAGATAAATAAGAAACAAACAAAAAAAGTTAAAATGATTTACCAAAGTAAAGAATCCGTAAAATCATAAGATTTCTTCTGCTAATCTGTATTCTGTTGATTCCCTACAAAAGGACAGCCCTGATTTGTGAGGGAGACAGAAAAACTATCAAACGGTCTTTCTATTTCCTTCTGGAACAGTTACCTGTCGGTACCAGAGTATTGGATCCACCTCTGCCTGTCGGCCACACTCGGCACCTGTCTTCGCCTCAGAGGCCTCCTTGCCTAGGTGGCTGGCCTCACTCAGCTTTACTTTAAGTCCTTCCGGGGCCTGGCTGGGGAGCTTGGAAGAGTCATCCAACTTGGGAATAATGACTGATTTGGCAGGGTCAGCCCCTTGCTCCTTGGCCTTCCCGGGTCCTGACTTCACCAGGTCTGTCAGGCTGGGGGCCTTGGTGAGACTTGGTGGAACTGACGGCTTTTGCTTCCATTCTTCCTTGAGTGCTGCCTCCCGCTCCTTCAGGCCCATCTCTGCCTTCTTATCCAGTCCCCGCTGCTGCTGCTCCAAGCTCTGCCGTTTCTGCTGTTCTTCATACTGCTGCCGGTAAGCTGTGTTAGTGCTCAGGAGGTGGGTGTGGTAGCTCTGGTCGCTGTAGCCATAGGGGGGCATATAGGCATACTGGTTGTAGTACAGGGACTGCATATACATGTTGGGACGTTGCTGGATGACGGAGGGCTGCTGACTGGAACTGCTCAGCTCTGGTTTCTTTTCCTCACAGGCATCGTTCTTCACTTTTCCCTCTATGCTCTCAGGCTCCTCATCCTTTTTTGTCTTCAGGGCCTGGCTCTCCACCCCTGCCTGGCTGCTGGGGTTCAGAGCCCCTGGGCTGGATTGTGTGTAACTTGGAGAGTAGTAACTCTCAAAGCCTTGGTAATATGGTGAGTCTTTGCTCTGTGGCTGAGGGGGGAAAAGGGTTTTCTTGGCCCCATCCTTAACCAACTGTTCAGGGTCCTTTGATTTGACGCTTTCCACTTTGCCCTCCCCATCCTCCCCCGCATCAGAGATGTCGGAGTATGCAGGGCTGTTGGTTTTGACTGAGCTGGCTTCAGCCCCATTCTGGGTCACTACATGTAAGGGGGTCATGGGCTGGGTAGGGGTAGTGCTATCTAAGCGGCTACAGCCTCCAATTGAAGGGCTGGGAGCATTGTCCGTGAAGCTGTAGATCTTGTCAGCTTCCGCCTTGATGCTAGCCAGTCGGCTCTGGTGGGGGTCTGAGGAGCCATTTAGGAGCACCTCCATCTTCATCCCATCTCCTGATGATTCCCTGAATGGGCTTTTGCCTTCTTCTGCTCGACACACCTTCCCAGGGGTCAGAGGACTTTCAAGTTCCTTTGAAGATTCCTTCTTTTTTTTGTCTTTCTTTTTCTTGTCCTTGGCTGGAGTCAAGGCAGGGTTGACTGTGAAAGGTTCTCCCATCACAGTGGGCTTGGGCTGAATGGGTTTCAGCTGGGGGCTGTTGGGCATGGCCTGGACCACTGTGGTGGTCAAGCCTGAGGAGGAGCCTGGGCTTGCTGCTGTGAAGGTGGCTGTCTGGAAGGTGTAAATCTGCTGTGGGGGGATGGCAGGGGCAATGGGCCGGGCTGACTTTAAACTTTTGGAAGGAATCTTTTCAGGTTTCAAACTAGAGGGCTTTTTACATTTTTCTTTTTCCACACACTTCCTTTCCAAAGAATCAAAGGCATCATTGCTTGTTTCATCCATTACTGAGGGTCCATCATCAGAGCCATCATTGGATAAGGCCCCGAGATCTGTGTCCCCTTCCCCACTCAACTTTTTCTTACAGAGGCCTTTTGTGCTGAATTTGCTTGAAGGAGAAGGGCTATGGGGCTCTATGAGCCGAACTTTGGGGGTAGCGGAGCGGGCAGGGGACAAGGAACCTTTTTGTGAGACAGATGCACCATTGCAGCTCCCGAGGTCTGCATGTAGGGTGGGCTCCTCTCCGTACTCACTGTCTCCATCTGCTTCTGGCTTGCTGTCGTCATCTGTATGGGCATGAGCTTGGTGGTACTTAAGTCCATTGATGTGCTTGTACTTTTTGTTGCAGTTTGGGTGGGGACAGTCAATCAGTACTGGGGAAGGACAATTTCTGTCTAGAACAGTGGGTTCCACTTTGGTCCCAGGAAGGGGGCCAGTGGCTGAGCCCATGGAATTAGTACGGACACGCTTGCTCCCTTTGGAGTCCTCTGAGCTAGAATTCAGCTCCATGTCTGAAAGGGGTTTGTTTTTCCGCTTAGTAGCTGAGGAAGGGCTGGCCTTGACATCCTCAGAGGTGCTGCTGGCAGCTGGGCGATGTTCTGAAGAATTCTGGCTGCCCCGACGGCCTTTGCTATTGGCTCCAGCTCGGGTTTTGCTGCTACTGCTGGTCCCTTTGCTGTCAGAGGCTGTGGCTGTCTCATTGACAGGTGTGTTACTGTTGGGACGCATACGTTTGCCTCTACCCCGACCGTTGCGCATTTCCAAGTCACTGGTGGGAGAGTCACAGAACCTTGGCAAATGACAAACACAACAGGATATTATTAAGAAAAAAAGCTATCTTCAAACCAGTTTAGCTGCAGCCTCCAGAAGAACTGTCCATATGGTAACTATCATTTTCAGTGAATATGATTTGTTAAAGGAACTTCTGAAAGCATGGTAACTGCATTAACTGGTGAGCTCCTAGAATGTTATCTGCATACTAACTATAAATTATTCCCCAAGATTTGGGTTCCCCTAACCCTGACAAACTGGAAATTAATATTAGGAACAAGCCGTAAAGTGCTATTCACTGAAATATCAGTCTTACGGCCAACTGCAACTTGAAAAGGTCCTTGTGAAACCCAGAATGTCTAGTGGAGTTTATGAAACTGAAAATGTTTTTGAGTTTAAACTTCTGAGAGACAGCTACTATCAAAAAACATCATCAATGAATGCTTGTTCACCTGTAGTCAGATTCTGCCTTGGTCTCAAGGTGACTGTAGGTAGAAGCCAGAATTCAGTCATTCCAGATAAAGGCTTAAATAGGATCTTCTCACCATTCCTACCCATTGATTTATTCTTCTTGAATGCCAGATGACTATAATGCCTTCCCTTGTTTCTATAACATAACTGTCCTTTAAAAGCTGGGTGTCTTTTAAAAGCTGTCCAACTCTAACAGGATAAAGGTATAAGGGATCACTGATGAGGGTGGTTCAGATTAACATAAACTAAAAAGCTGTAGAGTGCTTACCTGGGGGGTGCCCAGTCATGTCGTGTGCAGTCAAGAAGTGTACCTACGTAAGTCTTGTTCCTCCATGTTACATTCACTACCAACATCCCTGGAAGACAAGAAGACTCAGATATAGACAAGAGAAATGCTGTTGACCACTGAGAAGAGTATTTTCCATTTGAGTAGCATTCTGGCTCCTGTAGGAGGGTTTAGGGGGTGCTCTAGGTCCCAGTGGACCTAACAGCATTAGGCTGGAATAGTTCCACGGGAACTGCCTACAACACTACCAGGGCCCCTTAGGATGGGCAACGGTTGCAAAGATTCCATGGTCCAGTTAAGGCACATTTTCCTAACTTTTAAAAAATGATGCAGTGTTTCAAATACACTAAAAAAATACAAAGGATAACTAAACAAAAACTCATGTACCCACCACCCAGCTCAATGGATTTACAAAATTTTGTGCTACACTTGCAACAGATTTATTTTTTAAAGAATAAAACACCATAGTTGAAAACCATTGTTTACTATATTTTCAAACTTGCCATTGATGGGATCATGCTGGGTATATAACTTACCTTTCTCACTTAACATTACAAATTTGAGATTTATCAATGTTGACATGAAGAGCTTAACCCATTTATTTTAATGGTGCTCAAGTATGTCATTGCATGATTTGACCACAATTTATACATACTGTTGATGGAAATTTAGATGTTTCTTGCACATTTTCACTCTTAAATGACATCACAATCAACATTCCTGACATGTTCATTTTATTTAAAAATGGTTTTGAATAGATACCATAGTCACACTCCAAAATTTAAAAGGTAGCAAAAGAAAAATGCAAACAAACCCCAATATAAAATGAAGTGTCCCTCCTGTCACTGTTCTTCAGCTTTTCAGGTCCCATACTCAGAAACATCCATGGATATCCATGTACTCCTCCAGAGGTATTTTATATATTTATAAGCAAATATGTCTATACATTCTTCCTCAAATGGTAGCAATGTACACCAATGTTCTGCACATTTTCCACGTAACCATATATTTTGGATCATTCCATATGAGTAAACATAGAACTACTTCATTCTTTTCAATGGCTGCATATGAATGAGTTCATATCGTATCATCATTTATTTATCCAGTCCCCTGTTGATGAATATTTAGGTTGCTTCATTCTTCTGCTGTTACAAATAATGCTGAATAAATAACCTAGTACAAATGTCTTATCTTACATATCACAGAATATGTCTGTAAGATAAATTCCTATAAGTAAAACTGCTAATCACAGAGCATTTGTATTTGGATTTTTCATAAATACTGCCAATTTGCCCTCAGAGAGGATGTACTAATTTATAAACCCACCAGTAGTTCATGAGAACACCTGTTGTCCTTTCCCTGTGGCAACATAGTGTTCTCAAACTTTCTGGTTTTGCCAATCTGACTGGAGAAAAATGGTGTTTTATGTAGTTTTAATGTCATGTTTCTTATTATGAGTTTGTATAGCATTTCATTACAAGATACCATTATGAGACATTTGTATTTACCTTCTAATGAACTGTCTGTTCATATCCTTTGCTCATTTTTCTACCGAATTATAGTCTTTTTCTTATTTGTGACTGTTTATATACCACAGTAAGCCTTTTGACTGTACTACAAATCAGATATTCCCCCCAGTTTGTCATTTGCCAACGGTGGTTAATGCTATGCAGAAATTACTTACTTTTAGGTTGTTGCATTTATCAATCTTTTATGGCTTCAGAATTTCTGTCATATTTCAAAAGGCTTCCCCCATTCCATCACTTTATTAATAGTTTTTTTCTTATGGTTTCTTCTAGTATTTTTATGGTTTGATTTTTTATATTTAAATCTTTGATCCACCTGGAATTTAACATGGTATAAAATGTCTGACATGGACTTCTTTTTTTTTTTTGGCTGCGCCTCACAGCTTGCGGAATCTTAATTCCCCGACTAGGGATTGAATCTGGCCCTAGGCAGTGAGAGCACGGAGTCCTAACCACTGGAACTCCAGGGAATTCCCTGACATTGACTTTTTAATATTGGGTTTTTTTTTGCCTTAATTCTAAATTATTTTTGGTTAGTTTTACATTGAATGAAGTCAAATATACTAAGCTTTTCCTTTATTTTATTTTATTTATTTTATTTTTTTGGCGGTACACGGGCCTCTCACTGTTGTGGCCTCTCCCGTTGCGGAGCACAGGCTCCGGACGCGCAGGCTCCAGACGCGCAGGCTCAGTGGCCATGGCTCACAGGCCCAGCTGCTACACGGCATGTGGGATCTTCCCGGACCAGGGCACGAACCCGTGTCCCCTGCATCGGCAGGCGGACTCTCAACCACTGCGCCACCAAGGAAGCCCAGCTTTTCCTTTATTGTTTGTGCTTTTTATGTCTAATCACAAGGTCATAAACATTCTACCATGAAATATTTTAAAGGTATCTTTAACAAGCTAAGAATGTTTTTTATATTTTTAGTGGTAGAAAAAAATGAAAAGGAGAATAATATTTTGTCATGTGAAATTATATGAAATTCAAATACTGCTCAGAAATAAAGTTTTATTGGAATATAGCCACATTTATTCATTTGCCCATTGCCTATGCCCGATTTCACACCTCAAGGCAGACAGAGTTGAGTATGTGTAATAGAGGCTATATGGCCCTCAAAGTCTAAAATATTTACCATTTGGCCCTTTACAGAAAAGGTTCACCAACCCCTGTTTTAGATCTTTTTTCTAATATGAGCATTTAAGGTCTAAATTTCCCTCATAGCCCACTTTAGTTGCAGTACACAAGTTTTGATATGTTTTCATTATCATTCAGGTCAAAACATTTAGTTTCCCTGGCTTTTTTTTTTTTTTTTTTGGATTCTGGATTTATTTAGAAGAGTGTTGTCAAATTTTCAAATACCTGGGAATTTTCCAACTATCTTTTTGTTTCTGATTTCTAATATAATTCTATTGTGATTAGAAAACATACTATATATGATTTCAATTCTTTTAAATTTATTGAGAATTAATTTATGGTATAAAATATGCTCTATCTTGAAGAACATCCCATGTGCACCTGAAAAGAATATTTCAAAATGTATACTCTGCAGTTGTTGGGTAGCCTATAAATGATAGATCAAGTTGATTGATAATGTTTTTCAAATCTTCTATATCCTTATTAATTTTCTGTCTTCTTATCAATTATACTTGCCATTTGTTCTTGCTTATTGGAACTCCTATTTGGACATTCTAGACTAATCCTCTTATCTTTCTAGCCTATTTCCCATTTCTTTGTCTTCTGGTTGTATATTATAAGGGATTTCCTTCATCTTCTAGGCTACATACTGAAATTTTCATTTTTACCTTTTTTTTTTTTTTTTTTTTTGCGTTACGCGGGCCTCTCACTGTTGTGGCCTCTCCCCTTGCGGAGCGCAGGCTCCGGACGCACAGGCTCAGTGGCCATGGCTCACGGGCCTAGCCGCTCCGCGGCATGTGGGATCTTCCCGGACCGGGGCACGAACCCGTGTCCCCTGCATCTGCAGGCGGACTCTCAACCACTGCGCCACCAGGGAAGCCCCATTTTTACCATTTTTAATTAAAAAAAAAGTATCCTTGTTTCATGGGATACAATATTTTATCTCTCTGAAGATATTTCATTATATATTCTTTTCTCTCAATAGTCTTTTGCTCTCTCAGTAGTTTTTTCCCTCTAACTCCTTTTTTTCTGTTTGTTTTGTCCTACATTCTCGTTTCTCAGGTTTTCCTCAAAAAGTTTGGTGATCTTCGGATCTTGTTCATATTTAAATGAAAGGTAATAAAAATTGGACTGGAAGCACTATGTGTGGGCCTTTCCATTAAGCCATGAATACTGGTAGAGATTTTTCCTCCTTTCCAGGACTTGTCAGATTCCCCCAGAGAAGAACTCTTTAATTTCTTACCTGCCTGCCAGTTTCTCTATGTTATATGGATTTTCACTTGGTCCTTGGTACAGCACCCTGCCTTCCTCTATGTCCAGTGTCCTGCTCTGGTTGAAACTCTCCGAAGAGTGAACATCAGTTTTCTGTAATGGCAGAGGGGCTGTGTAGGATGGGGATAATAATGTACAGCCTTTGCTTCTTCTCTAGACCTTCAGCCAGTCTTCTGTTTTCAGCTTCACCCCATATTCCCTGTGTTCAAAGGTACTCTGATATTTCCAATTTCTGAATATTTCTAGAAATCTGTGGTGCAAACTCCTTATTCTTGGCTCTCCTTCCTCCCAACCTCAGGTAAACAAAGAAACAAACAAGCTTCTGTTTTTTCAGGTCTCTTAAATCAGCATTGTGCATCTGCTTTCTAGTGTCCCAAGTTTTACTGATTTATACCTGGTCTGTCTTCTTTACCTTGTGAGTTTATATCTTAAAAACAAAATCCCTTTACTGGGCCTCCCTGGTGGCGCAGTGGTTGAGAGTCCGCCTGCCGATGCAGGGGATACGGGTTCGTGCCCCGATCCGGGAGGATCCCATATGCCGCGGAGCGGCTGGGCCCGTGAGCCATGGCCGCTGAGCCTGTGCGTCCGGAGCCTGTGCTCCGCAACGGGAGAGGCCACAACAGTGAGAGGCCCGCGTACCGCAAAAAAAAAAAAAAAAAAAAAAAAAAAATCCCTTTACTGACATTTGAATGGGTTTTAGGGGGGAAGGTAGGAGGTAAATGTGTACTTTCAATCTACCATATTTAACCAGAATACTGAATTTACTTTTTTTTTTAAATAAATAAATAAATTTATTTATTTTTGGCTGTGTTGGGTCTTCGTTGCTGCATGAGGGCTTTCTCTAGTTGTGATGAGCAGGGGCTGCTCTTTGTTGCGGGCTTCTCATTGCAGTGGCTTCTCTTGTTGCGGAGCACGGGCTCTAGGCGTGCGGGCTTCAGTAGTTGTGGCATGTGGGCTCAGTAGTTGTGGCTCGTGGGCTCTAGAGCGCAGGCTCAGTAGTTGTGGCGCACGGGCTTAGTTGCTCCGCAGCATGTGGGATCTTCCTGGACCAGAGATGGAACCCGTGTCCCCTGCATTGCCAAGCAGATTCTTAACCACTGTGCCACCAGGGAAGTCTCTTTGAATTTACTTTTATTTATCTGTTTGGTATACAGTACTTGGAGTGTACAACCTACCTAGTTAAGTTTCTAATTAGAATTTCTCTAATTCAGGAAAGTCATTACCTATTATATATTAATTTACTGTCTTTCTGCCATTCTTTCTTTTTTTTTTTCTAGGACTCACGTTGATCTCTCATATATTTTTTCTTTGTGCTTGATTCTTCCAATTTATAATCTTTTCTTTGACTACATGTAGCCTAGAACTTATCCAATGTATTGAGGTTTTTAAAAAATTTCAATGACTATAATATATAATTATATTTAAATGACTTTTTCTCATTTCCAAAATTTTAAACTGGTTAATTTTTCATATCTACATGACATTATTTAATTACTGTTTGTTCATAGTTTTATTTTTTATTTTTATCAGTTTTATTTTTAATAGAGTTTATTATTGTTTCTCTTTAAGAATTCTAAACATACTTATTACAATCTTTGTACCATATGTTAATTTCATTAGGTGTGCATTCAATTCCTGACAGTTAAATTTTGAAACTAATTTAAAATTTTTGAGATAATTATAGATTCACACAGTTGTAAGAAATAATAAAAAGATCTCACATGCCCTTTAATGGTAACATTTTGCAACAAAACTATAGTATAATATCTCAACCGAGATTCTGCCATTGATATAATGAAGATACAAAATATTTCCATCAACACATACCTCATGTTGTCCTTTTCTAGCTACACTCATTTCCCTCCCATCCCCACCCCTCCTCAATTCCTGGCAACTAGTAATCTGTTTCTCATTTCTATAATTTTGTCATTTCAAAAAAATTATATAAATGGAATCATACAGTATATAACCTTCTGGGACTGTTTTTTTTTTTCTACCAGCATATAGTTCTCTGGAGATTTATCCAGGTAGTTGTATGCATCAATAGTTTAGTCCCGGGCTTCCCTGGTGGCGCGGTGGTTGAGAGGCCGCCTGCCGATGTAGGGGACACGGGTTCGTGTGTCCCCTACATCGGAGCCTGTGCTCCGCAACGGGAGAGGCCACAGCAGTGAGAGGCCGCGTACCGCAAAACAAACAAACAAACAAACAAAAAGACAACAGTTTAGTCTTTTTATTGGTGGTTTGGTATGGAGATACCATAGTTTGTCCTACCACTCACCTGCTGAAGGACATCTGGGTTGTTTCCAGTTTTTGGCTATTATGAATAAGCTGCTATACACATTTGTGTACAGGTTTTTGTGTGAACTTAAGTTTTTTGGTTTTTTAAAAATAAGATTTGTTTATTTATTTATTGGTTTTGTTTTGGCTGTGCTGCACAGCATGGCATGTGGGATCTTAGTTCCCTGATCAGGGATCAAACCTCCACCCCCTGCAGTGGAAGAGTGAAGTCTTCACCAGTGGACCACCAAGGAGGTCCCCTGAACTTAAGTTTTCATCTCTCCCAAATACCCAAGAATGCAATTACTGGGTCATATTGTAGTTGCATTTAGTTTTGGGTTTTTTTTAACTTTTAAAAAAATATTTATTTATTTATTTATTTTTGGCTGTGCTGGGTCTTTGTTGCTGCACGCGGGCCTTCTCTAGTTGTAGCGAGTGGGGGCTAGTCTTCGTTGCGTTGAGCGGGCTTCTCATTTTGTGGCTTCTCTTGTTGTGGAGCACGGACTCTAGGTGTGTGGGCTCAATAGTTGTGGCTCATGGGCTTAGCTGCTCCGTCGCAATATGGGATCTTCTCAGACCGCGGATCGAACCTGTGTCCCCTGAATTGGCAGGCAGATTCTTAACCACTGCACCACCAGGGAAGTCCTCTCTCTCTCTTTTTAATCTTAGCCATTCTAATAGTTGTATAGTAAGATCTCATATTGTGATTTTTAATTTGCATTTCCCTAATGCTAATGATGTTAAACATCTTTTTCATGTGCTTATCTGCCATCTGTATATCCTCTTTGGTGAAATATCTGTTCACATTTTAGCTCATTTTCTGACTGGATTGTTTTCTACTGTTGAGTTTTGAGAGCTCTTTATGTGTTCTAGATACTAGTCCTCTGTTGGATATTTCTATATATGATATATATATATATATATATATATAATGTAAAGGTTTTTTAGTTGTATTTAGTGGGAGAAATCAGGAAAGGTATGTCTACTCCATCTTCCTGAAAATGGAAGTCCTGGTTAATTTTTAGTGGTTCTTTCTTAGCATTATATTTCTATTACATACAATTTTGGTTTGCAGCCTCTTTTTTTTTTTTTTTGCGGTACGCGGGCCTCTCACTGTTGTGGCCTCTCCCATTGCACAGCACAGGCTCCAGACATGCAGGCTCAGTGGCCATGACTCACGGGCCCAGCCGCTCCGCAGCATGTGGGATCTTCCCAGACCAGGGCACGAACCCGTGTCCCCTGCATCGGCAGGCAGACTCTCAACCACTGCGCCACCAGGGAAGCCCTGCAGTCTCTCTCTTTTTTTTTTTTTTGCGGTACGCGGGCCTGTCACTGCTGTGGCCTCTCCCACCACAGAGCACAGGCTCCGGACGCGCAGGCCCAGCGGCCATGGCCCATGGGCCCAGCCGCTCCGCGGCACGTGGGATCCTCCCGGACCCGGGCATGAACCCGCGTCCCCTGCATCGGCAGGTGGTCTCTCAACCACTGCGCCACCAGGGAAGCCCTGCAGTCTCTTTTTTAAATGAGATGTTTTTGTTACTAATTTCCCCCCTTCTCTGTTTAGCAATTTCTTCCATCTAGCTCCCTAAGGACCTAGTCTGAAGAGGTCTTCTATTGGCCTGAGCCATTAGAAGATATTTAAGATATCACAGTTCTAATCATTGAACCAGCAGGCAGCTTCTTCACAACTCCTTAGGCTTCCCTCCTCCCCCACTCAATTAACTTTTTTTCTTTTTTAAGTAACAAATTCTTTATCAAGGGCAATTTTTTTTAAAGCTCCAACAACAGGTAGGTTCTATTATAATCAAACCTAATACAGTAGATTGATTTCATTAGTTGCTCCAATTCTTCACCTTTGTCTGAATCTACACAATTTGCCATGCAACTAACTTGCCACTTGTCACTCTGGTGTGAAGCCCTATACCTATATACCGTTTAAAAAAAATCTGCTTTGGGCTTCCCTGGTGGCGCAGTGGTTGGGAGTCCGCCTGCCGATGCAGGGGACACGGGTTCGTGCCCTGGTCTGGGAAGATCCCACATGCCGTGGAGCGGCTGGGCCCGTGAGCCATGGCCGCTGAGCCTGCGCGTCCAGAGCCCGTGCTCCACAACAGGAGAGGCCACAACACTGAGAGGCCCGCATATAGCAAAAAAAAAAAAAAAAAAAAATCTGCTTTATAGTTATAATTTATATACAATAACATCCATTCATTTTAAAATATATAATTTGATGAGTGTGATTAATATTTACAGTTGTATAATTACTACCACAGTCAATTTATAGAACATTTCCATTAGTCAAAAAGTACTCAGCCCTTGTGCAATCAGTCTCATTTCACCATCCCCAGCCCCAGACAATGACTAATCTGGTTTATATTCCTATAGCTTTGCCTTTTCCAGAATTTCATATACAATGAATCAGACAGCATGTAGTCTTCTACATCTGGCTTCTTTCACTTAACAAAACGCTTTTGAGATTCACCATGTTGTTGCACGTATCAGTAAGTAGTTCATTTCTTTTTGTTGCTAAGTCCAATTAACTTTTTAAAAGTCTCCTTCCATGAGACTGGTTGGGGGGTTGGCATCCTACTCCCCTGGTCTCAAGTTCTCTCTATTTATGAACTATCTCTATAGATATTTTCAGTACCAGGAACTCATCCCTCAGGCACCGTTCTCTGGTCCCATACCTGGAGGCCAGCAAGCCCACAGTTTCAGCCTCACTCAGTGACTTGCATCTCTTCTGTTTTTGGTCCATGGATAAGATTATTTTGTTTGTGAGCCCAAACATGTTCTTTGATTTTCACTTTATATATTTTACTTCTTGCTATGTGTTCAGAACAAAAGAGATGTGTTGAAAGTTTGAATACAGTAATTCAGTGTGCCCAAAGGCACATTTTCTATGTAATGTATCCAGAGAATAAGACTCTAGAATTCAGACTTCCCTGGTGGTGCCGTGGTTAAGAATCTGCCTGCCAATGCAGGGGACACGGGTTCGAGCCCTGGTCTGGGTGGGTCCCACATGCCACAGAGCAACTAGGCCCGTGAGCCACAACTGCTGAGCCTGCGCTCTAGAGCCCGCGAGCCGAAACTACTGAAGCCTGCGCACCTACAGCCCATGCTCCGCAACAAGAGAAGCCACTGCAATGAGAAACCCATGCACCACAATGAAGAGTGGCCCCTTCTCGCCACAACTGGAGAAAGCCTGTGTGCAGCAACGAAGACCCAACACAGCCAAAAAAAAAAAAAAAAAAAGAACTGAGCAGAAAAGAAAAAAAAAAAAAAGACTCCAGAATTAGTCTTTTGTTTGTCTTTGGTCATAGACTAATAAAATACTATTTGATTAAGCACTCCCAGGGCCTATCTGTAATAACTCAACTATATTCTTCTTTGATGTAGAATGCTGTCTAAAGATCACTGAACTTGCAGTCAGAAAACCTTAGTCCAAATCCTTGCTCTGGGACTTCCCTGGTGGTCCAGTGGTTAAGACTCAGTGCTCGCAATGCAGGGGGCCCAGGTTCGATCCCTGGTCAGGGAACTGGATCCCGCGTGCCACAAACTAAGAGCCTGCATGCCACAACTAAAACCCAACACAGCCAAAAATAAATAAATAAATACATTAAAAAAAAAAAAGGCTACTTTGTAAATAAGGAAATGGAAGCCCAGAAAGGTTTAAGTAATTCACTCATTACTCATTATTGATGAGTGGTCAGATCTTCAAGGCATTACACAGCTATCTCTTAATGGGTTCTGATTCTTTTTACACAACTTCCTTAATATGTCCCTTTATCTTCATCTTAGATAAAAGATACATAAAGGACTGTAGGGAGGCATCGGGGGGAAGAGGACAGGATTCCTATCCCTTTCTAGGGCCCTGGCATCTTAAGGGAAATGACAAACCTCCTAAGAAAGCAATTGGGCTAAATTCTCTCTGGCTGTTAGCAAAGTGAATTCATATGGATGTCTCCTCCCAGTGATGGGCTGCTCTGATTACTGTATAACCAATTTGAATAGGAACAGGGTACATTTATTTCTAGAAAACGTAAGACTTAGAAGTAGGCACCTCATTTACAAGGGCAGATGAGCATAGCTGTATATAGACAGTAGGTATACAATTAGAAGAGGAATGTTATTCCTACTCTTGAAACAGCTGGGTAGGAACACGTGTTCATAAATCTGTCTCCCTCCTCTGGTATAATCTGCAAACATTAACAATAATGAATGAGCTGAAAAGATGACAGGTCGGAGTGCTGGAAATGGGAGAGGGGAAGAGGAAAACTTCTAATATGGAAAAACAAAACGGAGGCTTGTTTAAATGTCAAAGCAAACAGTTTGCTGAAGTATAACTCTCTTCCTACAAGGTTCTGAGTTGAGACAGCTGGGAGATTAAGAAGACAGGAAGGAAAAAGCAGAAAATAACACTTAACAGACCTAGTTTCTCTATTAAGGGCTAGCTTTAAGGCAGCAAGTAGGCTGAAGAGAAAGAGAAAAGTTAGTTTTCATTTTAGAAAGCTTTCTATTTTGAATAAGTGTTCACAAAATAAGGAAAGGGTTGGCATGTTTGAAGATAATAAAAATAATAATATGCTAAAAGTAGTGCTTTGTGTTTCTCTAGGTGGTTATTTTCATATTTACCAAGGGTGTCACAGACATAATCTCATTAAACATTACTAAGTTTTAGAGTGCTAAGTTAAGTATTCTCCCTTCTTAAAGACGATCAACACCAGAACACGGTAAAGGGGAAATGACTTAGGTATGAGGCAGCAATCAGGTTCCCTCCGGTCACAGGAGGAGTGCAGTGTTAAGACAAAACGCAATCCCAAAGCAGCACTACTTTGTTTTGAGGACAATTCAAAACAGTTGTGCAGGAACTTCCCTGGTGGTCCAGTGGTAAGAATCTGCCTTCCAATGCAGGGGACACGGGTTTGACCCCTGGATGGGGAACTAAGATCCCACGTGCGGCGGGGCACCTAAGCCCACGCACCACAACTACTGAGCCCACATGCTCTAGAGCCTGTGTGCCACGACTATTGAGTCCATGCACTCTGCTGCCACAATGAGAAGCCCGCGTGCTGCAACGAAGAACCTGTGTGTCCATATATGTGGAACCTAGAAAATGGTACAGATGAACCAGTTTGCAGAGGAGAAATTGAGACACAGAAGTAGAGAACAAACGTATGGACACCAAGGCAGGAAAGCAGCTGGGGGTGGTGGTGGGGGTGGTGGTGTGATGAATTGGGCAATTGGGATTGACATGTATACACTGATGTGTATAAAATGGATGACTAATAAGAAAATAAATAAATAAGTAAACATTAAAAAAAAAAAAAAGAACCTGCGTGCCGTGACTAAGACCCGACGCAGCCAAATAAATAAATATTGAAAAAAAAAACCCGTCATGCAGTCAAGACTGATATAAGCACAATAGTGGAAAGAGTAAATTTTACCTCCAGAGCCCTCATTTTTACCATTTCCACTTAGTACATGCTTTCTCTCAGGGATCTAATAAACTAATGCTCAGTTGACCACTTTCCTTCTTGTATGCCATGTGCTTCCTTGCTTCCTAGCTTCTACTTTCCTTCTTGAAAACACTTCCTTCATTTGGCTTCCAGGACAAGGACAACACACAGGCCTGATTTTCTTCTTATTGTTCTGCTCACTCCTTCTCATCACCTTTTGCTTTTACTTCTTCATATCTAACTAATGACTCAAACTGCTATCTCCAGCACCTACCTTTTCCCTGAACTCCAGATTCATATATCTAATGGCAAATTTGACATTTCCATTTGATGTCTCAAAAGAGATTTCAAACTTAACATGACCCAAACTGAGCTCCTGATACCCACCTGTCCCTTGACCACTCCCTTGCCCCCTGCTCCCAATAACAACTTGGCTCTGAGTTTTCCCTATTTCAGGTAATGGCATTTCCATCCTTTCAGGTGTTCAGGACAAAAACCTTGGGAGTTCTCTTTGACTCCTCTCTTACTCTCACACCACCCCACATCCGACAGTCAGCAAATCTTGTTGGCTCAACCTTCAAAATATATCCAGATTTTGATCATATCTCACTATCTCCATTTCTCTGGCTCCAAGTACTCCTCTAATTATTGCAACAGCCATCCTATCCCTCTCTGACCCATTCTCAACACAGGAGCCAGAGAGATCCTGTTAAAATCCAAGTCATATCCTATCATTCCTCTACTCAGAACCTTCCGAAGGCTTCTTTCCATTTCACCCAGATTAAAGGGCAAAATTCTTATTGTGATCTTAAAGGATTCATGTGATCTCGGCCCTCATTACCTCTCTGACCAACATCATCTTCTACTACTCTGCCCCTCACACTCTGTTCTGGCACGTGAGCTACTTGTTCCTTGAACACAAGAGGCATGTTCTCATCTTAGGGCCTTGAACTTGCCATTCCATCTATCAGTAACGTAGCTTCCCCCCATCCCCCTATTTTCAAAGCTACTTCCCCTTCATTTCTTTCAAATATTTTCTCAAAACTCATCTCAGAGAGGCCATCCCTCATTCCCACTCCCCACTTATATACTTTCTAGTTCCCTTTCCTACCTTCCTCCCCATAATATTTATCAGTATGTAACATAGCAGAAATTTTATTTATTCATCTTGCTTATTGTCTTTTCAGTCCTATTAGAATGTAAGCTCTATGAAGAGCAAGATTTTTGTCAGTTTTTTTGGACTGCTGTATCTATAAGAACTAGAAACATTTTTGGCATATAGTAGATGCTCAATAAATATATGTTGAATGAATGAATGCTCCTTGTTTCTCTCCAGAAACTCCGTTCAAGTAAGGTATAAAAAACTGATAAACAGAAACCTCAATTAAATAGTGTTGAGGGACCACAAGAAGGAGCTCTCATGCCCTGTGATGATAGCAGAGCCCAACAGGAGGAAGAAAGACTCCTCTTCTTTCCTGGCAAGGATTCAGCCAATGAAAAGCTATGGACTCTGTTTACTATAGTGTTCCTAATTTCCCTGTCCCCTCTATAAAAGTGTTCTTCCCTTGCTGTGCAGGAACTTGCATGTGGCTTACCATGGTTGCAGACGCTGAATTGCAATTCTCTGCTGATCTCAAGTAAGCCCATCTTTGCTGGAGAAATGTCTGGCCATCTATTTGATTTAGGTCAACATTTTGGTGGCCCATACGGGGACCAGAGGAGACCCCTGAAGACTCCAGGACTGGTGAGCAAACAGGTGAGGTACCCATAATTAAGCCCACTGAGCTCACTGCTTTTCTTGCTGACCCTGGAATTTGGAGGGTCTTTCTCCTGGATCCAAGCTCATGCCCTCTTTGTGTATGAAGAAATGGCTGGTGTTAGCTTGCAGGCTGTTTGAACTGAGCTGTTCGAACTGTAAGTTATTCAAGCTGTTTGAAAATTGTTCTTTTACTCTAGAGGAAAACCTCTGAGAAATGGGATCCCAGTTATCTGTGGGCCCCCACACCCTGGGACTCTGGCCAATTTTATGTTTAAAAACTGTGGTCTGGGCTTCCCTGGTGGCGCAGTGGTTGAGAGTCCACCTGCCGATTCAGGGGATGCAGGTTCGTGCCCCGGTCCGGGAAGATCCCACATGCCGTGGAGCGGCTGGGCCCCGTGAACCGCAAAAAAAAAAACTGTGGTCCTTCCTCATGCGCATTTCTAACTAAATGGACCAACCTGTCCAAAAGCAATTTAGAATATCAATGGCCATTTTGGGGAACTTTTAAAATCCCCAAACTTAATTCTCTTAAAACTGAACTGGACTACAATAGGTCAGAAATAGAGCTGAATGGTATGCCTATTTCAACTGGCATTTTAAGGCTTCCAAACATTATCAGGAACCTAAAATTGCTTCTCTGCAAAATAAGATTTTAAGATTAACTGAGGCAAATAAATGATTAAAGAAAGATAAAATGGCTCCTGAAGTCTCAGGCTCTTCTTCTTGGCTTCTTTGTCTCAGGCTCCACCTCTGGCACCACCTTTTTCTCCCTTGGCTTCTTGTGGCCAGACTCTGCCTCCAGTACCAGTTCAATCCTTCCTTCTATACTGCCTATGCCTCCTCTTTACCCTCAATTCCCTCATACAAATTCTCTCCCGGAACTTACCCCCTCTCTGAAACTCTCCCAGCTCCCTTTTCCTCTCAACTTGTTAGAGCCTGTCCCTTAAAAATTAAGCCTTCTGGGCTTCCCTAGTGGCACAGTGGTTAAGAATCCGCTGGCTAATGCAGGGGACACGGGTTCGAGCCCTGGTCTGGGAAGATCCCACATGCCACGGAGCAACTAAGCCAGTGTGCCACAACTACTGAGCCTGTGCTCTAGAGCCCGCGAGCCACAACTACTGAGCCCGCGAGCCACAACTACTGAGCCCGTGAGCCACAACTACTGAAGCACACGCACCTAGAGCCCATGCTCCACAAGAGAAGACACTGCAATGAGAAGCCTGTGCACCGCAACCAAGAGTAGCCCCCGCTCGCCAGAACTAGAGAAAGCCTGTGTGCAACAACGAAGACCCAATGCAGCCAAAAATTAAAAAAAAAAAATTAAGCCTTCTGAGGATCCAGAGGTTAAACCCTTAATTTCTTATATTCCCTTATATTGAACTGTGAGCCACTGTCAAATATTTTCCCAAAGTAACTGAAGATCCTCACAGATTTTCTGAGGAGTTTGTTAAACTTTTATTGATTAATTGATTGATTGATTGACTTTTACTTGGTTGCACTGGGTCTCAGTTGTGGCTCGTGGGCTCTTTTTTTTTAATATCTTTATTGGAGTATAATTACTTTACAATGTTGTGTTAGTTTCTGTTGTACAACAAAGTGAATCAGCTATAAGTATACATATATCCCCATATCCCCTCCCTCTTGAGCCTCCCTCCCACCCTCCCTATCCCACCCTCATGGGCTCCTTAGTTGCTACATGTGAAATCTTAGTCACAGCATGTGTGTGGGATCTAGTTCCCTGACCAGGGATCGAACCCAGGCCCCCTGCATTGGGAGCACGAAGTCTTAACCACTGCACCACCAGGGAAGTCCCTGAGGAATTTAATATAGTCATTCAAATTTACCAATTTGTTTTCCCTGACTTATATTAGCTAGTTCATATACTTGTTGGTGAAGGCCAGGCACAGCATTTGATGAAAACTGCTAATTGGGAAAATCCTGAAATGTCTCTAGAATTACAACTGGGAGACCAGCCCACTAACTTACTACATGATCAGGTTCGAGATATGGCTAAGCGACTTCATCGAGCAATTTTCCAAAGCCTGTTGATTGGAACAAACTTCAGGCTTGCATACAAAAATCTGAAGAAACTGTTCATAACTATTATAATCGACTTCAGATTAAAAAAAAAATTCTGGTCTTCCTTCATATGTTGATTCCACCTGGTAGTTTTTAACTTTATTTTTATTAATGGGCTGAACTGGGATCTTTCCCATCTAGTAAAAAAGACCAGGATGGAATGGGAAACTATGTCCATCCCAGATTTAATTAATCTGACAAACCAGCCCTCTTGCACTCTAGATGAGTCACCTAAATGGGATACCACCAAAATTCTTAATCTTCAAATCTAGCAAATGAAGGCTCCTAAACAAACCCAAAACCCTCCTAGTTTCTGCTATTATTGCAAAGAGCTAGGACATTGGAAAAGAGACTGCTACAAATTTAAGTACTTTAGGCATCTTCAGCTCTTAACCAGCCTTTCCAGCATCCTCCCAACTCTCAATTATGGGGCTCTGAGGAACTACCAGGGATTTCCCCAATTCTCCCTCTTAATCGACTTGGAGAAACATTTCTCCAGATTGGGAATGGATCTCTTCCAGTCCTAAATGATGCTGGAGCCAAACTCTCGGTGCTCAACCCAACTAATATAAAGCAGCCCCTGCCTGGGAATATTAAAACGTTTCAGGGGCTTCCCTGGTGGCGCAGTGGTTGGGAGTCCGCCTGCCGATGCAGGGGACACGAGTTCGTGCACTGGTTCGGGGGGATCCCACATGCCGCGGAGCGGCTGGGCCCGTGAGCCATGGCCGCTGAGCCTGCGCATCCGGAGCCTGTGCTCCGCAACGGGAGAGGCCACAACAGTGAGAGGCCCGCGTACAGCAAAAAAACAAAAAACAAAAAAAAAACGTTTCAGGACTTCCCTGGCAGTCCAGTGGTTAAGACTCCACGCTTCCAATGCAGGGGGCTCGGGTTCAATCCCTGGTCGGGGAAATAAGATCCCACATACCATGAGACGTGGCCAAAAAACCCGCCAAAAAACCCCCCTAAAACCCCAGTTCACATAGTGGGGATCTCTAATGAACCTCAAAAGGTTCCTATCTCTGACCAATTCCCTTTTGTTTAGGCCCTTTCAGATACATACACCCTTTTCTCCTTAGTTTCTCTGTCCCTACCCATTTATTAGGCCGAGACTTCTTAGAGAAGTATCATGCCAAAATTTCTTTCTCCCAAAAGGAGGAGTTAATTCTAGAATTTGACAGTAGTCATCAAAGTAACCAGCCAGGTGAATTAAATGATCCTTTGACATCTTTTTTTTTGTTCTAGAGCTGATTCTGGAAACACTGATCATTTGCCCCTATTGAATCAGCTACCACCTTCCTCATGGGCAAAATCTCCAACTGATATTGGCAAAATTAATAATGCATCTCCCATCAAGTTTCACACAGATTCCTCAAAACCTCTTCCCGGAATTAATCAATATCATATAAAGTAAAGCAGCCCTTCAAAGCACAAAGCCCATAATAGAAGATTACAAGGCTTGAGGCCTCTTCACCCCTTGTACTAGCCCCTGTAACACTTCCATTTTCCCAGTGAGAAAACCTAAGGGCCAAGGGTGGAGGCCCAGGACCTCTGAGCAAAAAAAACAACACTGTTGGGAGTTCCCTGGTGGTCCAGTGGTTAGGATTTGGCACTTTCACTGTTGTGGCCCAAGTTCAATCCCTGGCTGGGGAAATAAGATCCCGTAAGCTGTGCGGCACGGCCAAAAACAAACAAAACAAACAAAAAAAACATTGTTATCCCTCAATACCTTGTTGTTCCTAACCCCCATACGTTACTAACATCTATTCCTATCAGAAGTAAATTCTTTACTGTAACTGATTTATGAGTTCACTCTTTAGTATTCCAGTTGATGAAGCTAGCCAACACCTGTTTGCCTTCATTTGGGAAGAAAAACAATTCACCAGGACAGTAATGTCTCAAGGGCTTTATTGAGAGCCCTTCATTTCTCACCAACCCTAAGGCTGTTCTGGATGATATAAAGTTCAGGGATTCTACTTTGTTGCAGTATGTAGCTGATTTGCTTCTTTGCTCTCCTTTTCTCTTCACAGGAAGACAGCAACCACTTGCTAAAACTTTCAGGTTTAAAACTATTATATACATAGGATGGATAAACAACAAGGTCCTATTGTATAGCACAGGGAACTATATTCAATATCCTGTGAAAAACCACAATGGAAAAGAATATATATATGCATAACTGAGTCACTTTGTTGTACAACAGAAATTAAAGACAACACTGTAAATCAACTATACTTCAATAAAATTAACAAACAAACAAACAAACAAACTTCTAGGCTTAAAGGGACACAAGGTCACCAAAGAAAAACTGCAGTTTGCCCAAACCTAGTTTCAATATTTAGAGCATCTGATCTCAAAATAAGGGCTACAATCAGATCCAGATAGACTTCATGTTGTCCTAAGTTTCCCCAAACCCAAAACTAGGTGCCAACTGAGAGGTATTCTTGAGCTACTGGTTATTGCTTAAACTGGATTCTAAATTTCTCTCTATGGCCAAACCTCTGTATGTCTTACTCAACAGTAACAATCCTGACCCAATTTTATGGGAAGAACTGGACAACACGGCCTTTAAGGCCTTAAAGGGGGTTTTATGAATCCACCTGCTCTTGGGCATCACAATTATCAAATTCCCCTTTTCCTTTTTTGTTTATGAAAAGGAAGGGAATGCCCTTGGGGTACTTACCCAAAAACAAAGGACCACCAACAACCCATAGGATATTATAGCCAGTAACTGGACTCTGTGGCATGGGAACACCTCCCGCCCTTGCCTTAGAGCCATTACAGCCACTGCCCTTTTAGTTAAAGCAACCAAGAAAATCACTATGGGATGCCCTTTAGCCATTTTTATACCTCACGTAGTAGAAGTTCTCCTGAATTCTCATCACACTCAACATTTCTCAGCAGCCAAACAAAAGCAGCCAAATCTCTGTCATGGCTCAAAGGGATATTTCCCCAAATGATGACTTAGAGAAACTGGCTTAGAGAAGCCCAACAATTGGCCTCAGAAAAGGAAAAGCAAGGTTGGAAATTCAACCATTTTTGGTTTGATAAAAAGAGAAAGCTCTGGTTTGGACCAAATAACAACCCAGTCTTATAGAGGACTCTAAAATTCCCACTCCCCACCACTGTCCATGCATTAAACTACTGGTATACTGACAAAATGATAGCATTCATGAATCAATATGAGTGGGGAAACATTAAGAAAGCTACAAAAAGTGACTATCTCACTTGTCCCACTTGTCCAAAGTACAACCCAGGGAAGCCTGTTTGTACTGCTCCTGGACATTTTAAACTGCTTAATTCGGCACTTCCCTGGTGGTCCGGTGGTAGAGAATCTGCCTTCCAATGCAGGGGACACGGGTTCGGTCCCTGGTCGGGGAACTAAGATCCCACATGCCGCAGGGCAACAAAGCCCGCATGCCACAACTACTGAGCCTGCGTACCACAACTACAGAGCCCATGTGCTACAACTACAGAGCCCAAGCGCTCTGGAGCCCATGCCACAACTAGAGAAGAGAAAACCTGCATACCACAACTAGATCCCACGTGCTGCAACAAAGACCCGATGCAGCCAAATAAATAAATAAATAAAATTTAAAAAATGCTACTAAACTGATTAATTTGAGGTTTGGCAAATGGATGTCATACAACTCCCTCCATCTCATGGATGTGAATATATTTTAGTCATGGTCTGTATGTTTTCACAATGAACTGAAGCCTTCTCTTGCAGACAGGCTACTGCCTCTTCTGTGGCTAAGGTCTTTTTGGAAAAGATTATCCCTACCTGGGGAACTCCTCTCAAACTTTACAGTGATCGAGGAACCCATTTTACTGGCCAGGTACTTCAACGAGCCTGTGCTGTTTATCGGGTTTTACAAATTTCACTGTGCTTACCATCCTCAATCCTCTGGTTTCATCGTCAAACACACCAACCGCATTTTTAAGACTGAATTGGCAAAACTGGTAGAGGCCCTCCAAATACCTTGGCCAAAAGCATTGCTGTTGGTCCTTCCAAATTTTAGATCCACCCCTTTTAGAACTCATAAACTCTCCCCTTTGAGATAGTCATAAGATATCCAATGCACTTGGCTTCTGCTTCTTTTGACCCACAAGTGATAAAAGGAGAGATACTCTAATACTGCAAAGGCCTAACTGCTTCTATTAAAAATAACCATGCTTTCAGCCACTATGGAGAACAGTATGGAAGTTCCTTGAAAAACTAAAAACAGAACTACCATATGACCCAGCAATCCCACTACTGGGCATATACCCTGAGAAAACCATAATTCAAGAAGAGTCATGTACCACAATGTTCACTGCAGCGCTATTTACAATAGCCAGGACATGGAAGCAACCTAAGTGTCCATCAACAGATGAATGGATAAAGAAGATGTGGCACATATATACAATGGAATATTACTCAGCCATAAAAAGAAATGAAATTGAGTTGTTTGTAGTGAGGCGGATGGACCTACAGTCTGTCATACAGAGTGAAGTAAGTCAGAAAGAGAAAAACAAATACCGTATGCTAACACATATATATGGAATCTAAAAAAAAAAAAAAAGGTTCTTATGAACCTAGGGCCAGGACAGGAATAAAGACACAGACGTAGAGAATGGACTTGAGGATACGGGGAGGGGGAAGGGTAAGCTGGGATGAAGTGAGAGAGTAGCATTGACATATATACACTACCAAATGTAAAGTAGCTAGCTAGTGGGAAGCAGCTGCATGGCACAGGAAGATCAGCTCAGTGCTTTGTGACCACCTAGAGGGGTGGGATAGGGAGGGTGGGAGGGAGATGCAGAGGGAGGGGATATGGGGATATACGTATGCATGTAGCTGATTCACTTTGTTATACAGCAGAAACTAACAACACTGTAAAGCAGTTATACTCCAATAAAGATGTTAAAAAAAATAAAATAACCATGCTTTGTTAAAGCAGTCTTTTCACAGTGTACCCCTGGGAGACGAAGACCTTAAGCATCACACCTTGTAACCTGGAGATTTCATCTCCTGGGAAAGAATTATCTTATACCTCACTGGAAAGGCCCCTATCGGGTACTGCTAACCAACACTTGTACCACCAAACTCCAAGAAACAGATTCTTGGCGAGTCACGTGATACAAGTAAAGAAAGCACCAAACCCTGACTGGACCTGCACATTATCTGGGTTACCTGAAAGTGAAGATTTCCCAGAAGAGAAGCGGCAACATCTGATGAGACAGCTTTCCCAACATATCTGGACCAGCCCTGTCGGAAGTTTGTTGCCAAACCTCTGATGATGATATAACACTTCAGATGATCTCAAATGTTTATGATCTTGATAACATACGGACTTCAGATAAAAAGTGCTTGAGAATTCTGCCTTCTACCCTCCCTTTTCACTCGAACCTCAATACGTTTCCAATCTGTGCACTCTTCCTCTGCCTTGAGACATTACACCTAGGAAAGGTCCTTCCTGGCATTGAGGGACAAAAAGCTGCTGAGACTAGAAAAACTGACTTTTGGTCAGTGACGTTTTCAGAGAAAGATCTTGATTAAAAGGGGGAAATGTAAAAAATTAATAAACAGAAACCTCAATTAAATAGAGCGGGGAGACCAGAAGAAGGAGCTCTTATGCCCTGTGATAACAGCAGAGCCCAACAGGAGGAAGAATGACTCCTCTTCTTCCCTGGCAAGGACTCAATCATGGTTTCTTTGTTTACTTTAGCACTCCCAGCTCCCGTTTCCCATCTATAAAAGTGTTTTCCTTCCCTTGCCATGTAAGGACTTGAATGTGGCTTACCATGGTTGCAGACCCCAAATTGCAATTCTCTGCCTATCCTGAATAAACCCATCTTTGCTGGAGAAATATTTGGCAGTTTTATTTGTTTTAAGTCAATAAAAAAATTTCCAAGTAGTTCCATTCTTATACATAATGGGGCTTATACATAATGGGAGTCTTACTAGTGTTTGAATACAGTAATAGTTTATTTTGTGAGTTGAATAAGCATCTACTTTACCCAACTGAGTCAGTAACCTGCTGTATGATTCTGGGCAAGCTACTTTATCCACCTTTGTTGGACTAGACCTCTAGAATTCTGTGATTCTATGAAAGGCCATGAAACTCAAGCACTTAAAAGTATAAATGACTAATAAAATGCTATTTCCCATGGAGTTTTAACAATGATCAAAGACTGAAGCTAAACAAAATACAAGGCATGAAATATAAGGCATGTCATTTCAGATATTGTTTACCTGGTAGAAAAAATTTTTATCTGAGTGGGTGTATAAATTGGTAAAAGCACTCTGGAAAACTATTTTGTTCCTACCAAACTCATGTATTTCTAAGCAGATCTTCTAAAGCTAAACATACATCTACCCTATAACCCAGCAATTCTCAGAAACAAGAACTTACATCCAACAAAAGACATGTAAAAGAATGTTTATAGCAGCTTCACTCATAGTAGTCCCAAACCAGAAACAACTCAAATGTCTGTAAAAAGTAGAATGGATAGGGCTTCCCTGGTGGCGCAGTGGTTGAGATTCCGCCTGCCGAAGCAGGGGATATGGTTTCGTGCCCCGGTCCGGGAAGGTCCCACATGCCGCGGAGCGGCTGGGCCCATGAGCCATGGCCGCTGAGCCTGCGCGTCCGGAGCCTGTGCTCCGCAACGGGAGAGGCCACAACAGTGAGAGGCCCGTGTACCGCAAAAAAAAAAAAAAAAAAAGTAGAATGGATAAATTGTGGTATATTCATAATGTAATACTATAATGCTTTGAAGAATGAACTATTGCTATACATTACAAAATGGATGAATCTCACAGACATAATGTTAAGTGAAAGAAGCCAAACAAGAGTACATACCATGTGATCACATTTCAAGGTAGGAAAACTCATCTATAATGATACAAATCAGAATGGTGGTTACCTTTTGGGGTGGTATTGACTGCAGAGGGCATGAGAGAATCTTCTAGGGGTACTGGTAATGTTCTAATTCTGGATGTAGGTAGTAGTCACACAGCTATATACATATATAAAAATTCATCAAACCATGTACTTAATATTTGTGCATTTTATTTATGTTATACTTCAATAAAACATTAAAGCAGGGACTTCCCTGGTGGCACAGTGGTTGAGAATCCACCTGCCAATGCAGGGGACACAGGTTTGATCCCTGGTCTGGGAAGATCCCACATGCCGCGGAGCAACTAAGCCTGTGTGCCACAACTACTGAGCCTGTGCTCTAGAGCCCACGAGCCACAACTACTGAGCCCATGTGCCACAACTGCTGAAGCCTGTTCACCTAGAGCCTGCGCTCCACAACAAGAGAAGCCACCGCAATGAGAAGCCCGAGCACCGCAACGAAGAGTAGCCCCTGCTGGCCACAACTAGAGAAAGCCCGCATGCAGCCAACGAAGACCCAACACAGCCAAAAATAAATGAATAAATGAATAAATTTTAAAAAATAATAAAACACTAAAGCAATCTACAGCAGGCAGTAGGTTCTCTCTCAGTAGCATTCTACTCTATCAAAGAGTTAAAAAACTATCTGGAATATAGTGACCAACTCAGTAAACTTCCACAAAGTCTATCTCCCCTGAGGTTAACCAACAAACAATTTTTTAACACCAGAAACTAACACAACATTGCAAATCAACTATACTTCAGTTAAAAAAACCCAAAAACAAACAAACAAAAATGAACAACTTTTTGGTATCAACATGTATCAGGGGATTGTGTCGGGCATAAAGTGTAAAATACATATAATAATTCTTTATTTACTGGCAACACTTCTAAATGTTTCTACTGCTACTATGCCTAGAGAGGGCACAGGAAATTCATATATTGCTGGTGGGTGTATAAAGCTGGTCCAACCTCTGGTGGCAATCGGGCATTATCTTTCAAAAAGCATATTCTCTTTGACCCAACAAATCCACTTGAAGGTATTTATCCACAAATATTCTCAGTGTACAAAATGAACAAGGTACCTACTGCAGCAGTGTTTATTATAGAAAAAGATGGGAAACTAACTAAATGTCCTTCAATGAAGAAGCAATTAAATACATTTCTGCATATCCACAAAATGGAATACTATGCAGCTGTTAAAAAACAACTATAAATAAACTGATACGGAACAAATTCTGAGATATACAGGCAAATGGGAAAAAAAAGCAAGGTACAGAACAGTAATTACAGTATGCTACCATTTGTGTAAAAATAACCATATAAGTATCTATTTATAAGTGCATAGAAGGTCTCTGAAAGGATAAATAAACTAGTATTAGTGGTCTTCCCTAGGGAGGGAAACTGGGTGGCTGTAATTCAGTGGAAGGAAACTTGTTTTTCATTGTATATTCATTTTACCGTTGAATTTTTACACCATATACATGTGTTACCTATTCAAAAAAAAAAAGGTAAAAATTGTAATTAATTTTGGTAGGACAAAATGCTAATTTTTTTTCCTTTTAGGAAAGGAAAATATTATAATTGAAGAGGGCAAATAAGTGGCAGGATGAATACCATCTCTGAAACCCTGTCTCACATCTTGTAAATGGGTAATTTCTCTTTATTCAGTTCAGAGTGTCAAAGTGATTGTGGCAGTTTTAAAATATGTCCACAAATTCTTTGATATTCTTCCCTCAAAAAGGAGAGGCCTGATTCCCCTCACCCTGACTGTGGGTTACAATTAGCAACTTGGTTCTAATAAACAGAATGTGGTGAAAGTAGCCTTCTCAGACTAGGTGATAAAAGGCAACATGGGTTCCTCCTAGTTTTTCCTCTTGGATTAATCTTCTCTTGGGGAAGTTAGCTGCTGTGTTATGAGGACACTGACGTAGCCTACCCTATGGAGAGGTGCATGAGGCCAGAGACTGAGGCCTCCTGCTAACAGACACGTAAGTGAGCCAACTTGGAAGTGATCCTCAAATAAGCTTTCAGATGATAGCAGCCCAGTTGACATTTTGACTGCAACTTCATGAGCAATCTTGAGATAGAATCAGCTACTTAAGCCACTCTTGAATTGCTGACCCCCAGAAATTATAAGTTTTAGAATGCTATATTTTGGGAATAATTTGTTATACAACAACAGATAACCTAGAATAGCGTTTTATCCTAAGCAGACAAAGAATTCATTCAACTTATTCCTTCCTGGAGCAAATATTTACTGAGCTTCTATTATTTGCCAGGCATTATGGTAAGTATTGAAGTTATAAAAAACAACTAAGAAGATACCAAGGTCCATTTCTGGGCTGGGAGCAAATATTTATTAAGAGCCTACACTGGACTAGGTACTGGAGAACAAAGATAAACAAGGCCAGCTGCTTGCTCTCAACATAAGGGACTGAAAAACAGGTTAGGGGGAAGAGGTCACATGTGACTGAATACACCAGTAGCTTTGAGTTTTCAAATGGAAACATCAGTATTTACCTATATGCTGCTTTTAAATCTTGTTTCAATCCTAATTGCCAATCCTGGTTGATGTTGACAACTACCCCCTGAATAAAGGGCAGGTTAGCATGCAAGTCTCCCTTTCCCTCTTTCCCTCCCTCCCTCCCTCCCTCCTACCTTTCTCCCTCCCTCCCTTCAACAAATGAATACCTACTTTGGCTCAGAGTATCTGGGATATAGGCAATGCACAAAACTGACAGCTCTTGCTCTTATACAACTTACATTCAAGTGTTGGGAGACAGACAACAAGTAAATATATGTTAGACAGTGGTAAGCCCTATGGAGATAAACGAAGCAGGAGCAAATGAATAAAGAATGTGAGGGATGGGATGTTGCTATTTTATAAAGGGCAGTCAAGAGAAGCCTTATTGAGCAGGTGACATTTAAGCAGAGAAACCTGTGTGTGCCATGAAGAAATTAGAAGGAAGAACATTTGAGGCAGAGGAAAAACCAGGTACAAAGGCGCTGTAGTGGGAATGTGCTTGGCATGTTCTCAGGAAGTGCAAAGCGGAGTGAGACTATAGTGGAGTAAGTGAGAGAAAGAGTAGGAAGAGATGAGGTCAGAGATGAGGGCAGCCCAGATCATGCAGACCAGGGGTTTACAGACTTTTAATGTAAGGAACCCATTGTAAATATTTTAGCCTTTGCAGGTCACACAATCTCTGTGGTAACTTCTCAACCCTTTTAGCACAAAGAGTCACAGACAATACATAAATGAATGGGTTATGGCTGTGTTCCAATGAAATTATAAAAATAGGCAGTGGACTGGATTTGGCACTTTGACTGTAATTTGCAGGCCCCTGATATCGACAGGGTAGCACCTTATAGGGCAAATAATGGAGGCCAGAGGGGAACAGTATATGTATGCCCAGGCTTTGGCCTCAGAATGTATCCTTCACTGAAACAAAGCTATAAATGAGAGTTAACTGAAACACTTCTATTGACATTAAGCACTCAAAGGTTATTTGTTGAACAGATAAACTGAAAAAGCAGATTGTCTGCAACCCAAAATAACAATTATTTATCTGTTTCTATAAATAAATGTGTTTTTAAAAAATTTATTTTATTTATTTTTGGCTGTGTTGGGTCTTCGTTGCTGCGCACGGGCTTTCTCTAGTTGTGGCAAGCAGGGGCTACTCTTCCTTGTGGTGCGCGGGCTTCTCATTGTGGTGGCTTCTCTTGTCCCGGAGCACAGGCTCTAGGCGCTTGGGCTTCAGTAGTTGTGGCTCACGGGCTCTAGGCACTAGGGCTCAGTAGTTGTGGCGCACGGCCTTAGTTGCTCCACGGAATGTGGGATCTTCCCGGACCAGGGCTTGAACCCATGTTCCCTGCATTGGCAGGTGGATTCTTAACCACTGTGCCACCAGGGAAGCCCAATAAATGTTTTGAAAATAAAATTAACTTTGGAACACAAGCCATTCATAAATTGAGGACTCAACTCAATATACAGAGGATATTTTAATCTTTTTCTTCATGACTCAGGGACATTATTCTAGATATGATTATCTGGTGGTGTGGTAAACGAATGTCCTTTTAAAGGTTACTGAGGCCTTAAGGGTTAATGACTCTATTAACTGTGATTAGACTTCTCTGTTGAGTTTTTGTGTTTTGCTTTTCAGTCTCCTACCTGGTTGTCAGCAGTCACTTTTTGTCATTAACATGTCTACCTTTTGCAGTAGTAGTCATTTCCATATTCCCAACCTCTGTATCACATCCAACTTGCTTCTTATAATCTACTTTAGATGAGGAAATCAGGGAGTCAATACTAACGTAGGTCTATCATCAGGCCCTATAGGTCCTCTTATCTGACTTCACGGCCATATACATTCCACATGCATTAATTCCATGATTCTCTTAAGAGTCTGTTATATTTGGAATGCAAAGTCCATGGGGAAAAATTCTATAGGTATTAGCCAAAGGAATCAGTTAGTCAGACAAAACCATTTTTGGTAACTCCCTACAACTAATTTGTCAGTGAGCTTTGAATGCAGTGTGGGGTGTATGTGATCAATGTCCAATAAACAAATTTTTAAATATTGAAGACTTGTTTTTATTCCCCTTTTAAGTGTGTTACTTCTACCAACGGGTAATGAGGGTCTCAGTATAGGTGCCAAGAATGCTTAGACATGGCAATAAAATGAAACATACATCTTTAAGACTCTCTTAGACAGAGAAACTAAAAAACACTGCTTAAGGCAGTGGTTCTCAAAGTATGGTTCAGGGATGTCTGGCAGTCCCAAAGACAGTTTCAAGGGGTTTTGCAAAGTCAAAACTATTTTCATAATAATATTAAGACAAATTTGGCTTTTTATTTTCATTCTCTCATGAGTGTACATAAGAGTTTTCCAGAGGAGGCATGACATGATATTTTGACAAATTGGATATAGAAGTACACATGAGAATCCAGAGTGTCTCCTATTAAGCCGAACACTAAAAAGATTTGTAAAAATGTAAAATAGGGCTTCCCTGGTGGCGCAGTGGTTGAGAGTCTGCCTGCTGATGCAGGGGACACGGGTTCGTGCCCCGGTCCGGGAAGATCCCACATGCCACGGAGCGGCTGGGCCCGTGAGCCATGGCCGCTGAGCCTGCGCGTCCGGAGCCTGTGCTCCGCAACGGGAGAGGCCACAACAGTGAGAGGCCCGCGTAGAGCCAAAAAAAAAAAAAAAAAAAAAGTAAAATAATGCTACTCTTCTTACTAAATATTTTTGTTTTAGAAACTGTAGTTATTTTCATAAATATGGTACCATGTAAAAGGTTTATTATTGTTATTTTTAAATAGATTAATAAATATATGTATTTTTTAAACATCTTTATTGGAGTATAATTGCTTTACAATGTTGTTAGTTTCTGCTGTATAAGAAAGCAAATCAGGGGCTTCCCTGGTGGCGCAGTGGTTAAGAGTCTGCCTGCCGATGCAGGGGACACAGGTTCGTGCCCCGGTCTGGGAAGATCCCACATGCCGCGGAGCAACTGGGCCCGTGAGCCAAAATTACTGAGCCTGCGCGTCTGGAGCCTGTGCTCCGCAACAAGAGAGGCCGCAATAGGGAGAGGCCCGTGCACCGCGATGAAGAGTGGCCCCCACTTGCCACAACTAGAGAAAGCCCTCGCACAGAAACGAAGACCCAACACAGCCAAAAATAAATAAATAAATAAAGCAAACTGTCAACAAGTAAAAATAAACACTATTATTAAAAAAAAAAAGAAAGCAAATCAGCTATACGTATACATATATCCCCATATCCCCTCCCTCTTGCGTCTCCCTCCCACCCTCCCTATCCCACCCCTCTACGTGGTCACAAAGCACCAGCTGATCTCCCTGTGCTATGCAGCTGCTTCCCACTAGCTATCTATTTTACATTTGGTAGTGTATATAAGTCCATGCCACTCTCTCACTTCGTCCCAGCTTACCCTTCCCCCTCTCCATGTCCTCAAGTCCATTCTATTTTTAATAGATTCTCAGTTTTAATTTCTGTTATGGCAAATATCAATAACTATAATATCAACAGATATAAACAAAAGCTCTTAGAGGTCCTTAATAATTTTTAAGGATGGAAAGGAGTCCTGAGTCTAATAAGTTTTAAAACTGCTGACTTAAGGGATACAACCCAAGCATTATTTTACTTCTGCCTTTTTATAAAGATGTTAACTAAGCTGCTGCTATCTTCATGCTGGAAGACAGAAAGTTGGGGACCAGCCAGTTCTACCACTGCTGTCAGTTTTGCCTTGTGGGGATCCACTTGCCCAGTTGGAATTCTCCTAAGTTATGAGAATTTGGGACCCTGAAGAGAGGTAACTGATGATCTCTAAAGGAAGCAGGGAATTTGGAGCATAACGAAAAGGGATCATGGGCTGAAAAAGGAGGAAGCAGAGCTGGCTTTCTGTGGCATCTGGATATAAAGCAGTCACCATGGCCTGTACATTCTGCCTTTGAACTCTCTCTGAATAATATCTTCTCCCCCATCCCCAACCACAACCATCAGAATCCAGGTCCTCATTAACTCACCTCTAGATTATTCTAACAGACTTTGAATTACGCTCTTAACTCCAATCTTTAATTCTTTCTGTCAATCCAGCCAGTAAACTACTGTCAGATTAATCTACCTCAAACAGTGCTTTCATGCAATGAGCCAGCAAATATATATTACTTATTATACTCCATCACTGTGCCAAGTGCTAGTAGAGATTCAAAACTTTCACTTAACTGAAAATCTTATTCTATTTGGGGGGAGGGAAATGAATATGTATCAAATCATTATTTAAAAAAATATGCTACACATACTGTGGTATAGACATGCAGTGTGACAGATCAGAGAAAGAATAGGTAGGATTTTGGTAACTCTTAAGAGGATCTGGGATGAGCTTGGTACACATAAGGAAGAGTGAAACCATGTGATAATGAGCTGAGGCTACGTGTTAGAGAGCAGGAGGAAGATCTGAAGAAGATAGTCTAATACTTCATGCTAAAAAAAATACTTGTTAATTACTGATTGGTACACTAATGCATTAAAATAAATTATAGGGCTTCCCTGGTGGCACAGTGGTTAAGAATCCGCCTGCCAATGCAGGGGACACGGGTTCAAGCCCTGGTCTGGGAAGATCCCACATCCCGCGGAGCAACTAAGCCCGTGAGCCACAACTACTGAGCCTGCGTGCTGCAACTACTGACGCTCACGTGCCTAGAGCCTGTGCTCCTCAATAAGAGAAGCCACTGCAATGGGAAGCCTGTGCACTGCAATGAAGAGTAGCCCCTGCTTGCTGCAACCAGAGAAAGCCTGTGTGCAGCAACGAAGACCCAATGCAGCCCGCACAAAAAATAAAAATAAATAAATAAATAATAGATAGAAAATAAGATAAAAACTTTTGATTGGTGTGCTGGGTGGCTTAATTTGCCCTCCCCCAATAGCTGCTGCTCAGCACTCTGTTTTCTAAATATGGTAAGAATGAAGGTTATGGTTTTCAGTTTGTTTGTTTGTTTGTTTGTTTATGGCTGTGTTGGGTCTTGGTTGCTGTGCACAGGCTTTCCCTAGTTGCGGCGAGCGGGGGCTACTCTTTGTTGCAGTGTGTGGGTTTCTCATTGCGGTGGCTTCTCTTGCTGAGGAGCATGGGCTCTAGGTGTGCGGGCTTCAGTAGTTGTGGCATGTGGGTTCAGTAGTTGTGGCTCGTGGGCTCTAGAGCTCAGGCTCAGTAGTTGTGGCACACGGGCTTAGTTGCTCCGCGGCATGTGGGATCTTCCCGGACCAGGGCTCGAACCTGTGGCCCCTTCATTCGCAGGCAGATTCTTAACCACTGTGCCACCAGGGAAGTCCTCTTTTTGTTATTACTTGATTCGTTTTACACAATTCTCATGCCCATCCCCCCACAGTCATTTTTATGTTTAATGTAAATAAACAATACAAACAGTTTTGTTTGTAGTATATTATTGTTTTGATTTCATGTATTTTAATACACATATATAATATTATGTCACAGATTTCATTCTGGGTTTTTTCTTTTTTCAACTTGGCACTATGTTGTTAAGAATCATCTATATTTTGCTATATTGTACCTAACCCATAAGGTTATTTGTAATATCCATACCTATCATTTAATAATCAATATTTAATGAGTTCTTATCAGTAGTTAGGAGCTATGGAAATATACAGAAATAAAAGCCATGGTCCCTAGCCTATCTTACAATCCAGCTGGAACAGATAAACACACAAAAAGGTAACAGGCAGCAGCTGATAAAGACAGAATAAAGTTTGGTTGAATGGCCAAATGAACTATCTCTTACTATATATTTAGTGAAAATATGACATATTTAGTGAAAAAGGAGAGATAGGAAGGATGTAGTATTTGGATTTAAATGAACTGATATGGTGCAGTTGTAAAATGTTGTTTATCATTTTTACGCTTTCCTCTAGATGGTGCTAGAACAACCACATTGTCTTTTTTTTTTTTTTTTTCCCAGTACGCGGGCCTCTCACTGTTGTGGCCCCTCCCATTGCGGAGCACAGGCTCCGGATGCGCAGGCTCAGCGGCCATGGCTCACGGGCCCAGCCGCTCCGCGGCACGTGGGATCTTCCTGGACCAGGGCACGAACCCGTGTCCCCTGCATTGGCAGGCGGACTCTCAACCACTGCGCCACCAGGGAAGCCCCACACTGTCTTTTATAACTCAAGTTTCCTTTAACATTATAAAGAGTAAGAGGTAATTTATGACTCATTAACAACTTGATGGCTCCTCTACCAATTTTATTGCCTTTTGGCTTGCATCTTGGATAGTGGGAAATCCTGGACACTGCTAAGAAATTTAAATCACAGACAACTTAAACCCCAATGGTTTCTCATCCAATCTACAAAGAACTATTAATTCAAAGCAATGTACTATTTGTGTGTGTTTGGGGTGGAGAAGTGGGGTTGAATAATTTTCAGTCTCTGCTTCCAGGAAACTTATAATTTAGAATGAAGGGACAGAATTCCTAATATAAAGCAGAAGACATTAGCACCAGCAAATGTTTACCTCTACTAATCTAAAAGATCACAGAAGTAACAAGGGTAGGTAATGAATATTCTAACTTGCCTAAGGAAATAATGGGTTCTTTAAAGATTAGTAATAAGTTTTTAAAAATTGGCTTCAAATAAAGTTATTGTTGGATATACATATCATAGCTCCCCAAAACTGTTACATCAGGCATCTGATATATCCAGATGGAAGCCCTGTCTAGGAACAGCCATAGTGTGCATTCCGTACAGACTTTCAGTATCTCATGTAATATGGGGTATAATGATAGAGAGATGTGAACTGAGCTCTAAGATTTCATGTTATAAGGATTGTTTGTTTGTTTTAAAAAAATTTTTGAATAATCGAACTTCTAGTATACAGAGAGCTTGGGATGGTGGTGATGGCAGTGGTTAATCAGAGAGTAAGGTGAGAAAGCTAATATGTAACATGTGAATAGAAGCGGAACACTTTCTACTTCCTCTCTGTGAGGGCAGCATCTGTAGAAAACTACAGTGTTGGTGTCTGGAGAACACTTGTGACAAACTTCTAACCAGGCCCTCTCTCTCAGTTATCACTGCCAAAGCAGCTCACAAACCTTTAGGTCATCCTATGTCCTTGATGTGTCAATGATGCTTTCTCCTCATATAGTCCAAGATTAAAAGCTCATGTTACATTCTTTCCCCTCCAATATTAGTGATTAACTGGCTGGGCAACCCCTCCCCCAAATTGAAAAGAAGCTGAGCAATGGCTCACTGCTCCTAACTAATCCTTCATAATAACAGGCACCTATTGTAGCTACCTGGTCTCCTGGTTAAAAATAACTAGGCTGAAGAAGAGCTGCTGTGGTCTGCGGAACTCTTAGTACATGCTATTTGGTGGGCTAGTTATTTGCATATTATTTATTTAAAGATACTTCAGCTACAAGATTTCCTGAAAACAAGCTCCCATATACAAAGCAAATGTGAAAAAACAACTCCACAAATTTAAGAACCAAAGCTGTCTTTTTGGCATTATATGGCAAAAATGTGTCAAGGTATAAATTTCTTTTCATTCTGGCCCATTGAAAGTAAACAGGACTAGCGTTAGGCCAAGTTGTTTAAGATGTTCTTTGACTTAGTGAAGGTTTACATTTCTGAAGTAACCAAATCCATCAATCTTCTTTGTGATTTCTTCCATTACTTTCATGCTAAGTCTTTTTATCTAAAAATTTGGATATTTACTTATGTATTATTTTAACTGAGTGGCTTTACAAAAATTAAAAAAAAACCACATACCTAAGAATCCTCAATATATGTGTGTGTGTATTTATAAACACATACATGTACACACATAAAAACTTATTTTTTCTACTTTGGAAATTATTTCTTTCTTTTATTTATTTTTTTTTTTGCGGTACGTGGGCCTCTCACTGTTGCGGCCTCTCCCGCTGCGGAGCACAGACTCTGGACGCGCAGGCTCAGCGGCCATGGCTCACGGGCCCAGCCGCTCTGTGGCATGTGGGATCCTCCCGGACCGGGGCACAAACCCGTGTGCCCTGCATCGGCAGGCGGACTCTCAACTACTGGGCCACCAGGGAAGCCCGGAAATTATTTCTTTATTTTTATTTTTCAAATTCCTTTTTTAATTAACATATAATTGACAAATAAAATTGTCAGATATTTAAAGTTTACAGTGTGATGATTCAAGATATGTATAGTTTTATATAAATTTATGTTAGGTAGTGTAAGATGGGTCTGTAAATCAACTTTTTTCCCTCACATAGGGTTTCGCCAATAGCTATTACTAAAAAATCCTTTTCATTTCCCTTAGTTTGATTATAAATTAGGGCCTGTTTCTGGACTGTCAAATTGGTTCTACTGAGCCACTGTATATGCATGTAAAAAATGAAAAGTAACCCATGTTCCCCCCCAAAACCCCAATGATGTTGTATTAGAAGAGGTAACATCTACATCTTTTCCCTACATAAATACTTAGCAGGTACTCGGTAACTACTGAACAGAATAAATAACCCCAATACTGGTTCAACCCATCAAGACAGGGTTTGGATAGGCATCAGATCTCACCTCTGGTTGATGAGATGACAGCAGAATAGGAACTTCTCAACTACTTACTTAAAAATTTCACTTCCTGATTATCTACCCAGTGTGGTTCACCAAATTTCCAGCAGCATGGGTACGTGTGCATGCACATGCAGGTTAGAGTTCAGGGAAGGAGTGTTGGTAAGCCTAAGTGACAACATCCTATATAGCAATAATGAGTTTATGGTATTAAAATGTAGTGTAAAGATTTAGATTTTTTTTGAACAACAAATACAACAAAAGGGGGTCTTATATTTCTGATGCTTCATTTCAAGTTAAAATTCTACTTTTTCAAAATCATCTAAGGGTTAAACATTGACTGTAAAAATCCGACACGTTTTATTACATTGGGCTCATATTTAAAAGCAAATATCTGAATTTGTCCAACCAAAGCTGCAGTCAGTTCAAACTCTTGCCTCTTATGTCCTGCTGTCAGACAAAATTTGTTGTATGTTTTGCAATAAGTATCCATCTTCTCCTTCCATCTGTGAGATGAACCATCAGTAGCATCCTAGACCTTAACCATCATGACACACTGAATATGCCCACTCAGTTAAGATTTAGACTCCAATATAATCTCACTAAAGTTGTTGAAGAGGTTTCCCAAATCCTAATGATACAAAAAGATGCTTAGTCCCACACACAATGGGTTAAATCCTTTGTTGCTTTCTCTGATATATTTTTCTTTTGGTGGGGGGAGTGGGGTGTACATTATTTCGGTGAAGGCTTGATGGCTTTTAAGATAATAGTTTCCATTTACTGTGTTTAAGAGTCTTCCATATATTATTTCATATTTAATCCTCTGAACAACCCCCAAAGTATTATCATTCCCATTGTACAGAAGAAGAAATGGAAACTTAGAGCAATTTGTTCCAATGTTACATAGCTAAATAAGATGCAAAGCCAGGATCTGAATCTAAATCAGTCTGGCTCTAAACTAAAGCCTGTATTTTTAACTATGCTGTCTCGCAAGATGAGGATACACTTTCTTGATTCTCAGCAGCTCACATTTTCAGGTGCAAAACACTAAATAGTCCATGTACTGTACGTGGACTAGAGTGAAAGACATCAACACCTGTAGGTTTATTTTTGGCTGAGAAGCAGGTTATTGATTTTATGTTTGACCTCTCTCTACCAGAGAAGAAATAGAAGCAGCAATAAAACTGCATGCTGGTGGCAAAGGGGAAAATATATGGAGCAGAAGAGGTAAGAAGCAAAAAGAAAATGCCAAAGTAAGCAAAAGGCACCAAGAGGATAGAAACAGAAAAAGAGTAGGGGACAGAAACTCAAAAGTCCAAAGCTTCAAGGCTATTATGAAACACATACAGTCATCCCTCAGTATCTTCAGGGGACTGGTTCTAAAACACATCCCCCCCCGCCCGCCTGCCCAATACTAAAATCCGAGGATGCTCAAGTCCCTTTTATAAAATGGCATAGTATTTGCATATAACCTACGTACATCCTTCCACATACCTTAAATCACCCCTAGATTACTTATTACCTAATACAATGTAAAAGCTATATAAATAGTTGTAAATAAAATGTTCACAGTTGCCAGTGAGTGGTAAATTCAAGTTTTGCTTTTTGGAATTTTCTGGTATTTTTTTTCCTGAATATTTTTGTTCCATGCTTGGTTGAATCTGTGGATTCAGAACCCGTGGATATGGAGGGCCATCTGTAATGTGTTTCCTTTGTCAGTATTTTGTTGATGATATGAGAAACAAAGCTTGGTTCTTAAAGAGCTGCAAAATTTCATAAGTATCTTTTTATAAGCCATTAAAAAAAAAGAATGTAACAACCTAAATCAATCATGATACATCCTTAACATGGAATAATGTGTAGTTATTTAAAATGTTATAGGAGACCACTTAATGTCATGGGAGAATGCTCATGGTATTTTCCTCTATAAACAAAGAAGATTACAAATATACAGAGACGGGTACCAATTTGTTAAAAAAAAGAAAAAGTGTATGTATAACATAATGAAATCACAATAGGAGCTTTATCTCTGGGTGATTTATGATTTTCTTCTTTGTGATTTAGGATTTCTCCTTTTTCTTCTATTCCCAAATTTCCAACAATAAAAAGCTGTTACTTTTTTTGGGGAACCATCACTACTGTTTCCAAAACTTTTTCATCACCTGAAACAGAAACTCTCTAACTATTCCCTCTGCCCCATAGCACCTAGTAACTCTATTCTCTCCTTTCAGTTTCTATAAATTTGTCTATTCTAGATAACTTGATATAAATGAAATCATACAATATTTGTTCTTTTGTGTCTGGCTTATTTCACTTAGCAAAATATTTTCAAGGTTTATCTACATTGTAGCTTGTATCAGAATTTCATTCTTTTCTATTGCTATTCCATTTTAAGTATATACCACATTTTGTTTATGCATTCATCTGTTGATGGACACTGGGTTGTTTCCATCTTTTGGCTATTGTGAATAATGCTGCTATGAATATTCGTGTACAAGTTTTGTTTAAACACCTGTTTTCAACTCTTTTGGGTACATACCTAGGAGCAGAATTGCTAGATCGTTTGTTAATTCTATGTTTAACTTTTTGAGGAGCCACCAAACTGTTTTCCACAATGGTTGCAACATTTTATGTTCCCACCTGCAGTTCACAAAGGTTCCAATTTCTCCACACCTTCTCCAACACTTATTTCTCCATTTTTAAAATAAGGTCACCCTAGTGGGGTGTGAAGTGGTATCTCATTGTGGGTTTTTTTTTTTTAACATCTTTATTGGCGTATAATTGCTTTACAATGTTGTGTTAGTTTCTGCTGTATAACAAAGTGAATCAGCTATACATATACATATATTCCCATATCCCCTCCCTCTTGTGTCTCTCTCCCACCCTCCCTATCCCACCCCTCTAGGTGGTCACAAAGCACAGAGCTGATCTCCCTGTGCTATGTGGCTGTTTCCCACTAGCCATCTATTTTACATTTGGTAGTGTATATATGTCAATGTTGCTCTCTCACTTCGTCCCATCTTACACTTCCCCCTGCCCGTGTCCTCAAGTCCATTCTCTACATCTATGTCTTTATTCCTGTCCTGCTCCTATGTTCACCAGAACCATTTTTTTTTTAGATTCCATATATATGTGTTAGCATACGATATTTGTTTTTCTCTTTCTGACTTACTTAACTCTGTATGACAGACTCTAGGTCCATCCACCTCACTACAAATAACTCAATTTCATTTATTTTTATGGCTGAGTAATTGTATATATGTGCCACGTCTTCTTCTCATTGCGTTTTTTTTTTTGTGTGTGTGGTACACGGGCCTCTCACTGCTGTGGCCTCTCCCGTTGCGGAGCACAGGCTCCGGACGCGCAGGCCCAGCGGCCATGGCTCACGGGCCCAGCCGCTCCGCGGCATGTGGGATCCCCCCGGACCACGGCACGAACCCGTGTCCCCTGCATCGGCAGGCGGACTCCCAACCACTGCGCCACCAGGGAAGCCCCTCATTGTGGTTTTGATTTGCATTTCTCTTATGATTAATGATGCTGAGCATCTTTTCATGTGCTTATTGGTCATCTGTATATCTTCTCTGGCAAAACATCTATTCAAGTCCTTTGCTCAGTTTTGAATTGGGTCGTTCTGTTTTTTTGTTGTTGAGAGGCAGGAGTTCTTTATATATTCTAGATATTAATTCATTATCGGATATATGATTTGCAGATATTTTTTCCCATTCTGTGAGTTGTCTTTTTCATTCTCTTGATGGTGTCTTTTTGATGAACAAAATGTTGTAATTTTAATGGAATCCAATTTATCTGTTTTTTCTTTTGTTGCCAAGGAACCAAGCATTACATTTTAAATCAGTTTTTAAAAAATGTAATTTTTAAAAAACATCAGGGGAAAAAGTAGTTGCTAGTAGTGGGGTAGAAAATGTAGGAGGAGGTATAGTTTATTGCCTCTCATTCTGAATACAAAGCACATTATAATACAGCTTAAAACAAAGATTGTTTTAAGTGTCCAAATTCTTCCTCTTACTAGGATATGACCTGGTAGAGGAGCTCTTGGTCCAAAGGTACGTATAAAAATTTCTCTACATCATAAATCAACTATACCTCAATAAATAAAAATAATTCAAATCAACATTAAAATATGTTCTGGGGAATACTATGAAAATCACCATAAGAAGGATTACTTATGATTTTGTAAAAAAGATTACTAAAAACAGATTAAGATCATGAAGAATATAATTAATCTGTTTAATGAAAAGTTGTAGAAACAAGAATAAATCTACATGCTGTTTCTAAAAAAAAAAGCTTCTTTACTTCAAACTTTCAACTTACCAACTTTCATAATGAAAACAAAGCTACCCACTGGATAAAGAGCTCATCAGCTTGGCTCACCAACTACAGATGGCATGTCAGTGTACAGTGTCTACTTTGGACTTAAAAACTAGTACACTTGGCAACAGCCCTTTGGTATTAAATAGTTTTATACATTTTATGCAGTTTACAATTGACCCCCAAGACTCACATCTTAAGATAAGCTCTGGTAAAGAGACTTGTTCCTGGGTGTGTAAACACCAGTTCTACCATCTGTTATTTTAAAAAGATCCCTGTTTCCATTCTTTGTTATTCTCTCTTTTTAAAAAAAAACTTTATTTATTTATTTATTTATGGCTGTGTTGGGTCTTCGTTGCTGCACACGGGCTTTCTCTAGTTGCAGCGAGCACGGGCTACTCTTTGTTGCAGTGCATGGGCTTCTCATTGCAGTGGCTTCTCTTGTTGTGGAGCACGGGCTCTAGGCGCGTGGGCTTCAGCAGTTGTGGCACGTGGGCTCTAGAGCGCAGGCTCAGTAGTTGTGGCACATGAGCTTAGCTGCTCCACGGCATGTGGGATCTTCCCGGACCAGGACTCGAACCTATGTCCCCTGCACTGGCAGGCAGATTCTTAACCACTGCGCCACCAGGGAAGCCCTCTCTTCTTTTTTAAAAAGCTTGTTACCTTAGAAAAAGAGCTAAGCCTAATGTCCAGTGCTAGTGGGAGTGGTTAAGAATAAACACTAATGGTTGTTGCTGACACTTTTTACACTGGTACCTAATTGTTGTTCAATTTAGTCCTGTTCTATATAAGCTGAATATACCTTCAGCCGTGCTCTTTTCTTTGCTTTCCTGGTAGAGTCCTCTTTACTCTTCCCAAGCCTCTTTACAGGCCAAAGGACCTTTCAGCCACCACTAAATGATCAAGAGCCTGCTAGTGGGCTCTGTGTAGTTCCAAATTCTTTCTAAAGGAGAAAGACAGACATGCTTGTTTACTGACGTTAGGGGTGAGGGCAAGAAGGAGGAGGATGTATCTGCAACGAATCTCAGCTCCCAGTCGATACTAGTTTCAGGTTTTCTAGTCTTTTCTAGAGATAGGGAAGAGATCATAAGAAAATAAATAAGTCACAGTTTCTGGAAACCTGTAAGCATAGCTGCAGCTTGGCCTGCAGCAATATAGTACAGGAAACTGGCTAGGACTGAGAGAGGAGGGAGTTATAAGAGGGTGTCTGTGAGGAAAGGTGGTTTGGAACTGTGGGTACTAGTACCTCTGTGGAAGCCCCAACTAGGGGAATGCAGGAATTGCTCACTTTCCATAGCTGATCTCTGGTTTATTATTGTCTAATATTTAATCTTGCCAAGTGATTAGAGATTATGCAAATTTCTGAGCACTGTTTCTTCCAGGACAAAAGTTCAAATCACAGATACAGCGAGAGGGTGAACATAATCAGAAATTCACAAGAGTGAGTAGCATTCAGAGATTTTGAAAAGACTAGGGAAAATTAGGACCATCTGTGGTTCATCTACCAACTAAGATTTTTTTTCTAAATGGGATGTTATCTGAAAACTAATTTTTTATGGGTTTGCCATGTAGTAATATCAGGAACTTTGGTAAAGAGCACCATATTTCAAGGAAAACTCTAGTCCCAAATCTGCCTACTTCAGTGAAAATTATTAGAGAGAATGTTTTGCTATGCTATAAATTCTTATGTCTTAACAAACTTCATGCAGGCAGAACATAACATCAGCTTAACAGCAACATTTCCAGGTTTTTATCTCACTTACCCTGGCAATCCATTCATCTACAAGTCATGGATTTGACTGCAGGGAAGGATCAAATCATGCATGGACCTTTCAAAACCAGAAACCCAAAGGCAGAAATGTGATTATTACTCCTTTAGAGAGAATACTTCCAAAGAGAATCTTAGTAACAGGTTCCTGGTAAAGGGCTTCCCAGGAGACCTTTACTAACATTCTAAGTAGAAATCTGTGAGGTTATCCAATAAAACAATTTGGGATAAAGTCTTCTCCAGAAATGTCTGAAACCTATGGAGCAGTGGTTCCCAACTTGCTGCACACTGGATGCACCTGGAGATCTTTAAAAACTACAGGGGGGCTTCCCTGGTGGCGCAGTGGTTAAGAGTCCGCCTGCTGATGCAGGGGACACGGGTTCGTGCCCCGGTCTGGGAAGATCCCACATGCCGCAGAGCGGCTAGGCCCGTGAGCCATGGCGCTGAGCCTGCGCGTCCGGAGCCTGTGCTCCGCAAGGGGAGAGGCCACAACAGTGAGAGGCCCGCCTACCGCAAAAATAAATAAATAAATAAATAAAAATAAAAATAAAAAAACTACAGGGCTTCCCTGGTGGCGCAGTGGTTGGGAGTCCGCCTGCCGACGCAGGGGACACGGGTTCGTGCCCCGGTCTGGGAGGATCCCACATGCCGCGCAGCGGCTGGGCCTGTGAGCCATGGCCACTGAGCCTGCGCGTCCAGAGCCTGTGCTCTGCAACGGGAGAGGCCACAGCAGTGAGAGGCCCGCGTACCGCAAAAAAAAAAAAAAAAAAACTACTGACACCTGGCTCCCACCTACATCCACTGTGATTTCGTTTAGCTAGGTGAGACCTGAGCATCATGGCTTTTTAAATCCCTGCCCCACATTCTAATGTGCAGCAAAAAACGTTCTGGGAATGACAGGAAACAAAAATCCCAAACCCTTATTTCTGGGATCTTTTGGGGCAGAATGAGCCAAAGAAAGCACAAAGGTAACACCCATCATCCTGGAACTATTTTCACATGACTATTGTATTCTCTCTCCACAGATATTCAGGTACAAATATAATAGACGCCAGCTGAAACCATTATTAGGCAAGTACCAATTTGGGGAGTAGGTTAGGTAGATCTGATGCTGCTAAAACTCTAAGCAGGAAAGGAAAACTATATCCTAGTACAGGTTAGAGATGTAAGGCCAAAGTGGAACATCCACCAAATGTAAACCACTCCACCCCCAGACTGTGGGGACCAGGAGGCTGGGGAGGAAAGCTAAAGATCTGATATAGCTCCTCCTCCTACCTACAAGTTCTCACACCATGGAAACTGTGTAAGTGTAACAAAGTCTGGTTTACCACACCCTGAAATCTCACATCCTCCCTTTCCTCTTGGTAAGGTAACCACACAGTGTATACCCATAGTGAGAGGTGGCTCAGCAGAGGCCATCATGCCTTCACCTGTCCAGCTACAGTCCTTGTCTGAAAATCACTGGGAGTAAGAAGGAAGGTATCATCTCAACGGGCAGCTCTGAGGAAATACTTGCCTGGGGCTGAGACGGAATCACACTTGTCCACAGTTTTACTGCTTTATGACCTAGCAGGAAGAATCAGGATAAGAATATAGCTAGGGGCTAGCCTACAAGAGGTACTTTCCCTTTCAGCCTTCTTCAGCTAGAAGCTGAGAGATGTAGGTAAATGCTGAAGCTTCTTTTCTTTCCGGTAATCTCCACTTGGCATTTTCAAGGTTTGTTAACAGAGTAGAACTGAACCACACTGAGGTTCTCAGTGCCAAGGAGATGGGAAATAGTAATGTAGGAGAGGAACAGCTGGGATCAGAGGGTGGATCCTCTTCTGCCCAGACGGGCTTGGGAAGCAATGCCTCTCTTTGTGCAGTTCTTGATTTCCTTCGTTTCTCTAACTTGTGACAATAAGTATTCTAAAATTTTTGATGGCCTCTGTTATGGGTTGAATTGTGTCCCTCCCAAAAAAGATATATTGAAGTCCAAACTCCCAGTACTTCAGAATGGGATCTTATTTTGAAACAGGGTCCTTACAGAGACAATCAAGTTAAAATGAGGTCATTTAAGTGGGCTCTAATCCAATATGACTGGTGTCCTAATAAAAAGGATAAATTTGAACATAGTGACAGACTCACTCAGAGAGAAGAAAATGTGAAGGCACACAGGAAAAAGAAAGTCATGTGACTGGAGTGATGGCACCTACAAGCCAAGGGACACCAAGGACTGCTGGCAAATACCAGATGCTAGAAGAGGCAAGGAAGAATTCTTCCCTCAAGCCATCAGAGAGAACACGGCTCTGCCAACACCTTGATTTCTGACTTCTAGCCTCCAGAGCCATGAGACAATAAATTTGTTATTTTAAGCCATCCAATTTTTGGTACTTTGTTATGGCGACCCACTAATACAGCCTCAAAAGCAGACTGGTAATGATTAAACAAGTCAGATTTTACTTCAGCCTCAGTGAATTACTGCCACTAGCCAAGGAGATTACAGTCTAGGTCAGTGGTTCACCAGTAGGGTGGGTGGAGAACAGTGGTGATGGCAGCAAATCATAAATCTTGGGGAGCTATTTCACAATAAACATGCCCAAGCTCCATCCTGAACCTGATGATTCAGAATATGAGTGTGGGATAGCTAACATGTATTTTAAACAAGCTCCTCAAGTGATATCACTGACTTGCTCTGATTTTTTACCACCACCCCAACTGAGTAATCCTAAGCTTAAATAAAAGGATAAAACTTCAGGTCTTTCCCAAATTGATCTGTAGACTCAAAATCTCAGCAGGTTTCTTTTTTCCCCAAGTAAAAATCTACAAGCTGATCCTAAAATCTATATGGAAATGCAAAAGGTCAAGAATAGTCAAGGCAATCTTGAAGAAGTATGATAAAGTTGGAGGACTTACACTATGAGATATGAAGACGTATAAAGCTATAGTTATTAAGACAGTATAACACTGACACAAGACTAGACGGATGGATGACTGGAACAGAAGAGAGAGTCCAGAAATAAACCCATTCATATGTCACTTGATTTATGACTTATGTGACACTGAACTGCAGTGGGGGAAAGGATGGTCTTTTCAATAAAGTGCTGGGTCAATTATGTATCCATATGAAAAAAATAGAATATTGACTCTAAATTCACATCCTAAAAAAAATCAAATTCAGATACACTACAGATCTAAATATGAAATGAAAAACAATAAAGTTCTCAGAAAAAAAATACAGGAGAATATCTTCATTACTTCGGGAAAGGCAAAGTTTTCTTAAACAGGACACAAAAAAGCACTAACTATAAAAGGAAAAAATGATAAACCAGACTTTATAAAAACAAAGAACTTCCATTCATGAAAAAGTAGGAAACAGGAGAAGATATTTATGATACATATATCTGACAAAGGACTCTTAACCATATTATACAGAGAACTCCTAACAAATCACTAAGAAGAAAACATATAACCCAATCCAAAAATAGGTAAAAGATTTGAACATGTACTTATAAAATGAGATTTCCAAATGTCCAATAAGTACATGAAAAGATGCTTAATTTCATGACTTATCATGTAAATGCAAACTAACACCACAATGAGATACCACTACACACCAACCAGAATGGCTAAAATGAAAAAGACATAAGGTCAAGTGTTGGCAAGGATGCAGAGCAACCAAGATTCTAATTGGAAGTAGGAGTATAAATTGGTTCAGATACTTTGGGAAACTGGCAACATCTATTAAAGCTGATCATATGCCTACCTTATGATCTAGGAATTCCATTCCTAAGTATACACAGAATACAATATGTTTATATTTCTTTTTTTTTTTTTTTTGCAGTACGCAGGCCTCTCACTGTTGTGGCCTCTCCCGTTGTGGAGCACAGGCTCCGGACGCGTAGGCTCAGCGGCCATGGCTCATGGGCCCAGTCGCTCCGCGGCATGTGGGATCTTCCCAGACCAGGACACAAACCCGTGTCCCATGCATCGGCAGGCGGACTCTCAACCACTGCGCCACCAGGGAAGCCCCAAATATATTTATATTTCTATAATAGAAATACGCAGGGCTTCCCTGGTGGCGCAGTGGTTGAGAGTCCGCCTGCCGATGCAGGGGACACGGGTTCGTGCCCCAATCCGGGAAGATCCCACATGCCGCGGAGCGGCTGGGCCCGTGAGCCATGGCTGCTGAGCCTGCGCGTCCGGAGCCTGTGCTCCGCAACGGGAGAGGCCACAACAGTGAGAGGCCCGCGTACCGCAAAAAAAAAAAAAAAAAAAAGAAATACGCAGAATAGAATATATTTCCCCAAAAGACATGTACAAAAATTTTCACGGTGGGATTTCCCTGGTGGCGCAGTGGTTAAGAATCTGCCTGCCAATGCAGGGGACATGGGTTCGAGCCCTGGTCCGGGAAGATCCCATGTGCCGCAGAGCAACTAAGCCCGTGTGCCACAACTACTGAGCCTGAGCTCTAGAGCCTGTGAGGCACAACTACTGAAGCCCGCAAGCCTAAAGCCTGTGCTCCGCAACAAGAGAAGCCACCGCAATGAGAAGCCCATGCACCGCAATGAAGAGTAGCCCCTGCTCCCTGCAACTAGAGAAAGCCCATGTGCAGCAATGAAGACCCAATGCAGCCAAAAATAATAATAAAAATTTTTTTCCACAGTGACATTTTTCACAACAGCCCCAAACTAAAAACAACCCAAATGTCCATCAACAACTGAAAGTAAGTAGTGTTATATTCACATTATATTCATGAAATACTGTAAAATAATGAGAATAAACAAAGTACAACTACATGCAACAACATGGATGAATTTCACTGGCCTAATGCTGAACAGCTACAAGGGTATACAAACACGTAAGAAAGTACATACTCTATTTATGTTCAAAATGTGTAACACTACTCTTGAAAATTCAAGGACCTGTATGCCTATGATTTGTGCACATACTTATATTTATATTATTGTTAAATAAGACCTATTAATGAAAAACAAAAAGAAAAACTTTGGGTTTGTGACTCCTGTAGATCAGTGCCAGGAGCAGCTGAAATGCAGGCTAGTTCTATACTTCAGGCAGTCTGTGCAACCTCCAGGGTGGCAGACGAGTCTAATATCTAATGCAACAGCATCTGGGGGTGGCGGCGGGGTGTTCCTACTTTCTTCATCCATTCTTTCTCCATATTGATACTCGATTCTGGGAGATTTTTAAAATATAACAATTCTAAGGAGCAGGGTAAAAACTAAAAAGCAGAGGGGAGCTTGCTTAATGGGAAGATGCACTGTATTTCCAGTGTATTGAATGATATGGGAAAAGTTTCAAAAGACGGGAATGAGCAGAGTCAAATAAGAAGAAGGCAGGTTGTTCATGAAATCAGTTAAGGGCTAAAAGTTTCATTTGATTATGAGATCAATGGGGGTAGAAAATTATTTGATAGCAGTCTTTCAGGCTTTTTTTAGACATCCTAAAAAGAAAACAGAGTACAATTTGTGGGAGGGGAGCTACTCAATTTCTCCCCGCAGCCTTTTTATCATAGACCTTGTTGCTATGGAGAAGGCCATGAAGGCAGCAACTAAGGGAAATAAAGGCTCTGGCAGGAGTAAGCATAGGGAGAGCGGTTTAAATAAAAATTCCTTATGTAATTAGGAAGTAACAGGGCCTATAAATCACCCACTTTCCAGTTTTTCCTAACCCTTAACCCTCAAAAAGTACATGGGCCTGGTTTGCCACTATAATTTAACTCAAATACAGAGAAGCCTAAATGGGCTTAACAAAGCCTAAGGCTGGCAGACAAGACACATGGCCATTTAGCAGTGCTGCCTCATGCCAGGGGGAATCAGCTACCTACCCATCCTATCCTGGGGAAATTATCTCCAGCTGCCTAAATTATAAAGTTGATGCCCTATGATTTCTTTGTTCTGTAAAGCCTAAGGGAGATGGGATAATGAAGTAGCAGAAGAGGTAGAGAACAGCCTCTCGTTTCACAGAATAGTCAGAGACACAGAGGGGGTGTGGAGAGAGAGAAAGAGAGAAACAGAGAGAGAGAGAGAGAGAGAGAGAGAGAGAGAGAGGGAAAGAAGGAGAGAGAGAGGGAGAGAGAAAATCTCACTGGTATCAAGAAGCAGCAGCAGCGACCTGCAAGCAAAGCTCTGCCTGAACTGGTCTGAAACTCCTGCTGTGGGAGAAAAAGGCTAGTTGCCAAGTTTGTTAACAGCTTCTGCCCATCATTGTTATAGCAGCTTTATCCATCAGGGCAGGGCCAGGACCTGTTTTCTTTTTTTTAAATAAGTAAATGTATTTATTTATTTATGGCTGCATTGGGTCTTGGTTGCTGCGCGCGGGCTTTCTCTAGTTGTGGCGAGCGGAGGCTACTCTTCTTTGCAGTGCGCAGGCTTCTCATTGCGGTGGCTTCTCTTGTGGAGCACGGGCTCTAGGTGCGTGAGCTTCAGCAGTTGTGGCGCACAGGCTCAGCAGTTGTGGCTCGCGGGCTCTAGAGCACAGGCTCAGTAGTTGTGGCGCACAGGCTTAGTTGCTCTGCCACATGGGGGATCTTCCCGGACCAGGGCTCGAACCCGTGTCCCCTGCATTGGCAGGCGGATTCTTAACCACTGTGCCACCAGGGAAGCCCCAGGACCTGTTCTTAGCAGTGTAAGCACTGAAATGGGAGGGTACAACATCTTCCAGCAGATCTCGCCACAACCAATGATTAACAAAGACAGTTCCCTCTTCTGTCCCACACAAATGATCACAGAATCACAAATATCAGAGCTGGAAGGACCACAGAGATATGCAGTCCAATCTCCTCATTTTACAAATGAGCAAACTAAATATCAGACCAGTTAAATAACCATATTGACAGGGCAAGAAAACTCGAAGGTCTCTAATGGAGCCTTTTCCCCTTGGAATCATGTGCCAAAGCTCAATCAGCCGGGGCTAGTGATTAGACCCAGTTTAGACCAGAACTATATTTATTGCCTAGGTATCACTTCCGGGGCTCATACATAAGTATCAGGAACTAAATTATTTGTTAGAGGATGGCATTAGTAACAACATAGGTCTGTCTTTGAGCCCATCTGAGAGGGTTTTGTTACTGAAATACCAAAAGAATCTCATTTGAAACAACCCTTACCTATCTGGCAAGCCTGCAGCCTGGCCAACTTAACTGCCGGACAGTCCTTTGCTGGCAGGCAGGGAGGAGGTGGGTAAGAGTGCACAAAAGAATCTCTTTCCTTTGGAGATTAGTTTATTTTGCAATTGGCAAAATGAAACTCAAAAAAGGCTGTAACAAATTTTTCTTTAGGGCTTCGGGATTTAAATCTATGACGTGGACAGGTTAACATAATCCACAGGGGTGTTCAAACACGTAACTGCCCTAAAGCACCCCCTGGGAGTAAACTGCTAGGTGGAAAGAATGTGTTGGCTGTTGTTCTGTGTAGAGGCGGGGCTAGGAGAAAGTAAGTGTTGATTTCCCCAATGTTTCCTTTGTGTGGCTGCCGTTGCCATGTGGTGGGTCTGTTGCTATGAGATTTGTGGTGCCAGACAATGGCTGCTGGCTCTTTATGACTGTGCTATTTGGTAGAGCTGTTTCTGCAGGAGTCAGGCTAGTAAGCAATTGGCTACGCAGTGGAGAAACCCTGGTCACTGTACACCATCCCTCTCCAGGTAAGTGCTGCCTGAGGCAAGACTGAAGGTGAAGGAGTGTTAATTATAGCCAAAGAAAAAGAAAAATCAGTAGCTGAGAACCATCTTAACTTTCCAGTACAAATACCTAAAATTAGATATTTCATAGTTCACACAAGTACTTTCCTACATCAGAATCACACAGAATAAACCAAGGGTAACTATCAAGGTTACCATTTCCATGAAAGATTAATGGATAGCCTCTTTCTGTTAGGGAGAAGGACAAAGACACCCACAGTCGGGATCTGTAATCAGATGACGATGAAGAACCGCTGAGGCAGGTTCTCATGGAGCTACCACAGGCTAACTAACTTCCTGCTAAGCAAAACCACTGTCTATTACTCTGATAATGAGAAAACTTTGTCCCACAGACCGAAGTACAGGGCTCAACCACAGAGTTTGAAGCAGGGCCAACTGTTCTGCTAGGTAACAGGGGCCAGAGTACATAGAAGTCACCCTGGCTCTGTGTAGCTGTCAGCTATTTACTCACCCTCATCCTTCTCCCATAGATTACTCTTTCCATCTCAGAGCAAATATACACTTTTAGAGTATATGTAATTTCAATACCACCTAGCCCCTATGATATTCAATATGGTAAACCATTAGCTATATATGAATATTTAAATTTAATAAAATTTATAATTCAGTCCCTCAGTTCCATGTGCCACATTTCAGGTGCTCAATATCGTGTCCCAAGACTATCATTTTGGAGAGCATATTTCCACCACAAAAAGTTCTACTGGACAGGACAGATCTAACCCAAGCCCCGATAAATTAGAAATCTAAGGCCAGGAGAAGTTCAGAGACTTATCCAAGATCACATGGGTAGCTAAATGCACAATCTGTTCTGGAATTCAGCTCTCCAGACTCTAGTTCAGAGATATTTGTTCTGTACTACTATGGCTTTAGGGCACTATTATTCCTTAAAACAATTCATCTCAAACAGCTGCAGACACTCCTAGTTGTTGGACTAAAAATGTATACCTTGATGCGGAGATGGGGACGCATAGCCTTTCTATGTTTTATTGTGCACATATATGACAAAACCTTTACCAAGTGCAAAAACTGAAAACTTTCTCCTCCTCACCAAATCATTAAGCTAGAATTCAGCTGTGGAGGATAAGGCCAAGCTTTTCATAGAGCTTTTCATACCCTCTGGAATACAACGGAGTTGCACTCACTTCAGCTTCAAAAATGGGGTCTTATAGCACTACAACTTCTGTCTTTCTAATATTTTGGTAAAGAAGGCCGGAGAAAAAGAATTTTAGAGATGTTGTAAGAGGGATTTCTACATGGAGTGGGATGGTGAACCTAGATAAATGATTATCAAAGCTTTTTTTTTTTTAACAGCAGAATCCTCTTCAAATATAGTTTTATAAAGGAGCTTAACATATAAATCACCCAAAAGTAGAACCGCTCTAGGTTGCATCTGGTTGGGTAGCAGAGATGGGGGCTTCAGTAGCTGTGGCACATGGGCTCAGCAGTTGTGGCTCGCGGGCTCTAGAGCTCAGGCTCAGTAGTTGTGGTGCATGGGCTTAGTTTCTCCACGGCATGTGGGATCTTCCCGGACCAGGGCTCGAACCCGTGTCCCCTGCACTGGCAGGCGGATTCTTAACCACTGTGCCACCAGGGAAGCTCTGAAACGATTCATTTTCAAGATGCCATAGTCAACTAGTATTGGATCCATGCTGATGCCAAGGTTTACGCCATAGATTCTAATAACTTAAAAGTTGGATATGTCCTTATTGGTCATCTAGTTCAACTATACTTAAGAGATGAGGTAACTACAGTCCAAAGAAGTTAAGGAAATTGCCCAAGGTCACACAACAATAGTGGCAGAGACATAGAGGTCTCCTGATTTTCACTCTAGGGCTCTTTCCACTATACCACAAATTCTGTCTAGAAAGCACATTTGCTGAAGTAAAATATATCACTAGTGATGGCCTTCGACTTAGTGCTGTAGTCTAGAAAGGAGAACTTGTAGCATTTCCTGGAATTCTTGTCTAATAAGTCAGCTTTGCCTTTCTTTAAAATGCCGTAGAAGCCAGTAAGCAATTTTGCCTCAACAAAAGTATATGTTTCCAGGACCATGGGTTAAGGTAAGATCTGTGAACCAGAAATAGACTTGGAACCTGTTATTTTGATTTGAAGTAAGGTGGGACAAAGTGAAATCGGGGGAATCAGACCTCTGCATAAATGCTAAGAATGCGTCTTAAAAAAGCCAAGGATGACACTCCAGGTTATACTTGGGTCTTCTTAATAGTCCTAAGGTTGAGCCTAGTTAAGGAGGATCTTTGGAGTGCTGGCTGAATCACGAACAGCCTAAAAAGGAGATGGGATCTGCAGGACTTTCAAAATGCCTCCAAAGGGCTTCCCTGGTAGCGCAGTGGTTGAGAGTCTGCCTGCCGATGCAGGGGACACGGGTTCGTGCCCCAGTCCGGGAAGATCCCACATGCCACGGAGCGGCTGGCCCTGTGAGCCATGGTCACTGGGCCTGCGCGTCCGGAGCCTGTGCTCCACAACGGGAGAGGCCACAACAATAAGAGGCCCGCGTACCGCAAAAAAAACCAAAAAAACAAAAACAAAAACAAAATGCCTCCAAGGCAAGGTTTACGGTGAGAGATAGCAAAGAAAGCAACAATGCAGGACAGGTAAGCAAAGAAATCAGGAAGAATTGAGGTCATGACCCCTACACCTGTTCTCAGCAAGGTGGCTCAGTTCTATAGGAACCGCAGGATCCTCCATTCCCCTCAGAGGCCAAGCATTCATAGCTTCTCTCTAAGCCGTAAGGGTTTTTCAGTTTGAAGACAGTAGTTTGCCAGGCAAAGAGACAGAAGGTATAAAAAGTTGGGGTAGCAGACAAAAAAACCTAGAAGGCTGGAAGGATTTTTTAAAAAAGTATCTGTACATAGTTCTTATCATTAACTTGAAAACCGACTCAGTACACTAGATCTTATAGATCTGCAGAGAATGATCTTTGCAGGAAATCTCTGTTTAAAGATGAAAGGAATGTGAACCAGTTCTGATCCTAATTCAGACCTTTGCCCACAGACAGTTCAGGTGAAGGCTCTGGGACGGCCAGAAAGCAAAGTAGAGTATATATCATTGCAGAACAGTTCTCTTTCCCTTGGGATGAAAGCAAAAGAAAAGAGAGGTAATAAGCCCTGAAATACAACATGATAAGTGGGAGAAAATATGGTATTAAACGTAGAGGACTAACATCTTACAGGTTTAAATAAGTTACAGTGATCTTAAACTTGGTGAAAGTAATATTTATTCTGAGTTTCAGAGAAGGTATAGAATTCTGGAAAGTATCTGATTTTATAGTATCTATTAGATATATATTAACACAGATCCAGAAATGACAATGAGATGGTGTAAGCATCCATTCATTCAAATAAATATTTGTGAAGGCCTACTATAGATTCCAGCCATTAAGTACTAGGGATATAATGGTGAGCAAAACACAGTCTCTGAGCTCATAGAACTTTTGAAACAGTGGAAGAGACAGACATTAACAGAAAAATACAATTATATACAAAATTGCAAATTGTGATAAGTGCTGTGAAATAAAGTACAGGGTGCATTGAAAGTGTGTAACAGGGGAACTTGGTGATAGGCCGCCAGTGACAACCAGAGAGTCTTTCAGAGCAAACAATTAAAAAAAAAAAAAATCTGTGCTAACATCCCCCTGGCAGGGAGGGAGAACAGGAATCCTCAGATAAAAAGGTAACCATTGTTCTCAGGAGAGTGAAAGGGTTATTAGCCTCACTCTCAGAGTTTTTATCGGGTTCACATACATAAAAAGCATACTGCCCTTGGAGAAAGTCACTACCATAAAGATGGGAAGAATACAGTAAATTGGCAGAAAATTGATGTTTTCTATCTTCAATATATTGAAGCAAGAGGCCCTGAAGTTTGCTTGGTGGCACAGAGCTGTGATCTGGATATGTCTATCATTCCAACAGACTCTGGCTGTTTAGATATTTGGCCATAGGCAGATGACATTTTTAAAATCAGAGATAGCCACTTGTGATTTCCAGATTGTATATTGTATACACACATACAGAGTCAACCTCTAGGTCAACCTGTCTCTTTACTGTCTCTACATCAGTTTCTAACACAATAGGATTATTTTCTTTTTCTTTTTGCATTATGGTCTCAGGCACACAATAAAACCTTATCAGCAATGTTATTCTGAAGGCTGAAACTTTACTATATTGCTAACGACGAGAGAGCCAAGAACACAGAATTCTTAACCTGTATCACATCAGCACCTACTGCATGGAAAACCTTAAATAAATACTGGATCACAGCAAAATATTCAGAGAGGTAGATTGGTTTTTATTGAAATACTAGAATGAAATGCCTGAATTTCCACAGGCAGACTGATAAGATTGCTTATGATCATCAGAGATAATTAGCTGTGCTCCTCTGGGCCTCTAAACTCCTCAGAGTGGGGATGCTTTGAAAGCCTGGTTACTAATGCAGAGACATAATGGGACTCTGAGGACCAGCCTCTCTAACCACACATTCTTTCACAAGGACTTGGATTCTTTATAAAAAGAAGGTATACTGAAATCAAATCGCCGCAGATGGTACCAAGGGATCTGAAATACCTGGTTAAGTCCCTTTGCACTCCTAATTTTTCAGGTTTACAAACTTTCAAAGCAGAAGAGATTCTGTTCTCAGGGGCAAGTAGAACATACAAGAAGTCTGGATGGTAGCCTTGGGCAGCAGCACCCTACAGTGAGCCAACTGCTTAGTGGATGCCTGAAAACAAGACCATGTAAACAGTTCCCTGTTGCCTAGGCCTATAAAATGTGTACTAAGTGACAGATGCGTAAAGGGGCGTGGGTGGCTGGGCAATGAGGCAACCAGTGGGAAGGAGCTGGCTGCACCTCCAGGTGCTAAAAAAGGCAAGAGTTGCATATACAATGAGCCAACACTAAGTCAACTTAGGGGTGACTGTTTTCCATTTCCTTGACTCCCACGGCTGCCCTTTTATTACTTTTTCTCTTCAAGCCTGACCCGAAAGTTTTTTTATATTCATATTCTCCCATATAAAATGATAGGGAAATGGAGAGTATAGACACAGTTTGAATTAATCCATGGCCAGCACCTATCAAATGACTGCTTAAGTACCAGGGCCAACACCATTGAATAGCTATGAAGGGGAGATAATTAATTTAAAAAACTGGCAATCTCTAGAAGCTAGGCAATTTTACAGACAAGTTTGCTATAATCCTCTGGGTAGGTATCACCAGCAAACTATGGTCATTTGAGACTCCTAATAAATACTCGGTATTATTTATAACAATAAGCCCCCTGTTGACAGAAGCAGGTTGAGAAGGGATGGGAAAGCCACACACAGCACTTACCATCTTCTGTTTCCTGCCACACGATGCCCTCAAGGTTGACGCTTGTCCCAGGTTCGCAGGGGCCCAGGCACTCGGGCTCTGTGGCCAGAGCCACATCACATGTGTTGACCCCAACTGATCGGGTACGAACCATGATCTGCTCACAGGGGGATGCGATGTCATTATTGACCACTGGCACCAAAAGGTGCAGTGGTAGCACTGCTGGTGTGGAGACAGGGGACTCCATCTGTGGGGGAAGAGAAAGTAGTAGCCGAGTTACAAGGAGGATATTTATAGGAAATAACTTCTCTGTATTTAATCTAGTCCTACATCCTTTCCTGCCAGAGTGCAGGAATATAAGGGCTTTAAATATAAGACTTTGGTCCTCACTTTCAAGTTCTAGCTCATGACACCATTACAAATCTAAGTGGTTTAGATGAGTGCACCCTGGACTAGGAGCAGCTCTATTTCTTATTAACAATCCTCCTCATAAACTGGGCTTGGCTAAAAGTGTATTAAAAAACTTGTCTCATTTAAAAATCTCTAGTGAAAGAGAATCAGGGCCAGACTTCAACAGCAAGGGAGCACACAGATTGATGAGAAGGAAAAGGCTCAGCTTCTGAGGCATGTTCTACTGCTACCACTTTGCTTCCCTCCAATCTATCATTCAACAAATAACACATTAATCAGGTATAAAATCCAAGAATACAGGTAGGATTAAAGAAAGGGAGAAATATCCAGATCCTAGGAATGCCACTTCAGGAAGACTAGAGCTTTAATTCATCTTCGGGTAGAAGGAAATCTACTTAAAAGTTACAGGAGGGCTGGGAGCAACCTGTCGGGGGTTTCTAACCCACAGAGATTATAACAGTGATTGGTTAATGAGAATGGCCTTTCGGAGTGTGAATCTAACATCAAGTGTACATGTAAGAAACGGGAGGTACTATTACTATCCAGAAACCAATCTATAGCAGTCTATAGTCAAACACAAGAACCAGCAATCTACCTCAAAAACTAGACCCTCTCACAAGAATGCAATTACTTAGACTCCAAGAAGAAAGCAACACATCTAGAGTTAAAAGAAAAATTGTAATAAAAAGCAATAATCCCTTAATTCTTTAAACCCTAGCATTTATCAGGTTGACAAAGTACCAACTCTGAGTCAATATTGCCTACACCCTAACTAAACAGTGTCTGGATTATGCAAAGGCACTCAATACACACACTGACTGATCTTCCCTAAAGATTAAGTATGATACCAATCAGAAGACCTAGAAAATAAGAGTCAAGGATTGGGACCCTCTTTCCCTTGTGAAAGACCAGATTGAATGTAATCCTTCAACAGACCCACATTGAAAGCAAGGGACACACGCACCCATAATCCAAGCTGCTGGACAGCCCTGCCACAGAACTCTGGTTCTGAAATAGTTTACTGCATGACCACCATTCTATCTATAATCCGTCTCCCTCCTGTTAAACACATACATGCGTGTGCACGCACGCACACACACACCCCCCCCTACACCATCCTGGCCTCGAACACTATCCTGGAAGCTGAGATCTGGGTACTGCATCCATTCTCTACAGGTAGCTCTCTGACTTCTTGGCTTACAAGTCAAGTGATGGTATTTGCAGACCGTCACTATCAGAGTTCACAGAATGCTAGAACACTGATTCTGATCAATTCTGGTCCCTGAAAAGCTGCCCAAACCTTATCCTTATCTGTTTGTTGTTACATACATCCACCCTGTACTTCCCTAACTCCACCCTTTTCATAAAATGGAAGTGGAAGCCTGTCTAATGAATCTTCTGCATAATGGTAAATACCAAAAGGCATTTTTGGTCTTTTGTACTCTTGAAAATCAGGCATTTATAATCCAATTTGGCAAACTTCTTGGGATGTGGTAGATGCCTGAAAAGCCCTTTAAAATTTCTAAGCACAGATTTGAAGGTAAAAACAACAGGAAAAATAAACTGGATTTCCTACTACTCCTGTGTAGTGCTGGACTCTGGCTCTAATCATTAAGCCCTCTCAGGAATGCTATAAGAAGGTGGTTCATTAACTCTCTGGAAAGAAAGTTTCCTGGAGATTTTACCCGTGAGAGTTACTAGAAAGGGGAAATCAGAGACAGAGTATACAGACCATCTTTACTCTTAGCCTCACCTCTGTTTCTTGGTTCTTTCTCTTGGGGAAGAACTAAGACAGAAGCAACTTCACAGTTAGTATGTGCATTTCCTTTGCTTAAGAGTTTGTTCCCTTTTCTATACCTTTCTTCTACTAGCAAGAGAAATTCCTGCAAAGTCCTCTTTCTTGGACAAAGAAATTGGCCTGAACCTTTTAGGTCACTCCTGTGAACTTTCTGATTGCCTCGCTTGAGCAAGTCCTATTGCCAACCTGTCCCATCGTTGAGGCAGCAATCCTAATCAGAGAAGTCCCCAGGGAGTCACCTACACACTCTGCCATCAAGGACAGCTCTTTTCTGTAAGTGGTTTCATTTCCTGTTAAGTTATTCAGTGCTGCTGGGAGGTCAGGGAAAAGATAAGCTACTAACATCTAGACAAAGCTAAGCTCCCAATCCTATACTAACAGACCCAGAAAACAACATTTAAGATATAAGTACAAAGAACCACTGTTGCATTCAAGCAGCTTGCCAAATTAAACCCCGCGGTAGAACATCTGAAGAGAAGAAACTTAGCTGAACTGATCACTAAGAATAACAGAACTAATACACACGAGGAGCTGATTAATGTGTGTATGCATCAAACCACCCTTACTGATCAGAGTTAAGTTACTAAGTAGAGTTCAGGATCTCTGTTTGTGTGAGGATGACTTTATTTAACTACCTGATTAGTTAAACGAGATTTCTGAGGGTGAGAAGAAGTGAGGAAATCCACCTATGGATGTGGAACTACTGTTCAGTTTCCTTCTACTTTGCAAAAGAAATCTAAGGAGCAGCACAATAATGTTTAATTACAGCTCTAGCTCTGCTAATTACTGTTTGGTCACATCTATAATCTACATTAAGCCATAGTGCATAATAAGCAGCTCTGTGATATTCATCTAATAACCTAGGTGGCTTTGTGGGATTTCAAATTCTACTATTCATCGGAACAAACATAGCTTCATTTAACACTCTCAGGAGAGGATAAAAATTAAAAAAGGACTCATTTTGCCATCTTTCCTATATGCCTAGGATATAAGAGCAGGGATTGTCAAGAGACTGATGCCAGCAGGGAAACTAAGGAATAGAAATATGAAAACTTAAGGTCATTAAGTACCTTAACAACTATGACAATGATAAAAGCTGGGCCAATTCTCAGATTCTGAAATGCTAAGAAGTGCCACCATGGCTCCTGGGGCTCACTGAAATGGGAAGGTAAACAACAAAACAAAACAAAACCTGAAAAGAGACAGAGAATTTAAAGATGGAGATCTCTGAAGTTTCCCAATATTTCATGTCCTTTATTTTTTAATGATACTTCTTTTCAATTCACCTTTAGATATTAGTCTAATAGCACCTACTAGGGATCTGAGTGTTGATAGGCAGGTGACACAAAAATGAGGGCTGGAGAGAATAAAGACAAGCCAGAGCCATTAATCTCCCCACAATAAGCAATTATACACTGACTTCAGCTGCCTCCCACACTTGAGAGGCACTAATGGAGGAAAATAATTTCAAGGCTGCAACATAATTTTAGGCGTAGCAAATGTAGTAAAGAAATATTTGGGACAGACTCTCCCCTTCACAAATATGAGTCTGATATCTTTACCTTCACAGTCAAAAGGCAGAAAAGGAGCTGGTTTGACTGGTAACTGCAGTAGCTCTAAGAAACTCCCTTTTATTCAAGAGTGAAAGATTACTGGGGATCATGGTTAGATGAAGGTTCACATTTATCAGGAAAGACTGTGCAGAAAGTAGAATGTCATCAAATATACTAAATACTATATTAATAAGAAGTTCTCATTCTTCATTAATTCCAAAGATCCTTCAAGATTTTATAGTGACTCGGCATCAGCAACACTAACAGTAATATACGATCTTGATTCATGGACAAAATATAAGTACTTACCCTGATGTATTATAGTAAACTTAATTTGCTCACAAAGTTTTTATTGTGGGTTATTAAAAAAAAGGTAATTTAAAAAATCCCATTTATCAGTTTATTGTGTTATTTATATTTTTCTCAAATTAAAACACAGGGGATAAAACCCTCAATTGTTTGAACTGCCTTCTGTTGATTGACAATGAGACAAAATAAGTTCACTGTATTCTTTTTTAATAATTTAGGATTATTTTTGCTTATTCTGAAAGATCCTTATTATGAGAGGCTGGAGGGTGGAAATCATGGAATAACTGAAGATGGAGGCAGCAATCTGAATTCTTCCTCTCCACGAAGCTCTTGTCAGAAAGCAACAGAATATTCCGAGTAAATCCCCAAACAGCTTGACATTTAACTACTAGTGAAGGAGGAAATCAGTCCCTTTTCAAACACTAAGTACCTTTCCGAGTGCCTCTCCAAGAAAAAAGGAAGGAAGGGAGGAAAGAAGGGAGGGAGGGAGGGAGGAAGGAAAGGAGAGGAGTGAGGAGGGGAGAGGGGGAAAACGAGGCTTGCAGGTTTCCTGAGCTTCCAGATTTCACTTGGGCTGCTTTGAAGAAGAACTTGGTTGTAACTCTGGTTAATTTCCCAGACATTTTGTAGTAGAAGACAAGGAGGTAAAAGAGAAAAAGAAAGATGTGGTAGCTGGCACCATAGCCAAACATCAAACAGTTCTTAAAAGCTACATATTCTATTATTCAAAGAAGACTAACTTTAGCATTCAATTTTAACCAATCATCACCTGGTCAAGGTCAGCAGTGAAGGCTGTTCCAGTGTGTACTAGAAAATGCAAGTGCAGTGAACACATAATTTAAAGACTACAGATTAGCCACAGGGGGTTCTCCGAGATGATCCCTATAGAGTCTCAGGCTCAGACCCTAAAGACTCTTCTGGTAAAGAGAAGGAGATGGCAGATCAAATGATCCTAATATTCAAGCCTGTCTAAAACTCCCAATGTGTGGGACTGAGTAAATGATGCTGGAAATTGAACAAAGGAAAAAATCTCATAAGCAAAATCAATGCATAACATAAATCACATGGCAGTGTCCAATACTGAGCAAAGGTTTTTGCTGAATGAAGCATCTCTTTTGCTCTTCCAAGTCTTCTCACTCTACAGTCTCCTGCCTGCTTGAAATGCACCACATTTTCCTTCAGCAAAACTATTAACTTTGTAGCTCATGAGTAACCATAGGGACCTAAGTACTACCTACCTCTGAAACTGACTACATTTTTTTCCCACACAAGGTTGATGATCCCTCCTCCCATTCCTACATTCTTCCAAAGGAAGCACTAGAATTAGCTCTCAAGAATAAAGAATTGGAGAAAAATTCATTCTTTGGCTGCAACTACTTCCTCTCCTGAACACGCTTCTTACCTCCTTTTACATACTCATTTCCTAAAAACATCACGGCTGGAACGTGTCTTCTCTACTCCATCTTCTTTCCCCTTAAGGAAAGTAAGCACAACCAAAAGCTAAAGCCTTTCTCTGAATCATTCAGAATCACAGATGTCAAAAGAAAAGTCTCAACATATCTTCCAACATGGATGACGAACTGTGCTTAAGAACCTAATCATCATTTGTATTGATGGTCCTATGAGAAAACACGAGCATTTTAATTGAGACATCACAAACCACATCTTGCTCTGCAGCAGTTTGGGAAGGAGAAATGGGAATGATTCTCCCTGCTTTAAGCCAGCTGTTCTTCACCTTCCAGGTCTTGGGAAACCTTTACTGATTTAAAAATTGAGAACCTTACACAGCTTTTATTTATGTAGGCTATATCTGTTGATATTTACTGTGTTAGAATTAAAACTGAAAGATTTTGGTATGTACTAATTAATTTAAAACAACTAACAACAATTTTGAAGTGACAAAATTAGAGACACAGAGAACAGACTAGCAGTGGCCAGGGATAAGGGTTGGTGGGAGGAGGAAGGAAGATGGGTGTAGTGAGGAAAGGGCAACACAGGGATCCCTGCAGTGATTGAACTGTATCTTGACTATGTGGTAGATACCCAGACTAGACACGTGATAACATTGATAACGAAGACCCAACACAGCCAAAAAATAAATAAATAAATATATTTTTTTTAAAAAAAGAAAACTGGTCTCACACAGATATGTATGTCCTCTTCAGATAATTGTGGATATTCTCCTTTGATGTGACCCCAAAACGCAAAAAGTAATAGTTCTTTTTATTTTTTAATATTTATTTTATTTACTTGGCTGCATGGGGTCTTAGTTGCGGCACACGGGATCTTCGTTGTGGCATGTGGGATCTTTTAGTTGTGGCACACAGGATCTTTTAGTTGTAGGACACAGGGTCTTTTAGTTGTGGGATGTGGGATCTAGTTCCCTGACCAGGGATCGAACCCAGGCCCCCTGCATTGGGAAGCAGGAGTCTTAGCCACTGGACCACCAGGGAAGTCCCAATGAGTGATAGTTCTTAAAGGTTATTGACAATGTGGAATCTGAAACTTTTTGTACTCTGTTAGATTACAATCCATTGGTCTAGCTTGCACTTGGAATGTTTAAGTGCATGATTTTTTTTTTTAACATCATGCATTAGTCATTTGGAAAATACTGGTTCACTGAGTTAGACAGCTCTTTCAAATGTTGACATATTCCATTAATATTGAAAAGTGTTATTTGTTAATATTGTCTCTGAGCTTATCAGAAAAGTCTTTAAAATACTGGTAAGGAGTCAAACTCATAGGGGGGGTAGATACAAAGTTTCCAAAATTGTAATGTTAGCTTGAAAGCTCAAATTTTATCATTAACAACAAATAACTGTCAGTTGTTGTCCTTGAAATAATAGGCTTGTTACCAACCAGGGTTCTTGGCCTTCTCTAATCAGTAGAAATTGATAAGATGCAAGACAAGGAATTCAGGCAAGGCTTCACTGGGGCTCCTGCTGCAGCACGAGAGAGCAAAAACAAGTAGCAAGTTCCCTGGCTTGCTCACTGAGGCAGGGTGAGCTGGTTCTTTATATGGGGTAATGGTAGGGGTGGGTCCAGGGGTTGGGCCAGAGGGGTAGTTTAGGTGGTTTGTCCACCACTTTGGTGGTGGTGTGTGCAGGGGGCATGCACAATATCTTGCTTTTGCTCCTGGTACCCTGTTTTTTTCTCTTGGCTCTTCAGAAGTGGCAGTTGAGTTTTTGGTCTTTTTGTATCTTGTTGTCCATAATTTGCCCCAACTGGGCAATGCAGGAAGCTATTTTTAGTCCCATAGAGTTTCTTGGTATTTTGTTGCTGGAGGAGACAGGTGCAAGCACTGCAGCAAAGGGTCCCTGGTCCCAGCCTGTCTCAGGCTTATTTCATTCATTTTCAAGAAAATGTGTGCTAAATACCCAAGTCTGAATAACTATAATTTGTTAGTTCTTCTCTCAAGTAAAAATGGCATTTCATGAAAAAACTGGCTAGTTCAGCTTGCAACTCAATTGCACAAGCACTGCTCCTAGAGACAAACAGGATGCAGAAGAAGTGCTTTATGTGTACTTCCCATTTTGCTACATAGCATATAAAATGACATGTACTCAAAGGTCAAGATTTAATAAGCTAATAACTGTTGCTGCTTTATTAAAGATATTTTAAAGTGAAACTAGCTATATAAAAATGTTTACCTTTTACTGTGAGGGCACAGCAGTTAAGAATGTTATGGCTACTAGTACAATTCGGTGCCACTGATTTGACTCCTGCCAAGATGTCAGCCATTTTAACTACCATTGCTTTTGCACCATCAGTGCAAATGTCAACAGAGTGAAAAAGGCAAGTAATGTCTTAGTATTATTATGAAAATAGTTTTGACCTGGCAGGACCTCTGAAAAGGCCTCAGAGATACTTAGGGGTCTGAGTGCTATATTTTGAGAATTAATCAAGTTTCATGTTCTGGGATTGGGTAAGTGATCAGCTTCTCCAGAAGCATATGCCATCTGATTCCTATACAAAACTGGGATTCTGGTAGCAAGGAAGTTGAGGGAGGCTGCCTGTTCAGTAGGCAAACAACAGTGTCTGCCACAACAGGGCAGTTTGGAAAGACAGTGAAGGAAAAAGAGACACAAAGGCAGGGAAAATTATTAGCAAGAGTGGAGTAGGAAAGACAGCTCCTAAGATCCAGACTAAGGATTTTTTAAGTAAGGGATGTTCACAAGTTAGGTATTAATAAATTTCAGCAATTGAGTAATGAGTATTTTAAAAATATGGGAGAATAAAGCGCTCAGTTAATTGTTTCTAAAACGGACAAAAGAATGATGGTCATTAACTACTAATAAAATTGATCCTTACCCTTGTGGGCGGAGGGGGAATCACTCTCTCTAGTGCCTATTTGTTCTCAAATTGGTAAGCATAAGACTTCTCTGAAATTGTAATTTAGTAGTTCAGAAATTAAACATGGCTTATCTTAAAGAAATTTTTAAATGGGCCCCTTAATTAACCAGAAGCCATCATTTCCTACAGAAGTCTTCCTTGGCTTTGCTACTTAAGCTAAAGGTACAGAGATAAAACTTCAAAGTGGTATGAAGGGTGTTGTACAGTCTGAGTTAACTCCTGATTATGGACACCTTAGCACTACTGAACCAAGCGGGAAATGGCCATCTGCTTAGATATGCTTCAATGCCCAAGTGTCTCCTAGGTGACTTTGTGTTCTATAATATAAGGTCACAGAATATCAACTGATTCTGTATAACTTCCACATAAGACCTATAGATTTGACAGGAAACAATGGGTGATTCCAATGAGAGGTCATTCTGTCTAAACAAAGCACCTTAAGCAGCAAAGCTATTTGGGTTCCTAGAGAGCATGTACAAGACAAAATTATAAAATCACATCATAGTGTGGAAAAACCTTCAAGATCATCTAACTAACCTAACCACTCAAGGGTGAAATCTTTTCTATAATAGGTAGTCATAAAACCCCTATTTGGGGACTTTCCTGGTGGCACAGTGGTTAAGACTCTGTGCTCCCAATGCAGGGGGCCAGGGTTCGATCCCTAGTCAGGGAACTAGATCCCACATGCATGCTGCAACTAAGAGTTCACATGCCACAACTAAGGAGCCCGCCTGCCGCAACTAAGACCTAGCGCAACCAAATAAACAAATAAATAAATATTTTAAAAATAAATAAAAAATAAAAATAGGGCTTCCCTGGTGGCACAGTGGTTAAGAATCTGCCTGCTAGTGCAGGAGACACGGGTTCGAGCCTTGGTCCAGGAGGCTCCCACATGCCGCGGAGCAACTAAGCCCGTGTGCCACAACTACCGAAGCCTGTGCACCTGGAGGCCATGCTCTGCAACGAGAAGTCACGCTCTACAACAAGAGAAGCCACCGCAATGAGAAGCCTGTGCACCACAATGAAGCGTAGCCCCCGCTCGCCACAAGTAGAGAAAAGCTTGCGCAAGCAACGAAGACCCAATGCAGCCAAAAATAAATATATAAACACATAAGTTTAGGGCTTCCCTGGTGGCGCAGTGGTTAAGAGTCCGCCTGCCGATGCAGGGGACAAGGGTTCGTGCCCCGGTCTGGGAAGATCCCACATGCTGCAGAGCGGCTAGGCCCGTGAGCCATGGCGCTGAGCCTGCGCATCTGGAGCCTGTGCTCCGCAAGGGGAGAGGCCACAACAGTGAGAGGCCCGCCTACCGCAAAAAAAAAAAAACAAAAACACATAAGTTTAAAAAAAATAATAAAATGAAAATAAAACCCCTATCTGAACTTTATCCACCCCGCCCCAACCCTGTGGTGAGAAAATAACCCTTACTTTACTGGGTGGCTTAAAAGATTAAATTCTTTAACGTATGTCAAGGGCCTAGCAATATGTCTACAGTATTCTGGCTATCTTAAATGGTAGCCATTACTAGTTATTCTAAGAGTCAAATTACTCTTGAAAGCTCATACTGAATTTCATAGCCATTAAAACTCCCTAGATCTTTTCTGCTCAAACTTTGAAAACATTCTCTTCCACCTCTGACCCCCACCCACAACCACCAGTTTCCTCTCCCAGAAGCAATCAACCCAATGCATATGTATTTGCTTGTTTATATGTACCTTCCCTTTATTCTTTTTACACAAATGACAGTGTACTACATACACTGTTCTGTACCTTATTTCTTCATGTAATAAAAATGGAGGTAACTGTTTTAAACTTTAAATGCTCATCATCCTAAAAGACAGACTGGATGAAATCTCAGCTCTGTAAAAACATCAGGGGCACCTATATTTCATAAGGTCACTGTAGCAATTAACTGAATATGAAGTGCTTAGTGTATAGTGCCCAAGACACAGTAAAAGTTCAATAAATATTAGCCAATAACAATAATGATGATAATAATAGTAATAACAACAATATCTTACAATTTAATTTTACCTTTCAATCTTTTATGACATTGTCAATCTCTATTCAGACATTCAGTACTTGAACTGTCCATCTGCAGTGGTTCATTCTAGTATAGTTTTGACTTCATTATGTCTTCCCTTCTTCTGGTAGAGGAATTTCTCTTTCCTGTGGGAAATCCATTCCCCCAACTTCATTCCACTATAGGAGTGGGCCCAACTCTACTCAGACTACATGGAATAGGTTCTCCACAGGCTACAGAGATTCTTTCTTCCCCTGGGCCCTTAAGCTGGAAGGACTAATTAAACCTGGAACTGCTAGTGGCCATTTTCCCTAACACTTGAGAAGGCTTGTCTAAGAATAAAGCCAATTCAGGGGAAAGTAGAATAGAAATGAGCAAAGATAGAATCCCAAAGACATTATTTGAGCCCCTGCCGGAAACTAATAAACTCCACTGGTGAGAACTTACAAATTCCTTGTTTGCTTAAACTAGCTTGAGCCAGGTTTCCATCACAACTGAAAAAGTCCTGACCACTATATATCTCCCACAAATTTATATGCATACTTTCTATTTAGTCACAAGTTATAATGAAAATGTTGAACAGGACTAGATCAATGGCAGAGTCTTGTGGTATACTAACCTAGCGAACATCTAGTGATCAATACTCTTTAAATATAGCTCTTCAGCCAACTATAAAGTCACCCAACTGTATCACCATCCAGTCCACATTTCACTGACATTTCATCAAGAATGTCATAAAAGGCTTTTTCAAATATCTTGAAGAAATCAAGGCACTCCAATCTACCCCCCCAAAAACTCTATTGGGAAAAGAGAAAAAGTTTATAGACTGTCATGTTTTAGAACTTAATTTGGTTTCTAATAAGCATTATTTTTCCGGATTCCTTTCTTCATTCAGAAACATTAAATACTTACTATAATCTAAGCACTATATTATGGCAAGTGATGAATCTTAATATGATCTCTGTCCCTAGGTCTGGGCAGGTAAACAAATGTGAACAAGTAATTAAAGAAATATCATAAAGGATGTAAAAGAAGTACAAAGGTGGCAAAATCACTTGTGTACACCTGGGAGAGAGGCAGCTGACGTTTCAGCTGAGTCTTAGAAATAAGTTCAACAGGAAGATAAGGAAAATTAGGTTATTTTAGTCAGATGTAATACCAAATACATGGCCTGAGAGGGAACCACAATAGTTTGGCATGGAGGGAATGGTCAAGTGGTGGGAGATTACATGTCATGCTAAAGAAGGTCACTGTGGAGTTTTAAGCAGGAAAGTGATATGATCCAATAAGGATTTTTTTTTTTTCTTTTGCGGTACACGGGCCTCTCACTGTTGTGGCCTCTCCCGTTGCGGAGCACCAGCTCCGGATGCGCAGGCTCAGCGGGCATGGCTCACGGGCCTAGCCGCTCCACGGCATGTGGGATCTTCCCGGACCGGGGCACGAACCCGTGTCCCCTGCATTGGCAGGCGGACAACCTGCGCCACCAGGGAAGTCCCAATAAGGTTTATAAATGATAGAAGCAAACTTCAATTACTGCTTACTGTGTGTGTGTGTCAAGCACTTTTCAAAGCATTTTATATGTATTCCTCAAAATAACCCTCTGAGGTAATTAACATTGTATCTCCTTTTAAAGATGAATATACTAAAGCTATATGGGCTAGGTAAGTTGGCCAAGGTCATATAGCTACCAAGTGATAAAACTGGGATTCAAACTCAGGCAATTTGGCTCTAGAACCCATGCAATAATAAAGAAGAACCCAAACTGAATGGTGTCACAAGAAGTCAAGGGAAAATGAAGTTTCAAGAAGAAAATGGGCTGCTGTTATGCAAGCTGAAATTGCAGGAAAGGGTAAGGCACAGAAGCTAAATTGCACTGGGTAAGGGAAAGCATCAAGAGGTGAAGGAAAGATAATCAGAAGTTATTGTGTGTCTACTGTGTACCAGAGTTATCTCAGTAAATCTCCTACACTCCTATGAAGTAGATGATGCTTTGTTTGATAGAAAATAAACAAAGCCCCGTGAAGGTTAATTGATTTGTCCATAATGACCAGTTACTAAGTGGCAGGGCCAGGATTTGAACCAAGGTATGCCTAACTCTAAAGCTTGTGCTCCTTTCCATTATACATGCTACTCCAAAAAACCTCCGGCATGACCAGGAAGAAGAGTGCAAGTACTTCACAAACTATTTGTTTAACATTTTGTTCTAGGACTTCGCTAAAGTTCAGTGTTATGTTTGATGGTCTACAGTTTTGAAAATTTGGACATTTGCCTGTCTGCACTCTTATGGTTCTCTCCCATCTACCAGGATTCCCTAGACAAAAGGATCTCTGACTACATGTGCAAACTCTTTCAATATTTTCCAATGTGATTAATTTGGATTTAGACACTTGAACTCTGTCAAAAATTGAGGTGCTCTGTCAAAAATTGAGGTGCTTTGTCAAAGAGGAAAGGAGGTGGTTGCTGTTTAGAATTTGGTAAAGCAAACTCATCTTTTATAATAAGAACAAAGGTTGTTCAAGAGTTTTTAATCTGTTTTTTAGATCTGAATTTGCACATTTGTTTTGGTAAATCCTTGGTTTCATACAATGATTTTTTTGCTTCAAGTGGCATCATAATATGGTTCTGATTTTCCAGTACAAATATCCTTTGAAGTGGAACTGAAACACCTATCATAATGCAGTTAAGCCTTGCTAAACTATGTTTCACTTTTCAACAATTCCTTAGCTTAGCTCTTCTAATATAGACCAACAAAAGTGAAAATACCAAATAACAACACTATATGAAATTTAGAATTTTGTACAGCATACTTAACATACAGGGCTCACAAAATCTTATAGAAATTGAGAAGGGCACTTCATCTTTCAAGGGCCAGTAAAGTTAAGCTTCCTAAATAGAGTAACGTAGAAAGGCATCAGAGCATTCAATATTGGAAAAAACTCTGGCCTTAAAAATCTCTCACCAAGGTAGAGCATTAGGCAAACCCAACAATGTAAATAAGAGTTGCTATATTCTAGGTAACAGATTTTTACAGCCTTCATTACGAAACATGGTCCTTATTGTAATACAAATCCATTCAACAGTGTAATAAAATGAAGAACTCTATAAGGCTCAGAAAAAACAGATATCCTGTATTTGTAGAGTCAACACAAAGTTTATATCCTAGCTTTCAAAACTTCATTTTATATTAGGAGACAACTGTTAAACAAATAATCATAACAGAGGTGAACAGAGGGCTGCAAGTACCCTGCCCAGGGAGTGACTGCCAAGAGGCAACAGGGAAGACTTCATAGTGGAGTGGACCTAAAGGAGTTTCCCAAGAAAAGAATAGAAAGTATACTCCAGTTGCACAGCAAAGGAAACCATACACAAAAGGAAAAGACAATCTACAGACTGGGGGAAAATATTTGCAAATGATGTAATGACAACGGCTTAACTTCCAAAATATATAAATAGCTCATACAATTCAAAAACCAAACAACCCAATCAAAATATGGGCAGAAGACCTAAACAAACATTTCTCCAAAGAAGACATACAGATGGCCAATAGGTACATGAAAAGTTGCTCAAAATCGTTAATTATTAGAGAAATGCAAATCAAAACTACAAGGTACCACCCACACTGGTCAGAATGGCCATCATTAAAAAGTTTACAAATAACAAATGCTGGACAGGGTGTGGAGAAAAGGGAACCCTCCTACACTGTTGGTGGGAATGTAAATTTGTGCAGCCACTATGGAGAATAGTATGGAGGTTCCTCAAAAAACTAAAAATAGAGTTGCAATATGATCCAGCAATCCCACTACTGGGCATATACCCAGACAAAACTATAATTCAAAAAAATACATGCACCCCTATGTTCATAGAAGCACTACTTACAATAGCCAAGACTTGGAAACAACCTAAATGTCCATCAACAGATGAATGGATGAAGAAGATGTGGTACATATATACAATGAAATATTACTCGCCCATAAAAAAATGAAATAATGCCATTTGCAGTGTCATGGATGGACCTAGAGATTATCATACCAAGTGAAATAAGTCAGAAAGAGAAAGACAAATACCATATGATATCACTTATATGTGGAATCTAAAATATGACACAAATGAACTTATGTATGAAACAGAAACAGACTCACAGACATAGAGAACAGACTTGTTGTCAAGGGGTTGGGGGATGGGAGAGAGTTGAATTGGGGGGTTAGGACTAGCAGATGCAAGCTATTATATATAGAATGGATAAACAGCAAGATCTTATTACAGCAACAGACAACTATATTCAATATCCTGTAATAAACCGTAATAGAAAAGAATATGAAAAAGAATATATATATAACTGAATCACTTTGCCGCATACCAGAAACCAACACAACACTGTAAATCAACTATACTTCAATTTTAAAAAAATGAAAAGAAAAAAGAAAGCATACTCCAAGCAGAAGGAACAGCCTGTTCAAAGGTGCACAGGCACGAACAAACACAATTAGTATATTCAAAGAACCGCAGGTCGTTTGGTTTGGTTGGAGGAGAGAGTAGTATAGGGAGAGTAAAATTTGTACTTAACTTTGCAGGTATTAAGAAACTTCTGAGGAATTAAAGCAAAGGAGTGATATCAGGTTTGTATATTTAAAAGTAAAATTAATGGAAGGGGGTAGACTAATAGAGATTGAAAAGGAGGGCACCTAGCTAGATGCCTGTTGCAACAAGCCCAGTAAGTAAGAAGTAGGAGAAGGCCTCAAGAGACATTCAGGACATACAAGCAGTTTGACTTCACGACGTATGAGACATGTAGGTAATCAGTAGAGGAGTCAGGTATGACTAGAATTTCTAATTCAGATGGTTGGGAGATGATTCATTCCACAAATATTTAATAAGCACCTAATATATGCCGGGCACTATTCTAAGTGCAGAGGATATGCAATGAACAAAACAGATCAAAATCCCAGTCTCTGGAGCTTAAATTCAAGTGGAATGGTATTCTATTACTGAAAGAAAAAGAAAGAAAAAAGAGGAGGAACAGGTTTCAGTTTTGATTTGGGAAGACTGGAGAAAGATGAGTGACATTAGTTTTATATTGCTTTTACTTTGCTTAATTGCCAGCATTCCAGGAAAAGAAGACTGAAAGTGTGTTACAAGGAAGAGGTGGGTCATCAGTGTACAATCTGGAGGGGTCTTCTGAGTATTTTTTAAGGACTTCAGAATAATACATAAATACAAATGAAAACACAATATAATTTTTCACCTATCTGACTAGTAAAGATGAAACAGTTGAACGATATCCTATCTGGCAAGAATATGGAAAAAAAACCAGACACTGTTACGCAGTATTAGTTGGTGGGAATATGAATAGGTAGAAACTCTGGAGAGGGCGATTTGGCAATAGGTATTAAGATGTAAAATGTACATGCTCTTTTGTCCAAAAATTCCACTTTTAGAATTTATATTAAGAAGATAAAAGGACAAGTGCACAAAAATGTATCACGTACAGTTTGCTTCAGTGCTAGTTTTTAATAGTCAAACAAACAAAAACCCAGAAACAATCTGAATGTCCATTATAGCACAGATCTATAACTACCATCAAGTACAGATATCACAGCATAGTTTTGAGTGAAAAAAAGTTTACAATACAGTATGTATTAAATTAGCCCATTAATGTTAAACTGATCTTTATGTAACTATATACGATTTTTTTTTTTTTTTTTGGCCATACTGAGTGGCACGCGGGATGGAAGCTCAGAGTCTTAACCACTAGACCGCCAGGGAAGTCCCTATGTACAATTCTCATACACTATGCAGATCAGAAGTGAGAAATAGAAGTTGAGATTTAGAAGGATGTTCTTGCAATCATCTTTGGGTAGTGAGACTCTGGATGATATTTAGTTTCTCTTTTATATTTTTCAGTATTTGATTTTCTCATTATATTGAGAACTTTTTTAAAATTTAGTTTTTAAAAAAGCTACTTTTAATGGAAAAGGGAGCGATATTTACATATGTGAAGGTTTACGTTTATTGTAAGAAAAGGGACCTAGGTTAATGAGGAAATAGGCAGGCAGGTGAAAAGAGTTAAGGGCACATAAGTAGAAGCGGGGGAGGCAGAAGGGTAATGACATTAAGTCAGTACTTCATTGCATAGGTCACTGGGACAACGGGCCATAGGACTGGCTCCAAACAGCTGGGTGGTACCTAAGACCTGGGGATATGGGCAGTACTACACGAACATTTCTGTGATCTTCATAAACCAGCCACTGCCCACATTCATTTGATTCTAATTGCCAAGAACTGAGTGGCATCTTCCATGCATGTGCAAATATACAAACTCTTTGTTGAGAAATAAACAACAATCCTAAACCCCTCTCTGTGGCGACCAGAATCCTACCTGGAACAGGGCCAGAAAAAGCCATGTCTCCAGCACTTCTGAGAAAACTGTGGCTGCTGCTTATCAAATTAAAATGCAAAGCAGCTCATTCCAGTGTCACTGGGAAGTGTCAGGAAAGGATTATGGTGCCCACCCCAAGGATGCAGGTCAGCTAAACAATACCCATCTTCTTGTGCTGAGAAGGAGGGAGGAGGAGGAGAAAGATTAGGCCTGTTTCCAAATGGCAGTCTGGCCTGCTTGTTACTGTGGTAACCTCCCTTCCCTGAGCTGCTCTCATTTGTCTTTCTCTGTCTGACCTTTATGTTGTTCTGACAGTAACTGAGGAGGAAAAGGTGCCCGCCTGCCAGCTAAGCACTCAAGTTGAGGGCACTGAACAAGAAAAAGAGGCACTCATTCTAGACTCTAAACAGTGACCTTAGAGCAACTAGAGTCCTGAAAGAGACTTCTCGTGGCCCTCATCATTCCATCCTTCCTCCCCTGCTCCCAGGGCCACCTCACTTCTCTGATACTCCCTTTCAGTGTGAGGAATCTGAGTCAGAGTCAAGTGGGTAGGTGAGAAGTCACAGAGAAGAGAAAAAACAAGGCACGAGAAGCTGAAGAACAGAGGCAATAAAATATTAACTCAAAAATGCCTGAGACAATGATCAGTACAGTGGTTAAGTACAGCTTTTAGTTTCCTCTCTATTCAGGATTCATGCCATATGATCAGTCAGTGGAGGTATGAGGGCAATTAAGGTACTTGGGACAGGGCTAGGGAAGGGCCCAAATACTTTGTGCTTTTTATTGTTTTTCTTTAAGCCCTGAATACCTTTAAAATTCAATCACTTAACAAATAATTATTGAGTACCCCTATGTGTAGGTCTTGTCCTAGACACTGGGTATGCAGTGGGAAATGAAAGAGGCTGGTAAATAACTATAATAGAAACCTACTAAGGCACAAATAGGGCAAGTGGTAAGAGGTTCTTGGACAACGTGAGCTATCTCCAGTATAGCTGGGGATGGCCTCTCTGAAGAGGATGGATTTAAGCTGATACCTAAAAGATGAGAAAACATGAAGAACCTAGGAATGAGCAATGCAGGCAGAGGGAACAGCATATGTAAATCCCTAAGGCAGGAAAGAGCTTGGTATATATTTGAGGTCCATATTTCATTTCGTATTACTATGCAAGTCCATGGAAAAATGTTTGAGTCTGCTTATTCTAGAAGCTTAAGGAGGCCCAGGAAATGGGCAACATGAGAACAGTCAGCCGAATATTATCCACTAAGTTCACAGATGAATGAGTCATTAAGTTATCAGTCATGAAATGCTATGGTGTCCAGGCAGAACTCTTATCTAATAGTTTGAAAAAGTAAGAGCTACAATACTGGAGTCAGTTCTCTGCCAATAGCAGTCACTGTCATTCCAAAAGACACACTGTGTAGGGCTAATTTAGTTTTATCTTAAATGGCATCCTCAAACCCATCAAAGACTTCACCCCAAACCCACTTAAACTGATTTATGTTGGAGTAATGAGCTTACAAAGGAGGCAGCAGGGCCAGGTTTTAGTCCCGGTTTTCCACCACTTAGCTGTATAACCTCAGACAAGTCATTTCACTTCTCCAAACTTTGACCTTATGAAATGAAGTAGTTGGACTTTATGATCTCTAAGGAGACTGTATTAGGACTTTTTCAGTTACAAGTGACAGAAGAGCACACCAGACTGGCTTAAACAAAAAGTCCAAGTTAGGCATGGCCTGATATAGAGGCTCACATGATGTCATGGAGGCCTAGTTTCTATCCCTTCCTCCCTTGGTGGTGTCTTTTTGGTTCTGCTTCATTTTCAGACAGGCTCTCCTCCTGGGTGGCAAGGTAGCTGCAGCAGTTCAAACTTTACAAGCTCTTAATTCCAGGCTCAGTGGTCAGACAGGTTCTTTTCTAGCCACCTAACAAAAATCCTGAAAGTTCCTTCTGATTGGACCAGCTTCCGGAATTTAAGAGTGGATGTCCCTTACAATATTTATAATCTTTATATTTTGTAAATATTTAAGCATATTCCCTCCAAGTCTTTACCTTTTCAAGTTTTAATTTTTAAAACCATAGTGTATATGTAGTTTTTGTCTGCCAGCATCCATCTTTCATAGAAAACTGTCCCTTCCCCAGTCCTTGTGCTCTAGTAAGATAGGCAATCACAGTGTCTCTCCAGTCGCCTGTCTCTGGAGTGGGTTCGGCATCAATCTATTTATTTCTTCTAAAATAATCTGTTGATGGAATATTTATTTCATTTTTTTTAGAAGGTGGAGTCATGCTTCATCCTTAATATGCCTGTTTAAGATATAAAACCCTTCAAATCTCTCCTGCTCTTAAAAGCATTAAATTTCTGCAACTGCCTCAAACAAAACACTTGAATGACAGTCGAGGCATTTCATCACAAAAGTATTAATATGGCCAGACGGCAAACATCAATCCTTCTTATCTACTCAATTATACTACAGAAATGAGTTATAGTTGGATTATCAGAACATTCTGAATTATTATTAAATATGGGAACTTTCTTGAAGACCAAATGGAATTTTCAGACTGCAAAAAACCATTTTATCAGAATTTCACTGTACCACAAACATTTTTGTGTCGATTAATTTAAAACATAATTTTATCGATTGATTGATTGATTGTACGCGGGCGTCTCACTGCTGTGGCCTCTCCCGTTGCGGAGCACAGGCTCCGGACATGCAGGCTCAGAGGCCATGGCTCACGGGCCCAGCCGCCCCGCAGCATGTGGGATCTTCCCGGACCGGGGCACGAACCCGCAGCCCCTGCATTGGCAGGCGGACTCCCAACCACTGCACCACCAGGGAAGCCCTAAAACATAATTTTAAATGTTTGAATAGAATCCTTTTGAACAAATAAACCATAATTTATTTGACCAATTTACTACAGGTAGATATTTAGGTTGTCCCAATTTTCACTTGTATAAACAAGGCTGAGAGGAGTATCTTAATGGCTACATATCTTGTACCCGTTTTACGATTTTCACAGGCTAACATCCTATATATGAGATTAGTGAATAAAAGGGTATGTATATTTTACAGTTTTTTTTTTTTTTTTTTTTTTTTTATTTATTTTTGGGTGCATTGGGTCCTCGTTGCTGTGCGTGGGCTTCTCACTGCGGTGGCTTCTCTTGTTGCGGAGCATAGGCTCTAGGCACTCAGGCTCAGTAGTTGTGGTGCACAGACTTAGTTGCTCCGCGGCATGTGGGATCTTCCCGGACCAGGGCTCAAACCTGTGTCCCCTGCATTGGCAGGCGGATTCTTAAGCACTGCGCCACCAGGGAAGCCCCTACAGTTTTTTGATACACACTATTCCATCAACTTTCAGGCTCTCTAGAGCTTAAAAAAAAAAAAAAAAGTCTATAGTACTGCTTACATTTCCAGGGTAATTTATTTACCCTTCTCAGGACCTTCCTTAGGTATTACCAAGACTATACAAAGTATTCTACTTTTAAACTTATTTGTTGTTATTCCCAAAGGATTATAACATCTTCTGTTTGTTTTTAATGTCTTCCTGACTATAACTCTGTAAACTGACATTTATAGCCACTGCTCTTGCCTTCACTCAAGGAGGTCTACACTAATTCTTGATTCCTTTCCTGGGTTACAAATGACTACCCAAAATCCAGATGTATTTAATATATAACACAAAACATACAACATACAATATGCATTTTATATATATATATATATATATATATATATATATCTCCATTTATCTCATGCCCCCTCCTATATACATGACATTATATTTATTCATAGGTAATACTCAAACAGTTCAGGACCAAGAGCTTGAACACCGGGCAGAGTCTGTCCCTCTTAAGCCAGGACAATAAAAGGCTAGATTTCGTAGAGTACAGGTTGGGGGTTGAGATTTCTAATCGGCAAGTAGCTGGCAGACAGGAAAGACTTAAGTTCATAAATGAAATGGGGGCCATGTGTAGCACGTGTTTCTTCTTGCTCTCTCCAACTTCTTCTGGCAGCTCTTCAACTTTCTAGTAAACTAGGATAATGTTTTAGCTTTTACCATAACCAGTAGGATCAACCATACCATCTAATATTTTACCAGCATCTATCAGTCTCAGTTTTCTGTCACTTATCTGTGAATACAACTGAGAGCTTTTTAAAAGGATAGAGTTTTTCTTGACAAATCTCCATAATGAACAAATCTCTTAAGTTTCTGGGTCTGTTTCCAACATGTAAAATTTCTTAACCACTTTATTTATTCGGTTGGCTAAAAGATTCGTTCGGTTTTTTCCATAAGACAGCTCTAGTAGTGCTTAGCTGTCTTTAACTTCATTTGAAACAATTTTGTTAGACTGTATTGTGACAGCTTTCATATTAGCATGCATTTAAATAAACCTTATCAAAATTGGTGAATTTTTGTGTAGCCATTTTAATACTGAAGATGGAAGGAAAAAGCAACATTTTTTGGCATATGATGCTTTATTATTTCAAGAAAGGTAAAAATGTGACTGAAACGCAAAAAAAGATTTTTGCAGTGTATGGAGAAGGTGTTGTGACTGATCGAACGTGTCAAAAGTGGTTTGCGGACTTCCCTGGTGGCGCAGTGGTTAAGAATCCGCCTGCCAATGAATGGGAGATGGGTTCAAGCCCTTGTCCGGGAAGATCCCACATGCCGTGGAGCAACTAAGCCCATGCACCACAGCTACTGAACCTGCTCTCTAGAGCCCGCAAGCCACAACTACTGAAGCCTGCGTGCCTAGAGCTCGTGCTCCGCAACAAGAGAAGCCACCACAATGAGAAGCCCGCACACCGCAACTACAGAAAGCCCACGCGCAGTGGCAAAGACCCAACGCAGCCTAAACAAACAAACAAACAAATAAATAAATAAAAAGTGGTTTGTGAAGTTTCGTGCTGGAGATTTCTCCCTGAACAATGTTCCACAGGCGGGTAGACCAGTTGAACCTGATAGCGATCAAATCGAGACACTGAGAACAATCAACGTTATACCACGCGTGAGATAGCCAGCATACTCAAAAGATCCAAAGCAAGAGATGAAAATCATTTGCACCAGCTTGGTTATGTTAGTCGCTTTGATGTTTGGGTTCCACATAAATTAAGTGGAAAAAAACCTTCTTGACCGTATTTCCAAATGCTATTCTCTAATTAAGTGTAACGAAAACATTCTGTTTTTAAAACAAATTGTGATGGGTGATGAAAAGTGGATACTGTACAATAATGTGGAACAGAAGAGATTGTGGGGCAAGTGAAATGAACCACTAGCAACCACACCAAAGGTCAGTCTTCATCCAAAGAAGGTGATGTTGTGTATATGGTGGGATTGGAAGGGAGTCCTCTATTATGAGATCCTTCCGGAAACCCAAACGATTAATTCTAACAAGTACTGCTCCCAGTTAGACCAACTGAAAGCAGCACTCGATGAAAAGCGTCTGGAATTAGTCAACAGAAAATGCATAATCTTCCATCAGGATAACACAAGACCACGTTCCTTTGACGACCAGGCAAAAACTGTTAGAGCCTGGCTGGGAAGTTCTGATTCATCTGGCGTATTCACCAGACATTGCACCTTCGGATTTCCATTTATTTCGGTCTTTACAAAATTCTCTTAATGGAAAAAATTTCAATTCCCTGGAAGACTGTAAAAGACACCTGGAATAGTTCTTTGCTCAAAAAGATAAAAAGTTTCGGGAAGATGGAATTATGAAGTTACCTGAAAAATGGTAGAACGTAGTGGAACAAAACAGTGAATACGTTGTTCAATAGAGTTCTTGGTGAAAACGAAAAATGTGTCTTTTATTTTTACTTAAAAACCGAAGGAACTTTTTGGCCAAACTAATATCATCTGTACCTTGTAGAATATTCTAAAAGAATATCCCTGAAAAATTACATAGATATGGCCTATTTTAGAAAGTAGTAGAGGAGGATTCTGGTTTAAGAATGAATGTGGTAAGGGTTTGAAAGACTTCTTCAAACAGGAGAAAAGGGTGAAGATAAGTAAAAAGAGATGATTAAGAGAAATGGACTTTGAAGACAGTCAACTTGGGTTCAAACAGATCCTCCACTTGGCTGTGCAACGTTAGGCAAGTCATCTAACCTTTTTTAGCCAGTTTTCCCATTAATAAAATGGAAATCATAATAATACATGTCTCACAGAACTACAGTGAGAGTTAAATGAAATATCATATAAAAAGCATTCAGCCTTGTTGCCTGGCACATACTCTGATAAATGCTGCTCCTGCAGTTTCTGTTATTATTAAATGTGTCCTAGGGATCCTCCAAAGGGGCATCATCCACTGACCTTTACTACAGAATAAAGGTTAGAAGGCTCACAAGTCAAATAGCAGCATTCTCTTTTCAGGCTAAAAGCAGGTCAGGAGCTGGCTACTAAATCAGCAATTTAAAAAATCAAATGAGTTTTTCCTTTTTTTAGCTTTTCAAGCTCATTCGTATTTCAGGTTGGAAGATGTGTACAGAAGGTGAGTACCCCTTCCATAATTCTTGTACTACTCTACACTGGGCTCCATCAGAAGAGTTAAAATGGAACTCACTAGTGTCCATCTGAGCAACCCAGGAACAAACAGAAACATTGTCCTTGTTGTACCATGAAGACTGAGAAAGAGGTTGCCATAATCTCCAGTAGTCTGTACATCTGTCTCCTTCATGTAGAAGAAACCGTATAACCTACCAGCACACAGGCTCCCCAAGCAGATAAAACTGGTCAGCAGGTGACAAATGGTAATACTCTTCTAATTCTCTAAGGAGTTAGAGAGAAAGCACTTAATCTTCACTTCAATGAGGCATTTGGCTAATCACTTGCTAGAGAAGGAACCTTTGGAAAAACAAATGAGTAGCCCATCTTCTAATAAGGGAAAAATGCCTACAGCACAAATGCTTTAGCTGTCTTTACAAAGGTCAGAGAGGCCCTCCCTCATCTGCTCCTCCATGTCCTTTATAACAAGCAGGCCTTAATTTTGCAAAGGAAGCTTTCCTGGCTTCTAGCACTGTTTTCTAGCACCCTCAAGATTTCTACAACCTAAATGTCCAATGTCAGATGAATGGATAAAGAAGATGTGGTACATATATACAATGGAATATTACTCAGCCATAAAAAGGAACGAAATTGGTCATTTGTAGAGATGTGGATGGACCGAGAGTCTGTCATACAGAGTGAAGCCAGAAAGAGAAAAACAAATATTGTATACTAGCGTATATATGTGGAATCTAGAAAAATGGTACAGATGAAACTATTTGCAGGGCAGGAATAGAGATGCAGACGTAGAGAACGGACATGTGGACACAGGGGGTGAAGGGAAGGGGGGGACGAATTGGGAGATTAGGATTGACATGTATACACTACCATGCGTAAAATAGACAGCTAGCGGGAACATGCTATAGAGCACAGGAAGCTCAGCTCCTCAGCTCGGTGCTCTGTGATGACTTAGATGGGTGGGATGTGGGAAGGGTGGGAGGAAGGTCCAAGAGGGAAGGGATATATATACATATAGCGGATTCACTTCATTGTACAGCAGAAACTAACACAACACTGTAAAGCAGTAATACTCCAATTAAAAAAAAGATTTCTAGGTAATAGCTGTGATCATTTAAGCTTGCTTGGCCTCAGTTTCCTTACAAGATTAAAAAAAAAAAAAAAAAAAGCTAGGATTTTATTCTCCTAAATCCTAATCTTGCTTAAGTTCCAAACTGGTGTAACTGTCAGGTGGAGCTATCCTTAATACCACTGCTATTAACTTCAGCTTTCTTACAAGGGTATTCATCAAACTGAAGACCTCTACATTCAGACACACATTTTCAGTACAAAAATAAAACGCTGCCAACCAGGAACCTCTTCAAAATGCCATAAATGAGGGCTTCCCTGGTGGCGCAGTGGTTGAGAGTCCGCCTGCTGATGCAGGGGACACAGGTTCGTGCCCCGGTCCGGGAAGATCCCACATGCCGCGGAGCGGCTGGGCCCGTGAGCCATGGCCGCTGAGCCTGCGCGTCCGGAGCCTGTGCTCCGCAACGGGAGAGGCCACAACAGTGAGAGGCCCGCGTACCGCAAAAAAAAAAAAAAAAAAATGCTATAAATGAGATAAAGGCAGCACCTAAACCACAGTGGCTTTGGACTAACATCAGGCTTAGGGTCCAAGCATGACAGGTGTTGGAAGAAACACAATTTTAGAGCTCCATAGAGATATGTGTATTTCAAATATAATAAACGATGAAAAAGTTGAGATGCATTTATCTCTCAGGCAATATTTTCTTTCAATCTATAAAATATTAAAATGGCCTACTTTGGTATGGTTTTCACATCTCTAGTATTCTAGAGTCTAGTTCTAAACATATTTTACTTTTTTTCCTCTACAGGTTTTGCTTGGGTTGCTAGAAGAGATTCTATGGATTTCTAGCCTCAAAGCTGGGCTGATCTGATCGAGTAAAAGACTAGAGTGAGCGAGCAGGCACACACACACAAGAATTATCAAGAAATGAAATAAACCCAAGTCACAACTGCCATAAGGGAGGAAGGGACCAGTACAGAAGAGATATATTGCATTTATATTTCTAACAAATGCATGTGGCAGAAACACATCTTTTTTTTTTTTTTTTTTTTTTTATGGCTGTGTTAGGTCTTCGTTTCTGTGCGAGGGCTTTCTCTAGGTGCGGCAAGCGGGGGCCTCTCACCATCGCGGCCTCTCTTGCTGCGGAGCACAGGCTCCAGATGCGCAGGCTCAGTAATTGTGGCTCACGGGGCCAGCTGCTCCGTGGCATGTGGGATCTTCCCAGACCAGGGCTCGAACCCGTGTGTCCTGCATTGGCAGGCGGACTCTCAACCACTGCGCCACCAGGGAAGCCCAGAAACACACGCTTTTTAACTTCATTGTTGTTTACCTCACGTCCTTAATCAGCATCCAATTAATTCCACTGGTCTAAAGAGAAACTCCTAGTAAAATTTCACAATGGGCACCATCCTGTGCCTTAGTAAGATCACACCAACAGACCCAAGGCAGGTCTTTCTGTTCTCCCTCACACTAAGGTTTTGCCTAATAGTATACCAAAAAACTTCTAATCTCCTGGAGAAATAGGAAAAATAAAAATAAAAATAAAGTCACATTCTAAGAAGCTCTCATTTCATATACAGCATATTCCAAGCCATGTGGCAAAGTACCAAGTTATTTCATTACCAACCTACTAAGAGTAGGATGAGGAAGACAAGTAAGAATTCCATTCAGAGGGAAAGTCTATAGACACATATATTTAGAAGGATGTTATCTTAGTACATTGGCCTTGTTTCACAGCACTCAGAGGAAGCAAGACTTTTCCCCTATAAATCTAAGGGTATGCCCTGAGAATTTTAAAATTTCTACCGCTGTATCCCTCTTTGGGTTTGTTTCTTTCAAAGAATGAGATTAAGGGAAAGAAAAGACAGACTTTAGTACACAACATACTGATGGATGCTCACATTGTCCTTAATCACTTACTGGCCATATTTAAAACAGTATTAGGCACCCACCGTTCTGGCAAAAAAAAAAAATTTTTTTTTTAAATTTATTTTTGGCTGTGCTGGGTCTTCATTGCTGTGCGTGGGCTTCTCATTGAGGTGGCTTCTCTTGTTGCGGAGCACGGGCTCTAGGCACGTGGCTCAAGGGATCTAGAGCACAGGCTCAGTAGCTGTGGGCCATGGACTTAGTTGCTCCGCAGCATGTGGGATCTTCCCGGACCAGGGCTCGAACCCATGTCCCCTGTATTGGCAGGCGGATTCTTAACCCCTGTGCCACCAGAGAAGCCCTGGCAAAAATTTTTAAAGTTGACAGTACCAAGTACTGATCAAGCAAAACTGGTGGAGGCATAAACTACTGGTACAACCACTTTCATAAACTGGCCTTACCTAGTGAGGTAGAACATGTGCACATCCAACTACCTAGCAACTCCACCCTTAGGTGTGTACACTAGAGAAACCTTGGCACTTGTGCTCCAGAGACATAACAATGTTCAAAGCAGCAATGTTGGTAACAGCAAAAATACTGGAAAGAGCCTAAATGCCCATCAACAGATGGATGATATATTTTCATATACTCATTCGGTGGCACACTAAAAGCAGTAAAAATAAACTAACGACACTACATATATCAACACAGACAAGGAAAAAGCAAGTCACAGAAAAAGGCGTGACACTGTGATTCTACTTAAATCAAGAAAAGAATCAGGGACTTCCCTGGTGGCGCAGTGGTTAAGAATCCGCCTGCCAATGCAGGGGACACAGGTTCGAGCCCTGGTCCAGGAAGATCTCACATGCCGCAGAGGAACTAAGTCAGTGTGCCACAACTACTGAGTCTGCACTCTAGAGCCCGCGAGCCACAACTACTGAAGCCCGTGCGCCTAGAGCCCATGCTCTGCAACAAGAGAAGCCACCGCAATGAGAAGCCCGTGCACTGCAACGAAGAGTAGCCCCCACTCGACGCCACTAGAGAAAGGCCGCGCGCAGCAACAAAGACCCAACTCAGCCAAACATCAATCAATCAATCAATTAATTAAAAAGAATCTGGTAAAACTAAGGAAGATAGCTTAGTGATACAGACAAATGGAAAAACATAAAAGATAAGCAGGTGACTAACATAAAATGCTACACAGAGGGAAGTAAAGAGGAAGGAGAGGGTACAATGAGGAAAGGGTCACACAGGAGGTTCTAAACCTAAAGCGTTGTCATGCTTTACTTCCTAAGATGGGTAACATGTACATGTGTTCTTTTTATTGTTATTCTTTGAAACTTGCAGGATATATTTCACAGTTTAAAACCAACAAAAGAAAACAAATTATACTAAGCTATTCCTTATTATCTAGTGTCTACACACTGTTACAATGAAGAAATATGCCAAGCCTTCCGAAGGATGACCTTTTTAGGTACTAAAGAGATTGGACTAACCACGTTAGTTTTCAGAAAAATTAAGCTAGAGCATCCACTTCCATAGTATCTCAGAGGTATGTTTCCTTTGTAGCACAGTTATCGCATGCAAAATCACTTTTTATAATGTCTCCCTTCCACAATAAACTGGAAATTCCATGAAGGAAGGCCTTCCCTCCTTCAACACTCTATCCAGAGTCTAGCACTGTGCATGATCATGGGAAGTACTCAATAAAAATTTCTGAAAGAATGAATAAACAAATGATCTTGAGAATCTAATTAGGCTGGGATAATTTACTAGTCTCTCCACAAATGTAGGAAAACACACCACAGTTTTTCAGAAACTTGATGTTTCATCCCTGTCATTCGGCTCTCTGAACCACTGTCCCAGAATTTATTAGTTATTTCAGCATTTACACAACAAAATTTACTAAGGTCCTACTGTAAGTGGGCACTGTGCTAGGTGCTAAAAATATGGCACTGACAGGATGGAATAGTCTCATTTATCTATATAACAGCCACTCCACGGCATAAAGGAGATGGCAGGATAGGATTTTTCCTCTCTGACCTCTTAGGACACTGAAATGTATATAAAGGCAAGCCTGAGTTTTCAACAAATGGTGTGTGGCAAGATCCACTTTGGAAAACAATGGGCTGCTATTTCCTTCAGCTGCCCTGAACAAAGAACGAATTCCTTTAGTCTCTGCCATCCTTGAGTTAAATTATATCATTCTTTGTTCTGCAGAGTAGCCTCTCCTAAAGTATTGAATAAACAGCAAAGGACCAGCCTTCTGGAACCTCTTCTAGAAAGCAACAGGCAGAGACATCACTCATAGGAAGAAAAGCTATAAAGGAAAGAAATTATTATCTTGAAGACAAACATCTCTATTCTGGAGATAAAAGAGAAGAGCCATAGGTTGCCACATTACAGCTGCCCCTCTGCCTGCGATTTATAGGAAAGGTTAAAATTAGAGACAACTAATGAAAAACCATCAAATGGTGGTTGTAATAAGCTTGAGAACTACTTTGTTTCACTAAACTCAAAACTTTGCTGCCTTTCATTCTGTTTCAATACAGTCATCATTCTACTCAGCATTCCTTTAAAGGCCACAGGAGAAAATGTTGCTGACACCTATTATCATCAGGTCAAGTTATTCCTGACTCCCTTCTCCTTCCTTCTTCTTCCTTAAGCCAACCTAAAAGTTAAGAAATGAAAGTTGGTGAGGAGTAGTGTAATTAAGTAGGACATGAGGGGACAACCAGCAGTACCCCTCAAAACGGACTGTGTTTCTATTTTCTTTTTAGGCAATTAACTTCTTTCTGAAAATTTAACAAAGTCATCGCTAATTTGACTTTGCAAGGCATATTTCCCCCACCCCCTTTTTTTTTCTTTTTTGCAGTACGCGGGCCTCTTACTGTTGTGGCCTCTCCCGTTGCGGAGCACAGGCTCCGGACGCGCAGGCTCAGCGGCCATGGCTCATGGGCCCAGCCGCTCCGCGGCATATGGGATCTTCCCAGACCGGGGCACGAACCCGTGTCCCCTGCATCGGCAGGTGGACTCTCAACCACTGCGCCACCAGGGAAGCCTGGCATATTTCCTTTTGTACATTATCTCAATTAAAAGTATGCATTTCAAAATATCTTACATTCAGTTTTCATCTCTGTGAGTCACTGTTTATGGAACAAGAATTTAGCACTCAGAATGCTGAAGTAATTCATTCATGCCTGAATCTACTGAGAATGGTTGGCACATGGGTCAATGAGGCCAAAGGCAAATGAGCATTAACTAAGGATACTAAACACCCAATTAGATGCTAGGTAGCTACACTGGAAACTAGTCAAGAAAATTTACAAATTGGGACTTCCTGGCAGTCCAGTGGTTAAAATTCCGAGCTTCCACTGTAGGGGGCATGGGTTCAATCCTTGGTTGGGGAACTAAGATCCCACATGCCACGCTGCGTAGCCAAAAAAAAAAAAAAGAAAAAGAAAATTTAGAAATAAAATTTATTTATTACTATATTCAAAGGGAATATATAGGGATATTTACCAAAAAACTGGGTAACTTGCTGTAGAACTGAAAAAATAAAGCAGAACTGTATGTCAGATTCCCTAAAGACAAGACCAACAAATAAAACACCCAGGGCTACCAACAGCATAAGACCTTTGTGAATTAGAGAGAAGCTGCCTTCAAGATATTGACCAGGGGCTTCCCCACTGGTGCAGTGGTTGGGAGTCCGCCTGCCGATGCGGGGGTCGCGGGTTCGTGCCCCGGTCTGGGGGGATCCCACGTGACGTGGAGCGGCTGGGCCCGTGAGCCATGGCTGCTGGGCCTGCGCGTCCGGAGCCTGTGCTCCGCAATGGGAGAGGCCACAGTGGTGAGAGGCCTGCGTACCACAAAAAAAAAAAAAAAAAAAGATATTGACCAGGTTCAAGATACTGTGAGCCAAGTTCAGGCTGGATTCCAACTCTTTATTCAAGCCCTCTCAGGAGGGGACCCTCCTGAAGGGCACACCCTGTACAACTGAGGGTGAATGCCCTATATAGGTGTTTTTCTTCTTTCTCTTCCAAAACCTAATTAAAATGAAAACATGTCAACAGAAGAAGAGGCACAAATCTCTGAGGACTATGAGAGCAAGAGAGAAGAGAAGAGCAGGCATGAGATATCAAAAACATTTAAGAAACTAGAAAACAGATGGACAAATGTTAACCTAGCAGACCAAAGGAAGCTGAAACGTAAACCTGTGAGAGACCTCAGCCTGTAAAGTGGAAGTGAAGGAACTCTACTAGCAAACATTCAAAACCCAGGAAAAGCTCAGTGGCCTCAGGTACTTCTGAAAAGAGGACAGGGCTAAAAGCAGGAAGATCAGTTCCAAATCTTTAAAAGATACATCAGAACTCTAGACCATCTTCATCAACAATGCAGCTTTCCCATCTCCCCAGCCCCTACCCCTCACAATTCTAGTAGAAGTCTGAAGGTTTATTCTCTGGATATGTTGAACAGACAGGCTCCATACTCACCCACGCCAAGCACAACTGAGAACAGAGATAAAGTACAACACTGACAGCAACAGCGAAACACAAAACTCCTTTCCCTTCGCTGGGATCTGTGAAAGCAGGCAAAAGATTGGTTGATTCCTCTGAGGGAAAAATGACTTGCCTAAGTCAAAAGACCAGATGCTGGCAACTGGGTGACCCTCACCTAAATAGTCAATCACCCCTAGAGTAAAGCCCACCAACTGACAAGCTCCACCAATGAAAACACAGCTTCTAAAAAAGGACTGTACTGTTTTGCTTTTAAATACAAGTGGATAATCTAGAATGGCAAGACATTTGATTAAAAACACTCCAGTATGAGTCTAAACTAAACAATGAATGAACTTGTAGCAAGTAGAGATAATGTAGGGAGCAGAAATAAACCAAATAAAAAAATTATCATATCATACATAAGACACTGCCATCCTTGGAACAAGAACAAGAGATTATGAAAAAGCATTCAGAGTATAAGAAGGATATTGTAGAAATTTAAAAAATATATATATTTATAAAGTAGCAAGTTGGAGGATAAAGTTGAAGAAATCTCCTAGAAAAAACACAAAGAGATGAAAAATTGTGAAAAAATAAAAAATTGAGAAGAGCAGTATAGTAGGGCTGAAATGCAACTAGTAGAGTTGTAGAAAGGATAAGGAAGGGAAAGAAAATTTATTTAAAAGAAAAAAAGAAAAGAAACCAAAAAATGTCCAGACATAAATTTCTAGATTGAAATGGCTATCTAGAACTTAGCTACTAGTAGTAGAGATGAAATGAAACCCACACCAAAGCACATCACGTAAAATTATTAGGTCAAACACATCAAACTACCATTTTTGTATGCAAAAAATTATTAACTAACAGCAGTTTCTCATAGTTCAACCTAATATTTCCAATCTTGAATTTAATACTTAGACAAACTTTTTGGGCTTGTAAGGTCTTAAAATATTTACCTCCCATACTCCTTTTCTCAGAAAGCTACTCCTGAAGGATATGCTCCAGCATCATAAGGAAATAAACTAAGAAAGAGGAAGATATGGCATCCAGAAAGGCAAGGATCCAACACAGAAGGAAATTCCAAGGACAAAAGCTATTGAGCTGGCCTAGAAAGCCACCAGTTCACAGTTAGAGAAAGAGCACTGAAGGAGTAATGTCTCTAAGGGGGAAAAAAAAAAACTAAAAAAAATAAAAAATAAAATATGTTTATAACATATCAAGAAGATTTTCAGTTCTATTGAAGAGTTTGGAGATGACTTTTTTTTTTTTTTTAATTTTTTGGCTGCACTGTGTGGCATGTGGGATCTTAGTTTCCTGACCAGGCACTGAACCCAGACCCCCTGTATTGGAAGTATGGAGTCTTAACCACTGGACTGCCAGGGAAGTCCCTGGACATGAATTACTGATGGATACATAAAACTATAAGCAAACAAACAAAAAACAAATCCAAGGAAAACAAAAGGCTGTGCAAGAAAGGAAGCGTAGGAGAGGTAGTGTGCACGCAGTGAGGAGGGAGGGGTAAGAGAATTAAATTTCATCCTTCATCATAGTAAGTTAATAGATAATTTAATAAATTTGAAATATTAAAACAAATAGCAGAATAAGCATATTTTTTGAACTACAGAAGTTAATACCAGAAGAAACAACTAAAAGACTTGAAAGTGTTGCCTCTGGGGAGCAAGAACCTAGAGTGTGGAGATTTTTTTTTTTGCGGTACGCGGGCCTCTCACTGTTGTGGCCTCTCCCGTTGCGGAGCACAGGCTCCGGACGCGCAGGCTCAGTGGCCACGGCTCAGGGGCCCAGCTGCTCCGCGGCATGTGGGATCTTCCCGGACCGGGGCACGAACCCGTGTAACCTGCATCAGCAGGCAGACTTTTAACCACTGTGCCACCAGGGAAGCCCTGCACTTTTAACTTTTAAAACTATATACAGGGCTTCCCTGGTGGGGTGGTGGTTAAGAATCCGCCTGCCATTGCAGGGGACACAGGTTCAAGCCCTGGTCCAGGAAGATCCCACATGCCGCGGAGCAACTAAGCCTGTGTGCCACAACTACTGAGCCTGCGTGCCACAACTACTCAAGCCCACGTGCCTAGAGCCCGTGCTCTGCAATGAGAGAAGCCACCTCAATGAGAAGCCTGCACACCACTACAAAGAGTAGCCCCTGCTCACCGCAACTAGAGAAAGCCCATGCATAGCAACGAAGACCCAATGCAGCCAAAAATAAATAAATAAAACAAATAAATTAAAAAAGAAAAGATAAAAAAACCTATATACAGATACTACTTTAATAACTAGATAGCTCAAGGCAGTATGCCAAATTAAATATTATCTCATTAAATAACCTGCATATAAAGCCCTTAGTTACAATAAACTAATCCTTTTAGAAAGCCATCTAAATTAATCAATTCAAAATTACACATCAAGAGATTCCATATAAAACACCAGTCAAATTAATTTGCATGACCTACAGAAATACACATAAGAGTATGGATGTCAAAAATTTGATTGATGGGGTTTTTCCTTAGATGAATTTGATATTCCTAGCTGATGAGTCCATGACAAAATGCACTTTGCTGAGCCGATTTCTGGAACTATACTATTTTATTCCCAATTCTGGGGTGTTGGGGTTTTTTTGTTTGTTTTTTGTTTTTGAGGTGGGGGTAGACAAAGACAAAAACTAAATACCACTAGAGAATACAAAATTAAATACCTTAGCTGAATCTTTTCTTGGGAAATAGTCCCACCTAAGAATCAACTATAAAGTTGATCACCATTCAAATTAGAAAGGATTTTCTGAAAACAATGTGCTTATAGGTATGCAAGGTCTTTGATAAGACTCTCTTCCTAAAAATCAACCACTTCTTCTGGCATAGGGCAGTTTCATGAAGTTGTAGAGTTTCTTTCTGTCCAAGAATGAAAGAAATCTCCCTTCCCACAAGGTACCTTATAGATTCTTCCAAACCATATTAGAGCCAGTATTTATTTTTAAATTTTTACTTAAAAATTTAAGGTTATATTTGCATAATAAATCCTGTTTGTGGCAAAAAATATTTTAAAATACAGGAAGGTATAAAGAAAGTAAAAGCTTCATTTCCAAAGAAAATCATTAGAAATATTTTAATACTTATCTTTAAAAAAAAAAAAGCCAGACATACCCAGTATACTTATTTTTAAGCATTTTTTTTCACTTTCACAGGAATATTTGCCTATGCCATTGAGAATTTAGTTTTTGATGGCTGCATAAAGTCATATATATATATACGTTGAAATTTTTCTTAACTTGCTTTCTATAATCAGAACTTTGGGTTGTTTGAATTTGTGTTTTAAGCATACTTGTCCATAAGTTATTGCAAAATGTTTCCAGTTACTTCTTATAAGCGTAAACTGGTTACCAGTGAAATTGTAGGGTTTTCAACACTTATTCTTAAACTATCTTTTAGTAAATTTACATCAGTGAAATTTCCTAGTAACAAGACATGAGATGCTTCACATTCTGATTACAATGGGAGTCTAGATAGTTAGTTTACCAACTTTGTTGAAGTATAACTGACAAACAATAAACCATACAAATTTAAAGTATATAATTTAATAAGTTTTGACATGTATAGCACCAAGTAGACAGTTACTAGAAGATCTATAATAGATAGATTTATAATAAGAACCGAAGTCAGGTAGTGTAAGTGCATTTCCATATGAATTTTAAAATCTGTTTGTCAATTTCTATTAAAAAGACTGCTGAGATTAGGATTCACTGAATCTATCAATCAATCTGAGGACAACTGACACTGTAATACTGTTGAGTCTTTCAATCCATGAACACGGTAAATCTCTCCATTTATTTAAGTCTTGTTAAATTCCTTTCAGCAATGTTTTGTAGTTTTCAGTGTATAGATTTTACACATCTTTTGTCAGGTTTATCCCTCACTATTTTATATTTTAATGTTATTATAAATTATGTTTTTAAAATTTCAATGTGATTGCCAGAATATAGAAATTCAATTGATTATCATACAATGAACTTCTGTCCTGCACTATTGCTAAACTCACATATTACTATAATTCTAATAGCTTTTTTGTATCTTCCTTAGCAGTTTCTTTTTTTATGATTCTAATAAATATTTCTTTATTAAAGTCTCATGTTATCTGTTTTTTTTTCTTAGCATTTTCCACATAGATGATCATAACATCTATAAAAAAAAAAAGACAGTTTTATTTCTTCCTTTCCAATTTGGATGCCTTTTATTTCTTTTCCTGGCCTTACTGGACTAGCTAGAACCTCCAGGGTAATGATGGATAGAAGCAGTAAGAGAGGACATCCTTACCTTGGTCTTTATCCTAAGGCAAGAGCATTCAGTTTTTCAACATTAACTATGATATTAGCTGTAGGTTTATGGTAGATACCCTCTATCAGGAAGAGATTCACTTCTATTCCTTTTTCTTGAACAGGGTGAGGCAAATGAGGCACGGGAAGTATCAACTGCAGGTGCAAAATTTAAGGGGGCACCAAAAACCTCAGTAATAAAGATAAATGATATTTTAATGCAGTATTTTTAAAAAGTCAAATGTAATGCAAAAATCCACAATGAACAAAATACTGAAATTTAAATAAAGATTAGATTGATCTCATTGATTTTTCCTTTTGCTTCTGGCTTCAATATGGCTCTGCATAGCACTGTTACTGAAGCCATGAGAATAACAGAAGGGTGGGCACTGTAGACAGAAGGAACAACATGCATAAAGGCCATAAGGTAGGGATGTGCCTGGAGCATTTGAGGAATATTAAGGAAAAGAGTGAGACAGGGAGAGAAGAGAGTAAAGGAGGTCAAAATGAAAATAGGGGCTAGATGATCTAAGTGACTATAAGAACTTTGAGTTTTTTAGAATGATATGGGAAGCCACTACATGGTTTTAAGTAGAGGAGTAAAATAATCTGACATGCTTAAAAAGGATCACTCTGCTATGTTGAGAAAAAATTATAAGGCACTAAAGATAGGGAGACTAATTAAAGGTTATTACAATAATCCAGAAGAGGTTAAACAGTGGTTTAGACCAGCTGGTAGCAGTGAAAGTGGTAAGAAGAGTTGGATTCTAAATATACTGAAGATAAAGCCAGTATAATTTGTTGGTGGATTGAGAAGAATGACTCCTTGGCCCAAGCAATTAGAGAAATGGAATTGCTATTTACTGAGATGATGAAGACTAAGGAAGGGTCAGGTTTTGGAGAAAAAATTCAAAAGTCTGGTTTTGGACATTTTAAATTTGAAATGTCTATCAGATATCTAAGTCAAAATGTCAGGTAGGGGCTTCCCTGGTGGTGCAGTGGATAGGAATCTGCCTGCCAGTGCAGGGGACACAGGTTCAATCTCTGGTCTGGGAAGATCCCACATGACGCAGAGCAACTAAGCCCGTGTGACACAACTACTGAGGCTGTGCTCTAGAGCCTGTGAGCCACAACTACCGAGCCCGCGTGCTGCAACTACTGAAGCCCGCGCACCTAGAGCCCGTGCTCTGCAGCAAGAGAAGCCACCGCAATGAGAAGCCCGTGCACCTCAACAAAGAGTAGCCCCCGCTCTCCACAACTAAAGCCCGTGCACAGCAATGAAGACCCAGCACAGCCAAAAATAAATTAAAAAAAAAAAATTGTCAGGTAGGCAGATGAATATATGAGACTGATAGTAAATGCGAAGTTGTCAGCATATAAATGAGAGCAGAAGAGATAACAAGGAGTGGTGTGACAGAATAAGCAGTCTGAGGACTGAGCCCGGGGGCACTTCAATGTTTAGAGGTTGGAGAGATTAACAATAAGCAGCAAAGGAGACAGGTGAAGAATACCATAAGGTGAGAAAGAAAATCGGGAGAATGTGGTATTCTGGAAATCAAGTAAAGAAAGTATATGAAGGAGAAAGTAATCAAATCTGCTGAAAGATAAGGATTGAGAAGTGAGAAGTATCAGGAAAGTGAAAAGACAACCCATTAGGGAATGGGAGAAAATATCTGCAAATCACATATCTGATAAGGGACTTGTATCCAGAATACAAACACCCACACACAGTCTTATGATTCAACAATAAAAAGACAACCAACCCAATTAAAAATGGGAAAAGGATCTGAATAGACATTTTTCAAAAAATATGTATATATACATACACATACACATATACTTACAAATGACCAATAAGCAAATGAAAAGACTCTCAGAAACACTAATCGTTAGGAAAATGCAAATTAAAATCACAATGTGATCCCACTTCACACCCACCAAGATGGCTCAAATAAAACAGACAACAAGACAATAACAAGTGTTGATGAGGATGTGGAGAACTTGTAACCTTCTTACATTGCTGGTGGGACTGCACCCACTTTGGAAAAGTTTGGCAGTTCCTCAAAATGTTAAACAGAGTTATCATACGACTTAGCAATTCCACTCCTAGGTATAAAACCAAGTGAACTGAACACATATGTCTACACAAAATGTGCACATGAATGTTCACAGCAACATTATTCATAGTATCCAGAAAGGGGAATCAACTCAAATTTGTCCATCAACTGATGAATGGATAAACAAAATGTGGTATATATATATCCATACAATGGAATATGTGGCTATAAAAAAGAACAAAGTATGGGGCTTCCCTGGTGGCCCAGTGGATAAGAATCTGCCTGCCAATGCAGGGGACACAGGTTCAATCCCTGGTCCGGGAAGATCCCACATGCCGCGGAGCAACTAAGCTTGTGCACCACAACTACTGAGCCTGCGCTCTAGAGCCCATGAGCCACAACTACTGAGCCCACGTGCCACAACTACTGAAGCCCGCGTGCCTAGAACCGTGCTCCACAACAAGAGAAGCCACTGCAATAAGAAGCCCGCGCACTGCAACAAAGAGTAGTTCCCACTCGCCGCAACTAGAGAAAGCCTGCGTGCATCAACGAAGACCCAACTCAGCCAAAAATAAATAAATAAAAATAAAAAACCCCCAAAGTATGGATACATGCTATATAACATGGATGATCCTTAAAAACATTATTCCAAGTGAAAGAAGCCAGACACAAAGGGCCATATATTGTATGATTCCACTGATATGAATGTCCAGAATAGGCAAATTCATAGAGTCTGAAGCAGAGTAATGGTTTCCAAGGGCTACAGGAAGGCAGGAATGTATAGTGACTACTAATGGGCACAGGGCTTCTTTCTGGGGTGATGTAAATGATCTAAAATTAGATAATAGTGATAGCTGCATAACTATGAATATACTAAAATCCCCTAAATTTCATACTTTCAAAATGTGAATCTTATGGCATGTGAATTGTGTCTCAAGAAAACTCCTACTTAAAAAAATACTGAGAATTGATCATTGGATTTACCAATGTACAGGTCACTGGTGACTTTGACAAGGGCAGTTTCTGTAGAATGGCAGAGGAAAAAGCCAAACTAAAGTTGGTTTAGGAGAGAAAGGAGAAGAATGGAGATGACTGTGAAGACTATAATTTGAGTCTATACTGTAACTGGAGTACAGACTGCTCTTTGAGAAGTTTTGCTAAAGGGAGCAGAGAAATAGGGCACTTTCTGGATGAGGACGTGGGATCAAGAGAGGTTGTTTTTAAAAGATTAGAAAAATTTAGTGCATGCATGTGTGCTGCTGATGGGAATAATCTATATACAGGAAAAAAAGTAATTCTGCAATAAAGAAAAAGGCGATATGTTGGAGTGAAGTCCTTGAGAGACAGGAGGAAGAGATCTTGTGTATGAGAGGAGCGATTAGCTCTAGATAGGTTCACAAGCAGCCCATGAGCAAACACGCAGATAAATGGGTATATGCGAGTAAAAAAGTAAATGGGAAGATGTGTGAAGAATGGGTAGAAGCTCTTGCTTCTACTTTTTCAGTGAAACAGTAAGCAAGGTGAGACTGAAGATGAGAGAGGGATGCAGGAAGTTTGAAGAGAAAAGAAGGTAGGAAAGAGTGAATAGATAGGGAAATGTAGTAGGATTGCTGTGAAGTATTAAAGGCCTACATAAGGGTAATAACCATGAACTTAATATGAGAACAGGCAGAATAGTTGCATAGTTTTCTCTAGCTACATTTAGATGCAAAGGTGTAGGCATGGAGTAAGCCAAAAGATGGTTTTAACCATGGTTGGGGTTTTATCAATGAGCAAGTTAAGAGTGTATAGAAGGAAGTAATCATAATGTAAGGAGGTAAGGGTAAGGAGGGAAGTAAATATGTGAAAAAAGTGAGACGTACAGTACAAAAGGTGGTGAGGTCAAAGGATTGATGGATTCTAGAGGAAGGGAACTGCAAAAATAAACAAATTTTAAGAAGTTTTTAAAAACGAGGGGCTGGATGAAGAACAGGATGCTTGAAATTGGGATAATAGAGGAGATGCAGCTCTAAATGACTAGGTCTAGGACAGAAGCCTTGCAAACTTTTCCTGCAAAGGGTCAGACAGTAAATATTTTAGGTTTTGAGAGCCACTGGTCTCTGCTGCAATACTCAATTCTGCTGCTATAGTGTGAAAGAAACAGTATTCAACACATAAATGAAGGAGCAAGGCTGTATTTAAATAAACTTTATTTACAAAAATACATAGTTTGGCAGAGGCACCGCCAGGGGCACTGGTTTAGGATATGACCACAGGATTAGTAGCTGAGACAGGATGGAGAATAAAATCACTGGGAGAGATGTGGCCAAGAACTAAGAAGCAAAGGCATTAGTAAGATCATTAGTATGAACATTGAGTTTAAGAATTAAGCCAGGAGTAGTATTGGAGAGAGTGACTGTGAGCCAGGAACTAAAACCTTTAAAGAATGAGGGGACACATCAGCAAAAATGGTGGAGATCTCTGAAAATTCTCTCCTCCATAAAAAAAGTAGGAAAACTAAAAAAAAAATCGTCAGGGGGCTTCCCTGGTGGTGCACTGGTTGAGAGTCCGCCTGCTGATGCAGGGGACAGGGGTTCGTGCCCCAGTCCGGGAAGATTCCACATGCAGCGGAGTGGCTGGGCCCGTGAGCCATGGCCGCTGAGCTTGTGCGTCCGGAGCCTGTGCTCCGCAACGGGAGAGGCCGCAGCAGTGAGAGGCCCGCGTACCACAAAACAAACAAACAAAATCGTCAGAATTAAGTTTTTCAGAATTCTGGAAATTAGTCAAAGGCTTGCAGCAATCAGGGAAGCCTTTACTCAAGAAATAAGCTGAATCTCAATAAGAACAGTGAGCTCTGTGGAGTCTGAACTTACCCTATTCCCATCCCCGGCTCTGAAAATCAACTGCCTACAATCACAGTGAAAAGCAGCAGCCTGACAACTACTGGAAAGGGCAGAACAAGCTTTGTTCCTAAAGAATTGTCATTATTTGACCTTTCTAGTGGCTTCTTGGAAAACCCCACTTGCAAGGTTGTCTATATTTGACCAGATTTAGAGCTTGCCCAGTGTGAAAAGCCTTCTCCCTGGGGATGAAAACATGGCCAAAAATATTCACAGCCAAGTGTTTAACTTTGTGGCTGCCTAAGACAGTAGGTAACAGTTGAGGCAAATAATAGGCTAACCAAAAAGCTTAAAAGGAAAGCTAGGGAAGCAGCTGTCCACAGAGGCTTTGAAAAGTTCTGATGTGTTCCTGGGAATCTAGAAGGCACCCACATGCCCAGGACTGACCACATGCTCAGGAAAGGCCTGAGGAGGCTCTAAGCTCTCATCTCTGGTTGACCTTGAGGCTCTGCCAAGCAGAAAGTGAAGACTTGTCAACTGCCTGGGTGAGCGTTCAATTCTACATCTACCAAAACTATTCTTAAAAAACTAGGAGAAATTAAGATATTCCCACGTAAACAAAAATTGAGAGAATTCATTGTTAGCAGACCTGCACTATAAGAAATATTTTAAAAGGAATCCTTCAGGTTGAAATGAAAGAATACTAAGCAGTCACTTGAATTCACATGAAGAAACAAAGAACACCAGTAAAGGTAGCCCCATGATTATATTAATTTTCTACTACTGCTGCAACATATTACCACAAATTTACAGCTGTAAAACAACACAAATTTATTATAGTTCTGGAAGTTGCAAGTCTGAAATAGGTCTCACTGGGCTAAAATCAAGATGTTGGTAGGGCTACATTTCCTTGTAGAGGCTCTAGGGGAAACTTCGTTCTCTTGCCTTTTCCAGCTTTTAGAAGCTGCCTGCATTCCTCAGCTCATGGCCCCTTCCTCCATCTTCAAAGCCAGCAGTATAACATCCTTAAATCTCTGACTCCTACTTTTCTGCCTCCCACTTTCCCTTATAAAGACCCTTGTGATTACACTGGGCCCACCTGGATAATCCAGGCTACTCTCTCCATCTCAAAATCCTTACTCACATCTAGAAAATCGCTTCTGCTATGAAAGGTAACACTCATAGGTTCCAGGGGTTATAGGATTTTTTTAGGGGGTTATTATTCTGCCTATCACATACACAGTTTTTGCATACTACTGAAATTAAATTAGCATAAACCCAAACTAGATTATTATAAATTAAGATGTTAATTGTAATCCCTGGGGCAACCACTAAGAAAATAACTCTAAACATTATATTAAAAGAAACAATCAGGGAATTTAAGTGGTATACTAGAATATTTCCACTTAACACAAAAGAAGACTTTGTGGAGGAATAGAGGAACAGAAAAGACATAAAACGTATAGAAAATAGGGGCTTCCCTGGTGGCACAGTGGTAAAGAATCTGCCTGCTAATGCAGGGGACACAGGTTTGAGCCCTGGTCCAGGGATATCCCACATGCCATGGAGCAACTAAGCCCGTGAGCCACAACTACTGAGCTTGAGCTCTAGAACCTGTGAGCCACAACTACTGAGCCCGCATGCCACAACTACTGAAGCCCATGTGCCTAGAGCCTGTGCTCTGCAACAAGCCACCCGCACAATGAGAAGCCCATGCACCGCAATGAAGAGTAGGTCCCGCTCACCGCAGCTAGAGAAAGCCCGCATGCAGCAATGAAGACCCAACGTAACCAAAAATAAATAAATTTATATTAAAAACATATAGAAAATAAACAGCAAATGGCAGGCATAAATCTCATCAGTAATTATGTTAAATGTAATCAAATTAAACATTCCAATTAAAGAATGAGGGGAAGTAACCCAGTGTCTATAAAATTACTAAAACAGACAAATGACAAGACTTACAAACCTAGAAGGTTTTAGAGAAAAAGGAGAGATAATGATCTGCAAGTGGCAAGAAAGAAAAAATAGGACACCCACTTTTAAATCCACTGATATATGGAACATGAGAGAGAGGACAGATACTGCTCCAGAGGACTGCACTGTAGCAGGATCCTGTGGAGATGTTTATGATCTTTTTTGATATAAAGAAATTTAAAGTTTTAAGTAAAAATTTATCAATCTTTTCCTTTATGTTTCTTCCCTTAGCATTCATGCTTAAAAAGTCCATCATATCCTGAGAACAGATAAAAAATATTCATCTGTGTTTTCTCTTTTATATACAAGATACCTAAATTAGAGCCTCCGTTCATTTTAACCTTACCGTAGACTCTGCTGTATAAAACTCTCTTATTTTTCTTTCCTAGAATCAGAAGGAAAGGAGTGTAAAGGAGACAATGTATTCTAGAAAAATCACTAAATTAAAAGGCAGTAGTACTGACACTTAATCCAAGCTCCACTACAAAGCCACTGGGTGGCAGCTTGATCTCTATATCTGCCGCCCTCTTCCCCCACTGCCACAGTTTAACAACACATCATCTCTGGTCTATGGCTATAGGTTATTGTAATATCTCCCAATTGGCCAAATTGACAACAGTCTCTCCTTCTTCCAATCCATCCACCACAAAGGCTAGAATTACTGTCTTAAAAAAGCCTTAAAATGAAGGATTCATATCTATAGTTCATATAAATCGTTCCTACAAATCACTAGGAAAAACAAACAATTCAACAGAAAAATGAGTAAAGGATATGAACAAGCAATACACAGAAGAAATACAAATGACCAGTATATATATTTAAAAAATTACATTCAACCACACTAATAATTAGGAAGGCACAGATTAAAATGACAAAGCATCTCTCCCATCAAATTAGCATTAATTATAAAGAATCATAAACACCCAGTTTGGTTAAAGATATGGAGAAGCAGAAACTTTTGTATTAAAATCTTATTTACATTAAGAAGTTTCATACTTAATAATAAGGAAATCCAAACTCCATAATATGACTTAAGGCCTTTCACAGTATGGCCCTGGCTCATCTCTCTTTTCTCTTCTCTATCCTCTACTCACCCTGGGTTTTACCTGCATGTCACGCAAAAAAGGCATGAAACGTATCAGATTTTTCATCCCTCAACAATTAGGGACATGTTCTTCCTACTGCCTGAAATGATCCTTTCCTTTCACCTCCTCAATGCAAATGCCATATCTCCTTTCAAGATATAATTCAAACACCCTCTTCCATGATGTCCCCAAATTTAGCTGACTTCCTCTTTGTGTTCTTATAGCACTTTAAAGCTCAAGGGCCCTTATCACGCTTCCACTTCAAGTTATCTGTTGATAATTTTTTGTCTTTCTAACAGACTGAGGAGAGAGGCCTTTGAGATTCTAGTCTTATTTATTTTTGTTTTTACAGCACGGAGCACATAGTTGGTACTCCATAAAAACTGAATTAGGGGGCTTCCCTGGTGGCGCAGTGGTTGAGAATCTGCCTGCTAATGCAGGGGACACGGGTTCGAGCCCTGGTCTGGGAAGATCCCACATGCCGCGGAGCAACTAGGCCCGTGAGCCACAACTACTGAGCCTGCGCGTCTGGAGCCTGTGCTCCACACAAGAGAGGCCGCGATAGTCAGAGGCCCGCGCACTGCGATGAAGAGTGGCCCCCGCTTGCCACAACTGGAGGAAGCCCTCTCACAGAAACGAAGACCCAACACAGCCATAAATAAATAAATAAATAAATAAATAAATAAATAATCACATTACAGAAGAGTATTAAAAAAAAAAGACAACCTACTTTAAAAAAAAAAAAAACACAGAAAACTGAATTAGTAACATTTCACCTACCACCTAAAGCTAACAATAGGTTTTTTTCATTTCTCAAAGTCTACAAAGACCAGTATTTAATATTAACTTAAAATTACAATTCTCTAACACACCACAGTCCAAAACACCACAACCAAACTACCTTATATCGGTAATCTAGGTTTTATTATTGATCATTTACAAGTGAAATGTTGCTTTTGTCAATATGTGGCCTCAGTAGATTAATTAGAAATTTAAACAATCCTCTTAGAAGCAGTGGTGTGCAAGGCAGTTGACTCCACACTGATAGATTAAAATAGGCCAGGGTTTTATTTACGCTATGAAAATTGGTAACCACTACAAAAAGCCCTGTCCCCTTCTCCCAGCTGGTTAAACATTTACCAGCACATCACTGGACAAAAGTAGGACAGCACTGTGACTAGCTGATGAGTAAACAGTGGTTTAAGTCTTCTCTCTTCTTCAAGAAGCTTCCTGGTCTAGTTCCTAAACTATTTTCATGTATTTTCCCCTAATTTAGAACTCCTAAAGCACATCTATGTCAAAAAGTTTTACTTACATTCACCTAATTCATTCAATAAATATGGACCTATGACACTGTCCATATTGATGATCAATTGTTTTATCCACTCATTTTTTACCTTTAACTAAACAGTAAAGCTTCTTGGAAGAGGAGGAGGTTTCTCAAAAAGTACTTAACAGGTAATGACTGGGGTAGCAGATGTGGTTGGCTTCCAACATCCATTTCACCTGAGAACATCAAAGACAATTATTGAAATCCCATTCCCCTTGTCAGCAACTAGTTTAAAAGAGGGCTTATGACCCAGTTATGGTCAGAGATGTGAGAATAAAAGTCTGCTGGGAGCTTCTGGGAAAGGCTTCCTTGCTCCTAAGAAATAGAAGGAAATTTCCCTTCTTAACCTCATGTTGTGGTATTTGAATGAAATCCTTACAAAGCTGGAGTCATCACATTATCCAAAGCAAACAAACAAAAAACCCAAACCTGACCTACTTCTGAAATTCTGAGTGATAAGAAATTTCCGAATGCCATTTAAAAACAGGGTTTGCGGGACTTCCCTGGTGGCACAGTGGTTAAGAATCTGCCTGCCAATGCAGGGGACACGGGTTCGAGCCCTGGTCTGGGAAGATCCCACATGCCGCGGAGCAACTAAGCCCGTGAGCCACAACTACTGAGCCCAAGTGCCACAACTACTGAAGCCCATGCACCTAGAGCCCGTGCTCTGCAACAAAAGAAGCCACCACAATGAGAAGCCCACGCACTGCAACAAAGAGTAGCCCCCGCTCACTGCAAATAGAGAAAGCCCGCGCTAAGCAACGAAGACCCAACGCAGCCAAAATAAATTAAAAAAACAAAACAAAACACACATTTAAAAAATAAAAACAGGGGGCTTCCCTGGTGGTGCAGTGGTTGAGAGTCCGCCTGCCGATGCAGGGGATACGGGTTCGTGCCCCGATCTGGGAGGATCCCACATGCCGCAGAGCGGCTGGGCCCATGAGCCATGGCCGCTGAGCCTGCGCGTCCGGAGCCTGTGCTCCGCAATGGGAGAGGCCACAGCAGTGAGAGGCCCGCGTACTGAAATAAATAAATAAATAAATAAATAAATAAAATAAAAATAAAAACAGGGTTAGCAAAAGCATATTAACTGATAAATCAGAAATGTGGACAAAGATCTATGTACTGAACTAGGATTCTCACCACAGTAAAATTTATTGTTTAGAGTGTAACTAATTGTGTTTTAAATTGGTCTTTTTCCTTTAACATTTTCCTCCTAGGCACACAACTGTTTTTTTAATTGAGTGAAAGATTCTTTAAATTCTATAGTGCTTTACAATTTTCAAAAGTTTCACACACGTGATTTCATATAATAACACCCTTCCCCCCAACTCTGTCACGCCCCTCACCCTTTCCCTTTCCCCACTGGTAACCACTGCTTTGTTCTCTATATCCATGAGTCTTTTTTGTTTTATTCACTAGTTTGTTGTATTTTTTAGATTTCACATATAAATGATATCATAATGTATTTGTCTTTCTCTGACTTATTTCACTTAGCATAATGCTCTCCTAGTCCTTCGATATTGCTGCAAATGGCATAATTCATTCCTTTTTATAGCTGAGTACTATTCCACTGCATATATACACAACATCTTCTTTATCCATTCCTCTCTTGATGTACACTTAGGTTGCTTCCATATCTTGGCAACTGTAAATAATGCTGCTATGAACATTGGGGTGCATGTTTCTTTTCGAATTAATGTTTGTGTTTTTTTGGTTAGATACCCAGTAGTGGAATTGCTGGATCACATGATAGTTCTATTTTTAGTTTTTTGAGAAACTTCCATACTGTTTTCCACAGTGGCTGCACCAATTTACATTCCCAGCAATAGTGTACTAGGGTTTCCTTTTCTCCACATCCTCACCAACATTTGTTATTCGTGTTCTTTTTGATGATGGCCATTCTTGACAGGTGTGAGGTGTTATCTCCTGGTTTTGATTTGCATTTCCTGATGATTAGCTATACACAACTATTTTTTTAAAAGACTTTTTGATGTGGACCATTTTTAAAGTCTTTATTGAATTTGTTACAATATTGCTTCTCTTTTGTTTTGGTTTTTTTTGGCCCCGAGGCATGTGGGATCTTAGTTCCCCGACCAGGGATTGAACCCGCACCCCCTGCATTGGAAGGTGAAGTCTTAACCACTGGACCGCCAGGGAAGTCCCCACAACTATTTTTCAAAGATTAAACATACACATTGTTTAAAGAATAAGAGTTTCACAAAGTTTGTTTAAAAAAAAAAAAAGTTGCCCTCACCCCCATTGCTGTCCCACTTCTACTCCCTAGAGGCAAACCACTTGCACATCTTTTAAGTAATTATTTTGGAACTAATCTCATGTTTCTAAATGACATGGTTGTGTTGCTACCTCTTGATTCTTCAGTTTTGGGAATTATCCATTGATTTCCCACTTGGAAGACGAGCTCTTTTCTTCCTGCTGTACCCCGAATACACACACATGCATCCTTTCTATCTCCCAAACTACCCTTTATAAGGATACTATAATTCTGATTAGTTCAATATTCAGTGTACATTGTAATGATTACATAAGCCTATTCACATTTGAGCCATACAGTAAACTGTGATTCCTTTTCCTTTCCTGCACAATTTTTTGTTTTTCCTATTTATCTTTTTAATTCATTTGCTTAGATTTCTATGTATTTATAAACACTTTGCCCCAGAAAATCTTTGCCAATTGTCTAAATTTCCTCTCAAGACACTGACATCCATAAAGTATTCTATTTCATCTTCCTAAAGAAGTCTGTTTTGGAGACTTCGAACCTTCTCCAATCTGGACTGGCTGACCTCTCAGCGCTGGTAAACTGTTTATCTGAAATTTCCATTCACTAATCTGAGGAATCCCCTAGCTTGTCTTCTTTACTGGATCTCCTGTTTCCTCAATCATGTCTCCCTCTTTCCTGGTTTATTACCTTATTTTGTGGAGAACATTTTCCAGTAGCTTCCTAGAATGGTGCACGGGAAGGAAGTACATTTTTTGAGACATTGCAAGTTTATTCTAGCTTTTCAGACAAGATTGATAGTTTGCTAAATTAAAAAAAAAAAAAACTAGGCCCTGCTCTTGGATACAGTTTCGACAATGATGTGTGCTGACTTTCTTTTTAATTTTCAGAACAAAAATTTGATAATTCTGAATTGACACAGGAACTCAGAAACACATGACTACAGAAATCTGTATCAGAATTTATAATACACTTAAGCTAGCCTAGACTCAGTGTTAATGTTTAAAGAAAGCCTAATGAAAATGGCAGCAAGAAGACAGTGAATAAATGGTAGTTGTTATTAATAACAAAAACCATATTTACATCTGCAGGTTCTGATATAAATGAAGTCGATAAATTCGACCCAAAAGAGAAGCCAAACCAGGGTTTTGGTTTCTCAAGATGCCTAATCCTGATTACTCTCCAACTTTATTAATTTCTCAGATATATCAAGTAATTCTTTTTGTATTTATATATATATATATATTTTTAACATTTTTATTGGAGTATAATTGCTTTACAATGGTGTGTTAGTTTCTGCTTTATAACAAAGTGAATCAGTTATACATATATATATATCCCCATATCTCTTCCCTCTTGCGTCTCCCTCCCACCCTCCCACTGGTCACAAAGCACTGAGCTGATCTCCCTGTGCTATGCGACTGCCTCCCACTAGCTATCTATTTTACATTGTATTTATATTTAATACAAACCAGCTTGGGTAAAAACAGCTTCCTTGGTTGAAATGCAGATTAAACTCCAAATATTGGCAAAGTTCAAGTGGCTATATCATTAAGTTCACCTTGCTAAAATTTCAAAACCTTCTTTTTGTAAACACACAGTCCTACACACAGCCATACCGCCCAGGATCTCAGCAATCTACATAATTTAATAGTACACAAACTGCTGCATAAGAAAAGGGAATTTAGTAACAAGAAAACAAAAATGTCAACCCCTCTGAGGAAACAAAAGAAATTCCTCAAAGATTGCTATTCCCATCCTGTCTCCAAAAGACTCACATTGCCAGAAATTTCATAAGCGCAAAATGCTATACATATACTGAGGAGTCAAATCCCCTCTGTGATTGTTACAGGCAATTTCTGCTTCTCCCCCCTTCTTTCTTCCCGTCCCCAGACCCAACCTCTAGGTGCCAATGTTCAAAACACTGGTGGTGAAAGAAACTCTCTCCTTTTCTCCCTTCATGAAAAACTGAAATGAATTTATATAAATTTTCATTTAATGAAAAATTAAAGTTGGAGACATTCTAGCCTTCCCTTGGTTTCCAGAAGTCTTCTCACTCATCAATGTCTACAATCAAACCAGCATTCTCAAACACATTAGTCAAGGCTCAGTATTAGGAAAATCTCTCAGACTAAAGGAGAGATTTAAACTAAGGGCTGGGAGAAATGTGATTAACTTCATACAATTACATAGGGTATGTAAGATATTAATAAGCATTTGGAGGATCAATGTAGATTATGCACAGTGTAGTCTCACCCTCTGTTAGAACTATACTTATTTAAATTTAACAGCAACAACCCATTTTGTGAGCTGTGACTCTACAGTAGAAGCGGCGGTGGGTGGCAGTGGTTGTAGTAGTGAGGTTGGGAGGTGGCAATAGTGTAAATCATAATCAGAGAGTTCAAGAGCATCAGTGTGGACATTCAACCACTAGAGTGAAATGGAAAAACCTGATGGCTCTAAAATTGGCCGTTAGAATTCATTAAAGTTTTACCTTAATCCTAAAAATAATAATAATAAAATAGATAAATTTAACAGCAACAACAAATTTATTTACTAATACTATTAAAAATATAAAACAATGGGAATAATATGTTTGTTTAAAAAATAATGGCCCGGGGGGCTTCCCTGGTGGCGCGGTGGTTGAGAGTCCGCCTGCTGATGCAGGGAACACGGGTTCGTGCCCCGGTCCGGGAGGATCCCACATGCTGCGGAGCGGCTGGGCCCGTGAGCCATGGCCGCTGAGCCTGCGCGTCCGGAGCCTGTGCTCCGCAACGGGAGAGGTCACAACAGTGAGAGACCCGCGTACCGCAAAAAAAAAAAAAAAAAAAAAAAAAAAAAAAAGGGCCCGGGACTTCCCTGGTGGCGCAGTGGTTAAGAATCCGCCTGCCAACGCAGGGGACACGGATTCAAGCCCTGGTCCGGGAAGATTCCACATGCCGCGGAGCAACTAAGCCTGTGTGCCACGACTACTGAGCCCGCACTCTAGAGCCCGCAAGCCACAACTACTGAGCCCGTGCTCCAAAACGGGAGGCCACCGAAATGAGAGGCCCACGCACGGCAACGAAGAGTAGCCCCCACTTGCCACAACTAGAGGAAGACTGTGTGCAGCAACAAAGACCCAACGCAACTAAAAATAAATAAGTAAATTTATAAAAATAAATAATGGCCCCACTTCAGTAGCAAGGGGCATAACTAATGCCTAGATCTTATTTTCTAGTACCATTCTCTAATAAAAGGGATCAGGGCTTCTTGGAGAAATGGCTCATTCTAGGGCTGGAGTATGAAATATACAAGATGAGTCTACCACATCTTATAGCACCAGAAAGCAAGGAAGTGCACCAACAATAACAATGCACACAAGCGAGTATGCACAGGGACATACACACACATTAAGGATGTTATGCAAAGGAATGTGGAAACCAACTGAAAGGGCTCCCAATGGCCGAAGCTGGAACTATTTGAGAACCAAAATTAAGTGATATTGGAATACAACCCAAAATATAAAACAAATATCCATGAATCCATTCTGATATAAATAAATAACTGGATAAACAAGTAAATGAGGAAGAAGAATCAAAAGTTCCCATGGAGAAGATTTGAAATAATTTATGTAGATACTCTGCCCTCAAGGAGCGGGAGTGTAACTCCCCACTCCTCAGGCTGTAGACAATGTCTAGTGACTTTCCTCCAGAGAGTACAAATGGAAAGAGGAGAAGAAAAGAGAGTAACTTTACAGTGAAGAACCTGACAAGCCACAGCCAGGTGACCAAGGCCAACATCGACAGTCATAAATCATCTTAACAGTATGTGTGCTTGATAGGATGTGATGAAAATGGCCCTTTACCTCTGTGGTTATCCTACCAATAACCCATAACCTTCGTTTTATCATGAGAAAAACCTAAGACAAATTCCTACAGTGGGACCTCCTACAAAATACCTGACCAGTACTCCTCAAAACTGCCAAAGTCATCAAAAACAAGTAAAAGTCTGAGAAACTGCTACCACCAAGAAGAGCCTAAAGAGACATGACAACTAAAAGTAACGTGGTATCCTAGATTAGACTTGAACAGAAAAAGGAAAAGTTAATCTAAATGAGATCCAGACTTAATAATAACAAATCAATACTGGTTCATTATTGTAAGGCGTAGATCATCTAATAATACAGGATGTTAACAACAAGGAAAACTGGGTGTAGGGGTATATGGGAATTGTCTAAACTAACTTTTCAACTTTTCTGCAACTCTATAACTGTTCTAAAACAGTAAAGGAATTTAATAAATTAGAGTACACAAGGAAACATACATTGCATACTTCCCTTACCTTAGGAAAAAATATGGAACCTGTCATCCAGGCGCATAATATCAGATCAGATGTCTAATCATAAACACATATAAGACATTTAAGTTGCAAAGTAATTATATCTTTGCATAACAGAATCAAGCACCCTAACGGATATATAGCCAGCAACGAACATGGATGATCTGACAAGAGATCTGTGTAGGAGGGTTGCTGAAAGTAAAAATCTCAGATAATTTCAACTGACTAACATTTGAAGGTAAAAGCAGATAAAAATCTTTGGAATCTATCACATCCTAAAATAGAACTACTAGAAAAATCAAATCAAATCAGCAAATACTGAGTCTTATTTATGTGTAAAGCATTACCCCTAGGCCAGTATTACTCTAAGTGTGGTCTCCAGATTGGGAGCATCAGCATTTCCTGGGAACTTATTAAAAATGCCAAATGGCCTCACCCTAGATTTACTCAATCAGAATCTCTGGTGGATCCAACCTAGAAATCTGTGTTTTAACATGCTCTCCAGGTGATTCTCATGCATGCTGAAGTTTGAGTAGGCAGTGTGATCCCTCGGCGAATGTGGCAAATGCATACAGTGGTCTGGGGTGCAGGTAAGCAGATGGAGAATTCATGTCTCACAGCAATCCACCTGCCACATGATTACCAAGCAGCACTGGTAAAGAGTAGTCAGCCCTCCTCTACCAGAAACTGAGTAGAAACACAATGGTTAGGTCCTCTGAGCGTCTCCTGGCAATTCTGAAGACAAGCAGAAAAGGAACAGAAGTCAGAAGCAGGCTGAAAATGCTGGCCAGTAGGGAGACACACATAATAGCAGGTGTAGTGTATATGCCACCCAGTGACCCAAAACAGATTAAGTGTTGCAATCCAGCCCTCTTAACATCTCCAGGTTCTTGCTTTTCATAGAAACCTGGGGATTATAGATTTTGACTCAGAATTCTGAACTTTGAGATTGCTGTTTCCATCTTGCTCTCACCTATTTAAAAATGAAAAGCACTTTCTATATCACCAACAAAAGCAATTCAGCAAAATTCATTTCCATATATTGTGCTGCCAAATATAAGCTCCATTAATGAACAGCACAAGGAACTAGCGCTTGGTTTGGTAAAAGAATTAGAGTGTCAGGAGAAATCTAGCTCTGCAAGCTGCTGCGTTTAGAAAAATGCATTTAACTGCAGCCACAGGTCCCTCCCTCCTCTTGCTTCGACATCAGATGTTCACCCATCCCTAGCAACAAGATGAAGACCTTAGAGAGAGGGCCCTGACAGCAAACCACAGAGACTGCAGACACATCTCATTTTAATTGCATCAGCAACTGCTAAGCAATTAATGAAAGAGAGGGAAGACGCAACAGGGCAAAGAGAAGAGACCTGAGCAACCATGTGAAAATACTTCATCCTCACCCCAATGAGAGTAGGTTATTTATGGCAGCTGCACAGAGCATCAAATCCTTGCATCTCATCTCTCAGGCCACTTCCCAGGCAGCAATAAAGCTACATAGTCTAGATTTCCTCTTGCTTACAGTTTCATGTCTCCCATATTCCTCCCTGTAGCCACCAACAGAGATGAGGGAGGGAGAAACCAACAGATCGAGTAGGCTATTCAGCTATTAAGTCCCTTGGGCAGATTCTATGCTTTGCACAATACTGGGATATGAGGATCAGTAAATACTAAATACTAACAGCGGTGATTCATCAGAAGCATGCATGTACTAGGCCTAGGGCATGGTGGGGCAGGAACTCCATCAATAAACCCCTGCAGTTTCATTTTTTCATTTTTTTCCAAGCTGTAACCTTATCCTATCACAGAAAAGAAATGAAATAAGATAAAAACTGCCAACAAAAACCTCTCAGAGAGAAAGTGAATTCTCAAATGTGGCCTTGGATGCCAAAAAAACATCAGCACAAAAGAGAAACAAAAGCTCAAACAAACAGTCATTTAATGCCAAGATCCCAGCTGTCATCTCCTCAGTGAATTGGGAACCCTAAATTACATCAGTGAAGGCTGGTGTTTTTGGGGGAGTGAGGGTGGGAGCTGATAAAAAATTAGAGGTTCTTGACTAATTCATACAAGAAGTTCCTAAAGAGAATAATATCCAGATGCTCTCCTCTCTGCTCAGTCACTATTCAAACACAAGGACCAGATGTCCTGGGTTTTCTGCAAGAGCCCTCATTGAAAAATTCTACCCTACTGTGTCTGGATTTGAGGTTGCAAGAAAAATGATCATTTTATATATAGCTTATCCCAATGCCCACACAGATCTTGATAGAACATGATAAACCAACATATGCAGGCAAAATGCAATGCCAAATCAATAAGGATAAAGTAGGCAGGAGACAGATTCCTAAAGCCAAGGTGCAAAAGTATTGAAAGTTGGACTTCAACTAACTTGGCCTATGCCTTTCTGTACTACAGAATTACTTGCACTGCTTACTAAAAATACAGAAGATTATGATTCACTGAAAAGTAGTTCTGGACTTCCCTGGTGGCTTAAGAATCCGCCTTCCAATTCAGGGGACATGGGTTCGATCCCTGGCCTTGGAAGATCCCACATGCCGCGGAGCAACTAAGCCCGTGCGCCACAACTACTGAGCCTGCGCTCTAGAGCCTGCGAGCTACAACTACTGAGCCTGTGCGCCACAACTACTGAAGTCCGCGCCCCTAGAGCTCGTGCTCCACAACAAGAGAAGCCACTGCAGTGAGAAGCCCGCACACCGCAACTAAGAGTAGCCCCCGCTCGCCGCAACAAGGGAAAGCCTGCACGCAGCAACGAAGACCCAACAACGCAGCCAAAAAAAAAAAAAAAAGTAGTTCTGGGCTTCCCTGGTGGCGCAGTGGTTGAGAGTCTGCCTGCCGATGCAGGGGACACGGGTCCGTGCCCCAGTCCGGGAGGATCCCACATGCCACGGAGCGGCTGGGCCCGTGAGCCATGCCCGCTGAGCCTGCGCGTCCAGAGCCTGTGATCCGCAACGGGAGAGGCCACAACAGTGAGAGGCCCGCGTACCACAAAAAAAAAAAAAAAAAGTAGTTCTTAGCTGACTGCTATTAGGGAAGAAAAAAAAAAAAACAAACTCCTTACAAGTCCCTACCAGATCTGGTTTCTGCCTACCTGCTCATCTCATAATCACTCACCCGCTTCATTCTAAACTATGCTGTCATTCTATGAATATTTATTCAGTGCCTCCTACATGCTGGCACTGCTGGAGGTACTATGGATACATGTAGGACTCTCATGTAATGCTTGTTCAATTATGTCTTACACAAGGGCTCCTGGCTGAGGAGGCAGGAGGAAGTTGAAGTCCAGATCATGTTATGCTAGCTAAGCTGCTTGTCCTGGTGTGGGGCTGCAACCTCTTAGAAAGGAGGCTTTTTTCCTATTTTGCTGAAAGAAGCCCCATGGCCTAAGAGAGGCCCTAGGTATAATGACAAAACAAATCAGACAAAAATCCCTGCCCTCATGGACCCTATATCCCACTGTTGGGGAAGATGGACAAAACCAAAATAAATTATACAGTATGTGAGACAGTGAGAAGGGTTAGGGAGAAAATAAAACAGAGAGGAGGGGATAGAAAGTTTGTGTAGGCATGTAATTTTAGAGTATTCACTAAGAAGGTGAATATAGGCCTTTGCACTTGCCTTACTATCTGCATAGAAGGCCTCCTGGTGCACCCCTACCCTTATCTTTGAATGGTTAGCTTTTTATCTTTCAATTTCAGCCTAAATGTCACCTCCTCAAAGGGGCCTTCCCTGGCTGCTCTAAGTAAAACAGCTATCCAAACTTAACTACATAGGCTAGAGTTTAAATTCTATTCTATTTCTTGGTTTAACGCCTGATTTAGCTTCCCAATCCGCAAAATGGATAAAAATAGTACCTGCCTTACAGGGATGCTAGGAAGACTAATTACAACCACCACCACCACAATAACATGACAATAAAAATGACAATACCAATGACTATTTATATAGCTCTTACCACGTACCAGGCATTATTCTGTGTGTTCTACTTTTATTAACCCACTTAATCCATTCGATTAATACATTTAAAATGCCTAGCATGGTATTCAGCACACAGGAAAGAAACGCTGGCTGTCATTCTCATTACCACCATCACCAGTGGCAGCATTATGAGCTATTCTACTGAAGTATCTTAAGCACTCTGCCGGACTTTCTCCTCCACTAAAGGATCTATGCTCCAAAGTTCCTTCTTTCCCTTTTAGGATTAACAGTCTAAAGAAGGAATTTATGTATCAACCTCAACACTCACTGTGCAAAATAACTTCTCATTCCTGGCAATGTCATTTCTCATTCCTGGCAATGTCATGGACTTAAAAAAGGGAAAAGACATAAGCCCGTCCTTATGCATCATATGCTTTAAACTTTTTTTTTCAAATTTATTTATTTTTGGCTGCTTTGAGTCTTCATTGCTGTGCGCGGGCTTTCTCTAGTTGCACCGAGTGGGAGCTACTCTTTGTTGTGATGTGTGGGCTTCTCACTGTGGTGTCTTCTCTTGTTGCGGAGCATGGGCGCTAGGTGCATAGGCTTCAGTAGTTGTGGCACATGGGCTCTAGTGCGCAGGCTCAGTAGTTGTGGCGCAGGGGCTTAGTTACTCCGTGGCATGTGGGATCTTCCTGCACCAGAGCTCGAACCCGTGTCCCCCGTACTGGAAGGTGGATTCTTAACCACTGAGCCACCAGGGAAGCCTGCATCATATGCTTTAAAAGTCTCTAGAGGGCAAGTAGTAAGGTAGTGTGGAACTGGACGCCAAAATCTCTGGATTCATTGATTCACAGAATGCTAGAGGCTATCCAGATTAATCTTGCATTTTACACACGAATGAAATGAGGTTCAGAGAAAGGAAGTTATTTGCCAACTTGCCTTGTTACTTATAGGTAGTTCAATATGAACCTGGAACCAGAATCTAAATCTCTTACTCCCAGTCCAGCACCTTTTCCATTACTCCATAGAACCACTAGTTCAAAATGGCCATCTGGAGAACAAGGGAACGGAATTTGTTCATCATACAGGTCTCTCCTCAATCTGTTTAATACTGTGATTCTAATAGGAATGAAACTAAGAAAGAGATAAATACAAACTTTCAATTTGGGGATATCTTAGGCTTTTAACACTAGATTAAAGTTTAGAAGGCAAAAGGATTGAATCCAGGGGAGTTAAGTATTTGAGCATATAGGTGTGATATTTAAAAGTGGTAATGAAGACTTTCCTGGTGGCGCAGTGGTTAAGAATATGCCTGCCAATGCAGGGGACATGGGTTCGAGCCCTGGTCCAGGAAGATCCCACATGCCGTGGAGCAACTAAGCCCGTGTGCCACAACTACAGAGCCTGCGCTCTAGAGCCCACGAGCCACAACTACTGAGCCTGCATGCTGCAACTACTGAAGCCCACGTGCCTAGAGCCCATGCTCCGCAAGAAGAGAAGCCACCGCAACAAGAAGTCCGCGCACCGCAACAAAGAGTGGCCCCTGCTCACCGCAATTAGAGAAAGCCCACACACAGCAAAGAAGACCAGACGCAGCCAAAAATAAATAAATAAATTTATAAAAAAATAAAATAAAAGCTGTAATGAAATAATCTCCCCATTTGGTGGGAAACACCCTTCAGTGCAAGATTCCCAGATTTAAACATAAATTCTAAGACTGTGTTAAAGTAAACTAGGTTCTGCCCATAGTGGAAATATGGGATAGAATTCTAGATCTGCCATTATTTTTATCACTTCAAGCAAATTACTTTTCTTCTTTATAACTCAGTTGCTATACACAGAAAATGAGAGGGTTAGGCTAATTATTTTTAAGGTGCCTTTCAACATTAACAATATAGGATTTGAAGCCAAATACAGAACAGAACATTACATCCTTTTAGATTAGCAAGCTGATTTTCCTTCTAAACAAGCTCTAGTAAGGTCAGCTTGCTATCAGTCTGAAAAAAGGGAAAAGAGAGGGAAAGGAACAGCTTGGATAGTTAATTACTAAGGCTTAATTATGATTTACAACAAATAAGTACAATAATGAACTTATGAGTGGATGTCTTTTTCAGGAACTACTTAATCATGAAAATGATAGCCGGCACAGTGCTTGGCACATAGCAAATTCTCAAAAATTCACTGAATGAATGAATATGTAAATAAATGAAGTAATTAGCCAATTAGATATAAGTTTATTTTTTCAGGCAGATCAAGCTGATCAAAGAGAACTTTTGATGGCATGGAAGTGAACTTCTTAGACTTTGGTTCTATAAAGAATAAATACACCAGATACACCATATACAAAAGTGCTAATTAATATAGAAGGTGGATGTACTAGTTTCCTGTGGCTGCTGTAACAAATTGCCACAAACTCAGTGGCTTAAAACAACATAACAGGGCTTCCCTGGTGGCGCAGTGGTTGGGAGTCTGCCTGCCGATGCGGGGGACACGGGTTCGTGCCCCGGTCCAGGAGGATCCCACATGCTGTGGAGCGGCTGGGCCCGTGAGCCATGGCCGCTGAGCCTGCACGTCCGGAGCCTGTGATCCGCGGCGGGAGAGGCCGTGGCAGTGAGAGGCCCGCGTACCGCAAAAAAAAAAAAAAAAATTCTCATATTTATGAAGGCCAGAGTCCAAAATCAGTTTCAGTGGGCTGAAATCAAGCGTCGGCAGGGCCACACTCCCTCTGGAAGCTCTATGAGGGGAATCTGTTCCTTGACCTTTCCAGCTTCTGGTGGCTGCCAGCATTCCTTGGCTTGTTGCTGCATTACTCCAATTCTCAAGGCCAGCATTTTCAAATCTCTCTCTGCTCCATCTTCACATCGCCTTCTCTTCTGTGTGTTCAAATCTCCCTCTGCCTCTCTCTTGTAAGGATACATGTGATTGCCTTCAGAGCCCACCTAGATAATCAAGGATAATCTTCCTGACTCAAGATCCTTAATCACATTCACAAAGGCACTTTCTCCATATAAAGTAAAGGGATTTTACAGGTTCCAGGGATTAGGATGTGGATCTCTCTTGGGGGGAACTTTCTTCCAGCCTCCCACAGTAGAGTATGAAAAATAGTGACAGAGTGGTAGCCAGAGTCTAAAGAGATAGATCTTAAAGTAGAGTTTGGGAGGGAAGAAATATGGTTTGGAAGAAAAGAAGGGGAAAGGAGATTGAGGAAGAAGGGTTAGTGTGAGAGGGAAAGAATGGTGTATATCAGAGGTAAAAATGGGTGAGCTGTACATAAAGAAAGGCAAATCTTTATTTATTTTTTTAATTTTGGGGGGACTGAAGTAGAAAGTTTCAGCAGGGGAGAGCTTCAAGATAAAATTAGGTATACAGGAGCTTTTTTTTTTTTTTTTTAATAAAGAGCTGTGTTTACCAATTGTGTGTTGAGGTGCCCTGGGGCAGTATAACAAACTTAAAAAGGCACTGCTGAATATTTTAAAAATTTGAGGGAAACACAGTAGTGCTCAATATCTATGGGACACTGCACAAACTATACCAAACTTACCACACAAACTGCAAGGTAGTTCATAGTTTCAACACTAGATCACTCTATGTTCATTTTGCTGATGTTGTATCTTTACAAAACTGGAGTTTCAACTGTTGTGATAAAAAGCAAGTACATGAAAAATCAGTGTGGGATGGGAAACGAGGGTGGTGGTGTCCATCCAATATGACTCCAAAAGTTTAGAAGGGTATGGGTCCCAACAGGCACACACAACTCATTAGTGAAGTAACTGTGGTTAATTAAGAATGAAATAAAATTATTTTTAATTTATTGCTATTATTGGCTTTTAATTTATGACTACTGTGTTGTTAGACTGTAAATCCTTATTAAGTTTTTAGACCTAATACTTAATATATATGACAATTACATGTGCCTTTTTCTTTCTTTTTTTTTTTTTTTGCAGGCCTCTCACTGCTGTGGCCTCTCCCGTTGTGGAGCACAGGCTCTGGACGCGCAGGCTCAGAGGCCATGGCTCACGGGCCCAGCCACTCTGCGGCATGTGGGATCTTCCCAGACTGGGGCACGAACCCGTGTCCCCTGCATTGGCAGGTGGACCCTCAACCACTGCGCCACCAGGGAAGCCCCACATGTGTCTTTTGACCTAGGTGTGCTGTGAAAAAATTGAGACATTAAGAACACTGACAACCAAGAAAGTTTAGGAACATCTGACATAGGGCAGTATGAGTAAATATGAGCTTCTGAAGTGTAGTGAAACACACAGTATGTAGGACAGTGACAGGCTCTGATAACTGTGGAAATTAAGTGACAAATTACTTTACATCAGGATCAGGAAATTTAATTTGATACTGAAGGGGAACTAGATATTAGCACAAGGATCATTTCTTCTTAACATTTACCTTCTCCAGTAAGCAGGCATCTTTTATTTGGACTGTCCTACTTAAAAATAAATACCTATTTTCCCTTGAATACAGTTACATTTAAAAAAAATTGAGTACCTGTGAAAACACAAAGTTGCAGGATGATACACAGAAAGCAGCCATTGTCAGAGAGTGTCACATAAGACTGGCTTTCCTCATGTTAAACTAAACTTAATAACAAAGTTTGATGATTTTAAACAAATCTGGGCTAATTTTACTTGTCCCATAAAATGTAACATGAAAATAACAGGAGTTAATTCATTTTTAATAACATCAGTATCTCAAAAGTTTTTAGGATTAACTACAAATGCTCCTTTTGGATCCCTCGCTAAAGAGCCTAGAATCCATGCAATTAACACCATAAGCTATCAAAAAATATTCAGAAGGCTTAAAGAAAGTGGAAGTCCAAAGACTTGGTTCCACTTTCAGACTCATCCACTAACACACATTAACAAACGTAGATGCTACTGTTCTTTAAGAATCTTGACGTAGTGAAAGCAATCTTGAGAACAGAGCTGGAGGAATCAGGCTCCCTGACTTCTGACTATATTACAAAGCTACAGTAATCAAAACAGCAGGGTAAGGCTTCCCTGGTGGCGCAGTGGTTGAGAGTCCGCCTGCCAGTGCAGGGGACGTGGGTTCGTGCCCCGGTCCGGGAGGATCCCACGTGCCGCGGAGCGTCTGGGCCCGTGGGCCATGGCCGTGGCGCCTGCGCGTCCTGAGCCTGTGCTCCGTGGCGGGAGAGGCCACAGCAGTGAGAGGCCCGTGTACCGCAAAAACAAAAAACAAACAAAAAAACCAGTAGGGTAGGGCTTCCCTGGTGGCACAGTGGTTGAGAGTCTGCCTGCTGATGCAGGGGACACGGGTTCGTGCCCCGGTCCGGGAGGATCCCACATGCCGCGGAGCGGCTAGACCTGTGAGCCATGGCCGCTGAGCCTGCGTGTCCGGAGCCTGTGCTCCGCAATGGGAGAGGCCACAACAGTGAGAGGCCCGCATACCGCAAAAAGAAAACAAACAAAAAAAACCCCAGTAGGGTACTGGCACAAAAACAGAAATATAGATCAATGGAACAGGATAGAAAGTCCAGAGATAAACCCACACACCTATGGCCACCTAATCTATGACAAAGGAGGCAAGAATATATATAATGGAGAAAAGACAGTCTCTTCACTAAGTGGTGCTGGAAAATTGGACAGCTACATGAAAAAGAATGAAATTAGAACACTCCCTAACACCATACACAAAAATAAACTCAAAATGGATTAAAGACCTAAATGTAAGGCCGGATACTATAAAATTTTTAGAGGAAAATATAGGCAGAACACTCTTTGACATAAATCACAGCAAGATCTTTTTCGATCCACTGCCTAGAGTAATGAAAATAAAAACAAAAATAAACAAATGGGACCTACTTTTGCATGGCAAAGGAAACCATAAACAAAATGAAAAGACAGCCCTCAGAATGGGAGAAAATATTTGCAAATGAAGCAACTGACAAGGTATTAATCTCCAAAATATACAGTTTATGTAGCTCAATATCAAAAAAACAAACAACCCAATCCAAAAATGGGCAGAAGACCTAAATAGACATTTCTCTAAAGAAGATATACAGATTGCCAACAAACACATGAAAAGATGTTCAACATCACTAATTATTAGAGAAATGCAAATCAAAACTACAATGAGGTATCACCTCACACCTGTCAGAATGGCCATCATCAAAAATCTACCATGACTTCCCCAGTGGCGCAGTGGTTAAGAATCCGCCTGCCAATGCAGGGGACGTGTGTTCGATCCCTGGTCTGGGAAGATCCCACATACCGCGGAGCAACTAAGCCCGTGTGCCACAACTACTAAAGCCTGTGTACTCTCTAGGGCCCTCATGCCACAACTACTGAGCCTGCGTGCTGCAACTACTGAAGCCTGCGCACCTAGAGCCCATGCTCTGCAACAAGAGAAGCCACCGCAATGAGAAGCCGGCGTACTGCAACAAAGTAGCCCCCACTAGCCACAACTAGAGAAAGCCCCCGCACAGCAACAAAGACCCAATGCAGCCAGAAGAAAAAAAAACCTACAAACAATAAATGCTGGAGAGGGTGTGGAGAAAAGGTAACCCTCCTACGCTGTTGGTGGGAATGTAAATTGGTACAGTCACTAAGAACAGTATGGAGGTTCCTTACAAAACTAAAAACAGAGCTACCACATGACCCAGCAATCCCACTCCTAGGCATATATCAGAGAAAACCATAATTTGAAAGGATGCATGCACTCTGATGTTCAATGCAGCACTATGTACAGTAGCCACGACATGGAAGCAACCTAAACGTCCATCGACAAGAATGGATGAAGAAGATGTGGTACATATATACAATGGAATATTACTTAGCTATAAAAAGGAATGAAATAGTGCCATTTGCAGAGACATGGATATACCTAGAGACCGTCAGAGTGAAATAAGTCAGAAAGAGAAAAACAAATATCGTGTAATATCGCTTATATGTGGAATCTAGAAAAATGTTACAGATGAACTTATTTGCAAAGCAGAAACAGAGTTACAGGTGTAGAGAACAAACTTATGGTTACCAAGGGGAAGGTGGGGTGGGACGAATTAGGAGATTGGGATTGACATATATACACTACTATGTATAAAGTATATAACCAGTGAGAACCTACTGTATATCACAGGGAACTCTACTCAGTGATCTGCGGTGACCTAAATGGGAAGGAAATCTAAAAAAGAGGGGATATATGTATACATATAACTGATTCACTTTGCTGTATAGCAGAAACTAATGCAACACTGTAAAGCAATTATACTCCAATAAAAAATAAATAAAGAGAATGGGAAAAGAAAAAGGAAGCAAGGAAGGAAGGGAGGAAGGGAAGAAGGGAAGAGGGAAAGAAAATAAAGAATTGGCAACTCAGTTCATATGTAATGTGAATAATCAACCTGGTAAGAGAATTTGAGAAAAAGATTTCTGAAAGAAGTAAATAAAAGTTGACCCTTAACAGGAGAAAAAAAAAATGTTGATGGAATAGAACAAGATTTCTGAGCAAGGTCCCTGGGAACTGTTTTCCTGGTATCTGTTGCTTTGAGACATAAATTCACCATGAGCCATCTCAAATGCATTTTACAGAAATCTGTAAATGATAAAGACAAGTTGAGAAAAGGATATAATGGGAGGTAGTGTAGTTTAAATCGTAGAATATAAAGTCAAGCTACCTGGATTTTAATCCTGATTCCACAAATCTCCAACTAGGGCAAGTTTCTTCAACTTCCTAAGATTCATGAATAAAATAAGAATAAGAAATAGTGCCTACCTCATAGAGATATTGCGAGATGGGTTCTAATCATTCAGTGCCTGGCATATAATACAAGACCATAAATTAAGGCTTAAAAAAACTACACCAGGAAGAAAGAGAAAAGTCAAGAACATTCTGTATGCATTTAACACACTTGCTTTTTAGATTGTAAAAGACAACAAAGAAAGTTAACTAGCTGACCAATGCTGCCTCCTTCTTGACTCTTAGTGATACACAAGGAAAGACTGACTTGTCAACACATTCCATTTCTCTAGCATTACCCAAAGGCTAAACAACAAATTCCTGTTCAGAGGGAGAAGTATTAAGATTAGTACAATTACTCTTGATGCCTTTTCGCAAGGAGGCTCACGGTGAGTGCAAGAAGGAACCCTAAAACCCCAGTCTGGGGAGGGGGCTACTGAAATGACAGAGCCAACAAACTCTGTTACACATTCAGCACAAACTCCCAAGCTGCTTAGATTGTCTAAACTTTCAGCATAAGAAAAGATGCTCCTTGGGGAACGGACACGTGAGGATTGATAGGAGATTATCCCGAGGAGCTTTTCACAAGTTATCTCAAATGTGAGGTAGGATTACTTTCACCACTTTACTTATTCATTTATTCTACAAATATTTATTACGCATCCTCCTTATCTCAGGTATTTTCCTATAGTTACTGGGACTACAGAAAACAAAAAAGATGAGGTCGCAGCTCTCATGGTGTCCTTACATTACAGAAGAGGGAGAGAGTCCATAACAAACAAAACAAGAAAATTTCAAGAAGGGTAAGTGCCAAATGAAAATTAAACATGATTATACGATATGGACTATCTGGGAGGTTACTTTAGATCAGGTGATCAGGGGAAGCCTCACTAAGCAGATGACATTTCAACTGAAACCCAGGACTTTCCTGGTGGCGCAGTGGTTAAGAATCTGCCTGCCAACGCAGGGGACATGGGTTTGAGCCATGGTACGGGAAGATCCCACATGCCGTGGAGCAACTAAGCCCGTGCACCACAACTACTGAGCCTGCGCTCTAGAGCCTGTGAGCCACAACTACTGAGCCCACGTGCCACAACTACTGAAGCCCGCGTGCCTAGAGCCCGTGCTCTGCAACAAGAGAAGCCACCGCAATGAGAAGCCTGCACACCGCAACGAAGAGTAGCCCCCGCTTGCTGCAACTAGAGAAAGCCCGCAAGCAGCAACGAAGACCCAACACAGCCATAAATAAATAAATAAATAAATAAATAAATAAAAAAGATTTAAAAACAAACAAACAAAAAATAAATTGAAACCTAAATGACTACTGGGGCCAAACTGTGTTACAGGCTGTGGGGTGGGTGTGGGGGAGCAAGTAAAAAGGTCCTAGAGCAGGAATGAGCTTCATGTGTTTGAGGAACCGAAAGAAGGCCAGTGTGGCTGGAGCATAGAGAGAGGTGGTACAAGTAGTAGAGTTATCCTCTGAAAGAAAAGCTAGGTCATATTAAAGTCTCATTGATGTTCAGGACTTAACTACTAAGTTACACAACTTGTTCCCCAGTAAAGCTAGAGCTGAACTCCACAGAAGTATGACCCTCAAGTCCAATATCTTTCTAGGACATCACAGTTAACATATCTTATTCTTAGCTCAGTGCTTTAAATACTGTAGACATTTAGTAAATGTTTATTGAAAGAAAAAGAAAAAGCCTAAAGACCTTCACATACCACTCTTCTTTTCTTTACTGGTTAGAAAAATGTTAACTGTCCATCCAAACACTTCTGAACAGTCTCACTGAAAATTAGTAGGATCTACATAGTTGTGATTCTCAATCTTGGCCATGCACTGGAAATTACCTGGGAAACTAACAAATACTGATGCCTGAGTCCCCTAGCCCCAGAAATTAGGACATACGTGGTCTGGGATGAAGGGGGATTCGAATTTTTAAAAGCTACCCAAGTTATTCTAATGTGCATCCCAAGTCGAGAACCACTGCCCCAGACATTCTCAAATTTAAAACCATATGAACATGCAAACAATTTCATCAGTTGCTGCTGGGCATCAGGTCCATGGCAAAGTCATAAGGAAAAATACGGCCCTGGGGCGAGTAGGGTTATTTGAGCAAGGAGAAATATACTTAAGTAAGGGGTTAAATAAAATATCTTGCTACACATGGATAACAGATGATATTAAGGAATTATTGTGTAGTATAATAATGGTATTTTGGTCACATAAGCAAATGCCCTCATTTTTTGGAAATGCGTGTTGAAGTATTTAGGAGAGAAACATTATAATGTCTCAAACTTATAAACTGTTCAGCAAAACAAATACATGAAATACATATACATAGACAAAGCGAATATGACAAACCTTGAACAATTATTGAATCCAGGTGGTAGGTGATCACTTTACTCCTCTGAACTCTTCTGTATATTTAAAACTGTTCATAATAAAAGGCTGGGGGAGGGAAAATCTTCTGCCACAATATTATTATGTTTGAAAAGCTATCTTGGTAATTTTTTTAGATAGAATGCCAGTTTGCACTATCTCAATTGAAAGTATAAAATAAAAACCTGCTTTTAAAATATTTAGTCTGTTTATAAATATTTCCTCTCAATTCTACTGAGCCAGATCCTTTTTAGCCCATTATTTCCTTTTAACTGCATAACAGGGGAAACTTACACACTCTTCAGGGTTTATGATGTTTACTCTTTCTGGGAATCAAGATTTCCCAAAGCTTACCACTGAAGACCTCTGTGCTATCAGCAGCTTCAGGCTGCCTGCCGTGAAATAGTCCTCACCTCTGAATGACTCTCAGTGATACCATCCATGACCTGGAAGAGGATGGTGGCCTCCAGCAGAACCGAATCACATACTACAAGGCTGTAATAGTCTCTTTCTACTAGCTCTCAAAAGCAGCTCAGAACTGGTAAACTGTAACTTGGGTCACCCAAGGTAAAACAGGAAAGTAGGCCACACTGTCTCTACCACTTCCCTCACTGACAGCTTAGGACCCTCCAATTCTAAACCTTTCCCCATCTCTTCTGTACCTGTTCCTTTACTCAGGTTTAATTTTAAACTGTGAGTCAACTAAATAAATTAATCCTAATTAAATATGTCTCGCTAACTGGCCTTTTAAGAAATGGCTAGAGCTTTTGGCTCTTAGAGTCTCTGCAAATCATATCATGGCCACCTATCCTGATATCTATTACATATACACATAATCTCAAATATCCACCTATGCAGTCTTGTTTGAAGTTCCTATAAAACCAACTCCACTTTTCAGACAATTCTAACGTCAGCCATTGACTGGTCATGCTTACTTCTCTCTCCATGACTACCCCAGGAGACTCATTTAAAATACAACAACAGGGGCTTCCCTGGTGGCGTAGTGGTTAAGAATCTGCCTGCCAATGTAGGGGACACGGGTTCAAGCCCTGGCCCAGGAAGATCCTACATGCCGCAGAGCAACTAAGCCCGTGCGCCACAACTACTGAGCCTGCGCTCTAGAGTCTGTGAGCCACAACTACTGAAGCCTGTGCACGCCTAGAGCCCGTGCTCCGCAACAAGAGAAGCCACCGCAATGAGAAGTTCGCACACTGCAATGAAGAGGAGCCCCTGCTCCCTGCAACTAGAGAAAAGCCCATGCGCAGCAACGAAGACTCAACGCAGCCAAAAGTAGATAAATAAATAAATAAATTTATTTAAAAAATACAATAGAAAGGTACTTAAATGAATATATAGGTCAGTTTCAAGTGGATACTTACTGCCCTCCTTACTTTAACCAAAATTTGTGGTGAATTTTAAGGCACACAAAAAAGAAACATCTTAATATTAAGGATACTTATTCTAGTATCCTTCCTAACTTGGTTCTCTTAAGAGATGATCAGAATCACCACAGTGATAACTTCAAATGCCTTTTTGCCAAATCTTAATTTCCTGGTTTTCCTTCTTGCATTCAGTGCTGCTAAAATTGAAGACATTAAATTCATTTACTTAAATGCTTATGTAACTTACTGGGCATTCTTAGTAGCCTAAGCAGACATTAATGGTAAATATGGCACAGTCTTATAAATTATCAACAAAGAACTTACTTTATCGTACTAAAGAAACAAGGACTTAAAAAAGCAAGGACTATTAGTGGATAAAAGGATATGTTTAGGTAGCAATACGCGTAGCAACGGATCAGTGACAATGCTGTCATTCACTGTAATCTAAGTGGGTTGAAGGGAAGTAGCCGAGTTTGACATGCTCTTATATACAGCCAGTTTAATTAAACTTAGATCACAGATTGAAGCCATACTGAAATGGGTACTCTTCTTTTCACTTGCTCTACAACAAAACATACCTCTGGTATGACAAAATACCATGGAGAATAAATTCTAACTACGGGATGGATATCATTATGCCTGAAAACAAATCAAAATGCATTTTATTTCAAGTTCTGTAAAAGTAAAAATAAACCTTCACTGTTTGCTCTCAACTTCTAAATGTTAACCTCTCCCTTATACCACGCCCCCTAAGACCAGAGAAGCTACAACACTCAGTATGCTTACATCTCCTCTCATGTGGTTATCTTGCACTATACTGGGTTTCATAACAAGCAACTTCCCTGATCGCAACAGCTCTCTCTTCTCTGAGCCACCGGGGCGATTATTGTGGCTATCACTCATCTGGCTCATCTATTGTTTGGTATATACTTAGTTATCGTCTTAATCCTTTTTATAAGTATAGGTCTCCCCCCGCCCCGCCAATTACACTTCAGACTACTTACTTGGCATAGTAACTACTCTCTCCCTCCTTACAGGCATGCACGCATGCGCGCGTGCACATACTTGGAAGCACACACAAAGCTACTGCTAATATTAAGATTAAATTTTTGCTGGCTTCTGCTTCTGAACCATAAACTCAGGTTATTGTTTAATTATAACAATTATGATATTATTGCAAATAAAGCCTACTTCCTATCTGTCTAGCACCATTAGTTAAATCTAAGAAATTTAATAGAATTCAATAGAGTTATCTCAACCAGGAACTCTAAGAACGTGTGTGGCTGTGATACAGACGGATTATTAGTAACATATGAACCCAGGGTGGATGTTGTATTAGTGCCTCCCTCAAATAAAACGATATAGGCAGCCAAGCATTGTGGCAAGATGACCAGCTTTAAACTTACACAAAGACCTAGGTGATAAATCAACTTCTGCTCCTTTCTAGTTGTGTGACCTTGGGGAAGTAAATGTTTCTAAGCCAAAGTGCCTTCAAATGTAAAACGAGAATAGTAACCTCCTACTTGTCAAGGCTGTTGTGAGATTATCAAGATAAATTATTGCCTAGCACGGTCTACTTTGAAGGCACTCAAAAATAAATGATAGCCATTATTACTAATTACAATGACTTTCAGTGAACAGACTTTTAACATTTATTTGGCAACCAACATTCATCAATATCCTTGGTATTATGCCAAACTGATAGGCTTGTACTTAAAAGAATGAAAAGTGGACCTTGGAGAATGAAAAGATTGAAGTGAAATTATTAGGTTTTATACCAGGATCTGGGATTTATTCTCAGGAGTTTGCAAGAAGTTTGGTGATCTGTAAAATTCAAAAGGATAATTCAGATGCCAGATGCTACATTATTAAACATAATATCAAACTTTTCACAGGCAGCAGTAGGTGCATCCTTATCTCACTTAAATTTGAGCACGAACTCCAGTTCTTAAGGTAGGTTAACAAATGGCACGCATTAAGCCACTCTGAAAAATACTAACTGAATGACTTTCATCCTCATAATACCCCAGCACAACACTGTTTAGTTCCTAGTCCTCAGAGGAGAGGAAACATAATGTTAACAGTTGATCTGTTGCCTAGCATTGGTTTTTGGCCATAAGACCTTAGTTGGTACAAGTTTCTCTCTAGAGATCAGCTCTGAAAGACATGAAAACTATTACAAGAAAATCCGTTTTGCATTATAAAAAGGAAGTTAGAATACACAAACCTTAAGTCTTAAGAATCAAATCTCAATAAATAGTATTATTATTTTTTTGAAATTAAGATCTATTCCATTTTGGTTTGTTATGTTAAGACTGATATAGTATAAAGGTTGGGCAATGGGACTCCAGCAATCAGTGAAGGGCAGACAAGGACCAATTCCCACAAAGATTACTCTAGAATAGAAAGACTGACAAACAAGAAAATAAAGTGGTAAGCATTATTACAAAAATAAAAGAAGGTAACGGGTTACATTAAGAATAACTGGGGAAGGAAGTGGTTCTGGAAGAACTGATGGCTGAATGGTCAGTAAATCAGCTATTAGGGAGGAGCAACCGGGTTGAGAGACCAGCAGGAGCAAAAACTGAGGCAAGACCAGAAGCAAATCTTGTGTGACTGGTATATGAATGGGCAACAGTGATTAAGATCACATAAATAGGCAGTCATAGTCAGATATGCGGGACTTTTTGGCTTTGGTAAAATAATTTGGATTTTACCCTAATTTGATGAGTCAGAGGATTTCTAAGCAGAGAAATTAGGGACATTGAGACTGACTGAAATCTAAAGATGCTGTTTTCCCATTAAAGTTCACAGGTTCATATAAAGCCTTTCAATGTTCATGAGAAATGTATGGAGGAAGTTTAGCACTTAGATTAAGATACAAATTCTATGGATTTCAGCCATTTTTGACCTGTTTCTATTCCTTGCTTCCCTAATCCAGTCAGTTAAGCCTTGCCAATATCTCCTTCAAAATCATCATTTATTTATTCCTTTTGCCAAGCATCACACTTTAAAGTCTTTCCATCTCTGTTCTTTTCCCCCTTTTCCCAATCATGTGCTCATGTGCATGAATGCACAGAAAACGTACGAGGTAATTTTATAGGGAGGTCCCTCAGTTTTCTTTGTTAGAATCTAAATGAGTATGAAAGAGTATTTCATTTCCAGGAAGAGGAAATAAGGGATTCACCGGGTAAGAGAGGAATATGAACAAGGAATGTATAAACTCTATCTAGATGAAACAGCACCTGATGGGTTGTAGAAAGCCAAAAGATCCTTTGTTGATAAAGATGAAACAAAAAACTAGGGATACACCAGGAAGAGCAAATGAAATTGAAAGTATGTGGTTACCCTAGATCCAGGACAGATGTATAGCAATCCATCTGGTGTAAGATATGGCTACACAAGCTCCTATTTTCCTCTACTCTGTTTATCAAACCTTATTCTCCTTAAAGACATGGTAAAAAGACTGTGTCCTTAGAGAGGCTTTCTGTGACCCTACCAAGCCAGAATTAATTTTTTCTCCTTTACAGTCTCATATTTGAAGTTCTATTTAACTCAAAATTATTCTGTCTTATGCTACACTACTATTCTTATGGATACTATTATCCATCTTGCTTATACCTCAAAGGGGGTGAACAGGAGAGAAAGGAGGAATACTAAATGAGATATCTGTAAATTGGGAAAGATTAAACAAATTAATTTATTCAGTTAATATTTATTGAGCAGCTACTATGTGCCAGAAGTAAAATCTGAGATCAGAAAAATGAATATGAGCCAGACAATAACAGTAATAATTATATAGTGATTTTTAAGTGCCAAGTGCTGTATATATTCCATATATTTACCCATTGATTCTCTCAACTACCTCATGAAGCAGCAGTTTATATCCTTGGAAGTGGTGGGGAATGTTAGCAGTTATTAATATAATTAATTCATTATATGTCCATCTTTCCTATCAGATTCTGAAATTCTCTAGGAGACCATGTCATTTTTTAATTCCCCCAAACAATGACCACTACAGCAGATGATAAATAAATGTCAGAACTGGGAATACTTCACACAAAAGCTTTTCTAGTGCTCAGCCGCAGGGCCCCTTCTAAGGGGTCCTCACCTGGCTACCAGTGGCCAGTTTCCCTCTTACATCAGACCCCAGAGCCTCAGTGGTTGTTGTCACTCAGCCACTTTAATCTGTGAGGTTTCCTCCACCCCATCCCTGGCTGACTAACCAAGAAAGTCAGGTCAGCTTTTGGCTCTCCACTTTTTATCTCCAGGAATCGAATCTCCCCGTCATCACTTTTTTATTCCATCTTTAAGCTGAGGTATCGTTTCTTTCCAAACAGACACTGCAATTAAGGCAGAGTAACAAGCACCTCCACAGTCTAAAATGAAAAATGTATATCTCTGAGGCTCCACATTAAATAGTTCACGAGGTTAGGGCCCAGCCTGGGAATTATCCTTTCTGGGCATTTCTTCATATTCCAGCCAAGGCTAAAGGGGTGAATTTAACTGCAAATGCATGAATTCCTACAGATACTAAAAAGGTCACTTAGTATAACAGCTCAATTTCAAACTGGGGGATGGAAATGGGTAAAATTGAAAAACCTTTACTTCTTGGGTCAAGGTCCAAATGAAAGATTTTCTGACTAAAAGAAAATGGGGTGGAAAGAAAGAAAGAGAGAAAAAGAGAGAGGGGGGAGGGGGGAGGGAGGGAGAGAGAGAGAGGAAGGAATGAAGGAAGGAAGGAAGGAAGGAAGGAAGGAAGGAATGTTTTAGACTTTCAAAGCTATACAAATGAATCTATAAAACTCTTTGAAATAAACCTCAATAGTTTAGTTTAAATACCAAAATTTCCCCACACTGTAATCAGTTTTAATTTTCTATTTGAACTGTATGTGTGTGCTAGACAACAAATTTTTATTGAGCAGTTACTATGTGCCAGTCAAGGAGGATATGATGATGTGATGGTAGCAGAAAAAGAATGTGTGGCAGTCAAACAGCTAGACAATGATGATATAACATGGCGAGGGAAATACAGGAATCTAAGGGAACACAAAGGAGTATCTAACCCAGTTTTAGGGTCAGGAAAGACTTCCCAGAAGTAAAATCTAAGCTGAGATCAGAAAAAGGAATACGAGCCAGACAACAATAACAGTAATAATTATACAGTGCTTTTTAAGCGCCAAGTACTATATATATTCCATATATTTACCCATTGGTTCTCTCAACTACCTCATGAAGTAGGAACTATTTTTATTATCTACTTTGTACAGATGAAGAAACTGAGGCTTTGAGAGATTAAGTAATTTGCCAAGGTCACACTGCTAAGTAGGGGCAGAAACCAGGATTAGAACCAATGTACCCTAGAGGCTCTATCTCTACATCAAGATAGGAGGTGATGGGGAGAGTTGGAAAGAGATGTTAAGGAAAGGGAAAATGAAAGTGTGACAGACAGGGGAATGTATGCGTTAAAACTTGGAGAGGAGAAAAGATACAGCAAGAATTGAAGGAACCTCAGTATGGTGGGCTGTTGGGAAAGGTTAAGAATGGAAATGTAAGAGAAACCAGATTAAGCTGGGGTTCCTTACACCTTGGATTAAGGCAGTCAGTATCAAACCCAAGAATCATTAGTGTGTATACTACAGCAATGAGCTTATTAAGTTATTTCTTGGTGTCTCTTCCTTTGGGACAATCTTCCTTAGACCACCGTCAGAATTCAGCTTCCTGAAACATCATTTTCATGATATCACTACCCTGCTCAAAATGTCTTTAGTAGCACTCCATTGACTATAGGATTCATTCCAAGTTATTGAGCCTTTGTAAAACAGCCTCCACCACTCTTCTAAACTTTGTTTTCTACCAATCTCAATCACAAATTTCAGCCCCAGATATAATCATTTTTTTGCTCTTGGAACAAACACTCTTTGCTGAATAAAAATTTGGAAGAAATATTTCAATTTCACACTTTGTATCATACTTAAACCTACAAACAATATATTTATCACACTTGCACAGTTTCATAATTTTGAACGGGTGCACAGAGGAAGGAAAAGAATTTGTGCAACAGTACCTTAATATTTCTCAATGCTCCTTCAAATCATTACATGCATAAAAAAATCTTTTACCTCCAGCTAATGGAAAGTATGTAAAAAACTACATTTCAGGTTTGTTCAGTGGCAGATATTTTAGCATTCAGAGTAGCATCTGACATACAGAACACCATAATTTTAAGTGAATAAATTTGGGCTATCCTCAAGAGCCAGCATTTCATTCTTACCAGAAATGTCAGGAAAAAGAATGAAATTTAATACCAAATGAGCCTAGATTTTGGGGTATAATTATCCTGTTTCCTCTTTAAGGTTTTGGATCTTTAATGTTTAAAAGTCCTATTGCATGTCTCATTTATTGTAAGTTATTTAAATCCTTTTGCAAAGCAGGTAGAATATAAATAAAAATTTAAAAATCCTTGGAAGTGGTGAATAACTTTAAATATATACTAAATCTTAGTCATGAAAAAAATCTCAAAAGACCAAGCTAATGTTACAACTGTTAAAACATAATGTATATGATAACAATTGAGTACTTGTGAATATGATATCATGAGGTTTAATCTAGTCAGATTAAACACACTGGTACAATGCCAAAGACTAGCAGTGTTATTAGTGGCTAGGAGAGAAGGACAAAGATTTCTGTGTTAAATTTTTACTTAGGAAACTGATCACTTATTTAACTTGTCCATAAAACAATATCTGATCATCATGAGGGCTAAACAAGTTAATGTATACGAAGCATTTTGAATAATACCTGGCAATTAATAAGTGCTGTGCTTATTACTGACAGCAGATTAGTGGTTGTAACAAAGGGCTCATACAAATAGTTAAAACAAACTGAGATCCACAAAGTCCCAAAGATCAAACAAACAAAAAATAAAAACAGAATTTACAAAAAATATATAGAAATAGGTATCAAACATTTGAAAAATTATTCAACCCTATTATTTTACTTCTAAGAATTTACCCAAGAAAAAAGATGCAAATGAAAATGTATGCATGAAAATGTCCACTGTAGGAGTATTAATATCTAAGAATCTATCTACAAAATAAATGTAGATTAAACTGTCTAGTAAAAGAACCTGAAATTTTATTTATAAGTAAAAAGCTGAAAAAGCTCTAAAAGTTTAACATTAGGGAGTTAAGGAAATTGTTCCGTAATTTATGATATACCTTGACTCTGGAGTATTTAGCAACAACTAAAAATGTTTACAGAAAATTTTAAATGAAATAAAGAAGTTGAAAAAGCAGTAGGAGTTCAGTGGTACAAAGCAAAACGTATATAATAAGAGAAATGTAGGCACTGTTACAAGTGGTTATTGCTACATGTTAGGAAAACAGAGAATCTTTGGGTTCCTCTATGCAAAGAACTGGAAACACAATTAGAATCCCTACTAAATAATTCCTACCAAAGCTATTATTGCAAAGTTGTGTAAAAAAAAAAAAGAAAAAGAAAGATTGTAGCAAAGTCAATTAGGACCTACAACTGTATGGCTGGCAGTATGTAGAAGTGACAGTTTTTACTTGTTTTGCAAATCACATGCAGCACACCTCAAATAAAAACATCTTTTTAAGAAGAACAAGCAGGTAACAAGGATGAGATGACAGTGGAGAGAAAACAAATGCTTAATCCTGAGTTCAGATTTCATCAAAAGCCAGTAGTAAGTAAAGAGATCTTTTCTTGTTTTAGACATGTACTAAACATACTTGGGTTAGCCCCAACAGTCTAGAGCCTCACCAAATAAAGAAAAAAATGACCAAGGTATAAAATGAAATTTTCACAATGACTTTCATCCCCACAAACATTGCTATCCTATGGATTTCATCATCACTCTGAACTGCCTCACCTCTAGGATATTAAATGACAAATGCCCTCTGATCTTAATTCTAATCCCTTCTCTCTAGGCCCCTGGTCCTACAGGTCTCTACAATCGGTTACTGTGAGCCACTGGAGAACTCCAGTACTTCGATTTCTCGGTCATATTCCAGGTTTACCCTGATCCTCACCAACACTTCCCTCGCACTTGGCTTGACTTCAAGACCATTTAAATTAGGATCTTACTATGGTGGATTTCATAAACCACAACTAACTACGAAAAAAAAAATTACGAGACTAATATACGATTGATAACTTTGTATTTAGTCGAAAAAGGATACCAAAATAAACCCCCAAACACCATCACCTACCATCATAATTTCATAAAAGGGCATTTAGATACCAAAAGTAGGAAAGGCAATTTCAAAATAAAGGACAGTGCCTTCCCAGGAAGAAAAGAAAAAAGACAAAAAGAATTAAATTTTTTCAGCTGTAAAATATTTCTAATTTTCAAATTTTTAAAATTTCCTTTATAATATTTTTTTCTGTGTAATCATTTTCTTTACATAAGGATGTCTAGTGCCACCAGAACTGAAGCGTGGATGTCACTTCTGAATTTTCAAAACAGAACAGAAGGCAGTTAAGGGACATCAGTGTCTGCCCTTCAGCAGTACTTGGACTTTTCCCTGAAGGGCTGGGGATAGCAGACTAGGTCTGGAAAAGGCTGCAGGGCCACCTTCCATCACTCAACATGAAGATGACAAAATATATATGGCAAGAGAATTTAAAGACCGCTAAAAAATACACATGGATACTTTTGTTTTAGAATACATCTTTTGGAAGTTCTTCTTAGAAGATATTTTCTGCACTTCAGTATTGATTCTTCCTTTCCCCTCTCCTTTAAGAAATCTGCCCCTATCCACACCAACCTCTTCCAGGGACACTTCTAATAAATGAATGGACTGTGTGGGAGTAGGAGGATACGAGGTATTGAAGATCTAACTCAGAGGAGAACCACTAAAAGATCAGAGTTAAATGTTTGAAAATTTAAAACAAGAGATGGAGAGTGAGTTAGATCAATGGCTTGCAACCTCTCTGACTGTAACATATAGTGAAAATTACATTTTATTTAATCATCTCTCTCAGACTGTTATACATTTCTCTCCCAAATGGTCTCCTTGCTTCTACCCTTGACAACCCTCAGTCTATTCTCAGGACAGGCTAGAGGGATCCCATTAAGAACTAAGTGGTGAGACTTTCACTTCCAATGAATAACAGAGATCAGATTTATCCTCCTGCCAAAAAACAAGGAAAAAAAACAATAAAAATATATGAAACAATTTTCAAGACCCTGGACATCAGGAAATGAAAACAGTGATTCCTGAGAGATTAGAAACAAATGAGGTAAGCTCTCCAAATGCCCCAGCTCTGCCTGAGAGAATTTCTAAGCAGCTGTATAGGAAGGAGGAACCCAATCAAAACCCAGCAGTCATCCAGAGATGACAGAGCTGGAAGTTTGGAGAGGTCAAAGCAGCTCAAGTTTGCAGGGCAGAGTACAACAAAGGAAAGTGCTGCCCCAATTGTGGAGATCTTCAGAAGGTCCCTTCAGGTTGTCAGCTGAGTGCCAGTGAGCACATGTCTGTGAGGCAACTACCCAAGGCTAGGAAGAGAACCACCCAAAAGAATTAGAAGGGAAGAATACCTGTAGCTCACATAGGACAGAGAAGAGTGCCTGTTCCTACCACCAGGGAGGAAAACCTCATAATTCACAGGGCATCAGATAGGATTCGCATTAGGGTTCAGCTTTAGTAGTGGAGAAAATCAGCCCTACTTTAGCACTGCTTTGGTCCTACTAAGGAGGTTTAAAAGGATAAACTATTTCTGAGAAATCTAACCACAACTCAGAATAAAGCTCAAGAATATTTAAAGTAATAAAAAAATATCCAGCACAATGTCTGATATTGAATTCCCAGGCATGCAAAGAAGCAGGAAAATATGACCTATAATGAGAAGAAAAATTAATCTATCAAAATCAACCCAGAAATGACACAGATGATAGAACAGACAGAACATTAAAACAATCATTTTAATATTCCATATATTCAAGAAGCTTGAGAAAAGATTAAAAATGTTAAGTGGAGGGACTTCCCTGGTGGTCCAGTGGTAAAGAAACCACCTTGCAATGCAAGGGAGGCGGGTTCGATTCCTGGTCAGGGAACTAAGATCCCACACGCCGTGGGGCAACTAAGCCTGCGCTCCACAACTACTGAGCTCACGTGCCTCAACTAGAGCCTGCGTGCCACAAACTACAGAGCCCACGTGCTCTGGAACCCATGCGCCACAACTACAGAGCCCACGCGCCCTGGAGCCTGCACACCACAACTAGAGAAAGAAAATTCTCACACCACAACTAGAGAGAAGCCTCTGCACCGCAATGAAGAGCCCGCACGCCCCAACGAAAGATCCCGCATGCCTCAACGAAGATCCCACATGCCGCAACTAAGACCCGAGGCAGACAAAAATAAATAAAAAATAAATCTTAAAAAAAATGTTAAGTGGGGTTTTGTAAATACAACAGATCTATATAAAACTACCAGAGATGAAACTATAATGTCTGAGATGAAACAGACACTGTTGGAGATTAATGGCAGATTAGACAATTCAAAAGATAGGTTGGTGAACTTGAAAACACAGCAACAGAAATGATCCAAAATAAAATACAGTGAAAAAAAGTCTGAATAAAAGAGACAACTTCAAGTAGAATAATAAGCATGTAATTCAGGTCTGCAAAGAGGGGAAGAAAAACATTTGAATAATAGCTGAAAAATTTCCAAAGTTGATGAAAACCATAAGTTCATAGCAACAAGAATCACAACAAACCCCAAGCACAAGAAGCATGAAGAAAATTAAATCAAGGCACATCAAAATCAACCTCACTAGGGCTTCTCTGGTGGCGCAGTGGTTGACAGTCTGCCTGCCGATGCAGGGGACACGGGTTCGTGCCCCGGTCCGGGAGGATCCCACATGCCGCAGAGCGGCTGGGCCCGTGGGCCATGGCCGCTGAGCCTGTGCTCCACAACGGGAGAGGCCACAACAGTGAGAGGCCCACGTACCGCAAAAAAAAAAAAAAAAAAAAAAATCAACCTCATTAAAATTAGTGATAGAAAAAATTTTAAAGCAACCAAACCTAAAATTTTTTAATCACTAGATTTACTTAAATTTTATTTAAAATTTAAAAGCAGACTCACATACAGAAACAAATATGAGTGACCACAGATTTGACAGAAACAATGCAAGCCTTGAAAGACACAAACTACCAAATCTCACTCAAGAAGAAAGATAATCTGAATAGTCCTCCCCCTGTTAAAGAAATATGGTAAATTCTTCTAAATATTAAAGGAAGAAATAATACCAGTTCTGCACAAACTCTTCAATGAAATTCAAGAGGTGGGAATACTTGTGACACATTGTACGAGGCCAGAATTACTCTAGTACCCAAACCAAAGACATTATATGAAAGTTTTAGATCAATATACTAATGATTATGGATGTAAAAATTCTTTAAAAATTAGCAAATCGAATCCAAGAATATATAAAAAGGTTACCACATCATGATGGAGTTTTATCCCAGGGATATATTGTTTGAACGTCTGAGACTCAATCAATGTAATTCACCACTAAAAGAGTAAACAGTAACAGACTAAAAATGTTTTTCAAGTATGTAAGCATAAGGACTTCCCTGGTGGTGCAGTGGATAAGAGTCACCTGCCAACGCAGGGGACATGGGTTCGATCCCTGGTCTGGGAAGATCCCACATGCCACGGAACAACTAAGCCCATGCACCACAAGTACTAAAGCCCACATGCCTAGAGCCCATGCTCCGCGACAAGAGAAGCCACCGCAAGGAGAAGGCCGTGCACCACAGCGAAGAGTAGCCCCTGCTCGCCACAACTAGAGAAAGCCCATGCATAGCAACGATGGCCCAAAGCAGGCAAAAATAAATAAAATTAAATCTTAAAAAAAAAAAAAAGTATGTGATCATCTCAGTAAATGCAGAAAGAGTACCTGGCAAAATCTAACAACTATTCCTGATAAAATGCTCAGCAAACCTGGAATTGAAGGGAACTTTCTCAATCTGACAAAGGGCATCTATGAGGAACCTACAGATAACATCGTTTTTAGTGGTAAAAGCAGAATGCCTTCCCCCTAAGGTCAGGAACGGAAGGATGCCTACTCTCACCACTTCTATTGAGCATTATATTAGAGGTTATAGTTAGTGCAATAAAGGCAAGCAAAAGAAATAAAAGGTATTCAAAATGGAAAGGAGTAAGTAAAACTCTCTTAATTTGAAGAAGACATGTTCATCTAGCTAGAAAATTCTACTGAACTACAAAAAAGCTACTAAGAACTGATATATGAGTTCAGCAAGGTCACAGAAAATAAGATCAATTTACAAAGATAAATTTTATTTCTATTATATATCAATGAACACTCAGAAATTGAATTTCAGAAATATAGTTTACAATAGCATCAAAATATGAAATAAGAATAAAACTGACAAAAAATGTGCAAAATCTATACACTGAAAACAAAAGACTGCTAAGAGAAATCACAGAAGACCTGAAATAAATGAGAGATATACTGTGTTCATGGATCGGAAGACAGTATTGTTACGATGTCAGATGTCCCCTAATTTATCAATAGTTTCAATGTAATCCCAATTAAAACCACAGAAGACTTGTTTTTTTAAAGAAATGAACAAACTGATTCTAAAATGTATAAGAAAATCAAAGGACCTGGAAGAGCCAAAACAACTCTAAAAAAGAACAAAGTTGGAGGATTTATACCACCTGACTTCAAGATTTATTATAAAGTAACAGCAATTAAGACAATGTAATGTTGACATTAAGGTATACAAATTGAATCAAACAGAATCAAGTAATAGAACCACACATGTATGATAAATTATTAATTGATTTTTAACAAAGTGGAAATATAGTTCAGTGGAAAAAAATAGTCTTTTAAACAAATGGTGCTAGAGCACTGGATTCTCAAAAACAAAAAGAAATACTTAAAAAAATTTTTTTAACATCTTTATTGGAGTATAATTGTTTTACAATGGTGTGTTAGTTTCTGCTGTATAACAAAGTGAATCAGCTATACATATACATATATCCCCATATCTCCTCCCTCTTGCGTCTCCCTCCCACCCTCCCTATCCTACCCCTCTAGCTGGTCACAAAGCACCGAACTGATCTCCCTGTGCTATGCGGCTGCTTCCCACTAGCTATCTATTTTACATTTGGTAGCATATGTAAGTCCACGCACTCTCTCACTTTGTCCCAGCTTATTTTTTTTATTTTTTATTTTTATTTTTTTTGCAGTACGCGGGCCTCTCACTACTGTGGCCTCTCCCGCTGCGGAGCACAGGCTCCGGACACGCAGGCCCAGCAGCCATGGCTCACGGGCCCAGCCGCTCCGTGGCATGTGGGATCTTCCCGGACCAGGCCACGAACCCACGTCCCCTGCATCGGCAGGCGGACTCTCAACCACTGCGCCACCAGGGAAGCCCTGTCCCAGCTTAAAAACAAATACTGTGATCCATACCTCGCACCATATACAAAAGTTAACTCACAATGGATGAAAGATCTAAATATAAAACCTGAACTATAAAACTTCTGGAAGAAAAAAATAGGAGAATATTTTTGTAATCTTGGTTTAGGCAAAGATTTTAGATATGACACCAAAAGCATGACCCATTAAAGAAAGTATTGATGAATTGAACTTCACCAAAATTAGGAACTTCTGTTCTCTTATCACTGATCAGAGAATGAACAGATAAACCAGACTGGGAGACAATATTTCCAAACCACATATCTAATAGAGACATATCCTGAATATATCAAGAACTCTCAAAACTCAATAATAAGGAAACAACCTAATTTACAAATAAGCAATAGAGGGCTTCCCTGGTGGCACAGTGGTTAAGCATCTCCCTGCCAATGCAGGGGACACAGGTTCAAGCCCTGGCCCGGGGAGATCCCACATGCCGCAGAGCAGCTAAGCCCATGAGCCACAACTACCGAGACTGTGCTCTAGATCCTGCGAGCCACAGCTACTGAGCCCATGTGCCACAAATACTGAAGCCTGTGTGCCTACAGCCCGTGCTCCACAACAAGAGAAGCCACTGCAATGAGAAGCCTGTGCATCACCACGAAGAGTAGCCCCTACTCGCTGCAACTAAAGAAAGCCCGCAAAAAAAAAAAAAAAGCCCGCACACAGCAACGAAGACCCAACACAGCCAAAAGTAAATAAATAACTAAATATATAAATAAATAAAATTAAAAAAAAATAAGCAATAGATTTTTTTTTTTTTTTTTGCAGTACGCGGGCCTCTCACTGTTGTGGCCTCTCCCGTGGCGGAGCACAGGCTCCAGACACGCAGGCTCAGCGGCCATAGCTCGTGGGCTCAGCTGCTCTGCGGCATGTGGGATCTTCCCGGCCTGGGGCACGAACCCGTGTCCCCTGCATCGGCAGGCGGACTCTCAACCACTGCGCCACCAGGGAAGCCCTTAAGCAATAGATTTTTAAGAGACATTTCACTGGAGAAGCTATATAGACAGTAAATAAATTCATGAAAAGAGACCATCACTAGTCAAAAGGGAAATACAAATCAAAACCACAAAGAAATACAATTACATGTCATTAGAATGTCTTTAAAAAAAAAAGAGAGAGGGCTTCCCTGGTGGCGCAGTGGTTGAGAGTCCGCCTGCCGATGCAGGGGACACGGGTTCGTGCCCCAGTCCGGGAAGATCCCACATGCCGCGCAGCGGCTGGGCCCATGAGCCATGGCCTCTGGGCCTGCGTGTCCGGAGCCTGTGCTCCGCAACGGGAGAGGCCGCAACAGTGAGAGGCCTGCGTACCGAAAAAAAAAAAAAAAAAAAAAAAAGAGAGAAACCACTGTTTGAAAAATAAATAAATAAATAACCAAAAAACAAAGCAAAAAAACAAAAAAAAACACAGACCATATGATGTGTTAGCAAAGTTATGGAGCAACTGGAACTCTCATAAATTGCTGGTAGGAATGTAATATGGTATAACCACCTCGCAAACCAATTTGGTAGTTACTTAGAAAGTTAAACATATACTACCAAATAACCCAGCCATTCCAATCCTAACAACTTAAGAGAAATAGAAGCATCTATCCATACAAAGGTTTGTACTTGTTCAGGGTCGCTTAATTGGTAATAGCCAAAAACTGGAAATATTTCAAATGTCCAGTAACAAGCTAGATAAACAAATCGTAGCAGACATTTCATACAACGCTATATTATTCTGGAATAAAAAGGAATAAACTGTATATACATGCAATCTCAAATTATTAATGCTGAAAGAAGCTAGACAAAAAAAAAAAGAATACATTCCATTTACATAAAATACTAGAAATGCAAACTAATGTATAGTAATAAAAGATCCATGGTTACCTGGAGACTGAGATGAAGAGCAGAAAGGGGTGGGAGGAAGAGATTACAAAAGGGCACAGGGAAGTTTTTCTGGGTGATGATAACGTTCATTATCTTGACTGTGGTGACTTTCACAGGTGTGTGTGCATATATATTTGTATATCAAAGAACATCACTGTACACATTAAATATGTACAATATATTATGTCAACTGTACAGTAACAAAGCTGTTAAAATATCTTTAAATTTTTTAAAATTCAATAAAAATGGCTTCCAATCTCAGATCAGAAACCTAAATACTTATAATGTACTCCATCCCAACCATTACTTCCTTGACTTTACCTCCTACTACTTACCTCCTCAACTCTCTTAGCTCTAAGTCACAATGACTCCTTTGTTGTTCCCTGAATAAACAGGTATCCTCTCACCTCAGTACCTTTGCACTTGCTGTTTTTAAATCCCCCTAGGACATTTTCCCTCCAGATGTCCTCTTAAGCTTGCTTCCTTACCTCCTTTAGGTCATTTATCAAATGTCATCTTCTCTGCCCTTCTCCCTCACAAATCCCCCACACTTTCTCCTTTGCTTTATTTTTCTCCACAGCACTCATCACCATCTAACACACCACAGATTTATTTTGCTTATTGTCTGTCTCTGTCCCCCAGATTATAAATGCCATAAAGGCAGAAATTTTTCCTCTAGAATCTTTACCAGTTACTTAAAAGCACTATGTCATGTTTCAACATCTGGACAACCTCTAGGTCTGGTTATGTTTGCACTGCTTGTCTTGCCTTTTTATGTATCTCTTAATTTTTTATTGAACTAGATACTGTGCCTAAAAGAACAGTAGACGAAAACAATATTTTACTTTGAAATAAGCACACCTGTTTCTGCCAGGCCATTAGGGCGGTGGTTTGAATCAATCTAGTGGTTAGGTGAGCTGGGTTTGGGTTTTATTGTTGCTTAATTAGCTTCAGTGTATCATAGGCTTCAAATTCTTCCAGTGGTGAACTGACAATTTATCTTGTGTTTTAGTACTAGGAGTAGAGTGCTAGAGAATTTTTCTCAGAATTTTTGCTCCATCAGTTTTCAGCAGAACTTGTACACCTGTGCCACAGAGCAGGTGTCTCTCCATGTCCTTGCCCCTGTCCCAGTGGTAGACTGCTAGTACTTGTAACTTGGTATAAGGCTAGTAGTGGGAACAGGATTCTCTTCCTCCAGTTTCAGTCTTAGGCAGGCCCTGTGCACCTGAACCTTAGGGGTGGAGATTACCCCAGTGGCAGACAACCTCTGTTTACTACTCAGTGCAAGATGAATATAACATATAGCTCAGGCAGGTATCCTGAAATCCTTCTAATCCCTATTCCTTGCACTGACCCCCTTCCCTCCTCATGGGGCGACTGAACTCTGCCTTCTATTCTAAAAGGTTCTTGGGTAGGAAGGAGCACAGGGCAAGGAGTGGGGGTTATTTACTAATGTATCCCTGTGTGGCACAGAGTAGCTACTCACTAAGTGGGATGAATTAATTTTACGTTGCAATAAGTATGCATTCAAACACACATACAACTTAACCTTACTAACTGTACTGAATTTCTCTTTTAAAAAATGATGATTGCAACCAACATGATTTCACAACCCACTAATCAGTCAAATCTGCAATTCATGAGAAGGGTGGGGACTCAGGCAAAGTAAGTTCTATGTCAGTCATGTAGGGCCATGTGCAGAGTAGGCCAGTCAAGAAAAAGGAGAGAAGAGATGCAGAGATAAATGTACTCAAGAGGTATCTAGCTATACTTTTGCCTTTCATTGCCCTTATCATTATCTCCTGAAGCCTTACAATAACTCCCCCATTGACTTTTGTTAGAGAGGACTTCTGTTGCAACCCAATTATTCCTAATAACCTTAACCCAATCCCTATCATTCAATTTTTTGCTTTTATTTTGTTTTCATTCTTTTATTTTTCTCCTGGGCTACAGTGCAATGCTAGTAAATCCACATAACTGTGGTATCTCGCCCAACAACAAATTCCTGATAACCATCCTTTGGTAGTCCTTTAATGCTACTCAGAAATCAATTTCTTTCTTTCTACATGACTCCTTATCCTGAATCTGTCAACCAACCAACCTGGAACTCCCCAAACCAACCTGGAACTCCCCAAACTATCCTAGTAATCCCACCTCATCCTCAGCAAATGACTTTGCCACTAAAATGAGACTAAGATTTATATGACCTGGACTTCTTTAAATTTTTATTATTTTCAGTTCAAAGTTCCTTTCTATTTTCTCTGCCCCCTCCTATGTTAAAGGAAGACCGAATCCTCCCCCTGATATGACTAAACTTTCTAGGCTTTATTCTTTTGTTTGTTTTGGATTATTTTTAATATAAAATATTTCAAATAGATAAGAATAAAGAACATAAGTACCCTTGTACCCATCAATGAGTTTTGTTGAATCTTAAAATTAGGTCGTATTATTTCAGATATCCCCCTTTTAAAAAAATTAAAACACAGAGGTACCCTTCCCTCATCCTGTTCCCCTCCATCTGCCCACACCCCAAGTAAAACCACTATCATGAATTCAGGGGTTATCACCGCCAAGCATAGATTTTAAGCACATATTATATATTTATGCATCTATAAACATTATATATTATTGTTATCCAAGATGTTTACCTTTTTTCTTAATACTGTCTTGAACTCTCCATTTTTTCCCCAATGAGTATGTTTTTTTAAAAAAATACCCTCTCCTTAAAAAACAGCAATCTTTTTCTTCCCCCCCCCCTTCTAACTACTAAAATTTCTAGGTGAGTAATCTATACTTGCTACTGCCACTTTTTTACCACCCACTTTTCCTAAATCTTTTATGCCAACTCTTTAAATTGAGGGGTAAGTACTCCCGGAGGTAAAAACAATGGGCCAGAAATTAAGCCACAGAATAAAGGTTGGATTTTTACTTTATACCATATATAAAAATTAACTCAAAATGATCAAAGACCTAAACATAAGAGCTAAAACTATAAAGCTCTTTGATGAAAACATAGGGGATACTGGATTTCGCAATGATTTCTTGGCTGGGACACCAAAAGCACCGGCAACAAAAGATAAAATAAATTGGACTTCATCAAAATTTTAAAAACTTTCATGTATCGGGACTTCCCTGGTGGCTCAGTGGTTAAGAATCTGCCCGCCAGTGCGGGGGACACGTGTTCCATCCCTAGTCCGGGAAGATCCCACATGCCGCGGAGCAACTAAGCCCGTGTGCCACAACTACTGAGCCTGTGCTCTAGACCCCGCAAGCCACAACTACTGAACCCGTGTGCCACACTACTGAAGCCCGCTCGCCTAGAGCCTGTGCTCCGCAACAAGGGAAGCCACCACAAAGAGAAGCATGTACACCGCGACGAAGAGTAGCCCCTGCTTGCTGCAACGAGAGAAAGTCCGTGCGCAGTAATGAAGACCCAACATGGGCTTCCCTGGTGGCGCAGTGGTTGAGGGTCCGCCTGCCGATGCAGGGGACACGGGTTCGTGCCCCGGTCTGGGAAGATCCCACATGCCGCAGAGTGGCCGGGCCCGTGAGCCACGGCCGCTGAGACTGCGCGTCCGGAGCCTGTGCTCCGCAACGGGAGAGGCCACAACAGTGAGAGGCCCGCGTATGGCAAAAAAAAAAAAAAAAAAGACCCCAATAAATAAATTAAATAAATTTAAAAATCATGTATCAAGAGGTGAATGGGAGAAAATATTTGTAGACCACAGATCTAAAAATGGATTAATATCTAAAATATAAAGAACTCCTACAACTCAACAACAAAAATCCCAACCCAATTCAAAAATGGGCAAAAGATTTGAATAGATAACTTCTCCAAAGAAGATATATGAATAGACAATAAGCACATGAAAAGAAGCTCAACATCACGAGTCATTAGGGAAACACAAATCAAAACCACAATGAGATACTATTTTACGCATTAGGATAGCTATTATCAAACAAAACAAAACAAGAAACAATAACGAATGTTGGTGAGGATGTGGAGAAATTGGAACCCTTGTGCATTGTTAGTATGAATATAAAAAATGCTATAGCCAACATGGAAAACAATACAGCAATTCCTCAAAAAATTAAACACAGAATTACAATATGAGTCAGTAATTTCACTTCTGGGTATATACCCAAAAGAAGTTAAAGCAGGGACTCAAGCTAATATCTACACATATATGATCATAGCAGCACTACTCACAACAGCCGAAAGGTGAAAGCAACCCAAGTGTCCATCAAAAGATGAATGTATAAACAAAATGTGGTATATACATACAATGAAATATTATTCAGCCTTAAAAAGGAAGTAAATTCTGACACATGCTATAACACAGATGCACCTTGAGGACATTATGCTACATAAACTAAGTCAGTTACAAAAAAAACAAATACTGTGTGATTTCACTTATATGAGGTAGTCAAATTCATAAGAGACAGAAAGTAGAATGGTAGTTGCCATGGGCAGCGGAAGAGAAGAATTTGGAGTTATTTACTGGATATAGTTTCAGTGTTGCAAGGTGAAAAGAGTTCTGGAGACTGGGTGCACAACAAAGTGCACTTAACACGACTGATGTGTACATTAAAAAATGGCTAAATTTTATTTTAGGTATGTTTTACCACAATGGTTTTTTTTTAATTAAAAAAAATTAAAAAAGAGTATAGACTCTGGAACCAGATTACCTGGCTTTGAATCTACCCTCTGCCACTTCCTAGCTAAGTGACCTTGGGCAAATTACCTAACAGCTCTGTGCCTCATTTTCTCAGCTATAGAGGGTTTGACATTAATAGTACTTACATCATTAACCTGTTGCGGTGATTAAATGAGTAAATATATGTGAACTTCTCGCAACAGTCCTAGCACACAGTGAGTACTATTTTTTTTTTTTTTTTTTTTTTGTGGTATGCGGGCCTCTCACTGTTGTGGCCTCTCCCGTTGCGGAGCACAGGCTCCGGACGCGCAGGCTCAGCAGCCATGGCTCACGGGCCCAGCCGCTCCGCGGCATATGGGATCCTCCCAGACCGGGGCACGAACCCGTATCCCCTGCATCGGCAGGCGGACTCTCAACCACTGCGCCACCAGGGAGGCCCCGTGAGTACTATTTTTAAATGTTTGTTATTGCTTTTAGATTCACCAGTTTGAAAACATAATTTAATATGGAAGTCAGGTCTATAGGCAAAATTGAGCTTCCCCTATGCAAAACTGGATAAAACAATCTGTGTGCTTGTATTCAGGGTTTTCAGGTGAATTCTTGATATAAAGCAGACTACCATTTACACAAACTGCGGAAATATACCCATAATACCTTATTTTTTCAAAGGTTTCATTTATAATTTTGAATATTTCATTTCAAGTAGTTTGTTTCAGTAGATATGCAGAGAACAATGTCCTAGGAATTTCTCTTTAGGGGCTCTAACCAGTACTACTAACTGGGCATGCTTACTAATGTCTATTGATTCATCAATCTATAATGAAAAGCAAGGTTTAATAGCCGTCTGGTATAGTTTTGTTTCTATGGCATCTGATGTTTTACAATGTCCACAAGTAGAATTACTCAAAAGTGGCACCTTTTCTATTTCTTTTTCTTCACTGATCTCAAACATAATATTGATCATTTCTAAGCAAGATGGTAAAATGAACAATTCTGCAACTGTGTAAGGCTATGACCTTTGTTTCCTATTCTGTGTTTGTAGGCACTGAAAAAATTCTTATCTTTTTCTGTGAAAATGGATGTTTTGTGGTGAGGGATTAGTGTAGTTTGCTTGGAACCGTTTCTTCGGAAAACTCCTCCTTGAAAATAAGACAATTAGGTTGGAGAAGAAAACTATTGGGGAATACGTATCTAAACTTGAGATAATCCTCATCAAAGGATCATCATGGACTGAATAATTAATTTTAAATTAACCTTTTTTCCTGCTACTTGGTTTTTGGGGTGAATCTGACTACTTTCCAGTTTTAATGAAGTAGTCTATAAGGGTCTTAAAAACAATATACTTCCCATATCCCTCCAATCCCCTTTCTCTACCTCATTTTTCTCCAAAGCCCTGTTGACTCTAAACAGACCAACAGACAGATTTTAATGCTTAATATTTTATTGTATATTTCTCCAACAAGAATGTAGTCAAAACAGGGATTTTTTTTTTTTTTTTTTTTTTTTACTGTTTTGTTCTCTAGTGTATCCCAAGTACCAGAATAGTACCTGGTACTAGGTGGGCACTCACTCACTAAATATTTGTCCAATGAGTGAATTGGTAAACAGCTTTACACATGGCCAGAGGTAATGCCAATTATCTTTCAACGTAACCTGGTTTTAGGAAGTACTTCTTTGGGGCCACAGCTAAATTTTATTGTTCTTTAGAATACAGGGCCTTCCTTCTAAATTTTCAAAAGCCCAAAGGGCAAAAGAGCCTTCTTTACCATCTGCCATGCCAATTCTATATATAATTATTACTGCAACTGTATTTATCCACTCATATTCACGGTTCACACTTCAATTGTGTCATCCTAACATGCATGCAAAGGCCTATAAAGATAAGGCTTTCAAATATCCAGAAAACTAAACAAGCCAAAATCCAGATTATGTGGATCCTATCCTTGCTGACTATAGTTGAATAAGGTAAGTGTAATATCAACACCGTGGTGGTCTGTGTAGAAAAATCACAGGAAATCTAAAAACAAAACAAAAACAAAAGAAAAACTGCTAGAAGAACGAAGTGACTTTGATATTAGGTTGTATACAAAAATCAACTGCATTTCTATATACTAGCAACAAGTAAACGAAAATGAAATTTTAAAAATATCATTTAGGGACTTCCCTGGTGGTCCAGGGGTTAAGAATGGGCTCGCAATGCAGGGGGCCCAGGTTTGATCCCTGGTCGGGGAACTAAGATCCCACATACCGTAACTAAGCCAGCATGCCACAGCGAAGAGCCCACACACCGCCACGAAGACCCAGCACAGCCAAACAAACAAACAAAAAATATATATACGCCAATTAGAACAGCAACAAAAATTAAAATCACAATGAAATACTACTTCATACCCACTAGAATGCTATAATGAAAAAGAGAGGTATCAAGTTTTGGCAAAGAGTTGCAGCAACCAGTACTCTCATACATTGTTGGCCACAATATAAAATGGTGCAATCACTCAGAAAATCATTTGCCAGTTTCTTATAAAGTTAAATATACACTTATCAGGGGCTTCCCTGGTGGTACAGTGGTTAAGAATCCACCTGCCAATGCAGGGGACACGGGTTTGAGCCCTGGTCTGGGAAGATCCCACATGCCGCGGAGCAACTAAGCCCGTGCGCCACAACTACTGAGCCTGTGCTCTAGAGCTCGTGAGCCACAACTACTGAGCCCGTGTGCCACAACTACTGAAGCCCGCATGCCTAGAGCTTGTGCTCTGCAACAAGAGAAGCCACTGCAATGAGAAGCCCGCACACCACAACGAAGAGTAGCCCCCGCTCACCGCAACTAGAGAAAGCCCGCAAGCAGCAACAAAGACCCAACACAGCCAAAAATAAATAAATAAATAAATTTAAATAAATAAATAAATAATATACACTTATGACCCAGTTAATTCCACTCTTAGGTATTTATCCAAGAAAAATGAAACCCACAGAAAGCAATTCACAGCTTTATATAATTATAAAAGCCCAACACTAGAAATAACTCAAATTTCTTCCATCAGTGAGAAAACAAATTGCGGTATATCCATACAATGAAATAGTATTCAACAATAAAAAGAAAGAAACTGCTAATACATGCCAACCACAAGGACAATTTTCAAAGACTATATACTGAGAGAAAGAAGCAGAACTCACAAGAATAGGTACTGTATGGTTCCTTACAGGCAAAACTAATCTATAGAGCTAGAAATCAGATCAGCAGTTGGTTGCAACAGGGCTGGGGGGAGGAGGCTGATTACAAAGGGAAACAAAGGAACTTTCTGAAGAAATTAAAATGCTCTACACCTTGGTTTGGGTGGTGGTTAAAGAGATGTATCCATTTGTCAAAAATCATTAATCTGTATCCTTAAAATGTATGATTTTTATTGTATGAATATTATACTTCAACAAACTGATTTTTTAAAGTCCTGATTATCTGGATCCTCTTCTCACTATACCAACCCTTTCTCCTTCCCCCTTTTATCAAGCAGATCTGATTGCAAAAGAAAGGGCTGAAAGTACCTCCAGGAATGACACAAAGGCTTCAAGAAAGAAGTGGATTTCTAGTCTCACATAATCCTGAAAGCAGCCAGTCAATCTCTTTTACCTGCTAATCAGAGCAGCAGAAACCACAGGTACAGAGGTCTCTCATAATAGGGAAATCGCAGCTTTCTGCAAGTGTTCAACATTTAGGGGCCAGCCTGAAACACCCAGCACAACGCCTACAACTTGATGGGCCAACAGCAGAGGAGAAAGCACCGACTGGCAATCTGGAGACTGAAAAACAACTGCCCTTAAAACAGCCATGTACCTGCTCTGTATTCCTAGCTCATGGCTTTCGTGCTAGACTGGTAAGAAGGGGTTTGTTTGCTGACAGCTTAGAGGATTTATGAGAAGGGATTAGTCCCGGCATTGCTGTTGAGAAAACTCTGAGCAAAGTATGACTGTGACCCATGGCCTTGTAAAGGGGTTTCAGATGAGGCTGTAGAAGAAACCAGGCCTTCATTTTAACCAAAAAAGAATGCTGCCTGCTGTTTCAACACAAAGGAATGAAAGTGAGCCTGAAAAGAGAACTTTCAACCTCAGCATCATTTGTCTAGTTGACAAAATTTACCTTTAATCACATTCTGCATGAATCTGGATACCAAAAATCAGTAAACATACAGAGCACATCAAATTATATTTCAACAGGCCCCAAAGTACTTTCAAATTCTTTGATTTTGTTGGACTTTGGGTCTAATTAATATTACTCAAAATAAATGGGTTCAGAGCTCAAGTTGAAAACCTGTCTGCTCCATTGAAATTTTTTTCTTTTTAACATGAATGAGATTCAGTCAATGAGCATTTATGGAGCAGCTACTTGGAACCAGGTGCTGTGTTAAGTAATATGGAGCCTAAGATAAAGATAACACAACACTTGCCCTCAAAAAATATCTTACAGTCTAGGTGGAAAAGAGAGAATTCGATCTTACCGTATGGTGTGATAAATGCTATGACACAAATACATATGAGGTCTTGGAAAAAAAAAAACCCAGAGTAAAAGTTCGACTGATTCGTGAAGCAGAATTAGAAGTTATCTGATCAAAAATGGCAGAGAAAAGTATTCTAGGTAGAGAAAAAAAGTATATACAAAGGCACAATGATATGAAACAATAGGAAGTATGAAACCTCATGGCATGTCTAGAGAACTGCAAGTAGTTTTATGGCTGAAATAAACGAGGAGTGGTAGAAGAGGAAGCTAGGAAAAAGCAGACTGGGATGGGATTCTGAAGGCCTGTGTGCCTTAGAGGAAAAAAGAGGATATTTTTAAGAGGAATCATTCACAGGACTTCTGACCTCTGGATAAATGAAAAGGAGAGAGTCTAGGACAATTCTCTTTTGAGATATAGAATATTACTAGACAATCAAGTTTAAGTAGAAAGATAACTATTTTAGATATGTTGATTAAAACGTGAGTACTGGACTATAGTGCACAGAACCTTGAAAGGTGACAATATTTAAATCCTATTTCAGTATTACAGGGCTGAAGTTCCATTTGATGATGTGAAAAAATAACAAAGAGAAATCTTAAGTCAGGAATAAAATTACAGAAAAAATGTATTGCATCTCATAGTTGTACCTGAAAGGGGTTATCATTTCTTTTTCCATTTCTCACAATAACTACTTGTAAAACAATCCTAATAATATTCAGGCAAAATTATATTTTAAATTTTGCCCAAGAGGCCTACAAATATTGTAAGGCAAGTTCAAAGTTTGAGGAAGAATGGTTTTAGACCATTTTTAAGCTTCCCTACTCTCATACAGCATAGAAAATATACATTGGGGACTAAGTTCTGGGTTCACCTTTCTCAGAAGAGAAACTTAAACTGAAGAAAAGAAACAAACTGAAGAGAAGAAAAGTCTCAGTTCACTAAATAGCAGGACCCAAAAGGCAAGGGCAAAGAGAAGAGATCCCATCTGGATAACAATTCCTTTCCATGAAATCAGTTATTGTCCCAGTGTAATTCATTTACAATGTTCCATTCTGCCAAGTGTTCTCCTTTTAAAGAAATGCAACTCTTTTCTGCTTTTCCATATATCCTATTTGGTAAAGAAGAGGAAGGGGACTAAAATGGATTTTGTTTTGCTGCTAGACTTGAGTCTTTTTAATCTACATTTAACAAACATATCTGTTTTCATAAAGATTAATGGCCTATTCTAGATTACTAAACACAAAACCATCAACAATTGACAAAAAGAAGAGGTAGTTAGCATTAGTGTTCTGTTGCTTTAAATTAGAATCTTTTTTTAACCATTTTTAAAAATTGAAGTATAGTTAATTTACGTGTTAATTTCAGTTGTACAGCAAAGTGATTCAGCTATACACACACACACACACACATCTGTTCTTTTTCAGATTCTTTTCCATTATAGGTTATTATATTATTGTAAGACATTGAATATAGTTAGTTCCCCATGCTATATAGTAGTAAGTCCTTGTTGTTCATCTATTTTGACATATAGTAGTGTATATCTGTTAATCCTAAACTCCTACTTTATTCCCCCCTGCCTTTCCCCTTTGATAACCATAAGTTTGTTTTCTATGTTTGTAAATAAGTTCATTTGTATCATTTTTTTAGATTCCACATATAAGTAATATTTGCCTTTGTCTGACTTACTTCACTCAATATGATAATCTCTAGGTCCATGCATGTTGCTGCAAATGGCATTATTTCATTCTTTTTTATGGCTGAGTAATATTCCATTGTACATTTGTACTACATCTTCTTTATCCATTCATCTGTTGATGGACATTTAGGTTGCTTCCATGTCTTGGCTATTGTAAACAGTGCTGCTATGAACATTGGGGTGCATGTATCTTTGCAAATTAGAGTTTTGTCTGGATATATGCCCAGGAGTGTGACTGCAGAATCATATGGCAACTCTATTTTCAATTTTTTGAAGAACCTCCATACTGTTCTCCATAGCAGCTGTTCCAATTTACAATGTAAATTGTGAATAGAATCTCTTCTTTTGACCAGCCCTTCCTCTCTCCAGCCTTCAAATTCTCACAAAGCCCTGCCTATTCCTACCTCTCCAAGAACATACACTCTAGGGAAGAAGAGAAGATGAGGATGAGGGAAGGTAAAAGAATCTTTTCTCTAATGAACTATAAGGCATAGGAGAAATGCAGAGAGCTAGCATCACAAACCAGCTGGTAATAAAAAAAAATCTCTCTTTACAGATAAAATTTTAAATAATTAAACTCTCTGGCCTCTTCCTATAGCCAAATTTACTAATAAACACTGATAATCTAATAAACCAATCTATGAACTAAAGCAAAAGCCTCAAATACTTTGATGAGGAGTCATCAAAATTCCCCAAAATTTAAAAATGCCAATATGGTAATATCTTGTGTTCTACGCTGACAGTCATTTCTCTTAGCTTTGAGATCTAACAGTAGTCACAACATACTGCTTAAATACCTCAACACCAGAAATATTTCTGAGGGAAATATAACCTATCTGAAAAAAATTTTCACCTCCTAATGTAACAAAGGAAGATTAACCTAACCAGAACACTACTCTAGAGTAGTCACTCTCAATTAGGGTGATATCGTCCCTGAGGGGACAAAAAAAAAAATCATAAGATATTACAATGGTTTGTAATACATCAGTACACAAAGAGATATACAGTATACCTCTGGTATTAAAATTTCATGGAGAGGAAGGCAAGTAGGGAAAAAATGTCTAAAAAGACTCCTTAGGAAACAATCATGAAGAAAAAGTTTGAGAAACAGGGGTCAGCAAACCTATTCTCCAAAGGGCCGAACAGTAAATATTCTAGGCTCTGCTGAAGGCTGTCACTATTCAACTCTCCCACTGTAGCATGAAAATAGCCACAGATGATACATAAAAGGAGTTAAGTGTGGTTGTGTGTCAACAAAACATTATTTATGGACAATAGATTTGAATTTCCTATCATTTTCACATCATAAAATATTCTTGATTTTTTTCAACCATTCAAAAATGTAAAAATCAACCCAAATGTCCATCAACTGACAAACAGATAAATGTGATACATCCATATGATGGAATATTATTTAGCAACAGAAGGAATAAAGTACTGAGACTATAACATGAATGACCCTTGAAAACATTATGCTAAGTGGAAGAAGCTAGTCCCAGAAGACCACATATTTATGGTATAATTTCATTTATAGGAAGTGTCCAGAAGAGGTAAATTTACAGAGACAGACAATAGAATAGTGGTTACCTTGGGCTAGGGTGGTGGGGTCGGGGTGAGGGTGGGGAAGAAAGGGTCTGACTGCTAAAGCGTACTGTGTTTCTTTGTGGGGGTGATAACATATTCTAAAATTAGATACTGGTGAACGAATGAACTCTGTGAATTTATTAAAAACCAATGGTTTGAATGTTTTACATGGATGAAGTTCATGATATGTGAACTATATCTCAGTAAAGCTGCTGTTTAAAAAAGGTTAAAACCATTCTTAGCTCAGACTGTACAAAAACAGGAGGTGGCTCTGATGTGGCCTGTAGTCTGTGGTTTGCCAACCCCTGTTGTAGATACAGCAATTCAGCAAATGTGATCTTAGGGGAAGAGAATATAAACTAACATCTCAGAAATCAGACACTCTGATTAAAAGAGGAAAGATTTTTCATGGCCCTGTAGGAAAAGCAAATGCTACTCACAGCCAATATGCCCTAAGAACTGCTCTCCAGGTTACCATTCACACTCAATAAACCAGACCAGATACTCAAACTCTAGAGGGTATCAGAATCATTAAGGGGTAAGGGGCTTGTTAAGACAGATGGGTTGCTGGGCCTCACTGCTAGAGCTTCCAAGATGGCAGGTCTGGGATGAAAATGGAAACCTGAATTCCTCACAGGCTTCCACATGATGGTGATGCTGCTGATCTGGGGCCCACACTCTGAGAACCACTGATCTAAACGAACAGACTATACCAGTGAAATATTTACTGTAGTCATATTTGAGCCATATACCAGATATAAACATTTAAGGAAAAGTGAAGATATATCTTCAAGACCCACTCCAGTGGGTCCTGATCTTTGGTTCCTAAAGCACTATAACAAACATTGCCTTTCAATATACAATGTGGTTGTATGTAGTCATAAAACCTCCTCTTCCTTCCTTAAAACTGAAGCTGACTCTTCAGAAACCATTAGAACCCTAGGTATATTTTTTTGGACACAGGTATACGGACAAAGCTCTCAGTGTTTTCCAGACACTTACTAATATTATTTTCAAAGAAAGTCTATGCAACAAAAGGAGATGAAACAGGGACTTCCCTGGTGGTGCAGTGGTTAAGAATCTGTCTGCCAGTGCAGGGGACACGGGTTTGATCCCTGGTCCAGGACGATCCCACATGCCACAGAGCAACTAAGCCCGTGTGCCACAACTACTGAGGCTGCGCTCTAGAGCCCTCGAGCCACAACTACTGAGCTAAGTTCTGCAACTACTGAAGCCTGGGCACCTTAAAGCCCGTGCTCCGCAACAGGAGAAGCCACCACAAAGAGAAGCCCATGCACCACAACAAAGAGTAGCCCCCGCTCACCACAACTAGAGAAAGCTCACATGCAGCAATGAAGACCCAACACAGCCAAAATAAATAAATTTATTAAAAAAAAAAGGAGGTGAAACAAAAACCATCTAAACCAAAGAATCATGACTTTCTACAGAAACAAGAACCTAGAGACAAGACCCTTGGAGCTAGGGAATTCTGTTAACACCTTGCACCTTTTTACCTTCCTCCACCATCATAAATCAGTTACTAAAAAGCCTAACAGAATAACCCATGCTGAAAAATTCCAAATAATTTATGTAGCTACTCTGTCTTCAGGGAGGGAGAGCACTTGACTCTTGACTCAAGTGTGCACTGCACAGGGTGACTTCCCTCCAAAGACTACAGAAATGGCGCAGGGGTAGTAACTTTACAGTGGAAAAACCTGACAAACACTATCTCAGCTAGGGGAAAAAGGTCAACATCAACAGTGATAAATCATGTAAACAGTATTACCTTTGAAGTAATGGTATGAAAATGTTACTTTACCTCTCTGTCCTTCTTCTCCAAACCCGTTAATTCCAGGCTAATCTTGAGAAAAAACATCAGATAAATACCAGCTGAGGGGCATTCCACAAAAATCTGACCACTATGCCTCAGAACTGTCAAGGTCATAAAAAATTAGGAAAATCTGAGAAACTTTCACAGCCAGAGGAATTAGAGGAGACATGAAAACTATACGCAATGTGGTCTCCTGGATGGGATCCTGGAACAGAAAAAGGATATCTGGCAAAAACTAATGAAATCGGAATGAAGTATGAAAGTTAGTTGATAATAACATATTAATACTGGTTCAGTAACAGTAATAAATGTACCATACAAATTAGTAAGATGGTAATAGTAGGGGAATCGGGATGTGGGATATATAGGAACTGTGTACTATCATCTCAATTTTTCTGTAAATCTAGAAATGTTCTAAAAGTCTATTAAAAAAAAAAGAATTGTTGAAATTGCTAGACCCCAAAACAAATAACATTTGACCAAGGTATCTTAAATCTTTCAAACAAACAAAACAAACATACCAGAACAGTTACACAATGTTAATGCCCATGATAACTTTGAGTTAAAGAAAATCTTAATTCTTCTCATAACTCCTACCAAAGAGCACTTAAAGGAAATAATCTATTATATCTTTAAAAACATTTATAGAGCCCAGTTAGAAGCCAGACACTGGAGATACAGAGATAGATAAGAGTCCTGGTCCTTATCAAATAGTCCATAGATAGGGAGGGGGGAGGTTGGAGAGGGGAGGGATTCATACAAAAACAAAAAATACAATAGAATAATACAAATCAGTGCTACAATAAAGGGTGCAAAATAATCATGGGAGCAAAGAAAAAAGGATACTCATTTGCAATCTATTTGCTGGAGAAGAACAGGCCTCAATTAAGTTTTACTTTCACCTGCACAAAGTCAATTATAAAATATATTTACTTAATCTCCAAAGTATACAAACAGCTCATGCAGTTCTATGTCAAAAAAACAAACAACCCAATCAAAAAATGGGCAGAAGATCAAAATAGACATTTCTCTAAAAAAGACATACAGATGGCCAAAAAGCAAAATCCTCAACATCACTAATTATCAGAGAAATGCAAATCAAAACTACAGTGATGTATCACCTCACACCGGTCAGAATGGCCATCATCAAAAAGTCTACAAACAATAAATGCTGGAAAGGGTGTGGAGAAAAGGGAGCCCTCTTGCACTGTTGGTGGGAATGTAAACTGATACAACCACTATGCAGAACAGTATGAAGATTTCTTAAAAAACTAAAAATAGAACTACCATATGATCCAGCAATCCCACTCCTGGGATTTGAAAAGATACGTGCACCCCAATGTTCACTGCAGCACTATTTATAATAGCCAATACATGGAAGCAACCTAAATGTCCATCGACAGATGATTGGATAAAGAAGATGTGGTATGTACATACAATGGAATATTCCTCAGCCATAAAAAAGAACAAAATAATGCCATTTGCAGCAACATGGATGGACCTAGAGATTATCATATTGAGAAGTCAGACAGAGAAAGACAAATATTATATGATATCACTCATATGTGGCATGTAACTTTGAGAAATGATATAAATGAACTTATTTACAAAACAGAAACAGACTCACAGATTTCGAAAACAAACCTATGGTTACCAAAGGGGAAACATGGGGGGGAGGGACAAATTAGGAGCTTGGGACTAATATACACACACTACTATATATAAAATAGATTAACTAACAAGGACCTACTGTATAGCACAGGGAACTCTACTCAATATTCTGTAATAACCTATATGGGAAAAGAATCTGAAAAAGAATAAATATATGTATTTGCATAACTGAATCACTAAAGCTAACACAACATTGTAAATCAACTATAATCCAATAAAATTTAAATTTATTTATTTATTTATTTATTTAATTTACCAAATGAAGAAAGAGAAAGCTCCAATATATTCGCTGAGGCTTAGGATACCTGATGAACAAATGGATTACTGGTTATCAAGAGATTTTAGGGAGTATGAACTCCAAAAGTAAATCACATATCAAACAGTTTTTTTAAAGTTTAAGAGAAAGAGAGAAACAGTGAAATCTCCTTGCCCTTAAAAAAAAATTATTAATAGCCTTCAGGGAACTTGAAAACAAGGAATTCTGCAAAAATAAATGTCTACGTATTCTTCCATGGGCAGACTTGTAGCACTCCCAGTGAAACATGGGAGTGAGAAGCACTCCCATGAGAAGTGGGAGTCATGAGAAGTACTAACACTGAAAGCACACACTTATCTAGCTTAGTTAATGTATAATCCTAAGATTCCCCCCTTTCTTATTCCTAACATCTCCTTTCCTGTTTTCACCCAGTTTGAAGCAGAGGTATCTAAATACTATCAAAAGTTCTCAGTGACAATAATTAACAATACAGGTATAAGACTTGTACCTCTCTAAACATTTATTCTTTCTATCCAAATTCTACCCACTATTTGAGTCCCACTTTCTCTATAAACCTGTTTCATAATACTCCTCCACTGATTTTTCCTTTCTTTATATCACTTATAATCTGTGTTATATAAGCTACCGTATTTCTATGTAATATAGATCTACCATCTCATGAGTTTTGTCTCTCAATAAGAGGTACACTTCTTTGATATATACTGTGGTTTCTATTCTCAAAATTCAACTACTTACTATATCTCTCATGGTTCATGGTTGCTTACAGAAACTAACTGTGGCTGATTAGAACAAAAGATGCAAGTGGGTGACTCGTAGAACTCCTAGGAAGTCTGAAGAACTAGGCTCAGAAAACAAGCAGGCACAGGAAGAGGCTATACAACCAGAACCACTTAAAAATCATGCCACACTATCAGTCTGGAAAGGACATTGCTACCTCCACCACTGAACCAGTGATGCCACTGGAGATTGGATGGTGCTGTGACCACCACTATAAACAATTTTCCATTGTTCCTTGGCATCAGGGACTGATTGAAAATACCAGGGATGACATATTCAGCTGGTGAGGCTTGGGTCAGGTCTCAAAACCTTGTTGCTAACAGAGCTGGGAGAGTAAGCATCTGGTACTTTCTGATTTTACAGTAGACAGTGGACTTATAAGGTGAGGAAATCCCCCAAAGGCCAGAGGCTCAGATAATTGGTAGCATTAAAAAAAGACAAACGGTCATTATATATATTGAATTATTCCATCTTCCAAAGTATTAAAGGCATATTTATGTAAAATACTACATTCTAAATAAAAGCATAGTATATCAGGAGAAAATAAAAATTATATTTAATCAAAATAACATAAGTATTACAAAAAGAATAGCAATTATTTTTATATATGGATGGTGATATTGGACCTTTCTCAGTAACCTAAATCTAAATACTAACTGTCAACCAGTCAAAGTAGCAGCATTTACACCCAAACAAAAGCATAGGGATAAACAATCCTGTACTAAAATGGAAAAGACAGATCTGGTAAAGGAAAAAAGTCTAGCAGCTCTCTCACAATTTCATCCGTCATTTTAAAAAACTTGCATCTCAGATTCTGAAGATACAGAATGAAGCTTAGAGACTAATAACAGAAAACAGACATGAAAACAATTGAATGTAATAAAATGTTGTGAACGCTAAATACTGTCATGAGGTGTTCGTGAAGAAAGATGCCAGGGTGGGGGTGTGGTGGAATGACACAAGGCTTTGTTGAAGAGGTGTTCTTAAGCATCTTGAATGATGAGGTGGATAGCACAGAAAAAAAAGCAGGGGGAGAAGAAAAAATAAAATTAAAATACCACTCTCACATAAGAATGCCCTAGTTCCACTTATCACTCCAAACACTGTTTTAAAACAGAGGTGAAAATAAAAGTTTATATAAATGCATATCAAAAACGAAAGAGAGGGCTTCCCTGGTGGCGCAGTGGTTGAGAGTCCGCCTGCCGATGCAGGGGACACGGGTTCGTGCCCCAGTCCGGGAAGATCCCACATGCCGCGGAGTGGCTAGGCCCGTGAGCCATGGCCGCTGAGCCTGCGCATCTGGAGCCTGTGCTCCGCAACGGGAGAGGCCACAACAGTGAGAGGCCCGCGTACCGAAAAAAAAAAAAAACGACAGAGAAGCTGTCAGTCAAGTTGCAACACTGGGAATTATTTTCCTAAAAGCAAATGCAAAATATGGATATGGTAGATTGTAAAAAAAAAAAAAAAAAAAAAGTAAAAAATTATTTCCTGGGTTTCCCTGGTGGCTCAGTGGTTGAGAATCCGCCTGCCAATGCAGGGGACATGGGTTCAAGCCCTGGTCTGGGAAGATCCCACATGCCGTGGAGAAACTAAGCCCATGGCTCCTCAAAAAAGACAAGCCACCCCAACGAGAAGCCTGCATACTGCAATGAAGAGTAGCCCCTGCTAGCCACAACTAGAGAAAGCCTGCACGCCGCAACGAAGACCCAACACAGCCAAAAATAAAACAAATGAATAAATATATAAAAAGATTAAAAAAGTGTATGACTCCCCATGTATATAAAAATACACTGTTGGTGGGAATGTAAATTGGTGCAGCCACTGTGGAAAACAATACAGAGATTTCTCAAAAAACTATAACTAGAACTACCTTATCAACCAGCAATTCCACTCCTGGGTACACATCTGAAAAAAATGAACACACTAACTCAATACATACACCCCAATGTTCATAAGCAGCATTATTTACAATAGCCAAGATATGGAAGCAACCTAAGTGTCCATCAGCAGATGAATGGGTAAAGATGAGGTCTATATACGTATATATACACAATGGAATACAACTAAGAAGAACGCAATTTTGCTATTTGCAGCAACATATATGGACTTGGAGGGTATTACGCTAAGTGAAATAAGCCAGACAAAGACAAATACTGTATGATATCACTTATATGTGGAATCTAAAAAAATAAAATAAACTAGGGAATATAACAAAAAAGGAATAGATTCAGGGACTTCTCTGATGGTTCAGTGGGTAAGGCTCTTAGCTCCCCATGCAGGGGGCCGGGGGCTCGATCCCTGGTCAGGGAACTAGATCCCACATGCATGCCGCAAATAAGACCCAGGGCAGCATAAATAAATAAATAAATATTATTTAGAAAAAGAAACAAACTGATTCACAGACATAGAGAACAACTAGTGGTTATAGTGGGAAGGGGGAGGGGGGAGAAGGCAAGATACAGGCAGGGGATTAAGAGGTACAAGCTATTATGTATAAAATAAATGAGCTACAATGATATATTGTACAACACAGGGAATGTAGCCAATACTTTATAATAACTATAAATGGAGTATAACCTTTAAAAACTTTCAGTCTCTATGTGGTACAACTGAAATTTATATAATATTGTACATCACATATACCTCAATTTAAAAAAAATCAAAAATAGGCAAAATTTATATATCCTATTAGAAGTCAGAATAGTGGTTAGCCTTAGGGGGCTCGTAACTAGAAGGCAGCACAAGGGAAGTTTCCAGGGGCGAGCAATGTTCTGTTTCTCGATCTCCAGGCTAGTTACATGAGTGTGTTCAAACTCTGAAAATTCATTGAGCTGTAAGCTTATAACTAGTGCACTTTTTTTTTTTTTTTTTTTTTTTTTTTGCGTTACGCGGGCTTCTCACTGCTGTGGCCTCTCCCATTGCGGAGCACAGGCTCCTGGATGCGCAGGCTCAGCGGCCATGGCGCACGGACCCAGCCGCTCCGCGGCATGTGGGATCTTCCCAGACCGGGGCACGAACCCGCGTCCCCTGCATCGGCAGGCGGACTCTCAACCACTGCGCCACCAGGGAAGCCCACTAGTGCACTTTTTGTACGTATAATAAAATGGTTTTTTTTGGCTGTGTTGGGTCTTCATTGCTGTGCACAGGTTTTATCTAGTTGCGGCAAGCGGGGGCTTCTTTTCGTTGCGGCAAGTGGGGGCTTCTCATTGCAGTGGCTTCTCTTGTTGCGGAGCGTGGGCTTTAGGCGCACACACGGGCTTCAGTAGTTGCAGCACGCGGGCCCTAGAGTGTGTGGGCTTCAGCAGTTGTGGTGTGTGGGCTCAGTAGTTGTGCAGGCTCTAGAGCACAGGCTCAGTAGTTGTGGTGCACGGGCTTAGTTGCTCCGCGGCATGTGGGGTCTTCCTGGACCAAGGATCAAACCCGTGTCCCCTGCATTGGCAGGCGGATTCTTAAGCACTGCGCCAGCAGGGAAGTCCCTAAAATGTTTTTTTAAAGCATATTTTATTCTATATAATTGATAATTATTACTTTATTTACTTACATATATTGTTTTATTCCCAAATGTTATTAAAAACTTCAAACATACACAAATATAGAAAGAACAGTATATATTGGTGAATTATGATTGGCATCTCTACTGATCTGTCCTTCAACTCAAAACTTCTTATCAAAATATACAGCTATTTTGTTGTTTACCCTAATCCACCACTTCCTAGTGTAAATATAACCACCTATCAAACCTAAAGAATTCTGGAAGAAAAATCAGAAAAACAGGAACAAGCATGGTTTAAGTACATGTGTATATGACATCTCCTGTAGCCCTCATTGGAATTAAAGAGTCTTGCTCTACTTGCTATTTTCTTGAAGCAGTTAACTGATACATGCAGGCTGGGAATTTGGTTTCAGGCATCTCATTTACACACAATCAAAAGTAGTTTCTCCTCTAAAAATGAATAATCTAAAATATAAAGAATCTAGCTAAAATTCGTTGGCAGATGATATGAAAGATTGAGGAAAGAAGACAGGGGTTGAGTATATAGGCATTCTCTCCTAAAGCAGGGATCTTGGGGGCTGGTGGGGGAGGCTCTCCCTTAGGAAAATTCCAATGGTCAAATTCAAAGGAATCAATTGTATTTATATATTTCATTTCCATATATTCACTCAATATTCACATATATACACACACACACACACACACACACATATATTTTTTCACATATAGTCTGAGTTTTAGTATCATTCCAAAGGTTATCATTCCTTGAGTTTTTCTTCTTTATTCACTCAAACACTCATGCACTTTAGGGTAAAGAAATGTGAGACAACACTGAGAAGATGTGTTTAAACCACCAACATAGGTACAAACACCTACGTAGCACCTCATGATGTAGTCTATGGCATCACATTTCTCTCGTGTTGCTATTCTAGGGAAAAAGGAAGCCAATAATGTCACACTTGTGAAGTTTACATAGGTCCTAATATTTCTTTTTTTGTGTTTTAGATTGGATGAGAACAAAAAACACTCTCTCCATCTATTAAGCCAGAACTGACACAAGACTCTAGACTTGAGTAAATGAAGAGATTATGTCATGTTCTTAGGTGGTAAACAAATATTATATAATGATAATGCAGTACTTTATTACATTATTATAAAGACCATTTCTCCCTCAAACTAAATCTATAAAATCAATGTAATTCCAGTCAATAGCTGAATTGGATTTGGGGGAGAATAAAAAACATTTTGAAAGCTAACCTGGAAAGAAGGAATACGAGCACAACTTTGCAGTCTAACTCTTACATGGCCCTCTGTTACACAGCATTAAAAGAGCTTTACATATATTAATGCTTTTAATCTTCACAATAACCCTCTAATGTATGTAATACTATAATCCTCATCTTACAGATGATACTGAGGTCTAGAGAATTTAAAGAACTCGCACTAAGTCATTTAGTTAGTAAAGGGGGAAATACCATTCAACTAGGCAAGTGTAACCTCCGAGTTAAGCTCTTAACTATCATGCTATGCCTCCTCCTAGACGCTGCATTGTCTCATAGGCCTAGAGCAGATCATTAAACTGTGATATGATGACGTAATAGATGACTGGACTGACAAGAAAGCCCAGAAACAGACCAAATACATAGATTAGATTATGATAAAGGTGGCATCTCAAATCAATGGAAAACTATGAATAATAATCAGTAAATGATGAGGACAACTAACTCTCCAATTGAGTTTTTGTTTTTTAATTTAATTTTATTTATTTATTTTGAGCTGTGTTGGGTCTCCATTGCTGCGCGCAGTCTTTCTCTAGTTGTGGCAAGCGGGGGCTACTCTGTTGCGGTGCGCAGGCTTCTCATTGCGGTGGCTTCTCTTGTTGCAGAGCATGAGCTCTAGGCGCATGGGCTTCAGTAGTTGTGGCTCGCGAGCTCTAGAGCGCAAGCTCAGTAGTTGTGGCGCACAGGCTTAGTTGCTCTGCGGCATGTGGGATCTTCCCGGGCCAGGGCTTTAACCCATGTCCCGTGCATTGGCAGGCGGATTCTTAACCACTGTGCCACCGGGGAAGCCCAACCAATTGGGTTTTAGAAAACAGAATATTAGATTCCTATAGAATACCAAAATAAATATCAGATGGCTTAACAAAGAGTAAAGAAAAAAATACAGGTTAATATTGTTATAAGCTTGGGTGAGGAAGTTGTTTTAAAATTAGACGTGAAATTCAGGAGTCATTTAAAAAAAAACCCTCAGATTTCATTAACTATAAACTTCTATTAGATCAAAAACGCATAAGTAAACAAAAAAATTGACAGATGTCAATTCTCCCTTTAGTGTAGTTCCTATCAAAATACTAGCAAGGTTTTGTGTAGATACAGATAAACTAAAGGACTTGGCCTTTCCATATAAATAACTAAAACAACCTTGACAAAGAAAAATAAAATGGGAGGAATCACTCACCCTAATTTAAGGCTTATACAGTAATCAAGAAAATGTGATACTACTGGCAGAGGGGTAAACACATAAATAAATGGAACAGTGCAGAGAACCCAGAAATAGACATACACAAGTATGCTCAAATTTTTGCAAAAGGTGCAAAAGCAATCCAATGAAGGAAGGAGAACCTTTTCGAAAGTGGTGCTGGGGCAGCTGGACATCCTAAGCACACACACAAAATATGAACTGCAACCTAAACCTCACACCTTCTATAAAAATTAACTCAAAATGGATCACAGTTTAAGTGTAAAACATAAAACTATAAAAATTTTAGAAGAAATATTGGAGAAAATATTCAGGATCTAGGGCTAGGTAGAGTTCTTAGGACTTGACACCAAATACATAATCTATAAAGGGAAAAATTGATAATTAGACCTCATCAAAACTAAAAACTTTTGCTCTGTGAAAGCTCATGTAAAGAGAATAAAAAGATAAGCTACAGGCTGGGCAAAAATATTTCACAAAAGACTGGATCTAGAATATATAAAGAATACTAAAAACAACAGTAAACAAACAATTAGAAAATGGGCAAAAGACATTCAGAGACATTTCACAGAAGAGGATATGCTGATGACAAACAAGTATACATGAAAGAACTTCAACAATGTTAGTCATTAGGGAAATGCAAATTAAAACTACAATGAGGGCTTCCCTGGTGGCGCAGTTGTTGAGAATCTGCCTGCCAGTGCAGGGGACACGGGTTCGAGCCCTGGTCTGGGAAGATCCCACATGCTGCAGAGCAACTGGGCCCGTGAGCCACAGCTACTGAGCCTGCGCTCCGCAACAAGAGAGGCCTCGACAGTGAGAGGCCCGCGCACCGTGATGAAGACCCAACAAGGCCAAATAAATAAATAAATTAATAATAATAAAAAAACTACAATGAAATATTACCACACACTTATCAGAATGACTGAAGTAAAAATAGTGATAATGCTGAGAAGGATACAAAAAAAAAAAGATCTCATATGCATTGCTAGTGAGAATGTGAAATGGCACAGACACTCTGGAAAAAATAATTTGTCAGTTTCTTAAAACACTAAACACACAATTACCATTTATCCCAGAGAAACGAAACCTTATGTTGGCACAAAAACCTGTATATGAATGTTCACAGCAATTTTTTTCGTTAAAGCCCCAAACTGGAAACAGTCCAAATGTCCTTCAACAGGTGATTGGTTAAACTGTGGCACATACACACCCACACCATAGAAACTCAGCAATAAAAAACAGTAAACTACTACACACAACAACCTTGATGAATCTCCAGAGAATTATGCTGATTGTAGTGGTGGACTGGGTCAGAATCTTGATAGTGGTGGATAAACAAACCTACACATGTGATAAAACTGCATAGAAACAAGCAACAAGCAAAACCAAGGAAATCTGAATAAGATTGGTGGATTGTATCAAGGTCTTTATCTTGGTTGATTTTATACTATAGTTTTGCAAAATGTTACTATTGGGGGAAAATGGGTAAAGTGTACAAGGGAACCTTTGTATTATTTCTTTAAACTGCATGTGACTCTAAATAACTATCTCAGTTAAAATGTCAATTAAAAACAAAAGACAAATGACAGAGAAGAAAATAGCTACAATAAATATAGTAGACAAAAACACACCAAAACTACACTGAAGGATTTTCTAAAAGACAAACCCACAGGAAGGGAAGAAGAAACAACGGTTAACATTTTGGAATCTAGAAAGGAAATGAAAGTATTGTAACAGGCTAAGTCAACATAAGAATGCTGAATACTAACAGATGTATATGTATGGCTGATTCACTTTGTTATAAAGCAGAAACTAAAAAAAAAAAAAAAAAAAGAATGCTGAATACTAATCCTGCAATGGAGAAAACTTTCAACTGTAACAATCAACACCATAGATTCTTCTCTGCAAGAGCTCAGGAACTGCTGGCACCAGATAACTCAAGCTGGAGGTGGGTGGGTGATAGCCTGGTGATTTAGTTTGAATAAGAGTAACTGAAAATTGTTTCAGAAGCAATTATATCCTCAATCCCTTTTCTCATTCAGATACCATCCCCAAATCAGAAGACTAGAGATTTATTCTCTGGAACGGGTCAAACAGAGGATCTCTGGACTAAAGTGCTCCAGGCATAGGGGAGGACCTGAGGAACATCTAAAATAAGGGGATTAGGGACTTCCCTGGTGGTCCCGTGGTTGAGAATCTGCCTTGCAATGCAGGGGACGTGGGTTCGGGGAACTAAGATCCCACATGCCGTGGGGCAACTAAGCCCACACACCACAACTAGAGAGTCCGCGTGCTGCAACTACAGAGCCCATGTGCTCTGGAGCCTGTGCACCAAAACTATAGCTCATGTGCTCTGGAGCCCATATGCCACAACTAGAGAGGAGCCCACACACCACAACACAGATCCCGTGCGCTGCCATGAAAGATCCCGCGTGCCTCAACTAAGCCCTATGCAGCCAAAAAAAAAAAAAAAAAAAGGAATCTGCCTTCCAATGCAGGGGATGCGGGTTTGATCCCTGATCAAGGAACTAACATCCCACATGCCACGGGGCTACTAAGCCTGCGCGCTCTAGAGCCCGCACGCCACAACTAGAGAGCCCGCATGCTGCAACTAAGACCCGATGCAGCCAAATAAATATTAAAAAAAACAATAATTAAAAAATAAAATAAGGGGATTAAATGTGGACTTAAGCATAATGAATGCTGAAGGCCAAGGCCCCAGTCCTCTTCTATTCACCTGGCCAAAGAGAGCTGACAGCAAAATCTTACCTTCCATGAGGATTAGAAGAGGCCTTTTTAAGGAATCTGGTAAACCCATGAAGAAAGACCTAAAGATATTGAAATCTAGGGTTTGCCAACTTAACCATCTCACCGTGAAGACCACAGTATGCTCTGCTGATGCACTCAGCTTCCACTCAATCATTCAGTGCCCCATCTTAAAGATGTTTAAAACATGAGCAGACAACCAAGGACTATCAGATATCTGAGGAAAGCCTCTTACATAAAGATAGAGATCAAAACCAGCATTTCATAAATGAGTCAACTGAGGCTTATATCAGCTAAAAATGAGATTAGTACTCACCACACTGCACAGCCCATCATATGTTTAACAAATATTTAATGGGTCAGGTACTCTTAAAGTTGCTTGGGAAACACGGGTGAATGGGGCTTATATTCTAGCAGATAGAGTCAGACAATAAACAATAAACATAATAATTAAGTACACATTTAGTAAATTAGAAGGAGATACGTGCTTTGAGAGAAAATAATGGGCAGAGTAAAGAAGTAGGGGAGAAGCAGTGCAGAGGCAGCTGCAAATTCAAAACAGGGTAACAGGGCTTCCCTGGTGGCGCACTGGTTGAGAGTCCGTCTGCCGATGTAGGGGACACGGGTTCATGCCCTGGTCCAGGAAGATCCCACATGCCGCGGAGCGGCTGGGCCCGTGAGCCATGGCCGTTGAGCCTGCACATCCGGAGCCTGTGCTCTGCAATGGGAGAGGCCACAACAGTGAGAGGCCTGCATACCCACCCCCCAAAAAAACCAAAACAAAAACAGGGTGACATTTGAGTAAAAACTTGAAGGAGATGAGGGAGTTGGCAATGCTGCTGTCTATGAATTCTAGAAGCCGAAACTTTCAGTGTGAGAGTCCTAAGGCAAGAGGAGCACACCTGAGATGTTCAAGGAACAGCTGGAGAGGAGTTGAGAGAGGGGGAACATAGGAGATAAGGCCATAGAGCCATGACAGGGAGAAGCACAGATCATGTAAGGCCGTACAGGCCATCAGCTTTTTCTCTGAATGAAATGAAGGGCCAATGGAGGGTTCTGAGGAAAGACATGATAATGACGGACAAGTTTTAAAAGAATAACTACAGCTGATGTGTTAAGACTGCATGGAAGCAAGGGATACCAGTTAGAAGGCAAGAAAGAATGGCGTCTCCCGAATTTTAGAACTGGCAGGAGCCTTGGAAATATCTTTTTCCAGGTTTTTCATTTTAGAGATAAGGAAACTGAGGCCTAGGAAGTTAAATGAGTTTTCCAAAGTCATGTACTGTATTAAAGTCTGGAATAATACACTTTGCATTTGTGCAGCCTTTTCAGTGCTTTCAGGTTTATCATCTGATCTTGTGCTCAACAATCCTCAGGGCAGTTTATCGGGTAGGTGATAGCTGACATCCATTTACAAAACAGCTGGCCAAATTTAGGGGCTATGTCTAGAATATTCTCTCTCAATACTCAACATAAAGCTATTAACTGTCTTTACAGGGAATGAATCTGAAATCATGCTAATAACATCACAAAGTGATAACTAGTTCAGACCTTCAAATAACAGAAATGACTTACTTCTACATGGTCTAATCCTATGGTTCTACAGCAGAGCCAAGGCTACCAAATGTTGCCCCTGCATGTTAGGTGGTATGATGTTCATTACAAATTACAAAAGAGAGTCAGTAACTCTCAGGTAAATGGGAAACAGCGATTTTGTTTCCCATGATACTGTGGGCTCAGGTCTCTTACCCTCCCCTTTCTTCTCCACCAGTCTCATCCTGCAAGATCTTTCACAGATTAGAAAGCAGCTGATACACCACCAAACCAGCTTTACAACAAATGCTAAAGGAACTTCTCTAGGCAAGAAACACAAGAGAAGGAAAAGGCCTACAATAACAAACCCAAAACAATTAAGAAAATGGGAATAGGAATATACATATCAATAATTACCTTAAATGTAAATGGATTAAATGCTCCCACCAAAAGACACAGACTGGCTGAATGGATACAAAAACAAGACCCGTATATATGCTGTCTATAAGAGACCCACTTCAGACCTAGGGACACATACAGACTGAAAGTGAGGGGATGGAAAAAGATATTCCATTCAAATGGAAATCAGAAGAAAGCTGGAGTAGCAATTCTCATATCAGACAAAATAGACTTTAAAGACTATTACAAGAGAAAAAGAAGGACACTACATACTGATCAAGGGGTCGATCCAAGAAGAAGATATAACAATTGTAAATATTTATGCACCCAACATAGGAGCACCTCAATACATAAGGCAAATACTAACAGTCATAAAAGGGGAAATCGACAGTAACACATTCATAGTAGGGGACTTTAACACCCCACTTTCACCAATGGACAGATCATCCAAAATGAAAATAAATAAGGAAACACAAGCTTTAACTGATACATGAAACAAGATGGACTTAATTGATATTTATAGGACATGGCATCCAAAAACAACAGAATACACATTTTTTTCAAGTGCTCATGGAACATTCTCCAGGATAGATCATATCTTGGGTCACAAATCTAGCCTTGGTAAATTTAGGAAAATTGAAATCATATCAAATATCTTTTCCGACCACAACGCTATGAGACTAGATATCAATTACAGGAAAAGATCTGTAAAAAATACAAACACATGGAGGCTGAACAATACACTACTTAATAACGAAGTGATCACTGAAGAAATCAAAGAGGAAATCAAAAATACCTAGAAACAAATGACAATGGAGACACGACGACCCAAAACCTATGGGATGCAGCAAAAGCAGTTCTAAGAGGGAAGTTTACAGCAATATGATCCTACCTTAAGAAATAGGAAACATCTCAAATAAACAACCTAACCTTGCACCTAAAGCAATTAGAGAAGGAAGAACAAAAAACCCCAAAGTTAGCAGAAGGAAAGAAATCATAAAAATCAGATCAGAAATAAATGAAAAAGAAATGAAGGAAATGATAGCAAAGATCAATAAAACTAAAAGCTGGTTCTTTGAGAAGATAAACAAAATTGATAAACCATTATCCAGACTCATCAAGAAAAAAAGGGAGAAGACTCAAATCAATAGAATTAGAAATGAAAAAGGAGAAGTAACAACTGACACTGCAGAAATAAAAGGATCATGAGAGATTACTACAAGCACCTCTATGCCAATAAAATGGACAACCTGGAAGAAATGGACAAATTCTTAGAAATGCACAACATGCCAAGACTGAATCAGGAAGAAATAGAAAATATGAATAGACCAATCACAAGCACTGAAATTGAAACTGTGATTAAAAATCTTCCAACAAACAAAAGACCAGGACCAGATGGATTCACAGGCAAATTCTATGAAACATTTAGAGAAGAGCTAACACCTGCTTCTCAAACTCTTCCAAAATATAGCAGAGGGAGGAACAGTCCCAAACTCATTCTACGAGGCCACCATCACCCTGATACCAAAACCAGACAAGGATGTCACAAAGAAAGAAAACTACAGGCCAATATCACTGATGAAAAGAGATACAAAAATCCTCAACAAAATACTAGCAAACAGAATCCAACAGCACATTAAAAGGATCATACACCATGATCAAGTGGGGTTTATTCCAGGAATGCAAGGATTCTTCAATATATGCAAATCAATCAACGTGATACACCATATTAACAAATTGAAGGAGAAAAACCATATGATAATCTCAATAGATTCAGAAAAAGCTTTCGACAAAATTCAACACCCATTTATGATAAAACCCCTGCAGAAAGTAGGCATAGAGGGAACTTTCCTCAACATAATAAAGGCCATATATGACAAACTCACAGCCAACATCGTCCTCAATGGTGAAAAACTGAAACCATTTCCACTAAGATCAGGAACAAGACAAGGTTGCCCACTCTCACCACTCTTATTCAACATAGTTTTGGAAGTTTTAGCCACAGCAATCAGAGAAGAAAAAGAAATAAAAGGAATCCAAATCGGAAAAGAAGAAGTAAGGCTGTCGCTGTTTGCAGACGACATGATACTATACATAGAGAATCCTAAAGATACTACCAGAAAACTACTTTACTTTGGTAAAGTAGCAGGATACAAAATTAATGCACAGAAATCTCTGGCATTCTTATACACTAGTGATGAAAAATCTGAAAGTGAAATTAAGAAAACACTCCAATTTACCATTGCAACAAAAAGAATAAAATATCTAGGAATAAACCTACCTAAGGAGACAAAAGACCTGTATGCAGAAAATTATAAGACACTGATGAAGGAAATTAAAGATGATACAAATAGATGGAGAGATGATACCACGTTCTTGGATTGGAAGAATCAACATTGTGAAAATGACTATACTACCCAAAGCAATCCACAGATTCAATGCAATCCCTATTAAACTACCACTGGCATTTTTCACAGAACTAGAACGAAAAATTTCACAATTTGTATGGAAATACAAAAGACCCCGAATAGCCAAAGCAATCTTGAGAACGAAAAATGGTGCTGGAGGAATCAGGCTCCCTGACTTCAGACTATACTACAAAGCTACAGTAATCAAGACAGTATGGTACTGGCACAAAAACAGAAATATAGATCAATGGAACAGGATAGAAAGCCCAGAGAGACACCCACGCACATATGGTCACCTTATCTTTGATAAAGGAGGCAAGAATATACAGTGGGGAAAAGACAGCCTCTTCAATAAGTGGTGCTGGGAAAACTGGACAGGTACATGTAAAAGTATGAAATTAGAACACCATACACAAAAATAAACTCAAAATGGATTAAAGACCTAAATGTAAGGCCAGACACTATCAAACTCTTAGAGGAAAACATAGGCAGAACACTCTATGACATAAATCACAGCAAGATCCTTTTTGACCCACCTCCTAGAGAAATGGAAATAAAAACAAAAATAAACACATGGGACCTAATGAAACTTCAAAGCTTTTGCACAGCAAGGGAAACCATAAACAAGACCAAAAGACAACCCTCAGAATGGGAGAAAATATTTGCAAATGAAGCAACTGACAAAGCATTAATCTCCAAAATTTACAAGCAGTTCATGCAGCTCAATAACAACAAAAAAAACAACCCAATCCAAAAATGGGCAGAAGACCTAAATAGACATTTCTCCAAGGAAGATATACAGATTGCCAGCAAATACATGAAAGAATGCTCAACATCATTAATCATTAGAGAAATGCAAATCAAAACTACAATGAGGTACCATCTCACACCAGTCAGAATGGCCATCATCAAAAAATCTACAAACAATAAATGCTGGAGAGGGTGTGGAGAAAAGGGAACCCTCTTGCACTGTTGGTGGGAATGTAAATTGATACAGCCACTATGGAGAACAGTATGGAGGTTCCTTAAAAAACTAAAAATAGAACTACCATACGACCCAGCAATCCCACTACTGGGCATATACCCTGAGAAAACCATAATTCAAAAAGAGTCATGTACCAAAATGTTCATTGCAGTTCTATTTACAATAGCCAGGACATGGAAGCAACCTAAGTGTACATCAACAGATGAATGGATAAAGAGGATGTGGCACATATATACAATGGAATATTACTCAGCCATAAAAAGAAACGAAATTGAGTTATTTGTAGTGAGGTGGATGGACCTAGAGTCTGTCATACAGTGAAGTTAAGTCAGAAAAAGAAAAACAAATACTGTATGCTAACATATATATATGGAATCTAAGAAAAAAAAAAGGTCATGAAGAAGCTAGGGGCAAGACAGGAATAAAGACACAGACCTACTAGAGCATGGACTTGAGGATATGCGGAGGGGGAAGGGTAAGCTGTGACAAAGTGAGAGAGTGGCATGGACATATATACACTACCAAACGTAAAATAGATAGCTAGTGGGAAGTAGCCACATAGCACAGGGAGATCAGCTATGTGGATTGTGACCACCTAGAGGGGTGGGATAGGGAGGGTGGGAGGGAGGGAGATGCAAGAGGGAAGAGATATGGGAACATATGTATAACTGATTCACTTTGTTATAAAGCAGAAACTAACACACCACTGTAAAGCAATTATACTCCAATAAAGATGTTAAAAAAAAAAGCAGCTGATAAACAACTAATTCCCACAGGACAGTTCTTGATAAATAGCACAAGGTTTTATCTCTCTCCAGGGGTATGTATACTTTAATAGGAACCTCAAAACCTTTAAATCCCAAAGGAAGTGCAGTCAAGTTGGCAGGGAATGTTATTTTATAAAACCTCCTAACATTTCGTCAAATCACAGTAAATAAATTCAAATTCAGCAACTGTCTATTGATGATCTACCATACTGTCTTCATAAAGATAAGGCATGGTTCTTGCACAGTGGAAGAAAACAACACAGAAAATACTACTTTTATTTTTTTTAAATAAATTTATTTATTTAATTTATTTATTGGCCACGTTGGGTCTTCATTGTTGCGCGCGGGCTTTCTCTAGTTGCGGCGAGCAGGGGCTGCTCTTCGTTGCGGGCTTCTCATTGCAGTGGGCTCTCTTGTTGCAGAGCACAGGCTTCAGTAGTTGTGGCTCGCAGGCTGTAGAGCGCAGGCTCAGGACCTGTGGCGCATGGGCTCTGTTGCTCCGCGCCACGTGGGATCCTCCTAGACCAGGGATTGAACCCATGTCCCCTGCACTGGCAGGCGGATTCTTAACCACTGCGCCACGAGAGAAGTCCCTACCTTTTTTTTAACTGAATGTCTGCTATACAATAGGCACTAAGCTAGATGCTTTTAATAAGCAATTTGTATAGAGTATTATATTTAGCTCAATGTTTAGCAAATAACAAATGTTCAATATATTGTGGCCATGATTACTAAAATCATTAATTACCTCTATAACTGCATTTAATCTTTTTGTTTTTGATACCTATTTGAGATTTTTTTTTTAATTGGAGTATAGTTGCTTTACAATGTTGTGTTAGTTTCTGCTGTACAGCAAAGTGAATCAGATATACATATACATATATCCCCTCCTTTTTGGATTTCCTTCCCATTTAGGTCACCACAGAGCACTGAGTGGAGTTCCCTGTGCAGTAGGTTCTCATTAGTTATCTATACTGCATTTAATCTTCACTTCTGCTCTATGAAGTAGTTATTAGCTTTACTTTAAGACAGGAAACAGGCTTAGAGAAGCTGAGTAATATGCTCAAGGTCATACAGCTATTAATAACCAGGATTCAAACTCAAGTCTGTGTGATTTTACAACATATGTTATTAATACCTATACAATATTCAAATATTCCATAACATTAATAGAAAGATGTTTAATTTCACCTTGAAGTCTGAAGACTTGGCTAACAAGAATATGCCATAAAGAAGAAGTGACGTTTAAACTGGGTCCTGAATGACAATTAATTTACCAAGTGGGAATGAAAGAGGGTGAGAGTAGAGTCTGGTCCAGGTAAAAAATGATAAGGGTCTGAACAAAAGAAGTGCCAACAAGTACAGAGAAGAGGGGACATAAAAAGAGATATACAGCAGATAGTCTCTCAAAGGGCCTTTGTGATGCACTAGATCTGAGCAGAAAGGAAAAGGTAAGGATGACTCAGAAGTTTCTAGTTTGGCTAAAAGGAAGGAAATATTCCCACTACTGAAACTGCGAAAGCATGAGGTGGGCTTTAGGGACAATTCTGTTTTGGACACTGTGAGTTTGAAGTACACTTGGGACGACCAAACCAGGACATTTTAGGCAGCTGGAAACCATGGCCAAACTTTAGAAAGAGGTCAGGGCAGAGGACAAGGATTTGGGGGTCCTTGCTGTGACTACAGAAGTTTGAAAAAATGAAAGTATAAGAGATTGACACGTAAGTAGCAATAATGCTATCTACATATAAGGCCAGTCTTAACACCAAAACCATACTGAACTCTGAAAATAAGCAGGGCCTTAACACATGCCCACAAATCAACATATACCCAACACCTCCATCTTCATATAAAAAAAAAAGACGTTCAATAAATACCTGATAGGGCTTCCCTGGTGGTGCAGTGGTGTAGAATCCGCCTGCCAATGCAGAGGACATCGGTTCAGCCCTGGTCCAGGAAGATCCCACGTGCCGCGGAGCAACTAAGCCCATGTGTCACAACTACTGAGCCCGTGAGCCTCAACTACTGAAGCCCGCGTGCCTAGAGCCCGTGCTTCACAACAAGAGAAGCCACCGCAATGAGAAGCCTGCGTATCGCAACGAAGAGTAGCCCCCGCTCACCACAACTGGAGAAAGTCTGCGTGCAGCAACGAAGACCCAACGCAGTCAAAAATAAAATAAATAAATTTATCTATAAATAAATAAATAAATAAATATCTGACGAACTGAAAGCATGAATGAAGCAAGCACAGAGAATAAAACAGAATGTCCTAAGTTACACAATTTAAGTGGTAGAATGGACACTAGGATCCAGGTACTCTCAATCTTTTATACTTCACATTACACAGGTTTCTCCAACCCCACCCTCACACACACGCCCCTACCTCAAGGACTATTTGTTATGAAAAATAAAAATAAAGTTCCCTGGTGGTCTAATGGTTAGGATTCCGGGCTTTCACTGCCATGACCTGGGTTCAATCCCTGGTCGGGGAACTGAGATCCTGCAAGCGCAGAGTGGCCAAAAATTTTTAAAAATTAAAAAATAAAAATACTCTTAAATCTCAAACAAGAGTACAAATGTTCCCTTCAAAACTCCATTTTAATAAAGGGTACATCTGAAAAAACCCACAGTTAACATCATACTTAATAGTAAAATACTAAATGTTTTCCCCTAAAATCAGGAACAAGCCAAGGATATCTGTTCTTGCCATTTCTATCCAACATTGTAGTGAAGGTTATAGCCAGGGCAATTAGGCAAGGAAAAAGAAAAAAAGACAACCATATTAGAAAGGAAGTAAAAGTATCTCTATCTGCAGATGACATGATCTTATACAGAGAAAATCCTTAAGAATGCATGAAAAAACTATTAGAGCTAGTAAATGAGTTCAGCAAGGAAGATAGAAGATCAATAAATACAAATCAACTGTATTTCTATACACAGCAATAAGTAACTCGAGTATGAAAGTGAGAAAGCAACTCCACTTACAACAGCATCTAGAAAAGATGCTGAACATCACTAACTATTAGAAAAATGCAATTCAAAACTACAATGAGATATCACCTCACAGCAATCAGAATGGTCATCATCAAAGAATCTACAGGGCTTCCCTGGTGGTGCAGTGGTTAAGAATCCACCTGGCAATGCAGGGGACAAGGGTTCGAGCCCTGGTCCAGGAAGATCCCACACACCGTGGAAAAACAAAGCCCGTGTGCCACAACTACTGAGCCTGTGCTCTAGAGCCTGCGTGCCACAACTACTGAAGCCCGTCCACCTAGAGCCCGTGTTCCGCAACAAGAGAAGCCGCCACAATGAGAAGCCCTCGCACTGCAATGAAGAGTAGCCCTCACTCGCTGCAACTAAAGAAAGACCACACGCAGCGAAGACCCATCGCAGCCAAAAATAAATAAATAAATTTATATATATATAAAAAAAAGAATCTACAAACAATAAATGCTGGCGAGGGTGTGGAGAAAAAGGAAACCTTCTACACTGTTGGTGGGAATGTAAATTGGTACAGTCCCTATGGAGAACAGTATGGAGGTTCCTTAAGAAACTAAAAATAGAGCTACCATATGATCCAGTAATCCCACTCCTGGGCATGTATCTGAAGAAAAACATGGTTCGAAAGGATACATGCACCCCAGTGTTCACTGCAGCGCTGTTTCCAATAGCCAAGACATGGAAGCAACCTCAGTGTCCATCGACAGATGAATGGATAAAGAAGGTATGGTACATATATACAATGGAATACTACTCAGCCATTAAAAACAATGAAATAATGCCATTTGCAGTAACATGGATGGACCTGGAGATTATCATACTAAGTGAAGTAAGTCTGACAGAGAAAGACAAATATCATGACATTGCTTATATGTCTAAAAAGGAAAAAGATACAAATGAACTTATTTACAAAACAGAAGCAGACTTGCAACTTAGAGAATGAACTTATGGTTACCAGTGGGGGAGGGTTGCAGGGAGGGACAGATTGGGAGTTTGGGATTGACGTGCACACACTGGTATATTTAAAATAGATAACCAACAAGTACCTACTGTATAGCACAGGGAACTCTGCCCAATATTCTGCAATAACCTAAATGGGAAAAGAATTTGAAAAAGAAAAACAAAACAACAAAAAATAGCATCTAAAAGAATAAAGCACTTAGGAATAAATTTAACAAAAATCCAAGCCTTGTACTCTGAAAACCACAAAACATCACTAAAAGAAACTAAAGACCTAAGTAAATGGAAAGAGATCCCATGTTCATGAATTGGAAAACTGTTAAGACTGCAGTACTCTGTAAATTATGTGACAGATTCAATTCACTCTCTATCAAAGTCCTAGCTACCTTTTTTTTTTTTTTTGCAGAAATTACCTAAATTACCTAAAATTCCTATGGTAAGGCAAGGGACTCAGAATCCAAAAACTCTTGAGAAGAAGAACAAAGTCAGAAAACTCACAATTCTTGGTTTCAAAACTTACTACAAAGCTATAGTAATCAAAATGGTAATACTGGCATAAGGATAGACATGTAGATTAGTGGAACAGAACAGAGAGCCCAGATAAAAACCCATACATTTATGGTTAATTTTCTACAAGGGTGTCAAGACAATCCAATGGGGAAAGAACATCCCTTTCAATAAGTGGCAATGGGAAAAACTGGATAACCACATGTAAAACAATGAAGTTGGACCCTTACCTCACACCATGTACAAAAATTAACTCAAAATGGATCAAAGATCTAACTGTAAAAACTAAAACCAGGGACTTCCCTGGTGGCGCAGTGGTTAAGAATCCGCCTACCAATGCAGGGGACACGTCTTTGAGCCTGGTCCGAGAAGATCCCACAAGCCACGGAGCAACTAAGCCCATGCGCCACAACTGCTGAGCCTGCGCTCTAGAGCCCACGAGCCACAGCTACTGAGCCCGTGTGCCACAACTACTGAAGCCCGCGCACCTAGAGCCCATGCTCCGCAACAAGAGAAGCCGCTGCAATGAGAAGTCCATGGACTGCAACAAAGAGTAGCCCCAGCTCGCTGCAACTAGAGAAAGCCCACATGCAGCAACGAGGACCAAACGCAGCCAACAATAAAAATAAATAAATAAATTTATTTTAAAAAACCCAACTAAAACCATAAAACTCATAGAATAAAGCATAGATGTCAATCTTCATGACAATGGTTTAAAATATGACACCTTGGGAGTTCCCTGGTGGTCCAGGGTTAGGAGTTGACGCTTTCACTGCTGTTGCCCAGGTTCAGTCCCTGGTCAGGGAACTAAGATCCCGCAAGCCCCAAAGCATGGCAATAAACAAATAAATTAATTAATTTTTTAAAAAAGACACCAAAAAGCATAAGCAACTAAAGGACAAAAAGATGAAACAAACTTCCTCAAAACTTAAAACTTCTGTGCTTCAGAGAACACTACCAAGAAAGTGAAAAGACAGTCCACAGAAATGGCAGAAAATTTTGCCAATCATATATTTGTTAAGAGACTAGACTAGTATCCAGAATAAAGACTCTTACAACTCAACAATAAAAAGACAAACAACTCAATTAAAAATATGGGCAAAACAAAAACAAAACAAAACAAATTTTTAAAGAAAAAAACATATGGGCAAATAATTTGAATAGACATATCTCCAAAGAAGATATATAAATGGCCAATAAGCACATGAAATGATGCTCATTAGTCATTAGGGAAATGCCAATCAAAACCATGAGATACCACTACACACTCACTAGGATAGTTATTATCAAAGAATGGACAATCACAAGTGTTGGCAAGGATGTGGAGACAAGGCAATCTTCATACACTGCTGGTGGAAATGGAAAATGGTGCCACTGATTTAGGAAAAAGTTTGGCAGTTTCTCTAAAAGTTAAATATAAAGCTATCATATGACCCAGCAATTCTGCTCATAGGTATATTCCCAAGAGAAAAGAATACATGTCTACACAAAAACTTATACAAAAATGCACAGCAACATTATTCATAATAGCCCCAAAGTGGAAACAACCCAAATGTCTATCAATGATGGATGGATAAACAAATGTGATATATCCATATAATGGAACATTATTCAGCTATAAAAAGAAATGAAGTACTGATACATGCTACAACACAGATGAACCTTGAAAACATTATGCTAAGTGAAAGGAGTCAGACACAAAAAGGTCACATACTGTGTGATTCCATTTACATGAAATGTCCGGAATAGGCAAATCCATAAAGACAGAAAGTAGACTAGTTGTTGGCAGGGGGTGGGAGAAAGGGAGAATGGCTGTGTGTGTGTGTGTGTGTGTGTGTGTGCGCGCACGCGCGCACGCATGCGTGTGTGTGTGGGGGGGGAGAGAGACTACTAATGGGGTGATGAAAATATTCTGGAATTAAGTATTGGTGATGGTTGCAGTATATAAAACCACAGAGTTATATACACTTAAAAAAAGGAAATTTGACTATATTAAATTTTTTAATTGTGTATGAAGGGAAAAAAATTCCCATCTATATAACCTGTTTAGCTCACCTCTTGCACCCAAATTCTCCAACTATCTATTAGTCATTAATGGATTCTAGAAATAGGTTAATTTCTACCTTTTGACAATAAATAAGGAAAGGCAGGAACATTAAAGCCATCTGATAAACATGGAAAAAACAGAAATTCTACCCACAGCTTGGGCTACATCATTTCTAAACCTTCTATTCATATAAAATTTAAGTTAATAACACGGAAGATTTACAAAGATTTTCCTAGATTTCCTTAAATTCTTAAATCAATCTCATGGTCAAAACCTACAATTAGGTATCAATCCTGATTTGATTTTTTTAACATCTTTATTGGAGTATAATTGCTTTACAGTGTTGTGTTAGCTTCTGCTGTAAAGCAGTGAATCAGCTATATGCATACGTATATCCCCGTATCCCCTCCCTCTTGCGTCTTCTTCCTACCCTCCTTATCCCACCCCTCTAGGTGATTGCAAAGCACCTAGCTGATCTCCCTCTGCTATGCAGCTGCTTCCCACTAGCTATCTATTTTACATTTGATAGTGTATATATGTTAATGTTGCTCTCTCACTTCATCCCAGCTTACCCTTCCCCCTCCCCTTGTCCTCAAGTGCATTCTCTATGTCTGTGTCTTTAGTCCTGTCCTGCCCCTAGGTTCATCAGAAGCTTTTTTTTTTTTAAAAGATTCCATATATATGTGTTAGCTTACAGTATCTGTTTTTCTCTTTATGACTTACTTCACTCTGTATGACAGACTCTAGGTCCATCCACCTCACTACAAGTAACTCAATTTCGTTTCTTTTTATGGCTGAGTAATATTCCATTGTACATATGTGCCACATCTTCTTTATCCATTCATCTGTTGATGTACACGTAGGTTGCTTCCATGTCCTGGCTATTGTAAATAGAGCTGCAATGAACATTGTGGTACATGACTCTTTCTGAATTATGGTTTTCTCAGGGTATATGCCTAGTACTGGTATTGCTGGGTCATATGGTAATTCTATTTTTAGTTTTTTAAGGAACCTCCATACTGTTCTCCATAGTGGCTGTATCAGTTTACATTCCCACCAACAGTGCAAGAGGGTTCCCTTTTCTCCACACCCTCTCCAGCATTTATTGTTTGTAGATTTTTTGATGATGGCCATTCTGACTGGGGTGAGGTGATACCTCATTGTAGTTTTGATTTACGTTTCTCTAATGATTAGTGATGTTGAGCATCTTTTCATGTGTTTGTTGGCAATCTGTATATCTTCTTTGGAGAAATGTCTATTTAGGTCTTCTGCCCATTTTTGGTTTGGGTTGTTTGTGTTTTTGATATTGAGCTGCTTGTAAATTTTGGAGATTAATCTTTTGTCAGTTGCTTCATTTGCAAATATTTTCTCCCATTCTGAGGGTTGTCTTTTCATCTTGTTTATGGTTTCCTTTGCTGTGCAAAAGCTTTGAAGTGTCATTAGGTCCCATTTGTTTATTTTTGTTTTTATTTCCATTTCTCTAGGAGGTGGGTAAAAAAGGATCTTGCTGTGATCTATGTCATAGAGTGTTCTTCCTATGTTTTCCTCTAAGAGTTTTATAGTGTCTGGCCTTACACTTAGGTCTTTAAGCCATTTTGAGTTAATTTTTATGTATGGTGTTAGGGAGTGTTCTAATTTCATTCTTTTACATGTAGCTGCCCAGTTTTCCCAGCACCACTTACTGAAGAGCCTGTCTTTTCTCCATTGTATATTCTTGCCTCCTTTATCAAAGATAAGGTGACCATAGGTGTGTGGGTTTCTCTCTGGGCTTTCTATCCTGTTCCATTGATCTACATTTCTGTCTGATTTGATTTCTTCAAACCAAAATTTGAAAGACCGGAAAAAGATAGTTCCAAAGATTAGTCTCAGAGCTGCTAGAGTGATTATTTTGACTGGAAGCTCTCTCTCCCCTATTATATGGAGAGATTCCATGTTAAATGAAAAGAAAATCTACAATAATAACCTATCAGTATAGAATGCACACTTTCAGAGAATATAAATAAAAACAGGCCCAACTAGCATCTCTCCCCATTTCTGTCCCGTTAAAAGATCTTTAGGGTATATTAATGAAGGTCTCTTTTGGGACTGGCTATACCTGATACTGCAAATGTCAAAGAGTACTTTTAGACACCAGTGTCTTGAAGTTCCTGTCTCATTTTAACGTTAATAAGGAATAATAAATAAGACCAAAATAATTTCCCTACTAAGCCAAGATTTCCATCTTCTTTACCACAAACCTTTAAGAGTTAAACAAAAATCTATAATATCTATGTAAATATCTAACAAGCAGAAGCTCCAGACTGGTCAACATAAATCCAGATAGAAAATTATATAGAGAAAAAGGGTGGATTTGTTTCTGTGCTGTTGCCTTAACTAAAATGTTGCTCTAGGGGAAAAGAAAAAGTTCCTGTAGCTCAGTTTGTCTCAAGATTCCATGAAAAACAGCCCTTTTCTTTTATATAACAAGAAACCTCAAAAGACAAAACTGACAATGCTCATCAATGAAAGCAAATTATTATGTTAACTGACACCACAGACACCTCTTTCCAAAAGAGGGTTTGAGAAAGCAGGTCAATATTTAGCCTTTAAAAATAACAAAACCATTTCCCCCTACACATTCATTCACCATCACTAATTTAAAAGAGGAACACCCAGACTTCTAAAGACAATCACAGATGAAGATAAAAACTTGGCTTAAGACAAGTTATAAAAACTTAAATATAGGGGCTTCCCTGGTGGCACAGTGGCTGAGAGTCCGCCTGCCGATGCAGGGGACACGGGTTCGTGCCCCAGTCCGGGAGGATCCCACATGCCGCAGAGCGGCTGGGCCCGTGAGCCATGGCCGCTGAGCCTGCGCGTCCGGAGCCTGTGTTCTGCAGCGGGGGAGGCCGCGGCAGTGAGAGGCGGGCGTACCGAGAAAAACAAACAACAAACAAAACAAAAACCTTAAATATAGAAGATAGTTTCATACTCCAGGGTGAGATTTCATCAAATGTAATAAAATCTAGCCAAGCAGAGCCTGACCAGGTCAGTTCTCAAATGGTAAAATAAAAGACGCTTAAACTTAAGGGAACAGGATTGAGCTTTATGAGGTATATAGGTCATGTACAAGCCAGCCCTGAACGAATAATCTCAGCCAGTTACACATTTAAAAAAATTTTTCCATTAAGGAAATGAATATGGTAGAATTAAACATGATTTTTCTCTTGTTCCTTTTACCTTTCTGCGTTTTCCAAATTCTTTAAAATAAAGCACTTATTACTTTTGTATTTAAAACTTTTTTTAAAAAAAGCATTAATAGTGGATTTCAATGCCTGAATGCTGAAACTTCAGGAGTAGAAAATAATCTCAAAGAAACCTAAAACCACGTGGACAGGTTGCTGTAATTCACAAGGTCAAGACTCTCTCATTTGCCAAGTAGACAGTTTGCCCTGAGGGCATCAGAGATAACAATGCTTGTACTTTGCCCCAATCTTCTCACTGACAAAATAGGCTTTTGTCTAGAGTCACCAGATGCCTCAGCAAGTGCCTTAGCCAAGTGTCAGAGGCTCAGAGCCTAGATAACACAGCTGAGGTTTGGTACTCCTTACAGGGATTAAGAAACAATCCCCAGCCCACAACTCTATTGAGCAAGCTTTGGCAGCTGCCAGGGCCAGTAAAGCATAATGAGGGGACAGGGGTCCAGAGACATAGTTACGTGTCTTTCACATACCAAAGCTCTCCTTTTTTCCTCAGACGGCTCATGTTGCTGCCAACTTCTGGTCTTATGGTCTCCTTGGTTTAGCCACCATGGCTGTCTTTTCTTTTTTTTTCTTTTTGGCTGCGTTGGGTCTTTCATTGCTGCCCAGGGGCTTTCTCTAGTTGCTTCGAGCGGGGGCTACTCTTTGTTGCAGGGCTCGGGCTTCTCATTGCGGTGGCTTCTCTTGTTGCGGAGCACCAGCTCTAGGCGCACGGGCTCAGTAGTTGTGGCATGCTGGCTCTAGAGCGCAGGCTCAGTAGTTGTGGCGCACTGGGTTAGCTGTCCGCGGCATGTGGGATCTTCCCAGACCAGGGATCAAACCTGTGTCCCCTGCATTGGCAGGTGGATTCTTAACCACTGTGCCCCCAGGGAAGTAAATCCCCATGGCTGTCTATCCTTTTTAAAAAACCATGCTGGCAATGATGGGATTTCAGTAAAACTTAAACACTTCCAAATAAATCGAGGGTACCTTGCTCGGGGCACTTTCATAAAAGTTATGAGCCTTGATTCTACCTAGTTAAATCCCTTCCGGCTTTCCTCTTGGCAGACCAATATTAATAGGCTGTGTTAGAAGAGTTGTAAAACACTCAATATCCAACCATTTCCTGTACCTTGAAATGTTAAGTACTAAAGGGGGTTGGGGAGGAGAGGGAAAAAAACATCAACAACAAGAAATGCAAGGGGGAAAAAAACCTTCTTCTCAGGGCAATGCCTAGACTCCAGAGACCAGGTCCAAGCTCCCTCCCTGCTGTTTCCAGCCACACGACAGCCAAAGCCAAGAACAATCCTTCCACTTACAGAGCCTTCCACACACTTCCCTCCTCAGCCAACTGTGGAGACAGGATGAGAAATTCCGTGGGCACATGCCAGTTCTCATTTATGAGCCCCGTTACTACCTCAAAGGCTGCTTGGCCCAAGGCCTGCCCTCTCTTTGCAGGATCTTTCAAACTTCAAAACGGGATCTTTTCTTGGACTCCTCCTAAGACACTGAGGTGGTTTACTGAACCTCCTGCTTCCAGCCTAGGTCCTATCCAATGACTTCTCTGGGGACAGTATTCTCAGGGAGCAGGCAACATCATCCAATATGGAAGGACAATTTACCCACCCATACACAGTGGAGAAAAACTGAAAGATTTTATATTAAAGATAAAAGCAAACACTTTCAGAAGTAACTTCAATGGGCCATCAAGAAGGACGTCATAAGAGCTGAAATGACCCAAAATCGGGTGACCCTCTCCTTTGCTGTCACAATACAGAAGAGAGAGTGGGAAAGAAGATACCTGTTTTGCTAATAATTCAACTCTGTCCTGCACCCAGAGCTTATTTCTGAAATCTTGTAATAGAAATTTTCCTACATTGAAATTCCACACCCTATTGACTAGGAGTTGAAAAAAGACATTTGGAAGCCAAATTTTTTTTTTTTTTTTTTTTTTTTGCGGTACGCGGGCCTCTCACTGTTGTGGCCTCTCCCGTTGCGGAGCACAGGCTCCGGACGTGCAGGCTCAGTGGCCATGGCTCATGGGCCCAGCCGCTCCGCGGCATGTGGGATCTTCCCGGACTGGGGCACGAACCCGTGTCCCCTGCATCGGCAGGCGGACTCTCAACCACTGCACCACCAGGGAAGCCCAGGAAGCCAAATTTTTAGACTATTTTTTGCCTTTCCATCCTACCATAGACCCCTTTCCCCCCATAATTCCATCCCACCTTTTAGGGATTAAGAGAGAGTGAAAACCTAGACATAGTTAGACATAGTTATTGGCTAGAGCCTGGTTCTCTATTGCCTTTGGTAAAAAAAAAATTAAAGATTTTTGTGTGTGTGTATGTGGAAACATAACATTAACAACAGAAAACTGCATATATTATGCAACTCACTGCATTTTCATAAACATAAAATTACCTAAACACAGCCGTGTAACACCCACATCAAGAAAACAGTATTCTAGCAAATAGTTCTCAAATGGGATTTTGCCCTCTAGGGGACATTTGGCAATGTCTGGAGACATTTTTGGTTGTCTCAGCTTGGGGGGAATGCTATTGGCACCTAGTGGGTAAAGGCAAAGACACTGCTAAACATCCTACAATACACTGGGCTGCCCTCAGCCCCAAATGCCAATGATGCTGTTGTTGAAACTTCTGGATTACCCTCCAGAAACCCTCCTTCTACTTTCTCTCCAGTAAGGGCTTTTACCACTGAAATGCAAAACTCCTTTGCTCTAGCAGAAAAGCTGCTGTTACCATGATCACAGATGAAAAAACTCACCTGCCTGGGAAAAACAGGAGAGGCTGCAAGGAAGAAAAAATAAAACAGAACAAACATTTGTTGCTGGCTTACAACTACTAGACTACCACATACTATGCACTTACAGTGTGCTTTTAATCCATAACAATTTAAGGAAAATGAGATTCAGAGAGGCAGTGTGCAAGATTCCACATATATTCAGTGGCAGTGCTGGGGTTCAAACACAGGTCTAATTACGAAGTCTATGCTTTCATTTTAATTCCATTGTGGAAGATCAGAATGATTTGGAAGAGGCTGTGAAAGGCAGAAAAAATAGGGAAAGTGGTTAACGTAAAAAGCAAAGATCGGGCTTCCCTGGTGGCGCAGTGGTTGAGAGTCCGCCTGCTCATGCAGGGGACACGGGTTCGTGCCCCGGTCCGGGAAGATCCCACATGCTGCAGAGCGGCTGGGCCCGTGAGCCATGGCCGGTGGGCCTGCGCGTCCGGAGCCTGTGCTCTGCAACGGGAGAGGCCACAGCAGTGAGAGGCCCGCGTACCGCAAAAAAAAAAAAACAAAAAAAACCAAAGATCACTTTCATTATTCACAAGTAGCATGGGAAAGGAACTTTTCCTTAAAGCATGACTCAATCCAGTAAACCAAATCTCACTACAGAACTAATCAAGTTTTTTTTTTTTAAGAAACTTATTTACTTTATTTTATTTTTTTGCGGTACGTGGGACTGTTGTGGCCTCTCCCGTTGCGGAGCACAGGCTCCGGACGCGCAGGCTCAGCGGCCACCGGGGCACAAACCCGTGTCCCCTGCATCGGCAGGCGGACTCTCAACCACTGCGCCACCAGGGAAGCCCTATTTATTTTATTTTTGGCTACACTGGGTCTTCGTTGCTGCTCACGGGCTTTCTCTAGTTGTGGCGAGCGGGGGCTACTCTTTGTTGCGGTGCGCAGGTTTCTCATTGAGGTGGCTTCTCTTGTTGCAGAGCACAGGCTCTAGGCACATGGGCTTTAGTCTTTGTGGCATGCGGGCTCAGTGGTGTGGCTCGCGGGCTCTAGGGCGCAGGCTCAGTAGTTGTGGCACACGGGCTTAGTTGCTCCACGGCATGTGGGATCTTCCCAGACCAGGGCTCGAACCCATGTCCCCTACATTGGCAGGCGGATTCTTAACCACTGCGCCACCAGGGAAGCCCCTAAGCAAGCTCTATAATCCCTTTCAGAGAATTTAAAAATGATTTTGTAGACATGTGTTCCCTGTTGTAGGTTTGTACACTCTCCTTTACACAGGGAAGCACTGCCCAGTATGCCATCTAAGTTAGCTACATTCTTGGTGCTCCTCAGGGATCTATCCTGGGCCCCTTCCTTTTTGTCTCATTCAAGGGTCACATTCCCCCTAGGTAAGCTCACCCACCTTTATGGCATCAATTACCATTTATTTGTTCACATTAGTAATTCCCATATCTTTAGATTTCCAGTTCTCTCTCATAAACTGCAGACCTTAAGGGACATTTCCACTTGGTTTTTCGTTCATTTAACTCCCTTCTCCAAATTAACTACTACTCATTCTTCAGATATTTACTCAAACTTCTTCATGGATATTTTCTCTGACACTGACCCTGATATGCATGTGATTATTTGATTCCATTCTGTCTCTCCTACTAGATTTACTATTCATTAGCCTGCAAGTTGAACTTGGGAAATGTTTCTGAAAGATGTAGAAGAATATAAGCAGGATAAATACAATGATAAGGAACCATTTCCTAAGATAAGATCAATATGAGAACATTTAAGAAAAAATAATTTTTACTAAGTGAGCACCACATTAAAATCTAAGTTTCTGGGAGTTCCCTGGTGGTCTAGTGATTAGGATTCTCTGCTTTCACTTCCGTGGCCTGGGTTCAATCCCTGGTTGGGGAACTCACGCAAGCCCCATGGCTTGGCCAAAAAGAAAATAATAAATAAATAAATAAATAAATAAATAAATAAAATCTAAGTTTCCTTTAAAAGTTTGTTTCTTGGGAGGTATTATTTAGGCCAAAGATATCATCTCTTGCTATCAAGTCCTAAACTACGCTGATCTCAAATTCCTACCCAAAACCATCCCTAAAGGGTGATAAACCAGCCATTTGCTATTTTTCTTGCCAGTAGCAAGTAAACAGGTGATAGCGAAAGTACTAATATTTATTTGTTGTTGTTAAAAATAAAACTAAACCATCAAAGTTTATATCTAGGCACTCATTCCGAACCCCACCATCACAAAGCCCAACTCCACTACTTCCTCACTGCCACAATCATCCAAACATCCGTCTCAGGCTGCTCCCAGTTCATTTCAACAAGCTTTCACCAGCATCAAAGCTCTATGAGGGCACGGGAATGGGAAGGATTAAAGTGGGATTTGTCTGCCTCTTTGCTCCTGCTTTTGGTTATTAGATATGAAATGGAAGATGAAATATGACTAGGGAATAAAAACAAATGAGAAATCTGAAAATATTAGTCAAATATGAAAATGTCATTGGAGTATTATTTTCCAACTACCTTTCCAGACTTTTCTCTGCATTGAATGCCACTTCAGGTCACTAATCCAGAAGAAGCCAGAGACAGCCCTACCTAATTTGGTTTCTAAACAACAGTCAGTTTTTCCTCTTTGTGGGATATCTAAGGACACCTACCTGCTTAGTTCTAAAAGGGCTGATTGGAGAGTTGGAAAGTGACATTATTTTGAGCCTTTAAGTCTGCGCTATCCCATCCTTTACCCTACTTTGAAAAGAAGCTCCATTTCACAAAGGCTAAGGGACAAAACCCCAAAGCTTCCTAAATCAATAAGTTTAGAATTCCATTTCCGGTAGCTTTGCCCTAGCCAAACTGCTTCCCAGGGAGTGGCAAACTGTACTTTTCTTCTTCCTCAGCGATGCATTGGCCTACAACCAGAAACATTTCACTTAGCTCTTCAACATGAAAACTTCTGTCTCTCCAGTCCTACAGGCCAACTGCAATGTTCTGGCCAAGAGCTGCCACCAGCACACAGCTAGAAGCATAGCACTGGCACCAAGCCTTCTAATAAGGTATCCTATTCACAGCAGGTAAAAACCTGTAGTCAGTAGTACAGTGGTTTTCTTGATACAACCAATGCTGTGTCCAGACTGTAATGAATACCCATGGTAGAACATATAAAAATGACTACTTTTTCCTGGTTAATTACTTTCAATTGGAGAGGAGAAGAAAAGCCCCCCTCTAAATCTCCATAATGAAATATAATCCCATCTGGTTAGGACTGGACCAATAACAAATGTAAAAGTGAGTATCATAAATAACAAAAAATAATTAAAACAACTATAGGATATTAAAGAAGCATGATACAGATTCTAAGTGTAAGTCAGAAAAGGACAGAAAATGAAGAGTAGCTGAAGGAGGTTACAAAAGGCACTGGGCCTAAGAAAGAGAGATTAGGCTCAAGGATATTTATGTTGGTAGGACGAGAACAGCTCTGTTCTTCAGTTTGCCTACAGGATGGTTTTTGTTTAACTCAAGGATAAGATATGAGGTTAGCATATACAAATGGCTTTATTTCTTCAGTGATCAAGGGAACCTAAAGAGAAGGAATTCGTGGTATTGTGAGGAACAAGAAAGTCAGAACTGGGACTTCCCTGGTGGCACAGTGCTTCAGAATCCACCTGCCAATGCAGTGGACACGGGTTCGAGCCCTGGTCCGGGAAGATCCCACACGCCGCGGAGCAACTAACCCCGTGTGCCACAACTACTGAGCCTGAGCTCTAGAGCCCGTGAGCCACAACTACTAAGCCTGAGCCCTAGAGCCCATGAGCCACACTACTGAGCCCGCCAGTCACAACTACTGAAGCCCGCGTGCCTAGAGCCTGTGCTCTGCAACAAGAGAAGCCACTGCAATGAGAAGTCCGCGCACCACGATGAAGAGTAGCCCCCACTCGCCGCAACTAGAGGAAGCCCGCACACAGCAATGGAGACCCAATGCAGCCATAAATAAATAAATTTATTAAAAAGAAAAGAAAAGAAAAGAAAGTCAGAACTGAAAAGTAAATGCTACAGAAGAATAATCATTATATTGGGCTGGATTCAATCCATGGACCCGTAAATTTCCACTAAAGAGAGACTCTGGGCCCCAAGATTTCTTCTGTCATAAAATACTTCTGTACACTAAATAGATAACATAACCAAATCAACTTTATGTGACTGGCAAAAAAAAAAGAAAAAGAAAAAACAAAGAACAATGTGAATGGTTTGGGCCTAGCAGTTGTTCCACCCATTGAGTATACACTCTGGAGGGAGCCAGAGATGGGAGACTTGAACTGGCTGTTCACTTATCTGGTTTCCACTGCAATGTGTCTCCTCATAGTGTAAGCATTTTGCCAGGGCTAGGGTAATTCTAGTACTTACAAATACATATTTTTCATCAATACAGTCCTCAAACACAAGCCAGCTTTTACATGAGACTGCAACTGAAGAAATAATGGTTTGTTTCAATGCTAAAGAAAAAAGTGTTCATGTTGAATTTATGAAGCCAGTATGGCAATCTCCAACATATGTATAAGCAAAATGAAAAATGCCTTATGGCATATTTTATCTGTAACAGACACTCTACCAGATGTTTAGGAATCTGCATACTGATAGAATTAAGATCTAGTCTAATATGGTGTATATAAATGTGTAGTCACTTTGTATGATGACTTCTTCCCCACATTTGTCAATTTTTTCTCCTCCTTTGCAATGGTATATGCATACTCAAAAACCTAAAAAGATCCATTTAAGTATAGATTACTGTAAATTTTGACAGCATAGATAATACAATTATCAGTACTAAAAACCATGTTTTAAATTTTATTATATGGGGACTTCACTGGCGGTCCAGTGGTTAAGACTCCGTGCTTCCACTGCAGGGGGCTCGGGTTCGATCTCTGGTCGGGGAACTAAGATCCCACATGCCGTGCAGTGCAGCCAAATTAAAAAAAAATTTATTATATGAAAAATTTAGGTTATGTGATTATAATTTTGCCCCAAACATGACATTCCATAATGATTTTAACTATAAGTTTGCAGCATATTCAAGTATGTGTTCATCTCTGATAACAATTAGCATTCTAACTATAATGAGACTTAAAATCCCAGCAGGGAAATACTTTATACTCAAAAACATTTAATTTTCTTCCTGACTTCAAAGAAATAGTATGTGTTTACAAAAAGAAAGCAAAGAAAGACAGTGAACCTCTACTACTTTTGTGAAGTGATGCTGTCTCTTCTTAAAACAGCATGTTTAATTTGAATATGTCCAGAAGAAGGCTCAGGAACAAGGACTTTATTGGATAGCTGCATTATTTTATATTGGAATGTCATGGATTTCTGGAAAATTAAGACCACCTATTGTCCAACATAAGCACAGAAATACATTCACAAATCAAAGAGAAAAGAAGCTGCTTTTGGATTAGCAATAAATTTAGATTATCTAAACCTGTTTTCTGCTCCCCTCCAATTTAAATAGAAAAAAATCACATTGCCTATATATGGCAAAACATATCTAGTCATAGGAATTTTGTTCAAATTTGCTTTAAAAAATCTGAAACAATAATTTAAAAATGAATCAGTAACACTGGTATGGATGCTCTACTTTAAAGGCTATAACTATCAAAAATTTATTAATTAGTTTTCCTAATTAAGGGGATAATGAGAAGTCAGATTCATTATGCCTATATTCCTAAATGACCCCAACACAATGAGCAATGAAAAAGGAAAGCTGGAGGAAGATCTTGACCATGCTGTAAAACACTTGAGGATCACATGATATCTAATGTGCACTGCACAGCTCCATCTGCAAATGGCAAAAAGCAAGAACTTTAATGTTCCCTGGCTGAGTGAGTAACAGGGATTTCCAGAGGCTGTATAGTGAAATCAAAGTCCTTTCCACAACGACAGTGGTTTTTAACCAAGAGGCACATTAAAAGTACCTGCTGAAGTTTTAAAAAAATATGTACATGCTTGGGGTCCCCAACCCTATAGATTTTACTTCAGTAGGGCACTTTTACTTTGTAGAAGCCCCAGAAGGGATTCTGACATGCGCCTCCACTTGAGAAGCCTCAGCACCAAGAGACCCTTCATCCAGAATTTCTCTAACCTCATGCTACTTTGGTAGGTATATGATGAATATGTACATCTCCTTTCTACAATACTCTCTGTACCAGTAAGTGCAGAGTTAAGTATTTAACTTCTAAAGAAACATATCAAATAGGAAATGTCAACTCTGAGCTGAGTGGGCTGGAGTACCAGTTTACAAAAAACTTTTTACAGTAAAGAGAACCCATTACTAAACAAAAACAGAGGCCAAGAGAATACATACAGATGGCCAACAGGTACACAAAAAGATGCTCAACATCACTAATCATCAGAGAAATGCCAATCAAAACCACAAAGAGATAGCACCTCACACCTGTTAAAACGGCCATTAAAAAGACAAGAAATAACATGTGTTGGCAAGGTTATGGAGAAAAGGGAGCCCTTGGGCACTGTTGGTGGGAACGTAAATTGTGCAGCCACTATAGAAAACAGTTTGGAGGTTCCTCAAAAAATTAAAAATAGAACTACCATATGATCTAGCAATTCCATTTCTGGATATTTATCTGAAGAAAACAAAAATACTGATTTGAAAAGACATATTAAAAAAAAAACCACATATGCACCCCCATGTTCACTGCAGCATTATTTACAATAGCCAAGACATGGAAAGAACCTCAATGTCCATCAGTGGATAAATGGGTAAAGAAAACGTGGGGTGTGCGTGTGTATATATATACACATATACACAATGCAATATTATTTGACCATAAAAAGAATGAAACCTTGCCATTTGTGACTGCATGAATGGGCATTATGCTAAGTGAAATAATTCAGACAGAAAAAGATAAATACCACATGATTCCACTTATCTGTGGAATCTAAAAACAAGTAAACAAAACCCTGAGGACATGGACATAGAGAACAGATTGGTGGCTGCCGGAGATAGGGGGTGGGGGGTGGGCGAAATGGGTGAAGGAGGTCAAAAGGTACATTTCCAGTTACAAAATGAATAAGTCTTGGGGATATCACATAAAGCATAGTGACTATACTTAATAATACTGTATTGCATATTTGAAAGTAGCTAGGAAAGTAAATCTTGAAAATTCTCATCACAAGAAAAATTTTTTTGGTAACAATGAGGATGTTAACTGGACTTACTGAAGTGATCATTTTGCAACATATACAAATATTATATCATTACGTTGTGCACCTGAAACTAATATAATGTTATGTCAATTATACCTCAATCAAAAAAAAAAAAAAAAAGCCAAGAAAGGATTTAATGGAAAGGTTTGGCTCATTTAAACCAAGCTAGTATTTGCCACTAAGGCCGGAACCCAGTGGTCTCAAATTTGAAAATACTCAGTTAGTGTATTTTTCACAGGCACACAGTCGAATTGTACTCTCCCAGTGGACAATATTTCAAGTTGAAAACTGACCACCTCCTAAAAATCTAAGAACTGCCTTTTTATTTCCTGCAGCTAGTGACAAATTCACAAAAAGAAGCATCTCAATCCTTATTCTTCTCTTGACCGTTTAGACTACCTGTAGTTCTAATCCTTTCAAAAGGCTAAAGTCTGCACTCTTCAAAGATTAACAGAAGGAAAAAAAAACTTTCTGAACTAAAACAATCATGTTATAGCCATTCCAATGCTTAGAAAAATAATTCAGGGGCTTCCCTGGTGGCGCAGTGGTTGAGAGTCCACCTGCCGATGCAGGGGACAAGGGTTCGTGCCCCAGTCCGGGAAGATCCCACATGTGGCGGAGCGGCTGGGCCCATGAGCCATGGCCGCTGAGCCTGCGTGTCCGGAGCCTGTGCTCCGCAAAGGGAGAGGCCACAACAGTGAGAGGCCCGCATACCACACACACACACAAAAAAGTTAAATATTCCTTTTGCTTTCAAAGTCCCAAACCCTTAGGATTGCTTCCAATTTTAGGTTCCTGTCAGTTTGCCCATAAAGAGAAAAGATATATCTGAACATCACTCAGGAATTAAAAAAAAAAAAATCATACCTACTGTCCAGAGTTACTTTTTACCCCTTCAAGTTTTTGGTGACTTTGATCTTCACTATTAAGAGGACAATGTGCTCTACAACAGTGGATCTCAAACTTTAGTGTGTATCATGATCAATGGGAGAGCTAATGGTAAAACATAAATTGCTGGGCCTTAAGCCTAGAGTTTCTGACTTGGGGGCCTGGGATGGGGCCTGATACTTGAATTTCTAACAAGTTCCCAGATGCTATGCTGATGTTGCTGGTATAGGGATCACAGCTTTATAAGAAGGTAAAAGGAAGTAATTCCCTCTCACCTTAGCTGTCATCTTCCTCATGTAAAAACACTTCTCTATGGAGCACTTCCAACAAGAGAGACACTTAGGATTTAAAAACATCTCCAGGTTCTGAAAGCTAAAAGACTTCTTTTTTCCCCACTTCACAAGGGCTCCAATGTCACAAATGACATTAAAGCAGTGGAAATCCAGAAAAAGGAAAATTAAGGTCAGAATGATTGTAAACTCTGCTCAAGAACCTTACCAGGCACATATTACTTCTTCAGTCTGAAAAGTGTTTCCTTTGGGTCTCCTAAGGCAAGAGAAACGCCCAAAGGAAGAAAGAAGTAGCTTGTTTCATAACACTAAAAACACAAGGATAGGCTCTGAAAACAAGAGAATTTTGCTCCATAAGTAAAAAATCACAAAATGCTATGAATCCCTATCTTTCCTTTGTCATACTATTCTCCATCTCAAAAGAGCTATCCCTCTTACTGAAGACTGACCCAAACTCTATACTTTCTTAGGTAGCTTAAATATTGACTATGTCAATGTCACCTAGGATGAACAACTTCAGAGAATAGGATTTGTTAAAAATGTCTCCTCAGCCAGCCTGGGAAGCTTCTTACTTGGGTGGGTGCTCTCAACCGTGACTAAACTGTACCTAGAGAAATATATTTTAAAATATTAATATGGCCTAGCACTTTCCTGATGGTAATCCTTCCAGGCCCATCCCAATGGCACAACTGGGAAATTAACTGAAGAGAAAAGCAATCTCCTCTCTGCTCTCTATTTCAGATGCTCCTCCTCTACAGCTTTGCCATGCACAGACTCATTTCTATACATATACACTGAGATAGAACATTCGCACACACACAAATGACTCTTGGCAGGAACCAAAAATCAAAGCCTAACCCCGACGTTTTTAAGTGAGCAAGTCCAATTTCCTTCTTTGTAGCCCTTGACACACGCTGGCTGGGAGCCATCTGGATTTTTTTCTGCCTTGTTCCTGCACCAGAAGGCTCTGCACTGCAGGTCAGGGGATGATAAGGAAATGTACAGTGTAATTTCCAAGGCCTCTGAACACAGCCCTGTCAGCAGCTCTGGAGGCGGGTTACTCAAGCATGGCCTGAAGAGTGAAAACCACAGAGAGGAGGGCTCAGACAGCCAGCAGTGGCAGGATCTCAGCTGTGCATGTTACTGCCATCTCCAGCCTGAAAGCCCAAGCCCTGCTGCCTCCCTGGATGAGCTCTGTTGGTAAAAGCTCTTATACCCAAATGGCAAAAATACAAGTTCACACTGGGGGAGGAAGATTAAGGACTAGCACTTAGATTTTCCATGCACTCCTGTGCAGAAACAGAAACATTTAGTGCTCTCCCAGCATACATGAGATTGCACCTGCTGACAAACCCACAGTAATATCTATCCAACATACTCAACCCCATACCAGGGATATGGCCAAAAAGGAAACTCAATTCATATGAAATCTGAAATTCAACAGGCCACTTCAATATCCTTTGAAGCCAATTTCTGGTTTCTACCTCATCAAACCCCACTATAAATATCAGGGCCTTTAGAACACATCACCACCATGCAAGCTTCCCAATCCAGGTTTGGAACTTCTCCTGAGAACAGTGCTGCAAGTCTTAGCCAACATGCTTATCTATTCATACTGGGCTTCCGGTATAGGTGGTATGTTGTTATATTTCAGCCCGTTATTGCCTACAGCTAACTGAGACATATTTCAACTCAAATCATGTTATTCTTCTTTTCTAATATTTACTAAATGCTCTGTATGTGCCAAACACCGTTTTAAGTGTTTTATATGAATTAACTAATTGAATTTCACAAAAATCCTATTAAGGAACTATTGTTTCCTCATTTTGCAGATGAGAAAACTGAGGTAGCTCAGTTAAGTAATTTGTCCAATATCACTCAGTTAATAATTGTCAAAGCTGGGATACAAACCCCAGTAGTTTGGCTCCAGAGTTTATACTCTTAATCACTAAGTTATGCGTAAGAGCTCATGTGCAGTTTAAGTTTACAAGACTGGTGTTTTAGGTTGGAAGTGGCTCCCAATGCCCAGCTTATGAAGTGTCCACCTTTAATGATGGTTAAAGAAAATTCACAAACATTAAAGTATATAGCAATTATCTGGAGAGTCTTCTGGAAGTACAGATTTCTGGGCCCCTATCCCTAAAACTTATTTAGCAGATCTGGGGTAAGGTTTGAGACTCTGCATTTCTGACATTCAGATGATATGATGCACATGGTTTTATGGACCACAATTTCAGGAACTCTGCTCTAGATGGTAAACTGTAAGCAAAGAGCAGCAACCATCTCTGTTCTGTTCACCAATGTACACCCAGTACTAAGCACAATACCTGGAATGTAAAATGCACTCAGTTAATATACAGAATGAATGAAAGATGACAATGGTATCTAACAGTATCATCTCTTTACAAAACAGTTAATATCCACAATACATTTACGGTCTGCCTATTAGTGATATATCCAAGAAGCACAAGGGCAGGGTTTTTTGTTTTTTTTTCATGCCTGCAATTGCCAAATAAAGAGGGAACTGGCAATGCCTCAATGATTACAATGAAAATTTGACTAAATGCAGTACTCCAGAACACACACAAACACACACTCTCAAGAAGTCAAACTCAAAGTAGCAGTTTAAAAAGTAACTTTCCGGGCTTCCCTGGTGGTGCAGTGGTTGAGAGTCTGCCTGCCGATGCAGGGGACGTGGGTTCGTGTCCCGGTCCGGGAAGATCCCACATGCCACGGAGCGGCTGGGCCCGTGAGCCATGGCCGCTGAGGCTGCACGTCAGGAGCCTGCGCTCCGCAGCGGGAGAGGCCACAACAGTGAGGGGCCCGCGTACCGCAAAAAAGTAACTTTCCGTCTGTATGTATAACAGGGGAGGTTCAGCGCCAGCTATAAATGGTTGTTCTTTGTAAACATCATCACCTTACCAGAGAAAGTGAAACTCAAAGATCCTTTGTTTACTGAGTGCCTACAATATTAAAATCGGTATAGAAAACAAATGAAAGCAGTCTTAAGAACACCTAGGCATTTACATCCAATGTTTCTGAGGTAGTCTTTAAGTGGGAAAACAGAATCCTTCATAACAATGAAGGATTTGTTAAGAATCCCAGAGTAACAATATGCTAGAAGAACTTGGTAAACAAAAACCTGGCTTTGCCACTGACTACCTGTGAGAGTCTAGGTAAGTCACATGACCTCCCTGGTCTCAGTTCCCTCTCCTATAAAGTGAGGAGATTGGACAAGATAATCTTTCTCAGGGCCCTCCTTGAATTACAACACCCGGATGGAAAACAGAGCTGCTGAAGAAAAAATAAATTAAGCTCAGACTTCGTTGTAGTTAGAGAATGCATCTCTGTCCCACATAAATATCAACTTCTTTAAATTTTTTCCAAGAAGGAAAATGCTTGAGGGCATTTGGCTTCAGGAAGCAAGGCTAACTGCTATTTCATCACTAGCTGAGAAAGAACAGCTTGTGAAGGAGGAAGGTGTTAAGAGAGAAAGCCCTGGATCAGAAGAAATAGAAGAGACCTGACCTTGGTTGAGCAATGAGGGATTGCAACACGAGAGAAATGAGATGGAAGGCATAAACTAGGGCAAGAAAACAAAATCAAGGGCAAAGGAAGATGCTCTTAGAACACAGGATATGATAGCAAACATGATCGGAAAGGGAAAGAGCAAAGAGCACACTTTAGTTTTGTCTCCTAAACTAATGGGGGAAGTGGTAAATATGTGTATGCAGCATTCTGAGAGCAGCAGAAGCTGAGACACAAACATGGGGGAAGCACAGTGCAGTGTTTCTACCTTCCAAGATCAAAAGCAGCAGCTGAAGAGGCAAGGAGAGCTTCTGGCTGCAAACTTCTAGATCCTTTAGCCACTAGAACTTTACTTTATACGATCTGGAAAAAAAAGGAGTCTCACCTTAAACTCCTGGTTTAAGCCCCAACTCAGAGTCAACAAAGATAGATCACTGCCTTCTGTGGTTTGTAAATTCTTTCTTCTTGCCTGTCAGAGTGGTAACGTGAGCACTAAGCTGGGGACATTCAGACAGGCACCCTCCCTCATCCTACCTCCCCTTCCATCTCTAACTCAACAACCTATCAATCAAACCAAAGACAAGGAACAGACAGGAGCTGGAAGGCTCTGTCTTGTTTATTCCTCAACGTTCCCTCCCCCATCTCTTCAGCTGGCAGGAAGTATGAGGCAGGAGTGTTCAATGACAATTCAGGGCAGCAGTAGTTGCTAAGACTCTCTAGGTCTCTCCTAGAACTCTGGGAAACAGCACAGTGAGCCCTGCCTGAGAGAGGTGTGGTGGAGCAAAAGTGGGATCCCATGAAGGGAAATCCACATTCTTGGCTGACTGAAATTCGCTCAGCCATAGACTGAGATACCTACCTTGATGAGAGAGGAGGTCCTGAGGTAGAGAATTAGAATATTCAAATCTCCCTCATTAGCTAGTTGTAGACATGTGACAATTCTGTCCTACACCACAAACTCCACTTGTCTTCTCTCTTGTTTCCAAGGGGTTACAGGAGTGGGTATGCATAAGGAGACTCCAGCTAAGACACTTTCCAAATTTTATGAGTTTTCCCTCTTCATGACAGCTTCCAGCTCAGAGTATGTAATTCCTAGATTATATCAAAACATCTGTTTTGTTGTTTTGGTTCTGTTGGTTGTCCCCCACATGGAAGAAACATTCCAAACCAGTTAAGCCATAGGCAAGCCCATATCTCAGAGAGAAAAATCTTAAGGAAGTTTTTAAAGACTTAGCTTAAGAGTTATAGTATTAATCATCAAACACCGACTCAAACACCTCTTATGCCCAACACCTTGGGATCCTTGTTTCTCAAAAGCTGCTCCACTCCAAGATTCCTAGCCTGCGTTCCCTTTTGCATCTTTCCCTCCTCCCATTCCAGAAACGCTGTCTCTCTGCACAGTGTTTTCATCTCCTAGCAACTTCCAAATATTTATTTACATAATTATTTATTTCGATGGCCAAATGCTTTAGAATGGCACCCCACAGAACCAGACTGTTCAAGAGGGTTGAGGGAACAGGGAAAAGAACTGAGAAAGCAGGTTCTTGCTTAGAGTGACATCAAACTGCACAGCAAATTTCCTCTTCTAAGAGTACTTCTCAGCAATTTTACCTTTCCTCCAAAAACAGAAGCACAGTCTCTTTCCCTTTTCTCTCTCATTCCACTGCCCCATTCTCAGTCTTTTTGGGTGACAAGGCATATAACACAGCTATATTATTAAGAAGCAAACCTCCCTGGCACCAAGGTGTATTCTTAGCTGAAAATATTGCATCCTTCAGCCCAATTATAATCTGGAGGGCAGCCACCCAACCACTCCCTGAACCTGTAAGAAGAAAAAGGGTTCCATTGCTTCTCTGTTGGAGACTCTCAAGGACATTTAGACTTAAATCCAATATGAAGATAAGCATCATTAATCCCTGCATCCACAGACCACTACTGGGCTTAGAAGATTGCAACATGAGTCAAGAGTTCTAAACAGAAAGGAAACTGAAGGCCACCCTCAGAAGTGGCCACTTTTCAGCACAGGAAGAACAAAGATTATGAACACAGATATACGGCAAGAGTTGACTGGAGCCAGATGTAGGGAACAGTCTAATGGGCCTGGAACAGAAGCAAGAACTCCTGGTGCTCCTAGCCCTCTTTAAAACAGTATTATCCATCTGCACCCCAGAGAAAATGGTAAATCACAGCCAGCACAGGATGCACCATGCCAGTAATCAGCTGGAACTTGACTCTGCTGAGGTGGACTGTAGCATCTGCCACCTAAACATAGGCAGACTCTCTGGCAGCTGCCACTGGTAAAAGGGAATAAGCCATTGTGTTATTAGTGGAAGAAAATTCACAGCCCTGTTACCAGGGAAGCCCAGATGTTGCTAAGAGTTACAGATGTGCCAGAGGCAAGGACCAAAACACCTACAGCAAAGAAAGCACAACCTAGCACTGAGAGGACACCACCACCCAAACATACACATCCTGCCTCTATTAACACTTACATATGGAAAGAGGTATCCCCTGCTGCAGCTGATGCAATTACAGAGAAATCAATTTATACTGCATCTGCTGGGATCAGCTGAAAGCATAGGGTGAGCAGAACACAGAGCAGAAAATCAAGAGCCAGTGAACAGCACATTACCAGGCCAGCCACTTTGCAGGAAACTGTAAGCTGCAGATGTTTAAGGCAGCCTGAGCTGACCCTAGATTCACACCCACTCTGGTCTAGCCCTGCAAACTCCATTTACTGAGACATGAACTAAGATCATCTTCCCAAAGGAGGAGAACCCCTTGTGGGGCTGCAGGCACCTGTCCTTCCAAGTCAAGCAGAAGGCAAGGTATCGTTACACCGTTTGGCAGCTATTAAACCACCAGGAGACCTTGATTCCCAATAGTTGAGGGAGATACCCAGCCAAGAACTATACTTTAGTGGCCAAAGAATGTCTTTCAAGGCCAAACTTTCATAGCCACTACACCAATCCATAAGACCTGATTAAGTACCTCAGTACCTCCTGCTCCACTGTTTACCTGCCCCAAACTGTGACCTTTTGCTCTTTGGCAGTCACCAATAGAACACTTGGTAGATATCATGTAATGAAACTTACTTAACCCTTTTCTCTTCCAGAGATCCAGCAGCACCATTTATCCCATTAAAAACAGCACTCAGTTGAAAGCCTATTAAGTTTATCAACTTGTTAAGCTTATCAATGACTCTAAGGATGAAATGTCAATCAAGCTGGGAACCATATAAAGGTTGATGCCAGCCTCTAGTAACAAGTATCTGAGGTGGGACAAGGACAAGGCTGGAGGTTCTTGACTTACGGAAAATTCATTCTACCAAGCAGCTACCCCCAACAACAGATACTCTTCTCCAAAATGTCCAGGCCTGCTGTTAATGAATCTGTAGGGAATCCCCTAATTTGGAACAAAACCACGTTATCATTACCAGCTGCTCTGACCTTGTAACTGGTCATTACCCACGAACAAATGAGGCTGCCACAGAGTGCACATAGCATTTGGCGGTTAGTCCAGGGCAGTTCTGACTGGCAATGGGCAGCCAGATCTGGCCACCTCTTACCTTTTCAGACTTGACTTTCTTTAGCGGGCGACACTCATTCTCCCCTTCCTCTGGCTCCGGTTTAGCTCCCAAAGGGTTGAGCGCTGCCCCAGGCTCAATAGCTATACTCCCAAGTGGCTCCACAGCTCCTGGATCCACCCCTGTGCTTCCATCATACTGACCACCACGTCCTCCCAAGGGAACTGGCTGGAGGACCCCAGGATCCTTTTCTGAACAAGTTCCCACTCCTTCGCTTCTCTCCTTCTTGCTCTTAGATGAGCTGCTCTCCTTCTCCTTTTTGGAGCCGGCTACACTGCGGGATGCCTTAGCCGCCTTCTCTGAGCCCTTGGGAGCAATAGCAGCAACCAGGCTTCCTGCATTGGCACCATCTCCTGAGCGTCCCTGCACCTCTTTCTTGCTAGCTGCCCCCTCATTTTGAGTGAACAGGGACGTCCCTGAAGTGGGTTTGTAAATGTCTTTGCCACTCTTATTCCTTTTAGATTTTGATTTGCCTTCCTTCCCTTGAGGACCTGGCACTGGGGTCACAAACTTGATGTTGTCTGGTAGTGTAGCCACAGCATTGGGAGCTGGTATCCCCACCTCCTTTGAGCCTGACATTTCCAGTTTCTGCTGGTCCTTTTCCAGATCGGCGTCCAGGTCAATGATGAGATTCCCTACTCCAATGTCCCATTCATCCCCACTGTCGTATGTCTCAACCGGGTTTGCATCCACTCCTTTCCCTCCGGAGGCTCCACTGCTCAAGGACATCTTAGAGTCAACGTCCCACCTCAAGATTCAAGGCTCTTCCTTGCCCCCAGCTTTCCTATTTTCAGCTTCAGCTATGTTCTCAGACCTGCCACATTGGTCAGTATATGCCCAGTGGACAACATCATTGCTGGAAAAAGAAAATTTAAAGAGCTGTTAAAGGAAACAATACAGGCAAAGAGGCTGAAATAAACTCCCACAAAAAACAGACCCTTCCTAGGTGGCTATCACATCACAATGGACAAGACAAACAGGTTCAGTTGTATTTCTAACCAAGTCACATTGGACCAAGGGAAAAGCTAATTCCCACTCCATCTCCCCAGGGGAGAGTACAATATTTGCAATTGCCCGGAAATTCAGCGGTAAGTCTTAACTAGGAATCCTCTAGAGTTAGTTTCCCATTCCCAAGAGACTTATTTCTACTACCACTGCCAGGTGGCAATCCTCCCTCAATCAATACAGGCCCTAGCACATCCTCTAGCACAACTTTACTCATACCTCTTTTCTCCTTGTTTCTTCTTGAACTATCAGAGATTCAGAACATAGTCTAGCAAAGGCTAAATCCCTCTACTAACAGGGCCTGTCCCTACTAAAAATAATATAGATTCCTTGTCATTCTACTGCTGGGGGGGGGGTGGTGTCTAATTGTGGGTAAGTAAAAGAGAAAAGCAAACAGAACTGGGGAAAAATACAACATCAGGATAGGGGCAAAACCTGCAATTAGAGGAGACAATCCTCAGAGAGGACTTAACCAATCAGCTTCAGTTCAGTTAAGCCAGCCTTATTAAACTCCAGGTTTCAAATTATGTCTAAATAGCAGAATTCAGTGCAGTCTTTCTCACTGCCCACTAAAATACCCAGGAAGACACACACACACACACACACACACAGAAAAAATATTACCCTATCAATAACTGAACAGTACTAAAAAACCTCATGTTAGAATGTGGGAGAATTCTCTACATTCTAATAGTATAAGACTGATGGCACTATATTGATAAATACCAGGGCCTCACCACATGGAAGAGATAGCTAAAAAAGGGGGTGGTGTGGGGGGGTGGTAAAAAAGGCAATTTATACCTCTCCTTGGGGAGTGTACCATCTAGAAAACCTGGCAGCCAACATACACCATCCAGCTATTACTTTATGACGAAACCAAAGATTTCTGTTCTTGCTCACTCCCCTGTTTACCATCTTTCTATATAGAAAATAACTCTCATAAGGTGACAGAGCAGAAAGGGTAAAACAGAGGTGGCACAATGAATCCTACAAAGTAAATATCTAACAGGTAAATGCCATAGATATCTCTTAACAGAGATAAGACACATTGTACTTTTCCACCTGCTCTCTCAAGGCAGTGTCAAAGAACCAGGGTGCAGTTCAAGAGAAGATGTCACCTAGGAGAGCAGAGCTATACCAAGTGAATGCTTGATAGCAACTGGGATGTAAGAGAGAAAGGAGTGCACATTAATCTGCCATTTAGCCATAGATCTGAGAAGAAAATACATCCTTTACCTAAGTAGAGAGCTTAGTGCCCACAACAACCAACCATTGCTGACACTGAGTCCACATAGATCTTACTTCATAAAACGATAAGCAAAAACTGTGTGTGGGAGAAAACATGACATAAGAACTATGGGGCATCCCTGGTGGCACAGTGGTTAAGAATCCACCTGCCAATGCAGGGGACGTGGGTTCGAGCCCTGGTCCAGGAAGATCCCACATGCCGCAGAGCAACTAAGCCCATACGCCACAACTACTGAGCCTGTGCTCTAGAACCTGCGAGCCACAACTACTGAGCCCGCGTGCCACAACTACTGAAGACTGCGCACCTAGTGCCCGTGCTTGGCAACAAGAGAAGCCACTGCAATGAGAAGCCCGCACACTGCAATGAGGAGTAGCCCCCACTCACCACAACTAGAGAAAGCCCGCACGCAGCAACAAAGACCCAATGCAGCCATAAATATATAAATTTAAAAAAAAGAACTATGAAAAAATGCCACCCACAAGGTAAAGGCAACATAATCTCTGAAAAAAATTAAAGAAATGATACCTCTGATAATGATCTAGAATTCTGAAGAAATTTTTAGTAAAATGTTTGGAATTCTCTATACTATACACTAATTCACTCAAAAAAACGTGTATTAATTGCCTACTAAGTACCAGGCACTAAACTAGGTGCTGGGAATACACTAGCAAATGAGAGTGTATAAGGCAGTGGAACATGATACTGAAAATAATTCTATTATGAGGGGCAAAGGCATTTCTAGAAATGGGAATGCCAAATGAATCTGCACTACAAAGGATTATTAAAGCATAGTTCTTCCCAACATCATAATTTGTCACCTCTGCAATCTCTGCAATTGTGGTGAGGCTTAGAGCATAACCCACATCCATCTAACACTTACCCACTTTCCTCTTGAGCTGCACTATCATCAGTATGTAATGTAACCATTAGAGCAATCCCATGTTTGTTTATTCAATAAAACTTTCAAAAGAACTTCCTCCAGGGCTTCCCTGGTGGCGCAGTGGTTGAGAGTCCGCCTGCCGATGCAGGGGACACGGGTTCGTGCCCCGGTCTGGGAGGATCCCACATGCCGCAGAGCGGCTGGGCCTGTGAGCCATGGCCACTGAGCCTGTGCTCCGGAGCCTGTGCTCCGCAAGGGGAGAGGCCACAACAGTGAGAGGCCCGCCTACCGCAAAAAAAAAAAAAAAAAAAAAAAAAAAAGAACTTCCTCCAAAAAACAAATAAACAAAAACCCTTCCTCTAGAAAATAGGATGCTAATGGAAGAGAGACTCTGGAAAGGTATATAAAGGGAAGAATATAAAGTACATAAAAGTGTTTGTGCTCACTGAGGGCTTCTGACAGTTCTGCACTGGCTGACCTGTCGCATGGAGCAGGATAAACAAAATAAGACAGTAAAGAAGACATAGCATTAAGAAGATACTAGGCTGAAATGGAAAGATATGAACTAGACAAAAGAATCTGATTTTATTTTTTAAAAAAGGAAGATGCAAGGAAATGAAAAATGCAATTAAAATTCATACAGAAATCAAAAAAGCAAAGAACTAAAACTGTGGAAAATGAATCTGTAAATTACAAGAAAACTTGAGATACTGTTCCAGAAGGCAAGGGAAAAGGACAGCAAAAAAAAAAAAAAACCAGTGAGGGAAATTGAAAGACAGAGAAAGTATTTAATAATACTCAAAGCAAAACTGAAGAGACTAGAACAAATGGGAGAAAAGCAACCCATCAAGGCATAATATATGAATAACACCTTGAGCTGAAAAAAATCTTGAAAAAGTTCACTACCTTTTCAGCAAAATCAATTTAAAAAAAAAGCCAAACTTGCAGACATTCTAACAAAATTTTTGAATTACAAAGGACAAAACTTAGGCCAACCTCAGACTGCTCTGCAATATTAAATGTTAAAAGAGCATGAAAAATCTACAAAGAATTTTGAAGAGAAAAGGTTATTTTTCAAGAGTCTTTCACTGAGTCAAGTTGTTTGTCACATGTAAAAACAACAGATTTTCAGTTATATAAGAACATATATATATATCCACCTTGTTGAAAACTATCTGAAGCATTAAAATCAGTTCAGTGTAGCATAAAGTTGAATAATTCTTGTAAACAGAAATACCAAATGATTTTTGTAATCTTAAGAGTAAACTCAATACAGATATTACTGGAAAAGATATGAGGCAAAATCAATGCTTGTAATAATGCTGAACCTGGAACGTTCAGCCTTAACATCAGTAAGGAAAGACACTTCCTCAAATTCCTTTTGTCCCAATTCCATATGTCATGGCCAATTGTTTTGTTTTTTCTAGTAAGCAAGAAATATTGCTGTTAACATGTTTTTTAAATTGTGCTTCTTCTTAAAAGGGAGCTGGAGATGAAAAGAACATCTGATGGTCTGTGCTCATTTTCAAGTTCCACATCTTAAGTGAGATATTCATTAAGTGGAGGGATATCCTAGAGTATAGTAAAACACCAAAAAGCCATTTCATAAGAGGAAAGGTCTTAGAAACTGGTATTCTTTAATCTGGAAAGGAGTTAGCTGAAGCGAGATAGGCTGGTTAGCTTCAAATATATGATGGTTGCAATGTGGAAGAGAGAAACTTATTCTGTGATGCTGAGGGTATAAAATGGACAAGTAGAAGTTACAGAAAGAAAGATGTTTAACTCAGGAAAAAATGTAATACCCTGGAATTTCCAACAATGACCCACAATGCTTAATGAAGCCATATCTTTATCACTGAAAGTAGCGACCAGAAAAACCATAATCACCTGTCAAGCAAATTACAGAATTCTTCTATGTGTGATAGGGAGTAGTCTGGACATACCCAGGGCCTTTTTCAAATCTGAAATTCTGTTAATGTACCTATCAAAAAGTGCATTCCCTGGGCTTCCCTGGTGGTGCAGTGGTTAAGAATCCACCTGCCAACGTTCAAGCCCTGGTCCGGGAAGATCCCACATGCCGTGGAGCAACTAAGCCCATGTGCCACAATTACTGAGCCTGCGCTCTACAGCTCGTGAGCCGCAACTACTGAGGCCGCGCACCTAGAGCCCATGCTCCACCACAGGAGAAGCCACCGCAATGAGAAGCCTGCACACCGCAACGAAGAGTAGCCCCTGCTCGCCGCAACTGGAGAAGGCCCGCGTGCAGCAACGAAGACCCAATGCAGCCAAAAATAAAAATAAATAAATTTATTATTTTTTTAAAAAGTGCTTTCCCTACTAGAAAACTACCCAGAATTTCTGAATGACCAGGATGCAAACAAAGAAAACATATCCTGAGGACTGATATTTAGTGGTCCTGATGTTCTATAGAGAGCCACTGTCCTCTAATTTCTGAGTGAGTTAATTAAGTACCACTTTTCAACCAGGTGACTTCTCAGAAATTCAGTTTACCAAACCCAGCAGGTTTCATAGTAACTTTGGTGGTACCTTTCCAAAGATATACTGAAAAATTGCCAAGGATTCTTAAATCAGCCTGGCTACAGCAGCCAGACCACTTTCCATCTGCTCCTACCACATCCCTGGCTTTATACAGCTAATAATCAAACTCTCTGACAGGTCACGGCAGAGATGTTTAACCCCAGGAGGTAGGGTAACTAACATGGTAGCTGGAAATGAAAAGCACTGACCTCTTGCTTCCATGGCAGAGAAAGTGCAGAATCAGGAGAACCAATACCTTACAGAGACCACAAAGTACTTTCAACTTGCAGGAGCTTCTGGATATATTTTCTTCTCTCTTCTCCTTCTGTCTAATTGTACTACACTTCGCTATTTAGGACCATGATTCACCAAACTCTGGAATTACTTGCCAGTGCCATTTGTGCTTTGTTCTGCACCTGATCACTAAGAACTCTTCTCTGCGTGGATACAGCTAAGGGACCAAGACAGGCCGTGACAATCACTCCTCATACCCTGTATCTATAACAATGAAAGTTCAAATTCCAGTTTCCTCTCTGGAACCCAGCTCCATCTCTCAGACTCCCAGCCCACAGGCTGGTTTGTAATCACACATTTCAGGTCATTAATTGCTTTTTATTAGGGCATATGCCATAGATTACACCACTTCCCTACCTCAGTAATGAGCAAGGCCTCTCTTCCAGACTAAGAATGAGAAAAAGAGTCTTCACGCGAGGTCTCTGCCCCTGTCCAGAGGACATAAGCAACAACTGACCCTACTTATGTCCAAACACAATATGAAAAAGAATACTTCTCCTTCTGCCCAGATAGAGCTCTGTATCCATCCTAGAGGGCATCAAAGAGAAAGGATCTCTTTAACTGCCAATTACTTATAGCTAATCTGGTCTAAGCAGCAAACTGTCCAATGCTCTCCCGGTGTAAATTTATCTGTCCTCCCCTCTTGTTACAGTTTTTGGATCAATCTTCTTACAGGTTTTGGTCTGAGCAAGCGACAGTTGTATCTGAGTGAGTATACTCTGCTTGCGACCACAGAGGTCACACACATTTGGGTGTGCGGGTGATCCGTCTGGCTAGCTAGTTCTCACCGAAAGCTATATGGACAAAGAAAAATATGCTACACTCAATTCTAGGAAGGCAGCATGGTTTAGAACACAGATAACTGAGCTGAGAATCAAGAGGTGTGATTTCTGGACTCAGATTTCCAATGACCCTAGCCAGGATGTTAGCCAAGTTGCTTCATTAAATATTAATTTTCTTATTATAAAATGGAGGGAGAATCCATCATGGTTCTAAGCATATTATGAGGATCCAAATCTGAAAAATATGACAACTCAAAAGTATAAAATGACCCAAATATTCTCATAATGTTCTAGGGTCTCAACTTAAAGAGGCCTGCTTCATGGTTATACACTGCATAACGATCTAAAGTATTTTAAAAATAAAGGAAAAATAAATATTAAAAAAATTTTTACAAATTAAATTACAGGTAGTACTGATATCCATTTGAGCTCTACGAAAGAAAATGGCAATCCTTTCTTCTTTCAATTACTCAGTGGTTTTCACTTACTCTGGTTTTCCATTTAGGATACTCCTACCTTCAGATGTGGCTCATAAAATCCTACACTATAGTGACTGACAAAAAGACTCCACCTTGCTTCAAAAATCCCTCAGGGCCAAGGTACCAATCTCAAAGCTCATGGTTTTAACATCTGGACTATCTCTTTTGCCAACTGTTCCAGTCCAGTAGGTTGTTGACTCCTCCCCACGACAGGACTTCAAAACTAAATTGTGTGAGGTTCACAGGGTTTGATGCCCCAGGGAACTGTCAATAAAGCAGTGGGAAAAAACAAAGTTGAGAGAAAACCAAACTATACCATCTGCCCTGAATTCCAGATGCTACCCTGTAATCACATACTCAGCCAACCTCAGGTGAGGCTAGTACAACATGTAAACCATCCGTGGTGACTCTGAGCTTACGCCGCTGGAAGAACAGGCATCTCCCTCTCCAGCTGCCACATTAGAGCTCACTAATCAACTGAATTTCCAACTGGGGCTCTAATAAGAAACAATCAACTTTCCTTTGGGTCTCTTCCTTAATTTATTACATTAATTACTGCAACAAAGGAACTGTGTCATCTCCTCAAGTACCATAGCTCTCAGCTTATATCTCCAATGGGGATCAGATAAAGACAGACTAAGAGTGCCAATTTGAGAAGATGGATCCAATTCAACAGGGCTCATCTGACCATGTGTCACCTAAGGACAGAAGAGCAAAAGTGTAGCATCTCCCAGTCCCTCAGTGTTTAAAACCTGCACCTCATGAATAGTTTTATGGTCCTCACAGGCTGCTATTCTCAGAGTAAGATTATGAGGCTTGACCTGTTTCATTTCACATAAGCAAATGACACTTCCACTAGACATAGCTATTCAACAGGGTTCAGGTTTAGAGGCTTGGTGTTTGTCAATGCTGCTCTGTGCCAGCATACATCTCACAATAGGCTAAACAGCATACTAAGTATGTAAATAATTCAGTCCCAACCCTATAGGGATTCATTGGTGGAACTGGTTCACAGAGAAAACCCTTACCAAGGCCTATGTATAAGCAGAAGGCAAAGATCATCTAAAGTAAACAATAAAGCTCTACCATCCCCCCTCCCCTAACAAATGAAGGGCTATGTAGCCCTTTATAATTTAGTTCTTTCCCCAGAGGTAGACATTCTGTACTAAAGAGAAAGAGGTGATGTCAAATTCTCAAGAAAAAAGTTAACAGTGGAGTTAGCTTAGGAATCAGGAGATCTAAGAAACTGGCCCTCCACACAGAACTGTTGTGGCAGAGCTTTTCTCACCTCTAAAACAGGGAATAATATGGGTCAAGTTCATAGGAATGGGGGAAAGGAAAAAACCTAAGCAGGGACTTCGCTGGGGGCACAGTGGATAAGACTCTGCGCTCCCAATGCCGGGGCCCCAGGTTCGATCCCTTGTCAGGGAACTAGATCCCACATGCATGCCGCAACTAAGAGTTCACATGCCATAACTAAGGAGCCTATGTGCCACAACTAAGGAGCCCTGGAGCCACAACTAAGGAGCCTGCCTGCCGAAACTAAGGAGCCCACGTGGTGCAACTAAGACCCAGTGCAACCAAATAAAATAAATACATAAATAAGTATTTAAAAACAAAACAAAAAAAACCTAAGCACTTTTCAGGAAACATGAGGAATTCCCTTCATTTTTTTTTTGCGGTACGCGGGCCTCTCACTGTTGTGGCCTCTCCCATTGTGGAGCACAGGCTCCGGACGCACAGGCTTAGTGGCCATGGCTCACGGGCCCAGCCACTCCGTGGCATGTGGGATCTTCCCGGACCGGGGCATGAACGCGTGTCCCCTGCATCGGCAGGCAGACTCTCAACCACTGCCCACTAGGGAAGCCCATCCCTTCATTTTTATATTCTAGACCTCACCTCCCTTCTTAAGTCTCTTACTTAACTACTATCCTATAGTAACTCTAAAGAGCACAGAAAGAAAACTTCTCTATCAGAAGATAGTATCTAGGGGCTTCCCTGGCAGCCCAGTGGTTAAGGCTCTGTACTTCCACTGCTGAGCGCACAGGTTTGATCCCTGGTTGGGGAACTAAGATCCCACATGCTGCGTGGGGCGGCCAAAAGATAAAAAGATACTATCTACACTGTTAGACTAACCATAAAAAATGGTGGAATTCACACACACATCCCTTAGGATATCTAAGCCAGACTGACTTCTCCAGCCTCATCTCATGGCCACACTCTGTCCTCTGCACCCCATTCCCACCTTACTGCCTTTTGGCATCTACCTCAGACATTCCCTGCTCATAGCCTACCTCCCAGTGCGTGTGATGATTTGATTAACATTTGTTTCCTCCACTGGACTGCACGCATCCTGAGGGCAAGGGGCTGCATCTCTTTTGCTCACCATTGTATCCTAATAACAGTGTTTAGGTCACAGTGCTCCCTCAATAAATATTCTGGTCAATAAATGAGTGAATGAACACTGCTTTCCTCAATGGGCAGAATCATAACACTGCCAAGGCTGCCATTTCTCATCTCCATTCTTACTTGAGCTTGATTTGTCACTAGTTATAAGCTGTCTCAATTACCTAACAGTCTTCAAACTTACTAGAACAGAGTGTGGATTCCTCTTTCTTCTAAGATACAGATAAAGGATACAGATTTATCAAGAGTCTAGGGGAAAAGTAAGAAAACAATCCAGTCCCCACGTTTCTTAAAAAATGCCTAACTGCTCTGGAGTATTCTCAGCCTTCAGTCTCATCCATGCATAGCTGCTATCCAAAATAGGGCTAGCCCACAAATCAGGAGTTCTGGACATAACCAATCCCTTGGAAGCCTCGTACTTAAATGTATGATACATTCTATCAGACTTAAAACGTTCAGTTAGCACATTTTAAACATCTATGAATCAAAGGTGACAGAAGTCAGAAAAGTGGTCATGTCTGGGAGGAGGTTACTGAGTGGAAAGAAGCATGAGGGAACCTTGTGGGTGCTGGAAGTGTTCTATTATCTTGAGCTGGATGGTAGTTATATAGCTATATACACATGTAAAAACCGTGTTGTACACTTAAGATTGGTGTACATTATGCACTTTATCATATGCACATTATATTAAAAAAAAAGGTAAAATAGTAAACACCTATGAATAAAAGGACTGTATTACTGGATCATGGTCCTGGTCCTAAAATAGCATTTTATGTGATCACGGTAAAAGAGAATCATGCTATCAATCCCCACAGGATATTTAGGGGGATGGAAAGAAGGGAGGGAGGGAGGGAGGGAGGGAAGGAGGGAAGGAAGGAAGGAAGGAAGGAAGGAAGGAAGGAAGGAAACTACATTTAAGGATTACCATGTGTTTGACTATATTGTGAGGAAATTTATAGATCTTTTGGAGAGTCTGAAAGAATTAATAACAAACCAAAAACAGTGAGGTACTTAAGGATATTAAATCCTGGAAAAAAACATAAGTTGAATAAGAAAACATAACAGGGGACTTCCCTGATGGTCCAATGGTAAAGAATCCACCTTCCAGTGCAGGGGATGCGGGTTTTTTTTGTTTTGTTTTGTTTTTTGCGGTACACGGGCCTCTCACTGTTGTGGCCTCTCCCGTTGCGGAGCACAGGCTCTGGACGCGCAGGCTCAGCGGCCATAGGCTCACGGGCCCAGCCGCTCCGCGGCATGAGGGATCTTCCTGGACCGGGGCACGAACCCTTGTCCCCTGCATCGGCAGGCAGACTCTCAACCACTGCGCCACCAGGGAAGCCCGGGGGATGCGGGTTTGATCGATGGTTGGGGAACTAAGATCCCACATGCCATGGGGCAACTAAGCCCATGCGCCACAACTACTAAGCTCGCGCGCCTCAACTAGAGAGCCTGCATGCCGCAAACTACACAGCCCACGCGTCCTGGAGCCTGCGCGCCACACTAGAGAAGAGAAAAAACCCATACGCCACAACTAGAGAAGAGAAAACCCGCATGCCACAACTAGAGAGAAGCCCGCATACCACAACTAGAGAAGAGAAATCCCGCACGCCACAACTAGAGAGAAGCCCGCACGCCGCAACAAAAGATCCTGCATGCTGCAATGAAAGATCCCACGTGCTGCAACTAAGACCCGACGCAGCCAAACTAAAATTAAAAAAACCAAACAAACATAATAGTAGTATACTAAATGGTTCAGTAATAAATATTTACTTAACACAATAAATAATGGATACTGATGAAACCAAACATTTGACTTGATAAGAAGGGGAGGGCAATAGGGGTGTATATTATTTATTACTTAGAAATATGGGAGTAAATACAAGAAAAAGACTGAAAATTTTAAAGCAGGTGCCTAGTGGGAGTGAGACTTGGTGATGGGAAGGGGTAAACAGTGGATTACTGATTTTCATTAAAAGCCATACTACTATTTGACTTTTAATATAAAGTTCATGGGAAGACAAAAACAAAAATGTACATGTATTAATCTGATAAATAAAACATTTTAGAATAATTTTATATGGTTATTATAGTTCCATATAATTAATTAAAAAGAAATAGATGCAAAGTTCTAAGAGAGCATAAAGCAATTCCTATTCAGAGGTTGTATATTTAATTTTATTTTTCATTTGTAACATTCAAATATTTTAGTTTCATTGTAACAGCTGTTTCCTGTCCATCAATGGACACTGATTTTTAAAGGGGTCATTATTCCATTACAATAAATACAGTAAACTGGAATGCTGAAAAAATAAATTAAAAAATAATTTTATAAAAAGTTAAGGATACACTCTCCCAAATATTCCTGGATCCCCTTGACAGGTTATTATAAAATATATTAATCCAATAATTTATCAAAAATCTTATGAGATAGGAAGAGGGGTAGCAGAAGTGAGGCAGGTGTGGCTATAAAAGGGCAATGTGAGGTACCTTGGTGGTGATGGAACTGTTCTGTATCTTGACTGGTGGTAATAAAATTGCATAGGACTAAATACACACACTCATAAATGGGTACAAGTAAAACTGGGGAAATGTGAACAAGCTGGGCGGATTGTATCAATATCAATATCTGGTTGTGGTATTGTACTATACTTGCATGACATTACCACTGGGGGAAACTGGGTAAAGGGTACAAGGGATTCCTTTGTATTATGCTTACAACTGCATGAGACTCCCACAATTATCTTAAAATAAGAAGTTTTAATTTTAAAAAAACACAAGAAAACCTTCTAGACCCTTTTTAAAATTTCTACTACCTCTAGTGTTAACAAATTTTATTTATTTACTATTGATAAGAGCAACCCAATAATTAAGTTAAATTCATTTCTAATTTGAAAAGGTGCTCTCTATCCAATACAGGATCCTAAGAACTGGTGAACAAGTCTATATGTTCTTCTCATCGCCTGATAGGGTTTGACAATACTCTCTGTCTTTAAAAGCTGAAGATTTTTTTTTTTTCATTTTACATGTCTTCACTAAAGCCTTCATCTCATTTGGTCACCAGCTCTGATACGTATTTCTTAGGGATGAAAAGAACGCACAGTATCACAAACAAAGACAAACCTTGGTTTTGTATAAAGGGAAGTTTATTTTTATCTTTCTTTAGTTCTCTTCCTAATGACGCCTAGCATTTCTCTGGCAGCACACTGAGCTAATTTTTTGAGGAATAGCTTACCAAGATTTCTAGTCTCCTTTGGGGGCTATAATTGTTAGCTAGAAGTTACTCACGCTAACAAAGTGGTTTGGACTTTCTGCCTCTTTTATTTATTTATTTATTTTGGGGCTGCATTGGGTCTTCGTTGCTGTGCGCAGGCTTTCTCCAGTTGCAGCAAGCGAGGGTTACTCTTCATTGCGGTGCGTGGACTTCTCACTGCGGTGGCTTCTCTTGTTGCAGAGCACCGGCTCTAGGTGTGCGGACTCAGTAGTTGTGGCTCGTGGGCTCTAGAGTGCAGGCTCAGTAGTTGTGGTGCACGGGTTTTGTTGCTCCATGGCATGTGGGATCTTCCCAGACCAGGGCTTGAACCCGTGTCCCCTGCATTGGCAAGCGGATTCTTAACCACTGCACCACCAGGGAAGTCCCCTGGACTTTCTGCCTCTTTTAAATGTAATACTATGCCCACTGAAGCTCATCTTCTAGTTTTCATTCCCCACACATAGCCAAGATATTTCGGAAGTATAATCTTGAACAATTTGGGAACATAAGTACTTGAAAGAGCTTAATGTCATGAGAAAACCTGAATATGTCACTTCTGTAAAACATTTATTAAAATGTCAAATAAAATGAGTGTCACTGCTTAAACCCTTCCACCTAGAAGAACTTATCAAGATGGTTTCTGGAGGTAAAGTCATGAGAAACCAGCACAGTACAATGGAAACAAAACAAAACAAAACAAAACAAAAGAGGAGGTAGCAAAAGCTCAAGTCTACTCTTTACTCCCCCCTAGATGTGTAAGAATCTTGGGCAAGTCACTGCACTTATTTGAGCCTCAGTTATTTCACCTATAAAAAGCTGAGATAATTAGTATACCATACACAGTTTAATACTCTCAGTAGAAACTGGAACAGCACCCTGACAAGAAACTCATTAATATTCTTACAACAAAATGAATAAATATTTACTTGAAATAGAACAACAACCAAAAAAGGTTATAAATAACCTCATTAGCTGAAGTCAGGTTTGTGCCTACCTTACAAAAAACTTTCAGCTTTCAGAACTTTGGGGTTTTGGAACGGCAGAGAAGGGACTGTGGACCTACACAGAAGTGTTTACTGTCAGAAAGTCAGTTTGCTAATGCACAACAAAACATTTTCTCCCATTCCAAGACTAAAGTTTTTAAATAGCCTTTGGCCTGACTTTAACAAAAAGTCTTTTAAAACTAAATAGTGTCAGGACTTCCCTGCTGGTCCAGTGGTTAAGACTCTGCGCTCCCAATGCAGGGGGCCTGGGTTCGATCCCTTGTCAGGGAACTAGATCCCGCAGGCTGCAACTAAAAGATCCCGCGTGCCTCAACTAAAGATCCCGCATGCTGCAACGAAGATCCCGCATGCCGCAACGAAGATCCCGCATGCCGCAACTAAGACCCGACACAACCAAATAAATAAATATTAAAAAAAAAACAAAAACGAGGGCTTCCCTGGTGGCGCAGTGGTTGGGAGTCCGCCTGCCAATGCAGGGGACACAGGTTCATGCTCCAGTCCAGGATGATCCCACATGCCGCGGAGCGGCTGGGCCCGTGAGCCATGCCCGCTGAGCCTGCGCATCCGGAGCCTGTGCTCCACAACGTGAGAGGCCACAACAGTGAGAGGCCCGCGTACCGCAAAAAAAAAAACCCAAAAAACTAAACAATGTCCACTGGTAACAACTCTGTCCACACACAACTGTCAATGATTTGTCATATGTGACTTCTCCTTATGTAAACTAACCCATCGCCTTGGCCCCAGTAAATGATATGAATGATACCAAGTCATCTCAATCTTTAATTTACATTTTTCAATTTTCTAATATAGATTTTATTCCCTCCACCTCCAAACCCTTCTATGGACAGAACCACATATCTACACCAGTCCCTTAGTGTAATGACCATGCCACTTAAAACATGCAGTGATATACTTTCACTAAGAGTTACAGTTTATCCTTGAATTCTTTCTCAATTCTTGGGTAGATAGATCTAATCTCATCAAATTTACTGATATGATCAAGAAAAGCCTAGGCAGCTAGGAAAATTGTATTGGAAAGACTAAATAAATATTACCATTTCTGGGATAACTCCAGGGACTTCTGTACATTTTTCTGTGCTTTCTATGCATTAAAAAAGATTAATTCGTGTCCTAATTTTTTTTTTTAAGTTAAGCATTTATCATCATTTGACCAGAAGCTTTAAACTGCTTGGGAAGCAGGAAAAACAGAAGTGGAAATTCTCCAACGTCTTCATCCCTGAATGGATCTTACACATCATAATCAAGCAGTCTTACAATTTTCTAGTTGCCTTTCCATTTTTAACATGTCTTCTTAAAAAAGCAAAAACAAACATAAATTCTTACCATCAGTTGAGCAAAGAGCTTAACTAATTCACCTTTTTTTCTTTCACCTAATTTCTAGGCAGGACGTGTGACTAACCACCATCACTTTGTGCACAGGCTTCTTTGGTCTTGATTGAAAATGTTTAAAAAATTTTTTTAAAGATGCTTTTCTCCTCTCCACAACCTCTGAGACTATGCCAAGTGACCATCTGTTTTGCACGGTCCTTTTGATCCCTTGCTTTCTAATAAAATGGCTTTTAAGTCTTTAAACTTCCGGTGGGATGTTTTTTAAAATCTTTCCACTTTTCCTACTGTACATACTTGACTGAAGCTCAGTTTCTTAAAAATGAACCCCCATATGATAGATTTTATTCCTGCTCTCCCTGAAGAATGTTGAGCTTAATCAAGATTATGATTACTATTAAATAGTGTTGACCTACAGAAACGTTTATCAATTCTTGTTTGTTCCTCAAAGCAAAATCCAGGTTATTTCTTTGCTTTATGGCATCTAAAACTGCCAACTGTGTGAAGTAGTTTATCTTACTCAAAACCACATCTTCACATTTGCTGTCAATAAAGTATTTAACTAATCTATATATAAGTAAATAAACCCCACATTATCATTATCTGGCCTAATTCTGCAGCTTCTCCAATCTCCTTTAACAGTTTCAACTCAGCCACATTATTGTGATTAGGGCTGTGACATTCTTATTTAAGTAAGGATTTCGATCCTTATAAAAATTTAATCCCTTGCAACCTGTATCATTCCTATGAAGTGCAGAGCCTAGCAGCACCACATTTCAACAATTAGTTTCCTTCCATCAACTATCTGAGTTGTGAATTAAACCACTGTATCATTATTTTGCCTACCAAGAAAGGAGAAGGGAAAAAAATTATATGAGGATGACAGAAATGGCACTCATCATGTTTATGTAACATTTTAAAACAAATCTAATGCTTCAGATCACAAATTCAGGTAAAATATATTAAAGACTTGTTGTTGGAAGAAAATGTCACTGTTACATTACCTACCCCAATGTAATGTTAAAACTGAATTTCTTTCTTATAGGAAGGCTCCATAAGAAAAAGAATATTACCAGACACTGTCCTGCATTTCCCTCTTTGCCAGGTAGTGTTATGGAACTCATCTGAAATCCACACTGCCAGGATTTCTAGCTCTGTTAGGACTGCAAGGGCCTACACCAGACACTGGTTTTAAAGTTCACAATATCGGTATTATGTTATTGTACCACTTGAGTGTATGTGGTGAGGACGTATGACTTCAAGTCTGATATGCAGCAAATCCTGACAAAGAAAAGCAATGTGAAATCTGCCTAGAGGCTCACCTAACATTAGAACCATATCTGCCTAAAAGTTAACAGATTTTTCTTAGCATTGACCCCAAGTTCATTGAGAACCTTTATTCTAAAATTTTATATCAAAAATAGCACATTTTTTCAGAATGGCAAATAGGTCTCCTTGTGCACTGCAACTGCACAAGCTAATGATATAAATAACTAAAAACAGAGTGTACAGGTATCCTGCACCTCTCAGCTACCTCAAATAGCATACAATATAACAAACGTGCTGAGAGCTTGATGTCCACAAGCTGCATTCTACATAACCCAAGGACAGAAATAAGACATCTCTCATACACTAGGTAGGAATTTTAGCTTCCAGCCAATTACCAAAATGGCAGTCTGGCCTAAGGGATTTCTGTTTCCTATCAGCTTAATGTAAAGAAAAAGGGAAGAGGCAACAGGAAAAATAATGAAGTAGTAGAAGGGTTAGTAAAGAGCAAGCAAGGAAACTATAAGAAAATTTACAAAACACAAGTCAAACAAGAGAGCAGCTAGACATCATAAGACATCTTCATCCTCAGGCTAATGAATTAGGTACTGAGATTTCCAGAACATAGCTAGCTATGCATTGAGAGGAAGTCGAAATAGCACAAACCTTAAAATTCAATTTTTAGGCTGGGAGCAAAGTGTACAGTCCCTGAAAACTTATTTTTAATGAGCTACCCCAAACAAAGTTGCTGAGGTCTCACTAGAAAGAGGGAAGGTCATGATAATGGGCTTTTCCCGCTGAGGAAGGAGAAAACTCAGAGGCCTAACTCACCCATTACTCTAGGCACCCGAGGACCAATCAACAGAAGAGTAAATCCCACTCCTCAGGGAACTAGCTACAAGGCCTCCAGTTCTACCCTTGGTGTCTTCCAGACATGACTGAAGTTTTCACCATGATTAACTTCCAGGAATGCCAGCCAGGGAAGCAGCCAAGAAAAAAGAACATTTTTCCCCCTCACTGTCAGCTAGACCCTTTGGAACAACTGCAGACAGTGCCTCTATCTCTCTTCTGGGCAGAAGAGTATTCAGCACCCTCAGGGAAGTGCCTAACAAACCAGTAACACACTAGCACCACAGTTCTCAAAGATGTCAACTCTGACCATCTTATTTAAAGTTGCAACCTTAGGGCTTCCCTGGTGGCGCAGTGGTTGAGAGTCTGCCTGACAATGCAGGGGACACGGGTTCGTGCCCCTGTCCGGGAAGATCCCACATGCCGCAGAGCGGCTGGGCCCGTGAGCCACGGCCACTGAGCCTGTGCGTCCAGAGCCTGTGCTCCGCGGCAGGAGAGGCCACAACAGTGAGAGGCCCGCGTACTGCAAAAAAAAAAAAAAAAAAAAAGCTGCAACCTTCCTACCTCCCCCACCTATCCTTCCTCTATACCCCTAATCTCCCTTACTCTGTTCTATTTTTTCCCACATTATTTATCACCCTCTTTACACTATATAATTATTTATTATGCTTATTTATATTTCCTTTTGTTAAAAGACAAGATCCATGGGGTTGGGATTTTTTTGTCTATTTTGTTCACTGGTAGATCCTAAGCAGCTAGGACAGGACCTCACATATAGCAGGAATCCAATAAATATTTATGGAACAGAGGAAGTAAATAAGAAAAACTAAAAAGACCTCTTGGAGGTCAACAATACCCAGAGGGCCCAACCATGCCTATATTCCTCTAGCAGAATCAGTCTGGTTCCCATGACTGACCTACATTGCTTCTGTCTGCCATGTACTACCTCTCCCCCTCCCCTCAAGTCTTCCATCAGCTAGGATATATGGAACCACAGTACGGCTGCAGGCACTAAAGGGCACAAATGTTTGTCCTTGAGTCTGAAGGATTTCTAAAGGCTTTCACAGTCTGTGCCTTGTTCCTAGGTTATTCAGTTTGGGATAAAATGTGTTAAATGCAAGTTACCTTAACATAAAAGAAGGTCTGAAAAAAACTCACAAGAAGTTTCTGTTTTCAAAAATCAAATTCCAGTTCAATTCAGCAAGCATTACACATAAAGTTATATTCAAAGCACTGGGGTGGAAGCCATGGGAAACAAGAGACTCAGGTCTCTTAGGAGTTTAGAATGAGGTAGGGAAAAAAATATATTCGCATATGATTAAAGTCAAGGTGTGATACAGTGCTATAACAGAGATCCTAGCAAAGAGTTAAAGAGATACAGAGGAATACAAAATCAATTCTGGAGATATAGGCGGGTGGGAAGAAGAAAGTTAAGAAAGTCTTCAGGAGGGAGATGAAATTTTTTGGTAGGTTGAAGGAAGGGTCAGATTTAAAGCTGAATGCCTTGGAGCAGGGAAGGGCATTCCAACAAAAAAGAAAAGAAAAAAACTAAGGTGTTGAGACTGAAAAATGCAGGGCAAGCAGAAGGAATGGCTGGAAAAAGAGTGAAAAAGAAATAAGACTGAAGGCCAGGGTTGGTCAGATTATAGAGGATCTTGACTGCTGGCCTATATAGGCAGTAAGGAGTCATTAAAAGTTTTCAGCAAGAAGTGAAATAATCAGAACTGTGTTTTTAAAAGTCTAGACTGGGGGCTTCCCTGGTGGCGCAGTGGTTGAGCATCTGCCTGCCATTGTAGGGGACATGGGTTCGAGCCCTGGTCTGGGAAGATCCCACATGCCGCGGAGCAACTAGGCCCATGAGCCACAACTACTGAGGCTGCGCATCTGGATCCTGTACTCCGCAACGAGAGGCCGCGACAGCGAGAGGCCTGTGTACCGCGATGAAGAGTGGCCCCCACTCACCGCAACTAGAGAAAGTCCTCGCACAGAAACGAAGACCCGACACAGCCAAAAATAAATAAATTAATTAATAAATTAAAAGTCTACACTGGGATTCCTTGCTACATATTCTTCTAGAAACAAATTCTTTCCTTTCAAAGCACTTCAGCTCATAATCATACATTCATTAAATGATTGCTAGTTTCCTCAACTAGATGTGTAAGTCCAGAAAGGACAGAGATGATGTCTGGCCTGGCACATAAGTGCTCAATAAATACAGGCATACCTTGGGGATATTACAGGTTCGGTTCCAGACCACCACAATAAAGCAAATATCACAGTAAAGCAAGTCATACAAATTTTTTGGTTTCCCAGTGTATGTAAAAGTTATGTTTATTATATACTGTAGTCTATTAAGTGTGCAATAGCATTATGTCTTAAAAAATAATGTACATACCTTCATTTTAAAATGCTAACCATCATCTGAGCCTTCAGCAAGTCACAGTAGTAACATCAAAGATCACTGATCACAGATCACCTTAACAAATATAATAATAATGAAAGTTTAAAATACTGTAAGAATTAGAGAAATACTGTGACACAGAGACATGAAGTGAACAAATGTTGCTGGAAAAATGGTGCCAATAGACTTGCTCGACACAGGCTTGCCACAAACCTTTAATTTGTAAAATACGCAGTATCCGTGAAGCACAGTAAGACAAGGGATGCCTGTATTCACTAAATAAATAAATAAAAACTATAATAATATTGCAGTAGTATGTAGTATGTAATACAGAAAGAAGCATTAACCATGAGGTCACTACAATAATATACAGATGGAGGCCTGAACTAGGTCAGGTAAAAAGATGAAGCTAAATGATAAAGTATCTAGAATGATTCAAACTTGGTGAATGATTAGATGAGGTGGTAAGGAAGAAAAAAGAACCAAATATGAACCCAAAGTTTTGTGCCATGGCAACTGGAAGAACTGTAATGATTAGGGGAGAAAAGGGTAAGCAAGTTTCAGAAATGATGGACTGGAGGTACACTCAAAAGCAAATACCAAGTAGAAGAAAAATTTCCCCCTTCCCACTATACCTTTCAGATTCATAGACCCCATGAGCCTCACAATTCGAATTTATCTATAGTTCCATTTCTGATACCATTCTTGCTGAGTTTCACACCAAACCTCAGAATTTGTAACTGAAGTTTACAAGGGACATTCTTGAACATTCACTTCTGCTCACATGAATAAAAGTTCATCTTAACCAAGCCCAAAGTGCTTACCTAGGAATGTTACTAGAAACACTCTGATAACATACCAAAAGCCCTCTGGCTTTACTCTGTACATAGAATAGAGCAGACACTGCTGCCTTACTCTATAAATACTGAACTGCAGCCTAAGAAACTACAGGTACCAACATGCAATGTTGTATCAGCATGCAATGCAGTACCAGCAGGCAATGTGGCCTAACTGCCAGGCCTGGATTTCAATCATGGTGTGGTTTGATTTCCAAGGGTTGCACGGCACTGGTCACTTTCCAATTCAAAACCCTTCACTTGACACTTAAAAGCCACTTATATTTCTAATACAGGTCTTTAAAAAATCTCATTCAAGTGGAACACTTCTCAAAATAACCTTTAGATTACCTGAAAATTAGTAATGTGCTACAGATGGCTGGGAATAAAGCAAAACACTCCCAGGACTTTTTATGAGTCCAAAATAAACAATAGTTCCTCCCACTGAATTTTTCTATTACAGACAGATGGATGTTTTAAGTACAAATTTAAGAAGAGTGAATGCTTCTTCCAATGTTCAAAGGTAGCTTAAACATGTGATTTTGCCATGTTAAACACATTCCCCAAAAAGAAAGAAAGACTGAAAGACCATCATCTTCTTAACATTCAATAAATAGCCACTATTGGAAGTTCCAAATCTAAAAACTAACTGGAAAATGCTGATAAAAATCCTAACTTGGGGAATTAACAACTAGGTTATACAATTTTATTCCTTTAAACTGCTTGAAAGCGAAGATTTTCTAACATCACAGTTAACCCTTGAACAACATGGGTCCACTTATATCTGGATTTTTTTCAATAAATACGTACTACAGTACTACACAACCTGCAGTTGGTTGGAACTTTGGATACTGGAAGGCCAACTGTAAAGTTATATGAGGATTTTTTACTTCCCTGGGGGAGGGGGGGTGCCCCAACCCCTGTGTTGTTCAAGGGTCAACTGTACTACCAATTTCAAAGTTCCCAAAGTCACCCATCAGCTTTAATTTGCTCAGTCCCTTTTAGGGGGTATTTCAGAGATCCCCCCTGTTGGTCAAACTTTGCCAGATTTTGCATTTTGAGCATTAAAAATAACACTTTTATTTTGTAAACAAAACAGTGGGCAACTCTTATTCAGTCCCAAGAAGTTAATTCAAAGTAGGTTTTCCACTAACTGGACAAAAATGGAAAAATGCCCAACCACCTCCAAAATCAGTCCCTTGGCTCAAGATTTCAGATATAAGAGATTTAAAGATCTTAGATTCCTGACTGAATATGCAAAATTACTTCTTAATGATATCAGGCAAATCCTTTCAGGTTTGATTTCTTTCTCCCAAGCTGAGGGTCTTTTTCTACAGCTTTCTGATCCCCACTCCTATGGCTTGAGAAGGCTAGAAAAAGGTACATTTGACAAACTGGTGAACCTGCAGAATGAAGGTACAAGACTCTCCAAAAGAAGATAACTTCATAAAAAAAAAAAGCACAGCATAAACTTTATAAACATATCAAAGAGGAGTGAGAGTCAAGCCCCCAGGAACTAAGGCTGCACTTATTTGCCCTTCTGAATACTGACACAATAATAAAAAACTGCCAACTTATGTCAACCATCAACCATTTTTGTCCTATTCTTTCATCATAATCTTGATAGCATAAAATTCAACACTATATTGAACCTTTAGAGATGATCATGTCTAATATGCTCACTTTACAGATAAGGAAAGTGAAAACATAAGAGTGACTAGCACAAGTCACGGCTAGTCAGAGGCAAAACAGTGATCAGGATCTGGGTTTTATGACTTGCAATTCTGTGCTTTTTCCTCTATGCTTTGAAAAGCTATATTAGCAAATAAACATTTTACACTATTAAATCAGAAAATAACTGTAACTAAGCCACACAAAAATAAAATCCATCCATCTAAAGAGAACAAAGGGTTAGAATAGGAAGTACCCCAATTTAAACAGAAAGAAGGAGCATTTGTTCATACAGTACAGGGCTTTCTTAAGGGCACAACCTCGCACATATTTTCTGAGCCGTTTTATTAATTACCACCTGCTGGGATTTGTGTCCTGTGCTCCATCAAATGCAACTCCTTAAGAGAATGCCACAATGACTCTTGTGGCAAAGGTCTGAAAAGTGGTAACTTCTGGCATAGATAACTTGATGGTACAAAAGGAACCCACAAATGTGGTGCCAACAATCAAGAGGAGAGGACTGGGGGCTTCCCTGGGCGCAGTGGTTAAGAGTCTGCCTGCCTATGCAGGGGACAGGGGTTTGAGCCCTGGTCCAGGAGGATCCCACATGCCGCGGGGCAACTAAGCCCGTGCGCCACAACTACTGAGCCTGCACTCTAGAGCCCGGGAGCCACAACTACTTAGCCCGCATGCTGCAACTACCAAAGCCTAGAGCCCGTGCTCCGCAACGAGAAGCCACGGCAATGAGAAGCCCGCGCACGGCAACAAAGAGTAGCCCCTGCTCGCCGAAGCCTGTGCACAGCAACGAAGACCCAACTCAGCCAAAAATAAATAAATTAATTAATTAAAAAAAAAAAAAAAAAGAAGAGAGGACTGAAGTTGAAGAGGGTGGAGATTTTGCTGGGAGCAAGTAATCCTGAAAATGGGATAAGAATAAAAATCCAAGGGACCAACGCTGGCCTGACACTAATGACCAGAGAGCACAATAAAAAGAAGGCAGTTTCAGAGCTTGCCTGGCATCAGACAGCTCTCACCTGCAAAAGAAAGAAGGAAAAAATTCTCACAGAGACAAGAGAAAGATCGCAGGTTTGCTCCTGAGTGATGGATTAGATATGACCTAATAGGTATTTGCCATCTCTTATTTCTGGGACTCTGATCCAAGAACAAACAGCAAGAGAACCATGAAAAATCAGCCCTGTTGGATCTGGAGTTCTGCCTTGACAAGATATAAAGCTCATTCATAGATCTGACTGTGCTCATGAGACTGCAGTTCAACTCCTGCTGCTAGAGCAAGGGGAGGGGGAAGGAAGATAGAAAGGGGTGAGTGGGAAGGAGGTGGAAGATCTGGGTTGTGACTATAATAGCTACAGTAATTAGAGTGTTTCCAGGCTGCTAGGGAAGTCTTCAGAGCAGAGAGTGTGGATGGGAGATGGGGGAGGGGGAAGAAACATGAGGAAGCAAACTACTGAGAATGCTAGGAAAATACATGGTGGTTTGTGAACACTTTAAAACAAACAGCTGCAATGGCTTCATATGGGGAAATAAAGAAGTTTATATTTTTTCCCAGAAGTGAACATTATACAAATGGCTGCTAGGCTCCTACTTAAAGCTAGGTTGCAAACTAGGTTTAAACAGATTCTTGCAAATGTCTCTGTCTCTGTAGTGGTCCACTGGCCCTGGCCTCAGTCACACTGTTTGCCTCCCTTTTCCCTAAATCAATCAAAAAACTCTATCCACCCAGACAGACAGCCATCTACCTAAATCTCTGTCTCAATCTCTCTGACAGATCAGAGCCTTCACTTCACTTGGAAAAGGGATTTCTGAACTCCAAAACATTTAAAGTCACTTCTTTGCTGTCATTCAACTGTTAATTAATACCCTGTGAATTCAATTAGATTGTGTGTGTGTGTGTGTGTGTGTGCACGTGTTTCAAGCACACAGCTTGTCAGCCCAATACAGAAAATCACTGGAGGACACTAAAGAAGTCACAAAATAAACAGCAAGTTGCTTGTTTATAAATTTTAGGCTATACGCCACTGCCTACTATAATGGCATGAACATGTGAAAGAAAAATAAAATGATATTAACAGAAGATGATAACCTAGAAGGAAAATCTGGGAATTTGCAGAAAACCTCAAAATAGAAAGTCATCCTCCAAGTTACAGGAAATGCTATACTTGTTTTTAAGATAAACATTTAGTTGAGATACTTCCTTAGCATGATTTGGCCCTCTGATGATGACTTGATTCTAACAGTGATGTTAATCTCAAAGCCAGAAAAAAAGAGTCATAAAGGTGCTGGGAGAAACTAAAAATGGAATAAAACAAACAACAGAAGAGGTGCAAACTTCATGTGGAGAATTACATTCATAAAATAAAAACACATGTGAAAGTCTTGAGTAAGGTACGTCAGGTAGACTTAACACAAAAAGTCAATTACATCCTTTGCACCTGGGTATCCTCCCAGCAGCTAAATCCTTTTCACCACGCTAAAAGCAAAGAATTTTCTCATTCCCTATCCCCCTAATAAACAAGTGCTAGAAACACTGAATTACTATTATTCCCTTCCCATTCATAGGGCATAAAGCCAGAACTCACAGAAATACAATAGGGCTGTCTAGGACCATGCTAAGGCAAGCTACTCAGTAATTTAAAAGAAACACAGAGAAAAGGAAGAATCTCTTTTCTCTATTCCATTATCATCTCACTAACAAACCAGTATCAGGCATTAAGCAACGTGAAACAAAGAAGAATTTCACACATATGAACTGAACCTAAACCACGGAAGACCAAGTATTTTCTTGTCACTGTGGCATGTGATTCTTTAACCACCTGCTCAATAATCCCTCTTCAACTGCACAGCTGCTGCCAATTCCACATGCCCAGCTAGGCAGGTGCTTTGGTGAATTACCTGTTCCTTAGTGAAAACAGTCCTTCACTGACACTTAGTGGGCCCAGAACCTGCCAATCAGCATCGCCTCTCTTCATTTTGTCTGTCATAGCCAACTTTTATGAGATATCACGAAGGCATGTTTAGTACACTACGTGATTTTGTATTTTGCAGGGTTGTTTTTTTTTAAGGAATCTGATATTTAAAAATCAGGCAGAAGAGAGAATTCAGCTGCTTAAAAGAAAATTTGCCACACAACATAAGGCTGCCTCATCTCAGAGTGGCCCCATCTGTCTGGCAGTATTCCCATCCATGACCAGTTTCCACAAGGGAAATAACAATTGCTTAGCTACCTATGGAGCAGGAGAAAGTGGCACTAGAAGGTTCTACAGTACCTGGCAGTGATGAGAGAGAAAACAGAGTGTGAACTTCTAGAGACCACACATCATTCCTGTACTTGTTAAGTCTCCACAGCTGAGCCCAGGCAGTAGTATTCTAAGTCAAATAAGTAAGGAGTGGCACTTCCACTTGACAGAGCAATCAGTAAACCCCTCAACAAATTATACTGTTCCAGTCATTTAGTTGCTATATGCTAATTGCAACATAATTACTACCAGGAGCCAAAATTATGCTTCCATATCCTCACACAAAATAAGCAATAATCTGTCCAGCTATCTAGACTTCTCACAAGGAAACATTTTCTAACAAGAAGCTGGGGGAAAAAAATCCAAAGTGCTCTCTGAAATATGGTCACAGTCAGAAGACTTGTAAGACTCCTTGTGGCAAGGGCCCAATTCTGAAACCACTAAATCTAATCAGGGCAAATTTAATCTGAGGCTTCTGCCTTCACTGTCACCTGACAGGATTAAGAAATGAATGCCAACAGCCCAAGAGCAAAAAGCTTTGGACTTAGTTTAGCTGAGACTTCACTCAGAGACCTAGGACATATAGTTGGAAACAGTCTAAAGACAGACAACACCTCTAGTAAGACCTTAAGACAGTTCTGTCATCATGAAACATAAAGGTCAGAACAACCTGTTCCCTCCTAACAAAAGCCCAACACCTAAGTGGCAAGCCATCATTTTTAAGAAACTCATTGAAAGAGAAAAGGCAGGCAACGTGGTCAGACTTAGGGCCTCAGAAAGACCTTTACCACAACCAAAGGCTAAAGTTCCTCTTCAACAACACTCTATAGGAAATGGTTGGCTATTGTGTACAGTGTATATTGTGTACAACTGTCCTCCCACAATGAGCTTTATTTCTAATCTCTGTTTAAAGAAAAGTTTTCTTTAATGTCCTAAAGGAAAATCTCATTTCTAGCCCCCAATAATTCGTTACCCAATTAATAGTACCTAAATGCTATTTGGGCACTTCTATGAGGTAAATGCAAGGACAGGGTTCCTTCTAGCTTGTTCTCATCCTTCTCTCATTAGTAACTCCCAAGATCTCAAATGATTTTTTTTTTTTTATGTTCATCTCTCTGGCAAACTTGTCCCTAACACAGAAGCACATATGGATTTTCTACACAATGAACAAGTCACCTCCTTTCATCAGAATTAAAATAAAGATAAAAAGGAAAGTTGTTTCGTTTCCCCAGCCCTTGCCCAGATAGGCAAATTCTGTGGCTTTTTTGTTGTGCAATTATTCTGACCAGGAAGTCACCATTAAAAAGGTACTTGGTCCTTGACTCCCTATCTTAACCCTGCACAGGTTTTTAGTGGTATTCCTAAACGAATAAACAAAAATCTTTGTGTGTGTCCCATCTCTATAAAAAGGATTAAAAATGCTGGCTCAAACAAGAGTAAAACCCTCCCCTTGGAGACTTCTTCCTTAAAAGTCTGACACAAACATCAGGGGTGAGTCTCCCAGCCACTCTTCCTCCTCAACTTAGTACAGGCTAGCCAAAGAGGCAGGCACAACATGGCTGGCATTCCCTATTCTTCTGAAAAATGTGTGCCAATGAGCTCTGCATTGTTCCTCACTCAAAAAGAAGAGCCTTTCTGTCTGGCCTCCTCCAATGGCAAGCCCCAGTCTGGAAAAGGAAGAAAATCGTACTGAGGAGCCTGGGAGATGGAGCATATCCAAAGCTCTCAGACAAGACTTGAACCTATGACCTTCACTGTGTACACAATAGGCGGGTGAGAGGGACCGGTTTATCTCTGCAGCAGCAGTTCTCAGCCCTGGGGTAGCAGTCCCGATAAAATGACACGACTATTGTGTGTGGCAGCAGAACAGTCATCTCCTCACAACAGCCTAAACCAGCACTCCCTCCCCCAAGACAAAGCAGCAGGGGTGAAATTAACTCAAGGCTGCAGAGCAAAGCCTCATACAGAAAAGAGAGGCCTGTAGGGGACTGAGGACTCTCCTCAACCCCTAGGGCTCTGGACACATGGCTGGAAACAGACAGGCTTTCTTCCCCATCTTTCCCACTCTCATTTAGGTTGGAAGCTGTTTCTTAGAGAATTTAATCATCTGTGATTTGTTCAGAAATATTCCCCCTGAAGGGCTCTGATCTCTCCACCCTGTGTGAGCCTAATTCCTAGAACCTGAAATGACTGTTTGCTGCTGCCTGTTTCACAAACACACATTAATTGGTCAGATGTGTCTCCTCCTCCTCAACCCCAGAGGGAGGAAGGAGAATCTGAGCAAAGCACAGAGATGATCCAACCGTAATTACACATAAAGGGAAAAGAGGGCAGCATAGGTTTTCCAAACAGGACAGGGTCACAAACCCTCCCGGGGGTACTAGGATAGCAGTTAAGGCCAGGCCCAGGAATCCCTCCATCTTGAAGAAAAGGACAGGAGTAAATGTGACCTGAACACTGGAAGGAGTACACACCCATAACCTACTTACTGCACACTCCCGACCACCTTGCTCCCCCCTCCTGGGCTGCGCAAACGTCCTGCTCCCAGACCCTCGCCCTGAAACCCCCTAACTCCCTGACTAGTTCAGGTCGCCCTGGGCCCCCTCAAGATACCCAGACTCGCCTTTGAAACTCTCTGGCCTGTCCCCACAACCTGGCCAGACCCTAATCCCCTCTCGGGCACCCCTACCCTCAGCCGGAACCGGCCCTGGCCGCGCTTTGAACTTCACCCCGCGCCCCTCGACGCCCCCTCCCCCACCCGCGCCATACACACCTTCCCCTCGCTCCGCCCCGGCCCCGCAACCCCCACTTCCTCTGTCAGGCGCCGCTACCCCTGGCCACCTCGGCGCTGCCGCCTCTTTCCTCCCCCAACCCCGGCTCCACACAAAGCTCCGGACTCACCGCGCGGCCGGTCCCGGGAACCGCCACCTCCAACCGCCCGGGCCCCGAGCCGTCGAGCCGCCGCTGCTACGGGGCCCAGGCCGCCATCCGTTACCGCGGCCCCTCCCCCCCCACCCCACCCCGCCTCGTCTTCGGCTCTCCGCCCCCTCCTCGCGCCGCTCCGCCCCGCCCGCCGGTGCCGCTGTGTCCGGGGCCGCGGGTCCCTCCGCCGCCGCCACCGCCGCCGCCGCCGCGATCCGGGACAACCAGGGCCTCCCGCAAGACCCGGACACTGGACTACCGGGCCCTCGGATCCGGATCCCGGGCTGGTGTGCAGTCTGGAGTGGTAGAGCGCAGGGGAAACCCGGAACCTGGATGGAGGAACCAAATCCTGGGGTCTCGGAACGCGCGGTCACACGGAGCCCGGATTAGAGACTCGGAGCCCGGATTAGAGACTCGGAGCTCTGGGAATGCTGGAAAACCCGGCGAGCCGGTTAAAACAGAGATAAACTCGAAGAAACCTGGATTGGAGAGCTCGAACCTAACGCTCTCTCCTCGTGGAAAGAACTCTCGCTGGACCAGACTTCCTCGCAGAGAGGTCTCTGGGGAAGTATCATACCTTAAATGCGGAAGACATCAATTCTGTAGGTGTCCAACCGTGGGGAGAGGAAAGGGTCACAAGGGGTCTGAACGTGAACATCCACAAAGAACAAGAGCAAGCACAGCTCATCGTGTTTCACCCATTTTATCCCTTGGTTCAGCAAAGTATCAATCCCCTAATTTTTTATCCTTTGTTCTCCAATTTCTTTTGTAGGATTACCACTAGTTTTCCTCTTAAAAGTACCCGTTTCTAATCCTTCTAATATCACTTTTCACCTCACCACCCCATATCACCAAATCTTGTTGCCTTTTATTATCTAAAAGTCCTACGGTTCTTTTCCAACCCACCATTCCAACTATTGTAACTTTTATCTTATCTGCCATTCACCTGATTGCCCAGCACACTACCTAGTAGGCATCCTGTCCTTGTTTAAGTGAACCCTCCCACTCACCTCTCACTCATGAAACTTATCATACTTTTCACCACCTCTTCCCTAAAACGTCCACCCCCTTCCCTTGCGAAAAGAAATTTATCTTAATTCTCAAGTCTTAGCCTCAATTATGTCCTTGACCATCTTAGCTCTGCAGGGTTTTTTTTTTTGGCTGCGCATGTGTGATCTTAGTTTCCTGACCAGGGATCAAACCTGTGCCCCCTGAAGTGGAAGTGCAGAGTCCTAACCACTGGACCGCCAGGGAATTCCCAGCTCTGCAGTTTTTATCCTTCCTTTCCCTTACCCTGAGGCATCCTTCAACAGTGCCACTCAAGAGAGTATGTGACTTGGGGATAGAGCCAGGTCATAAAATCCCTTTATATCTCCAAATACACAGGCAAAAGGTGTGTGTGTGTGTGTCTGGGTGATGGCTAAAGATGAACACTAAGCCTATCTGGCCTAGGAAAAATAATCTCCCCTTGATCCACCCATATTCAGCTTGTTCTAGGACTGTACAAGAACAAAACTGACCCCAGGTGACAGAAGACCTCTAATCTGTACTGGACGATGTTACAAGTGAGGATTCAGCTACTTGCAGGTAGACAAAGAGAAGGGTTTAGAGACTTAGGTATGAATTAAAGGTTAACACTTGAGTAGTCATCTCCTACTGAAGAGAATGACTCTACCACTGAAAAAGACTGGACTGCAAAAATGGGGAACAAAGCAAACATTCCTACAGTGAACTTCAATTTTTAGACAGAAATTTTTCAAGCCTAGAAGAACCATTACAAATTTTCAAGCAACTGATGTCCTATACAGTAAAAGAATCTTAAGTTTTGACTTCTTATTCCTCTAGACCAGGGTTTGGCAAAATATGGCCCACAGGTCAAATCAGGTGCAGTGCCTGTTTTGTTATGTCCCATGAACTAAGAATAAGAATGGCTTTTACATTTTTGGATGGCTGAAAAATAATCAAAAGAAGACTATTTTGTGATGTGAAAATTATATTAATATATTAATTCAAATTTCAGTGTCCATAAAAAATGTTTTACTGGCTCATAGCCATGCTCATTCACCTACGTATTATCTATGGATTCATTTCACTTGCACTGCAACAGCAGAGTTAAATAGTTTTAACAGGGACCATATGGCCTGGAAAGCCTAAAATAGTTGCTGTCTGGCCCTTTACAGAAAAAGTGTGCTGACCCCTGCTCTGAACAAGCATTGTCTGATAGAACTTTTTGCAATGATGGAAATATTCTATACTTGAGCTGTCCAATTCAGAAGCCACTAGTTACATGTAGTTATGTGAACACCTGAAATGTGGTACTGTGACTGAAGAACTGAATCTTAATTTCACTTAATTTAAATAATCACATGTGGCTAGTGGCTACTATATTAGACAGCACAGCTCTAGATGCTCCTCAAATCTTACGTATTGACATTTTTTGCCCCTTGTCCCAACATCTCACTCCCTTCCTGTGACACATCTACACATTCTCAGTTGCCCTCTCTGTCCCACCTTATCTACCTGACCCCTAGTAAGGGTACAATATTTACTAGGTTTTCTTTCTAGACTCGTCATTGTCACAACAGAAATCTGATCAGTCTACCAGGTTTCACCGCATGAATTAATCCACATTATGTGCACACACATAAATGGACACACATTTACACAAGTTTCTTTGTGTCAGAGGATGGCACTGTGGCTATGTTCTTTCTTCTCTGCATGAGAGAATTAGAAAGCCCTCCACATGCTAGATTCCTTGATGCTGCTGGAGCCTGTGATATGGATCACCTCCCTCCAAACACATTCACAGAAGCTGAGAACAGCAGATGTGCACTTGCTATTTGAATCTCAAGGAAAAAAAATCCTTCATCACAGGACTTTCTTTCCTGCCCTCCGAGGCCTAATAAACTGAAGTTAGCTGATTTCTGTAGTTTAATAGACGCTTGCTTTTTTACTGGCCTTGTCTAACTGGGCAAGAGAACAACCCCAATACTGTCTCTATCTTGGCTAGGAGCTCTAGCAAAAGCATTAAAAAAAAAAAAAATTAACCAAACGAAATGAAATCCACATAAATGGACTTCAGTAGAGACAGCAGTTAAAATGGAAAGAGATTAGGGTTATAACTCATAAAAAGCCATAACTTTGTAATTATTTGTAAAAGCAATCTTTATAGTCAATTTTTTATACCTACTCCCTAGGAAAAAACGGGTTTCTGTAAACTTCCAGCTTAAAAAGAAAAAAAGGGACACCTAGTTTTCTTTCTCCAGATTAGCTATAGCAAGCAAACACCCCGCCCCAACCCCACCCCTACTCCATTCCAAACATCTATCTGCAAGGCCAAAGCCTCCTAAAAATCCTGGCAGAGAAAGACTCCAGTTTTATATATATCCTACTTTGAGCTTATATAATTGAGACTGTGTCCTGCCTAGAAAAACAAAAACGCTGAATCCTTTAGCTACTATACAAATTGAGAGCCAATGAACCCAACCATCCAAAAGAGGGTACAGATATTTAGGCTGTAGAAGTAAACCAGCTCAGAAATGTGGACCTTCCCTCAGGCCAAGCTGTCCCAGAGTTACAGGGTCAGTGCAAAGTGCTGTAAAGTACTGAAAGGCTACTCCTGGGTGAGTTTGTACTCAGGCTGCTAAGATTTTCCACTAGGCTTTAAATTATGCTATTCATCACTGAGCAACTGACGGCCATCTACCCCCAAGTCTCTCCCACACTTCCTCCCGGGTGTCTCCACAAATAAAAGAGAGACCTTATACCACCAACACGTGAACTGAAGAGAGTCTTTCACAGTCTAACCATGAAAAGGAGAAGTTTCCAAGTTACTCTGCCTTTACTCATGTGGCTCCAGCTGCATATTTTGGATGCTGAGGTGGGTTTCTCATAAACTTGTTAAGTTCTTGTAAACTTTCTTATCACAGCACACAAAATGGTTGCATAACCTGAACTCTTGCATCTCCTGATGTTTTACTTTAGGCATGCACACATAATCTATCCAGGTGGAAAAATCAATCCATACTGTGTTCAGGCTGTCTGTCGTTCAAATAAAAAGGCAGAAAGATAAACTTTTTTTTTTTTTGCTCCTTAGGTTCTTCACCTCCTGCCTTTCAATTTTATTTTGGTATTAAGAAAACCAGACAATTCCAGAACAGAATTCAAATTGCTACTGCTTGTTAAACTATTAACTGCATAGTGAACCCAGTGTGGCTTCATTAATAGTACTAGGGTCTGCAGAAGGCCAAAGAGAGACTTTTTTCCCCCTAAAGAACTGCCATTGGCATCCTTTCCAACTTTCTCTACAGAAGTTGAACAGGAAAAAAAAAAGAATACAACATGCCTTCATCACTAGAACAAGAATTGGGTGGGTTTCGCCTGGGAATCCAGAGTGATCAGGCCCCCACAAAACCAATGCCCAGAGCTCTGCAACAAGCAGGGTTCACAGTTGAGTGAGCATCAATGCATAATGAGTGGAGGCATTTCAATGCAAATAAACGCTGAATATGAAGGATTAAAGAAAGGGGAAATTAATCTTTTTCATAACACAGGGCACTTTTTTCTCTCCCTTGCGCTCTCTTTTTTAAGTCATGCACACAACTGCTGGAGGGAATCCAACTTCCCCAGTGTGGTAGTGCTGCTTTATAAAAAGCAGAACATACACATTTAAGACCGTGAATTTCCTGAGGATGCCAGCAACTGAGATTCTGACAGCTCTTCTGAACAGCCTCAGAAAAAAAGTGCTTCACTACGTGGGACCAGAATGACTAGTAAAAATCTCATTTCAAACCAACCTCCTATTTTTCCAAAGCTCATAGCTTCTTGGGGTATGGATGGCTTAAAGGGTTTGGTTTCAGCATTTTGGGATATTTGGATGCATTTACTGAAGGGATTTTATTTTTGTTTGTTTCTAATTGCTCCATCCAAGTGATACTTTTGCAATACCAACAAAATAAACAGGGCGGTTTCATGCTGCTTTAGCAGGTGGCTCTATCTCATCCCAGTCTGATCCTCTTATGTCCTGATGTCTCAAACCAAAGAACAAAGTGGCAGCACCTCTTCAGGTTATCCCCCCCACCCCACCCCCCACCAAAATCTGCCAGTGAAGGTTACTCAGCTGAATACTATTCACTTGAAGAGATGTCAGACTAGAGCAGCAAAGTTGTTTAAAAACCTCTCTGTCCCATCACACATTTCTATTAAACACAATTCCTCAAACATCCTAATACTCTACCAGGTTATCACTTTGAAAAAAAAAAAACTTTAAAATTCAAGTGGTCCCTTAAAATACTGTTAACCTAGGTTAAGAATTTTCCTAACTAAAACAAATCGAAGCCTCAGAGAGGAAAATAATTTCCAACTTGTTCCTTTTTCTTCTGTATCATTCTGAGAAAAATGTCAAAGATCTAGAATTTTTAAAATAAGTCTTTATAAATAATGTATCCAAAGATTTTTGACCCACTACATAAAGTAAGAATCCCACTCTTTAAGAAAAATATACAGATTTTGATGAGTTTAAATTCTGAGAGGTTCAAGCCTGATGCCAAGCCTTTAGATGTCTACTGCTTCAATTCCAAAGGACCAGTGGATAGCAATTTTAGTACACAAAACTCCACTATGCTGTATAGTTCCTTTTTTCCTGGGTCAGACAGCTTTATTCTGCTTCATTAACCCCTTCTTTGCTCCTTGATGGATCTTGGAATCCAGTTTCCCTGTAAGGGAGAAAAAGAAGCCTCATTATTTATTTTTTATATTTGCAATGCAAATCTTTCATGGCCTCCCAGGTCTTCTGGTTACTGTGTTTCTGTCACATTCAATTATCTTGCTTCAGGACTCAGATATTTTCAAACTTCGGGGTTTCATTCTGTAAGATTGAGGAAGCAATGGGAACACTGTAGAGGGACACACAAATGTACGTATGTACACAAACACAATGAGTATTCACCTAAAAATCTAAGAAGTTAATATTTCTAATTTTGTAGTTACTAGAAAAGAAACATTGCGTTTTCCAGAGTGCCTGATGCTAAGGCAAGTTTTTAAAGAATACACACATAATGATAAAGGAAGACATTTCACACAGTGGGAAACCCATTCCTCTGACCTGTTAACTGGCTGAGCATAATGCATGTACCTCCCTCACAGTGAGAAAAGCAGTTCAACTCACTCCTTTGCTGCCTCAGACTTAATAGGGTGAGTGACCTGAAACAGTGGAGTAGAATCCACATGAATGCTTTACTGACAAAGGGCCCCTATCACCAGTTAAGAAGGGCAAAGGTCATAGGCTGTATGACTCTCCTAAGTGTTAAAGTTAGAAAACAAGCAACCTTCCTGTCCCAGGTGACCCTAATGAGAGGTACTTGACGGATGTGGTCTCCGACCTCTGACTCCTCAGATCTGCCAGGATAAAGTTGGGTTCAGTGGTAGCTGCCTTAGGAAATATCCATCTCATGAAGAAAAACTAACAGAGTTCCTGTCTGCCTGGCCTGAGAACAGAGCTTGCAGGTTGCTTTCTCCCACAAAAAGTCTTATTTAAGTCAATAGAGATGCTGATGCTGGAAACAGAAATAGTTCAGTTCAGCCTTGGCACTAAATAAACAAACAAACAAAAACAAAAGCAACTGGGTGTACTACAGGCCTATACCCACAACCACTGCCCCTTGTATGTTGTCATTTTCATTTGTTGCAGTAATCAGGTACAAGAGAGAAAGCACTGGACAAGAAGCCAGGAAACCCAGGTTCCAGTCCTCCTTTGTCTGATACAAACTAGATGAGTGACTTGGGGCAAGTCATTAGATCTCTCTGGACTTCAATATCCTCATTTGTCCAACTAAGGTAAGAATACATGTCCGGACTACTGCACAAGGAGAGTGTGAAAAAAATTACTTCAATCTAACAAGTTTCCCTGTTTTCTTAATTTTTTTATTCTTCCTCAACTTTCCAGGGCTACATCTGCCTCTGGAATAACATTACTTCCTTCTCTGGGCTTCCTTAGAAACCATCACTAAGTGATATCCTAAATGATGTCCACAACAGTCACAATGATGTTGACTTTAATTTGGGCTTTAGAGCACAGAGTTCTCCCAGGGATTTAGGAGTTCTTTCATCCCCCAGTCTGTCTTGCTGGAAATCCAAACATGTGCCAGCAATCTGGCAAAGGGCCCTGTTAGGAGGCAAGTTTGCCATTGTATCCCTAAGACTACCAAATGGTAGGTGCTCAATAAATGAATTAAACAAAGAAAAGCAGACACCAGAAATTTCAAAACCTTTACTTTATAGGGACTACTAAGTAACCAAAAATAGCAGATATCAGATAAACATAAAAGAGTACTCACTGTAAAGCTGGTGGTACCCAGAGGTACAAAGAAGTATTGCGTCTCATTAAGCTTTTTAGGACAAGCTAGGACAGAATTTAGAATTCCATCTAGGACTACAGACTTCTAGTTCTCTGTACTGAATAAGTTAGAAGACCCAGGTCCCAGTTTTAGTCCTAAGACTACCTATCTGTTTAACCTTGAGGAAGTCACCTAGTCACTCTTGTCCTCAACTTTTTCAATGCTATGAGGGAACTTGGACTATACAGTAGTGAAGGCCCTTTGCAGCTCTGTGATACTGTGCCCTAAAAATGAAATGTAAATTGGAATACTTTGTTTCTGAGGCAATGTGATAAAGTGAGAAGAGCAGGAAACCTAGAGGTAGAAAGGCCTCAGCAAAATATGATTTCTGTAAACCTGTTCACTCAGCTATAAAATGAAAGGAAGAAAAAATTTCTACTAACTTACAAAGTTGTTGAGAGGATTATAGCTAATGCTAAGTGTTTTTCTATATACTAAGCACTGTACCAAGTATTTTACATACACTGAATCATTTAATCAAATAATTAATTGAAATAATATACATCAAAGGGACTTCTCTGGTGGCACAGTGGTTAAGAATCCACCTGTCGGGCTTCCCTGGTGGCGCAGTGGTTGAGAGCCCGCCTGCCGATGCAGGGGACACGGGTTCGTGCCCCGGTCCGGGAAGATCCCACATGCCGCGGAGCGGCTGGGCTCGTGAGCCATGGCCGCTGAGCCTGCGCGTCCAGAGCCTGTACCCTGCAACGGGAGAGGCCACCACAGTGAGAGGCCCGCGTACTGCAAAAAAAAAAAGAATCCACCTGCCAATGCAGGGGACATGGGTTCGAGCCCTGGTCCAGGAAGATCCCACATGCTGCGGAGCAACAAAGCCCGTGTGCCACAACTACTGAGCCTGCGCTCTAGAGCCCAAGAGCCACAACTACTAAGCCCACGTGTCACAACTACTGAGCCCGCGCACCTAGAGCCCGTGCTCCACAAGAGAAGCCACCACAATGAGAAGCCTGCACACCGTAACAAAGAGTAGCCCCCGCTCACCGCAACTAGAGAAAGCCTGTGCACAGCAACGAAGACCCAACGCAGCCAAAAATAAATAAATTTATTTTAAAAATATATACATTGAAGTGCTTCATGAGTTCAAAGTTCTCTGATAAATTAACGGTAGTCGTGTTATTTATGCTAAGGCTTGGGAGTTGTGTTTCTTAGATATGGTCTCAGTTTTACTTTTAATTTACCATATTTACCAGATAACTCTAGCAAGACTTTTTTTTTTTTTTTTTTTCTTTTGCGGTACGCGGGCCTCTCGCTGTTGTGGCCTCTCCCGTTGCGGAGCACAGGCTCCGGACGCACAGGCTCAGCGGCCATGGCTCACGGGCCCAGCTGCTCCGCGGCATGTGGGATCTTCCCGGACTGGGGCACGAACCCGTGTCCCCTGCATCGGCAGGCGGACACTCAACCACTGCGCCACCAGGGAAGCCCCTAGCAAGACTTTTAACTATATTTATTTCAGGCTCCCCAAAGCTTTACTGTATAAGAATATTCCAAATATAATTTTCATAAAACTCCAGTCTGACTGTGAAAGCCCTCACGTGAGACCAGCTCAGGTAAGATCAACCCACTGGAGTAGAGCGCTCAATGGCAGGCAAACTAATCTCTGGCTTCAATGACGATGTCATAAAATGGAAAACTGATGGGAGGAAGGAGATACAGAGGATGAAGGATTTCCAGGGCACTCCCAGGGATTCAGAAAGTCTTTTATCCCCTAGACTAACCTAAGAAAACCATACATGTGCCAGCAATCTGTGAGCTCCTTACAACTAAAAACTTCTTTGCAACCCTAATATCTACCATAGTGACTGCCAATAGTAGCAGTTGGTTTAGCTGGGCAATGAAGGCCAGGGACTGGGGCTCCTTGCATGAAGAAGCAGTTATCGTGGATGCCCTCTGAACTCTGAGTTCTAGTTTAGCCTGGTTTTTTAAGACTTGGGATCTGGACAGTTAACTACAGTAATATACAGTACACCCTCTTAAAAGCAGAGTGATAATGCTTAGTTTCTGTATTTCCCCAATATTTTTACATTTAGTACATACAGCATTTCAGTGTTAAACCACATCCTCAATCATGGTGCCTAAAAGAAAATCAAATGCATGTGCAGCAGATGGAGGAGAAGTTAAAAGGGAAAAAACTATTTGCCATCAATCGATATAACTCTCATAGGGATTTTCACATGCTTTGCATAAGATATAAGGCAGAATTTGCATGAGTTTATAAAGCATGTAGTTCATTTAAAGTAAAAAAATTACCTTCATCTCTTTGAGCATTCAACCTACATATTCTACTATACTTAACTGTTTTGCATTTCTTAATTTGAGCAGACACACAGCCAAGTGATTTCATATTGCACATTGTTTTCTGAATTATTTCAACTTCAAGAAGCGCAATTATCCTCAGGTCAAGCAAGCTCAAGTTTACATGTCCAAAAACATAAATAAAAATATATGCCTTTAATATAAAGCAAATATATACACGTGATACAACATGTAAATGAGTTATATTGTAGACATTTATTTGCAAGTCAGAAGTTTGGAACTTAGAATAAATTTCTCATAGAACTAATCTATGAAAAGTGGCTAGGGGCTTCCCTGGTGGCACAGTGGTTAAGAATCTGCCTGCCAATGCAGGGGACATGGGTTCAGGCCCTGGTCTGGAAAAATTCCACATGCTGTGGAGCAACTAAGCCCATGCGCCACAACTACTGAGCCCACGTACGACAACTACTGGAGCCCGTGCTCTGCAACAAGAGAAGCCACCACAAAGAGAAGCCCATGCACTGCAACAAAGAGTAGCCTCTGCTCACCACAGCTAGAGAAAGCCCGCACACAGCAACAAAGACCCAATGCAGCCAAAAATAAATAAATTAAATAAATAAATTAAAAATTAAAAAAACAAAAGAAAAGTGGCTAGGTTCCTAAGCCATCCCACAAGAAAAAAATATTTAAGGCACAGAGCTGTAACTGAAGTAGAATATTAATATTATTAATACCATGGAACTTAACCACTTCATGTAACAATATTCTAGAAGAAAATGTGAAGCATTCCAAATTAAGAGCCAAGTATAGGAATTCCGTTGTGGCGCAGTGGTTAAGAATCACCTGCCAATGCAGGGGACATGGGTGTGATTCCTGGTCTGGGAAGATCCCACATGTCGCGGAGCAACTGAGCCCGTGCACCACAACTACTGAGCCTGTGCTCTAGAGCCCATGAGCCACAACTACTGAGCCCATGTGCTGCAACTACTGAAGCCCGTGCACCTAGAGCCTGTGCTCCGCAACAAGAGAAGCCACTGCAACGAGAAGCCTGCGCACCGCAACGAAGACTAGTCCCCACTTGCCGCAAGTAGAGAAAGCCCACACGCAGCAACGGAGACCCAACACAGCCCTAAATAAATAAATTAATAAATTTATTTTTTTTAAAAAAAGAGCCAAGTATGTATTTTCCCCTATGGCAGTGGGATTAAAGACTTTCCCAGCTGTAAACTACTGGAGGTGGTCCCTATGGCTTAAGGGAAGGAAGTTCTGGCAGAGTGTAAAGTTTTTAAAGACAGTAAGGATGAATGAAGGACAAAGGAATGAAGAGTTACAGGGAATAGAAACTTCACACCAGACTAAATCCTCAGGTAGGCTTGCTCCCTCTCAATAGAAGTTTTTTTCCGAGACACAGGGATCGGTCAACCTATTCTTTCTCCACCCCCCCAACACCACCACCCCCACCAACCCCTACCTTTACCTATTGTTTCTGACCCATGTTTCACCTTGTCTGGTCTACCATGAAAGAAGCTGCAGTCTCACAATTTCTCTCCAGCCCTGCTGTCCCTAAAACAAGCACACAGACCATTTTGGCTTTTTAAAGCTTTTAACCAACAGAAGGAACGGGGAAAAGGTTTCTCTTAAGACCATCACCCTCCCTGCCCCCTATTAAACCTTGTGGAGAAAAATGAAGGCCATATGTGTGCTGAAGGTGGGTCTCTGGGAGGAGAAAGTACTGAAGTAAAACGTTTCAGAGAAATATATAAACTCTGCTTACACAAAACATTTTCTCACAGGAGTTTAAGCAGCAGATGAAAACCAAGATAGAAAGGAAGCTATGAAAAGGTAACTGGGACTAAAGATCAAGTAGCAGTGGGTCTGGGAGAGAAGACTGACCACGTTTTCCTCCTACCACCAGTGTTGCCATCAGTGCCCAAAGCAAGGTAAGAATGGACTAGAGTAGAAAGGGGTAAAATTTCTCAACCTAAAAAGGAGAGAAAAAGGGAGATTTAAATCCTAAATAGTGAAGAAGAAGGAAAAAGAATTTCCAGGGCCACTTGGCTAACAGGTAGGGTAAAGTATGAAGTAAATAATTTGTGTAAGTCAAGGGTAATTTATGTTCATATTTTCTGACTTGCAGGAATCTCAGGAATATGTTTCACAAATCATGAGGGTTGCCTGAATTTTGCAGTGAATATACATGAATCTAAATTCATACTCCAAGTATTTCATTTTGTGATCAAAAGCAGTATTATCCATAGCGCAGTCAGCTAATCAACAGCATTAGTATCACTTGGGAGAAGGGCACAAGAACCTGTGTTTTAACAGCTCTCTAGGTGACTTTTATTTATATTACAGTCTGAGAAGTACTTCTTTACAGAACAGATTTATAAAATAGTTGGTCCACGACGAACAAGGTGACATAGTATTGAGCATAGGCAACAACAATGCATCCAGTTCACACAATGGGAAAGCAATGTCACAGAGTCATGAAATAGTAACTGACATGAGCAAATGGGAGAGTTGCTGATGCTGTTTTTTTTTTTTAACATCTTTATTGCAGTATAATTGCTTTACAATGGTGTGTTAGTTTCTGCTTTATAACAAACTGAATCAGTTATACATATACATATGTCCCCATATCTCCTCCCTCTTGCATCTCCCTCCCACCCTCCCTATCCCACCCCTCTAGGTGGTCACAAAACACCGAGCTGATCTCCCTCTATGCAGCTGCTTCCCACTAGCTATCTATTTTACATTTGTTAGTGTATATATGTCCATGCCACTCTCTCACTTTGTCCCAGCTTACCCTTCCCCCTCCCTGTATCCTCAAGTCCATTTTCTAGTAGGTCTGCATCTTTATTCCTGTCTTGCCCCTAGCTTCTTCATGACCATTTTTTAAAATTCCGTATATATACGTTAGCATACGGTATTTGTTTTTCTCCTTCTGACTTACTTCACTATGTACGACAGACTCTAGGTCTATCCACCTCACTACAAATAACTCAATTTCATTTTTTATGGCTGAGGAATATTCCACTGTATATATGTGCCACATCCTCTTTATCCATTCATCTGTTGATGTACACTTAGGTTGCTTCCATGTCCTGGCTATTGTAAATAGAGCTGCAATGAACATTTAGGTACATGACTCTTTTTGAATTATGGTTTTCTCAGGGTATATGCCCAGTAGTGGGATTGCTGGGTCATATGGTAGTTCTATTTTTAGTTTTTTAAGGAACCTCCATACTGTTCTCCATAGTGGCTGTATCAATTTACATTCCCACCAACAGTGCAAGAGGGTTCCCTTTTCTCCACACCCTCTCCAGCATTTATTGTTTCTAGATTTTTTGATGATGGCCATTCTGACCAGTGTAAGATGATATCTCATTGTAGGTTTTTTTTTTTTTTTTTTTTGCGGTACACAGGCCTCTCACTGTCGCAGCCTCTCCCACTGTGGAGCACAGTCTCCGGACCCGCAGGCCCAACGGCCATGGCCCACGGGCCCAGCCGCTCCGCGGCATGCGGGATCTTCCCGGACCAGGGCACGAACCCGCGTCCCCTGCATCGGCAGGTGGACTCTAAACCACTGCACCACCAGGGAAGCCTCTCATTGTAGTTTTGATTTGCATTTCTCTAATGATTAATGATGTTGAGCATTCTTTCATGTGTTTGCTGGCAACCTGTATATCTTCCTTGGAGAAATGTCTATTTAGGTCTTCTGCCCATTTTTGGTTTGGGCTGTTTGTTTTTTTGATATTGGGCTGCATGAGCTGCTTGTAAATTTTGGAGATTAATCCTTTGTCAGTTGCTTCGTTTGCAAATATTTTCTCCCATTCTGAGGGTTGTCTTTTGGTCTTGTTTATGGTTTCCTTTGCTGTGCAAAAGCTTTGAAGTTTCATTAGGTCCCATTTGTTTAGTTTTGTTTTTATTTCCATTTCTCTAGGAGGTGGGTCAAAAAGGATCTTGCTGTGATTTATGTCATAGAGTGTTCTGCCTAAATTTTCCTCTAAGAGTTTGATAGTGTCTGGCCTTACATTTAGGTCTTTAATCCATTTTGAGTTTATTTTTGTGTATGGTGTTAGGGAGTGTTCTAATTTCATTCTTTTACAGGTAGCTGTCCAGTTTTCCCAGCACCATTTATTGAAGAGGCTGTCTTTTCTCCACTTTATATTCTTGCCTCCTTTATCAAAGATAAGGTGACCATATTGCGTTGGTTTATCTCTGGGCTTTCTATCCTGTTCCATTGATCTATATTTCTGTTTTTGTGCCAGTACCATACTGTCTTGATTACTGTAGCTTTGTAGTATAGTCTGAAGTCAGGTAGCCTGATTCCTCCAGTTCCGTTTTTCTTTCTCAAGATTGGTTTCGGGCTTCCCTGGTGGCTCAGTGATTGAGGGTCCGCCTGCCGATGCAGGGGACGCGGGTTTGTGCCCCAGTCCGGGAGGATCCCACATGCCGCGGAGCAGCTGGGCCCGTGAACCATGGCTGCTGGGCCTGCGTGTCCGGAGCCTGTGCTCCGCAGCGGGAGAGGCCATGACAGTGAGAGGCCCGCCTACGGCAAAAAAAAAAAAGATTGCTTTGGCTATTTGGGGTCTTTTGTGTTTCCATACAAATTGTGAAATTTTTTGTTCTAGTTCTGTAAAAAAGGCCAGTGGTAGTTTGATAGGGATTGCACTGAATCTGTAGATTGCTTTGGGTAGTATAGTCATTTTCACAATGTTGACACTTCCAATCCAAGAACATGGTATATCTCTCCATCTGTTTGTATCATCTTTAATTTCTTTCATCGGTGTCTTATAGTTTTCTGCATACAGGTCTTTTGTCTCCTTAAGTAGGTTTATTCCTAGGTATTCTATTCTTTTTGTTGCAATGGTAAATGGGAGTGTTTCCTTAATTTCTCTTTCATTAGTGTATAGGAATGCAAGAGATTTCTGTGCATTAATTTTGTATCCTGCTACTTTACTAAATTCATTGATTAGCTCTAGTAATTTTCTGGTAGCATCTTTAGGATTCTCTATGTATAGTATCACATCATCTGCAAACAGACAGCTTTACTTCTTTTCCGATTTGGATTCCTTCTATTTCTTTTTCTTCTCTGACTGCTGTGGTTAAAACTTCCAAAACTATGTTGAATAATTGTGGTGAGAGTGGGCAACCTTGTCTTGTTCCTGATCTTAGTGGAAATGGTTTCAGTTTTTCACCATTGTGGATGTTGTTGGCTGTGTGTTTGTCATATATGGCCTTAATTATGTTGAGGAAAGTTCCCTCTATGCCTACTTTCTGGAGAGTTTTTAATCATAAATGGGTGTTGAATTTTGTCGAAAGCTTTCTCTGCATCTATTGAGATGATCATATGGTTTTTCTCCTCCAACTTGTTAATATGTTGTATCACATTGATTGATTTGTGTATATTGAAGAATCCTTGCATTCCTGGAATAAACCCCACTTGATCATGGTGTATGATCCTTTTAATGTGCTGTTGGATTCTGTTTGCTAGTATTTTGTTGAGGATTTTCGCATCTCTTTTCATCAGTGATATTGGCCTGTAGTTTTCTTTCTTTGCGACATCTTTGTCTGATTTGCTATCAGGGTGATGGTGGCCTTGTAGAATGAGTTTGGGAGTGTTCCTCCCTATGCTATATTTTGGAAGAGTTTGAGAAGGATAGATGTTAGCTATTCTCTGAATGTTTGATAGAATTCGCCTGTGAAGCCATCTGGTCCTGGGCTTTTGTTTGTTGGAAGATTTTTAATCACAGTTTCAATTTCAGTGCTTGTGATTGGTCTGTTCATATTTTCTATTTCTTCCTGGTTCAGTCTCGGAAGGTTGTGCATTTCTAAGAATTTGTCCATTTCTTCCAGGTTGTCCATTTTATTGGCATAGAGTTGCTTGTAGTAATCTCTCATAATCCTTTGTATTTCTGCAGTGTCTGTTGTTACTTCTCCTTTTTCATTTCTAATTCTATTGATTTGAGTCTTCTCCCTTTTTCTCTTGATGAGTCTGGCTAATGGTTTATCAATTTTATCTTCTCAAAGAACCAGTTTTTAGTTTTATTGATCTTTGTTATCATTTCCTTCATTTATTTCTGATCTGATCTTTATGATTTCTTTCCTTCTGCTAACTTTGGGGTTTTTTGTTCTTCTTTCTCTAATTGCTTTTGGTGCAAGGTTAGGTTGTTTATTTGAGATATTTCTTATTTCTTAAGGTAGCACTGTATTGCTATAAACTTCCCTCTTAGAACTGCTTTTGCTGCATCCCATAGGTTTTGGGACGTCATGTTTTCATTGTCATTTGTTTCTAGGTATTTTTTGATTTCCTCTTTGATTTCTTCAGTGATCTCTTGGTTATTAAGTAGTGTATTGTTTAGCCTCCATGTGTTTGTATTTTTTACAGCTTTTTTCCTGTAACTGATATCTAGTCTCATAACGTTGTGGTCAGAAAAGATATTTGATACTATTTCAATTTTCTTAAATTTACCGAGGCTTGATTTGTGACCCAAGATATGATCTATCCTGGAGAATGTTCCATGAGCACTTGAGAAGAATGTGTATTCTGTTGTTTTTGGATGGAATGTCCTATGAATATCAATTAAGTGCATCTCGTTCAATGTATCATTTAAAGCTTGTGTTTCCTTATTTATTTGCAGTTTGGATGATCTGTCCACTGGGAAAGTGGGGTGTTAAAGTCCCCTACTCTGATTGTGTTACTGTTGATTTCCCCTTTTATGGCTGTTAGTATTTGCCTCATGTACTGAGGTGCTCCTAAGTTGGGCGCATAAATATTTACAATTGTTGTATCTTCTCTTGGATTGATCCCTTGATCATTATGTAGTGTCCTTCTTTGTCTCTTGTAATAGTCTTTGCTTTAAAGTCTATTTTGTCTGATATGAGAATTGCTACTCCAGCTTTCTTTTGATTTCCATTTGCATGGAATATCTTTTTCCATCCCCTCACTTTCAGTCTGTATGTGTCCCTAGGTCTGAAGTGGGTCTCTTGTAGACACCATATATATGGGTCTTGTTTTTGGATCCATTCAGTCTATGTCTTTTGGTTGGAGCATTTAGTCCATTTACATTTAAGGTAATTATCGATATGTATGTTTCTATTCCCATTTTCTTAATCGTTTTGTGTTTGTTATTGTAGGTCTTTTCCTTCTCTTGTGTTTCCTGACTAGAGAAGTTCTTTTAGCATTTGTTGTAAAGCTGGTTTGGTGGTGCTGAATTCTCTTAGCTTTTGCTTGTCTGTAAAGGTTTTAATTTCTCTGTGAAATCTGAATGAGATCCTTGCTGGGCAGAATAAGCTTGGTTGTAGGCTTTTCTCCTTCATCACTTTAAATATGTCCTGCCACTCCCTTCTGGCTTGCAGAGTTTCTGCTGAAAGATCAACTGTTAACCTTATGGGGATGCCCTTGTATGTTACTTGTTGTTTTCCCCTTGCTGATTTTAATATTTTTTCTTTGTATTTAATTTTTGATAATTTGATTAATATGTGTCTTGGTGTGTTTCTCCTTGGATTTATCCTGTATGGGACTCTGTGCTTCCTGGACCTAACTATTTCCTTTCCCATATTAGGGAAATTTTCAACTATAATCTCTTCAAATATTTTCTTAGTCCCTTTTTCTCTTCTTCTTCTGGGACCCCTATACTTTGAATGTTGGTGCGTTTAATGTTTTCCCAGAGGTCTCTGAGACTGTCCTCAATTCTTTTCTTTCTTTTTTCTTTATTCTGCTCTGCAGTAGTTATTTCCACTATTTTATCTTCCAGGTCACTTATCCCTTCTTCTGCCTCAGTTATTCTGCTATTGATTCCTTCGGGAGAATTTAAATTTCATTTATTGTGTTGTTCATCACTGTTTGTTTGCTCTTTAGTTCTTCTAGGTCCTTGTTAAACGTTTCTTGTATTTTCTCCATTCTATTTCCAAGATTTTGGATCATCTTTACTATCATTATTCTGAATTCTTTTTCAGGTAGACTGCCTATTTCCTCTTCATTTGTTTGGTCTGGTGGGTTTTTGCCTTTCTCCTTCATCTGCTGTGTGTTTCTCTCTCTTCTCATTTTGCTTAACTTACTGTGTTTGGGGTCTCCTTTTCGCAGGCTGCAGGTTCATAGTTCCTGTTGTTTTTGGTGTCTGTCCCTAGTGGCTAAGGTTGGTTCAGTGGCTTGTGTAGGCTTCCTGGTGGAGGGGACTAGTGCCTGTGTTCTGGTGGATGATGCTGTATCTTGTCTTTCTGGTGGGCAGGTCCACGTCTGGTGGTGTGTTTTGGGGTGTCTGTGGCCTTATTATGATTTTAGGCAGCCTCTCTGCTAATGTGTGGGGTTGTGTTCCTGTCTTGCTAGTTGTTTGGAATAGGATGTCCAGCACTGTAGCTTGCTGGTCATTGAGTGGAGCTGGGTCTTGGCGTTGAGATGGAAATCTCTGGGAGATTTTCGCCGTTTGATATTACGTGGAGCTGGGAGGTCTCTTGTGGACCAGTGTTCTGAACTTGGCTCTCCCACCTCAGAGGCACAGCCCTGATGCCTAGCTGGAGCACCAAGAGCCTGTCATCCACACGGCTCAGAATAAAAGGGATTAAAAAAAAGAAAGAAAGATAGAAGAAGATAAAATAAAATAACATAAAATAAAATAAAGTTATTAAAATAAAAAATAATTATTTAAAAAAAATTTTAAGTAATAAAAAACAAAAGAAAGAAAGAAGAGAGCAACCAAACCAAAAAACAAATCCACCAATGATAACAAGTGCTAAAAACTATACTAAAAAAAAACCAAAACGGACAGACAGAACCCTAGGACAAATGGTAAAAGCAAAGCTATACAGACAAAAACACACACAGAAGCATACACATACACACTCACAAAAAGAGAAAAAGGGGGAAAAATATATATCATTGCTCCCAAAGTCCACCTCCTCAATTTGGGGTGATTCGTTGTCTATTCAGGTATTCCACAGATGCAGGGTACATCAAGTTGATTGTGGAGATTTAATCCGCTGCTCCTGAAGCTGCTGGGAGAAATTTCCCTTTCTCTTCTTTGTTCGCACAGCTCCTGGGGTTCAGTGTTGGATTTGGACCTGCCTCTGCATGTAGGTCGCCTGAGGGCGTCTGTTCTTCACTCAGGACAGGGTTAAAGGAGCAGCTGATTCGGGGGTTCTGGCTCACTCAGGCCCGGGGGCAGGGAAGTGTACGGAATGCGGGGGCGAGCCCGCAGCGGCAGAGGCCGGCGGGAGGCGCGCCGTGCGTTCTCCCAGGGAAGTTGTCCCTGGATCACGGGACCCTGGCAGTGGCGGGCTGCACAGGCTCATGGGAGGGGAGGTGTGGATAGTGACCTGTGCTCACACACAGGCTTCTTGGTGGCTGCCGCAGCAGCCTTAGCGTCTCATGCCCGTCTCCGGGGTCTGCGCTGATAGCCGCGGCTTGCGCCCGTCTCTGGAGCTCCTTTAAGCAGTGCTCTTAATCCCCTCTCCCCGTGCACCAGGAAACAAAGAGGCAAGAAAAAGTCTCTTGTCTCTTCGGCAGCTCCAGGCTTTTTCCCGGACTCCCTCCGGCTAGCCGCGGTGCACTAGCCCCCTTCAGGCTGTGTTCATGCAGCCAACCCCAGTCCTCGCCCTGGGATCCGACCTCCGAAGCCCAAGCCTCAGCTCCCAGGCCCCGCCCGTCCCGGCGGGTGAGCAGACAAGCCTCTTGGGCTGGTGAGTGCTGGTCGGCACTGATCCTCTGTGCGGGACTCTCTCCGCTTTGCCCTCCGCACCCCTGTTGCTGTGCTCTCCTCCGCAGCTCTGAACCTTCCCCGCTCCGCCACCCACAGTCTCCGCCCGCGAAGGGGCTTCGTAGTGTGTGGAAACCTTTCCTCCTTCACAGCTCCCTCCCACTGGTGCAGGTCCCATCCCTATTCTTTTGTCTCTGTTTTTTCTTTTTTCTTTTGCCCTACCCAGGTACGTGGGGAGTTTCTTGCCTTTTGGGAGGTCTGAGGTCTTCTGCCAGCATTCAGTAGGTGTTCTGTAGGAGTTGTTCCACATGTAGGTGTATTTCTGATGTATCTGTGGGGAGGTAATCTCCACGTCTTACTCTTCCGCCATCTTGAAGCTCCTCTGCTGATGTTGTTTTTAAAAGGAAGTTAGGGACTTCCCTGGTGGCACAGTGGTTAAGAATCTTCCCGCCAATGCAGGCCACACAGGTTCAATCCCTGGTCTGGGAAGATCTCACGTGCCGTGGAGCAACAAAGCCCATGTGCCACAGCTACTGAGCCTGCGCTCTAGAGCCCGCGAGCCACAACTACTGAAGCCTGCGTGCCTAGAGCCCATGCTCTACAACGGGAGAAGCCACCGCAATGAGAAGCCTGTGCACCACAACAAAAAGTAGCCACCGCTGGCTACAACTAGAGAAAGCCCGTGCACAGCAATGAAGACCCTGCACAGCCAAAAATAAATAAATTAATTTTTTTAAAAAAGGGAAGTTAGGGGTTTCCCTGGTGGCGCAGTGGTTGAGAGTCTGCCTGCCAATGCAGGGGACACGGGTTCGTGCCCCGGTCTGGGAAGATCCCACATGCCGCGGAGCGGCTGGGCCCGTGAGCCTGAGCCTGCGCGTCCGGAGCCTGTGCTCCGCAACGGGAGAGGCCACAACAGTGAGAGGCCTGCATAACGCAAAAAAAAAAAAAAAAAAAAAAGGGAAGTTAGGCAAAGTGGACACCACTATATGTTTCTTGAGATTCCTTGGAAATAGAAGAGGCTGCTGTAGGACTAGACAGAGGAAGAGAAGTTGGGAGTTGAAGAGTGTTGCAAGTTGAAAGAATCAAGTCACAAGCACTTCCTAAGAAGTGAATATGCAGAGGGTACTATAATCACAAACACATAAAAGCAAACATTACAGAAAAGAAAACCATCAGGAGATTTCAAAAAGAGGGTGAAAAGCAAGAGGGCTAGAGCAGAGCTCTAGGAAGCAGTAATCAAGGGAATAGTGGGAAGTGGTACCTCCAAAATAGACATTCAAAAATAGACACTTAAAAAGTTAAGCCTTATTCTCAGATTGAATACTGAGGAACAATGGATAAATGACAATGCCACTGGCACTGGCTTAATACTTCCTTTAATAAGAACAGTACAGTGGGGCAAACGTACTCTTTTGGCTGACAAATAGGATTTTAAAGGTAATGGGGTCCTAAATGGAAGTTTAGAGTGATAGACTCATATACCAATAATTGTGGATCGAGGTATGTTTTGGAAAGGCTATACTGTAGTTAACCTAACATTAACGTTATTGATAAATAGAATTTTTTTATTGAAGTATAGTTGATTCACAATGTTTTGTTAGTTTCAGGTATATGATAAGTAGAATTTTACTAATCCTCCAAATATTTGAGATGACATAGAACAGGGTAAAAAGAGAAAAAAATTTTTAAGTTAAACAAGTGAGATTCAAGACAAAAAGAAAACAATTAGACCATCAAAGCTTGTGACTTACAGATTTTTGGACTTCCTTTAATAGGAAACTTCACAATCATTTCCTGGGGATTTGTGCAGATGAAAACAAATGGAGAATCAGATTCTTGACTCATGTCTGGATACTGTGAAATATAAAAATAAAAAGTTCAGGCTAGTTGGAACAAATTTTGAATTTCAAGGAGATCAAAGGATGTCCCAGAATCCACCTCAACATTCTGATAATAGTACTCTCCATTACACAGTCAGGTACAGAGGATTATGCTCAGTAAGCAAGAACAAACCTTCAACTTTCCCCAGGCTTTAGCACAGTATTCTTATACAGTCTTTTGCCCACCATCTGTGACTTCCTATAATGGAAACAACTTCTTAAAAAAGATGCCTGACATCTTCCCACAGAATCAAAACTGCCTAGTCTTTCAGTATAAGTGACTGTGAGTTGGGAGATTCGGAGGTCTCCTTCAGGAACATCAGGCACCCCCAGGTTCAGCTCAAGTGAAACAGTGGAAGATTTAAGAAAAATAGAACATTTGTGGAAATTCTGCCAGAAACAATCAACAGAGCCCTTCTCTCACTAAAGGGAAGGAAGATGATTCATTCTGAAAGGTATGAACATGCCAAAGTTCTTTTGCTGGATGCATTCCAGACTCACTTAGGGTGAAAGGTAATGGTAGAGCAATTCTGAAAATAATTTAGAAGCCTCCTTTGGATCTCATATCACAAAACAAATCTGTGTGAATACTTAGGACTTTTAGTCCTTCTGCAAAGACAGACACAGAACGTGGAATAAGACTATCTGGCCACACAATCACAACTTAAGGAACAACTGGGGTTGGCAGTAAGTGCTCTCTAGCAATGCCCAACTGACCAGGTACTTCATTATTTCCTATCTTGGGATGTCTTGTGTTTAGCATGTTGGATAAATACGACTCAAAAGCTGACTATGGCTGTGGGTCAGACTTCATCACCAGAGGAGCCTTTCTCCTAGTAATTAAAAAGTATGAAATTATTTTCCACTCTTATTCACCTGCTAAGATGTGTCCTCTAAGATATAAAAGGCTTTAAAGTAAAAATGGAGGCTTCAGTAAAATAAATAAGAAAATTCAAATGTCTCTGTAACTAGTGGAAGCATAAACAGGTAACTTCTTTACTGACTACTCTGTCCTAATGCTGCGAAGAAACAGAAGGGATTTACAGTGGCTTTTAGTCCTGCCCACATACCATGGGTTTCTGTGTGGGACAGGTGTGGCATGTACTTTGACAAAACATAGCTTAATATCAAGTATCAGCCACATTTATATTCACAGGCACTCACAATTATATTCACATGAACATTCAAAATGCTCATGATAGAAAATAAAGACTAAAGATGGAAGGAGAAACTTTCTTGTTTCCTTACTTATCCTTTGGATCTTCAGAATGCAAAGAAAAGCAGGGTCAGCTGTTACTGACAAATAAAACCAGAGGCTGCCATCAATTTCTTTAAACCTAATTCTACAGAGGCCAGAGCAGCAACAGTCACCATTCACATCTCTTCAATTTTCCTGCTCTCTCTTCTCTGTGTCTTAGAGAGTGTCAAGGCAGAGGACAAACCTGCCAGGACTTCACAGCCCTGCTTTTCCAAAACTACAAGCCATTTCACTCCTCTTTCTTCCACATCAATAAATGTTCTCTCTCTACTGGATCAATCCCATTAACAAACATACTTTCTATAATGTCTGCCATAAAACAAAAACTTCCCAGATCCCACATTCTCCTCCAGCTGCTGCTCCATTTCTCAGATTCCTTTCAAAACAATATTCATTAAAAGATTATCTATACACTCTGCCTCAAATTCGTCTCCTTCTATTTGTTCTTGAATTCACTATAGAGAGGCTTTCACTCCCATCACTCCACCAAAACTGTTCCTGTAAAGGTTATCGTTCACTTCCATGCTGCCAAATCAAACGATCAATTCTCAGTTCTCATCTTAATTGATTTATGTAGAACTTGACAGAGTTCTTCTATCCCTCCTTCTTGAACACATTCCTCACTTTGCTTCCAGGATACAATTCTCCTTCCGGTGTTGCTTCTTCACTGACTGCTCCTCATTTCCCCATTCTTTAAATGCTGGAGTACTTCAAGAGTCAAACCTCAGACCTCATCTCTCTCTACATTCACAACCTTGGCTATTTCCTTCAGTCTCAAAGTTAAAAAATAAGGTCCTGAATTTGTAACTAGGAGAGGCGATGGGTGTTAACTAAACTTATTGTGGTAATCATTTTGCAATATATAGATCATATATCAAATCTTCATGTTGTACAACCTTAAACTAATACAATGTTATACGCAATTATATCACAATAAAACAGGAAAAAAATAAGGTCCTGTAAATATAAATCAATACCACAATGAGATACCACTTTACTCTCACTAGGATGACTTATTAACAAAACGAAAATAAAAAACAGGAAAAATAACAAGCATGGGTAAGGATGTGAAGAAACTGGAACCCTCATGCATTGCTGGTGTGAATGTAAAACGGTGCAGTTGCTGTGAAAAACAGTTCGGTCGCTCTTTTAAAAGTTAACCGTAGAATGACCGTATGATCCAGCAATTCTACTTCTAGGTATATACTCAAAAGAACTGAAAATAGGGATTCAGATTATTTGTACACCAATGTTCACTGCAGCATTATTCACAATAGCCAATGGTTTCCACAATCCAAATGTCTAACGATAGATAAATGGATAAACAAAATATGGCATATACATACAATGGAATATTATTAAGCCTTAAAAAGGAATGAAATTCTGATACATGCTACAACATGAATGAACCTAGAAAAATTATGCTAAGTGAAATAAACCATACACAAAAGGACAAATATTATATGAGTCTACTTATGTGAGATGCTTAGAATAGACAAATTCGGGAATTCCCTGGTGGTCCAGTGGTTAGGACTTGGTGCTTTCACTGCCAGGGCTGGTGTTCAATCCCTGGTTGGGGAACTAAGATCCCACAAGCAAAAAAAGATAAATTCATACAGAAAGAAAGTATAATAGAGGTTACTAGGGGCTGGGGGAAGGAGGAAAGAGGAGTTAGTATTCACTGGGTGCAAAGTTTCTGTTTGAGATGATGAAAACTTCTGGAGATGGACGGTTGCACAACACTGTGAATGTACTTAATAGTTGCACAACACTGTGAATGTACTTAATACCCCTGAATTGTGCAGTTAAAAATAGTTTAAACGGTAAGTTTGTGTTATATTTACCACAATAAAAATAAAATAAAATAAAAAATCAAGGTCCTGGATTTCCTTTCCAAACCTGCCCCTCTCTTATTCATACCCCTTTAAAATAAATAGCTATTCCATCTTTCTAGTTGTTCAGGCCAAAAACCCCACAACCAACCCACTGGGAAATCCTGTTAACTCTACCTTCAAAAGATACCCAATAACTCACCACTTCTTAAGACCTCCTTTGCTACTTCCCTGGTCCAGGCCATCACAATGTCTCCCTGGATTACCAAAATAACTTCCTAATTGGTTTCTCTATTTCTGCCCTTAACCTCCCTCTTGCCTATTCTCAACACAGCAGCCTGAGCTATTTTATAAAAACATATCAGATCATGTCACTCCCCTGTTTAAAACTCTCCAATGGCTTTTCATCAGTCAGAATAAAAGACTAAGTCCTCACTATGACCTACAGGTCCCTAGACAATCTGGCCCCCATTTCCTCTCTGATGCCTTCTCCTACTACTCTCCCCACTTTCCACTCCAGCCACACAGGCTTCCTTGTTCCTGCCTCTGGATGTTTGTACTTGCTTACCTCTCTTCCTGGGATGCTTTCCCTGCTAGATATCTACATGGTTTCCTCTCTCTTTCTTCAGGACTTTGTTTATATGTCAACTTCGTAGTGGGTCTTCGGCACTCTTAACCCCCATCTCCTACCTTATTTTTTTTTTCTACAGCACTTACCATCATCTGATACTATGTAATTCACTTACTTAAATTTTTACATTTGGACTTTCCTTACTAGCATAAAAGCTCCACAAAGGCAGGGATCTTTTGTCTGTTTTGTTTACTCCTCAGCACCTAGAATCATGCCTGGCACATAGCAGGCAATCAATAAATATTTGTTGGATGAAAGAACAAAAAAATTTACCAACTTGTGCCTTTAAGTTATCTTAACCATTCTAAGTATGCACATGCTGGGAACTGGACACTCTTAGGACTAAACTCTAGATAAAAGCAGGTGCTACTCTGTAACCTGTTATCCCTCAAGCTAAATTAGAAATTTTGTGTCTTGACAAATGGCCAGTAAGGCCCTATGTTTAATAAAAACTACCCTGACATATATTAACAGAGTAAGAAAATGTCAAATAACGGGGAAAATGATGGATAAATGAAATTATAGAACAAGAGGTTCCTTGGACCCATTCATGCCTTACAATAAATATAAAAACTAAAATCAACTTTCCCAGCTGAATCTAATGTGAATATTCCTTTTCCCAAGGTCTATCACTAAATTTCAGGGGGCTTACAAGAAACAGAGCTGAAGTGCAAAGAAGCCTACAGGAATAAAGAAAAGTAAGGCCTATGTGTTGGGGGAAGGGATTCTTTTTCACAGTAAAATGCATTAAAGCAAAGTCAGTTTGGCAGGGCCTCAGTACCTGCAAAAAGTATAATCTCTGCAACTGGGTCTTAGACATGACAGACCACATTAAACACCAACAAGACTTACAAGAAAGGGATTTTTGGTTTGAAAGTCAAAAGACTAAAATGCAGCTGACTCAAAGAAAGAGTAAATTAAGAAAAAGGAGGTTCATATTTGTGAAGAACGTGAATAAACTCTCGATGTCATATCCAATTTAGAGAGGATGCTAGACTAAGGGTCACTGAGATGGCACAATAGATAGGATAGGGAATGTGGGTTATAAGCCCAAGCAACTCAAAGCAACCATTTAAATTCAGTAACAGACTCTTCAGGACGCTGCTGTTCTTGTCTTCAATAACATGACTCCTATCACCTGGTTTCCAGCCTGACGATTGTGGGAGGTGGGCCTACTCTTCTTTCATGCCTCATAAGTTTCATAGCTGTCTAACACAACAGATAATTAACTACTAAACACCCATTTTCTTCTCCAATCCAGAGGGAAATTGTTCACCAGTCATCTAGAAAACATTTCTCTTGCCATTTGCATAAGAGAAAAAAAAAGTTTAGTGGTTTTTGGCAACCACTACTGACTCAGAGCCAAGTGGGCATTTTCACCAACTCCACAAGCCTCCATTTAATCCTTGTACTGAAATGATCAGGAAGTCCTAAATGATGTCACTCTTCCCAAAAAATCCCCAGATGACCTATATGTAAATCTTACACCTGTCTCCAGAGGACTAACAGCTAAAGCAAACATTTAAGAAGAAACTCATTGACAAAGAACATATATTTGCTGTAGGTTTTCTTGGTCTGAACTTTGAGGAACTAGACAGGACATGAAATCAGGCTCTGAAATCTAGTTAGCTGAAAACCAACTCCAAGAAGATTGAGGTGATAATACTCAGAAAGAGAGAAGGAAATGAGTCTGATAAAAAGGCCACAAGCACAACAGATCCAAAGAAGCATATCCTGAAAGCAACTGCGTTCTCTGATAAATAGTTCTCATTAAAAAAGAAATAGTTCTCATTTTCCTTCAAAGCAATTCAAGGTGTTCACAGGATAACTAGTACCTTGGGCCCCACTATACTGGAGGATAAGAGTTTTCTCACATCAGAGTTAACATACTGATCATGATACTTTGATGAGATGACTACTGTATATTTGACTGGAGTTGGATAAAGATCATGCCAACTGGCCCTAAGTGGGATAGCTGAACTCATGTACCAGTACCCAGTACAAATCATGTGCCTAGTAGCAAATACAGAGGGTTCCAGCTCAGTGCTACAGAGACCATCCATATTTGCTCAGGGTAAGAGGAATAAGGGATAAGCAAGATGCAGCTTTTGGGTCTTCCAGACACTTGTGGAAGATGATCTGGTTGAAGCCACATAGCATTGGTATCTTGGTCCCAGTGTGACTTTCTGTGCCCTTGGGAATCCTATCTATACTGAAACCTCCACACACAAAAGAACCCAAGAACTTATATTCTCTCTAAAATTAACCTCATAGATTTTCTGCCCTGATTCTTCAAGACCTAAATGGGAATCACCCATTCATGACAATTATTTTTGTGTTTTTTTGTTGTTGTTGTTGTTTTTTCATGACAATTTTTTTTGGTCTTAAGTTGCATATAGCAGGCTTTCACTCCAACTTAAACTAATGAGAACCAAAAGAAAATTGCTCTTAATTAAAGATACTACATTGTAAGGTCCTTAACCATTCAAATCTACTCTAATATCTCAGAATGCTAAGACTCCTCTTGTGTTAAGCGCTCTGCCAATTTTAGATTTTTATCTCCCAATGGCTCATCTGACTCAACTGAGAACAACTACTGAGGGAGAGCTCAGCGAATCCTTTGACATGAGTTAACATATCAAGGTAAGATTATTATCAAGTAATATAGTGTCATTAACAGCAACAATACCTCTTTATCAAATAACATGGCTTTTAGAAAACAGATTAAAATATTTTAAAAAGTCCAACTGAAAAATCATAGAAAAACTGATTTTTGTATGGCGATCACATACTACAGAACACCTCTCCTTTACTGCTACAATACAGGCTTCCTTTGCCACACAGCTCCTTTATTTTATTATTATTTTTTTTTGCGTTACGCGGGCCTCTCACTGTTGTGGCCTCTCCCGTTGCGGAGCACAGGCTCCGGACGTGCAGGCTCAGCGGCCATGGCTCACAGGCCCAGCCGCTCCGTGGCATGTGGGATCCTCCCAGACGGGGGCACGAACCCGTGTCCCCTGCATCGGCAGGCAGACTCTCAACCACTGCGCCATCAGGGAAGCCCAGATCCTTTATTTTAAAAAGTCATTTTCCTTAAAAGAAAATTCTCTTCTTATGTATACCCCATCTAGACTAATGGTACTACCATTTACCCCCTCACCGCAGCCAGAAACCAAAGTTTATCTTAGACTTCTTTCTCTCACCCTTCACATCCAATCAAATCACCAAGTCCTACAGACTTTATCTCCTAAACATTTCAAACATCTGTTCCTTTCTTTCCAACTCAACTGCCAGAGCATTGTTGCTGGCCTCCATCATGCCTCCACCTGGACAATCACGATAATTTCCTAACTCATCTACTTGTTTTCAGGCTTGCCTCATCCAGTCCATCTTTCCTGCTGCTGCCAGAACAATCTTTCTAAAATGTATATCTTATTATCTTATTACATCACTTACATGATTGCCTTCAGAATACAAGTCAAATTCTTTCACATAGCATTTAAGGCTTTTCATATATCAATCAGTGCCTGCCCCTCAATTTATTGTCACCACCGTTAAGTGAACAACTACTATGTGCCAAGCTATATGCTAGGACACTGGAGACAACAAGGTGAGCTGACATAGACGGTGACCTAAAGGAACTACATGTGAACATATAATTACCAAAAAAAAAAAAAAAAAAGGTTAAAAATGTAAATAGAAATATGAACACAGTAGCCCAGAGAAGGAAGTAATTAATCCTGTCAGGGAGGAAATGGGTTGAGGTCAGAGAAGACTCTACAGGAGACAGGGACACCTGAGCTCTTTCAAAGAATGAATAGAACTCTCATGGGGGACAAAAGCATGGAGACATAGGAAGGTATATTGAGGAAGATATAAATTCTGCTTTCTTCAGGGATTGCCTTTTTTTTTGAAGGTTTCTTCACTCTCCCCACCCTGCCTCCAGCCAAGCTGAGTTAGAAGTGAGATCCCTTCCTTTATGCATTCCTTTGGTCATATGATAATTATCACGGTTGGGTTTTCTTGTCTCAGTCTCTTCTAGCAGGCTTAAAATGTTCAAGAGGGGATGGAATATCTTGTTAAAACTCCAGATCCTTAATCTTTAGCACAGTGCCTGGCACATGACAGATAGTCAATAAATACTTGCTGAATGTGTGATTATATAATATTCCGAGTAATAACGTCTTAAATTAGGAGATAATTTGCCCCCTGGTTCATAAAGTACACTGGATAACAAACTAAGAAACCATTCAACAGATTGCAGAAAGATAGCAAGGTTGTAACGCTACAGCAGATTCCTTCTAGATCAAGCAGACTGCTTTCTCTCTAAGCCTGGGTTTACTTATAGGTAAAATGAAGGTGTCACATTAAGTGACTGAATCTACCTACATAAAACCTTGCATCTGTCCCCACCCCTCTTGTCTCATTCCACTGGCATTTCCTAGAACAGATTTTAAAAATATATCCAACCTGGATGACAAGTGTCTCCTCACTAGACTTCCCATTCAGTCTCTTCACCGCATTCCATCTTCCACATTGCTGCCAGATTCATTTTCTGGCTCCGATGACCTTCAAAACACCCCTCCCCGATCCCACAACAGACTAGAGAAAAAAGTCTTACCTCTGTAGCCTATCACTCAAAGCTATCTACCATCTGACCACAACATACCTTTCCATTCAACAAAGTGGTTTGCTATTATTCTCCATACTGGCCCATGACTTTCCACCTCACATTACTCCCTCTCCCTTAGAATATGCTTTCCTACCATGGAAGTAGGAAGACTTGAACAGCAACCCCAATTCTACCATTTACTAACTGACAGTACACAAGTTATCTTAACTCTGAGTCTTAAGTTCTCTCATATCTAAAAGAGGAGTAAAGATACCTTGCTTGGTATCAAGTTGTTGTGAGGATTAGAAAATAACATATGTAATAGGTCTGGCACATAATAACTGATCAAAAAGTGATAGATTTTATCATTAATACGCTTCAAGGCTAATTCAAAAGCCACACTCCTAAGATGTTCAACATTGCTAATTGTTAGAGAAATGCAAATCACACCTACAATGAACTACCACCTCACACCAGTCAGAATGGCCATCATTAAAAAGTCTACAAATAACAAATGCTGGAGAGGGTATGGAGAAAAAGGAACCCTCCTACACTGTTGGTGGGAATTTAAGTTGATGCAGCCACTATTCAAAACAGTATGAGGTTCCTCAGAAAACTAAAAACAGAATTACCATATAATTCAGCAACCCCACTCCTGGGCACATACCTGGACAAAACCATAATTCAAAAAGATACATGCACTCCTATGTTCATAGCAGCACTATTTACAATAGCCAAGATGTGGAAACAACCTAAATGTCCATTGACAGATGAGTGGATAAAGACGTGGTACATACATACAATGGAATACTACTCAGCCATAAAAAGAGCAAAATAATGCCATTTGCAGCAACATGGATGCAACTAGAGATTATCATACTAAGTGAAGTCAGAAAGAGAAAGACAAATACCGTATGATATCACTTTTATGTGGAATCTAAAATGTGGCACAAGTGAACCTATCTACAAAACAGAAACAGACTCACAGACATAGAGAACAGACTTGTGGTTGCCAAGGGGGAGGATGGGTGAGGGAGGGATGGACTGGGAGTCTGGGGTTAGTAGATGCAAACTATTACATATATTGGGTTGGCCCAAAAGTTCGTTCCGGTTGTCCCCTAACATCGTACGAAAAACCCGAATGAACTTTTTGGCCAACCCAATAGAATGGATAAACAACAAGGTCCTACTGTACAGCACAGGGAACTATATTCGATATCCTGGGATAAACCATAATGGAAAAGAATATAAAAAAGAATGGGGCTTCCCTGGTGGTGCAGTGGTTGAGAGTCCGCCTGCCGATGCAGGGGACACGGGTTCGTGCCCCGGTCCGGGAGGATCCCACATGCCGCAGAGCGGCTGGGCCCATGAGCCATGGCCGCTGAGCCTGCGCGTCTGGAGCCTGTGCTCCGAATGGGAGAGACCACAACAGTGAGAGGCCCGCGTACCGCGCAAAAAAAAAAAAAAAAAAAAAAGAATGGATATATGTGTATAACCGAGTCACTCTGCTATATAACCAAAATTAACACAACATTGTAAATCAACTATACTTCAATAAAAAAATAAATTTAAAAAAATATATAGGGACTTCCCTGGTGGCACAGTGGATAAGAATCTGCCTGCCAAAGCAGAGGACACGGGTTCAAGCCCTGGTCCGGGAAAATCCCACATGCTGCGGAGCAACTAAGCCTGTGTGTCACAACTACTGAGCCTATACTCTGGAGCCCACAAGCCACAACTACTGAGCCTGAGTATCACCACTACTGAAGCCCACACGCCTAGAGCCCGTGCTCCACAACAAGAGAAGCCACCACAATGAGAAGCCAGATCATCGCAGCTAGAGAAAGCCCATGCACAGCAAGGAAGACCCATCGCAGCCAAAAATAAATAAACAAATAAATTTAAAAATATATATATATATATATAAACAGCTAGTAAATATTTGAAGAGATGATAAATGTCACCAATGATCAGGAAAATTAAATGAAAATAACAAAATATGTTCTCACCCACTTTATTAGCAGAAATTAAATTGATTATTATTATAATTTTTTTTTTTTTTTGGCTGCATTGGGTCTCTGTTGCTGCACGCGGGCTAAGCAGCTAGTGGGGGCTACTCTTCATTGCAGTGCCCGGGCTTCTCACTGGGTGGCTTCTCTTGTTGCAGAGCACAGGCTCTAGGCGCATGGGCTTCAGTAGTTGTGGCATTCGGGCTTAGTAGTTGTGGTTCGCGGGCTCTAGAGCGCAGGCTCAGTAGTTGTGGCGCATGGGCTTAGTTGCTCTGCGGCATGTGGGATCTTCCCGGAGCAGGGCTAGAACCTCTGTCCCCTGCATTGGCAGGTGGATTCTTAACCACTGCGCCACCAGGGAAGCCCTAAATTGATTAATAACCAGTTTTGGTCAGGGTATTGGTATAGGAAGGATTCACACCATTGGTGGAATTTTAAATTAGATCCCTCTTTAAGAATGGTAACTTACGGGCTTCCCTGGTGGCACAGTGGTTGAGAGTCCACCTGCCGATGCAGGGGACACGGGTTCGTGCCCCGGTCCGGGAAGATCCCACATGCCGCGGAGCGGCTGGGCCCGTAAGCCATGGCCGCTGAGCCTGCACGTCCGGAGCCTGTGCTCCGCAACGGGAGAGGCCACAACAGTGAGAGGTCCGTGTACCGCAAAAAAAAAAAAAAAAAAAAAAAGAATGGTAACTTACCAGTTTGTATCAAAGTTTAAATGTATGTATTTTAGACCCTTAAGTTCTACTTCTCAGAATCTATCCTGAAGAAATACTGAGTCCCCATAGGGAAAACAACAAAAAAAGCCACATTCTGAAGTCTTCCTCTCACCCGGAAGCAAACTTTCCCTCCTTTAAATTCCTCAGAGGCAGTCCTTACTTCTCTTAAGACAGTTATCTTTGCTTTTTATTTTGTATTTGGTTGTTTACAAATTTCATTGTATACATATCTTATCTACCTAGTGGTCTTTCAAACATTCTGAGGACAGAACCCATGGCTGATTCACCTTTTTGTTTCTCTTAGTGTCTAAAACAATGTCTGATTTATGGTAGGCACTCAAGTATTTATTGATCTATAAATAATTAAGAAAATCTTAAGAGTTATATGTTCATTTTCAGATGTAAAGCTAAACATTAAAGAATTTACATAAATGCGCAAGAGTGTTAATATTCCCTTCTTCTCTTCAGGATAAGAAACAGAAAGCATGGGACTTCCCTGGTGGAGCAGTGGTTAAGAATCCGCCTGCCAATGCAGGGGACACGGGTTCGAGCTCTGCTCCTGGAAGATACCACATGCCGCAGAGCAACTAAGCCCATGCGCCACAACTACTGAGCCTGTGCTCTAGAGCCCACAAGCCACAACTATTGAGCCTGTGTGCCACAGCTACTGAAGCCCATGTGCCTAGAGCCTGTGCTCTGCAACAAGAGAAGCCACCACAATGAGAAGCCTGTGCACCGCAACGAAGAGTAGCCCCCGCTCGCCGCAACCAGAGAAAGCCCGCATGCAGCAACAAAGACCCAACGCAGCCAAATAAATAAATAAATATATTTTTAAAACAATTTAGGGCTTCCCTGGTGGCGCAGTGGTTGCGAGTCCGCCTGCCGAGGCAGGGGACACGGGTTCGTGCCCTGGTCCGGGGCTGGGCCCGTGAGCCATGGCCACTGGGCCTGCGCGTCCGGAGCCTGTGCTCTGCAACGGGAGAGGCCACAACAGTGAGAGGCCCGCGTACCGCAAAAAAAAAAAAAAAAAAAAAAAAACAATTTAAAAAAAGAAACAGAAAGCATAATGCTTCCTGGATTATTTAAAAATGAGCATGGCTGTCCTCAACTCATCAAGTGGGCACTTGATACCCATACCCAGGTTGCAAACAACTCTAAAGACAGTCTGTTCTGACCTAGAAACTCAAGTAAATATTCTAGTTTTCATGAGAATTCTGAAGATACATTCCCTGTCTCCTTCAAGTGAGCTGTGATGTTAAAGAACTGCTTAGGGTTGGGCTAGCTGTTGCAGACACACAGTTCCCCCCTTTGTTGGGTCTCAGATGCAGCCCTCACAATCCCTTAGGAATCATTCATTTTAGGTCTATGAATTGGCAGGTTTTCTTAGTAAAACAGAGAGGACATTTTCACATAATTTAAAAGAGAATTTGGAGACTCTGCATTTTTCAATGCCAATGCCTGGTTTGAATACTATTATTTCCTTCATTCTCTAATTTCTCATCTCTCAGACTTACAGACAATCCTTTGGTGATAGAAGCCGATGATTTCCAGACATGAAGTGATATATGCGATCTTCCTGAAGATCTGTATCGCATGGATACTCATATAAAAAGGAACAAGTAATACTCTCTTCCCCACTGGAAGACAGTAATTCTTTTGCTGATGTCAATTTGTAGGCACCCTGCAGTAGAACTGCCTCAGCGTAATTCCTTAAATACAGGATCTTGGCTATTACAAAAGCCGTAAGATCAAATGGACTAAAAGGTCAGTAAGCTGGCAGGAGAAGAATGGATTCAGTACAAAAGAAGTAGAATAATCAATGACCTCAGAGATTTCAGACAAATCACATTTTCTATTGAAGGCAGAGATATAAATAGCACAAACACAATACAGACACATAGAAACAAAAGCCACCAACTCAACTTTCTGTTTGACAACTTGTTAGGTCTAGAGAACTGTTCAAACCACAGCTGCTAATGGTTATGGATTTGGCAATCAAAATGTCTTTGTTAAAAAAAAGGTTTTAACTGCCTTACTATTGAGGTTACAAACCACAGCCTTGATGCATTGTTGCAGTCAACATCCTCCCTGCTGTTTTTGAGAGCTTACATCTGCTGCTGGCAGATAAAACCCTGGCAAGGCAATGGGCTTCTTCCAGGGGAGTACAGGAGAAGTTTTAACTAGATGGCTCTCATCTACCTTTCTTTCCTGAGTTGAGCCTACAGCCTTTGCTGTATCATTCCTACCTTGTTTAGGTAGATCCCCTGCCATTACTCAGGAGGACTGATGGTCTAGCAGGATTTTTTTTCTGGCACACATCAGCCATGCCAGCCATACTACTTTTAGAAGATAAAAGGAAGATGAGTTCTTAGCTCAGGGGAAAGCACTTTAAGCACATATTTTTAAAGCCACTTATAGAGTGGTGCACTTGATTTTAAACAACCACTAATAAAACCTTTTCTGTTATTTTTTTTTAAAGGAAGTAAATGATCACACTATGCCAAAAATAGTGAGGGCTTAGTATATTTTAACTTATCAAAGAAAGGCCAAGAATGCAAGGTCAGGAAGTAAATTACTGAGTTTCTTTGGGGAAGGAAAAAGTTAGGAACAAGATGGAGAATTAAAACATGGTTCCAAGTCACACAGGAGATTAGTTTCAGTTGAAATAAAAATTACTAGATCCACACTGGTTTTCAAAGAAAATATGGGACTTCCCTGGTAGTCCAGAGGTTACGACTCTGCACTTCCACTTCAGGAGGCACGGGTTCTATCCCTGGTCAGGGAACTAAGATCCTGCAGGCCCCGCAGTGCAGCCAAAAAAGGAAAAGAAAAAAAAAAAATGGAAAATGCAATTCAGCTGGGTGATGAGGAATGAGTGTGAAGATGCAGAAAGAAGACATAAGTCAGGAAACTGTTTCCTGGATCATTCTCCCTCAGTGAACCGACCTATGAGGACAAAAAAACCCAAACATACTTAGGCTAGCACTTGCTAACTATATATATACCACAAGATACCAGTATGCAAATATGTTGGTGGGGGCTGTTGTGGTCAGAAAGGTATGAGAACACTGCATATTATATTCACCAGATAAATCAGAGAATTGTATCAGAGTCAAAATGCACACCAGCACATTCAGGGCTCTGAGAAATTCTGCAGTAAACAAACAAATTTGTTTAATCCAAATAAATTTTCCAAATGTGTGTGTCAACAGAAACCCCTCACCCCCCTGTTTTTCCAGAGAACACCTATGCCATGGAATAGTTTGGGAAATGCTAGTCTAGGGGTATTACTCCTAAACTCTCAACTCATTCTTGAAAAAACGAGAATAACATTGGTAAAACAGACTAAGCAATCACAATTCTTACATCACAGAACCCTGGCTCAAACAGAGACAGGTAGATTACCAAAGGTGCTCGAGACATTTTCCAAAAGACATCCAAATACCAAAGCTACGACCTTTAAAAGTGGTAAGATCCTCACTCAATAAATAATCCCCAAATAGGGCTAATATCAATTCTGAATACATTCATGTGCTACTCTCAAACACAGAAAAGAAACAATGGGGAAAAGCCACAGAAAAGCTGACCATAGGGAAAATGGATATGGGGCTCCTGTTTGATGAAACCTCGTGGCTTTTGGCATTTTAGGATATTCTAATGTCATACACATCAGGGAAATTCATAAAGAGTTGCCAGGACCTCCAGCTGGGAGCATATGGGAGGATTCCTACACTTCTATGTGCTGCCCTCAGCATCCTCAGGATAAAAGACAGAATATAAGCTCAGGTAGGAGTATCATGCTGACCTGAAAGAGAGGTACCCTTGAGAAACCAAAAAGATTTGTTTTGTTAATTATATTTCTAATTCCCATAAGCCTTGTGGTACTCTATAGATTAGGATTACAGCCCCCTACCCTTCTCAACACAAATTTGTGGCAGAAAGAAGATTGTTTAACTGCCTAGAAATTGAATTCATTTGACCTTGTATCAAGTGGTGGTCTGCTTGATCAACAAATGAGAAAGTAAGGGAAGGCCCCTGGCCAAAACACCACCCACACTGCCAGATGCTCCTGGGTTCTCTTTTAGAATGCAAATATCCTCATAAGAAAGTATAATACATCAAGTGATACTAAGCTCTTCATGAGTCTCTAAAACTGTAAAGCCTACACCAATGTAAGGAATTTTTACAATTATTACTTCTAGAATGAAAAAAAGGGAGGCGAGGAAAGAAGACATTGAAAAAAATCAGCAAAAGGTCCATAGATAGATAGAATAGGCACAAGGGTGTGGAAAACAAAGGGCCTCCATGTATTTACACTTTTGCCTAGGTCTAGATCAGATACTAAGAGCAGAACAAAAGGGTCAGAGTCAAAATTCACACTTTGTTATACAGCAGAAACTAACACACCATTGTAAAGCAATTATACTCCAATAAAGATATTAAAAAAAACACACAAAATTCACACCAAAACGCAAGCACTGCACTCATATACATAAAGTCCAAAACGCAAGCACTGTACTTATATACGTAAAGTAAGAAAAGGGCTGAGGAGGCAATCCACAGCCAAATGAAAGAGAAAACTAGAGGGACTTCCCTGGTGGTCCAGTGGTTAAGACTGTGCTCCCAGTGCAGATCCCTGGTCGGGGAACTAAGATCATGCATGCCACACGGCACGGCATAAAAAAAAAAAAAAAAGAGAGAGAGAGACAGAAAACTAGAGGGATAATAATTACTGGCTAAAACCTGTGAGGAACGAACAGAGGGAGTGAGATGGATGGGAACAGTATTTTGTTTTGTTTTGTTTTTTTAGAGCAGACACTGGGACTTCCCTGGTGGCGCAGTGGTTGAGAATCTGCCTGCTAATGCAGGGGACACGGATTCAAGCCCTGGTCTGGGAGGATCCCACATGCCGCGGAGCAACTAGGCCTGTGAGCCACAACTACTGAAGCCCGTGTGTCTGGAGCCCGTGCTAAGCAACAAGAGAAGACACTGCAACGAGAGGCCTGCACACCGCAATGAAGAGTAGGCCCCGCTCACCGCAACTAGAGAAAGCCTGCGTGCAGCAACGAAGACCTAATGCAGCCAAAAATAAATAAATAAATAAATAAATAAATAAATACACCTATTTTTAAAAAAGTAGACACTAATAGCAGTAATGGAAGGCACAGAAGAGTCTGCAAAGCAAAGAATTTACTGAGAAAATTAAGCTGAAGAATATGTTCTTAAGCACAGTGATGGAACCGCTATTGCGTAAAGTAACTGTTCAAAAAACAGGAAAACCATACTGTTAGGTAAGACTTTTTAGGCTTTAAGGATGGACTTCCCCACTTTGGATTCCTGCTAGACTAAACATAAGGCTCTAAATTTCAAGAATTTTCCAATTAAGTTAAAGTCCTTCAGCTCCCTCTGCTGTTCAAAAATGTACTCTAGTTACATCAGTTCAATCTTCAGTAATCAAAATAAATAAAAATACATATATACAATATGTACATACAAACACACACACACACCCAAAGCTGGCATGGTCCAGGCAATCAGAGTTCAAACATACTTGTCTTTCATGAATTCTCTGGTCTGGATCAAACGTTCCAGAGTAAGTAATAACAAATTCTACCATTCCCACTACCTAATTGAAATAATTCAAGGAATAATGAAGGATTTTTTTGCCAAGAGCAGAAGTTTTATTAAGGGATGAGGACTCTACACTATTAGCTGGATTGTGGCAATAGCTTTTTAGGCAGAAATGTATATATACCAGTCCTCCACACTCTAGGAACCAAAGCATCACTAAATTTTTTCCATTTCTCCCATGGTCTTTTCTCTCCCCAATATTCCCTCCTTAGAAGATTCTCCAAACATGTCTACATTCAGTTTCTAGCTCCTTACTATCTACAGGATACTCTGAGTTGAAGGATCTACAGGTCAGCTACTGTGGCAAACAAAGCATCTGTCCCAGAGAAATACTCTTTACTCACCTGATTCTTAAATTGCTTCTGGGACAAGCAGTCAGTTAGGTCCACACAGCCCAGAAGACAACCTGATGGATAGTCATTGGGAAATTCCACATCTAAATCGAGAATAACGAAGGATTACATAAATTTCTTCTTTGTGACCCTGGAACTGACAAATCTGTCTTCAATTCTGAACAAATCACTTTCTCTATTATCTATTTATGGACATGAGGAAAACAATGAGGCTTTTTACTTGGCACAACTGTTTGTATTTTAGCAAAACATTTAGTGAGTAGCTGGCTTAGTCCACTATCCACATCCTAAACTATAAGAAAATTAGCCTCATACCATTGACGTTCAAGGACCCCACAACTTCACTCGAAACAAATTAATTCCACTATACCCAACTGGATCAGACTAGAGTTTGGTGGTGATGGGTTCTGGAAACAAGCTTGAGGTATCAAGAGAAAAACATAAAAATGCAGTTAAGAAACATAAGAATGTCAAAACGTGAATTTAAAAGAACCCAGGGACTTCCCTGGCGGTCCAGTGGTTAAGACTCTGCACTTCCACTGCAGAGGGCGTGGGCTCGATCCCTGGTCAGGGAACTAAGATCCTGAATGCTGCAGGTGCACACCCTCCCAAATAATAATAATAATAATAATAACAATAAAATAAATAAAAGAACCCAGTCATATCAGTCAAAACAGAAATGCATTTTTAAGGAAACATATACTTTTGATTCCTAAAGCTTGGTTTCTTAACTTTTAAAGGTGGTTCTGTAATTATCCTCTCATTTTACCTTCAAAACTACTGTATGGGCTGAATAAGAGGAAGGAAGCCAAGACATCCAAGGGTCAGAAGTGTTTTTTAGGATCCAAACTGACTGTTTGGGGTGACTGTCAAAACTCACTGCTTAAGTCAACCAACTTTGATCTGTCCAAATCCGATAGCAGATGTCTATTTGAGTCACTCCCAATAATAAAAAGTTTTATTTGCGGTTGTTCTTCCCAATCTAAAGATCTCAGAATTTATAGTAGCTATTTTACTCTCATGATAAAAAAAATGTAGAAAATTAAGACTAGTTGGTTGATTTCTGGTGTTGGGAACGGATATTTTTATTTGTGCTGTTTGGTGAATTAATGTTTTGAACAGCTGTCCATGATTTGCTACTAAACAAACAAACAAACACAAAGTTTAAAGTCCCTTTCAGCCAAAAAAAAAAAAAAAAAAAACCACAGAAAAGCCACAGGAAGGAGGTAAAGAAGATGAACATCAATGACTTCTCTCCACAAAGTAAGACTAAATTAGAAGAATACATGGCCGTTACCTTTCCCACGAAGGAGAAGATATGTAGTCTGGAGTTCTGAAACTTCTTGAGGAGAGGGTCTTTTGGCTGTGGCTGCTATCCAAAGTCGTCCTCTATGTGGGGTGTACCAGCTCCTGCCCTCCACCCTTAAACAAATACAAATTTAGTGGAAAGAATCTAAATTTTAGTGTCTTGGAAGATCTTATAACGTACAGCAAATTATCCAGTTGAACCAAGAGATCTATAAATGATACCTCACCAAAAAGGGTATTTTTCGTAAAAAAACATTTTTCCTACAATATCTTTCACTTGAGTATAAACCCTGTTCTCTAGTTTTCCCCATCATCAGAACAAAGGCAATTCATCTCTCTCAGTTCCTATTTTTTACTTGATCTCTGTAACTCAGAAATGAAGCTTTCACTAGCCTTGGGACTTCTATAATCCAAATCTTCTATTTTCAAGGCATCCAAGTTGTCCCCCAAAAATGAAAATCCTTGCCTTTGAGTCATGAAAGATTTTGTTCATTGGTCTCCAACCTGACAGAAAAATCCTCACCCACACATAACTCCCTAAGAATAGTACTTTCATAATTACTATTTCATAATTACTATTTAATGCTTATCATCTTTACTCTAAATTGCAACCACATTCATTTATATTTTCTAAGTATTTTATAAAGGGTTATGTTCTTTGCAGATAATTAAACAACCCGTTAGCTAGTCTGAAAGAATCTTTAAGTAGAATACAAAATGCAATCAAGAGAATGTATTACTGCCTACTTTCCAAGGATTACAAAAAGATGTTTCTCCTTTAGTTCCTACAAAATGAAATAAAGTAGCTTGATAATATAACCCTATTATACTTGCCTTATAATGGGAAACGGAATTTCTCATACCCTTAGTTTTCCAATATAGATGAATTGGAAGAGTAAAGGCACACAGTGGGTACTCAATAAATGAGGAATTAATCAATATATTTCTCCCTCTACACCAAATGATCCACAGGGTTACTGGGAAAACGTTCTCACAAATGTGGCAGAACCACCCACTTTCTTTCTGTGGGATTAGTGATTGTGGGCTGGATGCTGTTCATCCTGTTCTTTTCAGTGAGAAAATCTGGATAACACAGATCCAAAACAGGACGAGAGAAATGTAAACATTCTGATTCCCTCTGCAGAAAGCAAGCTCTTTAGTTTTCTACTTTGGAAAAGGAAGACACCTCAACTGCAGAGAACTGAATGAGAAGAATAGACATCTGAGGGCCCAGGTGCCCTGGAGCAGAAGCAGATTCACATATACTTGTTGTAATGCCACTACATACATGGATTATGAAACACTTAGGAGCCAAAGAAAGCCTGACCTTGAAGAGGGGAGAAAAATGGTAACACACCTTCACGAAGGAGGCAAATCTCAACTAACCATGGAAACCACCAAAGTAGAAATGATTGTTCCTAAATTCTGATAATAAATTTTCTTTCAGGAAATAGAGAAATGACTGGGGCTTACAAAGTAAGAGTGGAAAAAGCACTCTGAAAACCTGAACTCTAGTTCCATCTCTGCCACTAACTAGCTTTGTAATTCATAGCAAGCTCCTTTACCTTTGCCTGCTTAGGTGTTCAAGATTGTAAAAATACTGGTCTGATCTACTTCAATACAGCTACTGCTTTGAAAACTGTAAAATTCTATTTAAATATAAATACATAAGGCATTATTATTGTTATGAGTTAGGACACTCCCAGGGATATAAAATTCTAAGAGATAAAATAAGAAGGAAAAAAGAGGTATCTGCATCCCCACATTCGTTGCAGCATTATTTACAATAGCCAAAACATGGAGACCATGTAAATGTCCATCAATGAATGGATGGATAAAGAAAATGGATGAAGATTATTCAGCCATAAAAGAAAATGAAATCTTGCCATTTGCAGCAATATGGATCAACCTTGAAGTATTATGCTAAGTGAAATAAGTCAGAGAAAGATAAATACTTTATGATCTTACATGTGGCATCTGAAAAAAACAAACTCATAAATATGGAGAACAGACTGGATGAAGGTAGTCAAAAGGTACAAACTTCTAATTATAAGATAAATAAATTCTGGGGATGTAATGTACAGCACGGTGACTACAGTTAACAATACTGTATTGTATAGTTGAAAGTTGCTAAGAGAATAGATCTTAAAAGTTCTCATCACAAGAAACAAAAAATTTGTAACTATGCAAGGTGATGATGTTAACCAAATTTATTGTGGTGATCATTTTGCAATATATACATATATATGTAATCATTATATTGTACACCCTGACGATGTTATATATCAATTATATCTCAATAAAACTGAGAAAACAAGGGAAAATGAACATGTAATGATAAGTGAAAGAAGAAAAACATAAACGTAAATATATATTATGACCTCATTATGTAACAATTTGCACAGGAAAAAGAATATAAATAAATACTCCAAAATGCTAACGGTAGCTGTTTCTAGGTGGTAGAATTATAGATGATCTTTCTTTTTTTAGCTGCTTTTCTGTATTTATCAATTTTCTATTTACATTTATAAAAGCAAAGGAAAGAACTAGTTTTTAAAAGTTGCATTGAGAAGAAACATATGAAACCATGGAATAGTACAACAATAGTACAACATGTACAACGACTTAACTTTATAATACCTCTACTTATCCCTCACTACTTCCCCCACTTTTTGTAGAAAAGGAATTTGTGGTAAAATAGCTTCTCAATATGGTTACTCAGATTAAAAGACAGATGTATAGATAGAAAAACAAAATCACAGTTAGGCTGGTGTCTTTAAAAAACTAATAAATAGACATAAAAACTTTGAATTTCCAATAGGATCAAACCATTAAGGTTGCTGAGTGATATATTATTGTACAAAGGCAAAGCCAAGAGAAGTTTTCTCAATAGACTTCCTTCCAAAGATGAAAAAACTTATGTTCTATTCTTTATTATGACTAGGATCCTTAGTCCTTCTAACCTCAGTTTTTTTTAAGCTATTCAGTAAAGAACAAGTCCATAACATGAATACACTGCTTAAAGTTCTATGTGCTGCAGAGTATTATAAATCATCGCTAGATTACTTTCACGGTAAGGTGTTAGCTGCCATACTGGGTTGAGTAGCATCCGTCCCAAATTTATGTCCTCCCAGATGAATTCCAGTCCATAATTCTATATCAAGTTTATGTAAAATCTTCCAAGATTCATTTCTGTCCTTTTTTTTTTTAAATTTTTTATTTTTTGGCTGCACCGCATGGCATGTGGGATCTTAGTTCCCTGGTCAGGGATCGAACCCACGCCCCCTGCAATGGAAGTACGGAGTCTTAACCACTGGACCTCCAGGGAAGTCCGCCTCATTTCTGTCCTTACCTTTTAATCCCTCTGACAAGCAGAGAAGCCCAAGGCTGATGCATAGAGAGGCACCAGCCACCATCAAAGCCTTCCTGAAATTCTTGGTCCTGGATTCGAAACTGATGCCGACATGAGCTGAACTCTAGTCCTGATCCTGCTGAATGGAAAGCCTTCTTCTGTGAGGCTGCACCCGTCTGATCTATCCACTATACAGGAAAGAAACCAAACATATAATTTTGTCTGACAAGGGAAAAATCTGGGGTAGGTATACAAAATGAGATGAATTCTAATATTAATGAATCGTACTGGAAACATTCTCTTAGAAAAATGTATCCCATCTTTGTCAGAAACAGGGTCAAAAAAGGTACAGAAGGTATAAATTCAGTAGGAGTCCCAGGTATGATAACATGGTCCCATCTTAAAGGATAGATAATGTTGAATTCTCCACACACAGCTTCCTAATTCCAGCAACCATCAGACCAAATAACTGGTCTGTAATTATTTCCACTTTAAAATGATTAATGATCCGTATTGGACAATTTCCCAATATAATTCTATCAGCCAAATGAAGGTTCAACATTTTGGTCCATACATTCTTCATGTGCTTAAAGGACAGGGTCACATACTGTTACCATGATAAAGCCAAACAGATGCTTTCGGGGGGCAGCAGTTCTGACTATTGGATGCATGAAGTATTCTCTTATCCTGAAATGAACAACTTGTCCCCCAAAAGACAGGATGAAGCACTACTGAAACAAGGCTCCCATCATGTAAAGAGAACACAAAATTACAGGATACAGATAATTACAGGAGACTAAAGAGTCTTGGCAGTAGTTCAGTCAGAGAATGACAAAGGGTAACATTTCTTCCAGAGCAAGAAGACTGAGTGCTCTGAAATCTATTTCTTTTTTAAAAAAGGCTCTATTAGGTTGATGAGGTTTAGAGTTAGTTGTGTTAATTTTTTGATGTTTTATTTAATAATTTATAGGGAAAACAAAAATACTAGAATGGTAGGCTAGAGACTCTAAGCAATCATTTAACCCCTAAAGGTTTCAGTTTTCTCAACTGTAAAATGATGGAGTTGGACTAAATGAATCTCTAAGAATCTTTCTGCAATAAAATTTTATGACTGTAATCAATTGTGTCATAGCTTAAAAAAACACAAACATTTACTGACTATTTAACTCAGTATATGTGAAAAGCATATAAAGTAGGGAGACATATAAAATATAAAAAAAGGTATGGTTCTTGCTTTCAAGGAACTTACAATCCTACGAGAAGACAGACACATAAATAATTATCTAAAACATAAAGCAGATTTGAGTAAATACTACACAGGGATTTAATTCCTTAAGTGGGAACACAGAGGCAGAACTGATCCATTACAGGGAAAATAGGTGATTTCATAAAACTGTTGGTGTATGAACAATCCCGAGGCCCAAATTGTCTGTTCTATCTCTATTACAGTTCTTGTTTATACTACCTGTTTTTCTACTTCACAGCTACTTTCCTAACTTAATCTTACTGTCTTTCAATAACATTATATTAGAGCCTGCTAACTAGTCTCATCTCCATTTTTAGCCTCTAAGTAACTCTACTGCCTTACTAACTGCAACACTAAATTGGGCCCTCATCATCTTCCCACTGTGCTACCGCAATAACCTGTTTTTTGGTCACGTGGCATGTGTGATCTTAGTTCCCCGACCAGGGATCAAACCTGTGCCCCATGCACTGGAAGCGTGGATTCTTAATCACTGGACCACCAGGGAAGTCCCTACTGCAATAATCTTCCTAGCAATTTCCCTGCTTCTGTCTTAGTCTTCCCTCTAATCCATTCTCTACATAGGCATGGAAGTCATGCCAATTGTCTGCTAAAGTTCTTCAAGGACTCTTCCTTGCCTACTGTAGAATAAAACTAAACTCCTTAGCATGAGACATAAGGACTTTCATGGTAAGATGTTACCTGCTATACTGGGTTGAGTAGCATCCGTCCCAAATTTATGTCCTCCCAGAACCTGTGAAATTGACCTTATTTGGAAACAGATGTAATCAAGTTAAGATAAAGTCATACTGGATTAGGGCGGACTCCAATACAGTGACTGATATCCATATAAAAGGAGAAAACACACAGAGACAAAGACATACAGGGAAAAAGTCCATGTAAAGACAAAGGCAGAGTAAAGCTATGCAGCTGTAAACCAAGGGATGCCTGGGGCCATCAGAACCCCAAAGAGGCAAGGAAGCGTTCTCCCATAGACATTCGGAGGGCGTATGGCCCTGCCAACACCTTGATTTCAGTGTTGAGAACTGTGAGAGAATAAATTTGCTGTCATAAGCCGACCAGATGTGGTATTTTGTTATGGCTGCCCTAGGAAACTAATACACTTACTAGCGCAGTTTAATTTCTAACAGTATTTAATTACTTGTGGTTCTCCCAACCTACAATGCTCTCAAGCTGCTGAGCCTTTCTACATGTTATACCACCTACCTAGAATTCCCTCCCCAAATTTGTCTGCTTGGAAATTCCTATTCATCCCTTAAATCTCCTCTCAAAAACCATTTCTTTTGTGACTCCTCTGTGAGTTTATAATCTCTCTCCTAAACTCCTACTGTATCCATGACATGTGTCTATCATAGCAATTATCTTAAGGAACTGAAATTCTTTGTATTCAAACACATCTTCCCACTAAATTTGAAGTCCTTAAAAACTTCAAGGGCTCTTACCTTTTAATTTCCCAGCACCTAGCAAAGAACCTGGCACGTATACAGTGCTGAATGAGTATCTCCAGTTAAACTCCCTAAAGCACTGCTCTGATTGCATCTCTCTGCTCAAGAACATTCTATGATTCACATTTATTTACAAAATAAAAATGTGAAATCTTCCTAGCTAAACACTTAACTCTTTAGTGATCTGACTCTATCTACCTAACTACTCCATTTCTCATGATAATCCCTTTTTAAAATATTTATTTAATTTATTTTGAACTTTAAAGATCAGATTTGTTTGGAGAAAACAAAAAACCCCACAACCTAAAGGATGGGATTTTACATCTCAAGACCTCTCCCAGGTATGAAGTCTATAGATTACAAATCACTTTCATAGAAGATATTTTTGTACAAATTTTACATGTATTGAGGAGTGGGTCATAAATCCCTGTTTGTTTTAACAGGGTGGCAGGGTAGAGGAATGGGGGAAAAAACAGCTTTTTCGGACACATCTATTTGGAAGGAGCAGACATGAAGAGAGCAAACCCTACTTTTTCATCAGCTATAGCAAATGGTTTAAAAAAAATACCCTCTCAAACTTGGGTATCTCTAAAAGCCACTTCCTAGCTACTAGGCACTCCAAGCCAATTATTTAAAGTTACCTCACTTGGTGTGTCTTTTATGTCCACTGGGTAAATGATTATTATGCTCACTGCTGCAGCACTCATAAGCCAACACCCCTGCATGGCTGGACAGGGTCTAACCTAGGACTGATGCGAGAGGAGACCAAGATGTCTTTTCTCTGCAGGTACCAATGTTGCCCGTAAGGACACCATCTGTTGAGCTGACAGTACCAAGGTGCACATAAAAGCAGGCAAGTAAAGCTACTGTGTTGCAAGAGAAGCCAGGACCTTGTGAAATTGTTCTTCTCCATTATCATTTATTCTCTCAAGGGATGCTAAAAAAAAAAAACAGAACCAAAAAAATCACACATTGGTCTAGGCCACATTATAAATCCAAACATTGGTGTGGGATTTCACTTGGAGATAAGGAAACTTTTGTTTTTTAAAAAGCTCCCCAAACCCCAATCAAGGTTGTAAGAAAGGCTCCCAATTTAACCAACCTCGCTCACCACCTAAGACTGGTAATTCTAAAGTTTTCTGAGGTGTCAAAGGGGTCAAAGCAGCAGGACCATGAATGGCTGGAGGGAAGGAGTGAGTGTCAAAACATGAAGGAGCCAAGATTTGCTTGAGAAAAAGCAATGATGAGTCCTCATTGAACAGCTCCCAGGGGCTCTAGAGGATGCTTAGGAGGTCAAGTATGTGACTTACGCAGAAGCTGCCTGTGGGAAGGTAACAGGAAAGAGTAGCATGAGGAACATAAGATGATGACAAGAGTCTAAATTTTTAAAGCTTCAAGATTTCAACAGAATATGGATATATTTGAACTTTCAGAAGGGATAGTGTTTAAGAAAGGGTGAAACCAGGACACATAAAAGACCTGGGAATTCCCACAACCCTTAAGTGTTTCCTGCTCCAGGAGGTAAATGATTATGTGTTTACTGGAGGTCATACCATTTTCCCTATTACTGGTGCAAAATAATTCATCAAATCCCCAAGCTTCTTTTCAAACCATGATTTTCCCATTCATTTAGGTCACCAAACAGTCCTATTCTTCAGTGGCCTTTAGACTCACTCCCACCTAGCCCCCTGGGGGGTACAAATGAAGGAACTCCCCCATAGGCTGGCCCTAGTAACTCAGAATTAAATAAGAGGAGGGGCTGGCAGCCTCCTGGAGACTAAAACAACATCAGAGACTAAACCTACCTTGCCGAGGATGGAGAATTTATTCAGATAATGTTTGAGAATTCATGTATGCCATAACTGGATAATAAGAATTAAAGGTAGAAACCTCACACTCTTCCTTATACCTGCCTGCTGCCCAACCAGATTCCAGACACTGCATCACTATCACTGCCATTTTGCTAAACGGAGGCCCCTAGGCACTAATCACACAGGCAACTGCACGTGTCATAAAAACGCACCACAACTTTAAACGTACAGCATTAAAAGCTGTACGTCTCTCTCTGGCTACACTGGTGATTCTCCAGTTAGTTCAATACTTTAAAGGCTGCAGCAGCATGCAAAAGAATTTCACCTTTTACCTTTTTTAAAAAAAAAAAAAGTTAAGAAAGGTCTCCAGGAGACGGTGAGTTGTATTTTGTCTTGTCTGGATGGAGGTTTGATTTGCTCTCGAATGTTCCAGGGTGGTGAGATACTAGGAGAAAGCACAGAATGCAGAGGTCTGTTCGGTGTAATCTTCTCCCTCATTTTCATCTTCACCATCAATGGCAAGAGCAGCATACTTGCTTGCAGAACTGAACTTAGAGGTTGGATTTTCTTCAGCTTTCTTTGGCTCAAGTGCAGATCTGGAGTCTTGATCTTTTTTGCCATCTTTCCTATCTGACTCCTTCCAGTGGTCTTTGTTCCCTCCATCTCCTGGACCACGGCTGGAATTTCCACTTTGGCCTTTTGGGGCACTCACCTCATCTACTTTATTTTCATCTTTCCTTACTGGTCCTTCCTCAGATGGTTGAGCTGGAACTACTTTCCCTCCACCACTTGTAGGGGACTGCTGCTCTGTGTCTGAGCTCTGAGATCGAGCAGGAGGGTTAGAACTTCGCTTCACCCAAGCATTCTCCTTTGGTGGAGGGGCTGGCATTACCTTTAGAGGCTGTTTAGATTTGGGAGGCTTAGAAGTTGGAGACTGACAGTCTTCCTCTTTATTGGGTGTTTCATTTTCTAGAGACTTCTCAGTCTCCTTCATGCATTTCTGCCAGATGTGGCTGAGGTCCCTGTCTGTGATGACTCACTTCCTGTCCTCGACCGTTCCCGTTCCTGAGTTTCTTCACTTCACCAGCTTGGGTGTCTCTCCTGAGGCTGTCGTTCTAGTTTTGGCTCATCCAGCTGACGCTGCGGTTTCTCCTGTTCCTTCTGTAGCCGCTCTTCTACTTCTCATTCTCTAGCAGCTGTGTCAACAGGCTTTGCCCCTCCAAAGATAGAGGCTGCTCGACTAGACTGGGATGTGCTAGCAGTGGAATCATTTTCCTCAGGAGTACTCCGAGGCTTTAGGTTCAGTTTGGGTCCTTGGGGGGGACCTCTATCATCACGCCTATAATGATCCCGAGAGTAATCATCTCTGGAGCTTTATGACCAGTCATCTCATCTGTCATATCTGTCTTCACAGCGGTCCCCGCCTCCTCTGTAGTCGTCACCCCTAAGGTACCCACTACCAAATGCTCTTCTGCCACTGCCTATCCTGGAATCGTAGCCTCTATCATAGTCTCTGCTGCCTTGGTCATCATAGCGATCTCGGCCCCCATATCGATCCATGTCCCGGTGTGGGCCATCACCATAATTCTCCCAATACCCATCACGATATCAGTCTGAATCATAACGATCTGGATACCTGTCTTCAAAGCTATCATCACCTCTTCTAGGTGGGTAGTCATCAAAGCTGTAGCAGGACGCGCCCTCCAGTCTGTATCTGTTTTGTCCGAATCCCGATTTCTATCTCAGCCAAAAGAACGATCATCCCTGTCTTTATCCTGTGCTTGATCAGCAACGTCCACTCGAATTCTCCTGTTACCTAGAGACTCTTCATTGAGGCTCAGGGCACTGAGCAAGGAATCCAGGTGCTCAAACTCAGCATAACCAAAACCTTTCAACCTCTCAGGATTGCTGGGTTCATGTGGTAAACGCACTGCACTGATATTTAATCCTCTAAAGAATTCCTTAATGGAGTCTTCTGTCACATCATAGGGCAGTTTCCCTAGAAAAGCAGTATAGGGTGGTGATTTGGGAAGACAGCTCTGGTTGATATTGGGTTCCCAAGCAGCCCATGGAGCAGTGGGCAGAATGGAACAGTCAATTGGAGGTGCCCTATACACATCATCATCATTACTATGCCAAGTGGTTGAAACATCTCCTTCTAGGTCATCTGTTCCATCAGCCCAGCTGACTGGTTTGGGGACATAGGTGCTTCCTCCACCAGTCCCTCTGTCCTCAGCCAGGAAGTCTGTTACAGAGATAGTCTTCTCCTTATTATTCTTCCTTTTTGCTGAGGCCGCCATGTTTGGAGAGGGAGAGAGAATGCAAAGGTTATTTATTTATTTGGTTGCTCCGGGACTTAGTTGCAGCAGGCTGGCTCTTTAGTTGCAGCTCGAGGGCTCCTTAGTTGCAGCTCGCTGGCTCCTTAGTTGCGGCACATTGTCTCCTTAGTTGTGGCATGCACACTCTTAGTTGCAGCATCCATGTGGGATCTAGTTCCCTGAGTAGGGATCGAACCTGGGCCCCCTGCATTGGGAGTGTGGAGTCTTAACCACTTCACCACCAGGGAAATCCCGATAATCCTTTTTATGAGTACTATCTTGGTAGTCTAAATTCACTATTTCCTATGTAGTTGATCCTTGAGCAACACGGGTTTGAACTGTGTGGGTCCACTTATACATGGATTTTTTTCAATAGTAAATACTACAGAACTACATGATCGGCAGTTGGTTGAATCTGTAGATGTGGAACCTACTATGGATGTGGAACTGCTTTACAGAGGGCCAGCTATAATTAATACACAGATTTTTGACTATGCAGAGGGTCAGTACTCCCAACCCTCCCTTGCACTGTTTAACTGCATATATGTATATACGTGTTTGTGTGTGTATCCCACGCCTCATACCTATAGTTAATTCTGATTGGAATTTTTTTCCCACCATCCCCAAACACCATTTTCTTGGATAACTACTTTTAAGGAATGCCAGCTTCCCTATAAAAGCCTCTTTTATTCCTCTCAACTGTCCTTCCCTCCTTTGGGTTTCCACTGTACTTTATTTATATTTCTATTAATATTAGAGCTGCCTATGTAATCTTTTCCTCTACTAGTCTATGCGTTCTTTGAGGATAGAAGCAGTGTCTGGTTGATCACTTACTTCTGTGATTATACATATTAGATGCTCAATGTACCTGATGGCAAAATGAATGACAACAATGAGTAAGTGAATTAATGTATTAATTTAAAACACCACACTATGGGACTACCCACATTCTATAAAAGATAGAGAAAGAACATTAACAAGAGGACCATGGGATTATTATTTAAAATCTCTATAGTACTTAACAAAACCTTCTTTTGGGAAATACTCAAATGATAACTTGTCACAAGTGCTGCAAAAAAACTGGAAAAATTAGGTCAGAGTATAAGGTGGGTAGGAGTACTGAGAAAGCAGACTGGTATCTACAGCCTATGAAACAGGCACATTTGAAAGGAGAAATATCTGGGCCCAAACTTTTCTCATCATCAGTTAGAGTAAAGGTCCACTAACCTGGGGAGGGGACTGGTACAGGTTGGGATTCACCAGAAGTCCTAAAGGCTCTTCAGAAGATCTATCCAATTTGGTCGGTGGTTGGTTCAAGGTTCCATTGGCAATGGCATGTATTGCCTCATCTAGTCTGTGATAACAAAAGGATGCAATAATTGGTAATGTCCTATGCTCAGAATATCTTTATTTAGCACACACATAAAACTCTTCAACAGTAATAAAACTTGACACTCAAAGAGGGGTCCATGGATGACCTTCCCTGCTCCCCCTACCAACTTCCCCTTCTCTTCACTCCAAGAACCCTAAGGAGTAGGAGTTGGTAAAAGTTCCAGAACACTAAGAAAATAGGTAGGGCACAAGACACTCATTCACCTCTTTAACAAGATATTAGAAATGCCAAGATTAGAAAAGGTGCCTAGAAACAGTCTGACCCACAGGAGAGTATTCTATGGCAGCCTATTTCTCAACACCTTCAATTATTCTTCTGCCCACTCAGCAGTCCCTCTCCACTCTTCCATGCTGATCTGAAGTCTATCCTTGCTTCATGGCCCAAAACTTCTAAGGAGGCCCTCTACCAGCCCAGAACAAAAGTACTTATTCCTTTCTCTGAAGTCCTGTAGCACTTACTATTTAAAGTCATCAAATATACCCAATGTTATCCAGTGTCTATGGTGTTTGCTATGGGTATTTGGCTCTCAACCTATAAAAGAATGTGATGATTTAATTTAAAGATTATGGGACTAACCTTACTGGTTAGTAAGAGATCATAGGTCTTGCAGGAACCATATCTTATTCTGCTCTACAGCTCTTCATTACTTGCTGCTATACTCCATGTCCCTGACAGATGCTTGACAAATGTTTGTGGATGATGATTCTAAAGCACGATATAATGAAAAGCTTCTACTAGTAGGAAAGGCTGAACCTGACCTTGAATACAATTAAAGAGATATTTGTTAGGAACCTCTTATACACAAGGCAACTTAAAAGGGGAGGAGGACAGGGCTCCTGCCTTCAGGAAGCTTTAAATCTAAGTGGTAGGTTTAAGACAGCTATAAAGATGATAAACAAAACAAGGAAGGATGTAATTATTACTGTAAGATAGATACAATCCATTTGGTGGTTATTACCCCATCACCCCATGTGTTGTACCAAGTACGTTCAAAGGGGAGGTAGATATCTGAAAGGCAAAGATGGGAGGACGGATATCCAAAGCAAGGAAAAAGCAGAAACAAAGGCATGAACCAAAAAACAACAACAACAACAACAACAACAAGAACTTGAGGTAAGAGGCAAGTCTAAAATAGGATGTGGATGATGGAATCTAAAGGAAGGAAATAGATTTGAGACATAGTACACTGGTTAAGTATATCTAGAACTCTAGAATCTATAAAAGAAATAATATAAATAGCTAATCAATACATTTTTAGAATGCTCAGACTTACTGGCACACAAGCAAAGCAAAAAAAAAGTGAATAAAAATTATGATGAAATACCATTTTTCATGTATCAGAATGGCAAATGTATTTTTTTAATTGTTGAGAAAGAGATGAAGAAACTAGCATCTTGGCACCTGGTGTCAAAAAGTCAAAAAATATGCACAATTTAAATTTTGAGATACTGTCCAATTTCACTTCTAAAAGGCTGTACCATTTTTTATTGAACATAAAAATGATTTTTCTTACACATAAAAATGATTTTTCTTACTATAAAAGCAATCAATGTTTATTACAGAAAAACTAGAAAATGCAAATTAATAGAAAGAAAATGAAAAATTCCTAAACCCATCACCCAGAAATAATTTTATTTTTTCTTTATATCTGTGTAATATATGTAATTACATATAATAGCATATATGTAATAGTTGAAAACAAATTAATTATTTTGAAGCTAGTGGTAGAATTTGTTTTAGGGAGAGAATAACCTCTGATTAGGAAAATTCTGTGATGGATTTGCCACAAATGAAAGAGAAAGACCGAGGACTGGGCCATGTAGAAAGCATTGCTGTGTTCACCAATATCCAGTTTTCTCTCTCTGTGTGTGTGTGTGTTTGTGTGTGTGTGTGTGTGTGTGAGAGAGAGAGACAGAGACAGAGACAGAGACAGAGACAGAGAGATATGTATGCCATTTCCAAAACATGGAGTTAGATCTCCACATGCTTTCTTTTCAGTACTGTGCTAGAGCCAATATGTGTATCTTTTCTCAACTCTGTTCAGTGACTTCATGTTGGTAACTTGAAATTGGCCATGATGTAAATTTTTTTCAATAAACTTTATTTTTTAGAGCAGCTTTAGGTTCACAGCAAATCTGAATGGAAGGTTCAGAGACTTCCCATTTACCTCCTGCCCTCACGTATGCACAGCCCCCCCCATCATCAGCTATCCCTCACTAGAGAGGTACATTTGTTATTAATTAATCAATCTACATTGACACATCACTATCACCAAAATCCATAGTTTCCATTTGGGTTCACCCTTGGTGTTGAGACTTGAACATTTTAATATTCCCGTCCTTAGTAAGAGGGCATATCCATTTTCCTACACTCAAAGATTATGCAATATTATAAATTATAAATTTCAGATAATTTAATGATACATTATGTTTCAAAATGTGCATTTCCCTGATAAATAGTTGAGCATCTTTTCAAATGTTTATTGGCTATTTGTATTTCCTCACCTGTAAATTGTCTGTTCTTAGCCTTTGCCCATTTTTCTACTGGATGTGTCTTTTTAACTTGCAGCTCTATATACTATGGATATTGCTCTTTTGAACTGTTAAAACCGTTTAAAATGTTTTCTCTCAGTCTTGTACTTCTTTATGTTATTTAAAATATCTTTGTCTTTTTGACTTCTGGGTTTTGTATCTTGCTTAGAAAGAACTTTATCATACCAAGACATTAACTATATTCTCCTAAATTTCTACTATTCTATTTCTTTCTGATCCTTTTATTTCTTTTGCATTTAACTCTTACTTTTCTTCTCTGTTTTTTTTTTTTTGGCCACACCACTTGGCTTGCAGGATCTTACCTCCCCAACCAGGGATCAAACCCAGGCCCCCAGCAGTAGAAGCTTGGAGTCCTAACCACTAGACTGCCAGGAAATTCCCTTGCATTTAACATACATACATACATACATACATACATACATACATTTATTTATTTATTTCTCATTGTGGTGGCTTCTCCTGTTGTGGAGCACAGGCTCTAGGCACATGGGCTTCAGTAGTTGTGGCATGCTGGCTCAGTAGTTGTGGCTCGCGGGCTCTAGCGCGCAGGTTCAGTAGTTGTGGCGCACGGGCTTCGCTGCTCCGTGGCATGTGGGATCTTCCAGAACCAGGGATCAAACCCGTGTCCCCTGCATTGGCAGGCGGATTCTTAACCACTGCGCCACCAGGGAAGTCCCTGCATTTAACTCTTTAGTCAAACTTATTCTCACAGTATGCTTCGAGGTAGAGATCTAATGTAGATTTTTTTCAAAGCTGATGGCCCATCATTTATTTAATCCTTCCCTTACTGTTTAGAAAAGTTTTACACAACTATAGACACACACCCGTACACAAACAATGCAGACGCATGGGTCTCTTTCCAGATTCTATTACATTTCATTCATCTATTCCTGTGCCCAAACTGTACCTCACTGTTTTAAAAAGTTTTTTATAAAACTACAGTAGTTATCTAGTAGGTCAAGTGGCCCTCACTGTTCAATTCCAAAGTTTTCTTAGCTACTATTCCATGTTTCTACTCCAAATGAATATGTTGCTCTAAAAATTAACAAAAATAACAGACTCATTAAAGGGGCGGAGGCAAATCCTTTACAGTTAAACTGCTCCCTTCTTTCAGACCCTTTCTGGTGTTGTCCACTTACTTGCTGTGATACTCAGTTAGAGGATTTTCATCTTCCATGATCTTCCTGCCTGCAAAGTCAATGGTGATCTTCTTCGAGAGCCGAGAGGCATGTCGAAATTCTCTCAGCTCCTCCTCTCGCTTCTGTAGGGCTTCCCGTTCAATTCTGGACAACCACTGGTTAGAATCACTGGCAAAGTAATCTGACTCATCATCAATGACTTGGGTCCTTCGAATGCTAAGGAAAAAAAAAAGAACACATGACAGTTAGGTCACCTGTTGACAAACAGGGACTTGATTACTGGGAAGCTATTTCAAGTAGCTCACTCTTCTGCTGTCCTGAAGGTTATTATCTCAAATATAGATGCTCTAGAACGTTCCAAAACTAGGTCAAACTCTGCCTGATTTCCAGCTTCTGCATATACTTTATTCCCACTGCAGACTCAGCTCAGCTCTTAGAACAAATCTCACCCTTGTGGAGGAAAAGACACAGCACCAAAATCTATTGTCCTCCTATTTTCTTACTAGTCCAGCCCTCACCTTCTTATAACTGGGCTTATGTCTGATTTTGCCACATCTGAGTTCATGTCTTGGCAGCTTACTCAATATCCTAGTCCTTCTACAGTTGGGACCTAGACTATTCCTGCTAGGCCCAATTGCCGCTATTTCCCTTAGAAACTGGAGTTCCGTCCTGGACTCTCAGTCCTATAAGCTTATTCTTAGGATATCTTTAATACTCTACTACTATATGTCAGTTTTCACCACCTCCCCCATCACCACCCCAACCCTATCCCCAGTCCCTCATTTAACATATTTACAAGGGCCAAGTTCCAAGATATGACAATCAGGCCTATTTCTAAGATCATACCAACAAAGAAATTAAGAACTAGAAGGAATCTTGATGATCCAACTCTCTCCTTCTACAAATAATAAACCTGGGCCTCAAAGAAGTTAAGTGACTACTCCAAAATCGTAAATCAGTCTCAACTGCATAATTAATAATTAGTATGATATATTCAGGCATAGGGAAATACTGAAATCAGATTCAGATTTCATTCTTTCAGGACTCAGCTGGAATTATAAAAGTTTTAAAGTAGACTGAGAGTGGGACTATACACAAACCTACATAATGAAATTGGTGCCCTTAGAAACTCACCAGCACAAGGGCAACAACACCAATAGGGAGAGACCCTTTCCCAGTTTCTGTTTATCAAAAAATGTACTCTATTTCTAAGTTTCACTGAGTAAGGATAAAAGTGATATTTAAGGATGAAGAGCAAATATTAGTTACAAACCTTGTGATGGGCTTACTTAACGAAGAGCTTTCAAAGTATATCTCATGTATTCACAGCAAATGATTTGAAAGTAGTAGGTGTGTCTAACCAAAGGATTATAATGCTAGGAATAGACATATTCAGTTACCACAGTAAGAGATGCAAGGTCTTTCTAAGGATTCTCACATGGCCACTTGAGAAGTGAGCATTTAAGTCCTATTTAAACATTCTTTACCAGTAATTGGTCTTCAATACACATTTTGTCCAAAAGAAAAAAAAAATGAAAGAGAAAAAAATAAAAAACAGAACTAACAAATCCATACATCTGTCTCCTGAAGAGAGGTGAGTGGGCTCAATGACAAAAGTGTAGGAGTGTAAAACTCAATTTAGGGACATTATTGAATCAGAAAACAAATTTAGTGTCAAAGGAAAATGGGAGGGTAACTCATGTCTTCCCATGAGGTGGTATTAACACTCTCTCAGAGGCAGCTTCTTATGGAGTATCCAGAGGCCCCCCAACAGTTTGCACATGGTAGGCACTCTAACATATGCTGACTGAATAAACGGATGGTTTCAAGTGAAACAAGTGGGGAACTGTGTCAACCCAAATCAACTTTCCATGGGGTACACTCGCATTTGCCAAGAATCAAAAAATATTGCAGGGTAGGATCCTCTCGGTGGGAGCCTATCTTATTCAGACATGATTCAAAAACAAGCTGTAGACCTCCTCCACAGAGCATCTGGCTCTTCTTTTGTTGTAAACACTTTCATAGTCCACCCTAAGAAGGTATCAAGTACGAAAATAATGGACTACTCTATTTCTTAGCATTTTTTATTCTAACCACATCATACCTAGTCCTGTCAAACTCTAACAGTTTGTCTTTATGCTTGATAGCCTTCTCCAGACCAGATTTAAATCGCAATTCTTGATGAGGAAGAAGGTCCTTGGTAGAGATGTCCACTTTTCCAGAATTCTCTGTCCCTGAAATTCAATAAGGAAATCAAATGGTGTCAGTGAATCATACCAATTAGTTGTATCGCTGTGAAGCAAAGAACAAAATATCAGTAGATCTGGCTGTGCCCCTAATGACTGATAGCCTTCATTTCAATGGAAAACAAACAGGTACACAGGCCAGGCTTTACTTGTCAGGCATCAAGCAGCGCTTGACACATAATACATTCTCAATAAATGTTAAGGATCTACTTCTTCCCTTATGGAAATGTGGATCGCTAAGGGTAACAAACTGTTTAACAACACAATATAAAAATGCCTTTATAAGAAAAACTTTATTGAGTAGGGCTAAATATCACCTTTGAACATACTTTTATATATCAAAGCTAAAAACTAAATAATAAAAGGAAAAAAGAGAAGAAATTGCAGAGAGGGACAGAAATGAATAACGAGAACTTATCAGATGCTAAGGCACTTCATACGTACTATAGTACTTAATTCTCACTATAACCCTGTAAGACAGTTTATATTATCTTTGTTTTACAGATAAAGAAATTGAAATTCAGAGACATTAGTAAATTTACTGAGTTCATTAAGTCAGAAATTAAAAGGTAGAAACAAAATTTAAAGTTAGGTCTGTCTGGACTTCCCTGGTGGTGCAGTGGTTAAGAATCCGCCTGCCAATGCAGGGGACATGGGTTCAAGCCCTGGTCTGGGAAGATCCCACATGCTGCGGAGCAACTAAGTCCGTGCGTCACAACTACTGAGCCTGCACTCTAGAGCCCGCGAGCCACAACTACCGAGCCCACATGCCACAACAACTGAAGCCTGCACACCTGGAGCCCACGCTCCGCAACAAGAGAAGCCACCACAATGAGAAGCCCGCACACTGCAACGAAGAGTAGCCCCCACTCGTCGCAACTAGAGAAAGCCCACATGCGGCAACAAAGACCCAACGCAGCCAAAAATAAATAAATAAATAAATAAATTTAAAGTAAAATAAAATAAGTTAGGTCTGTCTAACTCTAAAGCCCACATTCATTCCTCGGCCCATGTGTTATCTTCCTTTGTGACAACACACCATAAATCTATATATCCCAGAAAAGATAGCCATAAATTATGATAGAACCAAGATCTAAAATGTGTTAGGAAAACAACTAAGCTATAATGAAGGCTGACCTTTCTCTATACCTAAAACTCTAGGCCTATTTAAAGTCCTAAAAAAAAAAAAGTCCTGTCAAATCTTTCTTTTAAAATCAAAAAAAAAGAGAGATTGATTCTTGTGTTCTGAATATAAGAAAAGCACTGAGAACTACCTTTTCTCATAATAATGACCCTAGAAAAATCCAAATGGAAAAAATATGGAGACATGTTCTACCTCATTAATAATAATAATAATAAATTACAACTATAAAAATAAAATAACATGAAATGTCAAAACCCAATAGTGACAGGTTTTGGGGTAAAATACTAATATTGTTGTAGACTAGTACAATATTTTGGTAAAGTAATATGGCAAATACATCTTAAGTGTCAAAAATGATAATATTCTTTGACTCAGTAATCCCATTCCTAGGAATTTATCCCAAGGAAATAAGTCAAAGATATAATATTAACAAAGTTGACCACTTGTGGTATTATTTATAATTGGGAAAGAGTCAAAATATCCAGTAATAAGGAAATAGATAATCAATTATAATAAATAAATTTAATGACTATTTTTAAGCACTAAAAATTACAAATATGAAGAATATATGGCAACATAAACAATAATTATAAAACATTAGTTAAAAAAGGAAAAACATAAAATTCTATATACACTATGATTACTACTTCATAATACCAACCAATCTATCTATATTTAAAAAACAACTATGAATTAAAGCAGGAACAAAATATTTGCACAAATGGAAAGTAATGAGTATATCGTTTTCCCTTTAAAAATGTCCTTAATTATTTTTGTCATGCTTTTTTCAACTATAAAAAACTTTGAAGAGTTGCAAAAAAAGTAGAGTTCCTGTATACCTTTCATTCATCTTCCCTTGTTAGCATCTGATCTCACATAACCATAGTACAATTATCAAAAGTAAGAAATTAACAATAGTACAATACCATTAACTATATTACAGACTTTATTTGGATTTCAACTTGTTTTCCACTAATATTATTTTTCTGTTTAGGGATCCAATTCAAGATCCTACAATGCAATTAGTTGTAGTGTCTCCTTAGTCTCCTCCAAACCATTACGATTCTTCAGTCTTTCCTTGTCTTTCATGATCTAGCACATCTCCAATTCTTAAACTTTCATCCAATAATTTTAGCATCTACTGGTGGATCTTGCCTGTAGCAATTACTATCAATACTACTGTGGTGTTGACATGGTGATTTTCTGTTACCATAATTCCTTCACTTTATTAATTGGAATTCTATAAGAGCAGTTCCTTCTCTCCCATTTATTAATTTATTCAGTTACTTCATGACATTAATTTTATTCTTTGGGTTATAATCCAATAGTATTATTATTAGTTATTTTGCTCAATGTTAGGTGATTTTAATAAGAACTTAAAAAAATGAGTAAATAAATTGCATCTTACATACCAGGATACAAGTAAGAGGAACAATCACAGATACAACAAAAGGTATCCATAACTACAGTGACCCAATTAGAAGACTGCTGCCTACCTGACATGAGCTTCTTCAGCAGTTTCTGGCTCTTGTTTGAGTCACGCTGTAAAATATCCTGTTCTTCACGAGTACATACCTATAAAGTAATAAGAGTAAGACACATGATCCAATAGTTAAATGATAGTGTTTGCCTGATATACTTAAAAAGTAATCTCAAATTACACATTAGATATGGCAATAAAATAGACTGTCAGTGTTTTTTAATCCAGACAAATATACCAAAAAAAAGTATACCCAAATGAGTTTTGCCCTAGTCTCTTTCCATTTCTCCCTTATTTTATGAACCATACAAAAAACTGATATCACTACAAGTGTCCCTGAATGACAGTTAAAAAAAAAATCTAACCTACTTTCAAAAGATAAAGATTTGCCACCACTGAGAATATTGAAAAATATACAAGACTTTTTTTTATAGCCTTCCAGTTCTAATCGTGAAATCCAAGTCTTACAAGAGAATTGCTAACCAAGTGTCTTATTTATTTATTTGTTTGTTTGTTTGTTTTTGGCTGCACCATGCGGCACGCAGGATCTTATCTCCCTGACCAGGGATTGAAGCCATGCCCCCTGCAATGGAAGCAGGGAGTCTTAACCACTGGACAGCCAGGGAAGTCCCACAAGTGTCTTATTAAAAAGAGCCAGAAAAAGAAGCAGTGAAAACTAGTCTAGCTTTTATATGTATTTTGCTTCTTTGCCTTCAAACATTACCTGCTTATAAAGTAATAAACACATTAAGCAAAGAAAAAGTTCTGTTTATTATAAAATCACTAGAAGTGTAAGAAGGGAGGTTACTTAAAAGCAGAAGGGGTTACTTAAAAACAATTTCATATTAAGTTTATGAAACTGCAAGACCTCAAGGCCAATCTGCTTTACATTACTCTGTTTCTTGAATTCACCGAAGGATCCAAGGGACCTAACAGAAAACACTGTACTTGCTAGCAGTTGCCTGAGTCGCACACAGAAGCTGTAGGGTGTTTCTCTAGAGAAAGCCCCATATGGGAGGACATTTGATGCTGTTTTATGAACATTTTTGATATTAGATACTACATTTTTCAGGTCATCCATTGTCTATCAGCTTATTATCTGAGTATATTAAAAAATTAAAGGCCCCACGAGAGAAGGGAAAACAAAGCAACACAAAATGTATACCTTCACCAATACCAAATGCCATTGCTTCTGCCAGTCAGCTCAACTGGCAGAATAAGCCTTCCAGACAACTCACTAGGGTGTTTGTAACAGAGTCATTACAACTACACTTTTGAGGTCACTTACTCAGATAATGAGGAGCTATAAAAAGGAGGTGTTGGGCTTCCCTGGTGGTGCAGTGGTTGAGTCCGCCTGCCGATGCAGGGGACACGGGTTTGTGCCCCGGTCCGGGGAGATCGCACATGCCGCGGAGCAGCTGGGCCCATGAGCCATGGCCGCTGAGCCTGCGCGTCTGGAGCCTGTGCTCCACAACGGGAGAGGACACAACAGTGAGAGGCCCGCGTACCGCAAAAAAAAAAAAAAAAAAAAGGAGGTGTTCTGGAAAAAGAAGCTATAGACTTGAGGATTACATCACAGTGGCTCTGTAACCCTAGGAATATGAGCCACATCTGAAGACTGACAAAAATTTTTGACATTACAGGCCCTAAAGTTTTCTCAAGTTGAACTTAATCTGACACAAGACTTGGATCCCTCAACAAGGTATGTTCTCAAAATATTCTCACAAATAGGCCTCAGTTCTAGGATATCAACTTGGGTTTTTGACTAAAGTTCCTGCTACAAGAATTTACTGGTGGCACAACAATGTAAATCAACTATACTTCAAAAAAAAATAAAAAAATAAAAAAAGAATTTACTGGACACCTTAGGGAAGAAATTTACTATGAAAAAGAGAAATTACTAGGGGTGTGAATGTCCCTATGTATAAAACTGAAGAGTAGTAAAATAGGAAAGAAACAATTTACCAGAGTACCACAGAATAAGCAGGGGCCAGAACCCTCTTGTTCACAGACAATACGCCCACAGATCAGACAGTTATTGATCAGCTTGTGCTTCTGGCCCAGGCAATCACAAGTGTGGCGACCAGGGATCAGGACTGCAAGCTTGTCCTGTCCCTCTTTTGTATATAAACTGACAAACTTTGTCTTCTTCTTTAAGGAGCTGCTGTTCTCTTGTGCCTGATCATACAAAGATATCAGAAATAACATCAAATAATTAATGACAATGAAAACAGTCAAGAGAGAAAAACCTCAGTTCTGTTCAATAATAACTTATACCCTTCCCAGCAACCATGAAAGAAGGAAGTAGGAGAAATACAAATGAGTTATAATCAAGGGTCTAAGTAAAGATTATGCCCTAGAAAAACTAGCTAATATACTCTGCTTTTTCTGCTAGTAGCTGTCAGCCCTGTATTATAGCTGGTGGAAGGTAAATGTAGCAATAAAAGCTGTTTATGTGACATATTTAGGTACAGCTAAATTGGAGATCATAGAAAACAAAAATGCCTCTAAAAGCAGATGATATTCACAGATCTGGAAATAAGAACAATCAGTAAAGTAAGAAAAATCTATAAAAAATTGACTCAATAAGAAAAAGACAGATAACACAGTGGAAAAATGGGCAAAGGACCTAAACAGGAACTTCATAAAAGAAGATATCCAAACAGCCAACAGATACATGAAGAGGTGCTCAACTTCATCAGTCATCAAGATAATATAAAATAAAACCACAGTGTAATACTACTGTACACCAACCAGAATAGCTAAATTGAAAAGACAGAAAATACAGAGTGTTGGCAAGGATACAGAACAATTAGAACTCTCACACACCATTCGTGGGAGTGTAAACTGGTATCTACTAAAGCTGAGCATATGTATATCCTGTGACCCAGCAACTCACCTCTTGGACATATACTCAACAGAAATGAGTAAATATGTTCAACAAAAGACATATACAAGAACATTCACTGCAGCATTAGAATTGGAAAACTACCCAAATGTTCAACAGTAGATTGAATATTCACTTAACAGAATCCTATATAGCAATGAGATAAACCATGTGACACAAAAGAGTATATACTATTTAACTCCATTTATACAAAGTTTATAAGCAGGCAAAACTAATCTATGATGTTCAAAGTCAAAATGGTGTTTTCCCTTGGGAGGGTTTTCATTGTGGGGCACATGGGAGTTTTTTAGAGGAATGGTAATGTTTTATTTCTGGCTATACAGGTATGGTCAGTTTGTGAAAATTCATTTATTCACTTCTGTATGTATGTTATAAAATAAAAACTTTAAAAAGAGAACTGTATCAGCCTCTGCCTTAGTCCATTCTGGCTGCTGTAACAAAATATCACAGACTAGGTAGCTTATAAACAACAGAAACTTATTTCTTATAGCTCTGGAGGCTGAAGTCCAGGTTCAGGGTGCAAGCATGGCTGGGCAAGGGCCCTCTTCCAGGTCACAGAAATTACTTCTTTGTTGTACGTGGCAAAAGGGGCTAGGGACTGTGAGGTCTCTGTTATAAGAGCACTAACCCCATTCATGAGGACTCCACCCCCATGACATAAGAACCTCCCAAAGGCCCCACTTCCTAATTCACACTGGGCATTAGCATTTTAAGGTATGAATTCTGAGTGGTACACAAACATTCAGACCACAGCAGTTTTTGACACTTAAGGTGCATAGATGCCTCTCCTCTGGTGTAGTCCTACTTTCCCTTTAAATTGAGAGTTTCTCAATCATTTCCAGAGACTGAAGTTTCAAAGAAAAATCTCAGGAGTCCTAGTGGATAGGAGAGTTATAACAATGAAAGTAACAATTCTTTGGTTACTATAAAGAGAGGTAATACGCCCTAATGTCCAAAGCCAAAACTTGAGATATACAGACAGTATCAAATAAGTCAACATAGGTAAATGTTAAAATCTAAGACAAGTGCTAAGGATGTCATCTAATTCTAGCAGGTTGTCATTTTTCAAACTGGTCAATTATACCTTTGCTCTCAGGGATGTTTGTGAGGGGAAGACTAAAATCTCTGAGCAGAAACTTCTATTTCACTCCCTTTAAAGTATCCAGTTACATTAAAATAACACATTTGAGGGATTGAGGGCTGTGCTTTGATTAGGTCTTTTATCCATAACAGGCAGCAAGTATTTATTGAGAAGGAGGAAAGACAGAGTAATAGAGGAGAGAAGGGGAGAACAGGGCGAGGCAGAAAATTCATAACATATCACTCCTCTGCCTAAAACCATTCAGAGGGGTGGGGAGGAGGGGTTAAATAATTAAAAAACAAAAAACAAAATACAAAAAACAAAACCACTCACTGGCTTCCCATTGTGCTTAAAATTTAATCCAAGCTACTTCTAATGACCTATAAAGCCTTACATATGGCCCTCAGGAACTCTCTAGCCTCACCTACACATCATTCTTCCCCTGTCCACTATGCTCCAGCCACACAGGGCTTTTGATACTTCTGAGAACACTTTTCTCCATCTCCCCTTTGCACTTGTTATTCCCTCTTTCGGCATTGTTCCCAGCCCATCTCTTTACATAGTGGTTCCTTTGCAGTGTTCAGGTCTTAGCTGTAATTTCACTCCCTCAGAAAGGCTTTCCCTGAATACCCTACCTACATTAGCTCCCACCCTTCCAATAACTGCCTATCACACTGCCCTTTTAATTTCTTTCATGTTAGTTTTCACAATATGTAATTACTTTAAAAAATCTCTTTGACTATCTTTTCTACCTCTCCTCTGAACCACTAAAATGTAAACTCTAGGAGGGCAAGAAACCTTAATGAGTCTTGTTTATTGCTATATCTCAAATGCCTAAATCAGTTCTTGACACACAACAGACACACAATAAAAACTTCTGAATAACCAAATGAATTGCCTGAGAAAATTGAAGACAGAATTAAGATTTACCTACAAGTCCCAAAATGGAACTGGACATACAGTCTGACCATCATTTTTCATGGTTCCAGATCTTCAAATTTGCCTACTTGCTAATATTTATTTGTAACCCCCAAATCAATACTCCAGGTGCTTTCACAGGCATTCATGGACACGCACAGAATGGCAAAACATTTGAGTCACCAAATGCACACATTTTCAGCTAAGGTTGGGCAATGCAGTGATCTGCCTTCTTGCTTCAGCTCTCATACTGTAAACAAGTATCCTAAGTCTACTTAGTGCCATTTCTTTGCATTTCTGTGCTTTTTGTTGGCAATCTCACCATTTAATATGGCCCCCATGCATAACAGGAAGTGCTATCTAATGTTCCTAAGCACAAGAGGCTGTACCTTATATGGAAAATAGGTATATTACATGAAAGGATGCTCAACATCGTTAATTATCAGAGAAATGCAAATTAAAACCACAATGAGAAATCACCTCACACCTCTCAGAATGGCTATCATGAAAAAGACCACAAATTACAAATGTTGGTAAAAATGTGGAAAAAAGGGAACCCTCATACACTGCTGGTGGAAATGTTAACTTGGTATCGTCACTGTGGAAAACAGTATGGAGGGGCTTCCCTGGTGGTGCAGTGGTTAAGAATCCACCTGCCAATGCAGGGGGCATGGGTTTGAGCCCTGGTCCAGGAAGATCCCACATGCCGCGGAGCAAGTAAGCCCGTGCACTACAACTACTGAGCCTGCGCTCTAGAGTCTGCAAGCCACAACTACTGAGCCTGCAAGCCACAACTACTGAGCCTGCAAGCCACAACTACTAAAGCCTGCGTGCCTAGAGCCCGTGCTCTGCAATGACAAGCTACCGCAACAAGAAGCCTGTGCACTACAACGAAGGGTAGCCCCAGCTCACCACAACTAGAGAAGGCCTGCACACAGCAACAAAGACTCGACACAGCTGAAAATAAATAAAATAAAATAAATTAATTAAAAAAGAAAAGAAAACAGTATGGAAGTTTCTCAAAAAACTAAAAGTAGAACTACCATATGACCCAGCAATTCCACTCCTGGGTATATATCCCAAAAAGAAATGAAAACACTAATTTGAAAAGATACATATACCCAATGTTCATATCAACGTTATTTACAATTGCCAAGATATGGAAGCAACCTAAGTGTCCATCAACAGATAAATGGATAAAGATGTGGTATATATACACAATGGAATACTATTCAGTCATAAAAAGAATGAAAAATTGCTATTTGCAACAACATGGATGGACTTGAAGGGTATTATGCTAAGTGAATAAGTCAAAGAAAAACAAATACTGTATGATATCACTTACATGTGAAATCTAAAAAATAAACTAGTGGATATAACAAAATAGAAACAGACTCACAGATATATAGAGAATAAAAGATAGGGGTGGGAGATTAAGAGGTACAAACTATTATGTATAAAATAAGTTACAAGGATACACTGTACAACACAGGGAATATAGTCAATATTTTATAATAACTATATGTGGAATGTAAACTTTAAAAACTGTGAATCACCAGGAACTCCCTGGCAGTCCAATGGTCAGGACTCCATATTTCCACTGCAGGGGGCATGAGTTCAATCCCTGGTGGGGGAATTAAGATCCTGCAAGCCCCACAAAAATAAATAAAAATAAAATAAAAATTGTGAATCACTATGTTGTACACCTATAACATATAATATTGTACATCAACTATAATTCAATAAAAAATAATAATAAAAATTAATAAATAATAATAATAATAAAGAAAGGTGTATTAGATAAGCTTTCTTCAGGCATGAGTTACAGTGCTATTGGCTTTGACTTCAATGTTAATGATCAACAATATATATTAAATAAAGTGTCTTTAAATAGAAACACACATAAAATGAGGTTATGTTTTTTTTTTCTTTTGCGGTACGCGGGCCTCTCACTGTTGCAGCCTCTCCCATTGCGGAGCACAGGCTCCGGACGCGCAGGCTCAGCAGCCATGGCTCATGGGCCCAGCCGCTCTGAGGCACGTGGGATCTTCCCCGACCTGGGCACGAACCCGTGTCCCCTGCATCGGCAGGCGGACTCTCAACCACTGCGCCACCAGAGAAGCCATGAGGTTATGTTTTGATTGGTTGATGGAAATGTGATCAGAGGCTCCCAGAAACCTAACCCTGTATTTCCCCTAGAAACAATGGTTCTGTATACACCACGGCTTTAAAAAAAATGAGTGGGCTTCCCTAGTGGCACAGTGGTTAAGAATCCACCTGCCATTGCAGGGGACACGGGTTCAAGCCCTGGTCCAGGAAGATCCCACATGTTGCGGAGCAACTAAGCCCGTGCGCCACAACTGCTGAGCCCGCGCTCTAGAGTCCGCAAGCCACAACTACTGAGCCTGTGTGCCACAACTACTGAAGCCCGTGCACCTAGAGCCTGTGCTCCACAGCAAGGGAAGCCACTGCAATGAGAAGTCTGTGCACCACAGTGAAGAGTAGCCCCTGCTCCCCGCAACTAGACAAAGCCCACGCACAGCAACGAAGACCCAACGCAGCCAAAGAAAAATAAATTAATTAAATAAATTTATAAAAAAAAAAAAGAAATGAGCTGCATGATATCCCACCAAATGAGGGAATAATAATTTATTTAATCTGTCTCTTACTGCTAAAAAATCAGGTCAGTTCATATTTTCAATATTATAAATAACATTATACAGAACATACATTTTTTGTGTGCATTTCTGATTACTTTGTTAGATATTTAAGTCATATTAATAAGTCAGAAGTATATGAACATTTCCACAGTTCTTGATATATGCTGCCAAACTGCCCCCAGAAAGCTTAAACCAATTTACATTGCCACCAGTAGTGTATAGGAGGTTCCTGTTTTAATACAACTTCATCATCACTGTATCTGTTTTTAAAATCTTTGAGGGACTTCCCTGGCAGTCCAGTGGTTAAGACTCCAAGCTTCCACTGCAGGGGGCACAGGTTCAATCCCTGGTCCAGGAACTAAAATCCCGCATGTTGCATGGCACGGCCAAAAAAATTTTTTAAAATAAAATCTTTGACAATGTGATATGCCATATCTCAGGGATTTAATGTGTATTTATTTGATTACTAGTAAAGTAACCAACCATCCTTTTTTTCCTGGGACTTAGGGGAAATCTCAGAATACAGGACTTTTCAGTGCTAAAACCAGAAGAGTCTAGGCAATTAGGGTGACAAACTGGACTCTTTTTTTTTTTTTTTTTTTTTTTTTGTGGTACGCGGGCCTCTCACTGTTGTGGCCTCTCCCGTTGCGGAGCACAGGCTCCGGATGCGCAGGCTCAGCAGCCATGGCTCACGGGCCCAGCCGCTCCGCGGCATATGGGATCCTCCCAGACCAGGGCACGAACCCGTATCCCCTGCATCGGCAGGCGGACTCTCAACCACTGCGCCACCAGGGAGGCCCTGGACTCTTAATTACTAGTAAGGATAAACATTTTTAATGTTTATTGGTCATTTGTGTTTTTTCTTTTGCTTGTGATAGTCTTTGCTCATTTTATTCCAATTAATAAAAGGCTTAAGACTATTTTTTTTAAGTTCACATTATTTGGGAAACACTTTTCCATGTTTTTTTGCATGGTCATCACTCAGAATTTTTTGATCACTACTCTTCCGTCTTAGCATAATTAACTATTCCCTTCTGCTGGGAAATTTAGCTTGTCAAATTGCCCTGAATATAAATATTTCTGCTTACCTCACAGGGCTATTTTTAGAGCCAAGAGAGAATACGAAAGAGCTCTAAATGCTAAATAATGATGATGATGATGGGTAGTGAATGGCCTAAAATAGGAACGCTCTTAAAACAGCTAGAATTGTGCATTCTTTTAGTACAAAGCCACAAAAAATGTTGAAATTGAAGTCCTGGTGTATTTCATTAAATATTTTCTATCACATCTATCTATCTACAATCTCTAAGCGAAGAAGTCCTTTTTTAAAAAAAAAAAATTTATTTATTTTATTTATTTATTTTTGCCTGCAGTGGGTCTTTGTTGCTGCGCGCGGGCTTTCTCTAGTTGCAGTGAGTGGGGGCTACTCTTCGTTGTGGTGCGAGGGCTTCTCATTGCGGTGGCCTCTCTTGTTGCGGAGCACAGGCTCCAGAGGCGCAAGCTCAGTAGTTGTGGCTCACGGGCCTAGTTGCTCCGCGGCATGTGGGATCCTCCCAGCCCAGGGCTCAAACCCGTGTCCCCTGCATTAGCAGGCAGATTCTCAACCACTGCACCACCAGGGAAGCCCCAGCAGGTGGATTCTTAACCACTGTGCCACCAGGGAAGCCCGAAGATGTCCTTTTAATACTTATTTAATCAGGTTGTCAAAAAATATCTACCATATAGAAAGTAATATGTTATCATTATCACTCTCTAAAATTCATGCATTTGTTGAAAAGTTGCCATTCTAGACCAATTTATACCCTTTGCTCTCTGAAATGTATCAGTTGTTTGCTCTTCTCCATATAGCCAGAAAAGCCTCATTTTCTAAGCACTCACCTTGGCCAAATCAAAAGGTGTTTTGACCTCTATGGTTGTATCAGGTTCAGTAAATGCAGGAACTTCCTGTCTGTTTCTCCCTTTCCGCCTACTCCTCTTTAGCTGGTCTCCTGACCTCTGCCCATCTAAAATTTCTTTAAAGAAGAAGAAGAAGACAAAAAAAAAAAAAAATATATATATATATATATATATGTACATAAATAGATTGGAAATAGTAGGATTCATTGGTGAATTAATAGCTAATAAAGAGAAGGCAATGCTTAATATTTAGAGTCAATATAAGAAGTCAGGCAGGTTTTTAAATTATCTTTTCCTCTCAAATCAGAATTAAATTTAAACCATCACTTTCAAGATTGTAGTCAATAATAAAGACTACTGGCTAAAATTAAGATGTTAAATTAAAGGGAATTCCCTGGCAGTCCAGTGGTTAGGACTCCATGTTTTCACTGCCAAGGGCCTGGATTCAATTCCTGGTGCGGGAACCAAGATCCCGCAAGCCGTGCGGCACCACCCCCCCAAAAAAAAAAGTTAAATTAAAATCTGATATTTTAGACTGTATAATAATAATGACTTATTTAGTTTGGTGCTCATCTTTTGTACTGTTTAACTTAATAGTTACTTCTAAATGCTATTCATACTAAAACTGGTCAACATTTACTTACATTCATGTATACACATAACTAAAGTTTTTCTTTAATCTATGTATAAATTTTTCAAGTTATTCTGAAGCCACATTTGTATCTATAAACAAGTATTTTTGTGATATTTTCTAAGTTGAAAAAGTCTGAACTAAAACAATACTCATTACAGATCAAGTAGAACTGAACTAAAAACATGTATACATATGATTCTGCTTAAGTTAATCGTGAGGAAATATGGGTGACAGAACATACCAGGTCCTATAAACCAGCTAATTTACCAATATTTCAACCTTTACTTTAATTTACTTAAGTTAATTACATTAACTTAACTTACCATCTTTTTTGAAGGACTGCTGCAGAGCATCAGAAATCAGCTCCTGATCATTCTTTTGCCATTTAGTTACAAGCTCTTCTATGAATTGACCTTTTCTGCCCTCATTTCCCTGAAGAAGGTCAGTAACATATTCTCGTATCTCTTCAGCACTCTCAACTGACAAAACATACCTCAAGAAGCAAAGAAATAAGTTGTTAAAACAAGGCTAGCTTATACTATGTTTTTCAATAATCGTAACAGAGATCAAGGTAGTAAAAAACATTCATTAATCCATTACAGTGTTTATTTTGAGCCAAGTTCTAGGTTAGATGCTAGGGATATAAATTTGATTAGAACAAAGACTCTGACCTCAAGTAGTTCATAATATAACCTTCATGTAATCTTCCTGTATTTCTAGAATCAAATCGGTGTTTTGAAGATAGGTTTGTGGAGCTGTCCTTAACATAGGAATACTTTCTAACCTAAATGCGAAAAGAATGAAAAAGAATAGATACATGTACATGTATAACTGAATCACTTTGCTGTTCACCTGAAACTAACACAACATTGTTAATTAACTACACTCCAAAATAAAATAAAATTTTTTAAAAAATTTACAGTATACTAAATAAGTGTTTGTTTTTACTATTTTTAAAATTTATTCTGACAGCAGGAGAGTTTTTAATATTTTGACACACATTTTTTTTTTTGTGGTACGCAGGCCTCTCACTGTTGTGGCCTCTCCCGTTGCGGAGCACAGGCTCCGGACGCACAGGCTCAAAGGCCATGGCTCACGGGCCCAGCCGCTCCGCGGCATGTGGGATCCTCCCGGACCGGGGCACGAACCCATGTCCCCTGCATCGGCAGGCGGACTCTCAACCACTGCGCCACCAGGGAAGCCCCTGACACACATTTTTGAAGGTCATAGAATAATAAAAAATTTCCCCATTTTTTTATTAAGACCATTTTATTAAGATTTTTTTATTGCAGATTGCATGGTTATTTTTATGGTTCCATACTACTGTGCAAAGCAAGGACTACTTATGTTTTGATTGAGGGATGGTTACAAGGCTATATATACTTGTCAAATCTCATCAAATTTTACATTTAAAACAAGTGACTTGAATAAAAATTACATCTCAAAAAAACTGTTAAAAATAACTTATTAAAAAAAAAAGAATACTTTCCATAACCACACATCTGCAGTCATTATATTTTCCTAGGAACAATACAAATTACTTCATCTTTATACTGCAAAACCTAAAATTTCTTTTTTGCTAAAAATATGAATATATACTACAAGCTAACCAGTTACTGATTTAACATTCTTAAAAATTATAAATCAAGATTAGCATCACATCAGAATGAGCAGATCTATTTTAAGAAAATGGTATGAAGGGTTCCTAAAAGTGAAATGGGGTGGGAGTACAAGTCAGTACAACTTTTCTATAAATCAATCAGCCAATATATTTAAAGTGCTTTAAAACGAATCCAATAATTCCATTTACAGAACTCTCTAAGAAATAAGAGACAGGAAAGTTTATGCAAAAAATTTGACTACATCATTATTTGAGTTAGTGAAAAACTGGAAACTATTTTAAACATTCATCAATGAAAGGGGCAAATGAATTCAAGTTTTTGGACTTTACAAAATATAATATGTGACCACAAAAAGTGAAATTTTTGAATAATTATTATTTTTAAAAAATCACTGACTTGTTTATTTTACTTTATTATTATTATTATTTTTGGCCATGCCATGCAGCTGTGGGATCTTAGTTCCCCAATCAGGGATTGAACCCGCGCCCTTGGCAGTGAAAGCATGGAGTCCTAACCAATGGACTGCCAGGGAATTCAGTAATTCAGTAATTTCTCAGTAATTATTATTACTTGAGAAAACACTCTCATATAAAGTGAAATAGTAGGACAGACTATACAGCATATGATCCCAATTGCTATAAAAGGAATGTATATATCCATACACTTATGTGTAGAAAAAAGGCTAGAAGGTTATACACCAAAATGATTACCACTAAGAGAGATGATTAAAAAGAGTTTGGGTTTATTTTTATTTTTTTTCCCTACAATGAATATATTTTGAAAATGTATTATAATATGCATAGGAAAAAACACTAAGAGAGAAATGATGGTTATCTCTGGGTTGTGGTATTATGGTAATCTTGGTTTCCTTCTTTACGCTTTTCTGATTTTTTTAGTTTTCTACAGGGACTATGTCACATCATTAGAGAAGTAAGAAGTGAAAAAATTGAGATATCAGACCATGAAGGCATTATATGATCTGAAGAAACTGTAAAGTAGATACACTGGTATGAAATGTAAGAAAAATTATTATAATAATGTTATAATAAGGATATAATGCTATATCCTTTAAATTAAAAAAAATCATGTAATTGTCCCATCCTTGGTAGTACTGGGTTCTTTTCCTAATGTGGTGGTCGATTTGCAGAGTTACAATCTATAAGTGAACAAACCTGTGCCTTTGTGCCTCTTTAAGAGCATCTTCTAATCCATCACCAAATTTTTTTTTAAATACACAATTGTTTTTCAGGACTTTCAAGGTTTAATCACCTTGATCCCCAAACTTACCAGGCCCCATTAAAATATTAATTGGTGGGCTTCCCTGGTAGCGCAGTGGTTGAGAATCTGCCTGCCAATGCAGGGGACACGGGTTCGAGCCCTGGTCTGGGAAGATCCCACATGCCGCGGACCAACTAGGCCTGTGAGCCACAACTACTGAGCCTGCGCGTCTGGAGCTTGGGCTCCACAACATGAGAGGCCGCGACAGTGAGAGGCCCGCGCACCGCGATGAAGAGTGGCCCCCGCTCGCTGCAACTAGAGAAAGCCCACGCACAGAAACGAAGACCCAACACAGACAAAAGTAAATAAATAAATAAAAATTAAAAACATTTAAAAAAAAGATTAATTGACATCAAGAACTCAGAGCTGCAAGGAACCTCAAGGATCATTTAACTCTGGAGTATTCAAACCACTAGGGAATTATTTAAAGAGTTTCAGAAACAATTGAATAAATGTCATTTAACTATTTAACAAAGTATAATAAAGAACATCAGACATTCAAATGTGTTATATACCAAATCTTAACAAAACAGATTCATCCAAAACATGAACTAATGCAGATTGTGGAACAAAGTTTATTTTGCTAACTCTGTGCATAGACCTTAAGGTCTCATAAATGTATCACTGATTAGGAAGGTAGTAGCTCTGTGCTGTCTTTTTAAAAAATTCAGGCTGCTCATGTCAAATTGTTCTAGCTAGCACACTAGTATAGTACACCTGGGTAATTCTCAATTAATATCAGGCAAGGCAAGGCACAGCAAATTTACACAGCCAACGCTTTCATTGTGCCATCATAGCCTGTTGTGCAATAACTAGTGAAAACCTAGGAAGTGGTTCCAATAGCATTATATTATAGGTAGCTTTAGGGCTTATTTTAAGTTTTGAATAATTCTTGTCTAACATATTTATAAATATTTTTAAATGCAAGCAGGTGTACAGCCATACTTATTGCTTCAACTTTAAAACAGAAATTTCTGATCACTCCTCTTTTAAGGGTGTGGATAAGTTTAACTGAGGAAAATCTAAGGCTGCACAATGAGCTATTAAACCACAATCTATGAGACTTAGGAATTTTCCTAATACTGTGTAAGCAACAAAATACAACTGGATTCTGAGACTGAGAAGATTGCAACTATTCATACTCCATTGTTGATTCATCAAAAATAGACTCAATCTTTTTTTTTTTTAACTGATTGACTTTTTTCTGTTTGGTATATTACAAAGCTTCATTATTTCATTTGACAGCATTCCACTGCTTTAAAAAATGCCTGAAAACTACTTAGCCTGATCTTGCCTTCAAACAAGGGTAAAGCGAAGCCACACAATTTGGCTGGGTTTTTTTTTTTTTTTTGTCTTTTTAAAAAATATTTTTTGTCAATTTTTAAAAATAGATGTATAGTTGATTTACAATATTGTGTTAGTTTCAGGTGTACAGCAAAGTGATTCAGTTACATATTTTTTTCAGATTCTTTTCCACTGTAGGTTATTACAAGATATTTAACGTAGTTCCCTGTGCTATATAGTAAATCCTTGTTGTTTAACTATTTTATATACAGTAGTGTGTATCTGTTAATTTCATACTCCTAATTTATCCCCCTCCCTTTCCCCTTTGGTACCCATAAGTTTGTTTCTATGTCTGTGAGTCTGTTTCTGTTTTGTAAATAAAATCATTTGTGTTATTTTTTAGATTCCACATATAAGTGATATCATATAATATTTGCTTAACTGAGTTATTTTTGAGTCTATTCCAGTGTTCAAAATAATCCTTTAAATTTGGCTCTCTTAACTCTCTCCTTGTCAACAAGTCTATTTTCTCCCAAAATCAGAAATTCACCTTACTTCCTACAAAAGCTCTAGAACTGCAATTTAGGTTTCAGCAACAATGAGCAAGGAACCAAATCAAGAAACACTTCCAGGTTCTTTAAGTCCAATTTTTGTAGAAGTTTTTCCCTCCTCCTGAACTCTGCACTGCCACCTACCCATCTTTTAGTTCTCAAGTTAAATTCATCCCTTGCAGTTAACCTTACGAGTTTCTCAAATCTTAACGAGAGTCCTTTTTCCTATGCTCCTCGATACTTCCCCCACCTCGTCACTCATCAACTGTCTTTTTGTCCTGGCATGCAGTTTCGCCAAAAAAAAAAAAAAAAGTTAAATCAGTTGAAAGCAGATATTAAATCATGTCACCATTTCCACTTCATTACAATCATAGCGCGTTATTAAAGATAATCTCTGCTAATTTTTCATTTTACAGACGAGGAAACTAAGGTATAAAGATGGAAAATTAAGTTGTCTAAGGCTCCAAAACTGGTGAATGACCACAGAAAATAGAACCGGGACTCCCGAGTCAGGAGCTATTTTTTACACAGTACCACGCCACCCCCATTTAAATTTCAGGTCCTATTTGACACAACCCGGACCGGGCAGACTAAAATGTTCAGAGTAAGGAATTTCTGGAAAGACAATTAGGCTTGCCCCTTCTCTCCAAAATCTATAAGGAAACTGGTTCCTGGGACAGACAGGTCTAATTATCAGGGATTTGGCGTTTTACTGGGGAAAAAAAGGCCCCACCAGCCGATTGTGGAGCATGGCACCCTATTCCAGAAGCTAAACTATAAAGCCGGAGGTCAAAATTCGGCGCTCGTAGATAAACCGCAGCCCTTTTATCACATTACTTCACTCTCATCAACTTTTTAGCCCCCTCCGTTTCCCCTTTTGCTCAGCCAGTGCACATCCCAGAGCTCCTTCCCGCCTCTGACCCGAACCGGTCTTACTGTATGATCTCCTCACTGACATCCAGGCCGAAAGTCTTCCGCAACTGCTGAGTGCACCAGCCCACCAGCTGCTCCCGGGACAACGCCCCAGCCACCGCCATTTTCCCCAGCCGGAACCAGCTGGGGTGCAAAAGCTCAACGTCCTGCGCCGGACTAGTCCCCTGCGCAACACCGACCTCGCTCGTGCGGGTTCCGTCAGCCTGCCCTGCCCCGCGCAGTAGCCCCGCCCCCAGCACAGATCCCTCCCACCTGTGCCTCCTCCTGCTTCTGCCCGCTTCCTGATGTTGCCACTTGTACCAGAGCTCCATCTGCGAGTGGTTCTTCCGCGTCGTTAAATGTAGGACTCGAGAATTGGGAAATCCGCTAAGACAATACAAATACCTCTAAAAACTACAGTTTAGGAAAAAACAAAACAATACCCCGTAACCTGAGGGTCCAGTTTTTAAACTGTTCTGGTTTTATGTAAAATATTTAAAACAGCACTTGAAGGCTAGAGTAAACGCTGTAAGGGTTTGCTCCGGTGGTAGTGGTTTTATTAATACCCCTTGTAGTCTAATACCTGATTCGCGCTCCTAAAACCTCTTTTTGCTTTTTTGAACCAGGTCTTTTCCAGGAGGGCCAAGACAACTCTGCAAGCTCGAGGGAGAAAAAAAAAAAAAACTTTAATAAAAACAGGTGATGTGATTTGGCTTTGAAGACCTTCCATATAAATTCTCTGTGTTGATTTTTAAGAAATTAAAGGTATTTCAACTCAAGATGACCAGATTTAAGGGTCTTTTGCTACTTCCCTACTCCATTGGGACAACGGACTGGGGAAAATTTAGCCAGATTTTTCTGGCGAGCATAACATAATGTCTTCTGATATATTTCATGGATCAATTTGACTGGCTTTGTGTTACATGGATAGGCTCTTCATTCCCATTAGGCTATTTATACTAAATAATTACATCAATTGGATGTTGTTCCACCTTTTTATGTTAGTGTTTTCACCGACATAAATAATCAAAATCATATGTGTGTTGATTTACATTGAGTTTAGATTATCTTTGTTGTTAATTTGGAAAATATATGGCTTTCCAGCTTAAAAGACTGAATTTTCATAAATAGTGGGTACAAGTTTTGTTTCTTCATAGATGTCTGCTACATTTAATACTAATTATAACATATCCAAATCCTTTACCTGTTTTTATATCTGTTCTGTTCCCATAACTAAATGATAACTTCTTGAAGACAGACTGACAAGCTTTTTGTACAATAAGACTTAGTATATCACACATTATGATGAAATTACTAGGTCCTCAAGAATAAAAGTGTTCTTTTTCATAAGGAATATGTTATTGATTGAAATCTCTAGTTTGTAATATATGTAATGTAATGCCATTTACCATATTACCATTTATTAAAATGAATTTATGCCTGAGCAAAGCAAGCACACCTATTTAATATGACTTAAAGATATTCTTTTGTATAAATTTAGGCAGAAATTTCATTTGTACATACTATAACTTTTCTTAATGCCTTAGGCCTTTAAAATTTTCAGGTTCACACCACACAACTATTTTAACTATAAAGGAGAAGGACTTCTGCAAAGCAAACATTTAAATTAAGAATTTTTACTAGACATCACTGCTTTTTTTCTGAGTTTTTACTCTAATTTGCATCCTTCCTTATCATAATTGGCATTAAAAAGACAGACATACAAACACAGCTGTAGTAATATGTAGATTGCCCCAGTGTGCAAAGGTATATTTGCAATTCTTTCTAGCAATTTACTTGGCATGTGGACTAAGAGAAAAGACCAGCAGATTCTCAACTCAGTTCTAATCTCTACAAGGATCTGGGAATTAGGTAATTCAGGCCTTTGTAGAAGCCACTTAACTGAAAAGGAGAAAATGTGCGTTGAAGAAACATTGTGTATTGAGAGGGGCAGGATGACAAAGAACAAGGAGGGATACCCTAGGGCTTGTTGATTTTTCTGATAAGACTTTGGCTGTAATTTTAGACACTAAGATTTAGACACAGCTACTGGTAATTTGCAATACCTTTCCTCCTATTATAATGTTAATTTCATCTGCTGTCTAGATTCTGTAATTCAAAAACACAAAGTAGTTGTTGATTCTGTTAAAGTACTGAGAAGCCTTTATTCTGAAAGTTCAAGCATAATTTATTGGAGAGAATTAATGCCATGCTTACACTTTCAGGTTTGCCTTTCAAGTGCACATTTAACAAAGTACATCCTAAGGCAAATTCATTTGATCAGGTTTTGTGCGTGGTATTCAGAGAGTGAAAATCATTGCCCAGGGGGTATTGTGAGTACTTAAGATAAGCATAGGGAAGGAAAATAGTTATCTCTTATTCTAAAATCATGTTCACTATGTGCCAGGGATGTGCCCTTGGCACATATGACATATTTTTAAGGAATTCTGAGACCATACAGGTCTCGGGAAAACGTTTTATTATTATAATAATGTTTCTTCTAATGTATGTATGTATATACAATTCACTGTTTTTTCTTGTTTCACACCATCCTAAAAAGTTTTGTTTTTTTTTTTTTTTAATCCCTGTAAATAGGGAATTCCCTGGTGGTCCAGTGGTAAGGACCCGGAGCTTTCACTGCTGCTGGGGCCAGCGTTCGATGCCTAATCGGAGAACTAAGATCCCACAAGCTGCACGGCCTGGCAAAAAAAAAAAAAAAAAAAAAATCCCTGTAAATAAATTGTATTAGCTTTTTCCCATTCCATAGACTCGTTTTAGTTATGGATGCTGTAAAGAGTGTTCATACCTGAGATATTAAAAAGTCCGCTTCATTTCAGGTGTCACTTCCAGGAATGACATTATGGATTTAAGCCTGTGGTTAACTTTTAAAGAAATGTTGGAATTCGCTGTCTTTCCTGGGTTTTCTTTTCTAAGCAGGCCCCTTTACCTAGTTCATGATCTTAGCACCCACATATGGGGCACCCCAGGAAAGCGCCCTGGCACCGCCCACCTCAGGCGGGTACGAATCACAAGCTTCTGCAGGTTGATGGACGAGTCAGCACTGCGCCCAACCCCGCCGCCGTCACCACTGGACACTGGCGATTGGTTGCGTGTGAAAGGCGCGGAACCAATGGGAGCGGAGGCCTGGGAGAGTCAGTGGAGCGCGCGGGAAAGGGACCAATATAAACTGTGGCGGGAGATTCGTTTTCGGGGCCTTGTCCCGTGAAACATCTTCGGCTGGGGAGTCAGTTGGTTGTTCTCATCTCGTGTTTGAACATGGTGCGGACTAAAGCAGGCAGTGTCCCTGGCACCTACAGAAAAGGTGAGGCAGGCGAGCATGGTAGTGGAGGGCCGGTGGTTCCCTGGGCAGCTCCGCCGCGGGCGGGAGAAGCCGGACCTGCCCACAACCCTGTCCGCCAAACTGGTCCAGCCCGCCAGGAAGCAGCGGCCCGATCCCTTTAACCAGGAGGAAGACGCGGCGGGGACAGGGGAGGGTTATTTGCTGTTCTGGATCGCGGGCCTCTCCTCTCCAATAGGCTGGGTCGGAGAGTGTGGTGAGAACGTGGCTCTGAGACTCTTCGTGCCCCCTTCTGAATGCCCTTCTTTGCCTCTCTCCGCAGTGGTGGCTTCTCGAGCCCCCAGGAAGGTGCTTGGTTCCTCCACCTCTGCCACTAATTCCACGCCGCTTTCGTCAAGGAAAGGTAAAAAGCGCCCCTGCAAGATCCTGGAGAAACCTTCTCAAAAGGAGATCAGGCCTGGCACCACAGTTCTCCTGACCTGCGAGCTCCCTGCCCCACCGTGGAATTTCTTTTCCTGAGATCCTCACCCTCGAATTTCTTCCTTGCCTTTTGCTCTAATGAGCGGGCCTGTCTCTTGGCGGGCTGGGGTAGGGGTGCGGGGCGGAGTGGGTCGCATAGTAAAGAATTTCAAGTCTCGGGTTAGGGACGGACACAGTTTCTCTTCAAACCTGTTTTTCTTTTCTACTTTAGCGTTGTTATTTTTCTTAGTATTGACAACTGGGCTTTTTCTTGTAAGAGGCTATTTAAGCACCTCTTTACTAGTTAAGAATCGGAACTATAGTTGACAGTGCTAATCACGTTTTTGTTTTCATTTCTACATATTTTTCTTTGTCCTTCCTTCCCTTTCTCCCTCTCTCCTTTCTTTCCTTTTTTTTTTTTTTTTTTTTTAGTTTGGTGTCGGTGTGTGTGTTTTACAACTTTGCAGCTCCTGTTACTGCTTTTGGGACATTAAGAGGGAAAACCGGGCCAGGGAAATAGTTTCACATCGTTCCTTCTGTGCGAGGAGAAGTTGAGAAAATACCATGCCATCTGCTGTCTCATTCCTTTTAGGAGGAAGTTGAGCAGTTTGGAAGATTAATTCCACAAGCTCTAGTTAAGAACATACAGGAAAAAGTGTGTCAAACTTTAGTATGACAGTACATAAGACTAACTGAATAGCTCAGCTTGTGGACAAAATATGAAAAATATTTTCTAGTTGTAAACATCTTGTTAATGCTATTTTTCTAGGCTAAAGGATAAGTGTAATAAAGTGTTATACATTATATTATAACTGAATACAGCTTTATCATGTCACATTTTAAAATTTAAAGATGGATGTAACACCATTTAATACCCTTTAGATTTGATGTTAAAGAATTAACTTTCCCTTTAAGGAATGGTGATTGTATTCTTAATTTTTATTTAGTTCTATCTGTTTATATTTTATAGCTGAAAATAAGTATGCAGGAGGGAATCCAGTTTGTGTGCGCCCAACTCCCAAGTGGCAAAAAGGAATCGGAGAATTCTTCAGGCTGTCCCCTAAAGATTCAGAAAAAGAGAATAGGATTCCTGAGGAGGCAGGAAGCAGTGGCTTGGGAAAAGCAAAGAGAAAGTAAGTTTTTATATTCTGGAATATAAAGAAATACTTATTAAAATAAATAAAAGACAACAGAATATTGAGTAACTTTAAAATTTCTGTTTGAGCAGATAAGAAAATACAAACCAGACGTTTTTTAAACTGTGCTAACCTATTATTATAAGTCACTCCCAAATTTCAAACATCAATGAAAGGTATTATTTTTACTCATTTCAGTCACTCAAAGAGGATCAGTTCCCATTCAGATGATAAGTGTTACATTATTAATCATGAACTTCTGGTCTTTATTCTTTAATTTTTTCTGTCTGTTTTCTATAGTCTTTTTTCAAAAAGCAATTTCCATGTTGGTTTATCCAGCTTGAATTCCATTAACCTCACCTTTCAAAAACTACTAGTTCAGCCTCCACAGGAAATATATACCCAGTGTAGAAAAGTTGGAAAATATAGAAATCCCCATCATTTAGAAACAACCAAAACTAACACCGTGGTGTATTTTCTTTACAACTTCTCTATAAATACATAAGAAAACTTCAGAACAAAACAAGGTGGGGATAAAACTGCAAACATGCGGAGTTCATTGTGTAAACTTTTTAAGAAGATAATTAAATCATGCTTTCAAGCTTTTAATGTCAGGAAAATGCTCATGATAAGTGTTAAGCAAAAATTCTGATACAAAAGTACAATCATTATTGTGTAAAAGATATGTATCTAAATATACCAAATCTCTGTACAAAATATACCAAATATCAACAGTGATATATCTGGGTAAAAACCTCTCATACTCAGTGCTACCAAGTTTCAACAACAAATATTTTAAGAATCAGGGAAAAAAAAATACCATTGGGGGAAAAAAGCAATGGAAACCTGCTTTTTAAATAGATTTATAAGTAATAGTGTCCAGACTCTCTAAAGAATTTTGAAATTTTTGTTTCAAAAACAAATTATTTGACTGGAGGTGGGGAGTGGTGAGCGCTGGTGGTGCCACGTCACCGCCATTATGAAGCCTCCGGCTAGATTTAAGACCCTGCTAAATACCTCCCCTGCACCAGCCAGTAGCCTGTGATCCTCCTCCGCGGCACCAAGCAGCGAGCCTTGCCCAAGGCGGAGTGATCATCATGGGCAAGGGGATGGTGGCCAGGCTCAGACTGGGGCTGCTGCTTCTGGGGCTGCTCCTACCCACGCAGATTTATTCATTCGTTCCTTTAACCGGCACGGAAGGTCCTCCGTTCGAAACCACAACGGTCAGCTGTGCTTTGCAGTCAACAGCTAGTCTCCTGTGGTCTTGCTTGCCTTTCTACATCTCTACCATTAAGAGACTTGGCCAAGAAACATCTACAGTTTACCAACCCATATTCTAAAGCCCAATCCATACGCCATCTAGAAGTCCAGTGTGGCAAGGAAAATAAACAGGTCTTCATCAAGTCTACTAATTCCATCCCTTGTTTTATTAACACAGAGAATGTTGAGACTCCCAAATTGGACTAGTTTAAAGAGCATCTGAAGGATTTGACCAGATAATGAAAGCCAATATTAAATCTGCTGGAGTTTCATGTACAAGACTGGAAAGAGAGAACATCGAGAATTAATGATGTGATTAAGTATAACTTAAGAAATATGGACACTTCAAACTGTACCTTGCAAATAAGAATAATTTCATCTTCATCTAGAGAAAAAGGATGAACTATGGAATGGAGATTCAGTTTCCATTTTGTTCACGAAAACTAGAAGGCGGTAAAATGATTAGGTAATATAAAAAGCTTCAGTGATTCTATTTATGATGTACACTGGAAGGAACCACCAGGTATTACTGCAAATCCTCTGTGTATTGTTTCAGCAGTCCTGGTTTAATGCTGATATACTCTCCATCAGGTTTTACACTGTTTTCACTGTTCTCTTGGGAACTTAACTCTTTTCTCTGGGGCTTTGGATTTGACATTGCATTTGACTTTCTGCAGTAACTGACACGTTCCAGGGCAATGATGGATTGGAATCTACTACAAATCCAAGCATAAGTAATCCCAGCAAATGCACTTAAAAGTCAAATAACAGGTATTTCCTATCACACATTCTCATCCAGATTTATTTAGCTAAGTTGGATCATTTAACTTGATTCCAAAGATTAGAAGTGCATTGACTTCAACCAGTCTTAAAATATTGCTTTTTATTTCTGCATATATTGAATAATTTTTACAACTTAAAAAATTGATCTGTTTGGAAGGCATATTTGACAAATCTTGCAATTAAGAGGCAAATATATGAAGGCAGCAAAAATAATGTGTATTAGGTATTTGGGAAGTGAAGACTGGAAACTTGCCTGCATTAAATTCATAATTCATAACTCTTTTGTGCCCTTTCCGTAAACGTATATATATAAATATAAAACTTAATGAATAGGAATAGCTACACGTGGAGCACTTTCTACATCAGTCATTATTTTTAGATGGTTCTAAGCCTAAGTGGACTTGATCCTGGAAAATAAAACTTTACATACAACTGCCTTGATGTACAGAAACCTTTTTAGAAATAGAAACTCTGTGAAATCTTTGGTTCACAAGTTCACACAATGATGCTTAGATGTTAAGTATCCAATATGGCCATAGTACTCTTAATAAGTTTTAAGCCAATATTTGCCATCTTTAGAAGTCTACACAGGAACAACTAGATCCAACTCATCTCAGGTTATGTGAGCTCTATGTGTGTGAATGAACACCTCTTGCTTCATATCTGAACACTGTACACCTGTTTTGGATTGTACATTGTGTTTGGAATTGATTTGCATTGAACACAACTAAATAAAAATAAATGGTTAATGAGCAGTTAAAACAAAGTATTTGACATATAAAATGATGTTTATGCATGTAAAATTTTAAGACTTACTCAATACTGTTCATAGGTCATTTAGTAAATTGTTATCTAATGAGATATTTAAAAGGAGTGTCAAATTCTGGAGCAGTAACTAAATTTTATACTTTGTTGCTACATCACTATTATCATTTCTGTTTCAATAAAATCAACAAGGAAGGGGATACATTTTTGGATAGAGTTTTTTAATAGACTTGTTTTCATGATCCTGTAAGTCTCCTTTAGTTCCTTCTCACTTACTGGCACCATTCTTCCTTGTTCTTTCTCATTCTAATTTAAACAAGCTAATAGTCAATATTAGCTCTAGAATATATGACAGTCCTCTTGAATTATTTGTGACTTAATGAAAGAAAATATTTGGCAATATAGCCAAATATGGCTATACCATTGATCATGACAGCAATAAAACCTATATTACAGGCTTCCTATCATATGGAAAAGATTACACATATAGTCTCATAAAGCACTTTGATCCATAGTATAATAAAATCTGTGACATAAAACTAGGTAATAGAAGTTTATATTATTACTTTAGGCCTCTGTCTTAGATTTGTTTTTGTTTAAGAGAGTTGTAATTATCCCTTTATTTATAATAAATCAGTAGATTGGCTTTTTTTCTCCCAGTTTTATTGAGACATAATTGACATACAGTACTATATGAGTTCAAGGTGTAATGATTTGACTTACGTACATCATGAAATGATTACCACGATAGGCTAGTGAACATCTATCTCATACTGATATGTTAGAGAAATAGAAAAAATGTTTTCCTTTTGATAGGAGCTCTTTCAATAGATTTACTATTGGTAGTAAATAGAAAACTACCAGTATATCAGAAGGACTTCTGTCTCCCTAATTCTTAATCTGGAATATGGCTACTGCTATGGCTTTATTCTCACAGAGGCAGATGCAGGGGGAGAATCAGAATCAAGAAAAACTGTCTTCTTAAAACCTTGAACAGAACTATGATACCTAAAGTAAATTAAATCAGGTCCTTTAAAAAATAGAATTTTGGGTTATGATAGTGTTCATTTGTTAACTTAATTTAATTTCCAGGAAAGTACAATGAAGACCTCTTGGTAATATAAGAGTAAGTGAGTCAATGGTAATCTTATTCCAAGTCAGAATATCCTTGTTTTAGCTTCCTTCTTTCACTCACTTGCCCTGTGACCATCCAGGCTCACTGGATCTAATTTGAAAACTATTTTAAAATAGATCTCACAAATCTTTATCAGTTCTAAAAAATTCTGATTTATGATTAAGTTTTTAATTGACTTTTTCTCTATAAAAAGTATAAGGAGGGACTTCCCTGGTGGTGCAGTGGTTAAGAATCTGCCTGCCAATCCCGGGGACATGGGTTCGAGCCCTGGTCTGGGAAGATCCCACATGCCACGGAGCAACTAAGCCCGTGTGCCACAACTACTGAGCCTGTGCTCTAGAGCCCTCGAGCCACAACTACTGAGCCCATGTGCCTCAACTACTGAAGCTGGCGCACCTAGAGCCTGTGCTTTGCAACAAAGAGAGGCCACCGTAATGAGACGCCCACGTGCTGCAAGGAAGACTCAACCCAGCCAAAAATAAATAAATAAATGTATTTTTAAAAAAAGTATAATGAGTACAAAATGGCTTTGGGATAATATAAATTATTTTTCAAAAGCTGTGATTACCATATGCCAACTTAAGACAATTTTGGGGTTTTTCTAATTAGATAATACATTCATATAGTTCCAAAGTGTATACAGTCAAATATGTCAACTTGCTGTTTTCTCTGCTCAAGTGGATTGGTTAAATTCTTTTGCTTTTCATAATCACAGAGTTCTTGCTGAAGGATTGTACTCTTCATCAATCCACTTAACATATTGAAAGAAGATGCTATAGAAATAGAGATTCCCTCTTTAATAAAAATGGCAACATACCCTAAAGGGGAAACTGATTTGGCAAATTAACAGGCAAAATAGATTATTAAAAATTTTGTCGCTCTAGTATTTGGAATCTGTAGGAGTTTGTCAATTAATGGAGTTTAATTTTCTCCCATTTCTGGTCAGTTGACGAGACCCACTGCACTGTTAATGTTCCTGATTTACGTAAGTTTTTAAAAACTACTTATGTTCTGTTTTTTAAACATTTGACTCAGGTGACTATCGAAGTTCTCTCTTCTTTCCACAGATCATGTCCTTTGCCACCTGATCATACAGATGATGAAAAAGAATAGAAATTACTTATTCACCCTTGACTGATGTCTCCTGTTTACTCTGGTATTCTAGGATGTAAATTTGCATAAATATATTTGTTCCAATTAGCTTTGTTGAATAAGCATTTAATTTAAAAAATGAGGCTTACATTTAGTTATTCAAAAGCAAGTAGTTATGATATTGGAAAGTTTATAAGATTAATTATGGTTACTTAACTTAGTATTCAGTATAATGCAGTATTCGGTTTCTTTTACCTGTCAAGCTTTTTCTTGCTAAAATTATTGCATGGTGTTCTAGTTATGAATCTGCTGTATTTTAGATTTGCTTAGATTTTTGTACTGTTGCCATTTTTATTGGCATTTGATTATTGGAGTGATGCCATATTTTTGTTCCTTTTATTTGCTTTAAAAAGCAGAGGTAGATTTTTGCACATTAAGAAAGTCAGTATTAATCAAACTGAACCCATACCCTTTTTAAGAAAGGGGAACAAAAATGGAAAGTTGAAAAAATTTGGATGGCCGTCTACCTTCTTTTAAGGGCAGTTTTGCCCTAAGGATTTAAAGGGTTGATGAAACTTCTAAAAACAACAACAAAAAGATAAAATACTAGCATAGAATTGGGCAGGAAAATTCCATAGACTACATTAAAAGAGAGGAATTTTCCTAGAATATGAATTTGGTTTAGTGTCATAAAATATTACCCTTTGGGCCTATACTTTTCAAGTTGGAAATCAATAAAATATGAAAGGCAAATCATGCCATAAACCCAGAACTATGTCTAAAGTCCTTAGAGCTACTATTATATTTTTCAAGATAATCAGGGGTATAATTGAAGAGGTGGGCATAGTAGTACTTAGTAACTGATATTCTTGCTTCCTCATCAGGCTTTTTGCTCACTGACATCCTGTTATCAAAACTAACCATGTTTAACAGGAATGCTTTCCTGAAGTTTGTTTTTAATAAATGAATACTCATTGTCACAATACTATCCATATGTGTGCTTTCTAAGATTATATCCTACTAGGTATTCCTATTTTATTCCTTCTAAATGCAAATCACCGTACTGACCTGATTTTATCAACTTCCAAAATAAGTCCTTATGACTGTAGATTGTATTTTTTGCTTTGTCTTTTAGAGGTGGATATTAAACGTAATGATACTGAATTGAGACCAGAGTTTTCACCCTAAGTGCTTCCTTGACAATTAGGCTTTTGATGGGTATGAAACCTGATTTGCTTTTTCATTGATGGAGAGAGAAACTTTATGGTGGTGTGTCCAGTGAAGTCTAATTTTGGTATTTAATTGTTTCCCAAAAATTTGACCTAAAGAACCTACAGTCTTTTCAAATACAATTCTTTCAAAATATATAATACTTGGTGATGTCTAACTTTATTAGGCAGAGCTCCCATGTAATCTGTTTCCCTGTCAAAGGTTTTTTAAAATGTAGATTATCAATTTAGCTTCTTCTAAACATAAGAGAAATTTCAATTACATTGAAATTGAATCAAAAAATAAAGTTTATACATTAAAAATGTAAAGTAAGCTTTAATTTTGTACCCTTCACAAAGTTAATCTGATTTTCCTTTTTGAATGGATTATTCAAATAATTAATGTTAGTGTTCAATTCCGGAGCAAACAATGATTAAAGCTACTTTTATGGAATTTTTGAATGCTAATGGAATTTGTGAGGATCATAGGAATTTTGTGTTTACATAGTTTCACAAAGGAAGATAATACTATAGTGAAAATTATAAAGTGTGCTCAGAGTTATGAGATGATAAATACTTGTCATTTTTCTAAAAAGCAGAAAATAAAGTCTAAACTAACTGAACTTTTCCCATATGTATATATACACTGCTTATAAATCTCACTGTACTTAGAATTCTTCACGCTAACTCACTTTTGGAAAAATTGAAGATTCAGCTGGACCTTGGTCCAACCAACGTTGTTAAAATGGTTCCTTTTACCTTTGAGGATAGCCTATGGAGGTGGGAAAGATTGTCACTGAATCAAAACTGGGAGGAGTGATAGAAGCTACCTTGTTCAACCCAAGCCAGCTATAGCTTTTCATTAGATGGACTATTTTGTTAGCTGGCAATGTCAATCGAAAGTGCTACAAGTTAAAAATTTGATTTTTTTCTTAACTCCCCTCCTCCTCTTCTTGGTTCTGTACTTGAAATAACATAGAACAAGATACTCTTTCCACATGACAAACTTCAATTATTTAAAGATAGCTGTTACATCTTTAGCCTTCTCTTCCTAAGGCTAAACATTATGTTGTTTATGTCACATGTATCCTAAGTGAGTTTCTCTAAGTCCCTTGTACAAGGGGCCATGCCTTGTGTGTTGTATATTGCTTAGGCAGATAAAAAGTAAATCTGGCTATATTTCTTCTAACTGATCCCAAGTATTCATCGATTTTGGTATCTTTTATGTTTGTCTGTTTTGTCTTTTGTATTTGGAGATGCCAGTGGAACCCTAAGAATATTTGAATTTTTAAGTAATAATTATTAACAGAGTATTGGTTTTCCCAAAAATAAACGTTATACAACCTAATTCTTTCTTAAATGATTACAAGGGACAATTAAAAAATGACAAAGGGCTTCCCTGGTGGCGCAGTGGTTGGGAGTCCGCCTGCCGATGCAGGGGACGCGGGTTCGTGCCCCGGTCCGGGAAGATCCCACATGCCGCGGAGCGGCTGGGCCCATGAGCCATGGCCGCTGAGCCTGCGTGTCCAGAGCCTGTGCTCCGCAACGGGAGAGGCCACAACAGTGGGAGGCCTGCATACCGCAAAAAAAAAAAAAAAAAAAAAAAAAAAAATGACAAAAAGCTTTCAAGAGATTGAGAAAAAAGGCTAGAGGTCCTATATTGATTTGAAGGATGAAGGTACTATACTGACCTTGAAGGCTATTTGAGATCTAGCATAGATTTGAGAGCACTGTCTTAATTATGGTTCATATTAAGAATATTGGTTGGGGACTTCCCTGGTGGCCAGTGGTAAAGAATCCGCCTGCCAATGCAGGGGACTTGGGTTTGAGCCCTGGTCGGGGAGGATCCTACATGCCGTGGAGCAACCAAGCCCGTGCGCCACAACTACTGAGCCTGCTCTCTAGAGCCCGCAAGCCGCAACTACGGAGCCCGAGTGCCACAAATACTGAAGCCCGCGCGCCGAGAGCCCGTGCTCCGCAAAAAAGAGAAGCCACCGCAATGAGAAGCCCACACACCGCAACGAAGAGTAGCCCCCTCTCGCTGCAACTAGAGAAAGCCCGCGTGCAGCAACAAAGACCCAATGCAGCCAAAAATAAAAATAAATTAAAAAAAACAAAAAACGAACAAACAAACAAAAAAAGAATATGGATTCCTGGGGACTTCCCTAGCGGTCCAGTGGTTAAGACTTCACACTTCCAATGCAGGGGGCGCTGGTTTGATCCCTGGTCGGGGAACTAAGATCCCGCATGTCACATGGTGTGGCCAAAATAAATAAATTAATTAAATTAAAAAAATAAAAGGTTGATTTGGGTAATAATTTTTTTTAAAAAGAATATGGATTCCTGTGATACTGCTCACAAAATCCTAAAAGTGTAGTTAAACCCACACCTAGTTTTAGGTGTGAACTGTGCTATATACATATTTATTTATTTGAATTTTTAAACATTTATCAACATTTTAGGTTGATTTACTTACAATAAAATGTATATGTTCTCAGTGTACAATAAAATGTATATACCTGTGCTATACATCTTTAGAGGTCTCCAAGTAATGAGTATGTTAAAAGTGATGGAATTATACATGTCGTGATCATTTAGGAGTTAAGCCAGGTATTCATACACCTATACAAAAGTGACTCAGTAATAATTATTTTAAAACTGTAGGAAGAGAGGATCTAAATAAATGCTGTTATATGCTATTATAAGTCATATTTCTTCAGACAACAGGAAAAATGAATGATGCATAGGAATTTGCATTTTTGTATTGGCTTAAACTACCGCATTTGATCTTAACTATTTTTACCCAATAAAACATTTCTTTCTATAGAACAGGTTTACCGTATTCATGTTTTTAATTTGACATCTAAGTCCACCATAGTTTTATTTATTTTTTATAAATTTATTTATTTATTTATTTATTTTTGGCTGTGTTGGGTCTTCGTTGCTGCCCGTGGGCTTTCTTTAGTAGCTGCGAGTGGGGGCTACTCGTTGCGGTGCATGAGCTTCTCACTGCAGTGGCTTCTCTTGTTGTGGAGCACGGGCTCTAGGCACGTGGGCTTCAGTAGTTGTGGCATGCGGGCTCAGTAGTTGTGGCTCGCAGGCTCTAGAGCACAGGCTCAGTAGTTGTGGTGCATGGGCTTTGTTGCTCTGTGGCATGTGGCATCTTCCCGGACCAGGGCTTGAACCTGTCTCCCTTGCCTTGGCAGGTGGATTCTTAACCACTGGCCTCCAGGGAAGCCCCAGCATAGTTTTAGATAAGTTGTTGCTCATTGGGCTCATAATTTTATTTACTTTTCTAATTAAAAATTTTTAAATATTTAAACTTGTTGCCAATTGAAATACCAAGCTCTATTTTGTCATGGTAACAGATTTATCACTTGTCAAGTACAACCAGGTTTTTTTAAAAGAACAATTAATGACTGGATGTGCTCAGATTCCATTTGAGTTTTGTGTGTGTATACTCCCACATGTATGCATGTCCGTGGCAAGGGTGGAAATGTTTTAGACTTCTTTAACAATCTGCTAGTGACATTTGAACCTGAAGTGATTTCCTAAAGGTTTTGCTGAACTGACTCTCTTGGTGAATCAGTTTAATGCTGTGTCACACGTACAGGAAACCAACAGACCTGCTGTTTCTTTGAAGTTACCAAAAGTCATTTCCTCTGCCCCAGCTAGGTGGACAACAGTCCAATATCAGTGAGTAAGAGGTTATCATGACCAAATTATTATGACCAATAGCCAGCAGTTGCAAAGACATTCACTGCCATGGACTAGAGAACAAATTCAGGAGCTACTATTAATTAAGCTTTATTGCTTTTAAGAAGACCTATTCAAGATAGGAAAGTTAAGCCAAGATTTTTACTCATTTTTCTCTGAATGCCTAACTACATTTCTCTGAATATTTAACTGCCATAATAATATAGGTCATTTTTCTAGAAAGAGGATTAATTATGTTGCTGGCTTTTGCTCCGAGCAGTGGTTTTCCCAGTATTTTTCAAGCTCAGATCACCCCAACACAAGAATAAATTAGGTCTCTTATTAACTTTTCTTGTCCACAGTATAGGATTGAAAGTTTATTCTGAGTGGAGGATTAAATGTCTTCCTCCTTCCCAAGCTTGATCACCGGCTTCCTTTGGCCTTTTCTCGTTGTTTTTTCTTTTAAGGATTAATTATTTCCAGATCATACACAAGCATGTGCAATCCTTACAAAAGAGATGGGTGAAGACAAAACTTTCTCACCATTCGGTTTCAGGGGCTATCACAGGAGAACGAAGTGCATGAAAAAGGTTTCATAACATTGGAGGAGACTTTAAAAGCTCAGTAGAAACACAACTGAAAATCCACAAGAGGGAGATGCTTGCTAAACCGCCAGAAAGTAACTCCCACGAGGGACCTGAGAGAGCCTTAACAGGAGCCAATAGGTCCGCCCGGGATTCAAGGAGGGAGGGAACAGGAGTAAATAGTGGCTGGGGTCTGGTAGGGGGAGTACAGGTGAAGGGAAAAGCAGGATTGGCTTCGTGACTTTGGCAGCGAAGCCCGTGCTCAGCACAAGACCAGGAGCAGAAGGTAAGAGTGTGTTGCCAAAGAGGAGTACACGCTCCCAGCTACCTCCTGTTAGTCCCATAAGTAATGGGGGTGGTTATCTTTGAAGGCACTTCCGCTTAGCAACCCCACGCGGTTGCTAAGGAGGGATGGTAGCGGGGATAACCCGGAAGTGGTGGTGTCTATTTCTCACTGCCTGCTTTAAGTTTGTCCTATCGGGAGCGCCAGGGTGCTCTGCGCCGGGCCGAGGGTGGGGCCAGCGCTAGAGGTTCCGGTTCGGCTTCTGCGGCCGTTTGGCTCCTCGTCTTCCCCCTCCCCTCCCGCACCTCTCCTCCCTCCCGTTCCTGGGAACGGGAGAAGCCAAAGCTGCGGGTGGGTAGAGAAGCACTCGGCGCCTCCGGGAGGGGGCTGCGCCCGCCCCATCTGTACCCCGAAGCACTGCCAGGTACTCTCTCCGGCTTCGACGGGGTCCGGGAGGCTGGAGCTTGAGGATGTGTGTGTGTATCTGGGGGGTGGTGGGGGCCCCTTCTCCGGCTCGGGGAGGGGAGCGCGGAGATCCTGGGTGGGGCGCAGGCCGGCGTGTGTGCCCCTGGCGGGTTGCGGGGGTGGAAGGGAAGAGCTGGGGATGACGGCTGGCGGAGAGTTTCGGGTGGCCGTGTCGAGGTTGCGGAGGAGGCGCCCCCTCAGATGCAGAAGACTTCGGCCGGTGTGGACGGGGAGTTTGCCACCTGGAGGTTTAGCTCTGAAAGAGGGAGCATCCTCTGGGTCCAGAAGGAGAGCATGGACCCCGGCGGGGTGGATGGGGCAATCCCATACTTCCATTGCCTGCTTTTTCTGCCTACCCCTGTGGGACAGAGCCCGGCTTCGGGGGTTGTGAGTCGGCTGGGCACCGCGGGGAGCCGCCCTTGGCAGAGCTAGGGCAGAAGAGTGGGTAAGGAGACCTCCCTCCTCCCAACTTCCGTGCGCTTCCCCCGCTTCTTCCTTTACTGCTCTCTTGCCCCAGTGTCCTACAGGAGCGGTAGCCCCCTCCCCAAGTGGGTAGGCATCACAGCGTAAAAGAAAGAGGGTGGAACTGGGCTTGTGGCCCCAAATGATACTTCGAATGTTCGGAGAGTGCCAGATTGACATATTCAACCAAGTCTCCCAGCTCAATATTAAGTTTGGTCTGAATTATTTTAGAAAAGTGCAGTTCTGGAAACCAGCAAACTGTAAGCTGGTCTGGCATAGCCTTATTTGGTAGATATGCGTGTTTTTAAAAAATAGACTGGGGGAACCGTAAAGATACAGAGGTCTAGGCAAGACATGTTGAGGCAAGCCTTTTCCAACATCTTTCTTACCTGCCAGTGAGCTTGACCTAGTTTAAATGAAGCACACAGATCCTCTTCATTTATATTTCAATCAGTGACTGAATTGTAGGTACTGTGTGGTTATCAATGTCTCAGAATAGTTGCGTGAACCTTCGGAGAGACAAGATTCCCTGCTTTTGAGCCTGTCTCATAATCTTTTAAGGAGATAATTATGGTCAAGTGGAAGTATTGGTTTTGAGTTAGGTAAATCTGGGATTGAACTCGGACTGCCACTGGCTAGTTGTTGACCTTGGGCAAGTCATGGAACCTACCAGAGATTCAGTTTCTTCATAAGTAAAACGAGTTAAAATTCTAATCAGTATTGTAAGGGGGGGCTAATGTATCTAAATAACAGTCCACTTTAAATGGAAGCACCTTCCAGTTGAAAGATAAATTATTAATAATCTTAATCTTATGCATTCAAGGTAGCCCAGTTTTGTGGAATGAGGTTTGAGATAGGAACAGAACTGGATAATATTCCAAAACATATATATACAACAGGACTTTCAGTAGCTTCTAGAAATTGATCATAAGTAGCATGAAATTCAGTTATCAGTAGTTTCTTAAAACTCTTAAAAATAAAGCAGAATATGTGCATTAACTGAAATAGCCAATAACGTTTCAAAGGTTTTTCTCAGATTTGTGATGTGTGTAGTATGGATTGGTAAGAAAAACATTTAAAAAGTAATGTATATAAATCTTAATTAACATTACATGTCTGGAGAGAATTAAAATTGGGGCATAAAATAGAAGAAAGTAGTTGTAATTTTAAGAATAAAATCAACACAAGTAGCATCACTCACCTTAATTAGATTTAAACTATTAGCAAAACATACAGACTTTTTATGTGTATAATCTGTAAAATAAATGCAAATGGAATGAATTTCTGCCTTTAAATCATTTGTGATGATGATATAGAAATATATCTCAGAAACATGAAGTCTTTTTTTTGGGGGGGTCAGGTACCAGGCTAATCACTTTTTTTAAAAATAAATTTTATTTATTTATTTATTTATTTATTTTTGGTTGCATTGGCTCTTCGTTGCTGTGTGCAGGCTTTCTCTAGTTGCAGTGAGTGGGAGCTACTCTAAGTTGTGGTGCGTGGGCTTCTCATTGAGGTGGCTTCTCTTGTTGTGGAGCACGGGCTTTAGGCATGCGGGCTTCAGTAGTTGTGTAGTTGTGGCACGTGGGCTCACTAGTTGTGGTGCACGGGCTTAGTTGATCCACAGCATGTGGGATCTTCCCGGAACAGTGATCGAACCCGTGTCCGCAGCATTGGCAGGCAGATTCCTAACCACTGCGCCACGGGGGAAGCCCACATTGAAGTGTTTATATTCATTTGTTTTGTAGATTTGAAACAATACAGTTATTTGTAACCTATTATATGCCAGATTTTCAGCTAATGTAGTTTGCTTTTTGATGTAACTTGAAGTTAGTAAATTTTTTTTTTCTTTTTTTTGCGGGGGGCCACACTGCGTGGCTTGCGGGATCTTAGTTGCCTGACCAGGGATCGAAGCTGGACCCCCGCAGTGAACGTGCCAAGTCTTAACTACTGGACAGCCAGGAAATTTGCAGTAATTTTTAATTATTAATTTTTTAATGTACTTTATACTCAAAAGCTAAAAATCAAATAACTTGCTTTAGTAATCATTTTTTTGTGTGAGAAAAGTGGTTATAAATTTTGTAATTCAGTATCACTTTTTAGAGAAGTTTACAGGTTTTCCATAATTTCGAGAGAAATTTTCAAATATATTTCTTCTTTGTGTCTCTCTTAAGCAGAATTGAACTTTTTTTAAAAAACATAAAACTGTCCAGCTATGTTGCATGCTTCTTGAGGTAGAAATACTATTTTAAATTTTATCCACCACTGTAGCTACATAATAGGCACCAAATAAATATTGGTCAAATTGATAAATGGATGGATATATTTAAAATTATTAATAAGGTATCTAATTATGTTTTTACTACATGTTTTGTAAGGTTATTCAACTTTCTAAGTGGCTGTTCTTTACACTGTAAAGTCTTTAGTGTATATGTAAGCATTTAACTGCGTTTTCCTGGATCATTATTTTTCAGTATCTTTTGAATCTTAAAGTTGAGACGATATTATCTTGCTTTGGTAAAGCCATGAGAAGTTCTCATTTTTTTCCCTATCTTCTCATAACACTTTAATAAATAATTCATTTTGGTATAAGAGTTAGGATACTAGCTGTAAAAAGGTATATTTAAAATGTGGGCAATAATAGAGACTGTTACAGATAATGCTTTTCTCAATGACCTTTTCCACTTAAACAAAGTATGTGGCCATTCCACAGATCTTTGCAATTGTCAGTTATGGAATTTGCTGGTCAGGAAATCTAAAAATGACTAAACCTTCCTTTAATGTCTATGTCTTGGATGATCTCAGAAAACTTTAGGAAAGATTGGGAAGGTTTGTATACCATACTAGAATATATAATGAACAAAGTACAGTTAACGTTATTGGTGCTGCCAAATCAGGAGTGAGTTACTGTGGAAATGCTTAAAAAATGCCAGGCAGTGCTTTCCTCAAACCAAATGAGTATTCTTCCAGAGCTTGTTTCTATTTTAGAGCTTCTTTCTTTTTGGACTATGATTTGCTCTCTAATAAGGATAAATAATCATTGTATCCAGAAAAAAAGGCTGATATCATAGACAGATTTTATTACCACCAATCTTGATAGAAACTGCTTCAATGGCTTCAAATAAGTGGAAGTAGATTTTCATGAAAGAACTTAAGAATTTGTGGAGCGATAGTTTTTCCCTATTTAACATCTAACTTGTCTCTGCTCATTTCTGCCTAATATAGAAACTTTGAGAAGCTGGGAAGAAAAAGAAAAAAGAATGAATTTACTTCAGAATTAGCATTTTATGTTTTGTAGGTTACTTATTTGGAGAGATAAATTGGATTTTGACATTATTGGGACTGTGTTCAAGATGGACTCGGGGAAAAAAAATTAGAGAGATGCCATCTGCTTCAGATTCCTGTTCCCTCACCCCTTCATGTTTTGTGGCTTTGAATTTATCAGATTTTTTTTTTTTTACATAAAAACCCTCAGTAGATTTAGGTTATATAATTTCAGCTATGTCGGTGAACCTGTAACTAAAAGAACTTGCATTTTATATTGAGTTACACAGAAGGATCACAGACATTGGTTAAAAGTAATTGTTATTTCAAACTATCTGAACATGAGATAGCTTCATACATCTTTGTCGTCATTTGCTTAATAAACCATTCTTGTCGTTAGTGCTTACCACAGTCCACTTATTGGTGGAAGTTGCTAAAAAATGGATTATGGAGATATAGAATAAATCCTTTTTTTCCTCTGATATTACAACCAGAAGAGAAGTTTCTGTTGTTGTTTTTTTTTATTTACTGATGAATCCACTTAAACTTATTGAGTAGTGAGTTTTGCCTTACCTTATGCCAATTGCTATAGTTTTCATCTAAGTGATACCATACAGTTCATAGGGCACATACTTGTCACTTTTCAGTTTGAATCTTTAATAATCCTGAGCACAGCCTTTTGGATTTACTGAGCTGGAAAAGAATGTGTCTAGTTCAGGTTACAGTAGTCGGGCACTTAGCATGGACCAGAAAGACCCAGGCATCTTTGAAAAACTATAAAGTAAAACTGGTATGGTATCCCAGAAATGATCTGAAGAGAGAGTCTTCTGGATAGAAGAGAGCCATGCTGTGTTTGCAATAGGAATGTTCTGGTGATGTGGGAAGACAGATAAACTGCCCTTGTAGTCTGTTCCTCACCCAGAAGCTCCAAGTAGGCAGTGTAGTTATGGCAGGGGCTGGGGTGTCAGGGATGGGAATTGTTCTTCAATAATTGCTCACCCATCATTATGGAGGCATAGATATATTGGGGAAAGGGGAATTCTCTTGGATTTTGTCTTGGACAGAGAAGCTGAGTGAACAGGTAGCCATTGCCCTTGCTGTCAAAGAGAACTTGGTGTAACACCTCTGGGTGCTGGGTAAGCCTATCAAAATGCTACAGTTTGATGTCTCCATCAAAATGCCACATAAATTTTCTAAGAAACAACAGCATTGGACCACATTGATTTCTGTAGTTTTCACATTCTAATTCTTCAACCTAGAAAAAGAGGCATTGAAGACTTTTGGGCTTCTGAATGAGAGTATCACACATTACTTCCATCTTGATAGATTTATAAATACACTTTAAATTGTCTGTTGGCATCAATGAATGATGTGAAAATGTTTTAAGTTTTGTGTGTGTGTGTGTGTGTGTGCGTGCACGCGCACGCCCTTTAGTGTCCATGATGATTACCAAATTTCAGTTCTTCAGGCTAAATTGCTAACCATAACTGTGATAAAGCAGTTTCCCAGCTGGATTTCTTCTCTCTTTCCTAGAGGTCACTCTCTGATGTATGTGCTAGTGAGCAGAGATATGACCAAGCCAATAAAAAGGCAAGGAGATTAAAGTTAATTTCTTTTCAGGAATTCCCTGGCAGTCCAGTGGTTAGGACTTGGCACTTTCATGCTTTCACTGTGGGGGCCCGGGTTCAATCCCTGGTTGGAGAATATCCCACAAGCCGCACTGTGTGGCCAAAAAAAAAGAGGAAAAAGTTAAGTTCTTTCATTTAAATTTATTTAAATGCTTATTCAAATTTGCTTTTATTAGTTTTTTTTTTCCAACTTTCCTAGGATTTCTGTAGTTTAAAGTAGCAATAGGTACTCTTTCAGATTGTGGGTGCCCAACTTTTTTCAAAAAAAATTAAGACTATTTTTTTGAACAGTTTTAGATTTACAAAAAAATTGAGCAAGTAGAGAGTTCTATCTCTCTCCATATTCACTTAATTCCCAACCAGTTCCCCCCCCATTTTTAAAAAACATTTATTTTATTTATTTATTTTTGGCTGCATTGGATCTTCATTGCTGTGTGTGGGCTTTCTCTAGTTGTGGCCAGTGGGGGCTACCTCCCCCATTATTAACATCTTGCATTAGTGTGGTACATTAGTTATGATTAATGAACCAATATTGATACATTATTATTATCCATAGTTTTCATTAGGTTCACTCTTTGTGTTGTACGGTTATGTGGGTTATAACAAATGCATAATAACAGGTATCCACCATTACAGTTTGATACAGAATAGTTTTACCGCCAGAAAAAAATCCCATTTTACCTGTTCATCCCTCCTCTTTTTCCTCCAGAATTCCTGACAAACACTGACCTTTTTACTGTCTCTATAGTTTGCATTTTCCAAAATTTCTTATAGTTGGAATCATATGGTATGTAGCTTTTTAAAAATTAATTAATTAATTTTTGGCTGTGTTGGATCTTCGTTGCTGCACATGGGCTTTCTCTAGTTGCGGAGAGCGGGGGCTACTCTTCGTTGTGGTACATGGGCTTCTCATTGCAGTGGCTTCTCTTGTTGCGGAGCATGGGCTCCAGGCACAGGCTTCAGTAGTTGTGGCACATGGGCTTAGCAGCTGTGGCTCGCAGGCTCTAGAGCACAGGCTCAGTAGTTGTGGCACATGGGCTTAGTTGCTCTGCGGCATGTGGGATCTTCCCGGACCAGGGCTCGAACCCATGTCCCCTGTGTTGACAGGCAGATTCTTAACCACTGCACCACCAGGGAAGTCCGTATGTGGGTTTTTTGTTTGTTTGTTTTTGGCTGCGTTGGATCTTTGTTGCGATGCGCGGGCTGCTTAATGCACTGGCTTCTCTTGTTGCAGCGCTCGGTCTTCAGTGGTTGCGGCACGCGGGCTTAGTTGCTCTGCGGCATATGGGATCTTTCTGGACCAGGGATCGAACCCATGTCCCATGCGTTGGCAGGCGGATTCTTAACCATTGTGCCACCGGGGAAGTCCCTGTAGCTTTTTCTTAGACTGGTTTCTTTTACTTAGTAATATGCATTTAAGGTTCCTCCATGTCTTACTGAGGCTTGATAGCTCCTGTCCTTTTTTTTTTTTTTTTTGAATTTTTGAATTTTATTTATTTTTTATACAGCAGGTTCTTATTAGTTACCTACTTTATACATATTAGTGTATATATGTCAATCTCAGTCTCCCAATTCATACCACCACCTCCCCCTCACCCCGCTGCTTTCCCCCCTTGGTGTCCATATGTTTGTTCTCTACATCTGTGTCTCTATTTCTGTCCTGAAAACCAGTTCATCTGTACCATTTTTCTAGGTTCCACATATACACGTTAATATACGATATTTGTTTTTCTCTGACTTACTTCACTCTATGACAGTCTCTAGATTCATCCACGTCTCTACAAATGACCCAATTTCATTCCTCTTTATGGCTGAGTAATATTCCATTGTATATACGTACCACATCTTCTTTATCCATTCGTCTGTCGATGGGCATTTAGGTTGCTTCCATGACCTGGCTATTGTAAATAATGCTGCAATGAACATTGGGGTGCATGTGTCTTTTTGAATTATGGTTTTCTCTGGGTATATGCCCAGTAGTGGGATTACTGGGTCATATGGTAATTCTATTTTTAGTTTTTTAAGGAACCTCCATACTGTTCTCCATAGTGGCTGTATCAATTTACATTCCCACTAACAGTGCAAGAGGGTTCCCTTTTCTCCACACTCTCTGCAGCATTTGTTGTTTTTAGATTTTCTGATGATGCCCATTCTAACTGGTGTGAGGTGATACCTCATTGTAGTTTTGATTTGCATTTCTCTAATAATTAGTGATGTTGAGCAGCTTTTCATGTGCTTCCTCTCCATCTGTATGTCTTCTTTGGAGAAATGTCTATTTAGGTCTTCTGCCCATTTTTGGATTGGGTTGTTTGTTTTTTTAATATTGAGCTGCATGAGCTGTTTATATATTTTGGAGATTAAACCTGTGTCTGTTGATTTGTTTGCAAATGTTTTCTCCCATTCTGAGAGTTGTCTTTTCATCTTGTTTGTATTTTCCTTTGCTTTGCAAAGGCTTTGAAGTTTCATTAGGTCCCGTTTGTTTATTTTTGTTTTTACGTCCATTACTCTAGGAGGTGAATCAAAAAAGATCTTGCCTTGATTTATGTCAAAGAGTGTTCTTCCTATGTTTTCCTCTAAGAGTTTTATAGTGTCGAGTCTTACGTTTAGGTCTCTAATCCATTTTGAGTTTATTTTTGTGTATGGTGTTAGGGCGTGTTCTAATTCCTTTCTTTTACATGTAGCTGTCCACTTTTCCCAGCACCACTTATTGAAGAGACTGTCTTTTCTCCATTGTATATCCTTGCCTCCTTTGTCATAGATTAGTTGACCATAGGTGTGTGGGTTTATCTCTGGGTTTTCTGTCCTGTTCCATTGATCTGTATTTCTGTTTTTGTGCCAGTACCATATTGTGTTGACTACTGTAGCTTTGTAGTATAATCTGAAGTCAGGGAGTCTGATTCCTCCAGCTCCATTTTTTTCCCTCAAGACCGCTTTGGCTATTTGGAGTCTTTTGTTTCTCCATACAGATTTAAAGATTTTTTGTTCTAGTTCTGCAAGAAATGCCACTGGTAATTTGATAGGGATTGCATTGAATCTGTAGATTGCTTTGTGTAGTATAGTCATTTTCACAATATTGATTCTTCCAATCCAAGAACATGGTATATTTCTCCATCTGTTTGTGTCATCTTTGATTTCTTTCATCAGTGTCTTATAGTTTTCTGAGTACAGGTCTTTTTTCTCCTTAGGTAGGTTTATTCCTAGGTATTTTATTCTTTTTGTTGCAGTGGTGAATAGGATTGCTTGCTTAATTTCTCTTTCTGATCTTTCGTTGTTAGTATATAGGAATGCAAGAGATTTCTGTGCATTAATTTTGTATCCTGCAACTTTACCAAATTCATTGATTAGCTCTAGTAATTTTCTGGCGGCATCTTTAGGATTCTTTATGTATAGTATCATGTCATCTGCAAACAGTGAGAGTTTTACTTCTTCTTTTCCAATTTGTATTCCTTTTATTTCTTTTTCATCTCTGATTGCCGTGGCTAGGACTTCCAAAACTGTGTTGAATATTAGTGGCAAGAGTGGACATCCTTGTCTTGTTCCTGGTCTTAGAAGAAATGCTTTCAGTTTTTCACCATTGAGAATGATGTTTGCTGTGGGCTTGTCATATATGGCCTTTATTATGTTGAGGTAGGTTCCCTCTGTGCCCACTTTCTGGAGAGTTTTTATCATAAATGGGTGTTGAATTTTGTCAAAAGCCTTTTCTGCATCTACTGAGATGATCATATGGTTTTTCTCCTTCAATTTGTTAATATGGTGTATCACATTGATTGATTTGCATATATTGAAGAGTCCTTGCATCCCTGGGATAAATCCACTTGATCATGGTGTATGATCCTTTTAATGTGTTGTTGGATTCTGTTTGCTAGTATTTTGTTGAGGGTTTTTGCATCTATATTCATCAGTGATATTGGTCTGTAATTTTCTTTTTTTGTAGTATCTTTGTCTGGTTTTGGTACCAGGGTGATGGTGGCCTCATAGAATGAGTTTAGGAGTGGTCCTTCCTCTGCAATTTTTTAGAAGAGTTTGAGAAGGATGGGTGTTAGCTCTTCTCTAAATGTTTGATAGAATTCATCTGTGAAGACATCTGGTCCTGGACTTTGGTTTGTTGGAATATTTTTAATCACAGTTTCAATTTCATTACTTGTGATTGGTCTGTTCATATTTTCTATTTCTTCCTTGTTCAAGCTTGAAAGGTTATACCTTTCTAAGAATTTGTCCATTTCTTCCAGGTTGTCCATTTTATTGGCATAGAGTTGCTTGTAGTAGTCTCTTAGGATGCTTTGTATTTCTGTGGTGTCCGTTGTAACTTCTTTTTCATTTCTAATTTTATTGATTTGAGTCCTCTCCCTCTTTTTCTTGATGAGTCTGGCTAAAGGTTTATCAATTTTGTTTATCTTCTCAAAGAACCAGCTTTTAGTTTTATTGGTCTTTGCTATTGTTTTCTTTGTTTCTATTTCATTTATTTCTGCTCTGATTTTTATGATTTCTTTCCTTCTACTAATTTTGGGTTTTGTTTGTTCTTCTTTCTCTAGTTCCTTTAGGTGTAAGTTTAGATTGTTTATTTGAGATTTTTCTTATTTCTTGAGGTAGGCTTGTATTGCTATAAACTTCCCTCTTAGAACTGCTTTTGCTGCATCCCATAGGTTTTGGATCGTTGTGTTTTCATTGTAATTTGTCTCTAGGTATTTTTTGATTTGCTTTTTCATTTATTCAGTGATCTCTTGGTTATTTAGTAACGTATTGTTTAGTCTCCATGTGTTTGTGTTTTTTATGTTTTTTTCCCTGTAATTGATTTCTAATCTCTTGCGCTGTGGTCAGAAAAGATGCTTAATATGATTTCAATTTTCTTAAATTTACTGAGGCCTGATTTGTGGATCCAGGATGTGATCTATCCTGGAGAATGTTCCATGTTCATTTGAGAAGAAAGTGTAATCTGCTGTTTTTGGATGGAATGTCCTATAAATACCAGTTAAATCTATCTTGTCTATCATGTCATTTAAAGCTTGTGTTTCCTTATTAATTTTCTGTTTGGATGATTTGTCCATTGGTGTAAGTGAGGTGTTAAGGTCCCCCACTATTATTGTGTTACTGTTGATGTCCTCTTTTATAGCTGTTAGCAGTTGCCTTATATATTGAGGTGCTCCTGTGTTGGGTGCATATATATTTATAATTGTTATATCTTCTTCTTGGATTGATCCCTTGATCGTTATGTAGTGTCTTTCCTTGTCTCTTGTAACATTCTTTATTTTAACGTCTATTTTATCTGACATGAGTATTGCTACTCCAGCTTTCTTTTGATTTCCATATGCATGGAATATCTTTTTCCATCCCCTCACTTTCAGTCTGTATGTGTCCCTAGGTCTGAAGTGGGTCTCTTGTAGACAGCATATATATGGGTCTTGTTTTTGTATCCTTTCAGCAAGCCTGTGTCTTTTGCTTGGAGCATTTAATCCATTCACGTTTAAGGTAATTATCAATATGTATGTTCCTAGTACCATTTTCTTAATTGTTATGGGTTTGTTTTTGTAGGTCCTTTAATTCTCTTGTGTTTCCCACTTAGAGAAGTTCCTTTTGCATTTGTTGTAGAGCTGGTTTGGTGGTGCTGAATTGTCTTAGCTTTTACTTGTCTGTAAAGCTTCTGATTTCTCCCTCGAATCTGAATGAGATCCTTGCCGGGTAGAGTAATCTTGGTTGTAGTTTCTTCCCTTTCATCACTTGAAATATATCGTGCCACTCCCTTCTGGCACGTAGAGTTTCTGCTAAGAAATCAGCTGTTAACCTTATGGGAGTTCCCTTATGTTATTTGTCATTTTTCCTTTGTTGCTTTCAGTAATTTTTCTTTGTCTTTAATTTTTGTTAGTTGATCACTATTTGTCTCAGTGTGTTTCTCCTTCAGTTTCTCCTGCCTGGGACTCTCTGTGCTTCCTGGACTTGGGTGGCTATTTCCTTTCCCATATTAGGGAAGTTTTCGACTATAATCTCTTCAGGTATTTTCTCAGGTCCTTTCTCTCTCTTTTCTCCTTCTGGGACCCCTATAATGCGAGTGTTGTTGCATTTAATGTTGTCGCAGAGATCTCTTAGGCTGTCTTCATTTCTTTTCATTCTTTTCTCTTTATTCTGTTCCAGCAGCAGTGAATTCCACCATTCTCTCTTCCAGGTCACTTATCCGTTCTTCTGCCTCAGTTATTCTGCTGTTGATTCCTTCTAGTGTATTTTTCATTTCAGTGATTGTATTGTTCATCTCTCTTTGTTCTTTAATTCTTCTAGGTGTTTATTCTTTAATTCTTCTAGGTGTTTGTTAAACGTTTCTTGCATCTTCTCGATCTTTGCCTCCATTCTTTTTCCGAGGTCCTGGATCATCTTCAGTATCGTTATTCTGAATTCTGTTTCTGGAAGATTGCCTGTCTCCACTTCATTTAGTTGTTTTTCTGGGGTTTTATCTTGTTCCTTCATCTGGTACATAGCCCTCTGCCTTTTCATCTTGTCTGTCTTTCTGTGAATGGGGTTTTCCTTCCACAGGCTGCAGAATTGTAGTTCTTCTTGCTTCTGCTGTCTACCCTCTGGTGGATGGGGCTATCTAAGAGTCTTGTGCAAGGTTCCTGATGGGAGGGACTGGTGGGTAGAACTGGGTGTTGCTTTGGTGGGCAGAGCTCAGTAAAACTTTTATCTGCTTGTCTGCTGATGGGTGAGGCTGGTTTCCCTCCCTGTTGGTTGTTTGGCCTGAGGCAACCCAACACTGGAGCCTACCTGGCTCTTTGGTGTGGCTAATGGTGGACTCTAGGAGGGCTCACACCAAGGAGTACTTCCCAGAACTTCTCCTGCCAGTGTTCTTGTCCCCATGGTGAGCCACAGCCACCGCCTGCCTCTGCAGGAGAACCTCCAATACTAGCAGGTAGGTCTGGTTCAGTCTTCTATGGGGTCACTGCTCCTTCCCCTGGGTCCCGATGCGCACACTTCTTTGTGTGTGCCCTCCAAGAGTGGAGCCTTTGTTTTCCCCAGTCCTGTCAAAGTCCTGCAATCAAATCCCACTAGCCTTCAAAGTTTGATTCTCTAGGAATTCCTCCTCCCATTGCTGGACCCCCAGGTTGGGAAGGCTGACGTGGGGCTCAAAACCTTCACTCCAGTGGACTTCCGTGGACGTCTGTGGTATGTGTTCTCCAGTTTGTGAGTCTCCCACCCAGTAGTTATGGGATTTGATTTTATTGTGATTGTGCCCCTCTTGCCATCTCATTGTGGCTTCTCCTTTGTCTTTGGATGTGGGGTATCTTTTTTGGTGAGTTCCAGTGTCTTCCTGTCGATTATTGTTCAGCAGTTAGTTGTGATCCCGGTGCTCTCTCAGGAGGGAGGGATTGCATGTCCTTCTACTCCGCCATCTTGAACCAGTCTCCTAGCTCCCGTCCGTTTATTGCTGAATAATTTTGTATTATATGGATGTAACAGTTTGTTTATCCCTTCAACTATGGAAGGACATCTTGATTGCTTCCATTTTTGGGGGGGGGGCATGTGCAGGGTTTTGTGTGTACATAAGCTTTCAGCTCCTTTGGGTAAGGAACAAGTGTGATTGCTGGGTTATATGATAAGACTATGTTTAATTTTGTAGGAAACTGTGAAACTGTCTTTCAAAGTGGTTATGCCAATATGCATTCCCATCACCAATGAATGAGTGTTCCTGTTGCTCTGAGTACTTGCTAGAATTTGATATAGTCAGTTTTTTGTACTTGAGCCTTTCTAATAGGTGTTTTAATTTGTAATTTCCTAATGACATACAGTGTTGAACTGCCTTTTTATATGCTTGTTTGCCATCTATATATATTCTTTGGTGAGATGCCTGTTTAGCTCTTTTTGCCCATTGTTAAATTGTTTCTTATTTTTGGGTTTTAAGTGTTCATTGTATATTTTGGATAGGAATCCTTTATCAGTTATATTTTTGGCAAATATTTTTTTCCTATCTGTGGCTTGTCTTTTTATTCTCTTAGCAGTGTCTTTAATAGTATGAAAGTTTTTAGTTTTCATAAAGTCCAGCTTTACAAGTTTTTCTTTCATTGAGCATGCTTTTGGTGTTGTATCTATAAACTCATTGCCAAACCCAAGGGCACATAGATTTTCTCCTATGCTATCTTTGAGAGTTTTTTTTTTTTTTTTTTTTTTTTTGGTGGTACGCAGGCCTCTCACTGTTGTGGCCTCTCCCGTTGCGGAGCACAGGCTCCGGACATGCAGGCCTCGCGGCCATGGCTCACGGGCCCAGCCGCTCCGCGGCATGTGGGATCCTCCCGGACCGGAGCACAAACCTGTGTCCCCTGCATCGGCAGGCGGACTCTCAACCACTGAGCCACCAGGGAAGCCCCTCTTTGAGAGTTTTTATAGTTTTGCATTTTACACTGAGTTGTAAGATCCATTTGAGTTTTTGTAGAAGGTTTAAGGACTGTGTCTGTATTCATATTATTGCATAAGGATGTCCAGTTGTTTTTTTTAAATTTTATTTATTTATTATTTATTTTTGGCTGCATTGGGTCTTTGTTGCTGCGCACGGGCTTTCTTTAGTTGTGGCGAGGGGGGGCTACTCTTTGTTGCAGTGCATGGGCTTCTCATTGCGGTGGCTTCTCCTGTTGCAGAGCATGGGCTCTAGGCATGCGGGTTCAGTAGTTGCGGCTCGTGGGCTCTTGAGCGCAGGCTCAGTAGTTGTGGTGCACGGGCTTAGTTACTCCACGGTATATGGGAGCTTCCCAGACCAGGGATCAAACCTGTGTCCCCTGCCAAAGGGGATTCTTAACCACTGCACCACCAGGGAAGTCCCTGTCCAGTTGTTTTATTAGGATGTTTTCTATTCTAAAAATATTAATGTGGTATTTTTTAAACGACTTTACTTTTTAGAGCAGTTTTAGGTTCACAGTAAAACTAAGAGTAAGGTACAGAGATTTCCCATATAGCCTCTGTTCCCACACATGCATAGCCTCCCCGATTATCAATATCCGCTACCCAAGTAGTACATTTGTTATAATTGATGAACCTACATGGACACATCATAATTTCTCAAAGTCTGTAGTTTAATTTAGGGTTCATTCTTTGTACTGTACTTACTATGGGTTTGGAAAAATGTACATAACAATTATTCATCCTTTTAATATACAGAGCATTTTCAATGCCCTAAAAGTCCTCTGTGCTCTGCCAGTTTATCCCTCCCTCACACCCCAACCCTTGAGTATTTTTTTCTTTTTTAGAAACTAAATGTATGAAATAATTCCTGGGGGTAGTTTTGAAAAGAGATTTTTCTAACATTCTGAGATGTAATTGGAAGCATTGTTCAGAGTCTCAAGTTTCCCTTTCAAAAAGATTGATACTAGGTCATTAGGTGTTAATTGACAGGTGCTTTAATTCTTTGAGATATGTAATTGGGCATTAGGAAGTGTGAGCTAAATGTGGTACTGTTCACATGACAGTTGCAGGTGGTAAAGGGGCTTGATAGGAGATCTAAATTCAGGATTTTTGAACTGTCACTAAAGTTAAGGTCCTTTGCCAGTTACATTTTATAGTTGTGCAGGTTTCAGCTATACAGATTTCTTGGCTGCCATCCCCAGTATTTGCTTCTTTCTGTTACATTTGTTGAAGGCCATCCAGAAACTTGAGCTGGCAAAGTTTGAGTAGGAAGAGATATCATGGGTACTGCTGTAGTTGCCTGATATTTCCAATTTGGATTCAGAGTGGAAGTATCTATTTTAAAAGCAATAAAATGCTGTTCTGAGGCACTGTTTCTCACATAGCCTGAATAGTAATTGTTAGAATCCTCTTTCAGTTGGCTTTAAACTTGTCCTGTATGGATTTCTAGGACACCTTCTATTTTCTAAACATGTTAATTTAATTGGTATTGTGACATCCACATATTCCAGTCATCTATAGTATGATGCAAAAATTGTTTAATAACTCCACGTCTGATGGATTTTGTTTGCTTTTTCACCTAGTTAAATAAAAACAGACACGAGGAATGATGTGTTTGTGTGAAAGCACTTAGGTTTTCCAAAGATAGCTGCTCTCCAAGTCAATCAGTACATAAGCTCGCTTTGTCTTTAATGGGATCCATCTGGTTAATGCTTATGTTTCTTGAGTTTCATAGATTATGGAATCATAAAGTAAAAGAAAACATGGAAATGGTCTAGTTAGACTTTCTCATTTTACAGCTGAGGCTACTTAAGTGCAGAGAGACTAAGAGACGATCTAGATTGTATAGCTAATGAGTCACACTGGAACCCAGGTCTCCTGACATACATAATACACTAATTCGTTCTCTTTAGTTAATGAAGAAATAATGATTGTATAAGACGTAAAATTTCCAGGAAATTTAAGTAGACAATTAAACTTCTACAGTATTAGAATTCAGGTATTTAGTTGAAATCCTGGTTAATTTCTGAAGTGTTGAGTTAGTATTTCTTTAAATACCAGGTGTCACTGGATCTTTAGTTAAGAGCAAATTTGTTATTTTTCACATTCTAGATAGAAATCAGCCAATTCAAAAATAATGAAGATATTATAGCCTATATTTAGCAAGCGCATATTTGGCTGTATTAAAATGAATCTTTTTTAAAAAATTTATTTATTTTTGGCTGCATTGGGTCATCATTGCTACACATGGGCATTCTGTAGTTGCGGGGGCTACTCTTCCTTGCGGTGCATGGGCTTCTCATTGTGGTGGCTTCTCTTGGCGTGGAACACAGGCTCTAGGCATGTGGGCTTCAGTAGTTATGGCACACAGGTTCAGTAGTTGTGGCGCACAGGCTTAGTTGCTCCGTGGCATGTGGGATCTTCCCAGACCAGGGATCAAACCCGTGTCCCCTGCATTAGCAGGTAGATTCTCAACCACTGTACCACCAGGGAAGTCCCTAAAATGAATCTTAATGTATTTTTTCTTTGCACAGTGGAGATAATCTGTTAATTTTTTAAAATAAATTTATTTATATTTTATTTATTTGTTTTTGGTTACATTGGGTCTTCGTAGCTGTGTGTGGGGGCTACTCTTTGTTGCAGTGCACGTGCTTCTCATTGCGGTGGCTTCTGTTGTTGCGGACCACAGGCTCTAGGAGCATGGGCTTCAGTAATTGTGGCACGTGGGCTCAGTAGTTGTGGCGCACGGGGTTAGTTGCTCCGTGGCATGTGGGATCTTCCCAGACCAGGGCTTGAACGCGTATTCCCTGCATTGGCAGGTGGATTCTTAACCACTATGCCACCAGGGAAGTCCCTAACATGAATCTTAATGTATTTTTTCTTTGCACAGTGGAGGTAATCTGTTAATATTTAATGTCATAAAGCAACTATGGAATTCTGCTTTATGTGGTGGTATATTTATAAAACTAGAGTGGAGTGTTATATAGAACTGAAAATACAGATTAATTTAATATGCATCTGGTGAATTCAGAGCTTGAAGGATGCACATTTGTTGAGAAAACAAATCATAGAACTATTCAGAGCTTCAGCATCGTTAAATATGTGTGCTTTGATTCTCTTTAACTGTTTTGAAACAGTCTTTAATGGATTTAGAAAAGGCTATTTGCTCTAAGGAAGCAACTCTGAAGCCATTATGATTGTATTAATCATTTTATTATTCTCCACAGCATTTTGATACATTAGTATTTTTTTCCAATTTATTTATTGGGGAAGGAAGGAGTTAAATGACTCAGTAACAAAATGAGTTTCTTGCAGAGTATAAAAGAAGGAGTATAGCTTCCTGAATTGTATAGAGTAGAAATACTCAAAGCTTTGAATTCCAGTTTGAATCCAGTCAGTGAGGAAGTAAACACTGAGTTCCTACTGTGTATTATCACCATACTAGTACTGTAGTAATATAGAAATTAAAGATGTGATCATTGATCAAGTGTGAGAATGAATTTAAAATGAAAGTGAGTAACAGTTTGATATGTAACTAAGTGCAAACTTGATAATATAATCTGGTAACACTGTAGGAATTTAGGGGGAAGAAAATTTAGTGAGTGTTCATAATTCTGATCAGAAGGAGATTGAAGGTAAAGTAGTGGATCTCAACTTTGGCCTCTTATTAGAATCACTTGGGGAAACTTGTCCCAGGATCAGTTGAATCAGAATCTCAGGTGTGGGACATCCACAGTTTTATTTGTTTTGTTTTGTTTTGTTTGGGGGGGTGGGTGGGAGGGGGTGGCGTGCCACAGTTTGTGGGATCTTAGTTCCCTGGCCAGAGACTGAACCTGCACCCTTGTCCTGACCACAGGACTGCCAGAGAATTCCCCCATCCATCATTTTTAAAAGCCTTCCCAAGATGATTGTAATGTGCAGGCTTAAAGGATGGTTATGATTTGGGCAAGCAAGAAAGTCTTTTGGGGCAGCAAAGTTAACGCAGGGAGGGAGAATTGGGAACAGCTTGTGAAACTAATGAAAGTCGTATGTACTGGTTAGGGAGTAGGGAGAAATAAGATTAAGGAGGCAGAAGGGGGTAGTATTTTAAGCAGTACTTCTCACTTCTCCAAGTGTGGTTCCTCAACCAACAGCATCAGAATCACCTGGAAGTTTATTGCAAAGCAAATTCTGAGGCTCTGCTCCAGACTTACTGAATTGGAAACTCCAGGGGTGGGTTCTAACAATATGTTTTTTGTTTTGTTTTGTTTTTTGTTTTGTTTTGTATTGCGGTACGCGGGCCTCTAACTGCTGTGGCCTCTCCCGTTGCGGAGCACAGGCTCCGGACGCACAGGCTCAGTGGCCATGGCCCACGGGCCCAGCCGCTCCGCGGCATGTGGGATCTTCCCGGACCGGGGCACAAGCCTGCATCCCCTGCATTGGCAGGCGGACTCTCAACCACTGCACCACCAGGGAAACCCTAACGATATGTTTTTAACAAGCAATCCATATGATTCTGATGTACACTAAAGTTTGAGAACAGCTGTTAACAGAGGGTAATGAAAGGCAGAGAATGTTAGATTTGATGTTGTAATAAGTATGGACCCATTGAAGGTTTTTTAAGCTGGGGAGTAACAGGATGTATTTGTATGTACAAGGTAAATCTGTTTATGATGTGCAGAATCCTTTGGACTACTGAAAGAGGAATGAAGGAAGCCAGTTGAGGAGGTGCAGACATAATCTAGTAGATATAATCTAGCAGCAGGGAGGGCCTGTTCTAGGGAAATATTAGTGAAAACACAGAACAGTAATAATAGTGATGGCAGTTTGTTTAGTGTTTATATAACGGGAGTTTGCTAAATGCTTTGTATACATTATCTCATTCTCACAGCAAGCCACTGAGGTGTGGCTGTTATTCCCATTATACAGACAGGAAGTGAGGCAAAGAAAGGTTACCTCCAACTTTCACACTGTTGATAAGTGGGAGACACAGATGTCAAGCTAAGTACTTCTACCTCAAAAGTCTCTTGAAGAAACAGCTCATAGTAACTAGAAACCAAGAGATAAGGAAGACTCAAAAGTTTCAGCCCTAGGTGACAGATAGCAAGGGGAAAGTGACTGTCAGAAGGGAAATAGTGCTTACAGTGGGTACCAGGGCAAGTCATTTAGCCCATTTGAAACTGTATTGTAAAAGTGATTGTGAGAAGTAATCAATGGAAATTTTTGTATTGTGCTTTTTAGGTAAAAAGTTTAAAGTAACTTGGGATAGCTGAGTTTCTGAGTTTGGTTTGGCCTTTTTGCTCATGGTGAGTGAGTTTAAAACCTCATCCATCTTTTAAAAAATATCTTTTAGATTTTAGAGTAAATAAGTCTTTGAGTCAATTATGCCTGAGAAGCTTTCTGTAATACCACTCTTCCCTCTCTAGAGAGATATTGTGATTTAGAAAAAGGTCAGGAACATCTTAAGACAGTTTAAGAAATATTTAAGTGCTATTTTGTTTTAGTTGGGAAGCGGTAAATAGTGAAATAACATGTTTGGGTAATTGTTTTCATAAGATGTTATCAGTTCTGTTCTAGCACCCTCTTATTCATTGAGATAAAATTGACATAATATAAAATCAGCCATTTTAAAGTGCACAATTCGGTGGCATTTGCTACATTGACAGTATTGTGCAACCATAACCTTTATCTAGTTTCAAAACATTTCATCATCCCCAAATGAAAAATCCCAAACCTGTTAAGCAGTTACTCCCCGTTCCTCTCTCTCCACAGCTCCTGGTAAACACTAATCTGCTTTCTATCTCTATGGATTTACCTATTTTGGATATTTCATACAAATGGAATCATGTAATATGTGACTTTTGTTTTTGTTTTTGTTTTTGTTTTTGTGGTACGCGGGCCTCTCACTGTTGCGGCCTCTCCCGTTGCGGAGCACAGGTTCCGGACGCGCAGGCTCAGTGGCCATGGCTCATGGGCCCAGCCACTCCGTGACATGTGGGATCTTCCCAGACCGGGGCACGAACCCATGTCCCCTGCATCGGCAGGCAGACTCTCAACCACTGTGACACCAGGGAAGACCAATATGTGACCTTTTGTGTCTGCTTCTTTCACTTAGCATAACATTTTCTAGGTCCATCCATGTTGTAGCATGTATCAGCACTTCATTTCTTTTCATGGCTGAATGATATTCCATTGTATGGATATACCACATTTGTTTATTCATTCATCAGTTGATGGACATTTTTGATTGTTTCTACCTTTTGGTTATTGTGAATAGTGCTCCTATGAATGTTGAGATACAAGTTTTTGTATGAATACCTGTGTTCAGTTCTTTGGGATATGTACCTAGGAATGGAATTGCTGGGTCATATGGTAATCCTACTTTTTATTTTTGGAGGAACCACCACCTGTTTTACCGTGACTGCACCATTTTACATTCTCACCAACAATGTCCAAGGGTTCTAATTTCTCTATATCTTCTGAAATTTGTTATTTATTTATTTACTTATTTATTTAGGCCTTGCTGCTCAGCTTGCAGGATCTTAGCTCCCCGACTAGGGACTGAACCTGGGGCCATGTTGAAGTGCCAGGGAATTCCCCTATTTATTTATTTATTATTTTTTAATTTTCATTTTTTGGCTGTGCTGCAGCAGTTGGGGATCTTAGTTCCCTCACAGGGATCGAACCCATGCCCCCTGTGGTGGAAGCACAGAGTTTTAACCACTGGACCGCCAGGGAAGTCTACCCTATTTATTTTTTAATTATAGCCACCCTAGTGGGTATAAGTGATATCTCATTATGATTTTTTAAAATAAATTTATTTATTTTTATTTTTGGCTGCATTGGGTCTTCATTGCTGCACATGGGCTTTCTCTAGTTGCAGCGAGCGGGGGCTACTCTTTGTTGTGGTGCGCGGGCTTCTCATTGGGTGGCTTCTCTTGTTACAGAGCACAGGCTCTAGGCGTGTAGGCTTCAGTAGTTGTGGCACTTGGGCTCTAGAACGCAGGCTCGGTAGTTGAGGCGCAGAGTCTTAGTTGCTCTGTGGCATGTGGGATCTTCCCGGACCAGGGCTCGAACCCGTGTCCCCTGTATTGGCAGATGGATTCTTAACCACTGCGCCACCAGGGAAGCCCTCTCATTATAATTTTGATTTGCATTTCCTTAATGGCTAATGATGTTGAGTGTATTTTCTAGTGCTTATTGGACATTTGTGTATCTTTTTTGGTGAAATGTCTCTGCAAGTCCTTTGCCAATTTTTTTTTTGTAGAGAGTTTCCATTTTATTTGTTTATGATTGATCAGATTTCACATTTTAAGTAATTATTCATTACTTAAATTATTCATTAAATAATTGTTCATTAAATGGAACTCTCCTCCTCAATCTGTCATATTTCCTAAGTCATTAGTGCACAGATTCACATAATAGTTTCTTCTCTACCTTTCCTTGCTTTAAAGAAAAATTGTAGTAAAATATGTGTAACATGAATTTCCCCATTTTAACCATTTTTAAGTGTACAGTTCTATGACATTAAGTACATTCACATTGTTGTGCAGCCATCACCACTATCTCCAAACTTTTTTATTTTCCTTAACTGAAACGATGTTGAACATGTTTGAAACATCCGTTCAGGTCCTTGCTTTCACTTCTTTTGGGTACATATCCAGAAGTGGAATTGCTGGATCAAATGGTAATTCTATGTTGAGCTCTTTTTCTTTTTCTTTTTAAAAATTTATTTGGCTGCATTGGGTCTTAGTTGTGGCATGCAGGATCTTCATTGTGGCATGCAGGATCTTTCACTGTGGTGTGCAGGCTTCTCTAGTTGTAGTGCACGGGCTTCTCTCTAGTTGTGGCACGCAGGCTCCAGAGCTTGTGGGCTCAGTAGTTGGGGCACGAGGGCTCTCTAGTTGTGGCGTGTGGGCTCTAGGGCACTGGGCTCAGTTGGCATGTGAGATCTTAGTTCCTTGACCAGGGATTGAACCCAAGTGCCCTGCATTGGAAGGCAGATTCTTACCCACTGGACCACCAAGGAAGTCCCTATGTTTAGTTCTTTTGAGGAATCTACCTACTGTTTTCTATAACTGCTGAGGTTTTTCTCTTTTTTTGGCTGTGCCATGCCGCTTGCAGGATCTTAGTTCCCTGACCAGGGATCGAACCCATGCCCTAGGCAGTGAAAGTGCAGAGTACTAACCACTGGACCACCAGGGAATTTCCTGAGTTGTTTTAAATACATTCCTATAAGCAGTGCATAAGCAGGATTCCAGTTTCTCCACATCCTCACCAACACTTATTTTCCATTTTTTGATTATAGCCATGCTGGTAGGTGTGATGAGTGTCTTGTGGTTTTTGATTTGCATTTTCCCAATGACCAGTGATGTTAAGCATCTTTTCGTGTGCTTATTAGCCATTTGTATATCTTCTAAGAGTTTTATAGTTTTAGCTCTTATATTTGGGTCTTATATTAGGAAGTGTGACAATTACATTCTCACCAGCAACTTTCAAGCATTCTAATTTCTCTACATCTTCACCAAAATTTGTTATAGTGTGTCTGTGTGTGTGTAATTATAGCCATCCTAGTGGGTATAAGTGGTATCTTGTTTTGTTTTTCAAGGTTTTCTAAGATTGGATTTTGGCTATTTGTTGTCCCTTGCAATTGCATATTAATTAAAAAATTTTAGTGGTTACTCTATGGTTTGCTATAACTAATCTAAGCCTACTTCCAAATAACACTGCACTGTTTCATGGTTTATGCAGGTACCTTGTAACAGGATATCCAATTCCTCCCTCCTTTCCCTTAAAACATTTCTGTGATTCATTCACTTATCCATAAAGTGTAATCACTTAATACATTGTTACTATTATTATTTTGAACCTATACTTATCTATTAGATAAGTTAAGAAAAAGAATTTTTGTTTTACCTTCATTTATTCCTCTCTAGTGCTCTTTATATAGTTTTTGACCTGTGTCATCTTTCTTCTCTCTGAAGAACTTCTTTAGACATTTCTTGCAAGGCAGATGTGCTGACAATAAATTCCCTCTGTTTTTGTTTGTCTGACAGATTCTTTACTTCTCCTCTACTGAAAGATAATTTTATTGGATCCAGAATTCTAGGTTGGTTTTTTTAAATACTTTAAATATTTCATCCTCTCCTTGCTTATAGAATTTATGAAAAAGAAATAATGTCTCCAACAATGGGCTTATACTCCTGGGCTTTTGCTTCCAGTAAGTTGGGATTTTCCCTGTCCTCCTCTCTCTCCAGTTTTCAGGGCAGTGATTTACCCTGTGATCTCAATTCTCTGATGGAGCTAAGAAGAGTTTTTGTTGTTCGGTTTTCTTGTGAGGACAGGAACAGTGACTTACATGCTTTTTACATGTCAGAGCAGAAAATGGTAATCTCTTTATGAATTTTAGGAACAGGTTTTCCTTTTCTGCAAAAATGGCCATTGGAATTTTTTTTAACATCTTTATTGGATTATAATTGTTTTACAACGTTGTGTTAGTTTTACTGTACAAGGAAATGAATCAGCTATATGTATAATATATCCCCTCCCTCTTGAGCCTCTCTCTCACCCTCCCCATGGCCATTGGAATTTTGACATGGATTGTATTGAATCTGTAGGTTGCTTTGAGTTGTAATCCTATCTTAACAATAATAAGTCTCCTAACCCTTGGGCAGTGAGATATCTTTTTATTTGTTTTGGTCTTCTTTAATTTCTTTCAGCAGTTTTTTCCAGTTTTCAGTGTACAATTCTTATGCCTCCTTAGATAAATTTATTCCTAAGTATATTTTTTGATGCTATTATAAATGGAATTGTTTTCTTAATTTCATTTTCAGATTGTTCATTGTCTGTGTGTAAGAATACAACTGATTTTTGTGCTGAATTTATTAGCTCTAATAATTTGTGTGTGGTATTCTTTTGGTTTTTCATATATAGGATTATATCATCTGAGAATAGAGATAATTTTTTCCTTCCTTTCTAATTTGGATGGCTTTTTTTTTTTTTTTTTTTTTTTTGCCTAACTGCTTTGGCTAGAACTTCCAGTACAGTGTTGAATGGAAGTGTCAAACAAGAGCATCTTCATCTTGTTCCTTTTCTCAGGGGGGAAAGCTTTCAGTCTTTCACCATTGAGTTTGTTAACAGTGGGTTCTCAATAAAAGTCATTTTATCACGATGAAGGATTTCTTTTCTTTTTTTTGGTTGCTTTGGGTCTTAGTTGTGGTGCGTGGGATCTTTGTTGCATGTGTGAGATCTTGGTTGTGGCACCTGGGCTTCTCTAGTTGTGACGCTTCTCTCCAGCTGTGGCATGCGGGCTCCAGAGCACACAGGCTCAGTAACTGCGATGTGAGGGCTTAGTTGGGCTTAGTTGCCCCACGGCACGTGGGATCTCAGTTCCCTGACCAGGGATCGAACCTGCGTCCCCTACGTTGGAGGCGGATTCTTAGCCGCTGGACCACCAGGGAAGTCCCAAGGATTTCTTTTCTATTCCTAGTTTGAATATTTTTTATCATGGTAGAGTGTTGGATTTTGTCAAATGCTTTTGCATCAATAGAGATGATCATATGTTTTTTCTCCTTCATTCTATTAATGTGGTGTATTATATTGGTAAGTCTTCATTATTGACCCACCTGGGGTAAATCTCAGTTTCTCATAATGTGTAATCCTCTTAATATGCTGTTGGATTAGATTTGCTAGTATTTTGTTGAGGATTTTTGCATCTGTATTTGTAAGGGATATTGGTTTATAATTTTCTTGAATGTTTTTACCTGGTTTTGGTATTGAGGTAATGCTGGCATCACACAGTGAGTTAAGGGAGGGTTCTGTCCTATTCTGGATTTTGGGAGAGTTTGGGAAGGATTGATGATTATTCTTTAAATGTTTGGTAGTATTTACCAGTGAAGCCATGTGGTCCTGGGCTTTTCTTCTGGAGGAAGTGTTTTGTTTGTTTTTTTTCTTACGTGCCGTGCCACGCAGCTTGTGGGATCTTAGTTCCCAGACCAGGGGCTGAACCCAGGCCCTCAGCAGTGAAAGTGCAGAGTCTTAATCACTGGACCTCCAGGAAATTCCCTGGTGGAAGTTGATTGTTGATTCAGTTTCTTGCTGCAGATTTTCCTTTTCTTCTGGAGTCAGTTTTGGTACCTTGTCTGTTTATAGGACCATGTACATTTCATCTAGGTTATCTTACTTTTTGGTGTATAGTTGTTTATAGTATTCACTTATAATCCTTTTTATTTTTAAGGTCCATAGAATTGTCCCCAGTTTCATCTCTGGATTTTTTAGTAATTTGAGTCTTTTCTTTCTTTCTTTTTCTTAGTTTAGCTAAAGGTTTTTCAATTTTGTTCTTATTTTCAAAGAATCAGCTTCTGATTTTGTTGATTCTATCTTTTTTTTTAATTCTCTTTTATCTCCAGTTTAGTCTTTATTATTTCATTATGTCTGTTTGCTTTGGATTTAGCTTGCTCTTCTTTTTCTACTTCTTTAAGGTGTAAACTTAGGATACCGATTTGGGGTCTTGTTGTTTAATGTACACATTTATACCTATAAATTTACCTCTTAGCACTGCTTTCTCTATATCACGTAAGTTTCGGTATGTTGTGTTTTCATTTTAATTTGTCTCAAGGCATTTTCTAATTTCCATTGTGATTTTTTCTTTGAACCATTGGTTGTTTAAGAGTATGTTGTTTAAGTATGGAGATTCCTTGAAAAACTAAAAATAGAGCTACCATATGATGCTGCAATCCCACTCCTGGGCATATATCTGTAGAAAACCATAATTTGAAAAGATACATGCACCCTAATATTCATTGCAGCATTATTTACTGTAGCCAAAACATGGAAGCCACCTAAATGTCCATCAACATATGAATGGATAAAGAAGATTTGGTGTATATATATATAAAAAACATATATATATGTATATAATATATATATACACTCATGCAATGAAATATTACTCAGCCATTTGCAAGAATGAAATAATTCCGTTTGCAGCAACATGGATGGACCTAGAGATTATCATACTAAGTGCATAAGCCAGACAGAGAAAGACAAATATCCTATGATAATCACTTATATGTGGACTCTTAAAAAAAAATACACATGGACTTATATACATAACAGAAATACCCACAGACATAGAAAACAAACTTATGGTTACCAAAGGGGAAAGGGGGAGAGGGATAAATTAGAAGTTTGGGATTAACATATACACACTACTATATATAAAATAGATAACCAACAAGGACCTACTGTATAGCACAGAGAACTATACTCAGTATTTTGTAATAACTTATGAGGGAAAAGAATCTGAAAAAGTATATATATATATATATATATATATATATATATATATATATATATACATACATACATACACATATATAACTGAACCACTTTGCTATACATCGGAAACTAACACAACATTGTAAATCAAATGTACTTCAATAAGAAAATTAAATTAAAAAAAAGAAAGAGTATGTTGTTCAATTTTTACATATTGTGAATTTTCTAGTTTTTCTTCTGTTAATATCTACTTTCATTCTGTTATCATGAAAAATACTTCGTATGATTTCAGTCTTTTTAAATTTATGGGGACTTCTCTGGTGGTCCAGTGGTAAAGAATTCGCCTTATCATTCAGGGGACATGGGTTCAGTCCCTGGTCAGGGAACTAAGATCCCACATGCCGCGGCACAACTAAGCCCATGTACCACAACTACTGAGCTCACATGTCTCAACTAGAGAGCCCGCATGCCACAGACTATGAGCCGACGCCCTCTGGAGCCTGAGCGCCACAACTAGAGAAGAGAAAGCCTGCATGCCGCGACCAAGAGCCCACGCACCACAATGAAAGATCCCACGTGCTGCAACTGAGACCCAACGCAGCCAAAAATAAATAAAAATAAATAAGCAAATAATAAATAAATCTTTTAAAAAAATAAAATAAAATTTATGGAGACTTGTGGCCTAACGTCTCTCCTGGAGAATGTTCCATGTACACTTGAGAAAAATACATATTCCGCTGTTTGTTCAGTGGGATGTTCTGTATATGTCTGTTAGGACTAGTTGGTTTATACTGCTGTGCAAATACTCTGTTTCCTTATTGATCTGTTGTCTGCTTGTTTTTTCCATTATTGAAAGTGAAGTTTTGAACTCTGTTATTGTAGAAGTGTCAATTTCTCTCTCCAGTTCTATCAGGTTTTGCTTCATATTATTTTGTGACTTTGTTATTAGGTGTGTTTATGTTTGTAATTGCTATGTCATCTTGATTGATTGAGCCCTTTGTCATTGAAACAATTTGTCTTTTGTAACACTTTTGTCTTAAACTCTTATTTTGTCTGATGTTAGTATAGCCACCCTATTCCTCTTTTGGGTACTGTTTGCATGGACTGCCTTTTTTCATCCTTTTACTTTTAAGCTATTGTATCTTTTTGATATAAATTAAGTGTGTAGATAGCATTTAGTTGGATTGATTTTAATCTATTATACCAGTCTCTGCTATGTAATTGGAGAATTTAATTCATTTACATTTAAAGTAACTTATAAGTTGGGACTTGGTTCTGCTATTTACCTATTTGTTTTCTATTTGTCTTATATCTTTTTTGTTTCTCAGTTCCTTCATCACTGCCTTCTTTTGTGATTACAGTCATCCCTCAGTGTCTGCAGGTGATTGGTTCTAGGACCTGCCTTTGATTACCAAAATCAGCAGATGCTCAAGTCCTTCACTCAGACCTCCATATCCGCAGTTCTGCATCTGCAGATTCAACTAGCCATGGATTGTATAGTACTGTGTGTATGTGGTGAAAAAAATCCATGTATAAGTGGACCTGTGCAGTTCAAACCTGTGTGTAAGGGTCAACTGTAGTTGATTTTGTCTAGTGTACTGTTCTTTTTTCTCTTCTTGTTTCTTTTTCTGTATATTTTGAAGTTATTTTCTTCATGTTACTCTGGGGATTACAATTAACATCTTAACGTGATGCCAATCAAGTTTTAACTAATAGCAGCCTAGTTTTAGTAGTACACAAAAACTTTGCTCCTATACAGCTCTGTTCCCCCTGCACCCTATTTTGTTATTGTATCTTTATACCTTGTGTTCTTATTAACATAGATGTTTAGTTTTTTTTGTTTGTTCGTTTGTTTTTGCGGTACGCGGGCCTCTCACCATTGTGGCCTCTCCCGTTGCGGAGCACAGGCTCCAGATGTGCAGGCTCAGTGACCACGGCTCACGGGCCCAGCCGCTCCGCGGCATGTGGGATCTTCCCGGACCGGGGCACGAACCCGTGTCCCCTGCATCGGCAGGCGGACTCTCAACCACTGCGCCACCAGGGAAGCCCTAGTTTTAAACATATAGTTATTATGCTTTCTTATTTGAAATCATGTAAGCCAGAAAAAGAGGAGGTACAAGTCATTAATGCAATAATACTGGCTTGTATATGTACTTATGTAGCTATCTTTACTCTTTTATTTTTTAATTATTTTATTTTATTTATTTTTGGCTGCATTGGGTCTTCGTTGTCACACACAGGCTTTCTCTAGTTGCAGTGAGTGGGAGCTACTCTTTGTTGCAGTGCATGGGCTTCTCATTGTGGTGGCTTCTCGTTGCAGAGCACGGGCTCTAGACGCACAGGCTTCAATAGTTGTGGGTCACGGGCTCTAGAGTGCAGGCTGAGTAGTTGTGGTGCACGGGCTTAGTTGCTCTGTGGCATGTGGCATCTTCCTGGACCAGGGATTGAACCCAAGTCCCCTGCATTGGCAGGCAGATTCTTAACCACCATGCCACCAGGGAAGTCCCAGCTATCTTACTCTTGTTCTTTATTTCTTTGTGTGACTTTGAATTACTATCCAGTGTCGTCTCATTTCAATCTAAAGAACTCTCTTTCAGAGTCCTTATAGAGCAGGTCTACTAGTCACAAACACCCTCAGGTTTTGTTTATCTGGGAATGTCTTAGTTTTTCTTTCATTTTTGAAGAAAAATTTTGCTGGATGTAGAATTCTTGGTTGAGAAATTGGCTGTTAATCTTACGTAGGATCACTTGTAGGTGATAAGTCCCTTCTGCCTTGCTGCTTTCAGGGTTCCTTGTGTCTCATTAGATTGACTATAATGTGTCCTGGTGTTGATCTCTTTTAGTTCGTGCTGTTTGGAGTTAGTTGAGCTGCTTGGACGTGAAGATTCATGTTCATAAAATTTGAGAAGTTTGTAGCCATTATTTCTTCGAATATAATTTCTATCTCTTTCTCTCCTCTCCCTCTGAGACTCCCATTATCCATTATGGTGGTATGCTGGATGGTGTTCTGCAGATTCCTTAGGCTCTGTTCACTTTTCTTCACTCATTTCCTATTCCTCAGACTGAATAGTTTGAATTCACTTACCTTCAGGTTTGTTGATTCCTTGTTTTTCGTGCTCAAATCTGCTGTTGAACCCATTTAGTTAACTTTTTTTTTTTAATCTATTTATTTTTGGCTGCGTTGGGTCTTCGTTGCTGTGCGTGGGCTTTCTCACTGAGGCCGCAACAGTGAGAGGCCCGTGTACCACCCCCCCAAAAAAAGTATTTATGGAAAAGAAAATGACTTGGAATAGCCAGATCAATCTTTTAAATACACACACACACACACACAACACATGAGGACAAATATGGTATGATTCCACTCATATTGAGATGTATAGAGTTGTCAAAATCACAGAAACAGAAAGTAAAATAGTGGTTCCAGGGACTGGGGGGAAGGCAGAATAGGGAGTTGTTGTTTGGTGGGTATAGAGCTTCATTTCTGCAAGATGAAAATAAGAGATGTGTTCCACAACAATGTGAATATAGTTAACACTATTGAACTATACACTTAAAAATGGGTAAGAGGGTAAATTTTGTATTACATTGTTTTTACACCACAATTTTAAAAATTTTAAATTTGGAAGACACACTTTAAACCTACAATCACTAAGACATATGTTTATTCAAAATATAAAGTTCAACAACAGGCAAAGTTAATCTATGATGCGAGGAACCAGAAGTGTTTGACTATAGGAAAGTGGAAATTAAATGGAAGGGGACACTAGGAAACTTTCTTGGCTGTTGAATATCCACAGGCATATACATTTATCAAAACTCATCAAAGTGTTCATCCAAGATCTGTGTATTTCATTACATGTAACTCAAAATTTAAAATGCATAGGTCCATGGAGTGGGAAAGAAGCGAGGGACCCAGTAGAGTGTCAGACCCTGAAAAGGGTGACGAGCCCAGCATGGAGGTCGTAGGTCCTCGTCTAGCATGGAAATTACAACTCAGCATGGTACGTTGGAGCACAGGCAGGGTGAAGATGGCATCCATGTGGAAGAGGGAGTCTGGCATGGAGTATCAGAACCCAAGTGAAATGAGGAGTGAGTGGAGGTGGCAAGGGGAGGTCAGTTACATATAGGCATATTGATCAAATAAGTAAACATATTGAGGAAAATGATAGTCAGGTTTTTCACTGTAATAGAAAAGAATTACAAAAGTGGAAAGGGAGGGACTTCCCTGGTGGTCCAGTGGTAAAGAATCCGCCTTCCAACGCAGCAGACTTGGGTTTGATCCCTGGTCAGGGAACTAAGCTCCCACATGCCCCAGGGCAACTCAGCCCATGTGCCACAACTACTGAGCTCACGTGCCTCAACGAGAGAGCCGGCGTGCCGCAAACTACAGAGCCCACTCGCTCTGGAGCCCGTATGCCACAACTAGAGAAGAGAAAAACCTGCACTCCACAACTAGAGAGAAGCCCATATGTCACAATGAAGAGCGCGTGTTGCAACGAAAGATCCTGCATGCCTTAACGAAGATCCCATGTGCTGTAACTAAGACCCGATGCAGCCAAATAAATAAATAAACAAACAAAGGGAAAAAAGTGGAATGAACTGGGTGGTGTTGAACTGGCACTGGAAGTATCAGTGTAAACTCATGATCTTATATATACGTATGTATACATGACAAATAAATACGGCAATAAAATAATTATGAGCTCTATCCACTAACAGGGCCTGGGAGGAACAACACCCAATAGCATTGAGCACATCTGTCACCCAGATCTTGGTTTTAAAAACCATTCTCAAGGAACCAGAGTTCCTCAGAAATAGCTGGTTCCAGAGCTGAGGCAGTAGAGTACAAGATGAGCCTAGAATATCAAAGTAAGAAAGTGATCAGTGAATGATGGGGACATGTCAAAAGGACATAGGAACTAACTCGCAGGGATTCCTACCGACCAACTGTGAACATCAAAATAAATGACAGTAGGGGGCTTCCCTGGTGGCGCAGTGGTTGAGGGTCTGCCTGCTGATGCAGGGGACACGGGTTCGTGTCCCGGTCCGGGAAGATCCCACGTGCCGCGGAGCAGCTGGGCCCGTGAGCCGTGGCCGCTGAGCCTGCGCGTCCGGAGCCTGCGCTCTGCAACGGGAGAGGCCACAACAGTGAGAGGCCCGCGTACGCAAAAAAAAAAAAATGACAGTAAAAGATTATAGTCCACTGAATAAACCAGTAAACCAGGTATTTACACAGATATAACTGAATAAATGGGAAGTCTGGTTAGGAATGGGATATTTACTTAGTCTGAAAGTACCTCTTCCTAACATATTTTGCATAATTCTGAAATTATGAAGTGGATCCTTTTGCTATAAAGGACATTGTTGGTACAACTTATAAAACTTAAATGGCACTGAAAGATGAGATATACTCCAATAATATAAGGAATAAAACCAAAACAGTGGGGTTTACAGGGAATCTTGTCAGCAATGTACTCTCAAATGGTTGAGGAAAAAAATGTTCTTTCTACTATACTTCCCAAAAAGGCACAGAAAACAATGTCTACTTAATCTATAATATTTCTTTTAAATGTTGTTTCTTTATTGTAGATCTGTGGCAATCACTGGATCCTACAACTGAAGAAGTAAATTAAAATGAAATGAATGTCTTTGTTCCACATTTTTAGCAGAGCTGCTCATTCTTCAAGTAAAAATAAATAAAGAAGTTGAAGTAAACACAGGGACACTTTAATTTTATTTGTCTCTAGCTCTCTCACTCATTTACTCCCATTATACTTGTTCTATGATTTCATCAACCTCTGGGGACCTTCAATTCTCTAGCAGTCCCTTCTAGTCTTCACTTTCTTCTCCAGCCTGCTTAGATTCCGTAATCTGTTACTTTAATGACTATCATGCCAAAGTCCCTGTCCTGTGTGAATCTAACTATTGGTCTTCTCTGTACCCAAACCTGGGCTCTGCTGAGCACTGATAGAGAAAAATGTCACAGCTAATATCACTATAAATATGTGGTTTCCTCATTCAGTGGAACCCTGAACCAAGCTGAACAGTCCTTCTGTTATCTGTTTCCTTATGTATAGCATATGATCTACATCATGCAGAAAATAGAAGTCACATCCACTACTGGAAGAAGAATGGGTTGGCACATTAGTGGAGGATAATTACACTATTTAAAAATTTAAATTTACACACATATTGCCTTCAAATAAATCCAGTGGGGTCAATTTTCCCCTGAACACTGGATCGGATTGCTATTTTTTTAGTTGAGTGCCAGATGAAGTTTTAATGCATTCTAGGGCTATGAGAAATGCTTATCTTCAAACAATAAAATTACACTCCTTGTTATAAGATTCACATACATTGAGAGCCTTATAAATGTAGTATGAGGAAACAAGATTCACTTCTCTAATTTGTTGCACCCTCAGCTATTTCTTTATTGAATGTAATGTTAGGTGGGGATGGGCTTCACTATTTTATTTACTTATTTATTTAGCTAAGGGCATAAAGTTGATGTGTATGTGATATGAGTCCGTTAGTACAGTTTTCATGAATTTCTGTATTTATGGATTGTTGAAATGGTATTTAAGAGTCAAAGGAGGGCTTCCCTGGTGGCGCAGTGGTTGAGAGTCCGCCTGCCGATGCAGGGGACACGGGTTCGTGCCCCGGTCCGGGAAGATCCCACATGCCGCAGAGCGGCTGGGCCCGTGAGCCATGGTCGCTGAGCCTGCGCGTCCGGAGCCTGTGCTGCGCAACGGGAGAGGCCACAACAGTGAGAGGCCTGCATACCGAAAAAAAAAAAAAAAAAAAAAAAAAAAGAGTCAAAGGAATTGCAACTAAATTTTATTTAAATTTTTTTTTATTTTTTGCTATTTATTTATTTCGCTGCATTGGGTCTTTATTGCAGCACACAGGCTTCTTTTTTTTTTTTACGACTTTATTGGAGTATAATTGCTTCACAACGGTGTATTAGTTTCTGCTTTATAACACAGTGAATCAGTTATACATATACATCTGTTCCCATATCCCTTCCCTCTTGCGTCTCCCTCCCTCCCACCCTCCCTATCCCACCCCTCCAGTCGGTCACAAAGCACCGAGCTGATCTCCCTGTGCTATGTGGCTGCTTCCCACTAGCTATCTACCTTATGTTTGGTAGTGTATATATGTCCATGCCTTTTTATGGCTTAGTAATATTCCATTGTATATATGTGCCACATCTTTATCCATTCATCTGTTGATGGACACTTAGGTTGCTTCCATGTCCTTGGAAATGATTTTGGATTTGACACCTAAAGCAAATTCAACAAAAGCAAAAATAAACAAGTGGGATTATGTTAAACTAAAAAGCTTCTGCACAGCAAAGAGAACCATCAATAAAATGAATAGTCAACCTACAGAATGGGAGAAAATATTTGCAAATCATATATCTGGTAAGGGATTAATATCTAAATTATATTTAAAAACTCATACAACTCAGGGAAAAAATCAGTTTTTAAAATAGGCAGAGTAACTGAATAAACATTTTTTCAAAGGAGACATACAGTGGCCAACAGGTACATGGAAAGGTGCTCAACATCAGTAATCATCAGGAAAATGCAAGTGAAAACCACAATGTGATATCATCTCACACCTGTTATAATAACTGTCATCAGAAACACAAGAGCTAAGTGTTGGCAAGGATGTGGAGAAAAGGGAACCCTTGTGTGCTGTTGGTGGGAATGTAAATTGGTGTAGCCACTATGGAAAACAACAGTATGGAGGTTCCACTGCTGGGTATATATCCAAAGGAAAGGAAATCATATCTTGAAGAGATACCTGCACCCCCATGTTCTTGGCAACATAATTTACAACAGCCAAGACATGGAAACAACCTAAGTGCCTGTCAACAGATAAATGAATAACCACCACCCCAGGCACACATACAGAATAATATTATTCAGCCATAAAAATGAAGGAAATCCTGCCATTTGCAATAATGTGGATGCACCTTGAGGGTACTTATGCTTAGTGAAATAAGTCAAACAGATAAATACAAATACTGTTTGATCTCACTTATCTGTGGAGTCTGTAAAAATCAAATTCATAGAGAAGGAGAACAGATTGGTGTAGTCAGAGGTGGGAGTGGGGGGATTGGGAAGGGAGGTGCAACATGGGTGAAGGTGATTAAAAGGTACAAACTTCCAGTTATAAATAATTTCTGGGGGTGAGTACAGCATTGAATCTATAGTTAACAATACTGTATTGTATATTTCAAAGTTGCTAAGAGAGTAGATCCTAAAAGTTCTGATTTAAAAGGAAAAAATTGAATCTCTCTGGTGATGGATGTTAACTTATTCTGGTGATCGTTTCATAATAAATACCTGTATCCAATCATTATGTTGTATTCCTTAAACATACAATATTACATATCAGTAGTATAGCAGTAAAATTGGAAAACATAATTATCAGATGGGAATAGATTGAGCAGTGAGGATTGGAATAGTAAGAATGGGAGAAATTAAGAATTAGAATTTGTGGGAAAAGGAAAGATTAATAACACCAGAACTGAGACACTTCTTTGGGAAAGACCTCCAGTGTTCTTTTTACCTGCTGCAAGTAATAAATCCTTCCTTCTCCCGAAAACACACACACACACAACCCCAAACCAGAATCTGTAAACATTTTTCTTCCCTTTAGTAATAGCACTCCCATAATGTATTTTGGCTAAGATAAATAGATTCTGATCATTTGTTAGGTTAATTAAAGTGAGGTTCTTATTGTGTCCTTTTTAAAAAAGTTAAAATGAGTATGAGCATTTTGTTTGTACTTAAATTGTATAAAAATTGTCCTGTAATTTTTTTTTTTTTTTTTTTTTGCGGTATGCGGGCCTCTCACTGTTGTGGCCTCTCCCGTTGCGGAGCACAGGCTCTGGATGCGCAGGCTCAGCGGCCATGGCTCACGGGCCCAGCCGCTCCGCGGTATGTGGGATCTTCCCGGACCGGGGCACGAACCCGTGTCCCCTGCATCGGCAGGCGGACTCTCAACCATTGCACCACCAGGGAAGCCGTGTCCTGTATTTTTTGTTAGTTTTTTTTAGCACACATGCAAGCACATTCACATGTGCAGATATCATTTTTGCTGAATGTTTACTGAATACTTTCTTTGGGTGTGATACTACCCTTGAAATTTATCCTATGTTCTAAATGTCAAATTAGGCTTTGATCTCATTCTTTGAGGAGCTCACAGTGGGAATTTCAGCTATTGTTGCAGACACTGTTTGTTGGCAACTCAACATGAGGGGAATTTTGCTGGGGGTTCTACAAAGAATTTTCTCCTTTACCAAAAAAGAGATGCATGATGAGAAGGTCTTGCTATTGCCCTTTCATTTCTGTTTTTCACTGGTATGGGAAGTGATACCTGAAGCTGAAACTTGTGACCAGGAGGCTGCAAGCATTAGGACCAAGGCCAGCATGTAGTAATGAAGGGATAGTAGAAGAGAGAGTCTGGTCACTGTGGAGACTCTTTTTTAAACATACCCTTACCATATGATCCAGCAGTCCTACATCCATAAAGAATTTCATTATAAGTTATATCAGAAGAGAGAGATTTATAAGCTTGACAGTCTCTTGTCGTGACTATCAACAAAGGCTGAGTGTGTTTTGACTTTAAAATTTAAATATTTATGTTCCTCATTTTGGACAATGCCAGTATATGAGAATCTGAAATTAAAAACTGTAAATCACTGATTTATTTTCACTTAGCAGACAGATTCACAGCTGTAATCATTTAACATTTTTTTTTTTTTTTGGGCTGCATTGGGTCTTCATTGCTGTACACAGGCTTCCTCTAGTTGCAGTGAGCGGGGGCTACTCTTCATTGCAGTGCACGGGCTTCTCATTGCAGTGTCTTCTCTTGTTGCGGAGCACGGGCTCTAGGTGCGCGGGCTTCAGTAGTTGTGGCTCGTTGGCTCTAAAGCGCGGGATCAGTAGTTGTGGCGCACGGGCTTAGTTGCTCCGCAGCATGTGGGATCCTCCTGGACCAGGGCTTGAACCCACATCCCTTGCATTGGCAGGCAGATTCTTAACCGCTGTGCCACCAGGGAAGTCTTAAATATTTTTTTGATGATTGTATAATATGACTTAATTTTTTTTAGTCTTCACGCAACTTCTCAAAATACTTTTACATAAAACAATAAATTCACTTTAGTAATTTCATTTATAATGGAAAACCACGCCTCTCTCTCCCACAAAGCAGCCATTGCTGCCTTACAGAGAGTGACTTTGGGCCAGAGGAACTCTTGGTTTTGACCTAATTTTTTTATGTGTTGGCTCAGGGTGGTAGATATTGGAAACGTAAATTTCTCCCGTTTTAGGGTGTTCCCTGATGGTCTAGTGGTTAGGATTTGGCACTCACTGCCGTGGCCCAGGTTCTAATCCCTGGTCAGGGAACTGAGATCCTGCAAGCCACGTGGCGTGGCAAAAATGAAAAAAAAGGGCTTCCCTGGTGGTGCAGTGGTTGAGAGTCCGCCTGCCAGTGCAGGGGACGCGGGTTTGTGCCCCGGTCCAGGAGGATCCCACATACCGCGGAGCGGCTGGGCCCGTGAGCCATGGCCGCTGAGCCTGCACGTCCGGAGCCTGTGCTTCGCAGCAGGAGAGGCCACAACAGTGGGAGGCCCGCGTACTGCAAAAAAAAAAAAAAAAAAAAAAGATATATATAAAATAAATTTCTCCTGTTTCTATGTGATGGAATGCTATGAGATATCTTCTAGGACGGTCTAGGCAGGAAAACTTTTCATTGACCACTGCTAAAGATAGCCATATTCTTCAACTCTAACAGTAAACCAGGCAGATTTGGCATCAGTTCCCCATCTACAATTTGATGAATTGGATTTCTTGATTTTACTATTAGCAGTAATTCTTTAATCTGCTAGAGAGCTCTTAAAATTTCCCAATTAGGAAAGCCATATGTATAAATCTGTTTTTATTCACTAAGTAGAACCTGATTGATAGACTGATGGCTGCTGGGAAGGGTAAAACTGGTTCCTAAAACTTTTGATTGCAAAGAATATGTGGAGTGCCATACTGTATTTATTTATTTATTTTTAATATTTATTTATTTTGGCTGCCCTGGGTCTTAGTTGTGGCATGTGGGATCTTCGTTGCGGTATGTGGGATCTTTAGTTCTGGCATGCAGACTTCTTAGTTGTGGCATGTGGACTCTTAGTTGCGGCATGCAGGATCTTCAGTTGTGACATGCGGACTTCTTAGTTGCAGCATGGAGCTCTTAATTGTGGCATGCATGCAGGATCTAGTTCTCCGACCAAGGACCGAACCTGGGCCCCCTGCATTAGGTGCGTGGAGTGTTACCCACTGGACCACCAGGGAAGCCCCTGTCATTTTTTTTTTTTTTTTTTTTTTTTTGCGGTATGCGGGCCTCTCACTGTTGTGGCCTCTCCCGCTGCGGAGCACAGGCTCCGGATGCACAGGCCCAGCGGCCATGGCTCACGGGCCCAGCCGCTCCGCGGCATGTGGGATCCTGGGAGCAGCATGTGGGATCCTCCCGGACTGGGGCACGAACCCGCGTCCCCTGCATCGGCAGGCAGACTCTCAACCACTGCGCCACCAGGGAAGCCCCCTGTCATATTTTAAAAATACCTTTTCTCTAATTCAGGCATGCCTAAAGTGGTAGAAACTACTAGAATTAGGCTTTTTAAGAAACTTGCTGGTATGACTCTAAAAATTCAAATGCATATGCATTGTAACATTAACATGTTTAATGAGATCCAAGTGATTGCTGAATAGTTTATTTGTCAGAAAAACAAACATCTACTTATTGCATTTATATAATTTCTCTCCTTTCTCCTTCTACTGTTAAAAAAAAGAGGAGAAACAATATAAACATATAGTTTATCTTTTACTGCTGTCCTTAGAAGCCATTTTTTAAAAATAAGGTTAAAGTATAACATAATTATTACCTTGGGTGTTCCATTTGACCTGGTTCTTGAGCTAACTTTTTCATATGTTATTTGCTAGTAACTGTAAATAAACCATTTAATATCCTTGTGAAATGGAAATTCTAACTAGCCTATGTCTTAACACTAATGAATTTAAATGAAATAATACCAGCTTCTTGCTAGATGAATTCTAGGAGTTCTTAGGGTTAATTAGGGTTCTCCTTACTTTTACATATTATTTTGTATAAATATTAGGTTATGTTGCTAGGAATCTGTCTTCTATTATTCAAGATCATAATTATTACTCAGTATTTATCAAGTACCAATTATATGCAAGAAACTAAAAGAGATGTGACAAGATCCCTAACTTCAAGGGCTTATAATCAAATTGAATATTAGAATACATATCAATATAATCTGATATATGGTAGGTTACAAATGGTGGTATAGACAGTGGTGCTCCAAGCATTAATGATGAATTGGTTATAAAAGGTTTCACAAAGGATGTAAGATATGAGTCAGGCCTTAAATAAGACAGAAGACTTAAGAGACCATTCTAGGTATAAGAGCTAAGGGTGGATGTTCCTTTGCTTTATGTAGTACTTTAATACATGAATTTAAATAGGGAGTTGATATTGAAGGGACTCAAGTGACAAGCTAAAGAGTTTGTAATTGGGAAGTAGGTAATAGTTTTGAGCAGCAAGTGGTGTTAAAGAAATAGGATTTTAAAAAATTTAATCATTCAATTTGATTTCTCTAATGAGAGGTGCCACATAAAGTAGTATTGAATATTTTTCATCTTTCATAGTTACAGGTTAAGTTGTGCTAATGTCTCATGAATAGATTATAACATTGATAAGTGTGTTTGCCATGTTAATGGGAGGTAAAATGATTGTTCTAATCTACAAGCAGATGTTTAAAAAAAAAAGAAACACCCTTTTCCCAGCTGAATACGGTTGTTGGCTTTCTGCAGTTTTCTAACCTGGCAAGTACTACTGTATGTTTTTTGAATACATACATGCAAGTATACATGGATATGAGGGCTGTGAGTGATTACTGAACCTAATGTTACATGAGTCTAAGTGCAATGGAGAAAGCTAATGACAAACATTTTAAAAATAATCTCCATTTGTTAGGAAAGAAGTGAACACAATGAAAAATGTGAAGAGCAATAGATGAAGTAGTACAGTTTTTCAAATCTTATAAATGAGACTATTGTACTAATGATAACTGATGAAACTTTAGGAGTTAGTTCAATGCTCAAAATTGTCTGGATAGGCTAAGACACCCTTTACCTGTTCTCAAAAAAATGTATGATATAAAGGAAGAAAGTGTAGCCTAACAGTTTATCATCTGTAGACACACGACCACCTGTTAAGGTGGACTATCTAAATAAAACATCTTAAATTTTATTTCTCTCTCTCTCTCTCTTTTTTTTTTGTGTGTGGGGGGGTGTGCACTGCATGTATTGTGGAATCTTAGTTCCCTGACCAGGAATTGAACCCGCACCCTTGGCAGTGAAAGTGTGGAGTCCCAACCACTGGACAGCCAGGGAATTCCCTATTTCTCTTTCTTTACTCATATTGTTTGAGGGACTTTGGGTAGACAACAAAGATAATTGAAGGATATTAGATGAAATTATAATAAGAGAAAGAGTGAGGAGAAATATACATTCATAATGTTATTCATGTAGGAAATCCAGTAATTACTGACCTATTCTTACCACCCTGATTTTTTACTTTAACAGAGTATACATTTTGAATGTAGATGTATAATTTCCTGAATTCAGGGAAATGTATTTTATTTTTTTTATTTATTTTTAAATAAATTTATTTATTTATTTTTGGCTGTGTTGGGTCTTCGTTTCTGTGTGAGGGCTTTCTCCAGTTGTAGCGAGCGGAGGCAACTCTTCATCGCGGTGCGCGGGCCTCTCACTGTCACAGCCTCTCCCGTCGTGGAGCACAGGCTCCAGACGCGCAGGCTCAGTAGTTGTGGCTCACGGGCTTAGTTGCTCCGCGGCCTGTGGGATCTTCCCAGACCAGGGCTCAAACCCATGTCCCCTGCATTGGCAGGCAGATTCTTAAACACTGCACCACTAGGGAAGCCCACAGGGAAATGTATTTTAATGATGATTAGCTTTACAGAAGCCTAAAGTCATTATGCAGTTTTAATAATGCAAAGAAAGCAGACAGAAAAGATGAAAATAAACAGTTAACTACTATAATGAAGTAAACAGAGTATGTTCTTGGATTATGTGCCCATTTGTACATTCAGCTCACACGTATGTGCCTGTTCCTGTACTAGGGAATTAAAGGTGTCTGTAAGAAGCTTACAATCTAGACATATTTGCTTTCTTGTATACATGCAATAATAACCAAGCAGTTCTAATTCTCTTCTTCCTTAAAATTTTAAGGGAAATCTTCAGTGAAAGTGAAACAAAAGTATGTGTTTAGTCTGTGATTGGTGGTAACAGAATATTTTTTTTTTTTTTTTTTTTTTTTTTTTTGCGGTATGCGGGCCTCTCTGTTGCGGCCTCTCCCGTTGCGGAGCACAGGCTCCGGACGCGCAGGCCCAGCGGCCATGGCTCACGGGCCCAGCCGCTCCGCGGCATGTGGGATCCTCCCAGACCGGGGCACGAACCCGTGTCCCCTGCATCGGCAGGCGGACTCTCAACCACTGCGCCACCAGGGAAGCCCCCAGAATATTTTTTTGTTAAGGATACTCACCTAGATTATCAAAACTAGCATCAAAATTATCTCATTGTAAACTTTGTCTTGGGCTTAGTCTTAAATTGAGAAACTGGGGAATTCTGGTAGGGATGAGTTTTTTTTTTTTTTTTTTTTTTTGCGGTACACGGGCCTCTCACTGTCGTGGCCTCTTCCGTTGCGGACCGGACGCGCAGGCTCAGCGGCCATGGCCCACGGGCCCAGCCGCTCCGCGGCATGTGGGATCCTCCCAGACCCGGGCACGAACCCGTGTCCCCTGCATCGGCAGGCGGACTCTCAACCACTGCGCCACCAGGGAAGCCCAGGGATGAGTTTTGATTAAGATTTTTTGTTCTTCAGATTTATTCTCACTTTGGGGTTGTGCAAAGGACCTGCTTCAGGCACTCTGTCATTGTGTATTCAGCCCACAGTGAAAACTAGACCAAAAGTTGAGCTTTCCAAACCTTTAGTCTAGGACTACTTTGTACCACTAGGGTTTTGGAAACGCCTTCATAAAAGTAGTCTTTGTCAATCCGTAACTTGTTTTGGATTTCGTGATTGCTGTCAGTGCTTGATAAATGGTGGGGATGGAGGAGGGGGACAGTGAGTAGTGAGTAGCTTATTTCTGATAGGTTCTGTCCAAATTAAGGGGAAGAGCTTTTAATTGCCCTCAGTTTATTTAACTTGGCTGAACCCCACCATATCTTTGTTAGCCAGTGATGAAAAAGCCAACAAATAGCTTTCTTTTGAGTCATATATACAACACTAGAAGAAAGCATTTTATGTTAAAGGGTTCTGTGTTCCGTTAGCTGCCCTGGTCTGTAGCCTACTGAGCCTATGTTACCAGATGAATTACTAGTCCAGATGGCTAAACTGTTGGAGGATGTAAAACCAAAAGCCATTTCAGGAAGCTGTCCACTTTGTTCAGTTTTGGATAGAGTCCATTCTAATTAGTGGTAACTCTCTTAATTTGTTTTAAAATATAATTTTTAACTGTATGCTTTCTTGATTTTTTACCTAGGTTACACAATATCCTCCTATGCTTGAGACCTACAGACTACGTGTCCTACCAGAACTAATCAATGGTTTTTCATCTCCTGGAGATAAATTAGAAACATAAACATGGTGCCAAAGGAACTCCTTACCTTACTCTAACTCCAGTTTATTCGGACGTACTTTTATATTGAAGAGAGGTATACAAATTAAGGATACCTGTGCAGAGACTCTGTCGTGTAGGATCATGGACCATCCTAGTAGGGAAAAGGATGAAAGACAACGGACAACTAAACCCATGGCACAAAGGAGTGGACACTGTTCCCGACCATCTGGCTCCTCAACATCCTCTGGGGTTCTTATGGTGGGACCCAACTTCAGGGTTGGCAAGAAGATAGGGTGTGGGAACTTCGGAGAGCTCAGATTAGGTAAGAACTTGGTTATATTATTGGTTTAGACTAACAGGAACAACAGCAGCTATAATAAGCTTTGGTGCATTTCAAGACCAGCAGTTTATAATCTTATGAGAAGTTCTTGTAGTGAGGACCTATTGTTAAAAGAACTGAAGAATTTGTGAAGGAGACTATAGTCATTATCAGGTGTAATTGTTATCCAAGGTTCATCCCTCTTTGTGTGTGATAGGATTTTAGATTTTCCACCAGTTTTGAGATTTTGTGATGTAGGGAGATCTGCATACAGATACCAGTAAAATGAAGATTCTGATTTGGTTGGTTGGAGAGTAGAGCCCTGTATACTGTCTTTTTAACAAACTCCCAGTTGATTAAGATGCTGTTGGTCCTTGAACCACACTTTGAGAAGGGATTAAGGCCTTGTTTTAATTCAGAATCTACCCTTAGTAAGGGAAGAGTCAGTACGTACTCAGTAATACCCATACTTAGTCTGCAAGGAGATACATCAGTATTTAGAGAGGTTTTCCAACTGATACCATGTTTTCATTCCTTCACGGAAATCCCAACATCAGGATTGAGCTAGAACTCCAGGGAGAAACTGCAATTTTTATTTCCCAACCAAGGAAAGGATTTTTTTATTTCAGGTATTAGTTTATGAGTGAGATGATGAATAATGATAACATCAACCAGTTTGAAGACGTGAAATTGGGAAGAAGGTACATTGGGTATTTAGAAACTTTTTATGGCCCTCCCTAGGTGAATGGGGAAGAGAAAATGAAGGATCTTGTGAATATGTGAAGTTGGTCATCAACTTGCACATTGTGACAAGGTCCTTTTTTAAGCTAAAGTGTTTTCTTATTTTTCATAGCTGTTGAGACTGTATAGTATTATGAAGACCCATTGTAAGAGGCTTTGCCCTTTGAGGAAATGGGAGCGTGGGAGCATAAGATGATTATTTTTGATTGCCTCTGCTACTTCTGATGATTTTTCCAAAGGAGATCGAAAAAATCTTACCTCTCATCCCCCCATAGAGAGATTCAGGGAAACATCACTGTACTAGCCAGAGATCACTGGGTGCAGAATTGAATCTAGGGATGCTGAGAATGAATTTATTTTTACCACTAGAAGGCTGGGAGCCTGGAATTTTAAGACCTGACTAGGATAATGAAAGGCTTTTATATTTAGTGATGTGTTCATGTTCAGGTTAGCAAAGCCAGCAGATGCTACTGAAAATAGGAGTAAGATGTGTAATTTCACACTGCTTGAGTTCCTACCAACTACTGAGTTGCTTTAGTAGCTAGTTTTGTGACTATACATTTATATAATGGATTGACTTTGCTCTAACGTCACAGTAGTACTTGAATTAAATAGATTATGACATAAACATCCACAAAATTACTGAGAGGCAGTTTATAATGCATATGAATTCATGCTTTCTCAAAACATCATAAAATTGTTTAATTTCTATAAAGATGAAGAAAAATCCTGGTCAATGAAAACTGCAAATGTATTTTATTTAATTACTTAAGTCTAGATTTGTATTATATGATCTTTACGTTTACACAGGAATGGAAAAATCTATTCAGGTAGAAGGATAGCTCATGTATATTTTCAGAGTGGTAAAGTGTTGTGTTTTATTTCCTCTAACGAATCTAGGGTGATTATGATGGGTCCCATTTTGACTTGCATTGTAGTCAATAGAAAGAACTTTTCTCTCTTTTCAAGTGGTTTTATTCTTGTGTGCTGATGAGGTTTTCATTAGCCCTGGGACTGTTATTGTTAGGACATTGTATCTAGGAGTACTTTTTATCAACAGAAACCAGAAAAGTAACTTTCAGAATCATTTGATGTCTCCTGACAATAGGGTGTGCTGTATACCCCATTCCATTGTCCTCTTGCTATGGTATTAGTAAGTAGAAGATTGTGCAGACAACAGAAGGTGAAAACTGGAAAATTCCAAACTCAAGGCAGGAGCAGATAGGCCTCCACCCAGGCTACCATTACAATGCTGTGCTTTCTTCTCCAAACTCATTTCTTTCCCTAGCTACCTGTCTCTTCTGTCCCTCAAATAGCCAAGTGCATTTGTGCCTCAGAGCTTTTACACCTACAATTCCTTTTGCTTGAAGAATTCTTTCTTCAAACTTTTGCTTCGCTGGTTGCTTCTCATCCCTTGGGCCTCAACTTTCATGTTACTGTCTCAGAGAAACCTTCTGTGACTTCTTTCCCACCTCCATTTAAAATAGCACATTACTCCCCTAACCACATTCTGTCTCATCAAACTGCTTTGTTTTATTCATCGCATTGATCACTGTCTGACATTATTTTATATATTTGTTTACCTGTTAATTGTCTCTCCTTACTCCAATATAAGCCCCTTGGAGGGCAGGGATTCTATCTGTATTATTTGCTGATGTTATTTGTGGGATGGATGGATAGATAGCCAGATGAGTAGGAAGGAAGGAAGGGGGGAGAAAAAAAATACATGGGCTCCTTTGGGTTCCTGGTATGTGGGGGTCGTGGTAGGTAGTGGCATTACTGCTTCGATAGACTCCTGAATTCCAGACAGAGAGCCAAAAAAAAAGGGATGATTAGTGTATCTTGGCTCTATGTAAATCTGTTTCCACCTCATCATCCATTTAACAAACACTTCTTGAATATTTACTGTCTTGCTAGACTTGGGAAGGATACAAAGAATAACAGGATGTCCTTAAGAATCTCACAGTATCAGGTGGTGGGGAGATAAATTAGGAGTATGGGGTTGACAGATACACACCACTATGTATAAAATAGATAACCAACAAGGACCTACTGTATAGCACAGGGAACTGTAGTCAATATCTTGTAATAACCTATAAAGGAAAAGAATCTGAAAAATATATATGTGTATGTATAACTGAATCAGTTCGCTGTATACCTGAAACAAACACAATATTATAAATCAACTACAATTTTAAAAAAAAGAATCTCACAGTCTAATGACAGAAAAAGAAAAACAAATTACAACATAAAGTGATAAGTATTATAATAGACTGTATAAAAACTACACTGGCAGAGAAGGTTAATGAAGGTTTCACAGAGGAGCGTGGTTTGATTGAGAGGAGTACAGGACTTCACTGGTGAGCACAAGGAAGGACTCTCCAACAGCAGGATGCACAAACAATATGTGTTGTAAAATTGTTTAGCGTATTGTCAGAGCAGCAACTAGTTATACACGGCTGGGTTATGGGGTGTGAAGTGAAAGAAGAGTAATAGATGAGGCTATTAGATACGTTGGGAGCAGATTGTGAAGTGTTTGCTTGGTATTAAAGCATTTGGACTTTATTCTGTAGGCGGTGGAGTAGAATCATCAAGGGTTTTACAACAGAACAGTGACATTATCTGGTTTGTATTCTAGAAAGATAATTCCCAGTATAAGATTAGATCAGATAGTAAAGAGGTTGACATTGTGTGGATTTTTGTTCTAATTGTACTTGTCACATTGTGTCATGTTCCTCCATCTCTCTACCTCAAGATATGCTTGATGGTAGTAATTTGCTTTATTAATACTCTCATATTTATTCGTATTCTTAATTCCTTTTACTGTGTATGGCATATAATGGGTACCTAAGTAGTCCAGGTCAGAAGTGGCCAGGCCTGCCTTAGCTCTGAAAATGTCAGTGAGATGCAGAGGAAGGGATGAATTAGGGAGAAATTTCAAAGTAGACTATAGGCAGGATTTGGTTACCAGTTATTTTGCCAGCTTGGGAAGACCAAGTGAATGAGGAAACCTTTAACAGAGCTAAGAAACATGGGACTAGAGTAGGCGATGGGGAAGGCAAGTAAGTTAGACTTTGAGAATATATTGACTTTGAGGATTGTGTAGCACATATGCAGAAATGTGACTCTGAGACTTAGAAAAATTAGACTAGAGATAGGGATTAAGAAATCATTACCATGTAGGTGTTAATGAGCATGCAATCATCGGTGATGATATGATGCTTGTAGAGCTTGTGTGAGTGAGGAGAGAAAGAGGGTGCATTTAAGGGATGCTGGAAGAGGAAGAGCCTCAAGAGTAGAGAAGTCGAAAAGTCAAGACAAGAGTTTCTAGAGGGGTGGGGTGTTAAGCACAGCCTGTGCCCTAAGGCTAAACAGGAGAAGCTGATTATTATAGCCTTTGGTCTTTTTTTTTTTTTTTTTTTGCGGTACGCGGGCCTCTCACTGTTGTGGCCTCTCCCGTTGCGGAGCACACGCTCCGGATGCGCAGCCTCAGCGGCCATGGCTCACGGGCCCAGCAGCTCCGCGGCATGTGGGATTTTCCTGGACCGGCAGGCGGACTCTCAACCACTGCGCCACCAGGGAAGCCCTAGCCTTTGGTCTTTTACTTCTGTTTATATATTTCTGAGATGATTCCTTTTTGTTCTTCATTTTTTTTTAATGAATACATGTATTTTGTAACCAGGGGAAAAATAGCAATAAACATATCCTTTAAAGGAATGCTTTTAAAAAGAAAACATGCTGTTGCCCAAAATGTTTAAAAAATTTTTCTTAAAAGTATCTCCAAAAATAATCACTAATTTTGTTTAATTAATTTAATTTTCCAGAATAAAAAATATGTATCAGGACATATTTTAGAAATGCAATCAAACTGTGCTGTAAACTTGCTTTTATCACTTAATACAGCATGAACTTCTATTGTTTCAGCTTAAATATAGATCATTTTTAATGTCTATATTTAGAAATTTATTAGCTAGTCTTAATACACATATAAATTATTTCTGTTTTTTAATTAAAAATAATACTATCTGAACATCCTTGTAGATACTTGTAATAAATACATCCTTGTAGTCCAAACTTGGTTGATTATTTTCTTAGGATAAATCCTGGAAGTGTACTTTCTGTTAAGTACAAAGATACATGTATACACAAAGATACATACATATTTGTGATTTTGTTACACATTGTCAATTTGCCCTCCAGAAAGATGGTTTTCCTTTACTTTCTGTGTGAGCCTGTGTGTGTGTGTGTGTGTGTGTGTGTTTCTCCTTCAAAAACCTTGAACATTATCGAGAATCTTTTCATCTATGCTAGTCTGATAAGGGGAAACTGGTATCTTGTTAAATGTGTATGTGTTCATGGGTGAAGTTAAACATCTTTACACATTTATTTATATTTCTTCTTTTAAGAGTTGCTTGTTTGTGGCCTTTGCATATTTTTCAATGGAAAGATTATTTCTGTGGAGTCTTACCTATGTATATTGCCTCAATAGAAAGGGGAATTTTGAAGATTTGAGAAAGGAAGATTGATGAAGGATGATCGTGGATAAAAGGTAGGAGGAGGGCTTCCCTGGTGGCGCAGTGGTTGAGAGTCCGCCTGCCGATGCAGGGGACACGGGTTTGTGCCCCGGTCCGGGAAGATCCCACATGCCGCGGAGCGGCTGGGCCCGTGAGCCATGGCCGCTGAGCCTGCACGTCCGGAGCCTGTGCTCCGCAACAGGAGAGGCCACAGCAGTGAGAGGCCCGCATACCGCAAAAAAAAAAAAAAGGTAGGAGGACACAATGGAGTGGAAACAGATCTGCAGGTTGTTTTTTATTAATTGTGAAGCATGGGGAATATTTTGAGGCCTTTTTTTTGTTTTGTTTTTAAGTTTTGAGTCTCCTGTTGAATCAGGCCTGGAAAGAATCATGTAAACATTAAGATAAAAATGATTCTATTCCTCCAGAATTTAGAAAATATGTATCCCTAGTCTACAAATAACAGCTTTTTTTCCTTCTTAGTTGCAAGAAAAGTAGATAGGTGATTTCATATCCTAATAGGTATGTGCCTATGTTTATGGGAGACCATTTAGACTAAACAGTCTTGCATATAAATTTTAATAATTTTTATACTGTCTTTGTGAAATAGTATCTTGTTAGAGAATGTTTTTACTTACACATAAGAAAATGGAGGCACAAAGAATTGACCTTTTTGTTCTATTCCATCTTTGGTATCTGGTGAAATATGTAAAAGTACATTAGAAGAGAAGGATGTTTCTGACAAAGGTAAATTGTCTAAGGGTATCAGCTTGTCCTGTGACACATTCCTCCCTTGCTTCTAAAATAAGACACTTATTTCTATGACTAAAGTAGAGTGTACATGACAACTTCTCTGCATATTGTTCTTTCAATATCTGAATTACTTAAGTATCACTAATGAACTTAAATTGGGACTTATAACTTCAGCTCTTACCAGCCAGTTCTGTTTCTGGCAGTTGTGATAATTAACAGTTTACAGTTGCATATTATATAAAGCAGTTGGTTTCATATTACATCCCACAAAGTCTTGGAGCCCTTGATTTCCTGCTTCAAGAGAATGGGAAAGGAAAAGTGAGCAGGCAGGACTCTCTCTTACCTTTATATTGAGTTTTCAGTAAGATTTTGTTTAAAAGGTGTGGGTCTGTTGTGTTAACATTTTTTGAAAAGCATTCATCTGAAAGAATATAGGCTTAAGATAAAATAAGATTTAAAAGTGTTTCTTCTCTAGTTGAAAGTGAAAGCATTGTAAAATCAAATGTTTACTTTTTTATTAATAATTTCATAGGAAATCTTAGCATTTTGAACAAATGAAACTCAATCTATATCAGCCAAAAATCAAGCCAGTCAGCAAAACAAAAAAACTGATACCAAGTTGGCCCTCCATATCCACAGGTTCTTCATCTCTGGGTTCAAGCAACCAGGGGTGGAAAATACTCTGGGGAAAAATAATCCCATAAAGTTCCAAAAAGCAAAACTTAAATTTGCCCTATTACAGGTGACTCTTCACATAGGATTTACATTGTATTTACAATTATTTACCTAGCATTTTACACTGTACTAGGTGTTATAAGTAATCTAGAGATCTAGATCTAGTATACAGAGGATGTTCCTAGGTTATATGCAAATAATACGCCATTTTGTAAAGGGACCTTGAGCATCCGCAGCCACAGACTTTGGTATCCATGGGGCTCCTGGAACCAGTCCTCCACAAAGAGTAAGAGGCTACTGTATTGTGCTTTTATAACGTTGTTAAAGTTTCCCTATAAATTTGCAAATGTTGGGGGTCTGTGGATGGAACAAACTAAAAACAAGTTTTAGAAGTCGTGTCATTACTTTCTGCCTCAAGTGGTTAAAAGTAAGAGCCCTGAGTCAGATTTCCTCCCCAAGTTTCATTTTTTTTTCTCCGTAAGGGTAATAATAATATCTATCTTACAGATTTGTTGTAGAGATAAAATTTAGATAATGCATATAATCACCTAAGACAGTGATTGACAGATAGTGAGCACTTGGTTTGTATACATAATACAAAACATTGTTTAAATTTTTGTTTTATTTTTTCCCAACTTGTATGAAGAAAAATTTCAAAATTGTACAAAAAACTAAAAAGGATAGGATGGTGAGGATCCATAATAACACCTAGATTTACCAGTTGTTAATATTTTGTCCCATGTACTTTACCTCTTTGGAGATATGTATGTGTGTACATTTGTTTATGTGTTGCAGTAAGTTGTAAGACTGATAAAACATATTTTTCTCCCCCTCAGAAGGGGATACTTAGGTTCCTGCTTCATAGATATGTAACGAATTATATCATTTGTTTTCTGCAGTATGTTGTGGAGGGATTCAATTTAAATTATGATCCCAGAAATAATGTATTTTAACTTTCTTGGAAAACTACAACTGAATATAAAGTTATTGTTCCTAATAGTATTGTAGTTTAAATTTCTTTTGGAATTGCATCCTGTTGGTTCTAACTCAAGCACAGTTTACTGAGGTTAAACAGCTTTAATAGATGTTAAGGAAGAATTCTTTTTGTCAGTAGCATAATCCACCAAAAAATGGTAGGCGCAAATAGCTTTAACCACATTCGCTGATGCACAGACTGTGTCATGTTAATACGGTAACTTTAGAAGTATCACAGATATGATAACTTGCAGGATTATGCATTGACATCTTGGCTAGTTAATTAGGAGAACTTAATAGTAAAGTTTTCAGGATTGCTAAACCAGCTTGGAATTGTTCAGCAGGAGTACAAAGCTAGGACGATTAAGGATTTAATTATGAAGAGAGTTCAGAATCAATATTTATGTGATGATCATGCATCCTAAGGAGAAAACTGTCTGAACTTATGGCCATACTTTTCCAGAAAATGGCAAAGCTCTTACCAAAGGACATGGAGCCCATCTTCCAAACTGTTGACATCTCTATTCTGCTTTTTTCCCACCTATTTTACTTGTTCTGTCTTCTTCCTTTTGTCGTTTCATTGGGCTTTTGGAAAGGAATAGAGTGAAATGCCTACATTTTCTCTGCCATGTTAAACCAGATGTCTCTATGTATCATATATTTTTATTCAGCAAGGCATTTATTTGACAGACTTTTGTGATAGTCTAGTAACACATTTAGAAATATGAGTTGGCTGAGAAGATAGTTGAGATTTGTAGTTGTTTTAACCACCTCACCAAAGAGAATTGGATCATTGTCATCACTGATGCTGAACAGTAGAGCTCTGTATTTTGATTCCGCTCAGTTCAACCGTGAGTTGGATGGAGATCTTTGAAGGACATAGTAATGAAATCCACACATAATACAATGCTTGAGGTGGGGCAGCTAATATAGTGACTGGTTAACAGAATCAAGATTCAACATTAAATTTTTTGAAAAAGCAGTGAGTCGAACAAAAGACCTGACCATGATTCAAGAATCCTACTCTACAATTTCAAGTCTGACAACTAGATTGGCAACACTTATATGAAAAAGATGGCTGTGAGTTTACTATGAGACAGGAGTGGGATTTACCCCCAAAAAGCTCATGGTAACTTAGACTGATTTAATAGATAAGACCTTTCTTAAGTTTTGGACCTCCAAGGAACTTCGGCATTGTCTAGTCCAAACTTCATCATTTTAAAAATGAAAGAAATTAGAAATTAAACAACTTAGTCAAGGTAAAATAAACTAGCTTGCCACAGATTTGGAACTAGAGCCCAGGTCTAGGACATCCCAGACAGATATTTCTATTATATATCATGTAGTTTCCCTACTTAGTGATTAAGTGTGCAGTTGAAATACTACATGCTGGGGGAAAAAAAGGTTTAAAAGGACATAAGAAGTAATTTTTAATTCCAAAGGTGATAATCATTTACATTCAGTGTAATTATACCTATTACCAAGAAAAGAAATATAAAGTATAAAATGATAGCCAATAATCATTTCTCTAAGTATCACTATCTAGTTTCTATGTTGAACCAACTTTAATCATCAGGGATTGTCTGGGAGGTAAGGAGGGAAAACGTTGGCTAATTGATTAATAATTAATTTTTTATTATTTTTAATTTTGCAAAGTATAGATTTTAAATTTAGAGGAAAATCAAAGTGGAGGAGATTATAAACACTGTTCTTTATTCTACCCTTAGCTTTTTATTTGACTAAGGTACAGTGGGAAATGAGGGTAGAGATGTGAGCAGTCTGTTCTTGACTAGCTGTGGGCCACGATACAGATTTGGACTTTGTCTTGTAGGCAGTTAAAAAAAAAAAAAAACACAAACAAAAAAAACCTTGGGGGCTTCCCTGGTGGCACAGTGGTTGAGAGTCCGCCTGCCGACGCAGGGGACGCGGGTTTGTGCCCTGGTCCGGGAGGATCCCACATGCCGCGGAGCGGCTGGGCCTGTGAGCCATGGCTGCTGAGCCTGTGCGTCCGGAGCCTGTGCTCCGTAAGGGGAGAGGCCACAACAGTGAGAGGCCTGTATACCGCAAAAAAAAAAAAAAAAAAAAACTTGGAAGGAATTGCATGTCATGTTTTCCACCCCCGTACCCCACCCCTCCGCAGAGATCATAAATTAATTAGAACTTCTGATCTCACTGCCCCTTCCCACAAAAGGTATCATTTTTTTGTATTGTTAAAAAACACAAAGCAGTCTTTTTTTATCTAGTGGTGCTGATATTAAAGGATAATAGGGGAGTTCTCCAGTTTGTCTGGATGATAGAAAGCTGAAACAGTAAATGCCTTGTGATTTAAGTAATTCTAAGTGTTTCTTTGATTAAAGGGCTCTTGTAGGTAGTGTAGGCTAATGTCTGTACTGTGAAACTAAAAGTTAAGATTTTTTTTTGAGATTGTCATGTTCCTTTTTCTACTTTATGTTATAAACTACTTCAGAGATAGATTAATCTAAATAATAATTAGATTGTTTGGTTTTGAGCACCCAGCGTATAGAGAAGTTAATGGTAATTCCAATTCATGAAGCTTGTTTTGTTTTTGTTTGTTTGGGTTTTGTTTTTGTAGACAGAATTGTAACATTACAGAAAATTAGAGCAGCTCTTTGTTTAGTTGTGTGTAAATGCATATATATCTATATATACATGCATATACATATATATGTACTTTGGTATAAACGAAGTTGGCTATGCTTTGAGATTTTGCCTTTTTTATTTACTAAATTCCTATATGTGACTTTTGTAATTATAAGTTTAATGGCTATTCTGTTTCTTCAAGTGGATTACCACAACCGTTACCATATAATTGGCCTTCGTTTTCTTCTAGCTTTTATTATTATTATAAGTAAATAACACAATAAACATGTTCATGAAGATAGGTTATTATTAGAACTATAACACATTATCCTTTCTAGCTTGCTAGATAAATTAGTTTTATATAGGGCAGAAAATTTACACATCAGTGATGAAAGTGTAATTATTTTTCTACAGTTTTATTATACTCTAAAATACTCATATTTCAGAATAGACAAGGCTAAATGTAGCATTTTTTCACAAAAATTTATGTAGAATATAACTCAACATTAATGTAAAGTAGAATTATAAATTACATTTGTTGAAATTTTTATCCATGTTATAGTAAAACTGTACATGGTATCATTTTTCTTAATAAGCTCCAGCTCTCTGCAACAAAGCTGAGGACTAGCAAACCAAAACAACAATAAAAATAAAAAATTTCTTAGCAGTCAAAATAGATATCTTAGGATCTGTGTACCCAGAAGTTCCTGTGCTTCAGACCTTCAGTCTTTTTCTTAAAGCCTTTGTGTTCTTATTTTATATGCATTTCTAACAAGCTTATTAGTTTTCTTAATCTTCCATAGAGTGCAAACACAGAAGGAAGAGGGAATTACATATATCAAGAAGTGATCACTGATAGACTGATAGCAAGGGAGGTAACAAAGTCACAGAGCAGAGCAGTCTGGGCAGAATAGCCTTATATACTGGATTAACCCCTAAGGGTGTTTGCTCAAGTGGGGTGATATAATTATTACTCAGCTTGAGTAGATTCATCAAGGAAAAAGAATCAGATATTCATGGAAACGCTTTTATTGAGGTGTAATTGACATATAACATTATATTAGTTTCAGGTGTACACTTAATGATTCATTATTTGTATATATTGCAAAATGATCACCACAGTAAGTCTAGTTAACATCCATCACCACACATATTTACAAAATTTGTTTTTCTTGTGATGAGAACTTATAAGATTTCCTCTCTTAGTAACTTTCAGATATGCAGTACAGTATTATTAACTTTAGTCATCATGCTGTACATAGCATCCCCTGTGACTTATTTATTTCGTAACTTCTAGTTTGTAAAAAAATGTAATGCTTCATGAATTTGCATGTCATCCTTGCACGGGGGTGGGGGGTATGCTAATTTCTATCAATTTTAGTAAATAGTATGCTGCCAGAGTGAACACCCGATATTCTCTTTATGAAACATGAAGCTTTACAAACATTTCCATTGTAAATGATTTTACTTTTTAACTTTAATTGAAAGAGTGTCACTTCACTTTTCTGAAAAATTTATTTATATAAGAGAGTTCCCTACTTGAGGTTTAAGAGATACTAATATTTTTCTAATTAAAAGACAGTATGGGGAATTCCCTGGCGGTCCAGTGGTTAGGAGTCCACACTTCCACTGCCAGGGGCCCAGGTTCGATCCCTAATCAGGGAACTAAGATCCCGCAACTGCACGGCTTGGCCAAAAAAAAAAAAGAAAAGAAAAGGCAGTATGCTTCTGAGAATGGATAATGAAAGAAGAAGTCTGAATAATTATTATACAAAAGTATCTGTGTTTAATCCAAAAATGAAATTAAGAAAGCAGTTCCATTTACAATAGTATCAAAAGAGAATAAATTTAACAAAATGACTGTAAAATTTATACCCTGAAAACTACAAAACATTTTGGAAAAGAATTAAAGAAGACCTAGATAAATAACAAGGTCCTACTGTATAGCACAGGGAACTATATTCAATATCCTGTGATAAACCATAATGGAAAAGAAAATTTTAAAAAGAATATATATATATATATATATATATATATATATATATATATATATATATATATATATAACTGAGTAACTTTGCTATACAGCAGAAATGAAACACAGCATTGTAAATTTAAAAAAAGGAAGAAGAAGAAGACCTAAATACCTGGGAAAACATTCACATTCAGGGATCAGACTTAATATTGTTAAGATGTAGTACTCCCCAAATTGATTTACAGATTCAACACAACCCCTGTTAGAATCCCAGCTGGCTTTTTTGCATAAATTGACAAGCTGATCCTGAAATTCATATGGAGTTGCAAGGGACCCAGAAGAACCAAAACAATATTGAAAAAGAAGAACAAAGTTGGATGACTCACACTTTTTTATTTTAAAACTTACTACAAAGCAACAGTAATCAAGACACTGTGGTACATTAGAATAGACATATAGGTCAATGGAATAGAATTGAGAATCCAGATATGAATCTATGGTCCATTGCTTTTCTACTAGTGTGCCAAGACTATTCAGTGGGGAGAGGATAATTTTTTCAACAGATGGTGCTAGGACAACTGGATGTTGACGTACAAAAGATTGAATTTGAACCTTTACCTCATACTATACAAAAGTTAACCCAAAATGTGTTGAAGAACTAAATGTAATAGCCCAAACTGTAAAACTCTTAGAAGAAAACATAAGGGTAAATCTTCAGGTCCTCAGATTTGGCAGTGGACTCTTAGATATGACACCAAAAGCACAAATAGCAAAAGAAAAAAATAGATAAATTGGATTTCATCATAATGAAATTTTTTGTGCTGCAAAGGACATCCTGAAAATAAGTAAAACAACAATCCATATAATGGGAGAAAATATTTACAAATCATATCTAATAAGGGACTAGTATTTCAAGTATATAAAAACTCTTAGAACTTAACAATAAAAAGACAAATAACCCGATTTTACTTTTATTCTTTTTTTTTTTTTTGACCACACCACGTGGTATGTGGGATCTTAGCTCCCCAACCAGGGATTGAACCTGTGCCCCCTGCAGTGGAAGCAAGGATTCTTAACCACTGAACCACCAAGGAAATCCCCAAATAACCCGATTTTAAAATGGGCAAAGGGTTTGAATAGACATTTCTCCAGAGATGACATAGGAATGGCCATTAAGCACATGAAATGATGCTCAACATCAGTAGTCATTGGGGAAATGCAAATCAAAATCACAGTGAGATCCCACATAATACCTACTAGGATGGCTGGAATCAAACAGATAATAAGTGTTGACTGGTGAGGATGTGCAGAAATTAGAGACCTCACATGCTGCTGAAGGGTATGTAAAATGGTACAGCCACTTTGGAAAACAGTTTTGCAGTTCCTCAGAAAGTTAAACATTAGAGTTACCATTTCTTCCTGCAATTCCACTCTTAGGCACATACCCAAGAGAAATGAAAACATTGTTCACACAAAAACCTATACGTGAATGTTCATAGCGGTATTGTTCATAGCTAAAAGGTGGAAATAAACCAAATGTCCACCACTTGATTAATAGATAAACAAAATGTGGTATTATTTGGCCATGAATGAACAAATGAATCCAGGAATAAAAATACATGCTATTGATGAACATTATGCTAAATGAGAGAAGCCAGTTAAAAAAGACCACATATTATGTGATTCCATTTGTACGAAACATCCATAATAGATGAATCTGTTGACTCACAGAAACTATTGAGACAGAAAGTAGATTCGTGGTTGCTTAAGGACTGGTGTTTGGAGGTGAGAGAGGGACAGGACGACTGGTGGGTGGGTAATAGCTAAAGAGTATGAGGTTTATTTTATTTTTTGGGGGGGTTTGAGGTGATAGAAATATTCTAAAATTGATTGATGTGACAGTTGCATGATTCTGAGAACATACTAAAACCCAGTGAACTGTACACTTTAAATGGGTAAATTGTATGCTATGTGAATTACATCTCAAAAGCCGTTACCAAAAAATGTACATAGGCTTAGTCAAAGTTAATATGCAGACTTACAAGTATGATTATGTAACTTCATGTTAGAATTGAGTAGTGTAATCACTTAGTATAGGTTGAAATGATTTTTCCCTCTTGTGAAACTATATTTAGAATTAAACTAGGGAAAGTTTCAAATCTCATCACATTTTGAACATTTTATTTTTCAATAAATTATTGATTAGAGATAAAACTGTTATTTCATTTGTGGTCAGTCTTAAGTTATACTTTGTAAATCATGACTTTGTATTATTATACATATCTGTTTCACTGCTTCATAATCACTTTAATAACCAAGAGAGATTTTTTCTTTCCTGCAAGGTTTTTAAGGTAATCTAAAGAAATGCAGTTTTCAATACAGATAGTGCTGCTTTGATGTTTATTCTTATTACCCACATGGAAAGATCTTTTGACTTTAAATGAGAATCTGATGGTTGTAAGTTAAGAACTTTTCAGTTCCAGCCCCTAAAGCAGCAAAAGATTTACTAAAAAATACTACATTGCCTAAATTCTACAAATTAGAGTTTAGCAAGTCCATTGAATTAAGCTTTCAGTTACTTATACTTTATTTGGAATTAAGTTAGTTTCTTCTCCTTCTTCTTAAGTACAAACCCATTTATGGTTATATCTTGATGTGGTCTCTCCAAAGACCATGTTCTCCCATTACAAATTGCGAGTGACCCTGCTCAAAATGACAATAGTTATTATTACTGACCAGGTAGGTCTTGCAATTTCTTATTTTCCTAGAAATGGCATTTGTGGGTCTGAAAGGGATGCCCAAATTCATTTTTTTAACAACATAAAATTTACCATCTTGACCATTTTTAAGTGTACAATTTAGTAGGGTTTAGTATATTCATATTGCTGTGAAACAGATCTCCAGAAATTTTTTTCATCTTCCCCAACTGAAACTCTATACACATTAAACAAAATCCCCTTTTCCCTCTCCCTACAGCCCCTGGTAACCACCATTCTACTTTCTGTTCTATGAATTTGACTACTTTAGATGCCTCATTAAAGTGGAATTATATAGTATTTGCCTTTTTGTGACTGGTTTATTTCTTTAGCATAATGTCTTCAGGGTTCAACAACATTGTAGCACATGACAGAATTTCTTTTTAAGGCTGAATAATATTCTGTTGTATGTATATGCCATCCATCCATTCTCCATTCATCCATTGATGAACATTTGGGTTGCTTCCACCTCTTGGCTATTGTGACTGAAATTAAGTTGGTAGCTTCTTAATGTTTAGCTTAAGATATTAAAGTTTTGTTGTGGAGGAAGAAACAGCAGTTCCAATGTAAGATTAAAAAATGAGGAAAGGTAATCCTGAATAGGGTGACTACCTTTTTGCCCTGGTTGTCCTTGGTGGCCAGTGAGAGTAGTTTATGATATCAGCTCAACTTATACTTCCCAAAGACTTCTTCCTGAGGAGGACTGTCTTTTATGTCCAAATATGCTACTAGATGGAATGCAAAGTGGATTTGACAATTTTGTTGTCCTTACTCAAAAAGAAAAGACTTGACCACACTGAGACCTTAATTTTTTTTTTTATTACTAACAACATGGTCCTCTTACATAGGAAGCCTTGTGCTTTCTTATTGTGGATCACTTCATTGGAGGCAGGTCACTTCTTCGTGCATTGTATGGATATACCACATTTTCTTTTATCTATTCATCAGATGATGGACATTTTAGTTACTTCTACATGTGAATACTCTATGACCCAGGGTATGTGCCCAGAAAAATGCATATCTACGTACACCAAAAAATTGTGTTCGAGGGCTTCCCTGGTGGCGCAGTGGTTGAGAGTCTGCCTGCCAATGCAGGGGACACGGGTTCGTGCCCCGGCCCGGGAGGATCCCACATGCCGTGGAGTGGCTAGGCCCGTGAGCCATGGCTGCTGAGCCTGCACGTCCGGAGCCTGTGTTCCGCAACGGGAGAGGCCACAACAGTGAGAGGCCCTCGTACCGCAAAAAAAAAAAAAAAAAAAAAAAAAAAAAAAAAAAAAAAAAAAAAAAACTGTTTGAGAATGTTCAAACCAAACATCTAAGTCATTACGCAGACTAATAAACATGAACTACCCCCCCCAATTTTTTTTTAAATGAAAAGAATGAGCTATTAATACATGCAACAAAATGGATAAACCTCAAACATAATGTTGGGCAAAAGAAGCCAGACACAAAAGAGTGGTTACTGTATATTTCCATTGATAGATGTTCAAAATAGGCAAAACTAATCTCTTGCAATTAAACAGAACAGGTAACTTTAGGTAGTGGTAAATGAGGATTACTGATTTGGAAGAGGCACAAGAAAGCCTATTGGAGAGCTGAAAATGTTCTCTCCCTGGATGGTTACATAGGTATATGTATGGATATGTAAAAATTCACTGAATTATACATTTTACATTTGTGCACTTTACTTCATGTTAATTATGCCCCAATTAAAAAGAAGAATAAAAAATTAAAAAAATTTTAAAAAGAAGAAATGTTAAAAAAAATTGAGGGGATATCATTTGTGCAAGAGGATTAAAATTTGGTTTTAGATGTTAACAGTATGTGTTAGTGACCCTCACACAGCTTTCCATTGTTCCTCAGGAGGAGCTACTTCACAATCACTGGCTCTAAACAAAGCTGAAAAATTATAGCCAGACTCCAGGAAATTGTCCAAATAATTAACAGTAAAGCAAGACTTAAAAAACAAACAAACAGTAAGTTAACATTGCTTTTAATGTAAGTACCTTCATTACAATGAGAAAGAAATGGACATAAGTGCATCACTGGGATTTGTGAAGTTTTCAGGTACTGTGGCTTCTCCAATTTGTACATTAGTTGAATGCCTAATTTTAAACGTGCATACTTTTCTACTCCTGCAACTTCATTAATATATTTCTTTCCTCTTAAAACTTGCATTATCATTTAGAATGGAGGTCATATTCTTCTTGGCAGGAAAATATTAATGAAATATTGGACCATTTTTGCCTGATGATCAGGTTCAAGTCATTGACAATCCATAGTTTTAGTTCTTCTAGAATCAATTGTTTTACCTTTAACTATGTTCATAATTATGCTTTTTCCACTTTCAACCCTTTTGCTTTTTCAAAGGACCATTTGGACTTTTCTTCCTGAATGGCTGAAATGTCGACTAGGTACTATAACTTTTTCAGTATCCGCAGATCTCCATTTGGTCTTTTAATTTTTCACATTTATGTGGCAGGTCTTCAAATAGCAAGTAATCCATCTGCTCTAAAGAATACTTCAAATCTATTAAAGATCTGTAATGAAATATTTACTGATGAAATAATATAACATCTGGGATTTGCTTCAAAATCATTTCGTTATTGAAATTGGGTGAGGTTACATCGGGGAATCATTGTATAAGTGAGATTTTGCATAATAAAATTTTTAAAAACTAAAGTACTTCGTTATTTTTCTGCTGTAGAGTATCATGCTTTCTGGAGTGATTCATTCCAGCTTTGTTTGTTTTTTTTCCCCCTCACCACTATAATGTAGAAAGTTTTACACACTTGCTTAAAGCATTGCCTCTGTAAGTACGTCATAGGTCACCCTCTTGAAATGGAGTACAGGTCCTTCTTTGGCCTCATTATCAATGACATCATCTACCCTCTTCTACCTCACTCTGCTCAGTCTCACTCCAGACTTCCAGCTGAAAATGAGGATTTTTCTAATAGATTCATCAGAATAGACTATTATGTTTAACAGTTTAGGAAAGTCATAGGAACTAGTTGTCACTGACCTAAGCTTTTCATCTCAAAATGAAATAATTGAAGTTGCTTTTCAGATGGTTTTGTATTAATGGCTTTTATTTTTTCACCATGACTCATACTAAAAACATACATATTATATTGTGATCTAGTGTATACAGAATTTAATATTTGTGTATGTCTGAAGCAGAAGTTTTATGAAGTAATACACCTTACTAAGTGTGATGTACTCTTAAATTTTATACTACTTTTCTTTAAAGAATGTGTTGGTCAGAACCCACTGAATTTATTTATTTCACACTCCACTAATCGATCGTGTTCTGCAGTTTAGAAAACATTTTAACGTTGTCGAAAACAGATATGTCTTATATATTAATAGTAAACATGCGCTATACCATTACCAGTGGTGTTAAGCAAGATTTAATAAGATTTTTTATAATAAACTACTTACTGGTTTTGATAAGTAATCCCTTCAAAAAACTTAGCACAAGAAGGAATTATCATTGCTGTTAACTACTAACCATTTGGGAAATCTTTCTGCATAGTGTACTAATAAACTAGTAGAATTAAGTTAGTAAAAATAAAAAAAGCCTCTGGCTTCTTTCTTTAAAGTTGTAGTGTTTATTATCTTCTTACCCTTGATCATGCTGCCTACTTAAGGAGTTGCTATCTGGATAGTGAAGGCCAGCCTCTTTGCCTTAAATAGACATGGTAAACAATCTGAGTTACATAGAAGTGGTTTCTTGGGTTTTGTTTGTGTTTTTTTTGAATTTTATTTTCTTTATTTTTTTATACAGCAGGTTCTTACTAGTTATCCATTTTATACATATTAGTGTATACATGTCAATCCCAATCTCCCAATTCATCCCACCACCACCACCACCACCCTTGCCTCCGCTTTCCCCCCTTGGTGTCCATACGTTTGTTCTCTTCATCTGTGTCTCAATTTCTGCCCTGCAAACTGATTCATCTGTACCATTTTTCTAGGTTCCACATATACACGTTAATATACGATATTTGTTTTTCTCTTTCTTTTTTTTTTTTTTTTTTGTGGTACGCGGGCCTCTCACTGTTGTGGCCTCTCCCGTTGCGGAGCACAGGCTCTGGATGCGCAGGCTCAGCGGCCATGGCTCACGGGCCCAGCCGCTCCGCGGCATATGGGATCCTCCCAGACCGGGGCATGAACCCGTATCTCCTGCATCAGCAGGCGGACTCTCAACCACTGCGCCACCAGGGAGGCCCTGTTTTTCTCTTTCTGACTTACTTCACTGTGTATGACAGTCTCTAGATTCATCCACGTCTCTACAAATGACCCAATTTCATTCCTCTTTATGGCTGAGTAATATTCCATTGTATATACGTACCACATCTTCTTTATCCATTCGTCTGTCAATGGGCATTTAGGTTGCTTCCATGACCTGGCTATTGTAAATAGTGCTACAATGAACATTGGGGTGCATGTGTCTTTTTGAATTATGGTTTTCTCTTGATATATGCCCAGTAGTGGGATTGCTGGGTCATATGGTAATTCTATTTTTAGTTTTTTAAGGAACCTCCATACTGTTCTCCATAGTGGCTGTATCAATTTACATTCCCACCAACAGTGCAAGAGGGTTCCCTTTTCTCCACACCCTCTCCAGCATTTGTTGTTTTTAGATTTTCTGATGATGCCCATTCTAACTGGTGTGAGGTGATACCTCATTGTAGTTTTGATTTGCATTTCTCTAATAATTAGTGATGTTAAGCGGATTTTCATGTACTTCTTGGCCATCTGTATGTCTTCTTTGGAGAAATGTCTATTTAGGTCTTCTGCCCATTTTTGGATTGGGTTGTTTGTTTTTTTAATATTGAGCTGCATGAGCTGTTTATATATTTTGGAGATTAATCCTTTGTCTGTTGATCCGTTTGCAAATATTTTCTCCCATTCTGAGGGTTGCCTCTCATCTTGTTTATGGTTTCCTTTGCTGTGCAAAATCTTTTAAGTTTCAGTAGGTCCCATTTGTTTATTTTTGTTTTTATTTCCATTACTCTAGGAGATGGATCAAAAAAGATCTTGCTGTGATTTGTGTCAAAGAGTGTTCTTCCTATGTTTTCCTCTAAGAGTTTTATAGTGTCTGGTCTTACATTTAGGTCTCTAATCCATTTTGAGTTTATTTTTGTGTATAGTATTAGGGGGTGTTCTAATTTCATTTTTTACATGTAGCTGTCCAATTTTCCCAGCACCACTTAGTGAAGAGCCTGTCTTTTCTCCATTGTATATCCTTGCCTCCTTTGTCATAGATTAGTTGACCATAGGTGTGTGGGTTTATCTCTGGGCTTTCTATCCTGTTCCATTGATCTGTATTTCTGTTTTTGTGCCAGTACCATATTGTCTTGATTACTGTAGCTTTGTAGTATAGTCTGAAGTCAGGGAGTCTGATTCCTCCAGCTCCGTTTTTTTCTCTCAAGACTGCTTTGGCTATTTGGGGTCTTTTGTTTCTCCATACAAATTTTAAGATTTTTTTGTTCTAGTTCTGTAAAAAAATGCCATTGGTAATTTGATAAGGATTGCATTGAAGCTGTAGATTGCTTTGGGTAGTATAGTCATTTTCACAATATTGATTCTTCCAATACAAGAACATGGTATATCTCTCCATCTGTTTGTATCATCTTTAATTTCTTTCATCAGTGTCTTACAGTTTTCTGCATATGGGTCTTTTGTCTCCCTAGGTAGGTTTATTCCTAGGTATTTTATTCTTTTTGTTGCAGTGGTAAATGGGAGTATTTCCTTAAGTTCTCTTTCAGATTTTTCATCATTAGTGTATAGGAATGCAGAGATTTCTGTGCATTAATGTTATATCCAGCAACTTTACCAAATTCATTGATTAGTTCTAGTAGTTTTCTGCTGGCATCTTTAGGATTCTCTATGTATAGTATCATGTCATCTGCAAACAGTGACAGTTTTACTTCTTTTCCAATTCGCATTCCTTTTTATTTCTATTTTCTTCTCTGATTGCTGTGGCTAGGACTTTCAAAACAATGTTGAATAATACTGGTGAGAGTGGCCATCCCTGTCTTGTTCCTGATCTTAGAGGAAATGCTTTCAGTTTTTACCATTGAGAATGATGTTTCCTGTGGGTTTGTCGTATATGGCCTTTATTATGTTGAGGTAGGTTCCCTCTATGCCCACTTTCTGGGGAGTTTTTATCATAAATGGGTGTTGAATTTTGTCAAAAGCTTTTTCTGCATCTATTGAGATGATCATATGGTTTTTATTCTTCAGCTTGTTAATATGGTGTATCACATTGATTGATTTGCATATATTGAAGAGTCCTTGCATCCCTGGGATAGATCCCACTTGATCATGGTGTATGATCCTTTTAATGTGTTGTTGGATTCTGTTTGCTAGTATTTTGTTGAGGGTTTTTGCATCTATATTCATCAGTGATATTGGTCTGTAATTTTCTTTTTTTGTGTATCTTTGTCTGGTTTTGGTATCAGGGTGATGGTGGCCTCATAGAATGAGTTTGGGAGTGTTCCTTCCTCTGCAATTTTTTGGAAGAGTTTGAGAAGGATGGGTGTTAGCTCTTCTCTAAATGTTTGATAGAATTCACCTGTGAAGCCATCTGGTCCTGGACTTTTGTTTGTTGGAAGATTTTTAATCACAGTATCAATTTCCTTACTTGTGATTGGTCTGTTCATATTTTCCATTTCTTCCTGGTTCAGTCTTGGAAGGTTATACCTTTCTATGAAGTTGTCCATTTCTTCCAGGTTGTCTGTTTTATTGGCATAGAGTTGCTTGTAATAGTCTCTTAGGATGCTTTGTATTTCTGTGGTGTCTGTTGTAACTTCTCCTTTTTCATTTCTAATTTTTTTCATTTGAGTCCTCTTCCTCTTTTTCTTGATGAGTCTGGCTAATGGTTTATCAATTTTGTCTATCTTCTCAAAGAACCAGCTTTTAGTTTTATTGATCTTTGCTATTATTTTCTTTGTTTCTATTTCATTTATTTCTGCTCTGATACTTATGATTTCTTTCCTTCTACTACCTTGGGTTTTGTTTATTCTTCTTTCTCTAGTTCCTTTAAGTGTAAGGTTAGATTGTTTATTTGAGATTTTTCTTATTTCTTGAGGTAGGCTTGTATTGCTATAAACTTCGCTCTTAGAATTGATTTTGCTGCATCCTATATGTTTTGGATTGTTGTGTTTTCGTTGTCATGTGTCTCTAGGTATTTTTTGATTTCTTCATTGATCTCTTGGTTATTTAGTAATGTATTGTTTAGTCTCCATGTGTTTGTGTTTTTTACGTTTTTTTCCCTGTAATTGATTTCTAATCTCATAGCGCTGTGGTCAGAAAAGATGCTTGATATGACTTCAATTTTCTTAAATTGACTGAGGCTTGATTTGTGACCCAAGGTGTGATCTATCCTGGAGAATGTTCTGTGCGCACTTGAGAAGAAAGTGTAATCTGCTGTTTTTGGATGGAATGTCCTATAAACATCAATTAAATCTATCTGGTCTATCATGTCATTTAAAGCTTGTGTTTCCTTACTAATATTCTGTTTGGATGATCTGTCCATTGGTGTAAGTGAGGTGTTAAAGTCCCCCACTATTATTGTGTTACTGTCGCTTTCCTCTTTTATAGCTGTTAGCAGTTGCCTTATATATTGAGGTGCTCCTGTGTTGGGTGCATATATATTTATAATTGTTATATCTTCTTGTTGGACTGATCCCTTGATCATTATGTAGTGTCCTTCCTTGTCTTTTGTAACATTCTTTATTTTATAGTATTTTATCTGATATGAGTATTGCTACTCCAGCTTTCTTTTGATTTCCATATGCATGGAATATCTTTTTCCATGCCCTCGCTTTCAGTCTGTATGTGTCCCTAGGTCTGAAGTGGGCCTCTTGTAGACAGTATATATATCGGTCTTGTTTTTGTATCGATTCAGCAAGCCTGTGTCTTTTGGTTGGAGAATTTAATCCATTCATGTTTAGGGTAATTATTGACATGGATGTTCCTAGTATCATTTTCTTAATTGTTTTGGGTTTGTTTTTGTAGGTCCTTTTCTTCTCTTGTGTTTCCCATTTAGAGAAGTTCCTTTAGCATTTGTTGTAGAACAGGTTTGGTGGTGCTGAATTCTCTTAGCTTTTGCTTGTCTGTAAAGCTTTTGATTTCTCCATCAAATCTGAATGAGATCCTTGCCGGGTAGAGTAATCTTGGTTGTAGGTTATTCCCTTTCATCACTTTAAATATATGTCATGCCACTCCCTTCTGGCTTGTAGGGTTTCTGATGAGAAATCAGCTGGTAACCTTATGGAAGTTCTCTTGTATGTTATTTGTCATTTTTCCCTTGTTGCTTTCAATAATTTTTCTTTGTCTTTAATTTTTGCCAATTTGATTACTATGTGTCTTGGTTTGTTTCTCCTTGGGTTTATCCTGTATGAGACTCTCTGTGTTTCCTGGACTTGGATGGCTATTTCCTTTCCCATGTTAGGGAAGTTTTCAATTATAATCTCTTCAAATATTTTCTTGGGTCCTTTCTCTCTTTCTTCTTCTGGGACCCGTATAATGCGAATGTTGTTGCGTTTAATGTTGTCCCAGAGGTCTCTTAGGCTGTCTTCATTTCTTTTCATTCTTTTTTCTTTATTCTGTTCTGCAGCAGTGAATTCCACCATTCTGTCTTCAGGTCACTTATCCGTTCTTCTGCCTCAGTTATTCTGCTATTGATTCCTTCTAGTGTATTTTTCGTTTCAGTTATTGTATTGTTCATCTCTGTTTGTTCTTTAATTCTTCTAGGTCTTTGTTAAACATTTCTTGCATCTTCTCGACCTTTGCCTCCATTCTTTTTCTGAGGTCCTGGATCATCTTCACTATCATTATTCTGAATTCTGTTTCTGGAAGGTTGCCTATCTCCATTTCATTTAGTTGTTTTTCTGGGGTTTTATCTTGTTCCTTCATCTGGTACATAGCCCTCTGCCTTTTCATCTTGTCTATCTTTCTGTGAATGTGGTTTTTGTTCCACAGGCTGGAGGATTGTAGTTCTTCTTGCTTCTGCTCTCTGCCCTCTGGTGGATGTGGCTATCTAAGAGGCTTGTGCAAGTTTCCTGATGGTAGGGACTGGTGGTGGGTAGAGCTGGCTGTTGCTCTGGTGGGCAGAGCTTAGTAAAACTTTTATCTGCTTGTCTGCTAATGGATGGGGCTGGTTTCCCTCCCTGTTGGTTGTTTGGCCTGAGGCGACCCAACACTGGAGACTACCCGGGCTCTTTGGCGGGGCTAATGGTGGACTCTGGGAGGGTTCACGCCAAGGAGTACTTCCCAGAACTTCTGCTGCCAATGTCCTTGTCCTTGTGGTGAGCCACAGCTGCCCCCTGCCTCTGCAGGAGACCCTCCAACACTAGCAGGTAGGTCTGGATCAGTCTCCTATGGGGTCACTGCTCCTTCCCCTGGGTCCCGATGCTCACACTGCTTTGTGTGTGCCCTCCAAGAGTGGAGTCTCTGTTTCCCCCAGTCCTCTCGAAGTCCTGCGATCAAATCCCGCTAGCCTTCAAAGTCTGATTCTCTAGGAATTCCTCCTCCTGTTGCCGGACCCCCAGGTTGGGAAGCCTGACGTGGGGCTCAGAACCTTTGCTCCAGTGGGTGGACTTCTGCAGTATAAGTGTTCTCCAGTTTGTGAGTCACCCACCCAGCAGTTATGGGATTTGATTTTATTGTGATTGCACCCTTCTACCGTCTCACTGTGGCTTCTCCTTTGTCTTTGGATGTAGGGTATCTTTTTTGGTGAGTTCCAGTATCTTCCTGTCAATGATTGTTCAGCAGTTAGTTATGATTCCAGTGATCTCACAAGAGGGAGTGAGAGCACGTCCTTCTGCTCCGCCATCTTGAACCATAGATCGGTTTCTTGTTTTAACTACTAATTGCCTCACATTCATTTGGCTGGATTTTTTTTTTTTTCTGACAAGTTCTAGGTAGTAATTTATAAATGTACTACTTTCACTTTACGGCAAGAAATCTGACAGCTGGAGATTAACTAAACTGGGAACCTGAGGCTTGTATGTTCCTTTATCAGTGTGACTCTGAGAACTGACACCTGCTGGTTCTTTGAAATAGTGCTTTGTCTGATGAAGCTTACCATAAATGTTGTCTCTGTAGGCGATTTACTGAAACAGGAAGTCTTCATGCAGTGAATTTTATGGGTAGCTTCACATCTAAGACTGCTGCTTCAGAAGGGCTGAGTTTGGATGTAAAGCTCCCAAAACTACTATGTAATGCAGTTTCTTTTACATTAACAATAAAAGAACCCATAGCCAGGAAGTGACCTTGGGAAGCATTGTGGATTTTGTACAGCAACTAAAAGCTTTGATTGCTTGGGATTATGCCACCTCATCAATGGTATTTTTCTGTTCAGTAAACTGCCTTTCTCACAATTATTGATATATCATTCATATATATATATATATAATTTTTTGTAAGATGAAGCAGTCATTCATTTTAAATGGGCAGGATTGTAACCTTCTATCTTTGTAATTAAATTCTTCCAGAGCAAAATTTCTGTGTATCACTGAGAATAGTGGCTTAGTGTTTGTCTAGCCTTCTACTTGGCTGTGTTTTGTATTGACCTCTTAGTCTTCTCTTTTTTTGGGCCACACTGCATGGCTTGTGGGATCTTAGTTCACTGACCAGGGATTGAACCCGGGCCACGACAGTGAAAGCGTGGAGTCCTAACCACTGGACCGCCAGGGAATTCCCCTGACCTCTTCAGTCTTAATGATGCCCCCTGGCAAAGGAATTCATTTGAATGATGCATAGCTCAGGAGAATTATCTAGTTACCTCCAGGGCCTCTTAGGAATAAGGATAATTGCTTTTTAAGAGGATGACATGTGTTCAGCTTGTTTTGAAATAAGCGGAGAAAGTAAGCAAACAAAAGCAAGCTAGCATTTTGTAATGTATTAACTATCATGTTTGGTGTTACATAAGCTGTGTCATTATGCTTCTGTGTTTATATTCTTTTATACAGGTACAAAATTGAAGCTGAGAGGCATTTCATAATTTCTCTGCTGCTTTTAGGTTTAGTGAGAACTTGGAGGAAGGCATCATGGTAGAGTGAAACGATCGTTGCCTACTCTCCTGGTTTTCTTTCTGTCCTCCTCTAATTAAGAGCATCAACTTTAACCCTTCTATTTTCCTTTTCCCTCATGTTTATATGTAATCCAAAGGTTGTTAGTTTTTTCTTCTAAATGCCTTGATTATAAATCCTATTTTTTAAAGTTATCTTCCAGGAATTATTGCATCATACCTGCCATGATAATAGAAGTCATAAAAATTAGATTTACCTAGGACATTGCAGTTTACAAAGTACTTTCACATATTCTAACTCATGTAATCCTCATAACCACACTGAAGTGGTAGATGTTATTCTTTAAATGTTCTACTATAAAAGCTTCCTGTTCATTTTCTTCATAGGTATTCTTGTCTCTTTTATTTTATACATTGAGACCAGATTAATTTATTTATTTATTTTTTTTTTTTTGCGGTACGCGGGCCTCTCACTGTTGTGGCCTCTCCCGTTGCAGAGCACAGGCTCCGAATGCACAGTCTCAGCAGCCATGGCTCACGGGCCCAGCCGCTCCGTGGCATGTGGGATCCTCCCGGACTGGGGCACGAACCTGTGTCCCCTGCATCGGCAGGCAGACTCTCTCTACCACTGCGCCACCAGGGAAGCCCCCAGATTAATATTTTTAAAATACAACTTTCACCACTATACATTTCCTCTTAGCACAAATATCTTTGGTGATTTCACAAGCTGAATAATGAAGTCAAAACTCCTGTATTCGCATTTAGGATTATCCATAATCTGATTCTAAACTAAATTTTTTTTTAATTGCCCTAAAACTTTCTCAGAAGAACCTTCTCTGTATATCAAGTCAATTTGGTTCACTTCAGCAAGCACCTGTTACCTACTATATATCAGATACTATGTTGGTTGTTAGGGATAAAAAGATGAGTGGAACATTCTTGTCCTTAGGAAATTCACTGCCTAGTGGAGGTAAAAAGATGCATGAATAACTAATTATAATATATGTGTAAGTTGATGAAACTGAGTGCTGCCTCAGTTTTATTTTATTTTTTTAAAGTAATTAATTTATTATTTTTGACTGTATTGGGTTTTCGTTTCTGCACGTGAGCTTTCTCTAGTTGCAGTGAGCGGGGGCAACTCTTCATTGTGGTGCGCGGGCTTCTCAGTAGTTGTGACACGTGGGCTCAGTAGTTGTGGCTTGTGGGCTCTAGAGCGCAGGCTCAGTAGTTGTGGTGCATGGGCTTAGTTGCTCCGTGGCATGTGGGATGTTCCTGGCCCAGGGCTCAAACCTGTGTCCCCTGCATTGGCAGGTGGATTCTTAACCACAGCACCACCAGGGGATGTCCACTGCCTCAGTTTTATAATGTATATTTAGAAAAGGGATTTTTTTTTTTTGTGGTATGCGGGCCTCTCACTGCTGTGGCCTCTCCCGTTGTGGAGCACAGGCTCCGGATGCACATGCCCAGCGGCCATGGCTCACGGGCCCAGCAGCTCCACAGCATGTGGGATCTTCCCGGACCGGGGCATGAACCCGTGTTCCCTGCATTGGCAGGCGGACTCTCAACCACTGCATCACCAGGGAAGCCCTAGAAAAGGGATTTTTTTTTAAAGGCATAAAAACCACCAGGAACCAAAAAAAGAGAGAGAGAGAGAGAGAAGATAAAAACAGGTGAGAAATTTTAACAAAATTCTGGAAGCTGGAAAGCAGTTAAATGGTAACTAATTTAGCAGTCCAGAGAAAGCGGAATGATTTAACGGGTAGGCCAGTTTGTAACGTAGAATACACCAGATATCAATAAGTTCAAGAATTGGAGACAGTAGGAGTTTCAAAAAGTTGGGATGCAGAAGGCGCTAAAAACAGGAAGATTAGTTGCAAGTATATACATATATATATATATGGAGCGATTGCATCGCTAAATTCCCTCCTTCCCTGGCATCGCCCGGCAGCTACTCTTTCCCACCTTCACAGGAGATGTAAAGGTCACACTGTTGAAGGTAAACTGAGCTGTGAAAACTGGGCTGCCCAGCTGAACACAGGGAAAATGAGGAACAGGTTCCCCTCTGATTGGTGAGGCCTCCTAGACTCTGGAGTAAGCAGATCCATAAGTGCCTGGGATTTCTTTGAACTCTTGTTTGGTTGGTTGTTTGGTTTTCCTCCAAAAGAAAACTATGCAGGATTTCTTTCTTTGTTTTTTGGCTGCGTTGGGTCCTTGTTGCTGTGTGTGGGCCTTCGCTGTGGTGCATGGGCCTCTCATTACAGTGGCGGTTGTGGAGCACAGGCTCTAGGTGCGCGGGCTTCAGCAGTTGTGGCACGTGGGCTCAGTAGTTGTGGCTTACAGGCCCAGTTGCTCCGTGGCACGTGGAATCCTCCCAGACCAGGGCTCGAACCCGTGCCCCCTGCATTGGCAGGCGCATTCTTAACCACTGAGCCACCAGGGAAGTCCCTGCACAATTTCTATAATAGAACAAGTTTTACTATAAAAAAAAAAAAGGATTCCCCCAAATCTTCCAAAAAAGTGAGGATTTAGGAAAAGTATTTACTTTGGAGTAAGAAGCTGGCTTTCAACGTTATTCATACTCTGTTCGTATGGATTTTTCTGGCTTTGTTTCACACCATTCTCCCCCATATGCTTTGTGCTCCTTTCATATTGGTCCACTCATACTTTATCACATTCTCTGCATTTTCTATCATTTCTCCACCTCAATGTTCAAATTAGTATTTTTATAAGAAATGCTCTTTATCCTTTCCTGTTCGTCCTCAGAGGCTCACCTCAAGTGCCATTTGTGCCCAAATGCTTTACCCTCCCTCATCTAAGTCATCTACTGACTTTTTCATATTTCTTTTTTTTTTTAACACTTATCACTTTATGTGATTTATTTATCAAACTTTGAGGCACCATGTTCAGGGTCTTGTGTGAGGATCTAGAATGCAGTCTCTGAAGGGTGAGAAGTGAGTGTTGCTCATCTTAGGTGTCTGATATTTGCATATGAGGGGTATTAAATACTCAAATACTTTCCCTTACCTCTGGTGTCTTATTTTTCTGGTTAATCTTTTATACCTCTTTACAAAGGAGGTATAGTTATTCTAAATCAGAGATCTGATCATGTCACTACCCTACTCAGAAACCTTTCATTTTAAGTTTTAAGATGGCATTAAAGACTTTCCTAATGTGGACTCACCCTTACTTTTCTAGTTTCTTTTGCTCCCCTAACCACTCCTTGCCCATCCCTACCCCTTCCTGATCTTCATGGTGCAACTTATGGTCTGTCTACCCCAAGACCATTGCCCATTCTCTTCCTAAACCGTCTGTTTTCTCATTTTTATTGTTTTGCTCATACAGTTTCTTCTCCCTGAGATGTCTTTTTCTCCCTTCTTCAACTGTTAAAATTCTACTCATTTTTTCACACCCTGTGGGGAGGTGGTGGGAGAAAGAAAGAAAAGTACATCCTTTCTGAGACTCCTGTGATTGCCTTCTCTCTTTTCTTGCTCACAGATCAGAATCCAGATTGATTACTAGGCTTACACTGATACCACCATCTCAATTCACTTTAAAAGTTGTAATCTATTTGAATTAAAGATCTGTTACTTTAAGCATATACTTCAAAAATTAATTTAATTCTTTAACAGTGAAGTCATATTGTAGTCTAAATGAGTAAGGGGTGAATTTCGGTGCCCCTACTTCCCTACCCCCCAGTAATTCTTACTGCTAAAACTCGGGGGGGTGTCGAATTCGGAAAGACATCCCCCTCCCCAAACACATTTACAGTTTTAAACTTGACCGTTTTCCTCTAAGCAGTAATACGTTTTTAGGGTCAGCCCTTTGCTAAAAGAAGTTTTAGATCACAATAACAGTGCTTATACAGTGCCCGGAAGGGCTTTCCTGAAAAATCTTTATGCAGCATCCTGTTTCACGTGGAAGAAGTCTGTGGCCAAGCTGGAGTTTTAATCTGCCTGGGAGCTGGCTGTTACTACCTCATCTTGTCCTCTCTCGGTTGTTGGTATCCTTTTCACAATTTCATCAAACATATTTTTTAAAATGATTTTGGTGGGAACATTAATCAGAAACACAAATTAACTTTTAGAACTTAATGCAATTAATATAGAGAGGGAAAAAATGGCTATTTTCTACTTTTGCTCCTTTAAAAAAGAAGTTATTCATCTTATAATGTCTTAGGGGTTTGTCTGGCAACCTGTGAATCCTCTCTATTAATGTTGTTTGCAGACAAAAGTTATTCCTAAATTAGTGTACTCTTCTTCACATAAAAGTACTGGGAAAACTGATAACAGTATTAAAAGTATAATGGTGTAATTTTAACTGTATTAAAAGTATAATGGCCATCTATTGTCTAGAGCTTGTTAAAAATAACCAATATTACAAGCAGCCTTTTGTTCCCAAAATGCAGGGTTTGTTTTTTTTTCATTATCAAAACAACCTATATTATATGAAAATTAGAAACAGTCATTTTTTTTTTTGCGGTACGTGGGCCTCTCACTGTTGTGGCCTCTCCCGTTGCGGAGCACAGGCTCCGCACGCGCAGGCCCAGTGGCCATGGCTCATGGGCCCAGCCGCTCCGCGGCATGTGGGATCCTCCTGGACCGGGGCACGAACCCACGTCCCCTGCATCGGCAGGCGGACGCCCAACCACTGCACCACCAGGGAAGCCCAGAAACAGTCATTTAATACCTTAATGTACCTCTTTCTGTATACTTTTCCATGCATATATATTCAGCTATGTACATATGTATATGTACGTTTATGTGTATATATAACCTTTACCTCCATGTATTATTTTAAAAGTAGTCATACTATACGTACTTATAATTTTTAATCAGTCAAGGTTTTGAGTGCCTGAGATGTGCAGAACATGGTCTTAAGCACCATAGGGCATTGATAGATCCATTAAATAAAATCGCTACTCTCAAGATATTTATAGTCCAGCTGAATAAGATAGGACAAATATATAAGAAGCAATGTGAAGTCCAGTGCAGTGGCTGAGCTATATGGTCTATACTAAGCACTCACAAGGAATTAAAATTAGCCTTCAAGGACCAATGGAGTTGAAGAGGTAAAGGTAGCTAAGTACCCAGCATGTAGTGTGGGCTCACTAACTGATGGTTGTTGCTCTTATACTCACCCCAAGTTCTGACTCTAGATGTCTAGTACAGAGGAATATTGATTCCATTTCTATAAGTAGAGAAGTTCAGAGGAAAAAGGTTACAACTGCAGGAAGAACTTTGAGTTAAGTGTTGTCTGGGTGGAGAGCTATTTCTGCATATAGGTGAAGATGTAGAGCTTGAGTTCTGGTGAAGAGTCAAAACAGCTTTGAGAATCATCTACTTAGAGACAGTAGATGAGTTTTCCAGAAGGAGCAGGCCAATAACTGGTTTTATTTCACACTGTCCTTTATGCCAACTAAAGTTGATACTAAATACCATGACAAAAAATAAAAAAACCTTACTTGTCAGTGAGTTAGAAAAATGAGGGTTTGTGTTTTTTGTGCCAAGAGTTAAAATCTCTCTATCTTTGTAATTCTGGCATTTCTTCTTCTTGGGTTGCCTCATAGCTCAATAGTTGGGAAATATTAAATAACAAAATGTGTGTGTGACAGACAAAGAGATTTGTTTTCTTTCTTTTTTAAAAAAATATTTATTTATTTATTTATTTGGCTGCACCAGGTCTTAGTTGTGGCATGTGGGATCTTTGTTGCCACAAGTGGGCTCTTAGTTGTGGCATGCAGACTTCCTAGTTGAGGTATGCATGCAGGATCAAATTCTCTGACCAGGGATGGAACCCTGGCTCCCTGCATTGGGAGCTTGGAGTCTTAACTACTGGACCACCAGGGAAGTCCCCGAGATTTGTTTTCCTTAAAATAAAAGATTCTCATGTCTAACTTAAAATTTCAAATTCTCAAGCTGTTTTTGTTCTTGTCTTGCTGGGTCTCATTATCTCTGTTTGGCTTTTCACTTACAAATCTTGTTTCATATATGTGAACAGCGTTGGGAATGTGACCTTTCTCATGACCCTGTAAGCTAAGATTTTGCTTTGCATTTCCCAGAATAAATGTCACTAAAACATATACATTCTGCTTTTCCCCTAGGTAAAAATCTCTACACCAATGAATATGTAGCTATCAAACTGGTGAGTAGAATCTATATTTGTGGTAATTATGTTTTAGTGCTCTCACCCTTCACATATCTTTTTACAGGAAATAATTTTAAGCATTCACAAAAATACTAATGTTATTTTCCCTTGCATATGATCCCACATAGTCATTTCCTTCAAACATATATAGTGTTACAGTCATGAATCACTGTATACTGTAAAGCACTATATAGTTAGAGGATGCTAACTATAGTGTTAGCAATGATAAATCAAAAAAAGTTAATAAAACATAGCTGGAAGGAAAAAAAAACCCTATTAACTGCTGTAAACTTTGTACCTTTCACAGTGCTATTTTTTTAATTATATTCTTATTCTTGAATATGACTGATCCATTTTTTAAATGTAAGGTATTTATTAATATACTTCTGAATGTGATCATCTAATCATTGCCTTAAAAAGCTGTCAAACTTGAAAAACACATTATGTGGTCAGATTTGAAGCAAAGAGTTCAATTAGTTTTGTCAGTGCTAATCTTATGAATAACTAACCTGGTCATTGAAAGTAACATCCTGTTAAAAAAGAATAATTCTATTATTTTTAAGGATTAATAGTTTTAGAAGAAACAATTCTTTATCTTATATTTAAGGTTGATGAAAAACCATTTCTAGCCATATTAAATGCTTCATATAACTAGTTTCTATAAAACTGTATAAATATTGTCCTCCTAATAAATCCTAGTACATTTCCCAGGATCTGAAGGTAGTTTGGGGCTTTATTAGTTGGAAGGCAGAGGCGTTAATAGTTGAAGGAAGTATCTTGTGGTAATTGCTGTTCTTTTCTAATGAATTGCCCCTACCACATCCACACCTGCTCTGTGGTCGGTCCTTTCCTCTCATTAAGCTTGTCTGTGGAGGAGTTAGAGTTGTCCTGTGAAGAACTGACAGACATCAGATTAGTTTCTCTACAAAGAGGTAGACAGGGAGCAGGTCTTAGAGCAGGTAGCTAGCTCCTTGGGAACCAAGTGTTTTGTTTGTTGACTTGGAAGTTTTGTTGGAGAAATGGGAGCAGGAAGAGAGGCAATGCATGTAACAATGCAGACCAAATATTTTTCTCAGCTTGAATGTCAAAGAATTAACTGTATATTTTTATTTATGGGAATTTGATTATTCTGTGAAAGTGTTATCTAGTTCATCTCTTTTTTACTTTTTCTGTTTTATTGTTTTGGTAAGTTGGAATAATTTTGATTCTTTGGGACTAGTAATAGGGAGAAGCAGCCCCTAAAACACTTTAAAATGTTGCCTCAATACTGTATATTTGTAATTGTCCCCTTATTTATCAAGACTTCTTCTGAGGCTTTCTGTTAGGGGCAACTCATTCTATCTAGATTTCTCTTTCCAGGTTCATACTAGTCGACCTGTTTAGATAAGGTTGCATAACATTATTGACATGACTGACCATTGCATTTCACTTACATTTTATTAAAGTTTTATTCTTTGTATGGCCAAGAGTTAAAGGTAGATAGACTTCATGTCATCTAGTATGGTGTGCCTCAGCACCTCATTTCTCTTTCAAATAAACCTTAAATAAAGGCTTTTTAGAGGATGACAATCTTGTCTATGGGCCTCCTCTCTTGCTGTGGGGCTGTATTCTCTGTGGGAGATATGATGGCAGTAATTGAGCTCTTTTCACTGTAACAGCAAAATTTGCCTTAAGCATTACAGTCCTACAAGGTAGCCGTCTGCTGTCAGTTTAGGATTTCAGGCAGGTATGTGTGTTCCAGAATAACCATGATTCTGGCAAATAGCCAGCCCTCTATGAAAATGTAATCAGCACCTGGCACAGAAATATAAGGAAGCCCTTGCTGGTAGTGTTTCAGTTCTACTTTGTTTGGATCTTCATTGTGGGCTCTTGTTTCTTGGATTTCTAGGAACATTTTTTTAAAAATCAGATACAGTGTAAACAAACTAGTGTGATGAACCCCTCCTTTACCCCTATCACCGAGGTTTCTGGGGTTCTTTTTTTTTTTTTTTTTTTTACAGTACGCAGGCCTCTCACTGTTGTGGCCTCTCCCATTGTGGGGCACAGGCTCCGGACGCACACGCTCAGCGGCCATGGCTCACCGGCCCAGCCGCTCCACAGCATGTGGGATCCTCCCGGACCGGGGCACGAACCCGTGTCCCGTGCATCGGCAGGCGGATTCTCAACCACTGCGCCACCAGGGAAGCCCCTGGGGTTCTTTTTTTTTTTTTTTTGCAGTACGCGGGGCCTCTCACTGTTGTGGCCTCTCCCGTTGCGGAGCGCAGGCTCCGGACGCGCAGGCTCAGCAGCCATGGCTCACGGGCCCAGCCGCTCCGCGGCATGTGGGATCCTCCCAGACCGGGGCACGAACCCGTGTCCCCTGCATCGGCAGGCGGACTCTCAACCACTGCGCCACCAGGGAAGCTGGGGTTCTTTTTAACAGAGGTTTTCTAACAGTTGTTTAAAAAGTTTTCTCTCCATGCTGCTAATCCTACTGCCTTTTACAATCTTATAGATTGTTTGCAGTGTCCTTTATTCATAGTGCTTTCAGAAGAGCACTTGAAGCTCCAGTTGGTTGAGCAGGCTACGACTACGTGCTGAAGGGGTTGGCTGAAGGATGTAAGTCCTTCCATCTGTGATAAAAAGCCTCTCATGTCTGAATATATGTGATGTGTACACCCACTTTTAGCCCTATAACTCTAAAGAGATATTGCTTTTTTTAATGTTAACTTATTTACCCAAGATCAGATTGAATATTTCCTATTAATGTTTCCAGTATGAAGTTTGAAGGTATTAGTTTGAAGAAGGATCTGTGTTTTTTAAAATTCATTGACTCTTGTGGTTTGTCAGAATTCAAGACTGTTTCTCCGGAAAGAACACTCCTCTTTCTAGTGTTTAGATCAACCTCTGGTTCCATATCAATTTGTCATCACTGTCTCTCTTGGTTTCTTGTGAATTATTAATGATTTTGCTAAAAGACAAATTCTGAAATTGGCTGCTTTGATGGTGATATATTAGAAGATCTAAAACCTGAATGGAGACTCTGTAGCTGAAGAGATAAATGAATAAGGAAGTGACTCTACAGTATAGTCTTAAATAAATTTTTTTGGAATACAAGAATCTTGAGAAACTTGAAGGCCAACTCTGATGCTTGCTGATTTTGCAATCAGAGAAGGGTATGGGTTCTTTCATAGAGCTCCTTAGGGCTTTGAAGTATTCTAGCCTACCTGAATTGATTTAGATAAAACCTTCCTAGGAGCAAAGGTGTAGACTAGATAACTTCAAGGAAAGTTCTGATTCTGTGATTTGTGGATTCTATATTTTAAGAAAAATGCAGAAAACTTCAAGTGGGTTCAGGAAGAGCCTTCAGGGGTGATCAAATAACTAAAAAATGGGACCAGTAAGAAAAGGTTAAAAAAATTGAAATTACTTTGCCTGAATAAAGGAAGTTTAAGAAATGACTGAATAGCTTTGTTATTTGAAGATAGCTGTTATAGTATTCACAGGTTATTCGGGAGCTGTTTTGTCTTTGTTATTGAGAATATAAGAGAAATAGGCTAAACTTTCAGTAAGGGAGATTGCAGTTACATATAAAGACCTTCTAAACCATGAAACTTGTTAAACACCAGCATGAATTAATAAGGGAAGCTGTGGAGCTCTCCTTCCTTTGAGCCTATATTAAAAATAGGACAAGTAACCATTCAATGGGGAGAGGACAGTTTTTTTCAACAAATGGTGTTGGGAAAACTGGAGATCCACATGCAGTGAAGTGAGACCTTTTACATCATACACAAAAATTAACTCAAAATGGGTCAAAGGCCTAAACATAAGAGCCAAAACTATAAATATCTTAGAAGAAAACTTAGGGGAAAATCTTCATAACGTTAGATTTGGCAGTGATTTCTTGGATATAACACAAAAACGCACAGTAAGAAAAGATAGATAGGTTGGACTTTATCAAAAACTTTTGTGCATCAGAGGACTCTGAACAGAGTGAAAAGATAACCCATGGAATGGGAGAAAATATTTGAAAATCATATATCTGATAAGGAATTGATTCTCAAATTTACCATTTTAACCATTTTTAGTTGTACAGTTCAGTGGCATTAAGTACATTCACATTGGTGTGCACCCATCACTATCATCCATCTCTAGAACTTTTTTTTCACCTCCCTCAACTAAAATTCTGTACTCATTAAACACCAACAGCATTCCCCTCTCCCCCCAGCTCCTGGCAACCACCATTCAACTTTCTGTCTATGAATTTGACTATTCTAGGTACCTAATATAAGTAGAATCATGCAGTGTTTGTCCTTTTGGGTCTGGCTTATTTCACTTAACATACCATCCCCGAGGTTCATACATTTTGTAGCATGTGTCAGAATGTCCTTCCTTTTTATGGCTAAATAATATGCCATCACACATATGGAACAAAATGTAACCACATTTTATTTATCCATCCATTTGTTGATAGATACTTGGGTCGCTTCCACCTTTTGACTATTGCGAATTATAGTGCAACAAACATGGGTCTACATATATCATTTTGAGTCTGAGTTTTCAGTTCTTTTTTTTTTTTTTTTTTTTGAGGTAGGCGGGCCTCTCACTGTTGGGGCCTCTCCCTTTGCGGAGTACAGGCTCCAGACGCGCAGGCTCAGTGGCCATGGCTCACGGGCCTAGCCGCTCCGCAGCATGTGGGATCTTCCCGGACCGGGGCATGAACCCGTGTCCCCTGCATCTGCATGCGGACTCTCAACCACTGCGCCACCAGGGAAGCCTGAGTTTTCAGTTCTTTTAGGTGTATATCCAGAAGTGGAATTGCTGGATCATATGGTACTTTTATATTTAATTTTTTGAGAAATTGCTGTACTGTCTTCCACAGTAGCTGCACCATTTTACATTCCCACCAGCAGTGCACAAGGGTTCCAATTTTTCCACATCCTTACCAACACTTGCTATTTTCTGTGTTTTTTGATATTAACCATCCTAATGGATATACAGATGTACCTTTCAGGGTAATGTTTGATTTTCTTGTTAACTAGTTGCCTGATATACTGTCAATTCAGAATGATTAGCCAGCCAATTCTTGAAGTTTGGTAGAGAGCAAAGTGTGCTTGTATGGCTGCTTTATCTTTGGGATCTTTAGAAAACTCTATTTTTAAAAACTTGAACACTGTATTAATTAAAGTTACAAGTTACATATCTTAGTTGCATTTACAGTCTTTAATTCTCTAAAGTGTAAAAATAAATATACATAACACTGTTCCTACAGCTTTATTCGTAATATTGAAAACTGAAAGCAGTTCACATGTCCAAAAGTTAAGGTTTGTGTGTATGTACACACACACACGCACACACACACACATAATAATATATAGTTTTACTTACTGTTATGGAATGATGTCATCATCACATGTTGAATTTAAAGACATAGAACACCAAATATAGTATGCTCTCATTTATTTAAAATACATTTTTGAGTCTATATTATATATAAATATATGTATAAATCAATATTTGGAAGAACATTCACCAAAATGTTAATAGTGCTTTTCTTTTAAATGATAGGATCTCAGATTATTTTTACTTTCTTTCTAATTTTTGTGTATATGAAATTTTTTTCCTGAGCATATATCATTTTTCTATAAATAATAAAACCATTTACTACCCGAAATTCATAATAAAACAAGAAGGAAATACTTGCTGGTATTTAATTAAAAGATTTGGCACCTGGTTTCCTAGGAGAATATATTTCAGAAAAATACTTCATGGTGAGAGAGCTATCCTTGAGTGATGTCTCATACAGAGTATTTTTTTTAAATATCCATGGCAGGGATTGTATATAATTCAGCTTCATCTTCCCCTAGATGTGCTTTCAAAGAGAAATTGTGGTAAGAAAATGCTATTATATCTGAATATCATCTCTAAAATATTAAGTGGTCTTAGCCCTGGTTTACTCTGAAAACCTAGGAATGAAAAATCTGTCTAAATCTGATCACAATTTCTCTTCTTGGGTTTCAGGAACCAATAAAATCACGTGCTCCACAACTTCATTTAGAGTACAGGTTTTATAAACAGCTCGGCAGTGCAGGTAAGTCAATGTTTCCTCCATTTATTCAGCATATAGCTTAGCTGGAAGCCCTAACATATGTAAATTTTCTTGTCTACCCTTTTTGCCAGGCCACGTATCTCCCCTACTTGCTGGATAGGTAAATACACATAGTCAGCTAAAAAGCTACTTACTCTCTGGCATCTAGAAGGGCAGTTGAGTTGATTGGGGGTCTATGCTACCATGCCTGTCCACAAACCAACCTGTGAATGCTTTCATCCACCTGAAATACACATGGTATGGTTTTTGCTTTTTAGTAGTTTATTCATTCTCTTTTCATTCCTTTGTGTGTACAGAAAGAAAGGAGGAGGTGTTGGTAATTTTCAAGATGTTTTTACCACATTGAGACTTTATATCCATTTTAAAGGCATACTACTAAAATATATCTTCTGAAATACCTTAACACTGTCACTTTGTTGTTCTCATTAATTTGGAAGACCTATCTATATGATTGTAATAACCTATGACCTCTGAGGATTTTTTTAAAATTAAGTTTATAATTTTTAAAAACATTCCTGTTTTTTTACCAAAAAGGTCAAATTTCTGAAATATCTTACTGGCTTGCAGAAAAATATATTGACTGAACAAATGTTACCAACCCTAAGGAGGTTGAACCCATAGGATTCCTATTGCAGAAGATGAAATCCTTCAGTGCTAGTTTAATTATTTGACATTAATAGACATTCCTCTGCTTTATGCTTCTTCAATATGACAGTTTTTTGTGAATGACTGAAACATAGTTTCTATTTCAAGTACCATTATTGAAGGTACTGTTGAAGGAATTTGAGTTTCACTTCCTAAAATATATACAATTATATAAGAGCCACTGGGTGTTATTCAAGTCATCTTATACCCTGACCATGGCAATAATCAGCCATAGTCATAACCTAGGGAGGCCAGGATGAGCATTTGTCTTTCATTGAACCTGACATGAGTTCTTGCAGACAGCTCAAATGCATTCATCTCAGCTGTTATATGCTGCCCCTCCACTGCTCACCTGCAAGTCTTCTTTTAAGATACGTGTCTTCAATTCCTTCAGTTTTTTGCATTATGTGATTAACAGATACTTCACTGTCATTGCTCCACGAGGAAGCATGAATGTACACACTCACACACTCCTGGTTTTGTGATGTTCCTCTTAAATGAGCCTCATAAAACAGCACCAGTAACTGGATTGGAGGCAGTGGGATTATTATCTTCCTTGATCTGGACACAATAGTTCTATTAATTTAGGTTAGCTATTTTAACAGCCATTTTACATAGTTGACTTTTATGCATCTATGGAGTTCTACTCAGTTGAAACCTTTATGTCTTTTTTACATAAGCTGCCATCAACTAAGGCTTTCTGAATTTTTCTGGTTATATAATTGATTTTGATCACCAGAACCTCCTAAGTGTCATCTTATTTTATCCCATTATTACTAAGTATTCGGATGCTTTTCAGTCCTAATTCTGTTACTGATGATTACATATTGACTTTTTAAATTATAACTGCATATCCCCCCTGCCCCTTCCATAAGACTACTATAAGCTCCTTAAGAACAGGCTTGTGCCTTCTTCACCCTGGTGTCTCAAATGTATCTCAGGGCCCTACATAGTTCTTTCACATAATAGGAAGCTGGGAAGAATTCTGGTGACAGAAGGAACTTAGGAAGATTTGGTAAGCATGAGTTTTAGATTTTTGCCAAGTTATTAAGAAAAATATTCCCTGGGGATGGCTAAAAAAGGGAAATTATTTATTTATTTATTTATTTATTTATGATAGGTAAGAAGTGGATTTATTTAGAGATACACATTTTGTAGACAGAATGTGGTCCATCTCAAAAGGTGAGAATGGCCCTGGGAGAAACACACTCCACAGAGTGTGGGCCATCTCAGAAGGCGAGAGGCCAGGAAATTTATTTTGAAAGTAGATCAGTTGACAAAGTAGACAAGATTTCACCACGTCTCCCTATAAGTGTGAGCATGAACACTCGAGCTTCTTCCTAAGTTACAGGCAGAAGCATTTCTCTTTCTATTTTTCTAGAGTGAAGTTCCCAGCTGCAAATGTTACTCATCAGTAGTTAATGTATGAGCAGCTAGAGCACATATGCCCTTCTCTCTTCAGAACCAAGGTGATGTTGTGGCACTGTAAATAAACAACCTTTCACGCTGAAAGCACACAAACCAAAATTATGCAATCATTGTTTTTACTCACTGGTGCTTTGTCTGTCATTATTCAGCACAGGCCGAAGATTTGCAAGATATTTGGGTATCATGACAAGGAATACTTAAAAAGAAAAAAAAGCCCATTGTGACTTAGGTTTGTTCAAGGAATTAATCAGTACTTACGAAATAAATGGATGAAATTTGGGGGGAGAAATGAGTGATTATGAATTTAAAGGACACTGGTATAGCTATTGTGACCAGAGCTTGAGACTTTAAGTTCCTAAAATAAGAACTTCTTTGTTGGCTTGAGAATATGACCATTTTTTCCTTAAGTACAAAAGTCTTATTCATTACCTTGCTTTTTGACCCCTACATTGCCCTGACTGTATGATCTGGAAATTCATACCAGTTCTCTACTCATGTGTAGATAGAACAAAACTGGTAGTACTGGATGATTGTGAACATGGTTTAAGGTGGAGCTCTTCCTGATTGTCCCTCCTTTTCCTTGTTTGATCTCTAACTTCTTCCCTTCTATACCATCATGTTCTCTAGTGAACAGTCACACTTCAAGGTTTCTTTGCTGATTGTGACTTTGCCATCAAGAATTTCAAGACCTGGTTATTTACTATGAAGGTTATCTCTAAGATAATCAGGGAAGAAAGAGGGCCTTGAGAGTCTTGAAACTGAGAATGAGGATTTTGGTCTTCCTAAAAGCTTTCATTTTTTTTCCTTTTTTCATTTATTGTAGAAACCAAATTATGAAATATTAAAGGATATTTTGAAAGGAGATGGTGGTCCATGTTCTTATCACCCTAACTCAGCCACATTTTATTTGAATATTTCTCTTTTTCATATGCAGACATATTTCATAGTTAATCTCAGTTTACGTGCAATTGCATGTCTTCATTCACTGAACATTGTAACATTTGTCTTGATGCTGCATTAGATACATGTTTCTAATCATTGTATAATATCCTGTCAGCTTCGTAGACCATAATTTAGGCATGCATTTTGTGCTGTCAGACTTTTAGCTTGTTTTTATTTGAAGAAAGCATTTCTCCTATTGATTTCTGATACCTGAGTGTATAACTCAAAACTTTTCTTTCATATGTTCTGCCATTTACTCCGCATATGATACAATGGTGATTTTCAAATGTTTAAAGATCTATTAAATGATAGATTAAGTTTATTCCAAAGGATTCCAGAACAAAAATTATAGAAAGAAATTTCAGTAAGATAAGTTTAACTTTGTATAACAATTAAAACAGTGTGAAAGTAATCTAAATGTCATCAATATGGGTCTGGGTAAATAAATGGTGATATATTTATACCACGGAATTAGCTATTAAAAAGAAAGCAGAGCCCTGTGTACTAACATGGAAAGATACCCCAATATATTTTTTAAGTAAAAAGTTTTGCAAAACAGTATAGCATGATTATATTTCTGTAATACAAGAAAAACATATATAATACAGATATGTCCGCATGAGCACAGAAAATATCTGAATGGATATATTAAAAAGTTAATGATTATCTTTGAAGAGAATGATTAGAAATGATTTTTCACAGTACAAAGCGCTTTGGCACTGAGCGCAGTTATACTTTTCTTTTCAGAGGTAACTTTGTATAGGTTGTTCTGAGTACACAAGATTAGAAATAAGGGACTTAAAGATTGACTCTGGGTTCCCTGGGGCTGGCTTGCCCTCCTGGTAGCTTCAGTATTTGTTTAGTACAATGGGCCAGCTTCACAAGAAAGAACAGTATTTAATCATGGTAATTAAAGACTGTAAGCCTAGCATTCAGCAGATGAAAGCACCCAGTGAGTTTTAACCATCTTTCTTATTTTCTTATCATTTTCTTCAATGATCAGTGTTGGGTTAATTGTATTATAGTCACCATGGGTAAGTCTCAAACTTATTTTCCTGTTATGGGAATGTTTTTAGGTTTCCCTGTGCTCTGAGTGTCCTTTTACTTAGGAGAGTATATACATTGTCAGTTTTTAAATTTCCCAGCCAACAAATCTTTTATCCAGCACACCTCCCACTTTTGCTTATGTCCTAACACACAGGAACAGGACATGTGGATGACAGGTTTGGGGCAGAGATAGGCAAAACCAGTGGCCTCAACAGAGAGGAGCCCTAAATATAAGAGAGGGACAGTATAAGCGTGAAGGTTCATAGCTAGATAGGGACTGGTCACATAATAGGGGTCAGTATATGTTTGGTAGTTAACTAAAAGATGAATAAACCAGAACCAGGCATGCAGCTGAAGTGGCAGGAGAGAGAGGGAGGAAGGGAGAGGGAATGAGTCAGCAAGAGCAGGAGCAAATGAAGGAAGATGGGGGGAGGGGTGAATAGGCAAATGGCAAGAAAATAGGATTCTAGAGACAGAAATCAGAGTGCAGGTGATACAATCTGGTGGAGGCCTCTGACTTGGCCAGAAGGAGCAATAAAGTTGCCTTCTGTTACTGTTCTCAGAGTTAGCTGTTTCTTAGGAACAGTGGTTTTGAACAATAGCTTTGACATTTTTAGTAAAAGTAGTAGGGTAGGTTATGGTAAATTCCCATCACTTCACTTGGTATTTGGAAAGGCCTAATTTATAATATAAACAGATAGTACAATAATCTCTTTGCTTCTGGAGGCTTCTTAATTGTATTGAGAGATCCTAAAGGTAGTAGAGGAACTCATCGTGCTCTGGTTAAACATTTAATTCTACTTCCACCCAGCAACCTGGGAAAAATTCTCAGGGGCTCTGGGAATAAATATCATATCATAGACAATCTAAGCCTGATCTGCCATGTCCTGGCTTTCCAGCAGCTATTCTAATCTGCTAATGACTATTCTGCTTTGGCTTTCTTGTAAAGGAGATGGTAATCCTCAAATTAAAGACAGCAAAAGGGAATTCCCTGGCGGTCCAGTGGTTAGGACTCCGCACTTCCACTACAGGGAGTACGGGTTCTATCCCTGGTCAGGGAACTCCCGCAAGCCTCACAGCGAGGTCAATAAATAAATAAATAAAATCTTTAAAATTAAAAAGACAATAAGATACTTACTGAAATTTCACAGTGTAACAAAGCCCAGGCAAAAATCTCATTGGAAAGAGAAAGCAAGTGAACTTAAGTGTCCACTAGGTACTTCATATGGTTATTTCATTTTTCCCATTTTGAGCACAGGGAAGTTTAGTAACTTACTTACCCAGGGTCATACAATAGGAAAACCTGAGCTAGGAATGTGTTTGTCCCGTGTTTTCGTACAGATTTCTGTCTTGTGTGTATACCGAGCAGAGGCCAGATGCCTGGCACCTTCTACCCATTATCCCTTGCCTAATTGTAATAGAATAGTGGAACATAGTTGTTAAAGTGTTAATTGATGCAAAGCCCCAGAACTTTCCCCCAGTGGAACACTAGGATTTCCCGTTTCATATGGTGCCCCCAAATTTCATGCCTTTGTTACCTCCAAAATCTTTTATAGCCTTGGGTGATCTAGGTTTTGAAACATTTCTTTCCAAAGTAAATTAATCATTTGTGTTGAATACTTGTGCCATGTGTGCAACTGAGGAGCTCAGAGCTACCCCACCCAAGCCATTTTCACCCACTGAAACCTTTATGCTATGAATAAAGTATTCATATTCCGTAATACCTTTATGGGAAAATAATCTGAAAAAGAAAGAATATATGTATATGTATAACTGAATCACTCTGCTGTACACCTGAAACTAACACAACATTGTAAATCAACTATACACCAATAAAATTTTTAAAAGAAGTATTCATACTCTGCAATTTTGAAGTTTCTGGGAAGGAGTGGTTTTATATGTCATCAAAAAAGATAGGAGGTGGGGGCTTCCCTGGTGGCGCAGTGGTTGAGAGTCCGCCTGCCAATGCAGGGGACACGGGTTCGTGCCCCGGTCCGGGAGGATCCCACATGCCGCGGAGCAGCTGGGCCCGTGAGCCATGGCCTCTGGGCCTGCACATCTGGAGCCTGTGCTCCGCAACGGGAGAGGCCACAACAGTGAGAGGCCCGCATATCGCAAAAAAAAAAAAAAAAAAAAAGATAGGAGGTATAGGCTGGTACCAGAAAAAGAGCTTTGAATCTAGGCAACTGTTAAATTAACAGGAACATGGTTCTACTTCAACAGAGAAATAAAGCATAAATCTGAAGAAAATCACGAGAAAGTGTGAGATTGGCAAAACTGTCCTATAATGTTGTGGACTTCCTTAGGAGTAAGTTATAAATAGGCTGGGCAAACACAGGAAGCATAAAAAATAAGAACATCTGAAGAGATGCTGGAAAGATGGGGATTTTACTGAAAATAGAAGTGAATCATACAACAAGAGTAGTTTCGAGCAAGTAACATGGGTCAGCTTAGATGTTCAATAGTTAGGAGTGCTTTAAGGAATTGAGAAGAAACGTTTTCGTCTCCAGTTGGGCAGAAAGTTTTCATAACAATAGAAGAAAGAATGAAATAGTGAACTTGGTAAAAGAAAGTGAAATCTGGATTCTTTCTTGCCACATATAAGTTTTTCAGAAGTCTCTCTGCCAGAGGTATTACAGAGAGAGGAGACATATACCACTAAATTCAGGGAAAACCAATCTTAATTAGTATAAATGGGCAGTCTTGAAATTACATTTTGAGAACTGGAAATTTAGACACTTGCCATCTCTAATTATAGGCAGTGTGCATAAGTGGAGACAGCCAAGAATGGGAGCAAGGAGAAAAGTTTAGCCCAAGTTTTCCCACTGTTTTTCTGTGACTTACTATTAACCTTGTGCCCCTGCTATGCCTCAGTTTCCTTATTCATGTAACGGGAAACCTCCTCTTTTGTAGCGGGAAACCTCCTCTTTCTTATTGAGTTTGCAGACCTTCTAGGAATGAATGAGGTTATGTCTGTAAAGACCTTGAATCCTTAAGGAAGAAGTGCTATATAAACACAAGGCAGCATTGTTTTACATTGAAACCAAAGATGTAACTTTCCTGTAGAAATGGAAATATCCTATTTACATTTCTTATAGCTTTGAAAAATATCAGAATGAAGAGATAACAGTTTCATTTTTGAAGAATTTTTGATGGATTCTCAAACAATAGTGACTTAATATTTCCCAGTCCATTCTCTGACTTAATAGAGCAGAATTCTGCTCTGGTGAACCCATCACATCTGTGATCTTGAGGGAGATGTTTGTTTTTTTCAGAGGAGCTGAATGTGGTCGTGTTGAAATACAGTTATGAGCCTGCTTGGTGAGAATGGCCACTTTTGCTTCTACAACTCCACAGCCTTTCGTGCCAGTTTGGAGGGGACACTTGGCCACAGCCATCTTGTACTACCTGGAAAAGAACCCCAGAAAAAAAAAATCCAATTGCCATACTTATTTTTGTTTTGTAAAATGGAATTGAAACCACTATGCAAGGACCAGGCCAAAAGATTCATTAATATTTGGTCCTTACCATAACTGGATTCATCTCTGAATTCTCAAAGGAAGTGGTCTTACTAGTGATGAACTACTGAAACATCACAAGTAAGGTTTATTACAGTAGTCTGTGGGAATGTTAGTGAATGCCATTGCCCCCCAAGATGAAAGATACAAATGGTTGGGCTGCCTTCTGCTCCAGTGTAGAAGATGAGATTTCTTAGGAAGCCAGACAGTGTAAAGGAACAGATAGTAAATATTTTAGGCTTGGTGGGCCACTTGTCTTTGTTGTAACTATTCAACTCGTGTTATCTATATTCAGCTCTTGTTGTCCTTGTAGCACAAACATAGCTATAAACAGTTTGTAAACAAATGAGCTATATTCCAATAAAGGTTTATTCATGGACACTGAAATTTGAATTTTATGTAATTTTCACTTATGAAATATTCTTTAAATTTTTTTCAAATATTTAAAAATGTAGAAACCATTCTTAGTTCTCTAATCATGCAAAAGCAGGTGGGCCAGATTTGACCTAAAGGCTATAGTTTGCTGATCTCTGCTCTAGCGTGGCAGCGACCAAAACTCCTTATTCTTTTTTATCACTTAGTTCAGTTTGCATAACATAAGAATTACCTCGAGACTTCCCTGGTGGTCCAGGGGTTAAGACTCCGTGCTTCCAATGCAAGGGACACGGGTTCAATCCCTGGTGGGGGAACTATCCTGCATGCCGAGTGGTGCAGCCAAAAAAAAAAAAAAAGGAATTACCGCAAGGAATACTTCCTTATTCCTTATATATATTCCACCCTTTTCTAAAAAATAAATTTATTTATTTATTTATGGCTGCGTTGGGTCTTCGTTGCTGCGCATGGGCTTTCTCTAGTTGTGGCGAGCAGGGGCTACTCTCATTGTGGTGCGGGGCTTCTCTTGTTGTGGAGCACGGGCTCTAGGTACGCGGGCTCAGTAATTGTGGCTCGTGGGCTCTAGAGCGCAGGCTCAGTAGTTGTGGTGCACGGGCTTAGTTGCTCTGCAGCATGTGGGATCTTCCCGGACCAGGACACCAACCCATGCCCCTGCATTGGCCGGAGGATTCTTAACCACTGAGCCACCAGGGAAGTCCACATTCTACCCTTGAGGCACTGTAATGAGAGAACTTACAGAGAGAGAGCCATATCCCTCATTCTGTGGACTTTTCACAGTGTAATATGCTGCTGGATTGTGAACTTTTTTTTTCCATTTATTTTATTGAAGTATAGTTGATTTACAATGTGTGTTAATTTCTGCTCTACAGCAAAGTGATTCAGTTATACATTCTTTTTCATATTCTTTTCTATTATGGTTTATTACAAGATATTGAATATAGTTCCTTGTGCTATATAGTAGGACCTTGTTGTTTATTCTGTATATTATAGTTTACATCTGCTAATCCCAAACTCCCAATCCATCCCTCTCTTACCCTCCTCCCCCTAGGCAACCACAAGTATGTTCTCTGTGTGAGTCTATTTCTGTTCATAGATAAATTAATTTGTGTCATATTTTAGCTTCCACATATAATTGATATCATATGGTGTTTGTCTTTCTCTTTCTGACTTACTTTACATAGTATGATAATCTCTAGGTCCATTCATGTTGCCGCAAATGGCATTATTTCATTCTTTTTTATGGCAGAGTAATATTCCATTGTATATATGCACCACGTCTTCTTTATCCATTCATCTGTTGATGGACATTTAGGTTGTTTCCATGTCTTGGCTATTGTAAATAGTGCTTCATTGAACATTAGGGTGCATATATCTTTTCGAATTATAGATTTCTACAGATATATGCCCAGGAGTGGGATTGCTGTATCATATGGCAACTCTATTTTTAGTTTTTTTGAGGAACCTCCATACTGTCTTCCATAGTGGCTGCACCAGTTTACATTCCCACCAACAATGTAGGAGGGTTCCCTGGGTGTGAGCTTTTTTAAGGGTGAGAAGCATCTTTTATTCATTATAGTATTATTTGCATATCACTTAATCCAAAGAAGAGACTCAACAAATGTCAAATTGATGAAATCTCAGTATATAAACTCTTCCAGCAGGATTTCACTGGCAGTGAGATCACCAAGTTAAGTGGCAGCTTCTTTCTTTTATGTGTACACTCTCCTCTTCAAGATCTCAGCCTCTTCTTTATTTGCTTATGCTAGCAATTCTTGATTAACTGTATTAAGGAAGCAGAATAGAGATATGAATGAATAATTCAAGATATTAGAACGAAGTCCTCCAAATTTTTTCTACAGGGATTTGGTGTACAGTCAGAGACATGTATATTCACTATTACCTACAAACTTAGAGCATCCAAGAACTGCCTGGCAAAAGTTCTGGAATTTAAGCCTTTTGAAGGTAGGAATTATGTGTGGTTCTCATAAATATAATGGCTGTAGTAGTACACATCTTCATACATAAATGGCCCGTCAGCAGGTAGAAAATTATTTGGACACAATCACATTGAAACAGTTGTCATAATTTGTCCACTTATTGCTTGGCTCCACTCTCAACAGTTATAGTTCAGAAAAGATAGGACTCTAGATCTCTCACTATGCTACCTAAAAAAGAGAGTAACTTTTTTTAAAAAATATATTTATTTATTTATTTGGCTGTGCTGGGTCTTAGTTGTGGCATGTGGAATCTTCATTGCAGCATGCGTGTGGGATCTAGTTCCCTGACCAGGATTGAACCCAGGCCCCCTGCATTGGGAGCACAGAGTCTTAACCACTGGACCACCAGAGAAGTCCCAAAAGAGAGTAACTTTAAAGAAGGAATTTACAACTATCTGTGTGCAGCTTGCCCAAAGGAAAAATTTTTTTTCACTTAAAAAATTATTTTGTTAAGTTATGGAGAAAACTAATATCATTGAAGGTTTAGAAAAATACATAAAAGAAAGATTTAATCTCTCTACTCACAACTACTATTCTCATGTATACTTCCTTAGTCTTTTTTTTTTTTTTTTTTGGCTGCGTTGGGTCTTCATTGCTGTGCGTGGGCTTTCTCTAGTTGTGGCGAGTGGGGGCTACTCTTCGTTGTGGTGCAGGGGCTCCTCATTGTGGTGGCTTCTCTTGTTGCAGAGCACGGGCTCTAGGCACGCGGGCTTCAGTAGTCATGGCATGTGGGCTTAGTAGTTGTGGCTCGCGGGCTCAAGAGCGCAGGCTCGGTAGTTGTGGCGCACGGGCTTAGTTGCTCCATGGCATATGGGATCTTCCGGGACCAGGGCTCAAACCCATGTCCCCTGCATTGGCAGGCAGATTCTTAACCACTGCACCACCAGGGAAGTCCCCCTTAGTCTTTTTTTTTTTTAATATTTATTTATTTTTGGCTGTGTTGGGTCTTCGTTGCTGTGCGCGGCCTTTCTCTAGTTGCAGCGAGTGGGGGCTACTCTTTTTTTTTTTTTTTTTTTTTTTTTTTTTTTTGCGGTACGCGGGCCTCTCACCGCTGTGGCCTCTCCCGTTGCGGAGCACAGGCTCCGGACACGCAGGCTCAACGGCCATGGCTCACGGACCCAGCCACTTTGCGGCATGTGGGATCCCCCCGGACCGGGGCACGAACCTGCGACCCCTGCATCAGCAGGCGGACTCTCAACCACTGCGCCACCAGGGAAGCCCGGGGCTACTCTTTGTTGAGGTGCACAGGCTTCTCATTGCGGTGGCTTCTCTTGTTGCAGAGAACAGGCTCTAGGCGCACAGGCTTCAGTAGCTGTGGCACGTGGGTTCAGTAGTTGTGGGTTGTGGGCTCTAGAGCACAGGCTCAGTAGTTGTGGCGCATAGGCTTAGTTGCTCTGCGGCATATGGGATCTTCCTGGACCAGGGCTTGAACCCGTGTCCCCTGCATTGGCAGGCGGATTCTTAACCACTGCGCCACCAGGGAAGCCCCCCCTTAGTCTTTTTATGTATATATTTTCATTAAAAATTTTTCTGATTTAAATATAAGATGATAGAAGGGATAGAATGAGTTAAACGTCAAGTTGAATATTATGATTGGAAAACAGTTGAAATATTGAAGATATTGAAAACAGTTCTAGGCAGATAATAAAAAATGTTAGAGAATAAGTTGCTGGGGCCCATCTATGTTTGTCATGTCTCCTGTATTGAGGCACCATCAACTATAGGAGCTTCGTAGCCCAATTTGAGTATAGAGGCTTTGTTCAAAATCCTAAGATAATTCTCAGAACACCATATTTCAGTTCAGTTAGCTGCTGGGATAACCTAATAATCAGTCAATAACTAGACCACCACCAGCTGTCACAGATCATACCTCACACCTATATACTAGTTTACAGGTATCTTATTTAAAATTCTAGGATTTCGGGACTTCCCTGGGGCACAGTGGTTAAGAATCCACCTGCCAATGCAGGGGACACAGGTTCAATCCCTGGTCCGGGAAGATCCCACATGCCGTGGAGCAACTAAGCCCGTGCTCCACATCTACTGAGCCTGCACTCTAGAGCCCACAAGCCACAAATACTGAGCCCGTGAGCCACAACTGCTGAATACCGCGAGCCTAGAGCCCGTGCTTCGCAACAAGAGAAGCCACTGCAATGAGAAGGTCACATGCCGCAATGAAGAGTAGCCCCCGCTCGCTGCAACTAGAGAAAGCCCGCACGCAGCAATGAAGATCCAATGCAGCCAAAAAATATATAAATAAATAAAATGCTAAGATTTCAAGGGTGACAGTTTTTCTAAGGCAACCAACTGTTAAATACAGTGTATTCACATTTGAGGTTAGGAACTAAAGTTAGCACACAGGTGAAAATCACACATAATCAGAGTCAGCCTTGAAAAATCCCTCAAATTGCCCATGGCATATAGAGCGTAGTCTAACTGGATTTGTGTATATGATCATACTCAGTAAATATGCATGGTATGGATGTTTAGTATATACAGTGCTGCAGAATTTATGTAATAAAGTATGCGTCTTCAAAATATGGTAGTTTTTTTTATTTCTTAAACTTTTTTTTGGCCAAGCATATATCATTAAATTTAAGTAAGTGGATTTGATGCTTATGCCATTCCATGTCTCACTCTTCCTTCTTTTTGCTAATTTTTATGAAAGACTTGACCTAGTACTATGTTACCTGTTTGTCTCTCTGTTTTCTATCTGTAAGCTCCCTAAGGAGAGAGTCTGTGTCGTACTTATCTTTTTTTTTCTTCTCTCCCTAAAGCATCTAGTGTAGTGTCTTGCACATAGTGTTTAGGAAGTGATGGTTAAAGAAGAGCAAGAGGGACAGTTATGTGTGTGTATTGGTAAACACCATTTGATTACAAATAACAGAATCTATTCCAATTAGCTACGATTCTAAAGGAGAATTTACTGAAAGATCATAGGGACATATCATGGAACCAAGGAAGGAAATATACAGGTCTCACTAGGGATTGGAACAAAGCACTTAGAAAGCCTCTAGGAACCAAAACAACTGCTCTTTGTCCCTGGCTTTCTGTCTAACTCTTCTGGACTCTGACACTGTATTTGACCCTCCTTCTGCTTAGGGTCATAAAATCTTTATGCCTTGGCTTCTGTTGCCCCTCTTCATTTGCTATGTGTTACCAGCCTTCTCTGCTTCTCCTTACATTTAGTGGAAAAAAGCCTTTTATGCAGCCCTTCTCCATTTAAGCACCAGCAGAGATTGACTGGAGTCCTGTATCTCAGTTGCAAGCTCCGGGACTTCCCTGGTCGTCCAGTGGTTAAGACTCCACGCTTCCAATGCAGAGAGCACAGATTTGATCCCTGGTCAAGGAACTAAGATCCCGCATGCCGCACGGCATGGCCAAAAAAAATGCAAGTTCCTAGGAAAGAGACCGGCTGACTTAGCTTGGAACAGCCTTCCAGTTCTGGTCCCAGTGTTGTGCTAAGGGTGTGCAGGATCACATGGACTCCTCCACCACTCAGCACAGAGCACGTTCTCTAAGAATGTGGCTTAAGAACTGGGAGAATACAGCTGACAGTGTGACTAGAAAATTGCTAGAAAGCAGAACATTGCTAGAGAGCAAGACATTTTGCCTTAAGACAGTTCAGCATCTTGAGATTCTCAAAGTGGGGAGTAGAGCCTGAAAACAGCAGCCGTGTGATGTCCTGGCAAAGGGCAGTGAGCACTCCCAGAAAAAGAACTCCCTCTTTCACTGCTGATTGTGCCTGTGTTTATTGTACTTATCATACACTTGTTGGAAAAGAAGAATCTTAAGAGAAAAAACTGCTTTGGGCCCGTGTTAAGAGAGACAGAGCTCCTCATACTTAGAAGGGTCTGGAATGATGAATTTGAAGCCATTTCTGCCAAACTTTCACCCTTTGGGGCTTCCCTGATGGCGCAGTGGTTGAGAGTCCGCCTGCCGATGCAGGGGACACGGGTTCGAGCCCTGCTCCAGGAAGATCCCACATGCCGCGGAGCAACTAAGCCCGTGCGCCACAGCTACTGAAGCCCACGCGCCTAGAGCCCGTGCTCCACAACAAGAGAAGCCACCGCAACGAGAAGCCTATGCACTGCAACGAAGAGTAAACGCCGCTCACCACAACTAGAGAAAGCTCGCGCACAGCAACGAAGACCCAATGCAGCCAAATAAATTTAAAAAAACAACAACTCTGTCTTACAGTATATGGAACAAACTTCAGACAAGGGAAAGTGTGTTGTGCTTTTCATCTTTTCCTCTTAAAGAGTGTGTGTGCATGTGTGTACATTTCCAAATCTACCTACCTTGTCCAGAAAACATTTTAAAAGGACATTTAAATGCTTCTATTGACGTTACAGCGTAAATCCAATCCATAGCAAAAATTTTGTGAAGCAAAAATAGAAAGGATTGTTTCATTTACTGGGCTTGGAAAGGCATAATTGTCATACTCCGTACTAGTTTGCTGGTCTTTGATGGAGCTAATTTAGTTGTGATAGCACTATGAATTCCTTTCCGTTCTTCCAGGGACAAAACATCATGACTTTTAACCTTTATTAGCTGGCTACAGTAGTTAGCCATAAATAGGAATAGATATTTCTGAAGCTCAACACTCAGTACACTTCTGGACTAGGATAAATTCTATGGTTGTGTGTCCTTTGTGTTATTTTCCATAGTTTCGAGCATTGGGACATTTCTCATGTTACGGCTAACAATGTACTCTATAGTATCGTGAAATATAAGCATAAAAGTTCATATGTAATGCTGTGAGAGACTTGCTTATCTGTTAGAGCCAAACCCTTGTGGCCCTTCTCTGCTGCTTAAAACCCTCAAATAGCTCTAAGTCACATGAGGCATAGAGAGTAATTATCTTTAATTATGTACATAAAATTTATTCCTCTCTCCTGCAAAAAAAAAAAAAAAAGCACCACTTTTATTTTAGATACTTGGCTGGTGAAGACTTGTTGGGCCAGTAATTTCTTTAATTGCAAATAGGGAGTTGTGAGTTTATTATAGAAATTGTGTGGCCTGCATGTACCTCACAGTTACACAAAGTACTGACACCTTTTCAGTGCATTGTTTTGCAAAGTACAGAACTGCTAGAGATATTTGCTCAGTGTGAAGGCAGAATTTGTTATTTGGATTTTGACTTCTTTTAAGGATCTTCATGAAAAATAGAAGGCAGAGTTCCAAAAATAGACCCAAGTAACTTATATGTATGTGGCCTGGGCTGGAGTGTGGTGATTAGTTCCAGAAAACTATTATAGTGTTTATGCAGCCAAAGGTTTAGAAAAGGTCAAGCACCAAAGCCTGTCAGAGGAAGCTTGCTTATAAGTTTGCACAGACCCTAAAGTTTCTGATGTCATTTTCTCCCTTTAATTCTTTCTTTCTTTTTTATTTTTGCGGAACGCGGGCCTCTCACTGTTGCGGCCCCTCCCGTTGCGGAGCACAGGCTCCGGATGCGCAGGCTCAGCATCCATGGCTCACGGGCCCAGCCGCTCCGCGGCATGTGGGATCTTCCTGGACCGGGGCACGAACCTGTGTCCCCTGCATCGGCAGGCGGACTCTCAACCACTGCGCCACCGGGGAAGCCCTCCCTTTAATTCTTGATCATACTTTACTTTTTTGTCTTTACTCACATCTCTCTTACTATGTACCTACATGTTTCTCTTCCTTCTATATCTTCAAAGCCATTCTTCAGACATTAAGAATAGCTTAGTGGCTGCCCTTAGAGAATGCTTTTTGAAGGAGGGCAGAGGCAGAAGTCTCAGTGACCATCATAGGACTGACCACAGCCCTCAGTCACTCCCCCTCCTTAACTCATAGTTTGTCGAGGTTAATCATTAAGAGAGAAGGTAGCATTTAGCATCCCCAAAGCTATGGAGTACTATGGAATGAAAGAGATGAGTCGTTGAAGTGAATTATTCCTATGGGTTATGAGAAGGTGAAAGCCTGTATCTACTGTCTTGTATTAAAACTCAGTGAATTCCTTTCCAGTGTCTCTGTGTCATTGTGAGAGAGAATATTTTCCTTAAGTTCCAGTAACAGACTACATGAAGATAGATAATGCCTCACATCTGTTATCAAAATGATAATCCAGTTGCTAGCTAAGCCCTTTTGTATTTGTAGAATATAATGTATCTATATGCATACTTAAGACAAAAACCAACAAAAAGATCAAGTTTTAACATTTGTGACCAATATTTTCATCTTTCAGTGACTTCTAAGTAAGTGCTTTATACTCCACCCACTTAAAAGAAGAGTTTGTCAGCTCTGTACACCTCTGCACTCTTTTGTGCTTTCAACAGTCTAACACACTTTTAACTTTTCTCTCCATTTTCCTCTTTCTTTATGCTTCATATTGCTTTAATTCATCTTTTCTTACCAACCTGTAGAGTCTCTTACTAATAATTACTTTAGTCATAGTGCAAGGAGGTGAAGTTTTCACTAGCAAGAACTCAGCATCAGCTGTGTCCATAGCACTAGGATGAGTAATTTGAGGGCCACAGAGTTATAAATAACATGGTCACTGCCCATTGGAAGGAAAATGTAATGTTTATTGAGCTTTCAGAATGTTTTTTGTAAGACATTGTTGTACTGCTCTCAAGGAGCTCACTAAGATATGTAAGTAACTATAATGCACACAGAATGTGTGGAATGTTATTTTTTTAAGTTACATATAAAATTATATGGAAGTTCTGAAGGGAAAAATGGTTTCTAATTATGGGAAACAGGGAAGGCTTTTTAAAGAGGATGGTAGCTATGGGGCTGAACTTTCAAAAAGAGGTATGATTTACTCGAACATGTTCAAATAGAAGGGTAAAGAAAGCTTTCCAAGAATAAAATAAGCTAAGGCCCAGAGGCAAAGTGAACTTACTTATCTTGCCCAGTTAACCTCTACTTTCCCATTCAGAAAATGAGGGTGACACTTGTGTCTGTTCATAAATTTATTAAAGAGGTGTTCTCTGAGCATCCCACTTGGGTTAAGTACTGGTCTAAGCTAAAGCCCTGGGGATACAGTGGTGAATAAGAGTAGGCATTGCCCCTAACTTATATTCTAAATTTATTTATTTACTTTTTATTTTCGACTGTGTTGGGTCTTCGTTGCTGTGCGCAGGCTTTCTCTAGTCGCAGCGAGCGGGGGCTACTCTTTGTTGCGGTGCGCGGGCTTCTCATTGCAGTGGCTTCTCTTGTTGTGGAGCACGGGCTCTAGGCACGCAGGCTTCAGTAGTTGTGGCACGCAGTCTCAGTAGTTGTGGTTCACGGGCTCTAGAGCTCAGGCTCAGTAGTTGTGGTGCACGGGCTCAGTTGCTCTGCAGCAATGTGGGATCTTCCCGGACCAGGGCTCAAACCCATGTCCCTTGCATTGGCAGGTGGATTCTTAAACACTGTGCCACCAGGGAAGCCCCCACTAACTTACATTCTAAAAGGGAGACAACCTGTGATTGGCTCCAGGTAAGCAGAATCAGCAGTTCTAGAGAGTTTCAGAGGAAGGAGAGGGTTATGGGCTGGAGAAAGCTTCTTGTTCGGGATCATACAGATTGCTAAGTACAGAACCTCTTGTCTGCTCCATTATTGTATGTAAGTCAGCCTCACTTATATCTTTCATAACTCCTTACAGAGCTGAACCACTAGCTGCATGTGACTACTGAGCACGTGAAATGTGGCTAATCCGAATGTGCTCTAAGTATAAAGTACACACTGGGGGTTTCCCTGGTAGCACAGTGGTTAAGAATCCGCCTGCCATTGCAGGGGCACGGGTTCGAGCCCTGGTCCAGGAAGATCCCACATGCCGCGGAGCAACTAATCCCGTGTGCCACAACTACTGAGCTTGTGCTCTAGAGCCTGCGAGCCACAACTACTGAAGCCCGCGTGCATAGAGCCTGTGAAGCCACCACAATGAGAAGCCCGCGCACCGCAACAAAGAGTAGCCCTCGCTCACCGCACCTAGAAAAAGCCCGCGTGCAGCAACAAAGACCCAATGCATCCAAAAATAAATAAAATAAAAATAAATTTAAAATACACACTGAATTTCAAAGATTTAGTATTCCAAAAAGTGATGTAAAATATCTCAATAATTTCTTTTAAATTCTTATTGAAGTATAGTTGCTTTACAATGTTGTGTTAATTTCTGCTGTACAGCAAAGTAAATCAGTTATACATATACACATATCCACTCTTTTTTAGATATTTAGGTCACCCATTTAGGTCACCACAGAGCATTGAGTAGAGTTCCTTGTGCTATACAGTAGTTTTTCATTAGTTATCTATTATATATATAGTAGTGTATATATGTCAATCCCAATCTCCCAATTCATCCCCCCTTTCCTTGTCGGTAACCATAAGTTTGTTTCCTGCATCTGTGACTCTATTTCTGTTTTGCAATCTCAATAATTTTTAAATTGATTACATGTTGAAGTGATGATATTTTAGATATGAGTTAAATAAAATTTGTTATTAAACTTAATTTTACCTGTTTCTTTTTACTTTTAAAATGTGACTTCTAGAAAATTTTAGATTAAATCTATGGTTCTCATTCATGGCTTGCATTATATTTCTATTAGTGCTGTTATAAGGCAATGCTAGGGTCCTAGTGTATACTTAGTTCTGTTATTAAAGAGGTACTAAGGCAATATGGGTGTATAATACTCAGATAACATCCTTATTTTTCCTTTTCTTCATTCTTTTGATCTTCTTTTTATTTACTCAGATATCTCTGCCTTTTCAACTTTGTTAATGGCCTTTGCCATAATTTTTAGAGACATTTGCTTAACTAGTAGGTGGTTCAGAATTTAAAGAAACTCCAGGTGAGAGTAAAATAGTCTTAGTTTTTCTAATTTAGGAGAGCTGTTACCCTGCTTTTTCTGCTGTGCTTTGAGCTACCTATATGCTTGCTGGTTCCTCAGCCTGCAAGATTATTCCCTCTCCCCACACTCCAGCCTAATCGGCTCCTAACCATCCTTCAAGATTCAGCCTATAACCCCCGCTCTCTGCGAAGCCGTCCCTAATCCCTTCAGTCAAGGCTATATGCTTCTCTTTATTGTTCCCTTGGCACTCTATTCTCACTTGTGATGTTTGATGAATGGACAAACTGACCACCAGACATTTTAAACTTAAATGAATTTGAAACTGGAAGCAGGGACATTGCAACACTTATTCCTTAGATTAAGTGAAAATCAGCAAGATAAGTAAGTTCACTTTGCCCCCTTGGAAGTCTTCATGCCTCCTCAGTGACCAGAATTATAAGGTCATCTCAAATTTTCCACCAGGTCACATCTGTTCTGACTGGAGAGGTGTTTGGGTGAAGGCTCAAATGAGGAAAGAATGGCAGGCTGTAGCATCTGTTCCATTGACCAGTTCTGTGGCAAGCCAGTTAACCTCTACTTTCCCATTCAGAAAATGAGGATGACACTTGGTACTTTACTCTTCCATGGCTATTTTGACGCTTAAGGAAGGGTATTAAGTATTAAGAGAGTTCAATAATAGGGGACACTCTTGCTTCTGTGCTATGATTAGACTGTATGCTTTAGTGGGTTTGTTTTTTCAATCAGGAGACTTCTGGGAAAAATTTGTTAAATGGGTCCAAAGTTAATGAAAACATATGCTTATCTGCTTTTTATACTTTATTAATCAAAACATATGCCAAGTTGCTCTCTGAATTCCTAATGATATGTTTAATTTATTAGGTTTAATTTAAAGATTGGTAGTTGTATTAGAAAAATACTACTAATGCACTCCTGATGGACTCTTACCTGTGCTTTTTGTAAGGAAAAAATTACTCTTTCTTTATTACTTGAGTTCATAACCTATTAACATCATCAGTATCTTGTGATTGTCCCTTAGGTTCATACACAGACTACGTTTTACTGAATCTTTATTAAATTGGTTAATCTCCTTTGAAAGTAATGTGACCCAGTAGTCCTCACTGACACTCTAGATGTCTGTGGACTTCAGTGTGCAGATAGGTATATGTGGTATAGTAAAAGAGCCTGGGGGACTTCCCTGGCCGTCCAATGGTTAAGACTCTGTGCTTCCAACGCAGGGGGCACAGGGTTCAATCCCTAGTCGGGGAACTAAGATCCCACATGCTGCACAGCACGGGCAAAAAGAAAAGAGCCTGAAACCTGGAGGCGGAAGTGGGGTTTTAGGTCTTGGCTGTACCACTCAGTGTATGACCTGAGCAAGTCACTTCAAATGAATTTCCTTACCCATAAAATGAGAATAGTAATTCCTATATGTACTTGTTAGGATTAAATGGGAAGACCTATATAAAAACACTTCATAAACTGTAAAGCAGTTTATGGCCAATAGACTTTTGTGATGCAAGTATGCTTTGAGTGGAAATTTCTTATTGTATTGTTGAACAAATAATGGGGGAGGAAGGATTCTCCTGACTTTGAAATATCAATGATAATTTTGACAAAAACCTAGGAGACTCCTCCAAACATGCTGCTGCTGGCTACATGTAAGAGAGGAGATAACCTAGTGCTGGGGCTTTGAGAAGAATGAGTCAAGGCAGCTTCTGAAAACATTTTTAAATACTCTATGGGCCTGGATACTTAAGTAATAGGACGGTAGTACTAAATGTGAAAAGAGGCCCAGCACTGGAAACAGACCAGGGACCAAAGAGGATTTAGAACTGGCAATGTGGCAACATACACTAAAATGTTAAATGTGCATGACCCTTGACTCAGCATTTCCTCTTCAAGGAATCTACCCTCAAGATACATTTGTATTCATGCCCCAAAATGTAGGCATAAGGATTTTTTTGCAGTGTTGTATGCACATCTGTCTAGACACGTTCCATTTTCAAATGATAGAGTTCAAGCTCACTTAATTGAGGGAGTGGGGCTTGGGGAGAGAATTTCTTGGCTCACAGGACTGAGAAGTCCAGGATTCTCACCTCAGGCCAGCCAGATCCAGGACCCGCATTGTCCTTGGTCCTCAGGTTTGTGGTATACTTGTCTGTCTTCTCTCAGCTCTGCTTTCTCTGTGTTGGTTTCATTCTCAGATAAGTAGTCTACCTGTTCTCATGTGGTTGTCTCTGGTAGCTTCAGGCTAAGCTCCTTCCAGTTTAGTGATCAAGGGGGATGAAAATCGCTCCTCCTTCTCTATAGTTTCAAAAAGGCCCAGAGTTGACTCTCATTGTACCGACATAGTTCAAGCTCCTATCCTTGACCCAGTTCCCCAGGGCAGGAGGATAGAATCCTCTAATTAATCTGGCTTGAGTCATATTCTTGGGGTGGCAGTGGGAAATGGCTTGACCCCACTTTAACCACATGTAGTAACAATGAAGGAATGGTGCTTTCCTGCTGGAAGAGTAAGATGTTATTAGAAGAAGGAAGAAAGGATGCGTGTCAGGCGAAAGCAATAGCTGTTCACTATAATGTCTACTTCTAATAACAAATATATGGATACAACCTAAATGTCCATCAGTACAGGAAAACTTAAATGTGATATATCATAGGGGGAGATATGATGTAACTTTTAAAGTGAATGATGTGCATACATGTGTTGACAAGGAAAAATGTCCATTATATAATATTAAATTACAAATGAAGTTGCAGAAAAGTATTTTTAATTATGTGTATGTGTATCATCTATTATGGATATGAATACTTTTTATTCATGTGTTTCTGTACTGCTTTTGGTTTGCTATTGTATTTATTTAAAATTAGTATATATCACATTTATAATTTAAAAAAACTAATGTCCCAGGTGGCCCCCATTCCAGATAAGGAACTAGAATTGACAAATGAAGAACTATAGAGATGGACTTCCCTGGTGGCACAGTGGTTAAGAATCTGCCTGCCAATGCAGGGGACATGGGTTCGAGCCCTGGTCCGGGAAGATCCCACATGCCGCGGAGCAATGAAGCCTGTGCGCCACAACTACTGAGCCTGTGCTCTAGAGCCTGTGAGCCACAACTGCTGAGCCCGTGCACCACAACTACTGAAGCCTGCAGCACCTAGAGCCCGTGTTCCGCAACAAGAGAAGCTACCGCCATGAGAAGCCTGCACACTGGAACAAAGAGTAGCCCCCACTCGCTGCAACTAGAGAAAACCCGCGCACAGCAATGAAGACCCAACGCAGCCAAAAATAAAATAAAATAAAAAAATAATTAATTAAAAAACTATAGAGAGATGGACAGATGATGCAAAAACTGTAAAATAGTATTCAGGTAACTGATTTAAAAATATTGGGACTTCCCTGGTGGCGCAGTGGTTAAGAATCTACCTGCCAATGCAGGGGACACAGGTTCGAGCTCTGGTCCAGGAAGATCCCACATGCCGCGGAACAGTTAAGCCCGAATGCCACAACTACTGAGCCTGCTCTCTAGAGCCCGTGAGCCACAACTAGCAGCCCATGTGCCACAACTACTGAAGCTCTCGGGCCTAGAGCCCATGCTCTGCAACAAGAGAAGCCTCCGCTGTAAGAAGCCCGCGCACCGCAATGAAGAGTAGCCCCTGCTCACCACAGCTAGAGAAAGCCCGTGGGCAGCAACGAAGACCCATCGCAGCCAAAAATAAATATTGGGAACCAAGGAGGTGGGTAGGACAGATTAACCAGATTAATCTGCCTGTGTAGTAGGGTGGCGGATTTATATCCTGGAAGGATAATGGTAACCAAAAAGGCATGTGGTTTGGAAGAAGTGGGGTAGGGAGCACAGAGAATAACTTTGGCAACCACATGAATGAAAGGGAAGAAGAACGAAGGCGGAGAATGTTGGCAGCTTAGTATAGCGACATGAGCAGTGAATCTGGAGTTGAGAGGTCTGGTTGTGTTACTTGGGCACCCTGTCAGCTAGGAAAGGTCACACGATGTCTCTCAGGGTCTCTACCTCATATGTAAAATGGAGTCATTACTATTTTCCCTGTTTTGTTCATAGGATGACTGTGAGATTGAAGTGAGATGGAAAAGGGCTATGTATGTAAAGAAAAGACCATATAATTCCAAGTTAGACAGGACCAAAATAAAGAATGTGTCTGAAAATGGAGTGGGAGAAGAAAAGGATAGGAAGATGTCATCAGACTTCCTTTGCACATTAGACAGCTTAGATGGCTAATTTCGTTGGTCATTTAATCTATTTGGATGGGCAGGTGCTTTATTGAGAGATAGGAAGATGTTTACATTTGTTTGTGTGTATGTTTTTCAATACTGTTCACTAAAATGAATAATTCTACATAGTTCACCTGAAAGTGAGAACAGCAAAGACATAACTGCACATACCATATACAACGATTATGGAAGAAAATACACAGAAGAAAGTCCATGTAGAAATACTACAACTCTGAATTACTTGGAATCTTCATATTGGTGGCTTGCCCAACAGAACTTCTTAAATATCATTCACATGAAATCCAAATAAGAACTACTCAGAAATATCAATTATGTTAGCAATTCCCACACATTTAAAATCTGATTAATTTGTTTTGCTCTGTGTATTTTAGCATTTTGAGGTTTAAATATTGTGTGTTCCAAATAGAAAACTCAAGTCAATTTCACTGAATTGTATTTATTTATTTACTTAGTACTTATTCTGCCCTTATCTACCATGTGCTTGGACTGGTGCTAGGCACCGATACACAAACATAATTAACACATAGTAGTCACTGCCTTCAAACAACCTTCTCTTAGTTCATAGGGAAGGCAGATACATGGACAAACAAAGTGTAATGGGAGTGGGGCAGGATTGTCAGGAAGAGGTTCACTGTACTTCGAATAATCTCATTTTTTTTCTTATTCCTTCTAAATGCCTGCTAAAACTTTCTTTTTAGTTGTTATTGTTCAGGTGCGTGTTAAGAAGAATTGATCATCTCTCAGCTTTTGAAGCTCAGTAGATAGTCTGTCTATATAAATTTTTTTTTTCTTGGCTGTGTTGGGTCTTTGTTGCTTTGCGCAGGCTTTCTCTAGTTTTGGTGAGCGGGGGCTACTCTTCGTTCCGGTGTGCAGGCTTCTCATTGTCGTGGCTTCTCTTGTTGTGGAGCACGGGCTCTAGGCGCGCAGGCTTCGGTAGTTGTGGCACATGGGCTCAGTAGTTGTGGCTCACAGGCTCTAGAGCTCAGGCTCAGTAGTTGTGGCGCATGGGCTTAGTTGCTCCACGGCATGTGGGATCTTCCCGGGCCAGGGGTCAAACCCGTGTCCCCTGCATTGGCAGGTGAATTCTTAACCACTGTGCCACCAGGGAGACCCTGTCTATATAACTTAATCACAGAGACAAAGTGGTAACATTTCAGAGATTGGGTTTTTTTTTTAATCCTATAAATTTACCAGTTCTGAGCTGAGTTAGTCTTTTGGGGAAGAGAAAGGATCCCCTACCCTTCAATCCCACCCCCAATACACAACACACTTTTAAAACATTTTTTATCTTTGATGCTATCTGCTGCAGAAGAAATCTGTCCTATCTTGGACTTTCTTTCCTGACTCCTTTGGATAAACAAAACTTTGAACCTGCTTTTGAACCTGCTTTGAGGCTAAAGGCCTTTGTAATTATGTGTGTATGTAGTAGAGAAACTGTAAAAGCTCAGTTTCTCTGGCTCAGAAATGTGAGATTATTCCTCTGCTCTGCCTTTCCTCACCTTCTCTTCTCCCACCATACAAATTTGAGCTCATGTTAGGAGCATATGTCTGGTGATATTCCAGTTCCCAAGAGGCCAATGAACAAGACAGTTGTAAAACATTTTTCATTATAGGTAAGGCAAAGTAATCCTGATTCTTTTAATTTTGGGTCTAGCTGTTTCTGTTATTAAATCAGCAGTTTAAGTAGATTCATATGTTGAACTGGTTCATATTGTAAAAAGGCATTTTTTTCAGAGTCAGAGAAATGAGAGGGATTCTGTTCTTTTTTTAAAAGAGAAACAAACACATGTATTGTCTCATTTTTGTAATAATGCATTGTTTTTATAGAGTTATTTTCTGAGTTTTAAAGCCTGTGCTTTCATTTTCCCCTTTCACTTCTTCCTATGGAATATTATCATGTTTGTCTGCCTATTCTTTCTGCTTTCTTGTTAAGTGGACTTATTTAATATTATTATTATTACCCCTGGTGATAATTCCCTGTGTGTCAGTAATTCCCTGACCTCTCATAAACACTAAGGAACATTCAGTAGCTGTGCTAAAAGCTACTACCATTGATGGGACCAAGGACAGCTTAACTTTGGAGAAAAACTCTCCTCTTTTCTTTAAAAATTAAAAAGCAAACTGTATAAATAAAAGAAGGGAATTGCCGAGGTCATTATGTCTTCAAAGGCTTTTTCCTAGAGCCCTGACTTTAGAAGACAGTCATCAGCAGCATATACTTATTTTTTCATAGAAATATTTATATGATGTTAATTTTTTATATCCAGGTATTAATGTAGGTATGGGACTTATTTGAGTTTGCTTCACATCTAGGTAATTTAGTTTTTCAAAAAGAATGAAAGGCAAATTATTAGGCAATAATGTGATCAAATTAACAAAAGCTTCAAGGTGGTTCTATTTCAGTTCTCAGCCTGATGTGTATTTAAAAATATCTCTACTTAGAGTAGTTACCGTTCATAATACATTATGGAATCTTTTTAGGTAACAGCTTGGATGATAAAGAAGCCGTTACCCTTGATTTGGTGTGTTTAACCCAAGTTAAATTTATGACAGACTGAAAATTAGCTGTAGTGTTATACATCTCACTTCCTGCAACTTGATATATGTGTGGGCCATATGTCCAGCAGGAGTTATAAGAATATGTTATTGATGGATGGAAAAGCTGTTTCATAGTTCCCTGTGAAAATATACACTGTAACTTGTACAGTGTGTATATAACCTTGCAGTTTTGGTTTATGAGAGATTTAACCTCTGGCTAAAGGTAATATAATGAAATCTGTTGGAAATCCTTCAGAAGAGGAGAATTTGGAATCTACTTCTTTAATTTTCAAGCTTTTGTGCAGTTGACCAATTTAGGAGGGAGACCTTAACTAAGTGCTTTTATTTTCAGAGCAGATGAGAGATTATAACAGTACCTTAGTTTCTGAAATACCATGGATCAAAGAATTCAGTGCATATCTACATTGCCTACTTCCCCCACTTCATTCCCTTTACCTCAAAATTATTTGCAGGAAGTACCTTGTTTTCCACACGTTTATTGCATTTAAGGCTTTGCCCTCATCCCCAGTCTTATTAAAGGAGTTCCACCATAATGTTGATTAATTTAAAATTTCCTAAACAATGGATTAGCGATGGCTCTGCAAAAGTAGTCTGAAACATAATATACAGGATTTCTCATTTAAACACAGCCCAGGTGATAAATCATTACTGTACAGTAATCTCTAACCAAAGAGGCAGACTTTCCTAGTGGGCCTGTGTCTGTGTCATTCACCACCAGCACTGGCCAGTTTTGAGGCAATCATGTGTGAAACCAGACACAGATTGGAACTTTTGTGGGCATCTTTATCTGTACAGACAGTTCTAATAAATTAAGGCCACATCTCCCAAAGAGACTTCTATACTCAGCAGCACATTTTCTGTAATACCTAAGAAACTCTAAACAGGTCTTTCAAATAGCCTTAAAATGATTCCTTTCAATAGGTGTTGAGTCCAGTTGTTCTGATGTGAGAGAACTTCTGAAAGAGATTAGTCTGTCAGTGTTTTCTGAGTCTTCATAATATATTAGCCATAAAGCAAAGCAATGCCCTTTATTTCTACCCTCTAGGCTGCACTTCTGAATCACCTGTGGATCTATGCTTACATCCACTACCAGAAATTCTGGTTTGGTAGGTTTGAAGTAAAGTCACTGTATCTGTTTTCTAAAGCTTTAGAGATATTTCTAATAGACACACTTTCAGTTGAGTACCACTACAAGCTACATTTGAATTTGTACCACGCATATTCTATATAACATAGAGACAAGTTTCATTCATACTGGTGCTATGGCTTTACAAAGAGGAACCTAGAAGGTAGCTAGAAGGAAATCCTAGCTATAATCAGAATTTTGGATTTAAAAGAGAACCAGTCTAGGGGCTTCCCTGGCAATCCAGTGGTTAAGACTCCACACTTCCACTGTAGGGGGTGAGGGTTCGATCCCTGGTCAGGGAACTAAGGTCCCACATGCCACGTGGCGTGGCCAAAAAATAAAAAATAAAAAAAATAAAAGAACCAGTCTAAACCCCTCCTCTTTACAGATGAAATAGAGCAAAGAGGTGAAAGAATTTTCAGAGTTGGTAGCAGAACCAAATCCATGACTCTGACTTGAGCTCTTTCTACACTAGCATCTTGGACCTAGTCCATCTTTGAGAAAAGCTTCAAGGCCACTCAGTAATCTAGAAGTTGTCTTGAGCATCCCAAAGCCCAACAGGGTATTGTGAGGTTCAGAGTATTTAATAAAAGGAGCAGTAATGCAGCCAGCAGGAACTCCTCGCATCTTTGAAGTTACTAGGCAGGAGTTACGAGTGACATTACTCACAGTTAGAAATTATAGACATCACCCAGAAAGCTTTTGTGACTTCTTTGTAAACATGGAAATTTCTGACAAGAGATGCCTAGATTTGGTACTGAAGATTGTCAAGAACAAGATGATCATCTGTCTTATTTTTAAACTGATCCTTAAGTATTGGCAGCAGGTCTAGAAAACTATGCCAATATTATATTTCTACACAGGTCTGACTTTTATTTTAGCTTGTACTTCAGAAGGACGATATTGTGCCTAGATTTGCAATTTAACCAAGTAAAGGAATAGCATGTTTATTAATTAGGCTTAGATTTGGTTGTTAAAAAGAAAAATCCAAATAACAGTAGTTCAGTCAGGTAGAGATTGATTTTTCTTTTTTTTTTTAAAGCTACATGAGATGTATATATTTTTCAGATTTATTTATTATTTATTTTGGCTGCACTGGGTCTTAGTTGTGGCACATGGGATCTTTAGTTGTGGCACGCATGCAGGATCTAGTTCCCCGACCAGGGATCGAACCCAGGCCCCCTGCATTGGGAGCCCGGAGTCTTACCCACTGGACCACCAGGGAAGTCCCAGATTGATTTTTCTTTTGGATTAAAATAGTCCAGAGGGAAGGGAAGCCCAACATTAGTGTGGTTGCTTCATAGCTGTCAGGGATGGGTTCTTCTAATTTTGCTGCATCCATCTTGGTACTATGTTAAATCTTCAAGGTATCTGATGGTTCTAGATGGCTTCTGGAGCTTCGGTCATCTCAAAGGGGCATACCTCCAACTTGAGTCAGCTCCCTTTTTTTTTTTTTTTTTTTTTTGAGTCAGCTCCCTTGAAAGAACTTTCTAGAACCACCCTATCCAACAATTTCTGCTTCCGTATCACTGGTCATTCCTATTATCAAGGGAGACTGGAAAGTTATAACTGGGCGAGTTGCTATTCACAATAATTAGAAATTTTGTTGTTAAGAAAGAAGGAGGGAATGGATATTGAGCAGGTAACCGACAGATCTGCCACACCTGTTTTGAAGAGTATAATTTTTTATATTAGGAAAATCAAATTTTAGTCACATGAAAAACTATTATATAGGATATAAAATTTTAAAGATCTCCAAACTACAATCTACCATGTGTCTGCTTAATAAAAGCAATAAATCTCTATGGTACTGTTCTGCTTTGGATTTCTCAGTAGAACTCATTGGGAACAGCTGTTAGGTTTTATATATTTTAAATGAACTGAAGAAGGAGTTCTTCAGAACAACAGGGGAAAAGAGATAAATTAAACTCTGTTTCCTTTTGGAGATAGGGAGAATCAAAACAACCACAAGGACAATTCAGAGTATACTATATGAAATGGTATGAGACAGGAATGAGCCTATTAAACACTAAGAAAGAAGTTGTTTAGTATTTAGATGGAATATGATAGACTATTGCAGCACATGAAATAAACACATATCATAGCAATGAATCATACCGATTCCAGATATACAAGACCTATGCTGGAGAGAAGGATGGGCACATTGGGTTAAAGTTCTAAGTATTAGACATTGTCTTAATCCAGTTGGGCTGCTGTAACAAAATACTACAGACTGAGTGGCTTATAAACACAGAAATTTATTTCTCACAGTTCCAGAGGCTGGAAGTCCAAGATCATGATACCAGCATGGTCAGGTTCTGGTGGATCAGGGACCATTCTCTGTCTTACATAGCAGTGGAAATGCCTTTGGCACTCTGGTATTAAGTAACTGCTTATTTGAACATATTGTGCCCTCTTCTGGGTTGCAAACTGCTGACTTCCTACTGTGTCCTCACATGGCTGAAGGGGCTAGGGAGCTCTGTGTGGTCTCTTTTTTAAGGGCATTAATCCCATTCATGAGGGTCCTTCCCTCATGATCTCACCTCCCAAAGGCCCACACCTCTTAAAACCATCACACTGGGCATTAGGTTTTCAACATGCGAATTTTGGAGGGACACAAACATTCAGATTACAGTAGATATAATTACCTCTGCCTGTACCATATCTGTACAAATAAAATGCAAAGATGGAGAGAATTTTGTTGTCTTAAAAACTTACAGGCAGGAGCAAGCAGTAATCTGCAGCGTGTACAACTGTAGACTGTGGTGTACATAAGCGTATTAAGATGGAAGTGTTCTCACTCTATAAGACCAGAGTTTTAAAAGTTCTGTAGTCTCATTCATACCCACAGTTCACATGGTGCCATTTAGCACATATTTATTGAGTGCCTCATATTTACAATACACTTTAAGGAGGAAATTCATTCACAAGTTGCCACGTAGGTGAGAAAGTCTAGATTTTGGCTTCTTATAACTATGAATTTCAAATCTGGGGAAAACCCAGCCTTGTATTTTTATTCCTTTTCCTTTCATAATTACTTATCAGTAACCAAACCCAGTCTGTTGACTTTGCTCCAACTGATAGAAAACAGGAAACTAGAGAGACTCCCTATGAGAAAAGGACCAGGCTGCATCCTCTGTGACCTCAGCCCTCTGGTCTGAGCTCTCCTCAGAGCAACAGTTGGAAACAGTTCCATCTCCTTGTGGCTTTGGTAGTAAGCATAGGGAATGCAAATGAAACCAGCTAATGGCAACAAGGTGTGTTAGCCTGGCCTTTGAGCTCATGAACCATCTTTTGAACCTTTTATGCTAGTGCGCTTTTGGGCATCCTTGGGGGAGAAGAGTTTACGCTCTGATCCAGCAGTGGATCAGGGACCATTCTCTGTCTTACATAGCAGTGGAAATGCCTTTGGCACTCTGGTATTAAGTAACTGCTTATTTGAACATATTGTGCAATGGCTTAGCCTTTCCCACACATTACTAGTTCCCTTTGAAGCTGTTGTGCTCAGTTTGAGTTCTCCAGTAGGGACTATGAAAGAAAACAAAAATCTCACAAATTATATTTCCTTTTTATCTACTTAGTGCTGTTGCAGCTATCTCATATTTTGGTTTTTGTGTCCCTCACTCTGCACCCTATTTTCCCTCTGCTTTCAGGTGAAGGTCTCCCACAGGTGTATTACTTTGGACCATGTGGGAAATACAATGCCATGGTGCTGGAGCTTCTTGGCCCTAGCTTGGAGGACTTGTTTGACCTCTGTGACCGAACTTTTACTTTGAAGACTGTGTTAATGATAGCCATTCAGTTGGTAAGTTGGCATTGCCATTCTGCAGAAGGATAGGCGGGGCGGGTCTCCCAGCCACATCCTTGTGTCCTGTTGGTGATTTACCAGCTGTAGTGACACCTAGTGAATGCACACTTACTGGCTTGGTGGCATTCTAGGAAGCTGGCTGGGGCAAAAAGGGTTAATCCAGAGAAGTTGCACTGCATTTGCCGTTTGCTCTATTTTAAGAATTTGCACCTTGGAGCAATACTCTGACCTTGACTGAAGTGGAAATTTATTTAGGGAGAAAGAGGATGATTAGGAAAAATTGTACAAATGCAAGTAACTTCTTTGTTATTTTATTTATAGGTTTTAAACACATGACTGTAAAGTTTTGTCATGTCCTCCCTCTCTCCTTACCATAGCATCCAAGAAAAGATTGGAGATGTAACCCACTGCCCTAAAATCAGATTCCAAAGTTGTGTGACCAAGAACCTGCCTTAGTTCTCTTGCCTCTAGTTCTCACAGAGACTGAGACAGCTGAAGAGGCAGCTTTCTCAGCTCCTACCAAATTACACACCAGTACCAGTTTAAGGAACAGTTAAGACAGTTCCTTTGAGAACTTTGTCATCCCCTAAGCAGAAGGATGTCTTTATTGGTCTGAAATGGTGATGGTCTCACCCATTTTAAAGACTTGGAAATGTTAGAAAATTGATCTTGGGTACGCGGGCCTCTCACTGTTGTGGCCTCTCCCGTTGCGGAGCACAGGCTCCAGACGCGCAGGCTCAGCGGCCATGGCTCACGGACCCAGCCGCTCCACGGCATGTGGGATCTTCCCGGACCGGGGCATGAACCCGTGTCCCCTGCATCGGCAGGCGAACTCTCAACCACTGCGCCACCAGGAAGCCCTGATCTTGACTTTTGAGTCAAAAATTCAAATGCTCAAGCTTCCCTTTCTATACTAAGTAGAAAAGCTTTAAAGATAGAAATGAACTTAATGAAATTTGAATAATTTTATGATTATTATCTTGGGCTATGTTTACTTTCTCATAAAACCTATACTCCTACCTCTGCTCTTAGTTAGCTCTGTGATATCAGTCCAGTATCAACTTCTCTGGGCCTCACTTCCCTTATTTCTGCAACAAAGAGACAGAGTATAGGAAGGTGTGGGCAGGAGGTGAATGTGGCAGTGGCACCTGTCTTCAAAGGCCACCAACGTATTCTGATTTCCTGCCTGGGAGTAATTCTTGCCTCTCAAATGCTTACTTTCTGAAGTAACATAAAAACACTAACTCTCGGGCTTCCCTGGTGGCGCGGTGGTTGAGGGTCCGCCTGCCGATGCAGGTGACGCGGGTTCGTGCCCCGGTCCAGGAGGATCCCACATGCCGCGGAGCGGCTGGGCCCGTGAGCCATGGCCACTGGGCCTGCGCGTCCGGAGCCTGTGCTCCGCAACGGGAGAGGCCACAGCAGTGAGAGGACCGTGTACCACCAAAAAAAAAAAAAAAAAACCACTAACTCTATTCATCATTTGCAAGTAAAACTGTGTATTATCATTTTAGATGAACTGTACTATCCTTCTCTTTTTTTTTTTAATTTTTATTTATTTGGCTGCGCAGGGTCTTAGTTGTGGCAGTTGGGCTCCTTAGTTGTGGCATGCGAACTCTTAGTTGAGGCATGCATGTGGGATCTAGTTCCCTGACCAGGGATTGAACCCAGGCCCCCTGCATTGGGAGCATGGAGTCTTAACCGCTGCGCCACCAGGGAAGTCCCTATCCTTCTCTCTTTTATCTTGATATTTGTCATATATGTATTTGTATCAGAAAATATATTCTGGTTTACAAGAGTAAAGTGGCTCTGGGTGGTGAAGAAATGAGTTTTATTTTAATTTCAAAGCTTTGAGCTGATAAAAGAAAACGTTTTGATGTATTTTTACAGTAAACTTCTTTAGAGTAGTATTTCTATCATTGTTTTTCTCTCTTTTAGCTTTCCCGAATGGAATACGTGCACTCAAAGAATCTCATTTACCGAGATGTCAAGCCAGAGAACTTCCTGATTGGCCGACAAGGCAATAAGAAAGAGCATGTTATACACATTATAGACTTTGGACTGGCCAAGGAATACATTGACTCTGAAACCAAAAAACATATACCTTATAGGGAGCACAAAAGTTTAACTGGAACTGCAAGATACATGTCTATCAACACGCATCTTGGCAAAGGTGTGTTTATTTTCAGCTCCATGAAAGGGGCAGGTTGTTAAAACACCTTTTTATCCCCAAAACACTTTTGTACCCATTGTGCATTACAACTTGTGATTCTTATTGCTTCACAGAGTAAGTGATTTTTGTACTTGAGAAATTAAGATGGTAAGTTAGTGACTTTCCTAAGTATCCTGTTGACAACTTAAGGATTTTTCATTCTTTGTTTCCAAATGCTTAGTTTCTCAGAGTGTGGTACTTGAATTATTGAATTAAGGTGATAACATTTTAGTAAGTTTATTGATGAGTTTGATATTTACATACAAATGGCCCCATATATAACCTGAAAAGGACATCAGGCTGATATCTGCTTTGAGGAAGAGTGCTTCACTAAAACATGGACTAGCCTTCTGTTCTCTGTGCATAGTTTCGTGACTCATTTTTCAGGGAAAAGCCTATGTCTTATTCAGTGAAAATATATTTGCTTTTCCATATGAGTCTTGAATTTTACTCAGGATAGACAATTTGCATAAATATTGCTAAAAGCTGTAGTCTCACTTGTTAGAGGGACTAGTCCAGGGGAGAGTATTTGCGAGGGAAGCCTAAGGAACAGTGAGAAGGCCCAGTCGGTAGGGCCCTGGGCCCTTGCCAGCTTCTCCAGGAAAGCTTCCCTTTTTATCTGTTTTATATATTGGGCTTTCATTGGAATATTCTATTTGAAGAAAAGGTTCTAAGGTGATTGAAAATATATGTTCGAAAATCACCACCCTAGAGAGTAGACATATAAACAGAATATTAGACTCCTAGATGTAGCTAATTATGTAAGGTATTTAAATATTAACAAACAGTTTACACAATAAATATTTTACACAATAGTACATTAAAGCTAATGTAAATAGCTATAAAGTTGCCTCATCAAGTAAACTGCTCAGATATCCAGATGAGGATTCTAGTATTAGTGAAGAGTAAAAATGACATTACAAAGTGGTGTGATACAACCCAAGTTGAAATGAATGCTGTCAGGATTTTTCCAGTAACCACATGGATATTCTCACTTAACTAAACATAATAGTTTAAAGTTAGGCTGGAAGGTTCTCTGGCACTTATTACTGGTGTCACTTTGGACAAGTTACTTAATCTCCCTGAAACTTACCTGTAAAAATAGAGTAATATAGGGCTTCCCTGGTGGCGCAGTGGTTGAGAGTCTGCCTGCAGAGTCCGATGCAGGGGACGCGGGTTCATGCCCCGTCCGGGAGGATCCCACGTGCCGCAGAGCGGCTGGGCCCGTGGGCCATGGCCGCTGGGCCTGCGCGTCCAGAGCCTGTGCTCTGCAGCGGGAGAGGCCGTGGCAGTGAGAGGCCCGCATACGGCAAAAAAAAAGTAATATTTCACAAGGATGTTTTGCAGGTTGAATGGGTGATAATATATGTAACATGGATCTCTTGCATAGTGCTCAGAATTCCCTTCTTCCTTCCTTTTTACAAGGAGATAGAGTGTGTGGTACATAGTAAAGTCATGATTGTTTGGTTTAACTGACAGAGTCTAGAAGTTGTTCTAATGCCTGCCTCCTGGGCTCAGCATTTGTGATCTGATTTTATTATTCTTGTCAGGAAAGGCAAGAACAGACAAAAGATGCATATCCATGTTGTTTGTATAAGGTACAGTGTAATAGTTAAGAAAAAGGGATATAAATTCTGGCTTTTTCCCTTAAACCTATGTGGTGCAGTAACCTTCCTTCATCAGCGTCAGTTATCTCATCTACCCTGAAAGTTGTATGGCAATAGTACCTTATACCATAGGGTTCTGTGAGATAATGCATATAAACTGTTTAGTATAGTGCTTGATGGTAGTAAAGACTCTATAATGGTAGTTATCATTTATTCAACAAAATATGTTTTAAGCGTCTACTGTCATCAGACTGGGTTCCTTTATCTCTTGATGTAGCCATTTCTGCTGGAACTTTTGAGTGTATCTCCACGTGTGGACTTCCTGAGTTCCAGAGTTTTTTTCAGGTCAGATCCAACCTGTCACTGTATTTGTCTATAATGTCCCTATTACAGAGAATACATATAGGTGGTTGTCACATGCCCTTTAAACTCTGGCCATGGTCTCAAACCCAGAGAGGTTTCTGTAGGAACCCTAATCCTATTGGTTTTCAAATGTGTTGCATCCTTTATGTTGTAATGAAGAAAAAGGGAAGTGCATCTTCAAATGACCTGGAAAGAATTGCCTATTAATTTTGTGAGGGCAGAAAACAAGGGAAGCAGCCCCCTAAACCTGATATTTACTACATTAGATTAGCCACCTTCCCACTGATTAATTCTGCCCATTTTGTATTCCTTAATGTTTGAAGTTAGGGTGAGGACACTGGGTCACCTGGCCCCTTTCCTTCAACAAAATATATTTGACCTAAAATCAGGGATGTGATGCAAGTAAACCAAGCACATCTTTCTGATTGGTTGAAAAGCAAGCCTCTATGGTATGGAAGAATTTTGTGTCCTCCTGGTCTCAGGAGGACACAAAACCTTTCTTCTTTGAAAATGAAATATCCTGCATGAAGAAAACAAGGGAAATACTGAATTGAAATCCTGAATTGAATGAATGTGGAGTGTTCAAAGAAATGTGGAAATAAAGCATGGCTCTGATTTTCACTCTCATTTGTTTTGAAAGGCCTTTATGATTTAAATTGTTGTAGATTATTTTAGAATTTTAGAAATGGAAAATGACTTTTCAGAGTATCTAAATCAACCACTTTTTTTTTCAGGTGAGGAAATCGAAGCCCAAAAGGTGACTTGGCCATGCTTAATTTTGCGTGGATTGATAAATTAATAGAAAGGACAGGCCAAGACCTAGATAACCTGACTCAGGAACCATTATTTTTCCTGTTATCCCATATTCCACAGCTTTTTTTCGTGGTTTTAAGTATTTGAAAAGTTACTTTATTACTTATTCCAGTGAGTTTAAATGTATTTATTATATTTTTTGGTTTTTGATTTTTTAAAAAATCTCATTTTATAATGGCTTTTCTGTGAAGAGAAGCTGGGCTTATTTCTGTAGGGCTGATCAGTCATTGAAAATGTGGAGAGTTTCGCCCTCTAGTGCTCAACTATCTAAAGTACAACCATGTGTCCCCTGAATTATTTATTACCAAGGGGCCTCCTTACAGGAAGTGGATATAAAAATGGAGAGGCGATGATGAGTAGGTGTGATATAGTGTGAGAACCTGCAGGGTGTGGTTTCTCTATCTGCCCTGCTTTGTGGGAGGCCTCAATTCACTCTGCTTGTTCTTTGTTTTTTGGTGTATCTTTAGGTTCTGTTAACAAAATCTGTTTTTGTCTGTTAACAAAATCTGTTTCTTTAAGTTCTGTTAACAAAATCTCTTTTTGCTTTCAATTACATATGAAATTTATTGCAAACTTCAGGAAGCCTTGTAGTCAAAAGCTTCTGATGGCCTTACTGTTTTTTTTGTTTGTTTGTTTTTGCGGTACGCGGGCCTCTCACCGCTGTGGCCTCTCCCATTGCGGAGCACAGGCTCTCGACACACAGGCTCAGCGGCCATGGCTCACGGGCCCAGCCGCTCTGCGGCATGTGGGATCTTCCCAGACCGGGGCACGAACCCGCGTCCCCTGCATCGGCAGGCGGACTCCCAACCACTGCGCCACTAGGGAAGCCCTGCCTTACTGTTGTGCTTCATTCTTTTTAAGATTATTTCAGTTGCTCTGTATCGGCTCAACTTTATGTTATTTATGTCTCTTGTCAGGGTGCCGCCTCTTCCCATTAGTGACCTCATTTCCAAAAACCTCCTTCAAAGTACAATTTAGAAAGTTGCCTTTTCTTTCTTCATCTGCCCTGTAGAGTACTATGCACTCTTTTTCATGCAAATTTCCTGTAATTGGAGGCGGCAGTTAAACGTTTTGTGCTTTTGTATTTTGGGTTACCTGAGTAGCTTTCCCTGCCTCCCTGACTCTGTTAGGTTTTACTTTCTGCACAAAGAAGACAAAATCAAGTTTAAGATAGCCCCTTATTCTTGCATCTGTCATTTCTTTTGATAAAGCCCAGAACTCGATTCTGAAAAATAAACACATGAAATGTCTGAGATAAATTGTAATGGACAATTAAAAATGGAAGAATGTACTACTTCTGTTGTCTGACAGCCAAAGAATGTATAAGATGTTTTCTGAGATGTAGTTACAATTTTTTATTAACTATTCTGCAGTTCTTTACCATCCTTATCTTCCCAATTTAAAGAAAAGAAAGAAAAATCCAGCAACTTGTTTTACATGATAAGCTCTCTGAATGCAGGGATACTGTTTTATGTGCCCACAAAGGGTACCTTAGTAATAAACTTTAAATTTTTCTTAAGGTGGCTATGGGACATGGTACAAATGGGATGGAGCTGAGGATTGTGCCCTGATGTTTGCTTACATTAAACTAAATTTTAAGTGTTAATTTTTATGATGAATAAAAAGCACTAGGCATGTATGCTAGGCATTCTGCAGCTTGTGTCTTTGCGGGCCTAGCCATAATGGACTCTCTTAACAGCCTCAGCTACTCAATCTGCTGCTCAGTTTTCGCGATGGTAACCAAAGAGTAATTGTAGCCCATGTACTAGAAATAACATTTTGTTTAAATTATCTTACTTTCAGGAAGGTGACGGCATAGAGTGAGGGGTGGTTACTCACCATTTAGTGATTTGGACTTGCTTTTAGTTCAGGATTTGCTCTTTTCACTTGATATTTACTTGCCAGTAGCAGATCTAGGCAAAGGAAGTACACGTTGTTTTTGGTTTTGATCTAAAATACTATCCCTGATTTAGATATACAAAGAATTAGTAAGCAGAGCCTTTCCAGAGCAGACGGGTTTCTGAAGGGATTACTTGGTTTTGAACCCCTTTCTGCTTTAATAACTGCAAACATAATGTGTCATCTGTCTTCCCTTTTAGAGCAAAGCCGGCGGGATGATTTGGAAGCCTTAGGCCATATGTTCATGTATTTCCTTCGAGGCAGCCTACCCTGGCAAGGACTCAAGGTATCCTTGGAAGTGCTCAGTGGAGGGCTTTGTTTAAATACTCAGTTGATAATGAAGGGGTTGCTGACTTGATGTCTGTAGGAAGCACAAAGGGGAAGATTGGCTACAGGGATGACAAGCAGGAACGACATTAGTCTATAATGTAAATGCTCACCTGGGCTTTGGAAGCTCTGTTTTGCCCACGTTTGTCTTCTTCCCCTTCTGATCCTTTTTCCTTATTTTCGAGTTTTCCATAATCTCTTCCCTCATCCCCTCCCAGCCTTGGCAGTGCTGCTTTTCTCTCTGTGTCAGTATTCCTCCTTCACTAACATTATGTAGCAGGCATATTGTTCCCAGTATGTTGGGGAATTTCTGGAACAAATTGATGATAGCAGCTGCTACACATTTTACCAGCAAGGCCAGCAGGACTAGGTGTGCCCCTAAGGGGAACTGGGAAATACTTGTTCTTCCTATATAGGCTAAGGACCCATCTGAACTAAAACGAAAATTCAGGTTTAACATTGCTGTTCAAATGTTTAATTGAATAAATGCCTATGCATAAAATAGCTGTTCCTTGTAAAATGTGTAGTTTAAATAGCCTTCCTTAGGTAGGTGTCAATACAGTGCATTTGTGTCGAAGTTAACTATTAATTATAGTTACAACCATTGTAATGATTACTCTGTGCTTCTGGCGGTTAGACTAGGAAATGGTGAGCTTCTAACCCATTCTAAGTCCCATTAGATAGTTAAATGCAAGACATTTTTGAGTTGTGATTTATTTCAACATGTTAGTATGGAAGGAAACTTAATCGGTAGCTTTGGGTACTACTACACCCTTTCCCTCCCGAAGAGCAGAATGATTCGTTTTGCTGTGCTTTCTTGGACATTGTCCTGAAAAGTGAGGCTTTTATCCCTTCCCTTTGGGAAGGTTTTATTTCTTTCCCGTTAAATTCCTCTCCTAACATCTCCATGGTCTTCTCCTAGTCATATATACCTTCTCATTGATATTGACAGCTGTCAAATAGAGTTTCACATCCTGTTTGCTCACCATACAGCCAAATAATGCATTTGTATATTATTAATTGCTTGAAACTTTCTCATGATCCATGAATCATTTTAGTGGTAGTTGTAGATTTAAAACTCCTCCAGTATACTTCAAAACATAATTGCTTAAAGCCTGGTGCAGCAGGCTAGGCAGAGCCTCATGAGAATCCCTTGAGACCACATTATTGGTCCAAGCTCCAGGAGCCCTCTGTCTACAGTCTTGAGCAAACCAGACTTGGCTACTTTGGGCCACTGACATATAGCACACCTGTCTGTTAGCCATGCCTGTATCATAGTTAACATTTTTCGCTCTGGAAGCACATTGTGGAAAGGCAGTTGTTTTTTGTTTTTGTTTTTGTTTTAATTTAATTTTATTTATTTTTTATACAGCAGGTTCTTAGAAAGGCAGTTTTTTTACATCTTGTTCTTTTTCTATTCAACTTCACAATACATGTGTTGTGGAGCCATCTGTCTGTTTGCCCCCATTTGGATTAGCAGTGTTTTTAATCTTATCTAGAGCTGATCTAAGAATGAGAAGGTTGAATAACTTTTGAACCCTAGTGGCCATGGGTCATTACTAAGCTGTTATAATTTTGAATTTATTTTCTTATCTTAGCCTCTCATCTCATTACATTTGGTGGTGTTTATCTGAGACTACTAAATGTATTTGCAAGTAAAACTATCCAGAATAGATGTTTTATACATATCTAAATATATCATCTCTACTACATTTCTTATTTGTTAGTATTAGAAAAAAATTGAGACTATCTAACAAATCCTGCCAGTTTGAGTGAAACAGTCATTATGTCCTGAAATATATTGGACCTCCCATACTTAACACCTCTTTCCAACTAACTTTCTCTCTTTCTTCTCTACAGGCTGATACATTAAAAGAAAGATATCAAAAGATTGGTGACACCAAAAGGAATACTCCCATTGAAGCTCTCTGTGAAAACTTTCCAGGTAGGATGCTGAAAGGACACTCCAGCCAGTGTGACTGAAGCTTTGAAGGAGGTGGAGACCATATCTTAGTATTTCTAGATACTCTCCAGAAAATTTACATTTCCTTTTATTGTTATTTAAATCAAGATAGGTTTTATCACTCTGATTTGGTCCATAAAGAAAACATCAGTGTCAAATAGTCTGTACAGATATTCCTTGCCTGGCCCAAAGCTTCTCCCCATGAGAAGCATTCAGCTAATGAGCATGGCCTTTAACCTCTTTCCTAACAGAGGAGATGGCAACCTACCTGCGATATGTCAGGCGATTAGACTTCTTTGAAAAACCTGACTATGAGTATTTACGGACACTCTTCACAGACCTCTTTGAAAGGAAAGGCTACACCTTTGACTACGCCTATGATTGGGTCGGGAGGCCTATTGTAAGTATCTTCTTTTTAACCTCCTCACCTCAGACCAGCAGTGTCTCACCCCTTGCCAGACTTTCTGCTTAAATCTATGGGGGGAAAAAAAAAACAACATTCCTTTGACTGTAGACGTTCCATTTGCCAGTCTTTTCAGGGTGATGCCAGGGGTCACTCTCACTAGAGTAATAAAGGAGTTACTAACTGTGTTTTTAAGATTATGACCACTGTGTCCTAAGATATCAGAATTTAAGTCAGTTTTTAAGAAGTTTTCTTTGAATGATCCAGGAGCTGGTGCTACATAAGCTGTTAAGGTACTTGATTTCCGTCGGGTGGAGCCCAGCACCAGAGGAAACTTCTGAATTTTTTCTTCTGGCCTTGGGTTCACAGGGCCTTAGAGCATACTAACAGTCATCACTGTAGGATGTTATTTTTCTTTTCGAAGGCAAGCTACTCTTGAATGAACTATTGAGGACCAAACTGTCTCCCTTTTGCAGATAAGCAAACTGAAAAGACAAGAAGACTTGAAACTGGCCTTGGTGTAATAATAACAGTAATAATAATTACTACTGTTCTGTTAGAATTAGAATTAGAATGATGCTGTCCTTTGTGGAGGCATTAAGTTGGACCTGTTTTCCCCATTTGACTTTTTGTTATATATTTTTCCAGCCTACTCCAGTAGGGTCAGTTCATGTAGATTCTGGTGCATCAGCAATAACTCGAGAAAGCCACACACACAGGGATCGGCCATCACAACAGCCTCTACGAAATCAGGTATGTGTTGGACCGTCATTGTTTCAGAAATCCCCCTTCCTCATGGCTAATATTAAAATCCAAATTCTTCAGCTTCTCCACTTAAGCGTATATACTGAAATTAAAGACAAAGGGCTTAGCATTACCCACTGTTGTGGTATGGCATTCCAGCATTCCTCAGGGTTGTGTAATAGCACTGAGATGTGGCCAGGTGTCTTACATGAAGCATCCACTCTAGAGAAGCTGGGCCTGTCAAAATCTGTTGGCTGAAAGGGACAGTCTGCCACAGGCCCAAAGACACACTGGATGGACAGGGTAGCCCACTTTGGGTCTCATCTGCAGTCCAGAGTAGAGCTCTCACCCATGCTGGTTTTTCCTTGCTGATTAAGAAGGGTGGGTAATTTGGACTTCCAGCTGACATAGGCATGAACTGGCATCTCCACCCCACCTCTGTCCCTATATCCAGGTTAACTTTATAGCTGGCCAGGATCTGGACCTGTAGTGAAGATACAGCTTTGCTTTAGGCCATTCCAGAGAAGGCCGTGTCATCCATCCTTCAATGAGAGGCTTCTCTCAGCCTAAAGACAGAGGAGGCAAACACCACCCCCGCCCCTGCCAAAAAAAAAAAAAATCAACAAATTTGACAACGTTTAACGTTTAAAGAAAGGGGTAACTGATTGGGAAGTAAATATGACAGTTTTAATCCTTATTACCCTATATATTGCTAAGAGGAAAATGAGTACCTCAATAGATAAAGAAGCAAAGAATAATAAACAGATAACACACACACACATAATCATATCAAGCTAGCTTGTTCCCCCCTCTCTGTATAAAACCTCTCTGTTTTATATTCACAGACATTTTTACAATAAAATATAAAAAACACTTATCTCACAGATGTACATGTGAAAGTACATAGGTTAAAAATAGAATATAGAATCCAGGTGCCCCCTCTAAAACAAAAACAAACAAAAAGGTAGTATCCTTAGGTATACACACACACATACATACAGTAAAGTATGTACACAAATATAGATAGACTCACCAGTGAGTACATACTTTTGGCATGTATGTGTGGCATGTTGGGTAAGAAAAAAATGTGTGAAGGAAGGAAATCTACGTATTAGTAGATAAAAGAGAGAGTAGGTAGGCAAAAAGATGGGGTTTAGCAAACTCTGACCCCTAATTGGGTCCAGAGTTACATACTTTAATCAGAGTACTTGGCTAATGATTCTATTTTGACTGACTTGTGATTTGACAGCAGAGTACTGTTGACTTCTGCAGTCGTTCTCCCCTAACCCCCTTTTAAAAAGTGTCGAGTGCACAGTTCAAATGACATTCTCATGCATTGCTCTTGACTTTGCAAATTGTTACAAATTCTCTAGAAAGTAATTTGATAAAGTTACAATCCTCTCTGATAGAATAATTTTACTTCTTGGAATCATAATAAAACAATCACAATAAAACAATCCAAGATACAGATTTACTTATGTGCATTAAACTGTCACAGTGCTATTTCTAGCAAAGTTTTAGAAATGATCCACCTATCCAATTATAAGGGAATGGTTATGGATCTGCTCAAATCTTTTATCAAATAAACTGGGTTATAATAAAATGAATTGTAATGCATTTATTCAGTGGAATATTATCTAGCCACTTAAAATAATATTTAGGAAAACTTGTAGCAACCTGAAAATGTTTATGGTTGTAGAGTAAAGAAATCACAATACAAAATTAGAAATACCTCATGATTTTCCTGAAGGGGAAGGGAGAATGAGAAAGTCAATGGGAGGAGATAATGCCAAAATATTAACAGAAGTAGTGTTGGAAGTTGTAGTATTGTGGGTAATATTTTTCCAAACTATTCTATAATGGAGTTATGTTACCTTATAATGAAATGTACATTTAAATAGTAAAGGTATGAAAGAAATTTAAAAATAATTTAAGTAGTCAGTGAAATCATAACATACCTGCCCATCATAAATATTGAATACTTATTCAAATAATTCAATATTTATTTGAATAAATATTCAAATCTTTTTAGAATATTTGAAAACTAAAATATGTGTTTCCTTTAGTTTCCCTTGTCTTTTCTGCTTCAGTGAATTCATAATCAATGTTGCTGTTTTGAATGAATTTTAAAGGTATGGGGAAAAGAGATGGTTGAAAACCTAGATTTCCAGGGTGGAAAATGAGGTCATGCCTAGTATCTGAGTAAAAGTACAGTGAATTTCAGTGTACTTTCAAGTGAAAAGTCATTAAACCCGGGTATGTAATTAGGAAATCTCATCTACACGGCAGTAAGCTTCTTTTTGAAGAGTTGAATCTTGAAAGCGTGTTTGATTTTTTTTTTTTTTTTCTATTAGGGTTTTTAGTATCCCATGGCTGCTAAGGGATTGAAATTCCCCACATCAGTGTAAATTTTATACCTCCTTTCCAGCAGGATTCTGAATTCTAACTGGGTAGAATTCTTTCTGCACTGTGCACTGTGGGTAAATGGATTTCTAGTGTCTTTTCAGCCTTTACATTGTGTCTTAGTCTGTGGTCTCATTGCTTTGGTTCCATCTTCAGGGTTTTTTCCTTATGCTTTTTTTTTTTTTTTTTTTAAGATTAATTCTTTGCAAGTTTTGAAATCAGCCAAAGAAGAAACTAAAATTTCTCCTTGAGAGAGATTGAAAGGTGTTAAGTTTAGGGACAGCTAACCTTTCTTCAGCAATTTTGACTCGGTAAATCTAGCTAAGGACTTGCTATGTGAAAGTATGTCCTGGAGATACCAAGATAAGTAGGGAGTCCTTGTCCTCAAAGAACTGACAAGCAGATAAGCCAGGTAGCCAGGTAACTTATAACACAAGGCAGAACAGATAAGCATCCCAAATCACAATCTTTAGGGATTGGAAGGAGACTTTGCATCTAATCTGAGCATGACAAAGAATTTCATGAAAGAAGCTGCATTTGAAATGCTCTTGGAAGAACTGGGTGGAAATGAAAGAGGCATTCCAAGCAAAAAGGAAATATGAGCAACAACAAATTATCTAGTTCCATTTTGCTAAAATATATTCTGTGAATAAAGGAGATAAGGCTAGGAAAATAGGTTGGAGCCATTCGATAAAGCTCCTGAAACGCTGGGCTACTGGAGAGTTAATACTTAATTTCAGTAGGGAATAGGTACTAAAGGTATTTGAACAGAGGGGTGATAAGATCAAAACTTTGCTTTAGAAATCTTTCAGCATAGAAGGTGGTAATAGCCTGGCAGCCAGCATGGAGACCAATAAGACAGTGAGTTCCCTTGAGAGGTAAAAGGGGTGCATATGGACTGTAGTGGTGAGAATGAAATAAAATTGAAAAATGATACAGGGATATAGCTTATCAGAATTGGGAGCTCACATGTATGGCAGAGTTGAGGGAGAAGGATGGGTCAAAGCTGTTGCTGTGCGCTTCAGCTGAAGATGGCTGTCAGGCAGAGGATGGCTCTCAATACCTGAGAGATCTTTGGAGATGATATTGATGATAATGCTTGAAGAGCCTACTTATTCTGAATAAATTTGCCCATCAGTTGTGTGATCGAGGAGAAGGATGAGGAGCTCAGAACTTGGTTTTAGCTTATCCCAAGCCTTAGGCTGTAGGACACTTAAGCTTTTGGGGGCCTCAGCATCCATAAATGTAAGCCTTGTAAGGGCAGAGATTTTTGTTGTTTTGTTCACTGCTGTATCCCTAACCCCTGAAAGAATGTCTGGAATAGTAGGCACTCAGTAAATAATTGTTTGAATGATGAATGAATGAATCTGTCAAATGAGGAGTTTAAATGAAATCAGATATTTGTTTAAAATATGGATTTTGGGGCTTCCCTGGTGGCACAGTGGTTGAGAGTCTGCCTGCTAATGCAGGGGACACGGGTTCGAGCCCTGGTCTGGGAGGATCCCACATGCCATGGAGCAACTAGGCCCGTGAGCCACAACTACTGAGCCTGCGCGCCCGGAGCCTGTGCTCCGCAACAAGAGAGGCCGCGATAGTGAGAGGCCCACGCAACCAGGGGGTTAATTAAATTCTACCATGGCTCAGCGGCCATGGCTCACAGGCCCAGCCACTCCGCGGCACGTGGGATCTTCACGGACCGGGGCACGAACCCAAGTCCCCTGCATCGGCAGGCGGACTCTCAACCACTGCGCCACCAGGGAAGCCCAGTTCTTCCTGTTTCTACCCAGCAAAGCTTCTCTTGCATTCGCTGATCAAATTCGGTCAGGAAGTAAGTCCTGCCACTATCCAGATAGCTCATATTAAAGTGCAGTACCGTTGAAGGTCTTATGCAGTGTGTTTGTTTGACACGCACAAAATATATATAAATTTATATATATATATAAATATAGCATATTGCATTGATTAGCATGTGCTTGCAGCAACACACTTCCTTTCAGAACCTCTGGCTTGTGACAATCCTTACTCAGGTAGATGCTACACAAATATTATTACTGTGGTTCAGCAGTTTTGTTAGTTTCTCTTTTCTCCCATAGACCCCTTTTATTTGGTAGATTTTCTGTGGGCATTTGAAGAAGGGGTACTTGGCCTAAAAGGTTAGGGAGAACAGATCTGTTTTGAGGTTGGAAAGAGTCATATTGGCCATCGAGAATGATTAAATTCTACCACACATGGTATCCTGCCCCCGATATTATTGAATCCTCAAATATTACTTATTCATTTTTATAGGACCAGCATATGTTTAAGGGAAAGAATGTCATATTGAGCTCTGAAGAAGCTATGCCCCAATAAAAGAGTAGTTCAGATTTATTCTGTTTGTGTCTAGACTCCAAAGGATTCAATTTAAGTCCAGTAGCCTTAAAAAAAAAAAAAAAAAAGGCAAGCTGATGAATTCTCCATTCCCTTCCTTTTACAGAGTACTTCTTTGTTTTCAGCGAGGTTCAGAATTTGCTAGTTTAAGGAGCAGATGTTTGCTCAGTGATCACTTGCCTACTTCTGACCCGTGTGTGATTTCCTGACTTGCTGCCTGCTGTCTAGCAGGAGCTCAGGTGTGGAGATTGCACTCACCCTGCCCTGCTCCAGCACAGAGCTCAGTGCAGAATGAGCTGGCCCTCCTCATTTCTGGGACCTTAATTCCAAGGGGGATATTGCAACAAGCAAGTGCAAAACTGAAGTGCAATCCTTTTCTTAGCTTCTCCCACTCTGTGACCTAGTCTTTGCTGCTCAGCCCTGCTCCTAATGCTCTATTCCATATTAAAAGTTTTCCTCTGTCCGCATGCATTGTTCAGTATTTTGTATATCAGCATATACCCTGTGTTCTGAGGTACCTCCTTGTAGGAGGGTGATTCCAGAGTAATCTTACCTAGATAAATCATCATTCCGTAGGGGAGGTGTCTTATGCCATTTTGAGTAAGAATAGGGCAAGATTTGAGTAGAGAGTTTCAAACCTCTAGGATGGTTCCTGTGATTTTTTTTCAGAGCTTCACAGAATTGATGCTGCTGTCTCTGTGGGCCTATATAGTATTGGGCTTGGAAATAATCCTTCCAGATTCTTATCAGTGATTTTCAAATATCGCTGATATTTGATCCAGTTTGTAGAAAACAGGAACTCACTATTGGTACACCTGACAGATTGCATGTAACAATCCCTGTCTGGCAGAGGAAAATTGGTTCTATTTCATGAGCTTAATGGAGAAGTTTTTGATTTTGTTAAAGTATACACTTTAATAACTTTACCAACTTTTTAAATTTCATACCTGAGGTCTAACACATAATATAGTATACTTAATATACTATATTAAAATTTTGTTTAATCTTGGAAGTGTGATAAGACAGAATGTAATCAAGTGTATTTATTACTAACCTTCTGGTACTATTCAGTCTCTATTCTTGTTAATTACAGTTGAAGACTGTAGTTATATAAGGAGGCCTAGAAGACTGACATGAGAGGCCAAAATGTTCTGTATAGATGGCAACTTTTAAAATATTTTAAGAGCCATGAAGTAAAATGGATAAAATCCATTTTATAGATGCAATCAAAATTAATTTTTCAAAATAACTTTACATAAAGAGTAGGATTTGGTGATTTGTTTGTTACAACAGGAGGAAGATATTTGCCTGCCTTCTGCTTCAGAAAAGTAGCTTTATCTCCAATAAAAATTTGAGATAATTTTCAAGCCATAGATGGAAGTGGTTATCTGAGGTGTTTTCAGACTGTATTTTCTTGCCCTCCTGTTAGTGTCGTTCTCCCCACTGTCTGTCTGTGAATCGCTGCCAAATGATTGCTGGGAGAGACTTGCTTCCTCTGCCCTAGGCACATGTGGTGGTTTTGACTTCTTACACTAGGCTTCTATGTTTTCCCTTAACTATTTTTTGTAGCTTTGCCTTTGATGTATGTTCTGCTAGGTTGCTGCTTTTTTTATTTCCACATTCACCTACTAGATAGTAAACTAAGCATTTCCACGCAGGTGATGCAATCACAACTGAAGATTTTAAAGCATTATCCCAAGGAATTCCCACTACATGAGATTCCTGCTCCTGCCTTTGGGGATTTACACACTCCATTTGGACCTTTGCCTTTCAAGTAATGCAGAGAGATTGGTTTTGTTGAATGACTCTTCTACCCTTGGACGCTCCTGATTGCTTTTTAGATAGACATGTTGCATGAATGATTTTTAAGAATGAAGGGTTTACATGCCGATCTCCTCTGCTGGTTTACTTGGTATAACTGGCTCCTGTGCTGATTATGCCTAATCATAACCTCTGTGTATACAGCATTGCCTAGAGTACCTTTCAGGAACAGGTAGACTAGCAGAATTCTGTAGTTGTGAACATTCCTTGGTTTCATTTAGTTTCTAGGCACTCAGTTGCTTTCTAAAACTGGCAGATGAACACTTCTACTACATCAATCTCTAGATACCAGTCCAGGCCCTTAAATTCCAGAAAAGAATAGCCATAGAGTTTAGTATTACGGTGAAGGTAGTTCCCAAAGTAATAAACCAACAACCCCAGGTTCAGGTCTGTCCCTTGGTTTTGTTGCTTTCAGTGGATACAGAAGGCGTTGGAGAGCAGTAGAATGGTGCCATGTGTTCTTCACTTGTCACAGTGCAAGCATCTATGAGGCAATCTGGAATGCTAGCATTGTTTTTCTCTCCTCAAAAGATAAATAGAACATTGCTTTGAGGATGGAGATGGAGTGTAACTTCTGGGCCTTTGAAAAAATGTCTTGCTATTTTCATTTAGACAAAAATGTTAATTATTCCAACAAATTACCTATTTAGCTAGAATTAATATAAACAAGTACACAGCCCAGGGATTCAGACAGTACCATCAAATCAGACTTCTGAGATGTATTTCAGTAAAAATAGAAATAATAGCTGATCCAGCTGTCCAGGGTTTTGTTAAGCTTAAAAGCATATGAGTGTTTTATATACGTTTCATCTGCCCTAAAAACAAATGCAAAACAGAGAGTGTTCATGAGAGAAGTAATTGCACTGAACATGTATCATGGAACTCAAAATGGCACCAAATGACTTATAAATGTCTGGATATTTTTTAAGCATTTAAATTTTTTGAGAACAGACAATTCTATGTAGTAGTTTAGGAGCTTAAACAGTCTACTTAAATATTACAAAAAACTCATAAAGTCCTAGAGAGAACTGAAGAGGCTATCACTAATAGATATTAGTTATAGATATTACTTATAATATTAGAAGAACAGATATATTCTCAAATCTCCAGTAGTGAGAATAAATGAGATTAAGTGCTCTGAGATATGGATATTGGTTTACAAAATAGTTATGGTTATGTTATAAACCACAGTCTTATTTTGGAAAAATGAAATTTTTTGAACTTCTAAACTGAACTTCTGAACTTCTCGGCAGAATTAATTGGGGTAGGGAGATATTTTGAGTAGCTCTGATTCTCTCAAATGTGACTAGCAGTATAAAACTAAACTCCTCTTTTGTAAGAGTATATATAGCAAGCAAGTTAATACAGTTGCCTTCTTACAGAATATGCTCATCCCCTGAGGAATATCAGAAAACATGGCCAGGATCTTTTATAGTGCTGTTACCCGTGTCACCTCATATTCCATTACTTAAAGAAGATGAGTAAGTTGTAGCTGGTGTACGATGCTTTTTTAAAATGGGAAAAGCCTTTTTGATGATTTATAGATGAGCTTTAAACAACTCTTGTCAATGAGTTACAGAAGGGGGTGAGTGAAATGGAGCCTCAAATTACTACTACTTCGGTCTTCCTTTTCTTTTTTATAGAATATAACATTTATAGCTGTGAACATTTCTAATATTTATAGCATCCTTACTGGTTTTCATGCAGAGCAGCAATATCACGTCCCAACCCCTGCTGCTGTTTATATCAGCAGCAGTTAAAATTTGACTTACTAATCCCTCATTGCTGCCTCTCCAACACCTCATTTTTCATTTTTGTAGAGCCTTAGGACTGTTACAGCTGAGCATCATGATGTTAACACCTCCTCAGCCATCTGGCACAGGGGAAGAGGCACCTAAACAGATTCTTCAGAACAAATATCACATAGGAGCAAGATCAGAATAGTGTGAGATCTATAAAACAGGTAAAGAAGGAAAGAAGAGAGCCTGAATGACAGCAAAGGTGAAAGCAGAACCCAATGAGGTTTTGAATTGCAAGCCCTCCTTTTGCTGGGAAAAGATCTGCCTTTTGCTTTCTAGAAGAAAATAGTTCGTAGTAGTCTTATCTAAACTTTTTCTAATTCCAGACTAGAGGCTGTTAGCTAGAGGAATCTGAAAAACATTGTAGCCTTATTTCCCCCCATCTTTTCATATTCTTGACCTGTGAACCTGCTTTTGAAGAGATACTTTGTTCATCCTTTTAGATAAGAAAGCATATTCCAGCTACTGCTCATTTTATCTTAGTTGGAAGTCTTCTGGAAGTTTATGTTGAGGGTAGTGGGCCCCCTATTCAAGGAAAAGACTTGTTACCTTGATTCCTAATGCTGGGAATTTTCTATATTGACTACTGTCTATTTAGATAGATAGTTAATTAGTGAAATGACTTGTAAGTATGATTATTCCTTTGTCCAACAATCCTAACTTTCTGAATTTGGTCTGCTTAGTGGCTACTGAAATTTTACTAATATGGAAGCTGAATGATTCCAGCTTTTGATAGTTTTTTTTTTTTTAACCTCCTCTTTTGGTGATTATTATTTTTCTGTGTCTAGGCAAGGATGGTATGCTAGAGACAATTATGTGTTGGCTCATTAGGCTGAAATGAATGTAGCCAAGCTATCCTTTTCTCAGTGCTTTGCAGCAGTTGTTCAAAATCCAAAACAAAAACAAAACCCTTAGGGACACTAATGTACTTGATTTTGATATTGCTTGCTGTTGCTTCACCTTTCCTTCCGTATCTTGCTCTCATGCTTCCTAATGCCTGAGCAGACTGCATCGTCAGAGCGCCGAGGAGAGTGGGAAATCCAGCCCAGCCGGCAGACCAATACCTCGTACCTGACGTCTCACTTGGCTGCAGACCGCCATGGGGGATCAGTGCAGGTACTTACAGCCTTTATTGCCTTTTCCTGGCCCTCCCAGCTTGGCTGGTAGAATGTTGGCTTGCTTCTGAAACCCAAGTTCCTTTAGAATGGAAACTTACAGCGAGGTTGAGCTGCTTTTATAGTGAACTGAATATCTCTGTGCTGATTTTCTACCTAGGTGGACTTGTAAGACTCACTTGTTGAGGTGATTCTGGGTTGTTGTCATTGACTAAGAAATATCTATATGACTTCTGATACTGATTCCTGGTTAAACTAATCCTACAACCTTGATCCACTCATGATAGACCATAAAATAATGTCAAGGTAGAAGTCTGTTAGTGTCAAGTCTGGGAACTGCAAAGAAATATTTAAAATAGGTATTTTTGGGATAGAGGACTGCATATGTAGCTCATTCCACGATGATATATGCCCTAGTACATAAGGTGAGATTGTTCATTGGTCCAACTCAACCGTTTATGAGTGGGAACCCAAGAAGTTGGGCTACTTCTTTTTTTCTCCCTAGAATAAGTGTGGTCTTAGAGAATTACTTCTGATTTCATTTGGACTATTTTGAATCTCTATTCTCTCTTGTACTTAAGAACACCTTGCATCTCTTAACTTTTCATATATGTCACTATTTTAATAATCTTAACCTGAATATTTTTCTCAGACTGGTAAGTGACACCACCAGTTGGGGCACACAGGTGAACCCAGAGCTACCAAATGTAAATTCTTATAAAGGGATAGGCAAGCCTTTTTCACATAGAAACGCATCTTGATAGGCTGATTGTTTAGGATATGCCTTTACGTGGAGTGACTCACTGAAGATTGTGTTATTCACAGGAAGTTAGGAGACAGCTTTGTCCTCTAAACCAAAAATGATCTCATAGGAACATCTCATAGGTAAAAATGATGGATTGAACACACCCACTCCAGAAACAACACTAAAAAAATGATAAGGAGATTTTTTTAAGGTATAAATCCATATAAGAATGGAGAAAACAGAAGAGGAGGCAACAGCAATTGGCTGTTAGAAGCTGGATAGCAGATGGGCAATTATTAAATGACTTAGGAGTCCCGAGAAAACCAGATTCTGAGCCAACACAGGGGAAAGCTTGAGAGCCTATTTATACTGGGGGATCCCCAAAAGCCTCAGAAATTGGCCTTCTATAAGGGGGAGGTGGGTGTGGAGGGGCATGTGCTAAAATAAAGATTGGTTTAAAGTCTGTTTGGGAAACCAGAGATCCCTAGATGTTCTCCTCCTTTCCAGCAAAGACCAAAGAGTTATTCTTTGGAGAGGGCAAAAAAGAGGGTCTCTGGATTAGGAGATACAAGGCACATTTGGGGGCAGAATACCATACTGGAAAAGGGGAGGTTAAATGAATGTGTGCATACTGACTGCCTGCTTTCCCCATTTAGTACTTCAGAATGCTGATAGTCAGGTATGTACCTTGCAGGCAGGAGATTGAGTCGGCTCTGGGGAGTCTAACCAGCCCCAAAGAAAACATCTGAGCCTACCGACAACAGGGTTTCCCTAATGAAATGGCCCAGCCAGATCATTCTGCAGTGAGATACTTAAAAGTCCCACCCCGGTACTCACAGTGCCAGTTAACTTTACATTCTTCCGCTTTTAAATATGAGCAAACACTCAGGGATTATCAGACTTCTGAGGAAAGCCTTTAGTAAGATAGAGACCAAAACAAGCAATAACAGCAACAAAAAATACCTTGTTATTAAAAACCTCAGAGATAGAAGACATTGCAACTGTGAAGCAAGGACAGCATGCTACCTTTAAAAGGAACATTCTAAAAGCACACACACAAAAAAAGAGCTCTCCAAAATTAAAAACATAATAAACAAATATTTAAAATTCAATAGTTTGAGTGTTTTATTTTTCTTTTCATAAGAAATATTCGTGTTCTCAGGTTTACATATATTGACGTGTGCTCTGATGAATACAGCCTAAACAAACTGATAATAAATTCAGTAATTTTCTTATGTTATCTGAGCAAAAAATAATGATACTGGTTATATTCTTCCTGTTGATGCTTGAAACAGTTGCTGCTTATAGAGCAATTTAAGACCAGGAATAATTACTAGTGCATCAGTTGAATGCTACATACATTCCTCAGATTAGAAATCCACAGCTACAATGATCAAGTCATAAACAATGTATTTCATCACAACTTTATTAATAATTTACATGTGGCATGGAAGAAATGTTATTTCAAATTCATTTCTAAATAAAAATTTTGACAATTAAAAAAAAAATAATAAAACTCAGTAGTTTGGAAGATAAAGTTGTAAGGAAATCTCCCAGAAAGTAGAGCAAAGAGAGATAAAAATAGTAGAAAACAGGGACTTCCCTGGTGGTCCAGTGTTAAAGAATCCGTCCTACAATGCAGGGGACGTGGGTTCGATCCCTGTTCAGGAAACTAAGATCCCAAGTGCCAGGGCAACTAAGCCTGTATGCCACAATTACTGAGCTCGCACACCTCACCTAGAGAACCTGTGTGCCGCAAACTACAGAGCCCACACGCTCTGGAATCTGCGGGCCACAGCCAGCCCACACACCCTGGAGCCTGCGCACCACAACTAGAGAAAGAAAAACCCGCATGCCACAACTAGAGAGAAGCCTGCATGCCGCAACGGAAGATCCCACATGCCTCAATGAAGATCCCACATGCCACAGCTAAGACCCAATGCGGTCAAAAATAAAAAATAAATAAGTAAGTAAATAATTTTTTTTAATTAAAAAAAATAGTAGAAAACAACATAAGATTTAAGGAGAGTCCGGAAGGCCCAATTTCTAAATAATGGGAGTTCCAGAGAGAGAACAGAGAAAGTGGAGGGGAGGAACTCGTTAACGAAATAATTTCCCGGAACTCATAAAGACTTGTTTCCAGATCAACAGGGCCCACTAAGTGCCCAGCTTAATAGATGGTGGAACCACGCCAAAGTATATCATTGTGAAATTCCAAAACACTGAAGACAAAGAGAAGATCCTTCAAGCTTCCAGAAAGAGAAAACAGTCACATGCAAATAAAGGATCAGGACTTAGTATAGCTTCAGATTTCTGAATGGCAATGCTGGAAGCTAGAAGGCAATGAACAATACCTTCAAAATTTCTGAGGGAAAATTATTTCCAACCTAGAATTCTGTACTCATCCAAACTGTCAATCTGGTTGGAATATAGAATAAAGACGTTTTCAGAAGTCTGTGGTCTCAGGAATTTTATATCTCATGCACCCTTATGAAGCTGTAGGAGGATGTGTGCTATGAAAATGATTGAATAAACCAAGAAAAGAGTAAATATGGGATCCAGGAAACGAGATCCAGCGCAGGAAAGAAGCAATATTGATACAATGGTAAAGATAGAAGGTCCCAGGATGAGAGTTGTACTCCAGTAGAAGAGGACAGCCTGTCCCAAACAGAGCTGGTCAGGAGGCCTTGAGAGCAATTTTACCAAAATGATGAAATGACTAGGATACTGATATGTCAGAATATCTTGAAAGTAGGTAAATGATAGAGTTTGGTTAGAATTAGTGATTAGCAACAAATTTACAAAAAGCTAAGTAAAAATAAATTTTAAAAGATCATTAACTCCATGGAAAACAAGAAATTACACAAAGAAGGAAAGATAACCATGGTATACTCCATGACACAGCCGTAAATAGCTTTTAATAGTCATAATATAAACACTAAGGATTGATCTAATCTGAATTACAGTATAAACTTTAATGGGAGAATAGAAAGATGGAAAAGGTGAATATACTGCCTAAAAGTGACAAATCAAGATGCACGTTATTCAGAGATACGAAAGCAAAAGACAAAGGAAGGGGAAATGGTGGAGTGGAGGAAAGAAATTATTGTTTTTCCTAAGAATCCTTGTAGAAATATTTGATTCTTTACACAATGTGCTTATAGAACTGATAAAAATAAAACCTAACAATTAAAAAAATATATATAAACATATATATACACACATATCAGTTTCTAATTATCTCATTTGCAAAAATTTGTAAGTTTTAATAATAGCCAATCCTTAGGCTTCCCTGGTGGCGCAGTGCTTGAGAGTCCGCCTGCCGATGCAGGGGACACGGGTTCGTGCCCCAGTCGGGGAAGATCCCACATGCCGCGGAGCGGCTGGGCCCGTGAGCCATGGCCGCTGAGCCTGCGTGTCCGGAGCCTGTGCTCTGCAACGAGAGAGGCCACAACAGTGAGAGGCCCGCATACCGCAAAAAAAAAAAAAAAAAAAAAAAAATTAATAGTGATTGCAGCAAAATAAATTGTCAGTATTCCAGACATACAAATAACGCTTACTTTTTAATTAAGTTATTCTAAAATAATAAATGGAAAAGTATAAAAATGATAGTTTCAAATGCTAATAATTTGTTACATTCGTTAGGTTCTTTACAGTTTTTCAAATTGCTTTCCTAAAATAAACATCATTCTATTTAAGTACTATAGTAATTATAAGGTAAATAGGACCAAGGTGGTTATCGGCCTAATCTTACAGAATTAGAAACCAGGGCTCAAAGAGAATGTTGATGGTAGAGCTAGGCCTGGAATCCAGCTCTTGGGTCACCTACACTAGGTTTTTGTTCCACTGCTCATCTAGGCAACTGTTCAGTGGTTTGACGAACTGTACCTTCAACCTGAAATAATTAAGTAGATGTGCTAGAGACCCAGATTAGTTGCCATTGATTCTCAAGTATATTCTAGGTTAGACAACTGGTGGTAAGGTTACCATTTGTGCCTGATTTGTTTGAGACCAGATACTCATGGATACAGACAAGATGTCTAGTCTGTAAAATGGGGATAACCTCTTCTTCCTCAGATTGCTCAAGGACATTGCTTGTGGGTCAAGCGGCAACATAGTAAGGAGAAATTAGAGAGTGTGAGACATGCAAAACACTGTAAGCAAGTGCTGTGACCCAAAGTCACCAAGTAATTCACAGTGGTGATGCTTACTATCACTTTGTTCACGTCAGTAGAGGCCAGGACATTTTATTTAACATCTTGTCTAGTTCCTGAATTGTTTACTAAAAAACTTACTGTGATTTCTCCTTTAACCCTTGTGCTCACAGAATGAATTTACCAGCATTATCACTAGTGTGCAGCCAGAATGTGCCCACAAGAAGCATATATAGGCTGAGAAAATTAACAGGACAACATTAGCATGACAGGCTGTGGTTTCTCCAGTCTGTAAACATTCTCTCCTCAACTTTCCATTTTGAAATTTTAAAATCTACAGCAAAGGGCTGGGGTGGGGGGTGTGCAGTGAGCCTGTGTGCATCCTTAACCTAGATTAACAAATGATTGATTTTTGCCATATTTGCCTTAACTCGGGAGGGGGATGTTTTCTAAACTATTTGTAAGTACATTTTATCCCAAAATACTTCAGACTGCATCTCCTAAGAATGAAGCCATTCTCTCATGTAACCAACAACACCATTGTCATATCTAAGAAAATTAATAATTCCATAATAGCTAATGTACAGTCATATCACATTTCCCCCAGTTGTCTCCAAAATTAATTTTATAGTGTTCAGGATCTAATCAGGGTTCTTGCATTGTATTCGGTTGTTATGCCTCTTGTCTTTTTCAATCTCTTAGTCTCTTAATCTCTTAATCTATAACAGTCACCTCTGTGTTTAAAAAAAAAAAAAGATTTTTGAGGCATGTCTTTTTTGAAGAATCCAGGCTTGTTGTCCTATAGAATGTCCTGCATTTTGGATTTGTCTGTTTTTTTCCATCATACTTAGATTCAGATAAAACTTTTTTTTTTGGCAAGAATACTATATAGATAATGTTATGTAGTATTCATCGTATCATGTCAGGAGATAAATAAGGTTAGGTTGTTCCATTGATCAGAGATGCTAAATTTGATCACTAGCAGAAACTTAGGTCTCCCATGGGTTAAGTCCAAGTTTAATATTGTATGTTTCCTTGACTAACTGTACAGCATTGTTTTAATTTTTTTAAAGCTTGTATAATTAATAAGAGTAATAAATAGTTCTGGTTTAGAAATAATGGTGGGCATAGACTTCTGGTAAGTAGTATTCACCTTGTCTACCCTTTCCTCAAAGACTCCTTATATTAAACATTTCCTTCCACCTTCCTCTTTATAAGTGTGCAGGAAATTTTTGCAAATTAACTGCTAATGAGGACCCCAGATCTAGAGGGAGATAAGAGTAAACATTTATGGAGGGAGAATAACAGTACTATGAACGTTTATTGAGCCATTACCATGGACCATGGCACTGGGCTAAGCACTTTCTGTGGATGGTCTGCACAGTAACCCAATTAGGTAAGCAGCATTGTTTGCCCGTTTTACAGATTAGGAAGCTCAGGCACAGAAAGAGTGAGACCTTGCCCAAGGACCCACAGCAAGTAAGTGGTGGAGCTAGGGCTCAGAGCCAGGGCTGAGTAAATCCAGAGCCCATGTCTCATCTACTGTGCTGTGCTGCCTCCATTACTGTGTACCAGCTGTTGTACCACACACTGTCTCATGCATTTTCTTGTATAATTCTCACATCAGTCTGTAAGCAGCAGTCTCATATAGATGAAAAGTTACTTACCCGAGGGCGTATGGTATCTGAACCATTTATCCTATTTTGTGGTTCTCTCCCATGTTTCAGCCAAGGTCTTTAACAGCAGAGTAGTTCGTCCAGCGGGGTCCCTTTTCCCACTTCCCAGCACCCACATAAACAGGAATCATGTGCTGGAAATGAAACCAGGTGACAGAAGCAGCTGCACAAGCTAGAGAAGCCTGATCGGTTCCACCTAACCAGATGACAGGAGTGAGAGCCTTCAGTTACAATTCAGGGACCGTCAGTGAGAAATGGGATGACACTGAACCTGAAATAAAGGTTGTTGAAATAAGACTGGTCTTCCAAGGGAAAGTGTTTCCTTACTGTCTGCCGTCTCACCACAGAGGATGTGGCAGTCTTAGTTGAGTAACTTCAAACTGATGGTCCAAAGCCATGAAGAAATTTCTGAAGGAAAGTGTGATTGCTTATAGTTTTTGATGCTCACTATTGATTTCCTTTTTAGAATTTTTTTAAACATCATCACTGAGTCTGTATATAATTATAGCATAATAAACTGAGAGGAATAGAATTAAAGACAGTAATATGACCAAAAATTTTATACGATTTTTGTAAGGATTAAATTGCTATACACACACACACAACACAATGTAGCAGAGTTCCTAACACAGAGTAGGCATTCAGTATGAAAGTTATCATCATTATATAATTAAATCATTGAGTTTTGTGTTCTCACATGATATGGGTCTGGGAACATTCCCTAAGTTAGGACATTTAGCCCCCCAACCCAGGAAAACACTGCCTGGCTGTTACCTAAGCTAGAGACCAGATCTCCCTTAGTGACCCTCTGTGGCGCTGGCAGGAGGCTCCGATTGCCGTGGTGTCAGTCACACTCTGTCCTTCTGTTTCAGGTGGTTAGCTCAACCAATGGAGAGCTGAATGTCGATGACCCCACGGGAACCCACTCCAATGCACCAATCACAGCTCACGCCGAGGTGGAGGTAGTGGAGGAAGCTAAGTACGTTCATCTTTCAAGGGGGCTCTTGAGTTGAAAAACGTTTTCTCTGTCTCCTCCTCTCATGTGCTGCTCATTTCAGACTGGATACCTCATGCTTGTGCCCACAGCTTTCTTCCTCTGACCGTTTTATGTTTTGCATGGTACCCTAAGGCTGCTGCTGCCCTTCTGTAGCTGTGATTTCTGAGAAGACAGTCACATTTTTAGTCCACATGGATGAAAAGACATAGTGAACTAAAAGAATCATGGTATGAGAGCTACAGCAGATAGCAGTCCTGAGCCTCTTGGGGCCCTGGAGCCTCTTGCTCCCTAAGGGACACAGAGAGAAATCTGCTTGTCTAAACCATGGGCCATGCTGAACAGCATTTGATTTCTGGCTCTTGGCTAACCACTTTGCATCTATAGTCCTAGACAAGGGTCTCAGAGCCCTTTTGTTCTCACTTAAATGATTCTGAATTCAGAGAGACTCAGATAAGTCAGTCAAGAAAAATAATCTCTGCACTTGTTGAATGAAAGAGTCTTGGGATGGAGAGGAAATCACACTAATCCCAAGAGGGTGAGGAGGTTACCCCACTCCCTTTTCTGCTTCTCTTGCATGTTAATGTCTTGCCCTGCCCATACCACCAGCCCCTTGGTGCTCTCTGCATGGTCTGTGTTTAAACTCTTAGAAAATGGGGTAAAAGGTGAAATAACTGCTGATTCTGCTGCAAAAGCAGCATTTCTATCACTTCTTTCCCTTTTGGCCCCATCCCAAATTCAGGTCCAGATTTAAACTCCAAGGCAACATGAGGTAGGGAGAGAGAAGTCCTTCACAAATCAGTAACTGCTGCCACACCTGATATGGATGACTTTTCTTATAAACCCTTTGAGAACATCCAGGCTGTCCCAGTATCTTGTTTTCAGAAGCAGGCAACATATTTTTAGTGATATTGTGCCTTAAGTGATCTCTTGAGCCTCCAACTAGCCTAAGTACAAACCAGAACATGCTTATGCCTCAGTAAAAGGTAGAGGCTAGTCAAGATCTGTGTTCTTCCAGATACAACTTTTCATGGTTGTCCCCCTGCCCACTCCTCTGCTCTGCTGCCCATCTATTTGGTGAGCTCACTTTTCTTTCGAGAGGTCGTTTCCTTTAAAAGCCAGGACTTGAGGATTCCTACCCAGTAGATAAAAAGCAACCGAGAGTGACTTGGACTCTCTCTTGTTGAGTCTCTACTGTCTGTAGGCAGCTTCAGATGCTCCTCTCCTGGTTAATGTAAGGCACTAATACGTAAGGAGGACAAGGGAGTGGGGGTCAATGCCAGGAGGAGACCATTTTTAGTAAAAGGAAACATGCTCCCTATTCTCACGGGCTTTGGAAGTTTTAATGGTACTCATGGTTTTTCAGTTTCCATGACAAAACTTCATTCTCCCAAATAAACAGTGTGGTACTCCTACCCTCTGAGTTCTCAACCTTGGCTGCACTTTGGAGTCTCCTGGGGCATGTTAGAAAATACAAATGCCTGAATCCTGGTTCCAGAGATTCTGGTTTAACTTATCACGGATGTGGCCTGAGCATCAGGAGTTTTTAAAGTTCCGGTGATTCAAATATGTCGCTGAGGTTGGGAACCACTGGACTGGGTCTGATGGTAATGCTTGTGGTCTGATCCAAACATTGTCTGGGCTTGAAAGATGGCTGCGCCCTTTCCCATCCCCACCTCACTCCCAATTCACAGTTGCAGCTATTACTTTGAAGGCCAAAAGTTGAGCTCTGGATTTCATACTATACTTGGAATACCAGGATTGAATGGGCTTTAGTCTTATGCCCTATACAGAATTATCTTTGAACCCATTTATCTCATTTCATTTTGGTAAATGTGTACACTAATTGTGTATGTGAGTGTGGTGTTTGTGTTCTGTGTATAAGATAGGGGGACCAGTCACACACAGATTTCAATCTGGTGTGTTCTGTTCTGGTATAATCTAAATTCTAGATGTAAAGAGAATTTAAAGTCTCCCCATGTAGCAAAGACCACTGTGCCAGGTGTGAGCCTTCTGAAAGATGTGGAAACCAGAGGGGAGCAATCGTATTTGACCAAATGTCATCCAAAAACTCATGGCTTAGGACATTTTGTGTGGCATTTCCCCCAGTGATTTCATGAGCTACCAATCCATCTTGTCCAGGGAATTGTCAGGGCACAGCCATGTGTTTTTCTTCTTGGCCTTCTATGTATTGGTTGGGGGCGGGGGAGCCATGTGTCCATCTGCTTGATCACTTTCATGGGAAGAAGTCACAGCTAAGAGAAGCACAGGGCATCCCACACAACTCCTCATTGCACACAGCTGTGATGCCATTTGTCCATGCAGCCTGCTTGTGGAAAAAAGGGGGCTGTTGCCTACATTAAGATTCAGCTAGAGTACTGGGGAAACAGTGTGGAAACCTTCACTTCCCAGCTTTTGATTTTGGGTTCCTCAGCCAGCTTGTTTCTTGTAAAGGAGGAGAGAAATAGCAGGGTCTCATTTTTTGTTCTGTAAACAAAATAAACATCTAACTTACCCTTTTCTCTAGATATAGGACACATGTCCTTGTTTAAGGGTGATTGGAAGGGTAGTGAGGCAAGGCAAAGCTTTTTGGCTGATTTTTGTTATGGTAAGAACACAGGAATTTTTGGTTATCCACTGACTTTAGCTACAGCTTAGCAAGTGTGGACCTCATTTTCTCTGAGAATTAACAAGAATGGGATTTAGGCCCTTTTCTGGCAGTTATACCTTAATCCGAGCAGTGACCCTCCTCGCTTGTCACCTCCTAATAAGATAAAGTGTCTCTTAAGCTTGTTTTCCCCTCTAGAGAAAGAGCTAACTGCTGGCTGCTTTGGTCAGGCATGTTGGTCTTACAGAAAGGCTAGGGACTTCTCTTTCCCTCAGAATATTTGGGAGGTTAGCTTAACAAATTGCACGGTAAGACTTCATGTGGGAACCAAAATGGTTTGGCCTTGGTTCCTGATTGAATTCTTACAGGCAGGATCATATGCTCTTTCTCCTGCTACCTTCCTGGAAGTTGCCCAGGAAAGCCCACTCTTGGGGCTCCCACCAACGCTTTCTGTTTTGCCTTAGCCCTCACTGAGATCCAGCTCCCACCTCGATGCTTCTATCAGGCACCTGCCCCCTCCACTTTAGTGTGGGGCCCAAGTGGCCTGGGCCTACTCACCCTGCCTTGACAGAGGAAGAAACTAAACACAGACACATACTGCATGTTTGCATGGCTCACAGGGAGTCGCTTCCATCTCACCTCTGTGGACTAATATCTCTCTTTCTCTCTCTTCCTTTCTGTGTTTTTCTCTTTACACACTCTGTAGCTGCCTGAAAATGCTCAACCTGTGGTGAGTCCCTCTCTCCAGTCCACATGCTAGGGGAGTGGACCAGGCTAGGTTGGGATTGGCAAAGCCAAACAAAATGCCTTAGGAACACTCAAAGGCTCCCGTATGCCACCTTGTGCCATACCCACCCAGACTGGGGAACTAGATCCACAAGGTGGGGATGGGCAGGCCTGTACCCAGCAATTAATCTGATCCTTTTTTCCTTCCAAACCCACCACATTGCAGCCTCCTCCTGTCAGAACAGTATCCCACAGTATCCAAAATTGTCTCTTCATTTTTAGCTGAGTGAATTTTTTCTCAAATTAATACAGCTAGATATTATCAGGCAGAGAGGGACAGAGGTAAGAAGACCAGATTACTGTACCAGTTGTATAATCAGAATCTAATTATTCCTCACAATTCCAAGGACAGTTGTTGCCAGATAATCTCACATTCTGTGGCTCGGTCTCTAACCTTAAAATTAGCAGCTTTGGAAAAATCTGTGACTTTTCTTTTTGGTTCAGCTGGTTCTTCCATCAGTAGAATATGAGTATCTCCAAATAAGAGAGCTGCTTCTTGGGGGAGAGATGGACATTTTGTGGTTGTTGTTGTTTTTTTGAGTTTTTTGTTTGTTTTTCATTTATTGTCTTTTTTTTTTTTTTCCTTTTCTTTTCTTTTCCCTTCTTACAAGAGCATATAGTGGGCCAAGGGCCGACTTGGCTAGTGAGACATTGGAGTCTCTCTCCCACTCCTGGAGAAGGTCCCTTGAACGCATTTTTGGGGCAGCATGCGGGTCTTGAAGGGGAAGCCCTGGCGGCTCCACGTTTGGTGGGGCACGTTCTCACTGTAAGGCAGTGCCCTCCCTGCCTTGCTTCCTGGGCATTGCCTGTGAGCTCCAGGTGCTCGTGAGCTGATTGGTCTGCTGTGGTCTGGAGCCAGAATCTCCTACACTGCACGTGTGGGATAATACTCCGTGTGGTGATAACAGTCTGCTGGCCTCTGTGACTACCTTGTTTCTATTGGTCTTCAGTAACTGAGTTGGGCACCAGTTTCTGTACCCTAACTCTCTAAGCCCAGTTGCCTACAGGGTTTCCCAAGGGACAGAGATGTATTGAAGATAACAATTGGGTTTTATGGAGATAGAATTTATAGTATTACAGTATCAAGGAGTACATTTGGGGCTTCCCTGGTGGCGCAGTGGTTGAGAGTCTGCCTGCCGATGCAGGGGACACGGGTTCGTGCCCCGGTCCGGGAGGATCCCACATGCCGCAGAGCAGCTGGGCCAGTGAGCCATGGCCGCTGAGCCTGTGCGTCCGGAGCCTGTGCTCCACAACGGGAGAGGCCACAGCAGTGAGAGGCCCGCGTACCAAAACAAAAAACAAACAAAAAAAAAACCCAGAAGGATTAGGCAAAAGACCCAAAGATAGTTTCTGAGAAAAGCTTTCATTTCAAGGATCCAGCAAGTCTGAGTGACACTTCCAGTTTACTCCCCTCCATCACATGGCATCTTTGACTCATCCACCACTTTCTGCCCCTCACGTTCTCATTTCCCATGTGTCAGCTTCCTGGCAAGAACATATCTTTTGCACCAGCCATGCCATAGCCCTCATCACCCCCTTCTGGAATAGTCGCTGCCTGAGCAAGAGGGGCTTCCTGTTCCAAAGACAGCAGTACAGAGCAGGTACCCGAGCTAAAGGGTGTGTCAGAGCTGTGGCTGTTGAAGGCATCAGGCCCCAGCCCCACCCTAAGCAGGGTCAGTCCTTGAACCCAGTCTGGCACAGCAGCAGCCTCGGAAAGCTTAAGTTGAGGAGGACCCTGCAACCCGATGCTTCCTGGTGATCAACTGTGGCATTGATCCTCTCCAAATGAAGAGTAGGCTGTGCTGATTTCAGTTAAAAGATCTGGGCTCACACAGTTATTAGGGTCAGGGCTTCTCCTGCCTACGCCAGGTAGCTAGCTGGCTGGGGGCGGGGATGAGATTAGAAAGAATCCTTAATCCTTCATTGGTAGCATCATGAGAGCCTCCTAGAGTTCCAGACATCATACTTTTCTTGGTGTTTGTTTGCCTTAATTTAGCCTCCATACCCACTGACCTCCAAAGTTACATTAAATAATTTTGCCCTCTGTATCAAGCGGCAGACGGTGCAGGCTCTTCTCATGCAGCCCTGAGGACCCTTGGTTCGGTATAAAGGAGGATGAGACTTTCAGGTTGGGGTGTTAGACTGGGAAATAAGCCTTCTTCATCCTTCTTCCAAAAATGCCTGCTTCCGCCCTGCTGCCTAGCCTGCAGCACTTTGATGATGAGGTTTGGAATAAAGCAGCTCTCTCCTTTGGCTTTCCTGGCAGACACTGCCCACTGCCTCCAGTATGTGCACTGTAGATGGCGGGCGACCCTGTGGGCGGGTGCCAGGGGGGAGTTCCACCCCTGCAATAAGCAGAGGCAGGCAGAAATCTGTTGGCAGCTGCGGGCCTCCCGCACTGACTTGTGGTCTTCCTTGTGCTCCAGGTGCTGCTGCTTCTTTAAGAGGAAAAGGAAGAAGACTGCTCAGCGCCACAAGTGACCCGTGCCTCCCAGGAGTCCTCAGGCCCTGGGGACTCTGACTTGATTGCACCCGCAGCTCCTGCCATTTCTCATTGGAAGGGACTCCTCTGTGGGGGAGGGTGGAGATCCAAACCAAAAAGAAGAAAAACAGACGCCCCCAGAAGGAGCCAGTGTGGGCAGCCAGGGCCCAGTGGGTCAGTGGCCGCCCCTACCTGCCTGAGGCTCTGAGCAGGTCCCAGAGCCACTGGTCCTCCACTGCTTACCCTTGGGGCCGCCTGGTTGACTCTCCTTCCTATTGTTTACAGTGAAGGTGTCATTCACAAAAACTCAAGGACTACTATTCTCTCCCCTCCCCTTAGTTTACTTGCTCCTGGTTCTTGCCCCACCCTCAACCCTCTCCAGCATAAAAGCTAATGAGCTGAAGGCTTTGTCTGCTGAAGGAGCTTGAGAGGCTGGGGGTGCGGCCAAGAAGGTAGGAGGGAGATGCAGGCCAAGGCTGGAGAAGAACCTTATCTGCCCACCAGGTGTGTCTGGCAGTATGGCTCCCTTTTCCTCTGTGCCTGTGCAGCCTCCATCCCGAGCTGGCCACGGGGTGCAGGTTACTCCCTCCTTCCCTCTTGTGAAGTTACACTGTAGGACACAAGCTGTGAGAAATCTGCAGTCTACTGTCCCTGTGTGTTGGCGTTCTTAGCTTTCTTGACAAGCGAACTCTGTTCTCCAGACAGTACTAGAACATTGCAAATTGTTCTGAGCAAAGGACAAAAAAAACTGACTTTATTGCACTTTTAGTTTTTTTTTTTTAAACAAAAAACATGGCAGATGCATATTGTGTCTGGTTATATTGGGAGTTTTACTTTTTTTTTCTGTTTTGAGGGGGATGGGGCCAGCCAAGCCATTCGGAGAGAACATGGGTCCAGAAGACATTCTCAATGGAAAGAGTTGGGTCTGCAGCACCCAGAAGAGAAGAAGCCAAACTCTGTGTCATTCTGAGTGAACTCTCAGGTTGGCAAGGAAACATACTTGAATTTTCATTCATCTTCTCAGCTGCTGAAGAATGTCCCTACCAGAGCCTCTTGACCTCATCAGCCTGCAGTTTGGACAACCTAGCTCTCCAGCACATGGGATGAGCCAGCCAAGCCAGACTGTGACAGGAGACAGTTCATCCCAGAGAAGGAGATGCTTAACAAAAAAAATCTGAAATATCTGTTTCCTCCACTGCCAGGGACTTCCAGGTAGATAGCCATGTGACTTCTTTAGTGACTTGGGGACAAAATTAGTGATGAAACAGCCACCACTGTATTGCCACTAGTGGACAAGAAGGAGGAAAGTGATCCTGCCTTCCAACTGCCAGAGGAACCTCAGGATTTGGCTCATTGTAGGGCCAGGAAATACAATTGGTCTGTACTGTTTGCCCCAATAGCTGAGTTACAGCATTTGGGCTGGCCTGCCTTATCAGAAACCAAGTACCTGCAAATCTTCCAGCAGGTCCATAGCCGCAGGCTTAGGCCTCAGTGTATGGGGCTACAGTGAACAGGAGGGTAAGATTGGTTAGTGCTGGAAAATTCCTGGGGAAAGGAGACTGAAATGAAAGGTGTGAAATTATCCTCTCACTTGGACTTAGACTCCTTCTAGATGAGATGGCCACGCATCTAGAGCCTGTTCTCCCCGGTACACTCTCCATGTCCAGACATGCTGCCATGAAGGGTCTTGGTTCCTCATTCACTGCTTGAAAAGTCGCCAATGTATGGAGTTAATAGAACTTCTCATGCTTGATTTTCATTTGAGATGAGCGACTTATCCAAACAGTGACTTCTCATTCCAGATGTGATCGAGGAGAAAGGATTAATTACATCAGAGAACGAGGTCTTGTATCTGGGGGTAGAGAGAGCTAACCATGGAGGACAGTGGCTGGTGACTTAGTCTGGGGGTTTTGGGAACACGGAAATCATTGCCTCTGGCTTGAGATGTAGGGCTGTCTTTTGGACTGGAGGATGCAGATATACTTTCTGGTAGTTGGTATTTTCTGACAAGTCCCTTCATGTGTCTTACATGGAGCAGAGATAGCAGCAGTAGTGTGGATCAGTTACTGGGCTTCACCTGTGTTCCACTGGTCCTTGGCTAGGAAATATCACTTCACTGGCTTCAAATTTGCCTAGCTTATATAAAGATTGTAACCTTTAATTTCTTTAAAAGAAAATTTCCTATAAACAGAACAGAATGGCTGGGAGATGCAGGGTCACACCGCTTCCCCACAAGAATTTTGAATATTGGGGTTTGCTTCCTTGACATTAGCTGGTGGTTAAGGCACTGTCGCTGAAACTTACATAGTTTCTCAGTTGGCATTTGGGTAACTCTTCTCAATTTGCGTAACTCTAATTTCCCTTATAGAATCTTTAACCTCCACATCCCTGTGTAGAAAAAGCCTTGCTTCTCATGGGAGGGCAAGAGGAAATGGTGGCAAAGTCCGGAGCATCCCTGGCACCCCTTACTCCACTAAGTGCCTCCCCACCTCCACGAAAAAGCAAAGGAATTTACCAGCTTGGCTGCAGGGCAAGCCCTCTTGCAGCTGGGTTTGTGACTTTTTCAGGGTCTTAACTTTGTTTTAAAGGCTCGCTATTGCGGGATTTAACCTGAGTAGTTGTGGGGTTCTTCCTAATGCACTATTCTCACTCTCTGCCCCCCTCAGATCTCTTACTAGATATTTGATTTTTCATAACAAAGGTGAAGAGCCCCAGTCCTTCTGGCATGCACAGTAATGGCGATCCTCCCAGGGCCATTGGTACTCCAGGGTGGTTCCAGACCCCCAAGAGAGTCTACTGTGATCTTCCTTTAAAAAAAAAAAAAAAAAATTTTTTTTTCTTTTTAAGAAGGATACCTAAGGAGTAATTTGGCCATCAGTTTCATCCCCATCAGCACATCCCATCAGGCCTCCCTCCTCAGCCCCGTTGCTATCATCGAGTAGCTATATTCCTCAGCCAGGGCCTCGGGGTTGGGCACTCCCGCCACCTACCGCCCACCCAAATGCGCTTGCTCGGTAGTCTTTGAGCTTCCTTCACTCCATAACCATGATACCTAGGGATCTTTTTCTTCAGGATTGATGCAGTTGCTGAGTTAGCATTAAGCACTAACAACATTAGGGGTTCTCCCAAGCCCTGCAGTCCTTCAGGCATTGCATCCTGAGCAGATTGAGGCAAGCAGGCCAGGAATCCAAGACCTAAGGGAGCCTTCCCTTGTGACCAGAGCATGGCTGTGTCTGTGCAGTAAGGGTTGATTACTTGCTGTGCATCCCTTGGCGTTTCCCAGTGATTTCACTCCAGACTACTCTGCAAGGATGTGCAGTGTGTGCCAGCAGCAGCATGCTTTCATGTCTGCCTTAATTAACATACTCCTGCCATTTGGGGTCTGTCTAGGAGGAAACGGTCTAGGAAGGTACAAAGTCAGGTGATGAGGTTGGTCTCCAGTTAAAGCCCCATTTTATTTGGGGGTATAGGGCAACGGAAGACAGCAGGATCCTGAGTTTTTCAGTAGAAGTGTTGATTGCCTGTTCGTTCTCAGTGAACTCCAAGTTCTTAGAAACAGCCCTTGCCATTAGCCAGAAGAGGTGTCCATCGCCTCTAAAGTACCTTCCAACCTGGTTCCCTGGAAATGTACCTTGGGAGTACATATTCAGTGTTGGTTCTCAGCGTTAGTAACCACTTCTGTTGTCAGAAATGAGTGAGGGTAAGGTTATGTCAGAGTGGTTACTAAAGATCATAGCCTTAACTTTTTTTTATGCAAAAGAGACAACCTGCTCCCCCCTCCAGTGAGCAGCATGGCCTGCGTTTATCAAAAATAAGTACTTCCACGGCAGCCTAGAAAGGATCTCCTCTAAGGAACTTGATCTTTCTTCTGATGCATCTTTCCCAAGTCTGCATGCCTCGTGTGTCGCAGTCACCTCTTCCATTTTCATATTTAAACTAGTTTTCATTCCCAGTGAATTTCCCTGACAACATTTTCTCCAGTGTCAGAACCATGTTAGGGCTAGAATTTCTCAGATCGGGAGCTTGCATTGTCATACAGCCAACATTGCCTTTGTCAGGCCACTGCCACCAATCCACCATTGCCCCAAGGTGGGCAGGTGAATTCCAGAAACCCTTAGGGAGCCAGGATAACTTGGCACCCCATCTGGATTGGCCTGAGCAGCAGGTACTTGTGTCTGGGGTTCTTGCTTTTGCCAACTTCAGGGCTCCAGGAAGGTCCCATCTAGAGGTTGATGGCCAGTGACTCCCAGTCTTCCCCAGGATGGGTTGGTAGGAATCAAAATGGGATGCCTGTGGTTTGGTTTTCTTGGGTGTTTGTTTGTTTTTGATGGGGGAGGGGAGTGATTTTGTTTCTGAATAAGAAAAAGAGGAAACCATGGCTCTTTTGAGGGTTTGCAGTTTTAAGCAGTGTTTTAGCCACAAATAAGAAATCTTGGAAGTCTTTGATCAATTAAGCAGTCTTAAAATGTTTTTCCTAATTCCTTTTGCAGGTGACTGAGTGCAAAAGAATAGTCTCCATTGTATTCAAAATAGTAAGTAGGTTACCTGGATATAGACAGTAGTAGTTGACATATTTTCTCAAAAAGCGACCAGGAAGTCCACTCCAGAGTTTGTTTGTAGCTCAGCTTGTATTACAAAGGAAAAAGTGAACGCGTACTCCATATATTTCTAGTTTGATTACCAAACTCAGTGTTATAAAGAAACCTCAGTTCTGTGGACAGAATTTATTTTGTTACTTTTCTTTTTTACTTCTCACAATCATCTTTCCAGTGCCATCACCACCTTCAAAGCAGAGGGTTATCCATGGTAAGAAATGGGGATGCAGTGCAGTCGTCCCAGTAACTCACACAAGAGGACAGCTATCCTGATTGCCCCTTCCCCGCAAATCCCCTCTTTCAGAGCAGGTGAGACATTTTCAGTGTTCCTCTTTATGAGCTCCAGACCAAATCCCAGGCCAGCCCTTAACACCGAAAGCTTTTTTAAGAGGCTTATCAATCTGTTAGGAATGTCTCAGGAAGATGAGCCATTTCTTTGGGGGGGGGGTTGTTACGGGGGACTGTATCTACAGATGGGTGTGTGTGGTTGCATTTGTATGCGTGTGTGTGTGTCTGTGTGTGCACATGCGTGCCAGCACTCATCTGTATGCATTTCACTTCTGTAAGGCCGACTGGCCCGAGGCAGGGGAACGCAATCAGATTCACAGGTTGCATCAGACCTAAACTCTCCGGACCACCCAGTTCCAGGAACTGACCTGGGGACCTTCCACCCGGTCCAGCCTTCCCGCCTTTCGAGGGGCGGGACTAGCGGTCCCAAGACTGGTGTAACCGGCACCAGATACTGCCACGATACCCGAAGAGACCACCAAATAAGGAATACCCTGCGCCCTCCCAGATTCACCACACCCCTTTCCCTTCTTCCCCTATAAAATCTTGCCCAACCCTCGCCCGGGTGCGACTTCTCTGGCCCCTTTCTCTCGGACCAGTGAACCTCGCCCGGGAGCGCCCCCTAATAAAGCTCACTTGAAGCTTTCCTCTGTTTCGCGGTGCCGTCTGTTAAGATCCGACCTTACATTTGGTGCCGAAACCCGGGAGGGGTACCAAGCCCCGCGGGTTACCGCGCGGGCCGCTCCTCCCCTCCCCCAGGAGACAACTAGGGAACCTCTACTCATCCACCCGATCCGGCAGAAAACGGCTTAAGTCCTCTGCTTTGTTCCCTCTGAACCCCAGAGTCCCTACCCACCGGACTCCCTGTCCCTAATCGCGGCCGCGTCAGGGACTCCTCCGTCCTCTCTCCGGGCCTCGGGCAACTGTGGAGATGTCCCAATCGCCTGACCGCCCTCCGACCTGCCGTGAATTGGAGACTGAGACCAGGGATGCCTCTCTCCCTCTCCATTCACTCAGGGACAGACTGGGGGTCATGGGAACCTCACAATCGAAACCAGATTCTAAGACGCCCCTGGGGTGTCTCCTAGTCAATTTTACAGCCCTCGGTTTCTCCCAAGATCTCCGTCGCCGACGGCTTATTTTCTATTCCACTGTGGCCTGGCCACAATATCCTCTAGACAATCAATCCAAATGGCCTCCTGAAGGGACTTTTGATTTTAACATCCTCCGTGATCTAGATAATTACTGCCGCAGGACGGGCAAATGATCCGAGGTCCCCTATGTTCAGGCCTTCTGGTATTTACGCTCCCGCCCTTCCCTCTGCGTCGATTGTTCCACTTCCCAGATCCTTCTTGCCAGACAGACATCTCCTACATCCAAGCCCCTAATTTCCTTTGACGATGACCCCTCTCCACTAGCCGACCCACCCGAATCTCTCGCCTCTCCCCCCTCCAGAGCTCCTCTCCAACCTCCACCCTACCCTGAAGCGGTCCCTCCTCCTCCCGAACCCGCTCCGGCCCATCCAACCTCTCCCCCGCCTCCCTCAACGGTTTCTCCTCCCACGCCCCTTGCTTCGCCAGTTAGTGCGCATACACGCTCTCACGACTCCCGAGATCCAAATCTCCTCTGCCCTCTGAGGGAGGTAGCAGGAGCGGAAGGATTAGTTAGAGTTCATGTTCCCTTTTCCCTCCAAGATCTCTCTCAAATAGAAAAGCGATTAGGCTCCTTTTCTGCCGAGTCTTCCCGCTACATCAAAGAATTTCGCTACCTCTCTCAAGCTTACGATCTAACCTGGCACGATATCTTTGTGATCCTATCTTCTACTCTGACCCCTGACGAGAGGGAAAGAATTCAAACTGCTGCCCGAAACCATGCAGATCAGGTTCACCTTACCGACAACTCCATGCCTGTCGGAGCGACTGCCTTACCGGGCACTGATCCAGGCTGGACTTATCAGGATGGCCAAGATGGCCGTCGTAAACGCGACCTCATGATCCAATGCCTCCTGGCTGGCATGCAGGCTGCCGCTCATAAGGTAGTCAATTTTGAAAAACTAAAAGAGATAACCCAAGAACCTAATGAAAATCCAGCTATCTTTCTCAATCGCCTTACAGAGGCCTTAACTCTCTACACCCGGCTGGATCCCGACACCCCGGCAGGGGCAGCGGTCCTAGCCACCTTTTTTTTTTTTTTTTTTTTGCGGTACGCGGGCCTCTCACTGCTGTGGCCCCTCCCGTTTCAGAGCACAGGCTCCGGACGCGCAGGCTCAGTGGCCATGGCTCACGGGCCCAGCCGCTCTGCGGCATGTGGGACCCTCCCGTACCGGGGCATGAACCCGCGTCCCCTGCATCGGCAGGCGGACTCTCAACCACTGCGCCACCAGGGAAGCCCCTAGCCACCCATTTGATCACCCAATCAGCCCTGGACATCCGAAAGAAATTAAAACGGGCAAACGGACCCCTCACCTCTCCTTCCGCCTCACCTCTCTCAAACCCCTATTCGAGATCTGGTAAAGATGGCCTTTAAAGTGTACAATGGCCATGAGGATTTGGCAGAATCCAGCGGACAGGCTCGGATGCACCAGAAGGTGGCCCTCCAAACCCAAGTTCTTGTAGCCGCCCTAAGGCCGGCCATCTCCCATGGATCACAGCATCCACGGGGTCCGCAAAGGCAACCCCGCCGGGGGCCTGCTTCAAATGCGGAAAAGAAGGCCACTGGGCTCGCCAATGTCCCAATCCCCAACCTCCTTCTAAGCCCTGTCCCAGCTGCGGGCTAACGGGCCACTGGAAGAGTGACTGCCCTGCGACTGGCCCTCCCTCAGCGTCTCCACGCGGGGGGGCAGGCCGACCCAACGGCATTACCATTCGAACTGCTGGGATTGGCTGACGACTGACGGCGCCCGGACTCGCAGACCCCCATCACCCTCGCCGAGCCCAGGGTAACGCTACAGGTAGCGGGTAAGTCCATCTCATTTCTGGTGGACACGGGGGCTACCTATTCGGTCCTGCCTACTTATTCCGGGCCAGTTTCTCCTCCCCAGATCTCGGTCATGGGTATTGATGGCAAACCATCCTTCCCACTCCAGACCGGTCCACTCCCATGTCATATCAAAGGACTCCCTTTTATTCATTCCTTCTTAGTCATACCATCCTGCCCAGTTCCCTTGCTAGGCCGAGATGTCCTTTTCCACTTAGGGGCCTCCCTCCAGCTGGTTAGACTTGACCCTAAGGTCCCCTCCTCCCAACTCCTGCTTCCTCTTCTCGGCCTGTCTCTAGAACCCTCCCCCTTCTATCCCCCTCTTCCAATCACACCAGACCCAATCAATCCCCAAGTCTGGGATACTTCTAAGCCCATAATAACAACACACGATTCTCCCGTCCTCATCCGCCTAAAGGACCCCTCCAAATTTCCATCAAGGCCCCAATTTCCGATCTCTGAGACTCACCTTAGGGGCCTACAACCTATTATCACCAGACTCCTAAACCAGGGACTCCTTATCCCCACTGACTCTCCCTGCAACACCCCCATCCTGCCTGTCCGCAAGGCCTCTGGGGATTATCGCCTGGTCCAGGACCTCCGACTAATCAATGAGGCCATAATTCCTCTCCACCCAGTAGTACCAAACCCATACACCTTGCTCTCCCATATCTCCCCATCCACAACCCACTTTACGGTTCTGGATCTCAAAGATGCCTTTTTCACTATCCCCCTACATCCCGACTCCTATTTCCTCTTCGCCTTTACCTGGACGGATCCGGATACTCATACTTCCAGTCAGCTCACCTGGACAGTTCTTCCCCAGGGCTTCCGCGACAGTCCTCACCTCTTCGGTCAGGCACTGGCACGGGACCTCACTTCCTGCTCCCTTACCCCCAGCACACTCCTTCAATATGTAGATGACCTCCTCCTTTGTAGACCATCTCTCAGCCTCTCAAGACAACATACTGCAGATCTCCTCACTTACCTTGGCTCTCGCGGTTATCGGGTCTCCCCAGCCAAGGCTCAGTTATCTGTATCTTCTGTAACCTACCTGGGGCTCCACCTTACCCCTACCACAAAAGGTCTAACAGCCGATCGCACCCGGATTATCCGTGAACTCCAGCCTCCGGAAACAGCAGAACAAATTCTCTCCTTTTTGGGCCTTATAGGATTTTTCCAACACTGGGTCCCTAACTTTGCTCTCCTCGCTAAACCCTTATATCTAGCTGCTAAAGAAACCTCTCAAGGACCCCTCACCTCTCCTTCCGCCGTTCGACAGGCCTTTCTCACCCTCCGTAACGCTCTGATATCTTCTCCTCCCCTTTCTCTGCCCAACCCAAACCGACCTTTTCACCTTCTTGTGGATGAATGGGCCGGAATAGCCACTGGACTCCTTGCCCAGCCTGTAGGGCCTTCCTACCGCCCCGTGGCTTACCTCTCCAAACAGCTAGACGCAACCATTCGGGGATGGCAACCATGCCTTCGGGCCCTAGCAGCAGCAGCCGAACTGACCAAACACTCAAACTGACTCTGGCCCAGCCACTAACCGTGTTTTCCTCCCACCGGCTGGTCAACCTCCTAGGCCACAAGTCTCTCTCCCTCCTGGGCCCCTCCCGCATCCAGGAGTTCCACCTACTATTTATTGAAAACCCAGCTATTTCTCTTGATCTCTCCCCCGCCTGCACCCGGCTTCCCTCCTGCCTATCTCTGGCACCGGGGGTTTTCCATCCCATTCCTGCCCTCATGTCATAGAAACCTTCAAACCACCAAAAGAGGGACTCTTTGACACCCCTCTTTCAAATCCGGACCGCACTCTCTTTGTGGACGGTAGTTCGATACTCGGTCCTGACGGACGCCGACGGGCAGCCTACACGGTGATAACTATCTCAACTATTATCGAGGCTAACAGCCTCCCAGAAGGAACGACCTCCCAAAAGCCTGAACTAATCGCACTTACACGAGCCCTTAACCTTTCCAAAGACCAAAGGGTTAACATCTACACAGACTCTAAATATGCCTTTCTCATTGCACACAGCCACTCAGCACTGTGGAGGGAACGCGGATTTCTGACCACTAAGGGATCCCCAGTGGTCAACGCTTCCCTCATTGCAAAACTCCTGGAGGCCCTCCAGCTTCCTAAAGAAGTAGCAATTATCCATTACAGGGGTCATCAACTCCCATCCAACCCAATAGCACAAGGTAACTCGAAGGCCGATTCCGTGGCCCGAGAGCTTACAAAAGGGGATCCTCCAGCTCCATTCCTATTTTTTACCAGTCCTACCCAACCCACATATACCCCGGACGAGGAAGCTGCCTTACTATCAAAAGGGGGACACAAAGACAACAAAGGATGGATTTTTATAGACAACAAAATTGCCCTACCTCTGGCCCAAGCAGCCGGCCTCCTATCAGACGTCCATAAATCCTTACACATTGGTCCAAAAGCAATGTTCCGTTTTTTGGACCCCCTCTTTCATCTGCCAGGACTTAGAGAGGCCATCTCAAAGATTCACATGGCCTGCCAAACCTGCGCATCCGTCTCCCCACAAGGAGGCCTACGGCCCCGAATTCCTACACACCAGATGCGTGGACATCAGCCTGACAGATCAACTTTACCCATATGCCCCGCTGCAAATGCTTCCAATATCTGCTCACTCTCATTGACACCTTTTCAGGTTGGATCGAGGCCTATCCAACAACTCGAGAAACGGCAGACACAGTCGCCACCATCCTGCTTCAGCACATCATCCCCCAATTTGGTCTGCCGGTCTCCATTCAGTCGGATAACGGACCCAACTTTGTCTCTCAGGTGGTTCAACAGGTATCCGAGGCTCTCCAGATCACCTGGAAACTCCACATCCCCTACCACCCCCAATCATCCGGTAAGGTTGAACGCGCCAATGGGATCTTAAAAGACCACCTCACCAAACTGTCCCTTTGAGGTCCGTGTCTCATGACCCGACCTGCTTCCTCTAGCCCTTACCCGAATCCGAGCCTCACCTCGGACTCCTACTGGCCTCAGTCCGTTTGAACTACTTTACGGCCGCCCTTTCCTCCTTCACGACCTACCAACCCAGAGTCCACCCCTAGCCTCCTACCTTCCCTACCTCTCCCTGCTTCGCCGTCTTCTCCGCGAACACGCTGACCGTCATCTACCGACAGTGACTGTCTCTGAAACTTCCTCTCTCCCTCTACAACCCGGCAATAGCGTCCTCCTCAAAGAATTACACCCTCAATCTCTCAAGCCACGGTGGACAGGCCCCCATACGGTGATCCTCACAACTCCCATGGCAGCTAAACTCTTGGGACACCCCTCCTGGTACCATGTCTCCCGCCTTAAAATGGCCCCAACTCCAGAGACTTGGACAGCCCTACCGCTGGGTCCCACGAGACTACGGCTTGTTCGTCACCCTGTCTCTCCTCCTGCTCCTCCTGCCACCCAGGACTCACCAGATTTCCCTGTGGCGCTTCCATGTCCACGGGACATGGCAAGCTAAAGGTCGGACCCACGCCCGAGTCCTGGGCACGGGAGACTGCCAACCAGATGGGTGCCAGGCCCTGGTAACAGTCCAGATCCCCATCTCTAACATAGAAGGTGTTCTCCTGGGATGGTCCAGCCCCGCTGTCTGCTTCACTTACGATCAGACCTGAGACTACTGTCAATGGTGGGATGAGACCTATGGAGGGTGCCTCCATCACCCATGTAACATCCATGTGGCAAAACTAGATACCAGGAGCTCGCTCCGACAATCCCACCTGCTCACCACAAATGGCAAGGGTCAATTATTCATCAACATCAAAGATCCCTGGGACACAAGATGGGTAAAAGGGGTACAAGGAAAAATCTACTGCTGGGCAACTGATGCCTACCCCGTGGGCTCTATCAGGGTCTTTCGCTCATATATCAGTTTGATTCCCAAAGTTATCCAACAGTTGAGAGAACAAGCCACTGCCATCCAGGAAACAGAACAAGCCCTAAGACACCAACTACCTCACCCCGAACACAAAGAGGATCCTTTTTCTTGGTTGACCCTCGTCCGTCAAGCAGTACAGATACTCAACCACACAGGAATAGGTAACATCTCCGACTGCCTTCTATGTGCCTCACTTGGCCGGCCACCCTTGGCTGCTGTCCCACTTGACCAGCCCTTCAATTCTACTTCCTACACCTCACAAAACCCACCTTTTTCCCCGTTAAAAGTCCCCATATTCCTTGATTCAAAAAATCTCACCATCTGTTACGGCAGCCGCCCAAATCTAGCTGATACTGGGTTTCTTTGCAACTCATCCCTCACGGTAAACACATCAATTGAAGCACCACCAGGCATGTTTTTGTGGTGCAATGGTTCCCTCACAAAAGAGATCAATTCTTCCTCCCCCTTCCCATGTATCCCCGTTACTCTTGTCCCACAACTCACACTGTATAGCCAAGCCGAGTTTTCCTCGCTAATCACGCCGCCCTTTACCCGACAGAAAAGAGCTATCTTTCTTCCTCTGGTGGCAGGCATCTCTCTCGCCTCCTCCCTGGTCGCTGCAGGCCTCGGGGGGGAGCTCTAACACATAGTGCTTCAACATCCCGCGACTTAGAACATAAACTCCAGCTAGCCATTGAAGCCTCCGCCGCCTCCATCTCCTCTCTCCAGCGCCAAATCACCTCCATAGCCCGAGGTGCTCTCCAGAATCGACGAGCCCTGGATCTCCTGACGGCTGACAAAGGAGGTACCTGCCTCTTCCTACAGGAGGAATGCTGCTATTACATCAATGAAACAGGACTCGTCGAAGACAACGTAAACGCCCTCCATCGCTTAAGAGAAGAACTCCAACGCAAACACCAACAGTCCGCCTCCCCAGTTCCCGATTGGTGGCGATCCACCCTCTATACCTGGCTAACACCAATCTTAGGCCCCTTAATTCTCATCTGTATCTTGCTCATGTTTGTCCCCTGCTTTCTTAGGTTCCTTCGCAGGCGCATGGAGGAAGTCTCTCGGGTGGCCACAAACCAAAAATGCTCCTCGGTCCTTGCACCTTGCTTCCTACAGAACCCCCCACTGGTCTCCCCTAAGCCTCGGACCTCTGGTTGCCCGACTCCCCTTTCTACGCCCCCATTCAGCATGAAGTAGCCAGAGATCAGAACGCCGCCCCATTACACCAAAGATGTCGGGATGTAAGGCCAACTGGCCCGAGGCAGGGGAACGCAAAAACTCTCCGGACCACCCAGTTCCAGAAACTGACCTGGGAACCTTCCACCCGGCCCAGCCTTCCCGCCTTTCGAGGGGCGGAACTAGCGGTCCCAAGACTGGTGTAACCGGCACCAGATATTGCCACGATACCCGAAGAGACCACCAAATAAGGAATACCCTGCGCCCTCCCAGATTCACCACACCCCTTTCCCTTCTTCCCCTATAAAATCTTGCCCAACCCTCGCCCGGGTGCGACTTCTCTGGCCCCTTTCTCTCGGACCAGTGAACCTCGCCCCGGAGCGCCCTCTAATAAAGCTCACTTGAAGCTTTCCTCTGTTTCGCGGTGCCGTTTGTTAAGATCCGACCTTACAACTTCCATAAAGACTCACAGCCCACCTGAAGAAAAAGACCCTCACAGCCCAGGTTGCTGGGACCATGTGTTCCTGAATATTCTCGGAAGTAAACAAGAAACAAATGAGTTTCTCAAATTGGTGTGGCAGCAAGCTGGCTCTGGGAATGAGCCCCATTTATCAAGCAGAAGAGTAAACAGCAGAAAAAAAGATGAAACCAAAAATATTATAAGCCCCCCCATGGAAAATAATGTTCATTCATCAATTCCCATTGGATGTATTACATGCTCTAATTTATTATATTATTATTTTGTCTGTTTCTTTAATCTTTGCCCATTGTACTTTTTAAAAGATGTTGGGATGTTGACTGCAATTTTTTAAGACTAGATAATGTATAAATCAGCTGTGGAAATCAGTTTTAATTGATGCGTGGATGTGTCTGATTATTGTTAAATGCTTTTTAACCTTTTATTTTAGATACGTAATTTTGTTTCATAAACCCTGGCACTGGTCTGCAAAGCTCAGCTGTGAAAATGAAACTTGTAGTATTTTTAAACATGAATGTCAATTTCAAGTGTATTTGAAACAGTTCCTCCAGGAGAGAGATTTGTACACCATTAAGTAGAAACTCCTCTGCAGAGGAAGAAGCCTTCTTTGGAGTAAATGGAAATGGGTCTTGATATTATCTCAGAAGTAGCCCATTTCCTAGGGCACCATGGAAAACACAAATGTGATCTCTAAGTATACCTCTTCTCCAATCTGGGGAGGAAAGGACTCAGTTTGCACCCTTTTATATGTAAAATAAAATGTCTTATCTTTCTTGGCTAATTTTGCTTGTTTGGTTGGTTGGTTTGTCTGCTTTTAAGCTCTCCTGGTTCATTTGTAACGAAGAATCCGTCTAGGACTCTTAGTTACAAGGCTCCAGGAATGAAAATAATGCCTGATACTTCGGCATTCTTGCGTCATTCTTTTGGGTTGAACATTGACCTCTCCTGTGGGTCACTTTAAAAATAAATATTTCTGGGACTTCCCTGGTGGCGCAGTGGTTAAGAATCTGCCAGCCAATGCAGGGGACAGGGGTTCGAGCACTGGTCCGGGAATATCCCACATGCTGCGGAGCAACTAAGCCTGTGCGCCACAACTACTGAGCCTGCACTCTAGAGCCTGCAAGCCACAATTACTGAAGTCCGTGCGTCTAGAGCCCGTGCTCCGCAACAAGCCACCACAACGAGAAGTCCCCGCACTGCAACAAAGAGTAGACCCTGCTCGCCGCAATTAGAGAAAGCCCGCGTGCAGCAAAAAAGACCCAACACAGCCAAAAATAAAATAAATAAAATAAAAAACAACAAATATTTCTGGCAGAATTTAGACATTCATCACTCACATACTAATTCCTGTATCCCTGTGGTTCTTAGGTCCTAGAACACCAGGAAGTTAGGATCTGCTCTGGAACAACTATGAAATGGCAGCTTTGTAATTCTGCTCTACTAATGAAGAACATCTATACAGACAGAAGGTATAACTATGATGTGCATATATGGCACACAACAACTGCCAGTCTGGCCATCATTGGTTCCAATTTTTTCTGTTGCTACTCAATTGCTACTTAACGATTTCTTCTTTCATTAGTAAAAAACACGTTTAAGATCAGCATAAGAGGGACTTCCCTGGTGGTCCAGTGGCTAAGACTCTGTGCTCCCAATGCAGGGGGCCTGGGTTCGATCCCTGGTCAGGGAACTAGATCCCAGACACTGCAACTAAGAGTTTGCCTGCCAACACCGAAGATCCCGCATACTGCAACTAAGACCCGGCGCAGCCAAATATTTTTTTAAAAAATCATCATGAGGGCTTCCCTGGTGGCGCAGTGGTTGAGAGTCCGCCTGCCGATGCAGGGGACACGGGTGCGTGCCCCAGTCTGGGAAGATCCCACATGCCGCAGAGCGGCTTGGCCCGTGAGCCATGGCCGCCGATCCTGCGCGTCCAGAGCCTGTGCTCCACAACGGGAGAGGCCACAACAGTGAGAGGCCCGCATACCACAAAAAAAAAAAAAAAAAAAAAATCATCATGAGAGAAAAGCTTCATATTGAGAGCACTGTATCCGTCAAGCTTATTTTTTTTTCAAAGGTGGTGGGGGGAGGTGGGAAGAAGGTTGCTTTTATGCTGTTTTAGCATTAATTAGTTCCTCATGTGGAGAAGGCTACTTTGAAAACATAGCTTGGTAAACAATTTTCCCAGTGTGGGCAGTGTGAGACCAGCGAGTGGGGAAAGAGGCTTAAGAGACCCAAAAAATGAAGAGGAGAGGAAGAGGGGGTTGAAAGATCATCTTTCTCAGTGCAACAGTTTTACCTAGAAGAACCTCCACCTCATTGAGAGGTGGTCTGGATTGAGGTGTGAGAATTAGAAACAACAAATGTTATTTGCATTTATTTGAGAGAACTGTCTGTTGAAGCTCTGCAGTCTGCCTGCAGTGACCTCAGTGTAAGGAAGGACGAGGTAATGTCAGTGGCCATGCATAACCTCAAACTCAGGTCAGCACCTTATATAGAGACCAAATTGCCAAGTTCGACTATAGAAATGGAGCCATGTCTACCTACAGTCTGGGCTGTGAAGACCAGGAATTTCTGTAAAGTTAATCTTTGAAAATTAAAGACATTTAATAATGTCATGGTTCCTAGCTTTAGAAAGATGTCAGTGGCAATTTTGGGTGTGTGTGTGTGTGCTAGACTCCCAGTACAGAAGTATATATGTTGCAGACCGTTGGGAACAAGCGTCTTTGGAGCCCTGAAATACTGCTGGGGGCGCATCTGACGACTACTCCTGACCTTCCTGGAGGTTTCTAGAAAAGAGGGACTCAACCTCAGACCCTTGCAGATATTATTTCCCACCTCAGTGCTAACGTGACAGCTGTTCCATCCAGCATTTGTTGAGCACTTAGCCCTGCAGCAGTTGGGGGAGCTGTATACAAAGTAAGAGCAACACAGTCCGTTTCTCACCAAAATAAACAAATAAAAAATTTTAAAATGTAGTTGCTTGGGAAGACAGGTAAAGAAAGGAAGTTAAGAACCAGAGTATACAATAGTGTGCGTTGACTCATACAGCAGTAAGCACAGTAAGCTTAGAGAAGGGAGAGAAAAAAGGTAGGACAGTGACAGGGTTTAAGTCAAAAGGAAGTGGGTTTTGAAGCAAGTTTTGCAAGACAAACGGAGCTGTATAAGGTTATACTCTGGGTAGGCATAAACGTGCCCTGAGTTTTTGGAGGCTATCACATTTAAACCCAATTCGGTGTGACTAACCCTTGACTGGCCCAATACGGACGACAAAGTGTCTTCTGCCCCACCCACAGACTTCCTAACCTAAAGCCTCGGTCACCACCTGCTAAACGACTTCCACTCCCGCAAAGGCACGGCGAGCCACGGGATCTCTCCCAAGCGGCTGGTAGCCTCTTCAGAAGCCCAATCCGGGGCTCTTGGAGCGGGCTCCGCCTTCCGCTGATCCCCTTCCTGTTGGTGGGCGTCGGCGAGTTGTGAAGCCAATGAAGCCGCAGTAACGTGGCAGCCACCCACGAGCCCGCGTCTCCGCCCGCCCAGTCGGCGAGCCGGGCTCCGCCTCCCAGGGGGACCTACCATCTGGCGCCCAACCAGAGGGGGAAATGGGGCCTGCCTCCCGCTAGGAGACCTGCAGGAGCCCCGGTTCCCCCCGGCTGCGCTCGGTGGAGGCGCCGGGCCTACGTCGCCGCGCCCCCACCCTCTTCCAGCCTCGGCAGCCGGGGCCGCGCTAGCTTCTACCGGTGGATGCTGCGCCTCTCGGAGCGGAACATGAAGGTGCTCTTCGTCGCCGCCCTCATCGTGGGCTCCGTCCTCTTCCTGCTGTTGCCTGGACCTTCTGCTGCAGATGAGAAGAAGAAGGGACCCAAAGTCACTGTTAAGGTCCATCCTCCCGTCTCCAGACCTGCCTGGCGAGGCCTGCCCTCCGCCGCCTGGGTTCCGGCCTTGGCGCCTCTGGTCACATATGTCCGAGGCATTTCGGGTCCCAGAGTTCGGGCCTGGGCGTCCTCGGCCTTGGCTCTGCCCCTCCCTAGTTTCCTTGTCGTGGCCTCTTGGCGCCTGGGCCGTCCTCCCCCATTCAGACCGGAGAATAACCCGGACCCTCCCCGAGAGCCCAGCCCTGACCCAGGCGTTGGCGCCCAGGATGCCCAGCTGGGGCCGGCATTGCAGACTCAGAGCCGTCTATTTGCAGATACCCCACAGTTCTGAGGAAATGGTGAAAGATCACGCCTGCCAAATTGCCAGTCTTTTCTCTACGTAGGCCAGATTTTAGCCACTTCAGTTACAAAGCACAGCAATGTAATAGTTTACACCTGAGTGGTGTGCTTAGGCTCCCGTCTTTATGGTGTTTTGATGTTAAGTTTTAGAATCTGGGCCCATTATTTATTTAGAGCTAAGGTTGTTACCCTGTAGTCTAAGGAGAGTGTAAACAAACATATGGAGCTTTCATTAGATTCTCATGGGGTTTTTGTCGCCACCAAAATCAGATTCAGAAACACCGCTCTTAAAAAATGGGTCTGTTTTCTCGCATCCTCCGAGTAGCTTCTTGGGCCCTCGGTTCCCTAGGAAGGACCCTTTTAAGAGGCTAAGTTTGAAATTGTCTTTTTCCTCAGGTGTACTTTGACTTGCGAATTGGAGATGAAGATATAGGCCGGGTGGTCATCGGTCTCTTTGGAAAAACTGTTCCAAAAACAGTGGATAATTTTGTGGCCTTGGCTACAGGAGAGGTAAGTTGCTAGAGCGGAGGTAGCCAAGCTCACAGGCAGCGGAGTTGGCAAGTAGGGTTGGTGGCAAACTGAACTGCAGAGCGTGGCCCACCCATAGCAGTGGCCGTCACGGAGTACCATCTGTGCCCTCTGGCACTGGGAACCCAGTATTATCATATCTTCTGAGTTTCTTTAAACTAAATCCAGAATTAGAATTTTTTTTTCTTTTTTTGAGAAAATTTTTCATCTTTGAGATGTTGCAGTAACCAAAGAAAACATCCAGGGAAACTAGTTTGTGGTCTCTGCACCAGAGTGAGGGGCCCAGAGCTTTCCAGGTTTTAAGGAAATGAATGCCCCATTTAAGAAAGTCTGCATTCCAACTTCCCATTGGGTCAGCAGGTAACTCCCCCCACCAACGCAGGCCTCCCACTGTTGTGGCCTCTCCCGTTGCGGAGCACAGGCTCCGGACGCGCAGGCTCAGCGGCCATGGCTCACGGGCCCAGCCGCTCCGCGGCATGTGGGATCCTCCTGGACCGGGGCACGAACCCGTGTCCGCTGCATCGGCAGGCAGACTCTTAACCACTGTGCCACCAGGGAAGCCCAACTTTTCTTTTTTTTTGGTCAGTTTCCTTGCTTCTCTTCATATGATTGGATTAGGAAGAAAATGAGAGGGGAGGGCCTCCCTGGTGGCGCAGTGGTTGAGAGTCCGCCTGCCGATGCAGGGGATACGGGTTCGTGCCCCGGTCTGGGAGGATCCCATATGCTGCGGAGCGGCTGGGCCCGTGAGCCATGGCTGCTGAGCCTGCGCATCCGGAGCCTGTGCTCCGCAACGGGAGAGGCCACAACAGTGAGAGGCCCGCGTACCACAAAAAAAAAAAAAAAAAAAAAAAAAAAAAAAAAAAAAAAAAAGAAAATGAGAGGGGAAAGGTGGAAGCATTATGTATGAAGTAGAATTGTATAAAGGCAGAGGAAATGTGCAGTCTTATAGCCTTTCTTGGATCTGTGTGCTCCAGGTCTGGCCTTTGATACCTGGTCACCCAGTGGCACGTTGAAGGATGAATCTGCCAGCAGGGGTTTCTCTTCTGTGAGCAGTTGTTGTTGTGGGCTGGGTTCCTGCAGGGCCTATTTAATGTCTGCCTGGTGCCTCATGCCACCTCCTCACCTTCTCATCCCTTTTTCTAGAAAGGATTTGGCTACAAAGACAGCAAATTCCATCGTGTGATCAAGGACTTCATGATCCAGGGTGGAGACTTCACCCGGGGAGATGGCACTGGAGGTAACCTCAAATCCTCTGGGCAGAGGGGTCTTTCAGGGCAGCCCCCAAGGTGGGAGGGCCAGGGAACCCAGTACAAAGGAGAGGGAGGAATGGGTTTCAGGTGGACATAAGAGAATCTCGCGCAGCTGGCAGGCCAGCTGATCCAGGCCTTGCCTCGCAATACGCCCTGCAGGGAGGGGAGCAAAGTGAAACACCTGTAGGTGATTCTAGGTCAGGCATGCAAAGCTTGTGTGGGCGGCCTTGGAAGTCCCAGCAAGGGTGGGAGAAATTGCTTTGCTTGGCAGTCTCCCCCCAGAGACCACTTGGCAAGAGCTGGCAGTCTCACCTGCGCTACTTGTACAGTAGGATAGACAGACAGCCTGGACTAACCAACAGGTCTTACCACACTTGGCTGCACAGCCTGCTGTTCCTTTAGACCGCAGCTGCAGTTCACCCCACCGATCAATATTTACTGGGCCTCGGGCTTCCCTGGTGGCGCAGTGGTTGAGAGTCCGCCTGCCGATGCAGGGGATGCGGGTTCGTGCCCTGGTCCAGGAAGATCCCATGTGCCGCGTGGCGGCTGGGCCCATGAGCCATGGCCGCTGAGCCTGCGTGTCCGGAGCCTGTGCTCCACAGCGGGAGAGGCCACAGCAGTGAGAGGCCCGCGTACCGCCAAAAAAAAAAAAAAAAAATATTTACTGGGCCAGGCTCTGTGGTGGGTGCTCAGGATGCAAAAACCAGTGGGACAGCAACTCCCTTTCACTTCCAATACCTGAAAAGTCACAAATGGGCTGTAACGCAGCTTTTAGGGCTCAGGCTCTCTCCTCAAGTGGTTTATCGTCGAGGTGGGAAGAACGAGGAGAAAACACTATGAAAGTGACATAACACAAGATGTAAGTCATAGCTAGCTGGACGACAAAGACAAAGCAGACGTGATACAAAAGCACTGTAATCATGGGGTCACACACAGTTGGGTGTCTGCCACCTTCTTACTTTGTGACCTCAGGCAAGTGAGTCCTGTGAACCTCAGTTTCCTCTTCTGTAGAGTAAGTGGTAAAAGTTGTGGGTGCTGGGAGGGTGAGGTGAGATGTTGAGTGTGTAGTGCCTAACGAGTGGTAAGTCAAGTCAGCCGTCGTCAAAGTGCTGACAAAGGACTCAATTTGCGCCAAGGTGATCAGGAAATGGCCTCGTAAACCTGAGGACAGATATGAACAGGGACAGATCTGGCTGGGGAGAATTTGAATGGGCAGGGAAGAGGCAGGGTTAAGGCGTGAGCTCAGGTCTGGTCTGCGGCAGGAGCTTGGCCAAAGGTGGGGTCAGGAGGATGGAAGTGAAGCTCCCACCGGGATCCCAGAGTGGCGGGCCGCGGCCAGGCCAGGGACCCAGGGCTTTGTCCTCCACGGAGTGAGGATCCGCTGAAGACTTGAATGGGAGCAAGGCCTGCTCACAGAGGAGTTTGAGGGATAATAATGTGACAGATTCAGGACATGGACACAGGAGAAGCAGACTGGCAGGGAGGTTGGTGCAGCTGCCCCTGCGTCGGGCGATGTGGGCCTGAACCCAGGGAGGATACCTAGTGGGTAAGAGCAGAGATTCGAGAGCCAGACCACCTTGGTTTGAATTCCAGCTCTGCTGCTTCCCAGGTGGGGTACCTTTAACCTCTGTACCTCGGTTTCTTCATCTTTGAAATGGGGCTCTGAGCTCCTGCCTTACAGGGTGGGTTTTTTATGTTTCACATGCTTGCACCAGCCCTCTGGCACACTGTTCCCACTCCGAGCATTAGCCGTGATTGCAGCGGGGGTAGCAGGAATGGGAGAAAAGGATGAATCCGTGATGGGGGTGAGGACAACATTGACAACATGCGGAGGAAACAAATGTCAAAAGAATAACCGACGTCTGGAGAGAAAGATGACAAAGTATGTTGAGTTTAAAACCTTCACTATCCGTTTAAGTTTGGGACTCCTTGTGTCTTGGGAAAGTGATTGGAGCTAAGGATATAGATTTGGAGATTTTCTGGATAGCAGCAGTAGTTGAATTTCTGCAGTTCACTGAGATGTACAAAGAGGATTCTCACACGGGAATCCTCTTTTTATGATTTTTTTTTTTTTTTTGCGGTATGTAGGCCTCTCACTGTTGCGGCCTCTCCCGTTGCGGAGCACAGGCTCCGGACGCGCAGGCTCAGCGGCCATGGCTCACGGGCCCAGCCACTCTGCGGCATGTGGGATCCTCCCGGACCAGGGCACGAACCCATGTCCCCTGCATCGGCAGGCGGACTCTCAACCACTGCGCCACCAGGGAAGCCCCAGGAATCCTCTTTTTAAAAAAAAAAAAAAACTAAAAGAGTTGACAGTTTTATTTTTGCATTTCACATTACAAATAAAAATTGCTTTTTTTGGTCCCACTACTCCCCTCCAAAACTATTCTCTCTTTGATAGGAAGGGGGAACAAGTCTTCCTTGTCATGCTGTTAGAAAACACCCCAAGTCACAGTGCCGTGATCTCCTGGTGAAGTAGAACAAGTAATATGAAACTGATGTAGGGCTTCCCTGGTGGCGCAGTGGTTGAGAGTCCGCCTGCCGATGCAGGGGACACGGGTTCGTGCCCCGGTCCGGGAGGATCCCACATGCCTCCGAGTGGCTGGGCTCGTGAGCCATGGCCGCTGAGCCTGCGCGTCCGGAGCCTGTGCTCCGCAACGGGAGAGGCCACATCAGTGAGAGGCCCGCGTACCGCGAAAAAAAAAAAAAAACTGATGTAAAGAGGCTCCCCAATCTCCTTATCTGTCTGGTTGAGTCCTTCCTGGCCAGGTGATTTTCAAACTTCCCACTTACTGTACAATCAGAAATACCTCCTTAGCATCAGTATAGGACAGCTTCCCAACCTGGTTCCACTCTGTGGGAACCACAGGATGAAAATACGTGTATCGAAGAGGAAAAAGGTTTCGTATGCAAATAAGTTTGAAACGTGTTGGGTAAAACAAAATGAAAGGGCCTCCCTGGTGGCGCAGTGGTTGAGAGTCCGCCTGCCGATGCAGGGGATGCGGGTTCATGCCCCGGTCTGGGAGGATCCCACGTGCCGCGGAGCGGCTGGGCCCGTGAGCCATGGCTGCTGAGCCTGCGCGTCCGGAGCCTGTGCTCCGCAACGGGAGAGGCCACGGCAGTGAGAGGCCCGCGTACCACAAAAAAAAAAAAGAAGAAAAAAAAAAGAAAATTACTTCTTTGTTGCTGCGTTTCTTGGGGCCTCTAATGCACAGTGTGAATCTCTAGGAGAGGACAGGGACAAAGAAGGGTGCAGTATTTTGCAGTATTTCTCCTGGAACCAGCCTTGGGAACTTAGGTTAGGATCTCTGGAATGGGGTAGAGATCCTCTCTCGGCTCCACTATCTTGTATGCTGGCCCCAGACCCTCCACAGACAGACACAGTACACACACTCAGAGCCACCTTTTATTTTGGTTCACGTGTTGATGAGGCTCTTGACGTTCCAGAATTCAAATGGCGGCCCCCCTCTTTTGCTTCTCCCTGCCCCTCCCCACTCATCTCTTCCTGCTTTGGAGTGTCCTCAGTATCTTCTGTGCTCTTAGGAAGAAAAGCTGGTCAGCCACAGCAGTCCTCCTTTTCTGGGGGGTTATTACCTCCCCTGCATCCTGCACAGCACCTCCCTCCACTAAAGTCCCCATGGCAGGCCTCTCAGGCCACAGCCAAGGTAGTTTTTAATATGCCTTATTTGAAAGTCATAAAACTATATTCTCAAAGTAATCATCGTGTGAGCTATTCACTAAATCACCCCGGCCTCATGCCCCACTTGGGTTGTCAGTATGGTTTAGCTCCAGAGCCAGAGGGTAGGAAGGGAACAGCTTGTACGTCCTTGTACTCCACTGGAGCCTGGCCTGGCACGGGGGACAGGTTCAGCCTCTGGAATCCTCGCCCCGAAGATCTGCTTCGTTGGGGCTCCCCCAGCTCCCCTGACCTACTCTTTCTTCCCAGGGAAGAGCATCTACGGTGAACGCTTCCCTGATGAGAACTTCAAGCTGAAACACTACGGCCCCGGCTGGGTGAGCATGGCCAACGCAGGCAAAGACACCAACGGCTCCCAGTTCTTCATCACGACGGTCAAGACAGCCTGGTTAGATGGCAAGCATGTAGTGTTCGGCAAAGTTCTAGAGGGCATGGTGAGTTTGCGGGGGAGGGACTAACCCTGGGCAACCCTGACCAGGGATCTGACACAGACCCCGGGGCAGGGGATCCATATATTTTATCCCTTTCCCAGAAGGGAATGTACAGATTCTGACCAGTGTTTATTTCTACAAACCTGGGGGGAATTGAGACTAAACAGCCTCTCTCTCTATGCCCCCGAGTTCTTTTTTTTTTTTTTTTTGGTCATGCCATCTAGCGTGCGGGATCTTAATTCCCCGACCAGGGATCGAACCCGTGCCTCCTGCCGTGGAAGCCCAGAGTCTTAACCACTGGGCTGCCAGGGAAGTCCCGCCTCCAAGTTCTAAATCCCTCTGGGCCCCAGGCAGAGGCCGGCCAGGAGGTCTCAGTGAGGCTGCACAATTGAGGACCCTCCATCCCGTCATTCAGTCAGGCATGTCCTGGCACCACTGTCGGTTGTACAGGGCCCAGCCGAACACGCTGTCCCGGAGAAGACGCTTGGCACCCGCTCCCCAGCCACCCCCCTCCTCACCCCTAGCCCAGCCTGGGTCATACTTCAGAGGATCGAAACTACTGCATCCTCCTGTTGTCAAAGCTGGGTTCTTCTTGCCCTGGGCTGGCACCCTGCCACGATGCCCTTAGGATTTTGGTGCCTCGTGGTTTGTACACTGTTCATCACGTGCGGGTTTCAGCCCTCGCGGCCGCACGCTGGGGCCTGTCTCCCTCAACCAGCAGACCGCCTGACACTCTGCCTTCCTCCCCAGGATGTAGTGCGTAAGGTGGAGAGCACCAAGACAGATGGTCGGGACAGGCCTCTGAAGGATGTGATGATCGCAGACTGTGGCAAGATCGAAGTGGAGAAGCCCTTCGCCATCGCCAAGGAGTAGGGCCTCAGGAACCTCTTCCCTTTGAGCAACTGTCTGTGTGGCCCTGTTGCCCTCCCGGGGGTGAAGACAGCCCGCCACAGGGCTCCATGCTGCACTGGCCCTAGTGCTGGCATCTGACGGAGCGGACCCCTCCCCCCACATTCTGCGGGCCCGCGGGCCCAGTTTTGTAACAAACTCCTACCAACACTGACCGATTAAAATAAAGGTGTTTTTTTTATAATCTGCGTATGGGCTGGGTTCTGGGGCCTGCAGCACCCCAACCCCGACCCCAAGTCCAGTGCCAGCCCATCTGGGGCTCCTGTGGCAGTGGTGCCTGTCCCCTCCTTGGGTTCCGGCCTGAACCCCTTCCCTCCAGAAATGCTCCAGAAATGAGGGAGAGATGAACACAAACCAGATATTTCCAACTGGCCACACAAGTCTGGGAGGGCAGGGGGAAACAGATCTGGACATTCACAGAAAAATGTGCTACGCACAAAATGTCAAGCAGGAGCTTTTGCCCCTTGCTTCTGAACTTGGCTAGCCACTGTGCCTCAACCTTTGCATGTCTCCGCCATGCGTTTCTCCTGATGTAGGTAAAGGAATACACCTGCACCTTTTCATAGCCCACCTCCAGACTGGTGGGCTATGAACATTCTAAAGGAATTCTCCCTTCATTCCCTATCCTCTGTTGTGCCCACCCGGGCCCCTGGGCTCTAGGAGTGCAGGATCCTACCACCTCAGACACCAGTGCAGCTGAGTTCCGAGCCTGGAGGGGTGGAGGGTGGTGAGTCCAGGGTCCAGGCCAAGGCTGACCCAGCCCATGTCCCTTTCATAGGACTGAGGTACATGACTGTCCTGGCAGGTGGCCTAAAGCCCTCTGGACTGGTCAGGGCATCGGCACTGGGGCAGGGTGACAGGCAGCCTCTGGCTGGGCTTTAGCTGTGTTGGCGCTGAAGCCATAGAGGCCCTGGAGCACACCGTTCACCACAACGTTGGGCAGAGGCTCTAGGACAGAAGGAAAACAGGAGTAAGGGGGAGGGGCTTCAGGGCAAGAGGAAGTGGGGTGGGCCTGGCTGCAGGCCTGCAGCTCCCTGAGCTCCTGCTTGTAGGCTCAGCACTCCCTGTTCCCCGAGAACAGGGGTCCCTGCCAAGGCAGCAGGTAGCGGTTGGCCACCTCAAATGAGGCCTTGGCATTCCCAGTTCACATTCTGTTCACATCTTGGTAAAGCCAGGCTGGTAAGGAATGGAGACCAGGGGAGCCAAGCTCATTTCACCATGTCTATTTCCTGGAGGAAAATACAAAGCAGGCTACAGGGGCACAGGAACAGCAGGGAGGTGTGGCCCCAAAGGAGGGCAGTAGGAGGGAGATGCTGCCTAGGGGTCCTGCGAGCTGAGAAATATCAAGTTCACCCTCACTCCCACCCTGGTACCTGGGCCCTAAATGTGGATTATGGGTCAGAGGCACTTCCTCACCTGGGGATGGGATGCAAATATAAGGATCCGTGCAGAAGCTGATAACAGGCCGGTGGTACAGCTGTGAGCTAGGAAGAAAAGGGGTCATGAACAGTGGAGGGGGAAACAGAGAAAAGTGTCAGGTTGGGTGGAGACTAAGGACTGAGATCACCAAGGACCCACAGAGGAAAAGTGGGAAGTGGGCTCAGGAGGCAACAACATGAAAACCTGGACCACGGGGACAGGCCAGAGACTTCAGGCCCTGGCATATGGCCACGAGGGGGCAGCAGGAACCCAGTGCAGACAGGGACTTTGACTTACTTGCTGTTGCCTGGCAGGAACTCCCCCAGGGTGCTGAAAAGAAGAGAGAGGCTGTGAGCTGCCTGGGGATGCCGGCGGGGCGGGCGGGCATGTGGCAGGGGTGGAGATGCGGAAGCCCAGAATTTCACCTCCCAGGGGACTGCTGCTTCTATTTGTAACAAACTCAGCTCGGGAGGCACCTGGGGTAGCCAAGGCTCTTCAGAAAACAGCCCCTCCACTGGGGTCAAGAAAGCCTACTGGGGAGGTTGTGTCTTAAAGAGGAAGAACCAGGCTAGGGCCTGGCAGATACAAGAAGGAAAGGGGCTTGACCTCTAAAACCTTTCCTCACCTGCTGGCTGCAGAGAGCCCCTGTCCCCACAACACTGGGGCCCCTCTCATGCCAAGCGCCTCTAGAGATGCTCACCCCCAGCTGCTGGCCTTGGGGACTATGGGCAAGTGGCGAAGACTCAGGAATTCCAGTAGTTCCTTGGGCACATCCTGGTTCAAGTATAGGATGCCCTGGAGAAGAGAACACAGGCAACCTGTAATCAGATTCAGCTGTGTAATACGCAGAGCCTGGTGCAAAATGAAAACACGTGGGCCCTTCCAAAATGATAAAGAATTTCAAGACAGCCAGAGCAGAGCATTAAACCAAGCTAGGGCCCTTCTGAGCACTGGCCCTTTGTGACTACACAGATTGGCCCATGAAGCCAGCCTGGCCTGCAATTGGGCATAACCATGTGGGGGGAGGGGAAGGATCTCCACCCTTATCATGAGGGCAGCACAGGATCTCACCCTGGAGGAAAAGAGAGCTAGCCTTCATTTAACTGGGACTGCCTGCCTCCTGGTTACCTCACTCAATCCTACCAATTCAGAGAGGGATGAAGTACTAGAACATGGCCAAAATGTAGGTCCCCTCACCCCATGTCCCCGCACCTCTCTGCCGGTGTCACACCTCTGGTCCAGCAGGCTGAGAGGCAACAGAGTGAGACCCACGCACACCTGGATATAGGCCTCCAAGCTCCGCCGCCGCTGCTCCAGTCCTCTGGTCCTCCAGTTGGGCAGGCGTTTCGAAGGGAAGTCGGGCACTTTGTACAGTTTCTTGATCTGCCAGGAGGTTACCGCAGGGCGATCACAGCATCCCGACTGAGCCCTCAAGCTCACTTCATCCTAGCCAAGAGCCCTCCCCAGTCCTCCCTGCCGCCCACACCCCCAAACTTCAGGCTGTACCCTGAGACACGCCCACGTGGTGAGTAGTGGTTGGGACAAGGGCGAGAGGCGCCCCCAACACCCCCGTCCGCCCCCAAGACGCCCGACGCCAGACCGGCCGCGCAGGGGCACGGGCAGCACGTGGGACCTGCCCCTTTGCGCGCATTCCGCAGCCCGCAGGGAGGTCTGTGCCCACCACCTGAGCTCTCTAGGGCCCGGTAATGGGGGTGGCAGAGGCTGGGGCCCGCCAGCTCGTCTGCCTGCCTCTCAGGGCTTGGGAAGGAGCCGGGCCGGGGTCGGTCTGTCGGTGTTGGGCGCAGCCTCACCCGTTTGTGCAGCGCGTGGAACTCGCTGTAGCGCCTCTGCACGGTGTGTCTGCGCCCGTGGCACAGCACCTCCACTCGGAACACCTGGCGGGCGCGGGAGGGCAGCCGGGTGCGCGTGAGGCCCGGCGGGTTGGTGCAGCAGGACCGGCTCCCGGCGACGCGCCCACCCTCCGCCCTCAGAGGCGCAAAGCGGCCTGGGAGCGCCGCTGCTCTCCAGGGACCCTCCCAAGTCCCCACACACTTGGGGACTCTGCTCCGTGCAGTCAGTCCCTCAGGAGCCGGGACCGCCGTCGGCGGGGCTGGCAAATCCAAGCGGCCCAGAGACCCTCGGCAGGGTGTCCCCAGACGGCCTGGGCCGCCGCGCTCGGACCCCGAGCCCGGGGTGCGGGGTCCGCATTGCATTTGACGCAGGGAAATCCGGCGGGTCCCCGCGCCCCTTCCCATCCACTGCCCCCGCTCACCATGTGGCCTTTCTCGGGGCTCTGCCGGGTCCCCTCGGCCTCGGGCCCCACCGACGGGATGCGAACTTCCAGCATGCACGCGCCGCTGGCAGCCGAACTCTCCGCGCTCCGACCAGAGACCGCGGCGGCGCCGGCCCCGCCTCCTCGTGCCTGCGGGCCCCGCCCCCACGTTGGCCCCGCCCCGGGCGTTCCCCAGCGCCGCCGGGTCCTGCAAGGGGCTGATTAGGCTGGACCCCGATGGCGCGAGGCGGGCGCCGCCCACTAAGCTTAGTGGGGCCGCAGTGCGTGGAGACCCTTCGGCAGAGAGGCATCTGTTTGTCAACGTGTCCACATTCACCGAGTCCCCAGTGATTGACAGGAATGCGGGAGAGCCAAATTTCACCTGCTCTTCAATCATCTTTCAGCCCAAACCTTCATCAGGCAGAGGCAGTGTAGGGACAGAGGCTCTGCTTTAGCGGTCAGACAGCTTGGGTTTCCCCAACTGTGTAGATCTGTGCTCCTCTGCAAAACTGAGATAATATGCCTCCTTCAGGAGAGTGTACGAAAACTGAGTGAGATAATCCCTGCTAAGCCCTCAGCAGAGTAGGTATTAGGAAAATGGCAGTTTGTGGGCCCATCCTGGAAACACAGGTGGCTGAAGTTGGTATGCAGGGCAATGGATGGGGAAGAACTGTGGGAGGTGGCACCAGGCTGCCCTTGCCCACTCTTCTGGCAGAGTCTTTCTGGGTGTGTGGCGGGATTTAATCCAGAACTCTCTCACCTCCTGTGCTAGGAGAGGCTTCTCCCACCTCTCAGCGCTCTTCCCCCCACCCACCTAAGGGAGCTTTCCCATTCAGCACAAGCCTCCACTCTACTGACTCCTCCCCAGATAGTCTTGGGAGGAAGACTATCCTCCCAAGGCAGTGGAGGAAGTCGAGGCCCCTGCGTCCCAGAGCTCACCCCAGCAGAAAGCTTGATGGTGGGAAGGAGCAGAGAACCTGTCGTAGGAGCTGGGGTTAGGGGACCACTGACTCCCTCCCTCCCTTGCTAGTGCAGAGGTGTTTCGGAGCTGGAGCAGAAACTCCCCATTCCCAGCTCTGCCCCCAAGAGAGGCTGAGAGGATGACCCCATAAGGGGGCAAGCAGGTCTCACCGATACTACGTTCCACACTTTCCCCCCCGCCAAATTCCATCTCACAGGGGCTCAGAATCAGGAAGCTGAAACCTCCTGGAAGGGAAACGATCCACCATGAGGAGAAGTGCTGGTGTTTCATTACCTCCCTTGTTCTCTAGGGCCCCATCAGTCAGGGACCCTGCTCTCCTTGTCTGCTGTTCAGGGAGTCCTCTTCTAGGACCCTCAAACCTCTAAACTTCTTGGTCGCCCATCCTAATGAAGGTCTGCCTCTGTCTCTATTCCTACCACCCAGAACACTGCCACATCTTCTAATGGATCTCTCGTTTTTCCTTGCCTCTCTCCCTCATACAAGGTCTACTCTCTACCTAGTAGCACAGACCGTCAAGGCATCTGCTTAAAACCATCCAAAGGCTTCATGTTGTGCTTAAAACAAAATCTGCCCTCCCCACCATAGTCTACACAGCTCTAAATGACCCAGCCCATCTCTCATTTTCTCTCCTCCCCTCTCATGCATGGGGCTCCAGCCACAGCGACATTCTTCCAGTTCTTCAAACCTAACGAACTCTTTCTGCCTCAGGACATTTATACTCACTGTTTCATCTCTCTGAAACACTTTTTTTTTTTAGAAGGTTTGTGGTATTTTTTTAATTTTTAAATTTTATTTATTTATTTTTGGCTGCATTGGGTCTTCATCGTGCGGGCTTTCTCTAGTTGCGGCAAGCGGGGGCTACTTTCTGTTGCGGTGCGCAGGCTTCTCACCGTGATGGCTTCTCTTGTGGAGCACGGGCTCCAGGCACGTGGGCTTCAGTAGTTGTGGTGCACGTGCACGGGCTCAGTAGTTGTGGCTCGTGGGCCCCAGAGCACAGGCTCAGTAGTTGTGGCGCATGGCCTTAGTTGCTCTGCGGCATGTGGGATCTTCCCGGACCAGGGATCAAACCCGTGTCCCCTACATTGGCAGGTGGATTCTTAACCACTGCGCCACCAGGGAATCCCTCCCTGCAACACTTTTTCCTGACTCTTCACCTGGTGGGCTTTGCCTAAAACTTCTAATTCTTAGCCTAAAACTCACCTTCTCAAAGACACCTTCCTTCCTGACCATCCTATCATAGCACCTTGTCTCTGCACTCATTCCAATATTACTGTTACTGTTTGTTTATTGTTTCTCCCTGGTGTCCCCAACTCGGCCCCCAGACTCAGTACCAGTGAGCCAGAGACATGGTCTCTTGTCAGGGGTTTGCCACCATGGTGCCAAGCATGTAGTAGATGCTCAAAAGAAGCATTGTTGATTGAAAGACTGTATGAATTAATGGGGGAGGGGGATGTTGGGAAAAGGCTAGGGAGAGGAGGGAAGGCCTGGGAAAGAGGCAGAAAGGGAGCAGGGTTGCTGAAGGGTTACAGGAAGGCCTGCAGAGGGATAACAGCAGAAATCCTCTTCCTACCTTCGGAGTTAGACACTTCTCTCTCTCTCTCTCTCTCTGCAGACCATCATCCACCTCATTCACTTATTTGATTTTCAGCTGTTCCTGAGAAGTCTCAAATCAAGGGATTTTCATCCCCATTTATAGAGGGAGATTTGATGCACCTGACTCGTAAAACATTTGGTAGTAAACCTGCAGCTCCTTATTCCACAGCATTTCATTCAGACCTGAGTGAAGATCCAAATGAAGAAAAACAAGATCCTTGACCTGGAGACATTTATGTATTTGGGGAGGTAAAACAACTTATGGAGAATATTGTCCTGTAAAGAGGAACACGTGACATGATGTACACTCCAAAGCAGTTATTACAGTCAAAGGAAAAGTTTGTTTTCTGTATACTTTAAACATTGGCCCTCTCAGTATGTGAACACTGATCTAAGTTCCAGTCTCAGATTATATGGCCCTAACCGGGGTTTTCCGAATGCATAGGCCTGGCGTGGAGTCTGACCCAGTGCGTTTTCCACAAGGTCGCTGGTGATGCTTATGCTCCTGGTTGGGGGCCACATTGTAAACACCTGTCTCTTGACACCCACACCAGCCCCGCCAGGGAGGGGGGCCATTCTCGCCCCACTGTACAGACGTGGAGCCTGGAGATGAGGATCAAGGACCAAGCAGAGGGCAGGAAGGGCTGGGGGCAGAGGTGTCCCCCCCGACACGCCCCCTCTCCCGGGGCGCCTGGTCTCGGGCGCGCAGGTGGGTTGGACTGCGTCTCCGCCCTGGCTCGGCCCTCGCCTTCCACTGCCCTCACACAAAGCCCCTTTCACAGGCTCGGCTTCTACTGGGAGGCCGGCGCTGCTCCGGAGGTTTGGTTAACCCCGTTAAGAAAACAAACAGCTCCTGGGCCTCGGGCGGGCAGGGGGGAGCCGCTGGGCACAGAAGCTGGATGCTTTCCCCTCCCCGCGGGCGGGCGGAGGCGGCCTGACCTGAAACCCCATTAACCCCGGGCAAGGCTGGGTCTGGACTGCTGGGATGGGGGCTGGAGTTGGCGGTTCTGGTGGCCAGGGAAACCTTTGACAATGCCCCGTGCCTCAGTGTCCTTACCTGTACCATGGGGAGTTGTGTGTAGACTAAGTGACATCATGCTTCCAAAGTGTTTGGCATGGGGCCTGGCACACAGGAAATAAACATTAGCTGAAATTCTTATTCGACTGAATTATACGAATTCGCTGTTTTTGCAGGCCAAAACTGTGGGGTTTTGCCAATTACATATATATTATGATTATATATTATTGATATTAATGATTCATATATTAATGATTCATCTCTGAAACAACAAAAGCAAATTCTTCTATTCCTTTTTCAGTATCCTAGGTTACAAGGTTAGCTTAAAAACAAACAAACAAACAAACAAACATTAGTTACTCCAACCTCTAACTCTGTGATCAGGCTTTTCCTGATTTTCTCAATATTGTGCAACCAAAAACAGGTAAGAGAATGAATTAGAAGCAGAGACTGGTGTAAATCAGCAACCATCCTGTTCATCCTAACAGCCTCAGAGCACTTATTAACTGCTTAGTAAGTACATCTTATAAATTTGAAATAATAATAATCAAATAAAAAATTTTTATGTTGTGAATATTGGACTTTGGTGCAGATGTCTCAAAAATTAGTTCTGCTGCTACAACATTTTAAATTACTGAGCTAGTCTAAATTCATCATTTTATAGATGAGGAAACTGAGGTGTGAGGAAGGGAGAAGTGGGCTGTGGAAAGGGCTGTGTTAGGAAGGCACCTCTGACAAGCATGTCCTGCCTGAGCCCTGAGAGCAAAGTCTGACCCCCCGTTAGACTGGTGCCCGGCTTCCCAAGGGACAGGTAGGCTCCAGCCAGCGTCAATCCTAGGAGCCCCCCACCTCTTGCCCAGAAGACAGAGGCAGCTCAGCTGCTTCAGACAACATGATGCAGGGCCAGAGCAGGGGCAGCTGCGGAGACCACTCCAGCCACCCGGTTTCGAGGCAACAGCTTCCCGGGGAGATTTTTCTGGCGCTACAACAACTCCTAACATCCCCTAGGGTGGTACGTCAGGGGACCAACCGATTGCCCCTCTGGTGCGCCCGCACCGGGGCTCAAGGAATAAAGACATGCTCAGGTACCCTCAAGTCACAGGACTTTATCATGAAGGAAGCCGTGGGACTAAGAACTAAGGACAACAGGGAAGCTGGGAGGCCTCCAGGTCTGGAATGGAGATGCACCTCCACCCGCTCTAGCCCTGGATACTGTCTGGGGTTTCGCAGCAAGTCGGGTTTTTACTCTCTGCCATTAATGGTCCCCAGCTACTCACCCAAGCTGTTCTCTGTCTTCCAGCTTCTGCTCCTGCCACACACTGAGCACATCTGGGGAGAGTATCTCACAGGGTGAGAGAAGCTCAAATGCCTACAAGGTCAGGTGGGTAGCTTCTCCTTGACAGGCCTGCTACATGGATTTGTTCAGGTCTTTAAGACAACAACTTAGTGGGTTAGTGTCTAGGTCCTCCTTGTCCATCCCTGACTGGATCGTATGGGATATGGGGGTGCAGACAAGCCGAGTCAAGCAGATTGAGTTCAAGTCTTAGCTCTATGGTGCGACCTTGGGCAAGCTGCTTAAGGTCTCTAAGCTTCAGTCTTTTAATGTAGATAATGACCTGGCAGAGCCGTGGTGCTGGATAAGGTTCAAAGCCCTGAGCCCACTGGCACAGGGTAGGTGTTGAACACATGGCAGCTCTTGGTTATTAGGTCCCGGGGTGGGATGGGACTATCGGGGCAGTCTGGACGCTGCCCTGCATGTGTTCCTAGCTGCCACGTGCCTCATCATCTTTTTCTGGTGAGGCTGCTAATGTTCCCAAGGGGAGACCTGCTACTGGGGCCCTGTGGTCATCATCACTGTCACTCATAATGGAAGAGGAAGCTGAGAGCTCTGAAGCTAGGAGGGGGCAGTCATTTGGAAACAATCGTCACATCCCTTTAGGGAAAGGTCCTATCTCAGTTTGGACAGGGTTTTTCTTTGGGTTTTTTTCTGGACCCAGAGGCTGAGCAGCTGGCTTCCTCTGAGCAGCCTCGGTGGTGGGGCTGTGGGGATTTCTGCCCCAGAGGTCTGGTCATCAGAGCCAGAGGGGCATTTCCACAACAGACAAAGGCAAAGGGGGGAGGCCTTTCTGGGGCAAGCAGTGGGGCAAGTGGCTATCACCTCCCCGCTGGCAGGCCCCACCTGGGGCACTGAGCACCGATCCTGCCAACCACAGCAAAGCCTACTGAACCCCAAATCAGGCCTGATTTCTGGATCTCGTGAAAAACCCCAAGATCTGGGCCCATAGGCTCGTAAAACAGTCATCTCCACAGCTGAAGGGCAGTCACTTCCCCCTTAGGCTGCCTTTGGAAGCAGAGGAGGGCACCTAGATGAGCAGGAACACAATCCATGATCTTAAGGAGTTCAGAGCCATGGAGGCTGATGAGATAACATTACAAACACAAGCGAGAAAGACCAGAGGTTTAAGAGGATGACAAAGTGCCATGCCAAGAGCTATAAAGGAGGCAGGGCTCCCACTCCAGTGTGGGTCGGGGGTGGGTGAAGAGTAGATCAAAGAAAGCTTCCCAGCTACATATAAAGTAGGCCTCAAAGGATGCAGTGGATTGTTTTCCCATAATGAAAATAGCTTTATTTAATGTTTACGATTATAAAAGTAATACACAGAAATTCCAAGCAATATCAAATAGTATAAAAATTTTAAATAATGCAAAATTCCATCCCTAGAGGCAACCATAGTTAACAATTCGATCAACATCCTTCCCATATATATATAATTATAATTTTATATAAATGCAATCATATCATACATGTAATTCTATAACTTACTTTCATTCAAAAATGAGTTTTTCTTGCCAATAAATATAGCTATATGTCATCTTCAATGACTGTATAATATCTAATTATGTACCATAATTCATTTAATCCCTTCCTGCTGTACATTTAGATTGATTTCAAATTTTACAACTGTAAACAATGCTATGATGGGCCTCTTTGCATAGTCTTCTTCATGGACTTGGTTTCTAGAGGTGTCTATGGGAATCCCCAGTGAATGTTCTGACACATTAACCAATGCCCTCATCGCTATTTATTCACACTCATCCACAATACTGAAGGCTGGCTGTTTCAGACAGGTGTAATTCTGAGACTGAAGGGAGGGATGGGGGCTGAGATAGGGTGCTTCAGGAACAAAGCCCAATATTAATAAAGGCTTCTTAGGCCACCCAGAGTGAGGAAGGAAGGAGCATATGTGGAATCTGTTTCCATGAGGTATGCGTACCGCTGTGAAGGACTAGGAGATAAACAGGAAAAGGCGAGCTGGGGTCCTCTCACAGAAGGCTGTGAAGGCCAGGTGGCAGAGCCTACAGCTGGAGATCACTCAACAGTTATCTATTGATATTTGGCACCTATTTTAAGCCCAGATCTTTTCAGGGGCCATGGGGTGATAAAGATGCTCCACTTCGGAGAGTTTATTGTCTAATTTTTTTTATGCCTTAAATTGCTTTTTGTGCTTCAGTCACCTGCCTCCTCTCAACCTATCCCTTGTAGCAGTTGAGCTCCATTGATACTCTAAGGCCCAAATCAAATATTACAGAATTTTTATTGTTTGGCAGAGAGAGCCAACATTAAACCACACAAGTGGTATCACAAGACATTGGCAGATGTCACACCAACCCCGGGGCCAGAAGACAGGGATAAGCTGTTCTAGTGCATTTCTAACTCTGAGCTCAGGCCTTCCTCTTCCCCAGTGTGGAGCTGAGAATCTTAGCCAGTGACTCTGAAGACCGGGTGTCCGGTTCAGTCACGTGGCAACTGCAGCAAAGTGTGTCCTTCCTTGCTGCAGGAGGGATCACCATTCTCTTCCCCTTCCCCTCCTCCCAACCCCCAGGCTGATGGAACTGGTGGGGAAAATCCCATCACCTTAGGGCCTGCTGTCCCTCAGAATCCATGGTCTTCAATCCCATGTGGGCCCTAAGCACGCTCAGCAAAGGACACTCCTTCCATCACCATGTTCCCTCCTCAACCAGTTCCTGGCCCCATCTTTAGATTTCCATTATCTTCTCATGCTTTTAAAAATTTGAGCTGCACAGGCTTTCTTTATTTTCTTTAGCATTCTCAGCTACAGGTGCATTCACAATGAAAAGCATCTGGAAAGAGCTTAATGTTACAAATATCTACGTGTGACGCTTCCAATCATTTCTACTTCTTGCATTTGTTCTGTCACTGACGACTCATCCTCGTTGGGGTCCCTCCAGCTCTAAGCCCTCACCTTCAGGACTCCAGAGCCCAGAGATTCATGGGGGAAATAACCCAAGGGGAAGCAGGAGAAGTAAGTCTCATCTCCACACCTCTTCTCTAAACCACTTGACTCAAAATAGGTAAACTAGATATTCCTATCCGAGAACATTTTAATTCTTCTCCAGCCACACCCAGCAGCGAGGCTCCCTGCTCTGTGCATTTTTGCATTTACTCCCAGACAGGGCTGATGGCTATTCCCTTTATCTCCTCTGAATTTTATTAACATGCTAGGTCTGACCCACCTTTAAATAAAACAAAGCCAGCTTTCACTCTGGATCTCCCGCATCTCTCAGCACAGTCCTCCTTTCCCGTTTAGAGGAGCCTCTGACACGGTCAGCACTTGCTGTGCCCACTGCTTTCCTGCCAATCTGCTCCAAACCCATTTGGCCTCCTGTATTACCTATGTCATGAAAGGCTTCACCGTCTACCCTGAAATCCAAGCCAGAAGCCGGCGGCTCATGCCAGCCACCACGCTCTCCCTCGGGCCTCTCATCAGATCGGTGGCCAGACCACAGTGGCTCTTCGCCAGCTCCTCCACCTCTCTCTGAGCTCCAGCACCAGTACTACGACCCTCCTTGGCACTCTGGCAGGCTCTCCTTGCCTCCAGTCTCATACCTTCTGATATGTCTACATCACAAATGTGACCATGTTATTTCCTGCTTAAGTCCCTCCAGGAGCTCCCCACATTTGCAGGATAATGTTCAAAGTGCCCCACAGGTCACAGGCACTGTGTGATCCGGCTCTTGCTCATCACTCTCCGTGGGCCATCCACTAACTTAACTCTGCCCACATCGAGCTGCTTGCATTTCCCTACACGTGCCCACCTCCCACTACACGACACAGGGAGGCAGAATGGTCCCAGCAGAAGAAGCAAACGCCTCTTCACCTTTAAGACAGCTCAAGCATCCCCTTCTCCAGTTTCTTTCTCCCGAGTCCCCAGGTGGAATGACTCCACCTTCGTGGCACTATCCCCCCCATACAGCCCAGTACACTTAACCTGCTATTGGCCTTCTTAATTTCCATGTCTGCAAGCTCTGCACAGAAATGCACAGGCCCAAAAGACAGCTGGCCCTATCAGCCTCGGGATAGGAGGCCGAGGAGGAAGTTCTGAAACCAGAAGGGAGCCCATCCCAAGGAAATAATAAAAACAGACTTACATCAAGATGATCACTGGATGGAACATAACAAAGCAAGGAGAAAGTTTTAAAATTCAGTTTGGAGAAAAGAGTTACAAATATGGAAAGGGAGAAGATGGGGCTAGACTGAAAATATCAGTGTGGATTCATGATTTCTAATATCTAATTCTTTATATCATCTATCTCCATCTCTCTCAGTATTTCCATATATATATATTTTTTGATGTTGGGGGTAGGAGTTTATTAATTAATTAATTTATTTTTGCTGTGTTGGGTCTTCGTTTCTGTGCGAGGGCTTTCTCTAGTTGTGGCAAGCAGGGCCCACTCTTCATCGTGGTGCGCGGGCCTCTCTCACTGTCACAGCCTCTTGCTGTGGAGCACAGGCTCCAGACGCGCAGGCTCAGTAGTTGTGGCTCATGGGCCCAGTTGCTCCGCGGCATGTGGGATCTTCCCAGGCCAGGGCTCGAACCCATGTCCCCTGCATTAGCAGGCAGATTCTCAACCACTGCGCCACCAGGGAAGCCCCTCCATATATTTTTATCTGTAGCTATTTCCTTGCTCTGTCTGCCAAGAGCCTAGAAGCAATGACATTCCAGTAGCAATGGGCACACTCAGCACCCAGCTCTTGGTTTCTAAATATCATTCTCCATTAAAAGGAATCAAGATTCCCTGGAGAAATGGCTGATTCCAGGGTTGGGGCAGGGAAGATACAAGATAAGCCTGAAACATCTTGTTAAGCCAGAAAGTAAGAAAGTGTTAAAAAAAAAAAAAATGAAGGGGATATGTTAAAAAGACACAAGAGCCTGCTAGAAATCTGGGACAGTTTGAGAATCAAAACAAATTAAAGCAATGGCTTGCAACTTTGACTAAATAGGAATCCATTGATCTGTACTTATAAACAAGTAGATTAATAAATAGGGAGGAAAAATGCTGTTCTTTAGAAGTAGAATGCCAAACAATAAATGTAGAAGAAACTATGGAGTTAGAAAATCACACTGGATGAGAACAAAATATTTACATGATATCAAAGTATCTCCCCACAAATAACTTGTTAATTACAAAAGGGAAAAGAGTAAATTTAAAAAGGGAAACCTGGCAGACATCAGTTTAACCAAGAGATCAGAGCTAATGTCAGCATTAACGGGACCAACTAACATCACATGCCAACTTAAGATGCACTGAGGATATGTCACTTCTGTGATGTTCTTGCCCAACATACAAAAACCTAATCTAGTCATGTGGAACCATGAGACCAATCCAAGTTGAGGAACATTCTACAAAATACCTGACTGTATTCTTCAAAAATGCCAAGGTAATAAAAGGCAAGGAAAGCTCAAGAAGTCTGGATTAAAAGAGACACATGTAATCATGTGTCACAACTAAATGTAACACATGATCCTGCACCAGGAATCACTATGAAGGACATTACTGGGACAGCTGACACAATTTAAATAGAGAGCACGTGTTAGATTAACAGTATTTTATCAGTGTTATACTTCCTGTTTTTGATAAGTGGTTATGGTTACAAATTATGAGAGGATGTCCTTATTCTTAAGGAAAGGCATACTGAAGTTTTGGGGTAAAGGGGTACAATGCCTGCAACTTACTCTCAAATGATTCAGAAAATCCAACATGTAAATACAGATAAAGCAAAATCGTAAGTCATAAAGCAAATGGGATAAAAATGTAAACACTTGGTAAATGTGGGTAAAGGATATATGGGAGTTCTTTGTGATATTCCTGTAACTTTTCTGTAAGTTTAAAATCGTATTAAAATTTTAAAAGTTACCAAACAAACCAGGAATCCAACAGCAAGGGATGAGTCAGAATTATGGTACAGTCACTCTATGGAAGCCTTAAAATTACACAGCCTTACAAATAAAGTCTGTGAAGATAGATAACAAAATAGAAAAAATGCTTATAACTTATACAGTGTTGAATGATAAAAGCAGGATACAAAATATTTTGTGTGTATATTATTACAACTAAGCAGAGTAAGCATATAAGTAGGACTGGAAGGATAAAATCAAAGGTGGTAATAAGGGTATTAGGGGAAGCTGATTCACTGTTATACAGCAGAAACTAACACACCATTGTAAATCAATTATACTTCAATAAAGATATTTAAAAAAAAAAGGATATTAGCAGGGAGGGAGAGATTGAGTGACTTTTTCTAAAAAAAAAAAAAAAAAAATCCACATATTGAAAAAGTACTTGCCGGCACTGGCACTCCCCGTCAGGCTGGTGGACTGGAGATCAGCGCTGCTTGCTGTTTACTGCTGGTTCCTGCCTCACGCTGCCCTCCCCAAAAGTTGACATTGCCCCCACAAGAACTGACAGAGCCGGGCATCTCTGCAGCTGGTAGGGCTGGGAGTGGGGAGGTTCCCGCGTGCAGGCAGCCTGCCAGCCTGTCCCACAGAGCAGCTTCACAGTGTGCTCTGACCAGCAAGCTTAGCGGCTGCGGACAGCTGAGGGGAAGCCTGGCACGGGTGCATCCAAGACCAGGCCTCCCTGGCCAGGCCAGCACAGAGACCCCTTTGAACGCCCTCGGCTTGTGCTGACCACACTCGGGCCTCTTGCCGGCATGCTCCCTCCGGGGCACAGACAGTGAAGCTTCTTGGAACTCTGAAGGTTTAGGAATTCTGGGATGACTTTATCTAGAGGCAGAGTGCCTGGTTCTGTTGTCAGTGGGATAAAGTGCTAAGTCCTTATCAGTCCTTTACATTTTTAACATGGACCAGTCTACTGAGGACATGCTTTGACGGGCGGCAAAAAGATGTTCAGAATGCAAGGCTTTGCGATCAGAAAGCAAGACTCTCAGAGAACCCTGGGCAGCTGAGGGAAACAGGGCAGGAATAAAAGTGAAAGCTGGCCTCCTCTGCAGGAGAATTGCTTTTGTCCCTCTTATTATAAGAGATGTGTTTAAAACTCCTTCCCTAAAGAAGTAGGAGTAAGAGTTAAATAGATTAAGAGACCCTCAGAACAGGTAGCTGAGGTAGACAGAGAAAAGGAAATTCCAGATCCATAAGGAAGCAGGAGCAGAAGCTTGTGAACTCCTGTGGAGAGGAAGTAACTATACCTGGCTATACCTGGGCATTTCTTGGTTAGGAGTATTCCAGACCTGCTTCCCAACTGCTCCCCAGCCTAAAGCAAAAAGCACCACCATTCTGAGTCATGTGACCTGATTTTAAAGTATTTTATTACATAATCTTTTCATGGCACCATCAGGAGTAACAGAAAATGTTATTCCCAGTTCTTAACCACATCCTGAAAAATATACATTTGTATTTATATATTTATATCAATACTCCACACCTATCCCATAATTCCACCACCTAGTATAGGTTTTTTGCTTAAAGCAAGAAACTATTCTCTCAGGTAAGAAAATATATATGGAAGCTAAATGAAGGACTGGTTAGAGTGACCGGCGACAGCTTGGCCATGGGGGCAGGGAGGAAGGGGTGAAGTCCAGGCTAGGCAGGATGCATCACTGGGGTCCAGCAGAGGTGGAGGAGGACAGTGTATAAAAAGGCAGCGTCAGGCAGATGGGCTCTGGTGTCCTTGGTCCATTAGGAGATGGCCTTTGCCTCAGGAAGGAAGGCTTCCCAGTACTTTGCCAGCTGCAAAGAAGTGGGGTCAGTAAGCAAGTGCCCCCATTTAGTGGCAGAGCCTGAGCCTGGAATGGGAACAAGCACAGTGCCAGGGCACTCTCCCAAGTGCCTCAGCCACCCACAGGGAGGCCTGGGCTAAGGCCAAGCTGAGGAAATGGCTTCGCTGACAGTGGACCTTGGGACAGACTGGCCAGCCAGCCACACTGCCCTTACCTTTCTAGACTGAGGGAAGCATCAAGTGCAAGGGCAATATCTGAAGACAGTCCTGGTTCTACCCTGGAGGAAGTACCCCCATGGGGGCCACAGCTTGGCTCAGCTCAGTCAGCATCTCACAGGCAGCCACTGTTTCACATACTGATTGGGGCCTCAGCCTCAAGAGGGTTAGGTGGTATCACGGGGTTATAGGGAGAGGAGAGTTGGGGTTTGTTCTTAAAAACTAACTCATTGTAGGATTAGGGCAATCCTGCTTAGCAAGAGACCCTACTGGATGCGCCACGTTAGAGAACCAGGACCTACTTTCAAGTATTGATTAAGCAGGGCCCAGCCCCTCTGAAGCAGGGCCAGATCATCTTGTCACCAAAGCCACAAGTAGGCAGCTGGCCTTCGGAGCAAGCAGGAGAGGATGAAAGCCATGCATAAGTTACATACCTGCTGCTGTGAATACAGGAGTGTCTCAAGGTACTTGATCACGTGGTTTTTGAAGTCCTTGGATTTCTCTTTCTAAAGGAGACAGGATTCTACACTGACCATCCAGACAGTTGCTCCTTCCCCTCTTGATAGGGTGCTGATGTTTTTTGCTGACCAAGGCTGAGCACAGCCTCAGAAAGTAGAGGCAGCAGTTGGATTGGCTATAATTTCCAGCCAAATGGCCTCTTGCAAGGTTTTCTTGAATGGTGGCAGGGTGGGGAAGGGGAGTAGAGGGTTTATGACAGCTGCAAGCTTTGTTTTGTGCTCTGGTCCAGCAACAAGTGTAGGACAGACACTTTGCCTCAGGAACAAACACACAAACATGCACACACACACACACACACACACACACAGAAGGCCACGCCTGTTCACAACAGCTGCCAAGTCACTGGCAAAGCCATCTGTCTCCCTACTCAGTAGAGACTTGGACAAAACCAACAATGTTACTAAACCAGGCACTGCACACTTGTGAGAAGTAGGATCTTCTATCTCACCTCAAACCGTATCACTTCTTTTCGGACCACAGTTGAAATCCTTTCAAAGTCCCTTTCATACTGAGTCACCCGAGACTCCCACTGGGAAGAAAAGGAAAGAAAGGATCACTTAATATATTATGGTATTAAGTCTTTACCTTTGAATAGAAATTCTGTATCTGAGACCTCAATTGGCATTTGTCTGTCCCTCTGGGTAAGATTAGATATGCAGATTCAGCACATAAGCCAGAGTCCAGTAGAAGGCCATCTTTCAGGCTGGCTGGGAAAGAGATGCCGTGTGCCTCCGGCCAAGCCTGGTTCCTAAGAAAGCTCTGGTACCCCAGAGGCTCTGGTTTAGGTACTCGCCAGCAAAGCTGGGAGCCCCAGAGAACTGAATTTAGTTCTCACCCGGCGGGGGGACATCTGAATCATCTTGGAGCTTTTCAAAGACCCAGCCAGGACTGCTCCTGCAGAGATTCTAATTTGGCAAGTTTGAGTGGAACAGGAAAGGAGAAGGAGGGCCAGGTCTCAGGGTAAGCCTGGATAATTCTCAGAGGCTTCCCCAGCAGCTGTCCTTTAGACTCAATCAGTTCTCTTGCCTGCTGTGGGGTTCTAAGCATCTGGGTGGGATGGGCCCCAGGCTCATTCAGGAGCCAGCAGAACACCCCTGCTGGGCTGCCTCGGGGGCCTCACCTCTACGATCTCATCCTTGGCCTGTTGCAGCTTGTCAGGCTTGTTGGCCCACAGCAGCCGAGCCTCAGCCTCCCGCTTCTTCTGCAGTGTGGTTTGAGCATCCTGCCAGCGCTGCCACATCTTCATGCGCTGGTCAAAGGCGGCCTGTGAAGGTGGAGGTTGGGGAAGAGCACAACCAGCCCTTCAGGAGCTCTGCTGGCTCTGCCTTGGGGGGCTCTCCCAGCAGCTGTGCTAGGGAAGGACCAAGCAAGGGCAGGTTCTGCAGCCACGTGTTAGTGCCCAGCTGGAAGTTTAACATCCAAAAGCACAAGCTTGGGTAAGACTCCTCTCCAAGGATCCAGTGGGCCAGCGCCATGCTGCTTCATGCTACTCCCAAGGCTGGAGGGCTGGGAGCACAGTAGGTGGCCTGATGCCAGTGCCCAGTCCTATGGCTTTTGAACTGCCTCTCTCAGATCAGTCAGTTCATGAGTCTACACACTTTCCCTGAGTGTCTGCCATGTGCCAGGAGCTAAGAATACAATGGGGAATGAAACACATGGGCCTACTTTCATGGAGCTTGTAATCTACCAGGAAAGGCTGACACTGTATTACTAATTGCCAATAAGTAATTATAAGTATGCAGAGTACAGAGAAAATAAGCACAGTACTGTAATAAAACTGGGGATCTAGCTTAGCCTGGGAGATACATCAGGGAAGGCCAACCTAAGGAAGCAAACTTTAAACTGATACCCAAACAATATACAGGCTTAGCTTAACAGATCTCCCCACCCCTGCCCAGCTTAACAGATCTTTAAATAAACACTTAAACCTACCACAGGGACACACTGCTTTCATCTCATCCATACATTCAACTGTTCTAGGCCATCAAGGCCCCCAAGAAGCTCTCCAAAGTCCACTTGCTGGTTTTCCATGTTTCTAGTTCCTTGACCACAATCAGCATTTCCAGAGGACAGCTGTTTGGCCTAACAAAACCATCCTGCACCACCACTGGCTTTGTAGGCTTCAAGAGGCTTGGATGAAAGACCTGTGTCTGGGGCAGCCTCCCAGCCCTGCTCCTTTTGCTCCCCTTCCCTACAAGAGCTCCCTGGATGTTTTCTAGGCCTCCTTAGTGCAGGCCTTTGCCAAGACTTGAACCTTAGGGAGTGAAATGACACCAAAGTTACCTTCCCCCGCATTGTCACTGCTGCTCACCTCAATTTCTAAACAGCGGAATGTCAAAGGATTAGGTAAAGGGTGACCTCAAATCCAACCTAATCCCCTGGGCTAACTGCGGTACAGCTGCAGGTTCAGCAGAAAAGAAACATCTGTTCATCTCTCCAACCCCACGGCTAGCTCATGATTATGAGGAGGGCAGGTGAGGGGTCGCTGAAGAAGGACCAGCTTGCAGTTCTGTGCTCTAAGGCAAGCTGCCCCAGCTAGGCCTCCCTCACCCCTGTCCATACAGGCTCACCTGGCTTGAAGGTCATATCCAAGTGCTGAGCTCTCCAGAGACCCCAAACAATACTGCTCTCTGAAAGCTTCCCCAGAGAGAACCCTTCCCTGGGACGGCTCTCCAGTCTAAGTAGTCTGACCAGTTCCAAGAATTCCCAAGCAGGTTATTTTTTCAGCCTCTTATCACTCTGGAGTTAGCAGCAAACCAAATAGCAAGGGGAGAGGACAATGAGCAATCTCACAGGCTATAATAAGCACCTCTGCCACGGAGGAAATGAGAGTCCTGGGTGCAGCTAGGCTCTTGACAATACAGGAGCTCTCTGGCGAGGGCGAGGTTGGGGACAGGGAGTGGGGGTGGCTCTGTTCCAACTCAGAGGCTCATACATTCTGGTCCCAACCTGGGTCGGGCAGACTCAGGCCCTTTTAGGGCAGGCGCCAGGCTCCCTCTTGGCTCTTTCCTCTGTCTCAGGGAGGCCATGTGAGAGCTAATATCACTGCCCGGTGAAGCTTCCTTGGCCACTCTGAAAGGTCAGGGGAAAACAGAGTGCCCTGGTCACCAGAAGAGAAGGTGAGGTGCTCGACCTGAGGGGCAGGCTGCAGTGTTGCTACCAGTGTGGTCAGCAAAGCTCACAGAGGGCTCTGGTGACAAGCTCTCTCGGCCCCCTGGCCACACTCCTCCATGCAGCCAGCGCCAAGCCAGTTCTGTGTAGTTACCTGACTGCCCACGTTGGAGGGACAAGTGGAAGCCAGCAAGAGCTCTTACCAATTGTTATAAAGCAGAAACTAATAAAAAAATAATAATTAAAAAAAAAAAAAAAAGAGCTCTTACCAGGGCAAAGCCACCGCTTACTGTTAAGGAGGCAAAGACCAAAGGACTGAGGAAGTCACTGCTCCAGGGGGACAAGACCGCAGGTCTGTAATAAGCCTTGCTTGAAGAAAGGAGCATAGAGGATACTGTCCAGCTTCAACAATAAGGAGGGCCCTACTTGGAAATTCAAGAGTGGTCCAAATTCATTTAAAAAACTGGCCGTGGGCCTCAATGTGACTCAGTGATAACTAAGAGTTTAATGGACTTTTTGGTTCATGAGACACCTTCTCTTTTGAGAGTAGAAAAAATTATTTCAAGCTATACTGGATGAAACTATCTTGGGAACGGGAAGAGCAAAGGAAAAGACAAATTAAATCAAGTGGAGGAGAAAGAGGAAAGGAATGAGATGCTTACGCGGACTATGGCCAGGAGGCGAATATAGTCACTCAGGAGCTCAGCAAGGAGGAAGAAGTCATTGTTGGCTTGTTCCTGGTGGAGCTGCTCGATCTTTTCTTCCACCTCAGCCAGCTGGGAGAGTGCCCGTGACAATGCTGTGTTGTCCTCAGAGCTCCCGAGCATGGCGAGACTCTTTGCAAACTGGGATGTGTTCAGCGCTAGCTCTGGAAGGAGGAAGACAGCAGAGGCCTCTGATCTCCCAAGGAAAAGGGACAAGTCGGCTGGCACTGCAATGGATGCCTTAGCAATGCTGGCCCCCCCATGTCTGGCAACTGTGGGCTCTGCAACCTAGTCACTTACACCACAGCTAACTGTATTCAGAAAGTGAGGGCAATGCAGCTCGGTCACGTGAGCAGGGAGAGTTAACTGCTGTCCTTAGTTTCCCTAGGTTAGGCTTACTTGGAAGAAGCAGCTCCAATATTCCTGGAGAACCAGGGGCCATTAATAAAAACAGGTCAATGGCATGATTCTGATTTTTACGTTAGAGCTTGTGGTAAGCAGCCTTCTGCAAGAGTGAGTGTATGCACACTGCATAGTTTTGCATGCGCCAGAGCAGGACAACTTTGTTGTATTTTAAGCTTTGGTTCACTCTCCCCGCCCCCGCTCCCCATCTCTTTAAAAATGTAAAAACCATTCCCAGCCCAGAGCAATAGGCCCATGGCCAGATACAGCCCATGGGCTGGGTCATATTTTGCCAACCCTTACATTGCCCTCATTCTAATGGTTTTCTGCCTGTTTAGAGTTCTGATTATCAGCACGTTTAAGGCAGAAAAGGAAAGCATTCAAACTTGGCAAATTTCACTAGCTCTTAAGTAAATCTCACCAAAGAAAGGTGAAGAAGGGTTAAGAGACATATATGGTTTCCCGCATTTACATATTGCTCGTTGGACCATGTAGCTAAGGCATGTAACATCATTTTGGATACAAGCCAACTCAAATGCCACCAACAGAAGCCTGTATCCCAGGTCAAGCTGTAACTGGGATGGCTTCCCTGTACCTCTCCCAGGTAAAGAGTACAATGTCCTCAGTGGTGGAGTCATGTTTCTTGCCAGAAGATGCAGGGCATATCTTTTCTATAAGAACATCAAGGACCAGGTGGGCTGAGAATTTCAACTTGAATGGCTGAGAGGCTTGGGAACAGCATACCCTCCCATCTCCAGCTCACTGGAGACATCAGTTTCCCCCAGTTCCAAGTGCATTTCGGAGGTTTGTTACCTTTCCTGTGGTTGACTAGAGTTTCTACAACGGCATGCAGTTTCCGTAAGCGCTGTTCCTCACACTCTACCTCCTGGAGCTTCTCCTCAAACCACTGAAACACACAGGCCCAGAGCTTTAAAGGAGGCTACTCATACAGGTGTAGAGCAGTCTTCCTTAGCAGTTTTTTGTTTGTTTGTTTTTTAAAGGGACTGAATTATCATAAAAAGAAAGTCTCTAATCTCAGAAATTTCAGGACTCCTCAAGGCTTCTGACCCATAAGCCTGAGGGGGTAGGGAAAGCTGAGAGGCACAGGGCTACTCACAATGTCTGATTCATTCATCTTGATGGTCATTTTGCTGACTGCATCTGTGGCTTTGTTGAACATCTTGAGGAGACCAGCACCACTGAATGTCTGGGTACCCACGGCGCGTGGCAGCTACAAGACCAAGAAGGCAGGGTGGCAAGTTATCTGCTGCCCCTATTTTAGGTTCAGAAGAATTAGTATCCATCAGACGGCATGCCCAAAACTTGCCAAACAAATTATTTGAACTGTAGCTTGTTATTTTCAAAGACAGTTAGACAAATCCATAACTAGCATGTAGAGAGAAAAAAAAAAATCAAAGGACCACATTAAATAGAATCAGCAAAATTTTCAGCTCCTGATATTGTGTGCAGATAGAAAGCAGAGTGTGTTACGTGGCCAGGTGACCTCACGCTGAGATCATCTGCCCACCTAGACATGAACTGCTTAAATACCAAACACGCTTTTGTTAAAAGTCAGAAGTTCTTTTGGATGCATACTCTGCACACAGCTAGACTTAAAATCTAGAGATACTTTGAAGTCGTGCTGCAATTCCATTTGGATTTTCCTCAGTGAACAAAGGTCCAAGGACAAGAACATAATTTATTCAGATTGAGGCTACTTTTAGGGACAATCTAGTTAAGTCAAGCATGCCGAATACTTAGAAACAATTTGACTAGTTCAGTCTTCCCACTCCTTTCCGAAGGCATGAAAGGGATGCTGAAGAATCCATAGTGTATATAGTATACCACGCTGAACAATTAGATTTTAGTGCCCAGGACTCTTGAGGCACTGGTTCTCAACTCAGGGCCATTTTGCCGCCTAGGGGACATTTGGCCATGTCTGGGGATAATTTTGCTTATTAAAACTGGAGGCAGGGAGGACTTCCCTGGGAGCGCAGTGGTTAAGAATCCACCCGCCAATGCAGGGGACACGGGTTCGATTCCTGGTCCGGGAAGATCCCAGATGCCATGGAGCAACTGGGCCCACGCACCACAACTACTGAGCCTGCGCTCTAGAGCCCGCGCACCACAACTACTGAGTCCGTGTGCCTAGAGCCTGTGCTCCACAACAAGAGAAGCCACCGCAATGAGAAGTCCAGGCACCACAACGAAGAGCAGCCCCCGCTCACTGCAACTGGAAAAAGCCAGCACGCAACAACGAAGACCCAATGCAGCCAAAAATAAATAAATAAATATATTAAAAAATAATAATAAAATAAAAAAATAAAACTGGGGACAGGGAGGTGGGGGAGGGTACTGGCATCTAGTGGATGAGGCCAGGGATGCTGCTAACCCTACAATGCACAGGACAGCCTCCACAACAAAGGATGATCCAGCCCAAATGTCAGCAGTGCCACTGGAGAGAAACCCTGCTCTAGGGGTACCAAGCAAGGGTGAGGGCGTGAAAAGGAAAAGTGGATTTAGGAATCCCAGAGGAGAAAAAAGATTTAGAGCATTAGACAGAGAATTTTTAATTAAAAAAGTTCATTTTGGGGGCTTCCCTGGTTGCGCAGTGGTTGAGAGTCTGCCTGCCGATGCAGGGGGCGCAGGTTCGACCCCCCGTCCGGGAGGGTCCCACGTGCCACGGAGCGGCTGGGCCCATGAGCCGTGGCCGCTGAGCCTATGTGTGCTCCACAGCGGGAGAGGCCACAGTGGTGAGAGGCCCGCGTAACGCAAAAAAAAAAAAAAAAAAAGTTCATTTTGGGGGGGAAAATAATCCATATACTTAGTACCATTTTCTTAATTAGAGTAATACATATGATATGCAAATTAAAGAAAAATGTAAAAATAAAATGAAAAAAATAAATACACTAGTCCTACCCTGTCACTTATTTTCTTCTAGTTTTCTTTCCTATAAGATATAACATTGTTTTATTCCAGTGTTTCTTTAGATCCTTAATGACTAACATATTTCTTCAGCTGTATTTATATGCTGTTCCATGTTTTACTTTTTATAATTCTTTTTTTTAAATTGAAGTATAGTTGATTTACAGTATTGTGTTAGTTTCAGGTGTACAGCAAAGTGATTCAGTTATATTTTTTTTCCAGATTCTTTTCCATGATAGGTCATTACAAGATACTGAATATAGTTCCTTGTGTTATACAGGGAATCCTTGTTGTTTATCTATTTTATATATAGTAGTGTATATCCATTAATCTCATACACCTAATTTATCTCTCTCCCTCATAATTCTTTAAATGTATGCTTCCAATGAATTTCTGTATATTCTCTGTTTATGATGAGAATTAAGTATTTGCTGTATTGATATATTTCACTTAATTCTCCAATTATTAGCAACTGAGCTGCCTCTAGTTTTTCACAATCATAAATAGCCTAAGCATAGCCTGTTAAAAAAGACTGTCCACTTGAATCAACACTTTTGCTATATGTTGGCAGTTCTGTGCTCTGTGGTTAACTGGTTTTGAACTAAAACCCCTCAGCTCCTGGCACAAAATAAGCATTCAATTTGAACCAAGTAGTAACCTATGAAAGACATTCCAAGGACCTGCCCAACAGATCACTGTGTTGATCTAATAAGACAAAGACAAAACTAGGTTGCAGTTTGACCTCTACAACCAGTTACTTTTATTTGTTTATTTATTTATTTTTTTGCGGTACGCGGGCCTCTCACTGTTGCGGCCTCTCCTGTTGTGGAGCACAGGCTCTGGACGCGCAGCCTCAGCAGCCATGGCTCACGGGCCCAGCCGCTCCGCAGCATGTGGGATCTTCCCGGACCAGGGCACGGACCCGTGTCCCCTGCATCGGCAGGCGGACTCTCAACCACTGCGCCACCAGTGAAGCCCTACAACCAGTTACTTTTGACTGCAGGCAGAGCTTCTTTTATTTCAGAGGCTGAAGAATACTTGTCACTTTTGGGCGCTTACAAACTAGGATGTAGTCTGAGACTAGGCTATACACGGGTGCTCAAATATTTGTTGAATGAACTAGTTTCATTTCACAGGGGCAGATATGAATCATGAAATTCAGTTTGTACAATACTAACCTCTTCTTTTTCCAAGAACTCTCTGACATCAGGGTCCTGTAACATCGTAGGATGATTCACAATCCTCTGAAGGTACCTACGGGGTAAGGAGTTATCTGGTCAGCTGACCTGGCCTCACAAGGTTTGGGGTATCATACAGTGCTGGCAGGGGTACAATGTCTCTCATTACTTTAAAATGTCCTCAGATAAGGCACTTAAGTACAAGCACATTCAAGTTCATATTCTTCACGTCTCTAAAAAGGGGAGAAAAATAACTGCTCAGAAAGAGACCTCAGAGCCATTCATGTTTGACTGTTGAAGAAGGAGAATCTGATTGCTCACTCAAGGTGGGGAAAGAAAAGAAGATGTTCTGTTCCTGAGGTGGGAAGGAAAGAGACTTAGGAAAGGTTAGAGATAATATGGAGGTGGGAATCTTTAATTCACTCAAGTTTCACCACTACTAACTCCAGCGAATATCTCATCGTAATTAAGTCTCAGTTTCAGCTTCTCATTTGTTCTCATGGCATTCAAGAAAATAGTTTTATGGTACTTACCTTTCTAGAGCAGCCCTCCGTTTTTCAAGAAATTCTGCAGAAGAAGAATCTTCCTTCCCAACTTTTACTTTTGTCATTCCTGGAAAAGAATTTAAAAAGCAAAAACAAAAAACAAAAAAAACCCCCATATATCATCATGAAAAGCACAAGCCTGTAAAAATAAGCCCACAGGAGGAAGGCAATGAGGACAGCTCTACAAAATACAACCAAAGCCCACGTCTATGTCACGAGCAGGCATGAACAAAAGGTTCTTTACATGACAGTCAATTTTTAAACTAGTCTTAAAGTGCTGAAGGTTCTACGCTCTGGGATTTCCAGAGCATATGTTTTCAAAAAGGGGGCCATGGGGCTCTGAGTAAAGATTAACAGACATGAATTGATGGTAATGGGAAGATTCCTTGCCCCATCTCCTTCCCCTCATTCAGTTAGTACATTTCAATCTGGAAGGAACAGCAATCATTGAGGACTCCAGGATACCAACACAAACACACACACACACAACTGTAGAAGCTAAAACCAGAGCCTCCTATTGCACTCAAATAAAGAGACCATGTCAAAACATACTATTTCTCTAGACCACGTGTAATTTATAGGAAAATGCTGGAAATACTTTTTTAAAATTAATTAATTAATTTTTGGCTGCGTTGGGTCTTCGTTGCTGCGCACGAGCTTTCTCTAGTTGCGGTGAGCGGGGGCTACTCTTCGTTGCAGTGCGTGGACTTCTCATTGCGGTGGCTTCTCTTGTTGCCGAGCACGGGCTCTAGGGCGTGTGGGCTTTAGTATTGTGGCTCGCGGGCTCTAGAGCACAGGCTCAGTAGTTGTGGCATACAGGCTTAGCTGCTCCACGGCATGTGGGATCTTCCCAGACCAGGGATCGAACCAGTGTCCCCTGCACTAGCAGGCGGATTTTTAACCACTGTGCCACCAGGGAAGTCCCAGAAACACTTCTTTTCTAACTGCAAGAGTCTACACTGTTATTAAAAGTAGTCTCATATACTAAGTAGAAAGTATATGGCAGAAAGAATGCAAAGGAAAGAATCTAAGCAGAATTAAAGACCACAGGCTTACCTATTAGGCTCTTCTCCGGGGGAGGAGGGACGATAAAGCCATTCTGGGAGTGTTTCTCTGAAAGCTTCTCATAAAGACCCAGAAAGTCACTAAATCTTCTTTTCACTGCAAACTGTTTACTTCTGAACATTGGTAAGCTCGTCTTGGGGACAGAAAAAATACAAGGCGATCTCATTTTAAATAGGGGATGAATGAGTGTCTTGAAAGTCATCCAGCTGACATCAAGGGAATCTTTTTCCCAGATCCGTGTCATTTAGCCACTTGGTAAATAACTTTCTCTGAGATTCTTACTCTTGTTTGTTTGTTTGTTTTCTGAGCTATAATCCCCTCTGGCTGTCTGGAAATCTACGGAGCCCTTCTCAGAATAATGATTTTAAGTGCATAAAATAACATACATTGGATTACAAAGGCAACTAATTAAATTCAAATGCGGTTTTATTTGCAGGTTAAGGGCTCTTGCTCTAAGGAAAGAGATGTTGCAATCTAGTTTAAAGCTAGAATTCTATGGTTATCTATTAACCCATTCATCTTGCACTGACTTATTAAGGGTATTAGCTGCTGGAATTAAAGCAGCCAAACGGAAGAAAAGACAGTAAACAATGCCCCTAAGGGGGAGGATCAGATGAAATGTCTACACTGTAGACACTTTAACCTCTAAAGTGTCACAGGATCTAGAACACAGGGGCAGGTCAACAAGTAGTAGAGAGATAATATAAAGAAAACTTCTAGTAAAAAAGACTAGGCCTACATCATATTGAGAGATCATTTAATACTCACCAGACAGGCAAAATTTAATGAGGTGGGGCCTTGCTAACTGCTGGCAGAGAAGTGTGTCAATGGGAACATTTACATACTGCTGATGGAAGTATAAACTGGTACAAGGACTTTAAAAAGCAGTTTGTATTCCTTTTCTTCAACATTTGCACTACCTATGACCCAGGGGAACTATTCCTGAGTATATACCCAAAAGAAACTCTTCTTATGTGTACGCCAGGAGACATGTGCAAGTATGTTCACAGCTCATAATTACAAAAACTGGAAACATGCCAAATATTCACAACAGGAACATGAATGTATTATGCTATAATCACAAAATGGACTAATTAACTACAGCTACACACAACATGGATGGGTCTGAGGAACAATGGTAGTAAAGAAAGCACTATATTCAGCATGATACCATTTTAATGAAACTCAAAAAAAAAAAAAGCAAAACAGTACACTGTTTAGAGATACATATGGGAAGACTTTTTAATAAAGGAAATGAGAGACAACTCAGGAGAGTGGTCACCTCTAAGGTGTGAGGCAGGGGATAGGAGAGGGAGAAACACGCAGGTAGATTCAATGGTACTCATCTTAAGACTGGTGGTAGGTTCGGGGCTTCATTTTTTATGCTTCATAACCTGCATACAACAACGTGTAAGTTTTGTATGCATTAATATTATATAAAAAAGGAAGACCAGACCCGAGGGGCAAAAGGTTAGGGAGAGCATTAAAAGAAGTTCCACATAGGAAACCTCAGAAGAACTGATGATTTTTAAACAGGTGATATAGTTTGGGGTGATCCACCAAACTAGCTCTAAGCCACATAGCTCTTAAAGAGGGATGGTACTATATCAGATACACCACATGTCTTAATAAAACTTACAAAGTTTCATACTGAAGTGTTAGCTCTCTGGAAGAAAAGTGGAAAGGCTCAGATGAGATTACCAAGGGGATGCAGACTTGTTCCATCTTGAGTAAACTTGAAGGAAGATGTTGACAAAGAAACTAAAGAAATACCCAGAAATAATCTGAATGATGACCTTCTTGGTATGAGCACCCAAGTCTATTAAGGTGGTCATCAGCAGGGTCACTTGGACTCACCTGTGTTGTAACTTTGTAGGCCACATAGGCATTCATACCATCCCCTGTGGGGAGAACAAGAAAGCAGGAGAGGATTATTCTGTAAACCAAAGCAGAACTAATCTTGCTAACATTTAACCAGGAATCAAAAGCCAGCCACAGGAGCTGTGTACAAGAAGGGATATCTGTTTCATCTCTAAGCTTTATATACTATCCTATAATCCAGTTCCTACTTTGTCTCAGGGCCTCTGTGGCGCACATCATGCCCCCATGGATGCTGGCTGGGCCCCAGTTTAAGTCAGACAAGAGAGTCAGCCTCCTGTTCCAAAGCCAGGCTCTGTTTATACCCTCCACAAAGCAGCACTGGATACTGACAATCCATCGCTTGTTACCATGCCAGTATTTGGGCTAGTTACACACATCTGTCTAAATCCAAACAATTCTCTTGCTGTATAAAGCAGGAGGAGGAGAAGGAAGCAAATGATGTGAAAGGAAACAAGAAGTTCTACCCTAAGCTAGCTCTGGGCTCCATTTGCTCTTTCAGAAGTACTGCGCCGGTCCCTCTACTGGTGCTGGGGGACACTGACCCCTCTCATCTAGCATGTTCACCCAGAGCAAAGGGCCTGGCAGGAAGACACTTAGGCTACCTGATGTCACACAAATCTCTCTTTCCTGGAGGAATTATTTTTCTGAAAAAGGCTTTGACTGTTCAATAATTTGGGATTCACAATAATTTGGGATTCAAGCAATTGTTTTTCTCTGTGGTAGTGTCCTGACCTCGACCACTTAGGGATATAAAGGCACCATTGACTCCCTGAGCAGTGAAAAGACACACATTGGACTCGAGACAGACATAACTTCAGTGCTGGGCTCTGGCACGTTAGGCTGGTTTCATTCCCTTCCTCCCCACCCCCCGATTCTTCCCCACACCAACCAGGAAAATGTAGGTCAACAATTACTAGCTGCCAAAGCCTCTGAACTGGTCCTGGGGTAAGGGCCCAGGGGAGGAACGTGCAGTTCTAGACCTGCAGGGTCACATAGTACAACTTGGGTTCACTGAGATGGCTAGGAATAACTGCTTTTATAAATTACACAGAGAAGTTGGAGACTGTACAGGAAGAGAGGGCTTGCTTTCTCCATCTATCCAAGCCCTACCAAAAGAGCAATGTGACACAGACCTACTAGAGAATGGACTTGAGGACAAGGGAAGGGGGAAGGGTAAGCTGTGACAAAGTGAGAGAGTGGCATGGACATATATACACTACCAAACATAAAATAGATAGCTCATGGGAAGCAGCCGCATAGCACAGGGAGATCAGCTCGGTGCTTTGTGACCACCTAGAGGGGTGGGATAGGGAGGGTGGGAGGGAGACGCAAGAGGGAAGAGATAATGGGAACATATGTATATGTATAACTGATTCACTTTGTTATAAAGCAGAAACTAACACACCATTGTAAAGCAATTATACTCCAATAAAGGTGTTAAAAAACAAACAAACAAAAAACAGAAACTATTTAAGTTAAGCTTTAGAAATTACTTTATATTTATTACCACTGTTAGTTCTCTTCTAAACCACTTAAACTATATTGCCTAATACTACTAAGGATGCTTACCACTGATAAAAGGAAAAAAGTCTAAATTTACTTTATAAACTTTCAATTTTTCATTCACAGTTGCATAATCATGGTCAAATGTCCAAAAGGTCAATTCCATAATCTAGTGCCTGCAATTAAGGAATGACTAAGTGCAAACATACATAAAAACACAGTAGCAAAGTAGGATCTTCAGACACTTTGCCTGCTTATCAGCTGTTTTTATTGAGGCAATGTGTAAGAAAAGAGACATACTTTCATGTCCAGAGCTTATAAGATATGGAAATGGCCTAGAAATGCAGCAGTTTTAAATTTGTTAATTTCCTAAATAATGTCAGGAAGTTGAAAATGACATATGCAAATTACCAAGGCTCTAAAAAGCAATATCCTGGTAGTGAGACTCTAATTTATTTAGATGTGTGTGGGAATGAGAAGCTCATGTTGAGTAAACAGCCCACGCACACAGAAGGTGCTGTTATAAAGATCAATATGAATCTTGAAGTATGAAAATGCTTTAAGTGGCTGGTTTCTTGGCATCGACATGACTAAGAATCTACTATGGTGCAAGGGGATGAAGGTTTATCACCAAAAGTGATTTGTGTTTAAATAAATCTGATCCATGGGATGTTTAAATTACTGTTACGTGTTGAACTGTGTCCCCCTAAAAAAGATATGTTGAAAATCCTAACCCATGGTACCTCAGAATGTGACCTGATTTGAAAACAGGGTCTTTATAGAAGAAATCAAGTGAAAATGGGGTCAGTAGGGTGGGCCTTAATCCAATATGACTGGTGTCTACATAAAAAAGGGACCTTTGGACAGAGACAGACACACATAAAGGGAAGATGATGTGAAGGCACCAGGGAGAATGCCATGTGACAATGAAGGCAGAGACTGGAGTGATTCATCTGTAAGTCAAGGAATGCCTGAGGCTCCAAAAGCTAGAGGAGAGGCACGGGAACAGTCCTTCTCTAGTGCCTTCAGAGGAAGCATGGCCTCACCAACACCATGACTTAAGACTTCTGGCCTTCAGAACTCTGAGAGAATGAATTTCTGTTGTTTTAAGCCACCCTGTTTGTGGTACTTTGTTACAGAAGTCCTAGGAAACTAACACACTCCCTCCCTCTCCTGGTACAAATATTGTGACTTTTAAATTAGTTTTATTTACTAATAATTTATTTTATTCTACCAAGGATTTTTTTTTTTTTTTTTTTTTTGCAGTACGCGGGCCTCTCACCGTTGTGGCCTCTCCCGTTGCGGAGCACAGGCTCTGGACACACAGGTCCAGCGGCCATGGCTCACGGGCCCAGCCGCTCCGTGACATGTGGGATCTTCCCGGACCGGGGCACGAACCTGTGTCCCCTGCATCTGCAGGCAGACTCTCAACCACTGCGCCACCAGGGAAGCCCTCTACCAAGGATTTAAAGCAGATAATAACTAGCCTAAAATCAATGTGCATATAGAATATTCATAAGTATTAGAGAGGCAAGAGAGAATCCTAAACATGTAATCCAAAATTCTGGTCCAGGTTCTACCACGGGCCATACATTGTGACCTGACAGGAAGGCTACATTTCATTTATTGGTTCTCAATTTCCTCTACTGGTGGATGAGGGAATTGTATAAGATGCTCATAAATATCCTACCAGTGCGCCAGTCTAGGAAAAGTAAAACTCTACAGTTTAACGACAAACCATTTTGGCATAAAGTCTAATTAGATTTTTAAAATTCTTGTTCCTAGTTCAGAATAGACAAAGGGTTGGAAATCACATTTTTCCTCTTAACCATACAAATATCACCCCTACTTAATAGGAGGAAAAAGCTCTGTGCAGCCTCTTCTCTTAGGGACTATACCTGGAACAAGGGAAGTCGAGGCCTATTGCTCTCCGCTCACTAAAAGGTCTCACAAGCTTGGGACACAGGAAGGCTATCCTAAAAATCCACATTCTGGTCAAAGTTAAGTATTGTACTTTTTGAAAATCTAATTTCAATTTGATCAAAATTCAACCTGGGTTCTTTAATCTTTACCTGTGAAAGAGAGATGCAGACTTCCCCACTTTATTAGAATATCAAGAGTACATAGTAAAAAGATATGTAACAAGAAATACAAATTTCTTGAAGGAAAAATAAATCCAGCATCCCAAGATTTTAAAACATGTATTTTTAGGGTGCTTAAATGGAATTTATGATCTCAAGAGGGAATAAAATGGTGTCAACAACTCTGTGGGAGAAGCCCATTTTGGGTTTTTAAAAAGGGATTCGAATAATATTTGATTTTCTAATTTTTCTTTCTTAAGCCAGAAAAGGCCTAAATAAGTACTGGTAACTGCTGTTTCTGGCCTTGAAAGCATAGCAAGGGGCATAGTTTCATAGGAAAGATAATGATGAAGTATTTCACACTAGCTAGTTCAGCTCTGGAGGTAACCATTAAGGAATTAGCTAACTGTGCTTTCCACAGCCATATCCTAACATCACAGGGAGTCCCAAGTACACTTACCTATCTTCTCAGGATCAGTTATACCAACTGTCAAGTCAAATTGGTCTTCCTGTTCTTCTTCCTCTAGCTTTTAAAGAGAAGACAAATCGTGAGATACCCCAAAAAAGGCTATATTAATTTTACTCTGCATTAACATTACATCAGTATAATAACATATATTAGATATAGATATATCCTTCTACACATCAGTGTTCAGCTCTGTCCATTCCCAACAATCTTGATGAAGCAACTTCCACTACTTTAAGTCGGAGCTTGCGCGAAGGTCTTTGTTACATCTATTCTCTTAAAACATTATTTTGATCATAACAAATAATCACTAGGTTTTGGAAGACTTGCCTCTGTCAGGCTAAGGAGGGAATGAGGAGACACTATACTCTTGAATATGGGAGCTTCGGACACTAAGTATCATTAATGACCATTGAAAGCCTCTGTGCCATCTTCTGGGTAACAGATACTCTGCCCAGGAAAGAGTTCTTTATTGGATTTTGGCTGTCCATTAACCATAAGAGTCTTCTTCAAGAGTCATACATGTTATATCAAGGTTCAAACTCAACTGAACTTCAGACTGGTAGCACAGTCCTAAACATCTAAAAGAAGACCAACAGCACAAATTCTCACCTCCTCATAGCTTGGCTGGGGCTTAGAAGAATTTGTGGCCTCCTGTGGAGGAAGAGAAATGAGTGTTTTGGCTGGCACCTTCTTCTGATTATTTTGTGTGCTGTCCAGGGATAGCTCCACTGTGGCATCTAAAAATAGTTGATATTTTATAATGAAAGAAGAGTCAGAAAAACTGTAAGCTAGAAAAAATGGACCTAAGATACAAATGCAGTAACACTGGGGGAAAAGTACTGTTTGCCACATCTGAGGATGACACTGTTGTTTTACCACAGTTTAAGAATGTTCACAATTACAGTTTTAGATCATCTTGCAAAGATTAAATTATGTTTAATATATGCTGTCCAAGGGGGATAAAAAAATATTGCAATATCTGAAAATCTTTCTAATCAAAATAGTTAAAAAAAAAAGTGCTAAAGAGCTGTCTTTGTCTAGGAAAATCTCAGCTGAACAGAACAACCCATTCCCTAAGTGTGCTAGGGAGGGGACTTTTAAAAGAGCATTATGTACCATTTTTAGGCATTACAATTTCTTAGGCAAATAATAAGAATGCACTCTCAACTTGGAGCAATGGAGCTAGAAGTTCAAAGCCTAAATAACTGAGATTTTTTTTTCTTTTTAATAAAGAAAAATATAAATATCCATTAGGGTTTGGCCTGATCAGTAAGTATTCAATTCTAGCCTTAGGGAATTCAAAGATAACTGTTTCTTTTTCTTTTCTAGACTTTCATTTGGAGCTAAAATGAAACCAGACAGAGGGGTCTATAAGGCATAACCAGGTCCTAGATCAATGTTATTACCATTAAAAGTTAATCATGTCTATAAACAAGGTTGCCAGACTGTCGAAATCCTATCAGGATTCTTTTCCTCATCAGAAAAAGAGAGGTGGTAATATAATCTGGCCCTACTGTAGGAGTACAAACCACACAAAAAGTATGCATAATGAACATGCTAGGGTGATAGGATTCTTTGAAGCAAGCAACCAGCTAAAGTATGTTTAAGAAATTCATATCATGCAGGCACCACATAAATAATTAAGTTATCCAATCCAATAAATGTGATTGAAAACGAAACAGGAATTTAAACATTTAAACCTTTGGCTTATTAGAGTGCTACTAAAAGCCTTTTGAAGAGCTGTGCATTTTTTATTGAGAGTCCTGTGACAAATGTGACAAAACTTACATCAAAAATGCTTTTTTCTGGGCCTCCCTGGTGGCGCAGTGGTTGAGAGTCCGCCTGCCGATGCAGGGGATACGGGTTCGTGCCCCGGTCTGGGAGGATCCCATATGCCGCGGAGCGGCTCGGCCCGTGAGCCATGGCTGCTGAGCCTGCGCATCCGGAGCCTGTGCTCCGCAATGGGAGAGGCCACAACAGTGAGAGGCCCGCGTACCACAAAAAAAAAAAAAAAAAATGCTTTTTTCTTTGTACTCTTGATAAGAGTAATGGAAGAGCCACTGGACTCCATCACAGAGATTCTGACCATCACTAACCTAATCATGTAGAAAGTATCAGAACATTTAAATTTCCACAGTCAATAACTGAAATATCTGAGAAACTACTCGAGTCCTAAACTAAATGTATCACTGTAGGCATTCCTTTCTATAGATATCTTATGTTCCTTTCTTAGTAATGAGGCAGTCATTGGCTGCTTATGAAAACAGTTGGGGAATGAAGTAAATCAGAACCTTCATCAGCAATAAATATGTCCCTAATAAAGATCTTCTACATGTTCATATATAAAACCCAACCATGGGGGTAACTCAGTCACACCAAGATTTCAGGTCTTCTTAAAGGGCAAATCATATAAATGTTAAGTTCCCAAAGATAGAAAAACCTTCTTTGCAGTCTGCCATATAACTAGATGATTCATTATTTGCATTTCTCCTCCAGAAATTTTATCCAAAATGTAAACATTAGCAGAATGAACAGTGGGCACTTAAGTTTCAGAGAGGAAAGGAATTGGAAAATATTTGAAATCTTTATATTCCTTCTTCTAACCTCTTCTTCCCTTGTCACGTATTAATTTTGCACTGAGTTCAAATGTGAGAGTCCTCCCAAGATCTTCCCTTCCCAAGTCCACCCTCTCATCTCTTCCCTTCCTTATCATTCTCTCCTTTGAGGGTCTCATTCACATGGCAGTTTCAATTACCACCTCTAGGAAGTTGATCCCCACATTTAAAATTTAAAATATCTAAAACCCAAACTCACTCTCCCCACCTTCCAACTCAAAGCTAGTTTCTTCTGTAGAATGTAGTTCTCAAAATGGTACCATTTTCTTCCTAATCCTTGGGCTTGAAACTTTTGACTGTCTTCAATCCTTATTTTTGGACACCCGTTATATCCAATCACAACACCAGATTCTGTTGATTTCAGTTTTTGAAAAGTTTTCACCTTTCTTTTCCTATTTCCATTACCTTATTTTTGGTCTTTACCATTTCATTCTTGAATTAATTTGTGATTGCCTTCTGACATCTCCAGTCTTTGTCCACTGCAATCCATTTTATATAATAATTCTACCAGGTCAGTCTTTCCTCACTTTGCCCATCTCACTTTCCTTACTCAAAACTACCAATGGCTCTTAATTGGCATTAGGATGAAAATTCAAATTCTAATTATTACTGTTATCCAAAATCCTCCTAAACAACCTTTCCAGACTTATCTTCCATGGCATCTCTAAGAAGCCCCTGTTTTGGCCCACTGAGTTTACTGACTGTCCCTCAAACACACCATATACTTCCTGCCTAACCATTTACACCCTTTCTCTTTTTCCTACATAAATCCTGCTTCTTCCAAGAAGTCTTACAAGATCACTCTAGAGCAGAGCTTATCAATGAGGGCACTACTGATATTTTGGGCTGGATAATTCTTTTTGGTGAGGGGCTGTCTGTGTACTGTGGGGTGTTTAGCAGCATCCATGGCCTCTACTCAGCAGATACCGGCAGCACTGCCAGGTGTGACAAACAACAATGTCTCCAACCATTGCCAAATGTCTTTGAATGTCTTTGGGGGTGGTGCAGGGGAAGGACCACATTTTGTTGAGAACAGGGCAGTCCCTCTCAACAAAAAATTATTGGGCCCAAAATGTTAATAGTGCCAAGATTGAGAAACTCTGTTCTATACTAGTATTTTTCAAACTGCAGGTTGTTGTTCACTGGGGAATTGTGACAGTGATTCAGTGGGTTACAAACAGCATTTAAAACAAAGAGAAACAACAGAAAATTTCAGATTGTATGGAGGGTAGTAAAGGCAAGTCATTTAATAAAACTTTTAGCTTTATACAAGTGCATAAATATTTTGGATTATGACACAAAATGTATTTCATACTATGAGTCTTGGTCATAAAAGTCTAAAACCACTGCTTTAGTCTCACCTCAGACCCCTCTGAGCTCCCGTGACCTAATATTTCTATCAGTCCTCTGGCCACATTTATATTATTGTTTAACAATTTGTCTAAATCACATTCTTAAATAACTGTATGTTTATGTCTTACTCCCTAAACCTGTAAGAATCGTGATGGCAGGTACTGCCTTTTATTATGTTTTGGAATCCTCCACAATAGTATCTTACGTAGAGTTGTGTTTCTCATATATATACAGCTTTTTACTTTAACTCAGCAACTTAGAAGATTCCTAGCTTAAGTTTTGAGTCCATACTTGCCTGCAAAGAGATCCTGTGGCTCTTGGTCTTGTTCCTCATGGATCCCATTTTCTTTGGAGCCACTGTTGATGGGAAGGAGGGAAGCAATTCTCTTTGGAGACTGCGGCTTACTCTGAAAACAAAGAAATACTCTGAATACTCTGAATAAAATTGTACCATTAAAAACAAACCTAGGGCCTCCCTGGTGGCGCAGTGGTTGAGAGTCCGCCTGCCGATGCAGGGGATACGGGTTCGTGCCCCGGTCTGGGAGGATCCCATATGCCGCGGAGCGGCTGGGCCCGTGAGCCATGGCTGCTGAGCCTGCGCATCCGGAGCCTGTGCTCCGCAACGGGAGAGGCCACAACAGTGAGAGGCCCGCATACCACAAAAAAAAAAAAAAAAAAAAAAAAAAAAAAAAAAAAAAAAAAAACAAACCTAGAGGACTTCCCTGGCGGTCCAGTGGTTAAGACCCTGCACTTCCACTGCAGGGGACACGTTCAATCCCTGGTTAGGGAACTAAGATCCCCCATGCTGCTCCACACGGCCAAAAAAACCACCAAAAAACAAACCAACCTAGAAAGTGACTTCTGATGCACCCCTCAGTTGCTCCCTCAGGTGTTTAGGGGAAGACAGGATCACTAGTCAGCCAGTTTAATAAGCAGCAAATCATTATTAGTGATGTAAGTGTGGCCTGAGTGATCACAGAGCTAAAATAAACTCACACATTTTAGGGTTAATTTCTAACACTATAACCCTGCTGAGATGCCCTACCCCAAAGCACATGATGCCAACATGGGTATGTGTATACAAAGATAATTTTCAAAAGAACCTGTCCAAATGCATTTCTCCTCAGTTGATGACCTTTATTCTTTCAAATGCTGACAGGGCACATTCTAGTGTCCAGGACACCACACTAGAGACCATAAATCAAGCTCTGATCCTGACTTATTTTGTGGCCTTGGCTGAACCATTCACTGAAGCCCAGTTATGTGGATATTACCGACCCTCCTGACAGGCAAAGGAAGGTATGACACTTTAATGTTGTTTGTAAATATAACTTATCTTTTCATCCTTAACTTATAGAGACACAATTTTCAACCAGACTCGTGTCAGGCTAGCAGAAGAAAAACCAACCATGCTTAGCCTATGGGCACATGGTGAAAATACAGTCAGTCCATGACCTTTATCAAAAGCTCAGTGATCAGCCGCAAGCCAGTGTGGGGTGAGGCCCCAGACCGGTACCAGAGTGAACAAAGCTGGATTGTGTAGAAAACGAACAGAAAGCTGAGAATCTGACTTCAAAAGCCATGGTGTCATATTAGAGGGTTTTGAAGTCAGACCCCAAGGCCAAATCAGTTAAAAGACCTGACTTAAGGAATCTTTTATGAAACATTTCCTTAACAAACCTGAGGGTGTTTGTTCCTTGGAAACAGGCCCTTTCTGACCCAACAGAACAAAGTGAAATGACAGATTTTTTGGGTACTTTGAATCTGTCATGCAAACAGCTCCATCCCAGTACTGGTGCCACCCTCAGGGAAAGAAACTGTTACCAATATGTAGATTTATACTAGCAAACAACGAAATTTTCTACGCTAATAAAATTTAATGAGCTTTTAGTTGTATATGCTTAAATGTTACCAATTCTGTTAGAGACAGTGATCCTGTCTTCTAGCTGCTTCCACAATCTTAAAAAACAACCAAAAAAAAAAAAACATCACTGCCGAGACACAGACAACAAATAATAGGGCAAAACCAAACCCTACACTTCCCTTTTGCCTCTTAACTTGCCAACTACTTTCTTACACGTCTTACACACGTCCATCCTATACATGCTCTTGTGCTCTTGTACAGTATAGGGAATCTCATAAAAAGCCATCTGATGTCTTTTAATTCAGTTCCCACTAATGCCAGTCGCCTCTAGATGGAGATCTAAGAGAGATTAAAACTCAGATACATTAAGAATATACATATATAAATTTAATTTACTAGTAGCTCACCAGAGAGACTAAAGCAACAGGAAAAGAACAGGTTAGAATTTACCCATTTTTAACAACACCGAGAAGAACCCATTCTTGTGATACGAAGATGAATAAAGCCACCTTTCTATTTCTGTTTTATCATCTAAACTTGGAAGTTTAAAGATTAAGAAAATTTTCTGGAGCAATGCTAGAACAGCAGTCTGTTTGGGAGAAAATATTTGCAAACGAGACCGACAAGGGCTTTATTTCCAAAATATACAAATAGCTCATACAACTCAATAACAAAAAACCAAACAACCCAATCAAAGAATGGGCAGAAGACCTAAATAAACATTTCTCCAAAGAAGACATACAGATGACCAACAGGCACGTGAAAAGACGCTCAACATCGCTAATTATTAGAGAAATGCAAGTCAAAACTACAATGAGGTATTGCCTCACACGGATCAGAAGGGCCGTCATTAAAAAGTCTACAAATAACAAATGCTGTAGAGGGTGTGGAGAAAAGGGAACCCTCTTACACTGTTGGTGGGAATGTAAATTGGTGCAGCCACTATGGAAAACAGTATTGAGGTTCATTAAAAAACTGAAAGTAGAGTTGCCATATGATCCAGCAATCCCACTCCTGGGCATATACACAGAGAAAACTCTAATTCGAAAAGATACACACACCCCAATGTTCACAGCGGCACTATTTACAATAGCCAAGACATGGAAGCAACCTAAACGTCCACTGCTAGATGAATGGATAAAGCAGATGCGGTATATATATACAATGAATACTACTCAGCCATATTGCACGCACCTAGAGATTATCATACTAAGTGAAGTTAGACAGAAAAAGACAAATATATCACTTACATGTGGAATCTAAAATATGATACAAATGAACTTATTTACAAAACAGAAACAGATTCACAGACACAGAAAACAAACTTAAGGTTACCAAAGGGGAAAGGGGATGGGGAAGGGATAAATTAGGAGTTTGGGATTAGCAGATAAAAACTACTATATATAAAATAGATAAACAAGGTCCTACTATATAGCACAGGGAACTATATTCAATATCTTGTAATAAACCATAATGGAAAAGAACATGAAAAAGAATATATACACATATATAACCAAACACAGACACACACACACACACACACACACACGTATAACTGAATCAAGTTGCTATACACCAGAAACGAACACAACATTGTAAATCAACTATACTTCAATCAAAAAAACAAAAGAATAGCAGTCTGTCTTTCCCTATACTAATCAGAAAAGACAGATCCAGATGGATGGGATACTGTGGTGACAACTAGAGCACAACTACTTGTCATTCTTCCTCTACCAGATACCCTTCAAGCCCAAACCATACACTGCTTGACTAGAACTGTGATGAAAACAAAAGCTTGTACACTCTTAGTAAGCTAGGTAACAACTACCTTTGAGAATAGAAAACTGCTCCTCAAATATACTCTGGGACTCCATTCCAAAAACCACTCAAGGCTGAGTTCTAGGAAAGCTGAACATAGTTAGACTGATTATTGTATTTACTATTCTAATTTTTCCTCAGTAGTTCTTTTATAAAATTAATCTATGTACATAAAACTTTGTATTCTGTTTTTGCCCCCTTTGCCATCTGAGCAGTTTTTTCATGTCATTAAGGTTGTACAAAAATCCCACTTTTAGTGACTTAACTCTCTATCATATGGGTATACTACAACATAGTCATTTCCCTAATCATGGGCATTTAGACAGTTTCCAGGCTTTTATTTTTATCATCACAAAAAATATGGTGATGTCTATCCCTATATATAAGTCTACATCTGATTATTTCCTTGAGATAGATTCTTAAGCAGAATTATTCAATGAAATTTTCAAAGGCTCTACTAAGCTCCCTTCCAGAAAGATCACAATTTGCATCCACCCCCAGGCCCCCACCCCACACCACCATAGCAACATTAAGCATTCTCCCTCTCTCTAAAAAATCTTTGTAGGTTAACTAGTTGTAAGTTGTCTTGTTCCCACATGTTTACTGGCCATCTGAATCCCTGTGATGTGTTTTGATGTCCTTTGCCCATTTTTTATGCTAAGTTAGCGTTACTTAGATGTACACTTCTCTTACATAAGTATGTTAACTCTCTCTCTGGCATATTGTACAGTACCCACGCCCCCAATTTTATCTCTTTTCTCTTTGTTTTATTTTTGATCTTAGCAAATTTATTTTCAATTGACTGATTTGGATTGGCACTGGCCTATTTCTTTAGGCTGAAGAGTACCCAGCACACAGTTGTCCTTTGGGGCATATTCTCAAGTTTTACTTAAAATCAAATGCAAGAGAAGCTGAGCAGAGCTATTTTTAAGGATAAGAAGAAATGAACCCCTGTTCATGGTACCCAACATTTATACAGGACTGTTAATAGAAAACAAGTCTTCCATGAGACTAGAGTTTATAATAATAGCTTACTTCTCATCAAAATAAATAGCCACCTGGCATTAAAACATAACATATTTCATATGCCATGCCCAAGGTTAAAAGCTTAATTTTCATCAGTATTAAGGAATGATTTATATTAAAAAGCTAATTTTGAAGCAACAGTTTAAATTTTAGGAAGGACACATTTTTGGGGGCAGAGGCACACTGATTACAGAGTGACAAAATCAATACTAAAAATAAGGCTTGCTTTATAATCCATATTTTAAAAATCTCTTAATAGTAAGTCACAAAACTCTGAAGGGGGCTAACTTTCTAGGCAATAGATAAAACTATTTTCTGTGATGAAATTTTTTAAATTTATTTTTTATTGAAGTATAGTTAATGTACAATACTGTATAAGTTACAGGTGTACAGAACAGTGATAAACAATTTTTAAAGGTCATACTCCATTTATAGTTATTATAAAATATTGGCTATATTCCCTGTGTTATACAATATATCCTTATAATTTATTTTATACATAGTACCTTGTACCTCTTAATTCCCTATCCCTATACTACCCCTCTCCCTTCCCTCTCCCTACTGGTAACCACTAGTTTGTTCTCTATATCTGTGAGTCTGCTTCTTTTTTGTTATATTCACTAGTTTGTTGTATTTTTCAGATTCCACATATAAGTGATATCATACAGTATTTGTCTTTCATCTTTCTCTGTCTGACATATTTCACTTAGTATAATACCCTCCAAGTCCATTCCTATTGTTGCAAATGACAAAATTTCATTTTTTATGACTGAGTAGTATTCCATTGTGTGTGTGTGTGTGTGTGTATATATATATATATATATATATATATATTTTTTTACCACATCTTAATCCCTTCATCTGTTGATGGACACTTAGGTTGTTTGCATATCCTGGCAATGGTAAATAATGCTGCTACGAACATTGGGGTGCATTATCTTTTCAAATTAGTGTTTTATGGATATACACCCAGGTAGAAGTGCTGGGTCATATGGTAGTTCCATTTTTAGTTTTTTAAGAAACTTCCATACTGTTTTACAATTCATATATATTTTATGTGTTGCAATTCATGGTCATTATTATCATTACTTAAGCTCAAATCATTCCATCTTTGGCCAGTGGGAACCTCTTCAAGTTGGCTCTGAGTGGGTTTTTTTGTCTTTTTTTTGCGGTATGCAGGCCTCTCACTGTTGTGGCCTCTCCCGTTGCGAAGCACAGGCTCTGGACGTGCAGGCTCAGCGGCCATGGCTCACGGGCCTAGCCGCTCCGCGGCATGTGGGATCTTCCCGGACTGGGGCACAAACCCGCGTCCCCTGCATCGGCAGGCAGACTCTCAACCACTATGCCACCAAGGAAGCCTGGGGTTGACTTAGTATTTTTGACGTGACCCTGTAGTCTTTGACAGCTTCCTTGTTATCTGTAATGACAAGATTGTCCAGGCTCTTTTTGTACGTTTCCTACCTCACACCTGAAATCAGCCTGTTCTACGAGAACAAGAAGCCCTGGTTTCTTGAAATAGTATTTCAAGACCACGATCTGATCACTAGGGGTATTCAGAGGTACCTGGGTTCATCGGTGTTTCTAGAGCTTTTCAGTAGATAGATATAGATACACACATTTGTTTTTAAAATGTTTCATGTGTTCATACTGACATTTTCCATTCAAATATCAAGACTACAAATTTCAAGTCTCCTTTCTTTCATATAAGAATTCTGATTCTCAAGAACACAGTGGATGATAGGATTAGACTGTCTCGTAAGTATTCACTTGATTTATCCCACATTACAGTCTCAGGATAACAATGCTGATACTATCACCAACTACTATGGTTACTGAAAACAGTTAAACATTTTTTTGCAAATGTTATCCCCATTCCCTTTCCTTTTTAAAAAATATAGCTGTGGGCTTCCCTGGTGGCGCAGTGGCTGAGAGTCCACCTGCCGACGCAGGGGACACAGGTTCGTGCCCTGGTCCAGGAAGATCCCACATGCTGCGGAGCGGCTGAGCCCGTGAGCCATGGCCGCTGAGCCTGCGCATCCAGAGCCTGTGCTCCGCAATGGGAGAGGCCACAACAGTGAGAGGCCCGTATACCGCAAAAAAATAAATAAATAAAAAATATAGTTGTTTTATATCTGTAGTGTCAGAGCGTACGACCATGACATATGATGCTCTCTCCTTTTTATTCCTCTTTAAGTCTGAATTCTATAGGCAACTGCATCTTCAGTGCTCACCACCGGTCCATATGTCGATGTGTCTTCAATCATTTTGGCTGTCTAAGGAAGGGCTCAGAGGAACAGTATTCTCTGGGTTCTTGTGCTTCTGTTTGTAATTACAGGAGCACTCAGACAGCCTAATCCTAATTCTCAGAGAGTCACTAGAAAGATATGCCAGCAAGACAGCACTTGTGTTAAGAGCAAACGGGTATTCCTTGCCAATTACTGGCTTCAAACCATGAGGCTCAGGCTACTAATGAAATTTTCTTAGGTCAGGGAAGGACAGATGTGGGCTTCCTGTCCCCCAGAGCTGACACAGCCATTCAGTACTGAAAAGTACTGCTGTGACTCCGGGGATCTTCTGTTTAGGTTAACCAGTTTTGATTCTTCCTCATGTTGCTCAATTGCTCTTTGCTCCAGGCAGAATCTTTGCATTATGTTCAAGGGACCTCAGAAGGTAGTACAATTGAAATACTCAATTGCATTTAGAGGATGAATCCAAATAAAAAGCTCAAGTAACAGTGCTCCTGGAAAACTGGGTACATACTCATTTTCCGATGAAAAATTTGGATAATTTAGTTAAGGCAAGATGGAGCTACGGAATTGTGTGACAAGGAACGGACAATTAGGAATAAGTCAACCCCAGAAGTTATACCCAGATGATAAAATGGCAGTCACGAAGTCTTTAAAAATTACCCTGGTAAGGCTTCCCTGGTGGTGCAGTGGTTAAGAATCTGCCTGCCAATGCAGGGGACACGAGTTTGAGCCCTGGCCTGGGAAGATCCCACATGCCGCGGAGCAACTAAACCTGTGTGCCACAGCTACAGAAACCCGCGCGCCTACAGCCCACGCTCCGCAACAAGAAAAGCCACCGCAATGAGAAGCCCGCGCACTGCAACGGAGTAGCCCCGGCTCGCCGCAACCAGAGAAAGCCCGCGCACAGCAACAAAGACCCAACGCAGCCCAAAAAAAAAAACTTACACTGGAAGACCTTGGCATGAAATACTGCTCCTTTTGCCACCTTTACTTCTGGGGAGAAATGAGCTAAGTGGGGCAGTGTATTAGTTTTCTATCATGGCTGTGACAAATTATCACAAATTTAACAGATTAAACAATGGAAATTTATTCATTTATAGTTCTGTAGAAGTCAATACAGGTCTCCCTGAGCTAAAATCAAGGTATCATCACGGCTGCATTCCTTTCTGGAGGTTCTAGGGGAGAATGTTTCCTTGCTCTTTCTAGCTTCTAGAAGCTGCCTACATTCCTTGGCTCATGGCCCACTTCCTCCATCTTCAAAGCCAACAATGTTACATCTCTCTGTGCCTTTCTTCTGAAGGTAGTGACTCTGTCTCTTCCATTTTTAAAGGATCCTTGTGGTTACACTGGGCCTACTCAGATCATCCAGGATAATTTCCCTACTTTAAGGTCAGCTGATTAGCAACCTTAATCCCAACTTCAAATTTACCCTTTGCTTTGTAACTTAAGACCCTCACAGGCTCCAGGAATAGGAGTGGACATGCTGGAGGGGGAAGTCATTCCGCCTACCGCAGGCAGTGACTCCTCTCCCACACCATGTTTCAAAAATGGCACAAATGCACTAAAAGTTTCTGTGCTTAGGAAAATGGACATTAAGTGTCCCCTGGATTTGGTACATCTTACTCTACAAACTGGGTGAATATCTAACTAACCTAAATAATTTCACAGTATTACCCCCTCTCATAATGTAAGGAGTTAAAGTAGGGATTCTTATGTGGGGTCCATGAGCCACAGAATTGAGAATTGGGCCTATGAATTTAAATGGGAATAAAATTACAATTTACCTTTCACTAACCTCTAACTGAAATTCAGCATTTTCTTCAATTATAAAGACAGGCAACAAACCATGAGTAGTAGCAGTACCTGAGACATAGCTAATAAAAATTAGATATTTTTATTTGATATTACAGTTATTACAGGCCTTAAAATATCATTTATGCTCATCTCAATTTAAAAATCACGGAAGTTATTAGACCTATCCCTAGATATTATTTAAAGCATTAAAAAAAAAGCATATAACATAAAATTGTTCTAATGTTTTGATAATTACATTTTAGTACAATTGGTTTCCTTTGTAATATTATATATTTTATACATTTAAGAACATTATTCTGAGAATGGGTCCACAGACTTCCCTGGACTGCTAATGGGTCCATGACACAAAAAAGGTAGAGAACCTCTGAGCTAGTTCCTCTAGGACTAATGAAAATGGAAAAGGGGGAGCTAGAAGGGTGGGGAAAATGAGCCTGAAACTGACCACTGAGCTAGTAAAGGAAAACCATGAGCAAGTGCAGTAGAGACCTCAAAGTGAAAGGCCATCCATGATCTACCAAAATTTAGCTACAGACATTCTACTGAATCCTCTGGTGTAACTTCCATACCAAATTTTTGGGGTCTCAAACTAATATAACTTGGAAGGGCCTGGAACTGAAGAAGGATCAGAGTACTAATGGTGCATTAGCTTCTAAATTGAAAAAGCAGAACAAACCCAGTTCAAATCTGCTCTGAAAGCAAAACGAAGCCCCAGCTGTCCATTTGACTAAGCAAAAGAATAAGCCAGACAAAGTTGAGCAACAGGCTTTTCCTGGAGATGAGATACTTATGGCTACTTGCTCTAGTAACTATCAACTACTCATGATTTATTTATGACAGCAGTTACTGAAGAGTGCTGAGAAGCTTTGAGGACCAAGGGAAAGAAATTAGAGTGTTCTTTTTCCTCTCCCTTCTCCCAGCCAAATGAATCGCAAGTGGCCAAGTCATTAGAGTTACACTGACATCTGAGTAAGTAAAGGGGCAGCAACTCCCTACAGAACCTGGAAGTCGGATCACAACCTTAGTTGCTTCTCTCATAAGCCCCAAACTCTAATTTTATTTCATTTTTATTTATTTATTTATTTTTTATTTTGGCTGAGTTGGGTCTTCGTTGCTGCGTGCGGGTTTTCTCTAGTTGCAGTGAGTGGGGGCTACTCTTCGTTGTGGTGCATGGGCTCTAGGCACGCGGGTTTCAGTAGTTGTGGCACGTGGGCTCAATAGTTGTGGCTCGAGGGCTCTAGAGCACAGGCTCAGTAGTTGTGGTGCATGGGCTTAGTTGCCCCGCAGCACATGGGATCTTCCCGGACCAGGGCTCGAACCCATGTCCCCTGCATTGGCAGGCGGATTCTTAACCACTGTGCCACAGGGAAGCACCCCCAACTCTTATTTTAAATACATTTTAAGTTGGGTTCTTATTAGTCATCTTTAAAAGTCTTCTCTCATGCCCCTTTCTCCAAAAGTGTTTTGTAACTACTTTTGTTAGCTTCTCCTCCATAACCTTGAAAGCTAGGTTAACTGCTAGTATAAGTCTATGATCAAGAAACCAATGAGTCTATGTACTTCAGGAAAATCTAAACTTATTAGAAGTTTACAATTTGAGCTGAGCATTAAAATGAATCTTTAGACAAAACACCAGTTACTGACTTTTCCAAGAACATCTGTATCAGACCTGTGTGAAAAATGTGTAATTTCAACTTCTGATCTTTTGATCAGATCTGACCACTTGATGTGATGTTAGCTCCAAAAACAAGTGCTTGAGACAATATGCCTACAGAAAATACTACAAACTAGATGGACAGTTACCCATGACTATTTACTAATATTAATTGTAAATGACTATACCATTAACTAAAGAAACTAAGTATTAAATCTGTTTAAAAATACTGTTGTATAGATTAACTCTAAGAAGTCTGATTAGGGGACTTCCCTGGTGGTGCAGTGGTTAAGAATCTGCCTGCCAAGGCAGGGGACACGGGTTCAAGCCCTGGTCCAGGAAGATCCCACTTGCCGCGGAGCAGCTAAGCCCGTGTGCCACAACTACTGAGCCTGCGAGCCACAACTACTGAGCCTGCGCACCACAACTACTGAAGCCCGCATGCTTAGAGCCCATGCTCCACAACAAGAGAAGCCACCGCAATGAGAAGCCTGCGCACCACAACAAAGAGTAGCCCCCGCTTGCCGCAACTAGAGAAAGCCCGTGTGCAGCAATGAAGACCTAACACAGCCATAAATAAATAAATAAATAAATAAATTTATTTAAAAAAAAAAAAAGAAGTCTGATTAGGAACAGAGAAAGGACAGTATCAAGAAACTTACTGAGGACATGTTATACCTTTGGGAATAGCCACCATGCATTTTGCAGAACAGAGAATTAAAATCTTAGCCAGTTAAACTATCAATTTCCTTAAGAGCTTTTAATGAAATTACCAACTTATATCCAGATCTAAAAAAGTTATCCTATAAGCACTCAAAAGGAAATAAACTGGTCTTAAAAAAGAGCTGAGATAACATTGTAAAATGGTGCAACTGCTATGGAAAACAGTATGGAGGTTCCTCAAAAACTTAGAAATAGAACTACCTTATGATCCAGCAATCCCACTTCCGAGTATATATCCAAAAGAATTGAAAGCAGGGTCTCAAAGAGGTATTTGCATACCCATAGCAGCACTACTCATAGAGCCAAAAGGCAGAAGTAACCCAAATGTCCACTGAAGGATATGTATGGATAAACGAAATGTGGTCTATACATTTGATGGAATATTATTCAGCCTTAAAAAGGAAGGAAATTATGATACATGCTACAACATGGATGCATCTTGAGGATACTGTGCTAAGTGAAATAAACCAGTCACAAAAAAGACAAATACTGTATGAGTCCACTTTATGAGGTTATCTAAAGCAGTCAAATTCATAGAAACAGAAAGTAGAATGGTGGCTACCAGGGGCCCAGGGGAGGGGGATAAGGGGAGTTGTTATTTAATGCAGGAGATCTGTTTCACACAAATGTGAGTATACTTAGTACTACTGAACTGTACAATTTAAAATGGTTATGATGATAAATTTTGTCGTGTGTTTTATACCACAATTTTTAAAAAGCTGATTTGTTTCCCCCTCAGGATACATGTTATATTGATCATAAATGTAGGACTGGATTCTAAAAATACCATGTCCTTTTCTGTCTAAATGTTAATATGTAACTTATGTTTATATAATTCCCTATAGTCCATAAAACACTGTCAATCAGAAGCCAATTGCTATCCTTGACTTTTGACTACCAATAAAGGCTAGTGATATTGTTCTTTGAACACCAGTGGAAATATGTAAATAAGTCTTGATTAGCCAAAGACAATTCTTTCAATATATGACTTTTCATTTTCAAGTCCCCTGCTATTTTGTCCTTATCCTATTCTTTTTTTCTAGCCATTTCTCTAATTACGAGGGTTTCAATTTAAGAATATGAGTGGTGAGAAAAAAAAATCTAATTGGTATAATGTATCATCAAATGAAGAAGTTACCAGATTTGGCCAAAACCTGAACAAAGGATATCATTAATCTATGTTTCCCTCCTTTTTCTCAGCATGGAAAAGGCCACCACAGTTCTCCTCTTTTATTCAGAGGACAAATCTAATGGTGGTCCTGGCATACTGCTAAAAAGAGATGGGCATATAAGAGCTTCTGGGAAGGCAGATAAAGAACTTGCTTCAATTTTACCTTTCCGGTTTAGAAGTATGCAAATAAGACCAGTGAGGTCAAATGAGATGCAAAAACATGTATGCTATTTAGTCTTTTTTTTTTTTTTGAGGTACAAGGGCCTCTCACTGTTGTGGCCTCTCCCGTTGCGGAGCACAGGCTCCGGACGCGCAGGCTCAGCGGCCGTGGCTCACGGGCCCAGCCGCTCCGCGGCATGTGGGATCTTCCCAGACCGGGGCACGAACCCGTGTCCCCTGCATCGGCAGGCGGACTCTCAACCACTGCGCCACCAGGGAAGCCCTAGTCTTTTTAATATAACAATTTTAAGAATTAGAAGAACCGAAAAGGGGCTCTAATTTAGTCTCTCTTTTTACTAAGGGAAAAATGAATCCTATCCTAGAACTAAGAAAGTTTTAACTAAATAGATACATATCTGGATTCAGGTCCAATCAAAGATTCGATAATATATTTAAAATTTTAGACCTTTTTATTCATAGGTCCACAAAGTAAGAGGCATAAAGAAGATAAGGTCTTGAGTATTCTTAAGAACCAGAACTTCCACAAGCTGGTTTTCAGGCTTAAGGCAATGATTTCAGATTTGTTTTAATAATCCTTTTAACTCCAGTCTATCCCATTCCAATAATTAGTTTGTAGATCCTAAAATGCATATCAGGGGCTGCTCTTTCCATTAGAAATCAAATCATATTTTTATTACCATATTAACAAAGCCTCTAGGGCTCTAAAAGAGAGCAGATGGGATGATTAACAGCAGCAGCTGTTACACCAATGTCCAGGAAATTACATGCATACCAAAAATGAGTTTTAAATTTTATATGCCTCTGCTTCTCAATTCTTTAATGCTCCTCTCTTTGCCTCCAACATGCAACAAAACCCAGTATGAAGATAAACTTAAATCAGTAGGATGCTACTGAAGTCATTAAGTGCCTACTTTGATGGCTTTTAATCAAATCAATCTTATTACCAGTTTGATTTTGATAAATTATATTAACCATTTTTAAGATTAATTAGTTTAACTTTTCTAATTCATTATTAGATTTTGTGGGTTTTTTGATTCTTCGAGTAATTCTAGTTTACAAAATGCTCAACTGTTCTACGTGTTTTACAGGTATTCTAATTTAATCCTCACAATAATGGTGGAGGTAAATACTATTACTATTCACATTTTACAGGTGAGGAAACTGTACAGAGTAAATGAGTACCCTGCCCAAGGTTAAGCCAGCAAGTAACAGAGCCTGGATTTAAACCAGGCTTCAAAGCCCACTTTCTTTATTACTTTATTCTTCAATCTTGTTCCTTAAGATACAGAAGCACTGCAATCCATCTTCTCACACTGGCTCACAACTAAAGCATTTATTGTAATATAATTTGTATTGACTATTTAACAAAAAATTCACAGCCTAACTAGTGAGGAATCTTGGGGTCTTGGCTTTCTGAAGATTAACATTAGGACAGGCTGCTAAAAAATGGCTTACAGGTGGCATTTTAGTTCCCTCAGCAACTCAATTTTCCTGGATCAAAATCTAAATAAAAATAATTTGGCTTTCTGTGGTAGAACAAGTTCATTCTGACCCCCTCCTCCTTCCCTTAGATGGAAATTAGTCAAAGTATTTTCACTATCTTAGGAGACAAGTGTGGATGCCTCTGGGAAGTAATCTGGTGAGACCAATCAAATCACAACCTCTTGAACTTACTTAGAGAACTTTAGAAAATAACAACTCATCCTTCCAGGGTCCTTTTTGAAAAATAAATCATCATTTACCAATGTGACCAATTGCTTTCAGAGCCAGAGTCTCTGTTTTCAGATGTTCAGTCTGACTATCTACCATCTCAGCAGTTATCAACAGTCGCTGTTCTGCATGGCTTATGAGGGAATTACTAAAGGAATAGACAGGTTTGTTTTAAATGGGATACAGAACTAAATTAGCAGCAAGAGTTATTTCTCAGAATAACAGAGACTTCATTTGACAGTCTGAGCTGTTATATAAGCATAAGCAAATACTTTTTGAGCTGGGATTATGGACTTAATTCCTAAATACAGTAACGGAAAAATCTAATGATTATCACAGAAGACATTGCCAAGAAACTTAACCTTTTTCTGACTCAAATGAGAGAAGCCTCCAATTTTTTCAGACACATGCTTGCATAAAGAATTTAAAGCTGTTTTATTTAGTCACTCATATACTGAGTAGCTACTATGAAGCTAAGCATTAACCAAGATAGAAAGATACATAAATTCACTCCTAGCACTGAAGAAGTTTTCAACCTGGAACTAACTGTATCAAGTGGTATGAGTCAGTATTCTTATAAAACAGCCCAAAAACATCTCCATTGGTTCCAGAAATGATTACTGATTTCCACATTCCACATATAAAGATGAGTTTTTTCCAATACCTAACTCTTATAAGAAACCCGGATATTACTATGGGAAACACCATTTCCTCCTCTCATTTACAGATTTGCTCCCACTGAGGTAGTTAGGCACAAAAAAAAGGGACAAAGTTTTCGATCTACGTAGTGGTTTATCTGGCAGGACCTTTTTTTCAACCGACATCTGGCAGGATTTTCCTAGAGATCAAAGGAGTCAACTTAATTCTCCTAGACTAAGATCCAGAAAGGGCCTTTAGTAATCACCGGTAAGGATGGAGCTAACGAAAGGATGTGTGAGCAGGTCACTATCCTGGCCAACTCCAGATAACATTATTCATCCTTGGAACAGTAAGGCGAGGTAAAGGAAAGTCTGCACCCCACCCCCTTATCTTGATCTATTAAATCAGCCCGGCAGGAAACCACCAGCAAACCAGCCCCGTGAGTCCGTGGGGCCGCAAGGCAGGGCCAAATGCCCGCCTCGGCGGCTCTTCGCTGTCAGGGACCTCAGCTGAGAAGCCACCACATCCCTAACTCCTCACCGTCCGCCCAGAGGCGGGGAAGCCGGGCCCTACGTCTCGGTGCTCATCTAGAACCCAAGCCACGACTACTGTCACCAACGTAATTAGGTCTCGCCGGGCCCACTCTGCCCAGCCTCCCCAACCCTCGCTTAGCCTCGCTTTCCTTTGGGGGCGCCCGCCCGCCTGCCCCGAAGGGTGCGAACTCACGGCCTCCGAGGCGCCGGTGAAAATATCCTCCCCCTCGGTGTCGCTGTCCCCGGCCTCTGGTTCTGACCCCCCGACCGCTCCCTCGGACTCCGGCTCCAGGACGGGGAAGGGCGGAGGGAGTCTTCCCGAAGCGCTACAGCCACCACCCCCCGACGCCATCTTCCTCCACCCACGGCGGAAGCCGCAACAACAACTTTATAAAGAGATAGTGCCGCGAGCAAAGCGTTCCAGCGGCTCGGAGAGGGATGGCCGCTACCAGTCCCACGGGGCGCGCGGGGCGGGGCCTACGCGCTGGGGGCGGGGCGGGACGACACGTGGCTCCTGCCCAGCCAATCCAAACCCTGGGTCTCAGGGCAGAGCTCTTAACCTACGGGGCAAAGGGACAGAAAAGGAGGCGCTCGGGGACGTGCATGTTCTAAACTGTTCTTTGTGCTCTAGATAGCTTTATCTACCGGGCTTCTTAAGGAGATGAAGAAGCGAGTCTGAAAACCTCTTGGTGCCACCAACCCATGCCAAGCACAGTGGCTACATAGAGCTTCAATAAACATTTTTTAAAAATTATTTATATTTTTAGTTGTTGCTTTCCTTGGGTCTTCGTCGCTGTGTGCAGGCTTTCTCTAGTTGCCACGAGTGGGGGGCTACCCTTTGTTGTGGTGCGCGGGCTTCTCATTGAGGTGGCTTCTCTTGAGCACGGGATCTAGGTGCATGGGCTTCAGTAGTGGTGGCACGCGGTCTCAGTAGTTGTGGCTTGTGGGCTCTAGAGCGCAGGCTCAGTAGCTGTGGTGCACAGGCTTAGTTCCTCCGCAGTATGTGGGATCTTCATGGGCCAGGGCTCAAACCCATGTCCCCCGCATTGGCAGGCGGATTCTTAACCACTGCGCCACCAGGGAAGTCCTCAATAAATATTTTTGATTGAGGTCTCTGAACAGATACAGTAAAGTTTTGCTATTCATTCTTTCAACAACATTTAGTTAATTCATTCAAGAAATATATATTGAGCATCTACTGTGTGCCTGGCACCCTGCTATGCGTTTGAGATATAGAAATAAAGATGCTTCTGGCCCACTAGGTGCTTGAGGGAGATGGGCATGTAAGTGAACAGTGCTATAATGTGCTGTGGGAGCATAGTAAAAGAGATCATCAATTCTGTTTGGAGAAGGCGGGATGCCTCAAAGAGGAGATGAGACTTCAGTGTTCTAAATTTGATCACAAGGAAGTTAGAATTATCCTCTCAATTGCTGTGGGGTAAGTGGAGTGGAACAGATGGCAGGGGAATTATTAAACTCTGAATGAAATTTTCCTGGGACCTAAATTATTCACTGGTTGTCTGGTGGGCCTAAAATCTAATCAGCTAGACAAGAGTTTAAAGATAAATTGGAGGAATGTTACTCAGCCATAAAAAGAAACGAAATTGAGTTATTTGTAGTGAGGTGGATGGACCTAGAGTCTGTCATACTGAGTGATGTAAGTCAGAAAGAGAAAAATAAATACCGTATGCTGACATATATATATGGAATCTAAAAAAAGAAAATGGTACTGATGAACCTAGATGCAGGGCAGGGATAAAGAGGTAGACATAGAGAATGGACTTGATGACATGGGGTGGGAGGGAGAAGCTGGGGCAAAGTGAGAGTAGCATTGACATCTACACTACCGAATGTTAAACAGTTGGTTGCTGGGAAGCAGCAGGATAGCACCAGGAGATCGGCTCGGTGCTTTGCGATGACCTAGAGGGGTGGGATAGGGAGGATGGGAGGGAAGATCAATAGGGAGGGGATATGGGGGCACGTGTATGCATATGGCTGATTCGCTTTGTTGTGCAACAGAAACTAACAGGTATTGTGAAGCAATTATACTCCAATAAATATCTATTTTAAAAAAGATAAATGGGATGTTATCATGGGATAATTCAGCAAGATAATCCTTACTTTCCTCTCAATAGACATGGTATGAGGGCTTCCCTGGTGGCGCAGTGGTTAAGAATCCGCCTGCCAATGCGGGGGACACAGGTTCGAGCCCTGGTCCGGGAAGAGCCCACATGCCGCAGAGCAACTAAGCCTGTGCGCCACAACTACTGAGCCTGTGCTCTAGAGCCCGCGAGCCACAACTACTCAGCCCGTATGCTACAACTACTGAAGCCCGCGTGCCTAGAGCCCGTGCTCCGCAGGAAGAGAAGCCACCACGATGAGAAGCCCGCGCACCGCAACAAAGAGTAGCCGCCGCTCACCGCAACTAGAGAAAGCCTGCGCAGCAACGAAGACCCAATGCAGCCAAAAACAAATAAAATTAATAAATTTATTAAAAAATAAAATAGAGATGGTACGAAACTTGTCATCAACTTTGACAAAAGGTTCCATTTGTTCGTAACTGCAAATTCCTCAACAGGGGTTGGCTCCCTCACAGGTCTGTGAGCTGCTTGAGGGTAAGGGCCGTGTCCTATCTTCGTATCCTTGGCGTCTATAGACCAAGTCTGGCAAATTAAGTATCGAATAAAGGTTTGAGATTTGACTGTAGGGATGGATGGATAAAATTAAAATTAGCATCATCAACCTTGTTACTGGCATCCATCACTGCCACCAAACCGGAGGGCTTAAGACGTTCTTTTTAGGATGGCGATCTCCAATGTCACTGTTGGACACACTGGACATACGGAAAGCTCTCTCGTTCTAAGTTATCTTGAAGGCGATTGGCAGAAATATTCATCTCGTAGTGGGGAGCTGTGCTAGCCTGAGTCTCTATGAGACGAGAAAACAAAAAGGAACCCCTCCTCCCGCCACGCCTAACCATCGCTGCTAGGCTCCAAAGACATTCCGTTTAACCGCAACGGAAACTCACTTCCGGCCTGACTAGGACGTAAGAAAACTTTGACCGGAAGCGGCTCCCTCGGAGAAATAATACTAGGGAGTCACCGTGCAGACGCTCCTCCAGCACTAGAAATCAAGATCTCCTTTCCCCTACCTCTTCGGGGTTCATCTTTAGCTTATCCAGACGCTGAGTGAGGCAATTAACGGTAGTTAACAGACCGTTACCTGCCCCCGCCCACCGTTGGAGACTACAGATCCCATATTGCAGCTCGCCGTCTTCCAAAGAAAACGCCCATACGACCCAGCACGCAACGCGTCTCATGGGCCTCTAAGAATTTTTTTCCCTTATTCCGCCGAAACCGAGCAAAGCATGCTGGGGCTTGTAGTTCTCGAGGCTCCCTTACCTAGGTCCTTCGCGATACTCCGTCCGGTCCCGCCTATTCTCTACTCCCCTGGACCTTTAGGCTTGTCTTGGCCCGTTTGAAGACCAGGAAGTTGATAAGTCCCGAGGCTCGCTGCTGAGAGACGGTGGCTCGGGTGGGACAGTCGCCAGGGATGGCGGAGCGTAAGGATGGAGCGGGTGTCCGGACTGCTCTCCTGGACGCTGAGCAGAGTCCTGTGGCTGTCGGGCCTCTTTGAGCGGGGAGCTGCCCGGCAGCCCCGGATCATGGAAGAGAAAGCGCTTGAAGTTTATGGTAATTAATTTTACCCAGGGCAGTATTTGGTGGTATACGTGGAGGCGGGGGTAACGAGGGCCTCACCTGAGGGGTAGGAGTGGAGACTCGGGTTTTTGCCAGATCTCGTCCGGGAGCGTAGGAAGCTTTTTCTCCGGAGTCCTAAGTCACGCGGGCACGTGAGTCTTTCTAGGACCCAGGCTCTTGCTAAACCCGGGGCAAGCCGAGCCTGGAGGTCTCAAACGTTTCATTTCCCTTGTCTGCCCTCACGTTCTAGTGGCCATCTCAAGACTTATGGGCAGAGCAAGCGTCTAGGGTGCTTGGTTAGGAAGCAAAGCTGGCCTGATTGCCCTACTTGAGCCTCCTTCCTTCCTAGCCCCTGGACACACACTCCTCCTTCCGCCTCCGAGGGTACTGCTGGGTGACTGCCAAGTTGGGGACTGGCCCAAGATCACAGCCACCCTCTTCTGCTGCAGAGGCCGTAGGCAGAGGTCCCCGAGAGCCCGGCCTTGAACTTATAGTTCTTTAACACACCCAAGCCTGGAGTGCAAAAAAGAATACACACACATTGAGTTATATATATATGTATAACGTATATTATATATATGCACACACACACATATTCTCTATTCAACCCCTGGAACCATCTTCATCGTACAGATGAGGAAATAAAGGTTTAGAGTGGTTAAACAACTACCCGGAGGCCACTCTGCCAGTAAAGAAACAGCAAAAACCAAAACTCTTGTCTTCTGATTCCAAACTTAGTGCGCTTTTCATCACTTCATAATTGCTTTATGACTTGCCTTTTTTGGACTTATTAGTATTGTTTTTGAAAACTAAAACGACTGGATCTAACGAGCGTTCAAAGATTCCTGCTGACGAAGGGTAAAAGTATAACCACAAGAATATAGATAATGCAGGTAAGGATTATAGACCCGTAGAAAGAAGCCAGGAATGTTAAAGACCTTCGGAGTTAATCTGGTTTACCTCTTGCTAGGGGCAGGACTTAAACCCAGTCAGGTGACAAGTGTGAGTGGAATGATCTCCACAAAGTAAGCAGAATTCCCCAAGAGCCCGGCCTTGAACTTGTAGTTCTTTAACACACCCAACCCTGGAGTGCAAAAAAAAAATACACACAGTGAGTTATATATGTATAATATATATTATACATATACGCACACACACTTATATTTTCTATTCAACCCCTGGAACCATCTTCATTGTACAGGTAGGGCTTGTGGTTAAAGGTGGAGGGAGGTGTGGTCAAAAATTGTTTTACATAGCAGGTTGGAACCGGATCCTGAAGGTTTAAATATAAATGAAGAATTTAATATCAGTGCAGAGCCAGTAGAAGAATTTTAGTCAAGGGAGCAATGTGAGGAGGGCAACATTGCTTTCTTTCTGAAGAAATAAATGCAAATCACTAGAAAAGTAGAGAAGTTGAATAAGGCATGAGGTTTAATTTCAAAGTTATTTAACATATAAACAATATAATGCAGCTTGTATATATGAGCCTTACAGGGAAAAGGCCTAGGATGAAAGGGAAAAAATTCCTTTTCAAAAAAACCTGTTTCCCTGAGCCCCTTGTTTCACAGCCTTGTGAAGCCTCTTTTTCCTGCCTCCCTTTTCAAATTCTGTTTCTAATCAAGTGATAAGCTCAGGAGTTGCTGGGGGGAGAAGACAGAGTTTGATTGATTTGTTTTTCCCAGCTGGATTTCTGATTACAGGGGTGCTGTGAGTAATAGAACAAAACCTCAGGCTTGAGAACATCAAGCCCGTCCCATGTGAACTCCCTCTGCTTTTTTCTACCTCACTATTTGTCTTATCATTCTCCTTTTCCATCTTTTTCTACAACTTCAGGGTAAGAAGGAAATCTTTTCCTCTCCACTGCCAACCCAGCCTCCTACATCTTTGGTCTCATTCCTTTCTGCTTATTTTACCAGCCTCCTCCCCTCCCCTCCTTGAAATTTGTGTCTCTTCCTCTATTTTTTTTTTCCTTCCTCTGTTTGATCCTTCCCCTTGGGCTATAAAACATACTCAAGTTTCCCTTATCCTTGTCATTGTTCTAGCTTTTTCTAAACGCTCTGTTTTTTTGCTCTTCCCTCCTTCCCTGTCAAAGCCCTAGGATTACATTTGCAGTTCCTTCTCACTTCCCCTTTTGCAAGCTGGCCTCTGCCTTTACCTCTCTACTGAAAGTGCTTTCTTACAGGTGACCTTCTGGAACCTGCTTTAGCTTTCGTTAACCTGCATTTTTCTGCAGCATTTTTTAAAAATTTATTTTTGGCTGTGTTGGGTCTTCGTTGCTGCACGCGGGCATTCTCTAGTTGTGGCGAGCGGGGGCAACTCTTCGTTGTGGTGCGCGGGCTTCTCATTCCGGTGGCTTCTCTTGTTGCAGAGCGTAGGCTCTAGGTGCACGGGCTTCAGTAGTTGTGGCACATGGGCTGAGTAGTTGCTGCTCGCAGGCTCTCGAGCGCAGGCTCAGTAGTTGTGGTGCACGGGCTTAGTTGCTCCACAGCATGTGGGATCTTCCCAGACTAGGGATTGAACCTGTGTCCCCTGCATTGGCAGGTGGATTCTTAACCCCTGTGCCACCAGGGAAGGCCCTTTTCTGCAGCATTTGATGTTGTTAACCATCCCCTCTTTCCTTTTATGCTGCGTTTTGCTTTTCTTCCTCCTACTGATCCCCAAATTTGGTGCTTCCTACAGATCTATACTTGGTTCTCTTTCCCTTTACATTTGTGGTTCTCCAACTGGACTGCACATAAGAATAGCCTGAAGAATTTTTTTAAGTCTCAATGCCCAGGTCATACTGTGAATCAATTAAATCAGAATCCCTGGTAGAGCTCAGACACCAGTTTTTGTTTTTGTTTTTGTTTTGAAGCATTCCTAGTGATTCCATTGTTCAGCCAAGGTTGAAAACTACGGTTCTACTCATTGTTCTTTGTGAATCCCATGAGTTCAACAGCCACTCCAGCCTTGGTTCTCTTAAACCTTATGCCATAATTCAGTGTTTGCTGGAATGTTCCATTGGTTTGCCCCTTAAGCACCTCAGGATGATTATCTATAAGATTTAACCTGTTTATCTCAGCCCCCACCCAATTTTCTTCCTTTGTTCTCTCTTCTTTTTTTTTTTATTCTATCTTTGTTCTCACAGGTGCTTAGATTTACAATCTTAGTCATCTTCCTTTTCTCCCTTTCCTTGTCTTCTACATCCAAATAGTTGTCAGATTCTGTTGATTCTGCCTCTGAAATTACTTCTTCGTCTTTCCCCTTCTCTCTATTGCTATGGTCATGTCCCTGTTTTAGGCCCAGCTTTTTCAGCTGGTATCCCTGGCTCTGCTCTTTAGTTCTGAGTCTACCAGCTGACAGTGTAATGCTGTCCATGTCACTCCCTTGTTCAGAACCTCTTGAGGACGTCCTATTGCCTGTAGCTGACTCTAAAAGACCCTTAATGGGCTGGCCTAAACTCTTAATAACTTCTTCCCTTATGCTGAGTTCCGTGCAAACTAAACTTGTTCTTTACTTTCCTTCACCTTAAATGGCAAATATTGAAATGTTACCCATTTTTTTGTTTTTGTTTTTTGTTTATTGTGGGTTTTTTTTTTTTTTGGCCGCGCAGTGCAGCTTGCAGGATCTTAGTTCCCTGATCAAGGATCAAACCTGGTCCCCTGCAGTGGAGTCCTAACCACTGGACCGCCAGGGAATTCCCCAAAATGTTACCCATTTTTAAAGACTTGATTCAGAGTCCATTTCCATAAATCCCGATACTGCATTCTCTCAAACTAAGTTATTTTTTCCCTTGAACTTCTATGACACTTTCCCCATTCATGTATTCTCTCTGCAAGGTTGGATCCAAGAAACTGGACATGAGGTAGTAATAATCCAAGAAAATGGTTTTCTCAAAAGGTAGTGGAAAAATTGTGGAAATTGTGGAATTGTGGAAAAAGTGGAAAAAAGTAGTGGAAATTGCTGTCAGAAACCTGGGGGGTGGCTGTAGTATTTGCTCAAACAAAAAGAAGTCAGTGTTTGGATTAGGACTGGCAAAATTGTTTGTATTTAGAACATTCATGTTTTAACATAAAATCTTTTCTCTGATGTTTCTTTAGATTTGATTCGAACTATCCGGGACCCAGAGAAACCCAATACTTTAGAAGAACTGGAAGTGGTAACGGAAAGTTGCGTGGAGGTTCAGGAGATAAATGAAGAAGACTATTTGGTTATTATCAGGTTCACGCCAACAGTACCTCATTGCTCTTTGGCGACTCTTATTGGTAAGGTTTTAGATAAAGATATTTATATATTAATTCTGAATTATTCTAGCTGATACTGACCCACAATAACAATTAGCCTCATGTATCATACTTTATGGTTTACAGAATATTTTCTGTAGTTCTCATATTAGCATATGAGAGAGTCAATATTATCTTCATTTTACAGATGAGGAACCTGAGGCTCAGAGAGTTTAAGGGACTTGCTCAGCATCATGTAGGCAGGAAATGATGAAGCTGAGGCTCAATTCCAGGTCTCCTGACTTTAAGTGTGTTTTTCCTTTAGCTATACCATGCTGCTTCTCTACAATTAATGGAGCCTGAGTGTGGGCCAGCTCCTCTCCTCAGTTCTGGAGATCGGAATGGGTGTTGTCAGACTAGCACTGCTGCCCTCACCATCTTCTCCTTTTAGCTGCTCTCTTGGCTTCTATGTAGCATGGGCAGAAGTCCTGGTGGGAGGGTATTTTTTTAGGTAGTTTTCTTTTTGAGAGGTTGCATTCCCAATATTTTGGATTAGTTAGGTGTGAGATATACAATAGATATCTTTGAATGTATACTTTGTTAAAAAGAAGGTAAAGAAAGTTTATTTCAAACCAGATCTTGATCAGTAAGGAACCAATTAAATAATCAGTGATGGTGTTTATTAACAGTGGAATACTATGCAGCTATAAAAAAGAATGAAGAAGCTCTCCATATACTAATATGGAAAGATCTCTATGACATACTGTTAGGAAATAAAAGCAAGTATAATATTGCTACATTTGTGTAAAGAAAAGCAAAAATATACATTTATATTTGATTGCATATCCATAAAGAAAACATAAGAAATGAATAGCTAAGATGGGGGTGGGCATTAGTGATGGTGGGAACTGGTCAGATGGGGGATAGGGTGGCAGGGAGACTTTATAACTTTTTATATTTTTAAGCTTTTGAACATTGAGAATATATTACCTATTTAAAAATGGACAAATTTATAAAAAGGATTGGAAAGGTAAATATTTTATTATTGTTTCTACTATTGTTGTGAGTTGTCTTTCTCTTCTCGTTTGTTGGACCAGGGATCCCTCAAGTAGTGGTTTCCAGCATATGGGGCACATCTTGAGGGACTAGACGGTCTATGAATCCATAGATACTATAGTGGTTATAAAATTCCAATACTAGAAAAAGCATTCTTTAATGAATTTATTTATTTATTTTTGGCTGTGTTGGGTCTTTGTTTCTGTGCGAGAGTTTTCTCTAGTTGCGGTGAGTGGGGGCCACTCCTCATCGCGGTGCACGGGCCTCTCACTGTCGCAGCCTTCTCTTGCTGCGGAGCACAGCCTCCAGACACACAGGCTCAGTAGCTGTGGCGCATGGGCTTAGTTGCTCCGCAGCATGTGGGATTCTCCCAGACCAGGGCTCGAACCCGTGTCCCCCGCATCGGCAGGCGGACTCTCAACCACTGCGCCACCAGGGAAGCCCTAGAAAAATCATTCTTGAATACATATTTATTTTTTGTCATTGGACAGTTTCTGACTCAACAGATATCGAAAACAGATTTCAAAAAGTAATATTTATATTGTTTCTTAAATTATAAAAGTAACATGTTTATTGGCAATAATTTTGAAATTCCACAAAAGTATAAAGAAGAAAATTTTTAAAAGTTGTCAGGCTTCCCTGGTGGCACAGTGGTTGAGAGTCCGCCTGCCGATGCAGGGGACACGAGTTCGTGCCCCTGTCCAGGAGGATCCCACATGCCGCGGAGTGGCTGGGCCCGTGAGCCATGGCTGCTGAGTCTGTGCGTCCGGAGTCTGTGCTCCGCAACAGGAGAGGCCACAACAGTGAGAGGCCCGCGTACGGCAAAAAAAAAAAAAAAAAAAAAAAAAGTTGTCATTAGAATGTGTGCTCTAGGCTAAAGTTCCAGCTCTGTCAACTCTGTCACTTTTTGGTCTTGGGCAAGTTACTTAACCTTTCTGAGCCTATTTCCTTATCTGTAAACTACCGATAATAAGGGTAACTACTGAGTTGTAAGGGTTAAATAATGGAAAGCATGAAGTAGATGAGAAATGTTTTTTAGTTCTCCTTAAATATTATTCTTTAATTATATGGTCAACTATATGGTCATATAATTATATGGTCATCAGTTTTGTAACCATTTAGACTACTTCTAGCCTCCTACCATTATAAGTAATACTATGATGAACAACTTTATACATAAATATTTTTATTTATCTCTAGTTATTGCTTCAGGATAAATTTCTGTAAGTGGAATTATTGGGTCATATGGTAGAAATATTTTTAAGTCTCTGGGTAAATATTAGCAAGTCACTGGGAATTCCTTGGTGGTCCAGTGATTAGGACTCTGCATTTTCACTGCCAAGGGCACGGGTTCAATCCCTGGTCAGGGAACTAAGATCCCGCAAGCCGCGTGGTATAGCCAAAAAAAAAGGTCATACTCTTTGACCCAGGAATTAAGGAAATAATTCCCTAGGAGAAAACAGTAGCATGTACAAAACATATATAGTAAATTTATGATAATAAATCCTGGAAGAAACTATAGTATTGATTAATACTAAAATGATATAAAAATAATGGCATTTCTTATTTCTATTGAAAATGATGAATATAATCAAGGAATCAAAGTATCTGTGTGAGCGTGGATGAAAAAGCTTGAATGATAAATTGAATTTGCATTATGATTGCAGTTATTTTAAAAAACTGTGTTTACGTGGACAAAGATTGAGAGAGTACATGAAATAAAAATAACTGTAAAGGTGTCAAGATTAGATTATGGTTGAATTTCAGATCTGTACACCTCTTGACAGAGTTTTGTCACTTTTTTGGCCCTTTTGATATGGGCTTCATTTAAGACCATTGGCTTTTGAGAATGTTGTATGGTAGTGTATCATAGTAACCGTGTTCAAGCAACATGACTGGAAAACTCGATGAAGGGAGTCCTCTTTCTGGTTGATGCATTAGGAGGCATTTCCTATGAGCAGGTAGTACTAAGCAGAGAAAGGCACCTGAGTCAGAGTTCCACCCTGACTGCTTAGGTTGTCACCTACTCAGTTACCCTGGTATATAATTCCAAAGACAAGGAAGACTCAAAGCGGGTGAGTGGGTAGGGCAGAAAAACCACTTGATAATCTTTTCTGTTGACTTAAACAAGAATGGCTGAAGGCAGGATATGAAGGGCATAGGATTTGGAGTCTAGATTTAGCCTCCAGCTCTGCCACATATTAGCTATGTGATGTGGAACAAATCACTTATCTTGGTTCCTGGCTGTAAAATGAAAATGATAAAATAGTAATAGCTAGCATTTACTGGATACTTATTATGCGTCAACTACTGTTTTAAGCATGACTATATTTACTCCTCGTGCGTAACAACCTTATATATAGTGGTACTATTCTAATACTTGTATAACAGATAAGGAAACTGAAGTTCAGAGACGTTAAGTAACTTGCCTGGGGTCACACAGCTAGTGTGTAGTGGAGCCACTTTTGAACCCAAATTATCTATCTCAGTTATGCTATACTGCCTATCTTGAGGATACTGATATTCAAGAAAGCGCTTTGTGAATTGTAAAACAGTTATTATTTATGGGTAAAATACCTACCAACAGTGACTAGAACACATGAGGATGCTCAAGAAACAAATTAAGGAGACAATGTGGGAGCAGAGGAAGGACAACCCTCCAGATAAGCTTTAAGGTAGATAGATACTCTAAAGGGAGACCCTTCTTCTTCTTCTTTTTTTTTTAAGGGAGACCCTTCTTAAGGAAATTATATATTTTCTTTAGAATTCCCTAATATTTATTATGGAATTACTGTGTTGTAGACTCTAAGGTAGCCCCAATCTCATTGTAGCTCATTTAATTCTTTTTCTTTCTCTGGAATTTTTCAGATGATTCTGTTAGAAAACCTAGTGGTACTTTAGAAAGCCACAAGCAAATTAATTTCATACCTCCCCAAAAGAGAGGTAGTCTAACAATTATGTTTTGCTGTGTTATGTTTGGGGTTTTGTTATTGTTGTTTATTTTTAATCAAACCAAAATACTAAGAAAATGTTCCTTATAATGTAACAAGCCCTTATGTATTGATATTAGTTGGGAGAGGAAATAAATTGCTCTAAATAAAAACCTGCAAAGCCAGGGAACTAGAGATTCATTCTGACCCTATTTTTCAAAAACTCATTACTGAAACACTTTTTCTTCATAATAAGAGCAGCTTGGTTTATCTTCTCTGTCTAGAGGTGTAGACTTAGTTAAAATTGTATGCCATATTTTATGGTGGGAGAGAAGTGAAACATTGGCACTGAGGCTCTGTTCCAAGCTGACTTTTAATTTCTCTTGGAAGTCTCAACTGGAAAAAAAAATTATTGAACTGTGACTTGGTATTGGGGTGATAAACTGAACTTCAGAGGAGCTTGTTTTAGGGAAACAACTCTATTTGTAACCTGCAGGCACAGAGGATTCCAAATTTGAGAGGTTGCTTGTGGTCCTTTTTTTCTTTTTTTAAAAATAAATAAATTTATTTATTTATTTAGGCTGTGTTGGGTCTTCATTTCTGTGCAAGGGCTTTCTCTAGTTGCGGCGAGTGGGGGCCACTCTTCATTGCTGTGCGTGGGCCTCTCACTGTCGCAGCCTCTCGTTGCGGAACACAAGCTCCAGACGCACAGGCTCAGTAGTTGTGGCGCACGGGCTTAGTTGCTCCGCGGCATGTGGGATCTTCCCAGACCAGGGCTCGAACCCACGTCCCCTGCATTGGCAGGCAGATTTTCAACCACTGCGCCACCAGGGAAGCCTGCTTGTGGTCCTTTCTAAGTGGCTCTTACTTGGTTTTAAGTTTTTGTGTGGCCTGACCTGTTGCAGGCATTCAGTAAAGTTTAATGAGTGAATTGGTCTTTGATGGAAGGCAAATTGATACAGCAGAAAGGACCTGCGTTTTGCAGTGGTTTCGGGTTCCAGTCCCAACTGTCATTTTACTAGCTCTTTGATCTTGGGTAAATTACACTGTGACCTTGGTTTCATAATTTGTAGAATGGGATTGACAATACCTAGCTCACTGGATTATCATGAGGAATTCGTAAGATGTATCAATATTAAAGTTGCTAGCTAAAGGTGCCAGGCTCAAAGGAGGCATATATTGGATTGAGCCTAAGCTCTTTTCAGCTACTGTTTTGTATAGAGACACCTAGACACAGCTGTATGCTTTTTCAAGAACCAATAAGAAGAGATAATTCGGGCTTCTTTTTTCCCTCCGCAGGGCTGTGCTTAAGAGTTAAACTTCAGCGGTGTTTACCGTTTAAACATAAGGTAAGGAATGTGTTTTTTGTTGTTGTTTTATAATAGCTTTGTTGAGATTTGATTCACATATCATACAACCACCTATTTAAAGTATAGAATTTAATTGTTTTTGGTATATTCACAAAATTGTGCAGCCATCGCTACTACCAATTTTGGAACATTTTCATCATCCCAGTAAAAAAACCCATACCAATTAGCAGTCATTCCACATTTCTCCTAAACCCTCTCCCATCCCTAGGCAACCACTAATGTACTTTTGTCTCTATAGATTTGCCTATTCTGGGTGTTTCATTTAAATGGAATCATATAATTTGTGGTCTTTTAAGACTGGCTTCTTTCACTTAGAATAATATTTTCAGAATTCATTCATGTCATAACATGTATCAGTATTTAATTCTTTGCCTTGCCTTGTACTGTTCTTTTGCGTAGATATCACATTGTGTTTATTTGTTTTAAAATTTGGTAGACATTTGGGTTGTTTCCATTTTTTGTCTTTTATGAATAATGTTGCTATAAACCTCTGTGTGCAGGTGTTTGTGTGGGCATGTGTTTTCATTTCTTTTCCACCGAGGGCATATGTTTTCCATTTCTTTTCTTCCTGGATTCTATGGTAACTCGATATTTAACCTTTTGAGGAACTGCCAGACTGTTTTCCATAGCCACTTCACCCTTTTACATTCCCACCAGCAGCATATGAGGGTTCTGATTTCTCCACATCCTTGCCAACACTTATTATGATTATCTCTTTTTTTCATTATAGCCATCACTAGAATGTGTGAAGTGATATCTAACTGTGGTTTTGATTTGCATTTCCCTAATGGGTGACAATATTCATCCAAAAATTTAAAACCAATTAAGAACCACTTAAAAAGGGCCACAAGAAACCTCTCAAATTTAGAATCTTCTGTGGACCAAACCAACTGTTTGGTTACCCTGAGGTATAGTTCGCATAGGAATAGCAAGGTAAATGCTTGAATCTTCCCCTTTATTTACCATTTTTCAGAATAATGAGTTGTGCATAATTTTAAGCCAAAGTAAATGAGTATAGAGTGATTTTATACCACTTCCTTTGTTGTTTAGAATAAGAGTTAGTGTTATGCCACTGGGGGAATGTATATGGTGTTTTGTCTTTTAAAGAAGACTGGACTAAATGGTCTCTAGAGTCTCTTATAGCCATAATAGGCTATGATTTTTCCCCCTCATGAAAAACATTTATCTCAGTAGTAAATAAATATATGCGAATTAGATCACATGCTCCAATGTTCCCTGAAAAATAGACATATCTTTATCATATAGCATGATTTATTTTCCACAAGATTTGCAATAATTTTGTGGGTTTGTCTCAAAAGCTCTGGTTCTTGGAGGTTAGCTAGTTTAAGGGAGTGAGTGCAGCAGGATCAGGAGAGATAGCTTAACCAGTATTGTACTTGAGAATAAATTTATCGAGATAATAGTAGATGAGAAAAGGAGGATACTGAAAACTATATATTGTGATCCCATTTTTGTAAAGTACACAATAAAAAGAAACTTCCAGCCTTGGGTGTGTGTGTGGTGTGTGTGTGTGTGTGTGTGCGTGTGTGTGTGAGTGAAATCTGTTAAATTATGTGGGTATAGAGAAAAATATGGAAGAAAGTACACTAGATTATTATTATATTTTTTTTTTTTTTGCGGTACGCGGGCCTCTCACTGTTATGGCCTCTCCCATTGCAGAGCACAGGCTCTGGACGCTCAGGCTCAGCGGCCATGGCTCACGGGCCCAGCCGCTCCGCGGCATGTGGGATCCTCCCGGACCGGGGCACAAACCCGCGTCCCCTGCATCGGCAGGCAGACTCTCAACCACTGCGCCACCAGGGAAGCCCCAACACTAGATTATTAATGTGGCTTTCTTGTGGGGTGGGGCAGGGAGAAAGTTTAGATACTGATTTGGGAGGAAGAGGTAGAGTGCAGGGGATAGATATTGTTGAGTAAAACATGTATGAGATCTCACTTGTATAAAATTGTAGGTTTGTATTCATTAAAAAATAATGAATGGGAATACCCGCTGCGGGCCTTCCCCATATGACCAAAATAAAAAATCCTACTAACTTCAGCCCTCATTTTAGAGAAGAATGTGAAGATTTGTCCCAAGTCTTTGATGTTGGAAACAGGATTTGGGCTTTCATCCCTAGACTCTTGAGTCCATTGTACATTCCACCTCACTCATCTTAGAATGCTCTAAATGTTTTGCTTTTAATGTATTTTTTTCCTAGTTGGAAATCTACATTTCTGAAGGAACCCACTCAACAGAGGAAGATAGTAAGTGAATTTTGAACCATTATTAGAAAACAGCTTCATATAGTACTTTATCTTGGGTATTACGTTATTCTGCCAGCCAAGTATCTATTGGGTCATTTGCAAAAAAGAACAAAATCAGCTCTTAGCTTTTCCTTGAGAAGAAAATAATTTTTTAGTGGGACTCTGGGTGAACTAGAGTTAAGCCCTGTGGATATTGACTGGTTTAGGCCAGTGGCCACACATCTGTGAAGAATATCCAGCTCTAGGAACTTTGAATTATAAGCTCTAAAGAGAGCTTGATTCTTTTCTTTGGTGGCAGGATAGAGAGCTATGTACTTGAAATTGAAATCAAAGGTCCAGCAAGTAAAGCTTTAGGGAATCTTGGGGTAGGTGTTGTCTTCCTGGGTTAATGTATTAAAATGGGAGTAGAGAAGCTTTTTTGTATAAAGGATCTCTAGCTACAGAGAGAAATAAAGTGGCAGCCACTTAAAAATAACAGAGGTGGGATTTAGGAAAAGCAAAAGTGGGATTACAAGGGATTTTTTTCTCTTTAAGTCTCCCCTTCGAAACTTATGAATAATTAGCCAAAACCTGTGTTAAGTTCTCAAGGAGTTAAATTCTATTTTAAAAAGCTAATAAAAATACTGTCTGTTGCTGTGTATTGACATAGTCCTGCTAACTTTTGCCTGTGTGTTTTGCAGTCAACAAGCAGATAAATGACAAAGAGCGAGTGGCAGCTGCGATGGAGAACCCCAACTTACGGGAAATCGTGGAACAGTGTGTCCTTGAACCTGACTAATAGCTGTTTTAAGAGCCACTGAACTGGAATCATTTGATATATTTGTTTAAACTCTTTGTAAAATGTAAAAGACTCATGTTTAATATGTAGGTGATTTGTACCTCAGTGCATTTTTTTAAAGGATGATTTCCAAGCAAGATTTAATTATAAGGTAGTACCTAGTTTGTTCAGTGTTTAACATTCTCAGGATTTGTAACACTTAAATGATCGACAGAAAAATATTTTCTAGTAATTATGTATCAGATGAGTTACTATTTTTCTGATGCCCATTCTGATACAACTGCTTTTCATGTCAAATATTTACTGTGCCCAAATGTATTCAGTTTAAATCATTACTCTGTAAATAAATAAAACAGATGATTCTTGTACACACCTTAGAATGTTTTTATTTAATTGTAACTTTTAGTGTAAATATTAACACTAAAAAATATTTCCAAAGCTTTATTTTCTGATTATTATGTAGAATCAGAGATAGGAGAACCAAAAAGAACCCTTAATATCAGGCCTGGGCACTGACTTCCTTCAAGAAGAGTCCTGGACCCATTTATAGATAAGGAACAAATGTGAAGAGGGCCAGGTGACATATATAATTTTGAAGATCAAGAAGTCCCCAAAGAAATTTTGATTAAACAATTTAAATTAATGGGTTCTTCTTTACTTGTACTTTGTTCAGTTTGTTTTAGGGGACAGTGGTCATTTGAAGTGTAACAGGGTATGTTAGGAAGCTTCCGAGGTGCCCCCGCAATGATCCTTGATTCCTGATATTCGTGCCCTTGTAGTTTCCTTCCATATTGAACTAGAACTGGTTGCCATGACTAAAAAAGAATCAGAGGTGACAGTGTGTGATTTCTGAGGCTAGATCATAAGAGATGTTACTGCTTTCACCTTGTGATCACTTGAGTTGCTCGTTCTGCAGGAATCCAGCTGCCATGTCCTAAGAACACTCAGACAGCCCTGTGGACAATTCCACATGGAGAGGAATTGAGGCCTTCCACCAACAACGAGCACCAACTTGCATACCATGTGAGGGAACCACGTTGGAAGCCATTGTGAAGCCTCAGTCAGGCTGACATCTTGACTGGAACCTCACTAGACCCTGAGCCAGAAGCCACTCCCTAATTCCTGATGCAAAGAAACTGTGAGTGATAATAAATGTTTATTGTTTACACCACTAAGTTTTGGTGTAATTTGCCGTGCAGCAATAAGTAACTAATACACAAGGTATTAGAATAGAACTCTTCTGCCTCAAATTTAATTGAGGATTCTAAGGGGAAAACATGAGAACTTGTTCCATGGCTCTTGAACCCCTTTATCCACTTCAAGAATATGAGTTTTGAGAGAACAGAGAGGATTTGGTAAGAAGATTGATGAAGAGATTTCTTTGGTTAAAGCTGTTGCTATGCTGAGTTCCAACCCCCATCTTGGTGGAAAGGTGAGGAAATGACACCTTCTACCACTATCTGCTTAGGGGAATTTCAAGGGGACAACTCAGAGAGTTTGGAAATGTGTCCTCTGCAGTTGAGAGACCCAGAAAAGTGGTGCCTGACTCAGGCCTGAGAAAGCAAGCAGAAGTGGGCTGAAGGCTGGGGCCTGACTCCTGTCCAGGAAATCTAGAGGGTGAGAGAAAGACAAGGCTAGCTACCTTGATGACAGAGCCCTGGGATGCACAAATGTTTCTCGTGGACCATGCTGTGGGGTCATATTTGACATTGTTCAACAAGCCATCAGCAGGGCCAAGGAGACCTCAGAGAAAGGGTCTGGAGGTGTACTGCCTGGTGCCCAGGGACTGAGGAGAGAAGACGGCAAGTGAGCAGCCAGGATGGAGATGCTTCTGCCAGGGTCAAGGGGCACAGCGGGAACGCCTGGTAAGCGAACGAAAGTGCCTACCTAAGAGAAAGAGCCAGCTCTAATCATCAGGCAGAGAGAGCACAAAGCCAAACAGCTAAGTAAGAACTGTCCCATCTCTGGTGCTCCTCCCTCCCTCAGCTCCCGCAGTGGCGAAGTTGAAGAGGGGGAAAGAAGAGAGAGCAGAGGACCCTATCCCATGGCTCCCCTGGAGGTTTCAAGCCTGAAGCAAGCTCAAGTTAGGAAACAGTTGATGCCAAGTTTGTAGTTCTAACTATTAGATGTGACTAGATAATTCAGTGTAGTGAGATTGTATGGTTAAAAGTGACAAGATGACTTAATCTGACAGAAATCATGTGTCTGCCCAAGTTTTCACCCATGGGCAAAGGAAGATCATGCCTTCTCAACAAAGTTTCGAAGGATTAGTGGGGGACAAAAATAAAATCAATTCTTACACAACATACTGGTTATAGAAGTCCTATTAAAACCATCTTGGGGGCTTCCCTGTTGGCGCAGTGGTTAGGAATCCTCCTGCCAATGCAGGGGACATGGGTCCGAGCCCTGGTCCGGGAAGATCCCACATGCCACGGAGCAACTAAGCCCGTGCACCGCAACTACTGAGCCGACGTGCCACAACTACTGAAGCCCGCGCACCCAGAGCCCGTGCTCCACAACAAGAGAAGCCACCACAATGAGAAGCCTGTGCGCCACAATGAAGAGAAGCCCCCACTTGCCCCAACTAGAGAAAGCCCGCGCGCAGCAACGAAGATCCAACACAGCCAAAAATAAATAAATTAAAAATAAATAAATTAAAAAAAAAACCAAAACCATCTTGGCTTCTGCTGAGGCTCTGCACTGTGGGAATATCCCAGCAGAGCTTCATCCCCGTGATCTTCCTCTCTTGAGAAAAACCACTAACTTTGTGGCATCAGAGCACCAGCTTTGTGGCAATGTCACTGTCGATTCTTAATCTTTTGCTGTGAAAGCTCTCATTGGCTCCTCTCTTTCTTCCCAGATCTTTAAAAATTGGTTATCCAGCATATATAAATAGATCCAGAAGTAATAAAATATTGCTGATTTTTAGTCATCATTGTAATCACTTCTTTCTAAATTACAAATCCACTGGAAAGGTCCTTAGGACCAGCACTAAGTTTCCCGCTTCATGGAAGTCTGCCATCCAGGGCAAGAGCTAATAGTACCTGGTGAACACCCTGAACCATATTCTCCCACCCAGTGCACACATGCACACACAAGTGCTTTTTGACCAGCTGTCTGCCTCTAAAACATAGGACAAGCATCGTCTGAGTGGGCTCTGAGGCTCACAGACCAGGGTCAAATACACATTGATCCCCAAGTACTGACCGTTTCTCACCCCTGGAGCCTTATCTAGGGCTTAAAGCGTAGGGCTGTCTTTATATCTTCTAATGAAACCCTGATACATGAAACTCTCATTGCCAGTTTCAGGTGGCTGGAGTCGATTGAAGTCAGAGATCCCTAGTGTATGCTCTTACCAACTCAAGCACTTACTCACTGGTGCTCTCACCAACAGATATTTAGTGAGCACTTTTTAAGTATCAGGCACTGTCTTAGGTGCTAAGGATACAAAGATGGATCAGCCGTTGTCTGTCTTCCTTCAGTTCATGCTTACCAACCTCTGCCTTCAGCCCCCTCTTCCCTGCAGGCAGTGAGTGATGCAGGCTGTCCCGTCTAGTGTCTGAGCTTGTCCTAGCCAGGCAGACATGGAGTCTAGTCAACCAGAACCAAAGACAAAATCATCCCTTAAGGGACTGTCTGGTGAGGAAACCAGTGATGGTACAACCAGAAATGGGTCACTGCTGCAGGCACCCCCATCCTGCTGGCCCTGCTGCTCTTCGAAGTGAGCTGTAACTGCTGTACTCTCTGCTACTGTCAGAATGGTATCTCTTCTATCCCTGCTATTTTGTGTGACTCACTCCAGCTGCAAAGTCCTAGATGGGGTCTCTAATGGACTGATCCCAAGTCCCATGTCCATGTCCTGGCTGCCAGGGAGGCAGGAGAAAGGAGTATCTGGCCTGTATGAGGAGTCCGTCTATCTCCCAGCAAGGCTTACATGGTAGGAATTGCTCAAATACATCAAGAGGGTTAATGTAGTCTGATGACTAATGTCCACTACATTAATATTATATTTAAATGAATTTGTACTTTATCAACCATAACAGCATCTACATACAAGTGAAAAATAGAAGTCTATAAATTCACAAAATGTGTTTGCTGGCAGGGTCAGCAAATTTTTTCAGAGAAGGGCCAGATAGTAAAATTTCAAGCATTGCATCTCTGTTGCAACTATTCAACCCTGCTTTTGTAGCACAAAAAGCAGCCATGACAACATGTAAATGAGCATAGCTGTGTTCCAATAAACATTTATTTATGGACACAGATTTGAATTTCTTATAATTTTTATGTAGTGAAATATTCTTCTTTTGATTTTTTTCAACCACTTAAAAATATAAAAACCATCCTTAGCTTGTGGATTGTACAAAAGCAAGCATTGGGCTGGATTTGGCCTGTGGGTCATTTGCCAGCTCCTGATCTGTAGGGATGATTCTTAACCTTTTTGGAAGGTCTCAGACCTCTTTAAAAATCTTATAAAAGATATGGAATGGACCCTTTCCCTAGAGGAAATAGGCACTCACATGAAACTTTGCGAGTGATTCCAGCACTTTCATGGATTTGCTAAGGAGTAAATAATCCTGGTCTCTAAATCATGCTAGCTGAGCCTTTGGGCTCCCATTCCTTTAAGAACTCCTCAGAGCCCAGGGGTTCACAGCCTTGGTTGGGAGTCACTATCTAGTTAAGCAATCAGAAGCTTTCTCAGCTCCACTGTGGAGCAACTGCTATGTGACCCAAACCGCAGATGTCTCCAGCAGGATACAGTTAACTGTAATTAGGGGAGGACTATCTGTTAGGAAGGGGAAGGATTGCTGTAATAGTGGCCTTGCATTCATAGCCCAGTTGGTGTCCCTCATGCGTTAATACAACGACAGAAAACAAGCCAGTGAACCGTGAGGGATGAACCTCATCACTGACACAGCACTACTAGAAACAACTCTATATTTTAAGCTGCAGGTGGGTGCTGAGTATCTGTTATTTTTTACATCTTTTTTAATATATAAAATATTTTATAATTAAAATGTTAAAAAAAACCACTGGATCTCGCCTGGGCCAGTGGTTGTCTTTGACTCAGGTTAGGCTGCCTATAGGGCAGAGGTGAACTCAGTCCCTGTGTGAACTTGTTTGGGAGAGATGAGCTAGGGGAAGGGGGAGGATAGCAGTTGCTGTGTGGGCTATAAAGTTCTCTCTAAGGGCTATTAGTATCACAAAGACCTTTGAGCCTCACAATGGAGGTAGTTCAGAGCACAGGCCCTGCTGCCAACATGCCACCTTGTTCTAATCGTGAACTTAGCCACTGTGTGACCTTGGCCAAGTTACCTAACCTCTCTGTACCTTAGTTACCTCATCTGTAAAATGAGGATGATATTTCATAGGGCTGGTATGAGGATTAAGAGGGAATGCTTATAAGTGCTGAGCACAATGCCTGGAACATAGTAAATGCTTTATTAGTGTTTGTTAAATAAAAATAGAGGAGAGAGGTCTTCCCTGGTGCCACGGTGGTTGAGGGTCCACCTGCCGATGGAGGGGACACGGGTTCGTGCCCCGTTCCGGGAGTGTCCCGCATGCCGCGGAGTGGCTGGGCCCGTGGGCCGTGGCCGCTGGGACTGTGGGTCCGGAGCCTGTGCTCCGCGGCGGGAGGGGCCACGGCAGTGAGGGGCCACGGCAGTGAGGGGCCCGCGTACCGCAAAAAAAAAAAAAAAAAAAAATAGAGGAGAGAGAGAATTCCCTGGTGGTCCAGTGGTTAGGAATCGACACTTTCACTACCGTGGCCCGGGTTCAATTCCTGGTTGGGGAACTAAGATCCCGCAGGCCACAAAAAAAGAAGAGAAAGCCCCTTGGTGCTCAGTTACTTGTTGGAGGCAGCAACTTTCCTCCCTGCCTGGGTGCAGTTACTTGGGAAGCACTAGATGGCAGCAAAGTGTGAGCTTCCAGGTTTCCAGTTGGTCGTTGAAGAGCAAGACTTCTTGAAGAGCCCTGATGTCAGCTGTCCTGGGTGTTCTCTGCCCCCGCCAGGGATCTGCCTAGGGGCGCCCTCAGGGCACACTCACCACCACTCTGACTGGGCTGCATCACACTGGGGGCATTGTAGTCTGCGCCTTTGTTCTGACAGGTGTGATTATCACAGAAGCCTTTCTCGGATGTGGAATTACTATGCCAAAGGTTATGGTAATTTTGACACTTTTGACACATGTTGGTTGCTGAATTTCCTTCTGAAGGAATTGTACCAATTAATATCTCACCAAGAATGGGTGTTTGTGTCCCTGTCCTGCACTAATTAATATTGGGTATTATTATTTTTTTTGACCTATTATTTCAGCTTTATTGAGGTATAATTGACATAAAATTACAAGACGTTTAAAATATACATTGTGGCGATTTGATGTATGTGTACATTGTGAAAGGATCCCACCCATCTCGTTAATTAACACATCCATCACCTCACATATTTATCCTTTTTGGGGGGGAGGCAAGAGCATTTAAATTCTACTCTTTCAGCAAATTTCAATTATACAATACAGTGTTATCACTACAGTCGCCATGTTTTTTGTTAGATCCTCAGACCTTATTCATCTTATGACTGAAACTTTGTACCCTGTTACCAACCTCTCCTTATTTCCCCCACCCCCTGCCCTGGCAACCACTTTTCTGCTCTGTTTGTAGCCTTCAACTTTTTTTTTAAGATTTCACATATAAGTGATTCTATGCAGTATTTGTCTCCCTCTGCCTGGCTTATTTTAGATTAATTACATTTAAAAAGTATTCCAACCCATGTCCTCAAAAGCTGTATAACCTTCCTTTACAAATCAGAGTTTTTATTTAAATTGTATAAAAACCATATATGGTTTGCATTTTTGTTTTCTTGTTAGTCATCCATTTTATACACATCAGTGTATACACGTCAATCCCAATCTCCCAATTCATCACACCACCACCACCCCCGCCACTTTCCCCCCTTGGTGTCCATACGTTTGTTCTCTACACATGTGTTTTTCAATTTCTGCTTACTTGCTCTGAGGCACGTGGGATCTTCCAGACCAGGGCTCAAACCCGTGTCTCCTGCATTGGCAGGCGGATTCTTAACCACTGCGCACCAGGGAAGTCCAAAAATATATATACATATATATTAAGGTGGGAGATAAATAAAATAAAATGTATTTTCCCCTTTGGGGAAGTTTCCTTTGATTTTATCCAAACTCCTGGGGGCTAGTTCTGTAGCACACTGTTCATATTCTTGGTTGTCATGAATGTGTTTTGTAATATTTCCTATCTTCTTTAGATGCTCCCTTTAGCTCCCACAGTGTTTTCTTGTTGAATTATTTCAGGCTCACCTTGGTCATAATGAGGGGATTCAGCTTTACCAAGGGCCTCGGTCTTTGGCATTTCCTACGAGGAATGCCCACTGGCCTAGGGGTCAGGAGGCCTGAACTTTAATCCTGACCCCTCCCCGAAGAAGTGTAAACTTGGGTAAAAGTCACTTCCCCTCTTTTGGCCTCCTTCTTCCTTCTATTAAATAAGGTGTTAGATAATCTCTAAGGCACCTTCTGGTTTTAAATTTCCACCTACCACAGTGGATGCTGGCTTTCTGGAGCTTCCAAGGATTCATTTACATCATTAACAACCACAGGAGTGATTAATATTGAGCTTGGTCCGCGGTCGCTAATCCGTTGATTGATGCATTAGTTGTTCTCTTTTTTTTAAGGAATGTTATGGTTCTTAGGTCTTTGTCGTTGTTGTTGTTCTGATTAAGCTAATTGAACTAAACTGCGTCACATCAGCTTAGTTTCCTTGTTGCTGGATTCCCGAAGCTGTCACATTGTGTTCCTTGGCTACATTAAGGTGAGGTCTTTTCGGATGAGTCAGAATATAAAATGAATACGTGTGCCAAGCTCAAGTTTGCCTCAAAGGGTGAATCTTACCAAGTTGCAGAGCTTTGCTGGACCTTCATTTCTCCAAGTGGAATACATGGCTACTATCAGGGATCATGGGGGCCAATTCTGTGTTAATCTAATCCTACTATCCAATTTTATAGGTAAGAAAATGGAGGCCAGGAGATGTTGAGTGACCTGTTCACACTCACATAGCATGGGAGAATCAGAATCAAGACTATGTGGTTAGGATATATGGAAAGTGGCCTGGTTTCCAATTAAGGTTGACCAATAGTCAGCGTTTGATTCGGGCAAGTCATTTCTCCGCACTGATTAAAATAAATTGAAAGATAGAATAGAATGTGAAACTTTCTAGGTTCCTTAAATATTTTGTAGACTAAAATAGGGGCTGGGTAGATTGACAAAGAACTGGTAAAAAAAAAATAGGACATAAAAATCAAGATATGATTCTATTCATTTTGTCATTTTCATCCTTTTCTGAAGGATATTTACATCTTCATATGTCTCCACATTAGTGATGTTTACTCTTAGCAAAATTTTTTCTTTTGTAAAATTTAATTATTTTATTTTATATTGGAGTATAGTTGATTTACAATGTTGTGTTAGTTTCAGGTGTACAGCAAAGTGATTCAGTTATACATACACGTATATCCATTCTTTTTCAGATTCTTTTCTCATATAGGTTATTACAGAATATTGAGTAGAGTTCCCCATGCTAAACAGTTGGTCCTTGTTGATTACATATTTTATATATAGTAGTGTGTATATGTTAATCCTAAACTCCTAATTTATCCCTCCCCCTAACATTTCCCCTTTGGTGACCATAAGTTTGTTTTCAAAGTCTGTTTCTGTTTTGTAAATAAGTTCATTTGTATTGTTTTTTTTTAGAGTCCACATATAAGTGATATCATATGATAGTTGTCTTTGTCTGACTTACTTCACTTAGTATGATAATCTCTAGGTCCATCAATGTTGCTGCAAATGGTATTATTTCATTCTCTTTTATGGCTGAGTAATATTCCATTGTATATATGTACCACATCTTCTTTATCCATTCCTCTGTCGATGGACATTTAGGTTGCTTCCATATCTTGGCTATTGTAAATAGTGCTGCAATGAACATTGGGGTGCATGCAACTTTTCGAATTATGGTTTTCTCTGGATATATGCCCAGGAGTGGGATTGCTGGATCATAGTTATTTTAGTTTTTAAAATAGTAGTTCTATTTTAGTTTTCTGAGGATATTCCATACGGTTTTCCATAGTGGCTGCACCAACTTACATTCCCACCAACAGTGTAAGAGGGTTCCCTTTTCTCCACACCCTCTCCAGCATTTGTTATTTGTAGACTTTTTAACAGTGGCCATTCTGACTGCTGTGAGGTGGTACCTCATTGTAGTTTTGATTTGCATTTTCCTAATAATTAACTATGTTGAGCATCTTGTCATGTGCTTTTTAGCCATCTGTATGTCTTCTTTGGAGAAATGTCTATTTAGATCTTCTGCCCATTTTTTTAAAAATTATTATTTATTTATTTATTTTGGTTGCACCAGGTCTTAGTTACGGCATGCATTTGGGATCTAGTTCCCTGACCAGGGATCGAACCCGGCCCCCCTGCATTGGAAGCGTGGAGTCTTACCCACTGGACCACCAGGAAAGTTCCCTGACCATTTTTTGATTGGGTTGTTTGTTTTTTTGATATACAGCTGGATGAGTTGTTTGTATATTTTGGAGATTAATCCCTTGTTGGTCGCTTCGTTTGCAAATATTTTCTCCCATTCTGTGGGTTGTCTTTCAATATTTTTTTCTTTTAGCAAGATTTAAGAAAAGAATACAATGCCCTTTAATAAGTGCTATTGCTGAGTAGAAATGAGGCTGAGGAAGACTGACGGAGTTCTAAGAACTTCAGCACTCATTAGTAGGTCTAAAGGCTTAATAAGCATTAATGGGTACTAAACACAATACTTATTAATTCTTTTCTGCAATGAAGAGACCTCCACTGATACAAGCATGCTATTCTCAGAGCAACCTCTGTTGTACGTATTTTATTGATTAACCTAGTTTTCTTTGATCATAGAAGCAATATAGAAACAGCAAAACCAAAAAAATGTTCAAAAAATATAAAATAAAAGCTAGAAGTTTCCCTTTCCACCCACTCTAGTGTTACTCCCCATGACAACCACTCTGAACAATTTTTAGTTTTAGTTTTTCTGCTAATTACCATAATAAATATTATGTTTTACTTTCCCCAACTTTTGATTTTGAAAAATTTCAAACTTACAGAGAAGTTGCAAGAAGAATTCACTTAGATTTATCAACTGTTCACCTTTCCCTCACTCTACGCATATACATATTCTTTTTGCTGAACCATTTGAAGAACAGTTACAAACATAATGCTATTTCTCCCCAAAACACCTCAACATGCATGACCCAAGAGGAAGGACATTCTCCTCCATAACCACAATAATCCTCCCACTCAGAAAACGTAGCGCTGATATGATTATGTAATAAAACATCCATATTCAGATTTCCACAATTGTCCAATCATGTCCCTTTTAACGTTTTTAAAATCCAGGATCCAATCACTCATCACACATTGCCCTGAGTTGCTATGTCTCTTCAGCCCCCTTTAATGTAGAACAGTCCTGTTTTTCTTTCACGGCGCTGATATTTTTAAAGAGTCCAGGTGAGTTGTTTTGCAGAATGTCTCTCAGTCTGGATTTGTCTGATTGTTTCCTCATGATTCGTTTCAGCCTCTACATTTTTGGCAGGAGTACCACATAGATGATGTTATATCTTTCTTGTTCCATTTTTACTGATGTTAAATGTGGACTTTTTATTAAGGTGCTATCTGCCAGATTCTGCTGTTGTCAAAGTACCCTTTCCTCTTTGTCATTAATGAGTACGTCTGCGAGGAGATACTTAAGAGACCCTGTGAGCATCCTGTTCTCCAACAATGTTTCAATCAGTGTTTTTTGTTTTCCTTTTTGTTTTTCTTTTTTTGGGGGGTTTTGTTTGTTTGGTTGGGTTTTTTTTTTTTTTTTTGGCTGTGCCATGTGGGATTTTAGTTCCCTGACCAGGGGTCAAACCTGTGCCCCCTGCAGTGGAAGCACAGAGTCTTAACCACTGCGCCACCAGGGAAGTCCCACTCAATGGTTTTAATATCCAATGACGTGCCGCGGAATAGGAAGGCCAGCTACACGGAGGTCAGGGATCCGCCAGACGTGTGGAAGGAGACACCCGCGGACTGACCGGGTCTGGCCCTGAAGTTCCTCTTCAGAGGAAGGTGGGGAAGAAATGCTCTCCTCCCATTCTTCCCTCATGGATCTACCACAGGCCTCTGATGGGTCCGACCACATTACCAGCAAAGAGAAGGATGACAGGAGAAGGAAGTGGAGAAGGAGGGCAGGGCTTGTTAACAAACACAGGGAAGTGAAATCCTACCTTCAGCTCAACAGATGTGACTGTGCCATCCAGGAAGAGTTCTCTCCTTAGAGATGCCTTTCTACCCTGCCCCCCAGGCATTCAGGCACCTCTGGGCACCCTTGGGGCTCTGTCTGGCTTGCCCCAGAACATGGGATTCTGGCATTTATTCCCAGTATATCTCCTCTGCTTGGCTTTGAGGCCCCTGGAGGGCAAGGCCTGTGCCTCATTTCCCTCAGGGCCTGGCCCAGGATGTGCACCAGGAAATGTTTGAAAAATGATTGAAGCTGGAATTGAGCTGAGCCTTGGATAAATGGAGGGGAAAGGAAGAAAGTATTTCAGAGACAGAAGCAGGAACAACGTGGCTGGAGAGGTAGGGCACAGGTGACAGACTGTCTTGAGAGAGGGAACCATCTGTTTTGTTTTGTTTTGGCCACACTGCACAGCATGTGGGATCTTAGTTTCCTGACCAGGGATAGAACCTGCGCCCCCTCCAGTGGAAGCATGGAGTCTTAACCACTGGACTTGCAGGGAAGTCCTGGCAACCATCTGTTTTGGGAGGGAAGCTGCCATTTGTGCCAGTGATTTCTCAAGTATTTTGTCTGGTCCTGAGAGAAAGGTGTAATTATTCCCATTTTACAGATGAGACAACTGAGGCTCAGAGGGGGAAGTGACTTGCCCAGAAAGTGGCTGAACAGGAGTATAAATAGGCCTGTCTTATTCCTGAGCCTAGAGAAGGAGATGGTGGAATTCATAGCCCTAAAAGTGGGCATTGTTTGGGGTCCCTGGCCAAGCACCCAGTGCCCGTGTCACCAACCTCTGCCTAAACAGAAGGAGATAGCATGTGCCTGGATCATGATCCTACCACGTGACCCCTGTGCTGGCTCAGGTGGGAGTTGAGGCAGTAAATGGCAGGTGGTTTCATACCTTCAGCCCTTTGTCCACACAGCTACTCCCACCTAATGTGCCATCCTTCCTTCACCCCACTTCCTACTCTCCTGGTCCTCTTCTTTCACGTTTGAGTCAAGGCTCTCCTTCCCTTAGGCGCCTCATGATGCCTGCTGGAGTAGACCTGACACTTGACCAGGCATTAAGCCTATTCTTCCTCCACCAGCACCTAGCCCCAGGGGGTGCCCTTGAATGTTTGCAGAATCAATGGGTGCGTGCCTGTGCCCAGGAAATCCTCATTGTCCAGCGCTTCCAGGGAAAGGCAAGGCCTCCCATGCCCCAGCCCCTTTCAATCTCTCCTCCCCTCCCCTGCCTTATCTTTATGGTGGGGTCAAGTCCTAGCTGAGTCCAGCCAGGCTAGAGGTGGAAGCAGCCACCTCTGTTTGCAAGAGCCAGCGGGCCTCCTGAGGGAGGAAGCAGGAAGGGCGGCCAAGTCTGCCCCACACCCTGACCCTGCCTGGCTGGGTGTGGGAGAGTAGAGGGCACAGGGCAGGGTACAGAGGGCTGGGAAGGACTGAGGAACCAGGTCACTGACCACCACTGAGAGGAGGAGGCTTCCTGCCTGCCTTCTACCCAGGGGGCTAGCCAGCTGGGGAGGAGCCAGCTGTGTCCTCTCCTGGCCTGTCCTGATAGCATAAGAAAGCTGTCAGCACTGGACCCACCGTCAAGCAGCCGGCAGTCCAGTCTTCATTTGACTCGTTCTGGACCTGCTCAGGGCCAGGCTGGGGATGGGTGGGGTGTAAAGATGAGTAAGATCCATTTCCTTCTCTAGGGGAGCTCACATCAGACATTTAAGGAACAATAAACATAGCAATACTCATCGAGCACTTATGGGCCAGACACTGATCCAAGTGCACACATATCCGTAACTAATGGAATGGTCACAACAACCCATGGGGATAATGAGGCACAGAGAGATCAAGATGGTTCCCTGGGGGACTTCCCCGGCAGTCCAGTGGTTAAGACTCTGCACTTCCACTGCAGGAGGTGCGGGTTCAATCCCCGGTCAGGGAACTAAGATCCCACATGTCGTGTGGCACTGCCAAAAATCCCAAAAACAGAAAAACAAAACAAAACAACAAAAACCCGAGAAGGTTGCCTGGGATCACACGGTAGGTTGCTCGTTGGGATCCACAGTAGGCATCCGGCATCGGAGTCCCTGCATTTAGCCCTCGCACCATGCATCCTCTATGCCAACCCCAGTGCTGGCTGCCCCGGCCCACACATGCAGCATCTCAGTCCTGGCTCTTGTCTCCTTGTCAGCAGGTTGGTAGGCTCTGTAAACTTGCCAGGCGCCAAAGTGTGCCTTAGGATATCCCCACTTTCATTGCCCTTTAGTGCCCCCCATGGTTACATCTTCCCCGTGGGCTTGTCTTCTCATCCTGTGGAAGCTTCAGGCTCCTGTGACTCACCAGTCTCACAGGCCGGGGGAGTGTCTTGCACAAAGCAGGTGCTCAGATGTGTCTGTGGTTTGGTGGGTTGATGGAGGAGGCTTTCGTTTCCCCAGGTCTCTGGGACATGAACAGAGTGGTTCTCAGCCTATACATTGGAACCACCTGGGGCGTTTTAACCACTACTGAAGCCCAGCTCCCACTCCCAGAGGTTCTGATGTAATCGGTGTGGGGTGCAGTCTGAGCATTAGGATTTTAAAACACTCCCAGTGTGATTCTGATGGGCATTCAGGGCTGAGAACTCCTGGAATGTAATATGTGGCAGTTATTAACTTTAATTATACATCTCTCCATCCGACATATGATTAAGTGCCAGGGACTTGGGTGCCCTTGGGGGACAATAGAAAACAAAACAGTTATGGTCCCTTACCTTGTGACATTTACATTCTAGTAATTCGATTTAACAGGCTTTACTGGGCTGGGGATGTCAGGCATTGTATGGGCACAAAGATGAACAAAGCGTTGTCCTTGCCCTTGAGGAAAAGAGAACTGGACGCTAATTACAACTAAAATAGAGGAAGGGGAATGCCAATTAGGTACAAGCCAAGAGTGGTAGGGTTCAGGGGAGAAAGGCATCCAGAGGGCAGATTGGAGAAATGTCCATGGAAGATATGTCACCTGAGAGGGCCCTTGAGAGATGGTTTGGATTTTGTAGGATGGGATGAGGGGGTGGTGATGGAATGGCTTAAACAAAAGTATGGAGGCAGGAACAGCCAATAATCCAAGCTGGCAAGAGAGCTGGATGTGCACACACGAGAGGGAAGAGGATGTGCATACACAGTGGGGAAATGCAGGTCGGAGCCTTAAATGCCAGGTGAGGCATTTGGAACCACGCAGGAACTGAGGCTGAGATAATTCTTAGCTCTTAATACCTGGACCTCCTCCTGACTTCATTCTGGAGTAGGTGTCCTTGCTGCCACCACCCTCAGGGTTTTCCCTTCCCTGCCCACTGCCACCTCGGTCCCATGTTCAGTGCTCAGTAGCCTGTTACTGCTCTCAGGGGAGGTTCTGATGAACTCACTCCACCCCAAGCATAAAATGCATTTCCAGGTGGTACCTCCCTAGGCATTGCATTTGGCAAGTAGAATGGAAAGAGCACCAAACTGCAAATGGGGAGGGGGCCTGCCTCTAATCCTAGCTCTGCCCCTCACCAGATGTGTGACCTTGAGCAAGTCATTTCTCTTCATTGAGCCTCAGTTTCCTCCTCTGAAGAATAACCTGGCTGGATGGGATGATTGCATTCTCTGACTAGTTTGCCATGTGTCAAATTCAAGAATGTCTTTTTTGCCTTGGGCAAGGGGACATTGCTGCTGCAAATTAGGTCCTAAGCATGAGACTCAGAGGGGGAAGGGATGGAGAGGCTACATGTAGGTGCTCCGCAGTCTCGCCTGAGCCCAGCCTTGGATTTCTCATAGCACAGGCACCGGCCATGTGAAGGAAGAAGCCTTCAGATGATTCCAGCCCCCAGCCATTCAAGTCACTCCCACCCACTGAAGTCTCCCCATTTGAAGCCCCAGACATCGTGCAGCAGAGATAAGCCCTACGTACCATGCACTCTCTGTGTTTCTGACCCTCAAGGCATGAGCCTAACAGAATTGTTTCATACCACAGGCTGGGGTGGTTTATTACACAGCAATAGCTAACTGGAAATGGGGGAGGAGGTTTGAGGATGGGCTGAGGATGAAGGGCCTCCTAATGCTGGTGAAACCTCACCAGTGGTTGTCCTCCTGTGGCCACTGACTTGGAGAGCCACCTCTGGTCTTGGATATTACTTTCTCAAGGTAGCCTGGTGCTCTTGGGAGAGGTGGCTCAAAGCCTGCACTGTCCTGGAATGTTGTCAAGTTTATGAACAAGGAAGCACCGGGGTCTTTCTAGAGGCTGTCACAGACTCTGAAGTACCAGTCAGCTGGGGAGCAGGAGAGGGCTGGTTGATCTGTACATCTCAGTACCCCAGTGTCGGGAAAGGCTAAAGAGGGGACAGGGGGCTTGCTCACACAGGTAGAGGTCCTCTAGGTGCATCTTACACATTCTGTCTCATTTTAGTCCCACAGTAGCTCCATCAGACGCTGTAAGAAGGAATGTTTACCTACTTTACTGATGAAGAATAAGGTCAGGTGCCATGCCCAAGACTATATCCACACCGGGAACGGCAGAGCAGGGCTTTGAACCAAATGTAGGACTCTGGGGCTTCCCTGGTGGCGCAGTGGTTGAGAGTCCGCCTGCCGATGCAGGGGACACGGGTTCGTGCCCCGGTCCGGGAAGATCCCACATGCCGCGGAGCGGCTGGGCCCATGAGCCATGGCCGCTGAGCCTGCGCGTCCGGAGCCTGTGCTCCACAACGGGAGAGGCCACAACAGTGAGAGGCCCGCGTACCACACACACACACAAAAAAAAAAAAAAAAAAAAATGTAGGACTCTGAACCTATCACCCTTTCCTCTCGGACTGTCTTGAGGAGTGCCCCGGATGAATTAGGGATGGAGGCTCTGGGAAGGGGCCTTCATTTATTCTCCCTAAACAGCCTCTTGTCTTGAAATAAGACCACTGAACTTGACTTACATTCTGTTTCCATGTCCTTCCACCACCGCCTCCACTCTCATTCCTTTTTCCTCCCGGGATTTTTGGCAGAAGGAAGAGAGGAGCATTCCACTCCCAAGTCTTTCATTAGGGAAGCCTTGATGGTGATGTGGGCCTTCACCAACGTGCCAGGTAGGACTGGGGGCACGGAAGCCAGGCTGCTCCCAAGTGGGGGCGGGGATGAGGGGATGGGGTGGGGTTGTGAGGAGGGAAGTGTCCCTCCCCCTCTCGGCCCCCACCCCACTGTGAACCGTGGATGGTGAGGTTTCCAGAAGAATCTGTCCGTTGTCGGAGCACTCTGACTGGGAGGGAGGAAGGGGCATGTTCTCTGGTGGGACTTCCTCTTTCACGGTGGAAACTGGGGACAAGGAGATACCACTTTCTGAGTGATCATGCCAGGCTATATGAAGCGTATCAGCTCATTTAAATCAGTTTCCAGATTAGGCTTGGAGAGGTTAGCCGACCTGTCCAAGGCCACACATCATGTAAGCGGCAGAGCCCGTGAAGACGCCAGGTCTTGCCACTGGCTCTCGCCCCCTCTCCAGGGAACCTCAGGGCCCAGGAGGTGCCCGCTCCGACCTGGCAGGGAGGCTCTCGGCCCTCACCCGGGGGCTGTCCTGAGGGGACTCCCGGTAGGGGGCGCTCCGAGCGCCGTCTCGGGCCTCCGGGTGCGCCTCCAGCCGGCGCCTGGGACGGGACCGGCCGCCCCGCCCTCTCGGCTCCTCCGCGGCTCTGCGGGCAGGCGGGCGCCCACCGCGCAGGGAGCCGAGCAGAGCAGAGAGCAGCGCGCCCGGCCGCGCTCCCCGTGCCTACCGCGCCTCCACACCCGGCGCCGCGCAGCCTCCCGCCGTGAGTAGCGCCCGTCTGCGGGCTCGACGGGCGGGACAGGGCGCGCGGCTCGGGGCTGGGGCTAGCGGGGGCAAACTGCTCCGGGGCAAGTCAGCGGCCCGGTCCCTGACGCCGCCCCCGGGTATGGCCGGCCTTGGCCTTGGGTGCTCTAGCCGGCCCTGGACCTCAGGGACTGCCCGCTGGGCCTCTAGGACTCGCTCCGAAGTCTGGCACTTTGACCCGAGGAACCGGCTGGGAGCGGCGGGCAGACCTGGCACCTAGGGAGGACGGGAGACAGACTTCCATCAAGTTAGGACCCCTTGACGCGGGGGAGGGCCCCAGATTTACGGGAGGAGAGGGCCCAGATCTTTTCAGCATCATCTGCCTCGCATACCTCCTTCTCGCCCTCTTACGAAGAGGTGATGCGAGGAGGGTGCTCCGTACCCAGTCAGCTTTCTCTGTGGCAGAATGAAGCTGTGGTCCCAGTCGGGAGCCTGGGCTGGGGCAGAGTTAGGGTGGGCAGGGCGGCAGCCAGTTGCTCTGCGGCAGGCTGGGGTTTCGACCCCAGCATAGGAGGGTGTTGTCGACGGTTTACCCGACTATGGTTCAGTCATTGTGGATGTCTCATGGCATGTGTGGGTCTGCCTGATCCTCACTGTAACTCTGCAAGGTGGAAATTAGTCTTCTCACTTTGGGAGGGAGAGGAGGCCCAGAGCCGTAAGCGTTGAGGCCAGGCAGGTGGTAGGTTAGGAGTGCACACTGGAAGAGAGGATGCCTAGCTGCTGCCTCACTGGCAGGTGGGAAGGTCGCTGGGGGCGGGTGGCCCCCGACACCTTGTACTCAAGAATCCGGTGGGGGGCAGCTGGGGGCCGCTGCTGTGGTTTCTGACATTGTATTTCTCAGCTGCCTCCGTGTAAGGTATTCCTGGGAGAGCCCTGGTGACTGAGGGGTGCTGGTATGTTGGCCTCTTCACGATTTCCTCCGGAGTCCTGTTCTTCCCCAAACCACCCATCTCCCAAGATGTGTTTTTAGCACCTGAAGTGGCCCCATTCGGCAGCTTTGAGAGAGGCTTGGGCAGGGGGTGCAGGGGTGTGTGGATTTGAGTGGGTGTGTGCTGGTTTGGGACGAGTTTCCCACTGGCAGGAAGAAGATCTGAACTGACCCTGACCCTCTCCCTAAGGCCTCCCTGTTTGTTAGATGTGGGGGGTGACCAAGCAGGCTGCCCAGGGGAGCTGGACCTTTACCAGGAAGAGAGTTTTCTCATGTCAGCTTAGGCAGGTGGCTGATCTTCTCTGAGCCCCAGCTTCCTCATCAGAGATCAGGGTGGGTCAAAGCCTCCAATGCATGGAGGGACACTGTAATGCTGGATGCCTCTCCCTTCTGTTGGCAGCCTCCTCCTGAATGTGATGGGGGCGGGTGTAAGGGGGCAATCATGGTCCCATTTCACAGACTTGCACTGGGTGAGGATGTCTGAGAGTTAAGCAGGGTGAGCTGGGGCCCATGGGGGAAGGGCTTAGTAGGGTTGAAACTTCCTTATAGGATGATCCTCCAGCCCTGGAGGCCTCCTCCCAGGTTGTCCCTCAGGAGGCCACCGACTTCGTGACCCTCGTGCCACCATTGGAGGTTGAGGGTACTGTCAACAGAAGCTGGGGGAAGAGCAGCTGGAGTGGGCTAGCTGTGTGACTTTTAGCGAGTCCTTTCCCCCATCTGGACCTCAGTTTCCTTCTTGTAAAACAAGTGGGTTTGACCAGACAGCAGTGGTTTTCAAACTCCTCCCACCCATGAATTCTTACACAGAACCCCAACATATAGTGTAGATAAAGTGGAACTTCTCTGGCTCCCCTTCCTCATACTGGCAGCTCCTGAGCAGAGTCTAAAAATCCCCTAGATGTTCTTAGAGATCTCTTTTTGTGAGGTTTTAGGAAATCTGTGTTAACCTTTCAGAAGTGTTGCCTAGTGTTAGGGTTGGGGGCAGGAATGTGAATTCTAGAGATTCCATTAAGAGAAATGTAGGCATTAAGATGGGCCTCAACCATGGAATGTCTGGAGCCAATGGCCTGTGCCCCTGGCCAAAACTTGTAGCTGTGCCCTCTGCCACGTGGTTTCATCTTTTCAGGGCCAGAAAGATGCCTGTATCTCTGGGTCCTTCTCTGGGTCCTAGCTGGTGACTGTAATTCCACCTCAGAATGTCTCCCCTTTAGTTTCATGTTTCTAAACTGGTAAAATGCAAATTCATCTTGGGAAGAGATATTATGAAGGGGCTTTGAGTTGTTATCAGCTGCTTTTACCTGATGAGCTTTCTGAGCAGCAGCCTTGAGAAAGACAGCTGGGGCACTAAATTTAAATCAGCCAACATTCATGGAGTGCCTGCTGTGTATCAGCTACCACAAGGGGACAGAGGTGAGAATGTCACAACTCCTGCCCTCATGAGGCTCCAAGACAATAGGCAGGAGGGAAGGAACTCACATTTGTTGGAACCATCCAAGGACTATTAAAAACACTTTATGTATGTTATCTCATTTGTCCAGTAGATATTAGACTCATGTTTTAATTATGTAAAATTTTGATTGCATACAAAATAAGTGTATATACCATCAAGAAACAGCATTGTCAGCACCCAGAAGCCTCCTTATGTCCCCTTCCAGGCACAACCCCTGACCGAGGCATAACAACTATTATGACTTCTAGCACCATGGATTTGTGTTACCTAAAGGGAATCACACAGTCTGTAGTCTTTTGTGTCTGGCTTTTTTCATTCAACATTCAACATTATGTTTGTGAGTTTCATCCACATTGTTGCTGGGAGCAGTAGTTCACTTTTTCTCATTGTTGTATAATAATTTCATTGTATGGGTATAACTCAATTTATTTATCCATTCTTCTGTTGATGGCCATTTGGTTGTTTCCAAATTTTAGTTATTACTGATAGTGCTGCTGTGAACGTTCTAACGTGGACCATTTTGGAAAACATCTGCTTTCTCTTAGGTATGTCCATAGAAACTGCCCAATAGTTTTCCAAAGTAGTCCCAGCGAATACTCTCCCTAGCAGTTTTGAGAGTTCTCCAAATATTCACTAACACTAGGCATTGTCTAGACTCATTTTCTATGTAAGTAATTTGAAGCTCAGAAAAGTTGTCTTGTGCTGTTTGCTAGTAAGTGGCAGAGCTGGGATATGAACCCAGGCCTGTGTGCCTGTGGAACCTATACTCTCTCCCTCTAGGTTACACATTGACATAGACTATGAAATAAGCCAGAACGTGATAAGCTTTAACCCTAAAAATGTGTAAAGAACCCTCTTTGGGAATTTAAAGAGGAAGAGAGTTTTAATCTGTTTTGGCAAGAAAAAGGGTCATGGAGGCTCATAGAGATGGTAGCATTAGAGCCTGGCTTTGTGGGAAGGGAACAGTTTTGCTAGGAGGGCTCTCCAGGTGCCCCCCCAACCCCCTGAAAAGGGCCCAACTTGAGCTGGGGTGTGGCAGGGGTGAAAGTTTTGGGGGAATGGGAAAGGTCTACTTCTGCCTGTAATATAGGATTTATGGGGGAGGGAGCTATGCTGAAATGGTGAGTTGGGGCCAAACTGGTGGGCCTCGTTTGAGCTTAGGGGACTTCCCTGGCCCCCAAGTTCTGGTCACTCAGGATGTGGAGCACAAGGCAGGGGCTCATTGTTTTCTGGGGAGGTGGGGCTTCTTCAAATCCAGCTCAGTTCCTGATAGCGAATGCAGCTGACCTCTTGCCAATGGAAGATCATAGCTGTTCCTGGGACCATTCTCAGGGTATCTGCCAACAGAATTTTTTCTGAGTTTTCTGCTTCCATCTAGCTGTGGGAAATTAGTAGCTACTGTCACCTCCACCCCCAGGATCTGACCCAAATGGTTTATTTAGAAGTGTTTTTTCAGCAAAAAGAAGATGATAGATAGCAGTCCTGCCTCCCTCAGTGCTAGTCTCGGGAGGTTTGCCAGGAATGGGGGTTGGGGGCGAAGGTGTCCAAACTTCTGATTCTGCTCAAGCCAAACTTGCCAGGAGGATCCCAGTACCTTTTCTTCAGAAGGGAACAGAATTGGTGTCTCAATGGCTGTGGGAAGCAGAAACACAAACAATGGCCTGGAATGAATCAAATAACAATAATAATCATCGCTCTTATTTGCCCAGCAGTTTATGTCCTTATCACAGTGGATCCTCACATGGATGTGTGAAGTATGTGATATAGACGTCATCACCCCAGTTTACAGAGGAGGGGGATTGAATCCCAGAGAGGGTGCCAACGTGCTATGGGTCACATGGCTAATATACACCCAGATTAGCCTAGAACCGGGGATCCTGGAGCCTGCTTTTCTCAGGATTCCATGCTTGCCAGGCCCTGGCTGAGCATGGAGTGAAGACCAAGCAGGGAGCAGGATGGGTGATGCACAGGCAGGAGGTTGGCAGGTGGCCCTGAGAGTAAGGCCTGGGAGCCAGGCCAGCTCTGCCTGGAGGTCTTCAGGGATGTGTGTGACTCGATGGAAGGGAGGGAGGCAGGTGGCACGTTGGTACCAGAGCTCTGGTTTGTAGGGGGCAGAGGTGGAGGAAAGAGGGTGAAATGTAACATCACCTGAGAGTTAGAACAGCTTCAGCCACTTGGTGCTGATGAGACGTGCCCTTATGTAATGGTGCCTCCACCCAGCCTGGTGAAAACAGTCTTTTGGGGTTCATGGGGCCCGGCCGTGGTTGGTATCTGATTGCCAGGCAGAAGAAAAGCTGCCAGCACTAGCCAAAATGAGCTCTGACAGGCCTTTGCTAATGACTCTTGGAAGATGCATCCACAGGTAGCTGGCTTTATCTTTGTGATGTGCAGGCTGTGTCCTGGGCCCTGCCCTCGGGGTGCTGTCCAGGGTGGCATGTGGCTGTCCCAGGAATGGGTGAGCTCCTTAGGGCAGGAGGATCCCAAGGGAGGATGCAGACAGTCTCTTCTGGTGGAGTGGTGAGTACTCTGCATGGTTCAGAGTAGTCCTGTGGTTCTCATTAATGTGCCCTGGGTAGGCAGAGTGAGCTCCATTTTACAGATGAGGAAACAGCCTCCTCCCTCTGACAAGAGATGAGGTCATAGAGCTAGTTGTGGGCAAAATTGCAACTAGAACCTCAGGCTCCTAACTCCTGGTGCCTACTGTAATTTGTCACACCAGTCCCAGGCATCTTTCCCTTAGGGAGATGAGTGAGAGAGTTTGAAATCAGTTCAGACTCCAAATTGGGTGGCACAGCGCCTGTAGGAGCTGAGGTCATGCACATCCCTTACCTTTCTACTGCATTTTGTGGTTTATAAAATTAATATCCTGATTTGCAGTGGTGTTTACAGTACTAATCCCTTTTACAGATGAGGAGGTTAAGACTCTGCAGTTTAAATGACGTAGGCAACTGTGGGACTTGAACCTGGAACTTCTGACTCAAAAACGAGTTCTGTTTTTCCTGCATCACAGCTGCCTCTTTTCTCAGTAGACCTGAATTTCATGAGAACAAATTGCTGAAGTTGCCTATGGCCCTGTTTCTCTGAACTTGTTCAGAGCAGATCGGAAGAAGTGAGGAGGGCTATTTTTCTGTCTCCTTAACAAATGTGATTAATATAAATCAAATAAGAATGATACATCATTGGTCACAGGTGAGGAAAGGCTTGATCAAGGCTGTTCTTGAGGAATGAGGGCTGTGGGTTATCCTTAAATTATTAGCTCCCACGCAGCCAATTACTTTTGGGCCTAGGTTCAGGCTGGTACCAATTGACACGTCTGTCCTAACCTCAGGTTTTTTCATGTTTCAGGGCTGTACGCTCCAGGCCTCAATGAGGAGCCCAAACATGGAGACGTTCAAGCAGCAGAAGGTGGAGGACTTTTATGACATCGGGGAGGAGCTGGGGAGGTGAGTGGCTGTGAGAGGTGTACTGGTTAGTAGATCTTGTAGGGCATGGGCTTGTCACAGGACTCGTGGGAAGCCTTAAAAACAGTCCTGAGGTTTATTCATCTTCATGGGTGCCTCTGCAAGGAATCATCTCTTGGAAATGAAGACTTGCCAGCAGAAGGGACTAGAATTGCTGACTTCCGTGTTTTCAGTATAATCTGGCTGACAGTTAACAGTGAATCTAAATGATTCTTGTCGTATCTGTTACTTTGCTCCCAAAATCCTCCCCAGGCTCTGGACTGAGATATGACCTGTTGGTTTTCTTCTCTGAATCCCACTTGGGATTCTCCGTGGCTCCCAGGTTTGGTTTTTTTTTAATGTTTATTTATTTATTTAGCTGTGCCGGGTCTTAGTTGCGGCACATGGGCTCTTAGTTGCATCATGTGGGATCTAGTTCCCTGACCAGGGATCGAACCCGGGCCCCCTGCATTGGGAGCATGAAGTCTTAACTACTGGACCACCAAGGAAGTCCCTCCACAGCTCTCAGGATTTTGTTCTGTAAACTCAGAGCCTGAATGGGGGGTGAAATCATCCTCCTGAAAATGGCTTTAGATTGAGTGACAAGCCACACGAGCCTAGTTGTGAAGGTTCCTCGGATCTGAGTTATTGGGTGCATTTTCAGGTTTGCTAAACCCACAACACAGACAGGAGTAAACTCAGATCTGAAAGTAGTTACTGTCTGCAGAGGAATGAAGATTTTCTGAAGCTCTCTTCTTGCCTCTCATTTGTAACAAATGCTAGTATTCAGGTGGTATTTTAATGATTACAGAACGCCAATCTTGGAGTTTGAGTCTCACAACAATTCATGAAATGGGAATTATTTTTACTCTTATTTTTCTTGAGGAAACTGTGGTCCAAAGAGCTTAAGCAAGTTGCCCCAAGTTGCTCAGCCAGCAAGTGACATGGCCAACATCTGGCCAGTCCAGTCTGTGCCTGCACACCTGTCGTGCTCTCTCCAGTGCACATGGTTCTTGCACACTCACACATACTTGCAGTACACCTGGCCCAACCCCTCCACACACCCAGCAGAGTAAAAATCTGGGGGTTCAGGGCCTTCACTGTATCCATGATGCACAACGGGAGCCTTTCCCTTTAAAGAGCTCCTGTGTCAGGACTAATTCTTTTACTTTCTTTTCTTCTCTTTTGTTTATTTTTTGCAAATATATGTATATATTTATTTCCTTTTATTTTAAGCACACTGAATTTATAGGTTAGTGTTTTAATAGAGTTTTAAATATTACATCTTAATGTATCATACAGGTTTGCTCATGTCATTAAATATTTTAAATGCAGTTATATATTCCCTTGTATATGCATGCCTCAGTTATTCAGCCATTTCCCCTACTGTTAAAAATATGCAGTTTCCATTTAATTTTTTAAATTTTTCATTGCTAAAGCTATCATGAACATCCCTTAACAGACATTTCTGATCCTATTTTTGACTGTTTCCTTAAGATAGATAACTAGAAGTTGGGTCACTGGGTACTTTTATTTTTTTAAAAAACTAGAAAGAACTTCAAAGCCAGAGGAGCCTTACTCAGAGAAGAATGGAAAGTGCAGTTATGGGAATTCCCTGGTGGTCCAGTGGTTAGGACTCGGTGCTTTCACTGCCAGGCCGGGTTCAATCCCTGGTCAGGGAACTAAGAACTAAGATCCTACAAGCCGCGTGGTGAGGCCAGAAAAAAGAAAGTGCGGCTTCTTCAAGTTTAGGGAGTGCTTGTCCTGCTTGACTGGATGGGTCAAGAAGCAAGTGTCTGCAGAGTCCCAGAGTGTCCCAGAGGGGGAGATTCCTCAGCCTTCTGTCTGGGCCATTGCCACTGGCAATCCGGGGCCTGTGAAGGGCTGGGAAGAGGCTGGAGGGTGGTCAGCTGGACTCTGCCTCTGAGTGAGAAGCAAGGTTCTCTTCGCCTTGGGTGCTTCTCCTGAACTTGGTGATGCCGGGGGCAAAGTGGCACCCTTAGCCACAGACCCTGGCAGGTCCTACCAGTGGCTTTTGATTCAATGGCCCCATGTTGGCCATGTCCTGTGTGTAAGGGTCTGTGCTAAGTGCTCTGGGTACAGAGATGAGCATGACACGGGGAGTCTTTGCCCTCCTGGAGCTCCAGCCTGGCTGTAGAGGCAGCTGTGCACATAACGAGGGCAGCGTTGGATGGGACTATGTCAGGTGGGCTGAGAGCTGAGAAGTCAGGAATGGGGTGGGGCTTGGGCTCTGAAGAAGGAAGTAGACGTTTCCCGTGGAATTCATCTGTTATTCCTTCTTAGTCCTGTCTCTCCCCCATTCCATACCTCAGAGCTATTAGAACTGGAAGAGACCTCATGCTCTGGGGTCATCCATCTACAACAGGGTGTGAAGGCCCCAGGTACCTCACAGCCTGGGGAGCCTTGGAGGAACCTCCCCCCTACCCCCTGGCACCTGCAACTTTTCTAAGATTCTAAGGTGCTGGCTGGACATAGGGTGAGTAAGAGGCAGCAAAGGCCTGAGGCCTTTGGAATGGCTTGTCGTCCTAGGATTTGTGGTCTAGAGCAGGAGTCCCCAACCCCTGGTACCGGTCCACAGCCTGTTAGGAACCGGGCCACATGGCAGGAGGTGAGTGGCAGGCAAGTGAGCAAAGCTTCATCTGCGGCTCCCCATCACTCTCATGACCGCCTGAGCCATCCCCCCTCCCCGTCCGTGGAAAAATCGTCTTCCATGAAAACGGTCCCTGGTGCCAAAAAGGTTGGGGACCGCTGGTCTAGAGGTCCGGTGAGCTGGAAGGCCTTTAGAGGTCTTTCTTCCAAGACCCTCGTCGGACAGTTGAGGAAACTGAGGCTCAGAGAGGGGAAGGGTCTTGCCGGGGGCCATAAACAGGCTGGAACTAGAGCTGCCTTCAGATGACTGCTGGGCTTCAGAAGGGGCAGTGTGCTATCTGTCTCTCCTCCTCTCTTCTTCACATAACACACTATTGCGGGTGTACCTCGTGCCAGGCGTTGTCCGAGGCAGTGATGAACAAAATCGACGTTCCTGTCCTCTTGCAGCTTGTGTTCCATTGGTGGAGGAAGACACGGAACAAGTGATTGAGGGATCACAAAAGGACAAGTCACTATAGAGTGTGTGATGGGTTATGAAAGGAGAGAGTGGGATGCTCTGAGAGAGAATAGGGGATGTAGTTTGCCCTGGGTGGCTGGGGAGGCTGCTCCGAGGAAGTGGCTGAGGGTAAATGCACAGGCAGGGGAAGCAGCATGGATGCAGGCCCCGAGGTGGGGAGAGCCTGGGACCTGAGCTGCTGGCAGGAGGCCAGTGTGGCTGTGGAATGTGAGCTGGGGGCAAGCAGTGCTAGATGAGGTCGGATATATAGCTAGAGGCCAGACCCAGCCTGCGAGCTCTCTGCCAACACAGACTGGTAGAGAGATTTGGCCTTTGGGGACACGCAGTTTGAGGTCTGGGTCCCTTTCCTAGCTCTGCAACCTTAGGGCAACTTACTTGACCTCTCTGAGCCTGACTTTATTTTTGCCTGTAAGATAGGAGTAATAACAGTAGCTACATTGTGGTTGTGGGGATTAAATGGGATGCTGAGTCTGCGGTGTCCCTCACAGAGCTGGGCACAGGGGAAGTGTTCAGTGAACAAGAGCTTCTGGCCTTTGAAGTAAGTTTGGGTGTCAAGGCCCCGTCTCCCACTTCTAGAGCCTCCCAGGAGGACAGTGTGGGTCTCTGCAGGAGGAACAGCAGGAGGGGTTGTTCTTAGGTTTGGGTGGAGCTTTATATACACCTGCTTCCTCGGCTGTCTGTGAGCACCCTCACCTAGACTCGGGGCTGTCTCATCGACTTTAGCGCCTCATTAAGTCCTTACTATGCAAAAATGAAAATGAGTGAGAGTCACTTTTCATTTTTTTTACCTGCAATGACAGATGGAGCTCACACAAACATCATGCTGAACGAAGGAAGCCAGATTCAAAAGAGCCCGTACGGTATAATTGCATTTGTGTCAAATTCAAGACAGGCAAAATGAATCCATGGTGCTAGAAATCAGAATAGTGGTTATTCTTGAGGGACTAGTGACTGAATGGGGGCATGAGAGGGATTTCTGGGGGACAGGTATTGTTCTATTTCTTGATCTGGGTGCCTGTTTCACTAATGTGTTAATTTCCTGAAAATACGTTAAGCCGTACTTGTATATGTACATTTTCTTGCAGGTATATTGTATCTGAACTAAAACTATACATTAACAAACAAGGAATCTTTAAGTCCACTTGCCCTGGTCTGGTCCCTGAAGGGCATGTTTCTGATGCCTTTGGAGGCCTTGTATGTCCTTATCCTACAAATAAGAGAACATCTGTGAGAAAAGCTGCAGAATCCAGCTTTGGATGTGGACATCATGCCCTGGCCTGAGAGTCTTGGGCACGGCTGGGGCCCACCTGGCCCTGCGCATCTCACCTGATTTTCTGGCTCACATTTAGGCACCAGCCTGCTGGGGATGCTGGAGGTTGTCGGCTGTTTCTGGGAACAGTTGGAGGAATGCTGGCCTGCAGCTTCTGGCCTCTCCCAGCCTGGGTAGCCACTGTAGGGCAGAGCAAGGCTCCTAAAGAGAAACCCATCTAACCCCTCATTTTATAGATGAGGCTGAGACCAGAGAGGGGAAGTGGCTTGTCCAAGGTCACACGGTGAACAGGTGATAGACCAGGGTGGGCACAGGTGGTCTGACTCCTACTCTAGGGCTCTGGCCACCACACCATAAGGACCCACAAAGCACAAACTTATTTTTCTCTTTAATTTGACTGCTTTTGGGGAGTGGGGGAGAATATATGGTAGGGTAGTCTTTTCTTTGACCTTGAGGGTAGGGTAGCAGGGTCAGAGTCAGAAAGGTGAGCATTTGGGAAGGATTGATGTTCCCTGGGGAAGGGTGCTGGTGGATAGGCCCAATGATGACTACTGTGTGTCTAAGGGTACAAGGTAATTTAATGTAAGCAGCATATAATGATCAGTGGTTTCTTTTTTCCTATACTTATATTACTTCACTTAGATTTTTAAATTATTAGATGGACATAAAATCATAAAATGTTACTGTTGAACTGGATCTCAACAAGAATTTAGTCCAGATCTCCGTTTTATAGACAAGAAAAGTGAGGCCCAGAGGAGGGAGGTGATTTGTCCAAAGTCACAGAGCCAGCAATATAGGAGCTGAAACTTAAAGAAGCTTTTCAACTATACTGTGCTGGTTTAAACAAACAGAGGAAAACCTCTCTATATGTAAATTCAACTTTTATCCACAGCCCTCACCTCTCTCAGGGAGCCTATCTCACCATTCATTACCCCACACATCCCATCATAACCTCCCCAGCTCCCCTGGTGAAGATAGCAGCCAGAAGCCCTGCTACGTACAGGAGGCTCACGTGTGCAAGGCACACTGCTAGGCACTTAACCTGCAGAATCCCCTTTTATACAGACAGGAGCCTTGGGCCGTGGAAGGAGCCACTGCTCTCAGGCCCCACCCTTCCTAAACAGACTGAGGAATTCCTTGGGACAGCTGCCTGCCAGACCTGAGTCTCCCAATGGGGTCCTCTGTGGTTAAGATCACCCACCACACATGCAGCTTAGCCAGAGCAACTTCTTTTGGGAGAGAAATAAAAACCTCGAGGAAATGTGTAGAGCTCAGGTGTACCCAGGCTGGGTTCTATAGCCCAGTCTAGCCACAAAGCTCTATAGAAAACAATAATAATAGGTGTTTGGATGTACCTGTCTCTGTCCTTGGGAAAAAACATTTCCAAGATGAACTCGGAGGCGAAGGGGGTTTTATTATTTCTTTTTAAATTAAAAAAACTTTTTTTATTGTAGAAGTAATGCATGGCATATGTCATAAACTTATGAAAAGTTAGAGTAGAACTCCCTCTGTCCTCCCTCTAAGTCTCACATCCACAGGTAGACTTTGATGAGAATTGTCTTCTGTTGCCTTTCAGAACTTAGTCTAAGTAAAGCAAGTGTGAATGTAGACCCAGTTGGGATCATATGACCAGAACAATCTACAACTTGCTTTTCTCACTTAATGAAATACATTGAATATCTTTTTACAGTATATAGATCTATGAGACTTACTTTGGATGAAAGTTTTTTTTTTTTAAACATTTAAGAAGAAAGTTTAAGCCAACAAAAGATTAGCAGCCTTAACCTAGCAACTGTTTTTATTTCTGAGTCTTACCTTCTAATCTATCCATGGCTATTTCTCATGCCCACACATCCTCTCCTCTTTTGTGTCTGCTTGAGGCCTGCATGTGCTCAGAGTTAACATTCCCCCAAGTGCTAAGCTCCTGGGGGCGGGTTGCCTAGACCAAGGGGAGCAGGAGAAATGCTCAGGCCCTGGGATGACCGGTGATGAGATTAGGCCTATCTCACATTTGTTTGTGCTGGGCTGTCAACTCTTTGAAGGCAGGTCCGCAACTGCTCTCCTCTTCTGAGCATCACGGCAGCACTGGGACAGAGGCCAGAGGTCCCCAAATCCTCGGTGACTTCTCTTTGCTCTCGCTCTTCTCTCACTCTTGGAAAAATTAAACTTTTCCCTCAAGGTCAGGATCAAATGCCATCTCTCCTGGCAAAGCCTGCCATGACCCACTCCCTCTACACTTACCCCCTCTACCACACCCCCTCTATGGACTGTATTACCTCTTATTCTGGACCCACACCTCTATTAAGTGCTAATGTCACCATATCTCATGTTACACAGAAGGTTCACCTGGTCATCTTCCCTGCTGGACCCAGGGTCCTCCATGCTGGGCTCCTGCATACTTTATCTTTTATCCATTCATTTTCTGCCCCTATCCACCTCCCCGCCCCACACCCTCCACCCTGCCACAACCCCAATAGTGTCCAGCCCAGGCCTTTCACGCTTGATAGGCGCTCAACTCCCACAGACACCACAGTTAACTGCAGAGCTGTTTGGAACCTGCCTTGGTTCCAAAAGCTCAGCCAAGCCCCCAGCTCCCATAGGCCTTGGAATGCACGAACGTCCAGGATTCCCCAAACACAAAGTGAGAAACAAAACACACTCCATTTCCTGGACACACATTGTTTTTTCTTCTTACTCTTTTTTTTTTTTTCTTTTTGGCTGCTCCATGCAGCATGCAGGGTCTTAGTTCCCCAACCAGGGATCGAACCCAGGCTCCCTGCAGTGGAAATGCGGAGTCTTAACCACTGGACTGCCAGGGAAGTCCCCATTACTCTTTTTTTTTTTTTAATTGAAGTATAGTTGATCTACAATGTTGTATTAGTTTCAGGTATACAGGAAAGTGATTTTAGCTATATATATATATATATATTCTTTTTCAGATTCTTTTCCATTATAGGTTATTATAAGATATTGAATATAGTTCCCTGTGCTATACAGTAGGTCCTTGTTGTTTATTTTATATATAGTAGTGGACACACATTATTGTATTTAATCCTGGTAGCACCTTGTGAAGCAGCTGCTATTCCCATTTTACACATGAAGAAATTCAGTCTCCAAAATGTTAGGTAACTGGCTCAAGAAATACAGACCACCTACCTTATCAAGGAGAAGGCAAGTGGGAAATTCCACTTCGTGCAACACAGTAAATCTCAGAGAAAGCCAGAAATAAAAGCCAGAAACTTCTCTAGCCAGAGCCCTGTTTGCCTCCCTGGGCTGGGATTCTTGTGCTTGTCTGATCACACACATGCTTATATTTCCTGCTGCTGGAAAGTGAAAGTGACCGACCTAAGTTCAGAATCTTCTGCCCTCATGTCAGTATCTGTGCCGAGTACTTCCCATCTTCCAGAACAATATGAGCTGGATCACATTCCCACTTCACAGTTGTGAAAACTGAGGCTCAGAGAAGTTTTTCAGTGGTGGCTGGTCACTCATGCCAAAAAAGCCTTCTTACTGCTAACACCGAGCTTGTCTGTGCCGGGTCCAGGAAGCCCTCAGCTTGGTGTTAGTGGCAAGGAAGTCTTTTGGGCCACAGCTGTGCCCCAGACAAACCAGTGGTTTCCAAAATATGAGTGACCATGTGTGGGTGTGTAAGTGCACGTCTGTACTCATTGTCACAGTCCAGAGACTCTTCCCAGGCACCCACTGTGTGCTGGGCACTGTGATGGATAGAGGAGACTTAGGGCTCAGGCCTTACCCTAGAAGAGATTAGGGCTCAGTTGTGGCACAGGGTTACTCTCCTCAAAAGCTAATGAAGTGAGACGCTGGAACAGGCCACAAGCTAATAGGGGGACCCCCAAACATGTGCCAGTTGTTCAGTGGAGGAAGCTGTCACCCTGTGTGGGGCAGCTCCTCACGGTGTAATCCTGGAGATGGCACATAACCACCTGAAGGTCAGGGCTCTGCCAAAGACTGAGAAGCAGCAGGCCTGGGCTTGGGCAAGAGGGTGCGTGGAGAGGCTTGAAGGGAGGGGGCTGCCAGGAGGACAGGCGACTGCAGGGGCCCTGGATGACAGAGGCCCTGGAGGAAGGAAGGAGGCGCCTTTATCACCCATTGTCAGGCAAACAAAGCACAAAGCCACTCAAACAAAGTGGCTGCATTGCACATGCTTCAGTCAGAAGCTGGCACATGGTGCAAACTGCTTGCCCCGAGGTAGCGGTCTCATTGAGCTCAGTTTGCATGATGAAAATTGTAAGAGCGAGAGGGAGGTCCTATGTGAGGATAATTGAAACCGTTATATACCTGTATCTACGGGACACACTTTCCTTTCTACTTATATATTGCCAGCGTGTACATTTTGCATTGTGTTGTTTTTTGACTCAACATTGTTTTATGTATACCTTTCCATGTATCCAGAGTCCGTATAACCTAAAAATATTTTTGTTTCAAAATAATTTCAAATTTAATAGCAACATTTTCAGAATAACAGAACTCCTGTATATCCTCTTCTAGGAATAGGTGAACTTGAGCCTCCCAAATAGACATACCAGGTTTTCACATTTTGTCACCTCTTCTCTTGTGCTCTCCCTCCTTCCCCACCTTCTCCTTCTCCTCCTGCCTTTCTTCCCTCTTTTTCTTTCCTTCAGTTTCTCCTTTCCTTCCCTTCTTTCTTTTTGTCTATCTACCTATCTATCTACCTACCTACTTACCTATTATTGTTTCTGAGCCATTTGGGAGTTGGCTGCGGACATTATGCCTCTTTATCCTCAATGCTTCATTATGCATCTCCTAAGGACACGGGCGTTCTCTTTCATAACCACAGTACAACTTTCAAATGCAGGACATTTCACTCTGATACAATATTTTTATCTAAGCTATCATTCTTGTTCCAATTTTGTCAATTTTCCCATTAGTGTTCTTTAAAAAAAATTTTTTTTAATTTTATACAATTTTAAAAGGTTAAACTCCATTTACAGTTATTACAAAATATTGGATATGTTCCCCGTGTTGTATAATACATCGTTGTAGCCTATCTTACACCCAACTGTTTGTACCTCCCACTCCCCAGCTAGTGTTTTTTATTTATATATTTATTTAAAATATTTTACTTATTTATTTGGTTGTGCCAGGTCTTAGTTGCAGCAGGCGGGCTCCTTAATTGCAGCATGTGAACTCTTAGTTTTGGCACGCATGTGGGATCTAGTTCCCCGACCAGGGATTGAACCTGGGCCCCCTGCATTAAGAGCTTGGAGTCTTAACCATTGTGCCACCAGGGAAGTCCCCCAACTAGCAGTTTTTCTCCCTGCTAAACAGGATCCAGTGAAGATCATATATATTGCATCTCCTTGTCATATATCTTTAGTCTCCTTTAATCTGAAACAGTTCCTCAGCCTTTCTTTGACTTTCATGACAAGATATTTTTGAAGAATACTGGCCTTTTGAAACAAATAGATACAGTCTGTATGTTTTCATTAACTTCATAATAGTCTGCTACATAAACATCCCCAATTTACTAAACTTTCCCTATGGTTTCTCACTACTAAAAATAAGTGTTTCTGTGAACATATTTGTTAATTTCCTCTCTCTGCATTATTTCTGCCAGTGTATTCTCAGAGGTGGAATATGAGGTCAGAGGTTATGGCTGATTTGTGTAATGGTTGAAACTGGAAATACTGACAGTTTACCAGGTCACCAGCATGTGCTTATTTCCTTATGGCTTTGCCAATACCCTTTCGTTATTTTTGTGTAGTTTAAGAGTTTTGTAAAGATACCTTAATGTTTTCACTGTGGAGAAATTTAAAGTGGTTGAAGTCTTCTGTGCTTCTCCCTTAATTCCAAATCTTGTTCTCTGTGCTACTTTACCTTTTTTCATGGTGCTTCTATTTCATTTTCATAGATATTTTGAAGTTCTGATAGCAACACAAGGCAGGTAAGGCAAGTATAATCATTCCCATTTTATAAGTGATGAAAATGAGGCCCCGTCAGGACTAGAGGCAGAGGTCTTCCTGCAGACTGATGGTGTTGCCTTCCTCCCCCGAGAGGTAGAGGGGGTTCAAGGTCTTTGGGGGACCCCAGAACTCTGGAAAAGGGTTCCACTTCTTTGTCTTTACTTTTAGAAGCTGGCTGGCTGGATGTTGGTTTTTTTTTGGCCACGCCCCACGTGGCTTGTGGGATTTTAGTTCCCAGACCAGGGATTGAAACTGGGCCCTCAGCAGTGAAAGCCCAGAGTCCTAACCACTGGACCACCGGGGAATTCCCTGGAATGGTTCTATAAGAAAGTTTTCTGTGAGGTGCTATTGGTAGAGGGGGTGCTTGGGGAGAAGTGTGTTTTGAGGGTGAAGGAGAGAGCTTGGTTTCCCTGTATTCTCCCTTGCTGGGGAGACCAAGGTGAGGGGTAAGAGCCGCGGCCAGTGGTGGGAGTTAGGACCTTAGGTACCCATCACCTCAGCTGCAGTAAAGCACCAGGGCTCTGGCAGTGCAGGTGGGAGGTCATGTGAAGCCCTCCAGAGCCTCCCACAGAGGAGATGCTGCAGCCTTCAGAGTCTCTCTTCTGGAGATTGCTCTAGCCCCCAGAGCAGCCTTCAACAGGCTTTAAAGCCCAAGAACTTTAACCTGCAAGGGCTCCGACATTGTCTAGTCCAGGGGATGGGAAACTGTAGCCCTACAGTCAAATCCAGCCTGCCACCTACTTTCAATGGCCCTGGAGCTAAGAATTTTTTTTTTTTTTTTTTTTTTTTACAAAATGTGTGTGTGTGTTTTTTTTTAACTTTATTGGAGTATAATAGCTTTACAATGTTGTGTTAGTTTCTGCTGTATAACAAAGTGAATCAGCTATACGTATACATATATCCCCATATCCCCTCCCTCTTGAGCCTCCCTCCCACCCTCCTTCTCCCACCCTCTAGGTGGTCACAAACACCGAAAGAATGGGTTTTATAGATGACCAGTTGCAATAGATTTGATGGTTGGAACACTAGCTTTGGACCCCAATTAAGCAAACTGTTATCCGCCCCTGCAATTCCATTCTTCTCATGGCAGACCTGTATTACAAAAAACAAACAAAACAGAATAAGACAAATGCAATTCTTATTATATTTTGAGCTTCATCAATTAAAATTTTGTGGAAATTTAGTTTTCTCCTTTGTTATGTAAGTACCTACTCTGCGCTTCCAGTGCAGGAGGTGTGGGTTTGATCCCGGGTCGGGGAATTGGGATCCCACATGGTGCAGGGCCAAAAATACTACTACTACTACTACTAATAATAATAATAATAAATAATACTATCCTGGATTTTACTTCTTGGCTCTCAACGCCTAAAGTATTTACCATCTGACTCTTCGTGGGAAAAGTGTGTCTACTCCTGATCTACTCCAGTATGGTTTACTAGTTAAGCAGCAAAACTTTAAAAAGGTGACTTATTCTGGGGTGGGGGACAGGATAGAAACAGATCAAAGTGAGGTGCAGTTATGTAAAAGGAGGAAGAAGAGGTGAGCAGCGGTCCACCTGCCCTCCTTCCCTGCCCTCCGTCTCACACAGCCTGTGAGGAATTCTCCGAGAAGCCCAGTTTCAGAACCACTGTCCATGTCAGTCTGTCCTGTCCTGCAGGGAGTGCTGGGGTGGAAGACGGGAAGGGAGGTCTGGGTATTAGGGACTGTGCATCCTCTCTAAACCTGGCCCTGCACTGGTCATGAGCTGTTACCTAGTTTAATCCTCTTGCAGCCCTACGGGGTGGCCGGTGTTTCTCCCACTTTGCAGATAAGGAAGCTGAAGCTTGGAGAACTTAACTAACTTGCCGAGGGAAGTGTCAGAGCTGGGATTTAAACCCATGACTTCTGACCCCTGGTCCAGTGCTCTTTGGCGGGGGGGTACCAAGCTGCCCAAGATTTTTCTTTCTGCCTGTGACCCTGGGCTCCCCTCCAGAGAACAGGGGAGGAGGTGGATACTATTGTTTAGTGGTTTATTGGGGAATCTGCTGAGAGCCCAGTTGTCCTTGTTTAATCCATTTCCACAGCTGACACTGCTCCCCTGCCCACGCCCACCCCCTGGCAGCCTGCATCTAAGCCTGAGACCTCAGAACCCTAATCTTGAATCCTGAGCTGCTGGTCCTTGGTGGCCTGGCCACAGGGCCTGGAGGGTGATGAATTATCCTTCCCTCCTGGGGGTGAGGTTTATTTGACACCCTGGGCCCAGGGCCCACCAGCTAAAGAGGAGAACTTGGCTGCTCAGGGGCTGCAGTACGGTCCTGGGAGGCAAACGCTTCTACGGGTGTTTTGGAGGAGACAGGGAGACAGGGCAGAGGGGGAAAGGCAGCTGAGGGCCAGCTGAGGGCCCCAGCAGGAGGATGGGCTCAGGGCAGCAGGCTGATGAGCCCTAGCCTGGTGGTGACTACTCTGGGTGCTGCAGCCACCGGGTCCAGGTGTGATCCTGGCTCTGCTACTGTGAACCTCTGGACCTGGGGCAGCTTCACGCTCATAGGCTCCATTTCTTTGTGCTAAGATGGTCCCATTTCTCACAGGGTTGTTTTCCAGCCTTCTGGGGTCCCCTCCTTTAATGTCCAAATAAGAATAATGAGCATTCCATTCCAGGACAACAGGAAGTCCTGTTCCTGACTGAGCATTTCTGGGTCTCCCCAGGGAGGGCTCACATCCTCCTTGATGCCTTAGGTCCTTGGACTCAAGGACCTCTTTCTCCTTCGAGACAAGGCAGCACTCCCTTTGTGACCCTGTCTCAGGCATGGACTCAGGCCCGTTTCTGAGTGCCTCCCTTGCCACTGAGGCTGCTTGCAGGATAAACTGAGTTTCGGGTAGTGAGAGGAATTTCTGCACAGAGAAGGAAACAACTTAAAGTGGGGTAATAGATACCTCCGCTCCCCTGACTCCTGCCATCTGCCATGATGCTGGGGCCTCCCAGGACCCCTCCCCAGGCCCGAGATCTGCTACCATCCTTATACTTACCTCCCCAAAGAGACCCCCTATTCTTTCACATATAGGAAGTTTAGGTCCTTGTTACAGCCTCTCCCTGAAAGGACCCTGGGCCTCTCTTTTCCAGAACCAAAGATCCTTTAAAGTTTTTCCCATGCAAAAAGCCATCTCTGACCGTCCCCCCACCCCACTTGCACCCCATTTCGGAGTCTTTTGCCTTCCTTATTACCAGTAACAGTTCTGAGCAGCTTTCAAAGTGATTCTTTTCCCATTCCTAGCACAGATGTAAGGAGCATAGCCTGGCATGTGGGAAGTACCCAGCAAACGGTTGCAGATATGGACAAGGTGATGCTAAAAGCCCAGCGGTCAGTTGTTTTGAAGAGCTCATAGGGAGGAGCTGGGTTGGGCTGCTTCTCCTCTGTTACCTCATTTGATCATGAGCCTCCACACTGGGGTAGGTGGGCAGGGAGGAAGTCACCGTCCCCATTTTACAGATATGGAAACAGAAACACAAAGACCCAGCCCTACCCTTGAGAGCAGGGCGGCCAGATGGAGTGGAGATAAGGCTGGTGTCCACAGGGGTTTGTAAGCACAGGTCCAAGTAGCAATCTTGAAAAGATTTCTTAGAGAAAGAAATTGTATAAGACACCTTTGGACCCAGCTAAGTCAGCAGTGTTTCCAGAGTTTGGAATTGTGAAATTGTTTCTGATGTTTCAGCTGAGCCCTCATGTAAGAGCCTTCCTGGGGTCCACACATGCCTCTGAGATTTCAGCTTTCTGATGGTCAGGAAGCACTGCCAGGCCCTGGCTAAGCCGGTTTGGCTCCACCAACCGCCCCCCCAATTCCCCTGGTTCCCAGTGTTGTTACCATCCAGGAAGTTCTGTGGCTGGACCATCTCCGGGGCAGCTGATCCACCCCTTTCCAATACACAGTCAAGAATCTGTCTCTCAGGCTCAGGTATTAAACCTAGGTACGAATCCCAGTTTTACTACTCACTGCCTGTGTTACCTTGGGTAAGTTACTTCACCTCTCTGAGCCCTGGTTTTCTCATCTGTGAAATTGAGAACATACCACCTACCTTATCAGGCCAGGATTTGAACCTCCATCTCTCCTGACTCTAGAGGATTGAATGAGATTATGACCGAAACATGTAGCACAGTGATTGGCATCTTGGGTAGCATGTATGAATCACAGAGGAGGTTTAAAACAAACACACGTGTATACATGCCAGGGATTCAGATTTAGAAGGTCTGGGGTGGCGCTCTGGCATCCATATTTTTTAAAGTGTCCCAATTTGTGTAGACTGTACACCTGGATCCAAGATCACTTCTTCAAAATGGTACTTGAGACACAAAGTAAGCTCCCAGAGCTGTTGGTTTACTCCTTCCTTCCCTGATTGAGCAAGTCTCTTTATTATCTATCACAGTGGGCCATGTTAATTTTACCTCTGTCTTCGCTCACAAAGACCCCTGCTGGGATTCCCCCCCCCACCGGACTTGCGCATGGTGTCTGCCATACCCGATATTCCTTTCTTGCTAAAACTACCCTCTTTCCTTTTCCACCCTGAGCCCCTCACAGCCCCCTGCCCCATAGAGTGGAGCTGGGCTGGCTCTTGTACAGGGGTGGCCCCCAGATTGGAACAGGGATGGTCACTTGACCCAAGAGTGACCCATTCATTGGCTATTTGGTGTCCTATGAGATGGCTGGGCTGAAAAAGCTCTGCCCACTAGGACCAGTGATATATTAGCTAAAAGCCAATTAGATGGCCTCCCTCTGAGACTTGATGCACAGTGAGGAGGGAATGGGGCTGCCACAGGAGATGCAGTGATTCCACGAGCTAATTCCTTTGTGGCTTCTGGGTTCACTTTCTCTTCCTGTGTGTATCCTTCCAGTGACCGCCTTTTCCTCAAACAGCCTAGTTGCATGCCTTCCCTGTGTTATCTGTGTCTCACCCATGCCCGGAGCCCTGCTCCAGTCCTACCCATGCCCAAGTTCTGCTTCCTTACAGAGGCCTGTCCTGACCACTGCAGGCCTGTTGACTGCAGGCAGGGTTGGGTGCACCTGTTCTACGTTCCTACAGCATGTTGTGGATTCCCTAGTCGTCATTATTTGCCTTTGAGTCTGTTCCCGCCGTCTCTGGCATCGCCCCTTAATGAAAAGCTACCCTAAAGCAGCTGGCAGTCCAGTGAGCTTTCTGATCATAGGATCCGGAGGTCATTCTCTTTTATCTCCCAGTGCCTTACCCAGTGATAGGCACATAGTAGGTACACAATAAATGTTTGAATGAGTTCTGGTTTCAGTTGGCTCCCAGGGTCTCTATTCTGGCTTTGCAGTGTGACCTTAATCAAGTTTCTCCTCCTCTCTGGTTCTCAGTTCCATTTCCCCCCTCAGCTCTAAAATGTCATGATTCTATGAAATACCCATCAAACATCTATTGAGTAGGAGATGCTTTGATGGGCATAGGGAGGGGTGGAGAGGGGAGTGAGTGCAGAGATATAGTTTATACCTTCTAGGAGCTTAAAGAGAGGTTGCAGGGGCACATAAACAAACAAATAAATAACCAAAACAGCCCACGGAGAGTATCAGGCTTGGCAGCAATTCAAGAGCTGTCAGAACATAGTGCAGCCAAAAGAACATTCCAGACAATCTATGTGATACTAGTTCAGAACGTGGCTACCTCCATGGACTGGCACAGTCAGGAAAGGTTTTGGGAGGTAAGAGCTAAGTGAGGCACTGAAGGATGGCTGGGATTTGAACAGGCCGAGCAGTGAGTGTGGGCATTCTAGGAATAGGTGGACTTGAGCCTCCCAAGTAGACAGGAAAATGCAAGGTGTGTTTGTGAGAGTGGGTCCCCCAGAAACTGGATGACGTGTTCTCATAGGGAAGCAGTGTGTGAGCCTGGAGTAGCAAGGAGGGGATGGACAAAAGTCTAAGCTGCCATTAAAGTTTTACTAGTGCTGGTATTGATCACAGTGAGGGGAGGTGGGAAGGATGAGGGGAAGTTAGGACTATGGTTGATTTAATTGTCTTTTACTTATACTCTCTGTATTTTCTAAAAAAAACTTTAAACATGTATTTCTTATGTCATATAGAACAAATTGCTTTTTAAGTATTTCATGCTCAGGAGTTTGGACTTCATACTGGTTTTAAGCTGGAAGAAAGTTTAATGGGATTGAATGGGGAAAAGGGTCATAGGGGACTTCCTTGGTGGCACAGTGGTTAAGAAGCTGCCTGCCAATGCAGGGGACACGGGTTCGAGCCCTGGTCCGGGAAGATCCCACATGCCTTGGAGCAACTAAGCGCGTGCGCCACAACTACTGAGCCTGCGCTCTAGAACCCACAAGCCACAACTACCGAGCCCACGTGCCACAACTACTGAAGCCCGCATGCCTAGAGCCCGTGTTCCGCAACAAGAGAAGCCACCGCAATGAGAAGCCTGCGCACCGCAACGAAGAGTAGCCCCTGCTCTCTGCAACTAGAGAAAGCCCACGTGCAGCAACGAAGACCCAATGCAGCCAAAAATAAATAAAAAGTTAATTAATTTTTTTAAAAAAGGAAAGTGTCATGGGAGGTGGCCCAGTGAGGAGTGAATCACTGTAAAGAATGTGAGGGGATGAGGACCTGGAAGCTTCTCAAGGGAAGGATGGAGGCTTCACTGACTTGTATCCTTCACACAGAAAGAAAGGACTCAGTAAACCCTTGTAGAAAGATTAGCAAGTCAGGGTGGCAGCCCCTAAGAGGGGAGGTAAAGTGATGGTGAAGATTCACACTGGTTCCTGCAGTGAGTCTCCCATCTCTTTTGCCAGAAAAATTCTGGCAGATACCCCGGGAGGTTTGGAAAGAGTCATTTGTCATTGTCATTGTCCTCACTGGGCCACCTCCCATGACCCTTTTCTTTTTTTTTTAGATTAAATTTATTAATTTATTATTAACTAATTAATTAATTTTTGGCTGCGTTGGGTCTTCGTTGCTTCTCTAGTTGCAGTGAGCGGGGGGGCTACTCAAAACTTAAAACTATTCAAATTCAAACTGCAGGTGCTCATTTAACAATAACAATGTTGTACATTTCTTTTCTCTCTGCGAGATTGCCCAAAAGCCTATAGCGTTGCCAAGATTAGCTGACCCCTGCTGATGTTAACCAACATTTGGATGGTGTACTCTAGGCCCATAGGAATATGTCTCTAATGTGTTTACCTTCCCTTTTTGTTGCCACCTTAGTTTCCTCTTTGCAGGGTAGGTGCTTCAAGGCTAGTGTCTAAGCCACATCGTCCCTATAGTTTGTCTGATACAGAGTCAGGAATAAGTGGCTGGCAGATTAAACTGAAGGATGTGGCTAATTTAGCCCATTACTTTGCCCACTCTACCTGTCCAAACTTACCTCTCTATACTTCCTAACCTTTCTCACTCCAGCTGCACTGTCCAAGGCTTTAAAAAAATTTTTTTTAATTGGAGTATAGTTGATTTACAATGTTGTGTTAGTTTCGGGTGTACAGAAAAGTGAATCAGTTATACATATACATATATCCACTCTTTTTTAGATTCTTTTCCCATATAGGTCATTACAGAGTATTGAGTAGAGTTCCCTGTGCTATACAACAGGTCCTTGTTAGTTATCTCTTTTATGTTTAGTAGTGTGTTTATGTTAATCCCAACCTCCACCTTTCCCCTTTGGTAGCCATAAGTTTGTTTTCTAAGTCTGTGAGTCTGTTTCTGTTTTGTAAATAAGTTCATTTGTGTCATTTTTTAGATTCCACATCCAAGCCTTTTAATGATATGTTCTTTTCCTCCTTCTGAGCACCTTCTCTCTCATCTTCCTTCCTTTCTTCTACTAGTTGTACTCAGCCCTCAAGTCCAGTGAAAATCCCTCCTATCCTCCTGAAGCCTTCCCATGGATATTTCCCCTAGCTTCAGCCATCTATCCAGCTTCCAGCATCCATAGCCCTTACAATCTCTGCCGCATACATAATTGTTCTGAAGCAGAAGGTTTTCTGGAGGTTCATTCTGTATTCTGAACCAAACTGTGAGCCCCTTGTAGGCAGAGGCCAAGGTTTATCATTCTTAGTGTTCCCACCACCTCTAGCATAGAGCTGGATCCATAGTAGGTGCTCAATAAACACAGGGGCTGGTGTAACCATAAATTGTACTCAGCCAGCATTGCGCCCCTGAGGGCTTGAGTTTGTGTTTCCAAGCCCAGGAGAAGGTAGAAATGCAGTGGCATTATTTTCATCACAGTCCTGTTCACACGACCTTCTTTGTTTTCTTGCCTGGAGGGGGTGGAGCAGGGGAACAGGCCAAGTGTGCAGAGCTGTTTGACATCCCAGCAGCTGTACAGAATGCTCACTTGTTCTCCCCTTTCATGTGCCAGAACTGCCGCACATCACAGCTTCTTCCTGCACTGGTGTTAGCCTTGTGGCCTCTGTCCTGCTCCTGCTTCTCTAGGAAGTGGCTGAGCCTGGTTCTGCGAACCCCAACGGGGTATCTAGTCCCAGACAGAGAAGATGCCAGAGCTTCCCCTTGTGGGCAGCGACCAATCTCAACTGAGGAGATGCCGTGGAAGTTCCAGGTCATGGTTGTGGCTTTCTTGGGGCTGTCTGAGGATAAGAGAAATGCAAAGATTCATCTGTGGCATCTGAGCCATCAACCATGGACTTAAAGACCTTGATTCAAGTCCCACTTTAGCTGTCAATATGCTTTGTGACTTTGGGCAAGACACTTTCCCTTTCTGGGTCATGCAGCATTTTGGTGGTGCAAGTGGAACCTGATTGCAGGTCTCCTTGCTCCTGGTGCTTCCTCTTTCTACTACTACACAGAAACACTACAGGTATTTGATATCACACCAAGTCACCTACCCTTTCACTTTTGACTTGTTGCTGTTAGTACCTGAGGTGCTCTTGAGAGTAGGGACTTTCTTCAGAGGCCTGCTGTCAGAGATCTACCCCCAAAATGTGATTCTCCTACATTTCACTCCTTTCAGCCTCAGAGTTCCTTGGGGCTATGTGATGGGTCTGTCTGTCTCTCTTTTTTTAAATTAAAGTATAGTTGATTTATAACGTTCTGTTAGTTTCTGGTGTACAGGAAGCTGATTCAGTTATACGTATATATAACATATTCTTTTTCTTATTCTTTTCCATTATGGTTTATTACAGGATATTGAATATAGCTCCCTATGCTATACAGTAGGACCTGACCTTGTTATTTAGTGTCTGTCTCTTTTGACAGCTGCAAAGAGATCCTTCCAGAAAAGGTGGGCCAAGTGACACTGCTTTGTTGAAGCAAGTAATGCCGTCCCATGACTGGGCTCCATAAAGAAGTGTCATATGAATGGATGAATGAGTGAATGAATGAATGAATTCTAGCAAGAGGCAAGAGAATTGATGATGCCATGGGATCACCTGAATCATCACTCTAAGAGACCAGGGCAGTCTTGGGAAGACCCCTCTGTGAAACTGACGATCTTAGAGCAGCACTTGCCCAATTTCCAGTCCTGATGAAATGGGTTCTGTCCCCCACTGCCACCCCAGCTCTTTCTCCATGTCATTGCATTCGGCAAGACCGTGCAGCGAGAACTGGTGTGGGAGTAAAGGCGTCCTGGCTTTGGTTCTGCAACTGCATGTGCTTAGGCAAATCCTTTCCCTCCCCAGGGGATCTCGGTTTCCCATCTCTAATGTTTAAGTGCCTTCCAGCACTAGCCTTCTGTGACTTTATGATCATGTGAAGCATCCTTGCTGGGTCAGAGGCCACCTACTCACCAGGGCAGGAGTCATCAAGGGCCATGGCACAGTAAAGCCTCCGGTGCCACTGAGACTGCTGTTGCTGAGATTAGACAGGGATGCTTGGCATCGAGGCTGTGCCCAGGGCCTGTTTTAGCAACATGGCTAGTAAATATTGACTCTGTGGCACAAAAATGGAAAGCAGAGATGACTGTGTTAACTCACTCAAAGGGTAGAAGTTCACCAAGCCCTGATAAGACAAGATGTAGTTACGCAATCTGTGGGCGTATCATTGACAAATACGTTGTTTAGGCCTGGGGAGAGCTGAAAATAGGACAAGGGAGCCTTCACGGCTGATCCACGGCTGCTGTCCCATTGGCATAGGCTGGCCTGCTGGTTCATCGTTCATTTTTAAATGAATGGATACTTACATTCTTGAAGGATAGAGAAAAAAGACTGTAAGGAAATACACCAAAACATTCACTGTGACATTCTCTAGAAATGGTGAAACTGCCAGTAATTAAAAACTATTTTTCACACTGTCTACAACAATCACATTACTTATAATCAGAAAAAGGTAATGTATTAGAAATAAAATACCCTTCTTTGAAGAGTCTGAAGGAACTTTCAAAATCTTCTAAGTACCTCAGATCTTTGTGTTTTGCCTACTGGACATTGTATGGTAACGTAGCTCTCAAAGAAACGAGAAAACTCCATATGAGAGAAGGTACTCTTCAGAATAAACCCTGCTCTAAGTGTGTTTATGTATTGATTTGTACCCACGAAAGCAGAATGTGGTAGGAAAAAATTCCATTCACTTGAGATAGCAGGATTTGTTTTTTTCTATGTAAACAAACACTGCTTTGAGTGCTTTCTATTTGCCAGCCCTGTATTCTACAGTGACCAGGCCTGGCTTGGCCCAGAACTGGGCAGGTCTGAGCACAGGGCACTCCGGTAAGTGGTTCCAGTGGTTCTGGTAAGGTAGCAGGAGCAAGGTATGGAGGAGGGACTAGGCCTTAGAATATGGAGGGCAAGGGTGGGAGTGCCATTATATTAATAATAATAATTATCACTGATTAAGCACCAACCATATGCCAGGAACCTTCCACATATTACTAATCCTTACAAAACTTTGTGTGATAGGCATTAGCTACCTTTTAGGGATGAGGAAAGCAGGGCTAGGAGAGTCACCTCCCAAAACTTCAGAGCCCATCAGCAGCAGGTTCTGGATTCAAACCACATCTGCCTGACTGCAAAGCATTTGCTCTTCCCACCCTGCCAGGCTGCCTCTCAAGCAATTTAGGGTTTTACAGGAGAGCACAGACACCTGCAAAGGGAGCCTGAGCTAACAAGATGCATGCAGTCTCCATCCAGGACTGAGGGTCTTTGGAGGAAGACGCAGCCCCAAGCGTAAATCATCGGCGAGTAGCTACAGGTAGCATCCTTGTGTGCCAGCCCTGACCCCAGGACTGGGTCCATCTGCCCTCCTTGACCCTGGGGCCACCCAGTGGGGCCATTGGGGCCACAAGAACCATGGGACAGGTGAACCTTCTTTGAGGTTCCTTCTGGCCAGTCCAAACGGCCCTTCATCCTCATCATCCCTTGTGCGATGGGGGAGGTCATTTGTTGGGGAGCAGTTGAAGTTTGGGGCTACACAGTCAGGGCCTGTGGAGGAGGAGAAATTGGTCTGTAGGCCTACTTTGTACCTGGTTAATAAAAACAACCAGTAAAAGAGTCTCATGGTGGTTTAGCTTTTTAGCTGGCTTGCTAGAGCTAATTTCTGAGTCTGACCAATTGCCTCTTTGGGCCCAAAGATCCTGTCCTCACAGCCCTTGGGACTGGCCAGGAGCCTCAGTTCCTTGCCCAGCTCCTCTGGAAATCTCTCTACCGTAACCTACCTGGAGAATGCTTCGTCTGCCCCCTTCACCCGGGAAGGCTTGCCTTCTGAGAATGAATGCCTCAGAGTTGGAGTTCATTGGTTAAAGTTGGTTTCCACTTATTTTGTTTTCTTAGGAGAAAGGATGTGAGTTTTGGGGGAGGGGCTGAATTGTGGTATGTGGTGTTTTTAAAAAACTATGTTTTGGGCCCAAGCAGCTGAGTTGATTGAAGCCCAGCAGCACCCGTTATGGAAATGGCTTATCTTGTGGTTCTCCAGAGTTGTGGCTAGAACATATTTGGTTTCCTGGCAAAACCATATAGGATTTTGAAATTTGATGGAGAAGGCTTCAAAGTTACCAAAATTGAAAGGAGTAGTGGCATCTGTATTCTCCTTCTGGCCCAGGAGTCTGGGTTTCTCTGAGGCTCACACTAATGTGAGTATCTGTTTTTTGACATGATAATCGTAATAATCACCTACATTTGTGTAGAACTTTACAGTTTATGAAGAACATTCACATACATTATCTCATTCAATTCTTGTGGCTACATTTCTAGATAGGCAGGGACAATTAACCCTATTTTACAGAAGAGAAAATGAGGGCTCAGTGACGTTAAGTGACCTGGTCACACAGCTAGGAAGAGGCAGCATCAGAAGTTGAACCAAGGTTTTCTGACTCCAGACCAGGAAAGGCAGGGAGGTTTGCATCCAGTTTATGATGTGGACCTGCCATTGTGTTGGAATGCAGGCTCCCTAGGCACAGGGAGATGCAAGCAACCCAAGACTGTCCCGGGCCCAGCAGAGCCAGCCTCTGTAGAAGATGAGGCAACCTTCAAGGTGCAGTTTGGGGCTTTATGTAGGCTTTGCCTCTGTGGCCTTCTATGGCTGCTGTTTCTATTTAATGGTCTGTACAATTGCCCTGTGAGGCAGCAGGGTGGGTAGCTGCTGTTAGCCCCACTTTACAGATGAGAAAACTGACATTTCAAGAGGTTGGGTGACTCACTCAACACCATTTATTCCTTATTCACAAAACAAATATGTATTGCATCCCTATGGGAGTTACATAGGGGACTGAGGTCACAGCTAGTGACTGGCGAAGGAAGGATATGAAGGCGAGTAAGAAGAGGGAACACAGCAGGTACTCAGCAACTCTCTGCTTAGTGAGGGCCCTGGAGGACAGCACCCAGGTTGTAGATCTCTTTGTTTCCACCACAGCAGTGAGGACAAGGCAGGCTCAGGCCAATGTTCCAGAAAAACTCTGTTAGTCGTGTAAATAATGGTGATGACAATTGCTATCATTTATTGTGCTCCTGTTGTGTAGCAGATCATAGACATTTTACCTGCACTATTTCTAATTGTCCTAGTTACCCCACTTTACAGATGGGAAAACTGAGACTCAGAGAGGTCAATCACTTTATCCCAAGTCAACGTGGGATTAAAAGTCAGGTCTGTTTGACTCCAAAGCCAGCACACTTTCCCCTGAACTACTCTGCCTCTCTAAGAAAATGAGCTGTGAGAAACTTGCTGGAGAAGGATGGTGCCTGTTACTTTTGGGATACTCATGGATAAAGAGGGTAAGGTGTGGAGGGGCCTTGCATGGGCAGACAGGACCACAGCTCTGGGTAGAGAATCTTTAAGAGGCTGTGAGCCCCGCTGGTGGCAGCTGTGCCTGATGGGAGAGCAGGACGGGGCAAGGTGGCGTAGGCATCCTCTTCATGGCTCCTCCATCCAGCTGGCTTGAAGTCCTCAGAAGTCAGAGGTTGTTTTGTCTCCCTCACATACCCTGCTGGGAAGGTTCCACTGCCACAGGTCTTACGACCCTGTTACACAAAGATGAGTGACATCTTTTCCCAGAACTCCTGAAACCCCCAGCCTGCTTCCCCATCCCTCTTTCCTACTGTATTAATTTCCTGGGGCTGCCATAATAAATTACCTCAAACCAGGTGATTTAAAACAACAGACATATATTCTCTCACAGATGTGGAGACCAAAAGTCTGAAATCAAGGTGTTGATAGAGTTGGTTCCTTCTGGAGGCTCTGAGGGAGGATGGGCTCCATGCCTCTCACCTCGATTCTGGTGGTTCCTGCTCGTCCTTGGCATTCCTTGGCTTGTAGATGCATCACTCCAATCTCTCCCTCTGTCTTCACATTCCCTTCTCCCCCGTGTGTCTCTGTGTGTCCTCCTCTTCTGTCTAATCTCCCTCTGCTTCCTTCTTTTTTTTTTTGCGATACGCGGGCCTCTCACTGCTGTGGCCTCTCCCATTGCGGAGCACAGGCTCCGGACGCGCAGGCTCAGCGGCCATGGCTCACGAGCCCAGCCGCTCCGCGGCATGTGGGATCTTCCCGGACCGGGGCACGAACCCGTGTCCCCTGAATCAGCAGGTGGACTCTCAACCACTGCGCCACCAGGGAAGTCCCCTACCTCATTCTTATAAGGACACCTGTTATTGGATTTAGGGCCCTCTCAGGTAATCCAGGGTGATCTCATCTCAGGATCCTCAGTACATTACATCCCCAAAGACCCCTTTTCTACAGAAGGTCACATTCACAGGTTCTGGGGATTAGGACATGGACATATCTTTTCTGAGGGGCCACTCTTTGACCTGTGACACCTGCCTCCCCTTTTTCCTCCTGGAGCTGCCTGAGACCTCTGGGGTCAGTGCCATCACTGAAGGCTGGGCCCTGTGCCAATGCAGCTGCCACTCCTCCTCAAGCAGCCCCCTGAGCCTTATGGTCAAGTGGGTCTTGGCCCCCCGTAGACCAGCAGTGGGAGGACCCCGTATTAAGAGCTCATAGAGCCTTTCTGCCCATGGACGCTGCCAAGTAAGTATCGTTGACGTCTCCCCCCGCCTCCACTGCCGTCACGTCTAAGTCAGAGTCACCCAAAGAGCCCGAACAGCTGCGGAAACTCTTCATCGGAGGTTTGAGCTTTGAAACAACGGATGAGAGTCTGAGGAGCCATTGTGAGCAGTGGGGAGCGCTCACAGACTGTGTGGTAACGAGGGATCCAAACACCAGGTGCTCCAGAGGCTTCGGGTTTGTCACATATGCCACTGTGGAGGAGGTGGTTGCAGCCATAAAGGCAAGGCCACACGAGGTGGATGGAAGAGTGGTGGAACCAAAGAGGGCCGTCTCAAGAGAAGATTCTCAAAGACCTGGTGCCCACTTCACTGTGAAAGAGATTTCTGTTGGTGGCATTAAAGAAGACACTGAAGAACATCACCTAAGAGATTATTTTGAACAGTATGGGAAAATTGAAGTGATTGAAATCATGACTGATCGAGGCAGTGGCAAAAAGAGAGGATTTGCTTTTGTAACCTTTGATGACCATGACTCTGTAGACAAGATTGTCATTCAGAAATACCACACTGTGAATGGCTACAACTGTGAAGTAAGGAAAGCCCTATCTAAGCAAGAGATGGCTGGTGCCTCATCCAGCCAAAGAGGTTGAAGTGGTTCTGGAAACTTTGGTGGTGGTCGTGGAGGAAACTTCAGTGGTCGAGGTGGCTTTGGTGGCGGCCGCAATTGGGGATATGGTGGCAGTGGGGATGGCTATAGTGGATTTGGTAATGATGGAAGCATTTTTGGAGGTGGTGGAAGCTACAATGATTTTGGCAGTTACAACAATCAATCTTCAAATTTTGGACCCATGAAAGGAGGAAACTTTGGAGGCAGAAGTTCTGGCCCCTATGGTGGTGGAGGCCCATACTTTGCCAAACCCCGAAACCAAGGTGGCAGTGGTGGTTCCAGCAGCAGCAGTAGCTATGACAGTGGCAGAAGGTTTTGATTACTGCCAGGGAGGAGTGTGCTACTACAGGCTTATCAACTCTTAAAAAACAAAATTCCACTTCAAGCTCATGGCTAAAAGGAGCATCCTTATGAGGACCTTTATCTGAGCCACTGTGCACTTCATTTTCACTGCCATGCAGTAGTCATTAGCTGCTGTGCAGCTCGAATTAATCATTCAATTTTGTGAATGGACTTTTTAAAAATAAAATGAATTTAACTTGGGGAAAAAAAAAAAAAAAGAAGAGCTCATAGAGCCCTGGGGTTAGCTGCTTTTGAACTTCGGAGCGGTAATTCCCACCTGGGACATGCTGTCCTTGTCCTGCATGGCATAGTCAGGAGAGAGGGTGTCCTTGGCAGGGCAGGGCCCCGTGGGTCAGCCAGGCTGTGGTCTCCTGCCAGACGTCAGCTGGCACAGGTCCCTGGCCATGTGGTGCCCTCTCCTGCCACCTCACCACCCTTCAGGGACCTGCTCTGCTCTTCTGCCCACATCACCTCATCCTTTCCTGCCCACCTCCTCTTAGGACGCTTCCTTTCTCCATGCCCCTTGCTTGTCTGGTAATTTCTCTCTCCTTCCTCAAAGGTGGCACATCTTGTTTTTATTTAATGGTCTTGACTTTTCTGAGGGATCAGATCTGTTTTTTCAGTTAGACGTCAGCTCCCCCGTGGTACCTTGCCTGTGGTCTTTGGTAAATATTCAGTACCTATTGGTAAATACCACTGGCTGCTCACCTGGCGTAGGAAAGTGTTTTGGGCTCCTGGCCTCGCCCAGGACCTGAAGTCTCCTTCAGAGACCTGAGAGCTGTTGGGGCAATCACACAGTGTTCAACCTGAAAGGGACCTTCGAGAGTATTTAATAATCCAACACGGGTTTTCCAGAAGAAGAAATGAAAACCCAGGAGGGGGTGATTTGTTCCTAAATTATCTGGTGGCTTTGAACAAGTCACTCACTTCCTGTGTTCTCATTTCTTCCTCTGGAAACCAGAGTGTTGGACTGTTAGATACTTTCAAAGCTCGCTTTTAGATTGAACGTTGGATGATTGTCCCAACAGCCCTCAGGTCTCTGAAGGATGGTGTGTGATGCGGCAGGAAGTTCTTCCCCCATGCCTGGGGGAGGGTCGGAGATACTCACTCCTCCACCTCTGCCCGCAGCACTGCTGTCTCCTCAGGTAGCACTAGAACACCAGACTGCAGGATGGATCACACTTTTCTCTGTAAGCAGTCTTGGAGATAACCCCACTTCCCAAGGGTCAGGTGCTCTGGGATGCGGGAAGGCCATCTTGGAGCCCTTGGTTAGAGGAAAATGAAGTAAATGAACACTTGACCAGAGTCACTGCACCTCCAGGGAGGCCTCAGGCAGCCAAGCCTCCAGCTCAGAACCCTGGCTGGAAGGTGTTTCTGGCAAAGCTGCCAGTCACACCCAAAGAAGGTTGGGATTTGTTAAGTGCAATGACTAATTAGTCCTGAAGCGGGAGATCTCTACCCGCTCACGATGGTATCATGATTTATTCATGTGAGGTTGCAACACTTACAGGGACTGGACCTTTGTTTCCTGTGGCTTCCATGTCATGTGCAGACAATTGTATTTTTCCAGAATGGATAATTTCTCAAACCTAGCTTGCTTTCCCAGTTGCCGCCAGGAAACTTATAACTCTGGTCACTCAACAGCGCCCCCCTTCCTGGGTCTGCAGTTGTTTTGGAAGGAATGCATTCTTATCTGGGCCTTTCCTAGCAATGCAAGCGCTGGGCTAGCTGCTATCTCAAGGCCTTCCAGCCCTTAGGTTCTTTACTTTTTCTTGCCCCTTTTCCCAGCGGACACTTCTGTTTTCTTAAGGGATATGCTTCCATAGAGCTGCTGCAAGTAAATCAGAGACATATCAGCTGCTGGGAAGCCCTATGCCTGGTTTCTCCTTTCTGCCCAATTACTAAGTCTTAAAGGCACCTAGTGTCCTTTGAGCTGCCAGTTTCTGCCTTTCAAGATCACACAGACTCACTTAATGTCTAAAATCTCGGTAAGGAAGGACAAGGAAGGACAAGGTCTCAGTCCTGAGGCAGAGTTAAGGCGGGCTCACTCCGCTCTGTATTCCCTCAGAATGAAGGGTAGGACCTGTCTCACTCCTCAGGACGTTTGCAGTGTCACTGTGACTGCTTCCTGCACTCTAGCTGTGGAAGTGGTTTGTCTCCTCAGTGATTTGGTTGCCACCTTGTGGATCGTCTGGGGGTAGGGGTGGCAGGGGCCTCCGGCCTTATAGGGTCTAAAAATGATTTTGCTTCTGTGCTTTCTTTTTGTCTGTTTGCCGTTATGATGACACTGGAGATACAATTTATATCCTGTTTTCCCCAATTACATTACATTGTAAACATTGCCCTCTCATTTCCTCAGGGAATATATTTATCGGCCAGGTGACATGATCAGGTTAACTTTAATAGTTGAAAAAGAAAACTAGTGGATAAAAAAAAAGAATCAAATAGTGCACTGAAAAGTTTCCTTCCCCATCCTCCTGAATCTTTCTAGCCCCAGGCCTCAGAAGGGACCATTATTAAGTTTCCATATATCCTTCCAGAAACTGTCTGTGCATACACAGCCATACATATGCACGTTCTATATTTTTTTTAATGTAGATTGGATCAGACTGTGCATGTAGATGGGATCAGAATGTTGTTCTGCAATTTGATTTTTTAATCTTGTGCATTTTCCCAGATCCATGTGTGTGTGTGTGTATGTGTGTGTGTGAGATGTTCTTTTTAACAGCTGCATAGATCAACTATGGATGGACCATAATGAATTTAACCGGTGACATTGAGGTGGTTACTACAATGCGCATCCTTGTATATACATCTGCATGCCTCATTTACTCACCTTCTATCTGCCAAGTATGGTCCTAGACACTGAGGATTCTGCAGTAAAAAAGACAAACTCCAGTGCCACACTCATACCAGTACAATTGTTAGATAAATTCTGGAAAGTGGGATTGTTGGCTGATTGATTTATCACATTTATTGAATGCATGTAAGCCATGTAGAATATTTTGTCGCATGTTTGATGAATGTTTGAATTATTGGCTGCCTGAAACTTTCTCCCTTACACTTGCCCCTGACCACGGTATCAGTACCCTCTCCTCAGCCTCCCAGTGGTTAAAGGGTCATTTACTGAGGCTTCAGGAAGGTCACTATAGCAGTGCTGGGTGATGACAGTAACATGTGTTTGCTGACACTTTTCTTTCTTTTTTTTTTTTCTTAACTGACGTATAGTTGATTTATAGTACTATATTAGTTTCAGGTGTATAACATAGTGATTCAATATTTTTTAGATTATACTCAATTTAAAGTTATAAAATATTGGCTATATTCCCTGTGCTGTACAATATATTCTTGTAGCTTATTTCTTTTATACATAGTAGTTTATACCTCTTAATCCCCTATTCCTATTTTATCCCTTTTCCCTTCCCTCTCCTCAGTGGTGACCACCAGTTTGTTCTCTATGTCTGTGACTCTCTTTCTGTTTTGTTATATTCACTTGTTTGTTTTATTTTTTAGATTCCATGTATAAGTGATAACATACAATATTTGTCTTTCTCTGTCTGACTTATTTCACTAAGCATAATACCCTCCAAGTGCATCCATGTTTTTGCAAATAGCAAAATTTCATTTTTCTTTGTATTTTATTTTATTTTATTGAAGTATAGTTGATTTACAATGTTGTGTTAGTTTCTGGTGTACAGCAAAATGATTCAGTTATATATATGTGTGTGTGTATATATATATATTCTTTTTCAAATTCTTTTCCATTATAGTTTATTACAGGATATTGAATATAGTTCCTTGTGCTATGCAGTAGAACCTTCTTGTTTATCTATTTTATATATAGTAGTTTGTATATCTGTTAATTCCAAACTCCTAATTTATCCCTCCCCACCTTCCCCTTTGGTAACCATAAATTTGTTTTCTATTCTGTAAGTCTATTTCTGTTTTGTAAATAAGTTCCTTTGTATCATTTTTTTAGATTCCACATATAAGTGATGTCATATGATATTTGTATTTGTCTGTCTGACTTCAATTAATATGATAATCTCTAGGTCCATCCATGTTGCTGCAAATGGTATTATTTCATTCTTTTTTATGGCTGAGTAATATTCTATTTTATATATATATACCACATCTTCTTTATCTGTTCATCTGTCGACGGACACATAGGTTGCTTCTATGTATTGGCTATTATAAATAACGCTGCTATGAACTTTGGGGTGCATGTAACTTTTCAAATTAGTGTTTCTGTTTTCATTGTATATATACCTAGGAGTAGAATTGCTGGATCTATAGTTCTGTTTTTAGTTGTTTTTTTTTTTGAGGACCCTCCATACTGTTCTCCATAGTGGCCACACCAGTTTATATTCCCACCAACAGTATATGAGCGTTCCCTTTTCTCCACATCCTCACCAACATTTGTTATTTATAGACTTTTTGATGCTAGTCATTCTGACAGGTGTGAGGTGATATCTCACTGTGGCTTTGATATGCATTTCTTTGATGATTAGCAGTATTGAGCATCTTTTCATGTACCTGTTGGCCAACTGAAAAAATGTCTATTCAGGTCTTTTGCCCATTTTTAATAGGTGTATATATATATATATATATATATATATAGAGAGAGAGAGAGAGAGAGAGAGAGAGAGAGTTGTATGAGCTTTTTATGTATTTTGGATATTAACTCCTTATCAGTCAAATCATTTGCAAGTATTTTCTCCCATTCCGTAGGCTGTCTTTTTGTTTTGTTGATGGTTTCCTTTGCTGTGAAAAAGGCTGGCACTTTTAAGTTCCTTGAGGTACAGCTTTGCCATGTGTCCTCACAATTGCGTGAGGAAGTCAGAGTGGCTGGTTTGCACTTTACAGAAGGAACTGGGGCACAGAGAGGTAAGATTGAGCTAAGGTTGATGAAGGGAGTCCTAGCTCCCCACAAAGCTGGCTGGTAGCAAGGCTGGGATGAGGACTCAGGAAGAGGGACTCTGCTTCCTGGGACTACTTCAAGGAGTGCTCAGAGTTCCTACCATTTAAATGAAAGCATTTTACAAACAACCCAATCAAAAAATGGGTAGAAGACCTAAATAGACATTTCTCCAAGGAAGACATACAAATGACCAAGAGGCACATGAAAAGATGCGCAACATCACTAATTATTAGACAAATGCAAATCAAGACTACAATGAGGTATCACCTCACACCAGTCAGAATATCCATCATCTAAAAATCTACGAACAACAAGTGCTGGAGAGGGTGGAGAAAAGGGAACACTCTTGCACTGTTGGTGGGGATGTAAATTGATACAGCCACTATGGAGAACAGTATGGAGATGCTTTAAAAAACTAAAGATAGAATTACCATGTGACCCAGCAATCCCACTCCTGGGCATATACCCAGAGAAAACCATAATTCAAAGAGACACATGCACCCCAGTGTTCGTTGCAGCACTGTTTACAATAGCCAGGACATGGAAGCAACCTAAATGTCCATCGACAGACGAAAGGATAAAGAAGATGTGGTACATATATACAATGGAATATTACTCAACCATAAAAAGGAACGAAATTGGGTCATTTGTAGAGATGTGGATGGACCTAGAGATTGTCATACAACGTGAAGTAAGTCAGAAAGAGAAAAACAAATATCGTATAAAAACGCATATATGTGGAATCTAGAAAAATGGTACAGATGAACCTGTTTGCAAGGCAGAAATAGAGACACAGATGTAGAGAGCAAACGTATGGACACCAAGGGGGTAAAGCTGGGGGGTGGTGGGATGAATTGGGAGATTGGGATTGACATATATGCACTAATATGTATAAAATAGATAAATAATAAGAACCTGCTGTATTAAAAAAATAAAATTAAATTTAAAAAAATGTAAGCATTTTAAAACTGGAAGGTGAAGTTAGTTTTTTTCTTTTCACTTCGTTCTAAAGGGCTTGCATTTCATGAATTCACTTAGAGCTGCTCTGTGCACTGCAGTAGCCAGCGGCCACGTGGGACTACTTAAGTCTAAATGTAAAGTAATTAAAATTAAATAAAGTTACAATAGGTTGATCAGTCATGGTAGCCACATTTCAAGTGCTCAGGATTCACATGTGGCTAGTGGCTACTGCATTGGACAGTGCTCTACTGGATATTTCCATCATCCACAGCCCTGACTTCAAGTGTCCATGAGGCTGTAATGTTATTTTTCTCCTAAACGCATGTTTGTAGGTAGAATTTTTTTTTTTTTTTTTTGCAGTACGCGGGCCTCTCACTGTTGTGGCCTCTCCCATTGCGGAGCACAGGCTCCGGATGTGCAGGCTCAGCAGCCATGGCTCACAGGCCTAGCTGCTCCACGGCATGTGGCATCTTCTCAGACCGGGGCACGAACCCGTGTCCCCGGATCGGCAGGCGGACTCTCAACCACTGCGCCACCAGGGAAGCCCTGTAGGTGGAATTTTTGAGATCATCTTCACTCTCTAACTTTACAGGTAGGGAAAAGAGAGTGTACAGATGGGAGATGACCAGCTGCCCATGGTCACACAGCTGAAGGTGCAAAGCTATAATTAGAGCCAGACCTCCTCCTATGTTTCCTCCACTTCAACCTGCCTCATTTATCCCGAGGACAGTTTCTTTTCTTTTTTTTTTTTTTAAATTGGGGTATAGTTGTTTTACAATGTTGTGTTAGTTTCTACTGTACAGCGAAATGGAGTTCCCTGTGCTATACAGCAGGTTTTCATTAGTTATCTATTTTATACATATTAGAGACCTCCTGTAGGAGATTAGAATGATTAAAGTACAAACTGAAAATAAAGATGATTGAGAAGCCAGGCAGGCGGAGCCTTTGCCTGAGGGTGGCCTCTGTGGTTAGGAGTGATGAGAAACCACTGGTTTAAGACTGAGAGCCAAGTGGGGAACATCGTCATACTGAAAGGGTCAAGAATGCCTGTACCCCATGCCTCATAGATTTTATCCTCCACTCAACCTCTGGCTCCTGAAAACTGTTGTTAGGAAGATGAGCAGAGAGTACTAAGCAGTTGATAACTGTTGTTAGTACTGGTAGTAATACTGGTAATACTAATAACAACAACAGTTGTCAACTACTTAGTACCCTGCCAATTTTCCTAACTGCAGTTTTTAATTTTGGTGGTGGTAGTAGTAGTAGTAGTAAACAGGAAGACAGGAGTTAAAAATTATGTCCATAGGGGCTTCCCTGGTGGCACAGTGGTTGAGAGTCCGCCTGCTGATGCAGGGGACACGGGTTTGTGCCCCGGTCCGGGAGGATCCCACATGCTGCAGAGTGGCTGGGCCCGTGAGCCATGGCCGCTGAGCCTGCGCGTCCGGAGCCTGCGCTCCACAATGGGAGAGGCCACAGCAGTGAGAGGCCCGCGTACTGCAAAAAAAAAAAAAAAAAAATTATGTCCATAGGCAGTCCTTAAAGGTGGAAGGAACTTTGTGGTATACCAAGATAATTCTCTTGTGTGTTTATGCTAGTGATTCTCAAATGTTAGTGGATATTGGAATTCCCCTAGAGGGCTTGTTAAACCATAGATGTTGGACCCCATCCCCAGCGTTTTGATTCAGGAAATCTGGGGTAGGGCCTGAGAATTTGCATTTCTAACAAGTTCCCGGATGATGCTTATGCTGCTGGTTTGCAGGGCATACTTTGAAAAGCATTGGTTTATACCTTTAGGTGCTAAAGAGAACTCAGCTTAAGTTTCAGTGGCACAGATTTACATTTCTAATCCCCTTTTACAGACCCTCCTACCTATGCCCCAGCTGTGCCCCGCCTAGAACCAGCTTCTGTACCACTCGGAAAACAGTTGTCATTACTAACCATGTCTATGCTTCAGATTTTCAGACCTAACCACCAGTAAGTCTTGAGCTTCTACACTGTGCTGGTTTTACAGTGGGTGTGGTGGGTCACACCGATGAAGTGTAAGATATTGCCCTGCCCTTAAGAAGATTAATCTAGTTTGAGGGTGGGAAAAACACAAACACAGGAAAGAAAAGGGTACAAAGAGATAATTGTCTTTTTGTATACTCATCTTTGTAAGCTGACACATTCAGAGGCTTCCAGGAGGAGTTAGAACTTGAACTTAAGCAGAGGTAGGATTTGACTAGGCAGAAGGTATCTCAGGATAAGCAAACGGGCAAACAGGAGAAGCCCCGAGGTGGGAATGTGTGTGTTGGGTTGTCCCTGCTGGGAAGCCAGAGTACAAGGGCCCTGGGACCTGGCCAAGGCACACAGCCTGGACAGGAGGGGAAGACAGGTCTTGAGTAGAAGAGAATGTGATGACATAAGTGTTTCAGGAAGATGGACTCGGGGATGTGTGGGGTGGACTGGGAATGTAGGTGGAGGACTGTGGGCACGAATGCTGAGCAGGAGGTTGTGCTAAGTGTATTTATTTGTAAAAGTCTAGCTCTAGAGGGGGGTGGGTATAAAGAGAGTCTAGTCAATTTCATTCCGAAACTATGTACTGCAGCCCTACAGGGGGTCCAGCATTGTATTAGGTACCTGGGGGTACAAGGATGGGTGATTACAGGCTCTGCTGGAGGATCTCACAATTTAGTGAGGAAGAGGAATATACAAAGGGAGAATTTCAGTAAAATGTGCTGAATGCTATGATGGAGGTGTGCACCAGAGGTGGAAACAGAGGAAAGCCTCATGTCCAGGACACAAAGAACATTTCTTTTTTTTTTTTTGAATTTTATTTTATTTATTTTTATACAGCAGGTCCTTTTTTAAAAATTTTTTCTTTATGTTTCATATTATTTTATTTTATTTATTTATTTTTGGGTTTTTGTTGCTGCATGCGGACTTTCTTCTAGTTGCGGTGAGCAGGGGCTGCTCTTTGTTGCAGTGCACAGACTTCTCATTGCGGTGGCTTCTCTTGTTGCGGAGCTTGGGCTCTAGGTGTGCAGGCTTCCGTAGTTGTGGCACTTGGGCTCAGTAGTTGTGGCTCGCGGGCTCTAGAGCGCAGCCTCAGTAGTTATGGCTCATGGGCTTAGTTGCTCCGCGGCATGTGGGATCTTCCCGGACCAGGGCTCGAACCTATGTCCCCTGCATTGGCAGGAAGATTCTTTTTTTTTTTTTTTGTGGTACGCGGGCCTCTCACCGCTGTGGCCTCTCCCGTTGCAGAGCACAGGCTCCAGACACGCAGGCTCAGCAGCCATGGCTCACGGGCCTAGCCGCTCCGCGGCATGTGGGATCTTCCCGGACCGGGGCACGAACCCGTGTCCCCTGCATCGGCAGGCAGACTGTCAACCACTGCGCCACCAGGGAAGCCCGGCAGGCAGATTCTTAACCACTGTGCCACCAGGGAAGCCCCAGCAGGTTCTCATTAGTTATCTGTTTTATACATATTAGTGTATATATGTCAATCTCAATCTCCCAATTCATCCCACCACCACCACCCCTCACTGCTTTCCCCCCTTGGTGTCCATATGTTTGAAGAACATTTCTAAGGAAAGATCAGGAGTGATAATAAATTCTGGCCGACTTTCCTGTGCTCCTTTTGACAAAGAGGAGGTCTTACGTTTGTAGACTAAGAAGAGGTTCCTGCCCTTTCCTCACCGTTGACTGTCATGTTCTTGGTGACCCTGTAGCCCAGTGACGTGTGGTAGAAACTGCTGACCGCTCCCCCTCCCAGTTCACCCCGGATTGGATAATTAACAGTTGTTGATGAAAAAGTAATCAGTGGATCTAAGAAAGAAATGGAAAATTTTATTTGAGCCAGATTGAGAATTATAACCTGGGAAGAGCATCTCAGAAAGCTCTAAGAACTCTTGCACCCATTAGAAATCAAAACACAGTTACATGAGTTTTTTGAGACAGAGAGTTGTACATCAATGACGTATTATTGACAGTTCACACAATCCAGATCTAAGTGTCAGTGTGGCCCCTTATAAGATCAAGAAGGAATGTTATCTTTTAAGGAGTTGTCTTGTTGCTGGGAGAATGTTGCTCTTTATGGTTGAGCAGGTATTCCTGTTGATGGGGGAGGTTTGGTCAATGCATAATGCGGATACATACTGCACACTAGAGGGAAGAGAGGGGCCAAAGGGCAGAGAAAATTTCTTATGCTTAAATTTTTCTTGTCTTTCCATAAAATATGAATTTTATTTCACACAGTGTTCTGCTGTGCTGGTTGGGGGTGTCCATTCGAGTGTTTATTTTCTCTCTCTCTCTCTTTTCTACTGTTAAACAACACAGGAAGTTTTGAAAGGGAGGTTTTCACTTAACTACTCATCATCCTAGCACATTTTTGCCTCTGTGTTCTCTACTATTTTTTGGCCACACAAGTGTGTTTAAACAAAATGAAAAATGTAATCAAACTGTACGTATACCATCTGCGCATGTTCCCATATCATTATTTTATAAACATGTCCCACCTGATTCTCCTGTTTATCACCTTAATGTTTGTGTCATCTTCCATTGCAACCGGAACAGCTAATTACCACCCAGTTCCTTAGTGGAAGATTTTTAGCTTGTTTCCAGATTTTCCTTGTCTATGGAGCTGTGCTTTCTCTTTTGAAGTCTCTCCATTGGCTACATTCCCAAAGAACCCTGCACTTGGACTCAGAATAATCTGATTTTAAGTTCCAGATCTGTGGCTAGTTAGCTGTGTGGCTTCAAGTCTCTGAGGCTCAACTTTCTGCTCTGTGATAATACTGACTGTGCAGGGTGTTGAGATATGACTCAGGGCCCATAAAGGACCTGCACATTTAGGCACAGTTGATATGACCCAGTAGAAGCACGTGAGTGAGTATTTTCATGGTTCTCTTTTTATCTCTCTACATAGAGGTATAATTCACTGACCATGCAATTCATCCATTTATAGTATACAATTCAGTGGCTTTTACTCCATTCCCAGAGTTGTGCATCATCACCACCATCAATTTAAGAACATTTCATTACTGCCAAGAAGAAACCCTATGCACACTAACAGTCATTCCCCGTTTCCTCCAACCCCACCCCCCAACCCTAGGTAACCACTAGTCTGCGAATTTTGTCTCTATGGGTTTGCCTATTCTGGTCATTTTATATAAATGGAATTATATTTATGTGGTGTTTTACGACTGGCTTCTTTCATTTAGCATAATGTTTTCAAGGCTCTGTGTTGTAACATGTATCTACTTCATTCCTTTGAGTCACCAAATAATATTCCATTGTATGGATATAGCACCTTTTATTTATCCATGTATCAGTTGATGGACATTTAGGTTGTGTCGTTCTTTAAACATTTTTAAAATTTTATTTATTTATTTATTTTTGGCTGCGTTGGGTCTTCGTTGCTGGGCGCGGGCTTTCTCTAGTTGCGGCAAGCGAGGGATACTCTTTGTTGCGGTGCGCGGGCTTCTCATTGCGATGGCTTCTCTTGTTGCGGAGCATGGGCTCTAGGTGTGTGGACTTCAGTAGTTGTGGCACGCAGGCTCAGTAGTCGTGGCTCACGGGCTCAGTAGTTGTGGTGCGCCGGCTCTAGAGTGCAGGCTCAGTAGTTGTGGCGCGCGGGCTCAGTAGTTGTGCCTTGCAGACTGTAGAGCACAGGCTCAGTAGTTGTGGCACACGGGCTTAGGTGCTCTGTGGCATGTGGGATCTTCCCAGAGCAGGGATCGAACCCGTGTCCCCTGCATTGGCAGGTGGATTCTTAACCACTGCGCCATCAGGGAAATCCCTTACGTTGTGTGGTTCTTGATATTCAGTGCTAACTGACATCTATCAAACACTGTTGCATGCCCCAAGTTGTTTGATGTGACAAAATATAGGACTCTTGGTCCCTTTTTCATCGTAACAGTCAAACCACAGAAATTAGGTAACTGCTGGGAGAACTGTCGGAGAGCTGCCCCCTGAGTTATGAAGGAACCCTGTGCTGAGTAAGCCCACAACCTTTAGGAAGGTACCTTTACCTTCCTTCCTGATGCTAACTTTCTCCAGGGCTGGGAGATTAGAGGAGGCAGCCCATTCAGGAGGCAGAGAAGGCTTCGTGGAGGAGGGGGCCTTCAAGGATGGAAAGCCTGGCTGGAGTAGGAGGAGATGGACATCTTGGGCAGGTGTGAGCAGGGGACAGGTTGCCGTGATAGGAGAGTGGAGGGAAGATTTAGGGGCCCTGGAAACTGAGGGTGCCAGATTACAGGCTAAGGGGATCTTATACAGAAAGTGTTGTGTGGTGATGAGCACGGTGAAGTGAAGTTGGGCCCGCTACTGTCTTGTAACTTTCCCCCCTCTCTGTAGCTGGTGGAGGTTTTTCTGAGTGAGGTTCAAGCCTCCCTGCATATTCAGTGGCTTTCTGGAGCTGGGCTACCTGTGGGCGGGAGGGAAGAATAGTCGCCACTTCCTTCTTGGCTCCCTGCGAGATTGATGAAATCTGGACTTGGCTCTCTCCTCTCCCAGCTGCCATGTAGGCGCCAAGGCTGAGCTGTTTGAAACATGAGGTGGGGTGGAGGGGCGGGGAGAGAGAACAGGGATGCCTGTCAGGAAACCTCATACACTGTTGGCTCTGTCACTGCCCGGGAGAGTAGAGGTCTCAGGCAGGTCCATCCCCTTGGCTGGACCTCGCCTTCCCCATCTGTAAAGTGAGGGTCATGGTGAGAAGTTCCCTTTATTTCCACAGTTCCATGAGCTTTGCCAAGTTTTATTGTGTGCTGGGGATCTCAGACAACTTTCCGTGGTTGGCTGTGTCCTGCTTTGGGGGGGCTTGTGGCTTCTCTTGAGGGTCCTGATACAGGTGCTGGAACTGTGCAACTTTAGTTGGGGGCAGGGAGACAGGGGCTGACAGATATTGTAAAGTTCAGGATATAATAGGAGGAGAGATTACTTTGGTGTCTCCTGATGCCTGACCAGTCAGCCTGGAAGGCTGTGTCCTCTGATGGCAAGGGCTGATTCTCTGACTCTGACCTATTTTTTGGTAAACAGGCAAAAGCTACGTGTGTCAGATTCAAGTGGGGACAGACCATGGTGGCAGGTGCCACCGTGGCAGCAGAGGGGTCAGGGCTGGCCTGGGAAAGCTGGAGGACCGGTGTGCTGGGGTGGGACCACTCGGTGCAGGTTGGTCCTGAAGCCCTCGTGGGCATGATGGGGTGCCAGGAGACGGCACGAGCAGAGCAATGCTGGGCAGGCTGGTTCTGCCCGTGTGACTGAGATTTACGTGTGTTGGATCTTGTTCTACTCCTGCACCCAGTGCTTGTGTTCATTTCCCTCTTTTGTGGATTAGATGATTTCTTATTTTATTCCCCTCCCTCCCCCACCTTGGCCATCTGTCTCCCAGTGTTTTCTGTTGGCCTCGAGCATGAGAGACTCTGGGCACATTGGTCCACGCCCGTTCCCATCTTGGGAGGGCACACGGCTGTCCTCCCACCTTCTGGGTTGTTCCAGGCTTCCCTTTCTCCATCTTCTCCAGCACCTGCACGTCTTCCCTGAGCTGCACTTGTATTCCTGGGCCGGCAGCTGGGATTTAGGTCAAGGGAGGATAATGTTTCTGTTCTTGTTTCCAATATCTGTGGTGACTGTATTTACTAACCCCATGATCAAAACATATGGCCTCATACACTATAGCCTGAGAACAGAGCAAAATGTTTGCAATTGCTGCTAAAATCTAGGCAGGATGATTTGCTATGAGCTGGATGGATACCTGCCTTGTTCAGAGCCTCCTGGCTTCTCTGGCACCATAGGTAGGAAGGTCCCTCAGGGGTGGGTATTGGACTTAGAAGATGTGTCTGTCCCATGAAAGGCAAGATCTTGCACCCTTAAGTGCAGGCTTTGGGCCAGAGCAGGACAGCAGGTAGACCAGCTGAGCTCTCTGGGCTCAGTTTCCCAGCCTGGAGGGCGGGACTCTGCTAGTCTCTCTCCATACTCACCTAAGTGCTAGAGGATTAGGTAAGAGTGTTTTGAAGAGCTCATCTAAAAGGAGCTATGGGAGGAGATGGAATTCATGTTTCAAATGAGGAAGGAAAGAGAAGTCGTCACTGATTTGGGCCCTGAAGCCAGGAATGTGATACCGAATAACAACCTGTGGCTGCTGGGAGGGTGGGAGGGAGGGTGCGGCTCTCAGAGTCACAGGATCCTTGGCTCAGGTCCCTGGCTGACTCAGGAGGCGGTTCTGCACGTGCTCAGTGCACTTGCCTGTGGGTCCCAGGGCCTGTGAGAAAGCCCACTGCCAAACCAGGCAGCAGAGACCCGCCCCCCCGCCATGCACTAAGGAGATCAAAATCCTCAACACTCTACTGGTCTAAACAAAGCTGTCCCATCCCGGCAAAGGTATCAGCATGAGGAAAGTCATGTTTGATGATGCTAGTTAAAAAAACAAAAAGAACCCCCTATTGAATGAATGAATCTAGGCATTGATCATTAGCAGCTGCTAATATCACCAAGCGAGAGGCAGCCAGACTGCCTGTACCTCCTGATGGAAGCACCACCTGCGGAGTTTTGCCAGAAACTCAAAATTGAATCTGATTAAGCCTCTCCATCCAACTACAGACTTACAGGATATACAGGGCACAACAGAACACGTTAAACAACGCTATGGGGGCGCAATCAGCAAACTCCACTCCGTGGGAAACTCTAGGTCAAAAGATCTCTCTATTATTTTCAACAAATGAATTGCGAGAAAAAGAGAGAGAGAGGGAGAGAAGGAGAGGAACCTATAGATTAAAACAGACTTAAGAAACATTATCAATCAATTGCAGTGTATGGGCCTTATTTGGATTTTGATTTGGTGAAACAAACTGTAAACAACCTTTATGACACAATAGGGGAAATATTAGCACCAACTAGATGATGATATTAAAGGATTATTTTTATTTTTTTAAAGTACAATAAATACTATGGCTATAGTTTTTTAAAAAGAGTCCTTGTCTTTTATATTTTTTAATTCAATTTAATTAATTAATTTTTTTAAATTTATTTTTGGCTGCATTGGGTCTTTGTTGCTGCACGTGGGCTTTCTCTAGTTGTGGAGAGCAGGAGCTACTCTTCGTTGTGGTGGGTGGGCTTCTCATTGCAGTGGCTTCTCTTGTTGCGGAGCAGGGACTCTAGGTGCACGGGCTTCAGTAGTTGTGGCTTGTGGGCTCCAGAGCACAGGCTCGCTCAGTAGTTGTGGTGCACGGGCTTAGTTGCTCCACCGCACGTGGGATCTTCCTGGACCAGAGCTCGAACCGTGTCCCCTGCATTGGCAGGCAGATTCTTAACCACTGCGCTACCAGGGAGGCCCTTTAATTTTTTTTTTTTTTTGCGGTACGCGGGCCTCTCACTGCTGCGGCCTCTCCTGTTGCGGAGCACAGGCTCCGGACGCGCAGGCCCAGCAGCCATGGCTCACGGGCCCCATGTGGGATCTTCCCGGACCGGGGCACGAACCCGTGTCCCCTGCATCAGCAGGCAGACTCTCAACCACTGCGCCACCAGGGAAGCCCCCTTTAATTTTTTTAAAATTTATTTTTGACTGCGTTGGATCTTCGTTGCTGCACACGGGCTTTCTCTAGTTGTGGCCAGCAGGGGCTACTCCTCGTTGTGGTGTGTGGGCTTCTCATTGCGGTGGCTTCTCTTGTTGCGGAGCATGGACTCTAGGTGCACGGGCTTCAGTAGTTGTGGCACGTGGGCTCGGTAGTTGTGGGTCACGGGCTCCAGAGCGCAGGCTCGATAGTTGTGGCTCATGGGCTTAGTTGCTCCGTGGCACGTGGGATCTTCCCGGAGCAGGGATCGAACCCATGTCCCCTGCATTGGCAGGTGGATTTTTAACCACTGCACCAGCAGGGAAGTCCTAGGAATGACACTTTAGAGATATGACGTGGGAAGGGGCAAAGGTCTCCTCAACTCTTACTAAATAGCTGCCTCCTATGTATATGTGTGAGACCGATGGAGCTCATACATAGTCCCTGTGTTTGTGTGGCCTTTTGCAGTTTACAAAGTGTATTCACTTTCATCATCACCTTTGGGCCTCACAGTAGCCTCACATAGGCAGGGATTACCCTCATTTAACAGAGAGGCAGCTGAGGCTGGGAGAGTTTATGACTTATCCAAACATGACAGCTATTTTGAGGGAGCTGGTACTGATCCCAGGTCATCTGACTCCTGAGATCACACATCCTAGCAGTAGACGAGTGACTCCAGGGGCCCAGGATGGGGGCCCTGCCTGTTCAGGCCTATCTTAAAAGTCAACAACCACCTGTGACTGAGGGAGAAAGGAGCATCCAGGGGTCAGCTGATGACCTTTCTTTGGATGGAACAAATAGTAAGTAGAAACCTGGGTTGATTTCTCTCTCATGGCCAAGTTCCCAGCAAACTCTGGTGATGTTCAAGGATGGGTCACACTTGACCCTGCTTGACTTTATAAGTAAACAAGATCCCGCTTTCTATCTCATCATCTCTCCCCAAGCCCCTGAATCAGTTTCCCACCAGTTTCACTCCACTCTTGATGAGGCGGTCAAGGTTAAGAGTAAAGCTCTGGAGCCAGTCCCCTTGGGTTCACATTTCAGCTTTGCCCCTTTCTGGCTGTGTGATTGGAAAATTGCTTTTCCTCTCTGTGTTCCAGTAGCCTCCTCTGTAAACAGGGGGCAGTAGTAATACCTCCCTTATAGGGTTGGTAAGAGTACTGAGCACATTGATGCATCTTAGAATTGTGCCTAGAATATAAAAAGAAATTACTATTATTATTATTATTATTTTTAATAGTGAAAAGTCTTAAAAAACTAAGAATAGAGTTACCATATGATCCTGCAATCCCACTCCTGGGCATATATCTGGAGAGAACTCTAATTTGAAAAGATACATGCACCCAAGTGTTCATAGCAGCACTATTTACAACAGCCAAGACATGGAAGCAACCTAAATGTCCATCGACAGATGAATGGATAAAGAAGATGCAGTAGATGTATATACAGTGGAATATTACTCAGCCATCAAAAAGAATGAAATAATGCCATTTGCAGCAACATGGATGGACCTAGACATTATCATACTAAGTGAAGTAAGCCAGACAGAGAAAGATGAATACCATATGATATCACCTCTATGTGGAATCTAAAAAATGATATAAATGAACTTATTTACAAAACAGAAATAGACTCACAGACATAGAAAACAAACTTATGGTTACCAAAGGGGATAGTGGAAGGGGGGTTTATAAATTAATAGTTTGGGATTAATATATATACACACTACTATATATAAAATAGGTAGAAAATTCCCTGGTGGTCCAGTGGTAAAGAATCTGCCTTACAATGCAGGGGATGCGGGTTCGATCCCTGGTCAGGGAACTAAGATCCCACATGCCGCAGGGCAACTAAGCCCGTGCGCCACAACTACTGAGCTCATGCGCCTCAACTAGAGCCTGCGTGCCGCAAACCTACAGAGCCCACACACCCTGGAGCCTGCATGCCACAACTAGAGAAGAGAAAACCCACACGCCACAACTAGTGAGAAGCCTGCACACCACAATGAAGAGCCCACACGCCGCAACAAAAGATCCCGCATGCCTCAACGAAGATCCTATGTGCTGCAGCTAAGACCCGACACAGCCAAAAATAAATAAAGTAAATAAATAAATAATAATTTTTAAAAAAAACCCAAAAACATACTTTATAAAGAAACTAAAAAATAGGTAAACAACAAGGACTTACTGTATAGCACAGGGAACTATACTCAATATCTTATAAAAGCCTATAATGGAAAAGAATCTGAAAAAGAGTATATATGTATATATATGTATAACGGAATCACTTTGCTGTACACTTGAAACTAACACAGCAATGTAAATTAATTATACTTTGATTAAAAAAATAGTGAAAAGTCTTTGTAAGTAGACCAAGATTAGACTTGAGTCTAATGAGACTCAATAATGACAAAATAATGAGTGATTTGTTGTTGTTCTTTTTAAATAACTTGGAGAATCTTCCAAGGATCCTGTCAATTCTGGAAAGAGCTCTGAAACTCCTTCCTTGGGAATTGCCTTCTGTGCCAGACTGCGAACCATGTGAGACAATCAGACAGATTGTGGTCTCACTCTATGAAACTTCGGTTAACTCTAATCCTCTGTTGAATGGAATTGTGTATGTGTGTATGCGTGACCTTTTCAGTAGGCAGATTAAAAGAAAACAAGATGACATCAGGAATCTGGTTTGTATTTTAGATGTAGAACCCCAATTTCTCATACCCACAGCTCAGTTTCCAGGCCTCTCCAGTGAGAGAGAAGAAGATGTGTACTGATAAATCTGCCAATTGGTCATCTATCAGTTCATTCATTCAAAAACATTTGTTGACAATTATGTGCAAATTACTGTGGTAGATGCTCTGGAAGACACAGTGATAAATAAGAGAACTTTAAGGCCTTTAAAGATTGTTAATCTTCAAAAACATATTTGATCAAAGCACATATATAGGATATTGTTCACTTTTAGGGGAGGTAAAGCTGATTCATGCTTCCGACAAGAAGACCCAAATCAAAAAGGGATTTCTGATGAACCCTGTTATTAAACATTTTAAAAATCAGATTATCCTTTTCTTCAAACACTGTGGTTAATCCATGTCGAGCTGCAACATGTCCCGCAGATGTGGACCCTAAGTGCCACGTTGGAGGCTGTTTGTGCCACTCTCTCCGAGGCCCCTGAGCTTGGCTTCTCCTCTGTAACAGGAGGTCAGTATTACCTGTCCCCAAGGGCCTCCTGGGGATTTGGTGAGTATGAAATAAGAGAACTCACATAAAACCACTTTGTAAGTCATAATGCTACTTCAAGAGTAACTTATTATTCACGGAAGGAGTCGTTCAACATATTTTTATTCATTTGTGTCTGCTCATTATACTGCCTTTTCCAAGGTATGAAAACAGTCCCATAGGTCCAGACTTCCAGCAAGAAGGACCAGGACCAAAGAGGATTTGGAGGGAATTTTGGGGTACCCAGGATTCCATTAAGTAGTGGTTTGCTGTAATATTTTCTTAAACAGCACTTCTCATGTACATGAATCACCAGGGAGTCATGTTCACAGGTAGATTCTGAATCAGTAGTGCTGGGGTGAGATCTGAGTTTCTGCTTTTCTGCCAAACTCCCAGGTGAAATCAATGCTGCTGGTCCAAGGCCCACACTTGGAGGGGCAACGTTCTCGGGGGTACAAGGTCCAGTGATGAAGAGAAGAGAGGAGGTGCAGCCCTGGGCTCCAGGAGGGAGATTTCCAGGAAGGCTATGTTGGGAGCTGTGGTTGCAAGTCAGTGCCCCCACTTCCTTCCCATCCCCACCTGGGAGAGGCTATTATTTTCCTGGGCTGTGCATTTGCTCTGAATTTTGGAGGGAGGAAACGTGCATTGTGAGTGCTTGCAGGGAGGAAGAGGAAGGAAGGAGATTGCCCCATCATGTATAGTAACTGTCCTTTCTCGGTGGCAAGCTGCATTTCCCCGTGATCTAGAGACAGCAGAATGAGCCAGTTCCCACCTCCAGCATCTGATGGGACAGCACAGCAGAATCCAGTGCAGACCAGAACTTTTTTTTTTGCCAGTAATGGAGGTGGTTGAAGAGTGTTGACTTAAGTGTTTCGAAGAAGGGAAGGACTGAGGAGTAAGCAGTCAGAGGGTGCTCCCACCCCCTTTTTTGCCAGCTTGCCAATGCTGGGTGCCCTCCTGCTGCCCTCTAGCACCCCAAAGACCTCCCCTGCAGGGCCCGTCTTGTTCTGCATCTAAGTACCTCAGTTCTCCTCACCCCAACATTATCTCTTCTTCTATTACATCAAAATTTTCTTTTTCCCCCCAACATAGTTTTTTTGTTGGTTTGTTTCGGCTATGCTGGGTCTTCGTTGCAGTGTGCAGGCTTTAGTGGCAACATGTGGGCTGTCTAGTTGTGGTGCATGGACTTAGTTGCCCTGTGGCATGTGGGATCTTAGTTCCCCAATAAGGGATCGAACCCACCTCCCCGGCACTGGAACGCGGATTCTTAACCACTGGACCACCAGGGAAATCCCCCCACCACCCAGGCATAGTTGAATTCTGCCACTTGGTAGGAAAGCAGTCTAATCCAACTAATTCCTATTAAGGTATACATGACTGCTAATCCAACTATCTATAAGTTTTTTGAGTTTTTGTGAGCTGTGACACAAGTGGATTTCTCCCCACTTCTCCCTCTCCAGGCAGACAGAGCCTAAGCCCTAGGGAGACCTGAGGCTTTGTAGAGGTCTCTTTTGCTGTAGGTGGTGATACCTCAGAAATCTGGGTGTGGGAAGAGCTTTGGGGACAAAATCTAGGTGTACCTGCTATAGGTGTGTCCGTTTAGGGGGAAAGCTTCCCTCTGCCTCCACAGCAGGCTGCCAGTAAAAGCAGGAGACTGTGACATAAGGGGAAGTTTGTAGTGGTGTGGTTTTCACATTGAGTCCTGTGGTACAGACTTAGGGGCTGTCACGCATGTCTGTGTGTGTATATAGTAATCAAGCAGGGCTTCGCGTTGTTCCCCTTTGATCTGTTTTGTACTTTAAACTTTTTTGTAAGATTTATTTGAAAAACAGTGTGATCTTAAACATAAAAAGGCTTAAAAGCGATTGCCTCGGGTGAGCAGGGCTGGGCATGAGAGGAATGGGGCAGGGGCTCTTGATTCCACTCTATGGCCTTCTGTGCAATTTCATTTTTATTTATCCATGTTTGTGTGTAGTCCTTTGCTGAAGATTTTTTTTTTTTTTTTTTTTTGTGGTACGTGGGCCTCTCACTGTTGTGGCCTCTCCCGTTGCGGAGCACAGGCTCCGGATGCGCAGGCTCAGCAGCCATGGCTCACGGGCCAGCCGCTCCGCGGCATATGGGATCCTCCCAGACCGGGGCACGAACCCGTATCCCCTGCATCGGCAGGCGGACTCTCAACCACTGCGCCACCAGGGAGGCCCGCTGAAGATTTTTAAAAATAAATAATGAGGGCTTCCCTGGTGGCGCGGTGGATAAGAATCCACCTGCCAGTGCAGGGGACACGGGTTCGAGCCCTGGTCCGGGGAGATCCCACATGCCACGGAGCAACTAAGCCTGTGGGCCACAACTACTGAAGCCTGCGCTCTAGAGCCCACGTGCCACAACTACTGAGCCTGAGTGCCACAACTACTGAAGCCCATGTGCCTAGAGCCTGTGCTCCGCAACAAGAGAAACCACTGCAATGAGAAGCCCGCGCACCACAACGAACAGTAGCCCCCGCTCACCGCGACTAGAGAAAGCCTGCACGCAGCAATGAGGACCCAATGCAGCCAAAAATAAAATTAATTTATTTATTTATTTATAAAAATAATTAATTTATTTATTTATATAAATAAATAAATAAATAATGAAAAGAAAAAGAGTTTTACTGCTAGAAAAAGTCTGGAACTCCTTGCCATAGTAGAAAGACACAGAATAGGTGTTGAGAGACCTGGGGTCTCTGGCTGCTGTGCTGTAAGCTTCTCTGTGACCCCGGGCAAGCTCTGCGTGTTTTCTCAACTGTGAAAAGGGTCCTTCCTCTCCCCTGCGGTTTGACCCTACCGTTCTGTGAGAAGCAGCTGGTGGCAGCTGTGGGGCAGGACTGTCCCTCCCAGTCCCCGCTGTGCCCTAGAAAAGCTTAGGTCTGACACCCAGCCTGTGGATCGTCCTAACTCCCAGCCCCAGCTTGGTCAGATAATTTCTGGGCTCAAGGGGAAGGGGAACTGTGACCAAATTACTCTGTGTTTTACTCACCTCTGGGATCCAAGGGAAAATTCCTTACAGAACAGAGAGTGACTGGGCAGGTTTTCAGCAGAGTGGACCGGCAGCGCGCCCGAGCTGAGTTTAGTCTGTGTCAAAGTGCCTGCTGTGTACTCTGTGAGAGCTTAGGTGTCCTACGGGTAAAGAGAGGTTCCACAAAGCAGCTCTGCCTTCAAAGAGCATGGGAGAGAAGATATGCCGAATGTTTAGTTTAGCAAAGAGGTCTCTGGGGGTGCCTTCTGCAAATACTTGCTGGTTCTTATGTGAATGAGGAACTGCATCTTGTTCGTCTTTGTGTTCCCAGTGCCTACACGCAAGACTCTTGTATTCAGCTCATACTTACTGAGCGCTTCTAGGTGCCAAAAGCACAGCAGTGGGCAAGACAGAGCCATCCCTGCCTTTCAGGTGTTTACAGCCCTGGGGCGCTGAGGGTGGGGAGGGTGGAGCGTGGCATTCAGGCGAGTAGACAGAATACCCCGGGCAGTAAGAGATGTGATGGACGCCAAGTCGTGCACACAGAAGACACCTGTTATGGTCAAGGCAACCTCAGCTGCTCGCGGCTAGGCTTCCTCACACTTCTGCTGGGTCCGCTCCAGCAGTGGCCCACCCAGAAGAGACCCAGGGACCCAGGCAGAGAGCTTGGCGTACGTGGGGACCCTTCTCTGTGTGTATATGAGCCTTGCCATCCAGAGCCAGCCTCTGGCAGGAGACCCTGCAGTGTCCCTGCCCTGGAGGAAACCGTGGGGTGATGGGAGGGCCGAGGGACACAGTCCATCCCCTGGCTGTCCTGGGCCCTGATGTGTTGAGACACTCTGCTCTGGAGGGAATGCCGGGACCTGCCAGCTCTTGAGATGAGGCAGGAATGTGCCTGTCTGGCCAGTCTGGGCCCCGGGTAGCCCCTGTTTTGTTGAGGGACGAGGTGATTTCTGGGACATTGAAGGGCAAGAAGGGGCAGCCTGCAGCCAGGGTGAAAACATCCGCTTTGAACAGTGATATTCACCGTCTGATTTATTCCTCCTCCTCCACCTTTCAGAAACCATCCACTGAGCACCAAGGATATCCTGGGCTTTGTGCTGTGTTCTCACATTTCTCTAATTAAAATTTCTCAACAGTCCTGCAAGTTAAGTGTATTATTTTCATTTTACAGGTGAGGAAACTGAAGCCTGGGGAGCTAAAACTAAAATCATATTTATCAGTGCAGTTAATGTGCATCACAACCTGTGAGGTGGCTGTCATCCCTATGTGCTGATGAAGGAACAGAGAAACTCACCCAGGTTTCCAGAGCCTGCTAGTAACAGAACTGGGTTGGTGTTATCCTGGCGTCTTTCCCAGATTCGAGCCCCCTGCACCTTCAGAGCTCTGCTGGTTAACCTCTGCCCCTCTGTGACTCCAGCATGGGCCATGTGGGTGGGGTCAAGGTCACCCTGAGGCAGCTGGTGTGGGAGGCCTGGCAGGTGGGCTTCTAGAAGGAAGAGGCCATGTTAGAGGCCGGGCTCTATTCTAGACAGCAGTTTGGGTAGACAGAGGAAAAACAGATCACGTTGGATGCGACACATACCTTCCTGGCGTCCTGACGGTTAGGCTTGAAAGAAACATGTCAGGCAGCATCAAATCCTGTAATGACTTAGAGCAGAGTTAGAGGAACCTGGAAGGAGTGGCAGCCCCGAGGGCTCCTGGTAGCTGTTAATTGGGGCCGGTGACGACAGCGGAGATGGCACGGCTGCACCTCGGAGCCGCTTGCCCAACAGAGGCTCTGGCTTCTGCTGGGGAGACAGGGCTGGGTGGGAGGAGATTTTGAACAGAAATCTGCTTCTAAGAGGACTGGGACCTGTTCTCTCTACCTTGCCCCACCCTCTAGGGCTGTGGGCATAGGGAGGATGGATGTGGATCTAAAAGTCAGATCCCTTTGAGGGTGGGGATGAGGGAATGGGCCTCCTGTGAGCATGGGGCCCGAGGGGGATGGGAGTGGCACCATTTTATTCCTATGGGAAATGCCTTCTGCTCTGCAGTCGATCATCTTGTCCATTGGGATGGACTGTAAATGGCTATATGGGTGGTCCTGCCTTGGCCCTTTAACTGTTTGGGGCCTCCATTAGCCATCTGCGAAATGGACCAAGTTCTGCCTTTGCAGGCATGCTCTGCAGCTCCCTGTCTTTCTCCATGCCACAGTGATGGCAACACAGAACAACTTATAGTTACTTCGTCCTGCCCGTGTATGGTAAGAACTTGAGGCAACGTACAGCATGAGGCACACAGAATTTGAATATAAAGGTGGAAGATCAAAAGACACTTGACTTCCAAAAGATTATGATTTATCAATTCTGTGGTAAGGCCTGAGTACCTGCATTTTCACCAAGCTCCCCAGCTGATTCTGTTACACCCTCAAATTTGAGAGCCACTGGTGTGAAGGAAGGAGGAAGGAAATACACCCAAGATCTGGGCCACTATCGCTATTGTCACTGACCACCAAGACGACAAAAAGGAAATAAGATAGATTATGTCATTTTCATTATCTGAGATGCACAAGGGTATCAGTTTTTCAGGGTAGACAGACATCTTCATGGTACTAATTTCTGAAGGAAAGCCATTTCCTGCTGCAGCCTGTTACAAAGGACACTAAACAACATCATGGATAATTTGGGGGCAGGGGAGATGCTCTGTATCCCTAAAGGGGGTCTGTTGTGCTGGTCACCCCAGCAGCTGTGGCTCACCTTGGGGACACCAGGCCCACTCTGTAGCAGGACCTGCTCACCCTCTGATGCCATCCTTTTCTTCAATCAACCAGTAGGAGGGGCATCGCCAGGAGGAAGAGTGGGCTAACTGAGGAAAGAGCCAGGCGTGGGGGATGAGAGGTTGCCTGTGCGGTGAGTTTGAAGGTATCTCTTGGACTGAGTGCCTAGGTGACCAACAAGGTCACAAGGCATAAGGCACTTCCCTTCAGTGTGCCCCGAAGTCACAGCTTAGTGACAGGCAGAAGGAGAGAGAGGTAAGAAGAAAACTGGTTAACACCATCGGATGCTACAGAAGACCTAAAGCTCCTTTGTGGACAAAACAATTAGGGCAAATATTTGCAACATACATGGCAAAGGGTTCATGTCACAAATATGTAAAGAGCTTTTACAAACAATAAGAAAAAAGGCAAATATCCCAGTGGACAAATAAGCCAGGCATATATAAGGCAGTTCAGATTACCAACAAACACGGGAAAAGATGTTCATTCTTACTTGTAATCGACTACAAATTAATACATTTAATTCAAGTGAAAACAATGAGATATCACCTTTCAAGTAGGAAAATGGTAAAGCTGAAAAACACAGTGAGCCAGTATTTGGTGAAATGTGTGTGGGGTGAGGAGCAGGGGATTTTGATATTTAGGGCTGTTGGGAGTATTACTGGGATATTCTTTCCAGAAGATAATTTGTCAAGTATCAAAAACCTTAAAAATGTACATAACTTTTGACTAAGGGTTCTACTCCCTGGAATTTACCTTCAGAAAAGATAATCAGGGATGTACACAAAGATTTATATATAAGGGTATCTAAAACAGTCTTATTAATTATATTAACAATTAGAAGTAATATAAATGTCCAAAATTAAGCGTTTGCTCTAAAAACCATGCTTTATTTGTATGGTGGCATATTATTTAAAATCAGGTAGTAAAATAATTTTTAATGACATGAGTAAATGTTCATGATCTATTATTAAGTACAAAAAAATTTTAAAGCAGTTTCCAAGATAGTACATATGGTATCATCCCAGTTCCATTAAAAAAATGAGCAGTCTTTTTTTAAAAAGACCGTAATATGTGCTGAAAAAAAGTCCAAGAGAGCAGCCACCAAAATGATAACAGGGGGGCTTCCCTGGTGGCGCAGTGGTTGAGAGTCCGCCTGCCGATGCAGGGGACGCGGGTTCGTGCCCCGGTCCGGGAGGATCCCACATGCCGCGGAGCGGCTGGGCCCGTGGGCCATGGCCACTGGGCCTGTGCGTCCGGAGCCTGTGCTCCACAACGGGAGAGGCCGCAGCAGTGAGAGGCCCGTGTACCGCAAAAAAAAAAAAAAAAAAAAGATAACAGGAAGCTTCCTGTTTGTGCTTTTTAAAAATAATGAACATGCTTTTTGTAATAAACAAATATCAAGAACGTGTTCTTTTCCCAGAGAGTCTGCCAGTGATGTGCTCCAGCTGCATGGAGAGCTGGCTGTGAGTGACAGGTCCTGCACCTCACTTCCTGCTGCCTCAGTTTATTTTATTTTATTTTATTTATTTATTTTTATTATTATTATTTTTTTTGACTGCATCAGGTCTCTTAGTTGCGGCACGTGGGATCTTTCCTTGCGGTGCAGGCTCTTCGTTGTGGCGCATGGACTTCTCTCTAGTTGTGGCGCTCGGGCACCAGAGCGCGTGGGCTCTGTAGTTTGCGGCACGTGGGCTTTCTCACTGAGGCGCATGAGCTCAGTAGTTGTGGCGTGTGGGCTTAGTTTCCCCGTGGCATGTGGGATCTTAGTTCCTGACCAGGGATCGAAATCACATCCCCTGCATTGGAAGGCAGATTCTTTACCACTGGACCACCAGGGAAGTCCCCCTGCTGCCTCAGTTTAGCTCTTCCTTTCTACACTGACGGAATACCTGCTTTGTTCTCAGTATTCAGCAGGCCCTGTGAGATGAGTAGGACAGTTCTTTCTCCCCAGGCTCTTACGGGCTGGTTGCTGGTTAAGGTGAATGCCTCGGTCATTTGTCATGGAGGTATCTCTGCCATTTGGTGTGTTCAGCATTTGCTGGATGTAAAGATGGTACAGGGGCATCTTTCTGAGAGTACCTGAGATCTGTTCTTCTTGCCCAAAGCCCTGATCCCACTCTCTCTTTGGAAATTTAGTTGGTTAAAATGGGACTGACAGGGCTTCCCTGGTGGCGTAGTGGTTAAGAATCTGCCTGCCGGCGCAGGGAACATGGGTTCGAGCCCTGGTCTGGGAGGATCCCACATGCTGCGGAGCAACTGGGGCCGTGCGCCACAACTGCTGAGCCTGCACTCTGGAGCCCATGAGCCACAACTACTGGGGCCCGTGTGCCTACAGCCCGGGCTCAGCAACGGGATAGGCCACCGCGATGAGAAGCCTGCGCGCTGCAGTGAAGAGTGGCCTCCGCTCACTGCAGCTGGAGAGAGCCCGCGCGCAGCAGCGAAGACCCAACGCAGCCAAAAATAAATAAATTAATTAATTAAAAATGGGACTGACAAATCTCAGTAGCTTGAACCTGTGGCTGGACCCTGTGCATCAGGAAACCCAGAAATCACCCTGTGTGTCTGACTGATAGATGCATGTGACACCCTGACCTGCATCAGGGAATCCTAAGAGGGTGAGCTGGGATGAGGGTGAGAGAGACATCTTGGTCCAACTCACCATTTTTCTGATGAGTAAACTGAGGCCATGAGAGAAAAGGGGACTTGGAAATTGGTGATAGAGCCGGGACTCCAAACCCTGTGCTCTGCCCACAACATGGTGGTCTTCCCCATCCCCAGCCCTGAGTTTGGGAGAGGTGATCTGAGGCATTGTCAAGTAATGGTGAGGAAGCAAACCTGGGATCAAAAACTCACAGAAATCCCGAGGAACAGAGAGCATCCACCCTAGATGGCTAAGAGTTGTGTATATTAGTGAAGATGTTGCAGCAAGAATCCCTTGAACATTAAGATCCAGGTGGACAGAAGAGAACTGACAAGAAGTAATTGGTTGCGATTTTTGCACACCCGCATTCACATATGCAGATACATGTAGTCAGTCCTCTTCAGGGCCACCTTTTCGGCATGAATTTTAGGAAAGACCATTTTAAAAAAAATAAATTTATTTATTTTGTTGATTTATTTTTGGCTGTGTTGGATCTTCGTTGCTGCATGTGTGCTTTCTCTAGTTGGCGATGAGCAGGGGCTACTCTTTGTTGCGGTGAGCAGGCTTCTCATTGTGGTGGCTTCTCTTGTTGCGGAGCACGGGCTCTAGGCGTGCGGGCTTCAGTAGTTGTGGCACACGGACTTCAGTAGTTGTCACACGCAGGCTCAGTAGTTGTGGCTTGCGGGCTGTAGAGCGCACAGGCTCAGTATTTGGGGCGCACAGGCTCAGTTGCTCTGCGGCATGTGGGATCTTCCCGGACCAGGGCTCGAACCCGTGTCCCCTGCATGGGCAGGGGGATCCTTAACCACTGCGCCACCAGGGAAGCCCAGGAAAGACCTTTTTATCTCCAGTTAGTTCCTTCACTTGCCCAACGTGTGCCTAAACTTGCCACTGTTAAAGCCCCTCTTGGTCAAGGATGCTGCTAAAATGTGAATGTGTTACTTTGCACTGAGGGCAGGTTAACCCTTTGCTTCCCATATCACTCAGTGTGAATTATGGGTAAATTATGGAAAGGATACCCAGGGGATGTGGACCATGGGGAGGTCCAGAGTTCATAGGAGAGAGGCTGGGTACAGAACTCTTGGCACTAGAGTGGTCTGGCAAGTTGGGAGGGAGGTTTTATAGATGATAAACTGTTCACTTCACCATTTTATGAGGGAGGACCCTGTCCCCACACAGTAATAACAGAACCTCGACCAGCCTGGATTTTTCTGTCTTCCTGTTGTAGTCCCTTTTTTGCTCTGTAGCATGAGCTCATACAAAAGGTCACATCTGTTATGGTCCAGCCTCCTGGGCTCCACCTAGGCTGTGAAGGCCAATTGGCTAGCATTTCTGGGATCAAGCAAGTTGACCTGTTCTGCTGAAGTTCTTTCGTTAATCAAAGGTGTATCTGATTGTCAGGAACTCGGGTGGTGAGAAGGGAGCCCTACAGGCGAACATCACTGGCTGCCGGCCACTTGTCTTCCTTTCCCTCCACCCGCACAAAGAGGAGAGGAAAGGGCAAGTTCAGCTTCTTGATGTACTTCCTCGAGAAAGTGGCCACTTGACGGGGAGGAAGTGAGGTAGAGAGGTGGTGAGTTGGGGCCTGCCCAGAATAAAGCATCTGTGTACCACTCCCTGCTTCTCCAGCTGTGGCGAGCTGACTCCCCTTTGCCTGTCTGCATCCAGCTTTTTCTGCCTGTTGGGCTGTACCCCGCAGGCCTGCAGGCCCTGTACTTGCCCAGCCTCAAGACCGAAGAAAGAGCCTGGAGTCAGCAACAGAGACGTCAGTGGTTTAATGCCTGGGGGGATCTTACGTGTCTGAAGCAAGGTCCTGGAGCGACACTTCACCATGTGCAGCAGATGACGGGCAGGACAGGGCAGCAAGTCAACTCCTGGGTGGGAGAGTGAGGTTACCAGTTATAGAGGGAATTGATGTCAGGTTGGCTCATCGGTTACCAGGGAAACCAACAGAGGAGCAGCCCCTCATGGCCCCTTTGATGAGCTGTCTTGGTCAAGATGTTCTGATCTAGAGATTAGAACAATCACTAGCTGGGGCCGGGGGCAAGTATGTAGGCATTGACTGATTAGGCTCTATGATTAAGAGGGAAGGTCAGTCAGGTGAGTTGGGTGTAGGTGAGGCAGGGGATGTCCAGAGAACAAGAGAACAGCCGTCTTGAATGGCCTGATAGTACACTGTTGCACCTGGTTCAAATCCCACCTGCTCCTTAAGGCTTCCCCTGACTCCCCTTGGTGGATACTTTCTCCCTCTGTTGAACTGCTGCAGCACTTACTGTTTCCCATGCAGTTGACTCTGAGACAGCTCTTTCTATACATCCATTCCATATTTCTTTTTCCATAGTGTTTGATCTCCCCAGTTGACTGTGAGCCCTTCAAGTTGTGGGGTGCATCTTGTTTGTAGCACTTAGGACACTGATCCATACATGAGGGATGGAGGAGTACATTAGTGAATGGATGGATTGGTGAATGGACAGTTAGGTGGATGGGTGGGTGGGTAGTTAGGGGACTAGATGACAGGTGGGTGGATGGTAAGTGGTGGGTGGTACCCTCCAAGGCTAACACTTCAAACCATAGTAACCTACCTCATGTCAGTGTCTAGAATCTAGAGTCTAAACTAAGGGAAATACCAGAGGACACTGAGCTGTATTTTCGGTGAAAACCTTTCTCTTAATAGCCAAGTCCAGCCTAATTTATTTCAGGCCTTGGACTTGTGGGCTCATGTTCATTTGACAACAGCATCAAAATGTGCTTAGACTTAAAAATAGATTCCAAAAGGTAATCATAGCTCAGCTTGACTTGGCTCTGCTCGACGAGTCCTCCCTTTTTGCGCTTTAGGAATTTTTTCTGCCCCCCCCACCACAAAAAAAAAGTGTCAGAGGAAGGAAGTTAGTCTGAGGGACAGGGAATTGAATGAGCTAAGATGTGAAAGCAGCTGCCACCGGCCAGCACAGGCAGACACCTGTGACTTCTTGGACAGGGGCCATTTGTAGGTCAGGGTTCAGCTCCCTGGAAACTTCTGGTTCCTGATGCTTATCCTACATGTGACCCTGGTGACCCTGAGTTTGGCTTGGTCAGTAACTTCTTAAAAGACTAGATAATAATTTTGAGAATTATTTCATCAGTGTTTTCTATTTCTCCTTTTGTTTTTCTTTTTTCTTACAGTTTGAAATTGCTTTGGGATCATCAACGAGCATGCTTCCATGCTGTAGAGTGTACTTCTCAAATTGTGTTCCCTGAAGCCCTTGGGGTTCCATGAAGCCCCTTTAGGCATCATGTTGGTGGGCTCTGAGTAGGTGACCTCTGAGTGCCTCTCCCCCAAAAAGAAGTACTCCTTTTTTAAAAAAAAATAAATTTATTTATTTATTTTTGATATCTATTTTTGGCTGCATTGGGTCTTTGTTGCTGTGTGCTGGCTTTACTCTAGTTGCGGTGAGCAGGGGCTACCCTTCATTGCGGTGTGCGGGCTTCTCATTGCGGTGGCTTCTCTTGTTGCGGAGCACGGGCTCTAGTCACATGGACTTCAGTAGTTGTGGCACACAGGCTCAGTAGTTGTGGCTCATGGGCTCTAGAGCGCAGGCTCAGTAGTTGTGGCGCATGGCCTTAGTTGCTCCGCGGTATGTGGGATCTTCCCAGACCAGGGCTCAAACCCATGTCTCCTGCATTGGCAGGCGGATTCTTAACCAGGGAAGTCCCAGAAGTACTGCTTTTTATCTGTTTTGCATATTGGGCTTCTGTGCAAGATTTATTGGAGAGAGGGTTTCATACCTCAAATAAATTTTAAAATCATCATCAGGAGACTAGAAAGGTATGGGCAACACGGTCAGAGAGGAGAAATGGATTCGTTAGATAGTGGGTTTGGCACACTAGCTGGGAGAAAAGGCCATTTGAACTGCTCTGGGCGCTCTTGTGTTTGCAGGTCTTGTGCTGATGTTTCTGTCTGCTCCAATCTCCATGTGCCGGCTGCTGGTCTGGCTGCTGAGCCAGTGTGCCTCTCACTCCTCGCTTGCCCACCTAGCTCCTGACATACTGCCCACCTGGCTTTTGGTAAATTTTTGCTCCTTACCCTCATCTCTCTCGCCTGGAATCTTGACTTGCTACTTCCCACTTCTGGCACCCTTGTATTTCTTCACCCGTTCTTGGCTTCCTGGATGTCTGGTCCCTTGTTTGCCCTGACCTTGGGTGACTGTGTCCTGAAGTGTTCTCTGTCTTCCTGGATCCTGGCACCACCTGGGGACCCTGCCTTTCAACGGCCCCAGTTCTCTCCAGCACTATTTTTAAGCTGGGATCTGTGGATGGGGTTCACAGGGGCTGAATCAGATTCAGGGCTGGGACTGGAAAATGGAGACCAGGATCCAGATATGGCGATCCAGTGGATGGAAAGAAAGAATAATTCGCATTCACAGAGAATTATAGTTTACTGAGTGCTTTTACATACTTATTTCTTTCTCATTATAACCTGGTAAGATTGGGATATTCTTATGTCTGTGTTACACACAAGGAAACTGAGGCTCAGAGTCACAGTAGCAGAGCTGGAGATAGAACCTGGGTCTTTTGACTCTAAATCCTGGACTTGGGTATAGGAGACCAGAAGCAAGTTGGTTACTAAGGCAATGGGAGAAAGATCTTGTTCATGGGAATCAGGAGTGGCTGGCTAGATATGAGATGTGTTGGAAGGGGGAGGGGGTTAAGAGGCAGGGTCAGTCAAGCCTGACCAGGCAGAGGAGTGGGGAGGGTGCCAGCAACACCATCCTCTATTGCCCTGGGATTGGGGTGTGGGTCCTCTGGGATCAGGCTGATGTGGTTCCTGCAGACTGTAGATTTGAGCTCCTCTTGTCCACACATTTGACACATGTTGGTTGAATGTCCCATTCTGGGCTGCAGTCCCAGCTGGGCTGCACCTAGGGTGGCCATGACTGGAAGCTTCTAAGCATCATCCCCGCCCAGTGGTCCTGCAAACTTGCAGGCTAATTCCAGAGGAATCGTGGCTCATTGTTCTGGAGTATGGGAAGAGGAACTGCAGTGATTGCTTGGGGGAAGCGGGAGGAGGAACCTGGTCCCCACATCCCTCTGACTTGGAGCACTTCCCATTTGTTACCTTTTACCTCTCATGGCATCTCCTCCCTGGGGTGGGGGGTCTGCGTTCTGTACAGCTCTGCCTCATCTCAGCCTTGACCAACTGGGGACTTTGGGGCAAGTTACTAAGTTCCTGGACACTTCAGGGTTGACTGAGAATGAGAATGAGTTAGACCCACTCTATCCGTAACCCTTACAAAACACCTTTGGCAGTCAGCCCCTGGGAGTTGCCAGAATAAGTCTAGTTGGCCATAGCCAACCTGGTGGGAGTGGGTAGGCAGTGGGAGTGGTCTTGCCTCAATGCCGGCCATGAGGGGTGCATTGTCTTTGGAGAATTCAAAACCAATGATAAAATTGAATAAAAATTAGTCTACTTTTTATTATCATCATGCACTGGCAATTCTCAATACTGTCAGTGATAAAATGCTCCTCCATTCTGGGGTGGGCCCCCTCCTCACTGTTTGGTACATCACTGCTGGCTAGTTACCTTGGGAGTCTCACTGAAGCTGGAGTCAGTTGACCTGACTCTATGTTTTAGCCCTGCTATCAGGGCCTGCTACCTGGCCCAACTACCAAGTCACTTAACCTCCCTAAGCCTCCATTTTCTGATCTGTAAAATGGAGCTAAGAATGGTACCTGCAAATATTAAAAGAGAGAATAAAAATACAGTTAGCTTGCAGAGAGAAAAGCTGGATGTAAGTGCTGGGATGTCCACATTGCTATACAAAATCTATCTCAGGGTGTGAGATTTGGGTCACGCCCAGATTATTCTTTGGCGGTGAAGAATTCGGTGGTAATTGAGCCAGGCTCTTCCATGAAGCTTAGGAGCTGGTGTTGGAGACAGTAACACTATTTTTGAGTTCTGAGAAGCCGGTCTAGGTTTACTCCTCATCTGATTCCTGGGCAGACAACAGGAGACCCTCATGGGGTGCCACCCTGGGCCCTGCCGAGTTCTGTCTGTGACTGTGACGCTGATCTTCACGCAGCCTGCTCTGTTCTCCCGGGGCACTGAGTGAGTGAGGGGCTGGGCCCTCTGCCTGGGAAGAGGGGCGTGTTCCTGACATACTTGCAGGAGAGCAGCTGGCAGGAGCAGGAAAGGTAGTTTCTGTGTCTTGCGGATTTACTGTCCTTCAAGGAAACCCTCCTACGTGACTTTTGCAAGCCAGCCTCGGGCTCAGCATTCCACCCACCCCCGCCTCCTGTTTTTCTACTGTGCTGGATAGTTAAGTCCTTTGTCAGGTGTTATCTCATGATTTCCCCAACAGCCCTGTGAGGTGGACAGATGGGGTTTTCTCATCCACATTTTTTTCTTTTTTTTTTTTTTGCGGTACGTGGGCCTCTCAATGTTGGGGCCTCTCCCGTTGCGGAGCACAGGCTCCGGACGCGCAGGCTCAGTGGCCATGGCTCACGGGCCCATCCGCTCCACGGCATGTGGGATCTTCCCGGACTGGGGCACGAACCCATGTCCCCTGCATCGTCAGGCAGACTCTCAACCACTGTGCCACCAAGGAAGCCCTCTCATCCACATTTGACAAGGGAGAACCCTGAGGCCCAGGGAGTTGAACAGGCTGCCCAGGGTTATGACCAGTTAGTGGACGGGCCCTGACCAGAACCCAAGTCTCCAGACATCAGCCCAGAGATGGAATTTGGAGAGTGAAGGGAAAGCTTCATTTCTGTTCAGAGTTGTCATGGGCTCTTATTAGGAGCTTTCTGACAGGAAGCTTTCTGAGGTGAGACTTCAGGTGGCAGGTGGAGGAAAACAACTGAGAAGGCAGCTCCTTGTCCAAGCCCACGAAGCTTTGGTGGCAGGTCACAGGGACCAGGAATTGGACCTCCGGACTACCCTCCCTTTGCTGCATTCAGGTTAGGAACTGACTCTTGCTAGGGAGGCGGGAATAGGAATATGCATGCTCTGCCTACGTATATCAGTGTTTCAGCATTCCCATAATTTTTGAATTAGTGTTGGCAATCACTTCCCTTATGGTCGGATGGCTCCTCTCTGCTCCCTCCCGGGATATACCCTGGGTGGCTCTGTCCTAACCTAGAGGGGCTCTCGCTGTCCACCCCTTGCCCTGTAGCCTAGCTGAGCAACTTCTGCATCCCAGGGCCTGAATTTCTGGCTTCAGAGCCTTCCTGATGGGCAGACAAGGGCTCATCACCATCACTGCTTCCACCTGCCCTTGGGTCTTCTTGGGGGCGTGACGAAGCCACCTCAGGTCTGGCTTTCGTGCATCTGCTGTGGGTACAGTGACCAGGGGGTGCCCAACTGCACACTTCTATTCCTGTTATTTCCCAGAGCCCAGGGTGGTCTTCTGCCTTGATTTGCAAATCAAGCAAAAACTGTCCTGGTGGAAGAGATGATACTCCTCCCCGCTTACTTTCTCCCCTCCCATCCTTTTCTCCCCTCCCATCCTTTTCTCCCCTCCCATCCTCCTTCTAATGATCAGATCAGAGAACTAAGGGAGAGGGTAATATATCAATACTGAAGAGGGCAAGGAATAATATGAGTAACGGCGGTGTACTTTTTTCATCTAGAAAATGGAGATAATCAGAAGACTGTTGTAAGTTGGTGTCTCTCAGCTTGGACTGCACGTCACGGTCACCCGGAAAGCTTTTAAATATCTTGATTCCCAGGCTGCAGCCCAGACCCTGGAGATCAGAATCCCTGGAGGTAGGACCCAGGCAGCAGTAATTTTAAAATTCCCCGGGACTTCCCTGGTGGCCCCGTGGTTACGACTCTGCGCTTCCACTGCAGGGGGCACGGGTTCGATCTCTGGCTGGGGAACTGAGATCCCACATGCTGTGCAGTGTGGCCAAAAAAAAAAAAATTCCCCTGCTGATTCCAGTGTGCAGCCAGGGTTGAGAACCACTGCTCTAAGGATGAAAAGAGTTGGTTAATTGCTTAGAACAAAGATATCCCCATATCTGGTTGTGCACTGGAATCGTCAGGGGGTGAGGTGGGGATGTGTTAAAATCGCACTGATGCCCTGGCCACACATTGCAGACCATGTAGATCAGTGACTTCTGCCTTCACGTGAGCAACTAACTAATAAGACGTAATAGTCACTGTTTACTGGAGCTGCCTGTGAGCCGGCATGACATATTTCCGGTCTTCACAATTCCCTGGTAGGGAGTCACAGTTCCCATTTTACAGATGAGGAAACTGCTGCTCAGAGCAGATAGCCAGAAAGCGTAAGTTTCCTGAGGCCAGGCCTGTCTGACCCGGAAGGCTGCTCTCCCTGCCCAAGGCCTCCCTGCCCCAGGGCTGGCCTCGTGGAGCATATTCTGCACACTTCCCAGTACCAGCTCAAGGAGAGGGGAAAACCAGCAAGTGGCCTTGGCTCTCCTTGAGGCTCCCCAGGGCAGGTTGAGTAGAGGACCGCTGTCCCGTGAAGAGAGGGAAGATGAGTGACGTTACTTGGTATTTGGTTCTGTGTTAGTCATGCACTCTCAGAATACCTCCTTTTGGCTGGAGGAAGATGCCTGCTTGTGTTAGGCCTGACCCCCAGTCACCTGTCACTGCCGCAGCTGCTCTCACAGAGAGAACACTCAACCAGGAAGAGCAAACACTCATTTGCTTTTTGAGAGTTTGAGAAATTTTTCAGGCATGTGATACAGAAAAATGCCTCCGTTTCCCTCACAGGAAAAGGGAAAGCTTTGTCAAGGTAACCTGAAATATTTAGCTCTGCCTTATAAAATCCCTGTGCCTCCACCTCTGTGCTCTGTAAACTTAAACAAATCGCTTAAAATCCTTAAGCTTTGGTTTTCCCATCCCTCAGGGCTGCCAATGCCAGGCCCCTTGAGGTGTCAGAGAGAGAGGAAAGGAGTGTGGCCATCCTGACACAGAGACTTACAGCTGCCTGGGACTGGAGGCTTTGTCCAGTGTTTGGTGGCACCCACTAAGCCACCTGATGTCCCAAGGCCCAAAGCAGCTTCCAGTGACCAGAGATCTCACTGAATGTGTTCCCTCTGACTTTGGGAGGCTTGGCTTCACTCCACCTGTGTCACCCCCTAGTGTGTAGACAGCCCAGAGCCAATATTTGGGGCATAAATAGCTGAGTTAACTCTAATAGTTTAGAGTTAGCAGACAGTGTGATAGACATTTGGCTCCACAAAGGCTTCCCAGCCCAGCCAAGCAGCCAGGGCCCTCTCCCTCCCCAGAGCTCCATCTGTATCTGATGTCTGTGCCTTTGGTCCCTGCCCCTTACTGTGCAGCTCAGAGCCTGGCACAGAGTAGATGCTCAGGTAGCAGTGGGTGATTGGGGGATGAGGGGATGGAGAGATGCATGAACATGTGTTTGGCAAGATCTCTAAGGTGTTTGCCATAGAATTCTATTTAAGTGTTGGCATATCTATTCCTTACTTGCTCTACTTGACTTTTTTTTTTTAAATCACTTGGGTTTATTTTGAAGGCTGTCTCACTAAGGATTATTCTAGTAATGGAGTGGCTCAGATGTGATGCTGTTTTCTGAGGTTGAGGCAAATATCCAGAGCACTTGTGTGTAACTTTTACTCCAGAGCCACTAAGAGAGTACCTCCAAAGTGTGGAGTCTCATGGCCCCTTGTTTAGCCATTAAGCTGAACCTTAAAATTTTCTGAGTTCTGTCTCAAGCAGTGGGTATTGTGGTTGGCAAGAAAACATGGGGCACTGGTGGAAGGGGAGTGGGAAGACCCACAAGAGGGTGGCCACTGGGCAGGGACTTCGAGTGGCCCCTACCGGTTGCCTGGACTGAGATGGTGAAACAGGAGGCCGCTGCCCTTCCGTGTGTGTGTGTGTGTGTGTGTGTGTGTGCGCGTGCGTGCGTGTGTGTGTGTGTGTGTGTGTGTGTGGTGGGGGGGCTGCCCCTGAAGCACTCAGGGAGGCTGGCCTAGGGCCACCTGCCACTCTGACAAGGACACCATTTCATGATTGCTGTCTGGGTCCCTGGAGTGAAGGATCTTCAGGCCCAGCCCTGAAGGGCACTAAGCATCATCTTGACTCCTTTAACTATCTTAGTGGCTTTGTGAACAGTGGGCTGGGCACTCGGCCCTGCGGCCTGGCATTGCCATTAACTCTGTGATGACCTCAGGTGAGTCACTTGATGTCTCCTGTGCCTCAGTTTCCTAACATGTTACGATTCTGTGGTCCTATCAGTCTTCTCACCGTGATGAACACCCACTGAGCTTACTAACAATGTTAGGCTGCCTCCACCCCACCCTCACCTCCACCAGGATCCCCCCAAACCCAGCTGGCATAGCCTCTGGCCTCGTCTTTAAGTACATCATCCTCATACTAGCTCTGTCCCCTATAGTCTGACTACCTGGCTCATGTCAGGTAATTGAGATTTTTATTTGTTGGGAGGGCTTGGAAACAAAGGTACAAACATGAGACTATAGAGGTGCTTTGTCCCCTCACAATTCCAAGTAGATGAATTTGTACTTGCTTCCAGATAAGGGAGGCCCAAACAGATGATTGTTACTGTTAGTATTTTGACCATGCTGACCATTTTTGCTTTTTATTTTATTTATTTATTATTTATTTATTTATTTGTGCCACACCTCACAGCACGTGGGATCTTAGTTCCCCGGCCAAACCTGCACCCCCTGCAGTGGGAGCATGGAGTTTTAACCACTGGACCACCAGGAAAGTCCTGCTTTTCCTTAAAAATCTTTTTATTAAGTGGTATAAACCTCTGGACATTGTGATTTCATCTGGTAGACACAAGACAGGGGTTCTAGCTGAGGCTTTGGAACGATGAGGCTGTGTCATCTAGATGAAACCAGTAGCCTTTCAGGGCCTCAGTGTTCCCATCTGTACACTGGGAGTGACAATACCAACATTCCTTCCTAGTAAAAGGTAAAGGATTCATATGAACAGAAGGGAAGCCCAGTACTTACTCTGTCTCATTCACTGGTTGATGGCCAGGTAGGGTTGCTGGCTGGTGGCATGATTTGTCCTGCCCTGGAAGAATGACTCTGAGTTACTGTGGCCTAGGGGTGACAACCAGGTCACTTCCCCAGTAACCACAGTAATGCCCTCCTTGTGTGGGTCTGTGTCCCCACAGCGGCCAGTTCGCTATCGTGAAGAAGTGCCGAGAGAAGAGCACGGGGCTGGAGTACGCAGCCAAGTTCATCAAGAAGCGGCAGAGACAGGCCAGCCGGCGGGGTGTGTGCCGGGAGGAGATCGAGCGGGAGGTGAGCATCCTGCGGCAGGTGCTGCATCCCAACGTCATCACGCTGCACGACGTCTTCGAGAACCGCACTGACGTGGTGCTCATCCTCGAGCTGTGAGTGGATGCCTGGGACTGGGGGGGCGGGGTAGCAGGGTGGGGGGATAGCTCCAGCCACAGGCCCCAGAGGGAGCAACAACCTGACAGAAGCCTGACCTGGAGGAGATGAAGTCAGTGGGAAGTGGTTTCCCTCATTTACCCCATCCTCCTCCTGAACCCGGGCTTGCTGTGCAGCAGGGACTGAGGGCGAGGGTCTAGGTCTGACTTTCACTGGACCCTGGGGATCAGAGGGAAGAAGTGGGGAGCGCTGGGGTTCTTTCCTGGCTGGTGAGCACGTGGGAGGATGAGGGGGGCAGAGGGTGGAAGGCAGAGCAGGGGGCCGTCAGGGAGAGTCTGTTCTACGAGGAAGAGAAGAACAAACATCCTCCAGGCTCTGCAAAGCCCTTCTCAGCCCTTTCCTGGGAAAACCCTCCTGCCTTTGTGCTGCGTTTGATGCCTTTATTATTATCATAGTAACTATTACTTAGAGGGGTCTGCTGTAAGCCAAGCGTTTGCTAGGTCCTTCGTGTTGTCTTGTTCAGTCTTCACAGAAGCTGTGTTGAGGGTAGTGTCCCACTTACGCCAAGAGGACTTGGTATTATTCACTTTGCTGAGAATGTCTGTTACCTCGTTTAATCCTCATAACAATCCTATCCCATGGAGACTCTTATTACCTCCATGTTACAGACAAGAACACTGAGAGGCTGGGTCATTTACAAGATCCTACAACCAGGAAGTGACTGGGTCCACCTGCTTGTGCAGATAGCTATGCGCTTGAGGTGGGATGGCCTTGGGCTGGCCCTGCAGGGGAATCCTTCACAGTCTGGTGGAATTTGGATGGGTGACATCACGATTCCAGGGGTTGGTTGGCCAACTGGTGTCCCTCCTGGAGATGCCCCCCATGGATTGGGGAGGTGGAGGTGGGCCTCCGGCGGTTAGTAGAGTTTGAGTTGGGCTGTGGCACAAGTTGAAATGGCTGTGTCTAGTCAAGCAGCAAGACTGGGTGTCAAGAATGTTCTGAGGACTTCCCTGGTGGCGCAGTGGTTGAGAGTCTGCCTGCCGATGCAGGGGACACGGGTTCGTGCCCTGGTCCGGGAGGATCCCACGTGCCGCGGAGCGCCTGGGCCCGTGAGCCCTGGCCACTGAGCTTGCGCATCCGGAGCCTGTGCTCCGCAAGGGGAGAGGCCACAACAGTGAGAGGCCCGTGTACCACAAAAAAAAAAAAAAAAAAAAAAAAAGAATGTTCTGAGCCTCAGAGGCGTGAGGCATCTGCCAGTTAGCAGAGGAGTGGCAGCATTTGTCTCAGCAGTCCCTGACTTTGTGACCTGGGGCAAGTCACCTTACCCCTCTGAGCTTCAGCTCTCATCTATAAAGCAGGCAGCCATCCTTAACCTGCCTGTGGGTTGGGTGGACCACCTGACATTTGAGACCATTCTAATTTGAGAACTGTGCTCTGGTTGTCAGCCTATAGATTTATGTAGCAGATGGGCATTTGCATACTTTTGCATTGGATTCTTAAATTATCCATCTCAGTGTTTAAGTGCATAGACTTACCCATGCTCTCCCCTTGTCTAACTCCCAATGTCCTCTGTGTTTCTCCCAGGGACCTCTTAGCCAATTGGACCAGTCTCAGTGTAAATACCTGCCTCACTTAGACAAGCCTGGTGGGTTCCCACAGATGTAGCCAGCCACGTGGATGGCCCAAGGTGTGGCAAGCCCCAAGGCTAAGGGTTAGCACTGGTTCCCAGCAGAGAGTGACAAACCCACCTTTGCTGGGAAAGCCAGACCAGTTCTTTAAGTCTGTTGTCAGAACTTTACAGCAACTAAAAAGAAATTACATTCACATGCCTACCACCCAAACACAGCTATTTGTTTCCCTGTGGTTCCTCTCAGTCATTATCTATTTGCATGCACTCATTGTACTTGTACAATTTCCTGCTCTACTTTTCCCCCAGTTAACATAATGCCATGAATAGCTTTTTCCCTTTTAACTGACTATATCATGTTTCATTACATTACATACCCGTATCTCCCTGTTGTTGGACATTTGGTGTTTTAATTTCCAGCTTTTAACCATTACACATTTTACTGCCATAAAACAACTTTCTTCCTGTGTTTTCCCCCTTTTCTTTTGGATTAATTTTTTTAGACAGATCCTCAGGAATGGGGCAATCGGGCTGACATTTTTAGGGCTCTTGGTATCCTCACTTTCATAGGACAGGTTAACCAGCACCACGTGCAACATGGGAGCGTTTCTTTCTGCCTGCAGCCTTGCCGGCCCTGGGTCATTTGTTTTAAAGCAGGGTTCATTATTGCCTTTTACAGTTATGATACTTTTTTGTCATTTTAATTGGCATTTCTGTCATTGCTGGGGAAGTTGTCTGTTACTCCCTGTTTGTAGAACCCCAGGAGTTGGGGTCTCGGATGCTCTTGAGATGTCCCTGTTTCTCCCAGCAGCCTTCATGGCTAACCAAGAGTTACATGCCCTCTTCTTGTGAGCTGTCACCACCCGTAACATCAGTTGTCACACTGGTGCTCCTGTGAGCTGCTGTGTCTGTGAAGTTCTGTCTGTTCGTAGTTTCTCTGTCTCCTCCTTTACTTTCAAGCTGCCTCATTGTCTCAGGGTGCCTGGCTATGGAGCTAGGGATTGCTAAGGCAGTGCCTCAATCTTGTGTGACCAGGGTCTGAGAGGAGGACCTTCCAGGAGAGAAGGGCTTTTCATGGGCTTTCATGTTTGGACTTGGTGACCTCTGTTGGGCTGCTTAGGAGCCTTTGGCCTCCTGGTCCTCACTGTGCCCTACTAGGCTAGTGGGTTTGCCTGGTACTTAAACACGGGTGTCAGAGCCCACCTGCTCAGTTGATATTTGCAGGGTTTGTGGATGGATCTACCTCTCAGCACTGTTTAGTGCAAGGCTTCAGCTGAAGTGACCAGTGCTCAGAGGACATTCCCAACCCTGATTTAAGTCCCCTTCAGCTGTTTTTACCCTGTCCATGATCGCCTATGCAGCAGCCGTCAGGACTGGTGATGGCAGGGTTGGGAAAGATTGAGTTGTCCATGTAAGTTGACTTCTGTAGGGTGTAAAGAATATTTTCAAACTCTCAAAGGATTAACTCATGCCACATGTGGAGCTGGCTCTGAAAAATGTAGGTCTGCCCTGGGAGGGTTGGGCAGCCCTTCCATCCCAGGCCCCTGACCTCTCTGGGGCCTCCCTGACTCCAAGCTGTGGAAAGCAATACAGCGGCGGGAACATACCAGAGCAGGGCCTGACAGAGCGCTCCAAGGTGGCGGCAATGCTTCCCAGGCCTTGAACTGAGTCCAGCTTTCTGGGCCCCAACAGCTCTGGCAGCGTCCTTCCCAAATCACTGCCTACACAGGTCATTTGAGCACTCCCTCTAAACGGTTGGTTGCTTTTGAAAGAGTTCTGAAAAGCGTTTCTAGCAGCCAGATCAAACTGCAGGGAGGAAGGAGGCAAGGGTCAGATTAGCAGGAAGGCAACTGGTCCTGGGGACACTGGAGGAGAGCAGAGGCTGGCTGTTAGGTTTTGCTTTTCCTCTTTAAGTCAAATTGTTCAGGGGTGTGAGAGGAGAGAAGCTTGGGTGGAGTGGGGATGACTCCATGGCAGAGATCTTGGGGCTGAGAAGCCCTTGGGAGAAACTAGGTTTGGGGGTAGAAACAAAACCCAGGCTCCTTGACGGCCTTGAGAACAGGTGCCTGAGGATTGATGTGAGTGTCCCTGGCCTGGGTGTCCAGGGCTGGGACAGATACCTGGCAGGCTCATCAGCCTCCCACCTTTCCAAGTCTCTGGGGACGATTCTAAGGGTCACCATGGCTGTTCCCCTCTTTGTCCAAAGAAGATCATGTCTCACTCCGTCTCCTGCCCAGATCACACCTTCCAACAGAACAGCTGATTACTGTCCCCCAAAGTCCTCACCCTGCCTGGGCCTTTACATCAGTAATTTGGGGTGACAGAACACATCCACATTATCATGAAGTTCTTTTACATTTGCTCAGTGTTCTATTTAAGGTAGGAAGGGCAGGATATGCCCGAGGTCACAGCCTTGCACCACCCAGCAAGGCTGGAAGTATAAAAACAAGGATTGGGCTAGGTCCTTGTGTTCCTGAGGGACACTGTGGATTTGAAAATTTGCAGAAGGCTCCTGACAGGTCTCTTGAAAATGCCAAGACTTCACTTCTGTATGATACAGAATATTCTGTGCCATGTTGATATTTTAAATGTCTTACTTCTTTCCTTTGTTTTTTTTTATTCGCCCACCTTCTCTTGAATGTCTTGTACAAGGTGCTGTGGAAGCAAAGGTAATCTAGCTGGGGAGAGAGCCAGCCAGACAGTGGCAGCCCAGTGTATGAGGGCACGGAGGCAGCTGGACAGGGATGGCAGATGACAGCCTAGGGCTTGGGGTGGCTTTGGGTTTTCTTTTTTGCATCAGCAACTCGAGCCTTATAATAGGGGTAGAGCGTGGCGAGAGGAACACGTGGTGCACCGGGATTGAGAAGATCTGGATCTAAATCCTGGTTCTGCCACTTACTAGCTGTGTCACCTTGGGCAAGTCACTGCTCTCTTGGGGCCCCAGTTTCCTTGTTTGGGAAACCAGGACAGAAGTTCCATCTACCCCTCAGGGCGGATGTGAGTCTCAAGTGAGAGAATGCTTGGGGAAGTATATCACACAGGTGGTGAACTCTAAATAAACTCAAAACCAAGCCCTCTTCCAGCACTACCACCCCCAACAATGATATGGTGCATGGTATTGGACTGGGGTCTGGGACTTGGACATGGTCTTGACCATGCACTCTCTTGCTAGGAGACCTTGCATGGCCACTTCCCCTCCTGTGGGTTTGGTTTCCTCATCTGTTAGGGAAGAACTTCCAAGTGACGATGGTTTCTGTGCAGGGGTCACTGAGGGAGAGCGAGGAGTTTGCTTCCCTAGAAGTTTACTGTTAGCCTCTTATTATGGAGGATTTCAAACATATACAGAAGTAGAGAGAAGGATGTAAGAACCCTCATAGGCACATCCCCCAGCTTCACATTATCACCATTTTGCCAGTCTTGTTTTACATCAAATCCTACTTCCCCCGAATCCAGCTGTTTGTTTGCTGCAGTACTTTAAAGCAAACCTCAGACATCATGTCATTTTACATACAAACACTTTAGTATGCATCTCTCATTGACTGCAGTTTTTAAAATGCAGCCACCATGGATTTATCACACCCGACAGAATTATCCAGCCAGCCAGGCCCCAGACCACCGAGGCTGTCTACACTCCAGTCCATAGTGATATTCCTGATGGACCCAAAGATACCTTTTTACGGTTGTTTTATTTGAATTAGCATCCAAATGAGGGAAGTCCACATGCTGTGTCTGGTTCTTTTGTTTCCCATGTCTCTTATTCTATGGCAGTTCTCCTTCCCTTCCTTTTAAAATAATTTATTTATTTATTTTTGGCTATGTTGTGTCTTTGTTGTTGCGCACGGGCTTTTTCTAGTTGTGGCGAGCGGGGGCTACTCTTCATTGCAGTGCACAGGCTTCTTATTGCGGTGGTTTCTCTTATTACGGAGCACGGGCTCTAGGCTTGCGGTTTTCAGTAGTTGTGGCTCGCGGGCTCTAGAGTACAGGCTCAGTAGTTGTGGTGCACGGGCTTAGTTGCTCCGTGGCATGTGGGATCTTCCCGGGCCAGGGATCGAACCCATGTCCCCTGCATTGGCAGACGGATTCTTAACCACTGTGCCACCAGGGAAGCCCTCCCTCCCTTTTTTGATGCCATTGATTTGTTGGGAGAATTAGGTCATTTGTCCTGTTGATTGTCTCACAGTCTGGTTTCGGCTTATCCCTTCCTCATGGTGTTGTTTAATTTGTTCCTCTATGTCCTGTATTTCCTGAAACCTATAGTTAGACCTAAACAAGATACCCTTCCTATTGGTGATGTTCAGTAAGAATATAGTGCAAACAACATATGCAATGGAAATGCCAGATTTTCCAGCAGCCATATTGAATAAGAAGTAAAAAGAACAAGGTAAATTCGTTTTTGGGGGGTTTTTTTTTTTGTTTGTTTGTTTGTTTTTTGCGGTACGTGGGCCTCCCACTGCTGTGGCCTCTCCCGTTGCGGAGCACAGGCTCCAGACGCGCAGGCTCAGTGGCCATGGCTCACGGGCCTAGCTGCTCCGTGGCATGTGGGATCTTCCCGGACCGGGGCACGAACCCGTGTCCCCTGCATCGGCAGGCGGACTCTCAACCACTGCGCCACCAAGGAAGCCCCGGTAAATTAGTTTTAATAATATTTTTTATTTAACTCAATATATACAAAATATTATCATTTGAACATGTAATCACTGTAAAACTCATTAATGAGATAGTTTACATTCTTTTTCTCATCCTGTGTCTTCAAAACCCAGTGTGTATCTTACACTTACAGCACATTTCAATTCATTTGCAATGCAATGGTTAGAGTGCGATCCTGCCAAAAAAATAAAGTTGTATTTAAAGGAAAATATTTTACACCACTTCAGTTTTTGAATTAAAATGAATTAAAATTTAAAAGTCAGTTCCTCAGTTGCATTAGCCGTATTTCAAATCCTCACTAGCCATATGTGACTAGTGGCTGCTATATTGGACAGCATATAGAGAGAATATTTCCATCACTGCAGAGTTCTGTCAACAGCACTGAACAAGAGGCACCACCAGACGTAGGTTCAGTTTTTTAAGTTGCAGTACTTTGTAGGTGTTGCTGTGTACTTCCTATTGTATGACATTGTGTTCAGTTGTTCTGTTTTTCATGATGCTAAGGTTGATGAGTGGGTCTATGTATGCTTCTGGACACTTTTAAAGAAAGGAAAAAGATTTTGAGGCTCTTTATTTAGGATGGACTAGATGGCAGGGAGTGAATGAGTCCCCAAACTGGGACAGAAGCCATTCTGGCCATATGAAAATCATTTGAGGACACTCTGTGATATAGTGGTTGAGAGTCATTCTGCCTGGGTTTGAATCCTGATTCTACCACTTACAGGCTGTTTGACCTTGGACAAGTGACTTAACCTCTCTGAGCCTCTGTCTCTTCAACTGTGAAATAGGAAACTAATAGTATTGTACTTTAGCTCATAGGGTATTGTGATGATTAAATGAGATAATGTACAAAAAGTATACATTATGCACAGAGTAAGTATTCAGTGAATATTAATTACCATTACTATGTTGCTGTTATAAAAATACAGGTTCTGAGGCCTAGCTGCTAGAGAGTCTAATTTGGTAGGGTCTGTGGTGGGACCCGGAAATCTGCATTTTAAACAAGTTTTCCGGGTGATCCTGAGTTCCTGGGCTCTCTGGCCCAGATCCCTTCCTGAGATCTTTTCCTGGGGTCACCCTTGGCTATGTTGCAGCTCCAGAGAAGCACGTGTCGGCTGGACACTCCAGCATCTGTCAGAGGCCAAACAAGCCCAGTAGGACTGCCAGATTTAGCAAATAAAAATCTCCCATTTTATCTGGCAACCATAAATCCCCAATTCAGATAAAACTGTAAACTAGTCTTTTTGCTCCATGGGTCTCTCTATTCCTGCCACATCAAACATAGGGTGCAGGAGCGTAGAATGGGAGGACAAAAGCAGTATTTTAGAGTTTTTAGAGATGAATATAATTAGTGGGTCTTGATGTTTAAGTTAGGGACATGTCTTTGAAGAGGTCATCTTTTATAAGATGAAAGAAAGGGGCTTTGGGAGCCATCTTGATCAGTCTGCTCATTTTGCAGGTGAGGAAACTGAGGCCTGCCTGGACCGGGCAGGGGAGTGAGTTGTCCAAAGCCAGTAGCAGGGCTGGACTGGAACCTAAGTCTCCAGTTTCTGTCCCAGCATATGTTCCTCTTTGTCATCCCACAGCACTTGTTTCTGTCCTCTGTCACTTGAGTCATATTGTGGGGAGGGGTAGCACCTAGGATAACAAGGGACCTGGGCCTAGAGTGTGAGCAGAGACCCTTCTGGTGACACCCTAAGGGTGGTTCCTGCCCTTGTGATCCAAAGGGAGGAACACAGCAAGTAGAAATAGAAGGAAAGTCAGTCCCTGTGCTGGCTGGATAGAGCCCCAGAGATGAGTGAGGGGATTCTGCTAAGCGCGGTGCCTGGAGACAGGGTCAGGGGTTGCACCCATGGGCTTGGGCTCAGGACACACAGGTCTGACTGGGCCTGGGCCCTCCTTACCGGTGTCTTGCAGAGTGTCCGGAGGAGAGCTCTTCGACTTCCTGGCCCAGAAGGAGTCCCTGAGTGAGGAGGAGGCCACCAGCTTCATTAAGCAGATCCTGGAAGGGGTGAACTACCTTCATGCCAAGAAAATTGCTCACTTTGATCTCAAGGTCAGTGGGGTGGGGGGGAAAGGGAAAAGAGTCAGGTTAGGAAGAATGGGCCCAGTCTCTCCCAATGTCATTGCCAGGAGGGGTCAGCGCCCACTAGGCCTTCCTCCCTCATCTTACAGTTGAAAACACTGAGCTCCTGGGAAAGAAATGACGAGTGTCCCCCTCCTGAGTTTCATTTCTCAGATAAGGTTTTCTTCACATAGGGGCTGATGGCAAGAAGCTTCTGAATCAGACCACTGGCACTTTATCTCTTTCAGGGAATACACAGGGTGTAGTTTTTAAATAAGTAAGCCAGTGACAGGAAACTTGAAACCAAACCCATTTCACAAGACTGAACTTTTCAGTAACCAAGAGCTAACTCCTGAGCGGGCGGAGCTAGACACATTCAGATGAATACTGCTGAGGTTGCCTGGCTCTCTGGACCCAGCACAGCGTCCAGCATCCTTTGACCAGAGATTATAAATCTTAGAGCCCAGTGACCACTGGTTGTACTCCCCCACTCCGCCCCTTACTGTGGCCATAAAACTGATTCCAGGGGCCACTGATTGTTTGTGATAACTGGTATTCAGGGTCGAGAAAGTTCACTGTGACCACACAGGACTTCACAAAGCAAGAGTGTGGTCAGAGTAGAAGGATCAGTTCCCATAGTAGCTGAGCTTAGTTGCATAGGCTGATGAGCTTTTATAGTCACCTGAAGCATAAAGATCCCCCAGTCTGTAATCAGAGGGACCCGTTTATTGGGGAGGAGACCCACTGATTTTTTTTTTAATCTTTTTTTGGCTGCATTGGGTCTTTGTTGCTGCTTGCGGGCTTTCTCTAGTTGTGGTAAGTGGGGGCTACTCTTCGTTGTGGTGCGTGGGCTTCTCATTGCGGTGGCTTTTCTTGTTGTGGAGCATGAGCTCTAGGCGCACAGGCTTCAGTAGTTGTGGCGTGCAGGCTCAGTAGTTGTGGTGCATGGGATTAGTTGCTCTGCAGCATGTGGGATCTTCCCAGAACAGGGATCGAACCCGTGTCCCCTGCATTGGCAGGCAGATTCCTAACCACTGCACCACCAGGGAAGTCCGACCCACTGATTTTTCTATCCAGAAATTCCTGTTGTGTTTCAAGCATTGTGCTGGGTGCCTGGGTGTTGCTACAGGTACAAAATCAACTGAGGCCTTGTTTGAGCTTAGTTCCTCTTTTCCAGAAACTTGTGCAGGAATCATAAAAGAGAGATGAACAACTCTAAGTGCTGTGATAGAGGGAAGTACTGGGGGGCTGGGAGTCTAAATGAGAAGCCATCTAAGTCAGACTGGAGTATCCGAGAAGGGCTTCCTGGAAGAGGTGGTATTTGAATTGAGTTTTGAAGGACTGCCAGGAGTTATCAGAGGGGAAGGGCCTTCTAAGGAAGTGAGGCCAGCAGGTACATGGTCCTGAAATAGCACAATGCATTCAGGATAGTACAGGCAAAGGGTGAATGTGCTGAATGGAGAAGCCAGGAGGAGAGCAGGAGGCAGACACAGGCCATGGGAGCTAAGCCAAGGCGGTTGAACTTTACACTGAGAGGTATGGGCCAGATGAGCAGGGAGGTAAGGTGAGCAGATGTGTGTTTCAGAAAGAGCCCTCCAGCTGGAAGCACGGATAGAATGGGGACAGTAATCTGGGTGGGATGTGGCAAGTGCCAGACTAATTTGAGGAGGGGATGGGGTCAAGACCTTTTATAGAGGTTGCTCTGAGGATTGATTAGGTACCTAATTAGATGTGGGACATGAGGGGGAGGGCAGAGTCCAGGATGACACCCAAGCTCTGGCTGGCAGGGCTGGCCCAGAGAGGGTAGGGTGTCTTGTGGTCTCAGAGGCTGCATCACGGTGTGGGCTCACGTCCCGTACAGGGATCCCACCCCAGCTCTTACTGTGCCCCGTGGGGCGACCTGCTGTGAGTCTCCCCTCCTTAGGCCAGATTGTTGCAGTATTTTGAATTCCTCCAATAGAAGACATCTTGCAGAGTCTCGCTCAGGTGTCACGGGGTAAAAGTCAGGGTCACTGAGGAGTGTGTGGCCTGGGCAGGGCTTTGGACCTCAGGGTATTCATACACCAAGAAGGAAATGGGCTACCTGGATCGCACGTGTGTCTCCTTCCTGATAATGCTATGCGTAGTTGACTTATTTTCTATGTCTTTGCTGGCTCCAGGAGGCTGGCCTCAGAATGGCCTCCTTTGTCTTTTCTCTCATGGGGCTGGTAGAGGCAGGCGTGTGGAGTCCACAGGCCCTGATGACTAGAGCATATTCCTGCTGTACGGTTGGCTTCTATGGCAGCTTGCTGAGGTGGGGGGAGTTATAGCCCGGTCAGGGTTTCACCCCCACTCTACCGTGTACCAGGAAACAACTGAACCTCAGTTTTTCAGCTTTAACACAAATGATAATGCTTACCTGTCAGAGTTGTAAACATGAGAGAGAAGCAGCGTTAAGTTCCGAATACCAGATAGGTCCTCTGTAATAGTAGCTGGTAGTGTTATTTCCCTTCCCAGAACAGAGGGAAAGAAAACACACCTCCTGTTACAGTTTTTTGGACCCTGATAGACTAGGAAAACGAAGCCTGCTAGTGCAATTCTAAATTGCCCAGCAGAGAGCTGAGATTGGTTGCTAGGTGGGGCTACTTGTGGGCGATCTTGTCTGGCTCCTGGGCTCATTCTGGACGGTTTCCACAACCTAGAGAGTCTGGGTTTCCCCTGGATGCAGGTGGGTTGAGGATACTGCTGACCCCTCCCCTGCCTTGTATCCTTAGAGGGGTATGGACAAGAAGCCTGCTGACTCCCCTACCCGTGGGTCCCTTGGCCCAGGCCCAGCTGGGCAACTTCAGAAGTGATGAGTAGCTGGAACTCAGTGGAATCACCTCATGATTGACTAGACACTTCCTGGAGCCAGAATGTGGGTATGTGTTCCCCTTGGCTGGAACTTCCTGCCAGCTGGAGGGATCATGCAGAAGGTCCAGCTGGTAGCTTAGAGGGGACTTCTTTTTTTTTTTTTTTTTTTTTTGTGGTACGCGGGCCTCTCACTGTTGTGGCCTCTCCCGTTGCGGAGCACAGGCTCTGGACGCGCAGGCTCAGCGGCCATGGCTCACGGGCCCAGCCGCTCCGCGGCATGCGGGATCTTCCCGGACCGGGGCACGAACCTGTGTCCCTGCATCGGCAGGCGGACTCTCAACCACTGCCCCACCAGGGAAGCCCGAGGGGACTTCTTGGTTCCATGTTGTTTCCCACCATATAAAATTCATTTTATATGAATACATTTCTCTTCCTGATTCTCCTTCTCCACGAGGGACCTCTGCTTTCCCCTCCTCTTGTATGCTGTTACTCCTTGCCAAGTGAGTCAGGCTCGCTTGGCTGCCCCATGAACACAGCCACCATTGTTATCTCCATGCCCCTGCTCATGACCTGTTCTCCACGCTCACCTTCCAGCCGGAAGGAGCAGGTGATGGTGGAGGATCAGCTCTCTGGCCTGCCTCTGGAATAGGAATGACCTCTCCTCCTGTGTCGGCCATTGTGCTGGAATGGTAAGACTGTATCCCTGCTTATGACACACTCCCAACCTTGTGGCAGAGAGCAGATGAATAGAAAAATTAATGTACAATAAGCAGCCTTGGTTAAAACAGATCACGGCATGCTGTTGCCCAGAAATCTGTGGCAGATCCTTGTCACCCATAGGATAAAAGAACCCCTTCTCAGCATGGCATTCAGGTCTTTCTTAAACTGCCTGAGCCCTGATTCTGGCCTCATCTACCTTTCCCCACTCGAAAACACTAGCCCCAGGCACCAGGATGACAGATACATGTCCTGGCCCCTCTCCTCTGTTCATGCTGTTCAAATCCAGGAAGCTGCTCGTCTTCCTTTTCTCTGCCTATGGACTTCCTGCTCATCCTCCAGGCCCAGCAGAAATGCTATTTCCTCGGGTAAGCAAGCCTTTCCCATGCCTGCCAAAGCATAACTGAGAACCAACCTGCTTCCCTGCTTATCTTGCCCCTTGTATAGACTTCCACTGACAGCATTTATCACCGAATTCTCAATTCTCACCGGACATCACTTTCTGCTCTTGTCTCTAGTGCAGTGCCTGACACATGAGTTACTCATTGTTGAATGAATGAGTGAGTGAAGGAATGAATGGTTTAGTAAGACAAATGCACGCATGCATATCATCTGGAAAATGCAAAAGAGGTGGCAGGCAGATTTCAATTCAGTGATGTGACATTTATTGAGGGACTATTGTACACCAAGGGGTAGAGTGACAAGCATCAATAAGATATGGTACCTGCCTTCCAAGGGTCCACCATCTACGGGGAGATGGCCACAGTGAGACTGGTGCCGAGGCCATCTAAAATAAAATCTACCCATGACTCTCACTAAGAAACACTCACTTCCAAGGGGTAACGTCTCTGCCTCAGCAGAATGAATACCATCCCAGTGTGTGGTGTAAGTTCACCACAGACAGGCCCGCTGGTGTGGGTAGGTAGAGGGGGTGCAGGTAGACGATGTTGCCCTGTGTTTACATAAGTGGACGTGACACTGCGACTGACTGCCCCTCATCCTGGGTATCATTCAATGTGCCATCTGGAGGATGGATACAAGGAAATGGGGCTCAGCAGCACCCAGGGACCTCACCCTAGTACGTGATCCCACACAAATAAAGGCCTTGTAGAGGGTGTGTTTGTGTGGTTTTCTGTTTGTTTTGGATTTTGGAGTTTCCCCTCTGAGTATGGGTGAGTCTCCCTTACCTTCCCCAAATCCAACTTGAGAATTTAGAAATGGAAGGTGATCCTCAGGTCTGACTGGTATTTTAAGCAAAAAGAACACACCATGAGAATTGAATGAAATTGTATGCAAGCCAGGAACCCGGAACTCTGAGGGGACTTTTTGATTTATGTAAACAGTGTTAAGAAGAGTGAATTCCTGAGCAAGATACTCCAAAAATCCGAATTCCTCTGTGTCCTGATCATCCTTTGAGTTGTTCATATGTTCATGATGCGATGGAGTCTGCTCATCAAGCTTTCATAAGAATGATACTAATAATACTTTAAATGTACATTGTACTTTCTAGAATACAGCATGCTTATACATCCCTTCTCTCATTTGATCCTCACAGCCACCTACTGAGGTACAAGGCATTGTCACTTTTTTACACATAAAGCAGTTGAGATTCAGAGAGGTTAAGTTACTTGTCCAAGACCACACAGGTACTAAATGATAGGGCTGGTACTTGAATTTAGCCAGCGAGGAGACACTAAGCACAGCTGAGTATCACCAGGTTTTATTTCACCAGATTCTAACAGTATGGATTTCTTACTTGCTTGCATCATGCCTTTTACACATAGTTAATCTGAAGGTTTATACTGTGCCATAAATTTATCCTTTGCACAGTTAATTTCTCATCTGGTCACCTTATTTTTTCTTTCTAATAGGTTATTCCTCATACTTAAAAAATTAATTTGTATTCTATCAATTGCTATAAAATATGCATGCATTTGAAAGTAGATCTTACAAGAATGAGATGATTTCCATACTAAAACCTTGGAGCATGAAATAGAGGTGAGGCTTGGCAGTTTCGACTGTCAAGATAGGTTCGGGTGAGATTGTAAAAGTTTAGGGCAGAAGTTTGTATAGGCAGTCACAGCCATAGAAGGCTTTTACCCCTCAACATTTTTTATTATGAAAACATTTCAAAGTATCTGAAGAAATTAGAAGAACAATACAATGAACACCATTATGCCCTCCTCCTGCATTCAACATTTGGCCACATTTGCTTTACCTCTTTCTCTCTTTAAAAAAGAAAAAAAAAATTTACATTTATATAAAAAGCATTTTATATATATGTATACACACACACACGTGCATATGTGTGACTTTTAAAATTAAAAATAATATCTAATAAAAATTTAAAAATAAGTATTAAGGGCTTCCCTGGTGGCGCAGTGGTTGGGAGTCCGCCTGCCGATGCGGGGGACACGGGTTCGTGCCCCGGTCTGGGAGGGTCCCGCATGCCGCAGGGCGGCTGGGCCCGTGAGCCATGGCCGCTGAGCCTGTGCTCCGGAGCCTGTGCTCCGCAAGGGGAGAGGCCACAACAGTGAGAGGCCCGCCTACCGCAAAAAAAAAAAAAAAAAAAAAAAAGTATTAAAATGTATGTAATTTATTAAAATTATGGTATAATTGGAAAGAAAATTGTAGCTATCTTGACACTTCACTCTAAACACTTCAATAACCATCTCTCAAGATTAAGTTCAGTCTCCTACCAACCCACAGTACCATTATCACACTTAAGAAAATTAACAGTAATTTGTGGAAGACCTTTAATTGGTAGAGAAACATTATTCTATTTCTTATTTAGAAAGAAAATTCTCCTGGCAGTGGAGAGAGAATGGATGGGAGAGAGTAGGCCAGTTGCAGGTAATGATAAGACTGTGGGGAAGAGATGAATCGAAGGTACCCCATAAACTTTTCTTAAAAAATGAAGTCAGTGGTCATTTATGCTATTATAAAAAGTAATAAAATACAGAAACATACAAAGAAGTTACCTGCAGACTCTCTACTCCAAAATAATCATTATTAACATTTGTTATATTTTCTCCAGCTTTTTATGAACAGGGTGTGTGTGTGTGTGTGTTAAGGTGTTATAACTATACTACTTCCACAATTTTCTTTTCTGCTTTTTTCACTCTACATTCTAACCCAAGCAGGCCACATGGGCTCTGTAGTGATTTACTTTGCTGTTGAGGCTTTTATACAAGTCTTTCTGATTTCCTTACCCTGTTGGCATGTTCTGAGGGTGGACCCTGTTTCCTGTTCCTCATACCCAAAGCTTAGCTTGTGCCCCAGCCTCAGTATGTGCCCCGTGGGCTCTTCATCTCAGCTCCATGCATCAGCATGGGAGCCCAGAGCCCCTAGGGATGCATCCTGGCTGCGTCATCAACTACAGCAGGCCCACCCTAGGGTGACCCGAGGAGAAGTGAAATGAGGACACAGAGCTCCTAAATGGTTGAGGGAAGGAGCAAAATGTGGCAAAAATTAAACTAAGGAGAGCCATAATTGAAAGAGTTGAAACATAGCAGTAAATGTGTAAATGGGGAGCATTAAACCAACCAGCTGCTTTTTATGAGATACAGCAGGAGGCCACATGGGAGGTGGAAAGAGGAGAAGATTGTGGGTCAAGCCTGCATTTAAGTCTCACCTCTGCTAGGTAAGGTTGAGGAGGTCATGGCTCTGACCTTTCCTGGCCTTGAAAATGGAGATAATATTGCCCCTCACTTCCTCACCCAGGAATGGCGTGAGGGGCCAGGGAGAGATCAGTGTTTCTGAAAGGTCCCTGTAAACTCTAAGACTCCTTACAAGTGCTGGCTATGAATTTTAACTAGCCTCCCTATGAAGCCGCATTTCTCCCCATTCCTCTCTTTCCTCCAAAGGGATTCAGAAAGGGAGGTGGGCATGGAAGCACCCAAAGGGGTAATGAATAAGGTGGTGCTTTCCTACCGCCAGGCTGGGCAGATTCCCAACGTGGCAGGACACTGTGTGAGGTTGATATGGCTTGGAGTGAATATCATGATCCCTATTTTACAGATGAGGAAACAAAGACAAAAAAGCAGTGCCCTCCTCTTTTGTCCTTACTACCTTTGCCATCACCATTAGGTGCTCAGAGTCTCTTTGCTACTTCCAGCTGCCCGCAGCCCTCCACTCTGGGCCCCTGCCCAGGCCTGGCCTCCACTGAAGTATCATGTGTTCAAATAGTACCTTTTAGGTTCCATTCACATCTCTACCATTAGCCCTCCCCATGCAGCTGATCTCAGGAGGAGCGAAAGAACCTGATTCTGGAAGTGGTAAAGGGTGGTGGAAAGGTGTCTTGGCATGAAAAAACCTGGGTGAAAACCTAGCTGCACCATTTCTTAGTCATGTGGCCTTGAATAAGTTAATTAACTTCTCTGATGCTCAGTTTCCTCATCTGGGAAGCATAGACAGTAACTTAGTCTACTCAGATTCTGTGCAGTGGTGTTCTGGTAGTAGCTGGATCTCCAATAAACAAATATATGTACACACACACTAAATTATTATAAAGTCTACTGATATAAAGGTTTATAATATAATTTACAAGTAATAAAATATATAATACTTTTATTTTGTAAATTTCACAAAAATAAATTGATTCTTGTATAACACTTTCCTTGGTTTTTGCTGACCTCTTGTATCAATAGCCAACCTATGGATGCAATAGACAAATGAGTGTAGTTCCAACAGGATTTTTGTTTATGTTAACAAGTAAGGTGAAAATGAAGCAATGAAGACGTGTGTTGGAACTTTACTTGTTTGCCAATGACATGAGTGACTTCTTTGCTGAATTGGATAATGGTTTCTGAATATTGAAAAATATTCCTTCAATTTTCTCTGCTAGCACAAAATAATGGCTATAGACATGATACCCTTATAAGTTTAATCTCTGTTATTAAGTGATTTTCTGCAGCACTTCCTAAGTCTAGAATCAAGAAATCAAGTCCTGATTTGTAGTGTCTGTGGATTTCTGTGGTGTAAATACACCCAGTGTGGCCAATTTCAAGGCACCAACTTGATGACACTGACTAGAGCTAGGAAGAGGGGTGCAGTAACATACATGCTGAAGTATTTCCCCCATTCAGAGATAAAAGGCATTAAATAGCCTCAAGAACATAGAAGATAATAAAATATAATAGAAAATAAAGAAATAAAATATAATAGAAATAGAAATTTATACTTCCCAATAGAAATTAGGAAGTAATACGTTTTTTAAATTTTATTTATTTATTTGGCTGCGTGGGGTCTTAGTTGCGGCAGGCGGGCTCCTTAGTTGTGGCATGCATGTGGGATCTAGTACCCTGACCAGGGATCAAACCCCGGCCCCCTGCATTGGGAGCGTGGAGTCTTATCCACTGCACCACCAAGGAAGTCCTGGAAGTAATAAGTTTTAAGTATTTTAAATATAATTTAATTAAATATGTTTCTATAATTTAATTTTTAATATTAAAATAATATTCTTACATAGCTCAGTTTAACAACTGGCTTACAACATTCTTGCAAATTTAACAGCAGGCTCTCATGAGCCGGTAGGCACCAGCTTTAGCCCACCCCCAGCTCTCTGAGACTCTGTTGGTGAAAGCATTTTGTAAACAGGACAGTGCTACCCGCAGGCCAGCTGTGGTGGTGGCAGCAGTGGTGTAACAATAATAATGGCAGCCGGCATTTACTGAGGCTGTAGTAAATGTGCAGGCTCTTCTCTGAGTGTTCTGCATGTGTTTACTCCTTTTATCCACATGACGACCCTATGAGGGAGGGAGGTTCCATGGTCGTGGCCATTTTATAGAAAGGGGAGGTTGCTCAGGGGCTCCTAGGTTTTCTTGTGCCTCCTCAGAACCCCTTACCGTATTAACATTCCCGTTTCGCAGATGAGGGGCCAAGGATCAGAGAGGTGAATGACTTGCCGAGGTCACACAGCTAGCCTGGGGCAGAAGTAGGGTTCACCCCAAGTCTGGGGACTTCCCTGGTGGCACAGTGGTTATGAATCCACCTGCCAATGCAGGGGACACAGGTTCAAGCCCTGGTCCGGGAAGATCCCACGTGCTGTGGAGCAGCTAAGCCCGTGCGCCACAACTACTGAACCCATGTGCCACAACTACTGAGCCCACGTGCCACAACTACTGAAGCCCGCGCGCCTAGAGCCCGCAACAAGAGAAGCCACCTCAATGAGAAGCCCGCGCACCGCAACGAAGAGTAGCCCCCACTCACTGCAACTAGAGAAAGCCCGCGCATAGCAACAAAGTCCCAACTCAGCCAAAGATAAATAAACAAACAAATAAATAAGTTTATTTATTTATTAAAAAAAACCAAGTCTGTCCAATGAGAGGGCCCTCTTTAGTGCTGGTTCCCCAAACACTGGGCACTGTATGATTTTGACTTTCTTGCAGAGCTTGCTTTAGAAAACCAATTCTGGAGCCTCACTCCTGGTGGGTTGATTTAATTACTTTGGTATTTTTAACACAGTCCCCAGGGGATTCCAATGGGTAACTAGCTCAGATGGGCCCCAAAGCGCAGCTTGGGGCTCAGAATGCCTGGATTCAGGCCCAGGTTCCTCACTGGTTAAATGGAGGCTCCGGCCATCCACAGCTTGGCGGCTGTGAGGAATAAGGTGATGTGTGGGGAGAGCCCAAGGCAAATGCTGGTTGTCGTGTGGCACAGACCAGAGAGCCAGCATTGCTGATTGGCCCAAAGCTGAAATCCAGTGGTCCTAGAATGTCCTTGAAAGTGAATTTTTATTTCCCTCCCTCTACCCAATAAGAGCACAGAGACAGTAGGTAGTGGTTTTCTCTGACTTTACCAGGCAGGGCTTCTAGAACCATGCAGCAGCCTCCCATAGAGAAGCAGGCGATGAGTGAATGTCCAGAAGCTGTGGTTTAACAAATCCAGTGCAACTGGGTTGGGGCCCTTCCCTAAGATGTGCGTTTTCTAGGAAAAACATGGAGCTGGAGGGAGTTCCCTGGTGGTCCAGTGGTTAAGAATCCACCTTCCAACGCAGGTTACAAGGGTTCAATCCCTGGTCGGGGAACTAAGGTCCCACATGCCGGGGGGCAACTAAGCCTGCGCGCCTCAACTAGAGAGCCTGCATGCCGCAAACTACAGAGCCCACGTGCTTTGGATCTGGCACGCCACAACTACAGAGCGCTGAAACTAGAGAGAAACCCACGCCGCAACGAAGAGCCCAAGCATTCTGGAGCTTGCGCACCGCAACAAAGATCCCATGTGCCACAACTAAGACCTGATGCAGCCAAAAAAAAAAAAAAAAAAAAAAAAGAGGAACATATCAGTTAAAAAAAAGAAAGAAAGAAAAACATGGAGCTGGACCAGCAAGCTGGTGAGTTACCAGAGCCGAGATGGAAATGCCAACTTTGCCAGCTGGCTGGGGTGATCTAAGTGGGCACCCTTACATCAGCTAGAGGAAACGAGGCAACATGGGAGAGGAGAGAGCACACAGGCATCTTGGGCAAGCATTTAAGGCATCTTGGGCGAGCGTTTAACCTCTCTGAGCCTCGACTTCTTCATCTGTAAAATGGGGTGATGACAGTACCTGCCTCAGAGAGTGAGAATCAAATAAGAGGTGTGTAAACGCTTCGTAAACTAAGTGCTGTAGGTTTTGCTATGCATGAAACTTCAGATTGGGTGCCTTTGGAAACACAGGAAGAGCAGGCCCTGCCCTCAGCAAGTGTGCAGTCTAGTGGGGGAGGCAAGACTAACACATAAAGGTCTTGGCAGTGCTTGGTGCTGCAGGTCAAGATTGCTGCACGAGTGTGGAGCTGGGAGAAAGAAGGAGGGCTGGGCTGGGTATTCAGATGATGCTTCCTGGAGAAGATGGCATTTTGACTGGGCCTGGAAAGATGGGTAAGAGTTCAACAGGCAGATGATAAAGACCTCTGGAAAGGAGCGGCAAGATCAGGAAAATAAGCACAGAGATGATGACAATGGCTACAGGCCACTTTATATGCCTTGTTTGATCCTCTTAGTAACCCTCTTGAGGTAGGTTTTATTGTTACCCCTAATTTACAAGTGAGAAGCCTGAGGCTGAGAGAGGTTAAGTAACTTGCCTGGTGTCAGACTGCTGGTAAATGGCAAAACTGGGATTCGAGCCCAGGTTCTAAGGCTCTTAGTCATTGTCTATGTTGACTCCCTAAAAGCAGGTTGTGCAAGAGACGCACATATGACTGCGCCGATTCTTTCATTCCTTTACCTGGTAAACCATTCCTGAACACCTACTACATTGCAGCCCCTCTTGGGTGCGAGGGATGGAAAAGAGAGGCAAAGCCCCTGTCCTCCCTGGTGGGGCCTCAGGTTAGTGGGGAGAGGACATGTAAGGGAGTAGTTGTAGTGCAGTTGGTTCTGTGCCAGAGGTATGTCCGTGTACCTTGCAGGCCCTTGGGTAGAAACGACTAGCTGTGTGTATTGGCGGGGAGGGGGTCACAGAAGACGTTCCAGTGGGGAAGTGCTGGAGCTGGGTGGTGAGAGGGGAGGAAGCTTGTCAGGAAGGCATTCCAGCAGAGTGAACTGCAGGTTGGGGTGGGGGTGATGAAGGTCCGCTGGCATGCAGCAGAGGGTGTGCTGTCCAGAGGTGGGAGGGCCTTGAATGTCACTGAAGGTGGACGTTGGGCCCGGGCCGCACTGGAGCCTGGTGGGGAAGGGCTGCCTGTGGTCTCATCTACAGTGTGCTGGGGGGTGGGTGGGGAGAATTCGCTGCAGCACCATGGAAACCTGCCCACAGAGGCCTGGCAGCATGCGGCCCTGCTTTCTCAGGTTGCCCAGCACTTGCTGAATAACCTGGGACTGTGCTTGACATTTCTAGGGAAGGTTCCTAGACGGCTTCCTTGTCGCCATAGCACAGACCTGGCTGGGCTCCAGCTCTGCTGAGCTGAGCAGCCTCACCTGGTGATGGACAGGCCATGCAGGCACCTGGAGAGGGTCAGCAGGGCCGAGGGTCAGCAGACTTGGGCTCTGCTCTTTGCTTAGTATCCTTGGCAATTTCTTGACCTCTCTGGGCAGCTCTGCAGCATGAAGGGACTGAACGGTCTCTGAGGTCCCTTGCAACCCCAACATTGTGAGTCTGGGGGTGAAACGGGATGGTGAGAAGGAAGCAGAAGATGAGTGGGGGAGGAGGCAGGTCTGCAAAGGGCATGTTCTTCAGATTCAGCGGGCATTCAGTAAAGTTACCAGGGATGACTGTTGTCACTGCTGCATCCCTGAAAGGAGAGAGCAAACATAGCCACCCTGCTCTGAAATCTCCTTGGGCACCGCTCCTTATGTGGACCATCTCCCTGAATTGTCAGGACACTGTATGCCTTGGTAGGTGTTCCCATTTTGCAGATGGGGAAACCAAGGCTCCAGGAGGTCCAATGACTTTGCCCAGGTTTCACTGTGAGAGGTAGAGGTGGAATTTGAACCCAGGCCTGACTCTAAGCTCTGGTCTTTGGCACCTTACTTCATAGATCCCCTGAGGCTGCCTTCATCCTGCAGGGACTCTTAGACATGCTGTACCAGGCCATTACGGATCACCTGACAAGGTCCCCCCTGGAGGATTAGCTTCCAGATGGCACCATAGTAGGTGCCTCAGGCCAGATCCACTGGGCTGCTGAAGGGCACATTGGTCCACAGCTGTCTGCCTGATGGGCTGAGTTGGTGGCTTTATTTTAACAGGTGGGGAAAATTTCACCTCCTGGTGGCTATGCCATGGGCCCTGGGCTCGGCAGTGGCAGCAACTATGGAAATGTGATCCCTTCCTCCAGCCATGCTTTGGAGGTGACGTGGGTGTGTGGGTGAAGTATTTGGTTGAAGTAAATAAAGCTGGAGGAGAATGACAGGACTGAGGGAGTGTGGATGGGCTCGCACTATCCCAAGGGCAGTCTGCTCTTCTTTCCTGCCCTGGAACCAGGAGACCTGAGGCTTTGTGGTCCTGCCTTGGGGCCCAGAGGAGTGGGAATTGGCCCAGCCAGCTTGGAAGATGCACCTACCACCTGGCAGCTACAGGGCCTAGAGCTTGAAGAGGCTTTGGCTGTCATCCAGGGTCTATTTTGGAGTTGGGAGTCAGAGGCCCAGAGAGAGGAAGTAGCCTGCTTAAGCTCACACAGCCTTGGGTGGTGGAGTTGAAATTGGAATTTCCCAATACCCAGGCCTGGGCTCTTTTCCACCACCCTACCCTGTTTGGGGAGCGGGGAAGCGAAGAAACTTAGACCAAACCCTTGGGGGAACTGCCTCTTTGCTGCCCTCAGACCACCCTTCAGACCTTCCCTGAGTCCCTTTTCCCTCTTGATCCAGCCCTATACCAGCGCTGTGGGGCGGCGTGCTCTCGGGCTCCCCTAGTGGTCGAGGGCCTCCATGGCGCAGAAAGGGAAGAGCCACTAGCCCTCAATTCCTTCAGTTCACATCAGCAAATTGTTATGAAACATGCAGGATGCAAGACACCATAGGGGATGCCAGGAACCTTAAAACTGGTTGAAATTTTCCCAAGGAGGCTACCACCCAGGAAAGCTGCATCACGATACGAGAGACAGCCTGCAACTAGGGCCACTCACTCGTAAGCATGTTCGGTGCTGAGGGGGTTAGAGCACAAGGTCAAGGGCTGCTTCATTGAAAAGCAAGGGAATAAAAGGGGGCAGAGTTAGGGGATAGGCTCTGAAAGTGTGAGGAAGAGTGGGAAGGGCATTCTAGGTAAGAGGAAGAGCCAGAGTAAAGGATGGAATAGAGATGTCGTCCTGGGCCTGGTAATGCTCATCCTGAGGGGATATAGGACAGGTGCAGGCAAGTGATGGGCAGTGAGGCTGGAAAGCACAGAGCCTCAGATGCCTCAAATATCAGGCAGGGCATTTGGACTTTCTCTGGTGGTCAGTAGGACCACTGAAGATATTTAACCAAATAGGGTGCTGTGGTGGAGAGAGCAGGAGCTGGACTTCCCAGGAAGCTCATCCTGACTCTGCCATTATGAGCTGTTGGACCTTGGGTGCATGTTTTATCATTCTAAGCCTCTGTTTCCTCATCTGTGGAATGGGGTTGATAATAGTACCTACCACTCAGGGTGGCTGCAAGGATGACATAGAGCACTAGCGCAATGCCTGCCTTGGTAGATGTGCAGTAAATGTCAGTCCCTGGGGGCTTCCCTGGTGGCGCAGTGGTTGAGAGTCCGCCTGCCGATGCAGGGGATACGGGTTCGTGCCCCGGTCTGGGAAGATCCCACATGCCGCGGAGCGGCTGGGCCCGTGAGCCATGGCCGCTGGGCCTGCGCGTCCGGAGCCTGTGCTCTGCAGCGGGAGTGGCCACAACAGTGAGAGGCCCGCGTACTGCAAAAAAAAAAAAAAAAAAAAAAAAAATGTCAGTCCCTGCCTTGTTTCCTTGCCTCCTCAGATTATTACTGGAGGTTGGGATAGCAAGAAGGAAGCCTTGCCGAAAGTCGGAGAAGCTGCAGTTATGGGGTCCAGATCCCCTGGCCAGCCTAGAATCTCCTTGGTAGCATGGGCAGGAAGTAGGAAGCATTGGTGGCGGGGAGCCTGTGACCTCTGTGTACTCCCAGTCAGGGCTGGTCTGAGCTGAAGGTGCATCTGGTCCAAATGATCCAACTTGTGAGAAGTGAGTGAGGTGGGGACAAGGACCCAGGTCTCCACCACCTAGCAGAGCATTCTTGGGGCCACCTCCCAGCCTGAAACCCCTAGACCCCCATCACTTTATGCAGACCTATCTTGGGACTCCCTTTGACAGGACCTCTGTTTTCTCACTGAAATGAGGAGGTTCAGCCCAGGAGGTCCTGACGCTCCTTTCTGAGTCCCTGGACACAGCACGAGGGCCAGGCCAAGGGCGGGGCTTGGGGCTGCTCACCAGGGTGAAAGCATCACAGGAAGAAAGGCATCCTGGGATGGGAAACAGGTGTCGGGGCAGGAAAATAGCTGTGCCTGAATCAGGGTGCGAATTTGCCCCAGGCTGCCAGGCCCAAGCTGCATTCCCACATCTTCCTGGGATAGATTCCCAGGACCCTTGAGAAGCAGGGAAGGGGGACCATTTAGTCTAGTGCTTAGGAGCACAGGCTTTGGAGTCGGACAGAAAGAGGTTAAACTCTCTGGTCCATGAGTCAGTATTTTTTCAGTTTTGGTTTCTTTTCCTAAGAAAGAGGAATGATAAACACCCACCGTATAAGGTAATGAGAGGGTCGATGAGGTATAAAGTATGTCATGTGCCTGGTTAGCACTGGACCTGCACATTATAGGGATTTACTAAATGGCGCCTGTCTTCACTCGGGGAACATTTACTGAGCACCTGGTGGATGTCAGGCTCTATGCTAACCTTTGGGTAGTTGATAGGAGTTAAAACCTCGGGAAGCTCTTAGCCCAGTGGGGCAGACAGGTCAGTAAACTGACAAGCTCGAGGCAGTGGGAAAAGTACTGAAGTAGGGGAGGTGCCGGGTTTGATGGGAACTGGGGAAGTGGCGGGTGTGGGCAGCAGCGGGAGGCTTTCTGGAGGAGGTACTATTTTTGCTGAAATGTGAATGTGAATTAGCCAGGTTGGGGGTAGGGACAGTGCAGGGAGAGTGTCCCACGCAGGGGAGCAGTCACCTGCTGTGTGATAGGTTCTTGGGGTGGGGCAAGGGACAGATGGGACAGGTGAGAAAACGTGGCCTTGCACAGAGGTTCTCACAAGCCAGTGGAGAGGCTGTTTCCCCGGACTGTGGGCCACCGAGATGAGAGGATGGGAGGCAAGGACGCTTCTCACTTCTTAGGGAGAATCTCCTGGGATTCTCCCGGGGATTCTCCAGGAATGCCTGGGAGAAACCTGCCTCCCATTGTTCCTCCTTCCTTCCTGTGGGGTCCCTGCCCCCCGTCCCTACTGCCCCCCAGTCCTGGGGACCACCAGGGCTAGTGTGTCTGCCTCTGTCCACTGCGGCTCCCAGCCCTGTTCAGCGGGTCTTGGATGGTGGTCAGGAGGACCCGGACCGGGCCCCTCAGCCCCAGGGAGAAGCCTCAGGGCCGTTCCCAGGAAGAGAGAAGTTCCCAAAAGGTGGCTGATGAACGTGGTGGAATGGAGGGAGGAGAAGCCCCCTGCTCAGGAGATGGTGGGCAGCGGGGAGGGTGCAGCTCACCACATGGGGTGCCAGGATGTTTGGGGTCCCTGGGCAGCCACCGGAGGGCCGGGTCAGGGCACTGGAGGGGGCCCTCAGCCTGCATCCTGTGTCCTGACCTCCCCCTGCCCTCACTCTCCTTTCTGCAGAGTGTAAGGAACCGCCCTGCCTTGGGAAAGGACTTTGACACAGTTTCAAAATGAGTTGAGAGAAATCTCCAGAGGGGGAAAAGAATAAACACGCTTTTAAAATGCAAAAGGAAACATATTATATATATATTTTTTAAAAGGATAAAAAAGGAGGGATTCTTCATCCAACTCACTTGAGTGAAAGTTTCCAGCCACTGTGAAGTGAGGTCACAGAGACCAGGGACCCGGGAAGTTCGGGATGGGGACACCTGGGCTGTCTTCAACGCAGATTCAGAATCAGTTCAGCCAACTTTTAGGGCCACCCTCCACCTGCCCCCCTCTGAGCTCTGCGCTGCAGGGGCGGAGGTGCAAAGACCTGAATCCTCCCTCCAGCTGAGGGTCCAGTAGGGCATCAAGGACAGACATCGAGGACTGTCAGACAAGAGAGAGTGTGACAACTGTCATAGCAGAAAGGTTCCAGTGAGCATGAAGGGGCCCCGGGGGAGGGAGGGTTCACATCCGTGGATGGGGGGAGAAGGCTCAGTGCTGCTGAGGAAAGGTTTCAAGGAAGAGGTGGACAGAGTTAGACTTTGAAGCCTGGCTAGGATTTCAGTGGGCTGAGACTGAGCAGAGGCTTTCCAGGGAGAGCAGATGTTGAAAGCAAAAGTGCAAGGTGGGAAATTCTCCAGTACTTTGAGAAACAGGGACATTCAGTTTTCTTAAACACTTATTTATTTACCTATCTGTTGATTTAAAACCTCTCTATTGAGATTTATATGTCACCTAGCATGTAATTCACCCATTTAAAGTCTACAATTTACAAAGTTGCACAACTAACACTGCAATCAATTTTAAAACATTTTCATCACCCCCGAAAGAAACCCCGTATCTATTAGCAGTCACTCCCCAATCCCCTAGTCCTAGGCAACTCCTCATCTACTCTGTTTCTGTGGATTTGCCTATTCTGGATATCTTATATAAATGTAGTCATATAATCTGTGGTTTTTGGTGACTGATCTTTCACTTAGCACCATGTTTTCAAGGTTCATCCATGGTGTAGCATGTATCAGTACGTCATTCCTTTTTATTTTTTTCTCCGCCTTCATTCCTTTTTATGGCTGAATAGTATTCTACTGTATGGATATACCACATTTTGTTTACCTACTCATCAGTTGATGGACATTTGCGTGGCTTCCACTTTGGGACTATTATGAATATGCTACTGTGAACTTTTGTGTAGATGTGTGTTTTCAAGGCATTCCATTTCGAATGGGATCTAGGATGGTCCTGGTGAGGAACAGCAGGGAAGAAGATGAATCAGAGGGACTGCTCACCCACTGAGTGCTCTGTGTGGTTGGGTGGGAGTGAGAGAGCTGGGCTCAGGATCCTGTTCTAGCCTCCCTGGGAGCCTGGGCTGAGTGAGGTCAGGGCAGGGCTGTCCCCCCACCTACATACACCCCCACTATTGTGTTAGATCTGGCAGCTGTTTTACTGGGCTGGGAATAGTCTGGGCAGCTGGTATTTTCCCTGGAAATTAGGTGTTTTTTTCCTGTGCCCCACCGAGGGCCAATGTTAGTTAAACACATCGAGAAGTGTGAGCCACACCGTTAGTCTAGAGGAGGGGAGTGTTGTCCACAGGAAGCTGACCGGCCAGGGGAAAGAGGTGGTCAGGAAGAGGGAGGTTAATAAGCCATGTGTAAAGTGAGGCTACGTTGCAGTGCCCCTCCCCACCCACATACACCCAGAGAGGCAGTGGTTTTGTTTACAGGAAATGCTGCAAGTATCTCCCTGGCCCCATTTGACAGATGGGGAAACAGAGGCACTGCATTAAAGGGATCTGCCGTTCAGAGACAGAAACAGGATTAAAGCCAGAGTCTGGTTCTGCTGTCAGCAGCAGGTTTGGTAAAACCCGGGCCTTGCCCTTGGCGTTGTGGCTGTTTTTGAGTTCACAGGAGAAGACTGAGGACACAAAAACAAGAAAGTGTTTATGCTGTTTTGGTTTCCCAAAAAAGAACACCAAACCCCACCCCAAAACCAAAGCAAAAACATAAAATAGGGCTTTAATTACCATCTTTTCTTTTATCCCTTTTCTTTTCTTTTTTTGTTCTCCAGCCAGAAAACATTATGTTGTTGGACAAGAATATTCCCATTCCACACATCAAGCTGATTGACTTTGGCCTGGCTCATGAAATAGAAGATGGAGTTGAATTTAAGAACATTTTTGGGACGCCAGAATTTGTTGGTGAGTTTTAGGCCTGTTTCTCTCCCAACTGAGAATCTGGGATCAAGAGGTAGAGAAATCCCAGTAGCAAGCCCTGCATCTGGGGCTGTGGCCTGTGGGCTGAGAGATGATGCCTTGGAGACCCCCTAGAAATCTAATGGGTAGGGAAGGAAGTGTCTCACTGGCCTCTGGATGAGGGTCCAGGTGCTGGCTTTGAGTGCCCAATGGGGCAGTGAGAGGCCAGGTGGGGCTAGAGGCCTTTGCAGAGTTAAATCCTCCCAGAGCTGGCTCTACTGCCTGCTCTTAGAAGAGATTATGAACATTTAAAATTACCTCACCCTCTTGCATTCCCATAAACTCATCCTTTTCTGGAGTAGCTTTTGATTTCCTGAAAAAGAGAAGGGAAATCATCTGCCAGATGCCAGATTCACCTGCTTGCCTCTCCTGTGTGCCTGGCCTTCATTCACGCACAGGAGGCCCAGCTCCAGCAGAGCCCTGGCGGCTCTGTCTTCCCTCTGTGTCTCTCAGCCTTGGCCCAGGCCTGGTGGGACTTGCACCACAGGTCAGGGGGAGGGGGGATGGTCATAAAGAAACAGCTTTGCAGAGGGGAAAGGAATGAGAGTTCAGAACCAACACCTCTCTGCTTTGGGAGTTGGAGTGGTCTTAGAGATGGAGGGAGGGAATGGTCTCCTCAAAGCCTGGGGGCTCAAACTTCTGACCACAGTCTAATCAAAAAGGAAGATGGGTTGCGTCAGAACATCCACCCTGATAGATTTTCAGGCCACACATAGCAGCTCTGCAGCCACTGTGGAATGAAACTACAGAGGCCCCACAGACCCCCTGGCAGGGAAACCTTGCTGTGTGCCAGGCACTATGCCTGGCGCTCTACAGGCATTGTCTAAATTAATCCTTATAGGATCTAATGAAGCAGATTTAAAATATCTTCTCCATCAAGTGCCTTGTTTAAGGCAAAACAACCGGTAGGTGGTAGAGCAGAGATTCAAAAACAGATACATCCAACATCAAAGCCTGTGCTTTTTCCATTAGACCATGTTGTCTCTATAAGAAGACCTTGCCCTCAAGGAGCGTACAATTTAGTTTTGGAAACAAGACATCAAACCATCAAAGAAGAGTGCTGAAAGGATGTTTTCAGATCACCTGATCTAGTTTAAATGTGGACTTGGAGAGCTAGGGGATTTTACTTAAGGTCAACCAATGGTTATTCTCCACCTACTATATGACAGATATTAGATACTGGGGACACAGTGATGGTAAGAAGCCACACTCAGACTGGCACACCGAGGGTCACACAGTGAGTTGGTGGCAGGGCCAACTTGAACCTGGGGTGCAGGTGTCTAGCCTCAAACTTCGTCCAGGATAGCAGTTGCTACCCGCCATTCACATATGTGGTAAAAATGCATGTTTATTTAAGTTCATACCAAGTGTTGAATGATAATAAAAGGTTCAACTAGAAATTCAGGGCAGTCATGGAAGAGGTGACACAAGACAGGATGTGGTTAAGTGTAAAGGGAGTGATATAGACAGCTCTGAAAGACTGTTCAGACAAAATATCCACTCTCACAAGGTCAGTGGGATCAGTCCTGGCCTTGAGTCAGTGAGGGACAAAGTGCTGTCATTGTGGGTGTGGGAGGATCTAAGGGGGGTCGGGAAGGAGCCAGGGTAGAGGAGGTGCACGTCCTGGGTTCAGAGGTACCACAGCAGGGGTGAAGGGCCAGAATGAGTGCATTTATCAAGGACCATTCACTGTCCACTCTAGATGGATCAGAGGGTTCACACGGGCTGGCAGTGTCAGTGGGATATTGATGGGCGGAGCCAGACTGTGGAGGGTTTTTCCCAGTGGTATACTGGTAAATGTCTAACAACCAGGTCTCAAAACAAAACAGAATACAACTCTAATTAGGTTGAATAGCATCTGCCAATTTCAACCTACCAACATGTTGTCCCTGAATTCAGAGTTGGGCAAGGATGCACACAGTTGACTCTTGTGAGCCAGTGTGACACAGCTCCAGCCCAGAACTGGTCTTATTTGCACCTTACAGATATAAAGGGTGGTTTCTCTAAGCCCCTGACCAAATTATCATGACTTCCTTTTCCCAAGACCCCTGAACACAGGTTATAACCACTCTTCCCTATTCCCACCATTCTTTGAAATTTTAACCTGAGACCAGGGTTAAAAAGTGTCAGCTTCTTGGAGTGTGGTGGACCAGGTCTTCCAAAAGGTCCTCTCACTACAAAACTGGATTCTTGAGAAAAATATTATTTTTCATGCAATTCTGGACTCACAGGAAGTAAGATAAATCTTTTTTTTTTTTTTTTTTTGCGGTATGGGGGCCTCTCACTGTTGTGGCCTCTCCCGTTGCGGAGCACAGGCTCCGGACACGCAGGCTCAGCAGCCATGGCTCATGGGCCCAGCCGCTCCGCAGCATGTGGTATCTTCCCGGACCGGGGCACGAACCCGTGTCCCCTGCATCGGCAGGCAGACTCTCAACCACTGCACCACCGGGGAAGCCCCAAGATAAATCTTTAAGTGTAGTAACTCCTTCAGCATCACCTGTCCTACCTTGAAAATCGAGTGAAATGAATGTAGAGCTGGAGCTTTGAGCAACAAGAATATTCAATAGGAGGACCTCTCCTAAAGGCAAGTATACATATCAGCATTTATCAGAGACTAGCAAGATTTAGATGTTCAAGGATGTAGGATATTAAAATTATCAGATGTTGACTATAAAATAAATGGAATATATATAGAAATAACAGGTAGGCTCACAAGAATGAGCAGGCAACAAGAGATTCAAAAACGACCAGGCAGGTTTTTAAAAGAACCAGATAGAACTTTAAGAAATTCAATATATACTCATTGAAATTTAAAACTCAGTGGATGGGGCAAACAGCAGATTATACACAGCTGAGGAGAGAATTAAAGAATTGGAAGACTGAGCTGGAAAAAATCATCTAGAATACCACAGAGTGACAAAGATATAGAAATATTAAAGAGAGGATAAGTGGAATAAGTTTAAAATAAGAAGCCTAAAACAGGTCTATTTGGATTCCCGGAGGAGGGAATAAAGACAATACAGGAGCAATATCTGAATAGAACGACTGAGAATTTTCAGAACTAATGTAAAAACATGCATCCCCAGATACAGAAAGGACAATGTATATCAATCAGAAAAAAAATCTATACCTAGACACATTATAGTTAAAGTATAGGGCACCAGATACAAAGAGACGATCTTAAAAATCAGCCAGAGAGAAAAGACAGGTTACCTACAAAAAACAAAAATAAACAAACAAAAACCAATAACCGGACTGACAGCATACTTCTGAAAACAACAATGGAAACCAATGTCCAATAGAATATAATCTCCAAACAGCTGAGGAAAAATAAAAACCCCATAATTGTGGAGAAATTATATTTCAAGAATGAAGGTAAGAGATTCAGAAAAACAAAAAAAAGAACAACAACAAAAAAGACAAAACAATAAAAACAGTTAACCTCCAGCAGACCTTCATTAGTGGAACTTCTAAAAGATGTACTTCTGAATTAAGGAAAATGGCTCTGAAGGGAGTTCTCAATGCAAGAAGTAATAGGAGCAAAGAAATCAGTAAAACATTAGGCAAATATAATTATTTTCTTTCCTAAATAATGATAACGATGATGCTGATGATGAAGCTTTAATTGTAGGACTGAAAAAAAGAACTAGAAACTGAAGAAAATAATGTTAGCTAGGACAGAGTACTTGAAATTAGTGTTCTAAGTTTCTTGTATTGTTAGAGGAGGGTCAAAATATTGAATTATGTTAGAATTTATTTGATATTCATAGTAAAGTCTCAGGGGTAGCCATTACAAAAATAGAAGCTGGGGAAAAAAACAATAAGAAAATGAACAAAAAGCGAGTTAAAAAAAAGACAAGAAAGAAGATGAAAAGCACAGATGAAAATGGACAAACAAAACCACCTGAAGGACAGAAATGAGTGTGTATGTATATCGAGCAGATGAGCACTAGAAAGTGAGCTGTGCTCCTCAAACTCTCCATGGTGAACCACTTGAAAAAAAAAAAAGTCTATCCTGGGCTGCTTGTTCAGTAAGATACAATAAAAATAAATTCCTAGAAAAGTGATCACAGTTTGAGTGTCACAGCAATGTCAAATTGCTATGCAAGTCTCTAAATGCTTACTGTCAATTTCTGTACATATCTTGTCAGGACCAGTGACAGTCTGCAGACTGTTTGCCTGCAGACTGCACTTTGAATATCACTGTTCTAGAGAAAGTCTTTCATGTGTGTCTCAGGAGACAGGTACAAAAAAGTTCATAGCAATGTTTTTCCAATAAAAGATAATAATATAATACAATAATAAAAGAAGTGGAAACCATCCAAATGATCACCAAGAGAATGACTAGAAGATGATCTATATTCACACAATGGACTATTATATAGCACTGAAGATGAAAAACCATGGATGAACATTCAATGAATGCTAGAAGCATCATGTTGAGTGGGGGGAAAAAAAGTCAAGTGACAGTAGATCACATGCAGTATGGCATCATTTTTAGGAAGCTGAAAAATAAGACAGGAGAGTGGTTCCCTGCATCTGGGAGGGTGGGTGGGGGGCACATCCTATAGATGCAGAGGTTTTGATATTATTCTAGGTGAACAAACTTAGCCTTTCCCACTCCCCACCTTTTTCCATTCATGGTTAAAAAGTCTCAGTCCCTCTCCCTTCTCTAGTTATCATTCTCTCTTTCTTCTCTATTTCATCACCAAGCTTTTTTAAAGAGTCACCTGCACCCTTATCTCCACTGCCCACACTCAGCACTCTCTGGGCACTGCAGTGAGTGTGAAATTCAACACTTGCTTTCCAGGGCTTATGGGCTTGATCACCAGGCACCATTGGGTCCTCTTCTGTCCCAGGTAGAGTCTTCTTTCCTAGACTCCGCACCTTCTCCTGGTCATGGCAGCATTCGCACGGCTCCTGTTTCTGCCTGTGTGATGGCTCTGGTCCACCACACCCCCACCTCCAATACCCAGCCTGTTCCTGGGCATCTTCCTCTGGATGCCCCTCGGGCACCACAGGCTCATCACCTCAGTGGCCACCAGAATGTCCTCCTGCTCCTCAGGTGGGAGTTGCCCTCTTTCAGACAGACTCAGAGGAGTGTGGATTCCCTCTCTGCCTCCTTTTCTCCTCCGTCACCTTCCAGCGCTGACCTGACTGGTTTCCAGCAGAGGGTTCTAAAGCAGGCTTTGTTCTAGGCCCCACTGTCCCCTCCCGCATCTTCCTCTCTCCACCCTCCTCTTCCTTTTCCAGGAGTCCCTTTGTCCCGTCTTCCTCACTATCAGGATAAAAGGCAACTCCCTTCCTCAAAATCCTTAGACCCAGATTAACCCCATCTGCCTCTCTGATTTTCCTTACTGAGGATTCAGGATGGAGACATTTGGCACCAAATTTCCTAAAATTCCTTACGATCTTCTCATTTTCATACCCCTGCTGACTCTTCAACATGGCTTCTTTCAGCTCCAGAAATTGTGAACTATGAGCCCCTGGGCCTGGAGGCTGACATGTGGTAAGTTGTACAGGCCGCCTAGGTGGCCCAGACCCTGGCTCTGGCTGACATCCCCCTGGACCGTGAAAACCTCTTCCTTCACACTGACCTTTCAGAGCCTCTGGCTGCTCTGGGTGTGCTGGACCTGCGGCCACTTAGCACACGGCCGAGGCAGAGAACAAGGGGAGAGGTGAGGCTGGAGGTGCAGGCTCACCCGAGGCCTGCTGCAGCCACGATACAGATGATAGTGACGGTAGCTCATTCCATCAGTCAGCCAAGTGATCACCTGCAGCCTCATGTTCTAGGTGCTGTGCTGGGCCGGGGGATACTGCAGTGATGGATTCTCTGCACAGATGGGGCTTATTTCATGTGAACTACGCTTTACAGTTGGCTAAGCAGCTTGATCACGTGGTTTTCTAAAATCATCCCAGCGGTCCTGTGAGGTAGTTGTCATTACCCTCATTTTAAGAGGAGAAAGAGGCTCAGAGGTGATCATGGCAGCCTGCATGTGCAGGAGTCTGATCTTGAACCTGGGTCCTTGGACTCAATGTCCAGAGCTTGATGACTCCAAAGAAGTCCCAGGCTGCTGCTGAAGAGTGGAGTGGGGAGGGGCATGGGACTTAAGAGGGCATCCAGGGGCTGCCATGAAAGGGCCCTCAGAACCATGTGGGGAGTCCCTTGCTGGTCTGGGATGACAGCCACGCAGCCCTGACTTGACTGTTCTTTGTTTTACAGGAGCATCGGCGTCATCACCTACATCCTGTGAGTATCACTGATCCCGGGGCTCTCTGACCCAGCTCAGATCCAGGGGGAGCGGGGGGATGAGAGGGGGCAGGCAGACAGACAGACGGGCATTTCCTGAGTGCCCACCATGACCAGATGTGTTAGAGCCACACAGCAAACCTGAGGCTAAGTGCTCTCAGCTCCATTTCATACATTTGACCCTGGGCTTGGGGTTGGGCAGGAACCCAGGAGACCAGCCTGCAGCCCTCCATCCTGCACAGACTGTGTCTGCATCCCTCCTGTGGTCGGGGAGCCACCGCTCAGCCTCACCCAGACCCAGGTTTCCTGTGAAAATGTCAGTTTTCACTCCGAAGCCTTGGGACAGCCCTCAAGCTGCCATGCCCTTCCTGACCCTGCCTCTTCTTTCTCTGCCTTTTCCCCTGCCTTTCTCAAGATCCCTTTTCCTCTCACATTCTCTCTCTTCCCTTTTCCCCAGAGTCTCTCTTTCCTGTCACTGAAGTATTAAGTGCTTAAGCAGAGATTTCCTGCATCGGGTAGTGGACCTGTCACTTTCCATCTCTGTCGCCTGGGGCAGAGACTTAATCTCTGGGCCTGTTTTTCTCATCAGAAAAGTAGAAATCACAAACTTCCTGCCATGGGTGTGTTGTGAGGGTTAAATAAGCAGACGTGCAAACTTCCCGGCACTGCTCAGACACGGACACGGCTGATTAGTTGGTGTTCATTTCATCAGTACTCCCCAACTGTTTCCTCTCACAGCACTTCTGGAAAATGGTATTTTTATGGCACTCTGGGTAAGAGGCAGCCCACAGCCAGAGAGGATGAAGGATGGGGCACCAGCACTCAACTCTCTCAACATCCCTGTAAAGCATCCCTCTGGCTCCCCTTGGACTGGGAGCTCTGTGCGATGTGGTAGACACCTCCCGCCGCCCGCCCATCCTGTCCCCCGAGCTGCAGCAGAGGGTCTCAACCCTGGCTGCACACCAGACCTTTCAATATCTACTGTGGCCCAGGCCCCACTCCAGATCTATGAAATCAGAATCGCTAGGAGTGGGGTCTAGGCATCAGTATTTTTTAAAAGCCCTGGAGGAATTTGAAGGAGGAATTTGCAGAGAGAAAGAATTTGCTGCATTGCTGTATAGTTCCAGACTAGAGCCAGAATATTCAGATGTTGACTCTTGACACCTTGATATCTTCAGAACTCTGGTTTCCATATTAAAAGAGTATGGAATTCCAGTGTCTCCAGGGCACACAATCTTCTTGTAGCTCATTGAATTCCGTACAGGTTATTGACTGCCTGCTCCATGGTGGGCACTGTGCCAGGCACTCAGGATACTACATGAAGGAAAATCAGTCCTGCTTGCCTGGAGCTCCCTGTGTGCGTGGGAGACACCGGACGGCGAACTCTTACCCAGTGGGACCAAGGTTATCCTTTAGGTATGAACATGGCTTTGTGAGACACAGATGGGAGAGCCACTGGTTTGCTGGGACCGCAGAAGGTTTAATGGGGGAGGGGGAGACGGAGACAGAGAAGAGAGAGAGATTGATTTGAACTGGGCTAGAAGGAATGAGATGAATTCTCCCGGTGGAAAGGGAAGGAAGCGCTGTCCCAGCTGAGGAAGGGAGCAGTGAGCTTGCTAAGTGTGGTGAAATATATGGAGTGTGTGGACCAACTTCTGATGCCTTGCTCAGGAGTTCAGATGTGATTCTATAGAAAACAGGGAGTCATAGAGGGTTCTTTGTGTGCTAACAATGACAATAATAATGGCCATCAATTCCAGAGTTCTTAGTATGGGCCAGGATTGCATGGAACGGTCTCTATATATTTATTCTTCAACATTTTATATATATTTATTCACAACGGTTATGTGAGGTGGAGACTTTCATTTTCTTCAGTTTACAGATGAGGGAACTGCAGCTCAGAGAGGTTGAGTAACTCTCCTAGGTTCATACATGAGTGGCAGAGCTGGGATTCAAATCCAGGAGGGAAACATCAGATTTTTTTCCAGGGTGCCTTGCTTTCACTATCCCAAGAAAGTGTCAGTGGGGATAGGGATGACCTTTAAGAGGTATTTAGGAAATGGAACCAATAGAAATGGTGAGGGAATGGGAGGAAGAGTCAAAGATGCTGTGTTTCTAGCTTGGGTACGTTCATGAAGTGACATCATTAATCAAGGCAGGGAGCGCATGGAGGGTTAGGGTAGGGCGCAGGGACCTCTGGGACAGTGGCACATCTGGAACATGAGTCAGGAGACAGTAGATTCAAGAGTCACTATTTGAACAACACAGACCCTGCAGGGGACCATCACTCACCCTTCCAGTCCCTAACGGCCCATCTATTGCCACACCTCTCTGGCTTTGCTCAAGCTGCTCCCTTAGCCTAGAAGACCCTCCAACTCCTTCTGTGACTGCTGACAGCCTCTTCATTCTTCAGGACACAACTGATGCAAATGTCAGCTCTCCCATGAAGCCTGCTCTGGGCCTCCCCTCTGTCCTGTGCCCCCACAGCCCTTTTTCTGGCCTTCTGTTTTATTCTGTGCTCGGCTGGAGATTATGAAGAGCCAGGTCTCTGTATTTGTCTCCCCTCCTCTTTCGAGTCCCTTGAAGACACGGTTTCTCTCTATCACAGGTACTTCTCTCTGTCACAGGAGCTCCATAAAGTGTATTGAATTGGACTCATTTGAAAAGATGCTGACCGGCCCCCCCCCAGAGGGGGCAGCAGGGTTGCGGGGAGCCTCCCATGCCCACGCAGCAGTACGAGTCAGGGTTCCCTGAGTTCGTCACCCCCACTTTCATCTGCTTTCCCACGGTCACGTGTTTCCTCTCTGTGTGCCCAGCCTCAGTGGAGCATCCCCTTTTTTGGGAGACACGAAGCAGGAAACACTGGCAAATATCACAGCAGTGAGTTACAACTTTGATGAGGAGTTCTTCAGCCAGACCAGCGAGCTGGCCAAGGACTTCATTCGGAAGCTTCTGGTTAAAGAGACCCGGTAAGAGGACAGAGAAAGGCACTGGCTTCTCAGGTACTGACCCTCTCCTGCCACCTCTCCCAAAGACATGTCCGTCTGTCCCTGCTTTGCCATGGGCTATCATCGACCATTGTGGTCTAATCTGGGCAGGTGCTGAGGAGTGTGGACTGGTCAAGACTTGGCATTCATCTTGTTTCCTCAAGTCGTTCTGGTTTCTTTTCCTGCTGAAATGCAAATAACTGTGTGTGTGTGTGTGTGTGTGTGTGTATAAGTCAGCCTGGGTTTCTCCAGGGCTCATCATCTTTTGCAGTCTGTCCCAAAGGCACCTGGAACTAGGATTCAGAAAGGAAAGTGGCAGGGTTTTCAAGTCAGTTCAGGATGGGAGTGGGCGAAAGTGGGCCCAGAGGGGTCGGAACAGTGGGAGAATAGGAGACCTGCTAATCCCACACCTTCTGCAGGGCCCAGGGTGAGCCCCGTGGCTGTGAGATCAAAGAAGGAGATGGGCAAGGACTTGTAGGGTGCTGGGTGCCCAGAGCACGGCCTAGATGAGGCAGGGGTAAGGTCCACAGACTTTAGAAGACCAGAGGCAGAGCGGGGCCCTCTAAAGTGCAGGGGCCCGATTTCCTTATTGAAGATCAGCGCTAGGTGGGATGGGATCACCCTGCATGGGTACAGAGCAGGGAAGGGCAGAGAGTGGATCTGGGAGGCAAACAGGAAAACAGAGACCAAAGGTTTTGCAGTGGAGAGCATTTATGACTCTTCCATAGTGTGGTGTTGGCCCCTTCAACTCTGGGACCAAAGATGAGGGTTTATGTGATGTCATTTTATTGAGGTGTCTTCCTGGAGCACTTTCTCTGGAATGCAGTGAATGCAGCCAGTTCCCCATCCACCTCTGCATCCCTTATTATTCTAGTTTGATGGCAGTGGTTGAAGAATGCCAAAAAGGAGGTCTAAGAAGAGTGAGAATGGAGACTGTTGCTCTCAGCTTCTCATGGATCATCACTGTTTTCTGATCCTCGTTGCAGGAAACGGCTCACGATCCAAGAGGCTCTCAGACACCCCTGGATCACGGTAAGGGCACAGTGATGAATTCCAGTGAGCAGTTCCCTGCTCTGTCGCCAGGGCTGCCTGGGGCGGCCGGATGCAGGGGACCTATGGAAAGGCCTTTGCTTGAAACACTGACCCTCAAGCACAGACGAAAGCTAGTTGGGGGCTTCCAAGGGTCTGGGCTTGTTCAAATAGGTCAACAAGTTTAAGTTTCTATTTCACGTGTTCAGGTGACTTATGAAATGAAACCTTCACAAATGTCAGTTGAACTCCTTGTTCTTTGGGCCCATCTTACAAAGGGTTCTTTGTCAGAGGACATGTCCCTGTCATTCTCAAAGCAGAAATCAGGACTCCTCAGTTGTAGAGAGAGATCAGTGACAGGTAAAAACCTCCACTTTGTAACCAGGGCTCCTTGTTTCTGACTTTCGAAGTTCTGAGTAAAGGATGACACTCAAACTGGTCACTGGCTTCCTCAGGCCCCTGGAGACTCCAGGGAATGGGGCCCTGAGGTGGAGGCCTGCTGGGAGGGAGAGGCAGCCACTCCTTAGGGCAGCTTCATTCTCTCTGGGGAGGGTGGGGACACAAAGGTGACTCCCTGCCTAACCCGCCTTGTAACTGGGCTTCCAGCTGCTGGGTTTTCAGAGGGCCTTGCCGTCTAGGAACAGTAAAGTGCTGGTGAAAAGCACTTTGGCGGGATAGGAATCAGGAGAGTGGGATTCTGGCCCTAGTTCTGCTGACTGATGAGATGTGTGCCCCCAGGGATGTCACCAGACTTCCCAGTCACTGAAATTGTTAAATGGGAGAGCTGGCAAGGATGATCTGAGGGTGCAGATGAGAAGGGGCCGGAGGCCCACGGGAGATGGAGAGCAGGGAGGGCTGGAGTGCTCTGGAGAAGGCCAGGTGCATCTGCTTGTTGAAGGATGGGGAAGGCCGGGGGCCCTCCAGGTTTGGGCCCAGACCACAGAGCTAGGGAGTCTGGTGGGCTGCCTCCTAGCTCAGCTTGCCGGGTGTTGCCAAGGCCCAGGGAGCCCACCAGCCATGAGGGAGAGAAGCCCCCAGCTTCCCCCCATCAGCCATGGCCTTGTATGCTTCCGCCCTTGAGTGGATGCCTGCAGAATCCTGGCTCTAGCCTGCTTGTCTGTGCGAGCACCCTTAAATGCTATGCGTGTGGAGACCCTCTCTAATGGCCGTGGACCACCCTGCCCTGGAATGAGTGTGCAGGCAGCACCCGTCCTCCTCGACCTGACCTTTCTTACGGTCTGTGTGGGTGATCATTCCGCCCTGGTCCTCCCGTGGCCTGGCGCATGCAGTGAATGCAAAGAGGCTGCTTGCGTGCCATCCGCCTGCACCTTGGACTGCCCTTGGAGCAGACGTCAAAGTAACTCTGGCCCTTCTGTCTAAACACCCCCTAGTCCAAAGGAGAGATCAGAACCCCTGAACAGTGCAAGGCAGAGCCCGCCCAGTTGAAGACCGAGCGCCTGAGAGAGTACACCCTCAAATGCCACTCAAGCATGCCCCCCGACAACACCTATGTCAACTTCGAGCGTTTTGCCTGTGTGGTCGAGGACGTGGCTCGGGTGGACCAGGGATGCCGGGCCCTGGCGGGGGCCCGTGACACCATCCAGGACGATGTGGAGACCTTGGTCTCCATCTACAATGAGAAGGAGGCTTGGTACCGGAAGGAGAGTGAGAGAGCCCGGCACGACCTGTCCCAGCTCAGGTACGAGTTCCGCAAAGTAGAGTCCTCGAAGAAGCTCCTGCGAGAGGACATCCGGGCCACAGGGTCCCGCCTCGGGAGCACAGCCAGGAAACTGGACCATCTGCAGGCGCAGTTTGAAGCCCTGGGGCAGGAGCTCTTGGCAGACTTACAGTGGCTCCAGGAACTGGTGGGCGGCTTCCAGCTGGAGAGTGGGAGCGTGGACAGCCCCAGCTCCGTGTGTTGCCAGGACTCCAGTGAGTGCCTAGGGGAGCTGCTCAACAGATCACGCAGTGAGGAAGTCTAGGCCAGCTTGAAGCTCTGAGCACCAGAATCGAGTCAGGAGTGCATCCTGGATGGTTTGCTGAAGCCTGTTCCCAACTGCCCTGCCAGGGCATCGACTAGAATTCTCCTGCAGGGGTGTGTGTCTGTAGCATAGCCTTCCACCCCCTTCCCAGAATCCAGAATCACGGAGGGGCTAGCTAGTTATCCATTCTGTACCTCCTCTCACCAGCCTGGTTTTCTGGGAGGGTGGCTGGCAGGGCAGCTAAGCTGTTAAAACGATTGAGGATGAACACCCCTCAGTGTACCCTCCTACAGAGGGAGGACGGCTGGCCCTGGAGAGATACTTGATAACTGATTTGTGATAATGGATTTGTTCACATCTCACTTCCTGCCTTATAGATTGCAGGTCTTGGGTAATATTCTAGTTAACTAGGGATAACAGTCAGTTGGCTTGGTGCTTTCCTGCTGCTGAAGGAGGGATTCTGAATGCACAGAGAAAAGATTACTTTTCATTTATATTGACTTTTCACTTACCAAGCATTTGTGGCTTTGATCCTTAAAGGAACCTGTGAGACAGGAAGGTAAGTGGTATTATTATTGTTGTTACTATCATTTCCATGTAACTGAAGAGGAAATTGACCTCAAGAGGGAAAATGACTTAAGTTCATTCATAGCTAGTTGATACGGATGAAACAGAAACCCAGGATGCCCGGCTCTATAAGATGAAGTATATGGGAAGAAACAGGCTTTACTGTAAAAATTCACGTTAATATTAAAGTTCAGATCCCAGAGGTAAAGTAAGCATTTTCATGTGTTTTTGCCAAGTCAGGTGGAAGCCTTATACCTTTAGGCAATTGTACTAAGAAGTGTGTGTAGAAGGCACGCAGTTTATCATTCCCATGCAGCTGTGTCCCTGTCTGAAGATCACCTGCAGAATAGGAGGGGAGGGGCAGCATCTCGCCCTTCTCCACTTCCCGCCTCTGGCTAAGGGCTCCAATCTTGTGTTGGGAATGAAGGCCAGAAAGGACTCAGCAAGCAGGTTCCTTTTCTCATGTCCCTAAGGTCTGAACAGGGTGGACATTAAGATTGGGGGGCCCAAGGCTCAGTGCTCCCTTCCTGACCTCAAGCTGTGCGCACCCCTCCCTGAGGACTGGATCATCTTGTCTCCCTTTTCCCGGAGGAGGGGCCAGCCAACTAGCTCACGGAGAAGGAGTGTGGAGTGTGGGCCCAGTGCTGTGCTAGAAGCTTGGGGGTGAGGGAACAGATCGTATCATTTCAAAGTGCCTTCACAGACTCACAAACCCCCTGTCAGATAGGTGGGGTAGGTGTTATTCCCAATTTGGAGCTGAGGAAACAGAGAGGATGTGATTTGCCCAAGGTCACAATAGTGGCAAAAGTGGAGACCTTCTGATGATGTCCGTTGCTCTTTCTGCTTCCCCTAACTGCCCCAGTCTCCAAGAGTTTACTCTCTGCTGTGGGGCAGGTTACACCAAGACACATCCATCTATGCATTCACAAAGAATTTTTAAGCACCTGTCTACTGCCAGGCATTCAGCCTGGCCCCAGGGATACAATGTTGAGTGAAAACAGGCATGTTTCCTGCCTTCACGAAGTTTGCGGTCCAGTAACGGATTCCAACATTCATCAAGAACATTCTACAAAGGTAGAACTGCAGCTGGGACCAGTGCGATGAAAGAGAAGGATGCAGCACTGCAGGAGCCCGCAGTGGGGGATGATCTAGTCATCCCTGAGGTGATGATGCTGGAGCTGAGATCAGCTAAGCAAACCAGGGAGAAGGTAGTGCTCCCCACAGAGCTGTCATGCCAGGGCTCTGTGCTGGGAGGGGGCCTGGGGGCTGAAATTGCTCAGACAGAAAGAAAGCTGGAGGGGAGAGAATAGCGTATGGTGTGGATGTGGCTGGAGAGAAGACAGGACCAGCAGGGCTTTGCTGTATTAAAGAGCTCTGCCTTCATCCCAAGAGTCATGGGGAGCCATGATGGGTGCCGGGCAGTCAACAGCCTGACGTGCTGGCGGGGGCAGGGATGCCCAGTGAGCAGTACAGATGGGGAGTGGTTTAGAATGAGGCATGAGATTGTGATCCCATGAAACCATGTCTTTAAAATCCTACCTCTAATTCTATTTGCATGCTGGATCACTTCAAATATCATATATAACATTTGTAACAGAAACTTTTTTCATCAACTGTAAGAAAGCATATTTTCATCAAATGTAAATGCATCATTATTTTATGACCCCAAAATAAAGAAAAAAAAGCCCAGGATGGGAAGTCCAATAGGAGACTCCACATACAAAGCTGGGACACCCTCACTGAAAGGGTAAATGGGAAATAAAGCCACCAGGCAGGAAGGGGAGGCAAGGGAACGTGTGTGTCTCAACCTTGACACTGGGTAGAGGGATGGGAAAATCCTCCACTGAGAATAGGAGTCCCAGGTCCATGGTACTCGTGCAGGTTTTGCTTTCTGCATTTGCACAATCAGTGGGATCCAAAAGAACCTCAAAACAAGTGAATAAACAAAACAACAACAACAAAACAAAAACAAAAGGACCTCGAGCAGAGAATCTAACATCAAATGGTTTGAGGCTGGGTGGCCCCAATGGCTGGCAGAATCAGTGTGGTCATCTTCCGGAACACCTGCCTTCACTTCAGACCGACAGTAAGGATATGATGCCATCGTTTGGGAGTTAAGTCCTGATTTCAGAGATCCAAAAATGTGCATCTTGGAATCAATGGAAGATGGCAAAGCCCTGTTCCCTAAACCCTGTCTGGAAGAACTGATACAAAAGACCCATCTACGAGCTCTCCAAGAACTTTCCTGCCCTGTTACAGGACATGATGTGCCCATTTGGCATAAGGCACTGCAAAGATTAAAGGTCCCTTTGGCCAAGTCCACAGGTTTCCTAAAGAAAGGAAGCCCCTGATTGAGCAACTCAGGGCAAACTTTCTTGTGAAGGTCGAAATAAAATGCAATGAAGTAGTAAGATGTGGATGATGATTTGAATTAAGGAGACTGGGAAAAGGGAGAGAGAAGTGGTTATTTTAGAATCCTGGCATCAGCTTCACACTGTCCATACTGGGGGGTCCTCAGGCATGAGCCACCCGACACCCTCTTTTTACAGGATTTTACAGGACAGGATTTGTCTAGAGTCCCCCAGCCAGTCAGCCCCAGAGCTGGGGTCAGAACCCTAAGTGGTTTTCCTCACAGTAGTGGAATCGTCTTCTCTGTGTTCATGTCCAGTCGTGGGTAACAACTTGTCATTTAGATGTTTTATGAACAGACTCTTTTATGTACTAAGTGTTTCCAAAGACAAAGTGAAGTGAAGTGAAAAATGCCCCCCAAGTCTTTCCGGGAAATCAGAGGAGATTGTGACCTTCCTCTGTCACCTGGTTGGTCCAACTCCCATCACCCTTTGGCAGCAGAACCTGATGCCAAGGGGAGCCCAAGGAAGCCTGTGGAATGCCCAGCCAGAGGACCTGCTAGATTCCTCCCCACACGCCCACAGCTGGCATTTTAACAGAGACATCAAGGACAGGGCAGGGCCGGGCCGACGGTGGCGGTATGGAGTGTTTCGTTGGTACCTAGACGGATGAAGACCTGGGGGGCGCCGCTCTGTGGCCCGGCCCATCTCCCGTCACAGAGGATCCTTTCATTCACCAGGCTGTGAGTGAAAGGTCAGCCTCTGTGCTCTGGGCAAATGCCATCCTGGGGAGTGCAGGGTGTGCGTGTGACATCTTCCTGAATAGCGATTCCCAAGGAGGTTGGAGAGTCGGTGCCTGGGGAAGGCAGCAGTCTGTCCCTGCTCTGAGGTAGAGGCATGTCTCACACGATTACCCTTTTGCGTGGGGAAGGGTGGAGATGGCGTGATAACATGGTAACCGGTGATTCTGCAGATGCAGGATGCTGGCAGTGAAGGGATGGAGCAGAGTCATAACGGTAGGAGAAGCCAGAGTCTCCTCTGCGAACCCCTTCCCCGTACCAGCCACCCACCTCTCCAGGTGATCTTGAAGTTGGCGACTGCCCACCTCACTCCATCAGGCAGGGCTGTGGGCCCTTGTGGGAGGTGGCTGGGTGCTCAGCCCCCACCCCCACTGGCAGCCTCTGTACATGTCTGTGGAACTGAATGGCCTTTTCTGCTTTGTCTGCGAAACTCTTGGCCTGTGGAGAAGATTCTTTGCCCTGGAGAGGAGACCCAGCAGTGGGCATATTTGAGGAGCAGAAGAGGCCAGTTCATTGAACAAACACTGACTGTGCTCTGGCTCTGGAGGGAGGTGACAGATAAGGACAAGACAACCCCTGAATAGAAGACTCAGTGTTTGGGACAGATGGGGCCCCAACCAACTGGGAGGTGAGGAAGGCCATGGTGAGTGAGAAAACAGGGGTACCTAATATTCCAGAAAACAGGAGGGAGACGAACTCTGACTGAGGAAGGGTAAGAGGGGTGGCAGAGGGCAGAAACATTCTCGGGGGGGGGGGGTGGTCTTGCCCCCAACACTCCCCTCCAAGCTGTAGCCTTGTGGGGAAGGTACCAGGCAGAATTTGGAGGGATATGGGGATGAGCCCAGCTTGGTGTCAGGAACGTGGAGCTGTCAAATGGAGATTAAAGGGAAGGAGGTTACAGAGATTTAAAAGAGGGAGACTTTCTGTTTTTAACTTTTTGTTATGGGGCATTTTCAAAACTGGCACAAAAGTATCGAGAATGGCAGAGTGAATTCCACGTACCTGTTACCCAGCTTTGAAGTAATTTAAAGCAAACTTCAGACTGACTTACCTCATAAATTCTTCAGCAGGAATCTCTGATAGGGAGTTTCTTTTTACTATGACCACTGCGCCATTATCACACCTGATAAAATCAAGAATAATTACTTATTATCATCTGGATACACATTCTGGAGTCACATGCCCCTGCTTTTTTTTTTTTTTTTTTTGCGGTACACGGGCCTCTCATTGTTGTGGCCTCTCCCGTTGCGGAGCACAGGCTCCGGACGTGCAGGCTCAGTGGCCATGGCTCACGGGCCCAGCCGCTCCGCGGCATGTGGGATCTTCCCGGACCAGGGGACGAACCCGCGTCCCCTGCATTGGCAGGCGGACTCTCAACCACTGCGCCACCAGGGAAGCCCACCCCTGCTTTTCTTAAGGGTGTCCTGTTATACTCGGTTTGTTCAAATCAGGATCCAAACGCAGACCTCACATGGCAGTTGGATGTTATGTCTCTCAAGTCTCTTCAGTACAGGAGGGAGAGCTTTTGAAGCTTTTCCTGGGGATAAAAACTTGCTCAGAAAACTGAAGGTCCCGGGGAGAAGATTAAAAGTGAGAGTGTATCTATGCTGAGACCTAACTCAGAAAAGTAAGGCTGGGTCAGGCAAGGAAAGGGACATTCTTACCTCTTTCCATTGGCTTGTTCAGTGTAGGGGCAACCTGCAGGAACACAGCCTCTCTGCCGCTCTCCCCACCCATGCATAAGGAGGTAGAGACTCAGGCCCCTATAAGCCTCACATGCTCCTTTCCTGGTTAAACAGGGAGGTAAGGCCAGCAGGGCCCAGGCTCCAGCCAGCAAAACAGCCAGCAAAAGGAGGAGGTGGAGATGCCACCTACAGAGAGATGCCACTAAGGGAGATGAAGGAGCAAGGCTCAGAGAGACAGTCCTGGGCAGGAGAGGAAAGTGGGTGCTCAGGTGTCCATGGCTTTCAGTGGAGGATGGGGCTGGAGTAGTGACTCAGATGGAGGTTCGAAAAGTTGCCAACTGTTGGCAGTTTGTAGAGGAGGCCTGGTATTTATTTATTTATGAGTTTATTTTATTTTTTTAATAGATCTTTATTGGAGTATAGTTGCTTCACAATACTGTGTTAGTTTCTGTTGCACAAAAAAGTGAATCAGCCATATGCATACACGTGTCCCCATACCCCCTCCCTCTTGCGTCTCCCTCCCACCCTTCCTATCCCACCCCTCTGGATCATCGCAAAGCACCGAGCCCATCTCCCTGTGCTGTGCTGCTGCTTCCCAGCAGCCAACTATTTTACATTCGGTAGTGTCTATATGTCGATGCTACTCTCACTTCACCCCAGCTTCGCCCTCCCACCCCATGTCCTCAAGTCCATTTTCTATGTCTACCTCTTTATTCCTGCCCTGCAACTAGGTTCATCAGTACCATTTGTTTTTAGATTCCATATATATGAATTAGCATACAGTATTTGTTTTTCTCTTTCTGACTTACTTCACTCTGTATGACAGACTCTATGTCCATCCACCTCACTACAAATAACTCAATTTCGTTTCTTTTTATGGAGCCCTGATATTTAGAGAAAGTCTTTGGAGTGCCTTTTCTGGAAAGCCAGGGTCTGTCTTTATGCCTGGGAGGATGGCTGCTGCTCCATCTCCCTGCTCTGTGGATGTCGGTGCTGCCTAGCTCTCCCCAATGGTCTTTTTCAGAGACACTTTCATCTGCATGAACAAAACCTTACTTTAGCCACAGCATTCTGTCTTCTTTTCTCCCTTCCCAACATTTTTCTGAGACACCAAACATGCTCCTAGGAGCCTGGTCAAAATCGCCCACACTCTCTGGTATCGCTGAAGGACCACAAGGCTGGAAGGTAGGCACTGTTTGTTTGCAGAAGGGGGAGGGTCAGGAGAAGGCGGAACAAACTCTGTTGCCCCTCACACCCTGAATTTAATCCAAAGTGTTGGTGTCACATTCCTTCTGGGAACTGACTTCACTGCAGAATTTATGTCTCTCTGCCTTCATGCCTAGATGACAGCGTCAGCGCTTGGTGAGCCTCTTAGCAACCAACAAGGCCCATTGATTGGGAAAGGCCAGCCTGACAGGTTTATAGCCTCTTCCTCAGAGTTCATGCTGTTTTGTGTAGCATATATACAGGGCCCTAGAAGTAACTGCATCACCTCCCATGAATGGCCTCTGGGAATGGTCCGATGTGATATTTTAGTTGGGCATCTCTGCTCACTGGCTGGCACTGCTGGACCAGTTGGAAGGTGGGATTCTCACTAACAGGACTCCCCTAGCCTGCCTGTCAACCTTCCATACTTGGGGTTTAGCCATCTCTCTCCTCACAAGGGTGTCAATCAGTAAGTAGACAAAAAGAGGTCCCTTCACTCCCAGAGTCTACTAATTCCAGCTCATCAAACTCTCCAAGTGAAGTGCAAGAGTGTCCCTTGCAAGGGTTCGACTCGAAGGTGAATTGCAGACATTTGTGAAGTTAGAGGTAGAAATGTTCTGTGGGCTGGGAAGGCAGGATGCCAGTCACCTTGGGAAGGAGAAACTAGTTGCTGAGAGGTATGGGGAAGTGGAATTAACAACAAATGAATAAATATGGAATAAAATGTCAGGTAGTGACAGGTGCTTTGAGGAACTGGGGCAGAGGCACAGTGAGTTGCATGGGGCAGCTGGGTGCTATTTATATAGGGTGGTCAAGGAAGGCCTCCTGAGGACGTGACATTTGAGCAAAGACCGGAACAAAATGACAAAGTAAATACAGTAAGACCCGGAGACCTTGGGTTCCTGGACCAGCAAGCAGACCCATGCAATGAAAGCCACAGGGACAGGAAGGAGATGGGGAGAAAATCAGGTTACAGAAGGACCCAGATGATACAGGCCTTGGGGTTCTTGGTGAGCCTGTTGGGTTCTATTGAGAGTGCCCAGAAGCTGCTGGAAGGTTTTGATGCCAGGAAAAGGCAGGCTCAGCACAGATCAGTTGCCCTCTGCCCTCTTTTGCATCTCTCTTCCAGGTGGGACCTAAAGCCAGGGCTGGGCTTGCGGAGGAGGTGAGAGGCGGTTAAGGAAAGAGCTGGGAGAGCAAGGCATGGCCTGATGGTCCCCTCAGAGCCTCCGTCCTTTTCTCTCCTCTCTCCTCTCTGCCTTCCTCCTTTTCCTCCTCTCCCCGCTCCTGCACTCTTTGGCCCAAACCACCGTGTCCCATTTTAGGGGAGTGAATAGCCCCTGGCTCTCTCGTCTCCCCTCTGTGTCAAGGTTGCGTGCACTCTCCTCCCTGCTCCCTGACCTCCCCAGGACGCTGCCTCTCACCTTGCTGATTCCCAGGCAGAGCTGTGGGGAGTCATGGTGTCATGACACCCTTCCGTGGTCTCACGGCTGGACTGATCCAGGTGCCTGGGCCTCTCACCGGTGGGAATGAGCAGGTCCTGGGACTTCGTTCTGGTTTGATTCTGCAGCAGCTCAGGGAAACAGTTTATCCGTACAGCTCTTCAGCACCCACTGTCTTATGCTCTGCATCAGGAGTGGGTAGTGAGGAAACGTTGACAAAAACATGAAGAGCTGACCGAGAGAGGTGCTAAGTATACTGCAGAGCTGACTGAGAGGTGCTAAGTATACTAAAGGAGCACACATGTTTTGGTCATGTTGGGAGAGAGAGACAGTGTTTCTTGGAAGTTATCTTGGAAGAGGTCATGTTTGAATTGGGCTTTGAAACACACAGAGGCTGTCCTGGAGGAGGGAGATTGGGTAAACAGGGAAAGGGCCTCCTGCCAGAAGATGTCAGGTCCAGAGCAGTGTGGGCCGGCCATATGCACTGGCTTCCACTGGCACCTGGCGCCATGATGAAAAATAAACAGGCATGGAGGTGTGCTTGCAGTGTGGTTAGGAGACAAGACCAGCATCAGGAATCAATGAGTGGCCTCACTCAGCGGTCACTGAGGTGCCAGAGGAGGCACTGCTCTGAGGAGGCTGTCAGAGCAGAGAGAAGAATAGAGCTGGATGGGACCTTATGGATCGCCCCGGGCAGTTCATTTCCTTGAGGTCGCGGAGTCCTTTAAGAATCGTTGGAAGCTATTGACTCTTCTCAGAGGAAATGTATGTCTGTACCTATACACTAAGTTTTTTTTTATTGAGCTATATAATTCACATACTATAAAATTCACCATTTGAAAATGTACAATTCAGTGCTTTTTAGTATATTCACAAGGTTATACAACCATCATTACTATCTAATTCCAGGACATTTTCATCACCCCAGAAAGAAACTTCACACCCTTTCATAGATAGTCATTCCGCATTCTCCCCTCTTTCCAGCCCTGGCAACTACTAATCTACTTTCTGTCTCTGTGGATTTGCCTATTCTGGACATTTTATGTAATTAGAATCATACAATATGTGGCCTCTTGTGTCTGGCATCTTTCACTTATTATACTGTTTGTAAGGTTTATCCATGTTGTCCTATGTATTAGTACTTCATTCTTTCCATGAATGGATTTTCCATTCAGTTCTTCCATTGTATGGATATACCACATTTTGATTGTCCATTCATCAGTTGATGCACATTTAGGCCCTCTCCACTTTTTGTCTTATGAATAATGCTGCTATGAACATTCATGTACAAGTTTATGCACTAAAATTTGCAGACCATTTCAGGAGGTTCACAGAACCCCTGAAACCCATCTCTTGGTTTCTCAATCTAGGAAAACCTTGTTTTATGAAGAGGCAAGAATTCATGAGGGAATGGACTCCTCACATTGGAGTCCATTAAATATGTCCAGTTTTTTTTGTATATCAATTACATTGCAATAAAGCTATTATAAAAATAAAATAATTTATAAAAAGATGGAATGGAGAAGACAGGAAGGCTATCGATAATATATTACTATTTATTGAGCAACTCTAAGCTAAGCACTTTACATCCCCCATTTACTTAATCCTAAACAACCCTGTGACACAATGTTATTTATTATCCCCATATTACAGATGAGAACACTGAGGCTCAGAGAAGCCATGCCAGGTTTCTTGGAGAAGTCAGGGTTTAAGCTAAGCCTTGACTGCCAAGCAGTGAAAGGCAACTACACATCCCATCTCCTCTCTACCCCCATCAAAGCCCCTATTTCCTTACATTTATTTTTGAGTGGAGTACTAATGCCCGTCTGCTAACGAGGCATCCATTCTGCTAGGCCCAGAACTGGCCCAGTGCACAGTGGGCATCCTGGGCTGCTGTACGATGACCCTTCCCCAGAGTGACCCATGGTTGAAGGACCTGCCTCCTGCTCTTCCCCTTCGGGGAGGTAGGGTCTGAGCCTTCAGCCCAGCCAGCGTGCACATCTGACTGTGGTAATAATAGCGCAGGGGTGCCGAGGGCATCTCCGGAACAGCTGAGACTTCTGGAGCCGTTGCCCTCAGCATGAGGTTCCTCTGCGTGCCCTGCCCAGCAGGGAGGTCCCGGGGTCAGGCTAAGGGTGGCGTGCGGTCAGGGGCCCTGGTGCTGTCCAAAGCCCAGCGTCAGCCACCATGCTCTGCTTTGTCTCCCAGCCTGTGGACAACCAGCAAGCCCTGGTGCGCAGGGAGTCCCTGGTCAACCTGGAGAACTTCAAGAAGCAGTATGTCCGCAGGCGGTGGAAGGTGGGTCAGGGCTTAGGGGTGGGGCTGGGGGTCAGGTGGGCTCCTGGTTCCCTCCGGGGTCTCGGTGCACATCCTCACCTGGCGGTTCCTCTCCTCCCCCTCCCTCAGCTCTCCTTCAGCATCGTCTCCTTGTGTAACCACCTCACCCGCTCCCTGATGAAGAAGGTGCAGCTCAGGCAAAATGAGGACCTGGTGGGTAAATGCAGTGCCCTCTGATTGGGTGGAATTCTGGGTGAGGCCTGGAGCTGGGGGGAGGGGGGCGGGGAGAGGAGGTGGGGCTTAACTGTTTCTGGCAGGCTCTGCACTGTGATCTGTGTTCGGGGGGACCACTGGGGTAGTGCTGGGAGGGGGCGCTCCAAGGGGGCAGCATGAGCCTCTGGAGGACCTCGAATCCTTTCCTGGTGGGCTTTCGAAGGGACTGCTCTTGCCACTCTACAGCCCCAGCCTTCCCCTGAGGACCTGTAGCCTGCCAGGGACCGTGGGAACAGTAGACAATGAGACTACCGGGGGCAATCCAGAATCAATTCCTCACGATCCAAGGATCTGCTTTAGAATGAAAGCTTTCCATTCATTTGCCGATTTTTACATTTCTGTTTTGCTTTAGATTGCCAATAATAATAAAAACAATAATATTTAGATGATATCTTATATTTGATTAGCTTGTTGCAGTTTTATGTACATCTAGAATGAGAGACTTACAATATAATATAGTAGTCAAGAGCATGGCCTCTGGAGCCAGACTGCTAGGATTCAAATCTTCCACTTACTGTGAGACCTTGAGGAAATTACTTAACCTCTCTGTGCCAAAATGTCATCATTTGTAAAATGGGGTTAACAATAGTTCCTACCTCACAGTGTAGTCATGAGGATTAAATGATGACATATTCTTAGAGCCTGGCATTTTAAGTGCTCAATACTTATTAGCAGCTATTATTGTTGTTTAAAATCCTCTTGTAGACTGTAAAATGCAGTGCTGGTGCTACGAAATGCAGTGTTAGTATTGCAGCTGGTCGAGGTTCCCTGACAGACCCTCCCCACTGCTCACCGAGTGTGGTGAGGGCCCCAGGGGTGTCTAGGATGGCACAGGTCAGGACAGAAGGTGACTGCCTGCTCAGGAAGAGGCTGGAAGGCGGCAGCCTGAGGTGAATGGGCTGTCAGCCCTGGGCAGCCTCGGGGCGCACAGCACTTAGGCTGCATCGCGGGACCTGGCACAGCCCCTATGCTCCCCCCACCAGCCTGAGCTCTTCTTTTTTTTTTTTTTTTTTACAACTTTATTGGAGTATAATTGCTTCACAATGGTGTGTTAGTTTCTGCTTTATAACAAAGTGAATCAGTTATACATATACATATATCCCCATATCTCTTCCCTCTTGCGTCTCCCTCTCACCCTCCCTATCCCACCCCTCCAGGCGGTCACAAAGCACAAGCTAATCTCCCTGTGCTGTGCGGCTGCTTCCCACTAGCTATCTATTTTACGTTTGGTTCTCACTCTTGTCCGGAACTTGAGGATTTATGGCTCCAGAGACCCAAAACAACTGTGTGGCTTTGGCCAAGCCGTGTCCCTTCTCTGGCTGCCTTCCTCATCTGCTGTAAAAGGGGACTGGACTTGCTCCCCCTGAAAATCCCTGTTAATCATAAGTAGACTGTTCTCCAGCTTTCTTTTGTATTGTATGGCTCTGACTCATGCTAAAAAGTTTCTATTCAGCAGAGCTTGAGTTATTTTTATTGTTATAGCCGGGCTTGGTCCAGGAAGTATTTGGCTAAAGTTGATCTTGACCTTGGATTTCCAGCTGGCTCAGGCCAGGGGAAGGAGAGAGGGCCCTGGGTAGGCACATGGCTGACAGCGGGCATGCCTTTCAGGCCGAGTTGCCCTGATACGGTGCTGGCCATTGGGAAAGAGGAACAGAGAGTAATTGAAAAGCATATAAAACTCTTTCTTAATTTTTGTCCTTGTGCAAACATTTTTTTTTTTTCGGTACGCGGGCCTCTCACTGCTGTGGCCTCTCCCGTTGCGGAGCACAGGCTCCGGACGCGCAGGCTCAGCGGCCATGGCTCACGGGCCCAGCCGCTCCACGGCATGTGGGATCTTCCTGGACCGGGGCACGAACCCGTGTCCCCTGTATCGGCAGGTGGACTCTCAACCACTGCGCCACCAGGGAAACCCTGTGCAAACATTTTAAATAGTCCTCTTTTTACTCAAACAGTCAGCACCTGATATCAGCTCAATGGCTCACCCTACACGTGGAAAAGGAATGAGTCCCAGGGGACTTCCCTGGTGGTCCCGTGGTTGGGACTCTGCGCTTCCGCTGCAGGGGACCGGGGTTTGATCCCTGGTCAGGGAATTAAGATCCCTGCACGCTGCATGGCGTGGCCAAAGGAAAAAAAAAAAAAAGGAATGGGTTTCAGACATCTATTATTCACTTTTCCAAAAGGCATTTTCCTTAAAAAAGAAAAGATACATCCTTTTGTTTAGGAAGCATTAAAATTGAACATCTGACAATAGATTTTTTTATGACTTGCATTAAGTCTTTCTGAATTAGGACTTTGTTTAATAGTTTTAATAATTTAATTAGATGCATGTGGCGTGAATGAAAAAGGCACGATGACCACCAGGGTGGCTGCTCCACTCTGGCTTAGCCATGTAGGTGCTGACGGACTGCACTTTACTCTTTTTCTCTTTCATAAAAATGGAGCACGGAAGCCATTTCCCTGGAAAGACTACATGGCAGGGCTGGTTAAAGGTGCAGCTTAAGCTAGTCAAAGAAGAGTGGGGGAGGTGGCCGTCAGAGTTCGGGGAGATCCCTGTGGCTATCTCTCCCCCGTTCTCTCTAGGCTGAGTTCAGGAGACCCACCAGCCCACAGACCAACTATCCAAGTGGTCTTGGTTATGTGGCAGCCACAAAGGACACCGGATATAATTTTCATTATTATTATAATTTGGCCTCTTCTGGTACCTGATTTTCCCTAGATGCTCTGCTCTGCCTGTATTCCTTCCTCCTGGGAAGGCAGCCTCAAGGCAGTTGGTCTGGTCCCATTTCAGGTCCCTCCCCACCCCCATCCCACCCACCCCTGGTCTCTGGACAGAGCAACAGCCTTCCCCTCAATGTCCATCTCCCTGGTTTACAGGCCCGTGACCCAGGTGTATCAGCTCAGGTTGCCCAGCACGACCCCATTCCTGGCACCTTCTGACCCTCTTGCCCTGGGTCTCTCTTTTTTTCTTTCTTCCAGAGGAATTGTGAGAGTGACACAGAGGAGGACATCGCCAAAAGGAAAGCCCTCCACCCCCGGAGGAGGAGCAGTACCTCCTAACTGGCCAGGCTCAAGGTGGCCACCAGGGAGGCCTGGGCACCGCAGGGCTCCTTTCTATGCAGACTCTTGGACCCCGCTTGTTGCCAGCACCCAGGCATTCTGCATCCCTGAGCACTTTGCAAGAGAGATGGGCATGCAGGATTCAGAAGCGTTTACAGGGGAGCCAGGAGACCCTGGGAGCTGTGGCTGTCACCTCCTGGGAATGCAGGAGACTCCAGCATTCCCAAAGCTCTTAATTCTCCACAAAACGGGCTTTCACCTGCTGCCAACCTCAGAACCTGGATGGGGATGTGGACCTAAGAAAATTATGCAAATGACCATCATCATCATGGATGAAGGTCAGATTCAGGCAGCTTTTCTCACAGGATGAGGGAGTTCAGAACCAGCCTGGTCAAAACTTACACCAGGAAGACAGAGGCCTCCCCCACGGGAACAAGATAAGAAGTGAAATGAATCTTGGGATGTGAGGGACCAATCCTGTGACCTCCCAGAACCCACATGGAGTCCACGTGTCATGCTGGCCAACATATCAAACCTTCTAAAGCAGCCCATTTTCAGCCCACTGTGTTGTAATTTTTTTCACTTTTATTAAACTTCTGGTTTACCTGATGCTCGGCTTCTTTTAGGACTCTCCCGATCTGATTTTCTTTAGCTCAGGTGCCTATGACTGTAGGGGAGCACCTGGGGTGCTGAGTGGATAGCACCTCCGAGGGTCATACTAAACCACCCCCTCTGGACTGCAGGGTGCCTACCTTCTACATCCTTCCCTAAAGGAGTGCAGCCCAAGAAAATCAGCCCAGATACCAGCATATAATGCCTGTGCTCCCTCCACTATGACGACAGTCACCCCTGCTGGTGTGGACTGAGTTGTGTCTCCCAACCTCTGGTACCACTGAGTATTTGGAGACAGGTCTTTAAAGAGGTAATTAAGGTAAAATGAGGTCACTGAGGTAGACCCTAATCCAATATGACTGGTGTCCTTATAAGAAGAGAGATCAGGACACACAGAACCATATGAAGAGACAGTGAGAAAGTGACCATCTACAAGCTAAAGAGAGAGGCCTCAGAAGAAGCCAACCCTGCCAAGACTCAATCTCAGACTTCTGGCCTCCAGAACTATGAGAAAATAAATTTCTGTTGTTTAAGCCACCCAGACTGTGCTTCTTTGTTGAGGCAGCTCTAGAGAACTAATACACCTGCCAACGATGGCCAAGATTGGGGCAGGGGGCTTTATGAAGATGTGGTTGAAGAAGGTCAAAGAGGGACCTACAGGGAGAAAAGAGAGGAAAAAAAAGATGGACTACCTGGACCCGTGAGTGAAGATGGCAAGAGAACTTTGACAACATAGAAATCTGGGCCCTGCTTTCCAGACCAAAAGAATGGTGGTGCTGATCAGAAACCCAAGAGAAGACCCTTGGAAGCCAGAAGTAAAAAGGGTCAGGGTGAGGCACCAAGGCTGAGAAAGTACATGGGAAGAGGTGGGAAGAAAGGGAGAGAAGTTTTGGAAGGTGAGTGAGGGAAAGTGTGCCAGGAAGGAAAGAGGGGAAGAAAATAAGTGTGGAAAGGAAAGGGCACGGGGAGAAGGGGAGGCATCCTTTCCCTTTGTCAGCAGCAAGTTTTAAGCACATTGTGTGAGAGAGTGGGCCCAGCGGCCCTCATCCAGTGAATGATCCAGGGCAAAATGGCCCCACAGAAACAGAAAGGCAGTCCAGTTTCAGAAAAGCTTCCAGCCAGAAATGGAGTGGCCTTCAAGCTTGTTGAAGAAAGCTCTGCCATTGCCTTGTAGTTCTTGGACGTCCCAGTTCTCAGGAGGATCCAGCTCTGTGCCTCCCTCCAGCCTCTAGAGGATAGCTGAGGCTGAGAACTGCTAACTGTGTTCAGGGCCCCTGGGTCATGGCTGTGGCTGGTCACAATGATCAGCAGGGAATGTTCTAGAACAAGGGCTTCTGGGCGCTCCTAGGAAGTAAAATGTGGTAGCGAGTAGGCGGCTGCCCTCCTGCTAGGAAAGAGGGCAGTGAATGGCTTTGACAAACCCAGTCTTGAGTTTCCAATCATGACCAAAGGGTAAGCCTTTTGGAGCTTGTCTGGCCCAACCACTGCATTGTACTGAAGAGGAAACTGAAGCCAAGAGAGAGGAAGTGACTAGTTCTGCTTCACACAGCAAATTTGTGAAAATGTCTGATGAAAGGCCAGACTTCCTGACTCCTAGTACTGTGCTCATTTCTTCAGCTTGATAACTGTGGGAGGCCTTTCAGGAAATGGATGGACACTTTGCTTTGCGTCATTTTAAACATGCTGTCATCTTTCCTTTACTGTTGCCTGCCTTGTCCTTCATTTCTGGAAATGGAAGAAATGCTTACACTTGCTTCTTTCCATCTTTGCAAAGGACACTGCCCCTGAGTGGGGATAGCTCGGCAGCCAACCTCCACGGGCTGCAAGTCGGTCAGTGAACCGATATTTATTGGGCTCCCACTATATGCCTAGGACTGTTCTAGATGCCAGGGTTAGAACAATGAAAAGGACAGACTTGATAACTTCCCCTACAGGGGTCTACATTCTGTAAAGTCCTGGGAATCCAGGACTCCATCCTACTTATAGGCTGCTCCTCCCACCTCCTTCTCATCCAGATTATATAAAGCCCCGTTGGCTGGGTCCCCCTCAGCCCAGCTCTCTGGGGTTTGAAGGCACCCGCTGGGGTTCCCAAATCCCTCAGGAAGCCCAGGGCCAGGCAGTGGGCAGAGAGGAGCCTTTGAAGATGTGCATCCTTTGAGGATGACTTTGACACCTAGCAGCCCAAAGCCAAGCATGTGTGCCAATCCCATACAGGGCCCCAGTCCTTGTGGCCTCTCAGCTGGCAGATGGCTGGTGCCCTCCAGGTGTGAGGAAGGGTGGAACAGCTGTTCCACAGGAACAACCTGGCCCAGGGGAACTAGGTGTTCTGGGTTAGTTCTGAAGAAGGCTGTGTTGACCAGCTGACACTTCAGGAGACCACAGTGTGCCCTGAGGCGAATGGAACATCTCCAATGATGAAAGCTGTGCTCAGTTAAAAGGCAGTCTTCAAAGAGTCTGAGGGTGCCCTGCCCCCGAGTGTTTGCCTGTATGTTTGCAGGATGCTGCATTAATATTTCACAAAGGCACATAGAAATATTTCAGTGCTCTGCATTTTAATGTCAATCTCACTGGTTTTCCTGACGCCAGATCTTAGATTTCATTTGCTTTTTCCACTAGCCTATTTATTTGCCGAAAACCTTATTTTGGAAGCAGGTGAAGGCCATACCATAAGAGGTGAACCACAAAATCTCTATGAAAGGAAAGTAGGTACGTGTGAAAAGAGCTTAATTGAGGACTGGGATATCACAAGGAATTTCATCTGGCACAGGCTTATCGAACTTTCCATCTGGTTCACAGCTTGATGTCATCCTGACATTGTTCTGTTCACCGTTGCTGCACCCCAAAGAATAATTATTCCTTGGTGGGCTGCTGAGAGAATCCCATTCTAAGCAGACCTTAATAGGCTTAGGGATTGGAGCCATTGAAGAGCTGTAAACAATGGTTAATTCACATTTCAAAAAGCAGAAACACAGTTGCTGACCTCTCATTAATAGTTTCTATTTTTCCCTTTCTCCCACTAGTTCCCTTTTTCTCTCACCCTCTATCCATTAGCAAGTCATAATATATAGCTGAAGTACATATTTTAGTAATGTCTTTACTTATTGAATGAAATTTGTGTTCCCAGTTCGTAATTGAAAAAATAGTTGGTTATATTATCTAGGGAGGAATAATTTTGTAAGTATTTCCCCCACTGTGGATCAGTGATCCTCCCCCCTTGAGCTAGAAAAAAATGAAAGAAAAAAAAATAAGCTCGCAATAATTTTTAAAAACCTGTTCTGCAATAGGAACATTTATATACGCTTTATTTAATCCTCTTTGTGACCTTGTAGGGGAAAGGAGAGCCCCATTTCTATAGATGAAGAAGCTGAGACTAAATGGAGTTAAGAACTTTGCATGCACGGACTTCCCTGGTGGCACAGTGGTTAAGAATCCACCTGCCAATGCAGGGGACATGGGTTCGAGCCCTGGTCTGGGAAGATCCCACATTCCGCGGAGCAACTAAGCCCATGCACCACAGCTACTGAGCCTGCACTCTAGAGCCCGTGAGCCGCAAATACTGAGCCCGCGTGCCACAACTACTGAAGCCCGCGTGCCTAGAGCCCGTGCTCCGCAACAAGAGAAGCCACTGCAATGAGAAGCCCGTGCACTGCAATGAAGAGTAGCCCCTGGGCTTCCCTGGTGGCGCAGTGGTTGAGAGTCCGCCTGCCTGTTGCGGGGGACACGGGTTCGTGCCCTGGTCCGGGAGGATCCCACATGCCGCGGAGCGGCTGGGCCCGTGGGCCATGGCCGCTGAGCCTGCGCGTCCGGAGCCTGTGCTCCGCGGCGGGAGAGGCCACAACAGTGAGAGGCCCACGTACCGCAAAAAAAAAAAAAAAAAAAAAAGAGTAGCCCCTGCTCGCTGCAACTAGAGAAAGCCCACGCACAGCAACAAAGACCCAACGCAGCCAAAAATAAAATTAATTAATTTAAAAATTTTTGCATGCAATCACACAGCTGGAGTATTTAGAATCTGGATTCCAGCCCAGTTTTGCCCACCCCGAAATCCACATTCTTCTCTACTTTTCCTGGAGAGACAATGTTGTGTGAAGAAAGCATCTCAGAGAACTAGAGAGAGCATGATACTGTTTTTATAAAGCTCAAAAACTATACTATACTTTGTTTGGAAATACATGTCAATGTGATAAAAGAGTGTTTTCAAAGCAAGGCAATGATTATGCTCAAAATTCAGGGTGACACTTACCTCTGGCGGCTGAGATGGGGAAGAGGACAAGCGTGGGCACCAGGCTGTTGGCAGCGTTCTGGACAACACTAAGTTCATGATGGGCTCACGGGAGTTCATTTTATTATTATGCTTTCTCACTTACATATGAGTTATCTAGGGTTGTCATCTATCAAATATTTAAAATAATACAGGGAGAAAGTGAGGTGAAAAAAATCAACCCTAATGGCCATGAGATGCCACAGTGGACAGGACTTGTTGGCTGTGGTGACGATCCCCAAGTATGCCTTTCCCCTCATGACTTGATGCTGGCTTTGCTCTGTGTTTTTTTACCTTCATCAGAGGTCATCATGCCACTCAGTGAGAATGCCTCTGCTGGATTATTATTCCCATTTTAAAGAGAAGGGGTAGAAAATCCCCCCTGCTTTGCAGCTCACCTCCCCAGTCACCACCTCCCCTTGGAATTTGCCTAAGGATGCTGCTCTGAGGACATCTTCCAAGCCCAACTACGCTGAGTTTGCCAACTCACTCTCTGGTGCCTTCCTGTCTCTCTGAGTTTAATCCCAGAGGCTGGACAGGGTTTGAAAAGCCATTTGGGGACTTCCTTAGTGGTCCAGTGGTTAAGGTTCTGGCTTCACTGCAGGGGGCATGGGTTCAATTCCTGGTCGGGGAAGTTCCACTGGGCCATTCCCCTGCTCATTTTGAATGGAGAAGAGGCGGTCCTGTGTCTTCACTCAATTCCCTTTTCTAGTTCTTAGCAGTCCTTGGTATATTTCACCACTTCACCAAAAGGCCTGGGCTAATTCCTGGCACTTTTCAGCTGTTGAATCTTGGCCTTGTCATTCATCCTTTCTGGGCCTCGATTTTCTCATCTGTGCAATGGAGATAATGACATCAGTGTTACCTGTCATGAGTGCCTCGTTGAGACCCATTTTGTAAGGGAGGTTTGCCAACTTTGAAGAACTTGGCAAACATAAGGGATCTGTTATTTACATACCTTAGTTGTACTCTGAGACCACAGGCATAAAAAGCAACTCTGAGAAATGTGAAAGGAGAACCATGGCGACAGTGGCACTCAACGCTGGTGCCCTGAACTCTGGGTAGAGGGTTCCTGGGGCCCGGGCACACCTCCTACTCACCTTTTCTGCCCTAACAACTCTGTGATGCCTGATTCTGCACAGAGCCTCAGCAATGGTGTATTAAACAGAAGAGAAAGCAGGAAGGGCCTTCTTCCCACATGGGTGCCAGAGGCTCTCAGTTGGCCGTCTTCTTCCCACCCCTCCAGAGGGTGCTTGCAGGCGAGGCCGGAACAGAGCCCTGCTGGGGGCAGGGTGCTGAGAGGGAGGCTTTGCTGCTTTGCCTTTTCATTCAGAACTTGGGTAGCTCACCTCAGGAGGCGTAACAACTCTCTAAACAAGTAGATGCAGGGACCTCCCTGGTGGTCCAGTAGCTAAGACTCCACGCTCCCAACGCAGGGGGCCTGAGTTCAATCCCTGGTCGGGGAACTAGAGCCCGCATGCTGCAACTAAAAAGATCTTGCATGCCGCAACTAAAGCCCGGTGCAGCCAAATAAATAAATAAATATTTAAAAAAAAAAAAAAAGAAGAAGAAGAAGTAAATGCAGGACTCAGACTATTTGGCCCCTACCTTATTTCCTTGTTTTGTTGTTTTTGATGCTGATTTAGTTTGCTAGGATGGCCATAACAAAATACCACAGACTGGGTGGTTTAAACAACAGAAATTAATTTTCTCACAGCTCTAGAGGCTGGAAGTCCAAGATCAAGGTGCCAGTAGGGTTGGTTTCCTCTGGGACCTCCTTCCTCGGCTTGCAGACAGACGTCCTCTTGCTGCCTCTTCACATGGTTGTTCCTCTGGTCACAAGCATCCCTGGTGTCTCTTTGTGTGTCTGCATTTCCTCTTCTTATAAGGACACCAGTCATACTGGATTAGGGCCCATCCTCCTGGCCTCCTGTTAACTTAATCACCTCTTTAAATGCCATATCTCCAAATAGTCCCATTCTGAGGTACTGAGGGTTAGGACTTCAACATATGAGTTTGTGGGGGAGGTAGAAGATGCAATTCAGCCCATAACAAATATTTCCTTTAAGAATTATGAGTTTTTCATGTCTGCCTCCTCTTGTGGGCCATAAGCTCTGTGAGAGCGGGACTGGGCCTGTTTGCTGTTTTGTGTACAGTGTCTGTGGGTGTTCAGTAAGTATTTATGGACTGAATTAATGAATGGTGTATTTTTCCCTGTGGATCCAAAACGGCAAGGAAAGCTGCAGACCTCACGCTGGTAAGAAGCCAAAACAGAGCCTTCAGAATCAGGCACCCAGCAGCCACCCTCTCCCAGCATTCCTGTCCTGCAGGGCGTACTCAGTTTAATACACACTGGTGCCGAATAGGCCTACCGTGGGTCAGACTTTCTTCTGGCCTTAAAGGATGAATGAGTAAGCTTCTGGTAAAAGAAGGGGAAAGAAAGTTTGGGTTAGTGTTCTGTTTGCTTGTCCTTACGCCTTCCTGTGGCTGAACTTTGGAAAGTCGCCAAATGAAAGAGTAAAACGTCTCCTCTGGGTTTTGAAGTAGTAGTGTGATGAATTAGGACTTTATCATTTTTCCCCACTCCTAGCCTTTGTGACTCTGATTCCAGGTCAGAGACCCAGAGGGCCCTGCCAGAGAGCCAGTGGCCACCTGTTGGGCTTGGAAGAGGTGTTCAAGGTCAGGCATAGATGACAGGTAAGGCTCTGGCTGAGTCCCTTGGAGGAGTGTGTGTGTGTGTGTGTGTGTGTGTGTGTGTGTGTGTGTGTGTGTGTGTTTCAAGGTACCTGCATGTGTGCATCTGTCTGGGTATATTTGGATGTGTGTGTGTGTGTGTGTGTGTGTGTGTGTGCATCCTTGGGTGTATCTGAGTTTTCTCTTTGTTTCTGTATATGTGCATCTTAACTGTGTGTCTGGGGGTTCTGGGTGTGTGCATCTGTCTCTGTGTGGGTGGGTGTATCTGGGTGTCTGGGTGTTGTCCAAAAGGACTCATGGGGAAAGTGCCTCTACCCCAGCCCTTGTAGCATCTGTTCTAATGCCGTCAGACCTCTGAGGCCAGTCTATTTGACATTCCAGGGGACAGAGTTGAGGACAGCCACATCTGCTGAGTCATAAGGATGTGGCTCTGTGTGTTCACAGTTGGACATATCTCCTTTCACACACCCGGAGAGGAAATTTCAGACGGGCTGGCTGACCCTGCATTCTTTCAGAAGGTTATGACCTCTGCCAGCCCCAGGAAGGAGCAGAAATGAGAATGCTCAGGAGACCTGGAGGTTGGCAGGGGGCGAGCTGAGACCTGGGTGTTCCCCAGCTGGGTACCCTGGGTCATGGCTTTCTCAGGCCGTTCCAATAACCAAGCTGCCGGCTTTGAAACTGATTGATGGATGCTTCCTGGTCGAGGAGGGAGCCAGGGCAGATGGTCTTGAGTGATATAAAGTGCAGACCTCACCGAACTCTTAGTGCTGACCCTAAGAGGCCCTACCAGGCCATGAATCTGGACTCTGGAAAATCCTTCTCTTCCCTCCCCAATTCAACCACCCAACAAATAAACAAAAACCACCGCAATAGTGTGCCCAGCCACAATACAATCAAGTGAGTCTCTCAAGTTTGTCTGATATAAACAGTAAAACTTTCCCCAGGGTGAGCAGGGGCAGGAAGCCTCAGTCATGGGCTCCTTGATTGGAACGGATTTCATGGGTTCTTTTCCAAGAGCAGATAAAGAAGGGCAAGAGGGCATTTGTGGTGTGTACCTGGCAGGGCATGGGAAGTAAACGCCCCTTCTGAGAATTGACACGTGCCTGGCGTGGAAATGGGCACTGTTCCCAAGGAACCCAGACTGGGGGCGAACCCGCAGATACTCAGCTTACCCCGACATGAGCTGCTTCCTGTAGCCCATGAGGCTGGGGGCACACGTGTGGATGAGGTGAGGGAAGGGGTGCATCCAGGAGGCGTTGGTCCTTCTGAGAAGGCAGTATTCAAAGGAGGGAGGGGGCTGGCCCGGAGCAGGGGCCTCACCACTGGTCACTTCTTGTATTCACGCAGTGAAGGCCACTGGCAAAAATTCATGCCAGTCTACCATCACTCGCCTTTGGCAAGGTCCAGCCAGCCCGTGGGGCTCTGTGGGTCTGGACAGCAGGGCAGTAGGTTTGGTGGGGATCAGGTTCTCCTGGGGAGAGAGGGGCCTGCCTAACCAGGGGCTTCAGCGACTTTGTAGATGCCCACCCAACCCCACTGGAGATGCCCAGAGGTGACAGGGAGTTCATGATCTCCTGGCAGGACCCTCAAGAGTTGGTGTCAAACTGTTCACGTTGTTGCAAGTTTTTCTCAGGTTGAGTTCAGATCGGCCTCCCTGAAGGTCCAGCTGTTGTCCCGGTTCTGTCACATCCATTTAACAAATATGTAGACAAAGATGAAAAAGACAGTCTGTGTCCTCAAGGAATCCACAGACGAGTGACAAGGACAGCTGTTACACAGGGCAGGATGAAATAGGGGCTAAGCTGCGAGCTGAGGGAGGGGTTCTTCATCCTGACTGATGGGGGCCCCAGGAGGCATCCAGAGGAGGTGGCATTTGAAACAGGCTTAAAGGATAAGGGGATGGGTGTATGTGGAGGAGCTGTGCGGTCCAGGCCAGGAAAAGCTTGAGCAAAGACACAGAGGCAGGAGAGAGCAGAACAGTTCCTGAGGATGCGGAGTTGCCTGGCAGGGTGGTGACCTGGTGTGGAGGGGGGCCGTGGGGGAGATGGGAGCTGCATCACAGAGGGGCTTGAACCCAGGCCTGGGCCTTTATTCAGTGGGCCACAGGGAGGCTCAGAGGTTTTGTGAGACTTTATCAGAGCTGTGGTTTACATCACACAAAGCGTGTTCCCCGTCCAGCAGTGTCAGCATCACCTAGGACCTGTTAGAAATGCAGATTCGCAAGCCCCACCCCAGACCTGCTGAATCAGAAACTCTGGGGGAGGGGCCTAACTAACTGCTCGATCAAGGCCTCCAGGTGATTCTGATGCACTGCTTTAGAAAAACAACCCTGACAGCCTAGGGAGAGACAGGTGAGGTGGGCGGAGTCTGGAGGAGGGAGAGCAATTTGGGGCTATTAGTATCACCTGGGGGAGGCAGGAAGCCGCCTGCCCCGGGGAGGAGGCAGGAAGGGTTAGACAGATTTGGGTTCCAGTGCCAGCCCCTCACCTTCTAGCTTCATGAAACTGGGCAAGGGACTTCCCTTTCCTGGGCCTCAGTTTCTGCATCTTCAGAGAGGAGTCACAGCTGGAGAAGGTAGGAGATGGTCAACGACCATTTCAGCTTGCTCAGGACTGAGGGGTTTCGTGGGACTCAGGATTTTCAGTGCTAAAACGGGAGCGACCAGGACAAACGGGGATGGTTGGTCACTCAAGCCCCCGAATGGGACCCAGAAAGAAGCACTGCTCAGGATGTCTACAGAGTGAATGCCGAGAGTTAGGGTTGCTGAGGGGCCCAAAGCCCATTCTTGAGCACTTTTGGTGACAGCTAAAGTTGCCAGTCCCTCTTGCTGCTGTTTCTGGTGCCCGTTTGGCAGGAGCCCGTCCCCCAGGTCTCTGCTCCTCTCTGGCTCTGAAGACCAGCAGAAAGGGAGACGGGGCCCAGGCCAGGCAAGGGCACGAGGCCGGCACCCTATGGCCGTATTGCTGGCCTGGTGCCAGGGTCACATGAAATACAATATGGCTGAGGCCTCCCAGCCCCTGCTGATGCTGCTGGAGGCTGAAAATACCCAGTGTCCTGGCCTGGGCGCCTGGCTGACTCTTCTGGGTCAGGAGTCAGGGGAGCGACTGTGGTGTCTGTTACTCCACTAGTCTGGCCTCAACTGGGTTCTCACCGCTTCGGCCAGGGGCCTCTGGGTAGGGGTGGGGAATGGCAAGCCCTGTGGCCTTCTAACTTTCCTACAGTTGGTTTTTTTTTTAATTGAAGAAAGTTGATTTACAATGTTGTGTTAATTTCCCTTGTACAGCAAAGTGATTCAGTTATACATATATACGTTCTTTTTTTAATATTCTTTTCCATTATGGCTTATCATAGGATACTGAATATACAGTAGGACCTGTTGTTTATCCATTCTTTATATAATAGTCTGCATCTGCTAATCCCAAACTCCCAATCCTTCCCTCCCCCATCCCCCCTTCCCCTTGGCAACCACAAGTCTGTTCTCTATGTCTGAGAGTCTGTTTCTGTTTTATAGATAGGTTCGCTTGTGTCATATTTTAGATTACACATACAAGCAATATCATATGGTATTTTTCTCTTTCTGACTTACTGCACTTAGTTTAATAATCTCTAAGGCCATCCAGGTTGCTGCAAATGGCATTATTTCATTCTTTTTTATGGCTGAGTAATATACCATTGTATACATGCACCACATTCGTTATCCATTCCTCTGTCGATGGACATTGAAGTTGCTTCTATGTCTTGGCTATTGTAAATAGTGCTACAGTGAACATTGGGGTGCATGCATCTTTTCGAATTATGGTTTCCTCCAGATATATGCCCAGGAGTGGGATTGCTGGATCATATGGTAGTTCTATTTTTAGTTTTCTGAGGATACTTCATACTGTTTCCCATAGTGGCTTCACCAATTTACATTCCCACCAACAGTGCAAGAGAGTTCCCTTTTCTCCACACCCTCTCCAGCATTTGTTATTTGTAGACTTTTTAATGATGGCTATTCTGAACAGTGTGAGGTGGTACCTCATTGTAGTTTTGATTTGCATTTCCCTAATAATTAGTGATGTTGAGCATCTTTTCATGTGTCTCTTGGCCATCTGTATGCCTTTCTTTGAAGAAATGTCTATTTGGGTCTTCTGCCCATTTTTCAATTGGGTTGTTTGTTTTTTGGTTGTTGAGTTGTATGAGCTGTTTGCATTTTTTGAAAATTAAGCCCTTGTCAGTGGCATCATTTGCAAATATTTTCTCCCAGCCCATAGGTTGTCTTTTCGTTTCGTTTATGGTTTCCTTTGCTATGCAAAAGCTTGTAAATTTGATTAGGTTCCATTTGTTTATTTTTGCTTTTATTTCTATTGCCTTGGGAGATTGACCTAAGAAAAACTTTGTATGTCAGAGAATGTTTTACCTATGTTCTCTTCTAGGAGTTTTATGGTGTCACATCTTATTTTTAAGTCTTTAAGGCATTTTGAGTTTATTTTTGTGTATGGTATGAGGGTGTGTTCCAACTTCACTGATTTACATGCAGCTGTCCAGCTTTCCCAACATCACTTGCTGAAGAGAATTTTTCTCATTGTATATTCTTGCCTCCTTTGTCGAAGGTTAATTGATGGTAGGTGTGTGGGTTTATTTCTGGGCTCTCTGTTCTGTTCCATTGATCCATATGTTTGTTTTTGTGCCAATACCATGCTCGTTTGATTACTATAGCTTTGTTGTATTGTCTGAAGTCTAGGAGGGTTATGCCTCCTGCTTTGTTCTTTTTCCTTAGGATTGCTTTGGCAATTCCGGGTCTTTTATGGCTCCATATAAATTTTAGCATTATTTGCTCTATTTCTCTGAAAAATGTGATGGGTAATTTGATAAGGGATTGCATTAAATCCCTACAGTTGAGTTTTTAAAAACAGGGACCTGAGGTGGAAACACCAGGTAGAAAGGTTACCCATGGAAGCTTGCTCAGAAAAGTGGGGCAGCTTCTTTCTGAAGATCCCAAGGAATCTCTCCAAATGTCTTGCTGGTCCATGTGTTCATCCATGGACCAATAATGGGGACTGGCAGGGATTAGGGGATTTGTTTAGGCCTGAGAGCCAGGGCCTCAGAGCTTGGGGCAGAGACAGCTTCCTTCAAAACTGGTTGGGGGAACTGAGGCCATTGCCAAGAGAAGGAAAACAGATATTGGGAGGGACCAAATGTCTCCCTCATTCTCTTCCCGTTTGCTGCTGGGTGGTGCTCTTCACCTAGTTCTGCTGCCGGGATGCCCTCCATGAATTCAGGGTTGCCTCATGAGCGAACTCTCTGCGGTTTGAATGGGGCTTCCACTCCCAACATGCACCCACACTTGCCCAGGAGCCAGGCCTGCTGCAGCCTCCAAAATCTGCAGGCCCTACTCATATCTACCCCTCTTCCCTGGAAAGAACTTCAAGCCCAGGCAGGAGGTACTAGTCTCAGGTGCGGAAATACTGGATTTGAAGTCAGGCAAGGCTCTCTGGGTTTGAATCCCTGTTCTGGCCACCTTCTTGGCCAAGTGACTTCCAGCAAGAAATTGAGCTTCAGTTTTGTTTTTGTTTTTGCGGTACACAGGCCTCTCACTGTTATGGCCTCTTCCATTGCAGAGCACAGGCTCCGGACGTGCAGGCTCAGTGGCCATGGCTCACGGGCCCAGCCGCTCCGCGGCATGTGGGATCTTCCCGGACCGGGGCACGTACTCGTGTCCCCTGCATCGGCAGGTGGACTCTCAACCACTGCGCCACCAGGGAAACCCTGAGCCTCAGTTTTGCCTCTTGTAAAACGGGGATAACGTCATGTTCCATGAAGCGCTGTTGTGAGGATAAAATTGAATGAACTATGAATTTAAGCTAATAGGATAGAGCACAGTACATCACACTCAGAAAGTGTTGTTGATGTCATACAGTAAAAGAATAAGAACAAATACATAAATGAGGAAACTGGAGCAAAAGGGAGAGAAAGAGAGAGACTCTTTGTAGTATATCTGTCCAAGGTGCCTGCTCTGGTGACTGCAAAGCATGTGGCTGGCAGGTGCCTTAATGTGAATGAGGGGCCACACCTCTTATTAATAAGAGGACACGTTTCCTGGGCCTCTCTCCATGCTGTGAGCTATGGGTGGCCCCCGGGGCCTGCACCCTCTGCAAGCCAGGGTTAGTTAGAAAACTTCTCTGCCCCTCCATGGGGCATATTCTACTTTCCATGCATCTGGCCCCACCAACGGGAACTTAACGCCCTCATATAACCATCACCAAGCACAGAGAAATCTTCTGCCGCAGACGGCCCTCTTCCTACCTGTCCATGCCGGGGGCAGTTTGGGTGGGAGAAGTAATGACAGTAGTGGTCCTGATTGTCATATGCCTGCTATGTGCCAGGTGATTTGCATATATTATCTTCGGTTTTCACAACAATCCTGAAAAAGAGCTATTGTCTCCATTTTACAGATGAGGAAAACTGAGGCTCAGAGAGGCAAATGACTTTTCTAAGACCACATAGCTAGCCATAATCTAAAGGGAGAGTTTAGGTTCAAATCAAGTTCTATCTGGCTCCAAAGTCCGAGGGCTTTCCACCACACAGTGGGGAAGAAGACGGCTCAAGCTCCAGGTCATTAACTCCCGTGGGATGAGGCCAACCCCCTCCCCTTACTGGTCCTCCGTTTCCTCGCCTGTGAATCAGGTGATTCCTGAGGTCAGGATTCTGTTCTCCTGGCATCTGACTCCTTGGAGGCCCTCTGCTGCCATGTATAGAGCACAGCCTGGGCAGAACCGTGACACAGGTGACCTCAGTATTTCCCCGTTTCCCTTGTGAGGCTCTTCCTCTGGCCAGGCTAGTGATTTTTCCACTGCCAGAAAGCTTTGAACCCAGGAGTCACCCCTCCAGACTGCTTTGCCCTGTTCTCTGGACATTGCTGCCCACAGCCTTAAACAGGACATTTTCAGTCTAGTGTCTCCTCTCCGCTGGGTTCGCCATCTTAGAGAAGTTGAGCAGGGAAGCTAAGATGCGTATCTGAATTACAGGGTGAGGGGTTAATGGGCTCTTCAGTTGCCTTTTATCAGGAGCTTCTGGAAAGTGTCATAACCCAAAAGAGCAAGTGGCCAACTTAGTAACTTCATCAGTGCCTGCCTGAGTCCTCTCAACCCCCTGCACATTCACTGTGGCTTTTGCTCTATTTAGCTCTCCTCCTGGCCTGTGCACTCCCTGAGGGCAGGGGCTGGGCCTTGCTCCCTGGCTAGAGGAAGTGCTTGATGGAGCACCCAGGCCAACATACCCCCGGGGGTGACTGGACCTGCATCTGACCCTTCCTGTGGAAACAGTAGGCACTTCCTGAGCTCCCTCCCTACCTCAGCCTGGCCTGCAATTTATTCCTTAGTAGCTAAAGAAGAAGCAAGAATGTCAAAGGAGGGAGGGAGAATGTTTAGAAATACTAGAAGCACACAGATTTCTCAGTCATTCCAGTGCTGCGCCCTCCCAGCCCTGTGGCCACAGAAAGTTCCCAGGAGCCAGGCTACTCTCTTTTGGGCAGGGGAGTAAAGTTATCAAGAAGTAACTAAAGGGGGACTTCCCTGGTGGCACAGTGGTTAAGAATCCGCCTGCCAATGTAGGGGACACAGGTTCGAGCCCTGGTCTGGGAAGATCCCACATGCTGCGGAGCAACTAAGCCCGTGCACCACAACTACTGAGCCTGCGCTCTAGAGCCCACGAGCCACAACTACTGAGCCCGCAGGCCACAACAACTGAAGCCTGTGCGCCTGGAGCCTGTGGTCCGCAACAAGAGAAGCCACCTCAATAAGACTACGCACCTCAACGAAGGGTAACCCCGCTCTCTGCAACTAGAGAAAGCCCGCATGCAGCAACGAAGACCCAACACAGCCAAAAATAAATAATAAATAAATAAATTTATTTTTTAAAAAAGCCACTGAAGGGAAGAGAATTAACATTTATCAAGTTCCTGCTATGCACAGGCATTGTTCTAGATTTGTGTGCAGACTTTATCTGACTTCTACCTGTACCCATTTGGTAGATGAGAACACTGAGGACCTGAGAGGTTAAGCCATATGAGATAACAAGGCTAGTGGAACTCCCTGGCGGTCCAGTGGTTATGACTCTGTGCTTCCACTGCAGGGGGCATGGGTTCCATCCCTGTTCAGGAAACTGAGATCCTGCATACCACACTACGTGACTAAAAAAAAAAGAGAGAGAGAGAGAGAGAGATAACAAGGCTAGTAGATGGTGGAGCCAGCGTTTGAACCCAGGTCTAACTTTAAAGTCCGTGTGCTCTGTGCTCCTGCAGGCTGCCTCTGGGTGGCTCCCTGGGAACCGGAGACTGTGGAGCTCTGGAAGCTGTGCCTCGTTCCAGTCAGGACCCAGACAAGCAGCCCTGGAGGCAGACTGTGTGCCCACTGGAGCCACCCCCACCCAGCCTGTGGGCACAGGGCCCTGTTACCCAGCATCCTCCTCTGCTATCTGCTGAGCATCCCCACAAATTTTTCCGAGGGATGCTTGGAATCATGTCTGACTAAGACCACCAGGTGGCGCAGTGTAGGCCATGGGACCTTGACTCCTGGATCTAAAGCTCAGTCGGTTCTTGGGGATCTTCTGTAACAGACCAGGGTTCCCCTAAGAGGTTCCTAGGGAACTCTAAAAATACAGGCCCAATCCCTGAGAGTATGGTTTGATATTCTGGATTGGGTTTCTGGAATCTGCCATTACTTTAAAATTGTGTTTTTTTGATTTTCTGAATTGGTAAATTTGAATTCTCATGGTTCAAAAATTGTAAAGTATAAAAAGATGTACAGAGAAAAATCCTCTACGCCCCAGCAAGTATTCACTATTACTAGTTACTTGTGAATCCATCTAGAGAGTATACATTTGTATATAATGTTATGTATGTAATCATCTATATATATAAGATTATATGTGAGAGCACACACAGATTATAAGAAATAAGGATATACATTCTTTCCCCTTTTTACACAAAGGTTGCATATCTTTTTACTAAATGATTTTTCTTTTGTCATATTCAATTTCAGAATTATATGTGTAATTATAAATTTTGTAAGAAAAAAAGATATATTGTGGTCTTCTTTCAATAAGACTAGTTGCCATTTAAAGCAATAAAGTGACTGATCTGAGCCATATTTTATTTGATCACCTACAGATAATGTATACAGATGCCATATATACATTCAACAAAAGAAGCAGAATGAATAGATTTTAATTACAGTAACAAACTAAACCATCTATTATTTTGCTGTCTAGCAAAACATAGTAATCACATAGTAACAGTATTAACAAGCAATAGCTGTTGATTTGATTGGAATATGAGTATTTCAACCATGAACCTTATTGTAAGAATTCACTTGATTTTTGATCGCCGATCTCAAATTGTGTTTTCATGACTGTTTCGTAGTCTGGGTCAGCGGGTTTGTGAGCGTTACTTATTTTGTCTTTCTTTAGTGTTAATGAAGGATGCACGACATGCTTAGTTCTTGTTTGCACAAGTCTGTTGAAAAACTTTGGGTCATTATTGCCAGTCTCACTCAACTTTCAAGTGATTTTGCTCATTTGACTTAACGGAAGCTAAAATAACATGATGCTTCTGACGGCTGTGTTGGATTCTTTCCAGATGTTGCTCAGCCTCTTGGCTTTGGGGAGCCTCATAATCTCCATTTGGGGAGTTGGGTCCTTAACCTCCTGCCGTATGATGATGCCAACCACTGGCTGTACATTTTCAGGTACCCTTGGGGTGAGGTGGCACGTGCCCAGGTGCCCAGCCACAGTAACCTGTGGGATATGCTCTCGTCACATGGAGGTTTGGTTGCCTCTTGGAGTGAGAGTGTTGCTTATTATATATGCTGTCCTGCATCTTGCTTTTCTCACATAACAGTATAGTGATGTTTTCCCATATCAGTTCATAAAAAGCTTTCATATTCTTTGTTACAGGTGTATTGTGGTCTACTGTATGAATGAAACATATTTTTATCAGTTCCCTAATGATGGATATTTAGGTTGTTCCTTTGCTGTTGCAAACAAGGCTATAATGAATAATCTTGTGCATATGTCATTTCATACATGTGTAATATCTGAGGATAAAATTCTAGAAGTAGAATCGTGAGATCAAATGGTATGCACATTTAAAACGTTCACAAATACTGCAAAATTGCCCTCGATAAGGATTGTACCAAGTTAGACTTCTCCCAGGAAAGTATAAGAGTACCTGTTCCTCATCAGCTTCCCTAATGCAATGTGTTATCAAGCTTTAGGATTTTTGCTAACCTGATAATGTAAAAAATGGCATCTCAGCATTTCTTTTATTCTGAGAAAATTTGTGGGATTTCTTCCTATTTTAAGGTCTATTCATATTTCCTTTTCTGTGATTTGTCTGGGGAATCTGTCATTTATGAAATGTTTCTCGCTTATAACTTAGGCAAGACCCCAAATCACAAAACCTCAGAGGAAAAGATGGACATATTTAACTACATTCAAATTACAAACTTCTATATAATAAACAAGGTCATAAAAAAGTTAAAAGACATAAGAGGTAAAAAATATTTGCAACATGTATTCCCAATATAACTTGCAGAGGAAATTTCAAAGGAGAGGAAAAGGCCAGAGTTCCAACTGGCCACCACTCCTCACCATCTTTATAGCTTTCGAAGGAAGTGCTCATACCACGACTCCTCAAAAAAAACAAAAAACAAACCCACCGAAGTGGGTATTATCATTTCAGAGATGAAGACTCTAGGCTCAGAGAGGTTAAGTGACCCGCCCAAGGTCACTCAGCTGGCGAGGAGATGAGGTATTGTTTCTCTACCACTCACAGCTGCCTGGACCACAAGGACACCTGAGCTCTGCTTTGGCTTGGCCACTATACCTAGGCAACCCTGAGCAGGTCTCTCTTCTCTCCACCTTAGTCTTCCTGTCTATAAAATGGCTAGGTTTTTAAGGTCCTTGCTAGCTCCAGACTTGTGTGTGTGGTGGGGATGGTGGAGGAGGGTAGGAGTAAGTGTGGGGATGCACTATGGAAGTGGGGGAGGAGAGAGAGAAAGAGAGGGAGGAAGCAGGAGTGGGGGAGGGAGGAAAAGGGAGAGAGAGAGGAAGAGAAGGAAAACAGCAATGGCTTAACGAACTTTCGAAGTGAAAATCTAAAACAAACATGATAACAAATTCAGATGATGTCTATAAATACAACATAACATTCCAGAGCTTTAAGCAGGCTTAGAAGGTCTCTGCTGTTGGCATCAGTCGTGTATGTGTGTTGGGGGAGGGCTCTATCTCCTGGGGCCTCGTGTGGACCGGGGAAGGGTCAGAGCAAGGCCTGCGGAGACCTGCCCCAGATTCAGATTCATTTCTGGATGACAGGAGCTGACCCTAGAACATGACTTGACACTGCATCTGCCCGGAGGCCTTATCCCCTCAACACTGTGCTCAAACCAACCTCAAAGCAGAATGCACAGACTGGCCCCAGAGTCATGGAAAACAGCTGGGGGCAGCTTTCCCAGGCCCCCTGCCCAGGGCCTGGCCCTCAGAGGAGGTGCTCACAGAGGGTCAGCAAGGCCTGGCCGGAAGGGGAGGAAGTCCTCCAAAGGAAGGCAGTGGAGCAGGGGTCAAAAAGAGAGAGCAAAGGGGGAATGCATCCTTTGGGAAACCACAGTGGCTGGGGTAGGTGGGATAGGGGCTGCCATACCATTGAATAAAGACTTGTTTTTCTCAGCATGGGGTTGGGGCCCAGAAAAAATCACAGGCAATCTTGGACCTCCTGCCTTCTCTGTCCACTTAATCTTAGGAGTGGCACTGAGAGTCATAAGGGAATTAAGGTTCCCCCCCTGCCTCTGGGAGCCCACAGGACCGACTGTGTCACACATCAGACAGAGGCTTAGAAACGTGTTCTGGGAGCTGGAGATGGGGGAGGCTCCTGAAAAGTGAGGGTAACGTGGTGTAAGAGTGCATTTATGTAAAGCAGACAAACCTCATCTGTGGTGTCAGGAAATAAGGGCAGCTTAGATGTTTGCTCAGAGAAGCTCACATTTGACAGGGGAAGAATTGAAACCGCTGAATACCTACCAGTTTGAGCACTTTGCATATGTCAGCTCCAATGCTTTGTGCAACTTCTGTGCAGTAGCTACTGGTAGCTCCACTTAACAGATGAGGATGCTGAGATGCAGAGAAAACTTGAAAACTTAAAAACTTGTCTGAGGTTTCAGCCACTAAACGACCGAGTCAGGAATCAAACCTAGGCCTTCACACTTTCTGCTGGGCCAAGCTTCCTCCCCGTCTGATAGGTCTCCAATAAGCCACAGGGAGAGAGAGGGAAGGGCATTTTAGGCGGAGGAGCAGTCTGAGCAAAGGCTCCTTGAGCAAAGGGGAAAAGCTCCTGTGACTGAAAGGTGGTGTTAGCCCTGATACAAAGCTAGGACTGCCTGAGGACTCCCTCCCGGAAAGTTTTAAAGGCAGGCCAAGAATTGGAGGTCAGTCCTGCAGTCAACAGTGAGCCATTAAAGGTCATGGGGCAGGAGGTGACTAGCATCTTGGACATTGAAGACCCTATTCCTGGCAAATCCTGTGTGGATTTGAACTGTCCCCCTGGCCATTAGCTGTCATGGCCCACAGAGGACAACAAAAGCAAATCTCTATAGCTATTCCCCCAAAGTCCCAGAGGAGAAACAATGCGGGTTTGAGTGCTTAGCACTGTCCTGGGCACCAGGTTGGGGGCGGAAGAAAAGCAACACAAAAGGTGGTCCTGGGCTTCCCTGGTGGCGCAGTGGTTGGGAGTCCGCCTGCCGATGCAGGGGACGTGGGTTCGTGCCCCGGTCTGGGAGGATCCCACATGCCGTGGAGCGGCTGGGCCTGTGAGCCATGGCCACTGAGCCTGCACATCGGGAGCCTGTGCTCCGCAACGGGAGAGGCCACAACAGTGAGAGGCCCGCGTACTGCAAAAACAAACAAACAAACAAACAAAAAGCCAGACACAAAAGACCACATACTGTATGATTCCATTTACATGAAATGTCCAGAATATATAAATCTATAGAGACAGAAAAGTGATTGCTTAGGGTCTGTGGGGAGTTGGGGGATGGGGGAGTGATAGCTAAAGTGCGCAGTGTTTCTCCTTGTGGTGGCAAAAGTGTTGTAAAATTGACTGTGGTGATGCTTACATATATCACTAAATATACTAAAACCCATTGAGGGCTTCCCTGGTGGTGCAGTGGTTGGGAGTCTGCCTGCCGATGCAGGGCACACGGGTTCGAGCCCTGGTCCGGGAAGATCCCATAGGCCGCAGAGCGGCTGAGCCTGTGCGCCACAACTACTGAGCCTGTGCTCCACAGCCCGCGGGCCACAGCTGCTGAGGCCCGCGCGCCTGGAGCCCAAGCCCTGCAACGAGAGAGGCCACCGCAGTGAGAAGCCTGCGCACTGCAGTGGGGAGTGGCCCCCGCTCACCGCAACTATAGCAAGCCGCGTGCAGCGATGAAGACCCAATGCAGCCAAAAAATAAATAATAAATAAATAAATAAATTTTAAAAAAACCCATTGAATTGTGCACGTTAAATGAATGAATTGTGGGGTATGTAAATTGCATTTCATAAAGCTGTTACAGAAAGGGAGATTTCTGTGGAGAGTAAGGGTCATTAGGAGCACCTGGTCCAAGGCCTACTGGGGGGATGGGGGAGAGGTAGAGAAAGTCTAGCAGGGGCAGGGAAGGCTGAAGAAAGGAAGGGGACTTGAATTGGGTCTAGAGGATGGGCAGGATGTCCAATGCCTTCCCAAGAGGAAGCAGAAGCTTCCTTCTTTCCCCTACTCCCTGCAAGCAATGGGTACACTGCCAGAAGAGCCATAAATTCAGATCTTAGAGAAGAGTCCAGGAGCCCATGCCAGAGGATGACTCTGGCAAGGGAGGGAATCTGGATGTGATTGGCAGCTCTCTAGCTGGTGGCTCATAGGCACATCCTCATGAGCCCAAGTGGTTGACAACAGACTCTCATCCAGTGTTCACACGTAATACTTCTGCAGGTATTGCGAGTTTGCCACCATCCTCTGCCTGTCAGACACGAGATACAGGAAGACACAGGCCATAGCCACAAGGAACTTCAATGTCGCGAGGCCTGAAATTTACCGCAAAGCACTTCCTTTGGAGAGGTCAAGGCTGCTGATAGAATCGTAGAATCTTAGATGTTGAGTACAATCTCTACTTTTTTATATATATATAAATTTATTTATTTAATTTATTTATTTTTGGCTGTGTTGGGTCTTCATTGCTGCGTGCAGCCTTTCTCTAGTTGCGGCGAGCGGGGGCTACTCTTCGTTGTGGTGCGCGGGCTTCTCATCGCGGTGGCTTCTTGTTGCGGAGCACGGGCTCTAGGCACGTGGGCTTCTGTAGTTGTGACTTGCGGGCTCTAGAGTGCAGGCTCAGTAGTTGTGGTGCACGGGCTTAGTTGCTCCACGGCATGTGGGATCTTCCTGGACCAGGGCTCAAACCCGTGTCGCCTGCATTGGCAGGGGGATTCTTAACCATTACGCCACCAGGGAAGTCCCCAGCCTCTATTTTTATATGAGAATTAAATTCAAGTTCTACTAGCTGACCTTGAGCCAGTCATGTGACCTGTCTGACCCTCAATAAAATGTGATAAGGAAATCTACTTTGCCTTCATCAAATTATCTCATGTAAGTAAATATGCTTTGTAAATTGGAAAGTGCTATGCACATGTCGGTTATAAAACTAATGACTACACAGCCTTATTCACAGTAGACAAAATGTGGAGCAGCCCAAATGACCATCAACGAATGAATGAATAAACAAAATGTGATATACACATACAATGGAATATGATTCAGCCTAAAAATGGAATGGAATTCTGATGCATGAATGAACCTTGAAGATGTTATGCTAAGTGAAATAAGCCAGACACCAAAAGACAAATATATGAGTCCACCTCTTTGAGGTTCCTAGAATAGTCAAATTCATAGAGACAAAGTGAAATAGTGGTTACCAGGGGGAATGGGAGTACTGTTTAATGGGTACAGAGTTTCAGACAGGGGACCTTGGCACTGCTTGACCATTCCACCCCCCTCCCCCGACCACGGGGCACAAAACAGCAGCCCAGTAGCCCTTCGTTTCCATTTTCCATTTCAGTTAGGAAAAGTCTTGGTGATGGTTGCACAACAATATGAATGTACTTAATGCCACTGATCTATACACTCAAAAATGGTTAAAATGGTAAATTTTATGTATATTTTACCACAGTTTTAAAAAGATAATGAGCTAAGACCTCAAAGAGATTAGGATGATATATCCTAGTTTGTGGCCTGGGTAGGATCAGAGGAATAATAGCAAATGTTTATTTATCCCTACTGTGTGCTACACATTTTGCATTATGTTATTTCATTTAATCCCCAACAAACCTACAAAGTAGGCTTCATTATTATTTCCACCTTACAAATGATCATACTGAGGCTCAGTGAGTTTAGATGTCTGTATCCTTTAGGCCTTGCTTTGGGCAGCAAGTAAGAGAAGATTTAATTCAAAAGATCTGAGACAATAAGAGGACTTGTTATCTGTCTTAAGAAGTTAAGTTAAAATGGGGCACAGAATTCCCTGGCGCTCTAGGGGTCAGGACTCGGCACTTTCACTGCCGAGGGCACGGGTTCAGTCTCTGGTCGGGGAACTAAGATCCTGCAAGCTGTGCGGCACAGTTCATGGTGGGTTAATTCTGCATCTCTCAATGAGGACTCAGTTTCTTCCTTTTTATAAGTTAAATTAATTTTTTTATTATTAAATATGCTTGGGGCTTCCCTGGTGGCGCAGTGGTTGAGAGTCTGCCTGCTGATGCAGGGGACGCGGGTTCGTGCCCCGGTCCGGGAAGATCCCACATGCCGCGGAGCGGCTGGGCCCGTGAGCCATGGCCGCTGGGCCTGCGCGTCCGGAGCTTGTGCTCCGCAGCGGGAGAGTCCACAGCGGTGAGAGGCCCGCGTACCGCAAAAAAAAAAAAAAAAAAAAAAAAAAAAAAAATATGCTTAACACTCACATAAGAAAGGGAAATAGAACAGAGTTATGTACTCACCACCCGATTCAATCACATCTTAATATTATCATATTTGCTCCAAATGCTTTCCTCCTCCATTAAAAAAAAAATTACAGGGAATTCCCTGGCAGTCCAGTGATTCGGATTCCACGCTTTCACTGCCAAGGGCCCAGGTTCAATCCCTGGTTGGGGAACTAAGATCCCACAAGCCATGTGGCACGGCCAAAAAATGAATGAATGAATGAATGAATGAATAATTACAGATACAGTAAGGCCTCCTGTGGACCCTACCACAACCCCCTCCTCACCTTCCCACCTTCCCCCTAGGAACCACTGTCATGAATATAGTGTATATCAACCCATACATAGTTATATGTTTTTGCCGATATATTTATGTATCCATAAAGGTTATATAATATTGTTTTGCAGATTTCTAAACTTTTCGGTCACTGTCATATTGTACATTTCCTTTTGCAATTTTTTTTTGTAATTCAATCTTATATTTGGGGTTAATTCATTTGGATACATGTGGCTCTAGTTCATTGATATTAATTGCTATATAGTGTTCCATTACCTGAACTTAACCACAATTCGGCCCTTCTCCTGTTGATGGATGTTTTTTATTATTACAAACACTGCCACACTGTACGTTCTGGGCCATGTCTCCCTGTGCCCATGTATGAATATGTCTCTAGTGTGTATTCTCAGACGTGGAATTTGTAGGCCCAAGGATGTGAACATCTTCAACTTCCTAGACATGACTACATTGCTCTCTCAACCAGTTCTGTCACTTTAAGCTCTTAGCAAGCAGTCCTGAACACGTCATTAACATCCTAGTGTGAATTAGTGCATCCAGTCACTTTCCTTTGGTCGGTCAGCTGGGAGCTGAGCAATTTTATTTGCCTCTAAAATACTTTTCTCCTGTAGCATTTTGTGGGACCAAAGTTCTGAGCAATGCACTGGGGACCTTGGCACTGCTCCCTATCACATCAAGAGCAAAGCAGCAGCACAGTAACCCTTCATTCCCAGTTTCCATTTTAATTCAACAAACACTTACTACTGTTTATTGCACCTGCTGTGAGGAAGCACTGGGAAAACGCAATGCCAAACAAGACTCATTTCTGATTCTCTAGTGAGCAAGAGGGATCCAAGTATGTAAACCATTATCCAAACCACATGCAATCGACCACGAGTTACAAACAAGGCCCTGTGGGTGCTTCACAGCAGAAGTGAGTACTTTCTTGTAAATGAAGGTTTTTGTTTTGATCCTAAAAGTAAAGAGTCTTTTGAAAATAGAGAAAACTGGCCATCTTAACACCCAGAGGCAATAGATACATTTGGTGTCAATGCTGGGGTGACTTGTCATAAAGGAGGTGGCACACGGCTGTGAGGAGGAGAAAGGATGGGCCCCGTCGCCTAAATCTGGGATAACAGCCCCTTCCTTCCTGGCGTGGAAACTACAGTGCATGGCGTGCGGAGACACCTGTGGTTAAGCCCTGGTCCAGCAAGTCGAGTCAGTCCTGTCACCTCTGCCGGCCTCAGTTTCTCCATCGTTAGAATGAGAACCTCAAGGGTTTATTTATTTATTTATTTATTTATTTATTGCGGTACGCAGGCCTCTCACTGCTGTGGCCTCTCTCGTTGCGGAGCACAGGCTCCGGACGCGCAGGCTCAGCAGACATGGCTCACAGGCCCAGCCACTCCACGGCATGTGGGATCTTCCCGGACCAGGGCACGAACCCGTGTCCCCTGTATCGGCAGGAGGACTCTCAACCACTGCGCCACCAGGGAAGACCCTCAAGGGTTTATTTTTGATTTCCCATTTGGACGGTCTGGCCTACAGCTGGGACACTGCATTTGTTTGTTCAAAGTCAGATTATTCTGTGATGTTTTCTTTAATAACAAATGGAGGGAAACAAAACCCAACCCCCATCTCTCTCTGACAACAGCCCCTATTCTCCCCACCCTCAGGCTCTGGGGCCGCTCTGAGTGCTGGGGAGTTCCACCCTGAAATTTTCTCCCACAATCCTGGTCCTGATGACTCTGAAACCGGAGGTGCATCTGCCTCTGGGGACCCACAGAACATGCTGGGAAGTGGGAAGTGCTGAGCAAGGCTGGCACACCATAGGGTTCAGTAGAGGGGAGGAGTTATTGTGATTGCCCTACCAGCCCTCCTGGTCCTGGTGGGAAATTCCCTGAATGCCAGGTTGCCTTCTGGAGGCCTGGCGGCTCTGGTCACTACTGCTCTTTTCTCATTCCCAGGGACCCCAGAAGGGTATGTAGTAGCCCCAGAGGGGAGTAACTTATCCAAGGGGAGCAAAGCTGGAGCAAAATCCCCAGATCTCTAGATCCCTGGCTGTCCCATCATCCCACCCTGCCCTGCCTTCTCCTCGCCTTGGCCAGAGTATAGGCCTCACAGGGTCAGGCCTCACACCTCAGGATTCACTCCATGGTCAAGACCATTGTCTTGACCCCTCAGGGCTGAGTGCTGTGAGGAAGTCTGTGCAGGGTGATTTCAGGGGTACCTCTGTACTCTAACCAGCCCCTGGCCTGCTTATGGACACCCACTATCCAGACTTAGAAATTCTTCTCTTTGATACTTCCCTGTACAGAAAAACTTTGTTTTCTCAGTCACAGGGGCTAAGGTGGGAATGAATTCAGGAAGGCCCTTTCCCAAGAGCAAGCTTCCGGGTGGGGTTGGGGAGGGAAGAAGGGCCTGTACTGGGAAGTGCCTAGAGCAGGTGGGCGGGGGGCTTGGAGGGAACAAAAGGCACAGGAAGGGCTTCCCAGGCCCCTTCTGCCTCACAGAGTGTGCTTTCCAGACTTTGAGAGAGAAAGATAGCTTACACTTCAATGTTTCTCCTTTGTCAATTGAAAGAATGAACAGCATGCCACAGGAAGATGCCTCAGCATGGACTTTGTGATGAGACAGACTTGTGTCTGACCCTGGTTCTCTCACCAACTCAATATGTGACTCTGGGCAAGTGACTTCCTCTGAGCCTCAGTTTCTCCCTCTGTTAGAATGGGCCTGATAACACCCACCTCCAAAGGCTGTCATCAGAGTAAAATGAAAGAATGTATCAGAGCCCAGTGCCTGCACATAGTAGGGCTGCACTAAAAGCAGGCTTCCGTTCTTCCTTCCCTCTTCCCTGTTCCCCAATCTGTTTGGATGGTAAACCAGATTGTTCTCTGGCTGAAAGCAACAAAAGCTGACTGGGGATAACTTAAAGGGGAAAATGCATTGGGAGTTTATTGGGTAATTAACTAAAGTAAAAGAAAATGATGAAATCAGAGACTTCCCTAGTGGTGCAGTGGTTAAGAATCTGCCTGCCCATGCAGGGGACACGGGTTTGAGCCCTGGTCTGGGAAGATCCCACATGCCGCGGAGCAACTAAGCCCTTGCGCCACAACTACTGAGCTTGTGTTCTAGAGCCTGCAAGCCACAACTACAGAAGCCCACGTGCCTAGAGCCCGTGCTCCACAACAAGAGAAGCCACCACAACGAGAAGCCCGTGCACCGCAATGAAGAGTAGCCCCCGCTCGCTGCAACTAGAGAAAGCCCGCGCGCAGCAACGAAGACCCAATGCAGCCAAAAAATAAATTAATTAATCAAAAAAAAAAAGAAAAGAAAATGATGAAATCAGCCTCAAGAAGGATAGGAACCAGAGAGCCCAGGGATGAGTCTGAAGCTCAGTGGTTTGGGGTGCTGCCACTGAAATGGTCATTGGCTTCCCATTAGTTGGTCCCTCTGCATAAGATTCCCAGGAGAGAGCATCTGCCTGGCCAAGCTTGGGTCAGACGCCCATCCTTGGCCGTGGGGCACTGAGATAGACAGTTTCTCCTGGACGCGTGGAATGGGGAAGAAGCAGTTCCCCAAAGGAAAGCAGAGAGAAGAGAGGCTGGCTGGGAAAAACAGCAGGCATAACACTCTATAGATGGAATTTCTGACACAGATGAAGACCAACTGTAGAATGTTCTTTGAATTTAAAGTGGAGGCAGGACTTCAACATTGGAAAGGCCAAGAGAAAGCCAGAGCTTACATTTGCTATAGTCGTGTGTCCCAAGGCATGGGTGGAGGAGGGAGAGAGCAAAGCAACTAGAGAGGTGCTGAATGTGGAGTCAGGAAGTTTAGGTTCAAATCCCAGCTCTGTTACTTACTAAATGAGGATTGGGCAGGTCAGTTTACTTCTTTGGACCTCGCTTTTTTCATCTGTAAAATGGGACTGCTCCTCACCGGGATGAGGCTTAAATGAAAACATGTGTAAAGTGTGCTTTTGAAACTGTATCCAGCACAATAGGTGTAGTGGTAAAGGTTTATTATATGTTTAAAAAAAACAAAAACAAAAAACTCTGACTCTGAAACCTGGAACCTGACCTGCATTTGTAGCCTCTTGAATTACATCCTTATTGCTGACTTTACTTGCTGTTGAGAATGCAGTCATCTGGGAAGTAGAGATACTCACCTTCAGTCTGGGCTATTTGGGAAAGTATTTTATTAGGGGTTCAAGGAGAATCAGTAGCAGATCACAGTGTTCTTTTGGAACTATTAGAAGCCTGGCTGCCCTTGTGAGACAGTGGGGGGAGCAGGAAGAATCAGTCTAACTAAAAAAGTCTCCCTTCCCTCTGTCTCAAAGCCCTGGGCTTATAGCAGGGGTTCTTCATGTTTTTTGTGGCATGGCCCCTTTGGGAGTCTAGTGAAGATTATGGTCCCTTCTCAGAATGATGTTTTTAAATAGGTAAAACAGAGGATTATAAAGGAAATCAATTATACCAAGATTTGGTTATAAAAATATTTTTTAATGAGTGTGTAATATAATCAATGTGTTTCCTTATTCACATTTTCAATAACAAAGTCTAGCATAATAACTGCCAGAATTTTGAAATGATGATGAGTATAAATCATATATATATATATTTTGTTTGTTTGTTTGTTTGTTTTTTTGCGGTACGCAGGCCTCTCACTGATGTGGCCTCTCCTGTTGTGGAGCACAGGCTCCAGACACGCAGGCTCAGCAGCCATGGCTCACGGGCCCAGCCGCGGAGCATGTGGGATCTTCCCAGACCGGGGCACAAACCCGTGTCCCCTGCATCGGCAGGCGGACTCTCAACCACTGCGCCACCAGGGAAGCCCAGTATAAATCATATTTTGAGATACTTTCAAGGAATTGTGATGTGCTAAGAAAATATCTATGATCTGTATTAATGACCAAGTCACGGATACTGCTAATATTGCTGAGGTTTATTGCCTGAGCTCATAATCAAAGGAAATGCTAGATCTCAGACAGAGGTTCGTGATAATAAAGATGTAATTTTTAAAAAACCTCATTCAAATTCAAACCCTAATTTCCACCCACACATCCAGTTAAAGAATTCCTGGGCTTAGAGAGACTTGAGATGAGTCAGAAACTAGCCCCTCACCTGCCAGCAGGTTCTGGTTACGGGGCTGGTTCTTATTCAGAGTGTACAGTGGGGCGGGTGCTCTTCCCGAAGGCTTGTCTTCTCCAGCTCGCCAAGCTTTTGCTTTGTCCCCAAGAGCCTGGGCTCTGAAGACCCTCTGGGATGAGGAGGGCCTTGACTAGTCTTGGCTGACCCCAGTTTCCAGCCCAGGACTCTGACCACTGTTGAGTAACACGTGCTAATTCATCCTGAAGGGTATGAGTATGAGAGGCTGGGAAGAGGACTTTTTCTTAAAATTGTTCTTTTAATTTTTTTGGCTGCGTTGGGACTTCATTGCTGCACACGGGCTTTCTCTAGCTGCAGCAAGCGGGGGCTACTCTTCGTTGCGGTGCACGGGCTTCTCATTGCAGTGGCTTCTCTTGTTGCAGAGCACGGGCTCTAGGCCACGCGGACTTCAGTAGTTGCAGCATGCAGGCTCAGTAGTTGTGGCTCGCAGGCTCTAGAGCGCAGGCTCCGTAGTTGTGGCACATGGGCTTAGTTGCTCCGCGGGACGTGGGATCTTCCAGGACCAGGGCTCGAACCCGTGTCCCCTGCATTGGCAGGTGGATTCTTAACCACTGTGCCAGCAGGGAAGTCCCTAATTATTTTTTATTTGGAGGATTTTTCTCATTTTAAAAGCCAGAATACTAAATTTAAAAAATTTTGGAAAACAGAAAAACAAACAAAATCCCCCCAAGTCCTCATAAAAACTCTACTCAGATCTAGGAATATTTTAGAATTTTCAAAAAATACAAAATGAGCTCATACTGTCATAATGTTTTATTATCTTTTTCTTTTTTTTTTTTTTTTGACAGTTTTGCTTTATTTATTTATTTATTTATTTATTTATGGCTGTGTTGGGTCTTCGTTTCTGTGCGAGGGCTTTCTCTAGTTGTGGCAAGCGGGGGCCACTCTTCATCGCGGTGCGTGGGCCTCTCACTGTCGCGGCCTGTCTTGTTGCGGAGCACAGACTCCAGACACGCAGGCTCAGTAGGCGTGGCTCACGGGCCCAGTTGCTCTGCGGCATGTGGGATCCTCCCGGACCAGGGCTCAAACCCGTGTCCCCTGCATTGGCAGGCGGACTCTCAACCACTGCGCCACCAGGGAAGCCCTATCTTTTTCTTAATTCAATAATATACATGTTTTTCCATGTCAACAAATACTCTTTGCTCACATAACTTTTTTTTTTTTTTTTTTTTTTTCGGTACACGGGCCTCTCACTGTTGTGGCCTCTCCCGTTGCGGAGCACAGGCTCCAGACGCGCAGGCTCAGCGGCCATGGCTCACGGGCCCAGCCGCTTCGCGGCACGTGGGATCCTCCAGGACCGGGGCACGAACCCGCATCCCCTGCATCGGCAGGCGGACTCTCAACCACTGCACCACCAGGGAAGCCCGCTCACGTAACTTTTAATGCCTGTAAAACACTTCATTGTTTGGAAGTACCATAATGTTATTTATCATACTCTATTCAACATTTAGTGTTAAATTAAAATTAAAACGTCCAAGATTTTACAATGATAAGTGGCACCATTGTGGAAATTCTTAGACATCTTGGATTTCTTTTTCAATTGCTTCCCAGGATAAATTCTTGAATAAAATTTCTGAGTCCAAGTGTAGAAAGAATTTTGCAATAAACTGCCCAACTGCTCTTCTAAAGTTTATTCCAATTTATATTCCCATCCAGGAGTGTTTACATGTCATTTCTGCACATCCACGTCCACCCTGGGCATTTAAAAACTTTTTCATCTTAGCCAATATGAGAATTTTAAAAAGAGTATCTCACCTTAGTTTTAACTGTTTTGATTGTTAGGGAGATTGAGTGTATATGCATATGTTTATTGGTAATTTGTAACTTCTTGTGTGAATTGCCTATTCAAACTTTGTCTCTTATCTACTTGGATATTTACCTTCTAATTGGTTTGAAAAAACTTTCTCATTAAAAAGGATATTACTTCCTCATCTGTTACATGTACTGCAAATACCTTTCCCTAATATCTCATTTGCCTTTTAGTTTGGTTATGGTGCATTTTTTCCCCCGTATGAATAGCTTGAGGTTTGAGTAATCAGATGTGTTGATCTGTAAGGTGGAGGGGTAGCCCTGCCCACTTGGCCTTGGTGCCTGACAAGTTTGCATTTGTATAATATGAACCTCTCGTATTTTTTCCCAGTACCAGTTGAGATCTCTCTGCCTCCCCTGAGTAGGGGGTGTTCCCAGAGCTACTGGGCAGGGCCCAGAGTATAGTCTGACTGTCCATCCCTGGTGCATAGCCAGGTGAAGAACTCTTTCCCAACCCCACCTCAGGTTCACCAACCTCAAGTTCAAACCACACTGGGTGAAGATAATTCTGCTGATGATGTCAGTGTTCAAGTCAGCCCCAGGTGTTCAGAGCATGTCCACCCACAGGTCACTCTGCAGCAAGTGTGGTCAAGGCCAGTCCCAGATAACCCACTTGGAGCCCAGCTCCAGGCCCTGCCTTTAGTATTAGCCAGGACACTCAGAACTTTGCCTGAGGCTCTCAGTGCACTGGCTTTGCCCTGGAGCAGCTATGTTATGGGCAGCCTTCCCCTGCCTGAGGCCCTATGAGCAAGGCAAGCAGGCAGGTAAACACAATGACTGAGCATCTACTGCATGCCAGGCATCTCCACTCAGGTGTCTCTACCCATGGTCTCAACAACCTTGGACTTATTAACCCTCCCCCACCCCCAGTTTTGGGATGAAGAAACTGAGACTCTGAGAGATGGGTTATTATCCCCAATTTATTCAGCTTAGCAAGTTGAAGAACCCGGATTTAAACCTACATTCTGTTTGAGTCTCCCAAATTGGTACCAACTCACCCTAAGACCTTAAGGCTTAAGCTCTCCCTTTAGCTTCTGGGAAAATGAATAGGGGGGACTCATTTATACCAGAGTGTAAAGGACTAATACAGGTTAGCAATATCCTCTTTCCCAGTGGGCTCCAAGATCTGGGTCTAAGTCTGATCACTCTTTGTCTCACACATAGCTGGTCATGGCCTGGGATGGCCTGGGCCAAAGAAGGTTGGGTTTAGTTGAACTCTTTCTTTGGGAAATTCCCCCTAAAGGTGAGGCATTTCCCTCTAGGTATCACTGGAAAGTTCCCAAGAGCCTCCTTCCCTACCCTCTCTGCCTAACTGGCCCCAGGCCAGGCAAGAGTGCAAGATAAAGATATGGCAGCTCTGGGGCTAGGTCTGCCCCTCCCATCCCCAGCTTGTCTGTGGTCCCTGCACAGCTCCCTGATCGTTCAGGGTAGGGGAAGGGTGGACAGTGGGGGTGGGCGTTGGGGAGACTCCTTGGCAGCCTCGCTGTGAGGAGCATGACTTAAAGGTGCCTGACTCCCCAGGGTCAGGCCTGGTGTTAATTGAGGGATATAGGAATGGAAAGAAGGGGGTCTTGCCAAAGCACCATGGAGACCCCAGGGGATGCTGCAATGGAAATTGTCCCTCTGGAGGTCTCCAGGCTCAAGGAGACATGGGGGGGATTCCAGCTTGGATTCTGCATTTGAATCTTGGCTCTGCACTTTTACCACTGAGTGCTTCGGGGGAAGTGACTTAATCACTCGGAGCCTTGATTTCCTCATGGTAAAATGGGAACACCACTTTATTTATTTATTTTTAAAATAAATTTATTTATTTTTAAAATAAAATTATTTATTTATGGCTGCGTTGGGTCTTCGTTGCTGCGCACGGGCTTTCTCTAGTTGCAGCAAGCAGGCTTCTCATTGCAGTGGCTTCTCTTGTTGCAGAGCATGGGCTCTAGGCACGCGGGCTTCAGTAGTTGTGGCGCATGGGCTCTAGAGCACAGGGTCAGTAGTTGTGGCGCACGGGCTTAGTTGCTCCGCGGCATATGGGATCTTCCCGGACCAGGGCTCGAACCCGTGTCCCCTGAATTGGCAGGCAGATTCTTAATCACTGCGCCACCAGGGAAGTCCCTGGAACAGCACTTTAATAATGGGCTGTTGTGAGCACTGAAAGAGGCAATACATTGAAAAAGTCTAGCAACTCAGGTGGCAACTTCAATAGCTGGCAGTGTCTGATCAGAGCGCTGCGTTGAGAGCGTCAGTTAGAAAGAGTGCTGGGACCAACCAGCCGCATCTGCACAAGGTGAGATGAGAGGGGTGGCCATGGCTGGGGGTGAGGTTGGTGCATGGTTGGTGTTAAATAAATAACTAGGAAGTCCCTTTCCCCCTTTCTGGGAGGTCACCTTCCCCCCTTTCTGGGAGGTCACCTTCCCCACATGTCGCTCCCTTACCTATATGTTCCTGGATGTCCCCCATCTTTCTCGGCCCCCAGCCACAAACCCATGGAGCCGCTATGAGTCTGAGGTTCACATCCCAAAGGAGGCTGGTTTCCTAACTGCAGAAACCTCCCTCCTGTTTGTGCCTCAGGAGGCACATCACTAAGAGCCTCCGGGGGCTGACAGAGAACTGGCTTCAGATTGGGGAATGTGTCTAAATGTATAGATTTGGGAAAAAAAACCCCACCAAACTCTCTACTTAGCAAATGACTGCAAGTCTACATGCTGAAATATTAACAGTGGCATTGTATACATATTATGCCTAAATAAAAGTTGTCTACACACATTATATACATACTATATATATGTAGAACTTCATTTCCTTTTTATACACTAATATATTTTCCATTGAACATGTATTATATTTATAATGAGAAACAAAATCCTGTTGAACAATACATTTTCCTTTGAATAATTGTATCAATGTTGCTTTTTCTTTGAAGTACTGAAATCTTATATTGGCAGGTGGATCAAAGTACAGATTGAACAGCTCAAATATCTCGCAAACTCTCCTAACTCATTTCGGTCCTTACACATTTGGGCGCCTTTGAGAACCTCCAAAGAATCCAACTCAGTATCTCTCCCCTCAACTCAATACCCATTTTCTGAACTCCATGCATCCCAGCTCTGTGCCAGGAGCTGGGGGATTACGGTGATCTCCATCCTCAAGAGGTTGGGCCAATGAAGGAAGGAAATAAATGCCTTTCAGTGGCTGGCATTTAGAGATGAAAGAACTAAATACAGGAGGCAGAGGTCGAAGGAAGCTTCCCAGCTGGGCAGTGGGTCACCCCAGCTGTAACGTGGGCCCCCCAGTGTCCTCTCAAGCTTTGCTGAGGCTTGGGGTCCCCAGGTGTGCTGCGGAGCGCTCTGAAAAGGGCCCCTCTTCCCTGCTGATTCTGAGGGCAGAGCTGTGGAGAGCCGGATCCCTGGGGCGGGTGCTGTGAGGCGCAGCCACTAGGCCAGGCTTCTGTTGGCATATTGCCCACAGCTTTCCTGGGGCCTAGTGGGAGTGCTGCCCCCGGGAGCCCTCCCCTGTCTGTAGAGAGCGCCTACTGGCCCAGAGGAAGAGTGAAGCCACTGTCTTCAGGCCTCAGAGAGAGACAGCCTTGGTGACCTGACTCCCGAGGGTGGGAGAGTGTGCCTGGCAGTTCCCCTGTGGACTCAAGCTGCTGCTGTCCTCACCGCCAGGGCCGAGGGCACCAGCTGCTCCCGGCTCCTGCCGAGAAGATCAGAGAAGCAAGGCCAAGGCGTGGAGTGGGTTCAGAGACCTGGGCTCTAGTCCTGACTCTGCCACTGATTCTCTGGGCAAGCCTGGTACTACTTGTTACCTAGTACATGCCAGATATGGTGTGAGATATTTTACATATTTTTTAAAAAAGTATTTTCTTTCTTTTACTGGTGAGGAAACTGAGGCCTGGAGAGGTTCCATAAATTGCACAGAGTCACACAGCTGGAATTTCGATCCAGTTCTCTTTGGCTCCAAAGCTGGTGCTCTTTTCCCTGCCCTGCCTCTGTCTCTGGACCCCCCATCTCTTCCTCATCCTATAAAGAGGCTGGACTTGATGAAAGGAAGGGGCAGGAAGGAAGCCCTTCACTAAACAAACCTATCTGTGCCCCCCACCTACCTAGGGCTTACTGTCATTGCCCTCAGAGCCACTGGGCCCGAGGATTCCCCACCATGGTTGGGTTTGCACCAAGGCTTCTGATCCCTGGGGGTTGGGTCCGGAGTAGCGACATCTGGTGACCTCAGACACCCCCTCCCACCCCCACCCCCCTGCAGTGGCCCCAGTCCACCCAGTGAGAACTGTTTTTATTCTTTTTTCTTTTCGTTTCCTTTCCTTCTTTCTTTCTCTTTGGCCAGCTGGGGCCAGAAAATCAACTGAAGAAGGAAAATACAAATAGTCAGGAGAAGCTGTGACTGGGGCCTACTTTCTGCAAACTTTCAGGGACTCTGTAGGTCTACCTTTCTCTATCTGAAGCTCCAAAAATCCAGGCTCCTTCTCTCCCTGCCACCCTTTGCAGAGTGAAGACCCGCGTGCCCTGTCACCTCTGCTTGGCTGGAGGACACTGCCCCTTAGGATTCTGAGCACTAACTCCCATCTGCAGTTCCACAGCCCTTTCCCATTTGTTACTTCACCCACAGCCCTGCTTCGTTGGGGGCAGGAGAAAGGGGTCAGTAGGCATAAAGTTCCAGGGCCATTTGACAGATGAGAAAACTGAGGCCATACAAGTAGTAGGAGGTAGGCCTTCCATCTCCAAGTCCTGGCTCTTCCTTAGTTGAGTGACTGTGGCTTCTGACCTTGTCATTCTGCGTTCTTTTCTCCACCCTCTATGGAGTTTTCTTGCTGATGCTGCCCAGAGTCTGGAATGCAGCCTGTCTCCCTGAGTTTCCTAGGTTTGTGCCAGCAGCTTCCAGGCTGGCTCTTCTACAGGAATTGAGCTACCCTTTGCTCCATTCCTGCTGACAAGAACATCCGAGAGCTTTGTTTCTCCCCCAGAAGAAATTGGAAACCTGATGGCCTGCTGAGGGCTCCATCAGAAAATACTTCCCGACCACCTGCCCTGGTCTCCCTTTACCCCAAAGCGGAAATGACAACCCCCCCGGATTAGTGCAATGGGAGGTTGGCAGCAGGGCTCTGTGGCAGCCCTTGGGATCATGTGAATCAGGGGAACCGAACACTCATGTTCTCCTTCCAGATAAGATAGAGGTTTCCTTTTGTTCTTGCTGGGGAAGGAGCCGACCCTGCCAGGTGCCAGAAATGCTAATGAGGCCCCAAGAGAGAACCTGCCTGGTGGAAAGAGCACTGAACTTGGAGTCACACAGGGCTCTGCTGATTCCCAGAGGTGTGACTTTGGGCAAATCAGGTTGCCTCTCTGAGCTTGCCTTAGAGGGTTGTTTGGAAGGAGTGATGGGGCAACACTGCAGCACTTATGGCCTTATAAAGATGCTCATGACATATCGGTATGAAAAAGCAGGTTACAAAAAGATGTGTACAATAGGCCCCCATTACTGTGAAATACAGAAAAATAGCTAAGAGCCATATACCGCAATGCTATTAGTGTTTCTTCTGAGTGATGAGATCATGGACGTCTTATGTTTTTCCCTTATGTATATTTTCTAAGTCTTTTTCTAGAGTGGGCATGTGTTATCTATTTATCAGCTATTGCCACAATAATGCTGCATAACAGACCAGCCCCCAAACTCAGTGGCTTATATCACAAGGATTCATTCTCAGGCTCACAGGTCTGCGGGTCAACTGCAAGTTGACTGATGGAGGTTGGGCTTGCAGGGCTGCTCTGTCTCAGGCTGCAGGTCACCTGGGCCTGCTTCTCACTGCAGGTTGGGCTCAGGGCTGCTCCACCTGTCCTTACTTTGGGACTCTGGCTCAAGGGACAGCAGTTATCCAGGACTTGTGTCTCCTTCCAGATCACCAGAGCCTAAGACACAAGCCAAACCATATAAACATATAAAAAGCCTCTGTTTACATAATTTCAACAACATATTGGCTAAAGCAAGTCATGTGGCCAAGCCCAACATCGGTGGAGCAGGAAAGTATATTGCCACCACAGTAGAAATGGGAGGGGAGTGAATATATGCTGAGTAATAACCCAGATGTATTACTTACTACTTATATAAGAAAACAAGAATGATGTGCTTTGTGAGGTGTATTCATATTATCCACTAGAGAAAATCCTAAGGGGCTCTTCAAGAATAAGACAAGGGAGCCGTTTTATAATCTTATTGTTAGAGGATAGAACAAATGTTAGAGGAAAAGGCTGACTTTCTCTATGTTTATCCTCTCTGTTCTTTCAAGATAAGCGGCCACTACCATTTCTGGATCCTACGGTGCCCCACAGGAAGGTGGCAAGTACCAACACAGATTCATGGGCAATTATAGCCAAAGGCCAGATCTTCCTTTGAGAGTTCCCACCCAGATCTGTCTGAATCCACTTCCTACTGACTTCCTTTCTTTTGGCTTCTCTCAGTTCATTTAGTCATTCATTCAGAATATATTTATTAAGCACCTACTATGTGTTGGCATTCTTCTAGCCATGGGGTTATGTTGGTGAACAAGGCAACATTGTTTCCTTTCGATAAACAAGGAAATCTCTCTAGGGTTTACTTTCTAGTGGGGAGGTGGGATGGGTACCAGGTGTGGAGGGAGATGCTAGTGACATTGATAATGCCAACTAGTGTGAATGCCAAGAAGTAAATAAAATAGGATAGTGCACCAGAGATGGATAGGGCAGGGGATGGCTGTTTTGGATGGTGAGGTCATGGAAGGCTTCCTTGAGGAGGTGTTGTTGGGAATAATTGGAAGGTGCCTCTTGGGACCTGACCTTTTTATCTGGGCTCTTCAGTCCTTGACTCTAAGTCTCACCTGGCTTGGCTTCTTCCTCGCTTTGGCCTACCTTGAGGAGTTCTCTTTTCGTAGCTGAATTTCAAAACTCAACCCAGCTTCCCACTGCCTGGCTGGTGCCCCAGTCAGCTTAACTAGTCCTCAACAAAGAGGAGACCCACAAAATCCTATTAGAGCAAGCCAACCACTATTAAACTCCTATTGTATACCAAACTAGTAGTGCATTTATTGGCATCTTCTGTAAACCAAACCAATAGCATTTATGGAGCACCTGTTGTACGCCAAATCAACAGTCATTTACTGAGTGCTTATTGCATACCCAAGCCAACAAGTGTTTATTTACTGTGTGCCTGGAACTGAGGAGAACACAAAAGTTCTAGCTATTTCTAAGAACTTGCAATTGAGTTGTAGAGGCAAATGTTACACGAATGTAGCTATAACAGGCAGGGCTTAATAGAATAAGTACTATGTTGCATAGAAAATGCTCTAAGTACTTTGAGATTCTAGAGGTGAGCCTAGAGATCTGCATGGAATGGGTTAGTCACCGAAGGCTTCATGGAGGAGGTGGGCTTTAAAGAACAGATAGGACTGAGATAGAAAAGAAAGACAGGGACTGGGGAAGCATGGCTGGTCCTAGGGAGTACGTGATTGGGAACCCTGGGATATGATTCTGGGCATTCGTTATGTGGGCCTTGTGCACTGTCCTTTCTGGTTTGTCAGCATTCTCATAAGGGCCAACTCTCCCATGACCTCTGTTTCTTCTGGGCCCCAGCTGGATTCCTTGGCATCTATAATAATTTGCCTGGGTGATCAAAGGCTGATGTCATCTGGCTAATGTTAGAATGGGCAGCCCTGCAAAAAAGTGTTTGTGATATTTTCAGTAGATAAGAGCATAAGCCCATAAAGTTTGGGCTCAGGATGTCCAAGTACAGTGTATTTCTAGTCCAGATGTCCTCCCACCTCCTCACACAGACATCTTTAAAAATGATCATGTTTCTCTCCTCGACCTGGAGCCTTGAGACAGCAGCCAGGGCTATCTAGAATTGATTAGATTTGAGGGACGGGCTCAATGGTCTTTTACCAGATTTCTGGAAGCAGGAAGAATGACCTACTATCTCTTTATTACTCTGATGGCTAATAATATAGTCTACTTTCCAGAAACCAGTCAGGAGAAAATCTGAAGTTATAAAACAACTCCATTAAGGATAATCATTTCTTTCACACTAAAAATATTTTCCTGGCACCCACTCCAAATAGACTGGGACTGGGTAAAAAGGGAGAGTAAGCCACAGGTTCAGGATCCCTGTGGATAAGGAGCCCCTCCACCCCTTGAATATAAGACTTAACTCAATTTATAGAAAGAATCTGTTTATACAGCTTCTCAGGAGACTTGCTCTTTTTCGTACGTAGTGATTACTCCAACTGTAGAATTACTTTATATTTCATTTACTTGCAGGTTACAATGACTGTGGAAAGCTCAAGAGCCTTTGAACATTGTCATTGTAGAGGGAAATGTTTAGACCTTGGGCAAAATAAAAACTGAAACCGAGAGGCAGGTGTAAAACAGGCTGGAAGATTCATTCTGAGGAGGAAATAAACCCACACAGGCTTTCTTCCCCACTGGAGTCCCTGGGAAAACTGAGAAGCAGCAGGCAGGCTCTCAGAGTTCCCTGTAATCGCAGAGGCATCCACTCTGGAAGGAAGTGAGCTGCAAAGGGAGCAGGGCTAAGGAGCCCTGTCACATACATATTTAAAGAACACCAGGCAGCTGGCTCCAGATTCATCCCGGACACTTGTAAGTGTGTCATAGCAGGTGGCAGAGGAATGAGTATGAGTTGACCTAAATCCATCCAGCCACTCACCAGCTCACCAGCTGTGGGGCTGTGGGGCTACGTCAGCCCAGCTCCTTTGAGGCTTATTTATACGTGTAGAGGTTTATTAAGCAAATGCCTGTGTGCAAAATGGGGAGCAGCTAGGGAGGCTGGGGGAGCCATCAGACCTCAAGGCGGATCTGACCCCTGAGGGAAGGAAGGCAGGCCTGGTGGGAGAGTTGAGACTGCAGTGCAGGTCTAAAGAAGGTCAGCAAGGCTGATGGGGGTCCTCGAGTCCAAGTCCCCCTTCAGAGGAGTCCCCTGATTTCCAGGTCTGCCTTGGTATCCCCACAGGGAGTGGCTTGTGGGAAGCATGGCCTCAGAGCAAACGCCTTACCTCTCGGAGCCTCGGATTCCTCAACAGCAAAAAGAAAGTTGCTGAGAGATTTAAATAAAGCAGCATATTTAAAGTGTTTGGGGGACTTCCCTGGTGGCGCAGTAGTTAAGAATCCACCTGCCAATGCAGGGGACACAGGTTCAAGCCCTGGTCCAGGAAGATCCCACATGCCGCGAAGCAACTAAGCCCATGTGCCACAACTACTGAGCCTGCGCTCTAGAGCCCGCGAGCCACAACAACTGAGCATGCATGTCACAACTACTGAAGCCTGCGCTCCTAGAGCCCGTGCTCCGCAACAAGAGAAGCCACTGCAGTGAGAAGCCCGTGCACCGCAACGAAGAGTAGCCCCCGCTCGCCGCAACTAGAGAAAGCCCGCACGCAGCAACGGAGACCCAACGCAGTGCCCCCCAAAATAAAAAAAACAATAAAAAAATAAAATAAGTGTTTGGGATGGAATCAGTTGCCCAGTAAATGTTCAATGGACATCAACTCCCTCCATTCCCTTGTCTTACCCCACCCAGAGGCAAGTTCAGCACAGCAACAAGACCTCTCTCCCTGCATCAACAATGCTTCCTCCACCTCCCCCCAGCCATACACACAAGAAGACAGGTGTGTGTGCCCCAAGGCCGGGGCCTGAGGGCTTGTGTTTGAGCAGCCAGGCCCTCGAGCCTTTATCATAGCTGACATGGGGCTACAGCCCTGATTAGGCCCTGGGGTGGAGAGGAGGGAGACCCCGAAGTACAGATGGCATTCTTACTTAGGGAAACTCACATCAGAGTTGGAGCCATGAGCCACAACGCCTCAGGAACGTCCTCAGGGGAGACTCCCAGGCAAGCTCTGCTACCAAGAACGTTGCGCTGAGGTCCACACCATCTGCTGCCCCAGGACTACTGGGTATCTTCCCTCAGAGGGAGACTTTGGGGATGGCTGTAAGGCAGTCCCTGGCCCCCGCCTTGCCCACAGCTGCGACATCACCCTCATGATCCTGCCGTGTTAGTCTCTGTTTCTGTCTCTGTCTGCCTCCCCAGCACCCCGCCGTGAAAAAAGCTAGGCCTTTGTGCCTGCTGGTCCCTCTACCTACGGGGTCCTTCCCCTTGCCTCACCCTCCTAGCAAAAGCCTTCTCCCATTTCAGCTCAGCTGTCTCCTCTCCTGGGCAGCCTTTCCTGACCCACTCCTCTCGCTACCAACTCCATTCCGCTTGGCATGTCTCTGTGCCTCGGTTTCTGTATCTGGAAAATGGGGGTGATGATGATGGCAACACTATAACGAATTACAGTGTGGCAGTACAAATTAAATGAGGTAATGATAAACACACCTTATAAAGGGCCGTATCAGTGAGCCTCATTGCTAACGGTAGGTGCGTGTACAACAGACACTGGTCTGTGAACCTATAATACGGGAGAGTGGGGGTGGGGTGAGAGCCCACAGTGCGGCTACGTGGAGGGAGCGCTGGACTCAGAGGCAGAAGGCCTGCTTCTGTCTCTGCCGCTGGGCCACATGTCCCTGAGCCAACCCTTGTCCCCTCTGAGCCTCAATTTCCTCCTTTGTACATGGGTGTGGCCTCCAAGGGTGCCCTCCTGGCTACCCTAGCTTGGCTCAGAATCTCCTGTGCTCTTCAGGTGTTGCCTGAGCTCTGAGATGCTGTCCAGCTCACAGGCTGGACAGCTCCCATGGTATTTTTGGGAGGCAGCAGAGGCTCCCAACTCTCAGCATCTGGACAGCACCTCAGGCTGGGAAGATGAAGGCCCTGGCAGACCTCAGGCCCTGGCCCAAGGGGTGCGGTGTGGGAGAACGGGAGCCCCCTTCCAGGAGGGGAGGGGAGGCACCAGCAGAAAGGAGGAGCTCCAAGGCCTTAGAGGACAGGCGGGAGGGGTCTGCACAGACTCTAGCCCCTTGGTGCAGGAACTAAGAGACTGAAGATTTGGGGGATTTGCCTACAATCTTTAAGGCCCAAGATCACCAAAATCACAGAGTGTCATGTCTTGATTGGCCCTAATCCAGATATAAGAATCTCATTTGATGCTATGGAAAAGAACATTTTTCCACTCTGATTGTTCAGAATCTGATTAGCAATCAAGGGCTCTATACCACACACAGCAACTCTGGCATATCCTAAATGATGGGGATTTTTTTAAAGTCCTTTGGTGTGTCTTTGATGCTAGATCCAATAATTGGCTGTTAGGTTTTAAAGGTTTGCCATTTCCCTGTGAGTCATAATTTTTCACTGATGTACCTCATTTATTGTTTAATGTCACTTATAGACCCAAAAGATAAAAGGCATTGCATGAAACTTTAAAAAACTGCACTCCTTTAAACAGATTCTATGGTGTATACTTTCCCCCAGGTCTTTCATCCATTTGTTTTTCAAATGTTCATCTAGTGTCTCCTGCATGCTGGCTGGTGCTCTCTCTTTCACACCCATGGGTTCATTTAATCCTCACGATCACCCCATGAGGCAGGGATTTCTTTTGTTTTTTTTTTTTGTTTTTTTTTTTTGCTGTACGCGGGCCTCTCACTGCTGTGGCCTCTCCCGTTGTGGAGCACAGGCTCCGGATGCGCAGGCTCAGTGGCCATGGCTCACGGGTCCAGCCGCTCCGCGGCATGTGGGATCCTCCCAGACCGGGGCACGAACCTGCGTCATCTGCATCGGCAGGCGGACTCCCAACCACTGCGCCACCAGGGAAGCCCGAGGCAGGGATTTCTATTCTTTTTCCACAAATGAGGAAAATGCAACTCAGAGAGGTTAAGTGATTTGCCCAAGGCCACAGAGTAAGTGACTGAATGAGGATTTCAACTTAGACCTTGAACTTCTAATTATATCTTATTGGCCTCCTCTTATTCCTTAGCTCCTTCCCTGTCAAGAGTCCCCATTCCCTGCCCCCCACTATTTTGAAGTAGAGAACAATGAGGAGAATTATGGTTTGGTAGAGGAGACACAGAAGGATATTGTCCAGTGTCAGCATTATTTTCCATGCATCTATTCATTCTTTCAACACAGATCAGTGAGAACTAGCTAAAAAGGGACACTTGATCTTAGCCCAGAATCCTAAAGTTCTTGGTCGCCTATTACATGCCAGGACATGTTCAATAGCAGGGGTTCAATAGCACCCCACTCCTACCCTGAATAAAAATGGGCACAAATAACCAGGATTCAGACAGGGGTGGCTGGTCCTGTAGAAGAGGGCCTAAGGGAATGAGAAGGAGAAAATTCTACCAGTTAGAAATCAAGTTTGAACTTGAAGCAGGAAAAGAGAAAAAAGAGTCATTAATTTAAAAAACCCTCTGTTTCCACTAATCTCATGAACTTTAGATTAAGATGTTTTATATAATGGCAAGATAGGGTATAAAACTACATCCTTGGGAAGGAGGTTGGTGGGTGGGGAAACAGAGGCACTGGTGTTGGCACCCATCAAATCCTGGGCATTCTCTCAGGCAAATAGCTTGATGTCCTCTGGCCTTTGTTTCCTTATCTGGAAAAGGGAAATGTTTCCCATCTCTCAGGATATTATAAGTAGAGGACATGAGATAGTATGTGCAAAGCCCTCAGGGCAGTTCCTGGCATATGGCAGCTGCTTGAAAATTGTTATTTCAATTCCATGAGTTCTGTTGCAGCAGTTGGTCCGGAGTAGAGGGGGCCCAAAGTTTGGATCAAAAGAGGGCCCCCTGGGACTTGAGGGTTAATATAGCATAGACATGAATCTTTGCAAAGACACACTCTTTTTCCTAATGTGCTGATGAGAAGCCCACATCCCATCATAAAGTTGGTGTAGATGGAAGTGAGGTGAGCTCTAATTTGAGAACGGTAATAGACCGTTCATATGCCAACGGCAAATGCTAATGATGATTGCAAAAAGAGAGTGTCAGCCTGCATAAATGAAGGGTCTTCTACATGTTCTGGAGGAAAACAAACATTTATATGAGACTCTTGGTTGGGTGTTTTAGGCTGAGGAAGGCCAATACCATATGGGAGACAGTATGGTGGAGAGAAGCCTAGACTTAGAGCAAGAGGACCCAGGTTCAAATCCCAGTTCTACCCTCCAACAAGCTTTGAGACCTGGGCAAGTCACCAAGTGTCCTGTCTTGTTTATAGGGACAGTTGTCTTAGTACCTGCTCTTTTCATAGAATTGTTATCAGAACAAAGAGGTAGGCTCTTCAGAAAATTAAACAGAGAATTACCATATGATCCAGCAATTCCACTTCTAGGTATATACCCCAAAGAACTGAAAGCAGGGACTTGAACAGACATTGGTACACCCATGTTCATAGCATCATTATTCACAATAGCCCAAAGGTGGAAACAACCCAAATGTCCATCGACAGATGAATGGTTAAGCAAATTTTGTACATACATACAATGGAATATTATTCAGCCTAAAAAATGAATGGAATTCTGGTACATGCTATAACATTGATGAGCCTTGAAAACAGTATGCTAAGTGAAATAAGCCAGACACAAAAGGACAAATATTGTATGATTCCACTTATATGAGGTACATAGAAGAGTCAAATTCATAAAGAAAAAAAGTAGAATAGTGGTTACAAGGGGCTGGGGGGAGGGGAATTGGGAATTATTGTTTAATGGGTACAGAATTTCAGTACAGGATGAGGAAAAAGTTTTGGAGAAGGATGGCAGTGATGGTTGTACAACAACATGAATGTCCTTAATGCCACTGAACTGTACACTCGGAAGTGGCTAAGATGATAAATTTTATGTTATATATACTTTACCACAATTTTAAAAAAGGACTTTTTAATTTTTTTTTAAAGAAAGAGGCAGTATAATGTCGAGGAAAGTGCTATGCAGTCTGTAGAGCAATATGAACCAGTTAGCTGTGCTGAGGTGGTTAGGTTGAAGTATTTTCATTTGGGTTAGAGCAAGCATCAAAACTGGGTCCTCCACCTAGGACTTCTCCATCTGTTTTCTAAACTGTAAACTATCAGGAAGAGGAAGATACAAAGAAGAAATGGCATCCACTAAGAGTTGAAAGTGGTACCTCTGGCAAGTGAAAAACAGGAAAGGTGGGGACTGCTGTATTTCCTGACACACTTTGTAGAACAATGGAACTCTTTAAATGATGCGCATATACATGTTTCACAAAAATAAACATAACTTTGGCCTTATCAGAGGTCAAATTAGAGAAAAGAAAAACTATCAAGGGTTTCCAATTCATTATTTTAATGTTCCTAATTTACTGTCTGTGCTGAGCCATTGACTCTCACTCTGTAATAAAATGAACCAGGCCAAGGAAGGAGGCGGGTGTTATTGTCAGGAGGAGGGAGCTGGAGAACACTGAGCCTCCGGTGATTTTCCTCTCTGCTCGCCAGGCCCCCAGCGAGGGAGGACCCTGCCCCAGAATTCTTGGTGGGTCCCCATTGGTAAATGAATCAATTGGCCTTCCTGTTTATTAATCAGTCTCTCAAGAGTCTGGAGCCAGGGCCTGGATTCTCCAGAGCTTGGTTCCCACAAGTGAGCTTTGCAGATGGAGTTTGACAAACTCTAAAACTAGGACCAGACCCAGGATCCAAGGGTCCCAAAGAGGTGTTCTTTAAAGCTCTTCCTAAAGCAGCCCAGAGGTATCAGCCTCTTTCATTACAACGCTTAGCGTGAAAGTTAAATGATAAACTGTGTGCACAGAGGTTCATATATACCAGCAAGTAAAAATCCACTTTAGCACCAAGTTGGCACAATTTCTAAACCACATTTCACAGGTAATAACTCAATATGCCATTAATTTTTTAAATAGCCTTATTGAGATGTAATTCACATACCACACAATACAGCCATTTAAAGTGTACAGGGACTTCCCTGGTGGCGCAGTGGTTAAGAATCCACCTGCCAATGCATGGGACATGGGTTTGAGCCCTGGTCCAGATCCCACATGCCACAGAGCTGCTAAGCCTGTGCGCCACAACTACTGAGCCTGCATGCCACAACTACTGAAGCCTGCACGCCTAGAGCCCGTGCTCCGCAACAAGAGAAGCCACCACAATGAGAAGCCTGTGCACCGCAATGAAAAGTAGCCCCTGGTCGCCACAAATAGAGAAAGCCTGCATGCAGCAACAAAGACCCAACACAGCCAATAATAAATAAATTAATAAATAAATAAAAATAAATAAATAAGCTCCTGCCCCAGCGACAACCCTTGGCAGAGGACCATTTTCCCACCAGTCGGAACTACGATTGCCCCAGCTGCAAAGTCTCATCATCCACCTTTGAAATTGCCATACAGGTCTGTTTACTAGCCAAAGGAAGACAGCAAGGAAAGGATCTCTGAGTGGCAAGTAGGTATGTGACTGCATCCTTGTCAGCATCCCAAGAGTGCACTGCAGTCTAAGCCAGCTCCCTGGGCACTTGCTGTGTGGCTGACAGGGTCTTGGTGCTCCGGCCAGGTGTCGGGCCTGAGCTTCTGAGGTGGGAGAGCCACGTTCAGGACACTGGACCACCAGAGACCTCCTGGCCCCACGTAATATCAATCAGCAAGAGCTCTCCCAAAGATCTCCGTCTCAGTGCTAAGACCCAGCTCATTCAACGACCAGCAAGCTCCAGTGCTGGACACCTCATGCCAAACAACTAGCAAGACAGGAACACAACCCCACCCATTAGCAGAGAAGCTGCCTAAAATCATATTAAGTTCACAGACACCCCAAAACACACCACCAGAGGTGGTTCTGCCCACCAGAAAGACAAGGTCCAGCCTCATCCACCAGAACACAGGCACCAGTCCCCTCCACCAGGAAGCCTAGACAATCCACTGAACCAACCTTACCCACTGGGGGCAGACACCGAAAACTACGGGAACTACGAACTTGCAGCCTGCGAAAAGGAGACCCCAAACATAGTAAGTTAAGCAAAATGAGAAGACAGAGAAACACACAGCAGATGAAGGAGTAAGGTAAAAACTCACCAGACCAAACAAATGCAGAGGAAATGGGCAGTCTACCTGAAAAAGAATTCAGAGTAATGGTAGTAAAGAGGATCCAAAATCGTGGAAATGGAATGGAGAAAATACAAGAAACGTTTAACAAGGACCTAGAAGAATTAAACAGCAAACGATTATGAACAACACAATAAATGAAATTAAAAATTCTCTGGAAGGAATCAATAGCAGAATAACTGAGGCAGAAGAAGGGATAAGTGACCTGGAAGATAAAATAGTGGAAATAACTACTGCAGAGCAGAATAAAGAAAAAAGAATGGAAAGAATTGAGGACAGTCTCAGCGACCTCTGGGACAACATTAAACGCACCAACATTCAAATTCTAGGGGTCCCAGAAGAAGAAGAGAAAAAGAAAGGGTCTGAGAAAAAATTTGAAGAGATTATAGTTGAAAACTTCCCTAACATGGGAAAGGAAATAGTCTTTCAAGTCCAGGAAGCTCAGAGAGTCCCATACAAGATAAATCCAAGGAGAAACATGCCAAGACACATATTAATCAAACTATCAAAAATTAAATACAAAGAAAAAATATTAAAAGCAGCAAGGGAAAAGCAACAAATAACATACAAGGGAATCCCCATAAGGTTAACAGCTGATCTTTCAGCAGAAACTCTGCAAGCCAGAAAGGAGTGGCAGGACATATTTAAAGTGAGGAAAGGGGAAAACCTACAACCAAGATTACTCTACCCAGGAAGGATCTCATTCAGATTTGAAGGAGAAATCAAAAGGTTTACAGACGAGCAAAAGCTAAGAGAATTTAGCACCACCAAACCAGCTTTACAACAAATGCTAAAAGAACTTCTCTAGTCAGGAAACACAAGAGAAGGAAAAGACCTACAATAACAAACCCAAAACAATTAAGAAAATGGTAATAGGAACATACATATCAATAATTACCTTAAATGTAAATGGATTAAATGCTCCAACCAAAAGACATAGACTAGCTGAATGGATATAAAAACAAGACCCGTATATATGCTGTCTAGAAGGGACCCACTTCAGGCCTAGGGACACATACAGACTGAAAGTGAGGGGATGGAAAAAGATATTCCATGCAAATGGAAATCAAAAGAAAGCTGGAGTAAGAATTCTCATATCAGACAAAATAGATTTTAAAATAAAGGCTATTACAAGAGATAAAGAAGGACACTACATAATGATCAAGGGATCAATCCAAGAAGAAGATATAACAATTGTAAATATTTATGCACCCAACATAGGGGCACCTCAATACATAAGGCATATGCTAACAGCCATAAAAGGAGAAATCGACAGTAACACAATAATAGTAGGGGACTTTAACACCCCATTTTCACCAATGGACAGATCAAAATGAAAATAAATAAGGAAACACAGCTTTAAATAATATATTAAACAAGATGGACTTAATTGATATTTATAGGACATTCCATCCAAAAAAAATAGAATACACTTTTTTCTCAAGTGCTCATGGAACATTCTCCAGGATAGATCATATCTTGGGTCACAAATCAAGCATTAGTAAATTTAAGAAAATTGAAACCGTATCAAGTATATTTTCTGACCACAATATGAGACTAGATATCAATTACAGGAAAAAAACTGTAAAAAATACAAACACATGGAGGCTAAACAATATGCTACTAAATAACCAAGAGATCACTGAAGTAATCAAAGAGGAAATCAAAAAGTACCTAGAAACAAATGACAATGAAACCACGATGACCCAAAACCTATGGGATGCAGCAAAAGCAGTTCTAAGAGGTAAGTTTATAGCAATACAATCCTACCTCAAGAAACGAGAAAAATCTCAAATAAACAACCTAACCTTACACCTAAAGCAATTAGAGAAAGAAGAACAAAAAACCCCCAAAGTTAGCAGAAGGAAAGAAATCATAAACATCAGATCAGAAATAAATGAAAAAGAAATGAAGGAAATGATAGCAAAGATCAATAAAACTAAAAGGTGGTTCTTTGAGAAGATAAACAAAATTGATAAACCTTTAGCCAGACTCATCAAGAAAAAAAAGAAGAAGACTCAAATCAACAGAAATAGAAATTAAAAAGGAGATGTAACAACTGACACTGCAGAAATACAAAGGATCACGAGAGATTACTACAAGCAACTCTACGCCAATAAAATGGACAACCTGGAAGAAATGGACAATTTCTTAGAAAAGCACAACTTTCTGAGACTGAACCAGGAAGAAATAGAAAATATATGCAGACCAATCACAAGCACTGAAATTGAGACTGTGATTAAAAATCTTCCAACAAACAAAAGCCCAGGACCAGATGGCTTCACAGGCAAAATCTATCAAACATTTAGAGAAGAGCTAACACCTATCCTTCTCAAACTCTTCCAAAATATAGCAGAGGGAGGAACACTCCCAAACTCTGCTGTGAGGCCACTATCACCTTGATACCAAAACCAGACAAAGATGTTACAGAAAAAGAAAATTACAGTCCAATATCACTGATGAACATAGATGCAAAAATCCTCAACAGAATGCTAGCAAACAGAATCCAATAGCACATTAAAAGGATCATACACCATGATCAAGTGGGGTTTATTCCAGGAATGCAAGGATTCTTCAATATACGCAAATCAATCAATGTGTTACCCCATATTAACAAATTGAAGGATAAAAACCATATGATCATCTCAATAGATGCAGAGAAAGCTTTCGACAAAATTCAACACCCATTTATGATAAAAACCCTGCAGAAAGTAGGCATAGAGGGAACTTTCCTCAACATAATAAAGGCCATATATGACAAACCCATAGCCAACATCGTTCTCAATGGTGAAAAACTGAAACCGTTTCCACTAAGATCAGGAACAAGACAAGGTTGCCCACTCTCACCACTATTATTCAACATAGTTTTAGAAGTTTTAGCCACAGCAATCAGAGACAAAAAAGAAATAAAAGGAATCCAAATCGGAAAAGAGGAAGTAAAACTGTCACTGTTTGCAGATGACATGATACTATACATAGAGAATCCTAAAGATGCTACCAGAAAACTACTAGAACTAATCAATGAATTTGGTAAAGTAGCAGGATACAAAATTAATGCACGGAAATCTCTTGCATTCCTATATACTAATGATGAAAAATCTGAAAGAGAAATTAAGGAAACACTTCCATTTACCACTGCAACAAAAAGAATAAAATACCTAGGAATAAACCTACCTAAGGAGACAAAAACCTGTATGCAGAAAACTATAAGATACTGAAGAAAGAAATTAAAGATGATACAAACAGATGGAGAGATATACCATGTTCTTGGATTGGAAGAATCAACATTGTGAAAATGACTATACTACTCAAAGCAATCTACAGATTCAATGCAATCCCTAATAAACGACCAATGGCATTTTTCACAGAACTAGAACAAAAAATTGCACAATTTGTATGGGACCACAAAAGACTCCGAATAGCCAAAGCAATCTTGAGAAAGAAAAACAAGCTGGAGGAATCACACTCCATGACTTCAGACTATACTACAAAGCTACAGTAATCAAGACAGTATGGTACTGGCACAAAAACAGAAATATAGATCAATGGAACAGGATAGAAAACCCAGAGATAAATCCATGCACATATGGTCACATATGTGCACATATGGTCTTTGATAAAGGAGGCAAGAATATACAATGGAGAAAAGACAACCTTTTCAATAAGTGGTGCTGGGAAAACTGGACATATAAAAGAATGAAATTAGAACACTCCCTAATACCATATACAAACATAAAGTCAAAATGGATTAAAGACCTAAATGTAAGGCCAGACACTATAAAATCTTAGAGGAAAACATAGGCAGAACACTCTATGACATAAATCACAGCAAGATCCTTTTTGACCCACTCCCTAGAGAAATAGAAATAAAAACAAAATAAACAAATGGGACCTAATGAAACTTAAAAGCTTTTGCCCAGCAAAGGAAACCACAAACAAGACGAAAAGACAACCCTCAAAATGGGAGAAAATATTTGCCAACAAAGCAACTGACAAAGGATTAATCTCACAAATGTACAAGCAGCTTATGCAGCTCAATATCAAAAAAACAAACAACCCAATGCAAAAATGGGCAGAAGACCTAAATAGACATTTCTCCAACGAAGCTATACAGATTGCCAACAAACACATGAAAGGATGCTCAACATCACTAATCATTAGAGAAATGCAAATCAAAACTACAATGAGGTATCACCTCACACCAGTCAGAATGACCAGCATCAAAAAATCTACAAACAACAAATGCTGGAGAGGATGTGGAGAAAAGGGAACCCTCTTGGACTGTTGGTGGGAATGTAAATTGATACAACCACTATGGAGAACAGTATGGAGTTTCCTTAAAAAACTAAAAATAGAACTTCCATATGACTCAGCAATCCCACTACTGGGCATATACTGTGAGAAAACCATAATTCAAAAAGAGTCATGTACCACAATGTTCATTGAAGCACTCTTTACAATAGCTGGGACATGGAAGGAACTTAAGTGTCCATAGACAGATGAATGGATAAAGAAGATGTGGCACATATATACAATGGAATATTACTCAGCCATAAAAAGAAACAAAACTGAGTTATTTGTAGTGAGATGGATGGACCTAGAGTCTGTCATACAGAGTGAAGTAAGTCAGAAAGAGAAAAACGAATACCATATGCTAACACATATATATGGAATCTAAATAAAACCAAAAAGTTTATGAAGAACCTAGGGGCAGGACAGGAATAAAGATGCCGATGTAAAGAATGGACTTGAGGACATGGGGCAGGGTAAGGGTAAGCTGAGACGAAGTGAGAGAGTGGCATTGACATATATACACTACCAAATGTAAAATAGATAGCTAGTGGGAAGCAGCCGCATAGCACAGGGAGATCAGCTTGTGATTTGTGACAACCTAGAGGGGTGGGATAGGGAGGGTAGGAGGGAGCCGCAAGAGGGAGGGGATATGAGGATATATGTATACGTATAGCTGATTCACTTTGTTATACAGCAGCATCTAACACAACAATGTAAAACAATTATACTCCAATAAAGCTGTTAAATAAATAAATAATAAATAAAGTACGATTTCATGGTTTTTGGTATATTCCATTATTAATCTTTAAAGATTGTGGTAAAACGTATATAACACACAATTTGCCAATTTAACCGTTTTTATTTTTTATTTTTTTGCTGCATCAAATCTTAGTTGCGACATGCGGTATCTTCGTTGAGGCATGTGGGATCTTTCATTGCAGTATGGGCTCTTGGTTGTGGCATGCGCTTCTCTCTAGTTGTGGCGTGCGGGTTTTCTCTTCTCTAGTTGTGGCACGCAGGCTCCAGGGTGCATGGGCTCAGTAGTTGTGGCACACGGGCTTAGTTGCCCCACAGCATGTGGGATCTAAGTTCCCTGACCAGGGATCGAACCCGCGTCCCCTGCATTGGAAGGCGGATTCTTTACCACTGGACCACCAGGGTATTCCCGAATTTAACCATTTTTAAATGTACAGTTCAGTGCATTAATTACATTCACAGTGTTGTTTCATTTAATCCCTGCAAGGACATCATTTTATAGGTGAGAAAACTGAGGCTGAGCAAGGTTAACATGTTTACCCAGTTGCTCAGTGAGGAAGTGGCCAGGTAGAGCTTCAAACCTAAAGCTGCCAACTCTAAAAGCTGAGGGTTTCCCAGCTTGTCGTGTCGCCTTCTACTGAGGCAGAGGTTCCTCGAAGGTAAGCAGCCCAGAGCAGCTGTAAGGTGGGCTTGTCTGTATCTAAACAAGACAGGGGAAACTACAGAAACGACCCCTTGTGGCTCCTCGCTTGTCCTCCCTACTCTACTTTGGTTGCTTGTGCTCTCCTTGGTGCCCTGTCATTGCTTTCTTTTGAGGACAAATAGGCCACTGTCCTAGCCAAACTTTGTGAAAGGACCCACAATTCTCTCTCTGCTTCCTCAGAGAGGCAGCCCTGTCACTCCGATACTACCCCTTCCCCCATCGGTGTCACTAAGTGGTCTCTGTGACCAAATCCAATGGCTTCCTCTCTTGTGTTTGTGCTGGCTTTCACTGTGACTCCTATGGCACCCCACCCTTGTGGTTCTCCCAACTCTGACCACTCCTCTACCTCCCTCACTCTGCCCTTCCCTTAAATGCTGGCTTTCCTCAGAGGTCAGTCCCAAGCCCTCTTCCACTGATGTGTGACCACATCCTGGGAGTAGGATACAGAGGGATCCAGGCTGCAAGGGACTTCTTCTGGAATGCTTTGAACTCAGGCTGCAGGAACCCTTGAGAAATGCTCAGAACCCAGGCTCTGAGGACATCCTAGTGAAGTAACTGAACTGAGGCTGTGAGACTTTTGGAAAAATGCACTAAATTCGGGCTGCAAAGGCTCCTCAGGGACTCACAAATTCAGGCCGGGGACTTCTTAGGAGATGTACTGACTCTGACCGTGAGGATGTCCAGGGGAGTCTACTAGACTCAGGTCTAAGAGGACGTTCTTGAACTCAAGTTATGGGGCCTTCTTGGAGGAGTTCTTGCTTCTTGTGGAGTTCACTGAACTCATGCTGCAAGCCTGGAATTCTGCCTGCAGATTCCAAGTCCATTTGGCTTCCCTCTGCCACACAAACCCACAGTTATAGGGTCTTCAGACAGGCATGGGCACAGACTGCAGTTGCCCGCAAGGTCATGGTTATTCTCTCTCTCTCATTCTTTCTCTCTCTCTGTCTCTCTCTGTCTGTCTGTCTCTCTCTCTCTCTCTCTCTCACACACACACACACACACAGCCTTCTCAGCCCCCTCTCCTGGCTCTTCCACACTTCCCTGACCTCTAAACGAGGGATTGCATAGGGCTCAGTCCTCAGATCACTCCTCCTCTTGTTTGCATTGACTTGCTAGGTGATCCCATCCAGTCTGATGACATAAAATACCATCTGTTCTCTGACAACTCTCAACTTCACATCTTCAACTCAGGCCTTTCCCATCAATTCCAGACTCACTCATATACAGTCGCCTACTTGACACATGCACCTGGTTGGCTGACAGGCATCTCATGTCCAAAACCAGACTTCTAATCTTCCCTCCCAAACTCCTTCCTCCCACTTTCTTCCCTATCTTAACAAATGACAACTGCATTCTCTGTTTCCTATGTCAGAAAATAGTCATCTGTGATCCCTTCTTTTACATTGTATATCAGCAAGTCCTATTGACTCTACCTGTAAGATATATACAGAATCTAACTTTATATGACCATGTCCACCACTTCCACCCTGGGCCAAGCCATCATCAACTCTCCCTTGGTTATTGTTCTAGACTCTTGGTTAACTAAATAGTCACCTTGCTTCAGTTCTTGCCCACCCCTAGTCTAGTCACAATGCTGCAGCCAGAGTGGTTTTTCAAAAAATGTAAGTCAGATCAGGGCACTCATTTGTTCAAAACCCACCAGCATAAAAGCAAAGTTCTTACCTTAACTCCCAATGCTCCAGGTGATTCTTTCTCTCCACTCCTTTCTCTCTTTCTTCACTTCCTGTCGCTCTCTCCCATGTTCACTCCACTCCAGCCATCCTTGTCTCCTTGCTGTTATTTGAACATGTTATGGCCACTCCATCTTGGGATCTACTTTTGTATTTGCTCTTTCCTCTACCTGCGATACTCCCCTGTCAGATATCCACCAGCCTCACCCCCTCAATGCAGCCAGATCTCTGCTCAAATGTTACCCCACCGCAGGGACCCTCCTATTCCCCTATATAAAAGGACAATGTCCTCCTAGGCACCCCCCACTACTTTACCCAGGTTTGTATTTTCTCTGTAGCTCTTCACACCATCTGACATACTATAAATTTATTTGCTTATTTGTTCATCGTTTCCCCACCACTAGAATGCAGATTCCACAAGGGCAAAGACTTTGTCTTGTTCACTGCAACATCCCCAGGTCCTACAACAGTTCCTGGAAAATAATGGGTGCTTAATGACTATTTGGTGAATGAATGAATGAATGTTGGGAACCGAGGAAAAATTTGTTGAATTGAGTGGCACTGGATCCCACCCTTGCCCACTGTGGGCCTCACGGACCTATATCTTCCTTTTCAGAGATTTTAGGAAACAAAAAGGAATTTTCTAAATCAGTTTTCAAGGCTCTTAGATGGGAATATCAATACTTAGTCTGAGGGAGAGAGTTTAGGACTTCTAGAACAGTATAGGATGCTTGAAACATGACAGCACAGGATGCTTGAAACATGACAGCTGAAAGGGTAACAGGACTTTAATTGGTTATGTCTGGTCTGGAAACAAATACTTTTGAGTAGTTAAAACAGAGAGTTATTAAAAAGGAGAACTGGCTACAAAAGTAAAGGAAGAACCAAGAAACTACTGGGGAATGTGATACAACTCAGAAATTAGCAACAGCAGAAGCCATTTCTACCTCTAGGTCAGAAGGTCAGTGGGAGGAGCTTGCCAGGGCACAGGAAACAGGGACACAGAAGCTGGAACCATAGAGAGAAAGCAGAGATGCAGTCAGAGGTGTTTGTGTGCGTGTTGGGGAGAAGTAGCCTGATTTTTTCCATCTCCCTCCAGTGCCTCCCATTGGCTGAATATGCCAGAAGCCAGCTGATCCAGGAGCCTGGGAAAAGCAGCCTCCAGGGGTCACCTCCTATAATACAGACCAGAGCAGGGGAAAAAGAAGGAATGGTATGGAGGGCAAACAGCACAGGGCCAGGACAGGCACTGAAGCCCTCAGTGGCTTCCACAGATAGAAGACGAGGAGAGACCTAGGGGAGAGGCAGAGGCAGCAGCGGAGCCTATGAATCTGAGCAGGAAGCAAAAATCAGACCCAAATTGTACTTTCAGTTTGGGCTAAAGCTGGAGGATGAGCCTCCCACCCCCTATATGATTGTTATCACTTGTTTCCAGTCTCTCAATTCTGGCAGCTACTTTAAAGAGAGGAGCCTAGGGCTGCTGGCTGGGCTTTCAAAGCTGCTTCTGCTCTTCTCTTTCAAGAGAAGGCACTGCCTTTAGAGCCCTTTATTATGTGGCAGGCACCAGACTGGTATTATCCGTGGGCACATGGGACTCTGACGGCACCCAGAGTAGCCAATGATATTGTAGAGATGCCACAGGTGCAACTGGTGCCTTTGATTTAGCAGAAGCACCTTCAGTCTTCATTGCACTTGAAGTCCTCACCTCTAGAAGAGGGAGAGGGCTTGCTCAGCCTCAGTAGAGCTAGGACCAATGGGGACCTTTCTGGGGAGGAAGGCTTAAGTTAAGGAAGAAGTTTTAATAACTAGAGCTGCCAGCAGTGGAACTGGCTGTCTTGTAAAGGTGTGAGGTTTCTGTTCCAGGAGGTATTCTAGCAAGAGTCCGTCGTAAGTGTTGTGGAGCAGAAGCCTGCAATGGCAAAATGGGCTGAATGCCTTCTCTATTGCCTCTAACTCTGCCCAGCTCTGTATTATTCTGAGGGTGACCGACTAGCTTCTTTATTCTGACCTCTGTTCTGGATACATCCTTTTGCAGACCAAGCCCACAGCCAAGTTCCCTGACCCTGGCAAGGGAGCATCTGAGGGGAGGTTAGGCATGTGCCACCCACTCAGTGGGCTATTCTCATCTTGCCTGGGTTTGAGTTGAGGAAGTTGGCTCTTGGTGGGTATGGTAGACAGAATAATGGTGCCCTAAAGACGTTCATGTCCTAATCTCTAAACCTGTGAATTTGTTACCTTACATGGCAAGAGGCACCTTATAGATATAAAGTTAAGGATCCTGAAATGGGAAAATAATCCTGGATTATCCAGGTGAGCACAAAGTAATCAAGGGTCAGAGAAAAAGGAGATGTGACAGCAAAAGCAGAGATTAGAGTGATGTGCTTTGAATATGGAGGAGGGTGCCGTGAGCCAAAGAATGCAGCTTCTAGGGGCCTCTAGAAGCTGGAAAGGCAAGGAAATGGATTCTCCCCAAAGCCTCTGGAAAGAATGCAGCCCTGCTGACACCCATAAGACCCGTTTTTAGCTCCATAAGACCCGTTTCAGGCTCCTGACCTCTAGAACTTTAATAAATTGCTGTTTTAAGCCATCAAGTTGTGGTAATTAGTTATCAAAGTAGGAAACTAATACTGAGGCTTTAGGACTAAGTCCAAAGACAACTAGCACACAGCCTGGTAGTCAGGAGAAAAACCATGTCCCATAAGGAGGGAGTGAACGAGGCAGTTAAGAGCATGGACCTTGGAGACAAACAGACCTGGATTCAAAGTCCAGCTCTGCTACATTTCACAATATCTCAGAGGCTCATTTCCTTACCCATAAAATGGGAGTATTAATACCCACCTTGCCCAAGGTGATTGTGAAGATGAAATAAAATAATGTGGGAGCTCAGCAGAATGCCTGGAACATAGCAAGGGCTCAATAAATAGTAGCAGTAGTTATTCTTATTCTATCCACCATCACTTCTATTACTACTACTACCACTGCCGTTACTGCTACTGCTGCCACTGCTACTAATACTGCCAACAACAAGAGCACTCTACGTCTGAAGAACAGAGCAGGTGCTGCAGAAGAATTAATAGAGACAGCAGCTGCAAGGAGGGAGGATGGGATTAGAAAGGGTCAGAGAGTGGAAGTCACAACTTCAAACAGCTGTTTGAGATTGACTTCAGAATCTGAAGCCTGGCCTGAGGGTTCTGGAGGCGGAAGAGGTTAACATCTGCCTCTGCCCATCCCAGAATTGTGCTGGATTATCTGTGCCTGGGCTCAGAGACCTGGACTCAGAATCATCAGCCAAGGCCTTCCCTCTGAGCTTCTGTCTGGCACAGTGCCCCCAGCCCAGACCTTGAGCTAGGGAAATGATGGAGGAATGCCAAGACATGACAGAGTCCGGAATTTCAGGCACTGGTCCTCTGCTCTGGGAGACAAACCAGGACCCTGAACCCAAGTACACATCCATTTCTTCTTGTTATTTTCCAGTTGAGAAAAGTCAGACAGCAAATTAATGTGTGAGCAAGGTACAAATGCCTCCTCATTGTCTCTGTGATTGTCTCCCAAGGCCCTGCTATTGTTCAGGAGCTCTCTCTGCTTCTTTTCTTTGATTACAGAAAGGCACCAGGTGGCTTTTCCCTAAGACACTGGGTTTTGATGAGTAACACACTAAGACAATGTATTGTGGATATTTTTAGGACGTAACACCACCTAATAGGGTGGCTAAGAATCTTCCTCTGGAGTCTGATAAAATCTGGCTTCACACCCTGGCTTTGTCACTTTTTAGCTGTGTGGCCTGGGACAAGTTCCTTAACTTCTCTGAGCCTCAACTGAGGTTGTAGGGAATTCCCTCGCGGTCCAGTGGTTAGGATTCCGAGCTTTCACTGCCGAGGGAGCATGTTCAATCCCTGGTCAGGGAACTAAGATACTGCAAGCTGCGCGGCTTGGCCAAATAAAATAAAATGGCTGTAATAGCAGATACCTTTTAGGGTTCTTGTAAGGAGAAATGAGATGATCCATACACGGTACTCAGCACACTGCCTGGACTTCAGCAATTACTGAGGAGATACTGATTACTGTTGTTAGTATCATTGCCATGTTAATATCATTTTCAGAAAAAGCTTTAACTTGGGACCAGAGGCAGCCACAAGCCCAGGTACCAACTTGGCTTTCCCTCTCTGCATTGTCGCAGCCGCCTGAGACTGCATGCTTGGCAGGGTCTGGGAGGTCAGGCCCCTTTGTCCTGCAGGGTTCAGGAGGGTAGGCAGCCTGAGGCTCTCCCAGGTGGATTCAGCCAGGCACAGCTATAAGAGACAAGGAAGAGATGTTGACGTGTTCCAGATGTGCTCCACAGCTGTTGTGTTGGGGATTGGTGCTGTCTCTCCTATCAAAACTTTAAAAAAAATTTGTTACTGAGAAGCTGGTTTCTAACTCCATGTGTCTTCAGACAAAAGGGGTGAATTAGTTGACAGGATGATTTGGTTATAACTGATGAAAACATACCTGATAAATCATGGCACTTCAGGTTTATCTCAAACGTGGTGACTTGGAGCAAATTTCCCCAGACAGCAAAAGGATATAAAGATCGAGTCAAATGACATTTGTCAGTGGCTTGGAATTCAAGCCCCTGGAGCAATAGCAATTGATGGGATGCAGTGGAACAAGCATTCGCCTTCACTGCTGGTGGCAGTGAAATCACTGTAACCTTTGGGAATGTAATTTTGTTGTCAAATCCAGGTTCATGTGCCTGATGCACAGTGAGGCCAAACAATCCAAAATGTTGGAGTTTGGAACACAGAAAGGTTTATTGCAAGGCACCAAGCAAGGAGAACAGGCAGCTCATGCTCAAAAGACCCAAACTCCTCGATGATTTTGGGGGAAGAGTTTTTTGTTTGTTTTGATTTTTTTGATGTGGACCATTTTAAAAAATTTTATTGAATTTGCTACAATACTGCTTCTGTTTTATGTTTTGGTTTATTGGCTGCAAGGCATGTGGTATCTTAGCTTCCTGATCAGAGGTTGGACACGCACCCCCTGCATTGGAAGGTGAAGTCTTAACCACTGGACCACCAGGGAAGTCCCCTGGGGTAAGAGTTTTTAAATGCAAAATTTGGGGTGAGGGCTGCAGAGTGTGACTTTTTTCTGATTGGTTGGGGATGAGGTGACACAGTGATATCTTAGGAATCTCAACCTTCTGGTTCCAACCAGTCTGGGGTCTATGTGCTTCTGATCAGGTTGTAGTCACTATCCTCCACCTGGGTGGAGGTCTTAGTTTCTGTAGAAGAACTAAGGGATATGTATCAGATTGTTATCTATATCCTTTCAAGAGGAACTAGGAGGTCTGTGACTCTACTGTCCTATTAGCTGCTTGAACCTGCTCTTTGGAATTTGGGGAAGGCCTAGGAGATTAAAGCCTTCTCTTTTTCTTTTTTTCCCTACAAACAAAAAACAGGGGACACGGAGGGGCTTTTGTACCCAGGAGGGCTGTGCAGGGTCCTACTCAGTTTCAGTTCCCCCTTTTCTCTGATACTCCTCAATCTTGAGAGGAACAGGTTCAGCACAAGAAAGGAAATAAAGTTTTGGATAGACATATTAAGCATAAACTCAGGAGAGGAACTCAGTTTTACAGGGACTTGGTTTCAATTTGGCTGTTGGCGTCAAAGTGTGTATTTCCTTAAGCTTGGTAATTCCGTCTCTGAGAATCTATCCAAAAGAAATAATTCACAAATTTAGAAAGAGCTGTATGCATATGTTTGTTCACTGCCTCATTGTGTATAAGAGTGAAAAGACGGAAACATTCTAAATGTCAAACTAAGGGTCTAACAATAGGGTGTTGGTTAAGTAAACAGCAACATGTCTATTTGGTAGAATGTTATGCAGCCATTGTTAATGGGTATCACAAAGACCACACAGCAGCCCAGGAAAAGGCTTGTGATATATATCAAGTGAAAAAGTCAAACACAACATGGTATAATTATGACTATGTGAAAGACCAGATAGAATAATAGATTGGAAAGAGTAACAGAAATATATTATTAGGGATTGTGTCAGGATAATGAAGGAATTGTGGGTAATTTTTTCGGTACATGGTCCAAGTTTTTAATTTTGTAGTTACATAAATTTGTGGTGGGCAGAATAATGACCCCTTCAAAGATCTCCACGTCCTAACCCCTGGGACCTGGGCATATGTTATCTTACATGGCAAAAGGGACTTTGCAAATGTGAATGTAAAATGAAGGATTTTGAAATGGGGAGGGTATCCTGAATTATCCAGATGGGCCCAATGTAACCACAGAGGTCCATAAAAAAGGGAGGCAGGAATATCAGGGTCAGAGAAATATTAGAACATGCTACACTGCTGGCTTTGAAGAGGGAGGAAGGTGCCATGAGCTAAGAAATTCATGTGACCTCTGGAAACTGGAAAAGGCAAAGGAACAGATTGTTTCCCAGAGCTTCCAGAAGGAGCACAGCCCTGCCAACACCTTGATTTTAGCCCAGAGAGGCCCATTTCAGACTTCTGACCTCCAGAATTATGAAATAATAAGTGTGGGGGTTTTTTGTTTATTTTTTTTATTGAGGTATAGTTGATTTATAATGTTATATAAGTTTTAGGGGTACAATATAGTGATTCACAATTTTTAAAGATCATACTCCATTTATAGTTATTATAAAATATTGGCTATATTCCCTGTGCTGTATAATACATCCTTGTAGCTTATTTATTTTATATATAGTAGTTTGTAACTTTTAATCCCCTACCTCAATCTTGCTCTTACCCTCTTTGCTCTCCCCACTGGTAACCACTAGTTTGTTTTCTATGTCTGTGAGTCTGTAACTTTTTTGTTCTATTCACTAGTCTTTTATTTTTTAGATTCCACATATAAGTGATAACATACAGGATTTGTCTTTCTCTGTCAATAAGTGTGTTGTTTCAAGGTGGCAGACAAGGAGGGTGTGGAATTCGTGTCTATGCAGAACTAGGGTACCTACCATTCACTGGTGGGGGGCCACAGACACCTAAAGGGATGGGAGGAAGCCCCAGCGACCAATACTGCTTTTTTTTTTTTTTTTTTTTGTCACACCATGTGGCTTGTGGGATCCGGCAGGTTCCCAGGCCGGAGGTCGGGCCCGAGCTCCTGGGGTGGGAGTGCCAAGTCCAAACCGCTGGACTAACAGAGAACCTCAGACTCCAGGGAATATTAATCGGAGTGAGGCCTCCCGGCAGTCCTCATCTCAGCACCAAGACATGGCTCTACCTAACTGCCTGAAAACTCCAGTGCTGGACACCTCAGGCCAAACAACCAGTAAGACAGGAATACAGCCCCACCCATCAAAAAAAAAAAAAAAAAAAAAGATGTTACAGATGAAGGAGCAAGGTAAAAACCTACAAGACCAAATAAATGAAGATGAAATAGGCAACGGACCTGAAAAAGAATTCAGAGTAATGATAGTAAAGATGATCCAAAATCTTGGAAACAGAATGGAGAAAATACAAGAAACATTTAACAAGGATCTAGAAGAATGAAAGAGCAAACAAACAGTGAAGAACACACAATAACTGAAATTAAAAATACTCTAGAAGGAATCAATAGCAGAATAACTGAGGCAGAAGAACGGATAAGTGAGCTGAAAAATAAAATGGTGGAAATAACTGCCAGGGAGCAGAATAAAGAAAAAAAGAATGGGGGCTTCCCTGGTGGCGCAGTGGTTGAGAGTCCGCCTGCCGATGCAGGGGACACGGGTTCGTGCCCCGGTCCGGGAGGATCCCACATGCTGTGGAGTGGCTGGGCCCGTGAGCCATGGCCGCTGAGCCTGCACGTCTGGAGCCTGTGCTCTGCAACGGGAGAGGCCACAACAGTGAGAGGCCCACGTACCGCAAAAAAAAACAAAAAAAAAAAAAGAAAAGAAAAAAGAATGAAAAGAATTGAGGACAGTCTCAGAGACTTCTGGGACAACATTAAATGCACCAACATTCGAATTATAGGGGTCCCAGATGAAGAAGAGAAAAAGAAAGGGTCTGGGAAAATATTTGAAGAGATTATAGTCAAACATTTCCCTAACTTGGGAAAGGAAATAGTCAAGTCCAGGAAGCGCAGAGAGTCCCATACATGGTAAACCCAAAGAGAAACACACTGATACACATATTAATCAGACTATCAAAAATTAAATAGAAAGAAAAAATATTAAAAGCAGCAAGGGAAAAACAACAAATAACATACAAGAGAATCCCCATAAGGTTAACAGCTGATCTTTCATAAGAAACTCTGCAAGCCAGAAGGGAGTGACAGGACATATTTAAAGTGACGAAAGAGAAAAACCTACAACCAAGATTACTCTACCCAGCAAGGATCTCATTCAGATTTGAAGGAGAAATCAAAAGGTTTACAGACAAGCAAAAGCTAAGAGAATTCAGCACCACCAAACCAGCTTTACAACAAATGCTAGAGGAACTTCTCTAAGCAGGAAACACAAGAGAAGAAAAAGACCCACAAAAACAAACCCAAATCAATTAAGAAAATGGCAATAAGAACATACATATCGATAATCACCTTGAATGTAAATGGATTAAATGCTCCAACCAAAAGACACAGATTGGCTGAATGGATACAAAAACAAGACCCTTATATACACTGTCTACAAGAAACCCACTTCAGGCCTAGGGACACATACAGACTGAAAGTGAGGGGATGGAAAAAGATATTCCATGCAAATGGAAATCAAAGGAAAGCTGGAGTAGCAATACTCATATCAGATAAAATAGACTTTAAAATAAAGACTATTACAAGAGATAAGGAAGGACACTACATAATGATCAAGGGATCAATCCAAGAAGAAGATATAATAACTGTAAATATTTATGCACCCAACACAGGAGCACCTCAATACATGAGGCAAATGCTAACAGCCATAAAAGGAGAAATCAACAGTAACACAATAATAGTGGGGGACTTTAACACCCCACTTACACCAATAGGCAGATCATCCAGACAGAAAATAAATAAGAAAACACAAGCTTTAAGTGACACGATAGACCAGATAGACTTAATTGATATTCTTAGGACATTCCACCCAAAAGTGGAAGAATACACTTTCTTCTCAAGTGCACACAGAACATTCTCCAGAATAGATCACATCTCGGGTCACAAATCAAGCCTTGGTAAATTTAAGAAAATTGAAATTGTATCAAGCATCTTTTCCAACCACAATGCTATGAGACTAGATATCAATTACAGGAAAAAAAACTGTAAAAAATCCAAACACTTGGAGGCTAAACAGTGCACTGCTAAATAACCAAGAGATTACTAAAGAACTCAAAGAAGAAATTAAAAATTTACTAGAAACAAATGACAACAAAAACACAATGATCCAAAACCTATGGGATGCAACAAAGGCAGTTCTAAGAAGGAAGTTCATAGCAATTCAAGCTCACCTCAAGAAACAAGAAAAATCTCAAATAAGCAATCCAAACTTACACCTAAAGCAACTAGAAAAAGAAGAACAAAAGAAAACCCAAAGTTAGTAGAAGGAAAGAAATCATAAAGATGAGGGCAGAGATAAATGAAATAAAAATGAAGAAAACAATAGCAAAGATCAATAAAACTAAACGTTGGTTCTTTAAGAAGATAAACAAAATTGATAATCCTTTAGCCAGACTCATCAAGAAAAAAAGGGAGAGGACTCAAATCAATAAAATTAGAAATGAAAAACAAGAAGTTACAATGGACACCACAGAAATACAATAGATCATAGGAGACTACTACAAGCAACTGTATGCCAATAAATGGACAACCTGGAAGAAATGGACAAATTCTTGGAAAAGTACAAGATTGAACCAGGAAGAATTAGAAAATATAAACAGACCAATCACAGGTAATGAAATTGAAACTGTAATTAAAAATCTTCCAACAAACAAACGTCTAGGACCAGATGGCTTCACAGGCGAATTCTATCAAACATTTAGAGAAGAGTTAACACCTATCCTTCTCAAACTCTTCCAAAAAATTGCAGAAGGAGGAACACTTTCAAATTTGTTCTATGAGGCCACAATCACCCTGATACCAGAACCAGACAAAGATACTACAAAAAAAGAAAATTACAGACCAATATCACTGATGAATATAGATGCAAAAATCCTCAACAAAACTCTAGCAAACAGAATCCAACAACACGATAAAAGGATCATACAACATGATCAAGTGGGGTTTATCCTAAAAATGCAAGAATTCTTCAATATATGCAAATCAATCAATGTGTTACACCATATTAACAAATTGAAGAAGAAAAACCATATGATCATCTCAATAGATGCAGAATAAGCTTTTGACAAAATTCAACACCCATTTATGATAAAAAGTCTCCAGAAAGTGGGCCTAGAGAGAACCTACCTCAACATAATAAAGGCCATATATGACAAACCAACAGCAAACATCATTCTCAATGGTGAAAAACTGAAAGCATTTCCTCTACGATCAGGAACAAGACAAGGATGTCCACTCTTGCCACTATTATTCAACATAGTATTGGCAGTCCTAGCCATAGCACTCAGAGAAGAAAAAGAAATAAAAGGAATACAAACTGGAAAAGAAGAAGTAACACTGTCACTGTTTGCCGATGACACGGTACTATACAGAGAAAATCCTAGAGATGCCACCAGGAAACTACTAGAACTAATCAATGAATTTGGTAAGTTTGTAGGATACAAAATTAATGCACAGAAATCTCTTGCTTTCCTATACACTAACAACGAAAGTTCAGAAAGAGAAATTAAGTAAACAATCCCATTTACCATCGCAACAAAAAGAATAAAATACCTAGGAACAAACCTACCTAAGGAGGCAAAAGACCTCTACTCAGAAAACTAGAAAACACTAATGAAAGAAATCAAAGATAACATAAACAGATGGAGAGATATACCATGCTCCTGGATTGGAAGAATCAATATTGTGAAAATGGCTGTACTACCCAAAGCAATCTGCAGATTCAATGGAATCCCTATCAATTTACCAATGGCATTTTTCACAGACTAGAGCAAGAAATTTTACAATCTGTATGGAAACACAAAAGACACTGAATAGCCAAAGTAATCTTGAGAAAGAAAAACGGAGCTGGAGGAATCAGACTCCATGACTTCAGACTATACCACAAAGCTACAGTAATCAAGACAGTACGGTACTGGCACAAAAACAGAAATATAGATCAATGGAACAGGATAGAAGGCCCAGAGATAAACCCATGCACATATGTTCACCTTATCTTTGATAAAGGAGGCAAGAATATACAATGGAGAAAAGACAGCCTCTTCGATAAGTGGTACTGGGAAACATGCATAGATACATGTAAAAGAATGAAATTAGAACATACCCTAACACCATATACAAAAATAAAGTCAAAATGGAATAAAGACCTAAATGTAAGGCCAGACACTATAAAACTCTTAGAGGAAAACATAGGCAGAACACTCCATGACATAAATCACAGCAAGATCCTTTTTGACCCACCCCCTGGAGAAATGGAAATAAAACCAAAAATAAACAAATGGGACTTAATGAAACTTAAAAGTTTTTGCACAGCAAAGGAAAACATAAACAAGACGAAAAGATAACCCTCAAAATGGGAGAAAATATTTGCAAATGAAGCAACTGACAAAGGATTAATCGCCAAAATTTACAAGCAGCACATGCAGCTCAATATCAAAAAAACAAATAACCCAATCCAAAAATGGGCAGAAGACCTAAGTAAATATTTCTCCAACGAAGATATACAGATTGCCAACAAACATATGAAAGAATGCTCAACATCACTAATCATTAGAGAAATGCAAATCAAAACTACAATGAGGTATCACCTCACACCAGTCAGAATGGCCATCATCAAAAAAATCTACAAACAACAAATGCTGGAGAGGGTGTGGAGAAAAGGGAACCCTCTTGCACTGTTGGTGGGAATGTAAAATGATACAGTCACTATGGAGAACAGTATAGAGTTTCCTTAAAAAACAAAAAATAGAACTTCCATATGACCCAGCAATCCCACTACTGGGCATATACTGTGAGAAAACCATAATTCAATAAGAGTCATGTACCACAATGTTCATTGCAGCTCTATTTACAATATCGAGGAAATGGAAGCAACCTAAGTGTCCACTGACAGATGAATGGATACAGAAGATGTAGCACATATATACAATAGAATATTACTTAGCTATTAAGGGGAACAAAATTGAGTTATTTGTAGTGAGGTGGATGGACCTAGAGTCTGTCATACAGAGTGAAGCAAGTCAGAAAGAGAAAAACAAATCCCATATGCTAACACATATATATGGAATCTCAAAAAAAACCCCAAAAAGGTTATGAAGAACCTAGGGGAAGGACAGGAATAAAGATGTAGATGTAGAGAATGGACTTGAGGACACGAGGAGGGGGAACGGTAAGCTGGGACGGAGTGAGAGAGTGGCATGAACATACATACACAACCAAATGTAAAACAGATAGCTGGTGGGAAGCAGCCACATAGCACAGGGAGATTAGCTCAGTGCTTTGTGACCACATAAAGTGATGGGCTAGGGAGGGTGGGAGGGAGATGCAAGAGGGAGGAGATATGGAGATATATGTGTATGTATAGCTGATCCACTTTGTTATAAAGCAGAAATTAACATACCATTGTAAAGCATTTATACTCCAATAAAGCTGTTAAAAAAATCTAGAAACAATAAATGCTAGAGATGGTGTGGAGAAAAGGGAAACCTCCTGCACTTTTGGTGGGAATGTAAATTGATACAGCCACTATGGAGAACAGTACCGAGGTTCCTTAAAAATCTAAAAATGAACTACCATATGACCCAGCAATCCCACTACTGGGCATATACCCTGAGAAAACCATAATTCAAAAAGATACATGTTCCACAGTGTTCATTGCAGCACTATTTACAATAGCCAGGACATGGAAGCAACCTAAGTGTCCATCGACAGATGAATGGATAAAGAAGATGTGGCACATATATACAATAGGATATTACTCAGCCATTAAAAGGAACAACATTGAGTTATTTGTAGTGAGGTGGATGGACTTGAAGTCTGTCATACAGAGTGAAGTAAGTCAGAAAGAGAAAAATACCATATGCTAACTCATATATATGGAATTACATAAACAATAATAAAAAATAAATATAAAAAAGCAGTACTGATGAATCTAGTGGCAGGACAGGAGTAAAGACACAGATGTGGAGAACGGACTTGAGGGCACAGGGCGGGAAGGGAAAGCTGGGCTGAAGTGAGAGAGTAACATTGACACATATACACTACCAAATGTAAAATCGATTGCTAGTGGGAAGCTACTGCATAGCACAAGGAGACCAGCTCGATGCTTTGTGATGTCCTAGAGGGATGGGATATGGCGGGTGGGAGGGAGGCTCAAGAGGGAGGGCATATGGGGATATATGTATACATATAGCTGATTCACTTTGTTGTTCAACAGAAACTAACACAACCTTGTAAAGCATTTATACTCCAATAAAGATGTGAAAAAAAAATGTATGTTGTTTCAAGCCACCAAATTTGTGGTAATTTGTTATAGCAACAATAAGAAATGAATATAATATATATGATAAAACTGAAATGAATACTATATAATAAAAATTAATTTTCTAAAGTGTCAGCTATTACAAGAGTGTTACCAAATACAGTGGAATAATTATATATTTTCTTTCCACTTATGCCCATGACATTTTCCCTTTGAATAAGGAAGAGGTTTGATTTTTAGCATTGGCTTTGGAGGAGGCAGATCTGAGTTTGCATCTCAGCTCCTCAGCTGTGTGACCTTGGGCAAGTTTGTAAAAACTTCTCTGATCTCCTAATCTACATACATGTGGACCATGAAATATGACCATTTTCAGCTGCAGTGGGCCCCAAGAAGTAGACTGCTTTTTTTTTCTTAAATAATTTTTTTGAATTGTAAAAATAATGTAACATTACAAACAGTATAGACAGTGTAGAGGAAAACTCCCGTAATTCCTTCACCCTAACACAATAATTCTTTTGTGCATTTCCTTCCAGTCTTTTTTTCATATATCCATTTTGTTAGTCAAGATTCTTGGTTGGAAGTAACCAAAACCCAACTCAAAGTAGCTTAGGTTAAAAGAAAAAGGAAATTTGTTGGTTCAGTAACTGGGAAGGGTACTGGCTATTGGAATAGCTAGATTCATGTGTTCAAGTGATGTTGTTAGGGTCCTGTGTATCTCCATGCCCTGGCTCTGCTTTCTTCTGTGTGGCTTCAGTATCCAGGGAGCTCTCTTTATGTTGTGGGAAGAATGGCCAACAGCATGGTGATGCTTCTGTGGTCCTTAACAGCTCTTGATCGGAGAGGAAGACAAAGTATCCATGTACCAAATGTCATGCTGAGACTCTGATTGGCCTTCCATGGGCCACATGCATTTCCCCTGGACAAACCATTGTGGGTAGGGGAAAGGGGTATCATGATTGTCTGGGCTGGTGTCACTTGCCCACTCCTACAGGAAGGGATTGGAAGAAACAGTGTGATTGCTATACAACCAGGGGGAGGGGCAGTTCCTTTAACAAACATGAGGTGTTGGGCATGCAAAATCAGGAGCCATCCTCTATCCATATTTTATATCATGAGTAATTTGTACATCATTTCATAGTCTTCATAATGATCATTTTAATAGATTTAGGATGTCAGCATACTATGGTTTGCCTAACCCTTGTCAAATACTGTTGGCTATTTAGATTGCTATTAAAATTCCTCATTATAAATAATGCTGAAATGAACATTTTTTTGTGCAAACAGTTTTCTCTATAGGTTAGATTATTTCTATAAGACAGATTCCCAGAAGAGGGGTTGCTGGGTTAAAGGTGAGAACACCTCATTTTGGCAAATCGTTTTCCAGGAGGGCTGCACAAATGTACAGGGAGCAGTGCAGCTGCTGAGCCTGAGAGGTAGAATTGTGCTCAGTCTCAGGCCTTGCAAACTGAGGTGGGTTAAAAGGACTCCACAAACCACTGTGCATTGAGGTCATGGCCAAAGCAACAGACAGGAATTATACTTACCCTGCTTCAAACTGAGATGAAATGCAAACTCACTTCTAGTTAGGGAGATGTGTATTAGAACAGTGAGACACCATCTTTCATCCATTTGATTGGTAAAACTTGAAAACACTGATCACATGCAGTGCTTGTTAGATTGGGGAAAGAGGCACCCTCATAATCAGCTGATAGAAATGGGAATTATTATGACATTTTGGGAGAATAATCTAGCAATATGGATTAAAATTGATCTGAGAACACCTTCATTGCATCACATAATTACCATTTCTTTTGTGGGGGGAACGTTTTTAAAAATTGAAATATAGTTGATTTACAATGTGTTAGTTTCTAGTGTGCAGCAAAGTGATTCAGTTATATATGTATATTATGTATACATGTATATATATATACATATATATATATTCTTTTTTTTTTTTTTTTTTGGCTGTACTGGGTCTTTGTTGCTGTGCTTGGGCTTTTCTGTAGTTGCAGCGAGCAGGGGCTACTCTTAGTTGCGGTGTGGGGGCTTCTCATTGCGGTGGCTTTTCTTGTTGCGGAGCACGGGCTCTAGGCGCATGGGCTTCAGTAGTTGTGGCACTTGGGCTCAGTAGTTGTGGCTCGCAGGCTCTAGAGCGCAGGCTCAGTAGTTGTGGCGCATGGGCTTAGTTGCTCCGTGGCACGTGGGATCTCCCCAGACCAGGGCTCGAACCCATGTCCCCTGCATTAGCAGGTGGATTCTTAACTACTGCGCCACCAGAGAAGCCCCAATATTCTTTTTCATTATGGTTTATCACAGGATATTGAATATAGTTCCCTCTGCTATACAGTAGGACCTTGTTGTTTATCTATTTTATAAAAAGCAGTTTGTATCTGCTAATCCCAAACTCCTAATTCATCACTCCCCTACACAATTTCCCCTTTGGTAACTGTAAGTTTGTTTTCTGTCTGTAAGTCTGTTTCTGTTTCATAAATAAGTTCATTTGTGTCATGTTTTAGATTCCATATAGAAGTGATATCATATGGTATTTGTCTTTCTCTTTCTGACTTACTTCACTTAGTATGATAATCTCTAAGTCCATCCATGTTGCTGCAAATGGCATTATTTCATTCTTTTTTAAGGTTGAGTACTATTCCATCTTCTTTTTCCATTCATCTGTCAATGGACATTTAGGTTGTTTCGGTATCTTGGCTATTGTGAATAGTGCAGCTATGAATATAGGGGTGCATGTATCTTTTTGAATTATAGTTTTGTCTGGATATATGCCCAGGAGTGGGATTGCTGGATCATATGGTAACTCTAGTTTTACTCTTCTAAGGAACCTTCATACTCTTCTCCATAGTGGCTCCATCAATTTACATTCCCACCAACAGTGTAGGAAGGTTCCTTTTTCTCCACATTCTCTCCTGCACTTGTTATTTGCAGGCTTTTTAATGATGGCCATTCTGACCAATGTGAGGTGGTACTTTATTGTAGTTTTGATTTACATTTCTCTAATAATTAGCGATGTTGAGCATGTTTTCATCTGCCTGTTGGCCATCTGTATGTCTTCTTTGGAGAAATGTCTATTTAGGTCTTTGCCCATTTTTTGATTTTTGTTGTTGTTGTTGTTATCAAGTATATGAGCTGTTTGTATATTTTGGAAATTAAGCCCTTGTTGGTCACATCATTTGCAAATATCTTCTTCTAATCTTTTAGTTTTGTTTATGGTTTCCTTTGCTATACAAAAGCTTAAGTTTGATTAGGTCCCATTTATTTTTTTAAAATTTCTATTGCCTTGGGAGACTGACATAAGAAAACACTGGTACAATTATGTCAGAGAATATTTTGCCTATGTTCTCTTCTAGGAGTTTTATGGTATCATGTCTTATATTTAAGTCTTTAAGCCATTTTGAGTTTATTTTTGTGTATGGTGTGAGGGTGTGTTCTAACTTCATTAATTTACATATGGCCGTACAGCTTTCGCAACACCACTTGCTGAAGAGACTGTCTTTTCTCCATTTTACATTCTTGCCTCCTTCGTTGAAGATTAATTGACAGTAGGTGTGTGGGTTCATTTCTGGGCTCTCTATTCTGTTCCATTGATCCATTAAAATACCATGCTGTTTTAATTACTGTAGCTTTGCAGTATTTCCTGAAGGCTGGAAGTGTTATGCGTCTGCTTTGTTCTTTTTCCTCAGGATTGCTTTGGCAATTCTGCATCCCCAGAATTTATTCATCTTCTAACTGGAAGTTTGTACCCTTTGACAGACATCACCCCTTTCCTCTCACCCTCCCACCCCCATCCCCTAGTAGACAACATTCTATGCTCTGTTTCTGTAAGTTAGGCTTTTTTAGATTCTTTCTAATCTAAAATCTAATGTGAAAAAAAAGCACATCCTAATAGTTGAGAATCATGTTTTATTTGGGGCTTTACTGAGGACTATAGCCCAGGAAACAGCCTCTCAGATAGCTCTGAGGAACTGTTCTAAAGAGGTAAGGGAGAAGCCAGGATATATAGGAGTTTTCACTGAAAAAACAAAAAAGTCAAAGAAACCCCAAAAATAAAACATGTAGTTGAACATTAAAAGATTACTGCTAGTAACAAAAACTGACATCTCAAGTTAAAGATCTTAGTGTTTTTCTTTGTATGGGATGATGAAAGAGTCTGGACTTATTGAAATTATTCTTTTGATATGCACCTTAACTATCTAGAGCCAGTATCCTGTTTTTCTCCATCCTGAATTCCCCTCAGAGTGTACCAACAGGGGCGAATGCAGTGGCTGATGGCTTTATGGTTGCAACATCCTTTGTTTACTGAAACAGCAGGTGATATTCTTTGTCCACAGTTCCACATATGAGATCACACAGTATTTGTCTTTGTCTGATTAATTTCACTTAGTATAACATCCTCAAGGTCCATCCATGTGTTGCAAATGGCAGGATTTCCTTCTTTCTTATGGCTGAATAATATTGTAGTATATGAGTGTAACAAATCAATACATTGTACACCTTCAACTTACACAATGTTATATGTCAATTATATCTCAATAAAGCTGTTTAAAAAATTGATGTGAGAATCCCATTTTTGTGCATCTGTCCTACAAAAAGAAGGTATCAGGTCTGTTTCCTGTTGGCATCAGTTTCTCTTTCTTTACAGGTTATAGCTCCCTGCATGAGCTAGAGCTATCATTTTCTTTGGCCTTATCTCCAGGAGGTGCCACACCCATCTTTGACTTAAACAACTAAGCATTTGATATGGGCTATATGGCAGAGGTAGCTAACTATCTCTAGTAGCTATTTTCCCCTTCTTCCTTTTAGTAATAGATCCCACAGAGCCTATGACCACTCAGTTAGAGACCACATAACCCAGCCTCCCTTACAGCTAGGTGTGGTCATGTGAATAAGTTTTGGCCAATAGGAGATAAGTGGAAGGAATGTCTTCAAACTCCAGAGGTGAAGCCAGTGGATTTGTTCATCTAGAAATTTTGGCCTTTGAGAGATACAAATGAATATCTGCTGGCCTCTTGAACTGAGAAGAGATAGAATTGGGAGCCACAGGATGCTGCTTTCTGCCATGGGGACAAGAAACAAGAAGAGGTGGTTTGCAAAGAAAGGAGAACGGAGCAAATGCAAAACAAGAGGCAGGGTGGGGATACTGTGAGGTCTGACAGGTGCTCAGAGCAGCTGTCTCGGTCGTGGCTCTCATTCCTCATGAGCGGGGCCATGTTACTCCTGCCCTTGGGTCCTTTTAATAGAGTCCCCATTTTCCTTCAGCAAATTTGAATGATTTTTCCATTATTTGCAAGAAAAGGGGATTCATAAAGATATGGAATAACCAGATAACTCTTTCTTTTGTATATAGTAGCAAAGAATTTATGGCAGGAAAATTTATTGAGTTGTTGTATTTTGCTTTGGCTGCTGTGGAAGAATTAGAAAGAATAACAGCCATTTGTTTGTTTATTCTTGGGACTTTCCCCCCTCTGCTAAGCAGGTAGTCAGGCTTTGGGTTTCCTGCCTCAGAGGAAGTTTGAGCTATGGGGCTGCAAGAAGTTACCTAAGGCAGCCTGCTGTCCTAGGTTTGAAGACATCTATTTTTTGTTTTGTTTTGTTTTAAATATTTATTTATTTACTTATTTGGTTGTGCTGGGTCTTAGTTGCAGCAGGTGGGCTCCTTAGTTGTGGCTTGCAGGCTCCTTAGTTGTGGCATGTGAACTCTTAGTTGCAGCATGCATGTGGGATCTAGTTCCCTGACCAGGGATTGAACCCGGGCCCTCTGCATTGGGAGCACAGAGTCTTATCCACTGCACCACCAGGGAAGTCCCTGTCCTAGGTTCGGTTTCCAAAAGTTTGAGTTCCTTGGAGGGGATTCTAGAAGAAGGGAGAGAGGCTAATTATTCTAGTGTGGGATAGCTGGAAGCAGAGAGAGTGAAGGGAGTCCCAGTCCTTGATATCTCAAGGAGAAGGATGAACGTCTGTATATTCTGTGACTTTTGGCAACCTGTACCCTAATCTGGTCCCAGGGAGATTCCAGGACCTCAGAGGGGACTGGAAGCTTGCTGCATACAAAGAGATGGAATTTGGCTTTCCAGGCCTGTCACTTCCTGACAATAAAACTTTATTTATAAAAACATGGGAAGTTTGACAGATTTGGCCTATAGGCCATAGTTTGGTAATTCTTGGATTAGAACATCATCATTTAGCAGCCCTCAGTGAATTAGTAGATATGGACATTAGGAATCAGTAGATGTTAAGATCTTAAAAAGGCATTGTGTGCTTCCTGTGGTCTTGCCAAAGGGACCAAACTTGAGTCTAATCCAGTCCCTGGATGCAGCTACATATTTGCAGGAAATTTAAGGGACAGAGACACATGTTGAACTGCACCAAGAATATGCAATCAGTAAAATCTAGACTGGGCAGTTGTACAAGTCAAAAGCATTCTTCAACAGATTGGGTACAGTAAAGGGATAGAGGGAGAGAGATGGGTTGAAAGAGATTGGGAATGTATTAACTTGGAGAATGGGCAAGACTAAAGTCCAGGTTAGGGATGTACATTAGGGTGATTATTATAAAAATCAGGATCTGGGGAGGGTTGTGATTGGGAAGGGGCCCATGGATGGGGCTTCTGGAGTAGATGGCAAGATTCTATTTCTTGATCTGATGGTGGTGACATGAATGTTCACCTTAGTTTGTGCTATGCATTTTTGGGTTTCATTTGTTTGTTTTTGAATTTGGTGTTTTATTTTGCAGTTTTTGTTTGTTTGTTTTGTTTTAAACAGTTCTAAGGACAACATATAAGTCTGGAGCTGCTAGGTGCCATGATTCTTTCTATGTGCAGAGAGCTACTTTGGGAATGAAGCCATCCCAGAAGAATGCAGGGTCTAGAGACAGAATGTGAGACATAGAGTCCAAGATGATCTTGTTTGACTACCTGAATCTAGCCATTTCTGAAGATTGGTATATCCATGAAATTTTCAGTTATATGAACCAATAAAGTACCTTTTTATTTCTACTACTTTGGTTTGTAACCAGGAGTCCATCCACATATCTGTAGATACTCAAAAGCATCTTGACTACTCTTTGTTGAATATTTCTCAAAAAAATGATGGTTTTGTTGGATTTTTGGTGATTGCTTCGACTGTCTGCAGTAACTCACATTCACTGCCACACACAGGCAAACCTGTTCTTCATTCTCTCCGTGCTCTTGAAAGCTTTATTCCAGACTTCATAATGGTGAGGTCCATCATCATCCACTAAGACACGGTCCACTGTGACCTTGTTTGAAGGTTGGCAGAGCTCACCAAGGGAGGGTATGGGAAGGAATGTTCTGCCAAGGGAGGATAAAGATCCTGTCACCTGGAACAGCTGGCACATTCGATGGGTTGGTCTGAAGTAAGGGGCAGTCATGTTTCAGGGATCTTTCATTTATTCATTCATTATGTATTTACTGATTTCCAGGCACTGCACATGACAGCCCCAGGCTCAGCTTTCAGGGAACTCACAGCTGGGGTGTGGGGTGGGATAAAGAGCTATGTGGTACAACCTGGGGAGCTCTCAGAGGCCTACTTGTCTCTGGTCTGACCCATCCCCCTCTTCATGGTTCTGAAATTTCTGTCATTCGATTTATATCTTGATATTGGTGTGATACTCCCAGGAAGTCCAATTTAAAATGCAAATGTGTTAACTAGAGGGATGAGCACACTTGAGGACACAATATCGATATGGTAAAGAGTAGGAGAAGACAGACACAATACATTTTGAGAAGAGAGTCTTTGGGAAGAGCTTGCAGCCTGCAGTCTGGAGCCCAGGTGTTGTCAAAGGTAAATGAGAGGGATGGCCATGGGAGAAAGGGTAGATAGAGGAAAGAGAAGTTGAGAAGTGACTATTATTTCACCAGTTTTCTCAGGTTTCGGTAGTACCCATGCCTCGAGTATCTCTCCCTAGTAAGGAAGTGGGACTTACTATTTTGTATTTTTTTTTTTTTTTTTTTGCTGTACGCAGGCCTCTCACTGTTGTGGCCTCTCCCGTTGTGGAGCACAGGCTCCGGACGCACAGGCTCAGTGGCCATGGCTCACGGGCCCAGCCTCTCCATGGCATGTGGGATCTTCCCGGACCGGGGCACAAACCTGTGTCCCCTGCATCAGCAGGCAGACTCTCAACCACTGTGCCACCAGGGAAGCCCCTATTTTGTATTCTTGACTTTGAAGTCAGACAGAACTGTGTTTGAATTCCAGCCTTGCTACTTACTAGCTGGTGACCTGTACCAGGTCACTTTGAAACTCTCAGCCTCAGTTTTCTTATCTGTATAATGCAGAGAAAATATTCACCTTACTGGATGGCAGTGGAAGTAAAAGATATTAATGTATCTAAATTTAGAGCTCAGCAGAGGGCCCAAGCACATTGGTTTTTCTCAGTGAATGTTATTTCCTTCCCTTGGTTGAATAATCCCAGTCGTTTGATAGCATTCAGGTCAAAGAGAAGAGCAACTTCAAATGGCTCTTTAGATCAGCTATACAGATGAAATTTTGGGGGGTAGTTTTATCCTTTTAAAAAGAAAGAAAGGGAAACTTAGCCCAATCTCATTCAGTTGGCATTCCGCAACCACACTTCTCAATACCCTACTTTCTAGTATTTTGTAGTATTTCTCTTCCTGGCCTATTTTAGCCCCTATTAAGTCAAGCCACTGTATGTCAGCGACAAGGGGTCGTAGAGTTCTTCCCTTCCATTTGTTTTTGTTTTCTCAAAGTATCAGCTTTTGGTGCCCAAGGCAATCAGGAAATGAGGGGAGTTTCCTTTTCTGGGAAACAGATAATTAAAAATAACGATGTATTGAGTGCTGGCTGTGCGCCAGGCAAATGGGCTCTGCATCTTACCTAGTTTCTTTAATCTTTACAATAATCCTGTGAGTGGGGATTACTATCGCAGATTTATAGAGCCCTGTAGGGTTGATTTGAGGATTAAATGAAATAGTGTTTGAAATGTGCTTAGAACATCTAGACTCAATAGATGTTAGCTGTCATTATACTATTATTTTTCAGTGAAGAAATTCAGGCTCAGTGGGTTAAGATACCCACTTAAAGTCACCCAGCTAGAAGGCTGAAGAAGGATTCCAGGTCTTGCTGTGCAATGTGCAATGTCAATGTAAGAGACCCGCTATGTTTTACATCTTGACTGAAATGACAAAACACTAATCACTTTGAACAATGACAAAAGTTTCAACCCTGTTTTAACCTGATAATCCAGTGAATGTTCACCATAATTTTGGACCAAAACATTTCCTCCCCTTCCTGATCACCTGATCTGCCCCTTGTACAAATGCCAACGTCAGTCCTTCCAACTCCCAGAGCACAGCCTTCCAAGACTCAACTGCTTTTCCAGACCCATCTCCCACTTCTTCTCAAACCATCAGAGAATACAATGGTGTACATTTATGGTGTGCCCTGCCCTTCCTCTTGGGCCCCTGGGATTGTTCTAGGGATGAACACTGATCCCAGCCTGGCCAATTAGCACTTTTTTCCCCCTTCATTTCAAGCTTGAATTAAGAGTGGTAGTCCCTTTCTAATGGTGGAAATAGTAAGATGTAAAACTTGGGGGTGCTCTATTTCCTAATATATAAGGAAAGCCAGTCTTGAAAGAAACTGAAGCCAGTGCAACAAGGGAAGCAAAGACGAAGCAAGAGAATTCTGGTGGTGCTGAAGTTCCTGGTTCTACAAGTTCCTGAAGCCTCTGTTTACTGCCCCCACCACTTTACGTTGACTGTTCAACAATTTTTTGGATTCCTGAAGCTAATTCTTCTCCTTTACTTTGCCAGGCAAGTTCAGGTGGGAAGTTTCTGTCACTTGCAACCAGGAGTTCTGGATAACAGAAATGCCCCATGGCCACAGCTAAACTGGACTGCCTGCTTATTCTGAGCACACTTTTGCCTATGTTGTTCTTTGTGCCTAGAATGTTCCCCATTCCCACATGTCCAAAACTAACCACTCAGTCTTCAAGGCCCCATTTCTCATGAACTTTCCCTGGTCCAACATGTTGCAATTCAACTATCCCTCTTCTAAGTTCCCCGGTCCTTTAAAAAGGGGAAAAAAGTTCTTTTCGATACAGAGAAGATTAGCATGGCCCCTGTGGAAGGATGACATGCACACTTGGGAAGCGTTCCATATTTTTCGAATCTGTCTCAAGAGAATTATAATGTGTCTACGTTCTTTAGGCCCAGAGCCAATTAAATAAATTCTAACATTCCTTTAAAAAAAAAAGTTCTTTTATGTAACTTAGAACTTTCTAACTTGTGTTACAATTATTTGTATGTACACCTCCTCTACTAGTTTCTTTCCAGAACAAAGATTTGCCTTGTTCATCTTGTTCCCACTGTGCTACCACAGTACCTGGCACGGATAGCACTACATATCTTCTTCTTCCCTCCTCCTCACCGGAGGCACACTTTTTCCCCTACAGTTTCGTTTTCTTTCCTCAGCATCAATGTTCCATTCCTTGCTGCTGAGTGAGAAAATGTTCATCTGTGTGTGCCTCAGGCAGTTGTGTTTTGATGAAACAACACTCACAAACTGTTGTAAAAATAAGCTAATTTACCTAAAAATGGTAATTGCATTGCAGCCTTAAGGAGCTACGAGGGAAATGAATACTGGTGAGATAGTGGGTTGTCCTGGTATGTGTGATATTTCATTTAGAATATGGATTTCAAGTGGGAACTCTATAAGGTTTGCATTCAGCAAGAACTGACTGCATTTCCAAAAGAACTACCTGTCAATCTTGTGGTCCTATTTTTAGTATCCCTGCTTCCTTTCAAACCTCTTTGGCAGATCAATTATTTGTTAGGAAGAAAAGAGGTACCGAGTGTGTTCTCATATGTAGATACCCTTAAAAATTCTAGGCAACTTTTGTGGCCTGGAGGTTGGTGTTTTGAGACTAAATTATTATCAGAATATGTAACTTTTTCTATTTAGCTGTCAGCTCCCTTCTCAAATTCTACCACCTGGGTGAAGTTCTCTCTGTCTAGAAATCTTTTCTCTTTTCTGAGTTCTGAGAATATTTATTTTCTGCACCGTCTTTTAGCTCATATCATACTGCTTTTTATTGATGGCTGGTTTTGTTTGTTTTGTGCAAGTCTTTGTCTTCCGGAATAATTTTAATTGGTCCTTGGGTTTGGTCAGTTTCAAATTTTACCCATACTCAGAGAAAACTGCAATAGTTACGCTCTGTTTAAAGGATGATATATTCCAGAGGACCTACTAAAATACCTATCATACATCTATAAATATCAAGTTACAATAAACATCTTGCCCTTCCTTTGTATCCTCCTTCTCTGGCGGAGCAGTAGGGTAAACACGTTTCAGAAGCTGGCTGCCTAACTTTACAATTTTGCTCATTCAACCAACAAAAAAACACAGGGCAATGGAATCCACATTGTTGGTTATTTAGCTGTCTTTCATGGACATTTATCTCCACCTTCAGTTTTCAGGACCCGAGAGGGCACGGACCTACTTTGTACAGCCTACAGTTCCAGCATGATGTCTTACACAGAGTAGGCACCAATAAATGTGAGAAATAATTGAATAATATATACACTCTCTTGGAGTTTCTTTGTGGGGAACATGATTAAGAATAAAGTGCTAATATCTATCTCAAAGTCTTTTCGTAAAAAAGTGGAGTATAAAGAAACACATAAAAATAAGGTATTGTTTTCACATTTTGGAAAAGCTTCTTGGCCTCTGATAGGCAGTATTACCTGATCGGAAGGACTAGCTGAAGGGAACTCCTGGAGACCAAGTATGTGAGGGGGAATGCATTCTCTTTTTCTGGTGTTTAAACAGAACCTGTAAGAACAAAATGTTTCTAATTAAGATACTACTGATCTTTCCCTCCATTAATTCCATCTTTCTTCAAAGCTAATGGGTATATACAATGACTTCACATCAAAGACTCTTTTCTAACGGTTTAGGAGATGTGCGTTTTATGAGAACAAAGCAGAACTCACAACCCACAACAGAGCAATTTGTTGAAGTTATTTTGGAGTTGATTTACGGATCACTTTAGGAGATGGACTGGATCCTCATGTGTGCTATCTTTCTAAACCTCCTTCTCCAAGAAGTGTTTCAGCTCTCCTTCCTCTCACTCAATCCTTCCCCCATACACTTATCACTTGCAGTCTCCTCACATAGTATTATACTTACCTATTTTCTTCCCTTCCTCCTCCCATTACACCATAAGCTCCTGAAGACAGGTATTAAAGCTTGCTCAACTTAGTATCTTACACAAGTGCCTGGTTTATGATAGGCATTCAACAAAGATCTGTTAAATGAATGGATGAATGAAAATAATGTGTCACATTTATAGAGAGTTTTAGGCTTGCAAGTACTTTCCTATGTTATTTGACTCCCATGATACTCCGAGGCAGGCAAGATACCCATTATTAGCCCTATTTACAGGTGTTAGAAAGGCTGTGTAACCTCAGGGCAAATAAGCTGCAATTTCAGGAGACACCAGGACTCCTGACTGTGGATTCCTGCTTTGGAGCCCTTTTCTGAATATTGAAGCTGTTTGTTTCCTGAGCCAAGTGCCAAAGACAAAACAAACTTACCCCCTGAATTCTTTTAACTTTCTCCCTGTTCTGCCTCCAACACTTCCCTCCTCTGTTGGTTCCTTTCACCTGTGACTTAGCCCCACTTTTTATTTAGGAGCCACATATTCCCTATATGCAGATGAAAGATTAAAAAAATGTACTTTTCTGTTGATTTTCCACTTCCTCTGCCTGGGACCTCCTGGCTGAGGTGTAGGATTGTGGAATATGTGGTATGAGATGGGGATGATGTGTATGTGTGAGCAAAGATGTAGCTGACTGGTGTGGCCAGAGAGTGTAGCTCAGAGGACTCTCAGGGCCAGAGCCTTCAGTGATGAGGCCTTGGCCTTGAGTTCCCCTTATTCCCCCCCACGCTGCCCTTCCCCATCTCCAACATTTTTCCCCAGGGGAAATCTGACTAAAATGAACTGGTAGAGTTTGGAGAAAGATGTTGATAATGAACTCCAGCAGATGGTGATTTAAGTATTAAAGAGCGGTCAGGGAAGGGGTGAAGTGGTGAAGGTGAGGATGTGAAGTATTCAGGGCTTACTTGCTGACATTATTTGTATTTGATAATTGTATGCAATAGGACTCAACTGTATTCATTTCTCCTTTCCACACCGCCCTGAGGGTGGAAGCTAAGGAGAGGGCAAAGGAGGGAATGTCTCAATTGGCCTCTAAAATAAGCAGAGTCCTAGTAAAGTTTTACAAATCCAAGAAAAATGGAATGTCATGGGATGCTTTGAGTGACACATATGCCTACATCATCAACAAGTTAAAATGAGGATGGCAAGGGAGCTTGTTAACTTGTCTCAGCTTCACACACAATAACCAGATGATAAAGCACTGGCAACAATGACATCACATATACCCACCCCCTCACATCGAGTTTACCAGAAATAGACACACATTTTACATGTAGAAACTTAAAAGTTACACACATAATACGGCCTAGCATTTAATGAGTAATTAATATGTGCCAGGAGCTTTACATATATTTTACTCTTCACAGGACCCCTGTGATAATAAGAACATTATGAGTTGACAGATAAGGACCTGAGGTTCGGAGAGGTCAAGCAACTTGTCCAGAGTCACACACCTAGTAAGTGGGATTCCAGAATTCTCACCTATGTGACAGTGAAACAAATTATTTGACAGTGAGTCAAAAAACTCTTAGGCTAAACTGCCTCGCATATATCCAACTTATCTCCCCATGTATCCATGGGGCAAGCACTCCCTCTTCTGCCTATATCACAATTTTTTACATTAGTGACACGTACATGGCCTGTATGCTGCATATTCCTCTTATGTCCCCAGTTAGATTGTGAACTTCTGGAGGGCAGCGATCGGCTCCATGACCTCAGTCAGTTACACATAACTGCTGCTCGTCAGAAAATTTTCAACAAAGGATACCAGGATGGTGGCTATAAATGTGGAGTCTTGGAGTAAGAACAGGTACAGAAGGAAGACGGGGACAGGTGTATTCATTCGACAATTTAATGAGCACCTGGGCCAGTGTTAGGTGCTGGAGACACAGTGATGACTAGGCCAGTCAGGGTTCCTCCACTCATGAGACTTCACTGTAGAGGTAGAGGTCAAGGTCAAGATCAAAGTCATAATTTACCTCTGTGTTCCTCAGCAGAAAGAAGGAGTCGCAGGCCCCAGCATCTGCAGGGTTTTGGCAGTCCTGCAGCACAAATTCATGAATAAAAAGCTAGAAGTAACTCAAGTGAACCGCTTTCATGGGATTGAACTTGACCGGCCAGAAGGTCTGGCTCGTGTGGGAGATAAAGAGCGCAGAGCGCTGTGGCGCGAGTCCGAGATAAAGGGGTGTGGCCGCCTAGCCTCGGCAGCCAGTTTTTCCACGCGTCGCTCCAGCCGGCAGCAACAGGACGCAGGGCAGTAGGGTCTTCCACGCCCACCACGAGGAAAAGGGGGCGCGCTGGCTGGCCCCCGTACTGCTCACCGCCGTTTATGAAACGCCCCACAATTGTGCCTCATGCGGAGTCCGATCCTCGCGGACGCACCGAGCTGCCTGGCCTCTGCGCTGAAAGGTGAGGGCTGCGCGGTAACTGGGTGTTCCTAGAATCTAGGCTTCCCACCCCCATCCATGATTAAATCCCAGTCTCTTTTCCCGTTCTCCTGCAGCCTGGCCCGAACACTCCTCCACCGAGTACTCCTCCCCCACCTACTCTTGCCTCCCGCGCTAGGCCTGGGGAGCGGCGCGAGGGCTCCAGGCTGCGCGAGAGTTCCGCCCAAGTCCCGCGAGACTCGCCTGCCGCCGCCGCTGCCGCTGCTGCTGGTGCCGCCGCCTCCTACGTCTTTCACTGTGACAAGTCGCCGCTGCTGCAGCAAAAATAAAGGACGCGGCCACCGCAGCCGCTGCCGAGCCTGGCTCGGGTCGCCGGAGCCGCGCCCCACCCCCGCCAGCTCTGGAGCTGCGTATGGTAACGCCTTCTCTTCTGTCCTCCAGGCCGCCTGTGCGTGCGCCCCGCTGGCCCGGCAAGGCCGGCCTGAGCCGTTCGGGGGCCGCCGCCGAAGGGGGCCACCGGGGTCCCGGGTGGGAGGCAGGCAGAGGCCTGAGGAAGCCCTCCCGGCGCGGTGCGGCTCCCCGGCCCCTGAGGCCTCTCGCTGCCCGGGCGGCTACAGAGCCGCGTTAGAAGCTGAGCGGCTGGCCCGAGAGGGCGGAGGAACCCGCCCCTCTGGCGGCTTGCTGTATCAGTCCACGGGCCTCGGGGGTCGCGTCTCTGACCTCCCCCACTCCTTTATCGGCTAACGAGAGTCCCGCCCCCGGCCGGGGCTCGGACCGGGGGGTGGGGTGGCGGCCCGACTCTATTTCGGGATCCGAGGAGAGCCGCGACCCGGGTGCCCCCCGTCACCCTCCACCTTTTGAGGGGTGGAGGTTGGGACGACGTGTCTTTCCCTTTTGCTGTGCTTTTTGGGTGGGGGCAGCTCATGATCCGGTAAACCTTTCTTCAAATCTTCTGCCTCTATAAAATAACAATTTATAAAGCTTTTGCTACTGGGAGGGGAGACGAGATGCATTGTTAAGTCTCTGGGGTGAGATGAGGAGGATCATGACTGGAGCTGTCTCAGGGAACATAGTGAAACCTTTCCTGTGATGGGTGGCAGGTTCATGGGAGACCCAGGAGGACCGGAGCTGGTACGATCTCTCCCAGGAGGTTATGTAAAAGACATGCTGTGCATCCTAGAGAGCTGTGAAACACAGGGACAGAATTTTGCTTTAATTTAACAATGGTTTCTATAATGCAGTAGAAAATATGGATACTCAGAATAATAGGAATACCAAATCTGAACACACTGACCCATCCTCGTAATTCCATTTCCAGAGGTAGCATTTCACGGTTAACATTTTGGTGTATTTCCTAACAGACACTTAATTTTTTCAAATAGTTTTTGGGTCATCCTTGACTGGGACTTCCCCATTCTATACATGTTGGAAAAATGATTTGTTTTATTTGAGTCACTTCTTTGACCTGCTTGATTAAAACTGGTTACTTGTTCATTAGCACTGGCTGTACTCTGTCATCACTATCTCTTTCATTGGGCCCTCTTCCAAAATGATTATTAGCTAAATGCTTTTAAAAAAAAGAAAACATTAAAAATTATTGTTTACTTGGATTTAGGACATATGTGTTTTTACAGTTCTGCCTGTGGTGGGTGCTGTAAAGGAGTAGTATTTGTGGAAAGCAAATAAACTTTGATTATTATGGTGGGAAGAAACCTTTTTACTTCAAGGCTTTATAAAATTGGCTCCCATTGGTTATTTTTAGACCCGAACCATTATGTGGCATTGTTTGTTTCATAGTGCTTTTGTGATTGGGATGGGGTGGACATGTGCCTTTGATTATGTAGATTTTTATAGTGTGTGTTTATACAAGCAAAATTGAGTGTCCTTGGTACCTGTGTGCATATATATGTACACACGTGTGTATTAAGCACCTGTACGCATTCGTAAATCTTGGAAGTGAGTTAAAATGTATTGTTATATTATTTGAAGAAAGAAAGCATTAGGTAGGGCAAAGAATAGTCTTGCAATACTTCCCCCAAATCACATGACAGTTTTTTATATGGCAGAATGAGACATCTAGGGAGGTTGAAAATCTGGAGGCTTTTAAAAATAGGGTAGATTGTCATCTATCTGGGGTTGTCATTGGAATGGCCTATTAAGGCCTCTTGTAATTCTAAACTTTTATGAATTTTGCTTTCCCTAAGGTTCTTATCACTTTGCTTCTTATATTTCTAGTCATGCTGTTTGCTCATGACACTTACCCATTCATTTGCTTGTCATGTATTCCACTCCCAATGCAGGCATCGTGGTGGTGCGTGGAGGAGAAAGCAAATGTAAACATGTCGCTTAATCTGTTTATTAATATAAACATCTGAAAATCCTATTTGATAAAAGGAATTTCAGAAGACTTGTTGATTAGGCTGGGTTAGTTCGTAGAGGATGCAAATAATAAATACAGTAGAATTCTAATGTCCCAACATTTTTTCCCAAAAAAGACGAAATTACTCAATATTTGAAATTTAAAAAAAAGACTGCATACATTGAACAGCTGATTTTTTAAAATTCAGATTTTCAGAACTTAAAATAACAATGATGACTTTGTAGTTTAGGGTGTGGAGAGAAGTTTGTATTAGGATAAAAGCAAATTGACTTGAGAAAAAACCTTGAATTTTATGGTTGGACGACTATGTGATAATAAGTAACAAACTTACTATAATCTATTGACAGTTTTTTATGTAAATAAAACTTTGCCTTAACAGACAAATGAAATGTTATTTTGGGCACATACTACAGATTATCACGATATTGAAAACAAAAAAAAAATGGGTCGTTTTAAAAGAAGTTTGCAAAGCCAGTAAAGTCGCAACAGCAGCAATTTTTTTTTGACTAAAAAAGGCAGAAGGTATAAAAAACAAAACGTGGGTAATTTACTTTTTAGATGCCCGATCTGGTTTTTATGATTTTAGATTGTTCTGCTGTCACTTACTAGACCCTCTAAATTAATGGGAATATTAAATTCCAGATGAGATCCCTGAGCAAGGGAGTAAGACATTCGCATAAGATGATCGATTGATGGATTTTATTTATTTTTAACTTTATTTTGAAATAATGTTAGACTTACAGAAACGTTGCAAAGATAGTACAGAGAGTTCCTATATACCCTTCACATAGCATCCTCTACTGTTGAAGACTTACATAACAATGATCAAACGCAGGAAATTCGCATTGGTGAAATATTATTAACTAAACTACAGACTTTACATGAATGTCACCAGTTTTTCCCCAATGTATTTTTTTTTTCCTCTTCCAGGATCTAATCCAGGATCCTACATTGCATTTAGTTGTTAGATCTTCCTAGTCTTGTTTACAGTCTGTGACAGTTCCTCTGTTTTTCCTTGTCTTTCATGACCTTGACACTTTTGATGAGTATTAGTCAGTTATTTTGTATAATATTTCTCATTTTGTGTTTGTCTCATGTTTTTCTCGTGATTAGATTGAGGTTCTGTATGTTTGCAAGAAAACTACAAAAGGGATGTGTCCTCAGTGCATCATACTAGAGGGTACATGGTGCTGATATGTCTTATTGCTAATGATATTTTAACCTTGATTGCTTTATTAAGGTGAACTCTGCTGTATTCTCCACTATAAAGTTACTATTTTTCTTTTTGTAATTGATACATATCCTAAGGGAGATACTTTGAGACTATGCAGATACACTGCTTCTCAAACTTTCTCCCACTGATTTTAGCAACCATTGGTGGATCTTGTCTGCAACAGTTATTACTGTGGTATTTGCCTACTGGTGATTTTGTTATTTCCCTCGTTCCTTTTACATTTATTATTGGAATTCTTCTGTAAGAAAGAGACGTCCCTTCCTCATTTATTTGTTAAATTATTTATGTTTATAAATATGACTTCATGGATATTTATTTTATTCTACAGATTCTACTTCAATAGTATCATTATCTTATTGCTCAGATTCTTCCAGTTTTGGCCATTAGGAGCTCTTTCGGGTTGTCCTCCACCCTTTTTTGAGCACTTCCTTATATTCTGGCACCACAGGCTATATTCCATGCTGATCTTGTATTTTTCCTTGTACCTGTCCTGAAATCAACTACTTCTCTAAGGAGATCTGGTTCCTTTTATTGGAGAACAGAATTTAAATCAAGATCTGAATGCTAGGTATGCTCACTGAGGTGTCATTGCTCCTAGGCCCTCAGAGGACAGAGCTAGGAAATATATGTATATACTAACCTGCTCACACATGCTAGCACACACACACACACACACGCACACACACTTATTTCTGTATTTGTCTTTCTCTATATTTTAAAAACCATATTTGAGTTCATGTTAATATCTTGTATTCCAGTCCAACACCACAAGGTTCATTCCAACCTTTTCTTTTTATTTATTTATTTAATTAATTTTTATTGGCGTATAGTTGCTTTACAATGTTGTGTTAGTTTCTGCTTTACCAGCCATTTCTTATTTGTAACTTTTTTTCTGACAGTGAGAAACCTGCCTCTCGTTATCTGTAATACTGTATACTAATTTATTTGTCCAATTTTAGAATGTACATCAAGTAGTGACCGATTGCTAACTCTTATGAGAAACATATTTACCAATGAGTGCAGTATTTGTATACATGTTTTTTTCCTTGTCTTTAGCCTTACAGTATCTAGTCAACATACTGTTTTTCAAAGTTACTTAGGTTAATTCTTTTGTTCCTCACTTCCTTTAGTGTGGTTATGTTATTCATCTGTAATGCAGTTAGTTCTCATTCTTTGTATCCTATTTTGGGTTCCTCCAGTTCTGGATGATTTTATTTATTTTGGTATATGAAACATTACTGCTACTAAACATTACATTAAAAAAACATACTCAGATAATTGTCGCTCCTTATTCCTACTACCCTATTCCCATTCCCTCCCCTCCCCCTTTTCCCCACCTGTTTTCCATGCCCTTAGGTAACCAGCTTCTTTAGTTTCTGGTTTATCCTTCCATTATCTCTTTTACACAGATGAACAGATTGTGGTTTTTTTTGTATTCCTTTTTTTCTTGCATACAGTTTTTTAAATTGAGGTACAATTCACAAAACACAAAGCTCACCTTTTTGAAGTGTACAAATCATTGTTTTTTAGTCTATTCATAAGGTTGTGCAACCATCACCACTACCTAATTTTAGAACATTTTCATTATCTGGAAATGAAATCCTGTATTCATTAGTAGTCACTTCCTATTCCCCCTTCTCCAGCCGGTAGTAACCATACTTTCTGTTTGTATGAATTTGTCTATTCTGGACATTTCATGTAAATGGAATCATGTGATATGTGGACTTTTGTGCCTGGCTTCTTTCACTTAACATAATCTTTTCTAGGTTCATCTATGTTATGGCATGTGTCAGTACTTCAGTCTTTTTATGGCTGAATAATATTCCATTGTATGAATATACCACACTTTCTTCATCCATGCATCAGTTGGTGGACATTTGGTTTTTCTTTTCTTTTCTTTTCTTTTTTCTTTTTTGGCTATTATGAACATTCAGATGCAAGTTTTTATGTGGACGTATGTTTCCAATTCCCTCGGGTATATACCTAGGAGTGGAATCACTGGGTCATAGGATAACTTTTTGAGGAACTGCCAAACTCTTTTTCCTATTCCCTTCTTTCTTATATGAAAAGTGGCATGTTATAGATACTTTTTTGCACCTTTTTTTCAGCTTAATAGTATGTCCTGGAAATCACCCCAACAGTTCATTCTTTTGAAGAGATAGTCTTTTCATATTCTCCATGCTTTTTTTTTTAATTTTTAAATTTTTGATTTATTTATTTTTTGGCAGCGCCATGTGGCTTATGGGATTTTAGTTCCCTGTCCGGGGATCTAATCCAGGGTTCCAGTAGTTAGAGCTCTGAGTCCTAACCACTGGATCACCAGGGAATTCCCAGATATTCTCCATTCTTTTTTTACAGCTGTATAGTACTCTACTGTGTAGATGTATCCTAAGTTATTCAGTCATTCTTCTATATGTGAGCACTTAGGTTGTTTCCTCTATTTTGCAGTTATAAACAATTTTGCAGTAAGTGACCTGTGAATATATACTTTTGTAGTGTAAGAGATGTATCTTCAGGGTAGATTCCTGTAAGTGGGATTGCTGGGTCAAAAGTTCTGTGCATATGTAGTTTTGTTAGGTATTGCCAAATTTTCCTCCAGGAGTGTTGTACTAATTTGCGTTCCCACCAGTAATGTATGAGAGCACCTGTTTTCACCACAGCCTTACCAACAGAATGTGTTGTTGTGCTTTTTAATATATATATATTTTTTGCCAGAGATGAGTGATTTTAAAAAATGCCCTGCAGTCATTTCAGTGACCGGAACCCATTGTGGAAGGGCACTTAATGCCTGCCATTGGCAGGTTCTTTTTTTTTTTTTTTTTGGTTGCGTTGGGTCTTTATTGCTGCATGCGGGCTTTCTCTTGTTGCAGCGAGCGGGGACTGCTCTTCACTGTGGAGCACGGGCTCTAGGCGTGCGGGCTTCAGTAGTTGTGGTTCTAGGGCTCTAGAGCGCAGGCTTAGTAGTTGTGGCTCACTGGCTTAGTTGCTTCGTGGCATGTGGGATCTTCCTGGACCAGGGCCCGAACCTGTGTCCTCTGCATTGGCAGGCGGATTCTTAACCACTGCGCCACCAGGGAAGTCCCGTTGGCAGGTTCTTATAGCTTGAAAATGAAATATATTGTCCACTAATACTGTACTGATAACATGTAGGTTATTTTGTGCAGGGGAAATTGACTAGAAGGCAATTTCCGATCTAGCCAGGATTGCTCATTTGAAACTTTGTGCATTTAATGGAGTTGCTGCATTGATTCATAATACCTGTGCTCTGAAATACTTGTGGAGTTTAACAAAGGATAACTGAAATTGTAAGGAGAATATTTTTTCCTCTAGAGTATGTATGAGATAGTAATTATTGGTTCACATTGTATGCTATTTATTTTGAACAGGACATACAGTACATATTGGCAATATGGTATGGTAGTTATTTGAACAGTAATGGCTTTATCTGGAATCTGTTTTATTTCCGTAAGAAAGAAGGCCAATCTTAAGGAAGAAGAAATCAAGAGTTTAAAGTTCTGGATTAGGATAATCCTATCAGATTTTAGTGGTGCCACGAAACTAAGACAACATGAAAAACCTCCCCATCTTACAAGATAACAAGTTCTGCTCAGGGAGGCTGGAAATTTAGGTTCTTTCACCAAAAAGGACATTGTTCCAGGTGCTTGGAACACATTAATGAAAAAACAAATATTCTTGCACTGGAGGAGCTTACATTCTAGTGGTTTTCTGATGAATTGATGTTCTCAGGAAAACAGATGATGAGTGCTGATCGTGAGTAGAATCAGCAGAGGTCTGGTGTATTCTTACAATCACCTTTGGTGGTATAAAACCCTCAAATAACACTTTATTTTACTGGTTACAGAGCAAAGCCATGAAAAGGTTTCCACAAGATGGTAACTTATGTTGTTCACCAATCTTTTTTCCTCTCATTTTAAGTGAGTCCTACCACTAGTAGTAGTAGTAGTAGAATAATAATAATAATAACAATAGAATAATAGTATAGTATAGTTTTTTTCTCATCTGGGGTTCCATGAGAGAACTAAACCCTAATGTTCTAGGACATTTGAGCATTAATTGTATGTGAAGAATAAACTTCTCCCCAGTGCACCTAGAATGGCACTAGTTATCTACTGTCCTTGGGAGAATTGAGAAAAGATTCACTCCAATATTCATTTCAAGTTCTATGGTTCAGATGATGAACCCAGTTGAGAAAGGTCATAGTCATTATAGTTAATTAGATATTTTGTTTGTTTGTTTGTTTTTCTAACTTATTACCACTTACTAGTAGACTGATGTTGGATGTTTTTATCTCTTAGCCTATTTTCTGATCTATAAAATGGGAATGATGATAGTTGCTACCTCATAGGGCTCATGTGAAGATTAAACAAAAAAGTTTTTCCCATCTACATTTATCCATTTCTGTGGCTTTAAGAACTATCTAAATGTTGATTGACTTCCACATTTATATCTTCAGCCCTGACCCCTTTCCTGAGGTACAGTGTTATAGTTCGTCTGCTTATTCCACATCTCATTTGGCTGTCTAAAAAGCTTCTCAAACTAAATTTGTACAACACAGAAGTTGTGATTCCTGTCCTCACCATTTCTTCCCAATGTGCCCTTAGTAAATGGCAGGACCATTTACCTAGTCACTCAGGCCAAAAGCCTAGGTGTCACATGTGATTCTTTTCTTTTTTTTGTACCCTATAATCAGCCCAACAGCAAATCCTCTTGGTTCTGTCTTTTGAATATATTTCTAATTTGATCAGATATCATCATCTCTACCTTATTACTCTGGTCTAAACCACCATCATGTCCTGGTTAGATAATTACAAGAGTCTCTTAACTGTTTTCCCTGTTTTCTCACTTGACCTCCTACAGTCTATTCTGCGTTTCACAGCTAGAATGATCTTTTTAACTGTTCATCAGATAAGCCACTCCTCTATTTAATACTTTATAATGACTTCCTTTTATAATTAAAATAACAGCCAGATTCCTGGCCATGGCCTGTAAAGTCCTCCATGATATAGTCCCTGTCTCTTCTCTGTTCACTCCACTTCTGCTACACTGAACTTCACTATGTTCTTTGATCATGCCAGGTGCATTCCCAGGGCTTAATACTTGTTCTTGCTCTGTTCTTCCCTCAGGTCTTTGTACTGCTTGCTCCCTCACGTCATTCAAGTGTCTGCTTAAAAAGGGGTTCAGAGAGTCTGCCTCTTTAGAGATCTCCAATGAGCACACTATACAAACTAGTGAACACCTTGCCCCTAATTTCTCCTTGTCTCTCTTGCTTAATTTTTTTATAGTATGCTTTCTGAAATTTAATGATTTATTTGTCTACTTGTTTATTACTTGTCTTCCTCACTGGAATGTAAACTCTGTGAGAACAGGTACTTTATAACCTGTTCATTCCAGTGCCTAGAAAAGTCCCTGACACATAGTAAGCCAGAGATGCAGCTCTAGGTAGTTGTCTGTGGAGTGAAATTATCTCTAAATTAGATTAAGTGATTCTACCTTTTTAAGATTTTAAGCCAAGGAAGAACTATTAAATCAGTTAAGCAATGCTGTGAATTTTTTGCATTAGACACTCATAGGTGGAGTGTTAAGATTTAGAATTTATAACATTATCAGGAGCATATATTGTTCAAATATGTGCTAAGTAATATTTAAAAAATAAGCGTGGAGTGTAGCTCTTGTGTTTGTTGCAGTGTTTAACATACTTTGGTTGTCCTCTAATTATAATGTTATTGATGTTAATGTAATAATAATATTTCCTCTTGCTCTGGCAAGCTATTTTTCCTCACTCTAAACTCTTGATTTAAAGTCTCTGTTGATCTTGATTTTTTTTGGGGGGGGGGGATACATTATTATCCAAGCTTTTTTTTTTTTAAACTTAATATAGTAGCATTTATAGAAGCCCTTTTAAATTTTGCCATTTTAGAAGACCTTTCCTGTTAGTCACTATACAAAACTGTTCATGGGAAGTTTTATGTGATACCATTCAAATAAACAGCTTTGCTAACTGATAGTACTAGAAATCTAGGATAACCTAGGAATATTATATTATCTAGGTGTTAATATAATTTAAAAGCATGTGGGGGCCAGTATCTTTTATATAAAGTATCATTGAACTTTCTTATACAACTATACATCCAGTGATGTATTGATACATTGAAATTTTATCAGTAATACGGTCATAGTTTGACTTCTTAAAATTGCTCATTCTTTTGAAAAGAAGGAATGATGACAAATGATGGTGAGATTTATGTAATTTAGTGAAGGTGGTGTGGTGGAGTGGCCAGATGCACAAATAAAGTAGTAATACTCGGTAACACTTACCGAGCATTTATTGTGCACCAGGCACTATTCTAAGAACTGTATTGTATAAATAATATTAAATCTGGTTGAACTGTTTATTATTTAAGCCACGTTTATTTTGTAGATAGGAAATTGAAGCACAGAAAGGTTAAGTAACTTGCCCAGGATCGCATAGCTAGTAAGTGGTGGAGCCTGGATTAGAATTCAGAAACAAAGGCAGGTGTTGGTGGAAACTGTGGGAGGCAGAGCATGGAAACGGCCAGCCTCAGTGTGATGGTTTTGTCTGATCTAAAATCCCATCCAAATAATGTCGTTTGGGCAGGACCATTCTACATAGGTGTTCAGAAACTCATGTTGGCAGTGAGACAGACTTTTAGGTGTCGCATGTTACTTTGACTTCTTAAAGAATGTTCCTAGTTTTCTTCTGCCAAAGAAGGGTTATAGATGTTAGAAGAGAAACACAATTGGAATAAGGATTGAACTTTGCTATAGAAAGGTGAATATTAGTGAATCTTTATACCCTGAGATAAGTTTTTCTTGGTATACCTTGAAACAATGATATTAAGTAGCAAGTTTAGTCTGCAAACTGTCTAGAGTGCAAACAAGTAATGAAATAATAATGCCTTATATTTGTATATAGCCTTTCATTTTCAAAGTAGTTTGGTAAACATTTTCCCAATTTATCTTCATAACACCTCTGTGGCATAGGCAGGGTAGATATTCTGCCATTTGATAAGCTTCCACAGAGGAGAGAGGTAGCTGCCTAATAAACAAGCCCTTGAATAACCTCTAGTTGCTAGACTCTCTTTTATGAAGGTTCTATTCATAAAGGAAGTTGCTATTCCTTTGCAAAACTGCCAGAGTGTAAGTGGTGGACTTCTGCATTGTATGGTGTTATGGGCTTGATCTCTTAAATTAGTGATTGGAAAGTTGCTTAATCTGGAGGCAGAAGATACTTGGCATGATGAAAGGGCAAAGATGGCCTGTTGTAATTGGCATGTTTTTAGTGTTTGTTATTCTTAAAGCCTAGGAGTTTTTGAGAAATATAATTTAGATTAAAAATATAAAATTTAAGATGAAAATATAAATTAAAAATATAATTACAATACTGTTTTGGTATTTTTTAAACCAATATTTTTCACTAAGACCTTTTACAGTTAGGCTGTAGTAATATTGATGCTGTTTTGATTGCATTGTAGATTAGCATGGGGTGGGGCACTTTGCTTTTTTAAAGTCAAAAAGAGAGTTTGGTAGCTTCTGAAAAGACTCATGTAATGTGTGGCAGTAGGGAAATGCTGATAAAAGTTTAGTATGTCACCTGTTTCCTCTGTTCATTTTGAAACTATTCTGAATTGCTTTGGTTAATTTAAATTAGTCTGAGATCTGAAGAGGAATTTTTCAAAACTCTTTAAAGATATGCTGTATAAGGGAATAAAGTCAGATGCAAATTCACAGAATCATTTCACTTTAAAGTAATTCATGATTGACAAAATGTGACATTGTTTTGCAAAAATCTAAAGAATTGCTGAATGTTTTGTATTTTTAAGTTGTAGCTTTCAGTTCTCAGTGATATTCTCCCTTTTCCATGGTGCTCTCTTGTAACTGCCTCCTTATAACCACCCTCTCCCTCTTGGTCTGCCTTCTGTTGGTTTGGCTCTTTATTTCAGAGTAGGAAGGCAGGAAAGAGTTCTTGTACACAAGATAAAACTAGTCCTGTTTGGAGCTCAGTGAGCTGGAGCACTTAGGCAATATGTCTGCTGACGATAAACTCCAGAAGTACCATAAGCCCACGGGAGTAGAAAGATAGCGATGACTCTGCAATATTGTCTGCAGCTTAAATAGAAATTTTAAAAAATCATAATTAAACTATATTTTTTTCATGGAAAGCCATAAATTGGCTAGATATTGTTAACAGACTTGTAAATAAGAGTTAATTACATAGGAGAGTTTAGCATGTAGAGTGTTAGTGAAATTCTTGTCAAATGATTTCTTTTAGTACTTTATAAACATGATTTGTTCATAGTAAATTTAAATTCACTTATGCTTGACTGTGCATTAATCTATTATGGGAATATGTAGAGGCTATTTGTAGTCCGAGGTAGGTAATTCAATTCCCAGACAGTGTTTTTTTTAAAAATCTTTTTATTACAAAGTATTTTAAACATATATTAATATAAAAGTAGAAAGAATAGTTTAAACAGCTCCTATGTACCCATCATTGAGCCTCCAGAATTATTATAGACAGTATTATTTTCTCTATATTTCTATCCACCCCTACCCTACTCCCAACTCTGGACTTTTTTGAACCATATCCCAGACATATTTAATTTGTAAATTTCAGGTGTTTCAGTATGGATCTTTAAAAGATAGTCACTCTCTCTTTTTTATAAAATAAGCATAATACCATTATCTTACCAAAAAAAATTTATAGCAAGTTCTTAATATCAAATATGTAATCAGGTTTCATATTTTTCTGGTTGTTTTATACACACACAGTTTGCTTGAAGTGGGATCCAAATAAGGTCCATACTTTACAATTGTTTGTCTTGTATATTAAATCATTTTTAATCTTTAGACTCTCCTTCCATCTTTCTTCTTTTTTCTTCTTAAAATTTTTTGCTAAAAGAAACCAGGTTTTTGAGAAGTTTCCCATAGTCTCATTTTGCTGATTGCATCTGTACTGTAATGTCATTTAACATGTTCTGTCTCCTGAATTTCCTGTAGTAAGTTGATAGATTCGTCAGATTTTTTTTTTTCTTTTGTTAAGAGTACTTCATAGGAGGAATTTGTGTTTCCATCAGGAGGTATGTAAGGTCTTGTCATCTCTCTTTGTGATGTTTGCAGCTATTGATGATCATTGCTTTGATTTCCTAATTCATCAGGGATTGCAAAATGGTGAAATCCTATTGTTCATGTATTAGATGGTGTTTTTTAGGATTGTTCTTCAACAGTGTAAATTGTATATTTAGGGCCTTGTATTTATATCAGAACTGGTTCTGGGACGATTTGACAGTGTTCTGTAGTGAATTCCTTTAAAAAGGGAAGAGCACAAGTTTTTATTATTGAAAATTCAGAAAAAACTTGGAAATATTGAATAACTAGAGTTTGTTTAAAGGACATTTGGCCAATAAATAGCTGAACATCTCATCATGAGATAACAGCTTGTCAGCTAGCATATGTAGCTGGTCATTGGTGTTTGTCCTTTTACGGTCAGTATTCATATTCAGAAATTTCAAAAAGTAATTTGTACAAGGCAGCAGTTATTAGTTTTTTGAGTCAGATTTCTCAGCGTGAATTTGAGAACAGGCTTTGTGTGTGAATCAGATTTAAGAAATATTAAGCTTATGTAACATAGCGTATTTTGTATTAAAAGTTGTTAAAGAACTAGAGCAGCAGCATTTCCCAATGTAGCACCTTGACAAAAGCGTTTTGGGGTCAAATAAACTTGGTAAACAATGTACACTTCTTCCTCTCTTGGAACGTAATATAGTACATACTAGCATGTAAAAGACCTACAGTAAAGGAACCTGTTTAACATTAACTCAGCATTTTCCAAATTTATTTGATCACTGAACCTTCTCCCTCTTCCCCTATAACATCTTGAAGAACTAGTGGAACAAATTTTCTAGTGAAACACATTTTGGGAAATGTTGGATTAGAGGGTTTGAACAGAGAATAAAGAAAAATGTCCAATGATGATGAGTGTGTATGACTTCACTACAATGATGTGGAGAAATTTTTGATAAGCAAATAATAAGAAGACATTTTTTTCAATGAGAAAAAAAGTAAGAGGCAAATGTTGGTTGTTTGTTTTATCTTAGCCTGTAAGCATTATACTTTTAGAGAAGCAATGTTAGAAAAAGACTTCAGTCACATATAACATTAACTATATGCTAGGCACTGTTTTCAGTCCTTTATATATAATTTGTAATTTGTTTAATCTTCACAACAAACTTATCCAGTAGGTGCACTGTTGTTATCCCAATTTTGAAGATAAGGAAATTGAGGCACAGAGAGATTAAGTAAATAGTTCAGGGTTACACTGCAGTGTTGGTGATACAGCAGAGCCAGAACCTGGACCTAGGCACCTGGCTCCAGAGTCCTGTGCATAGGTACTACTCAGCACTGCAAGATGTGGCAGATGGAGATCATGAAATATAAATTAGATTAAGAGGGGATATAAAGTCTGTTTGGAAGGACCATACATATTTTCTTTAACTTTCAGGCAGTCAGGGCCTACGAGCAGAATGTGGAGAGCTGACTATATCCCAGTGAAGATAGAAAACATGGAGACCTGGGAAGTGTTATCAGTAAAAAAGGTATACCTCTTGAAGACATAAATTAGTTGTGAGTAGAAGGCTGAATTAAGAGGACACTGTTAATACCAGAATTTCAGATGTAGAAGGGAATTGGAGCTTACTTTATAAGACCCCCTCATTTTATATATGAGATCTGAGGTTACATAGTTTGTTCATGTGCTTGTAGTAGTACTCATAGCTCACATGAGTATATTTCATTAAAACACTTTCATGTAGATTCTTGTTTGATCCTCTAAACAATCCTGGAAGGTAGGTAGGTTCTGTATTTTCCACAACAAAGCTGGTTCTTGAATTTAGATATTCTGCATCCTAAAGGCTATAATTTCCTATACTGTTTCACATTGCCTCAGTTCTTAATGAATAACATATATTAAAGAAGACTAGTGCATGCTTTTGAAATGAGATGAGGACTTGGGTCAGAAAGAAAAGCTGCATTTTAACAAATGGAAATGACTCCCTCCTAAGTGTAAAAAGTAATATATGCTGTTGTAAAAAGTAATTTTTAGATGGTATAGGGAAATATAAAGAAAAAAGTGAAAACTATCTCACCACACAGAGTAACTGCCATTAATTCTCATGTGTAGTTCTCCACATTTTTTCTAGATCTTTTATATATATTCAGAGAATTGTTTCAAAATTATATATGTATTGTTTTATAACCTAAAATACTGTATTCTTAGAATATTCATAGGCATTTGGTCTTTTGCCTCTACCATAGTAAAAAGGTACATGTGGCGACAGCAGGCATCAAATGGTAACATCCTGGGCCAACTGAGATGTATAGTCCCCTCCCCAGTACACACACTTTAATAGCTGATCTGTTAGTAACAGTTAGGGTGAATAGATTAAAAAACCTGTTTTGGGTTAGGTTAATTTAAGGAGGCAGTGAGCACAGCAGTCATCTCTTATCCATGGTTTCGCTTTTTTTTAAAGAATGGGGTATAGTTGTTTTACAATGTTGTGTTAGTTTATACCGTACAGCAAAGTGAATCAGCCATATGTATACCTATATCCCCTCTTTTTTGGATTTCCTTCCCATTTAGGTCACCACAGAGCACTAAGTAGAGTTGCCTGTGCTATACAGCAGGTTCTCATTAGTTATCTATTTTATACATATTAGTGTCTATATGTCAATCCCAATCTCCCAATTCATCCCACTCCCCTTTCCCCCTTGGTGTCCGTATGTTTGTTCTGTACGTCTGTGTCTCTATTTCTGCCTTTCAAACAGGTTCATCTGTACCATTTTTCTAGATTCCACATATATGCATTAAAATACGATATTTATTTTTCTCTTTCTGACTTGCTTCACTCTGTATGACAGTCTCTAGGTCCATCCAAATCTACCCACTGTCAACCATGGTCCGAAAATATTAAATGGAAAATTTCAGCAATAAACAATTCATAATTTTTAAATTGCTCGCCATTCTGAATAACCTGATTAAATTTCCTGTGGTCCTGCTCCATCCCGTCTGGGATGTGAATCATCCCTTTGTACTGTGCTTGTGTTCAAGTAACCCTTGTTTTACTCAGTAATGGCCCCAAAGTGCAAGAGTAGTGATGATGGCAATTTGGATATGCCAGAGAAGCAGTTAAGTGCTTCCTTTAAGTGAAAAAGTTAAAGTTCTCAACTTCATAAGGAAAGACAAAAATCTGTGCTGAGGTTCCTAAACTCTATGATAAGAATGAATCTTCTATCCGTGAAATTGTGAAGAAGGAAATAGGAGTTTGTACTAGTTTTGCTGATGCACTTCAGACTGCAAAAGTTATGGCCATAGTGAAGAAGTGCTTAGTTAAGATGGGAAAGGCATTAAACTTGTACTGTAAGATATTTTGAGAGAGCGAAGGACTATATTCACATAACTTCTTTGCAGTATATTGTTATGTATACTGTTTCATTACAGTATATTGTTACATTGATCTATTTTATTATTATTGTTAATCTTTTACTATGCCTAATTTATACATTAAACTTTATAATAGGTATGTATGTATAGGAAAAACATAATATATTTGTATTTGGTACTGTCCTCAGTTTCAGGTATCCACTGGGGGGTCTTGGAACATTTTCCCTGTGGATAAGGGGGGACTACTGTAGTGTAAAGCTTTATTTTATTGTTTTTTTCTGTAGAATTTGGGATTATTGATTGTTTTGTAGTTTGATAGGGTAAAAAACTCTTTTCAAACTATACTGGATTAAAAGACAAGTAACTCAGATCTCTTTAAGTAAACATTAAAAAGAATAAAGTATGGGACTTACCTGGTGGCACAGTGGTTAAGAATCCGCCTGCCAGTGCAGGGGACACGGGTTGGAGCCCTGGTCCGGGAGGATCCCATATGCCACGGAGCAACTAAGCCCATGCGCCACAACTACTGAGCCTGTGCTCTAGAGCCTGCGAGCCACAACTACTGAGCCCGTGTGCCACAGCCACTGAAGCCCGCGCGCCTAGAGCCCGTGCTCCACAACAAGAGAAGCCACTGCGATGAGAAGCCTGTGCACCGCAAGGAAGAATAGCCTCCGCTTGCTGCAACTAGAGAAGCCCACGCGCAGCCACACAGCCAAAAATAAATTAAAAAAAAAAAAAGAATAAAGTATGGTTCTTTTGAACAATCTTATTTGGGCTTTTTTAGTGAGTTTATGTGCGTGCGTGCATGCTTCTGTATGTAACCATCTCTGATTATCAATACTGTTGCAGTGGTGGGAGGGGAAAGGAGCCTGTTGTGTTGGGTTGTGGAAGGGCTTTTTGTACTTGAAGTTGATTCTTTAGCTAATCTTGCTTTCTCTTTTCTTGACTACATCTAGTAATTTGCTTTGTTAATCATTCTCTTTGCCCAAGCAGATTTTTGGCGTGATCTTATTTTCAAAATGTTTTTCTTTTTGAGGATTGGATTATATTTTATTTATGTCTCTCAATATTTCCTTGTTGGTTTTAAATTGATGGTAAGGCTTATGATTTTAGCTATGCTAGTTTGTTTGCTTTTCCATATAAAGTTTAAAGTAAGTTCATCTGTAGCTGCAAAAAATCTTGCTGTGATTTTGATAGTTATTGTATTAAACCTGTAGATCATTTTGGGGGAGAAATGACAATTTTATATTTAGTCCTCCAATCTAGGAACATGGCATATCCTTATTTAGAGCTCCTTTGATTTCTTTCATCTGTGGTTTGCAATTTTTAGCATATAGACCCTGTACATGTTTTGTTAGTCTTGCATCTATGTATTTTATTTGAAAAAATGTTTAAAAACCTTTTAATCAAAGTATCATATATCTTCATAGAAGTGTACATATAGTAAATGTATAGCTTGATTAGTTTCACAGAGATGAAATTATTTTCAAATTCTGCTATTTTCTGTTAAGAGATATTCAGAGGGAGGTAGGATTCAAGATGAAGGAATAAGAAAAGCTTTCCATTTCCTCCTTTGTCAGGTCTTCATAGTGTGACTTCACTGTTTTGTTTAAAGGTGAATTCTCAAAGAACATAGTCAAAGATAGTTAAGCTCATTTCCAAATCAGTTTTGCCATTTAGGTTTTTTCTGCTTTAATTTACCTCCAGTCATGTTACAATAGAGATTAGCTTAGATATTTTCCTATATTTTCTGATATAGGAATTCATAACTGTTTTGAAACAATGAAGAATGTGGGTTGAAGATTTAAGAGATGAAGAGGTCTGCCTTCTCATTTTTGTTGAACTCAGCTATTCCCGGCCCATTAGCTTCCTTCTGTGTAGTTTGTACAGAGCACAAACTTAAGTAAACTTGTCATCTTGCTGTCTGGGTTTTATCTTCCTTCTAAGAAGGGTAGGCAACTTAGGGAGCAATAATCCATCCCCTGCCCTGGTCCTTTTTGAGTAAGATTCATAATTCTAACTCTGAGTTTATAGAGATGATATCACTATAATTACTTAATTATGTTGCAAGGAAATTAAAAGTGATATTTGATTAACACAGATACTCCTAGGAATAAATGAACCTATTACGTATGCTCCAACAGGAAGGACATGGTTAATAATAGAAAAACCATACTTATTATTTAACTCCTCTGTATATTTTTATTGTAAAAGATAATCTTTTTTTTTTTTTTTTATTAGTTTCTGCTTTATAACAAAGTGAATCAGTCATACATATACATCTGTTCCCACATCCCCTCCCTCATGCATCTCCCTCCCTCCCACCCTCCCCATCCCGCCCCTCCAGGCGGTCACAAAGCACCGAGCTGATCTCCCTGTGCTCTGCGGCTGCTTCCCACTATCTATCTACCTTACGTTTGGTAGTGTATATATGTCCATGCCTCTCTTTCCCTTTGTCACAGCTTACCCTTCCCCTTCCCCATATCCTCAAGTCCATTCTCAAGTAGGTCTGTGTCTTTATTCCCAAGATAATCTTTTTTTCTTTCCTCATTTTTATCACTGGAGCTCAGCTGTGCCTGATTCAGCTGTTTCTGCACACTTCTCCAAACTTTTATTTTGAAAATGTCTCAAATCTATAGAAAAGTTGAAGAACAGTACAATAAGCACCCATGTGCTTTTCACTTAGTTTCACAGATTGTAACATCTTGCTGCAGTTGCTTTTTTTTCTTTCCTCTAAACACACACGCATACACGTTTTGTTTTAAGTGAGAGTAAGTTGTAGTCACCAAGATACTCCCTCACCCCCTCAAAAAAAAAATTTCAGGTGTGCATCTCCTATAAATGACATTCTCCATTGTAACCACAACACCTGTATCTGAGCTAAGGAAGATAACTTGAATTCATTATCTAGTATGTGGTGTCTGTATTTAAATTGTTCTTTTTGTCTCCCACATATCTTCTCTAACTTTTTTTTTTCTGATCCACAATCCAGTCATATTCACATATTGCTTTTGGTTTTTAAGTCACTTTAGTCTCTTAATCTAGAACAATCCCCTGCCTACCTCCCCTCTTTTTCAATGATACTTATTTTATTGAAGAATCTAGGCTGTTTGTCTTACATAATGTACTACAATCTGAATTTGCTGATTGTTTCTTTAAGATTATATATTCAAGTTAAACATGAATTGGATGAACACTGTTTAGGTGGTGTGTGCTTTTTGCATCACCTCATGAGGCACCTAATGCCATTTTTTTCCATTATAGGTAATGCTAAGTTTGATTACTGATTTAAAGTGGTGGCTGTTACCAGGTCACTTTATAAATGCACATTTTTCCCCCTTTGTAACTAGTAATTAATCTAGGGAGTGTGGTATTTTGAGATTGTGTGAAAATCCTCTCTCCCACAACCTTTTCGCAATGGTTTTAGCATCCATGGGAAGGCTATCCTTGCCGGGATAATTATTTTCCTTTCTTTAATAAAAAAATATTCTTAAGCAATATATGCACATGGATAGAAACCCACATGGTATAAAAGGGGGTTACAGCAAAATGTATATCTCCCTTTCATTCCGTTCTCTCCACTTTTCTAGTTTTTCCCAGAGTTAACAGTTTCTTGGGTATCCTTTCCAAGATTCTAAACCTCTCTAATCATGCATTCATATATATTCTCTCTTTTTCCTTTTTATTCAAATGTTAGCATACTGCAGACTTTTCTACATCTTTTTTTTATTGTGGTAAAATATAGATAGCATATTTAACATCTAAATCATTTGTAAAGTGTACAATTCAGTGACATTTGAATGCATTCACAGTGTCGTATAACCATCATTACTGTCTATATCCAAAGCTTTTCCAGCATCCCCAACAAAAACTCTGTACCCATTAAACAATAATTCCCTCTTCCCCTCTTCCCCCAGCTCCTGGTAATCTCTAGTCTGCTTTCTCTATGAATTTGCCTATTTTTGGTTCCCCATGTAAGGGGAATCGTACAATATTTGTCCTGCCTTGTCTCGCTTATTTTGCTAAATTTAATACTTTCAAGGTCCATCCAAGTTGGAACATATATCAAAATTTCATTCCTTTTTATGGCCGAGTAATATTCAATTGTATGTATGCACCACATTTTGTTTACCTATTCATCTCTTGATAGACACGAGTTGTTTCTGCCTTTGGGCTATTGTGAATAATGATGCTATGAACATCGATGTACAAGTATCTGTTCGAGTCCCTGCTTTCAGTTCCTTTGGATATATAACCAGGAGTAGAATTATTTGGTCTATATCTTAATGTATTATTAACTTAATAAATCATGGTTATCATTTCAGTTCAACACATTCCAGATAGTTATAGATCTTCCTTGTTCATTTTAATGATTGCCTTGAATCTCAGTGTATGTGTATTATTTATTTAACCAGTTTCTTATTGGTGAATTTCAGATTGTTTCCCCTTTTTGTTTTTTCCTTTTTGCTATTCTAAAAAAGGCTGCGATGAATAAGATATTTCTTAGTTGAAGCAGTACCTTATTCTTGATTAAAATTGCAATGTGAAAATGTTGATTGAGGCTAGTCTCACTGAGCATACCTTCTGAATATCCTTAAAATTCATCTCCTCACAAACCCAGTACATTATAGCTCTTTTATTTTAGGTCCTCAAATATTAACTTTTGGGGTATTTCTTGTGTCCTGGGCATTCTTTTCTTCTCTTCATTCACTTAGTATTATCCATAGCTCCTGCTGGGTAACTTTGTTATGCAGTGTTATCATACTGTATTGCAATTGCTTACACATCCTTCTCCTCATCTGGGTTCTGAGTCCTTTAGGCACACTGTGCTTTGTGTGTGATAGACTTTCCTACTATGGATACATTTTGCACATTCTTGTCAAGTTTCTAGTAGTAATAAATTAGAATATCTTTGTTAAAATTAACATATAGTTACAGAAGAAAAAATTTTTTTAATGTGCAAATAGAGCTGAACCTATAGTTCATTAGTGAATGTGCTAGGGGTACAGCCCTTTGTTTTTTAGTTTTGTTTGTGTTTTGGGCTTTTTGTTTTGTTTTTTTAATGAAAAGATAAAAAGGTTACTTTGAAGCCAGTTAGTATTTGGTACTGTTACATCTCTCCCTGCCTGCCCCGTTTCGTTTGACACCATTAGATCTTTCTAATAGTTGCTTACGTTTTATTTTTTTCTCCTCAAAATCATATTCACATACTGATACTCTGAGATTGTGTGAGGAGATAGCCATAGTACCTGCTTCCTACATTTTTGCTATTTCTCCATTCTTTATTTTAGGGAGCCTCACAAGAATGAGTTCTTGAAGTGTAAATTGGATGTATCATTGGCAGTTCAGTGAGGATAGTTTTACCAAAAATTTATGATTGCCATGACTTAGGCTTTAGAGGCTAGTAAATAGGTGGTTCTAAAGAAGGGGGAGGAGATTTTCTCTACAAACAATATATGATGAGGACCACTGGCCTCTTCATGCCTCTAGAAAAATCTACTTTTGTTGAAGTCTATTGTCTGGTTCATGGCCACTGGTCAGCTACAAATTAAGGTATCCTGCATGTGCTGACATTACTGTTTGCATTTCTGGAATAATTGCATCTATTTGCATAACAGGTTGGTGAACTTGACAAATTGATAATTTGTTTTATTCTTTTGTTCCCAAGGGTCCTTTCATTAAAAAGTGCGTTTATGTTCTAAAAACCCCAAGGTTGATAGCAGCCATTGTTATAACTATTACACTGAAAACAATGATTAAAAGTGTAGTAAATTTGCTCATAGTTAGTTATCATAAACTTTTTGTACTAGAACATTGTATTGATGTGTTTTTATTTATCACTCTTTGTCAACAACAGTGACTGTATTTCTAATGTTAGTGTATATTCTTAACAGAATATAAAAGAAGGAACTTAGAATAGTTCAAATTACTTCCCTTTAGGCGATATGTGGTGTACAATTAGAGACTATACAATGCAATACCTAACATTTAGTTTCATAGTTTTCAAAGTACTTCTGTGTAAGAGAAATGGAAGTTCCAAGATAAGAAAGGTAATTGTGGGTTAAGGTTATTAGAACAGGTTTAATGGAGTGGGGGGTGGGCGGGGAGGATATAGGATCTGAATTTGTACTGAAGGAAGTATAGGGTTTGTTAGGTAGAGAGGAAGGGGTGGGCATTCTGGGGGGGCAGCAACATGAGTAAAGGTGCAGAGTAGGAGTGAACACATCCCAACTGAGTGATGCTAAGGATTGGTAGGGATGCCTGCCTGACCAAAGCAGAGGGCTGCTGAGGAGCATGGAGTGGTTAAGATTTGATGGGTTAGAGGGAACAGGTGGTTGTGAGCCTTGGGAAGCAGAGTGAGGAATTCTAAGCCTAGGGATCTGTATTACTGAGGGTCCTGGCAGGAAATAAGTGAACTAGTTACAGAGATTTGGGTAGGGTTAAGGAAAGCAAGAAGGGGTTGTGAAGTTCCCAAGGCCTAGCAGTGTCTGGAAGCCATTGGTACTTTTAAGCCAGAGGGGACAAGAAGAGGATTACTGAAGCCTGGTGAGAGTGGGAGCGGTGGAAGCCAAGGACCTGTGGCCATAGGGGAAAGGGTTCCAGGTGGGGAAAGAGCCAGGGGAATAAGGACCCTGATTTCTTTTTCTTTTCATCCTCTAATTTCCTGCTAGTGCCTCTCATTGGCATGACCCAAATGGAAACTAGGGGAGTATGGACAGTATAGTCCTCAAGGTCAGCCTTAAAGGGCACAAAACAGAGCATAGAAAGGTAGAGATTAAGTTTGTTTGGGAGACTGGGGTCAAATAGAGAATGCCTAGCCCAGGACCCGTTTTAAATGATTGTAAATTTATAAGCAGAGGAATATTATACTGAAAATGCGCTTGTAGGAAGATGTGGTTTAGCGGATTTTGAGGGTCGTTTTAAGAAGAATCTCTCTTCAGGCAGAGTTCCAACTTGTAACAAAAAAGGCAGAATGCAATCTGTTATCTGATTTATCCTTATAGACCCCATGGACAATATAATTTTTTAAATTTCTCTTGTCAACTTCTTAGACCAGAATTAATTCATCTACTGCAGAGAGTTCCTGAGCCCCTGCAGCAAAAAAGGTAGGATGCCAGTGACTTAAAGGGGCAAAAGAGGGAGCAGTACAGAGCACCAGCCTTGAAAAGCTTGCCTGGTTCTAGAGTACATGGGGTAGTGGTGATGAAGACAAGTACACAAATAATAAATCAGGCAGAGTATGACAGATGTTACAATATGTGTAAACAAAAGTGTCATCAGAGTTTAGAGGAGGAAGTGATCAAATCTGTATTGGTGAGTGTAGAGTGATTAAAACCTGAAAGGCTTCATGGAGGAAGTGACCTTTGAGATTGGCCTTTAAAGGAGAAATACGGATTTTGACAGGTAAAGATTAGATAGATGAAGGCCATCAGTTATAGGGACTAGCATGAACAAAGGCACCGAGGTCAGAGTGTTTGGTTTGTTAAAATTAAGATGTATTTAGGGGGATTGTGGAAGATGAAATCGGAAGGCAAACTTGGCTCCCTCTGAATGGATTTAAACCCACAACAATGTCTTGTTTTCTGTTTCATAGGAAGTGGAGAGCCATTGACTTCTTTATGAATGGGTAATGAAATAATTGGTTAGAACTGAGCTTTAGAAAATTAATCTATCAGAAGTAGGTACAATGCAGGAGAATGGGGAGACTGGGAGCCCGTTGCAGTTTCCCAGGGTAGGTTATAATGGTTGAAACAGGGTGGAGCCAGTGGAAAAATGTTAAAAGAGGCTGGGGTGTAAAGGAAAGGCCTGAGTCAAAGACCGTTCTGTGGTTTTGATTCAGGGTACTTGAGTGATGTATCAGAAGGAGCTGGTTTTGTAAGAATGTAGGAGGGGAGGGTCGGAGAACATTAGGAGGTAGGGAAGCTGGAAGAGATTGAAGTTAATTTTGGACATGGTGAATTGAGAGGCAGCACTGACATGGTGATATCCATGAGGCTTTTGGAAACAAGACCAGCGTTCTGCAGGGGTGCTGTCCAGAGATGTGGATTTGGAAGGTATCTATGTAGTGATGGGTTCAGCTTTAGCACTGAAGATATACAGTTGATGTAAAAAGAAAGGAAAATATTGAAAAGAAGAAGAGGAGGTCCCAGAACCTTTGAGCATTAAGTGGACAAGAGGAGGCAAGAGTTCTTCAAGTTATTGGGTTTTTTGTTTTTGTTCAGCTTTAATGAAGTATAATTAACATACAACAAAATTTACCATTTCAAATGAACAATTTTGACAAATTTTGACCAATGTGTGATCATGAAGCTACCACCACAATCATGATATAGTCCATTTTCGTCATCCCCAGAAAGTTCTGCTATACCTCTTTGCAGCAGTTAATCCACTCTCCCTATTCCCTAGCCACTGGCAACCACTGATCTGCTTTCTATCATTATAGTGTTGCTTCCTCTACAGTTGTATAGATATGGAAGCATAGTTATATACTTTTTTTGTGTCTGGTTTCTTTAATTTAGTGTAATTCTTTTGAGATTCATTTGCATTGTTGCTTGTACCAGTAGTTCATTCCTTTTTATTACTGAGTGGTATGCCATTGTATTAATATACTATAATTTGTCAGTCCATTCATCATTTGATGGACATTTGAGATTCCAGTTTTAAGCTATTATGAATAAAGCTGCTATGAACATTCATGTACAGGCTTTTATGTGGTCATGTGTTTTCCTTTTTCTGGACAAATACCTAAGGAGTGGAATTGCTGCATATATAATAAATACAGTATATGTTTAGTTTTATAATAAACTGCCATTTTCCACTTTACATTCCCACTACCAGTTTATGAGAGTTTTAGTTGCTCCACATCCTCACAAATACTTTGTATTATCTGTTTCTTTGAATTTAGCTATTTTAGTGGGTTTGTAATAGTATTTCATTTGTAGTTTTTTTTTTTTTTTTTTTTTTTTTTTTTTTTGCGGTACGCGGGCCTCTCACTGCTGTGGCCTCTCCCGTTGCGGAGCACAGGCTCCGGACGTGCAGGCTCAGCGGCCATGGCTCACGGGCCCAGCTGCTCCACGGCATGTGGGATCCTCCCGGACCGGGGCACGAACCTGTGTCCCCTGCATCGGCAGGCGGACTCTCAACCACTGCGCCACCAGGGAAGCCCTCATTTGTAGTTTTAATTTGCATTTCTCTAATGACTAATGTTGTTGGGCATCTTTTTTTTTTTTTTTTTTGCGGTACGCGGGCCTCTCACTGTTGTGGCCTCTCCCGTTGGCGGAGCACAGGCTCTGGACGTGCAGGCTCAGTGGCCATGGCTCACGGGCCTAGCCGCTCCACGGCATGTGGGATCTTCCCGGACCGGGGCACGAACCCGTGTCCCCTGCATCGGCAGGCGGACTCTCAACCACTGCGCCACCAGGGAAGCCCTGGGCATCTTTTTATATGCTTGTTTGGCCATTTATATATCTTTGGTGAAATGTCTGTTCAAATATTTTGTCCATTTAAAACAATTGTGTTTTCTTGCTACTGAGTTGAAAGGGTTCTTCTTACATGTTTTTGATACTAGTCCTTTTGTTGGATATGTATTTTGCAAATAGTTTAAATTTGAGGCTTGCCTTTTCATTTTCTTAGCAGTGCTTTTTGATCAGCAGAAGTTTTTAATTTTGATGAAGTCTAATGTGTCAATTTTTTGAGTCCTATTTAAGAAGTCTTTGCTTAATCCAGGGTTGCTAAGATTTTTTCCTATGTTTTCTTCTAGAGGTTTTTGTAGTTTTAGCTCTTACATTTAGGTCTATGAGCCAATTTGAGTTGATTTTTGTATATGAAATTAGGGTTGAGGTTCATTTTTTTCCATGTGCATATCTAGTTGTTCCAGCACCCTTTGTTGAAGATTATCCTTTCCCCATTAAACTGTCTTGGCACCTTAGTTAAAAATCAATTGCCCATGTATCTGTGGGCCTATTTCTGGACTTTCAGTTCTGTTCTGTTTATCTTTATGCTAGTAGATGTCTTGATTACTGTAGCCTTATAATAAGCCTAAAAGTCAGATAATGGAAATTCTATGACTTTGTTCTCTATCAAAATTATTTTGCTCTTGGGCTTCCCTGGTGGCGCAGTGGTTGAGAATCTGCCTGCTAATGCAGGGGACACGGGTTCGAGCCCTGGTCTGGGAGGATCCCACATGCTGCAGAGCAACTAGGCCCGTGAGCCACAACTACTGAGCCTGCACGTCTGGAGCCTGTGCTCCGCAACAAGAGAGGCCGCGATAGTGAGAGGCCCACTCACTGCGATGAAGAGTGGCCCCCGCTTGCCACAACTAGAGAAAGCCCTCGCACAGAAACGAAGACCCAACACAGCAAAAATAAATAAATTAATAAATTCCTACCCCCAACATCTTCTTAAAAAAAAAATTATTTTGCTCTTCAGGCCTTTGCATTTCTGTCCTGCACATTTACGATGAGGACTATGAAAAGTATTCTGTTGTTGTTGTAACCTGTTTGGGATCATTTAAGGATCTGGAGAGAGTGGCTAGGAGAAACAGATTTTATCTTAGCAATAAAGAAATAACTGAATTGGCAATTGATTCATTGAAACCTTCTGAGATTTTTATTTTTAGAAATTTAGTGATACAGAACATGTGAAACCATCATGATAGTGATAAGCAGCACGATTAGTAGTTGAGGTTGGATGTCAGACTGCTCTGGTTTGAATCCTTACTCTATCAATTACTGCAGTGTGACCTTGGGTAACTACTTAGCCTCACTGTGCCTCCATGTCCTTTCCTTGCAAATGGGAATAATAAGAGTACCTATTTCTTAGAGTTGTTCTGAGATTATATAAGATAATACATCGAAAGGGTTTAGCACAGTGCCTGCCACATAGAACATGCTCAATGAATGTTAGAGGCTATTGTTCTGTTCACCTAGAGAATGCTAGAAAGCTTCAGAATTTGATAAATTCACTTGAAGGCACCATTAAGTCTACCTCTGTGCTCAAAACCGTCAGCTTCCCTCACTTATTTATGTTTTAGAAAGATAGGTAGTGCTATTTGGTTTCTTTTCAGTCCTTTGGTAGTTTTTCGAACCCCACTTTTCATTGGTGACTTTAGTAGTTTGTGTATATAATTAAATTTGGATTTGTTCATTGGACCATGAGTGGAAAAAAGAACAATTGGCCTTTTTTTCTTTTGAACAAAGTATTGTTTTATTTAAAAAAATTTTTTATTAGTTATCTATTTTATACATATTAGTGTATATATGTCAATCCCACTCTCCCAATTCATCCCACACCCGCTACCCCCGCTTTCCCCCCTTGATGTACCTACGTTTGTTCTCTACATCTGTGTCTCTATTTCTGCCTTGCAAACCAGTTCATCTGTACCATTTTTCTGGATTCCACATATGTGTGTTAATATACAATATTTGTTTTTCTCTTTCTGACTTACTTCACTCTGTATGACAGTCTCTAGGTCCATCTGTGACTCTACGAATAACCCAATTTTGTGATGGTGGGCTTGTAGAATGAATTTGGGAGTGTTCCTTCCTCCGCAATTTTTTGGAAGAGTTTGAGAAGGATGGGTGTTAGCTCTTCTGTAAATGTTTGATAGAATTCACCTGTGAAGCCATCTGGCCCTGGACTTTTGTTTGTTGGAAGATTTTTAATCACAGTTTCAATTTCATTATTTGTGATTGGTCTGTTCATATTTTCTGTTTCTTCCTGGTTCAGTCTTGGAAGTTTATACCTGTCTAAGAATTTGTCCATTCTTCCAGGTTGTCCTTTTTTTTTTTTTTTTTTTTTTGCGGTACGCGGGCCTCTCACTGTTGTGGCCGCTCCTGTGCTCCGGACACACAGGCTCAGTGGCCATGGCTCATGGGCCCAGCCGCTCTGCAGCATATGGGATCTTCCCGGACCGGGGCATGAACCTGTGTCCCCTGTATCAGCAGGCGGACTCTCAACCACTGCGCCACCAGGGAAGCCCCAGGTTGTCCATTTTATTGGCATATAGTTGCTTGTAGAGTCTCTTATGATGCTTTGTATTTCTGTGGTGTCCATTGTAAATTCTCCTTTTTCATTTCTGATTATATTGATTTGAGTCCTCTTCCTCCTTTTTTCTTGATGAGTCTGGCTAAAAGTTTGTCACTTTTGTTTATCTTCTCAAAGAACCAGATTTTAGTTTTATTGATCTTTGCTGTTGTTTTCTTTGTTTCTGTTTCATTTATTTCTGCTCTGATCTTTATGATCTCTTTCCTTCTACTAACTTTGGGTTTTGTTTGTTCTTCTTTCTCTAGCTCCTTTAGGTGTAACGTTAGATTGTTTATTTGAGGTTTTTCCTGTTTATTGAGGTAGGATTGTATTGCTATAAACTTCCCTCTTAGAACTACCTTTGCTGCATCCCATAGGTTTTGAATTGTCATGTTTTTTGTTTGTTTGTTTGTTTGTTTTTGCAGTACGCGGGCCTCTCACTGTTGTGGCCTCTCCTGTTGCGGAGCACAGGCTCCGGACGCGCAGGCTCAGCAGCCATGGCTCACGGGCCCAGCTGCTCCGCGGCATGTGGGATCTTCCCAGACCGGGGCACGAACCCATGTCCCCTGCAACGGCAGGCGGACTCTCAACCACTGCGCCACCAGGGAAGCCCAATTGTCATGTTTTTGTTGTCATTTTTTCTAGGTATTTTTTGATTTCCTCTTTGATTTCTTCAGTGACCTCTTGGTTATTTAATAGCATATTGTTTAGCCTCCATGTGTTTGTGTTTTATATGTTTTTTTCCTGTAATTTATTTCTAATCTCATAACGTTGTGGTCGGAAAAGCTGCTTGATACGATTTCAATTTTCTTTTATTTACTGAGGCTTGATTTGTGACCCAAGATGTGATCTATCCTGGAGAATGTTCCATGTGCACTTCAGAAGTGTAATCTGTTGTTTTTGAATGGAATGTCCTACAAATATCAATTAAATCTATCTGGTCTATTGTGTCATTTAAAGCTTCTGTTTCCTTATTAATTTTCTGTTTGGATGGTCTGTCCATTGGTGTAAGTGAGGTGTTAAAGTCCCCCACTCTTATTGTGTTAATGTCGATTTCATCTTTTATAGCTGTTAGCAGTTGCCTTATATATTGAGGTGCTCCTGTGTTGGGTGCATATATGTTTATAATTGTTACGTCTTCTTCTTGGATTGATCCCGTGATCATTATGTAGTGTCCTTTCTTGTCTCTTGTAACATTCTTTATTTTAAAGTCTATTTTATCTTATATGAGTATTGCTACTCCAGCTTTCTTCTGATTTCCATTTGCATGGAATGTCTTTTTCCATCCCCTCACTTTCAGTCTGTATGTGTCCCTAGGTCTGAAGTGGGTCTCTTGTAGACAGTATATATATGGTTCTTGTTTTTGTATCCATTCAGCCAGTCTGTGTCTTTTGGTTGGAGTGTTTAATCCATTCACATTTAGGGTAATTACTGATATGTATGTTCTTATTGCCATTTTCTTAATTGTTATGGGTTTGTTTTTGTAGGTCCTTTTCTTCTCTTGTGTTTCCCACTTAGAGAAGTTCCTTTAGCATTTGTTGTAGAGCTGGTTTGGTGGTGCTGAATTCTCTTAGCTTTTGCTTGTTTGTAAAGTCTTTGATTTCTCCGTCATATCCGAATGAGATCCTCGCTGGGTAGAGTATTCTTGGTTGTAGGTTTTTCCCTTTCATCAGTTTAAATATATTGTGCCACTCGTTATGGCTTGCAGAGTTTCTACTGAGAAATCAGCTGTTAACCTTGTGGGAGTTCCCTTGTATGTTGTCGTTTTTCTCTTGTTGCTTTTAATAATTTGTCTTCATCTTTAATTTTTGTCAATTTGATTACTGTGTGTCTTGGTGTGTTTCTCCTTGGGTTTATCCTGCATGGGACTCTCTGTGCTTCCTGGACTTGGGTGGCTATCTCCTTTCCCATGTTAGGGAAGTTTTCGACTATAATCTCTTCAGATATTTTCTTGGGTCCTTTCTCTGTCTTTTCTCCTTCTAGGAACCCTATAATGCAAATGTTGGTGTGTTTAATGGTGTCCCAGAGGTCTCTTAGGCTGCCTTCATTTCTTTTCATTCTTTTCTTTTTATTCTGTTCCACGGTAGTGATTTCCACCATTCTATCCTCCAGGTCACTTATCCATTCTTCTGCCTCAGTTATTCTGCTACTGATTCCTTCTAGTGTATTTTTCATTTCAGTGATTGTATTGTTCACCTCTGTTTGTTTGTTCTTTAATTCTTCTAGGTCTTCGATAAACATTTCTTGCATCTTCTCCATTTTTGCCTTCATTCTTTTTCTGAGGTCCTGGATCGTCTTCACTATCGTTATTCTGAATTCTTTTTCTGGATGGTTGCCTATCTCTACTTCATTTAGTTGTTTTTCTGGGGTTTTATCTTGTTCCTTCATCTGGGACATAGCCTTTTCATTTTGTCTATCTTTCTGTGATTGTGGTTTTCATTCTGCAGCCTGCAAGATTGTAGTTCTTCTTGCTTCTGCTGTCTGCCTTCTGGTGGATGAGGCTATGTAAGAGGCTTGTGCAAGGTTCCTGATGGGAGGGAGTGGTGTTGGGTAGAGCTGGGTGTTGCTCTGGTGGGCAGAGATCAGTAAAACTTTAATCCGCTTGTCTGCTGAGGGGTGGGGTGAGTTCCCTCCCTGTTAGTTGTTTGGCCTGAGGCAACCCAGCACTGGAGTCTGCGGGCTCTTTGGTGGGGCTAATGGCGGTCTCTGGGAGGGCTCATGTCAATGATTACTTCTCAGAACTTCTGCTGCCAGTCTCATTGTGCCTGCAGTGAGCCACAGCCGCCCCCCTGCCTCTGCAGGAGACCCTCCAACACTAGCAGGTAGGTCTGGTTCACTCTCCTATGGGGTTACTGCTGCTTCCTCCTGGGTCCTGGTGTGCACAGTACTTTGTGTGTGCCCTCCAAGAGTGCAGTCTCTGGTTCCCCCAGTCCTGTTGAAGTCCTGCAGTCAAATCCTGCTGGCCTTCAAAGTCTGATTCCCTGGGGATTCCTCCTCCTGTTGCTGGTCCCTCATGTTGGGAAGCCCGAAGTGGGGCTCAGAACCTTCATTCCAGTGGGTGGACTTCTGTGGTATAATTGTTCTCCGTTTGTGAGTCACCCACCCAGCTGTTATGGGACTTGATTTTTTCGTGGTTGCGCCTCTCCTACCATCCATTGCGGCTTCTCCTTTGTCTTCGAATGTGGGGTGTCTTTTTTGGTGAGTTCCGGTGTCTTCCTGTCGATGATTGTTCAGCAGTTAGTTGTGATTAACAATTGGCTTTTAGTGGTATAAATCATCACTGTAAATTAAAACAAAACAAAACAAGACGGCAGCAGTTTTTTTTTTTTTTCTTTTGCGCCAGTGTTTAGCTGGTTCATCAGGATTGTGAATTGGTTGTTCTTGAATACAAGTAAAAACGCATTAGTCTGATTCAATTTTGTCTATAGTTCTTTACTTGCTTAATAAGCATGTCTGCTTCCTGGTTTATTTGACTAGTTCTGATTATTGATGTAGCAAAACAATTTGTCAGCAAACTCAGCAAGTCCTTTCGTTTTCTAAGTGTACTTACTTTCTAAATAGGGATAATAACAAAAAAAGCTTTTTCCTTTTTAATCAGCTGTTTACTTTTGTGCAGCTAAACATTGATAATTTGTGTGCTTTAATGAGTTAGAGTGCCAAAATCAGTGTCAGCGTAATGAAGCCCTGGAGAAAGGAAGTACTTGGGGCAGGGGTGGGGAGAGCTGGATCACAGTGTGTGCACTTCATTTTCAGTTGCAGAACTTTGCAAATGGTCTGTCCCTCCTGCACTTCCAGAAATGCTCTTGATAAGTATCTTTATTGATGTCTTTCTTACGTGAATCTCTAAATTCATAAATTTAGAGCTTCATAAATTTATTTTTAGCTGCGCGTGTGGCAGAGGGGTGGTGGGGAACAGCAAGTTCAGTTTTATTTATTTAGGCTGCGCCACGTGGTTTGTGGAATCTTAGTTCCTGGACCAGGGATCGAGCCCAGGCCCTCAGCAGTGAAAGTGTGGAGTCCTAAACAGTGGACCACCAGGGAGTTCCTGACAAATTCAGTTTTAAACATACTGAGTTTAAGATTCCTTCCTTTAAAATTCCTTTCAATTTAAGATTTAAGATCTGAATGGTTATATCATTTTAGCACTGGATGTTCAGGTCTGGAGTTTAGGAGGGAGACATTTGGACTGAATCATTAGTATATGAGAGGTAGGTGAAAGCCTTGGGAGTAGCTGGAACTACTCCAGAAATGTGTGTACGGTGAGAGGAGGAGACAGAAATGGACGGAAGACAGAATCCATGGTGTCTGTCCCCTGTGGTACCACCACACTTGGAATCAGTTCTTTTACAGTGCTTCCATTATATCAGTTCAGAGTAAGATAATATCTGGGTTTAAATTAGATTCTTTGTAAATAATGAATCACAGACCCAGATTGCTTAGCTCAATTCAGCAAATATTTCTTGAGGTCCCTTTATGTGCTTTACCTTTATGTGCTAAACATTAGGAATATAAGCAAAATCAATACTGTCTTTGCCCTCATGGACCTTATAGACTAATATGAGAGGACACTAAGCAAATTATCACATAAATAGTACATAATTGCAAACTGTGCAGAATGCTGTGAAGGTAAAGTATGTACTGGGTGTTGTGTGAGCATTTTAAAAGAGGGACCTGATCTCATATGGGTACATTCAGGGATAGCTTCCCTTGGAAGTGACATTTAATTCAATTAGCAATTATTGAGTACCTAATGTGTCCCTGATACTGGGCTGTTTAAATTGAGATTTTTGTGACTAGCCGTTAACTGGGTGAAAGAGGGTGGGATGGAGAAAGCAGGCTCTAAGTAGAGGGAACTGCATATGCGAAGGTCCTGCAATAGAAAGAAGCATGATGCCTTCCAGGAATTGAACAGCTCTGGTGTGGCTAGAGAAGGGAGAGCAAGGGTGAGAGGTCAATTCAGATTGCTTCTGAAAAAATTTTAACTTTAAAAATAGACTTTATTGGGACTTCCCTGGTGGTCCAGTGGTTAAGACTCCACACGTCCACTCTAGGGGGTGTGAGTTCAGTCCCTAGTCGGGGAACTAAATTCCCACATGCCACATGGTGTGGCCAAAAAATTAAAAAAAAAATAAAAAAGAAGACTTTATTAACTTTTTATTATAGAAAAATATTAAACATATACATAAATGGAGAGAATATTTCCCAATATGCATTTCAACAGTTATCAGTTCGTGGCCACTTTATTTCATTTCGACCCTCTGACTGTTTTCACTCATTAACACTTCTGGCACCAGATGTGTGGATTTTTTCCTCACCCTAACCAATCCTCTAACTCCCTAGACACTGTATGTCCTCCAATTTAACTCAGTTCTGATACTAACTATCTGGAATTAGCACAGACCCCATAGATTAAGGGCTCAGTCCCACAAATCTGTCCCCACTTCAGATGCCTGTCGCAAGTCCCAGGTTGCTAGCTATACTTATGATCAACTCGCTATAAATTGGGTGTTCCCAATACCTCGTCAGGTTTGATAATTTGCTAGAATGGCTCACAAAACTCAAGAAAACACTTTACTTGCGTTTACTGACTTATAAAGGATACAACTTAGGAGCAACCAAATGGAAGAGGTGATTAGGGCAAGGTATTTGTAGGGGGCAGGGGGTGGAGGTGGCTGGAGGGTGGTGTGAAGAGCTTCCATGCCTTCCTTGAGCATATTGGAAGCTCTCCAAACTCTGTCATTCAAGGGTTTTTATGGAGGTTTCATTAATTCAGCATCATTGATTAAAGCATTGGCCCATTGGTGATTTAACTCAATCTCCACCCCCTCTCCCCTCCTGGGAGGTTGGGGTTGGGGACTGAAAGTTCCAACTCTAATGATGGCTTCGATTTCTGAGGACCTGCCCCGATCCTGAAACTATCTAGGGGCCCCCAGTCACCAGTCATCTAGTAAGCATGCAAAAGGTACTTATCACTCCAGTGATTCCAAGGGTTTTAGGAGCTATGCGCCTGAACTGGACAAAGATCAAATATCTGTCTCCTATCATACCACATGCTCCGATCCACTTTCCTTGCCTCTTGTATTATTTTGAAGCAAATCTCAGATGACATATTCCAAAGGATTTTAAAGCAGGGGAGGGACACAATCAGGTTTGTTTTTGAAAGCCCTGCTCTGGCTAGGGAGGCAAAGGAGGATTAAGAGATTATTTTGGTGGTCCAGATGAGAGATGATTGTAACTTAGACGAGGGTTGTGGCAGTGAAAATGGAGATATCTGGGTAGATTTGAGAGCTTTTTAGGGGATGATACACAAGTGCAAAAGTATGCATGCTAGGATATGTGAAAATTCCAAGATAAAAAAGGGTAAATCTTGCCTACAATAGGAGAAACAAACGAACCACGAAGTAGCATGAATTAGCTGGTGTTGTGGGAAAAGGTGGGCATTCTTAATGTTTTTCTTTGATGAGTTTTGTTCAACCCAACACACACTTTATTGACTGTAGTACTGCATTACTAGTTATCCTTGATACATTCTGGTTTCCTAAACTATGGATGGCCAATTCCTCCTGGAACCTCCTGCTTCTTTGTATTACTTGCATAGCTTTACTCTGAAGGTCTACTCCCAGACCAAGGATGACCAATTTCTTTGTTCTCTTAATAACGGTGAAGCAGACTTTTTACTTTTCTGAGCTGTTGGTCTGGGCCTTGGTTTCATAGCATCCTTCCCCCCACCCACCCCCCATGCAACGTGCCTTTTACTTTTTTCAAAAAAAAATTGTGTATTTGGTAAGATAAATATAACATCATATTTACCATCTTAACCATTTTTAAGTGTACAGTTCAGTGGTATTAAATACATTCATGATGTACAGCTACCATTGTTGTCCATCTCCATAACTATTTTTATCTTATAAAAACTGAAACTATTCCCATTAAGCAATAACTACTTATCCCCCTTCCTCCAAGCCCCTGGCAAACACCATTCTATTTTCTGTCTCTATGATTTTGACTGTATACTCTTAAGTACATCATATGAGTGGAATCGTGTAGTATTTGTCATTTTGTGACTGGATTATTTCACTTAGCATAACATCCTCCAGGTTCATTCATGTTGTAGTATGTGTCAGAATTTCCTTCCTTTTTAAGGCTGAATAATATCCCATTGTATGGTTAATACCGTGTTTTATTTATCCATTCACCTGTTGATGGATACTTGGGTTGCTTCTGTCTTTTAGCTTTTGTGAATAATGATGCTATGAACATGTGTTTACAAGTATCTCTTAAGACCCTGCTTTCAATTCTTTTGGGTATAAACCCAGAAGTGGAATTGCTGAATCATATGGTAATTTTGTTTGTAATTTTTTGAGGAATGTCATACTGTTTTCCACAGCCCCTGTACCATTTTACACTCCTGCCAACAGTGCACAAGGGTGCCAGTTTCTCCACATCTTTGCCAACATTTTTTTTCTGGTTTTTTTTTTTTGGTAAGCTATCCTAATGGATGTGAGGTGGTATCTCATTGTAGTTTTGATTTGCCTTTCTCTAATGATTAGTGATGTTGACCTTTTTTTCATTTGCTTATTGTCCGTTTGTATATCTTCTTTGGAGGAATGTCTATTCAAGTCCTTTGCCCATTTTGAATTGGGTTGGGTTTTTTTTTTGTTTGTTTTTGCTTTTAAGAAGTTCTCTATATCTTGGCTGTTAATCCCTTATCAGATACATGATTTGCAGATATTTTCTTCCATTCTGTGGGTTGCCTTTTTACTCCATTACTACTGTCTTTTGATGCACAAAATTTAAAAATTTTCATGAAGTCAACTTTGTCTATTTTTTTGTTGTTGTTGCCTGTGCCTCTGGTGTCATATCTAAGAAATCAGTGCTAAATCCAATGTCCTGAAGCTTTGCCCTATGTTTTCTTCTAAGAGTTTTCAGTCTTACATTAGGTCTTTGATCCATTTTGAGTTAATTTTTATATATGGTGTGAGGAAAGGGTTCAGTTTCATTCTTTTGCATGTGGATATTCAGTTTTCTGAGCACCATTTGTTGAACAGACTGTCCTTTTCCCACTGAATGTCTTGGAGCTCTTGTCAAAAATCATTTGACCATATATGTGAGGGTTTATTTCTGGGCTCTCTATTCTATTCCATTGTTCTATATGCCAGTACCACACTGTTTTGATTATTGTAGCTTTGTAGCAGGCTTTTTAAAATTATTTATTTATTTATTTTTGGCTGTGTTGGGTCTTCATTGCTGCGTGCGGGCTTTCTCTAGTTGCAGCGAGTGGGGGCTACTCCTTGTTGTGGTGTGCGGGCTTCTCAGCTCAGTGGCTTCTTTTGTTGTGGAGCACAGGCTCTAGGTGCGCGGGTTTCAGTAGTTGTGGCTCGTGGGCTCTAGAGTGCAGACTCGGTAGTTGCGGCACACAGGCTTAGTTGCTCCGCGGCACGTGGGATCTTCCTGGACCAAGACTCGAACCTGTGTCCCCTGCATTGGCAGGTGGATTCCCAACCACTGTGCCACCAGGAAAGCCTTGTCTTTGGTTTTAATAGATGAGTTTTGCTGATAGTGATGAGTAGATATGCTTAGTCTTATTGTTGACCTTTTTTTCTGTTTTATCTTTAATACTTCTTTGCTTTCTTCATTTTCTGACCCTTTGTTATATGGTTTATGTTTCTTTGATTCATCTCTATCCTTGCATAACTTGGAAAAGTGTACGAATGTACCCAGATGGCTGGATAGCAATAATTATCCAGGAAAGGAAATTGGGAAATTCCATTCATAGTAGCCACAAAATCAAAAATACTCAAGAAACAGTTTATCAAGAAAGGCATAGGACTTAGATGAAGAAAATCTAAAATAAGATCGGATCAAAATAGAAAGGCATACTATGTTCTTAGGTGGACAAATTATCATAAAAATATCTATTTTCTGAACATTAAAATATATATTTAATGAAGTTCAAATTAGAACATGCTACCTTGGGAGAGGTAGCATGTAATTGAATGAAATAATCTTAAGGTTAGGGACTTGCCTTACCAGCCATCAGAATATTTATAAAACCACTGTAATCAAGTCACTATTGGCATAAGAATGGACAAGTGGACCAAAATAGAGAATCAGAAATAGATCCTGGTAATGGAAAAAGAGTAAATTATTCTGTTGTTTAGGTCTTCTGTTTCCTTACATATTTTTGTCCACTTGATCTGTCTTGTACTGGGAATGGTATATTAAAGTCTCCCATTATTTGTGTGTTTCTGTCTATGTTTCCTTGCACCCCCTGTAGTTTTTGCTTTATAAAAGCTGTTGCTATGCTGTTTATTTGATTGGTTTTAAAATGTCAATGCCAGTCTAATTCTTTTACCTTTTTAAGTTATTTGATCTTTTTGCCTGGAGGTCTTGAGGGTTTTATCTAAATCCTTGAATTTACAAGGCCAATGTCTTAGAGTTGGTTGTTCTTGCTTAATTTCCCAGGTACCTTGTGAACCCTTATTGTATTGATTCAAAAATTTTTTTTTTCTATTTCTGGCAAGTTTTCTTGGCTGGTAGCTTTAAAATCAGCTCTTTGTTGCTTTTTTGTTCTACTTTTTCAGGTAATCCAGTAGTACAAATACTTGCCCTTCTTTGCTTGTCTTCTCTTTCCACTACTTTCACTGATTCGTGTGTGTGTGTGTGTGTGTGTGTGTGTGTGTGTGTGATTTTAATTCTCATAGTTGTTTCCCTGCTCCAGCCTTTAATTGCCCTTTGCTAACTTTTTATTTGAGTCTACCCTTCCTTGGACAGTTTATAATTCATTCTTCATTTCTGAGAATTTTGTCTTTTTCTTCCATTTCTTTCTTGAGTTCAGTCAACTCTTTTCCTTTTTTTTCCCTTTCTTCCTTCCCTGTCCCTTCCCTTTTCAGAAACTTTAAAAACTTTATTTAATTATTTATGTGGTCTTTTTCTGCTTTTAGTTTTTGAATTTCTGATTCAAGGTTTTTTTACTATCCTCAAATGTTTGTGTGTTTAATTTTGCTTGGATTGTTAACTTTTTTGGGGGGGGCGTTTGCGGGCCTCTCACTGCTGTGGCCTCTCCCGTTGCGGAGCCTCAGGCTCCGGACGTGCAGGCTCAACGGCCATGGCTCATGGGCCCAGCCGCTCCGCGGCATGTGGGATCCTCCCGGACCGGGGCACGAACCCATGTCCCCTGCATCGGCAGGCAGACTCCCAGCCACTGCGCCACCAGGGAAGCCCGGATTGTTAACTTTTATTTACTTATGCTTTCTTGTTATCAGGAAGATTTCCATCAGTTGATGTATGTGAACTTTACTGATTTTCTGCAGTAGTTCTCTGTGGACTTTTTTCTTGTTCATTTTTATGGTATTGGGGTTTTTTTTTAATAATATTCCTAATTTAATGGCACCCGCTTCTGTCTATATAGCAAAGTCCAAGTACTTCAAAGGATTTTTTTTTCGTGCTTTGTTTCTTTTGCTTGAGAGAAGCTTTGTTATATCTCCAATTTTATGGTTCTCTTTTGTCTTGCAGAACCCTAAACATTCCCCCCCTCCTTTTTTTTCTTTTACCCTTTACCACCCAGTTGCCAAAGAATGCTTCTCTCTTCTTTTTTATCTTTTTTTTTTGCGGTACGCGGGCCTCTCACTGTTGCGGCCTCTCCCATTGTGGGGCACAGGCTCTGGACGCGCAGGCTCAGCGGCCATGGCTCACGGGCCCAGCCGCTCCGCGGCATGTGGGATCTTCCCGGACCGGGGCACGAACCCGCGTCCCCTGCATCGGCAGGCGGACTCTCAACCACTGCGCCACCAGGGAAGCCCCCTTTTTTATCTTTTTTCTCCTCTCTGCATTTCAAGGAATGCTCATATAAATCATACCTGTCTTTTTAAATTGTACCTGCTTCTTTAAATCATGCCTGACTCTTTAAATTAAATGTACTTTGAAATCTCTTCCTTGTAGTCTGTGCTCTGATCTGCCTGGACGTTTGTTCAGTATTTTCAGATTTAGTGTGGATTTAATCTTTCTGGTAGTCATTCCAAATCACCTTTAGGCTCCTTCACTATCCTTCCTCTTCTCTCTTTTCTACAGATTTTCTTAGTCTGCTTCTGCTTGCACAAAACCTTGTGGCTCTTGGAGCTGAGAGTGTGTGCACTGGGATTGATGATATTGCTTTTTTTACAGTTAATTTGCAGTTTTGTCATTCTATATCTTCAAATTATTCTGTGGGTGTGGTTTTATGTAGAATTTATTTTTCCTTATTGTTTGGGAAGTAATTTGGGGAGATAATTATGCAGCTGCCATTGTCCTCAGCTGTCTTGGAAGTCTTGGATGACTTAATAAATGGTGGTGGCATAATTAGCCATCCACCTGGAAACAATAAAATTGGAATCTAATTTTACACCATGCAGAACTTAATTAAAAGTTCAGATGAATATAAAATTCATTTAAAGACTCGTGTAAAATAATCAAAAATACTTCAAGAAAATCTAGGTGAATACCTGTATAATCTAGAGTTCATGTGTAAGGGCATGGGGATGTTGGGGTGCTCTTTTAACCAAGAATGGAAAGCAGGAGCCATAAAGAAAGGATGTGTATGTATGCAAAAGATAGATTTAGAAGAAATATTTGCAGTGCTGAGGACAATGATAAAATACAAAAACTTTACAAATTGACAAGAAAAATAACCCAGTAGAAAAATATGTGACTAGAAGGACATGAATAAGCATTTCCCAGAAGAGTGCGTCCAAATGACCAATATCCATGTGCTGTTCAGGTGTTAGTAATCAGGGAGATTCAAATTAGAATAACAACATATTCCTTTATAGCAATCAAACTAGCAGAAATAAAAAGAGCAGAATTACCTCTGGCTTGCAGGGATGGAGGTAAATAAGGTACTTTTATATCCTCTGCACAATGTTTAGTAAATACTTAGCCGAATGAAGTGGGAGGAGGCTTATGGTTTTATTTTCCCTGTCCCAAGTACATACTTTCCAAGTATCTATTGAAGTTAAATTAACCATAGTAATCATAAGCTTGAAAAGGGAAGAAATACCATTAGATTTTATATTTAGAATTTAACAGGGCATGTTTGGAAGTAGGAAACTCCTTTTAATTAGCCTGCCTGCGGTCTCTATCACTGGAGCTTTTTTTTTTTTTTTTTTGCGGTACGCGGGTCTCTCACTGTTGTGGCCTCTCCCGTTGCGGAGCACAGGCTCCGGACGTGCAGGCTCAGCGGCCATGACTCACGGGCCCAGCCGCTCCGCGGCATGTGGGATCCTCCCGGACCGGGGCACGAACCCGTGTCCCCTGCATCGGCAGGCAGACTCTCAACCACTGCGCCACCAGGGAAGCCCTGGAGCTATTTTTTTAAGAGCTACCTATATCATGAAAATAAAATGCCCTTCATTATGTGAGGATCTTTCTCTACCACCAACTGTTATGACTACCATTCTGGGAACTTGCTTGAAAAGCAGGAGTTAGTCCCAACTCCCCAGCAATATTTTATGGTGAAAATTTTCAAACATACAGCAAAGTTGAGAGATTTAAAAATGAACAGGCATATATACTTCACCACTGAGATTCTGCCATTAATATTTTATTATACTTGTTTTATCACATATCTGTCCATATGTATGTGTGTATGTATATGCATATATATATCTTTATACACACACACATCAGTGCATCTTATTATTTGATTTATTTCAATGTAAATTACACATATCAGTATACTTCCCCCTAAATATACTTCAATATATGTATCAACTGGAATTCAGTATTTATTTAGGTAAAATTTACATGCAGTGACATGTAAAAATCTTAAATGTATATTCACTGAGTTTTGACAAATGTATAAGGCTTGGTAATCCAGCATTACCATCACCTCAGGAAGTTCCTTCATGCCCTTCCCAGTCTATTCATGCCCTCACCTTCTAGGGGCAACTACTGTTTGGCGTTAAGTCTTTCTGTGGAGATATGTTTTCTTCTGGGCGAATCTGTAGGAGAGGAATTGTTGAGTCATTGAGTAGGTATATATTTAGTTTTATTTTTTTTATTTTTTATTTTTTTTGCGGTACGCGGGCCTCTCACTGTTGTGGCCTCTCCCGTTGCGGAGCACAGGCTCCGGACGCACAGGCTCAGCGGCCATGGCTCACGGGCCCAGCCGCTCCGCGGCATATGGGATCCTCCCGGACCGGGGCACGAACCCGTATCCCCTGCATCGGCAGGCGGACTCTCAACCACTGCGCCACCAGGGAGGCCCTATATTTAGTTTTATAAGAAGCTACCTGGGCCTCCCTGGTGGCGCAGTGGTTGAGAGTCCGCCTGCCGATGCAGGGGATACGGGTTCGTGCCCCGGTCCGGGAGGATCCCATATGCCGCGGAGCGGCTGGGCCCGTGAGCCATGGCCGCTGAGCCTGTGCGTCCGGAGCCTGTGCTCCGCAACGGGAGAGGCCACAACAGTGAGAGGCCCGCGTACCGCAAAAAAAAAAAAAAAAAAAAAAAAAAAAAAGAAGCTACCTGATGTCTTTCTAAGGTGGCTGTTCAATTTTACATTTCTACAAATGGTTTGTTAGAGTTCTGGTTGTGCTGCATCCTTGCTTAACATTTGGTATTGTCAGCCTTACTAATTGTAATCCTGGGTGTGTATTAGTATCTCTTTGTGTTTTTTTTTTTTTTTGTGTGCGGTACGCGGGCCTCTCACTGTTGTGGCCTCTCCCGTTGCGAAGCATAAGCTCCGGACGCGCAGGCCCAGCGGCCATGGCTCACCGGCCCAGCCGCTCTGCGGCATGTGGGATCTTCCCAGACTGGGGCACGAACCCGTGTCCCCTGCACCGGCAGGCGGACTCTCAACCACTGCGCCACCAGGGAAGCCCTCTTTGTGTTTTTAATTGGCATTTTTCTGATGAATAATGATGTTGAGCACTTTTCTTGTGCTTATTGGCCAGTCACATATCTTTGATGAAGTTTTGTTCACAACTTTTCTGACCATTTAAAAAATTAGGTTGTCTTATTATTGAGTTGTAGGAGTTCTTAATGTATCTTGGATGATAGTCCTTTGCACGATATATGTCTTGTGAATATTTTATCCCAGCAAACTTAGTTTTTAAGTACTTTTTGTCAGCAAATACTTACTGAGCATTTACTGTGTGCCCGAATACAGCAGTAAACAAAATATACAAAAACATTCCTGCCCTTTTGGAGTCACTGCAGCTCCTCAATACAGTCAGGGAGACCAGTAAGAAAGCTTCTTCAGTGATCCAAGAGATGATGGCTTAGACCAGGGTTTCAGCAATGGAGGGGTGTGAGAACTGTTTGGATTCTGGCTATATTTTGAGAGTAGAGTTGACTAATTGAATTTGGAGTGTAAGAGAGGGAGGAGTCAATGATGACTCTCAAGGTTTTTAGCCAAAGGAAATAGAAGGATACAGTTGCCATTTATTGAAGTGAGGAGTTCTGCAGGAGGAACAGGTTTGGGTGGGTGTGGTGGAAATGTTGGATTAGGAATTCAATTTTGAGTATAAGTTTGAGATGCCTATGAGGTGTCTATATATAGAGAGGTCAAGTGGACAATTACATATATGAGTTTGGAATTCAGAGGAGAAGCCTGGAGATACAAATTTGGGGTCCATCATCATGTAGAACCCACTGTTAATACTGACAGTGGGACCAGAACCTGAAGAGAAAAGTTACATAAATCACTAATTTTTAAAATAAACTTTTTATTTTGGGATAATTTTAGACTTATATAAAAGTTGCAGAGATAGTACAGAGTTCCCGTATGCCCTACACCCGTTGCTCCCTAATATTAATGTCTTAAATAACCATGGTACATTTATTGAAGCTGAAATACTAACATTGATATGTTACTGTTAACTGAAGTCCAGACTTTGTGTTTCACCAGTTTGAAATCACTAATTATAATATATGATGGAAGTTCAGAAACTTGACTCCTTTTTCTTCTCCCTTTATAGAACTAATGGCTGAAGAGTAAATCAAAATGGCAACTATGGTTCCACCAGTGAAACTGAAATGGCTTGAACACCTCAACAGCTCCTGGATTACAGAGGACAGTGAATCTATTGCTACCAGAGAGGGGGTTGCTGTTCTATATTCTAAACTGGTCAGCAATAAGGAAGTAGTACCTTTGCCCCAACAAGTTTTGTGCCTCAAAGGACCACAGTTGCCAGACTTTGAACGTGAGTCTCTTTCAAGTGATGAACAGGACCACTATTTGGATGCCCTTCTTAGCAGTCAGCTAGCACTAGCGAAGATGGTATGTTCAGATTCCCCATTTGCTGGGGCACTTCGAAAACGATTGCTTGTACTCCAGCGTGTCTTCTATGCACTTTCTAATAAATACCATGATAAAGGCAAAGTGAAACAGCAGCAGCATTCTCCGGAGAGCAGCTCTGGTTCGGCAGATGTCCATTCTGTTAGTGAACGTCCCCGGTCAAGCACTGATGCACTTATAGAAATGGGTGTTCGAACTGGTCTAAGTTTATTATTTGCACTTCTGAGACAAAGTTGGATGATGCCTGTGTCGGGACCTGGTCTCAGTCTTTGCAATGACGTTATTCATACTGCAATTGAAGTTGTGAGCTCTTTGCCACCATTATCTTTAGCAAATGAAAGCAAGATTCCACCTATGGGCTTGGATTGCTTATCACAAGTAACAACATTTCTTAAAGGAGTAACTATTCCCAATTCTGGAGCAGACACTTTAGGTCGTAGATTAGCTTCTGAGTTGCTGCTTGGTTTAGCTGCTCAGCGAGGTTCTTTGCGGTATCTCCTTGAATGGATAGAAATGGCCTTAGGGGCTTCAGCAGTTGTAAATTCCATGGAGAAAAGCAAACTACTATCAAGCCAGGAAGGGATGATCAGCTTTGACTGCTTTATGACTATATTAATGCAGATGAGACGTTCTTTGGTACGTATGATAAATCTCAACTTTAAAATTCTTATCTAACAATTTTGGGAAATGTCAACCAGCTTTTAATGAATTGATGGCAATAGCGAATGATTTGAGAATTCTACTGGTGATTGTTAGGTTAGTTAAATATTTTATATACTTTGAGTAAAGAAACTTTTATATGTGTTGATGTGAATATGTAATTCAAGGACAGGCTAGTTGTATAGTGTTAAGACCACTGGATCAGGAGTTAGGATTGTAGGTTTAAGTTTTATGGCTTCCTGTGTGAACTTGGGAAAGTCAACTTACTTCTCTGTGTTTTAGTAAACTCATACGTAAAATGAGGGGCCTTGGCTAGTAAGTGTGGAGATCTTTTGAAAAAAATCTCTAATTTCGTCCTTCTCAATTTTTATTAAACATTTACTATGTACTAAGTATTATTCTAGGCCCTAAGGATACAGTAGAGAAAAACAGAGTTTCTTGGAGCTAACAGCCTAGTAGGGGAATCAGACAATAAATATAAATTTTAGGTAGTGTTAAGTTCTAAGAATTAAAATAAGGGAGGGAAAGGGAATACAAAATGATGGGTTCAAGCAGAGACTGGGGAGGGGAAAGGTGTGGTATTTTAGTTAATGTGGTCAGGGGAGTCTCTGAATTGGGACATTTGAGCAGAGACCTGAATGGAGGGGAGTAATGAACTGATATACTAGATCTGTAATGAATGTCTTGTTCATGAAGGAACTTAATTGCTTGACTATCATAAAGGAACTAACTTTAGATACCATATTAAAGAATAAACAGTAAAATATAGTGCAGTATGATCAATTTCAAGAATTTCTGAGATTGAAATTTAATGCTTTTGTGAAAACTAAGAATAAAAGTTTGAAATAACAGATGAACCGGTTTTCAGGGCAGAAATTAGAGACACAGATGTAGAGAACAAACGTATGGACACCAAGGGGGGGTGGTGGTGGTGCAATGAACTGGGAGATTGGGATTGACATATGTATAAAATGGATAACTTATAAGAACCTACTGTTTAAAAAAATAAATAAAATTAAATTTAAAAAAAGAATACAAATTTGGAATATAAAGATTGAAACATAAATTGATTTAATTTCAGTTGAGTTACATTGATCAGCATTTTTGGTATCCTTTATTACCAAATATCAATTAACAAATTCATTAAGTTTAAATAATTAAAAATGCCACTTGTAAATTATGTATGTATGTTTCACGACTCCCACCCCCCCAAAAAAGTGGAAAGCTGTTGGATTGACAGGAATGTTTCATAAAAAAGCAATTATGTTGAATTTATTTTCAAACCAGGGCATTTAAATTTTCACCTGGCTTACATTTTGTACTTGTGAACTGAATGGTAAATATTGGGTCATTTTATTACAAATAATTTTATCGTAAGCAAGTACTTGGAGATTTTAGATCATGAGATCTATGAAAATTTGAATTCCTTAATGTTAAATAAAATTTAAACTAGAAAAGCATGTGGTGCTTTGTTCAGAATCTGCAATGTTGACAAGGGCCCTATGATCTTTACCTGAAGTAGAAATCTAGAGCCAGAGATGCAATGATCTAAGTAAGAAAGGTTTGAAGTAACAGCTATGAAAGGCAATTAGGCCTCTTGTGGTTTCTTATTCAATATTTAAACTTATTCACTTGCATATCTGTTTTTCTCATTTTATTTTCCAATTCTTAATACTTTCTGGTAACATCCTCTAAATTTATACCATTTTCAAATATGCGATGCCATTTGGTGACCTAAAATAAGGTATCTATTCATGGTCACATGTTAATATTTCTGTGAGGAGTTACTTAATTCTTCATTTTACAGTCTGTTTATTTTGCATTGCCTTTGTTACAAAGAAAAGATGTTAATTATTGTGCAGTCTACTTATATGATCGTATGCTTGCCCATGGTATGTTTCCTCTTTAACCAAAATGGTAAATACCCTGAGTCAGAAGCCTCTTCCTCACCTTACCCTCAAAGGCCTTATCCTGCAATATTGCTCCTTAGTGGGAAGAGGGTGCCCCAAGAAACTAAATTGCTTTTCTCAGTATCTGTTTAGCCCATTGTCTTTTAGCATGTTGGAAATTGGTTTGTATGCATATTTGGCTGTAAGTTTAAATTGGCTCTATAACCTTAAGAAATCTTTACAGTAAATATATTTACTACCTATATAATGTGTTTTAATATTCACTTAATTAACCTATAGTAAACCATCCCATTCATTTTTTGGATTCTACTTACTGCTTCCCAGTACCTGGAATAAGGGAGGAAGAGCTCTAACTTTGGTTGAGTGCCTTCTACCTACCAGGTGCTTTTTATAAGCAGTGTCTTATTCAATTATCATGTTAATCTGTAAGGTAGATATTATTTATCCTTATCTTAAGGATGAAGAAAACTGTGGCAATTATCCTAAATTTACACATCTATTTGGCAAAAGAACTGAAAGTATTATGTATACTCCTGTTTAAGCACTGATGGGCCAGGCACTGTGCTAATTCTTACAACCCATAGTCTGTCTGCAAAGCCCACATTTTTTCTGACAGCTATATGCAGCTTTTACCCTGTTTATGTTAAATTGACTTATTTTTTTCCCATGAAGGCCTACCTTAAAGTAGATATAAAATATAATAAACTTATTTTATTGCTGGATTTCCAATTTTCTCTCCACTTGGCCTCTTTCATTTCTGGACAAAATGTCAAATACACCTAGGCAGAAGGGGCCTCTGCCTCCCTCCTTACCCTCCTAGGCTGTACCCTACATTGTAACTTTCTCTTGGCATGAGGGTACCCCAGATAGCTTTCCTCAGAATTCTGGATATATTCTGGGGAAGAATCCCGTCCTGACCTTATCTTCCCTGTCTTAAGATTCTCTACTCATGAACAGCTGGGACAAAACGTATCCCCAAGCTAGAAGTTAGAGGGAGAGACGCATAACCATCAATTGAGTACCCGGTAGAAGGCCCAACAAAAATGAGTTCAATCCTTAAATTGTATTTACATGTGTGATTCTTAACCTCCTCTACCCATGCACATAGTAATTCTGTTTGAGTGCAAGCATGCAAGATACTCATTAACTTACATTTAAATAAAGAGTAGGGAAATAATGTCACTGTACATCCCTGAGTTTTGAAAAAATAAACACCAATAAAAACACCTTTGGCCTTTGATGCCACTAGGTGTTTACTGTGTGCCAGATACTGTTAGGCTATGGGTTAAAATGATGAATAAGCTTTGTAGCGTCCATGCCATTAGCCAGCTCACAGTGTAAGGAGAGAGAGATGCACAGACATTTCATATTAATGATGCTGGGCTGTAGTAGAGGTCTGCACAGGGAGGTGGTGATGAGATACAGGAGGAGGGCTAGAAGGGAAGGGGCAGAAAATGAAGGATGCCTGAGCTTAGTTGAAAAGTAAGAATAGTTTGCTTGCAGACATGAGGTGTGTGAGTGAGGGGGCTGAAGAAGTTTTCAGGTGAGAGGATTAGTATTCTCAAAGTGACTGAGGTGTGAGAGAGCAGGCTCCTGGGTGTTGGGGCTGGAATGGGATGAGCTGAGGCTGCCAAGCTGGGCAGGGCCAGGTGTCCCATGCTATGGGGTTTTGAGCTTGATTCTGTAGGCAGTGGGGGTCACTGAAGCAGTTTTAAGCAGAGTAAAATCAGATAGCAAGAATGTAAGGAAATGTACTCCATCAAGTCTTAATGTTCTTGTCTGATTTTCTTAAAAAGACAGGTGTGAAAAAAATGAAAAGGTATTACATTATTTTTGATGGTAGGTAAATAAGAGAAAGGTAACTCAATGAAGACCTGTGAAACCACACATTTATGTTATTTTAATTTCCCATTTATCTTTGGACCTTTGAACTTCCTGTGGTATGTTAGCAGTGTATGAAGTTACACATTTTCAAAATGTAATTTCTTTAAAAATGCCTAGGTATAGCCCTCTTTTTCTATTGTGCAGTATGTTTGCAAAACACATTAAGAATTCTATACAGAATGGGTTTTTAAGATATCTTTAATCCTAATTTACTGGGGCTGGATTAGTCTCACCCTTAACTATTGACTTTTTGGGGAGAACAGAAGTCAGTGACAGTCACTGCAGACAGTGTTTGAAGGATTTTTTTAAAAATTGGTTTGGTATTTTTAAATTTAGCAGGAGTTTATTAAAGGCTCCCTGTGTTTTCTCTACTTTCTCCATGTACATCATACAAAATAATAATTACTGATGCCAGTTTTGAGTTCTTACTATGTATTAAGAACTATGCTAAGCATGTTTTATGCATAATTGCAGTTATTCTTCCCAACAGCCCTAAATAATAGAGGAATTATTCCTGTCTAAGGATAAGCAAACTTACCCTTAAGTCACATTGCCAGTAAGTGATGGAACATGGATTTAAACTCAGGTCTCTCACTGCAAACCTAATGCTATTTTCAGCATTTTCCTTCATACTGTAGAAAGGCATAAAAAAGGAATTATTACCGGCCTGGTGCCAGCTCCTAGAAAGGTATGGCAAGCTGCTGTTGTTTCTTATCTGCTTTTGGTTTGGTGATCAGTAGAGGTGGCCTTTAAATAACGGAGCCACAGATTACAATTGTGTTTTTCCCAGAAGTGCTACGCAGCTAATTATGGAATTTGGAGAGGCTGTGCCTCAAAGTATTTGCTGGTATAGCCACACCTTGTGTGTCTAGGAACTAGATAATTTTGAACACTCAGCTTCTGATATGACTCCAAGACCTGCAAGTGGCTCTCGAAAGCCTTACTACTTGAAGTGTGAGCCTCAGACAGCAGCATTGGCATCACCTGGGAACTTGTTAGAAATACAGAACCTCAGGTCCCCACCTATATTTACTGAATTGGAATCTGCATTTTAACAAAAGTTCCAGATAACTTATGTCCACATTAAAATTCGAGAAGCACCACCTAAGCAATAAAAAAGAAAAATTGATTTGGTAGCAATAGCTTAGCACCTGATGACCCAGCAATAAATTAAATAGCCAACATATTCATTTTGTTCATTACTTAGGAATCACGTTAATTAAAATAGTCTGAATTGATTTAATCATATAATCTTAGAGTTGGATGGGATCTTACAGAGCATCTAGGCCAACCTCTGTTCAACAGTAGAGGATATACTTTTCTGTGGTATGTTTGCCTGGTGATCATCTAGAATCTAAATATTTTTACAATATAATAGTCTTTGAAATAAAGCCACAGATGAAAATTTTACAATTAGAGGATGGATAAATCAGAGAAAGAACTTGACATTTGTGATGTAAAGATTTAAGGATATGGGAATTTGAGGGAACAGTGGAGGTCAAGTTCACTCTCTGATTTATCAGTTTTCAATGAAAGAATGATTTCTGGTCATAGCCATTGGGCCCTATTGTGGAGAGTAGGCAGTTAGTCACAGAGAGGAGCTATGATTCCTCAGTTGTGCTAGGAAAAAGATATTTTGTTGCTAATATAGTCAGGTAGCTACATGAACTCACTTGTGGGACCTTTGTTGTGCTGAAACTAAGAAGGGAGGAACAGACTTACTGCTGGTCTGGTCAGGATCATCACTTAAGCTGGCTGCATTCTACTGTATTCTTGGAGTAAGTGGACAAGGCAGCCCCAGGGGAGTAGAATATTTGCTGGGACCCCATTTATTGGATATTGGCCACCCAAAGAGTGTGTAGTTGGCAAAATTCTGCCTCCTTGAGTGTTTTTAGGTCAAACCTTGTGACACTTAGAACAAATCACTAATAAGGTAATAAGTGAGGGATGGGTACTTAATTTACTGCTTCACTCTATAGCCATGTCTTTTATAACACTTACACATAAAATTGGTTTCATGACCTAATGTTAGGATTTGATCTTAATGCACATAATTATGTAAACAGTTCCTCAGATGTTTTTGTGGACTGTTTAAACGATTTTAATACATGTCTCTCTCCTTCCCTAACTGTATCGCACAATGTCTTAATTATAGGGTTCATCTGCTGATCGGAGTCAGTGGAGGGAACCACCCAGAACATCCGATGGCTTGTGCTCACTCTATGAGGCAGCTTTATGTCTTTTTGAAGAGGTACGTAATAATCATGGCTTTTATGTGAAAAATTACTTTGTCAAGGGATAAACTGGAAGATTGTGATTGACATATACATACTACTAGATATGAAATAGATCACTAATAAGGACGTACTGTATAGCACAAGGAACTCTACTCAGTACTCTGTAATGGCCTATATGGGAAAAGAATCTCACAATGAGTGGATATATGTATATGTATAACAGATTCACTTTGCTGTACACCTGAAAGTAACACAACATTGTAAATCAACTATATTCCAATAAAAATTTAAAAATCAATCAATCAATAAAAATTACTTTGTCTTAAAATGCTATAGCATGTATTTATCCCTTAAAAATAATCCATTCAGGGCTTCCCTGGTGGCGCAGTGGTTGAGAGTCCGCCTGCCAATGCAGGGGACGCGGGTTCGTGCCCCGGTCCGGGAGGATGCCACATGCCGCAGAGCGGCTGGGCCCGTGAGCCATGGCCGCTGAGCCTGCGTGTCCGGAGCCTGCGCGTCTGGAGCCTGTGCTCCGCAACGGGAGAGGCTGCAGCAGTGAGAGGCCCGTGTACCGCAAAAAAAAAAAAAAAAATCCAGTCTATGGAAAGGATGCAAAAGAAAGTGGCATCTGTGATTGGTTGCCTCTAGAAAGTGGAGCTGGGGTGTCTTGCATCAGGTGTGGGAAGGAGACATAGTTTTCAATGCATACCCTTTTATTCATTTTGGACTTTGTATCATGTGCATTATTTTTTTTTAACATCTTTATTGGAGTATAATTGCTTTACATTGTTGTGTTAGTTTCTGCTGTAAAACAAAGTGAATCAGCTATACATGTACATATATTCCCATATCCCCTCCCTCTTGCGTCTCCCTCCCACCAACCCTCCCTATCCCAGCCCTCTAGGTGGTCACAAAGCACCGAGCTGATCTCCCTGTGCTATGTGGCTGCTTCCCACTAGCTATCTACTTTACATTTGGTAGTGTGTATATGTCCATGCCACTCTCTGACTTCGTCCCCACTTACCCTTCCTCCTCCCCCATGTGCATTTTTTAATTTAAAAATTTATTATTAAAACAGATACAGAAAGACATACAAATGTGTGCCTTAATGAATTATTATAAAACAAATGTCCTTTTAATCTGTGCCCAGGAAAGAAATAAAACTTTACTAGCAACCCGAGAAACCCTTTCATGTCCTGGTCATTATCCCTTTCCTCCTTCCGTAAATAACCACTATCCTGACTTCAAGAGTAGTCACTTTGTTGCATTTCTTTATAGTTGTGTGCATCCCTAGACACTATAGATCAGTCTTCCCTATTAAAGCAATCTATACATCTATATATATCTTTTTAGTATATATATATTTTTAATTAAAACATTTTTTTCTTGGCTGCGTTGGGTCTTCGTTGTGGCGCACAGGCTTTCTCTAGTTGCGACGAGCAGGGGCTACTCTTCATTGTGGTGCGCGAGCTCTCGTTGTGGTGGCTTCTCTTGTTGTGGAGCACGGGCTCTAGGTGCACGGGCTTCAGTAGTTGTGGCACATGGGCTCAGTAGTTGTGGCTCGCGGGCTCTAGAGCGCAGGCTCAGTAGTTGCGGCGCACGGGCTTAGTTGCTCTGTGGCCTGTGGGATCTGCCCGGACCAGGCCTTGAACCCATGTCCCCTGCATTGACTGGCAGATTCTTAACCACTGCGCCACCAGGGAAGTCCTATATATATCTTTTAAATCTCTTAATCTATAGGTTCCCCCTCCATTGTTTTTCTTTTCCTTTAGTGTATTTGCTCAGGAACTTGGACTTTTTAGGCTGTATAATTTCCTACCATCTGGATTTTGCTGATTGATTACTCATAATGCAGTTCCTGTGTATTTTCTGCATACTAACAGGTGAATCTAGAGACTTGATCAGTTTCAGGTTTGATCCCTTTGGTAAGGCTAAACATGGTGTTGTGATCTTCCATCTGGTTGTCTGTCTTTTTGTAGTATTAGCAGCCCTTGATTCTTAATGATCAGATCTATTAATTCATTGGTGCTTGGTTGCAAAATGGTGATATTCTAATTATATCATTCCTCTTTCATTTATTAATTGGATTGTTTTCATAAAGAGATGATTCCCTTATTGACAGTTCGGTTACCCTGCCACAGTTCAGACAGGAAAAGCAGAATAAATGCTTGATTCTCAAAAAAATTTTTAACACCAATTTTTATTTACTCGTTTTCAGTTTAATGAACTAATCTCTGTCATGCTCTAAACTTGACCAATTGGTTTCACTTGAAAAGTATTGTTATGAACTTGTAGATTTAAACCGATTCAAATTTTACTTCGTTGAATTATTATCTGTAGTGAAGCTCATATTGTTTTATCTTTGGCCAACAGTCTTTCAGGGAAGTAGTCTCTTTCAGGGTTGTTCCCAAGTTCTTTTGACATAGGCCTAATAATCTTTGATAGCTTCCTTGCTATCTGACCTGTCAGATTGTTTCTGGACTATACATTTCTTGATCTGGATCTGCAACCAGCTAGCTCTTTCTCCATAAACCCTGTTTTTTTTAAGTGGAAAATACTATTTCAGGACCACAATCAGGGTGCTCATCACTACTAAGTCGGTATAATTTTTCTAGGCTCTTACAGTAGCCAGAGCTAGGAAATGTGTGTGTGTGCACACACGCATGCGTATTTAAAGCTAATATACCTCATGAGTTGATACTGACACTTTCAAAATCAGGACTATAGAATTTCTGCTTTTCTATATTACATTTATATATCCTTTCTTCCAACTAAGAATGCTGATTCTGAAGGATACAGGGATATAGAATTAGAGTATCCGTAATTATTTATTTTAATCACACAGTACACACACACAAAAACAGAAATCTTAAAATAAGACAAACACTACCACTGTATGATTACTAAAAATATTAACTTTTTACATATGCTTTCCCCATTTTTTATAGTTGTATTATATCTACATACTCAGAACATATATACTCTCTGCCTTTTAACCCTCATTTAGTGTGAGTTGTACAAGTAACTACATACTTAATGCTCACTGCCAGTTTCTGTCAGTGGCTCTCTATTCTTTTTGGTTGTCTGAAGCTTATTCTCTAGTAGAATCCTCAATAAATACTCACGAAAAAGATTCTCTTAGTTCTTATATTTTAATTGCTGTGCACTTTATACTTGAAAGTCAGTTTTGAGAAGATAAAATCTTTGGCTCACATTTTTTTTTTCTACTTCTTAAGTATATTGATTCATTTTCTTCTGGCAGTAATTTTACTAGAATACATCTTGATGTTATCTATTCTGGGTCGATGTTCTCAGAGATGTGAGGATTTCAGTATGTAGTTTCAAATCTTTTTTATTTCAGGGAAGTTTCCCTAAATTGTTGTTGTTGTTGTTGTTGTTTGCGGTACACAGGCCTCTCACTGTTGTGGCCTCTCCTGTTGTGGAGCACAGGCTCCGCACGCGCAGGCTCAGCGCCCATGGCTCACGGGCCCAGCTGCTCCGCAGCATGTGGGATCTTCTCGGACCGGGGCACGAACCCATGTGCCCTGCATCGGCAGGCAGACTCTCAACCACTGCGCCACCAGGGAAGCCCTAAATTATTGTTTTTAGTATCATTTTTACTCTTTTTATTTGGTTCTCATCTAGGACTACTATTGTTTTTATGTTGGATTTTTTTTAACATCTTTATTGGAGTATAATTGCTTTACAATGGTGTGTTAGTTTCTGCTTTATAACAAAGTGAATCAGCTATACGTATACACATATCCCCATATCTCCTCACTCTTGCATCTCCCTCCCACCCTCGCTATCCCACCTCTCTAGGTGGTCACAAAGCACTGAACTGATCTCCCTGTGCTATGTGGCTGCTTCCCATTAGCTATCTATTTTACATTTGGTAGTATATGTAAGTCCATGCTACTCTCGCACTTCGTCCCAGCTTACCCTTCCCCCTCCCTGTGTCCTCAAGTCCATTCTCTACGTCTGCGTCTTTATTCCTGTCCTCCCCCTAGGTTCTTCAGAAGCATTTTTTTTTTTAGATTCCATATATGTAAGCATATCGGATTTGTTTTTCTCTTTCTGACTCACTTCACTCTGTATGACAGACTCTCTAGGTCCATCCACCCCACTACAGATAACTCAATTTCGTTTCTTTTTATGGCTGAGTAATATTCCATTGTATATATGTGCCACATCTTCTTTATTCATTCATCTGTCGATGGACACTTAGGTTGCTTCCATGTCCTGGCTATTGTAAATAGTGCTGCAATGAACATCGTGGTACATGACTCTTTTTGAATTATGGTTTACTCATGGTATATGCCCAGTAGTGGTATTGCTGAGTCATATGGTAGTTCTATTTTTAGTTTTTTAAGGAACCTCCATACTGTTCTCCATAGTGGCTGTATCAATTTACATTCCCACCAACAGTGCAAGAGGGTTTCCTTTTCTCCACACCCTCTCCAGCATTTATTGTTTGTAGACTTTTTCATGATGGCCATTCTGAGTGGTGCGAGGTGATACCTTATTGTAGTTTTGATTTGCATTTCTCTAATGATTAGTGATGTTGAGCATCCTTTCATGTGTTTGTTGGCAGTCTGTATATCTTCGTTGGAGAAATGTCTTTTTAGGTCTTCTGCCCATTTTTGGATTGGGTTGTTTGTTTTTTTGATATTGAGCTTCATGAACTGCTTGTAAATTTTGGAGATTAATCCTTTGTCAGTTGCTTCATTTGCAAATATTTTCTCCCCTTCTGAGGGTTGTCTTTTCATCTTGTTTATGGTTTCCTTTGCTGTGCAAAAGCTATTAAGTTTCATTAGGTCCCATTTGTTTAGTTTTGCTTTTATTTCCATTTCTCTAGGAGGTGGGTCAAAAAAGATCTTCCTGTGATTTATGTCATAGAGTGTTCTGCCTATGTTTTCCTCTAGGAGTTTTGTAGTGTCTGACCTTACATTTAGGTCCTTAATCCATTTTGAGTTTATTTTTATTTTCTAATTTCATTCTTTTATATGTAGCTGTCCAGTTTTCCCAGCACCACTTACTGAAGAGGCTGTCTTTTCTCCATTGTATATTCTTGCCTCCTTTATCAAAGATAAGGTGACCATATGTGCATGGATTTATCTCTGGGCTTTCTATCCTGTTCCATTGATCTATATTTCTGTTTTTATGGCAGTACCATACTGTCTTGTTTACTGTAGCTTTGTAGTATAGTCTGAAGTCCAGGAGCCTGATTCCTCCAGCTCCATTTTTCGTTCTCAAGATTGCTTTGGCTCTTTGGGGTCTTTTGTGTTTCCATACAAATTGTGCAATTTTTTGTTCTAGTTCTGTGAAAAATGTCATTGGTAGTTTGATAGGCATTGCATTGAATCTGTAGATTGCTTTGGGTAGTATAGTCATTTTCACAATGTTGATTCTTCCAATCCAAGAACATGGTATATCTCTCCATCTGTTTGTATCATCTTTAATTTCTTTCATCAGTGTCTTATAGGTCTTTTGTCTGCATACAGGTCTTTTGTCTCCTTAGGTAGGTTTATTCCTAGGTATTTTATTCTTTTTGTTGCAGTGGTAAATGGGAGTGTTTCCTTAATTTCACTTTCAGATTTTTCATCATTAGTGTATAGGAATGTAAGAGATTTCTGTGTATTACTTTCGTATCCTGCTACTTTACCAAATTCATTGATTATCTCTAATATTTTTCAGGTAGCATCTTTAGGATTCTCTATGTATAGTATCATGTCATCTGCCAACAGTGACAGCTTTACTTCGTTTCGGATTTGGATTCCTTTTATTTCTTTTTCTTCTCTGATTGCTGTGGCTAAAACTTCCAAAACTGTGTTGAATAATAGTGGTGAGAGTGGACAACCTTGTCTTGTTCCTGATTTTAGTGGAAATGGTTTCAGTTTTTCACCATTGAGCACGATGTTGGCTGTGGGTTTGTCATATATGGCCTTTATTATGTTGAGGTAAATTCCCTTTATGCCTACTTTTTGGAGGGTTTTTATCATAAATTGGTGTTGAATTTTGTCGAAAGCTTTTTCTGCATCTATTGAGATGATCATATGGTTTTTCTTCAGTTTGTTAATATGGTGTATCACTTTGATTGATTTGCATATATTGAAGAATCCTTGCATTCCTGGGATAAACCCCACTTGATCATGGTGTATGATCCTTTATTGTGCTGTTGGATTCTGTTTGCTAGTATTTTTTTGAGGATTTTTGCATCTATGTTCATCAGTGATGTTGGCCTGTAGTTTTCTTTCTTTGTGACATCTTTGTCTGGTTTTGGTGTCAGGGTGATGGTGGCCCCATAGAATGAGTTTGGGAGTGTTCCTCCCTCTGCTGTATTTTGGAAGAGTTTGGGAAGGATAAGTGTTAGCTCTTTTGTAAATGTTTGATAGAATTCACCTGTGAAGCCATCTGGTCCTGGGCTTTTATTTGTTGGAATATTTTTAATCACAGTCTCAATTTCAGTGCTTGTGATTGGTCTCTTTATATTTTCTATTTCTTCCTGGTTCAGTCTCGGATGTATGTTGTATTTTTAACAATTAACAATTAACTTAGTAATTGTCACCTTTTTTTGAATACTTTTTATATCATTTTCATTTCTTTTTTTATTTCTAAACAGCTTTTTCCTTTTTATCTTTTGTTGCTCATAAGGTATTATCTTCTTTTTTTATTTACTCTTGGATTTTTTATAGTTTACCCCTCATTTCTGAAATGATTTTTTCTCTTATTTCTAATTCTTTTTTTGAGTCTGTCACCTCATTTTTGAATGCTTCTGTTTCAGTTTTGTGTTTTTCTTTCTAATCTTGTTTCATTTTCTTAATCCCTTTACCTTGCTTTGAAATAGGTTACAGTTTGATCTGTTTTGTGGGCATTTCCCGTCTGTCATGCTTTTATTGTACAGATGTTATTCTGCCTCTTTTCCTTTTTTCCCCTTATAACAACTTCATATGGAATTTGACGTTCATACTTTTCTGTTGCTTATTTTTATGAAAAATTCATTTTCCTGAATTTTTAGAATGGGATGGCATTCAGGATGGCTTTTCTAAATCCATAGACTCCCTTTCTCTATTGTTTTTGTGTAACGTTAGGAAAAAATAAGGTGGTTTCAAGCATATTCCCCTCCCCACCTTTTATCTTAACTTTTTCTCTTTCCTTTCTGTTGTCCTCATTCTGCTCAACTTTTATTCCGCTCCCAGTAGTTTCTGCTCAGTATGAGGGCTCTGTCCTGGAAGGGAGTACTGGCTTTTCAGTTTCAAGAATTCACAAGAGCTAGACTGCTCTAGCTTTTTTCAAACTTCTCATCATGGAACCTTTGTACTTACCTGCTATCAGAGAGGGCAAACTCTTCCCAGTTGCAGCTGCTGTTCTTAGATTGGCTCACTGTTCTTTCTGGTGAGTACCTGATTGGTTGTTTTGGGTTTTTCTTATTCTGAGGTCTTTCAGACACTCTTTGGCTTCCTCCTGCACAGATATTATTCCCATGCAGATTCTGTGTTTGGTAGTGGTTTGTCTGCACCTGCTTATATTTTGGAGTTACTGGAGCTATGTTTGCCTAGTTTTATTGTGAATATTAAGCACAAATTTGGAGTTTAGCCTTCTATTTGTTTTGTGTAATGATTCCATGTTTAGAAAACTACATTGCTGATGCTATTGTCATCTTTTCCAGAATTCTATGTGCCCCCCTCAGTTGTTTTTTTTGTTGTTGTTTGTTTTTCTTGTTTGTTTGGTTGGGTTTTTTGGCTGCATTGGGTCTCTGTTGCTGCGCATGGGCTTTCTTTAGTTGCGGCAAGCGTGGGCTACTCTTCGTTGTGGTGCACATGCTTCTCATTACGATGGCTTCTCTTGTTGCTGGAGCACAGGCTATAGGTGTGCGGGCTTCAGTAGTTATGGCATGCGGGCTCTAGAGCGCAGGCTCAGTAGTTGTGGCCTGTGGGCTTAGTTGCTCCGCAGCATGTGGGATCTTCCTGGACCAGGGCTTGAACCCGTGTCCCCTGCATTGGCAGGCGGATTCTTAACCACTGCGCCATCAGGGAAGGCCCTCCTCCAGTTGTTTTTAAAAAACACATTTCTAAGTCTTGTGAACAGATTTTTTTTACCCCCCTCCTCCCTCTCCCCTTTGCTTCCCCCTCCCCCTCCCCTTTGCTTCCCCCTCTCCTCTCCTCCCCTCCTCTCCCCTTCCCCTTCCCTTCCCCTCCTCTTCTCATCTCTTCTCTCTTTTTTGTGGGGGTCAGGGAAGGAGGGCTATGATTTTTTTTAAGCCTTATTATAGAACAGTAGTCCCTTCTTAAATATGGGGAATACATTCCAAGACCCCCAGTGGATGCCTGAAACCATGAATAGTACCAAACCCTATATATACCATGTTATTTCCTATACATATATACCTATGATAAAGCTTAATTTATAAATTAGGTACAGTAAGAGAATATCCAGATTGCCAGCATCACAACTCTTGCACTTAGGGGCCATTTTTAAGTAAAATAAGGGTTACTTGAACAGAAACACTGAGATACTGTGGCAGATCAGCTGATAACCAGATGGCTACTAAGTGACTAACGGGTGGCTAGCTTATATAGTGTGGCTATGCTGGACAAAGGGATGATACTCAGAACAGTATGCAGTTTAAAACTTATGAATTGTTTATTTCTGGAATTTTCCATTTAATATTTTCAGATGACGGTTGACTGCCAGTAACTGAAACCACAGAAAGTGAAACCACGAATAAAGGGGGACTACTGTAATAGATCTTTAGATAAAAAATTCTAACCTACTTGGGCCCATCATCCTCCTTTTGTCAGCAGCAGAATTTCAGATCTCTTATTAGGAACTGGCAGCCTTTACTTATGCATATTTTGTATGTCCTCAAAACTCTCTTCATGTTCACTGAAAATTATTCGTTTGACACACATATTCTGTTGTTTTGGGTACTATTCAAAGATTCTGACTGAGATTACTCTATCCCTTCCCATTTCGTGGTCTGGCAATATAATATATTTATACTTTTGAAGATTCTTCTTTTATTGTTTTACTTGATTCAGAGAAAAACAAAACCAAAACCAAAAAAACCCCTAAAAGGCAGACAACAAATTGACAACACCTGTAGTCAGAGATAATATCTTTATTGTATGGGATTCATACAAAGTCAGTAAAAAATCCATTAAACCCTAATAAATAAATGGGCAGAAGTTAGTTATAAGCAAATGGATGGAAAAACTTCAGTTCTGTTGATAATAAGAAAGTGTGAAGTTAAAAGAATACATCCTCTTTTTTCCCACTTTACTTTTCAAAAAAAATTTAAAGCATAATACTTATTGGTATGGGTACAGTGAGACTGGAACTCTCACATAGACCTATTCATTGGTTAGGGCAACTGTGATGACAACCCTGGGTCCTGTGCTTTTGGCAGTGTTTTGAGGAGAGGGGAGGAGGAGAGGAGAAGCCTGGATTTTTATAAAGCATTATGAATGACAATAGACTTTACCATCATATTCAACACAAATGGTAAATAAGCCATGATTTTTTATATAGCTATAACTATATCCGTATACATATACAGATACGTATAGATATGTGTGTGAGCGTTGAATTGCTCTGGACCTTCATCGTTTTTAAGACTGCCCTCATTTTATACATTGCTGGTGATGAAATAATATTGTAACGCCAGTTTTGAAAGCAATTTGGTATAGTATGTTTCAGGAATCAGAAGATTGTTGTCATTTTTTGCATATAGTAGTCCCATGTCCGAGGTTCTCTACCAAGTGAAGTAATTAAAAATGTAGCAACGGGAGGAGGAGGAGGAGGAGGCCGCCTAGGCGGCAGGGAGTGAGCCAGTGCCCAGGGCGAATCAATGGAAACCCCCCCACGAAGCCAGCCGGGAACACACTTCAGTGCAGCCAAATAGCATTGATTATTTTCCTTCAAAAAAAACAAAACAAAACAATGAAGTAGCCACAACTGTATTCTTAAAAATGGCTCATATAACAAATAAGTAGAAAGAATCTCAGTGTCCTCTTAAAGGAAAATGCTTAAGTAAATTGTGATTTTTACATTAGATGGAATATTATTGGTTCAATTACGAAGATTAAGTAGACATAGAGAAAATTCTTCATGGCCCTTTTGTATCGTCACTTATATATCCACTGTGATAACTATGTTAAAGAGCGTGTATATGCAAAACTCTGGAAGAACATATATAAAAAAAGATAGCATATATTGTATTAAGGTGATGGGATTATCAAAGGTAGGTTTTTTTCTACTTTGTTCTTCTATAATGCTATTATATGCGTTAATAAAATATTTAGTTAATAAAGGCTTGATTGTGTGTCTCCCCCTCCCCATTTTTGCCACCTTTGTTGGTATCTTTTAGTGATTTATTCTGCAGGAGTAAATAGTCTAACCATCTGTGTTTAAGATTGGATGTGTTGCTCTTAGGTTATTTGAGCAGTTGAGATAGTTTTCGAAGAAGGAAAGTCAACAATAATTTCAGAGAATATTTATAAAAATATCTGCACTAAGAATGTCTTGACTATTTATTGCATGTTTCTTATTTTAATAGGTTTGCAGAATGGCTTCTGATTACTCAAGAACATGTGCTAGCCCAGATAGCATTCAGACTGGTGATGCTCCTATTGTTTCAGAAACCTGTGAGGTTTATGTTTGGGGGAGCAATAGCAGCCATCAGTTGGTAGAAGGCACACAGGAGAAAATATTACAACCCAAACTGGCTCCTAGTTTCTCTGATGCACAGACTGTGAGTTCTCTGCATACCTTACAAATTGGTACATTACAGGGTTTGCTTTAAATAATGTTAAGAGTGGGTTTTTTTGTTTTTTGTTTTAATGAATGAATGTTCTTGCTTGTTTCTTATCTATATTGTTTCTATACTATACTGCATCAGTTTTTTCATTTTCATGGAAAAAATATTTTAAGTCCCTCATTTCCCTAATAGTGTTTCCAAGTTTTAAAAAGTTAAATTTGCATCTGGAGTTTTAAAAAGAATTATGAATGGCAGCAGACTTACCCTTATATTCAACACAAATGGTAAATAAGACTAAGTAAAAATTAGAATTTTCCCTTTGCCATATTGGCATTTCATTTTCTTATTATGATCACTTTTTTTACATTTGTAGCTAACTTTTAGGCAAAATGTAACTTTCTGTTTTATTATTTTCATTAAAACATATGTTTTTCTCAAATGAATTTAGAATATATATTACATGGTTCTTGTTATAATGGACCCTAAGGAATTACAGGAAAATTTTCCCTCCTGCCCTTCACCAATTATATAAGAGTAGGCTAAACATTTTTTCTTTGTTGTTTCATTGAACCATGACTGGATAGATAACCTGAAAAGATAAAATATACATTAATTTGAGTTCAACAGTAAAGTCAACATGAATAGGCCATGAATAGTTTTCTTAATTTTCTGTTTACTTCTTAATCTCTATGGATATTCATATTCTGCTTTAAAAGATATCCTTTGAGCCTCTTTGGTAAAATCAACTTAAATATTATACTTTGATTTTCACAGAAGCATTTTATATCTATGATTCTGTTTGTTTGCTTATAGATTGAAGCTGGACAATACTGCACTTTTGTCATTTCTATGGATGGCTCTGTCAGAGCTTGTGGTAAAGGCAGCTATGGGAGACTGGGCCTTGGAGATTCTAATAATCAGTCTACTTTAAAAAAGTTAACATTTGAGCCTCACAGGTCCATTAAAAAGGTCTCATCTTCTAAAGGATCTGATGGTCATACTTTAGCTTTCACTACAGAAGGAGAAGTCTTCAGCTGGGGAGATGGTGATTATGGGAAACTGGGACATGGAAATAGTTCAACACAGAAATATCCCAAGCTTATTCAGGGCCCTCTGCAGGGAAAGGTATGTGCCTTCTTTTTGAATTTAAAAATAATTAGATGCACTGGTACTATGATTGCTATAATTGACAATATCTTTCAGATTTTGATGTATTCTTTCTGAAGTAGCCCACCCTCCCAGCCCTTTGGCTTATCTTTTGTATATCTGCTTGATGGTTTACAACACACTTTCACGTACATTATTTAATTTTAATTCTTATAACAGCCTTGTTAAAGTAGTTATTATTTTCATTTCACAGATAGGAAACTGAGAATCATCCATTTAACAAATATTTATTTAGTACCTTCCAAATGCCAGGCAGTGTTTTAGGCATTACACGTATGGCAGTGAACAAAACAGACAAGATTCTTACTCTCATGGAGCTTTAATCTGTGGGCTAGAGATGATAAGTAAGCAAACACATAAAATAATTTCAAATAATAGTAAAAAAATTGAGTAATGTAATAGATACTAACTTTGGCTGGGTGTGATATTAGATAATGAGTTCAGAGGGTTCTCTTGGAGTAGGTGGCATTTTAACAAAAACTGAAATAAGACATTTAAAGTGGTTAAGTAACTTGGCCAAGGTCACACACAAATAAATGGTACCATTAGAAACTGAACCTAGATATCCTCTTTTTATTTCTATTTTACCTTTTCTTAAAGAAATGAAGCCATTTTCCTAACTTAAAATTATATGCAATTTTGTGGGTTCCTCCATTTTAAGATTCCTTTCTTTCTATGAATGTTTTCTTATATAAAAGTCTTTAAAGTTAAAATTTTATTTTATACCAAAATTAAAAGTGGGACACTTTTTTCATGGGAGTTTGTCTGACAAACTTGGCTCTCAAATGAATTTTACTTTATTATAACTTTCAGTGTTTAACTTAGACATCAGCCTCAAAGCAGTGAGCCTTGGAACATTCCACTTAACATCAGGGGGTCCTTGATAAGATGTTGAATATGGGACTCTAAGGAACTTCAGATAAATACTCTTTAAAGTTGTACTTTTTAAATTTTTCTAGCACCTTTTTTCTTAATTCCCATTGTTTTAAATTTTCTTTACACACACACACACATATATATATATATATATATTTTTTTTTTTTTTTTGGCCGCACCGCACAGCTTGCACGACCATAGCGGTGGCCTGGTGAACTCGGGCCACCGCTATGAAAGCGATGAGTCCTAACCACTGAACCTCCAGGGAATTCCTTATTTATATTCTTTTAATGTTCCATTTTATAATGGAAACATTGCCAGTTAAAAATAACTTAGTATGAATATCATGAAGGAAAAATTCCCAAAAAGTAAATTAATAAATTACAGATAAAAATTTCAGAGGTTCTTAGCATATTATTTAAAATGTAGTAGGTGCTCAGTATTTTTTTTTTTTTTTTTCTGTACGTGGGCCTCTCACTGTTGTGGCCTCTCCCGTTGCGGAGCACAGGCTCCGGACACACAGGCTCAGCGGCCATGGCTCACGGGCCTAGCCACTCCGCGGCATGTGGGATCTTCCCAGACCGGGGCACGAACCTGCGTCCCCTGCATCGGCAGGCAGACTCTCAACCACTGTGCCACCAGGGAAGCCCTGCTCAGTATTTTTAATTGAATCTAAAGTTTGAATTTTCTAAAGTGAGTTCTAATTTTTGGAGTTTAAAAAATGTGGAGTTATTAGTATGGATATTTTTTCTGTTTATCTTTTTTTCAGCAGTTAGTGATTTTGATCAGTGTTAAAAGGTATAAGTGATCCCCAAATTATGCTGCCATATACCCTTATTTCCCTGATTCTGCCCATAAACTGTGTAGCTATTTGAGGGTAAAGAGATACTATTAGGAGTTTAATTGATATAAGCTTATATCTTAGATCTTTCTTCATTGGTAATAGTCAGTGTGTTTTTGAGAGTTAACCCTATTATGTAATGAATTTTTCTTGATTAGCCAGGACTGGAGGTTTTGTGTTAATGTTATATTTAAAAATTTTTCATTGTTCCATGAGTGTTCAGCCCCATCCAACTCTTTGAGTAAAGAGTTGATTGGTGATATAGGATTGTTGCGGGTGATTAGATTGATGTATTTGGGGCAGGGAGGAGTGGGTGAGAGAGTGCTGCTAACCTTTACAGTCTCTTTGTGTGAATTAAGAAAAGTTGTCCTCTCTGGGTAGAAGTCAGAGTTTGTGGCCTGGCCAACAGAGCTTAGGCTGTATTTCAGCACTTTCTTGATCCTTTATGCGGGCAGCCTTGTCCTGGGCAAAACCTCCACAACTGTATATGGCACTTCTGGATGAGTTGTGAATATCAGTATCTCTGAAGTCTCTGTGTATAGGATCAAATGTGAACTCTATGTTTTAGTATCTTGTGTTCATCAAATTCATTTTGTGTGCAATACAGGTAGTTGTTTGTGTGTCAGCTGGATACAGACATAGTGCTGCTGTCACAGAGGATGGTGAATTATACACATGGGGTGAAGGAGACTTTGGAAGATTAGGTAAGATTTTTTAAAAATTGAAGTTAGTATCACAGAAAAATAGAAATGATGATGGTTACTGAGAAGTGGTGAGACTAAATTTAATAGGCCAAAGACTGTCATTTATTTTTGTTAGTTTTAAGCTCAGAGGAAGATAATTTTATATAGAGAGTACCTGGATTCTGGTGCTGAAATTTAAGATGTAATTAAATCTAGCAAGTATTTACTACTTTGAGCAGGCACTATAGGATGTCAGGGATAAGAAAGATATCATCCTAAAGTGATCCTGAAGTGTGTTATCTAGGAGGTAGTGAAAACAAGTCAGCGTTAACGATACTAGACAGCATTAGATAAGTGCTGTGAGAGGAGCATAATAGAATGTTCTACTGATTCAGTGAAGGGACTGGGTATCTCATGTTGGGAGCAGCCTAGAAGATTAGATGAGAAGATATTAGAAATGATTCTGTTTTTCATATTTAATTGCACTTAAAAAATTCCTCAATTCTGTTAATAACTTGTAATGTTTATTCTACCTGTGAAGTAATGGCCTAAAGAAAAAGAGCTAACATTATTTCTTTGTTGTTTTGTGTGTTTTATCCAAGGTCACGGTGACAGTAATAGCCGTAACATTCCAACATTAGTAAAAGACATTAGCAATGTAGGAGAGGTTTCTTGTGGCAGTTCACATACTATTGCTTTATCTAAAGATGGGAGAACTGTATGGTCTTTTGGAGGAGGAGACAATGGTATGTAAAAAATTATTTATTGATAGCTTTGGCCTTTTTTCCTTGACTTTTAAAAAAGTTTATTTTTCAGTTATACAAAGCTATTGTAGAAAAACTCAAATGTATATAGGTGAGCAGAAATTTTTTAAATTTAAATAAATGTTTCTTAAAAAAATTTAAGAAAAAATTTGCTCTAAGCATTGTTAAAATTTTGGGAGATAAATATATATGCATTTATATAAATATGTACATATATTTCTACATAAATGTTTTGTTTTGTTTTTGTTTTTGTTTTTGTTTTGTGGTACGCGGGCCTCTCACTGTTGTGGCCTCTCCCGTTGTGGAGCACAGGCTCTGGACGCGCAGGCTCAGCGGCCATGGCTCACGGGCCCAGCCGCTCCGCGGCATGTGGGATCTTCCCAGACCGGGGCACGAACCCGTGTTCCCTGCATCGGCAGGCGGACTCTCAACCACTGCGCCACCAGGGAAGCCCTACATAGATGTTTTAAAAAACTAAAGCAGACCTATATATACCATAGTTACTGTCTTATAACTTGTTTGTTTTTATCTAACAGTATCTTATGAATATCTTTCTATGTCAAAAAACATGGCTCTACATTTTTCTTTTCAGTGGCACAAAGTATTCTTTCATATGATTGTAGCAAAACTTACAAAACTATTTATTATTGTTGAATATCTAGATGGTTTCCAATTTTTTTCAGTATTAAAAACAATACATTGAATGACTAAATCTTTTTCTACTTTAGTCACTCCTCCAGTGATGCGAGAATGCTCATTTCCCCATATCCCTCAACAACACTGGCTATTAAAATTAAGATAATTAAAAAAATAGTTTCACTAGTGAAAATGGTATTTAATCTGTATTTCGTCCTTAGTGAGGTTGTTGGCCATTTGTTTTTCTTCTTTGGTGATTTGCCAAGTTCTCTATTTGGTGAATTATTGAGTCTTTTAAAAAAATTTAAAATCATTATATGTACACACTTTCTTGTATAAGGACCTGTTTATTATATCAGCAAATTTGAAGTTAGAAGTATGACCATTAAAGGGGAGAAAGACAGCAAATTAACTTTCCATATGTCTCTTAAAGTGGTTTTAATTGCTTGAAATAAAAATTCAGAAAACAATTGTTTATTGGTTTCTTTCTTGTAATAAAGCCATTCATTTGTTAACATCCTCTGCTATTAGAAACTTAGAGCTTTCTAAAATGTGGACAATCTGTCAGGTTAGTGATGGAAAGATTAGTGATATTTATCAACATTAATACTAAGAAAAAGAATAGCGTTTCTTTGAAACAGGTAAATTGTGTAACTTGAATGTGTTTGTTTTTATAGGCAAACTTGGCCATGGTGATACCAACAGAGTGTATAAACCTAAAGTTATTGAAGCTTTACAAGGAATGTTCATTCGCAAAGTTTGTGCTGGAAGTCAGTCTTCACTTGCTTTGACATCAACAGGGCAGGTAGGACTAAGGGATGAGCATAAAAGGTTTAGCGTATTTCAGAGGACCAGATGACTAAAAAGTGATAATTGTATTTAAATTTTGAAGTTAAAAAATACATTTTAAAGTTAATCTACTGAAATGAAATATTTTCTCCTGTTTGAAGAGGTTGAGTATCTGAGAAGGAGCCAGGTTTTCTGACCTGGCTTGTGTGAGCCAGATAAACTTACCGTTAACCCCATGTTCTTTGTATTAAGATGGTTTTAAAAAAGCTTTTAGCACTAAACACCGCTTAAACCTTTTCCTAAAAATCATGAATAGTGGGGGAAAGTGAGAATAGATCTTGCTGGAACCAGTGATATGAACTAAGAAGGCAAGAAGGTGATCGAAAGAGAGGGCAAGGAGAACATTTCCAGATGAAAATAATCTGAGAGGGTTAGGTGGTTAGGTGTTTCTGAAAGAGGGCTACTCAGGCTTAGGATACTTAGAATTGTATAATCCCTTTATAAACTTGTGATTTTCTACATGCATATTTTGACTTCCCTCTGTTTGTTTGTTGGTGATGGAGAGGGTGCAGGTATGGTGATAGACTGACAATAATTTTGCTCCTTACATCCATCAGTGATGACAGTGAAAAAGTGAGCTGATCACTCATTGTTTCACATGTAGGAATCTATTATGTGCCAGGCAGTGGTATAAAAATGTTTCTGACATTCACATGGCAAATGAGTAGCAAAGCTGAAATTACCATGTTATTTAATTATCTTTGAAAGACTGGAATGCTTTGCTGTAAAAGATCTAACGCAAAACTATTTGTCATTTTGTATTTAATTACGTTAGTCATTTGTTACAATGCTGGTTGCTGTCTTAAAATTTAAAACTTCTCTTTTACATCTTTCTCACTGTGAGTTTTGTGGTAGGAATCCATGAATTGAAGCCAAAAGATGCTCACTTATTTGATGTATAGCCACTGGCAAATCACAAACCTTCCTTGAAAATCACGTGCTTCTTTTTTATGAGAGGGGTAATAACTTCTGCTTTGAATGATTATATAAGATAGGTTCAACTTTGAATGATTATATAAGATAGATTCAAAGATTTCAACTTTGAACTGAAAGTTTCTATAACAACAAAAAGTTGTTATTTAGTATCAAACCACACTCTTATTTAATAGATTATATTTATTTCTAAACGTAAGTTGTTAACCTACCATCTCAGGATATTATGTGTAGTGTATTTCTCTTTGTTTCAGGTCTATGCTTGGGGCTGTGGTGCTTGTCTAGGTTGTGGTTCTTCAGAAGCTACTGCACTGAGACCCAAGCTTATTGAAGAACTGGCTGCCACAAGAGTAGTTGATATTTCTATTGGAGACAGTCATTGTTTGGCTCTTTCTCATGGTAAGATCATTTGTTTTTAAAGAAATAGTATTAGGTTTTGGGTTTTTTTGCGGTACGCGGGCCTCTCACTGTTGTGGCCTCTCCCATTGCGGAGCACAGGCTCTGGACACGCAAGCTCAGCGGCCATGGCTCACGGGCCCAGCCGCTCCGCGGCATGTGGAATCTTCCCAGACCAGGGCACAAACCCATGTCCCCTGCATCGGCAGGTGGACTCTCAACCACTGCGCCACCAGGGAAGCCCCCAAGTATTAGGTTTTAAAGGCACTTTCAAGTTTATACCATCCTTTTTTTCTCCCCATTTTTAACATACCAAGTTGGCTATGATTTTTTTAATTTTTAATTTATATTGGACTGTGGTTGATTTGCAATGTTGTTTTAGTTTCAGGTATACAGCAAAGTGATTCAGTTATACATATACATGCATCTATTCCTTTTCAGGTTCTTTGAAAACAACACAGTGAGGTAGGCAGAGGAGTACTTAGCAACCCGTGGAAAGACCTAGGGTGTTCTGGGCTGGGTGGAACTGGGGAAGGAGATGGGAAAGGAGTGCATATCATAAAGGATACCATAGTGTTGCTCTTCTGGGGAAACCAGGAATCAAATTTGGTGGTTGTCGTCATGGTAGGACACACAGCACGGTCCTTGAGAGGAGGGGGAGTGAGAGATTATGCGATGGGTGGGTCACCTCACAGAAGCATCACCTCCCTTGTCATTCATCCACAGAGTGTGTTTGCTTCCTCCTGCTCAGTCAGTCTCAGCCTTCCAAGTTCAGTTCAAATAGAATTACCATATGATCTGGCAATTCCACTCTTGGAACCAAAAACAGAAGCTCAAACAGATAATTGTACACCAATGTTCATAGCAGTGTTATTCACCAGAGGGTGGAAACAACTCAAGTTTCCACCAAAGGACGAATGGATAAATAAAATGGGGGTACATCCATAGAGTGGAATATTATTCAGCCTTATAAAGGAATGAAATACTGATCTAGGCTACAACGTGTGTGAATCTTGAAGACATTGCGCTGAGTGAAATGAAAGAACAAATATCATGTGATTCCACTTATATGAGGTATCTAGAGTAGGCAAGTTCATAGAGACAGAGCAGAGTAGAGGTTACCAGGCACTGGGAGGAAGTGGGGATGGGGAGATACTGCTTAATGGGCACAGGGTTTCTGTTTGGGATGATGAGAGGTTTCTGGAGATGGATAGTAGTGATGCTTGCACAGCACTGTGAATGGATTTAATGTCTCTGAATTGTGCACTTAAAAATGATTAAAATGTGAGTTTTATGTTATGTGTATTTTATTGCAATTAAAAATAAGTGAATGAATGATTGGATGGATGGATGAGCAGATGGATGGATGAATAAATGAATGAGTAAGAAAACTAATTCAGTTCAGGGCTCATGACCTACAGAAAGCTTTCCTGGATCCAGCCTGATTGGAACAGCCTGGGACATACTGTACTCTGATTATTAGTGCACTTGGCTGTCTCCACACTAAGCTGTGAGCTCCTGGAGAATATGGACCATGCCCTGTTCCACTTCATATCTCTGACTCTAACTAAAGGCCTAGCACATTGTGACAATTTGATAATTCTGTTTTAAATTAATGGATCTGAAAACATGGCATGTTTGAAACGCATATTGTAGGTTTTAAATAAATGAAACAGGTATCACCTACAAAAAAACCAAAGAATTAGTATTAAATATTACCTTCCATAAATATTTTACATTGAAATTTAGCTTTTCTTTTGTTCTTTATGTTTTGTTTTTAGATAATGAAGTTTATGCCTGGGGCAATAACTCAATGGGGCAGTGTGGGCAAGGAAATTCCACAGGTCCTATTACTAAACCAAAGAAAGTGAGTGGCTTAGATGGCATAGCTATTCAACAGATCTCCGCTGGAACATCACATAGTCTGGCATGGACTGCTCTTCCTAGGGACAGGTAAATGTGCTCACATTTAAAATTTCTTGTGTTTTAGGGCTTCCCTGGTGGCGCAGTGGTTAAGAATCCGCCTGCCAATGCAGGGGACACGGGTTCAAGCCCTGGTCCGGGAAGATCCCACATGCCGCGGAGCAACTAAGCCCGTGCGCCACAACTACTGAGCCTGAGCTCTAGAGCCCACGTGCCACAACTACTGAAGCCCGCGTGCCTAGAGCCCGTGCTCCGCAACAAAAGAAGCCACTGCAATGAGAAGCCCGCGCGCTGCAACTAGAGAAAGCCTGCGTGCAGCAACGAAGACCCAAAGCAACCAAAAATAAATAAATAAAATAAATAAATTTATTTAAAAAAATTTCTTGTGTTTTATTAACATCAGAAACACTAATAAAAGCAGAAATAATTGTACTTCGTTCATAAAATACCCTTCTGACTATTTCTAGTATTGATTTTTTTACTGTCATAGACATGCCATCTAGATTTCTTTCAATTTGAATGTTGAGGTTAGATATGTTTCATAAGCAAGAAGTTATACTGTATATTAAGATACTGTCTTAATTTAAGTGTCTTTTAAACATTTTGAATTCCTTCTCTGTCTCCAGATACTGATCTTAAATATTGTGGCCACATATCAAGAGGAAGTTAAATTAAAATAATCAAAATCAGAACTAGGCTTTATTTCTTTTTAACAGTTAATTAGCTTCCATGCCCTTTATCTGGTTGTTTTTTTGAAAAGAAGCAGTGGCCATACTTTTAAATAAAGGAAGTTACTTTTTGCAGAAATTTAGCTTTTTCCTAATGTGATAACCATATCTTTTTTAGATAATCAGGTAGGTAATTTTTAGCCAATACTTGAAGATTGAATTTTAAGAAATTTTGAGGCTATTTCAGCTATTTTCAGATGTATATGGGCTAATTAATAACTTAGAATGTATTATATTTGTAGCCTAGACCTTTGATTCAGATGGGGTTTATTATATCATTCTAACCAATTTAAAACATTTATAGGTAATTACCCTCCAAAACAAAACCAAAAATATAATAAATTGAATATAAATAATTTGCTGTTAGTATTAAATCTGCAACTTCTCACCTTATATGTAGAAAATTGGTTCCCAAGGTTTTGAAAATTTTCACAAGAGTTTTCAAGAGGTTTTCTTTTAGTAGATTTCAGTATATCACTTTACAGAGTCAGGCTATTTTTCTTAATATGAACTATACATCTTATAGGCCCTAAGAACCAGAAGGGTCTATAGTAGATCATGTGGCTCAGCCCTCTGATTTCAGGCGAATGAATAGCAGACCTTGCAAAATAAGTAGTGGCTATGTATTTTCTTCTTGAAGAATTCTAGAGATAGCAAATTCTTGGTTTTCCTCAGTTGCTAAAATGAAGGGTTTTATCACCTTTATAATCAGAAAGGTCTTCTGTATATCTTGTTAACATCTTTCAACTTTAATAATGGTTTAATTTTTGCTTTTGATCATGTGTGAAAATTTCATGTTAAGGCTTTTTCATGATTTTCTTATGCTTCCTTCTAGACAAGTTGTTGCCTGGCACCGACCTTATTGTGTAGATCTTGAAGAGAGTACCTTCTCACACCTTCGTTCATTTCTTGAGAGATACTGTGATAAAATAAACAGTGAGATTCCCCCGCTCCCTTTCCCTTCATCAAGGTATGTTATATATATGTGTATTTGTGTGTGTGCGCACATGTGCACACACATCTATTAATTACTCATTTTGAATTTTGAGTTATTCTTTCTTACTCATTTTATCCCTCAATTATATGAAACTTCTTTATAATCTAAAAAAAGAGCTAAACTTAGGTACTTACTGATAATAACCTTTAGAAAAATTTATCCATAATGTCATGAATCATGTTTTTAAAATTACTTTTAGTCATAATTTGAGAAAAATTTTAAGGAGAAAGAATGTTATCCAAACTAGATAGCATGTGCTTTTTTATATTCCAGAAGTTCATAGCAGTTTATTTGGTTTCAGGGAACACCACAATTTCCTCAAGCTGTGCCTGAAGCTGCTTTCAAATCACCTTGCTCTTGCGCTTGCGGGAGGGGTAGCTACCAGCATTCTTGGGAGACAGGGAGGTCCGCTTCGAAATTTACTCTTCAGACTGATGGACTCAACTGTCCCAGATGAAATCCAAGAGGTAAGAGTATAGGACTTGTAAATCTGTAGCTCAGCCACATCTTTGCTGAGGTTGTAGCTCACAAATTCAGCTATGTATTAGAAAACTTCAATTGGATGTTCTTTCCGATATTCCTGTTTTCTTGGTGGGAGTAAATTTTTTGGTGAACTTGTCCTTTAAGACAAAGGTCAGATGTCGCCTCTGAGAAACCTTTCATTCCCTGCTCTCCTGCCAGGTTTGGTTTCTCTCATGTATATTCTCATCACATCACATCATTTTGTAATTGTCTACTTAACAGCTATGTCTGTCTTTTCTACCAGAAGATAAATTTCTGAGCACAAAGACCCAATTTTATTTTTTATTTTATTTTTATTGTGGTAAAATTCGCATAACATAAAATTTGCCATCTTAACCATTTTTAAGTGTGTAGTTCAGTGGTATTAAATACATTTATACTATTGTACAACCATTACCACTATTTATCTCCATAACTTTTCATCATACAAAATTGAAATTCTGTACCCATTAAATAATAACTCCCTATTCTCCCCACCCTTCAGTCCCTAGCAACAACCATTCTTTCTTTCTCTATGATTTTGATACTCTAAGTATGTCGTAAAAGTGGAATCATACACTGTCTTTTTGTCACTGGCTTATTTCACTTAGCATAATGTTGTCAACGTTTATCCATGGTAAGTAGCATATGTCAGAATTTCCTTCCTTTTTAAGGCTGAATAATCTTTTGTTATTTGTATATATTAAGTTTTTGCTCATCTGTCATTTTTATGACCTTGGATTAAGCAGTGGTTTCTTAGATATGATACCCAAAGCACAAGCAACCAAAGAAAAAAGAGATAAATTAGACTTCATCAAAACTAAAAACATTTTTATGGTGGTGCTGGAGAGGGAGTGCTGAGCTGTTAGGTATGAAGAGTAACAGAACAGACTGTATTTGCACTTGAAACTGCTGCTCAAGTTCAGATCATGCAAGGAACAAACCTGGAAACAACCAACAAGACCAAAGAAGAGTACACTTAAGTTGAAGACACAACACTTGATCCGAAACAAGAAGTTTGTGCCTACTTAGCAGCTTTGAAAGAGCACTTCCCAATGCTGCTAGTAGTCTTTGTTTAAAAAAAAAAATTAAAAATATTTTTGCTTCAAAGGACATTATCAAGAAAATGAAAATACAACTCACAGAATGGGAGAAATATTTGTAAATCATATGTCTCATAAGATTCTAGTTTACGGAATATATAAAGGATCCTTACAATTCAATAATAAAAAAGACAAATAACCCAATCAGAAAATGAGTCAAGAATCTGAGTAGACATATCTCCAAAGAAGATAGACATAAGGCCACTAGGCACATGAAAAAATGTTCATCATTGGGCATAAAGGAAATGCAAATTAAAATCACAGTGAGATACTGCTTCATGCCTACTAAATGGCTATAATCAAAAAGACTGGTAATAGCAAGCATTGGTGAAGATGTAGAGAAATTGGAACCCCTCATGCATTGCTAATGGGAATGTAAAATGGTACAGCCACTTTGGAAAACAGGTAGTTCTGTAAATAGTTAAACATAGAGTTACAACATACTGCAGCAATTCCACACCTAGGTCTATATCCAAGAGAATATAAAACATATGTCCACACAAAAACTTATACATGAATGTTCATAACAGTATTATTCATTGTAGCCAAAAAGTGGAAACAAACAAATGTCTGTCAACTGGTGAAGGGATGAACAAAATGTGGTATGTCCATACAATGTAATATTATTCAGCCATAAGAGGGAATGAAGTACTGCTGTACAAGCTACAACATGAGTGAACCCCTTGTAAACATTATGCTAAGTGAAAGAAGCCAGACACAAAAGGTCACATACTGTATGATTCCATATATATGAAATGTGCAGAGTAGGTAAATCCATAGAGACACAAAGTAGATTAATTGGCTGTCAGGGGTTTTGGGGGAGAGAGAGATGGGAAATGACTGCTAATGGGCACAGGTTTCTTTTTGGGGTGATGAAAATGTCCTAAAATTAGACAGTGGTGATGGTTGCACAACTCTGTGATATACTAAAACCCACTGAATTTTATACTTTCAAAAGGTAAATTTTATGATGTGAATTATATGTCAATTAAAAAAAAAAGACACAGTGATTTTCCAACTAGAGGGACATATCCCTGGGATGTAGGTAGAAGGAATATTAACCTGGTGGTGAACTTTGAGGATTAAATTTTACCAGGAATGAGGTAGTACAATATATTTTTTTTTTTGCGGTACGCGGGCCTCTTACTGTTGTGGCCTCTGCCGTTGCGGAGCACAGGCTCAGTGGCCATGGCTCACGGGCCCAGCCGCTCCACAGCATGTGGGATCTTCCCGGACCGGGGCACGAACCCGTGTTCCCTGCATCGGCAGGCGGACTCTCAACCACTGCGCCACCAGGGAAGCCCTGGTAGTACAATATTTTTAAAAGGTTGAAAAGTATTGGAATAAAATAACGAAAGTAAATTTTAAAAAAAACTATTTTTATAATTGTTTATTCATTCCTTGAGTCTTCTTTGTAGCTACTCCTTAGGAGAATCCTTTGGAGGTGGATTCTCTCAGGATGTGTACAGAGCTGTTTCTGTTCCTCTTTCTTTATCCCTGAAACTTCTGGTAATTTATCTGTTTGCAGCAATCAGTGCTGCTGCTGTTTTTTTGTGTTTCTTCCTTTTTTGACACTTTATTTTGAAGCAGTTGTAGACTTAAGGAAAAGTTGCATAAGTAATAGAGTTTTCACGTATGTCTCAAGCGGCTTCCCCTAATGCTAATGTCTTGTATAATTACAGTACAATTATCAAAACCAAGAAATCAAGATTGGTTTAATACTATTAATTAAACTAAACACCTTATTAGAAATTTTATCAGTTTTTTGCTAATGTCCTTGTTCTTTTGCAGGATCCTATTCAGGATCCCATATTACGTTTAATTGGACACTTTATGAATAATCGTCAGTTATTTTATTGAATATCTCGATGTTATTTTTCATGATTGGACTGAGGTTATGTGCTTTTGGCAAGAATACCACAGAAATGATGTACCCTCAGTACATCATATCATGTGGTTCATGATATTGATGTGTCTTATTACTGGAGATTTTGACCTTGATCACTTGGTTAAGGTGGTGTCTGCTGGATTTCTGCATACAGCAGTAACTGCTGAGAGAGGGTAGGTAGAAAATATACTCTTTGAGAATATACTCACACTTAAATAATTTGAGAATTGAATATCTTCATGAATAGTTGAGGCATAGTATTCTAAATTGTATTTTCTCATAAGAATTGTGAAGTCATCTTCTAGCTTTCAGGTTGTTACTCAGAAAATCAACACTATTAAAATTTTTGATCCTTTTATGGAAATCTTTTTCTCTCTGGATTCTGTAGCAAGTTCTACTTGTCCTCTCTGTTTTCATATTTTAAAATGATATGAACTGATGTGGGTCTGATTTTGTCCATTTTCGTGTATATTTGGGTAGACTCTTAATTTGGAAACTCATAGCCTTCAGTGTTAAGAAATTAGCTTGAAGTGTATTGTTATTTTCTCTTTTTTGTTTTCTGTGTTTTCTCTCTGTCTCTGGAACTCATTATTGGGATAATAGATCTCCTGGACCAGTCCTCTGTGTCTGATTTTTTTTAATGTCTAATTTTTTAAATTTATTTTTGGCTGCATTGGGTCTTCGTTGCTGCGCGTGGGCTTTCTCTAGTTGCAGCCAGCAGGGGCTGCTCTTTGTTGTGGTGTGCGGGCTTCACATTACGGTGGGTTTTCTTGTTGTGAAGCACTGGGCTCTAGGCATGCAGGCTTCAGTAGCTGTGGTTTGCAGGCTCTAGAGTGCAGGCTTCAGTAGTTGTGGCGCATGGGCTTAGTTGCTCCGCGGCATGTGGGATCTTCCTGGACCAGGGATTGAACCCATGTCCCCTGTATTGGCAGGTGGATTCTTAAGCACTGCGCCATCACGAAAGTCCCCAGTCCTCTTAATTTTCTTATGTTTTCTTTCCTGTTTTCCATCTTTTCTCCCCTCTACTTTATGAGAAGTTTAATTTTTATATTCTAACCCTCCTATTGAGGTTTTTACTTTTTATGTCATATTTTTAATTTATAAGAGCTCTTTTCTTAATCATTGAGTGTTTCTTTTTTTCTAATTCAGCATCCTTATTTTAGTGGTAAAGAAGCTATGACCCAGAGAAGTTATGGGGCCTAAGATAATACAGCTATTTTTTTTTTCTTTTTTTTTTTTTTGCGGTACACGGGCCTCTCACTATTGTGGCCTCTCCCATTGCGGAGCACAGGCTCCGGACGCGCAGGCTCAGCGGCCATGGCTCACAGGCCCAGCCACTCCGCGGCATGTGGGATCTACCCGGACCGGGGCATGAACCCGTGTCCCCTGCATCGGCAGGTGGACTCTCAACCACTGCGCCACCAGGGAAGCCCCAATACAGCTATTTTTTATGCTGTTCCTGATACCTGGACCTTTGTTTGACCAAGGCCTGCTCATTTTTCAATTTTTAACCTAAATGCCCAATCCTCAGGGAGACCCTCCATGATGAACCCATAGACCATGTTAATTTCCTTTATGTATGGGAGCTCAATCAAGTTTGCATTTCTTTTTACTTTGTCCATGTGACTCCTTTCACACTTAAAATTACTTACTCAGAATCTCTTTTTCCTACTAGACTGTATGCTTATGAAAGCAGGGCTTTTATCTGTCTTGTTCATTTCTACATCCCCAGCACTTTGTAAAGAGCTTTACCAGGCTCAGCACTAGACTCAGCACTAAATATTTATTGCATAATGACTAGTTACTTAGTGGCAAATCCAAAATATATATTCTTTTTTTTTTTAAGTCTTTATTGAATTTGTTACAGTATTGCTTCTGTTTTATGTTTTGGTTTTTTGGCCGTGAGGCATGTGGGATCTTAGCTCCCTGACCAGGGATCAAAACCCGCACCCCCTGCATTGGAAGGCAAAGTCTTAACCACTGGACCACCAGGGAAATCCCCAAGATATATATTCTAAGTCTTCTTTTAAAAAAATTTTTTTTATGCATGAATTCTTTTTTAAAGGATTTATTATTTGTTTATTTATTTATTTATTTATTTATTTTTGTCTGTGTCGGGTCTTAGTTGTGGCACGCAGAATCTTCGTTGAGGTATGCAGGATCTTTCACTACGGCTCATGGGCTCCTCGTTGCAGCACATAGGCTTCTCTCTAGTTGTGGTGTGCAGGCTTCTCTCTAGTTGTAGTGTGCAGGCTTCAGGGCACATGGGCTCTGTAGTTGTGGCATGCGGGTTCCAGAGTGTGTAGGCTCTGTAGTTTGCAGCACACAGGCTCTCTAGTTGAGGCACGTGAGCTCAGTAGTTGTGGCACGTGGGCTTAGTTGCCCTGTGGCATGTGGGATCTTAGTTCCCCGACCAGGGATCAAACCATGTCCCCTGCATTGTAAGGCAGATTCTTTACAACTGAATCACCAGGGAAGTCCTTCTAAGTCTTCTTAAAGACATCTAAAGAAGGACTTGGCATGCTTTCTTTTATTCACATGCCTCCTTCTTTAGACTTCCATGATCCACCTTCTTTAGAGTTCTTTGCTCTTAATAGTCAGTGGATTTATTTTTTATGTTTTTCTATTAAAAAGATAAGAACCAGGCCAAATAAATCTGCTTTTCTTTTTTATATTAGGTGGTAATTGAAACTCTGTCAGTGGGAGCAACCATGCTGTTACCTCCATTACGAGAACGTATGGAATTACTTCATTCTCTTTTACCCCAAGGACCTGATAGATGGGAAAGCTTATCTAAAGGACAGGTGAGCCTTTGCATGGTATCTAAGTAAACCAGTACTATATTACACACACACAAAAAAAAAGGCTGAGAGGGAAATAAAGCTAATCGATTGCCATGTGTTCAGGGAATAATACTTAACTTGATGAGTCTGGTAAATCCTAGTATTTAATGTTTTTTGCTGGAAGAGTTCCCAGATTTCTAATGAAAGTTGAAGCAAGTGATAACTTATTAAATGATTTGGGGCTAATTATTAAAATTATGTCTGATTTTTCCAGTGTTGCTCACACTGTCAAACCAGAGATCTTTTAGTTTATTTGTAGTATTCTGAGTTGAAATCAAGGGCATGTGCTGCTGTTGGTTCCATGCCCAGAACTTTGAAATTGCTTACATAAAAAGTAAAAGAAGATGACTGTTGTGAAAAAGTACTTGATGATATGAGTATGCTTCTTCTTTCCATTTTTATTATCTTATGTACGTTAAAATAAGTACATTTTGCTCAACCAAGTAGAACAATCAATTGTCGAGTTATAGATTTGAGGGAAAAAGTGGTATACTGGCAGTATAATAGCCACAGATGCTTTCCAATGAGTATTTTGTATTAGTTTAGATTTCAAGTGATTTATTTTAAACATTAGAATAAATAGTTTCATTGGTAATTCTGTAGAAGAATGTATAGTGTAATTTATCTGTTGACATTGTCTACTCCTCTTACTTACAGTGCTAAAATCTTTATGTAGAGTGTGCCATTTTAGCTTAAGAGTTTCAGGTAGTAAAGGATGTAATAAAACACTATAAGTTGCAATTTCTCAAAAGGTATTAGTGGGATAGCTTTTTAAAAAATTACAGACTTCCTAAAAGATTATTGTTCATTAGGATATTAAGTGGATTAGTTAGCATCATTAGTATATATTTCCCCCTGCCCCGGGATCCTTTTTTTACTTTTCTAGTGCATTTTAAGCTAATTATTATGTGTTCCTATTTCATCGATGGAAATATTTTTCTTTAGAGAATGCAACTGGATATTATTCTAACAAGTTTGCAGGATCATACCCATGTAGCCTCCTTACTTGGCTATAGCTCACCCTCCGATGCTGCTGACCTCTCTTCTGTATGTACTGGCTATGGAAACCTGTCGGATCAACCTTATGGCACTCAGAGCTGCCATCCAGACACCCATCTGGCTGAAATTTTGATGAAGACTCTCTTAAGAAATTTAGGATTTTATACAGTAAGTTGCTCTTTTTTTGTCGTTAAAAAGAATAAATAAATAAAACTTGGGTTGGTTTTGTTTTGTTTTGTTTTGTTTTTGGAGGGGGTAGGGATCACTTCAGGTCAAGGTATTTTGACATTTAAACGCTTATGAAATAAGTAAAACTAAACTCCACTCCCCGAAAGGGGGGAAATATGTCAGATCTTCTGAAATATTGTGGGTGCCAAATGACCTGTAGTTGAGAGTTCCAAAGAGATTTGTTTTGGAATTTTACCAATTTTTTTTCTGATATTAATGTATAAGAATAAACAGGTAAAAATATTCAACAACATTTTGCAAGAGAAGAAGAACGAGGAAAGGATTAACCTTACCAGATATAATCTTATAATTAAACAATGTGGTTTAAATTGTTTAAAAATAGGCTGGTCAATTAATTAAAATTATTATTTTATTAAATTATTAAAAATAGGCTGGTCAGTAGGAGAGAAGACAATGGACAGTATAGCTTTCTCTGTATTAGGATGCTCTTAGTTCTTACTCCCTGGTGTTTCTTAGATCCGTCACTTTTTTTCTTTCCATTTTTATGGGTTCTAATCCATGCCATCACGACCTAATGGTAATAGCAGTGTTATAGCTGTTGTCACTGTTGCTGGTCTCCTCTCAGCATCCTACTGCTAGAATAACCTTGTTGTATTAAATAACCTCATTTTATTGAATCAGAACTTTTTCAGACCCTTCATCATTTGGCTTACACACCACACTCATCTGAACTCATGCGTGGCACACCTATTTCCTCCTCTCTCTTCTTGTCTACCAATCTATGACTTCTTTAACACTTGACCGTTCTTGGAAGCCTTGCTCAAATAACCTTTTCTAACCATGTAATTATAACTGCATACCTCTCATCAGTTTTTAGAGTCAAAGTGTACTATGTGACTTAACTTTGAATAGTTTGTGTATCATTTCATATTGTCTCCTACTCTTCAGGGTCAGGTCTGTATATTCTTTTTCTTCTGTACAAGTCTTAGTGTTCTGTTCTGCCCAACTTAAAAGGTTGTTGACTAAGTCAGAGTGACAGTTGTTCCTATAGAATTATTTTCTTTCAGATTTAAGGATGTAAATTTGAGCTGATGTTTGGCTGCAAATGGAATGGGAACAATGTTACAGTGTATCCATTTGGTATTAACTGAAATTTTTTCCCAAAATTGTATTAAAGTAGTGCCTTTTTTATGCCAGTAGGGCTGGGTAGATGTGTATATTATATGGAAATGGAAATAAAATACTAACTGCTTTTAGGCTGAAAATCATAAATTTTTGTTTCTTTCTGATGTAATTTAACCAAATTTGTCATGTTCTAAGATTTTAAAATAATGGTGCTGGTCTTAGTCTGTTTGGGTTGCTGTAATAGAATACCACAGAGTGGGCCAGCTTATCTACAACACAAATTTATTTCTCACAGTTATGGAGATGGAAAGTCCAAGATCAAGGAGGCAGCAGATTTGGTGGTGCCTGCTTCTTGATTCATAGACAGCCATCTTCTTGCTGTGTCCTCACACAAGGGAACTCCCTGGGGTCTCTTTTGTAAGGTCACTAATCCCATTCACGAGGGTTCTGCCCTCATGACTTAATCACCTCCCAGAGGCCCCACCTCCAAATACCACCACATTGGGGATTAGGTTCAACACAAGAATTTTGAAGGGACACAAACATTCATTCATTCAGTCTCTAGCAGTGCTAATTTGGCTGCTTATAAAGGTGCTTATATGGGAAGGGCCTTAAAATGTTCTGTGACTCTCTCTTGCATATTTATAAACAAAGACCATACTTTATGCATAAAGATGTTCATCACATCATTATTATAAGAAAGAAAAGTTGGAAACAACTGAAATATCTAAAAGTTGGGGAATGGTTTAAGTACATTATGATATATATACTCAGTGGAATATTATGTCTCAAATTTTATGTACACATGGCTTATGAAAACATGTAAAATATTTGTGGATCTGTTAGAAAAGAGAAGACTAAAAATAGAATATGCAGTATTATGAAAAAAACGAAAAGTCACAAAAAAATCAGGAAAGAAATACACAAAAAATATTAGATACGGTGGTTGACTAAATGGTGATCTAAAGTTTTTTAAAATACAGTTTTGGTATTTTCTAAATTTGTTACACTATTTCTGTTTAAAAAAAATATTTTTAACTTGAAATAACTTAAAACTCCCACAAGAATTATAAGAAACTTTCAAAGAACTCTCCTGTACGCTTCAGCCAAATTTGCCTTTCCTTGTTTCCTTTCTTCCATCCATCATTTGAGAGTAAACTGCAGATGTCATGCTGGCTGTTCCTAAGCACTTATATTTTTTAACAATAAGGACATTCTCTTACATAACAACAGAACAATTATTGAATTCAGGAAATTTAACCTTGACACAGAACTATTGTATAATACATAGTCCATACTCAAATTTCTACAGTTATCCCAGTAATGTCCTTTATGGCACCCTCCCCCTCCCCCAAATCCAGGATCATACATTGTATTTAGTTGTCATGTTTCTTTAGGCCACTTACTTCTTTTATAATCAGAAATAAATTTAATTTCTAAGAATTGTGTTCTTCGAAATTCAAATATGTGAAAACAAAACCTTTACATAGGAGGTCAGGAAAGCAATAGCATTAAAATGTTGAAATGTGTTGTCTTTGGGTATTGTTTTCGTTTATCTTGTTTTCTGCATTGTCAAAGTTTTTGTGGTGAAACTTTTCTTAACGGAAAAACAAATTGAAATTGCTTGATAAATCTTACCACCTTATAGCTAATGACAACATAGCAAAGATTTAAAGATTAATAATGGGAGAAAGGAGACAGTGGCTTCTTAAATCAGAATCATTTATGGTAGGACATTAATTTCACTTTCAAACACTTCAAATATAATCTTAATTTATGTATCATTTTAGGATCAAGCATTTGGGGAGCTAGAAAAGAATAGTGATAAATTTCTACTTGGAACATCGTCTTCAGAGAACAGTCAGCCTGCTCATCTTCATGAACTGCTATGTTCACTGCAGAAACAGCTGCTGGCATTTTGCCATATCAATAACATTAGTGAGGTATGTGATTCTTTGCCTTTTATGGTCTTTTCTCAGGGACCTTGAAACTCAGATATTTGGGTAAGCCATGATATTTTTCTACCTTGAATCTTCCAAAGTAGTAATTTAGGAACTTTTTTCCTCAGAACTCAAGCAGTGTGGCATTGCTTCATAAACATCTTCAGCTCTTGTTGCCTCATGCCACAGATATTTATTCACGTTCTGCAAATTTGCTCAAAGAAAGCCCTTGGAATGGCAGCGTTGGAGAAAAATTAAGAGGTGTGTTTGGTACTGGGTTTCATATTTAATCAGTGGTTGTAAAGCAAGAGTTCTTGGCCTTTCCAAAGCTTTAAGAGGGCCAGAAACCTCTGAGTGGAATAGGAATGACGTTGAATCTCCTTTGTTATCGAAGATCCCTTTGATCTTGGTTTTGGGGTGATGGCAACAGTGATTGATCTGATTAATCTTAAAAGACGCTAATTGGTGTGACAGAGGTCTAATTTAAAGGAATTAGATGATATATACTCAAAAAGATTAATATTAAATGGCATAAAGTGAGATTTTCATCTATTTCTTTACCTTTCTTTAGCATTTACCATCTCTGTCTTGAAACGCTTTCTTTTCTCTGGTCTTCTGTGTAGTCACAATCCTGTATTTACACATATCTCTTTGACCACTCTTTTTCAGTCTGTTCCTGTAAGCTCCTCTTTTTTGGGCATGCCCTTTAATGTTTAGGATCTTCTGAATTTTGCCCGCAACCCTCTTTTCTCTGAGAATGATCTTATCTGGTCCTGTTGTCTTTAACCGCCATGTGTATGTTGACTCCCATATATGCATCTAGCTGAGAACTCCTTTTTTACACAAGAGCCTTTCTCTAGTTACCTACTAGGTGCCTTTTCTTGATTATCCCAAAGATAGGTAAAATTTGGTAAGTCTGTCCAAAAGCAACTTATTTCTGAAGTTTCCTCTCTGAACAAAGAAATAAATAAACTGCGAAACTAAAACCATTGCTTACTAGACACTTGCATTTTGTTGTTCCACAGGCGTCTAAAACTTAATTTGTTCAAATTGAGCTCATCTCTGAATGGTCTTCTTGCCCCCAAATACAATAAAATATTGACACAGAATTGATTAAAAACCAATACAGATAATTTTAAAAAGCCAGATGTTTTGAGGTGGTTTTAATTTAAAAAAAATAAATTTGGTTTAAAAAACGTAAAAGACTTCCTACAGTAGAATGTAAGCACCATGAGGGCAGGAATTTTTAGTTCTTTGTTCACAGCTGTACACCTTTCACCTATAATAGTGCCTGATATGTTGTATGTGTTCAATAAATATTTCTTGAGTAAATCTGAAAATGAGAACAAATTTGTGAATGAGAAATTCATAATGCATTTTAAGGGAAGCAGCTATAATCCTTTGAATTTGTTGGCACAAGATATTTGTGCTTTCCCATAAAGTGTCTGTTGGCGACACTTTCTGAAAGTGAGTAAATACTAACTCAACCCTAGCTACCAGAGAGTTACATAATAATTCAACAAAGAGTTCTAGGCAAAAATAGTATTTATTAGGTTTTTTTTTTAAGTTTGTTTGAAACAATTGATGCCTGTTAAATTTCTTACCCTTCATAGATGTGATATACGTCTCAGCTGCAGGCAGTATGCTCTGCCAGATTGTTAACTCCCTACTGTTACTCCCAGTGTCGGTAGCTCGGCCTTTATTGAGTTACCTCCTCGACTTGTTGCCACCTCTTGATTGCCTTAATAGACTCCTGCCAGCGGCCACTCTTTTAGAAGACCAAGAGTTACAGTGGCCTCTTCATGGTAAGTAAAGATAATAAAGGAGCAAATAATGCGCTTGAGAAAAGTTGTTTCTCTTGCATGCATCAGGTAAATCATATCTGACACTTGGTTGTTTAATGTACTCAAAAGATAAAGTTGTCACTGTCTAAGAGCTTATAGTGTGAAGTGGGCAACTGAGATGGGAAAATTTAAGAAAGTTGCTTATATATAAGTGTCACGAATAGAGTCTTTATCTGATCATCAGGCTTGAATAGTATATTTCATTGATTCCTTTATCTGATCATCAGGCTTGAATAGTATATTTCATTGATTCCAAGACATGCTTTTCTTCAAATTTTGACATGGCTTAATTTGGATACATCTTACAGTGGATGATAGGAGGCATTGTTTCATAAATCAGTCAACAGCATAATGACACATTTTACAATCAATGAACTGATTTGTTTTATTTCTTAAATGCAAACTTTTTAATTTTAAATCTCTATTCAACAGTAAAATATTTTGTATTTTGGTTGGATATGTAGATAACTGATTGAATGTAAAAGATGGAAATTGGAAACCTATCTCTCTGTGTTTTTCTTTTTAGGTACTTTATAGGAAATAGCATTTTGATTTTAGACATAATATGTGAATTCACTCTTAATTTATAAAATGTTGATGATTTTATTCCATTGAATATAGCTTAAAATATCATGTCTAGAAAACATCAATGTATTTTTCCATTGAAGTCTGTCTGTCCTAAGGCTATCAAAGGAGTTTCATTACTGAAATCTTAAAAACCTTTCAGGTTTAAATGAGGTCATATGTTTTATGGAAAGAATCCTGGTCTAAGGCATAAAAAGATTTAGATTTTAGTATTGGCTCTGTTTGAACTTGGCTGTATGATCTTGGGCAAGTCACTTATAACTTCTTGAAGCCTTGGTTCCTTCTACTGGAGAGATTGGGATTGGACAGAATACTTTGAGGGCCCGTCTTATATCCCATTGTTCTGTGACAACTGGATTTAGATGAAGTCAAGTGTTAAGGTTACAGCTGTATCAGGATATTGATTAGGCTTTATATGGAGCCATTCCAGGTTTACTCTTGTTTTTCTAAAGCATCTCAGAATTTGCTAAGACTTACTCTATTTGTATTAGGTGAGGAAGGTGTCATTTTATTTTGGATTTTTGCATCTGTGTTCATAACTGATTTTTTCCCATGATTTTCCGTTTTCATGCTATCCTTGTGTCATTTTTACGACCACAATTATACTAACCTCATAACATCAGTTTGGAATCTTCCTTTTTTTCCCTTTTCTCTGAAATAATTTGTGTAATTTAGGAGTTATCTCTTCTTGAAGGTTTATAAGAGTTTACAAAAACTATCTGGCTCTAGTGTTTTTTTATAGATAGGTTTTTAGCTATTAATTTTCTTTTTTAGTGGTTATTGTTCTCTTGTAGCTTTTTGTTTCTTCTCAAATCCATTTCAGAAATTGATATTTTTTCAGAAAATGTCATTTTGTTGGTTTTCAAATTTATTGACACAAAGTTCATAATATTCACACATAGTTTTTAAAAATCTCTAGTGTATCTGTGGTTATATCCTCTTTTTGTATTTTTAATTTTAAAATTTATGCCATCTTTATTTTCTGGATTAATTTTATTAGAGGTTTGTCCATTTTATTAGTGTTTTCAAATACCCAGTTTTTGAATTTGTTGATTTCTTGTGTTTTTCTTTTATGATTTCATTGATATCTCTTCTTATCTTTATGGCTAGCTGTAGTTTTTTTTTTTTTTTTTAAGTGAAGAACTTTTAAAAACAAATGTACAATAAGAAACCATGGGTCTGGATCTTAGTATAGGACAGATCTGAATTCAGGCCTTAAAAGCATTGAACAATACTAAGTGTCATTTTACTAGATCAACTCTTGTTTTGATTTTGGAGGGATGAGCTACCTCAGTTACTCACTCTTAAGGTTGAAATTTGATCTGGATAGTGAAAAGTAGGAATAGAATCAATGGGGGATAATTCTGCCATGTACTGTTTCACTGTTTATCTCAAAATCAGTAACTTTACAAAGCAGATTTTTATTTGATGGCAAACTTACCTGAATGTATTTTAAATTAGCCTACTAAAGAGAATATATACAGAAAGTGTTATAATCTATGTTTTCATTATAAAATTATTTTGCTTCAGTGTCTTGTTGCAGTGCAATATAGATGAAAAAGCTTGAGAATCTTCAACACCAGATAAATTACTAATGATTTTGTTTTCAGGAGGGCCAGAACTGATTGATCCTGCTGGTGTGCCATTACCTCAGCCAGCCCAGTCCTGGGTGTGGCTTGTTGATCTGGAAAGAACAATTGCTCTTCTTATTGGGCAGTGTCTTGGTGGCATGCTTCAGGGTTCGCCTGTGTCTCCAGAGGAACAGGACACTGCATATTGGATGAAAACACCACTTTTTAGTGACGGTGTAGAAATGGATACCCCTCAGTTAGGTAATGTGCTTCTCTGCAGCATTTAGAATACGTGCTTCTGTTTGTACCTCCTTTGGAGATTTCTCTTATTCTGGGTTTGCTGAATAGAGAACTGATAGAAAACAAATGCAACATTTGCAGGGTAGGGGATCCAAGACTGTAACTTGGAGCCATCAGAAAAACAGTTAAGTCCTGCAGCATCATATAGTGAAAAGAGCCCCTGAACTAGGGAAATGTAGGTCTGGTTCTACTCTGTTTTTATTTATCACTCATTTTGAGCAAGTCATCTAACTCATAAAAATGGGAAAATGCTTAATTACTTGTGTTCTGGGGCTTGGAGGTTATGAAACTGCTTCATAGAAGGTTACTGACCATGACTTACCAGGGCTCAGGTCATAAACACGTCTCAGTTGTGAGGGCCAATCCCTTCTCCTCCCAGCTTGTCCTCCTTTCAAGCTGATGTTACCTTGTGTGATTCCTTATTTTTTTCCTCCCCATTTATGATACCTTTGGGGTTTCCTTTCCTGCCTCATCTTCCATTTGTCTACTTTGATGGTAGGCTAGCTCTCAGACTGAACATGAGGATTTCTCCAGTTCCTGAATAGATGATGTAGTTGTTTTATCTAGGATTGGTCCTTTAATCTCTCTCAACCTCTAATTTCAATCCTTAAAATAATGAGTTAGGTTAGATAGCCCATATGGTCTTATTAGATTTTATTTATTTACTTTTAAGAAATATTTATTTATTTTGGCTGTGCCAGGTCTTAGTTGCAGCACGTGGGATCTTCATTGTGGCATGCAGACTTCTTAGTTGCGGCATATGGGATCTAGTTCCCTGACCAGGGATCAAACCCGGGCCCCCTGCATTGGGAGCACAGAGTCTTACCCACTGGACCACCAGGGAAGTCCCTAGATTTTAAATTTATTATTTCTCTGATAAGAGAAAGAGACTCAGAGAGTGTCCAAGAAGCAAAATCTAAGAGAAATCTCAATCTAAGAGAATCTCAAGAGGAGAAACAAAAAGTAGAAACCATGACAAAAATCGTGGAGATTTCTGCTTTGGGGTTGGAGGGTTGGAGGGTGGGAGTGAGAGATGTTGAAGATTTTCTTCCTTTTCCAAATAGGAGTGTATATTCATTGTTTCATTTATGAACCAGAAAGTGATTCCAGCCATGGCTGATGAATGCTAGACTGGTACTTAGGAACGTTTGTATCAAAAAAAGTAAAATCATGGTTTTTTTCAAGGGGTATTCAACATCATAAAGGTAGTTCCAGTGCTATCAGTGTTTAGCTCTGTGATAGTCCCATATGTCCTCCTGAGGACAAAAGTATCTTTATCTCTACCTTCCTATTTCTGTTATGTGTACTTTACTCAACTGGCCTTTGGTATGAATATAATCAATTTCAGTTTTAATGTTATTTTTCACTTTTTAAATTATAAAATTATGAAACTATTAAAATGTTACATTTTATGTTTAAATACTTGCATATATTGGACTTCCCACAGTGGTTAAGAATCTGCCTGCCAATGCAGGGGACAAGGGTTTGAGCCCTGGTCCAGGAAGATCCCACATGCCACGGAGCAACTAAGCCCGTGTGCTACAACTACTGAGCCTGTGCTCTAGAGCCCGTGAGCCACAACTACTGAGCCTGCACGCTACAACTACTGAAGCCCATGTGCCTAGAGCCCATGCTCTGCAACAAGCCACCACAACAAGAAGCCTGTGCACCGCAACAAAGAGTAGCTCCTGCTCACCGCAACTAGAGAAAGCCCGTGCGCAGCAACGAAGACCCAACACAGCCAAAAATAAATGATAATAATAAAAAACAAAGATAAGCAGTAGCTTCTAAAAAAATACTTACATATATTAGGAAGAGGCTCTTGTCTGTAAAATTGTAAATAAATGATAATTTAGTTATATTGTGGGTTAAATTGACTTTGGGTATTAGCCCAGGAACCTGTCATTTAGAGAAGTGTTTTGTTTTTTAAATGGAAAATGAATTCTTAATGCCAAATGTCCCATTGGAAAGTTAGGAACCACCTGAACAAATGTAAGTATCAGTTGAGAAATTGTTCAAGTATCAATATCTTTGATCTCCCTTAAATCATACTGAAGTGATTATTTTCCCTTAAGTCTACAAAAAGAAAAGAAAAATCTTGGCTAGTCTCTTGTTTTTCTCAACAAGGATATGTTTCTCAACAAGGATATCAATCCATTTTGAGCAAGAAAGTTCTTTGTTACACAAGACTGTGCTGCACATGTAGGGCCCTGCCTACCAAAATGCCAGAACTCCTCCCTGGAATGTTACATTTAGTCACATAAAGAAAGGGGTGATACTATGCCCAATTGAGAAGCATTAAAGGACTTTACCTTTGTAGCATCTACTTAAAATGGTTTGAAATGTATCATTTCATATGCATTAAGTAAATATGGTAAGCTTTTATTTGTAGCACCAAAATTTACAAAGCTTGAAATCGATAACTTGTGTAATTTTTTTTTTAGATAAATGTATGAGTTGCCTATTAGAAGTAGCTCTTTCGGGAAATGAAGAACAGAAGCCTTTTGATTACAAATTGCGGCCTGAAATTGCTGTCTATGTAGACTTGGCATTGGGTTGTTCAAAAGAGCCGGCTCGAAGCCTTTGGATCAGCATGCAAGATTATGCTATTAGTAAAGGTAAGATGAAGAGGATAAAGGGGCTAAATATGTAGATAGCTCATAATACCAACTAATATAAGTATAGTATAACATATGTAAATAGAAAATCACAGGGATTACCCTATTACTTTTTTATAGAAAAAGGGATTTTACAATTACCATTTTTTTAAAATAAATTTATTTGTTTTATTTATTTTTATTTTTGGCTGTGTTGTGTCTTCGCTGCTGCATGCGGGCTTTCTCTAGTGCGGCGAGCGGGGGCCACTCCTTGTGGTGCGTGGGCCTCTCACCACGGTGGCTTCTCTTGTCACGGAGCGTGAGCTTCAGTAGTTGTGGCATGCCGGCTCAATAGCTGTGGCTCGCAGGCTCCAGAGCACAGGCTCAGCAGTGGTGTTACACGGGCCCAGTTGCTCCATGGCATGTGGGATCTTCCCGGACCAGGGTTCAAACCCGTGTCGCCTTCATTGTCAGGTGGATTCTCAACCACTGCACCACAAGGGAAGTCCCTACAATTAACATTTTAAAAACAGTTTCTTATTCCTGTTTGTGGAACATTTTGAAGTGCTTGGTATGAAACCCTGTGTATTCTTTTATATACATATATCCCACTTGAAGAAAATCCACTGTGGGAAAATTGGGATTTGTGTGAAAAATAAATCCAGAGGCAGCATTTTACTGAAGGATTTCATGCAACATAAATGGATCTAGTGTAAGAGTCTGTTTAATGAATCTCTTCCCTTTGTGAGCCCTGCTGAAGAACTGAAATGATGTGTATGTGGAAGTTTGAGCTCTGGGCCTTGGTCATTTTCCTCCTGTGTAAAACACTTGCCCATTTTAGAGTGCTAGTGAAGATGCCAGTTTGAAATGAGGTATATTATTAAGTACAGCAGTAAAGTGCTATGCAAATGTGTAGTGGTATCTCAGTTTCTAATATTACTTGATTAATAAAATTAATTTTGTGTACAAGTTTTCAAAGGTTATACCTGGTTTCTTTTTACCTCCCATCCACTTTTAACAATGACTTGGATTGTTCAGAATCACATACCCCTAGTTGTCTTTCTCCACATTGCTCTTTCTTTAGTCCCTGCTCCCCCGTGTCTTTGGATTTTCTTCCTTCTGTGATAAAAATGGTAAAAGTAAATACATTTTCACCTTTACTTCATATAGTAAAAATGAGATACATATCATTCAGATCTTTAAAACACCAGTGAGATGATACCTTTGAAAGTTTAATCTCATCCAATTTGTCATTCATTTATTCATTCTATTGTGTTGACTTTCACCAGTGGTAGAAAAGTATGATAGTGGAGGAGAAAAAAAGCTTACTTTTTCTAAGTTGTATTTTCTGCTGTCCTCTTATTTGCATCATTTTCTTGGAATGTGTGGTTAGGTTTTTTTTTTATAAATTTATTTTTATTTATTTTTGGCTGCATTGGGTCTTTGTTGCTGCGTGTGGGCTTTCTCTAGTTGCAGTGAGCGGGGGCTACTCTTCATTGCGTGGGCTTCTCATTGCGGTGGCTTCTCTGGTTGCGGAGCACGGGCTGTAGGCACGCGGGCTTCAGCAGTTGTGGCACGTGGGCTCAGTAGTTGTGGCTCGCGGGCTCTAGAGTGCAGGCTCAGTAGTTGTGGCGCACGGGCCTAGTTGCTCCGTGGCATGTGGGATCTTCCTGGACCAGGGCACGAACCTGTGTCCCCTGTATTGTCAGGTGGATTCTTAACCACTGTGGCACCAGGGAAGCCCAGGTTTTCTTTTATAACACATTATCACTTGTTACTTTTCAGTGAGCACTTTAAAAAACTGGGTATAAACATAAAGTGAATAAAAACTCTTATGGCTCCATTTGTTCAATTGCTTGTACACTATAGCCTAGACTTTATACCTGAGTAGTGGAAACATTTTGTAGTGCTTGGTATGAATGACTATAACTTTAGCGAAGGTGTTTTAAAAGAACCTATTATTATGAACATTGCACAGGAGGATAATCCCTGATAAATTTGACATACTGCAAAGGATGTTACTTCAGTTTGCTTTTAAATTGAATATTAGCCTTCTTGAAATGGAGTCGTTTGATTTTAAGTCATAGCAGTTTTCAGAATAGCAAGCAATCCCTTGGAACAGATGATCTCTCAAGAACCTAGTGTGGAAAATTTTGTGTGTAATACAGACTATCATTTTAAGATTCTCTGTTGATTTTCTTAAAATCTTACATGCTTATATTCACTTTTTCACCTGTAAAATAGGTAAGTCTGAACTTAATTTTTTACCTAAGCATCCAGAAATGACTGGAAAACCAAGCTGTAAAATTTTTGTCTTCAGATAGGAGTTTTAAAAAGGAATTAAGAACAGATAAAGTTAACTTGGGGCTTAATATTTTCCAAGGATGTTTTTTGTTTGTTTGGTTTTGTTTTTAAGTAGCATGGTAAATCTGTCAAATTAACAGAGTCTAGCAGACATTCTGGGAGTAGACAGTAAACCTCCCATCCCCATTTGGAATCTACTGAATGTATTTCATTTTTAAAGTATAGAACTGGTGTGTTAACATGGAATTAAAGAAAGCAGCTGACTAGTTTTCATCATCTAATGCTGTGATTTGGGTTTTCAATTGCACATACTCATCTCTGTCCAAATATTGTTTCATTTCTTACCCACCTAAATATACATGTATTCACAGTATCTGATGGCTTCAAATACCACATATATACATATTGACTAGTTCACTCAATATCTCTACTAGGGTGTCTAATACATAGTATTCAGAACCAGACTCCTGATTACAGATACCTATCCTCCCAAAGGGCTGTCCTTGTGATCTTCTTCTCTCAGTAAAAGCCAACTACATTCTAAATACATTATAGTCATCCTTGTCTGCTCTCATGTTCATCTGATCCATCAACAGATTTCTTCAACTCTACTTTCAGAATACATATGGAGTCTGACCACTTCTTACTAACCCCACTGCTACTACTTCGGTCTGAGCACCATCATTTCTTACCTGAATTACTGTAATAATTACTTCTGCTGTTGCTGTTCCTTAGTAAATTCTGCACTCAGCAGTTAGAGTGAGCCTTTTAAAACACAGATCACATCATCCCATACCTCTGTTCACAGTTTCTAATGGTCCTTCCCATTTCCCTCAGTGTAAAACCTAGAGGACTTGCAATGGCCTGCAAGGCCCTATGTGATCTGGACCCCAGACAGCTTTCTAATGTCTCCTACCACTCTCGTGCATGCACATTTTGCTCTAGCTGCTCTGGCCTCCTTGAACTCAGGCAGGGCCTCTACATAGTATTTTTGAAAAGACACTGTTTGTGTGGCTTCTTCCCCTACCTCATCTAGATCTCTCTGCTCGATTGTAGCCTTATCGGAGACCTTCCCAAACCAGTCTATAAAAAATAGTAAACCCACACAGTACAGTATTCCCTGTTCTCCTCACCCTGCTTTATTTTTCTCCATAGCATTTATCTGTCATATTAATGTTTTTATTTATTGTCTCCTCATACCCCTCCCCCACCACAGCTAGAATGTAAGCTCTGTGAGATCTGGGACTTAGTTTTGTTCACTGCTGTATTCCTAGCACAGTATGCGGGATCTAGTAGGTGCATTTGTTAAATAACTGCTTAGGAAAATGATAAAATTCAGGTGTTAGATTACTAAAGCTATTAAAATTACCTCTGAACTGTTTTCTGTGAAATGTCAGTGTATCATTTTTATTTTCAGATTGGGACAGTGCAACTTTAAGTAATGAGTCACTCTTGGACACTGTGTCTAGATTTGTTCTTGCAGCTCTTCTGAAACACACAAATTTACTCAGTCAAGCATGTGGAGAAAGCCGGCAAGTAACTTAAAACTATCCTCAGACAAATCATTTGCTCTCATGATGTCAGAAATTAAGTAACTTTTCTATTTTGGTTCTTTATTTAGATATCAACCTGGTAAAAGCTTATCAGAAGTGTACCGTTGTGTGTACAAAGTTCGAAGTCGTTTACTTGCTTGCAAGAACCTTGAACTTATTCAGACCAGGTCATCATCAAGAGACAGATGGGTAAAGTTGGAAATCAGTTAATTTCTATGTTTTTCTGCAAGCTGTGAGAGATAGCTCCATATTGGTGTATGTGAGGAGAAAAAAATGTGGCTTAGTTATTGCAGATGTTCAATAAATATTGAATAGTTCTTTTTCTAGTGAAAAAAATTGGATGAGTAGAGGATTGGGGGTTTATTTAACCACCCATTTATCAAGTGTGATATGGCTGCTAAGGAAGTTTATATATTTTTAGGCCATATAGGTAATAACAACAAATTGAATTATCCAAATCATATGAAATGTTATTCCTTTGTTTCACGCTTATCAGATCACGTTTGAATTATCCTATTTGATTTGGGGTGCCATAACTTATGAGGGATATTAGCAAACTTAGATTGGTTAAAGGTCTGAAAATCATCTTATACAAGAACTGGAAAGTGTCAAAAATGTTCAGCTTAGAGAATGAAAGCAAAGGGGAGTCGCATGATAGGTGCCTTAACGATATTTAAAGGGCTTCCATGTAGGAGAGGAAATAAATGTGTTCCCTGTTGTTCCAGAGGGCACAGGTAGGACCAAAGGGTAACAACTGAATGGAGAATCATTGTTAGCTGAATGTAAGGAAAAGAGCCTTCTAATGATTGGAGTTGCCCACCGCTGGAGGTAAAGATTGAAAACTTTTATTAAGGATGTTCCAGAAGTAATTCTTGCAACAAAAATGAGATGATTTCGAAAGTGCTTGGTAATCCTGATAGCACGATCCTATAATTATGAGTATAGCCTGATACCTCACCTTCAAAAGTGCTTACTTTGAAACATCATATGTTAGATGCTTTGCACTCCATTAGTTAGATCTTAGATTTTAAAAACCAAACTTTATCTCTACATTTGTATTATAGTATTCTTTTGGCATGCACTGATTTAATATTTGTGGATCCAACTATTTGTTAGTGACCTTGAAAGCCCATGAAATATACTAATTAGCCATTTTGTTGAGTCTCAAATTTGAAACTTACATATTGTGGAGATACATGACTTATGTATTTTGTGAGTCTGACTGACTGCTCAGTATCCCCATCCAATCATGAATCACAAAATAACTTTTATTGTACATCTGAGGATATCATTAAAAAATTTCACTTGTGCTTTATACTGAAATATGTGAGGTGTTTGTGACTCTCTTCACCCCTGTTGTAAGGACTCTTTTCTTTAGATGACTGCTAGGTAGCATAACCACCATGGGAAATAAAATTAACATTGTCCTTACCAGATTTCTAATTTTTGGTTTCCTCAGGGACAAACAAAGTAAAGAAAATAATTAAAAACAATACTGTTTGTAGAATTGAAATTTGCTAAGAGAGTAGAACTTAAAGTTTTTCACCAAAAAAAAAGGTTAAAAAATACTGTTTTGTTTTAAATTAGCATTATTAAACATTTATACAGAGTAACAATAACATACACAGCTTGAGGGAGACTGAATGGAATCACATTTCATGTTCTTTACCTTTTATGCTTGGTGTCATACTCAACTCATTTTAAGTTAGCAGTTTACAGCAGAACAGCAATATATATGAGTCAATTTGCAGCATGACATTTTAATCAAAATATTGAGGAAGAGAGCATAGTTAGATGTTTCTGTGTATTTTGTGTACTTACATTCTTTCTAATCTTTTCAGATTTATCCAGTATATCTTTTGTTTTTGTGGTAACATTCATGTGTTATTACTGCTATTAGCCTTATTTTCCATGATAAAAAAGTCAAGGTTTTAATGATATTTTTCAAAATTAAAAAAATATATATTCAGCGGTAGCTCTGATCATTTCTTTAAGATCTCGGAAAACCAAGACTCTGCAGATGTTGATCCTCAGGAGCATTCATTTACCCGGACCATTGATGAAGAAGCTGAAATGGAAGAACAGGCTGAGCGAGATAGGGAAGAGGGACATCCAGAGCCGGGGGATGAGGAGGAAGAACGGGAACACGAAGTGATGACAGCGGGCAGTGAGTATATCCGTCCTGCTTTACAGATACACACTGTGGCATTCTTTTTGGTAGGGAAACTGACTGTAGAAGGGAGAGGCAAAAACATTTCCTTACAGTTTTTCTAAAGAGATGTGATATTCTCCTGATGATCTGATTAGCTACATTTCAGTACTTAAAACTGCTGGTTCCATTCTAAAGCTGTTGGATTGCATGTTTTGGGCTTAAAAGCTCTGGAAGCAGGCTTTTGGAAACAGTACCTGTTCCACTGAGTCTCATTCATGAAGTGATGCCCATGAGTCATTGGATAGGGACATTCAAAGCATGTTCTCTGGAGGGTACCAAGTTGTCCATTCGCCTGGCTGGCCTCTGGGTGGTGAGGAAGACAGCCCCTTTCTAAGCCTATTAGGAGAGCCCAATTATTTTCCATATGTAGAACTTTTTAAATTATAAATTCCCCCACTGACTGCACTGCTGTTTTCAGTAGAGAGCAAGAATATACATGAGAATATTATTGGCTGGTGAATGACATTTTTATACTTTTTTATTACAAGGCTACAGTTAGTTTTAAAATGTAATCATTTAGATGTTTAAAGAGAAATATGGAAGCTTTGAAACATTTGTTATCTTTTGAGTGATCTGGCTGTTTCAAGTTAAAGTGTATATTTACTTTTGTAGCCTAAAACATTTTGGCCATCTATGCATTTGGTATTGAGATTGTATATATATTTCAATCAATTTGACACTTACTTTATTATCAATTTATCTGTGTTGTGCATACTTCTAAAAATGATTTTGAGGTGACTCAAAACAAGGCCAAAACCCATTAAAACAAGAGGAGAAATATAAGGTCCAAATGGAGAAGAGGGGATTGGAGATGAGGAGGTGGAGAATAGTTTTATATATATATATTTAAATATATATATATATATATATATATATAAAACGTGTGTGTGTGTATATATATATATATATATATATCTTTTTTTTTTTTTTTTTTTTTTTTTTTTTTTGCTGTGCTGCATGGCTTGCAGGATCTTAGCTCCCCAACCAGGGATTGAACCTGGGCCCCAGCAGTGAGAGCGCTGAGTCCTAACCACGGGACTGCCAGGGAATTCCCAGAGAATAATTATATTTTAAAACCTAGGCTGAGGGAACATTTACAGATCAACTTAAGACTTAGTTTAGAAATTCCTAAAAGCAAACACCAAAGGGGAAAGCACAGTAACAAAAGATAACCCTCAATTATATTAAAAGAAAGCATAATAGTTACCCAGGGAGTAATAATTTTTATACTAGCTGCCATTTTTGAGCATCAGTTATATGCTGGGCACTGGGTCAAATGCTTCACATAGATTAACTCATAATCCTCTCCATCTTAGATGATTTCTAGTATTACCCTGTTCTAAAGATGGACAAACTGAGGTTTAAGGAGGCAAAATTATGTGCCTAGGGCCACTGTTCGTAGCAGCTGGAATTAGAACCAGGTCTGCCCCAAATTCCAGTAACCATTCTCTTAATTACTTTAACTGATTTCCAGCTCTAGACTCTTAGTTCGTTGCTTTGATTTTCTTAGAAATAAGGGACTTTCAACAGCATAATGAATATATTCTCATAATAATACTTTGAAATATACATATGCATTTTTAAAGTTTGTACTTCCATATTAACAGACAAATCTAGTATTTTACTAACTTTTTTGCCTGGGTTCCCCATTAAAAATACCATCTTCACTCAAATTTGAGTAAAATATTCTTTTCCTATTGTGAAATACCTATCACTGCATCAGAACCTTGTTAAACCCACTTTTTACACTTGTGAATTGGGAAGAGCTGGCATAAGATGGACATTCCTGGTGATACTATTTGACTCTGGGGGCAGTCTTGGCCATATTATTATAACCAGATTCTGTTTCAGCAAAGACCTTTAATGGTTGTGCTTATGTAATATGTTTAAAATACAACAGAGTGTAGGTATTAGGAATTATATGGACTTCGGAAGGGGAAAGGGGGCTCTTCATTGTAACTAATGCAACTTAACTTCTGTCTGTTTCTTTTGTAACCTGACAATTTCAAACCAAGGTTGTGAACATTTCAGAAATAGGGAGTTATTTTTATCTAACCCAGTGATTCTCAAACTTTAATGGCCTTCAAAATCAGCTGGAGGGCTTGTTAAAACGTACATTGCTGGCTCCATGCCTAGAGCTTCTGATTAGAAAGTCTGGGATGGGCCCAGTATTTTTCATTTCTAAGGAGTGCCAGATGATGTTGATGCTGCTCTTCTGGAACCACACTTTGCAAACCACTGATCAAACTCATAAGAGTAGAAATAGAATCAACCAAATCTAAATTCTGTAAAGGCATAAGTATTTCCTATTGTAATTTTTATAAAAAGTTTAATATTATACATGTATTTTTGATAAAATTTAACTTAGTTACTTAGTATTTAATGTCTAAAAAATGATTTTCCCTCTTTCAATAAGTTTTTGGTCCAAACTTTTTGACTGTTTTTATTGTTATTTTCTTTGCTCTTCTCTCCCCATGTGTTAAGACCTTGTTTTTGTGTTACATGTTACAGAAATCTTTCAGTGTTTCCTCTCAGCCCGTGAAGTAGCTCGTAGCCGAGATCGAGATAGAATGAACAGTGGGGCAGGGTCTGGGGCTCGAGCTGATGATCCACCTCCTCAGTCTCAGCAAGAGCGAAGGGTCAGCACAGACCTTCCTGAGGGTCAGGATGTATACACTGCTGCCTGCAACTCCGTGATCCATCGATGTGCCCTGTTAATATTAGGAGTAAGTCCTGTGATTGATGAGCTTCAGAAGCGAAGGGAAGAAGGACAGTTGCAGCAGCCTTCCACAAGTGCCTCTGAAGGGGGTGGACTTATGACCAGGTGGGACTGACTAGAAACTTAAAACATTTCTCTCCTCTCTTTGTTTCTTTATGCATTGAAATGGTTTATTCTCGCTTATTGTATTCTGAAATTAACACAGACATGGAGGAGGAAATACAGATTGACAAGGATGAATTTAATGTAAAGAGGGATACTAATTCAGCCTGGAGTATAAATTTATGATTAAATGAGGAGGCACAGTTTTTCACACATATAAACAACAGTGGTTTATCGGCATAATTCTGTAATTTAGTGGCCTGGAAGTTATTCTGATGTAATTGAGAAGGACTTTGTGCTTAGACCTGACTGAGAGCCAGGGTTTTCCATTGACAGACATAATTACTCCTAATTGTGTGTGTGTTTTATCTCTATGCTGCTAGTTCCATTCAATTTTATGTTCACTAACAGTCCCAAATCGAAAAACTTTTCTTTGTGCATGTGAGACAGGAGTGAAAGTCTTACTGCAGAGAGCCGGCTAATCCACGCAAGTCCAAATTATAGACTGATCAAATCGAGGAGTGAATCTGATTTGTCTCAGCCTGAATCAGATGAAGAGGGTTACGCACTGGTAGGTATACCTAGATTTAGTAAAGAAGGAATTTTGTATAGCTACCTAAGACTTTGGTTAGAGTAAGTAATATACGTTTGTTTTAGATATACAAAAACTTTTTTAAAGGAACTTTTCAGAGAAATGAGATAACTATATTGCATAGGTATTTATCATCTATATGTTAGTGACTCAGATATCTCTCTTTAGTTCTGACTTGTTCCTAAACTCCAAATTCACGTATTTGACTCCTTGATGGACGTTCTACCTGAACATCTCAGGTGACCACAATCTTAACCTATCCAAAAATAAACTCATTTTTCTCCTAAACCTCTTCTCTCACATTCCCTATCTTGGTAAGTGTTACTATTAACTACCCAGGCTGGAAACCTGGGTTCATCCTTGACTCTACTTTTTCTTAATTCCTGGTCCCTGCAACCTCCTCACTCCCCACAGTCCAATTAGTCAAACCTTGAAAATTTTACTCTTAATATCTTTGTACTATGTCCTGCCCATCCCTCTTGCCACTGCTCTGTCTCAGACTTTCCTTCTCTTTTGCCTGGCCTGGTACAAAAACCTCCAAACTGGTTGCCCCATCTCTTGTCTTATGCCCATCTTCAACATTTCACTAGAATAATATACCTGAAATACAAATCTGTTTATATCTCCTCTACTTAAAATCTTTCAGTAGCTCTCAGTTCCCTGTCAAAAAAGCCTCAGGACCTGAACTGCAGGTATTTAAGGTAAAAATCAAAGAAGTGCGATGCTGATTTATATAAGAAGTAGAAAGTAATATGTGCTATAGTGTGACGGGTAAAATAAATTACAGAATGAAAACTGTCTAATAGATAGCTTCTATTTGAATAGTTTTGGACTTAGAGTTGATAGCTCGATTTTCATTTTGGCTGATCCTCTGCCTTATATGTGAATCTGTATGTGCTACTTGACTTCCCTGGGCCTTAGTGTCCTATTGTATGATATGAGGATAGTAGTGCCTGTTGTGTAGGTGGTAATGTGTTAGACTTGGCTTCAGAACCTGATCCTACTGATGAATAGCTTTGAGACCTTGGTCATGTCACATGACAACTCAAATGGAAACTCTGGGTTTTTTGGACGGAATGATTGATAAGATTCATTTTTAGCTCTGAAATTCTTCTCTTATGAATTGAGAAACTGGATGTGAAAATATTTTTGAGAAGTATAGAGTGCTACATAAACATGAAGCTATTGTTTAAAAGAAACTTCTAAGCATGAAAGATTCCTCCTCTGAGGAAAGTTGAACAGTGTCTTCAAGCAAGTCTCATTGTATGTTTTTGTTTGTTCTTCCTCCATTTATTCTTCATTCCCGTTATTATCTCTGTGCTCCCAGTTCACGTTCCCAGTCTTGCCGTCTACTGAGATTCCTCTCTGTCCATTTATTTTTCCAAGTTCATCAGTCTCATTATCTAGTCTCCTAGCCCTGTGACAGTTTTATAACAGATCATGTCACTTCTCTCCTCAAAACCTCCAATGACTTTACTATTTCTCAGAGTAGAAGCCTAGGTCCCTGCAGGGGCCCATAAGACTCTACATATCCTGGCCTCACTCCTCTCTGATCTCCTCTGCTGCTACTCTCCTTCTTGATGACTCTCCTTCTGCCACACTGACCTCTTGGCTTTTCCATGAACATACCACACAACTTCTCCACAGGGCCTTTACATAGCTGTTTCTTCTGACTGGAATACTGTTGTCTGTAGGCAAATCCCCTTGCTTCACATCTTCGTTCTGATGTTACTTTTTCAGTGACACCTACCCTGACCACTCTATTTGAAATTCCAGTTTGCTCTCCTTTCCAGATATTCACTCTCTGTCTGCTTTGCTTGGCTCTTTCCCCCTCACCCGCTGGCACCTAACATTATTTATTTGCTATATTTATCAGTTTCTCTTAGCCTATGCTAGAATATAAGCTCCCTGAGGATAGAAGTTTTTGCTGTCTTATTCACTGCTGTATCCCAAATACCTATAGTGCCTGGCACACAGTAGGCAGTCATTAAATATTTTTTTAATGAATGAATGTCTGTCTAATCTATTTTGGTAAAATTTCTGTGCCTATTTGTTCTTTCCACTCTTCAGTTTAGGCCCTTGTTACTTTTGCCTGAACTGGTAGTTTTCAAATTGATCTCCCTACTTTTTCCGGTTCCTCTCCTTTGATACTGCTCCCAGAGGTAGAGCTCTTAAAAACGTACACAACGGACTTCCTTGGTGGTGCACTGGTTAAGAATCCGCCTGCCAATGCAGGGGACACGGGTTTGAGCCCTGGTCCGGGAAGATCCCACATGCCACGGAGCAACTAAGCCTGTGAGCCACAACTACTGAGCCCGTGTGCCATAACTACTGAAGCTGGTGAGCCTAGAGCCCATGCTCTGCAACAAGAGAAGCCACCACAATGAGAAGCCTGCACACCGCAATGAAGAGTAGTCCCTGCTCGCTGCAACTAGTGAAAGCCTGCGCGCAGCAACAAAGACCCAACACAGCCAAAAATAAAAGCAAATAAATAAATTAAAAAAAAAAAACAGACACAAACACAACAAGAACAACAACAGAACACCTGCTGGTCATGCTACCTTCTTATTAAAAAAAAAAAAACTCAGTGACTCTGCACTGCCTACCCAGAAATCAAAGATTCTGGAAAATGTTGCTTGCCTGCTTTTGAAGCCAGTTTTCCCCTGCGGTAATCTGCATTTTTGTCGTAGCATAGTAGTCCATCTGCCAGACTCCAAACATACCTTTTGAGCCTCTGCTCAAGCATCGTTTGCCTTAAATGTCCTTCTCCTGGGTTTTGTTGACGAAGTCCTGCCTCTCTCTTAAGGCCTGGTTAAAATGTCATCTCTTCCAGAAAACTTTCCTAAGATTACTCACAGTGACTCTGTCTGTTATTTACATGGCAGTTTGTTAGTATCTATAATAAACCACTAATGGTTTGTCTCATGTTGGACTTACTTATGTATTATTAGTATTTCTTTCCAGTAGACCTCTTAGAAGGTCTAGAGTTTTTTTAATGTCCCTCATGTCTCCTACATTGTGCTTTGCATATTGTAAATGATTGCTAATTCATTTCAACTGAAATGAAAGATAAAAGATGAGGATAAATGTAGTTAAAGTGGCATACTTTTTGGAAGCAAACAATGAAATCTGACTTAGTCACAATAGACTCTATTGATTTTGACCTGGGGCAAGACACTTAACCTTTCTGAGCTCCAGCATTTTTATCTTTGAAATGGGGAATACCACTACCTGTTATACTTGCCTCAGCTGGGTTGTTGTGAACAACAAGCTTAGTAATACAATTTAAAACATGTTGAAAGTTATGTTTTCAAAACATAATGGGAAGACAGATAAATGGAGGTGGGTTGAACCTAGATATAATTGCCACTGTCTAGGTTCTACAGAATTTTAAAAAGATTAAGAAACACATTTTTGGGAAAGATGGACTCTTAATCATCTTTTCTTATGGAATATTTAGAAAGATAGTGTCATAAAAGGTGGAAAAGTCAAGAACTAGAGAGAGCAGATTCTATTGTGGGTGAGGAGACTTGGGCTGAGCCTTCAGGCTGAGCCTCCTATAGACGAAGAGGAGCAAGCAGTGGGGGCAGTGTGGGATTTTCCAGCTGAAATATGTTACCCTTCTGTCTGAGGTTATTTAGGATTATCATTGATGTCTTTGATATCTAGTAGTACTTGTTTATCCTGAATTGTCAGTGAATGAAATGCTTTCTTAAAATAACTGAAGTTAACCAGCTTGATGCTAAATCGGAGTTTTAACCTTCTTTCGTAAAGAGTATTATGTGATATATTATCTACTCTGTGTTAGTGACCAGAGAAACCTAAGTCAACAGTTACACAGTTAAACCCAAGTTTAACTGTTTGATTGACACATGTCATACTTATCAGCATTTCTTACTACGCTCTCCTAATCTACCTCCCTCATTTCCCTACCGCCCTCTTTCACAAAGGATTTGATTTAGCATACAAAAATAAATACTGTTTATAAAAGTATAAGAGAACGAATTAGGGCTAAAAGAAACTGAGAGAGGAAAATAAAGCCCTGAGTAAGATTTGTACACCTCTACACATATCCTGTGATGTTCTGCCAGAGATCGGCCAGCAAATAGGAAAAACATGAGTCGCATGATTCACAGTGTGTAAAAGATAAAAACAAACCAGGTTTTCAAGAAAAACTCAGATATTTCTGGTTCTGAGACCTGAGATAAATTTCTTCCATGAGCCCTCATGGCAAAGGTACTGTGTAATAAAAATGTTATATTGCATGAGATGGCGTTGTCTTCAGGAACTGTTGTGACAACTGTTTGGTGTTTTCTCCAGCATCAAATGGCCTGGGAACATACTTATTTCTGGTGTGTGTGTGTATATATGTAAAACAAAATGTATTTATCCACAATGTGGGTACATATGCCTATATGTATTACCAGGAAAAAAATTTCTAAATGACATTTCCTAAATGGGTCTGTTTTGTCACTTCTGCAGCCTTTCTTCTTTGCCACCAACTTTTTTTATTGTGTGATAAAGTGCAATTGAAATTGCTGAGATCATAATGTCAAACCTGTGCATGAATCTAAGTCATGGGTTTGTATATGGTCATCTGTACATAGAGTAGATAGTTGTCACCAGTGCCTCCCCAACACACACACACATACACACACACACACACACTTCCTTTCTTCCCGAAAGCCTTCACTGTTTTATTAAGCTGACTGCAGTTTAACCATTTGAGATTTCTTTATTTTAAGAGGTTTTAAAAAACATTTTGAAGTTTAACCAATTGAGATTTCTTTAAGAGGTTTTAAAAAACATTTTGAAGTCTTTTAAAATACTACCAGAAAGCTTAGGACTGTGTTATTCTTCTGTTAGTGTGGATTCATCAGATTCTCTTCTTCTCTACACCTAGCCAAGGCTAATAGTTTTGAAAAGAATGGAAAGTGAGGATAGAACAAGTAGTGATTTTGCAAAATGGGACTTTGCTACAGGGGCTTTAGGCATCTAGAGGGTATTAATAAGAGATCATACTGTGTTAGGAAGATAAAAGACAAAGATTTCAAAGAAGGAAAAGGTGACAACAAAGAAAAAGTTCTGCTACTTTACACTGTTAATTAATGTGCATATTGACTTTGTGTTTTAATGTCTCAGAGTCATGTGCCTGAACTGTTTTCAGTGGGTTTTTAGAGACTTTTTGTTCTTAGCCTGACTTGACTGGTGAATAAGTAGCACATTGCTATAATTATACAGATTACTTTTTATTTTAGTACTCTATTAAATCTTAATCTTAAATAATTTTCACAATTGAATTTTATTATTTATTTTTAACTTAACAGAGTGGAAGACGAAATGTTGATTTGGACTTGGCATCATCTCATAGAAAGAGAGGTAAGTATTAAATATCTGGTTAAGTAGCTCTTTTTATATCTGATATATTTAGATCTGATTGTCATTGAAACATTATTGCAAAAAAGTTAGAAACATTTTATCAGAAAAGTTAAAAGGAAGATCATTTTCTTGAAAATATACACCCTTAAAAAAAGATCTGGGAATGTCTAGGAGTTAATAATCAGTTCTCTTTCTTATTTGTCATGTTTTGACCTTTTAAAAGTCCCATGGAACTCTGGAAGCAGTGCTTTACATTGTGGGGGGTTATGGACATAATTTGCCATGCTTTAGCTCAATGGTATAGTTGCTATAGTTTAAATGGTGTTACAGGGAGAACTCTTTACCCCATTCACCTTTCATACACACATACACACTTTCAAACTGAAAGTTTCTAGTTTTTTTCCTCTTTGCCTTTCAAGATATAAAGCATATAAGAGATGAACAGATGATTTCTAAAAATAAAATTTTCCCATGAGGAGCAATTTTAGAGTTCATCAAGAGTTAAGCTCATTTGCTAAAAGCTGTATCTTAATGTATAATATAGTTAACTCTTGTTTATATGTACAAGTAGATGGAAAGAACAGCAGCTTTAGATAATACAAATCCAAGGTAACTAAAAACTCTCCAAGTATTATTCTCTATTAATTGGCACTTTTTTTTTTTTTTTTGCGGTACGCGAGCCTCTCACTGTTGTGGCCTCCCCCGCCGCGGAGCACAGGCTCCGGACACGCAGGCTCAGCGGCCATGACTCACGGGCCCAGCCGCTCCGCGGCATGTGGGATCCTCCCGGACCGGGGCACGAACCCGTGTCCCCTGCATCGGCAGGCGGACTCTCAATCACTGCGCCACCAGGGGAGCCCCCAAATTGGCACTTTTATTAACCCATTTTTTCTGTGGTTGTGAAAACTTGAAATGTTAAAAGTTGCCACTAGTGGAAGTTTTCTACAAGCCTGTAGGAAAACCGTTTTTTCCCATTATATTGTCTTTTATATTTCAGAATTGAACTCTTCTTTTGATAACTTCCTTGGCAGTTTGTTAGGTTCTCTACAGGAAAAAAAGTGAGAAGTAAGGGAAGATTGAGGAATGAGAGGAAGAAATGCACCCACAATTTTTTCATTTTTGTGTTTATAACTTAGAAGAAATGTTGGTATTTATAACTTAGAAGAAATGTTGGTATTTAGAATACTAAGAATGATTTTTGGACTAGAGCTGGTGCTTTCTTTATTGAAAAGTCTTTTAGTATTATAACGTATCAAGGTTCCAAAAAAATTATAGGGTATTTGTGATATCAAAGAAATTAAATGATGTTTAGTATAACATGCAATATGTATTTTATCATTTTCTAATTCTTTGAAAATTGGCAATTCATGTGCCATAATTAGCCAGAGTATCCTTTTCCTTAACCACTTGAGTTAGGAATTAAATTTTTGGAACACTTTTCCCTTCCTAATGTTGGTTAGCTCAGGCAAAGATAGTTGCTATAATTTCTATGTTATATTAATGAAAAGATGGCTCCAAACTTATTGAGTAGCATAAGGGATCCAGCCTGTCATTTTAAGAGTTTCCTACTGTACTAATTATGTTTATAAGTGATAGTCTGTTGACTAAAATTACTCTTTTCTCTAAGATCTTTATCATGCTTGTGGAAATATAAATTTGAGATTCAGTCTATGATAACTGTGTCAGCATGTGACAAAGTAATCTTTGGAATGAAACAAAAAGTGGTATTTTTAGCTTTGCATTAAGAATAACCTAGAAATCAAGTGTAAATTACTTAGGAGGAATTAATATGACACTTTAAAATAACTACTCTAGAGTTGCTACCTGTTCACAATTTTAAACAATTGCCCTATAAGTAGGTGTTGATTTCCTGTAGTTTTAGAGCTAAGTAGATACAACTGAATTAAGCCATTAATCCAGATTTGTTTATGGGTAAAACAACTTCTTCAAAAGCTCAGAGTAGTACCAAGACCTATTAACTTCTTGGAATCTAACTTTATTTTGTTGGAAACAGAAAGGCAAACAAACAGGACCTCATGGGAAAAGTTTGTTTTGTTTAAATTACCCATTTAGGAAGTTATAATAGGGAGGCAAACTAGTTATGCAAATTATCATGATATCGCCTAATGTGGTACCAATTTATTCTAGTAATCATTGCATCTTAATGTTCTCAGGCAAAAATTTTGCTGATAGCTTTGTTCCTAGGAATAAGTGACTAGAAAGTAGGAGTACTGTTCTAGGAAGAGCAGCAAAAATAGTTTTCAATCTCATGAATCCTAGTGTTTGTGGATTAAACAATGAAAATGTATACTTAATATCATGTATTTAATTATAATGGATTTCTTTCTTTAAAAGAAATTAACATTGAAAATACATTTGGGACATTATATTTTGAAAGAAATTTTTAAAAATCATGTATATTTAGAGACTACCCTCTGACCACAGTGGAATTTTTTGTTTTGTTTTGCTCTTAAATGATGATTAAAATAAACCACCCTATTGTTTCCTTATTTATTGTCAATATGGACCAGATGTCATAAGCCATAACATGCCTATCTTCAGTTGGTCAGATGAACCTACCAAGTCTGAGAACTTTTTGGAGCCATTCAGGTGTTCTGATTCTGACTTGAGCTATGAAGGACAAGCAGATGTCCAGCCAAGTGAGAATTCTTCTATGTGCTTATTTACCCCTTTCCAATATTTTGAAGAGGAAATGTGAACTTTTTTCCTCTCACTTTCCTATTTCATTTATTAGTCTAGTGGTCCTGAGTTATTAAAAATTTAGTAAGCGAAATTAGAGATAACAATGTTTAATTACATCTCATTTACTGAAACTAAATGGATGTATCAATGACAATTAATGGTTGTATACACATTTCAGCTGCTCTTAATATGCCTCCAAAGACTCCTCCTTGAGAGGGCCTAGTGCCTATAATTTCAGTATTTGACATTGGGGATACTGGAATTCATGCTGTTGAACGATGATTGCTTCTTTTCCCCTCACTCCAGTTAATGTGTCACAGTTGGTCCAAGCTCTTGGTCCAAGAAAGTGAATATGGTAGGAAAGAGTAGAGCAAAGTGAGCAAATAAATTGAGCTCAGCCAACTTTTTCCGCTCTTTAGAGGCATCAGAGCTAAATTCTAAATCCAAAAATGTCATCAGTTACTTTAAAAAGAGATGACAGGTGGTACATATTTCTGCTTAGCACCTCAGAAGTAATATGAAATTTATATTCATTAAACACTTAAAAACTGCTTACTATATGCCAGGTATTGGTCTAATCACTTCAAACATATTAACTTATTTAATTCTCATAATAGCCTGTCAAAATTCTTGACAAAACCTGTTAAACATGTTGGTATTTGGGTACTTTGATAAATACTTAAAAGATTTGCTGTAGTTGTGCAGAACTGAGCTCGTTCTTCACTGAAAGACAATATGTTTTTGCAGGTACTTTAGTTTTTGTATTTAAGCTGAAACTGATATAGTGAAAAATGGTGGGAATACCAAAGCAAAATTTTAAGAAGGAGCATCATGGTTTGATTTCACTACCCTGACCCAGGTCTTTAAATATAGTGTTAGGGTTTTATTGCTAAATAATATTGGAAACATTTATCAACATGTCTGTTTCATGGTATAACTTGTATGGGTGAAATGCTGTTTTATCTGTGCATTTCGAATTAGATTATATAAAGAAGAACAAATGTGAATGTTGTCTCCTGTATCAAATTTCTCCTTTTGTCTTCTGATTCTTGTTGTGGTAGTGTATTTACTCCTTTTTGGCCAGTTGAGCCCCAGAAAAAAGAAGAGCTTCAAGCAAGTACATGATGGCATGTTTAATTTTTTTCCCCTTTTAGCTTGCCTACATATTTTATGGTTTATAAAGTATGTATTGCAGCTCTGCCATGTTCATTTTGAAAATTCCATTTAAGAACCAAAGTTGTAAGGACAAGTAAACAATCTCAAATTTCTTGTTGGACTTTATATTTTCTTTTTATAGTAGGAGACTCTGAATTAATATTAAGTAAGAATTGGGCTCAGTCACAATTACTCTGTAGAGGCTTTTGATATGCTTTTCAGACACAATATTTCCTATATTCAGATAAAACAACACAGAACAAATCAGTTATTAGGTTGTTATATATATTTTTTAAGAATTAGAGGTTTTTCATCTCTCATTTCCATATTGTGAGATTTTGTGTTTCAAAGTATTTTTGATATCAACCTAAACATTTTGGTTATAATTATTTAATTTATCCTATTGCTTTCAGATAGTGTCTTATTCTTCCTTATATTTTATTCATACAAAGTTTTGTTTGGCTTATATACTTACTAAGTTACATGTTTAAAATTAGGGGTCAACAAACTGACTAGAGGGCCAAATCTGGATTGCCACCTTTGTTTGAAAGTAGAGTTTTGTTGGAACCCAGCCACACTCATGTATTACCTATGGCTGCTTTCACACTACAATAACAGAGTTGAGTAGTTAAATGAATAGTGAATGACCCATAAAACCTGAAATTATTTACTATCTGGCTCTTTATAGATAAAGTTTGCTGACCCCTGCTTTAAATTGCAGAGAGGATTTAATTTGGGGATTGGCCACCTATTCCATAGAATATTTTGGAGTATATTAAGGCAATTCACTACTTGCAGTTTCTTCACATATTGAGCCTTTGCGTAGGCAGGCAGTTGAAATTCCTATGGATCAGTGATTTGTGAGTTGATTAACAACAGGAATATGTAAGACCACCTCCCATAAACTTAAGGAATTAGTGTTATTAATTTAGAAAAGATCATTTTCTTTGAGCCTCTGTTTCCTCAAGTGAGGAAATTGGACTAGATAATCTTTAAGGTCACTTTTACTTCTGTGGTTCTAGCATTAACTCTCTGCACATTGTATTTTCATTTTGAAAAGTAATTTATAAGTATTGGAAGATGGAAGAACTTTTTATTCTGAAATTTTATTATTGAACCAACAAGCTCAATGCTGAGACAAAAAATATCATTTGTAAGTCAAGGTTAAATCCAGAGTCTGAATTTGAGATGCTTAAGGAAGTGGAAAATGATTATTTCTTTTTTTCCACATTAGCCCCTCCTTTATTCTTTAAATATCATTTTAATTTAATACATTATGCATCCATGACATTTTTCTTTGGATTTTTACCTTTTCTGTTTTACATGGGAAAATATTCAGCTGTACAGTTTGGGGAAATTTTCAGATTGGTTATTTTTTATGTTCAGTAGAACTGAAAATCCAACATTTTTTTAATCTTAAGAATTCTTGCTAAAATATAGAAGGCAGATAAACCATATATTCTTTGCCATTCTAAATTATTTTAGTAGAATGCATATAAATTATTTCATAGCTACTTTATAAAATTAACTGCCTATTGTGGATTTCTGTGTCTCATTTTGAAGTCCTGGGGTTTTCCTGACATCAGTGTAATAATTCAAAAATAAGTTATACAGTCAATATTGTATTCATTCATTTTCTCTGTGGGCATTAGTGTTTAAGTAGTCCTCTTCCCAAATCTTTTCCATCTAGTATGTAACAAATATAATTTTTGTAATGCATATTTTATTAGGTACCTTAAGATTCATTCCTAATAGAAAAATTTGGTATATTCACAGAATGAGATATTATACAGCACTCAAACAAATGAACCATGGTTACATGGAATAATGTGAATGAGTATTAGCAGTATTATACTGAATGCAAAGTAATGTCCAAAAAGACTACATAAAATGATACTTTTTTATAAAGTCACAAACAACTAACACTAAACATTATTTGTCTTGGGAATACATATAAGATAAAACAGTATTTAACAACAATAAAAGCAAAGGAGTGATAATGAAATCCTTAGGTTGGAGGACACAGGGGAGAGATGGGTTGGGGGGAAGAACAGATAGATAGTATTCTGCCAGTTTTCTAGTTCTTGTGTTCACATTTATTATAAGTAAATATAAACACAAAAGCAAGCCATGCATGGACCAGTGATGAGAGTATATCATGAGCCAAGGAGTATGATTAATCAATCAAACTCATGTACCTGAGATCAATTAAATCAAAAAAGACAAAACGTGTAAGAATTAGACATTTATATATTTATTTAAAGCCACTATTGGCACATGCCTTGGACAGTTGTTGTGATCAAACATATTAACATTTTTGCTGTCTAATGTAAAGATTTTAGCCTAGAAAATGCCCACTGGCAAAACTAATGGTATTATATTTAGCCACTATTGTTAACACCACTTGGTAATTTTATGTAGATATCATTTTATAGTAAATCTTATATATTCATGTCTGTGAAACTTTGCTTCCTTTATATAGGAGTTTCACAACCTGAAATAAATGTGCATATTACACAGTGAAAATGTTCCTTATATTAATGAAACCAAGGGTGATATTTATGTCTCCTTTTTGTGTAAGTTTACTTGCCCTTCTATATTCATTTTTTGGTAATATTTCATTGCAGATATGTACACATTTTGCACAGTCTTAACTCACTCTTTGCAATGATAATGTTAAATCAGATGAAGTCCTATTACTAGTAGGTCTTACCAGCAGTGTCCTAAGTGCCGAGTTCCATTTTGGTCATAAATGATGGTCTGGTTTAATACTGCAGAGCATTTTAAGCTAAGCATTTTGAGAGCAGCTTCTGCCTTTCTTTTTCTTGTGGCAACGTGTTGCTAAAGCGCTTACAGAGACACTGGTACATTAAACAGGGCTTTCCCTTTGTTTTCTTACATTGCTGTAGTTTTTGTTTGTTTGTTGTTTTTTTACCAAAGCATTTTGCTCAGATTCACTTAATGCATGCATGTATTCAAACACTAGTATCCATTTCTCACCAGTCGGTATGATAGCAACACTCAGCCCTCATCTAGTTTCAGAATGTATGCTCTACTTGGTTATCACTGATGCGTTTTTGTTCTGTTTGTATGTAGGTCCTATGCATAGTCAATTGGAAACCCTGAGCGACTCTTGGGCGCGCCTGAAACATAACAGAGACTGGTTGTGCAACTCCTCTAACTCCTTTGAGTCTGATTTTGATCTTACCAAGTCTTTGGGAGTTCACACTTTGATTGAAAATGTTGTAAGCTTTGTGAGTGGAGATGTGGGGAATGCCCCAGGTTTTAAAGAGCCAGAGGAAAGTATGTCTACAAGTCCCCAAGCCTCCATCATTGCAATGGAACAGCAACAGTTAAGGGCAGAAGTAAGTCTTTGATATTTACTCCTTGTGAGGGACTATGGAAACTTAAACTGAACCACTGAATGTACAATTGTAGGAAAAACTTTTCCTTTTCTTCTATTCCTTGCCTCCCCCTTTCCTTCACTTGAGCTTTTTTTTTTTTTTTTTTTTTTTTGTGGTATGCGGGCCTCTCACTGCTGTGGCCTCTCCCGTTGCGGAGCACAGGCTCCGGACGCGCAGGCTCAGCAGCCATGGCTCACGGGCCCAGCCGCTCCGCGGCATATGGGATCCTCCCAGACCGGGGCACGAACCCGTATCCCCTGCATCGGCAGGCGGACTCTCAACCACTGCGCCACCAGGGAGGCCCCACTTGAGCTTTTTGATGTTGCTATCTTAACCAAAGCAGCCTGGTAGTTTGTTTGAAGTGAACAATAGTGCACAAGATACTCTAATCACTAAGTCTTTCCTTGTCTCCTAGAAACTAGAGTGAGATTGGTTGGTGACTATACAGATCTGCTCTTAGAGTCCCCATTTTTGACCCATTTGTCTCCGTTTAAAAAGGGCTAGATTAGAACACCATGCTAATAATGATAAATGCTAAAATTAGTGAGCATTGCCTCCAAATATCTCCCTCAAAATATTTATTAATGATTGTGGTTTTAACATGTCCTCAAATTCTTTGATACTCTTCCCTCCAGGAGGTGGAGCTTAATTTTCCTCCTCTTGAGAGTAAGCTGGAATTAGTGACTTAGAGCCAACAGAGTATGAAAAGGGGGAAAAAAATACAGTAATTTCACATTACAGATACCTGGCAGACATCACCTTAACCAAGTGATCAAGATTAATATCACCAGTAATAAGTTCTGGTGATATCATGTACCCTGATAAGAATGTGATGAGAGGGGGACTTTATAGTATTCGTCCCCAAATCCATACATGTAGGCCAAACATGAGAAAGCATCAGGCAAACCCAAATTGAGGGACATTCTATAAAATACACAAACAGCCCTTCATAGATGTCAAGGTCATGAAAAACAAAGACAAACTGTTCACAGACTAAAGGAGACAAGACAACTAAATGCAACGTGATATCCTGATTTGGATCCTGGAACATAAAAGGGACATTATGGGAACTCTGGTGAAATCCAGATAAATTCTGTGGTTTACCAATGTTAATTTGTTTTCATAAATGTACCATAGTTTTGTAAGATACTAACATTAGGAGAAGCTTGGGGAAAGGTATACAGGAACTATCTGTACCATCTTTACAATTCTTCTATAGATATAAAATTATTTCGAAATAAAAAGTTTATTTTTTTTTTAAAAAAAAGGAGGGTAGGCCAGTGGACTGCTGTGGTGGATATTTGTCCTCCTAGGGAAGATAGAGCCAGAAGTTCAAGAGAACCACAGAGAAACCTTTTGGAAATACTTCTAATTCTTGAACTAAAGAGTATTCATTCTATATAATGTTATAAGTAAAGGAAGCAGTATCCATACTACTTGATGCTTTTGAAATCACGTTTATCTCCTCATGAGCATCACAATAGCTCTGTGAGTAGATTAAAGTACTATTAACCTCATTTTATACATGAAGAAACTGAGACTCAGGAAATTGAGTTTCCCAAGGCTACACAGTCGTTGGAATACTCTGGCCTTGAAACTAGATCTCCTACATCCAAATTTACTGCTTTTCCTATTGTACTATGTAGCCTCTTTTATACTGAAGTATGCTTATAGAGACCTTAGAGATATTTTAATTTTTAAAGTCGTAATAGTAAAATAAATGTTTATCTTAATAGAATAGATTCCTAAGAAATATCAGAATTTTCTGTGTGCTAAGTAATATATTGTCTGTGACGTACAGAGTTATTTGTGTCTCAGTTCAGTGAAGAATTCTAAAATATGTTTATTTTATTTTTTCTCAAGCTTCGTTTAGAGGCACTTCATCAGATCCTTGTACTATTGTCTGGAATGGAAGAAAAAGGCAACATCTCTCTGACAGGAAGCAGATCAAGCTCAGGTTTCCAGTCATCCACTCTGCTCACATCTGTGAGGCTGCAGTTTCTAGCAGGGTGTTTCGGTTTAGGCACTGTTGGACACGCAGGAGCCAAAGGAGAGAGTGGCCGATTGCATCACTATCAGGTAGATGACAGAACTGTCATGGGAGGTTGACATCTTTTAGTATATTCAGATTTTAACTGTATTTTTACAACACCAGTTTAATAATGCTAAACTTTTTGGTGTTTAGAATTGAGGTTTAAAAATATAAAGACCTAAGTGACTTAAAGATACCTCATTGGTTTAGTTTCCTGATTATAGCTGAGGTTAGATAAGCCATTAGGTAAGCCATTGGTACTATTGTACTTTTAGATTCTTTGCTGGCTCAGTTTTATTAACCCTTAGCCAAATTGCATAGAGGTAGATCTAAGTTGGGATAAGGATTGGTGTTTGGGAGGATGGGTTTCAAGAATTCACATTTTAGACTTGATCATTTTACCAAGTTTCTCTGATTGCTTGAACTGTTTTTTTGAAGTGTTGTCTTTATGTCTTCCATGTTTAGAGAGGAAAAATGCTTTGTGGGAAAGGAGAGAGATTATATAGAATCAAGAATTTTCAAGCATTGAAAAATAATTTCATTATAAAACTTTTATATACTGAAATATACTAAATAATTAAAAACCACCATAGGGCTCTAGCATAGGCTAGGAATAAAATGCTTTTACTTTCATTTGGGTAGGAAGTGTTGTTGTTAATAGAAAAGGTAAATCTTTGTGTGTAATTTAGGATGGGATCAGAGCAGCTAAGAGAAATATTCAGATTGAAATCCAGATGGCTGTGCATAAGATTTATCAACAGTTGTCTGCTACTCTGGAGAGAGCCCTGCAAGCAAACAAGCATCACATTGGTGAGTAACTGCACATGCAAATATAAGGTGCAAGTAACATTTTGGCCTGAGGTTATGCTAGGTAGCTGATGTTCTGTGTTTAACATTAGGTCAGCTTATAGGTAAAGAATAAATACTTGAAAGTGTAATAGTGTTCCATACTACTATTTATATTTTGGAATATGATTTATTTTAGTAAATGCTTTGTTAACTTTAAAGAAGATTCTCAACTGCCTTTCTTTCTTTCTTCTTTTTAGAAGCCCAGCAGCGTCTCCTTTTGGTTACAGTTTTTGCCCTGAGTGTCCACTATCAACCAGTAGATGTTTCTTTGGCGATTTCCACTGGTCTGCTAAATGTATTGTCTCAGTTATGTGGCACAGACACCATGCTAGGACAACCTCTTCAGTTGTTGCCAAAAACGGGTGTTTCCCAGCTAAGCACAGCTTTAAAAGTGGCTAGTACAAGATTGCTCCAGATTCTAGCCATCACTACAGGGTGAGCATTGTAGATGTCTTGGTAGAACTGTTTGGGGCCTGGTCTTTCACATTTTAGTGATTTCCATTTCACCATAATCTCCTTTATGTGTTTAAGCACATTTGCCCTTCTATGTAATTACCATTTATTTTTTTCCTGTTATTTCATGTTATTTCATGTATATGTTATTTCAGGACCTATGCTGATAAACTGAGCCCCAAGGTAGTTCAATCTTTGTTGGATCTACTCTGCAGTCAGTTGAAGAATTTGTTGTCCCAGGCCGGTGTACTACTTATGGCCTCTTTTGGAGAAGGAGAAGAGGATGAAGAAGAGAAGAAAATTGACTCCAGTGGAGAAACTGAGAAGAGAGACTTCAGAGGTATCGTAAATCTTTTTTCTCTGTCATTATTTACAAGCATTTATTGAATCCACATTGTGTGAATATCATTAGAATGTAGAGTTCTTTCTATTGTGAGGCATGAGAGGATTTTTATTTGTTCATTTAGAAACCCCTTTTTTCTCCAAATATGTATGGTTTAGAGGTACCTCTGACTGAACTTCCTCTCTTTAGAGTTGGTTAACCCTGTTGTAGCAACTGTACCACTCAGTGTCTAAGTTCAGCCTCTCCTTGGCTGTTGTGGCTCTAGAACTTAGAGGTTCTAGGTGACTTATTTCCCCAGATTATGTTCTTGTAGCATTTGATCCTGACAGCCCATCTCTTGGGTTGCATTCTTGTTTTAAGTGTTCCGCCAGGACCAAGGGTTTTATTATTTGGGAATTGGGTTAGAATTAGGGAAGCTGAACTTCTTGCTAGGCTGTTCTGCTCTCTAGTCACTAAAAAATTCTTCATTATACTTAGCCATAATAATTTTTGCTTGCTGTAATATGGTCATCTCCTTACAGCTTTTAAAAACTATAGTGAACATTGGTGGGAATTCCCTCGTGGTCCAGTGGGTAGGACTCTGTGCTTTTGCTGCTGAGGGTGCGGGTTCAAGCCCTGGTTGGGAAATTAAGATCCTGCAAGCTGCATGGCGCAGCCAAAAAAAAAAAAAAAAAAAAAAAAAAAAAAAAATAGTGAACATTGTATTTCAGTAGAACGTGAACCCTGAAGTATACATGTCTGTTATAGATTAAGGGAATAAAGGTCTAAAACTGGTCATTTATTCAATGTCTTATTACCATAATAAGCTCTGGGAGCCATTAAATCCTTCCTGGACTAGATAGATAGATAGATAAATGGATAGATAAAAGTAAGAGTAATAGACACAACCTTCCAAGACTGTTGTGAGAGTTAAATAATATAATACTTGTAAAGGACTTAGAGCAGTGTCTAGCACATAGTAAGAGCTCAATGAATGTTAATGTTAATATTGGAATATTATAATAAATAATATTTAAATAAATAAAGTAGTAGTTAAATAATATTAATACTGTATAGATAGGTGGGTGGATAAAGGAATATGCTGGGGGTACAAAAATGACAAAACATTATCTCTGCCCTCAAGGACCTTCTAGGGAAATAAGGAAGGTAGATGTTTAAACAGATAATTACAGTGTAATACAATAAGCTCAGAAGAAATAGCTAAATCTCTTAGGTCAGAATCTAGGAGGATGTATGAGTCTAATTTAGGGCTAGCTTTTGGTTTCAGAGGCTGAACCTCTGGCAAGTTACTTCTTCTTTATATAGCAAGTATGTTGCTTATACAAAGAGCATGGGCAGACTCACAAGGTATGATAAAATAAAAACAGGCTTTTAATGCCACCTCCCTTTTTCCTGAGATCCAGTTTGGGGATACAGGGTTGTTCAGGTAATAGTTTCTTACCACTCTGTTGAGTACTGCACATATGGACGGCAGGGAAGACACAGTAGAGTTACTTCTCAGCCTATAGCTCCCCAAGAAAACTGGATCCTTCCATATCCAGTAAAAAAAGAAACTGTGATGAATCTCAGCAGGTGTAACAGCAGACTGAGTCCACATCCATTCCCCTCAGGTTGCACCCATTCTATTTATGGGGATGGCTGGGAGTGAGACTGAGTCTAGTCAGCGGTGGCCAGGCATTCAGAGGCAGGTGGACCAGGTATTAATAACGCCACATACTCTCTAAAATACTTAACTGAAAGTAAGGTGTACTCTTCATTTCAAACGTAGTACTGATACTGAAACATAAACTGTATCATCAAGTTGTCTTAACGAGCTTTATATTTAAGGTCTCCAGGCTTTAATTAATATAATTAATTTAGTGTCTTGTTACAGAAATACTTGCTGGGAGTGAGAGTGGGGTAGGATGGAGGCCTCCTAAAAGAGATTTTCCTAGGGATCTCTACCAAGAGAGAAAGTTTCATGGAAGAGGTAGCTTTGAACTGGATTTTGAAGGAATGTGTAGGAACAAGGTTGGAGTGAGACATAGCTACCTAGGGCAGGCTAATAATTTTATATTCTTCAAACTAATGTAATAAATGTTTGTATATTAGCAAAGACTAAAGACTAAAGAAGAGGTAGAGTACTGTGAAGAGGAAATGTAGAGAAGGCGCTCTTAGCTTTTTCTCTAATTATCCCTAGCAGGTTAGTTTTGTCATAGACCTGCACACCCATCTCAGCAAAAAAAAAGCCCTCCAGTTAAAAAGATGTCTATGAAGATAGATTAATGGCTCTTCAGACATGCCATTTGGCAGGGGGTGGTCTCCCCTCTATCACAAGTGATTTGTCTGTGTATTTCTTAATTTGATGTGCCAGGATCTCCCTAAAAGGAGTGCCTGTCCAAATTGTTACGATTTTCCATGTTTTAAAGCCCCTTAGGGATTGACATTCTGGGAATCTACCCCACTGGCAAACTTCTTCACCTTGGCTTTGAGTGGGTCTTAGCCAGGCTAGGGAGGTATGAAAGTTGTTGGACGATATGAGAACATGGCATGTTAGAGGAAGAGCAGAAAGTTCTTTGGCTTCAAAATGTACAGGGGGGAGGCAAGCTATTAGAGAGAAACTATTAGAGAGGTGATAAGAGTGTTGATACTGGTGGGAAAATTGGGATGATTGTTTAGAGCAAGTTTGTGGAAAGATCTTTTACATAGAGTTTAAGGTCAGGCATACCAGACCCAGGCCTACAAATTTGTTTCTTTGTAGAATATGAAACCACAAAGTCTTTTTTAGAGATTAATTCTTTTCTTTTTTTTTTTTTTTTTTGGTACGTGGGCCTCTCACTGTTGTGGCCTCTCCCGTTGCGGAGCACAGGCTCCGGACGCTCAGGCTCAGCGGCCATGGCTTACGGGCCCAGCCGCTCCACAGCATGTGGGATCTTCCTGGACCGGGGCACGAATCTGTGTCCCCTGCATCAGCAGGCGGACTCTCAACCACTGCGCCACCAGGGAAGCCCTTCTTTTTTTTTTTTTTAATATTTATTTATCTATTTTTGGCTGCGTCGGGTCTTAGTTACAGCACGCAGGATCTTTTGTTGCGGTGCGCGGGCCTCTCTCTAGTTGTGGCGTGCGGGCTCCAGAGCGCATGGACCCTGTAGTTTGCTGCACGTGGGCTTAGTTGCCCTGTGGTGTGTGAGATCTTAGTTCCCCGACCAGCGATCGAACCCATGTCCCCTGCTTTGGAAGGCGGAACCCATGTCCCCTGCTTTGGAAGGCGGATTCTTAACCACTGGACCACCAGGGAAGTCCTGAGATGTAATTCTTAATTTGACTGGGGCAGAGGGTAGGGGAGGTGGTGGACAGATGATGGACTTTTTGAAAATGTGATCAAAGTTGTCAACTTTCTTACTAGTCAAATGCACACACAGACACAGTTTTGTTTTGTTTTTAAAGAATATTTTTCAGTTTGAGGCATTTATTTTATTTTACTTTATTTTTGGCTGTGCAGCGTGGCTCGTGGGATCTTAGTTCCCCAACAAGGGATTGAACCCAGGCCCTCAGCAGTGAAAGTGCTGAGTCGTAACCACTGGAGTGCCATGGAATTCCCCAGACAGTTTTTCATACAATTTTAGGGGGTTTACAGACCATCTCCCTCAAATTCTATCTAGTAGAACTCTAGACTTGGATAGAGAACTGTTACTTTTTAGAATAGCAGTAAAAAAAGAAAAATGCACAAAACCAAGTACACATACTTTATTCTATCAAGCTCATTGTTATTGTACACAGCTGTAAAAGATGTTATGTTTGACTCTATGTTCTGACCTTTCTCCTGTTTTTTAAGTTTTAAAAATTCAGCATCTAACTGACAACCTAGGTTTTGAATTAGGTGTGTGCTTACTGCATTCTAAATGTCATTTGATATAAGACTGTTTCCTGTTGGCTTTTGGTTGTAATGTAAACTTGTCTATTCACTCTTTAGTTACTCTTAGGAAACAACGTGCAGCCGAACTGCATCTGGGGGATTTTCTAGTTTTTCTTCGCAGAGTTGTATCTTCAAAAGCAATTCAGTCAAAAATGGCTTCCCCAAAGTGGACAGAGGTGCTTTTAAACATAGCATCTCAGAAATGTTCTTCAGGTATGTGACCTTTGTCTTATTTTACAGTATTTTGTACATCATGTGTGTTTTATTCAGATAACAACATTGGATACTTGACCTTGATTTTAAGGCTTTTCTTTCTTGTTTTATGAGTACTTATTTGATTGCAAGAAAAGTAATCTCAGGAGTAAAAATTGAGAGGAATTAATAATAGAAGGTAGTACTGGAGAAGATCATGGATTTAATGCAGAGAAGTTGGCTCTAGTTCAGATTACAGTAATAAAAATAAGCAGAGAACATCCTGTTTAATATGATAATTTAACACAGATTTTGAGTTTACTTCTTGGATTATCAAAATGCAGATTGGAGTTTGTCTGTTCTTTCTTATCATGATATGATTTCTGTTGCCTTGATTTGTAACTTCTGATTGTATGCTATCTATGAGAGTTCTATATAATAAGCTTAATTCCTGGTTCTTAGCCTAAAAGTCTGGTCTGCTTGTATAGATTATTATCAGTCCTTTCCTAATCTGTTTTTTTTTATTGTGATAAATATACATAAAATAAAATTTACCATTTTAACCACTTAAGTGTACAATTCAGTGACAGTAAGTACATTCACAATGTTGCTCAACCATCACTACTCTCCATTTCCAGAACTTTCTCATCATCCCTGGTCTTTCTTAAATGTGCTGAAACATAATATAGTCTTCTATGGTACATGCTGTTTTATATGTGTACACTCTCAATATAGTTTATTGGTGTTTCTTTTTACTTTTTTTAATGTGTATTCAATTTTTTAAAAATTCAGATCCTGTATCTTTAAGATTGGCATAAACAAAAAAAGAATACAGACAACTTATTATTAACATAACAGCTGCAGTTGTTAACTGCAAAAATACAGTAAAATGGAGTCATACTAAATGTTAATGTTCTTACAGCAAATTATCTCAGTCATTTTGTGGTAGCAAATTCTGGCAAGAAATTCATTTGCTGTTAAAAGTATTTAAAGAATTTCCAAAACTGATCATCTGTGCTGCAAATAAAACAGCAGTTTATTCAAAAGAGCCCTTACCTTTCTCTTATTTTCTTAAAAGATCTGCCATTTACAGGTAACTACTATTTTCAGATCGGTTGGTCAAACCAGGGTTCTTCTGTAAATACGCATCTTAGCTTTATATATAGTAAGTTTATACTCATTTTCCCAATAGTTTTCAACTAGTATAACTTACAGTAGCTTTTTTTCTCCTTTAATAAGGTAAGCCTTCTGTAATATTGATTAAGTTCTTAGAGCATGAAGAAAAATCAGATATTCATTTATTTCTACTGGTTGTGTTGTAGTAATGGATAGAAAAAGGAGCATCAGTATCCTGTCTCTATCTTTGCTTACTTTAGAAAAGTACAAACTGCTTACTCCTCATTAATCCTGTGAGGCCGTCAGGGCGTAGATGGAGTCAGAAACAATTAAAGGCAATGATAAGCCTGAGCTTTAGAGATTAACAGACCTGTCATTTACAATTCTACTTCTGTCTCTACTGAGCTTTGTGGCTTTGGTCAAGTTACTTAACTTCTCTGAGCCTCAGTTTCCTCATCAGTAAAATAGGGATATAATGTAGGATTTGTGAGGATCAAGAGAGTTATTAATGTGTATGAAATGCATAGCACAGTACTTGGCACAGGTAGTTATTATAGTGCTGTTCCCTTACATACATAAAAACTGAAACACAAACATGGATATTCATATACATTAATGGATATGGGATGAATCCAGAATTCTTGTGATAATATGCTGAAGTGAAGTCTGTTCCATCCTAAATACTTAGCAGCCTCAGAGATTTTTTTCAATAGGTTTATTGAAACTTTGAATTTAAGTCACATTTATAATAAGAAAATGTCTTTTTCCCCCTCCAGGAATTCCTCTAGTTGGTAACTTAAGAACGAGGCTCCTTGCACTTCATGTCCTTGAGGCTGTGCTACCAGCTTGTGAATCTGGTGTAGAAGATGATCAAATGGCCCAGGTTTCTGTTTTTAAAGTTATTAGAGGGTGTCCTTTACATGTGCAACATGATGCACCGAAAATCTAAACTCATGGTCTCTTCAGTTGTAAATGTGTCATTTATTCAATAGCACGACTTCTACTTCTGAGATTGCTTTTTTAATTTTTCCATCTCTAAGCAAGGAGAAAGAGAAATTAAGTGAGTTATGGGATGTGAAGAGTAGTGGTATAGTGAATACTTTCAAGGTCAGAAAGAAAGGAAAATTTGTGGAATTTCTTCCTAGGTTTGGGCATCTAGAGAGAGAAAGATGTGAGGCTGCATGGCCTCATCAGAGGTCCATATAGTGGGGCAACATGAGGACAGTCGAACCCACTTTGTAGTGGGTTAATGGTCTTTCTAAAAAATGATGTTTAACTTGCATCCACGCAAAGTAGCTGTCAGACATTGGTATAATTAAATCTCACATGTGACTTAATATTATAGTTACATGATTTATCTTTTCTAAAAATAGTTAAAATGATCCTTTACAAATTTTATAATTCTTTTTCCTTCAATAAATAGGTTGTTGAACGTCTGTTTTCCCTCCTGTCGGATTGTATGTGGGAGACACCCATTGCTCAGGCCAAACATGCTATTCAGATAAAGGAAAAAGAAGAAGAAATAAAATTACAGGTACTTGATTCTTCCAAAAAGGTATTTTTAGACAGACATGTGAATATCTTGTCACCTGTCTCTGGATCCTTTCTCCTTTGAGAGACTTTGTTCTATCAGTTATTCAGTCTCTTCTTTGTACTGTGTCTCCTTCTCCACTGGTTCTTTCCCCTCAGTTTATAAACATCTCTTATTCCCACCCTTCTAAATTTCTTTTTTATCTATGAAGCCTTCCCTATATTCTCTCATCCTTCATTGCTAAGCTTCTGGGAAGAGTAATCTTGTGTATGTTTAAGTCACTTCCTTACTTCTCATTATCTCTTCAGCCCAGTTGTTTATCTTCCATCAAAGCACTGAAATTAAATGACAGAGGTAGATGTTATTGGTAATACAGTGTACAGCTTTTTATCCACAGCTTACTTGACCTCTGGAAATTCTAGCCTTCTGTTGTTTTCAAAACACTACTTTCTCCTAGATCCCCTCTGCCAATCCTTGATTCCCTCTGGAGGCATCTCTTCTTTGGTGTGACTTTCTCCTTGCCTCCATCCCAAATTCCAGTGTTCCTCAGAGTTCTGTCTTTAGCTTTTCCAGCAGTCTCAGTCATACCCACGACCATTTTCACTACATGCACTGCCTTCCAAACTTGAATGATAGCCCAGGTGTCTCTCCTTCAAACCTTTCTCCTTTTCTTCCTATCCCATTTTTATTGGTGGCACTAACATTCAACTAGCTTTTCAAACCTGAATTCCTGGGAATTCTCCTAATGTCCCCGCCCATGTGGTCCCTAGAACTCACTGATTTTTACCTCCTAAATAGTTCTTGAATCCATCCATCTAGCTACCTTAATCTTTCTATTAGTTTTCATGATTCCACACTTTTTCTAGTTTTCCTTCTGTCCCAGTACAATGGCCTCTTCTTCTCATCCTCTTTTATTTATACTTCCTCTTCTATTTAACTGACTGCTGGAGTATCCCAAGGCTTGGTCCCAAGACCCCTTTTTTTCTTCAACTTTCACCTCCGTTCCATTTCCTGTAGCCAGCAAAACCTTATTCAGATCCGTATGCCATTGATTTTTAATTCCTTTTTTGACATTCTTCCTGAATTCCAGACATATACCCATCTTCTACTTGCCTTACGACTTGAATAATAGTGTAATAGGCCTCTCACACTTAGTAGCATCCTTAGTTCTGTTACATCTTGTTCCTTCCCCAGGCTTTCCCATCTTACCTAGTAAGTGACTCAGCCAAAAAACCAAGGAGTCATCCTTGATTCTTCTCTTTCTATCACACACACACACATTTTCTCTGTCCATACAATCTCCAAGTCCTGTTGACTTCTCTGTTAAGACTTAACTTGAATTTTCCAGCTCGTCATTCCTCTGCCATCACCCTACTCCAAGCCACTACCATCTCTGGCCTAGATTATGCAATATTCTCCTAACTGGTCTTTCTGCTTCCCCTGTTAACTCCCTACAGTCCATTCTCTACACAGGAGCCAGTGTGATGTTTTAACATTGTAAATCAGAGCATGTTCGTCCTCTGCTTAAAAAACCCACCAGTGGTTTTTAATCATTCTTGGGATAAATTCTAGAACTCCTTGTTATCTCCTCTTTGCTGACTACACTGTGAACAACTTGCCTTCTTCCTGTTTCTTGAACACACTAAGCTTGTTCCTTCCTTTGGGCTTTGTGCCAGCTATTCTCTCTGCCTAGAATACTTCCCGCAGATATGTTTCTCAGAAGTCAACTTATTATTCATGTCTCAACTTAATTATCACTTCTTCATTGTCCTTTCCTGATCCTCAATCTAGAGTCAGTTGCCACACAGTCTTTATCACATCACCTTTTTTGATTTCAGCATAGCACTTATTACCTGCTATTTCCTTGTTTATTTTCTATCTCCACCTTGTAAAATATAAGTTCTATGAGAGCAAAGACATTATCTGTCTAGTATACTGCCGAGTATATAGGACCTGGTATAGTGCCTGGTACATAGTAGATGCTTATTAAATACCCATTGAGCAAATGAATGAATTTGAGTCCTCAGTATTTCTTACCTGAGCTCTTGCAGTAAACTCCTGATTGTTCTCTCTGCTTTCATCCTGTATACTCCTGGTAAAACAATGTTTATAAAACATAGATCTGATAGTAGTTCCTCTATATAAATCATTCTGTGTAGGCACTCCCTATTGTCTAGAGTAAAGATTAAACTTAGAATGGCATTGAAGACCTTCCATGATTTTGTTCCTCCTTCTCTTTCTAGTTCCTTGTTCTCTTTCAGTCTCATCCTCCAGATATTCCATACTGCTTGCAATTCTTTAAATCAGTGAACTCTGTTTCACCTCCATGACTTGGCACATGCTGTACATACTGTCTTAAATTTCTTTCTCTACTTTGATCAGCTGCTTAATGCCTTCTCATCATTCAGGATTCAGCTCAGAAGTCATCCTCTTTTGAATGCTTACCTTATCCTTCCCAAGCCTGGTTAGAAACCTACACTTATATGTTTCTGCTATACCTGTCACGTAACTTCTTTTATTCTCTCACTACAATACTGGTGTTATTTATTTGTCTCTCTGTCCCCTGACTGAGCTGTAAGCTCTTCATGGGCAGGGACCATGCTGTATGTATGATTGTGTTCCATTGTCTGTACAGTAACTGGTACATAGTAGATAATAAATATTTGTGGAATCAACCCAAGGAGATCTCAGGAACTGAATCTGAGTTAGTTCAAAATACTGACCCAGTTTCCTTTCTGGTAGAAGCAGGGAGAGTTGGAGGAAGAAGATGAGAATCTCCCTATACAAGAAGTATCCTTTGACCCAGAGAAAGCTCAGTGTTGCATAGTGGAGAATGGACAGATTTTAACTCATGGTAGTGGAGGAAAAGGATATGGATTGGCATCAACTGGAGTAACTTCTGGGTGCTATCAGTGGAAGGTACGTAGAATTCCAAGTAGTTTTTAAAAGCATTTTATTTTTTAGTACTTTCCTCCTAGGTTATTATAAAAAATGTATGGAAAGACTATTAAAAAAATCATCTTATGTAAATGTTCTATTACTATGTAAGATTTTAACATACATGGAAACTCAGTGAAGGATATATAGAAACCCTGTATTATTTTTGTAACTCTCCTGTAATTGTAAAATTACCTCAAAAAAAATTTTAAGTGTAAGGTTGAAAAATCATAATCATCCCTTCCATGAGGGGTCACACAGTGCACACCCAGCAATGAAAATGCAGTAACATATATGTGATGTTTCTTCCTGGGAGAGCGTATTAGAGACTGAGTGCCCAACATTTTTATTGAGTGCTGGTCACATACTCTCTGCCTGTTCTTTTTTAGATTCCCAGAAAGAAAGCAGGGTTTTAGCATAAACCATATTGTCATACAGTCTAAGCACAATAAGCCACCAATATCAGTCAGGGAGATTTTTTATCAGTGTAGGGAACTATTTACCAGACAAGTCCCCAGGTGCCAGCGAAGGACCAACATTGCAAGCAGACATTTCTAAGGATAGCAATCTCTGCTGTGTTCTTTTTTTGCACAGTCCACCTCCTTGGCTGGCTCTTGGCCACAGTGTTTTTACAATAAAATTAATATTATTATCTGGTAGGTCCCCAGACAGCAGGGTGAGACTGACCTCCAGTACTGACTTCAGGGGTCTTAGACTTAGCCAGTTAAAACAAACCTCATTAATTGTATAGGTCTGTCTTAAAAAGTCAAGTGACTTTGTCCTTAAATTTAGCACAGCACAACTCTGGCCAGTCCAGGGCTCAGAATAGGTTGCATACACAAAAAGTACAATTCCAGAGGCATACGTGGTATCCCTGGAAATGAATCAGGATATACAGTAGTCAGGCAGAACAAGTTAACAGGACCCCAATGTGATCTCCCATCAGGGGGCCTCCCACCTTCTGTTCCCATTGCAGTCTAAGTAATTTAATTGAGTACTTGGTTTCAGAGGGACTGCCTCTGAAGGACAGTTTGTTAAGTTCCGAAAAAACAATGATCATTTATGCCCTCCCTCTTCTTCCACACTTCCCCAGGGCCTGGGTTGTTTTTTTTTTTTTTTTTTTAACAGCTTTATTGGAGTATAATTGCTTTACAATGCTGTGTTAGTTTCTGCTTTATAACAAAGTGGTGGTTGTTTTTTTTTTTCCCCTCCCCGCCCCCACCGTTATTCTAAAATCAGTGTTTTCTATTTAGTTATTATAACTTCAGATTTTTTCAGTCATTTTTAAATCTCCATCTAGACCTTTTGTCCAGAAGGGTTAGGTGCAAAAGGGACAAAAGAATTTCCACACAAAAACTTTTTTTTTTTTTTAACAAAAGTGTTTTTATATTGATACAACTTAACCAGAAAGGTTAGCAATTGGTCAGGACAAAATCCCAATTAAAAAAATGTTTTCCAGAATAGGTTTACAAAACCTTCTACGCCTTTTATCCTAATCATTTATCCAGTGAGCAGCCTAGGAAAGATCAGTCTTTTTCTGGGGAGAGCTTCATTTAATAAACTGTCTTACTAGGCGTGTGTATCAGATATTGAATCAAGCTATCAGTCTGTTGTTGCACACTACGACTAGTCCAAAAAGCTGAACATAATAAGTCAACAGCAGTGAGACCTCCCCAAGAAGAGGTCAAGAGTCCAGTCTGTTATAAGAGTGGCCATAGAGGTCATGCACCCTGGGTATGCCCTCCTTCAACTTTCAGCTTTCGGTAAGAATCAAAGTTAGGAATGTAATCAGTTTCTATGTCAGAAATAAAAAGCCAATCAGCAGCTCAAATTAGATGGCTATCAAAAGAACAGGCCCTTTCCCAGGGGCATATATAAGAGACCTGGACAGTCCAGCTAGAATCCATGTAGTTTTCAGTTTATGGCTGCACCAACTAAATCTTCACCAGCCCCCACGTCTGATTTTTGTTCATTAGGCTGGTGCCTGCTTTTAGTTGAACACAGCTCATATTGGGTTGAAATAGCCCATAGCAGACAGTATGAGATTTTAACTTAGAGGCAGGTCCAGGCAGTTGGAAGCTCTGAATTGAGGATTCTATAAAATTGGCAACTTTTGGGGGCAGCAATAAAGCCTAAATGCTATAGGATCAGACAGCTGCATTTCAAGTCTAAGTGACAAGCAAGGCTTTCCTAAGCTCTTTTTGCCTTCTCAATCTTAGAGTACAAATTTACCCACTCAAAAATATGCATTTCAGGCTAGAAAATCATCAGCCTCTAAGGGTCAGATATCTGATTTTATAAGAACTAACTGGCAACTAACAACTGCTTTTTAAAACTCTCAAAGTATATTTCTACGTGGAGATTGCCACTCTTTTTATTTTGTCTCCCTTTTTTCTAGCAGTTCTAATAGGCAAAAATCATAACAAAAAATCATCAGTTATGGAGGCTTGTTTTGTTTCCAGTACTCAAAGAATTTAAGTTCCAATCTACTCACCTGGGCAAAAAGCAAGGAAGTTGTGTCCCACTGACATTTTTCCTTTGCAGCTTTTACTTATCAGGATGATCTCTTAGTGTTTATGAAATTACAAGCATATAACATTTTACATCATTTTTTATCATACATCCAGATGCAGTAGCCACAAAGCGAAGCTGTTTTATAAAATTTACTTTTCCCTTTTCCCTCAGATCTCAAGTTTACTCAGACCCCTAGCAGTAAATTTGCATTTTTAGGGTTAATTGGTTGGGCCAGGGCACTGGTACAGCAGTGACAGCATCTAGGCTAAAGAAAATCGCTGGAGTCTTTTCTTTTCTTTTCTTCTTTTCTCTCTCTCTCTTTCTCCATTTCTCCCTTTTTTCCTTTCTTTCATCTATTAAAGTTTTACTCCAGCCCTGGGAACTGATTTAAATAACCTTATCTCCTCTCACTTGGAGGAAAGAGCAACATATACTTCTAATATTTTTGGTCTACCCCAAACTCACCTTCAGGAATTTTTGAACTTTTCCCCCTCCCACCTGGACAAGAGAGCAGCTGCAAGCTAATTTTTTTTTTTTTTTTGGCGGTACGCGGGCCTCCCACCGCCGTGGACTCTCCTGTTGCGGAGCACAGGCTCCGGACGCACAGGCTCAGTGGCCATGGCTCACGGGCCCAGCCGCTCCGCGGCATGTGGAATCTTCCCGGACCGGGGCACAAACCCGTGTCTCCTGCATTGGCAGGCAGACTCTCAACCACTGCACCACCAGGGAAGCCCCAAGCTAATTTTTATTCTTTGGCCCGTCCAAAGCCCATGTGTGGGAATGCTTGGGCTCTCTTTCTCTTCCCACCTAGAGGAGAGAACAACACAAATTTTCTTCTGGCTGCTCTTTTCCCCTCACTTTAGCTTACAGGGCCAAAAGCAGCCAGGAGACCCAGTGAGCCAACCCTCCTGGGGTTGGATCTATTATTTTTTAATTTCATAGGTAACTTTTACCACTCACAACAGATAGCCACTCATCTGCTGCTTCATAACACGTGTAACCCCATAGCCACTAGAGTTTTGTCTTTCCCCAGTTCTCTCTCTCTTTTTCCCAAATATATAATTATATTTTAATGACTTAGAGTTGTTCTGGTGAAGCTCATGTTGCCACCATTGTGTCAGAGGTCCTGAAGATGACCCCTATGTTCAAAGATTTGATAGAAGGACTCATAGGACTCAGTATTATCATTGTACTCATGATGACTGGGGTTTATTATAACAAGGTAGTAAGGATACATAACTGGATAATAAGGAGAAAAGACACAGGTGACGTCTGGAGGAATCCACATGGAGGCTTCCTTATGTTCTCTCTCTCCCATGAAGGGTCACATGGACTGCACTCTTGTCCCAGCAACAAAATGCAGCAACGTGTGTGTGATGTTTTAGGGAACCCCCTTAGAGACTTAGTTGCCAAGATTTTTACTGGAGACTGATCACGAAGGTACCCTCTGCCTGGCATGTACCAAAACTCCAGCTCCCAGAAGGAAAGTTCGTGTTCAGTGTAAACCACATTGTTTGTTCAAACACTCTTGTCCTGGTTAGCCACCTGAATCATTTAGGGAAAGTTTTCTAACAGTGTAGGAAACTGTATAAAAGTCGAATTCCCAGGTACTAGCCAAGGGCCAGTGTTACAAGCATGCCTTTTTAAAGACAGCAGTCTCAGGCCTGCTCTATTAACTCTTTTCTGCACAGAAATATACACAAGAGAGTAGTTAGAAAATTTGTATAAAGAATTGAAGCTTTCCATTAATAATTTTCTGGACTGGATGTACTTCCTCAGCTTCATAATTAAGATGTAAGTTAAAATTGTTTATTTTAAATAAATACTCAAAGGTTATTCTAAATGTTCTACAAGGTAAAGATTAAATTTGTCTTAAAATCTTTACAAAATCATGAAATTATTTCATTTTTATGTTATTTTCACTTAAGCTGAAAATATGTTTATTTATATTCTCATAAATGCATAAATATTATTTACAAACATATTCCGCAGTATGGCTTTATACAGTTAATAGTATATAAACAAGTTTTTTGAATATTAGTGAACATTACCACTTTCATTTTAGTTTTACATTGTGAAGGAAAACAGAGGTAATGAAGGCACCTGTGTTGGAGTTTCTCGCTGGCCAGTACATGACTTTAACCACCGTACTACCTCGGATATGTGGCTCTATCGGGCCTACAGTGGTAACCTCTATCACAACGGAGAACAGACTCTGACATTGTCCAGCTTCACTCAAGGAGATTTCATTACCTGTGTGTTAGACATGGAAGCCAGGACCATTTCCTTTGGGAAAAATGGAGAGGTACTGAAACTCATTCAGAAGTATTGCATGTTTTCCTGTTTTTATTTATCGTCAACTCAGTTATTCAGGTACTAGCTATTCAGTTTATGGATTATTTGCTCTTCTCTGCTTTTTCTGTAATACCTTTCGGTTCTTATAATATTTATCAGCACCAAAAAAAAAAAAAAAAAAAGAAAGATAGTAAAATCCCAGGAAGATTGTTGAAACAGAGGAACAAATTAAGGTTATTTATTATATGTGGAATTTCCTTAGCAAGGTTAGCAAGGTTAATTGAGATTTGGCTCTAGTAACTTACTCTGTCTCATAAGAGCTTTGAATCTTAATGTGTATTGGATATTATCAATTAAAAAAAATTTGTTTCCTTTTTTTCCTATCACCTCTGCCACACTATAGGAACCCAAATTAGCTTTTGAAGATGTGGATGCAGCAGAGTTGTACCCATGCGTAATGTTCTATAGTAGCAACCCAGGGGAAAAGGTAATGAAACCTCAAACCATTATAATTAAGCATAAAGTATATTTGTTATTTTTTATTAATATTTGTTAACATCAGAGTTCACAGAAACAATAAGCTATTCCTACCATTAAAAGTACTTGCTCAGATAATTTACTCTTCCAGATGAAGGTTAGATTACTTTTAGAAGTTGCCTTTGCTCTTTATTAAGGCACTATTTGATATTCTGGTAATTTGAATATAGTGAGTCAACTTTCAAACATATGTGCAATTTAGGAATTATAGGAAATAGTTTAGGGATAATCTGGTTTATTGGCAGTTGTGCATATGAGAAATCTAAAAATAATCTTCAGTGTAATCAGATACCGTTAGGTGAATAATGGAGGTTTCAGTTAGGATGGGGAAGCTGCCTTTCATTCATTCAGCTGAGAGGGTTCTCAGTCCTTGTAGATGGTGTAAATTTGAACCTTCAACCTTCAGGAGGACAGTATTAAAGAGATAACCCTCTCACTAAAAACTTGTTTTTCTCCTCATGTAAAACCCAGTTAGAGAGAAACTTCTTTGTGGTCTCCCTGTGGGTTGATTTGTTTTCTACCCCATCCTTTTACTTGAGGATATAACGTCAAGTAAAAGTAGCCTAGGTCTGGTCTCCGGAATTTCTAGTTATTTTTTAGTAGAAAGTTTTCAAGCCATCTCATATATAATGTGTCTATAATGGAAGTGCTAGATTTGGTAAATTCTAACCATGAAAGTTACCATTTATTCTGGGCTTTTAATATATTTTTTAAATTTTCAAGGAGGTATAATTTCAAGCTAACCATTCATGAGAGAGGGGAACTGCTTCTTGAACCAGGTAGTCAACAAAACTGAACTGGAAATGAAATAAAGAGGCAAACCAGTACCTGTTTTTATCCCTTTCCCTGATGATATTCTTGCAGCCCAGAATAGGTTCTGGTATGTTCTGGTTAGAATGATGGCCTATTGCTCCCTAACATTTGTGAACCTTGAAGGAATTAATTTAACCATAGGCTTTGTATCAATCACTTTATTCTACCCAGGAGCCTTTTCTTTTTTCTTTTCTTTTTTTTTTTTTTTGCGGTACGCGGGCCTCTCACTGTTGTGGCCTCTCCCGTTGTGGGGCACAGGCTCCGGACGCACAGGCTCAGCGGCCGTGGCTCATGGGCCCAGATGCTCCGTGGCATGTGGGATCTTCCCGGACCAGGGCACGAACCCGTGTCCCCTGCATCGGCAGGCGGACTCTCAACCACTGCGCCACCAGGGAAGCCCCCAGAAGCCTTTTCTGACTTCAGAATCTGATTAAAAAAAACAATACTAATAATAGTTAACATTTTTTGAACATTTACTGTGTGTCTGGCACTGTACTGATAAGCACTTTATGTGCATAGTCTAATTTAATCTTTAATATAGTAAGAGATAGATACTGTTATTAGTGCCAATTTTTTTTTCAGTTGAAAAAGCTGAGGTTAGTGAGATTAAATGATTTCCAAAAATTACATACAGTTAAGATTCGAACCCAAGTCTTGCTCTTCTTTCAGCCTCTATGTCTTATTTGAAATGTGTGTCCAGATTGGGAATATACCAATTTTCTAGCCTTGTGATTTATCTTTGTGCCCCTGGAACAATATAAGATGGTCCCAGGACTCGTTATTATTCTGGTGTCTTGAGGACTAGAGTGGATAGATCCTCAAGGCTTTTCCGGGGGGTGGGGGGTTGGTGCTAAATGGAGTCAGTCACATACACCTTGGTCTATATCTATCTTTTGGGTGGCCACAACAGCACTCCTGCTCACAGACTGCACGCAGTTTAAATGACAGGGTAGCTTATTTCACAGGACCATACTGGTACTAACCTGAGTAGAACTGTAAAATTTGTTCACTCCTTATTGGGGGCCAGTAGTATAATACACACGTATCAGGAGACCAAATACTAGTTCCACATAGGATTCATGTGCTAGAATTTATAGTTTTATAATTTACAGAATAAATAGTTTAGGAGAACTATTAATAATCACACATTTGCTACCCTCTTTTCTTTTATAGGTGAAAATTTGTGATATGCAGATGCGTGGCACACCACGAGACTTACTTCCAGGAGACCCCATTTGTAGTCCAGTAGCAGCAGTGCTGGCAGAGGCCACTATTCAGCTTATTCGTATCCTTCATCGAACAGACCGTTGGACTTACTGCATTAACAAAAAAATGATGGAAAGGCTGCACAAAATTAAGATATGTATTAAAGATTCAGGTCAGAAGCTAAAGAAAAGCCGCTCGGTTCAAAGCCGAGAGGAAAATGAAATGAGAGAGGAGAAGGAGAGCAAAGAGGAAGAGAAAGGTAAACACAATAGACATGGCCTTGCTGACCTGTCAGAGCCGCAGCTGAGGACCCTTTGCATAGAGGTGTGGCCCGTGCTGGCAGTGATAGGAGGAGTTGATGCTGGTCTTAGAGTTGGAGGTCGGTGTGTTCACAAGCAAACTGGGCGCCATGCCACACTGCTGGGAGTGGTCAAGGAGGGCAGCACGTCTGCCAAAGTCCAATGGGATGAAGCAGAAATTACCATCAGGTATGATTTGTTGAGTTACACTTTTAGCAAATGAGTATTTATTGGTGAAATGGGCCATTGCCTATGGACAGTGAGTAATTATGTATTTTAGGTGAGCTGCCAATTAACTTTTTTTTTTTTTTTTTTTTTTTTGCTATGCGCGGGCCTCTCACTGCTGTGGCCTCTCCCGCTGCGGAGCCCAGGCTCTGGACGCGCAGGCCCAGCAGCCATGGCTCACGGGCCCAGCCACTCCGCGGCACGTGGGATCTTCCCGGACCGGGGCACGAACCCGTGTCCCCTGCATCGGCAGGCGGACTCTCAACCACTGCGCCACCAGGGGAGCCCCCAATTAACTTTTTTTTTTTTTTTTTTTTTTTTTTTTTTTTGTGGTACGCGGGCCTCTCACTGTTGTGGCCTCTCCCGTTGCGGAGCACAGGCTCCGGACGCACAGGCTCAGCAGCCATGGCTCACGGGCCCAGCCGCTCCGCGGCATATGGGATCCTCCCAGACCGGGGCACGAACCCGTATCCCCTGCATCGGCAGGCGGACTCTCAACCACTGCGCCACCAGGGAGGCCCCAATTAACTTTTTAAAATAATTTTTTTTCATACATCTGGGTATGAGTACTGTGATTTCATAAAGGAATATTTCCCAAACTTGTGTTCCTTGGAATACTAGTGGCTTGTAAAATATATAGTTTTTATTTTGTTTTGTGAAGAAATGGTAAGCTCACTAGTTTAGGTGTAACTGGGATCCTTCTATTTTTCATTTGGCTTCCTCCTTTTTAATCATTTCCATTACGCATTGGGACAGAAAAAAGCCAGTCAGCAGGTCTGTCAGTTACATGTTATGTAGGAGGGCTTTGAATGTAGGATGGGAACATTTGAGTGACTAAAATTAGGTTTTGGATTATCTGTGATTTTTAAGTATTCTTGCCTTTTTTTTTTTAAAGCATATATTTCTATACCCTTAGTGTGCAACATGTTGGATGGGTATGAAAATTACATTTATTTGGCACAAACTCTGTGCTTAAAAGCATTTAGATGTGTTTGCAATCAGATAGGATTTGTGTGAAATAGAAACTTCATATGTTTAAAAGGAAGTATGTCAAGTATCTCAGTTGATAAGGGGACTCATCTAATGACTGTACAGAATTGTATCATTTGAAAACATGGATTTATTGATGATACTTTGTAACTGTTCATTATACTGCTTAAAGTGATTCCACTGTTAATATGACATGGGACAGTATCAAAAACAGTGGTTCGGGCTTCCCTGGTGGCGCAGTGGTTGAGAGTCCGCCTGCCGATGCAGGGGACGCGGGTTTGTGCCCCGGTCCGGGAGGATCCCACATGCCGCGGAGCAGCTGGGCCCGTGAGCCATGGCCGCTGAGCCTGCACGTCCGGAGCCTGTGCCCCACAACGGGAGAGGCCACAACAGTGAGAGGCCCCCATACTGCAAAAAAAAAAAAAAACAAAACAAAAAAACAAAACGGTTCTTCAGTATTTTTTGGAGCTGGTACTGTTTTAGAATCTAATGATAGCAATGGACCCTCTCAGCTGAAAAATAACCATATATGAATTTTACACACAATTTCAGGAGTTAATGGACTTCAAGCTAAGAAAGCAATGAAAATTTTACTTGTGAAAGTATCTGCCTTTTCTTTTATTCTTTGCCTTGTTTCAGAAAGGATTTATGATGCCTTACTAAGATGCATATGACATAGCAAAGTAATTAAATTAAATTAAAACCAACAAGAAAAATGACACAAAGGGAAAACAAGATTTGAAAGTTTAAGCTAGAACCAAGATTTCGTTTAATAGAACAAATATATGCCACCAAACTTTGTATACTTGCTAAAGCTTTCTGTTCCAATTTGTTTAATTATAACATGTTTAAACTTATGGAAATTCTTGATGAATATCAGGAAATACGTGATCATATTTTTGCTTAAACTAAATTAGAAGCATTTATTGAAGACTGCAAAGTAATTTTTTTGAATGAAACAAAGTCTTATCTGGAACACGTTATAAATGACCATTACCCATATAATAAGCTAGATTTATTATGCAAACTTTCCAAATAGCTTACATCAGGGATCGGCATCCTACACCTGGCCCAGCTCCTCTTTTTGTAAATAAAGTTACATAGCCACACACATTCATTCAGGTATATCAGTGGCTGTGCTCACACTATGATGGCAGGGTTGAAAGGTTGCAACAGAGACCACGTGGCCTCCAAGTCCTAAAATATTTACTGTTTGGCTCTTTACAGAAATTTTGCCAGTTCCTGGCTTATATTATATAGTAATGAATATTCTTATTTGAAAGCACATGAACATCTCATTGCTTTTGCGTTTAACATCACATCCCCCCATTTTCTCATAATAGATTCATTTTTCTATTTGTAATGAGTTCTCTAGTTTGTGCAAATTATTATCTGTACTGTTTACATGATACATCTTATTTTGTCTACATTATTTTCTGTACCTTCCTCTTGTCTATCCCTCACTTGCTTCTTCCTGTGTCATTCTGATCTTTATTAAAGCTTCCCAACTTTTTGGTCGCCTAGTGATACTCCATTGTATAACCTGGAACCCTGTGAACCGCTTCCTTTTGACGTGGCACGATTTCGAGGCCTGACGGCTTCTGTGTTGCTGGACCTCACATATCTGACTGGCATTCACGAAGACATGGGCAAACAGAGCGCCAAGCGACATGAAAAGAAACACCGACATGAGTCTGAGGAGAAAGGGGATGTTGAGCAGAAAATTGAGAGTGAATCTGCTTTAGATACACGAACAGGCTTAACATCTGATGATGTTAAAAGTCAGGGTACCACAAGCTCCAAATCAGAAAACGAAATAGCTTCATTTTCTTTAGATTCAACAGTGCCAGGTGTGGAATCCCAACATCAAATAACAGAAGGAAAAAGAAAAAATCACGAACACATATCCAAAAACCATGACATAGCCCAGTCAGAAATCAGAGCAGTCCAGCTGTCCTATCTCTACCTCGGTGCTATGAAATCACTTAGTGCTCTTCTTGGCTGTAGTAAATATGCTGAACTGTTGCTGATACCAAAAGTTCTGGCTGAAAATGGCCACAACTCAGACTGTGCAAGCTCTCCAGTTGTTCATGAAGACGTGGAGATGCGTGCAGCCCTTCAGTTCTTGATGCGCCACATGGTGAAACGAGCAGTCATGCGGTCACCCATAAAGAGAGCACTGGGATTAGCAGATCTGGAACGAGCTCAAGCCATGATCTATAAGTTAGTGGTCCATGGACTTTTGGAAGACCAGTTTGGGGGCAAAATTAAACAAGGTAAGTTATCTGATTTTTAAAATTGTTGCTTTGTGCTGTTGAAATTATTCATAATTGTCAGAAGTGATACATTCTATTAAAGACTTATAAGTTTTTTTTTTTTTTGGCCAAAGCAATTTTCACATTTTTCTGTTTTCCTTTGCAAGGAAAACAGTTCCTTTCTGTTTCTTTATATTAATAATCATCTGTCTACAGGCATACCTCATTTTATTGCGCTTTGCAGATACTGCATTTTTTACAAATTGAAGGTTTGTGGCAACCCTGGGTTAGGCATGTCTTTCAGTGCCATTTTTCCAACAGCATTTGCTTGCTTTGTGTCTCTGTCACATTTTGGTAATTCTCACAATATTTCAAACTTTTTCATCATTATTATGTTTCTTATGGTGATCTGTGATCAGTGATCTTTGATGTTGCTACTGTGACTTGCTGAAGGCTTAGATGATGGTTAGCATTCTTTAGCAATAAAGTATTTTTTAATTAAGATATGTACTTTTTTTTTTTTTTTAGACATAATGCTGTTGCATACTTAACAGACTACAGTATAGTGTAAACATAACTTTTAGGTATACTGGGAAACCAAAAAGTCACTGTATTGCAATATTTGCTTTATTGCAGTGATCTGGAACCAAACCCGCAATATCTCTGAGGTGTGCCTGTACCTATAATTTTCTATTTTAAACCTATGCAAGTATTAGAACTTAATAATTATTACATTTTGTAAAACTGAAATTTAACTCATGCCACAGAAGGTACTCAAGTATTTACTGATCTGATTCAATATATATATTATTCTGATAACTTCTCAGAGACATTTTAAAGGACTTTTAAAAGTACTACTTTCATAGACTATATATTGTGTGTAAAAAAACCTTGTTTTATCTTTTATCCTCACCTTTAGGGATAATATGAATTCTGAGATAAAAATGAGGTTCATTCAGTAAACATTTACTGAGTGCTTACAGTGTGCCAGGTACTATTCTAGATTTTGGGGAGTCAACGGTGAACAAACAAAGTCACCTGCCTTCATGGTGCTTCCATTCTCTTTTTCTTCCTTCCCTTCCTCTTCCTCTTCTTTTACCTTTTCCCTTACTCCCCTTCTTCCTTTTTTAGCTTAGGTAGTAAGTAGGAAGAGAGAGGTGTGTGGTGCGTATAAATAGGAGTGTTAAGATCATGATTATGAAAAGTACTTCATCATTTAGCAAGCCAAATAGAATTAGCTCTCTGTTTGTAACAACTGCTATCTTGATTATGTTTATTTGTAGGCTCCCTTACCAGATAAGAAAAATTACAAATATTTATAAGCCCTTAAGACATTTTAACTTTTTTTTTTTAAACTCTTGGGAGTAGTTTATTTTGTGAAGCACTGTCATTTTTAGAACATGGAGTTTCTGTTTAGGTTTTTATTATTCTTGTATTTACATATCTTCATCTTTGCTTGTTTAAAGACTAAAGATAGGCATCAAAATCAAAGTGCTAAGGAAACACAGCTTTAATGATCTTTAGAGAACCTCTGGTTAAATCTTAACAAACAAAAGTGAAACTTTTTTGTTTTTAAGAGCACCTTCTCTAAGAAATGAGTAATTACAAGGGCTTGTTACATTATTGTCTGTAGAGTCTATAACGAGTACAATAGTGACTACAGGATGTATATATATAAGAACATTTTTTTCTGTAAATCTTTTGCAGAAATTGATACTTATGAAATATATTTAGAAGCTTTCCAAATTAAAAGTTTCCCATTCCCTCATCACTTTTGAAAAAACAAATCCTTACTACTTTCTTAACCTTAATCTTGGTTTATAGAGATTGATCAACAAGCTGAGGAAAGTGACCAAGCCCAACAGGCACAGACGCCAGTTACCACTAGCCCATCAGCCTCAAGTACAACATCCTTTATGAGCAGCTCACTGGAGGACACCACAACTGCCACTACTCCAGTCACTGACACAGAAACGGTGCCTGCATCTGAGTCCCCAGGAGTGATGCCACTTAGTCTTCTCAGGTAGGGAAGTTGACCTTTAATGTCTGCCATATTGATGCCTATGGTTCTAAACACACAATTGTTCTCTTGTGAAGAATGTGTCCAACTAAGTCAAGGCATTCTAGAGCTAGAGGGAACCCGAGAGATCATATAGTCAAACTCATTTTACTGAAGTTGGAAGTGTCCCTCAGAAGTTTAATAACTTGCCCAAAGTCTCACAGCCAGTTAGTGGTGGTCCCAGATCTAATCAGCAGTACCACTGACAATCAGGTACTGTAGTACTCTATCTTCTTATAATGATCTTTTTTTTTGGCTAGACTTTTGAATATTTTTTTTCCTCCAAAGGTAAATACTTGTATTTTGAATATTAGAGCCTCAAGAAAGAGCTTACCTCCAGGAAAATGATTTTTTCTTCTTGGTGTTTTCCTTTTAAGCATAATTCTTTGACTATACTTTTATTCTTTCTATAAGGTCAAACAAGTCTACTTTTCAAACGAAAGAGCATGTCTTATGATCTTCTTCAGCCAGCCCTATTTTAGTAGACTCATAAATTCCAAAGAATGCTTAAGTTTCTTTTTGCTTCAGTTTGCCAGATGTATACATAAAATAAAAACGTTTGAGTGAAAATCTTTAGGGAGAGAGTTTTGTGAGCTCTCTTAATGAGGGCTTAAGTGAAATGAAGGTAAGCAGAATAGTCTCCCTTTTTCTTATTTCTTTTCCCCCTTCCCTTAATTAATAGGTCATTATTGTTTCCAGTGTGTAAACACATCTTAGAGGATAGGAGAGAGAGTGGCTATTATTGTAATGAGTCTAAAATTTTGGTGTGCACAAGAGCCACCTGGGAAGCTTTTTAAATCTCTGGGGCTATATTCCCCAGCAAGTCGCATTCAGTAGGTCTGGTGTGGCACTTAGTTTGCATTTGAATTAAGTTTCTCCAGTGATTCTGATACAGTGAGCTTCAGCTCACGCATTAAGAATTATTGCTCTGGTCTTAGACAGAAGGAGTGCTAATCCTAGTAGCTACCAGTGGCCGGCCCCCACACATCTGCCTCTTAGCTCTCTCACTTAAGTAACACAGTTCCAGGAAGTGCTTCTGTTCAAGAAAGGAGGAAGAGAAGAGTGATAGGATATTCTAATATGGTTTTTAATCCTTCTGGCAATTACAGAATTCAAGGCATCCACAGAGAATCAGTAGCACTGTGACTCTTTGTTGCCTTTCAAACTCCATAGGCATGGAATTCAGTGGTAAAATAATGCTCCCTTGCTCCCAGAGACATTCACCAGGCCTGTGACTCCTTCTTTTCTCTTAGTCTGCATTTCCCTGTTATTGGCTGGGACTGTAGTAGAGCTGCAGTTGTCTCTGCCTGGCTCAACATCATTTAATACAAGAAAAATCAGGGAACAACTGACCCCTGTGTGGATACCACCATATCACAGTTGCTTGACTGGGTTGACAGTGCTCTTTTGATGCTTAAAAAGTTATTAGTTCTGTTGGACAAATCTAAAGAGGAGTCACTCAGTGAGGATCTTCCTGGACTTATTTTTTAGCCAGTGTCTGCCTTATCAGCATGAGAGGGGCTGCTTCTCCTGTACCTTTACCCCTCTACACAGCTGACATATCATTCATATGCTGTTTTTCATTTGTGTTGGGTGACTGGGCACTTATCTTTTCTTTCCGTAACTTACCTATAGACTCTCACTTTAAATCCATGTGAATAATTTCATGGCTATAGCGAATGTATGTATCTGAAGTAACTATAAGTTATCTATCTTTAAAAGTCTTCTTTATTCTCTAACTACTATATGCCTACCAAAATACCCCTGTCACCTTGGTATTATAGTAGAAGGAAAGCTGCATGAAGGCAGGGATTTTTTTAAAATCTATTTTGTTAATTGCTGTATTCCCCCCACCTGCTATGTTGCTTTCATTTTGCTGAACTCACGAAAAGGCATTACTTTTATAGTAAAAGCATCCTATGAGGTAACGATTTTTAACACTGTGGAGTCTCTCTTCCCTCTCCCCAATTAAACTATAGCTAACTTGTATAGTTTTCCAGGTCTCATATTCTTCTGTAAGAAGATTGTGATGTATACATTATTTTCTAATTGGATTTCTGTGCTAACCATTGTTGTTTTCTTAAAGGCAAATGTTCTCTAGTTACCCAACTACCACTGTACTTCCCACACGTCGTGCACAGACTCCTCCAATATCATCATTACCAACCTCTCCTTCTGATGAAGTAGGAAGGAGGCAAAGCTTAACTTCTCCTGATTCCCAGTCAGCAAGGCCAGCTAACCGCACAGGTGCGTGTGCTATCATGCACTATGACACCCAGACCTTGACATTCCATATGTGTGAGACTTTATTACGTGGGCACTGTGTTTTGTCTTCACTGAAGGTAAAACAGTGATTTTAATTAAGGGGAATCTGCCCCATCAAACTGAGCTGTCTTCTCTCTTTTGAAGCTGTAGATTGAATTATGGCTATTTAAGAGAGAAATAATGTACTGTATACATCAGTCATATTAGACCTTCTTTCTTTTCTAATATAAGCATTTTTAATGCTGTTAATTTCCCTCTAAGCACTGATGTTGCTGCAATCCAAACATTTTGAAATGCTATGTTTTCATTTTCATTCAGTTTAAAGTACTTTTTAGTTTACCATTGATATCTTTTTTTTTTTTTTTTTTGCGGTACACGGGCCTCTCACTGTTGTGGGCTCTCCCGTTGCGGAGCACAGGCTCCGGATGCTCAGGCTCAGCGGCCATGGCTCACGGGCCCAGCCGCTCCACGGCGTGTGGGATCTTCCCAGACCAGGGCACGAACCCGTGTCCCCTGCATTGGCAGGCGGACTCTCAACCACTGCGCCACGAGGGAAGCCCCTGATATCTTCTTTGACATATGGGTTATTTGGAAGTATGTTATTTCACTTCCTAATAGTAGGGGATTTTCCAGGTATCTTTCTATTGTTGATTTCTAGTTTAATTTCATTGTCATCAAAGAACATATCTTGTATAATTTGAATTATTTTATTTTATTTTTATTTATTTATTTTTTGGTGGTAGATATTTAACTTTATTAGAAACTGCCTATAGTTTCCCATAGTGGTTGTACCATTTTCTAATTGCTTCTTAGACTCTCAATCAGTCCTATTTTTTTGCCTCACTTTCGTTTCCAGAAGTATCTGCTGCCACCCATTTCTGAACATTTTGAGATTCTGAGGAATAAGTTCTGTTGTTTTGACTTTCCTCATTGGTATTGTAGGATTCAGTTTTCTCAGGACCACTGAGGCAATTTATGTTTGCCCATTGGCTTTCTAACTTCTAAAATTTTATTGCAGTTTTCCTGTTCTCTCTGTCCTTATGGATTTCTGCATTTAAAATATTTCCTTTACTGCCATTTTAATGGGTTTTCAGGTATTAGTAGGACTAAATGCTTATGTTCAATTCACTATTTTAAGTTTATTCATTTTAAAAAAGCATTTATTGGACTATAATTGATTTACAGTGTTGTGTTAGTTTCAGATGTACAGCAAAGCGAATCAGTTATACATATTCATATATCCACTCTTTGTTAAATTCTTTTCCCATATAGGTCATTCAAGAGTATTGAGTAGAGTTCCCTGTGCTATACAGTAGGTTCTTATTAGTTATCTGTTTTACATAAGTAGTGTTTATATGTCAATCCCAATCTCTCACTTTATCCCTTTTCCCCCCTGGTAACCATAAGTTTGTTTTCTACATCTGTGACTCTATTTCTGAAACTTGTTTTATGGTGCGGAATATGGTCTGTTTTTTTTGTTTGTTTGTTTTTTGTTTTTGTGGTACGCGGGCCTCTCACTGTTGTGGCCTCTCCCATTGCAGAGCACAGGCTCCAGACACGCAGGCTCAGCAGCCATGGCTCACGGGCCCAGCCGCTCCGCGGCATCTGGGATCCTCCCAGGCCGGGGCACGAACCCGTGTCCCCTGCATCGGCAGGCGGACTCTCAACCACTGCGCCACCAGGGAAGCCCTATGGTCTGTTTTTATAACTATTCCATTTACACTTGGAAAAAATGTGATATGCTACTGTTGAGTGGTATGTTCTAGAAATTGTTGGTTAGGTCAAGTTGATTGATAGTGTTGTCCAAGTCTTCTTTATCCTTACTTATTTTTCATTTACCTATTCTATCAATTACTGTGGGAGTGGTGTTGAAATCTCTAATTGTGGATTTGTCTATTTCCCCTTTCATTTATTAGTTTTTGTTTCATGTACTTCTAAAGCTCTGTTTTTAGGTCCATAAACATTTAGGATTCTTATATCTTCTTAATGAATTGACCTCTTTATTGTTATGAAGTGACCCTCTTTATCCGTGTTAATTCTGTTTGCCCTTAAATCTGCTTTATCTGGTTTAAATGTAGCCACTTCTGATTTTTTAATTTGTTTTATAATCGTATATCTTCTCCCATCATTTTACCCTTAACTTATTTGGGTCTTTGTATTTAAAGTAGATTTCTTAAAGGTAGCCTATAGTTGGGTCCAGCTTTTAAAATTCAGCCTTATGTTCTCTGCCTTTTAATTGGGATGTTTAGACCATTTACCTTTACTGTGATTATTGTTATAGCTGGGTTTAAATCTACCATCTTTTTTTTTTCCATCTCATCAGTTCTTTGTTTCCTTTTTCCTCTTTTTCTATCTCCTTTGAATTAAATGAGTATTTTTAAAATTCCATTTTATCTCCTTTGTTGGCTTATTAGCTATACTTGCTATTGTGTTTTTAGAGATTACTTTCAGGTTTATAGTATACATTCTTAATTATCACAGTCTACTTTCAAGTAATGTTATACCACTTCATGTATAATAAAAGAATCTAACAATAGTATGCTTTCATTTCCCCTTTTGCAGCCTTTGTACTTTTGTTATTATAAATTTAACTTCTATGAATCTTACAAAGCCCCATAATACATTATTAGTTTTGCTGTATACAGCCAATTATCTTTTAAAGATATTTTAAAAAACTGAAGTATGGGCCTCCCTGGTGGCGCAGTGGTTGGGAGTCCGCCTGCCGATGCAGGGGATACGGGTTCGTGCCCCGGTCTGGGAGGATCCCATATGCCGCGGAGCGGCTGGGCCCGTGAGCCATGGCCGCTGGGCCTGCGCGTCCGGAGCCTGTGCTCCGCAGCGGGAGAGGCCACAACAGTGAGAGGCCCGCGTACCGCAAAAAAAAAAAAAAAAAAAAAACTGAAGTATGTATTTTTTATTTACTCACATATTTTCTAGTTTTGAGATTCTTTATTCTTTTATGTATATCCATATTTGCATCTGGTATCATTTCCTTCTGCTTTAAAGACTTCCTTTAACATTTCTTGTAGTGATCTGCTAGTGATAAACTCTTTTGGCTCTTATATATCCAAAAGAGTCTATTTCACCTTAATTTTTTGAAAAAATATTTTCACTGGGAATAGAATTCTATATTGACAGTTGTTTTTTCTTTTTCTTCAGTACTTTAAGGTGTTGCCCTACTGTCTTCTGATTTGCATTGTTTCCAGTGATAAGTCTTCTGTCTTTCTAATGTTGATGTAGTATGCCTTTTTCTCTGGCTGCTTTTAAGATTTTTCTTTTTATCAGTGGGCTTAAGCAATTTGATTGTGATCTGCCCTGGTATAGTTTTTTTCATGTTTCTTGTGCTTGGGGTTTATTGAGGTTTTTGGATCTGTGGGTTTAAAGTTGTCATTAAATTTGGAAATTTTTCATTCATTATTTTTTTCAGATTTTTTTCTGTTCCACTACTCCTCCATTTCAGTGTCTCCAGTTACATGTATATTAAGCCACTTGCAGTTATCCCACAGATCATGATCACCGATGCTCTGCTCTTTTTTTGTTTTTGTTTTAAATTCTTTTTCCTGTCTGTGTTTGATTTGTGATCATTTTTATTGTTGTGCCTTCTGGTCCCTAATATTTTCTTCTGCAGTGTCTAATTTGCTCTTAATCCCATCCAGTGTATGTTTCCCTTCAGATATTGTAGTTTTCTAGAAGTTCTGTATATGTCTTTTTTTTTTTAATCTCCCATGGCTTTTATAACATACTCAGTCTTTTCCTCTACCTTACAGAATACATGGAGTAACAGTTCTCATTATTAAAACAGTTATATTCTGTGAACACAGAATTAGTGAAAACTGAACCATTGTTCCCTAGGGAAAATACAGGGCTAGGTTTCTGTGAGCTTCTGGTCACTTCTTTGTCAACTGATGAATATATAACCTTATGTGTGTTTCAATTTAAAGACACCATATTTAATATGTATTGTTGATTCATTAGCATTGAACTCACGGCCAGCAACACTATTAACTCATGCCTGTGTGAAGCTTAGCACTTATATTTTCTCCATAAGGCACATTTTAGCCTTCTTGCACTTAGGAACACTAGACAGCATTTCAGCACTATACTCGGGGGCCATTTTAAACAATGAAATCACCAACAAAAAGCACAAAAAATGCAAAAGAAGTAACACTAAATAGCATGAAAGGACACTTGTTATAGTCTGAGAGCTGAAACAAGAATACAGAGCATCACCTTGTTTGACCTCAGCTGGGAACAAGTGCATCAGAAGACTGAATTTTTTGGTCACCCTGTGTGTGTGAATGACTGTGAAAGTGCCATGAGTATTGATTTTGGAGTTACAAATTAACTTAAAGGAGTAGATTAATTGGCAGATAGGGAATCCACAAATAACCAGAATCAAGTGTATTTATAGTATCTGTTTTAATGTCTGTGGTACTTAATTTATCAATTATTTCTAGATCTGTTTCTATTAATTAATTTTTCTCCTCATTTTGAATTGTGTTTTCTTGTTTCTTTGCATGTTTGGTAATTTTTTATTGGATACCAGACATTGTGAATTTTACCTAGTTGGGTGCTGGATATTTTGTATTTCGTTAATTGTATTATACGTAAACTTTGTTCTAGAATTCAGTTAAGTAACTTGAAAACAATTTGATTCTTTCAAGGCTTCCTTTTAAGATTTGTTAGGTGGGACCAGAACAGCCTTTAGTTTGTTTAGTATTCTATCTAATACCTTATGCATTACAAAGTTTTTTCATTCTGGCTTGTTGTAACACAAACTTCCCAACCCTTTGTGAGTTCTAAGGATTGTTCTGCCTGCTGCTTCTTGGTGATTCTTTCCCTAGCTTTGGATAGTTGCTGTATTAGCATCAGCTGAGGACTTGAGGGGAAGAGGACCCTCTGCACATTTCTGGAGTTCTCTATCTGTGTAGCTGTCCTCTTTCCATACAGATCTCCCCTTTCTGGATTCTGCCCTGTGAATTCTAGCCACTTTTGAACTCTCTACTCTGTCTCCGCCATTCAGACCACTGAGTTTGGCTTGAATTTACCCTCCCTCACCTGCAGTTTGGGAAATTCTTTCCAGGCAGTAAGCTAAGGCAGTTGTACACCTTGCCTCATTTGATTCCCTTCTCTCAGGGATCACCGTCCTACACTACCTATTGTCCAATATCTGTAGACTGTTGTTTGATCATTTTTGTCTGTTTTTTTAGTTGTTTAAGGTGAGGGTAAATCTAGTCTCTATTACTCTACCATGGCAAGGAGAAGTCCATCACATATATCAGGGCTATCACCACTGTAGCAGTAATGACATTTTTTTAAGCAAAAATGAGAGTTATAGTCTTCCCTCCCTCCCTCCATCCTTCCCTCTTTCCCTCCTTCCCTTCTTCCTTACTAATTCAATTTGAAAGCCATTAAGTGGGGCCAAGCTAGGGAGGCATTCATGGCAGCAGGGTACGGGAGGTGTGTGGCATGGTAGTCCAGCGTGGGTTGTCAGAGCCAGATTGGGGTGAAAAAAAACACCTCGTGTGTGGGGAGTGGCCTGGTATAAGGTTTTGGAGTCCAAGTGGGGCAAAGAAGTGTCCATATGGCCTGGCACTAGGTGTCAGAACCATATAGGGTGAAGAGGGCCTCCACTGGCAGCTGTCCACTGAGAGGGCCTTGGGACAGTGATGCTTCAGTAGCATGACACACACCTAGTGCCAAGATCCTATCTTTGAAATACCATTCTCTACTAGAAGGAACCTTGATCTTCTGAGAGAGAAATGGCTGATTTCAGGTCTCAGTATGAGATGAACCTAGAATAGCTTGTACCATAAATTGACAAAGTACTCAGAGAATGATGGGCACAGGCTTGAAGGGTATAGAAATCAGAGTGAAGGGGCATCCACTGGCCAAATCTGGGAGATGTGGGGCATAAAAATAAATAATAATTACAATAACAGACAATAACTCATGAATGCAATGACAATCCATAACCCTAGACTGATGGAGAAAGGAGAAGCTTTGCTTTAGAGTGGAATACCAACTGATGAATCTGAAAGCAATGATGGACTTAAAAAAAACCATCATTTTGTCAACCATCGTAATGATAATTAATTCAGCCAGTAAGCATAAATGGATGCAGAGTGAAACTGATGAAGAATGAGATATTTACCTATTCTCATAGTGTTTTCCCACAAATACTTATTAATTACAAAGAAAAAAAAAGTACCTTTACAGTGGAGAAACCTGGCAGATACCAGCTTAACTCAAGTGATCAAAGTTAACATCATCAAGTTAACCTTGTCAGACCCATCATAATGGGACAACATGAAATCATGAACCATCTAATAGAATGCTGTAAGAAGAGGGCAACGTCAGTTTTGTGCTACTCCTGCCAAAATGCACAACCTGAGTCTAATCATGAGGAAACAGCAGACATCAGATTGAGGGACTTTCTACCCTATAACTGGCCTGGAATCTTCAAAGTATCAAAGTGAAGGAGACTGAAGAGACATGAAAACTAAATGTAAAGATGATCCTGGATTAGATCCTTTGCTGTAAAGAACATTATCAGGACTTTGCTTGAAACTAGAATGGAATCTGGATTAGATGATAATTGTTAATTTCCTGACTTTGATAGTTGCGTTGTGGTTATACAGGAGAATGTTGTTATTTGTAAGAGTAATAGTATATTCAGGGAAGATGGAGCATTATGTCTGCTACTTACCCTCCAGTGGTTCAGGGGTAAAAGAATTCTTTGTACTATTCTTACAAATTTTTGTAAAGCTTGAAATTTTTTGTAAGTAGGAAACTATTTTTAAAAAAGAAAACATTAAACATTTTTTTCAGCAGGTTTGTTTCATAATAGCTACTTTATCTTTAAGAAAAACCTTAAAAAGCTATATCAAATTTAATCACATTTAGTTATTAGAGAATTCTTAGTAGAGTAACATTTCATTATATTTGGACACTATTAAGAAAATTGGGAATTATGGTTACTATAAGAATACTTTTTACTCATGGTGTATAGTGATATTTAGGACTTCTCTTTCTTTTGTCTCAGCCTTGTCAGACCCAAGCAGTAGACTTTCAACTTCTCCTCCTCCTCCAGCAATTGCAGTACCCTTGTTGGAAATGGGGTTCTCTCTCCGGCAGATTGCGAAAGCCATGGAAGCCACAGGTAGTATAATTTTTTTAAATGTTTTTTTAATTGGAGTATAATTGCTTTACAATGTTGTGTGAGTTTCTGCTGCACAGTGAAGTGAATCAGCCATATGTATACATATATCCCCTCCCTGCTGGACCTCCCACCTCTCCCCATCCCACCCATCTAGGTCATCACGGAGCACCGAGCTGAGCTCCCTGTGCTGTACAGCAGGTTCCCACTAGCTAGCTATTTTACACATGGTAGTGTATTTATGTCAAACCTAATCTCCCAATTCATCTCACCCTCCTCTTCCCCCCTGTGTCCACATGTCCGTTCTCTACGTCTGTGTTTCTGTTCCTGCCCTGCAAACAGGTTCATCTGTACCATTTTTCTAGATTCCACATATATGCATTAATATTTGATATTTGTTTTTCTCTTTCTGACTTACTTCAGTCTGTATGACAGACTCTAGGTCCATCCACATCTCTACAAATGACCCAGTTTCATTTCTTTTTATGGCTGAGTAATATTCCTTTATATATATGTACCACATCTTCTTATCCATTCCTCTGTCAATGGACATTTAGGTTGCTTCCATGTCCTGGCTATTGTAAATAGTGCTGCAGTGAACATTGGGATACATGTGTCTTTTTGAATTATGGTTTTCTCAGGGTATATGCCCAGTAGTGAGATTGCTGGATCATATGGTAATTCTATTTTTAGTTTTTTAAGGAACTTCCATACTGTTCTCCATAGTGGCTGTATCAATTTACATTCCCACCAACAGTGCAGGAGGGTTCCCTTTTCTCCACACCCTCTCCAGCATTTATTGTTTGTCGACTTTTTGATGATGGCCATTCTGACCAGTGTGAGGTGATACCTCACTGTAGTTTTGATTTGCATTTCTCTAATGATTAGTGATGTTGAGCATCTTTTCATGTGCCTCTTGGCCATCTGTATGTCTTCTTTGGTGAAATGTCTACTTAGGTCTTCCGCCCACTTTTTGATTGGGTTGTTTGTTTTTTTGATACTGAGCTGCATGAGCTGTTTGTATACTTTGGAGATGAATCCTTTGTCCGTTGTTTTATTTGCAAATATTTTCTCCCAATGTGTGGGTTGTCTTTTCGTCTTGTTTATGGTTTCCTTTGCTGTGCAAAAGCTTTTAAGGTTCATTAGGTCCCATTTGCTTATTTTTGTTTTCATTTTCATTACTCTGGGAGGTGGGCCATAAAAGATCTTGATACGATTTATGTCAAAGAGTGTTTTTCCTATGTTTTCCTCTAAGAGTTTTATCGTGTCCGGTCCTACATTTAGGTCTTTAATCCATTTTGAATTTATTTTTATGTGTGGTGTTAGGGAGTGTTCTAATTTCATTCTTTTACAGGTAGTTGTCCAGTTTTCCCAGCACCATTTACTGAAGAGGCTGTCTTTTCTCCATTGTTTATTCTTGCCTCCTTTATCATAGATTAGGTGACCACAGGTGCATGGGTTTATCTCTAGGCTTTCTATCCTGTACCATTGATCTATATTTCTGTTTTTGTGCCAGTACCTTGCTGTCTTGATTACTGTAGCTTTGTAGTTGGGGAGCCTGATTCCTCCAGCTCCGTTTTCTTTCTCAAGATTGCTTTGGCTATTCGGGGTCTTTTGTGTTTCCATACAAATTGTGAAATTTTTTGTTCTAGCTCTGTGAAAAATGCCATTGATAATTTGATAGGGATTGCATTGAACCTGTAGATTGCTTTGGGTAGAATAGTCATTTTCACAATATTGATTCTTCCAGTCCAGGAGCATGGTATATCTCTCCATCTGTTTGTGTCATCTTTGATTTCTTTCATCAGTGTTTTATAGTTTTCTGAGTACAGGTCTTTTGCCTCCTTAGGTAGGTTTATTCCTAGGTATTTTATTCTTTTTGCTGTGATGGTAAATGGGATTGTTTCCTTAATTTCTCTTTCTGATCTTTCATTGTTAGTGTATAGGAATGCAAGAGATTTCTGTGCATTAATTTAGTATCTTGCAACCTTACCAGATTCATTGATTAGTTCTAGTAGTTTTCTGGTGGCATCTTTAGGATTTTCTATGTATAGTATCGTGTCATCTGCAAACGGTGACAGTTTTACTTCTTTTCCAATTTGTATTCCTTTTATTTCTTTTTCTTACTATAACTTTTTATGTATCATTATATGCAGTTATGAGAAGCACCATCTTTATTAACGGCAGTTTGTTTTTTAAGAGGCCATAAAGGTTTGTAAGATTTTTAACACAAGATTCAATTACAGTGGCAACATAACAGACAGTCTTAAACTGATAGCATGAATAACTAATTATTTTGCCCAAAGTCAGTATTAGACCTTTTTTTCCCTCTGTTCAGGTGCTCGAGGAGAGGCTGATGCCCAGAACATCACTGTCCTTGCCATGTGGATGATAGAGCACCCTGGGCATGAGGATGAGGAGGAGCCCCAGTCAGGCAGCACAGCCGACTCAAGGCACGGAGCCGCAGTTGTAGGCAGTGGTGGGAAGTCAAATGATCCCTGCTATTTGCAGTCACCAGGAGACATACCATCAGCTGATGCTGCTGAAATGGAGGAAGGCTTTAGTGAAAGGTGAAATTCCAATTTCCATATTTCTGTTCCATGTGTTATAAATGGTACCCCAAGAACCCCATTATGTCCCTTCATAGATGCTTCTAATGGTATATAAGGTTGATAACTAGAGAGAGATGAAAAGGTGGACATTTCAGTTACAAGCTTATGTTTCTGTGAAGCACCCTTAACAATGACATGACAGGTTTTGACTTGAATGATGTTTTTATGAAATAAGGAAATAATTTTAATATAAAATTGCTGAAAAGAAGAAACTAAAAATTAAAATAAATTTATTCTGAAATAAAGTAAACATGTTGATAAAATAATTTGATTTTATATAAGAGATATAAACTAGAATGTTCATTTTAATATAAATTGACTTAAAGTAATGCATTGAATAGAAATGGACTTTTAAATCTTTTCTGTCTCTTAATATGGGTTTATATTTTCATTTCTTCTTTAGTTTTTAATATCCAGTACAATACACCCCTTTTTAAAGTTGTGAAATGAATTCTCTGATAATGCTTAGCCTAAAAAGAAATGTAATAAAATATTCTGTAATTCTTTCTAAAATCCTCCCCCTTCAGCACTTCTTATGACTTTAAATCTTCGTTTCATTTTAGCTCATGAAGTTCTATGGGGGGCTTGTGTCTTATATTAATATGCAGACTTTTTCTGACAAGCTCAGTGAATATTTTCATAACTTATTTTGAAATACCTGTTTTTCCAAGGCAAGGATTCCCAATCGTTTCAATTTTTAAGTATTTAATCATTTAGGATTTAGTTAAGGCCATTGACCTCATTTGAATTTAAACTTGCATTAAGCGTAATTTCATTGTTGGTATATTTCAAAACTAGATAAAATTATTGCTCAGGGCAATATGACATATTTATAAGCCAGACACAAAAGATATGTTTCAAAACATATTTTGTTCTTGATAATATTTGGAGGAAAAAGTACTACAAGCAAGCTTGCACCTGTGCTTTCTGTTCATGATGATTTTTTAAAATGTGTGTTGCTTTCAAACTTGCTCTTTTAGCCCTGATAATCTGGATCATGTAGAGAATGCAGCTTCTGGAAGTGGACCACCCGCTAGGGGTCGCTCAGCAGTTACAAGAAGGCACAAGTTTGATTTAGCTGCTCGAACATTGCTAGCAAGAGCAGGTAAGTATATGTTTCACATCCTTCTCTTGGCGAAAGTATTATACAGTTTGTTTATATTTTAAAGTAAATGTAAAAGCAACATTAAAGAAGATGTAAACTAATGATACTAAGTATTCAGTACCTCCACATTAAAAGAGCAACTATTTGCATATTACTTTCTATGGATTTATATAATTTTAGTCACAGCATACATTCATAGATTTATTTTTAAGTTCCCTCTGGGTGCAGAAGGCTATACTGGTCACTTGTAAATATTGAGAAATTTCATAAATGCTCTCTCTGCCCTCAAAATACTTATAATTTAAGAAGTGAAGATGCATGTTTAAGACATCACTGATGAGAAGGAGCTAGAGAGAGCACTGTGCCAAAGTAGGCACTGGCTTTTCTGATGTACTTTGTGAATTTTAGGGCTTCACTACTAGGTAAGGCCCAGATAAGCAAAAATATATTTTTTCATTACCTTAGTAAATATTTTTAAGATTATGTTCTGGGCATGTGAAATTTAAATTATAGGGAATAGGGCCTCCCTGGTGGCGCAGTGGTTGAGAGTCCGCCTGCCGATGCAGGGGATACGGGTTCGTGCCCCGGTCTGGGAGGATCCCATGTGCCGCGGAGCGGCTGGGCCCGTGAGCCATGGCCGCTGGGCCTGCGCGTCCGGAGCCTGTGCTCCACAACGGGAGAGGCCACAACAGTGAGAGGCCCGCATACCGCAAAAAAAAAAAAAAAATAAAAAATAAATAAATAAATTATAGGGAATATATTTTCCAAACTAAAATCTAGAATATGTCATTTGTCAAAACAGAGTTTAATCTTTGAACTATTAAAACGTAAATAATGATTCAGTAATTTATGGAAACAGAAAAATTGAGACTGTCCTAGAACATATAGGATGTGTATTTAATATATAATGAAAGCGACTGACAAAAAAAAAAACTAAAAGGATAATAACAGCTCATATTTATTGAGTGTTCTTCTATATAACAAACATTATGAAATATTTTACATAGATTATCTTATTTAAACCTGTCAGCAGCTCTGCAGGGTATGAATACTCTTATCCCCATTTCATGGAAGAGGAAACACATATGTTAGGTAAAGTTTTATGTTTATGGTTTGGAATCCAATAAGTCAGCTGAGGTAGGCTCTCACCTGCATTGTATGGCAGTTAAGAACTGGCAAAATATTCAGAATTATTTTATACATGCAAATAAAATGCCTTTCTTGTTTTGTTCTGAGCGGGGTTATACCGCTCTGTGCAGGCCCATAGGAATCAAAGTCGGAGAGAAGGAATATCTTTGCAACAAGACCCAGGGGCATTGTATGACTTTAATTTAGATGAGGAATTGGAAATTGATCTTGATGATGAAGCGATGGAAGCTATGTTTGGACAAGACCTGACCAGTGACAACGATATTCTGGGAATGTGGATCCCAGAGGTACTGGATTGGCCTACCTGGGTGTGTGTGACTGCAGCGGGGGCTGCTCTGACTTATTTTCCTGCCCTCCTGTTCATACAGCTTACTAATAACAGCATTTCCTAGAGTTGTAACACTCTGAAAAGTCTGACATCTCATCCTAAAGTTTGGGGCTTTAACACTGGAGGTTACTTTGATGCCTACAAACTAGTAAGAAAAAGTCTCTCTTGTTGCTTTCTCTGTGCGATTTTATTGCTTCTCTCCCCAGACTAGATGAATAGAGCCGTGCTGTGCTAATTTGATTTCTGATGTCAAAGATAGATTACAAAATAGGCATCAGGTCCCAGTCAGCTCTGCTGGGTGTTTAACATGGCTACTGTGCTTACCTTGCTATCTGAATGCATGCTCTTCTTCTTTATAGGTTCTATTTAATCACTGTAATGCCTCATTCTAGGAACCAGTGCCACCTAGATCTTGTAAATGCCTCCATCCAAGGGCAGGGTACATGATGGGTTTGTATGTTTACATTGTTTAGCATTACACTTTTTGTAGCAGGGAAACAGAAGTTCACAGGTATAAGTTCTATAGGAAAGAGCATATACCATATTATGTTAATAAGATAAATGAATCCAAATGACTTCTTAGAAATTCAGAAAATAGATGTGCATGTTATGATAAACATGTTATGCATGTTTATATTTAATAAATAAAACCAAGATGAAAGTAGTTTTCATTGGAGGGATTTTAAATCATTTGAGATGGGGCAAATTGTCATTTTTATTAATAACTTTTTTCTCAGTAGGATAGTCAGTTACTTTTATTGTCACTTATTAGTGTGAGGAAGGGGCAAAGAATACCTTCAGACCGTGTGATCTGGATTTTGATTTGAAAGAACTTTGTTATATAGCCTTGATGAACATCTTGCAAATATTCCAGCATATGTAAACAAAGTTGTTAATTTAATATAATAAATTATCTGTTTACCTCTTCTTAATTTTATGTTAACTTGACTAATAATTTGATATGAAATTATTTTGTGCAGCATGTTTGTGAGTCTGAAGACAGGGAAGAAGTGGTGGTATGTGAACTGTGTGAGTGCAGTGTTGTCAGCTTCAATCAGCACATGAAGAGAAATCACCCAGGCTGTGGGCGCAGTGCAAACCGCCAGGGCTATCGCAGCAACGGCTCCTATGTGGATGGCTGGTTCGGTGGTGAATGTGGGAGTGGAAATCCATACTACCTGCTATGTGGCAGCTGCAGGGAAAAGTACTTAGCCCTGAAGACCAAATCCAAGGCAACAAGTTCTGAAAGGTACCTTGAAATTGGATAGATAACCATACCCTCTGATCGAAGTATATAAAGTATCTCTCATTAAGACATGGGAATTGTAGCTTTTTTAATGTGAGGAGTAACCTTTAACCTTTCCTTTATAAAGTCCTATGATTGCTGAATTGGGGACAAGGATGAGGGAGGTGGAAGAATTCAAGTTCCTGCCAGAGGTGGGAGCCTGTAGTCTGGGAACAGTGGTATGGCCTCAGGTCCTTCACTGGAGTTTGACTGTGTTAACCTTTAATTTGTTGTCAAGTTGTGAGTGGGACCCTTGCTTTAACCTTCAGGAGGCTTATGTTCAATTTTTTTCTTTGGTGTTTCTCACCATAGTTTTGACGTCTTAAGGTTTTTTTTCTTGATGAAAAATATAGACTGTTCAGATTAAATGAGCTTCCATGAAAATATTACTTCTTTATACCCTTGAATAGCAACTGTTTGCTGTTGAGTAGGGTTTTTGCCCTTATTGTCAACTATTAAAGTCTTTAAGGTGTTCTGGAATAGGTTTTGATTAAAAGACTTACGTAGGTAACCTAGAAACCTCCCCAGTATTTTGGTAAAATAGTCATTGATTTTGTAAACACTTACATACCAGTAGTTTTTATTACATTAGCCCATAACATGAAATACTCTTTTTTATTTTGTGTTGCTTTATTAATGACTTTTTAAAATGTCCTAATGACATAATTTGCACTTTGGGGCACTAACTGTTTTATATAAAAACACAATGTTCTTCGTGTTTGGTGCAGGTACAAGGGACAAGCTCCAGATCTAATTGGCAAGCAGGACAGTGTGTATGAAGGTAGTTGTGAGAGCTTCTTTATTTCACATGTATTTTTGTATGTACCTTCTGCTTAACATCTGTTACTAAAACTTACCTTCATATGTTTGTTTGTATTTATGTACATGTTAACTTAAACTTCCCCCCAAAAGTTCAAGATAGTTTGGTAGCAACAGCCCTAGTTTTAAAAGTCAAAGGAAAATGACCTGGGTCCTAATACTAGCTTTGCCACAGAATGTTAATTTCTGGTGGCATACATATTTTTTCAAAGTAGGGAAAGTGTGTAGTACATTTTGAATTTCCATCCTAATTGAGGAAAGTAAAAGACAAAAAATTGAAGTGAGCATCAGTTTATCTGGAGCATTCATTTATTTGAAGTAACTCATTTCCTAATGATTATGGACAGGGTCAAGAACTTTTTGTTGGCCCCATAACAATATTTTTTATTCGTTGAAACCTCCATTACCAACTGTAACATGTGCTTTTGGTTTAAATGGATTTGACTGCTCTGCCTCCCTTTCCCTTAGTCTCACTATAACTCAGGAGTGCAGTTTGGTTGGGTCACCAGGAGATGGTGCCGTAGTTCATTTTGTAGGCGGTTGGCTTTCAGTCCATCTGCATTTTAGACATATCTCACAATAACCATTGCCAGCAGAGTTATTTCATGTTTATATTCACATACCATACACTTCTTTATTTAAATTCCAGAAGACTGGGACATGTTGGATGTTGATGAAGAGGAAAAGCTAACGGGTGAAGAAGAGTTTGAATTACTCGCTGGACCACTTGGTTTAAACGACCGCCGCATTGTACCAGAACCAGTCCAGTTCCCTGACAGCGATCCGTTGGGAGCATCAGTAGCAATGGTAACAGCGACCAACAGTATGGAAGAGACTCTGATGCAAATAGGTAAACTTGAAATGCTGATTGGCATGGATTTTATAGAGTCTATATTAATTTGCTTCTTAGAAAGGTAAATAATAATAATAAGGTAAAGGTTAATAATAATAAGAGTTCAACATTTCCTATCCCATCAAGTATCTTTAGCCAGTTATTCTAATGTTTTGAAGGTATAGTATAATACTAAGTTTCTGATATTTTCTTTTTATAAAATGTTGAAGTGATAAAAAGAAAGTTTATAAAATGTAGGGGTTTTTGTTTGTTTGTTTGTTTTAAACTTTGTGTTAAGAGAAACCTGGAAATGAATAAAAACTATTTTGCAGTATTTTTTAATTTCGGTGCGAGGGTATGGTAACTTTTTGCTGTATGGAATATTAAATAAAGAATTGGCACAGTACTGGTGACTCAGCCCTTTATGTGTACTCAAAGCATATTTTAAAAACTATATCTTTCCTATATTTGTTAATATCAGTAGAAGTGATACATGAGCAAAAATAAATAAAACCAAAAAATTTAAGAATCATATTTTTCCTATAATAGATTATTGACTTAGAAATGTTCATTTCTCCCAAGCAATTTTCTGTATAACAAAGTTCCAGATGAGCAAAGCACATTGATTTGCTTTATTTCCTGGTAGCCTAGAACCTAGGTAGAATGGAAAATTTTTTCAGTAGTCCGGCTGTTTTTTTTCTTACCTTCTTATAAACTAAGCAAAATGTTATTTTTTTTCAGGTTGCCATGGCTCTGTAGAAAAGAGTTCCTCTGGGAGAATAACATTAGGTGAACAGGCAGCTGCCTTAGCAAACCCTCATGACCGGGTGGTGGCTTTAAGGAGAGTGACTGCTGCTGCTCAGGTTCTTCTGGCCAGAACCATGGTCATGAGAGCTCTGTCTCTTCTCTCAGTCAGGTAAGTGTTATTTTGTGTCAAAAGATGTTAAGTTAGCTTCTAGTATGTATTAGACAGGAGTCTGGTATTGTTTGGGAGGATAGAAGTTTTAGAAACTTGAATAGCTACTGTTGAATGAAAGAAGTTAGACATAGTCATCATTATTATTCATTCATTCAGTCAGTCAGTCATTCAGTTAATGCTTAGCTCTTTTTAGGTAGAAAATATTGCCGTTACAGTAACTGAGTAAACTGAAAATTTTATTTTATTATCTGAAATGGGAAACCAAGGCTGTTGATCCATTTGGTGTAGGGTCAAAATAAAAGGTCGACTGAGTTTTTCTGCAGAGTTTACCAACTGTGTAGCTAAGTCAGCCTGTATATTCCATCGTGGAGACTCTTGCTATGCTCAAACTGTGGAGCATAATGTTAAAAAAGGAAAGAGTGCCAAGAATACCTAAAAGACATCCATTTAGGAAATGATTAAGTAGGGGTATTTAAAAGTAAAACATGAAGACAGAAGGACCCTGAAAGAAAAACTCAAAGTTTAGATGAGGACGTCCCTGGTGGCACAGTGGTTAAGAATCCGCCTGCCAATTCAGGGGACACGGGTTCAAGCCCTGGTCCGGGAAGATCCCACATGCCGCGGAGCAACTAAGCCCGTGTGCCACAACTACTGAGCCTGCGCTCTAGAGCCCATGAGCCACAACTACTGAGCCTGGGCTCTAGAGCCTGCAAGCCACAGCTACTGAAGCCCGTGCACCTAGAGCCCGTGCTCTGCAACACAAGAAGCCACCTCAATGAGAAGCCCGTGCACCACAACGAAGAGTAGCCCCTGCTCGCCACAACTAGAGAAAGCCTGAGCGCCACAACGAAGACCCAACACAGCCAAAAATAAATAAACAAAATTTTTTTTAAATGGATATTTAAAAAAATATTTAGATGAGACTATATGGGGTTGGCTCAAGACTAGACAGTTCGGACTGTGGAAAATGAAGTTCAGAAACTGACTCACACATGTAGATAAACATTTGATTTATGACAGTGCTTACATTACAGAGCAATGAGGAAAGGATGGTCTTTTCCGTAACTTGGGCTAGGTCAGATGGTTTATTCACTTAAGGAAAAAAAATGAGTCTTGGCCCCAACCTCAAACTATATAAAGCAAGTATTTCCAAGTGGCTCTTAGGTCTAAATGTGAAATGTAAATCAATAAAGTTTCTATAAGATAACAGGGGAAGATTTTATTCTTGATCTTGGAACAACCAGAGGTTTCTTAAGTCACAAAAGACATTCACTTTAAGGAAAACAATTGATAAATTGGACTACATTAAAAAAGAACTTCTGTTTAGCAAGCCATTTAGGAAGTAAAAAGGCAAAAAAGTTAAAGGGAAAAAAAAACACTGAATGGGAGATGATCTTAGCAATGCATGTAACCAACAAAATACGTAAAGAATTCTTATAAACCAGTAAGAGAAAGACAGGCAACCCAAAAGAAAAATGGACATAATGACAAAAGAGGCTCTCAAAATGGCCAATAAACATGAACAATGAGATGTTCAGTCACATTAGTCTTCAGAGAAATGAAAATGAAAACCCCATGAGATACTACTACACACCCATCAGAATGGTTAAAATTTAGAAGACTGGGGGGAAAAAGTGATCGTGACGGTGTGGAACACTTAGAACTCTCGTACACTGTTGGTGAGAAAATAAATTGGGACAGTTACTTTGGAAGACTCTTTGATAGTACCAACTAAAGGTGAATATTAGCATACTCTGTGACCCAGAAAAACACTTCTGGGTATGTATCCAACAGAAATGCTTACATATGTGCACCCAAAGCCATATTTTTGGCTGCGTTGGGTCTTCGTTGGCTGCATGCGGGCTTTCAGTAGTTGTGACGAGCGGGGGCTACTCTTTGTTGCGGTGCGCGAGCTTCTTGTGGTGGCTTCTCGTTGCGGAGCACGGACTATAGGCTCGCGAGCTTCAGTAGTTGTGGCACATGGGCGCAGTAGTTGTGGCTCGCGGGCTCTAGAGCGCAAGCTCTGTAGTTGTGGCGCAGGAGCTTAGTTGCTCCACGGCTTGTGGGATCTTCCCGGACCAGGGCTCAAATCTGTGTCCCCTGCATTGGCAGGTGGATTCTTAACCACTGCACCACCAGGGAAGTCCCTGTACATTGCTCTTTTAGGCTTAATGCTGTTGCACACTTAACAGACTACAGTGTAGTGTAAACATGACTTTTACATGCACTGGGAAACCAAAAATATTTGTGTGACTTTCTTTATTGCAATATTCATTTTATTGTGATGGTCTGGAACTGAACCCGAACATCTCCACAGTATGCCTCTGTGTCAATGAAAATAATAACTGCTGCTGTAATGCAACAATGTGGATGAATCTTACAAGCATAATGCTGAGTAAAAGCAGCCAGACAGAAGAGAATACATACTTTATTATTCTATTTATATGAAGTTCAGAAACAGGCAAAACTGGTTTATGGCCTTAAAAAGTTGGAATAGTGGTTACTTTTGAGGGCCTAGAGACTGAGAAGGGCCCAAGCAGTCTTCTGGGGTATTGGTAATGTTCTGTTTCTTGATCTGGAAGGTGGTTACATAGGTTTGTTCAGTTTGTGAAAATTCATGGTTTGTAAACATTTCTGTAAGTTATACTTTGGTAATTCAGGTATACTTAAGTATGTCAATATTTATTAAAATAAAAAAGTTTCAAAGCAGTTTCCAGCTTACATAATATTTTTGGACATCTCTAAGGACATGTATGACTAATGATAGTGCAGCTTGCCTTTTATTTTGGTTGTTGGTGCTATGGATGATATGTGGTCCCTTAAATTTATTTTCTTTATGCATTTAAAGTGTTTTCCTTTCCTGGCAGTGGTTCCAGTTGTAGCCTGGCTGCTGGTCTTGAATCTCTGGGGCTTACAGATATCCGAACGTTGGTTCGATTAATGTGCTTGGCTGCAGCAGGGAGAGCTGGCCTCTCCACCAGCCCTTCCGCCATGGCAAGCACTTCAGAACGCTCACGAGGTGGGCACAGCAAGGCCAACAAGCCCATTTCTTGCCTGGCCTATCTGAGCACAGCAGTGGGATGTCTAGCATCAAACACTCCTAGTGCTGCAAAACTCCTGGTGCAGTTGTGTACACAGGTAGGATAGTTTTCAGTGCTTTTCTTATTGCATTGCTTATTTCCAGCCAATTCTTAAAAAATCTTTTGAGATAAAATCTTCTTTTTGCTCCAAAATTATATGTAAAAATTAAACCTGTTTGTTCTGATTGCCTCTTCAGAACTTGATTTCTGCTGCAACAGGGGTAAATCTAACCACGGTTGATGATCCAATTCAGCGAAAGTTTCTACCTAGCTTTCTCCGAGGAATTGCTGAAGAGAATAAGCTTGTAACCTCCCCAAATTTTGTTGTAACTCAGGCCCTTGTGGCATTACTAGCAGACAAAGGGGCCAAACTGAGACCTAATTATGATAAGTCAGAAGTTGAAAAGAAAGGTAAGTTTCATACGATTTAAATATGCAGTCTTCTAATCAATTTGATACATTTTTAAAAATATGTTTTTGCATTGTTGTATGTGATGAATTACATAACATCATGTATACTTATTAAGTTAGATCATAAGAAAAGTGCATGGATACTTTTTCATTGTGCCTGGAAACAAATATTAGAAAATGTACCAAATTAGTCATGGTTTGATTAGATTATTTTATTAGATTATGGTTTGGGTCACCATAGATAATAATCCTGGTAGGCTTCCTGAATATAATTTATATAAAGTAGTGCTATTTTTTTCTTTGTCTTAAGATGATACAATTTGAAGGGACTACTTAAACATAGTATTTACCCTTCTCTTCATCAGGACCATTTGGCCAAGAGAGATGGGCTTTTGGATCTATCAGTGCATTTCCTTGACTGGCTATTAAGATCACTTTTTTAAAATTTATTTATTTTTAATTTATTTATTTTTGGCTGGACTGGGTCTTCGTTGCTCTGCAGACTTTCTCTAGTTGCTGCACGTGGGGGCTACTCTTCGTTGCGGTGCACAGGCTTCTCATTGTGGTGGCTTCTCTTGTTGCGGAGCACGGGCTCTAGGTGCACGGCCTTCAGTAGTTGTGGCTCGCGAGCTCAGTAGTTGTGGCTCACGGGCTCTAGAGCGCAAGCTCAGTAGTTGTGGTGCACGGACTTAGTTGCTCCATGGCACGTGGGATCTTCCCGGACCAGGGCTTGAACCCATGTCCCCTGCATTGGCAGGTGGATTCTTAACCACTGCACCACTAGGGAAGTCCCTAAGATCATTTTGAGCAGCAGAAGCCAAACTCTAATTCTTCAGGGCATGCTCCCTCTGCCCTGGCCTTAAAATGATTTCTGTTGCATTCTCAGTCGGTGTATCCTTAGAGCAAAGACTATTGATTAGTGTATATAAATGTACATTTGCAGTGAATCAGATTTAATATAGAATTTGATGTGAGATAAATGCTTTATACCTTGTATGCATATCTTAGTGAAATGATTGCTTGAAAAAGTGCTAATTCTTAAAAGATAGTTTAACCCATTTTTGTTTGTTCACCACCACCAGCTCTCACCTGGGCATCATTTCATTGTTTTGTTTAAGCAGGTTTAACTGCCCAATTGTATGCCCATCCTTCCTATGATCCTTCTGCTGTAGGCCCTCTGGAGCTGGCTAATGCCCTGGCAGCCTGCTGCCTCTCCTCCAGGCTATCCTCACAGCATAGGCAATGGGCTGCTCAACAGCTTGTGCGCACTCTTGCTGCACATGACCGCGACAACCAGACTACTCCACAAACACTCGCTGATATGGGAGGAGATCTCAGAAAATGCTCCTTTATCAAATTGGAGGCTCATCAAAACAGAGTATGTATTTTGACCCCCAAGTGTGTCAATCACCTTATGTAAGATAAAATAGTTTCTCCTCTTCTCCAAGAGCTTAAAGTTCAGATCATGGGTGTGTGTATGTGTGTCTCTCTCTTTCTTTCTCTCTCTTACATACCCACACACACACAAACACACACACAAGCTAAATTATCAGTTATTTGTCTGGTAGTTACCAACTCTCCTTTCTCTACATGTGTATGTTGTATACTATATGATATAATATTATACAAATGGGAAAATCAGATGGGGGATGAGAAGAAAACCAAAGGAATGGCCTCACAAAAGATGAGGGTTTATACGTGCAAGAAAAGAAGCAATTGGTCTCCCTGTTTTAATCTAACCCACTGAGCTCCTGAGCAGTGACAAGGGCAGTTTAGGAAATGAAGACTGACCTCTATTTTACCAATTTAATCATTTCTTAGTCTGTGTAATTAGTTTTATAAAACATGCTGAATATTTCTATTTTATTGAATTAAATAAATGTTTTTTAATTAAATAAGCATGTGTAGTAAAGATTGTGAACAGGTCTAAGATAACTCAAATGAGTTTGGGCATAGTACTTTAAAGCTATACTTCAAGTAGGTGTATATTTACAAGCCAGTTAGAAAAGAATGAGACCATGCATGTTGTTTTATAACATGTATACTTTTCTTTTACAATTTCATGGTAGATTTTTTTTTTAATTTGATAGAACTCTTTCAGATTATAGAATCATTTGAATTAAAACTTGCTCAAATATTGCTGGACTTTTTATCTTTTCTAGGTAATGACTTGTGTTTGGTGTAATAAAAAAGGACTCTTGGCTACAAGTGGCAATGATGGCACCATCCGGGTGTGGAATGTCACCAAGAAGCAGTATTCACTGCAACAGACCTGTGTGTTCAACAGATTGTGAGTACTGACATTAGCTCTCTTGGGTAACATTTAAAAATAAGACAATCCTAAACATGCTTCATCTTGGTTGTGTTAGTGTACTCAAATTGTCACTAAAATTTTTTACAGTTTTTTCTCTTAGAACAGTCTCCAGTGTTTTTTTTTTTAATTTACAAGATAGTAATTTAGAAAATAAAAATACTGTCAATATCTGTCAACTTACTCAAAATTAAATCAAGGTCTACTATGCCAGCATTATAAATGTTCAATTCTATAAAACAGTAGGCTAATTTTCCATCATTCTTCAAGGATTATTTAGGAATTAGGGTAATGATATTTCTTCTGTAGCAGTGTAGCATCTTCTATATTTTTATAGCTAGCTATAAAACTTCCCTAGCTATTAGGCAAACAAGAGTCAGTGTGCTCTGAGTAATAACCATATGTATAACCCATATGGAATCAGAATACTTTTGTTGACAAATTATGTACTACATTAAATGATGAATTGTCTAAGTATTACTCTTCTGTAATTCTACATTTTTCACATTATGACAAACACTAGCAATTGTGTGATTGTCAAATACTGCTAGCCAGGCTTTTGAAATGTAAAAGCTTTTGATTTGCCTTTATGTACTATAGTCTATATAAAACCCTTATTTTAAGGTTTAGGATTTAGTTTACTTTGTGATGATGGGGATTAGAATTCCATACATATCTGTTATATTCTAGGGAAGGTGATGCTGAGGAAAGCCTGGGATCACCTAGTGATCCAAGTTTCTCACCTGTTTCCTGGAGTATCAGTGGCAAATATCTAGCTGGGGCTTTGGAAAAGATGGTGAATATCTGGCAAGTTAATGGTAAGAGTCACATAGATACTAGTAAACTGCTGAAGCTACTTTTTTTTAAAAAAGCCTTTCTCTTAGCCTTCTAAGTCCAAACATTGGCTTCCCTTCACCTTGAATCTCACAATCTGTTCATAAACTGTGAAAATCTATGCTTAGTATGGTTTAAATTAAAGAGAAAGTGTTCATTTCCTGACTTTTTCTTCTAGGAGTTTCAATTAACCTGGTAGTTGTAAACTAAAAATTCTTTCTATGTACCACTCAGCATTCAGGGTAGGATTTGAGGAGAAGTAGCAGTCACTGCATTTTTAGCTATGTATTCTTTTGAATCACCTGAAATATTTCTATTAATTTTATCTGTTTCACAGGGACAAACTCTTGTTGATTTTTAATAACCTCTCTGGAAAGTAAAAATTATTATTGTAATCTTGGGCTTACCAGCATTTTTGTTTGCTTTTGCATGTTTGGGTAATAGCTGTTCTATTTCATATATTTGAAGGAACAGCTAGCCTTAACTATAGGTAAATTTTGTATGTTAATTTGGTTTTCAGTAATTATTAGGAAAGGACTTAAGTGTTTGACATTTGTATGTTGATTATTTTCCTTTATTCTTTCTCCTATAAAGCTATCATTTTTGTCCTATTAATAGTTACAGAAAAGCTATGAATTTGATAATCATATGTAGTATATAAATGAAGGATCTTGCCTTGCAGTCTTATTCATTAGTAGGCTATTATGAAATTGGGGACTGCTTTGAGTGTATTAAATTAAATAGTACGTATTTTTGTTATTGTTATTGTTTTTAAGAATTAAGTGGCAACTAGTTAACATTTTCTCCCTCTTTAGGAGGAAAAGGGTTAGTAGATATTCAGCCTCACTGGGTATCTGCCCTGGCTTGGCCAGAAGAGGGTCCATCCTCAGCCTGGTCAGGAGAATCTCCAGAATTATTGTTGGTGGGACGGATGGATGGATCTCTAAGACTGATTGAAGTTGTTGATGTATCCACCATGCACCGTCGAGAATTGGAGCATTGCTATCGAAAGGATGGTAAGTGACTGGAATTCTGTCTGGTTGAGAAAGTGTTCCCCCCAGTCAAATAGATTTACTTTTTTGGCACATGCTGAGTAAATATTACTTTTGGTTTTGTTTTCTAAATTGTTCAGTTGGTATTTCATTTTAGTTAGTTACTAAGTTGAAAGATATTTTTTTGTCAACCCCTACCACACATCACTGCCAAAATAAGATCTAAATTAGTCATTTATCCTTTGTGCAAGTGTCTGAACACTTCTAGTGGGCACTAGGTCTCTCTAGAATGTTAAGAATGTCCAAGAGGAAAAAATAATAATCATTGATGGAGATGAAATTGTTAACAAATGAGTAAAATTAAGGAAATGGGGGAAGGAGGAGATGGGGAGGGAAGTTTCTGATTTAAGAAGTCATAGTAGGAAGCCTACTTTTACTTATTTTCTTGCTATCTTCCTTTTGGATGGCTAGGCATCTTACTAGATAGTTTTTGTTAGATGTTTTGGGGGAGTAGGATATCTCGAAGATCCCAGCCACAGCCATGCAGTTTCGAGGCCTAGAGGACAGCACGCTTGCTTCTCAGATGTCTGAGAGGAAAGCTCGCCCTCTCTTCTCTTCTCTCTCAGCATGAAGGGTGCACTGCCCAGTTAGCAATCCCTGTCCTCCCCTGACAGCCCGTGGCTTCTTTTTATTCACAGAGTAATGCTAATGTCATTACTCTCAGTTTCTGTCTTCTGTGAATACTGGGGATCCTCCAGAAACATGTCATCTCCACCACTACAAGTCAATATTCATTTGCTTTCTTCAAGGTCCATAGCCCCGGTCTGATAGTATCGTAGGGTCTCCTGCAGAGGCGGGGGGGTGGCTGTGGCTCATTGTGGGGACAAAGACACGGGCAGCAGCAGTTCTGGGGAGTACGCACTGGCCTGAGCCCTCCTGGTGGCTGCCATTTTCTTACCCAGTTTTTTTTAAACTAGATAATACCATCATAGGGTTCAAAAATTTTTAAGTTTATAAAGGTATACAGTAGGGAATTCCCTGGCGGTTCAGTGGTTAGGGCTCCACGCTTCCACTGCAGGGGGCACGGGTTTGATCCCTGGTCAGGGAACTAAGATCCCACATGCCGCATGGTGCAGCAAAAATAAATAAATAAATAAATAAATAAATAAATAAATAAATAAATAAATAGTAAAAAGTCTTTCTCACATCTGCTCAGCTCCCATGTCCCCATTCTACTCCCACAGATACTGTTTTTTACTTCTTTTGTAGCCTTCCAGTGTTACATATACTTAAAGAAACAAGTATGAATATAGATTGTTAGAATATAACATGTTTGATAGAATATGGAAACACACTGAATAGGCAATATTAAGCAAAAGAAGGGACAGGAAATTTTTTTTTCTAAGAGTTGGATTATTTCACTTCTCAGTTTCATGGTAGATTCTGGTCCAAAAGGAAAGAATCTTATACAATGACTTAAAATCAGCAAAGGAATTCAGTTGTCTCTGTTTTTCAATAACCACTTCAAAATGAAAGATTAAAAATGAGGTACTCCTCGTCACTTACAAATAACACTTTTAAAGTGGGTTACATGAAATCCCAGCTGTAAGCTTACATTTTGTCTAAATGTGTTAAAGAGATGTTTGTAAACTTACTTGGAGTGGTTGTAGAGGTATATATTTGTTGCAAAGTCTCTGTCTTTTAAGGGAGACAATGACAAATAAGTCTCTCTTATTTTCTTTTTAAAATTTTTATTTTCTATCATGTTAGTGTCTGTAACTTGCATTGCTTGGTTCAGTGAAGACAGACCATTTGCAGTGGGATATTTTGATGGAAAACTGTTATTGGGAACAAAGGAACCGCTTGAGAAAGGAGGCATTGTTCTAATTGATGCACATAAGGTAAAGCATCTTTACCTGATGGTTGCTTTTTCTTGTTTTATACTGTAGTATTGCTTGATACTAGTTTTCTCAAAGAACTTTTTTATATCAGTCACTTATGATTTAATATTCTATTGTTATATGAAGTCTTTGGACCATGTATGTAAATGGAAAAGTCTATGTAAGAAAGCCATTGAGCTAAGAAAGAGGTAAAACCAAAACAGTGAAAGAGGAATACCCTTGGAACACCCCCTGTCAGAGTACCTCCCACTAATGCTAGAAATTCCATCTATGAAGAATGATTCCTTTACCTTAAACAGAGGTTGCCAGTTCAGATGCTTATGGGGCCATCTAGGCAAGTAACATAAATGCATGAAGCCAGGAGCTGGAAGGTGTGAAGGAGGGTAAAAAAAACGAAGTCAGAAGAACCCAATGATGACAACCATATAAACACAAGACATGTCCCAGATTCTCATAGTATTAGCTATTTTTGGTGTAAGAGATGCTTTTTTAAAGAAGTCTCTTCTTTTTCATATTTTAATGATCAGTAGTCCATAAAAATAACTTTTAAAATGGTGATGAAAGATAACCTTCTGAATCAGAATTTCATAATTCATTCATCCAGCTAACATTTATTGAGCTTTGACTGCAACAAATATATATAGTGCAGACTATATTAAAGGGTGAGTTGGTCTAGTGATTGGAAATAATATGCCAGTATCTAATTTGCATAAAATGTTGATTTCAGAATAATTGAGTGATAGAAGTATAGGTCATAACTTATTAAGTTTAAAGTATTTGTGAAGGAAGCATTACTATGATTTTTTTTCTACCTCTACCATTTTAAGGATACTCTTATTAGTATGAAGTGGGACCCAACAGGTCATATTCTTATGACATGTGCCAAAGAAGAAAATGTGAAACTCTGGGGGCCTATTGCAGGATGCTGGCGCTGTCTACATTCACTCTGCCATCCATCTATTGTAAATGGCATTGCTTGGTGCAGCCTTCCAGGGAAAGGATCCAAGTTGCATTTACTGATGGCCAGGTATGTTGTAAATTTGTGTGTGTGTGTGTCTTAATTTTTATATTAGTATGGACTGTTACTTGCATTAAGTGTGGCTTCTCAATAATCTTAAACAGTTTACTGCCAGTTACTGTTCTTATAATGTGTAATACCATAAGATCACCTTAGAGAAATAAAGAAGTTTTCCAATGTGAAGCTTGGGATATGTAATCCAAAGATATGCCATCTCCTTAACCGTGTGTGATATTGTTAGAATATAGATCCTACTTGATTTTCTTGTGAAAGATTATAGCATACCTACTACTAATAAATTTTTAAAATATACTGTAGTAGTTCTATCAGGTCTTAATTGATTGCTCTTTGAAAATATTTTTACTTCTGCATATTGACATGTTTTGGTTTTATGTGATCAAATTTTTTAAGTGGCTGTCAGAGTGGCTTAGTATGTGTTTGGCGTATTCCACAAGATACCACACAGACCAGTGTGACTAGTTCAGAAGGATGGTGGGACCAGGAATCAAATTGCCAGGTAAATATTCTGGTGTTTTTCAAGACTTTATTTGAAACCACAGATAGTATATGTTATCAAGTAATACTCCTACTCAGTATCTCAAATGTCAAGAGCCATTAGGGAAATGTGAATAATTGTCATACTTTGTGTGCTCTCTGAATTAGCCTAATTTTTTATAAGTCAGAGATACCATAATTGCCTGTTAAGGTGAGATGTTCAATAAATATGGAGTGGTGATTGTTTATGGTATATAATCAACACTACCAATAGGTGAGTCCTAAGTTAAAGTATTTGGTACAGTGAAGCAGGAACACCACGGGAGCACTCCTATTCAAAGTATCTCTTACTGATACCAGAATTCCACCTATGAAGAACCATTCCTTTACCTTAAACAGAGGTTAAAAATTTACAGTAGACAGGGAATTCCCTTTCAGTCTAGTGGTTAGGACTCAGTGCTTTCACTGCTGTGGCCCTGGGTTCAATCCATGGTCGAGGAACTAAGATCCCACAAGACGATTGGCATGGCCAAAAAAAAAATTATGGTAGATGCTCACAGAGCCGTCTAGATAAGGAACATAAATTCATTCACAAAGCTGTGGAGAAGGTAAAACACACACAAACACACACACACACAAACACACACACACACACAGGAGTGCACATGCTTCATAGAAAGGGCATAGCTGCCACAGAGGAGATTGCCACCCTCCAGAAATTAGAGCCTATTGCTACCAGATTGTCAAATTTTTTTTTGGTGGACATCAAAAATTCAGTGTTTTAAGTAAAATCTCCCAATATTAAACATTGGCATCTGACTTGAAATTCTTTAAAACCCTGGTTGGCCAGTTGAATTGTATCCCTGAGTTGCCAGTTTGCAACCTCTGTTGCTTTCTCTTTTGTTCATTATACAAATACATTATGTCATTTTTGGGTAAATGAGTATATCTGGTATTATGCTCTCTCATAACTAAAAGGAAGTGGGAGCTTAAAGGCAGGGAGAAAGGGGTGAGGAGGGAGGAGTAGATAGCTCACTAATGGGAGGAAAATATCACAGAAGCAGAGGTAGGAGCACTAGAGGTAAATCTGATTTGCTCTCTGTGCTAAAGAGTAGCCCTTTGGACAGGCCTACGTATCTCATTCCTAAAACCTGCAGAGCAAACATGAGATTAGATACCATGGGACAGACAGACCCATAAGCCAACAGAAAGAGGAACTTGTTTGTATAGCACCAGCATGTGCAATTCACAAATGATAGAGGCTAAAAGTGAAAATTACATGAAGTGAAATTTAAAAATTAAGACACTCATTAAAAAGTAGAAGTTAGAATTTTCCTATCTCTGAGGGATAATTGGAACTTACATGTAGTCATTTCTTCCAGTTTGAAGAGTAGAGAACTAGCTTAGAAGTGTATCAAAAAAGATGAAACAGTATCAGCAAAGGAGAACCAGGTTGATATCTTATTATTTTCTGTCAGGCTAGTCCTTATGAGAGAGTTGTCCTTCCCTCCTCCCCAATTTTATACTGAAATATAAAATTTCCAAGAATGAATTGTAAATCTTGAATCTGTAAATTGTTTTATTTTTCAATATTTGTTAAAAATAAAAATGAATTGCAGGATGGATATAGGAAATCAGTCGGAGCCAAGTGTGTTTATCAATTGCGAGGACACATCACCCCTGTCCGAACCGTTGCCTTTAGTTCTGATGGGTTGGCCCTGGTGTCTGGTGGTTTAGGTGGCCTCATGAACATTTGGTCTTTAAGGGTAAGAGTATAGATGTTATTTTTATCTTAAGAAATGTTTTTAAATTAACTTATATGTGATAAAAGTTAACCCAACCAATCCTAGGAATATTTTGTGTAATAATATCTTGAATATTGAAGAAAACCCTTTCTCTGCCCTTTAATTTTTTTCTTTTTTAATATCTTTATTGGAGTATAATTGCTTTACAATGGTGTGTTAGTTTCTCCTGTATAACAGAGTGAATCAGCTATATATATACATGTATCCCCATATCTCCTCCCTCTTGCATCTCCCTCCCACCCTCCCTATCCCACCCTTCTAGCTGGTCACAAAGCACTGAGCTGAGCTCCCTGTGCTATGCAACTGCTTCCCACTGCTAGCTATTTTACATTTGGTAGTGTATATATGTCCATATATACACTACCACTCTCTCACTTTGTCCCAGCGTACCCTTCCCCCTCCCCATGTCCTGAAGTCCATTCTCTAATAGGTCTGCATCTTTATTCCCGTCTTGCCCCTAGGTTCTTCATGACTTTTTTTTTTTTTTTTTTTTTTTTTAGATTCCATATGTATGTGTTAGCATACGGTATTTGTTTTTCTCTTTCTGACTTACTTCATTCTCTATGACAGTCTCTAGGCCCATCCACCTCACTACAAATAACTCAATTTCATTTCTTTTTAATAATGAGTAATATTCCATTGTATATATGTGCCACATCTTCTTTATCCATTCATCTGTCGATGGACACTTAGGTTGCTTCCACATCCTGGCTATTGTAAATAGTGCTGCAGTGAACATTGTGGTACATGACTCTTTTTGAATTATGGTTTTCTCAGGGTATATGCCAGTAGTGAGATTGCTGGGTCGGATGGTAGTTCTATTTTTAGTTTTTTAAGGAACCTCCATACTGTTCTCCATAGTGGCTGTATCAATTTACATTCCCACCAACAGTGCAAGAGTGTTCCCTTTTCTCCACACCCTCTCCAGCATTTATTGTTTCTAGATTTTTTGATGATGGCCATTCTGACCATGTGAGGTGGTACCTCATTGTAGTTTTGATTTGCATTTCTCTAATGATTAGTGATGTTGAGCATTCTTTCATGTGTTTGTTGGCAATCTGTATATCTTCTTTGGAGAAATGTCTGTTTAGGTCTTCTGCCCATTTTTGGATTGGGTTGTTTGTTTTTTTGATATTGAGCTGCAAGAGCTGCTTGTATATTTTGGAGATTAATCCTTTGTCAGTTGCTTCATTTGAAAATATTTTCTCCCATTTTGAGAGTTGTATTTTCGTCTTATTCATGGTTTTGTTTGCTGTTCAAAAGCTTTTAAGTTTCATTAGGTCCCATTTGTTTATTTTTGTTTTTATTTCCATTTCTCTAGGAGGTGGGTCAAAAAGGATCTTGCTGTGATTTATGTCATGGAGTGTTTTGCTATGTTTTCCTCTTAAGAGTTTTATAGTGTCTGGCCTTACATTTAGGTCTTTAATCCATTTTGAGTTTATTTTTGTGTGTGGTGTTCGGGAGTGTTCCAATTTCATTCTTTTACATGTAGCTGTCCAGTTTTCCCAAACCACTTATTGAAGAGGCTGTCTTTTCTCTGTTGTATATTCTTGCCTCCTTTATGAAAAATAAGGTGACCATATGTGCCTGGGTTTATCTCTGGGCTTTCTATCCTATTCCATTGATCTATATTTCTGTTTTTGTGCCAGTACCATACTGTCTTGATTACTGTAGCTTTGTGGTATAGTCTGAAGTCAGGGAGCTTAATTCCTCCAGCTCTGTTTTTCTTTCTCAAGATTGCTGTGGCTATTTGGGGTCTTTTGTGTTTCCATACAAATTGTGAAATTTTTTGTTCTAGTTCTGTGAGAAATGCCATTGGTGGTTCGATGGGGATTGCAGTGAATCTGTAGATTGCTTTGGGTAGTATAGTCATTTTCACAATGTTGATTCTTCCAATCCAAGAACATGGTATATCTCTCCATCTGTTTGTATCATCTTTAATTTCTTTCATCAGTGTCTTATAGTTTTCTGCATACAGGTCGTTTTTCTCCTTAGGTAGGTTTATTCCTAGGTATTTTATTCTTTTTGTTGCAATGGTAAAATGGGAGTGTTTCCTTAATTCCTCTTTCAGATTTTTCATCATTAGTGTATAGGAATGCAAGAGATTTCTTTGCATTACCTTTGTATCCTGCTACTTTACCAAATTCATTGATTAGTTCTAGTCGTTTTCTGGTAGCATCTTTAGGGTTCTCTATGTATAGTATCATGTCATTTTCAAACAGTGACAATTTTACTTCTTTTCCTATTTGCATTCCTTTTATTTCTTTTTCTTCTCTGATTGCTGTGGCTAAAACTTGCAAAACTATATTGAATAATAGTGGTGAGAGTGGGCAACTTTTCTTGTTCCTGATCTTAGTGGAAATAGTTTCAGTTTTCACCATTGAGAATGATGTTGGCTGTGTGTTTGTCACATATGGCCTTTATTATGTTGAGGTAAGTTCCCTCTGTGCCTACTTTGTGGAGAGCTTTTATCATAGATGGGTGTTAAATTTTGTCAAAACATTTTCTGCATCTATTGAGATGATCATATGGTTTTTATCCTTCAGTTTGTTAGTATGGTTTATCACATTGATTGATTTGTGTACTTTGAAGAATCCTTGCATTCCTGGGTTGAACCCTACTTTATCATGGTGTATGATCCTTTTAATATGCTATTGGATTCTGTTTGCTAGTATTTTGTTGAGGATTTTTGCTTGTATGTTCATCAGTGATATTGGCCTGTAGTTTTCTTTTTTTGTGGTATCTTTGTCTTTTTTTGGTGTCAGGGTGATGGTGGCCTTGTAGAATGAGTTTGGGAGTGTTCTTCCCTCTGCTATTTTTTGGAAGAGTTTGAGAAGAAGAATAGGTGTTAGCTCTTCTCTAAGTGTTTGGTAGAATTCGCCTCTGAAGCCATCTGGTCCTGGACTTTTGTTTGTTGGAAGATTTTTAATCACAGTTTCAATTTCAGTGTTTGTGATTGGTCTGTTTATATTTTCTGTTTCTTCCCGGTTCAGTCTCGTAAGGTTGTGCTTTTCCAAGAATTTGTCCATTTCTTCCAGGTTGCCCATTTTATTGGCATGTAGTTGCTTGTAGTAATCTCTCATGATCCTTTGTATTTTTGCAGAAGTTGTTACTTCTCCTTTTTCGTTTCTAATTCTATTGATTTGAGTCTTCTCCCTTTTTTTCTTGATGAGTCTGGCTAATGTTTTGTCAATTTTTGTTTATCTTCTCAAAGAACCAGCTTTTAGTTTTATTGATCTTTGCTATCGTTTCCTACATTTCTTTTTCACTTATTTCTGACCTGATCTTTATGATTCCTTTCCTTCTACTGACTTTGGGGTTTTTTTGTTCTTCTTTCTCTAATTGCTTTAGGTGTAAGGTTAGGTTGTTTACTTGAGATTTTTCTTGTTTTGTGAGGTAGAATTGTATTGCTATAAACTTCCCTCTTAGAACTGCTTTTGCTGCATCCCATAGGTTTTGGGTCATCCTGTTTTCATTGTCATATGTTTCTAGGTATTTTTTGATTTCCTCTTTGATTTCTTGAGTGATCTCTTGGTTATTTAGTAGTGTATTGTTTATATTCCATGTGTTTATATTTTTTACAGATTTTTTTCCTGTGATTGATATCTAGTCTGATAGCATTGTGGTCGGAAAAGATACTTGATACGATTACAATTTTCTTAAATTAACCAAGGCTTGATTTGTGACCCACGATATGATCTCTCCTGGAGAGTGGTCCATGAGCAATTGAGAAGAAAGTGTAAACTGCTGGTTTTGGATGGAATGTCCTATAAATATCAATTAAGTCCATCTTGTTTAATGTATCATTTAAAGCTTGTGTTTCCTCATTTATTTCCATTTTGGTTGATCTGTCCATTGGTGAAAGTGGGGTATTAAAGTCCCCTAGTGTTATTGTGTTACTGTCGATTTTCCCTTTTATGCCTGTTAGCATTTGCCTTATGTATTGAGGTGCTCCTATGTTGGGTGCATAAATATTTACAATTGTTATATCTTCTTCTTGGATTGATCCCTTGATCATTATGTAGTGTCCTTCTTTGTCTCTTGTAATAGTCTTATAAAGTCTGTTTTGTCTGAAATGAGAATTGCTACTCCAGCTTTCATTTGATTTCTATTTGCATTGAATATCTTTCTCCATCCCCTCCCTTTCAGTCTGTATGTGTCCCTAGGCTTGAAGTGGGTCTCTTGTAGACAGCATATATATGGTCTTGTTTTTGTATCCATTCAGTCTATGTCTTTTGGTTGGGTCATTTAATCCATTTACATTTAAGGTCATTATTGATACGTATGTTCCTATTACCATTTTCTTAATGTTTTGGGTTTGTTATTGTAGGTCTTTTACTTCTCTTGTGTTTCCTGCCTAGAGATGTTCCTTTAGCATTTGTTGTAGAGCTGGTTTGGTGGTGCTGAATTCTCTTAACTTTTGCTTGTCTGTAAAGTTTTTGATTTCTCCATCAGATCTGAATGAGATCCTTGCTGGGTAGAGTAATCTTGGCTGTAGTTGTTTCCCTTGCCTCACTTTAAATATGTCCTGCCACTCCCTTCTGGCTTGCAGAGTTTCTGCTGAAAGATCGCTGTTAATTTTATGGGGATTCCCTTGTATGTTAATTGTTGCTTTTCCCTTGCTGCTTTTAATATTTTTTCTTTGAATTTAATATTTGTTGGTTTGGTTAATATGTGTCTTGGCATGTTTCTCCTTGGATTTTTCCTGTATGGAACTCTCTGCACTTCCTGGTCTTGATTGACTCTTTCTTTCCTCATATTAGGGAAGTTTTCAACTATAATCTCTTCAGATATTTTTGCAGTTCCTTTTTTTTTTCTCTTCTTCTGGAACCCCTAGAATTCGAATGTTGGTGCGTTTAATGTTGTCCCAGAGGCCTCTGAGGCTCTCCTCAATTCTTTTTTTTCTTTTTTCTATATTCTGCTCTGCAGTAGTTATTTCCACTCTTTTATCTTCCAGGTCACTTATCCATTCTTCTGCCTCAGTTATTCTGCTATTGATTCCCTCTAGAGAATTTTTAATTTCTTCTTTTGTGTTGTTCATCATTGTTTGTTTGCTCTTTAGTTCTTCTAGGTTCTTCTTAAACGTTTCTTGTATTTTCTCCATTCTGTTTCCAAGATTTTGCATCATCTTTACTATCATTACTCTGAATTCTTTTTCAGGTAGACTGCCTATTTTCTCTGCATTTGTTTGGTCTGTTGGGTTTTTACCTTGCTCCTTCATCTGCTATTTGCTGTCTTCTCATTTTGCTTAACTTACCGTGTTTGGGATCTCCTTTTCGCAGGCTGCAGGTTCGTATTTCCTGTTGTTTTTTGGTGTCTGCCCCCAGTGGGTAAGGTTGGTTCAGTGGGTTGTGTAGGCTTCCTGTTGGAGGGGACAGGTGCCTGGTGGGTGGGGCTGGATCTTGTCTTTCTGGTTGGCAGGACCATGTCCAGTGGTGTGTTTTGGGGTATCTGTGAAGTTAGTATGATTTTAGGCAGCATCTCTCTAATGGGTGGGCTTGTGTTCCTATCTTGCTAGTTGTTTGACATGGGGTGTCCAGCACTGGAGCTTGCTGGTCGTTGAGTGGAGCTGGGTCTTAGCGTTGAGATGGAGATCTCTGGGAGAGGTTTCACCATTTGATATTACATGGGGCTGGGAGGTCTCCGGTGGTCCAATGTCCTGAACTCGGCTGTCCCACCTGAGAGGCTCAGGCCTGACACCAGGCCGGAGCACCAAGATCCTGTCAGCCACACGGCTGAGAAGAAAAGGGAGAAAAAAAAAAAGAAAGAAAGAAGGAAAGAAAGAAAAAATAAATAAATAAAATAAAGTTATTAAAATAAAAATAAATTATTAAAAATTAAAAAGTAATAAAAAAAACAGAAAGAAGAGAGCTACCAAACCAAAAAACAAATCCACCAATGATAACAGTTGCTAAAAAGTATACCAAAAAAAACAAAAAACGGACAGTCAGAACCCTAGGACAAATGGCAAAAGCAAAGCTATACAGACAAAATTACCCTAAGAAGCATACAGATACACACTCACAAAAAGAAAAAGGAAAAAAAAATTCTATATATATATAAGGAAGAGAGCAACGAGATCAGTAAACAAATCTACCAATGATGATAAGTTCTAAATACTAAACTAAGATAAACATAAAGCCAGAAACAAATTAGATGCAGAAAGCAAATCCCAAGTCTACAGTTGCTCCCAAAGTATACTGCCTCAATTTTTGGATGATTTCTTGTCTATTCAGGTATTCCACAGATGCAGGGTACATCAAGTTGATTGTGGAGATTTAATCCACTGCTCCTGAGGCTGCTGGGAGAGATTTCCCTTTCTCTTCTTTGTTCACACAGCTCCCAGGGTTCAGCTTTGGATTTGGCCCCGTCTCTGCATGTAGGTTGCCTGAAGGTGTCTGTTCCCCGCCCAGACAGGATGGGGTTAAAGGAGTGGCTGATTAGGGGGCTCTGGCTCACTCAGGCCGGGGGGATGGAGGGGTACGGATGCAGGGCAAGCCTCCAGTAGCAGAGGCCAGCGTGACGTTGCACCAGCCTGAGGCGTTCCGTGTGTTCTCCTGGGGAAGTTGTCCCTGTATCACGGGACCCTGGCAGTGGCAGGCTGCACAGGCTCCTGGGAGGGGAGGTGTAGATAGTGATCTGTGCTTGCACACAGCCTTCTTGGTGGCTGCAGCAGCAGCCTTAGCATCTCATGCCCATGCCTGGTGTCCACGCTGATAGCTGCGCCTCATGCCCGTCTCTGGAGCTCGTCTAGGCAGTGCTCTGAATCCCCTCTCCTTGCGCACCGGAAACAATGGTCTCTTGCCTCTTAGACAGGTCCAGACTTTTCCCTGGACTCCCTCCTGGGTAGCTGTGACACACTAGCCCCCTTCAGGCTGTGTTCATGAAGCCAACCCCAGTCCTCTCCCTGGGGTCTGACCTCCGAAGCCTGAGCCTCAGCTCCCAGCCCCAACCTGCTCTGGCAGGTGAGCAGATGAGCCTTTCAGGCTGGTGAGTGCTGGTCGGCCCCGATCCTCTGTGCAGGAATCTCTCCGCTTTGCCCTCTGCACTCCTGTTGCTGCGCTCTTCTCTGCGGCTCTGAAGCTTCCCTCTCACCCACCCCATCTCCACCAGTGAAGGGCCTTCCTAGTGTGTGGAAACCTTTCCTCCTTCACAGCTCCCTCCCAGAGGTGCAGGTCCTGTCCGTATTCTTTTGTCTCTGTTTTTCCTTTTTTCTTTTGCCCTACCCAGGTACGTGGGGAGTTTCTTGCCTTTTGGGAAGTCTGAGGTCTTCTGCCAGCGTTCAGTAGGTGTTCTGTAGGAGCTGTTCCACATGTGGATGTATTTCTGGTGTATCTGTGGGGAGGAAGGTGATCTCCACGTCTTACTCCTCTGCCATCTTGAAGGCGCCCCTGCCCTTATTTTTTCTTAATGATGTATTTTTTAAATCATTTAGAAAAGGCTCTAGAAAATTGGATAGTGGTATGCAGTTGGGCATTGCCAAATGTAGCTAAAGTGTAGGTTTTACAATAAGTTTTTGTGAACGTGAAGTATAAATTTAAAATGTAAATAATGGCTAACTAGTTAAGTAGTGTGTATTGATAAATACATCTCATTTTAGGATGGCTCTGTCTTGCAAACTGTTGTGATTGGCTCTGGGGCTATTCAGACCACAGTATGGATTCCAGATGTTGGGGTAGCTGCTTGCTCAAATAGATCAAAGGTAATTTTACAGTCATATCAAGTTGTAAGTTGTTAACCTGTAAGGTATCTTAAAAATCGTAGTCCAAGCATCCCACTTTACCGAGGCGAAAAATGATATCCAGAGGGATTATTACTTGCCCAAGATAATGCAGCTATTTAGTGACAGAAGGAAAACTAGAACCTGGTACTCTCCTATACCCTATACTTTGGGGAAAATGCTTAATTATTGAATGACTTTCCACTGGAAATTATAAAGAGAATTTATTACTTTCTGCCATGATTTTTGAGACAGCACTAAATTATCTAAAGAATTTTCCCTGAAAAGAAGGACTACCTCAAAAACCTTTAACTCAACTATATAGAATATATCTTGGCTTTCAAATTTAATGTTCTACTAAAAAATACTAGCCCTCTACTGTGAAATAATTCTATGATATGACATTATCTCTTACAATATTGCTTTTCATACCCTTAATGAATAGTGCCAATGTGCTGCTTTGGTTTACATTTATGTGGTTAATATGTGGTAATACTAAAATAGAGCTGAAGACCTGCATGAACAGTCCTACTAGAAGTAAAATGTAGAATCAGACCATAGGCAGTAGTAGCCTACATAGAATAAACCATAGAGCCACAGAGCAGTGCTGCTTCTCTCGTAGATGTGTGTCCCTCAGCAGAGTACTACTTCCTCTAGTATCCTTGTGGTCATGTCAGACTCTTAAAATATACTAGATACCTTGTCCTACAAGTCCTATGAGATAGCAAATAATTAAGTCTCTTTTAAGAAGAATCAGCTAATCCAAGGTAGTTCACACATTTTACAGTTATTCACTTGTTTTTACCTTAGACAAAATTTAGGATGTTTTGAAGTTCATAGGCATTAAAAAAGTATAGCATAAAATATCCAAAAAGCAAAAGTGTTTAATGTATTACTAGAAGGAATTTCTCATATATGAATGGTGATGGAATGTCTCTCTTTTATTTAAGCAAATATCATGTGGCATGGTTTATTTTTCATCAGGATGTTTTGGTCGTGAATTGTACAGCAGAATGGGCTGCTGCCAATCATGTTTTAGCAACCTGTAGGACAGCACTGAAACAACAGGGTGTTCTGGGATTAAACATGGCTCCCTGCATGAGAGCATTTCTGGAGCGGCTCCCCGTGATGCTTCAGGAGCAGTATGCCTATGAAAAGGTAACTGATTACACTCGTTCTTGCAGATGTGCAGATGACTGGTGCTTTGGAATTGGAATTATAGCTTTGAATTTATCCCTTAAGAGTATGAGGTCTGAGTAAAATAAGTGGGGCTGTTTGGGCAGAATCAAATGAAGATAATTCATGTCTAAAACAGTTGTTTAGTAATCCTAAGCCTGCTTTTACTTTATTTTAGTGGGAGTAAAATTTTTAAATAACGCTCAAATTTGTATAGTGTTTCTATTATTCATGTCAGATTATTTATTCATTCTAAAGCTTCTTTAAATCCCTGTACCTCAGAGTATATCATCTTCCCTTTTCTGACCCATATATCTATTTTTGTGTGGCTTTGCCATCCCACAGTTGGGAGGGGGAATGGATATGGGCGTCAGAGTGAACATCCTGTCCACTTTATCAGGTGAATCCTTGTGGAAAGTTTAGTAGAAGAGGTAAGGTTGAATTAAGTAAGGTCATTAAATACTAGAATGGGAAATTATGGAATTTGGACTTGTTGCCCAGGCCATGATCCTGTATAGCCTGTCTTCCAGCCCTCAGTAGTCACAGTATGCTGCTCCTAGGCAGAGCTCATCTGGGGTTTTTCCTTTTTCCTTTTTTTTTTTTTTTTTTTTTGCCATGCTACATTAATCTAATCAGCTGTTACCACACCCAGTTAATTTCACTGAGATTTGCCCAGGTTTTCTTTTCTGAATCGCTCAGTCTCTCACAGAGTTGCTCTAGTACATCTAGGGAGGGCCAGGGAAGAAGGCTGTCTTTGATGGCTACCAGGGTTCTTTTGGTAAAGGAGGAAATGTGAGAGGGAGCAGGTCTCCATGGTTCAGTTATCTGCCTTTTTTTTTTTTAATTCAAGAAAAACTGTAATGAAAATATGCTAAATGCAGTGTGGTGTCCTGGGTTGAATCTTGGAGCAAAAGAGGAGCATTAGAGACTTCCCTGGTGGTCCAGTGGTTAAGAATTCGCCTTCCAGTGCAGGGGACGTGGGTTCGATCCCTGTTTGGGGAACTAAGATCCCACATGCTGAGGGGCAACTAAGTTTGGGCCCTCTAGAGCCCACGCGCTGCAACTAAGTCCCGACACAGCCAATAAATAAATAAGTATTTTTTAAAAAGAAAAGAAAAGGAGTATTAGTGGGAAACCCTATAAAGTTCTGTGGTTTAGTTATTATTGCAACCAATGTTACTTTCTTAGCTTTGATTATCGCACCATGGTTATATAAGATGTGAACATTACAGAATGTTGGGTGAAGGGTTTATAGGGAGTCTCTGTACTATCTCTGCAACTCTCTATGTATCTAAAATTATTTCAAAGTAAAAAGCTTAAAAAAGTAAAGCTAAAATATGACTACAGGCTTTCAGAATGCAGGAGGCTAATTTATATTATTTGGCAGAGGTTCTTCAGCATAATATCCTTACATTTTCTCTTAGCCTCATGTGGTTTGTGGTGACCAGCTTGTTCACAGCCCCTATATGCAATGTCTGGCTTCCCTTGCTGTGGGACTTCATCTAGATCAGCTGCTGTGTAATCCTCCAGTGCCACCACACCACCAGAACTGCCTCCCTGACCCTGCATCGTGGAATCCAAATGAGTGGGCCTGGTTAGAATGTTTCTCAACCACCATAAAAGCTGCTGAAGCCCTGACCAATGGAGCACAGTTTCCAGAATCTTTTACTGTTCCTGATCTAGAGCCTGTTCCAGAGGATGAACTTGTACTCCTAATGGTAAGTGTAGTATGAGCTACTGTTATATGTAACTGAGATTGTATTATGGATGTTTAGTAAGTAGCAGACCCTCAATAAGTATTTGCTAGCTTGAATAGAGCAAGAAGCACACCCTTATATAAACTTAAAATATTTTGCTTTTAGATACTCACTTTCAATCTGATGGAAGTCTTCTTTGGTGACAGGGATTCATTATGAGAATTGTGGAGCTCTTATAAATGTGCTGGTTTTCAATGACATAGTCACATATTTTCTCATTTTCTTGTCCATAGGTACCTTGTGATATTTTTTTTTATTATTTTTCCCCTGTTAGAGCTTATCTGTATTTCCTCTGTTTACAATAACATTGTAAAAGTTACCTTCATTTTATTTTATTTTATTTTATTTTTTAAACATCTTTATTGGAGTATAATTGCTTTACAGTGTTGTGTTAGTTTCTGCTGTATAACAAAGTAAATCAGCTGTATGTATACATATATCGCCATATCAACTCCCTCTTGCATATCCCTCCCACCCTCCTGGTCCCAGCCCTCTAGGTGGTCACAAAGCACCGAGCTGATCTCCCTGTGCAATGCAGCTGCTTCCCACTATCTATCTATTTTACATTTGGTAGTGTATATATGTCAGTGCTACTCTCTTACTTCATCCCAGCTTACCCTTCCCCCTCCCTGTGTCCTCAAGTCCATTCTCTACGTTTGCATCTTTATTTCTATCCTGCCCCTAGGTTTGTCAGAACTTTTTTTTTTTTTAGATTCCATACATATGTGTTAGCATACGGTATTTGTTTTTCTCTTTCTGACTTATTTCACTCTGTATGACAGACTCTAGGTCTATCCACCTCATTACAAATAACTCAATTTTGTTTCTTTTTATGGCTGAGTAATATTCCATTGTATATATGTGCCACATCTTCTTTATCCATTCATCTCTTGATGGACACTTAGGTTGCTTCCATGTCCTGGCTATTGTAAATAGAGCTGCAATGAACATTTTGGTACATGACTCTTTTTGAATTATGGTTTTCTTAGGTTATATGCCCAGTAGTGGGATTGCTGGGTCATGGTAGTTCTATTTGTAGTTTTTTAAGGAACCTCCATACTGTTCCCCATAGTGGCTGTATCAATTTACATTCCCACCAACAGTGCAAGAGTGTTCCCTTTTCTCCACGCCCTCTCCAGCATTTATTGTTTCTAGATTTTTTGATGATGGCCATTCTGACCAGTGTGAGATGATATCTCATTGTAGTTTTGATTTGCATTTCTCTAATGATTAATGATGTTGAGCATTCTTTCATGTGTTTGTTGGCAATCTGTATATCTTCTTTGGAGAAATGTCTATTTAGGTCTTCTGCCCATTTTTGGATTGGGTTGTCTGTTTTTTTGATATTGAGCTGCAAGAGCTGCTTGTAAATTTTGGAGATTAATCCTTTGTCAGTTGCTTCATTTGCAAATATTTTCTCCCATTCTGAGGTTGTCTTTTGGTCTTGTTTATGGTTTCCTTGGTTGTGCAAAAGCTTTTAAGTTTCATTAGGTCCCATTTGTTTATTTTTGTTTTTATTTCCATTTCTCTAGGAGGTGGGTCAAAAAGGATCTTGCTATGATTTATGTCATGGAGTATTCTGCCTATGTTTCCCTCTTAAGATTTTTATAGTGTCTGGCCTTAACATTTAGGTCTTTAATCCATTTGGAGTTTATTTTTGTGTATGGTGTTAGGGAGTGTTCTAATTTCATTCATTTACATGTAGCTGTCCAGTTTTCCCAAACCACTTATTGAAGAGGCTGTCTTTTCTCTGTTGTATATTCTTGCCTCCTTTATCAAAGACAAGGTGACCATATGTGCCTGGGTTTATCTCTGGGCTTTCTATCCTATTCCATTGATCTATATTTCTGTTTCTGTGCCAGTACCATACTGTCTTGATTACTGTAGCTTTGTAGTATAGTCTGAAGTCAGGGAGCCTGATTCCTTTAGCTCCGTTTTTCTTTCTCAAGATTGCTTTGGCTATTTGGGGTCTTTCGTGTTTCCATACAAATTGTGAAATTTTTTGTTCTAGTTCTGTGAGAAATGCCATTGGTGGTTTGATAGGGATTGCAGTAAATCTGTAGATTGCTTTGGGTAGTATAGTCATTTTCACAATGTTGATTCTTCCAATCCAAGAACATGGTATATCTCTCCATCTGTTTGTATCGTCTTTTATTTCTTTCATCAGTGTCTTATAGTTTTCTGCATACAGGTCTTTTTTCTCCTTAGGTAGGTTTATTCCTAGGTATTTTTTTCTTTCTGTTGCAGTGGTAAAATGGGAGTGTTTCCTTAATTTCTCTTTCAGATTTTTCATCATTAGTGTATAGGAATGCAAGAGATTTCTTTGCATTACTTTTGTATCCTGCTACTTTACCAAATTCATTGATTAGGTCTAGTAATTTTCTGGTCACATCTTTAGGATCCTCTGTGTATAGTATCATGTCATCTTCAAACAGTGACAGTTTTACTTCTTCTTTTCTGATTTGAATTCCTTTTATTTCTTTTTCTTCTCTGATTGCTGTGGCTAAAACTTGCAAAACTATGTTGAATAATAGTGGTGAGAGTGGGCAACCTTGTCTTGTTCCTGATCTTAGAGGAAAGGTTTCAGTTTTTCACCATTGAGAACAATATTGGCTGTGGTTTTGTCATATATGACCTTTATTATGTTGAGGTAGGTTCCCTCTATGCCTACTTTCTGGAGAGTTTTTATCATAAATGGATGTTGAATTTTGTTGAAAGTTTTTTCTGCATCTGTTGAGATTATCATATGGTATTTATCCTTCAGTTTGTTAATGTGGTGTATCACATTGATTGATTTGCATATATTGAAGAATCCTTGCATTCCTGTATACACCCCACTTGATCATGGTGTATGATCCTTTTAATGTGCTATTGGATTCTGTTTGCTAGTAGTTTGTTGAGGATTTTTGCACGTATGTTCATCAGTGATATTGGCCTGTAGTTCTCTTTTTTTGTGTGGCATCTTTGTCTTTTTTTGGTATCAGGGTGATGGTGACCTTGTAGAATGAGTTTGGGAGTGTTCCTCCCTCTGCTGTATTTTGGAAGAGTTTGAGAAGGATAGGTTTTAGCTCTTCTCTAAATGTTTGATAGAATTTGCCTGTAATGCCATCTGGTCCCGGGCTTTTGTTTGTTGGAAGATTTTTAATCACAGTTTCAATTTCAGTGCTTGTGATTGGTCTGTTTATATTTTCTGTTTCTTCCTGGTTCATCTCTGGAAGGTTGTGCTTTTCTAAGAATTTGTCCATTTCTTCCAGGTTGTCCATTTTATTAACATATAGTTGCTTTTAGTAATCTCTCATGGTCCTTTGTAGTTTTGCAGAAGTTGTTAACTTCTCCTTTTTCATTTCTAATTCTATTGATTTGAGTCTTCTCCCTTTTTTTCTTGATGAGTCTGGCTAATGTTTTGTCAATTTTGTTTACCTTCTCAAAGAACCAACTTTTAGTTTTATTGATCTTTGCTATCGTTTCCTTCGTATCTTTTTCATTTATTTCTGATCTGATCTTTATGATTTCTTTCCTTCTAACTTTGGCGGGTTTTTTTTCCTTCTTTCTCTAATTGCTTTAGGTGTAAGGTTAGGGTTTTTTTGGTTTTGGGGTTTTTTTTGTTGGTTTTTAACATCTTTATTGGAGCATAATTGCTTTACAATGGTGTGTTAGTTTCTGCTTCATAACAAAGTGAATCAGCTTTCCATAGGTTAGGTTATTTATTTTTTTTTTTTTTGCGGTACGCGGGCCTCTCACTGTTGTGGCCTCTCCCGTTGCGGAGCACAGGCTCCGGACGCGCAGGCTCAGCAGCCATGGCTCACGGGCCCAGCCGCTCCGCGGCATGTGGGATCTTCCCGGATTGGGGCACGAACCCGTGTCCCCTGCATCGGCAGGCGGACTCTCAACCACTGCGCCACCAGGGAAGCCCTAGGTTATTTATTTGAGATTTTTCTTGTTTCTTGAGGTAGGATTGTATTGCTGTAAACTTCCTCTTAGAACTGCTTTTGCGGCATCCAATAGGTGTTGGGCCGTCGTGTTTTCATTGTCATTTGTTTCTAGGTATTTTTTGATGTCCTCTTTGATTGCTTCAGTTATCTCTTGGTTATTTAGCAGCGTATTGTTTAGACTCCATGTGTTTGTATTTTTTTTTACAGTTTTTTTCCTGTAACTGATATCTAGTCTTGTAGTGTTGTCGTTGGAAAAGACACTTGATATGATTGCATTTTTTCTTCAATTTACCAAGGCTTGATTTGTGACCCAAGATATGATCTACCCTGGAGAATGTTCCATGAGCACTTTAGAAGAACAGTATTCTGTTGTTTTTGGATGGAATGCCCTATAAATATCAATTAAGTCCATCTTGTTTAATGTGTCATTTAAAGCTTGTGTTTCCTTATTTATTTTCATTTTGGATGATATGTCCATTGGTGAAATGTGATGTTAAAGTCCCCTACTATTATTGTGTTACACTCGATTTCCCCTTTTGTGGCTGTTAGCATTTGCCTTGTGTATTGAGCTGCTCCTATATTGGGTGCATAAATATTTACAATTGTTATATCTTCTTCTTGGATTGATCCCTTGATCATTATGTAGTGTCCTTCTTTGTCTCTTGTAATAGTCTTATAAAGTCTGTTTTGTCTGAAATGAGAATTGCTACTCCAGCTTTCATTTGATTTCTATTTGCATTGAATATCTTTCTCCATCCCCTCCCTTTCAGTCTGTATGTGTCCCTAGGCTTGAAGTGGGTCTCTTGTAGACAGCATATATATGGTCTTGTTTTTGTATCCATTCAGCCAGTCTATGTCTTTTGGTTGGGTCATTTAATCCATTTACATTTAAGGTCATTATTGATATGTATGTTCCTATTACCATTTTCTTAATGTTTTGGGTTTGTTATTGTAGGTCTTTTACTTCTCTTGTGTTTCCTGCCTAGAGATGTTCCTTTAGCATTTGTTGTAGAGCTGGTTTGGTGGTGCTGAATTCTCTTAACTTTTGCTTGTCTGTAACTTTTAATTTCTCTGTTGAATCTGAATGAGCTCCTTGCTGGGTAGAGGAATCTTGGTTGTAGGTTTTTCCCTTCATCACTTTAAATAGGTCCTGCCACTCCTTTCTGGCTTGCAGAGTTTCTGCTGAAAGATCAGCTGTTAACCTTATGGGGATTCCCTTGTATGTTAATTGTTGGTTTTCCCTTGCAGCTTTTAATATTTTTTCTTTGAATTTAATTTTTGTTTGTTTGAGTAATATGTGTCTTGGCATGTTTCTCCTTGGATTTATCCTGTATGGGACTCACTGCACTTCCTGGATTTGATTGACTATTTCCTTTCCCATGGTGGGGAAGTTTTCAACTATAATCTGTTCAAATATTTTCTCAGACCCTTTCTTTTTCTCTTCTTTTTTTGGGACCCCTATAATTCAAATGTTGGTGTGCTTAATGTTGTCCCAGAGGTCTCTGAGGCTGTCCTCAATTCTTTTCATTCTTTTTTCTTTATTCTGCTCTGCGGTAGTTACTTCCACTCTTTTATCTTCCAGGTCACTTATCCGTTCTTCTGCCTCAGTTATTCTGCTATTGATTCCTTCTAGAGAATTTTTAATTTCATTTATTGTGTTGTTCATCATTGTTTGTTTGCTGCTCAGTTCTTCTAGGCTTCCTTGTTAAATGTTTCTTGTATTTTCTGCATTCTATTTCCAAGATTCTGGATCATCTTTACTATCGTTACTCTGAATTCTTTTTCAGGTAGACTGCCTATTTCCTCTGCATTTGTTTGGTCTGTTGGGTTTTTACTTTGCTCCTTCATCTGCTGCATATTTCTCTGTCTTCTCTTTTTGTTTAACTTACTGTGTTTGGGGTCTCCTTTTCGCAGGCTGCAGGTTCGTATTTCCCGTTGTTTTTGGTGTCTGCCCTCAGTGGGTGAGGTTGGTTCAGTGGCTTGTGTAGGCTTCCTGGTGGAGGGGACTGGTGCCTGTGTTCTGGAGGATGAGGCTGGATCTTGTCTTTCTGTTGGACAGGACCACGTCCAGTGGTGTGTTTTGGTGTGTCTGTGAACATAGTATGATTTTAGGCAGCATTTCTGCTAATGGGCGGGGTTGTGTTCCTGTCTTTCTAGTTGTTTGGCATGGGGAGTCCAGCACTGGAACTTGCTGGCCATTAGGTGGAGCTGGGTCTTAGCGTTGAACTGGAGATCTCTGGGAGAGCTCTCGCTGATTGATATTACGTGGAGCTGGGAGGTCTCTGGTGGTCCAGTGTCCTGAACTCAGCTTTCCCACCTCAGAGGCTCAGGTCTGACACCAGGCCGGAGCACCAAGACCCTGTCAGCCACACGGCTCAAAAGCAAAGGGAGAAAAAGAAATAATAATAATAATTTTTTTTAATTATTAAAATAAAAAAATAATAACTTAAAAAAGAAGAGAGCAACCAAACCAATAAGCAAATCCACCAATGATAACAAGTACTGAAAACTGTACTAAGATAAACATAAAAATCAGAATCCAGTCAGTCGCAGACAGCAAACCCCAAGTCTACAGTTGTTCCCAAAGTGCACTGCCTAAATTTTGGGATGATTCTTTGTCTATTCAGGTACTCCCCAGATGCAGGATACATCAAGTTGATTGTGGAGATTTAATCCGCTGCTCCTGAGGCTGCTGGGAGAAATTTCCCTTTCTCTTCTTTGTTCGCACAGCTCCTGGGGTTCAGTTTTGGTTTTGGCCCCGCCTCTGCATGTAGGTTGCTGAGGGCATCTGTTCCCACCCAGACAGGAGAGGGTTAAAGCAGCAGCTGATTAGCCCGCTCTTCCTCATGCAGGCTGGGGGGAGAGAGGGGTACAGTAGTTATAATTGGAATGCGGGGCGAGCCTGCGGCAGCAGAGGCCAACATGATACTGCAACAACTGAGGTATGCCATGTGTTCTCCCAGGGAAGTTGTCCCTGGATCACAGGAACCTGGCAGTGGCGGGCTGCCCGGTTCCCGGCATGGGAGGTGTGACCTGTGCTTGCACACAGGTTTCTTGGTGGCTGCAGCAGCAGCGTTAGTGTTTCATGCCCGTCTCTGGGGTCTGAGCTGATAGCTGCGGCTCACACCCGTCTCTGGAGCTCGTTTAGGTGGTGCTTCTGTGGGCAGACAGGGAAGGAATCCCCTCTCCTCGCACACCCCAAAACAATGGTCTCTTGCCTCTTCAGCAGCTCCAGACTTTTTCCCGGACTCCCTCCTGGGTAGCTGTGGCACACTAGCCCCCTTCAAGCTGTGTTCACGCAGCCAACCCCAGTCCTCTCCCTGGGATCTGACCTCCGAAGCCCGAGCCTCAGCTCCCAGCCCCTGCCTGCCCCGGCGGGTGAGCAGAGAAGCCTCTCGGGCTGGTGAGTGCTGGTCGGCCCGATCCTCTGTGCAGGAATCTCTCCGCTTTGCCCTCCGCACCCCTGTGGCTGCGCTCTCCTCCGCGGCTCCGAAGCTCCCCCTCGCCCACCCTCCCACCCTGGTCTCCGCTAGTGAAGGGGCTTCCTAGCGTGTGGAAACTTTTCCTCCTTCACAGCTCCCTCCCCGAGCTGCAGGTCCCATCCCTATTCTTTTGTCTCTGTGTTTTCTTTTTTCTTTTGCCCTACCCAGGTATGCGGGGGGTTTCTTGGCTTTTGGGAGGTCTGAGGTCTTCTGCCAGCGTTCAGTAGGTGTTCTGTAGGAGCTGTTCCACGTGTAGATGTATTTCTGGTGTATCTGTGGGGAGGAAGGTGATCTCCATGTCTTACTCCTCTGCTGTCTTGAAGGTCCCCCAGTATATATATATTTATAAATATATTTTAGCATCTTTTCCTGGTCATCTTTTTAGATTTATTCCAACTATAGATTCTAAAGTATTTGGCACTTCAGTAATGTTTAAGAGAACATTTTAGTTGTCATTTCTTTCTGACTGTATTTGAAAGTGTCTAGATACAGAAACTGTGGTGGAGATAAAATGCCGGGGTAGATAGTGCAGGCCAGCACTTGATCTAACAACCCCTTTACCTAGTTAAGATTTATATAAACAAACATTTGAATATATAAATATAGATACAGTATAAAAGAGACATATAAATTGAAGAAAATTATCTAACTATAGAATATTTTAATTAGGAAGTATCCTTCTGAGCCCATTTGCCTCAGATATGTCATTTGTAGATGAGGAAGCTGCAGCCTAGAAAGATGACCTGCCCACACCTATACAACGAGTTCACGGGGGTGGTGGCTCCTGCAGATGACCTTGTACCTATGGGTGCTCAGAAATGGTTAGCTTTGAATCTCCAATGTGTTCATAATAGTTGACAGTGCAAGTGTTTATAGTAAACAGAAATATTAAAAATCAAGTTTGGCATGATTGTGAAACTGCTCTTAAATTCTCATAATATTACCACATTCTTTAAGACTCAGTTGTTAGTTAAGAACAGATAAATCATTCGCAAAAAGATTTCTCAAAAAATGGCCTGGGAGAAGGGAGGGCTGCATTCTGGTCTTCATGCTGCTTGTAACTGACCATGTGATCTTGGGCTTCTCCTTTCCTATTTAAAAATAATTGATTATTTTTAAGGCCTCCTAAAAAAAACCCATAAATATTGATTAAGCAAAATTGATCCTGATGTTTGCTGTCTTTCAGGATAACAGTAAATGGATTAATGGCATGGATGAACAAATTATGTCTTGGGCAACTTCCAGACCTGAGGTCAGTAAAGATAAAGATAACTATATGGTGGTTCTTAGTAAATCTTCTGGTTCTAAATGCTTGTGTGTTCGTGCCCTGGTGTCCCCCATAGAGGCTGGTACACACTTAGTACCCAGTACATGCTTGTTTGAATGAATTAATGAATCAAATTTTGACTTCATTGTGGTTTTCTAGGACTGGCACCTGGGAGGTAAATGTGATGTCTACCTGTGGGGTGCTGGCAGGCATGGACAGCTGGCAGAAGCTGGAAGAAATGTAATGGTACCTGCAGCAGCTCCCTCATTTTCACAGGCCCAACAGGTAACTAACAGGGTAAAGAAATGTAGAAGAAACTTGGGAACTGACAATTCTGATTCCCTTGCTGCCAGTAACTTACTGTAGGATAAAGTTTGTCCATTGCATAGTCTATTGTGAGGAATCGCCAAAGAAAGTCATGATATATATAGCTTGTATATAGCTTCTAAAGAAAAGTTTTTTAGAGTTTTTATCAGACTTAGGTTTTGTTAATAAGTTTCTAAATTTTTCTTGTTTTCACGTATCATGAATTAACATCATGATGCATTATGCCTGCCCAGTATATATTTATAGAAGTCAAGATATTGGTAATTATTAATTCTCTCTTTGGGGGCCATAAACTTACTGGGATCTTTAACCAGATTTCATCGACACTCCTCCCCTCTTCTAACAATCATGGTACTATATTTCTAAACCCTTCTTGAGGCCACTGCTTTCTCTTCCATTTTTCTCTACCTCAGTAAGCCCCAGGATACACTATTCTTTCATGTGTATATCCCCTGCAATTTCTGCTTCTTGCTGGCCTCCAGCCAGTCTTTACTATTTTCCCATCAGCCTCTCCTTTTTCTTCTTTATCTATTTTGTTGTTAGTGTTATTATTTAAACTTTGCACAATTGGCTGAAAGCCCTGTAGATAACATGTTTCTAAAGTGTCTTAAATCATCAGATGAGCCTCATACATCTCTTGGTTAAGTAAGAGGTTTTATAATAATCAAGGGCTTATAGGAACCCCATTGTTATGTCAACCTTCCCCTTTAATGAAAGGATAAAAGAACTGATAAAAGTATCCTAGGTATACCTGGAATCATTTTAAATGTTTGCATGTTAAAGCTATATAATAAAAGATAATATATTTAATTATGTGTTTTTATACTAGGTTATATGTGGTCAGAATTGTACCTTTGTCATACAGGCCAATGGCACAGTGTTGGCCTGTGGGGAAGGAAGTTATGGCAGATTAGGACAAGGAAATTCAGATGACCTTCATGTGCTGACAGTTATTTCAGCCTTACAAGGTAAAATTATCCTCGGTTAAAAGCTGATCAGAAACTATCTGTAGGAATGTTTGCTTATTATGTTAGAACTCATCTCAAACCTTTGCTAGATAAAGTTATATAGGGTTTTCACTTACATTTAGATTCTCGTTTAGGCATGTACAACCTTAATTTTCCATATTTTGAGCTGTATTATTATGCAAGTTACTTATCATAGCCATGCTAGAATTGCTGTGTTAATACACACTGAAGATTGTAAACAAATTCTTTAAAATTGCAAAACTGTAATTAGGCAACTATTAATAGCAGTAGTAATCATGCATGTGCTTCATTAACATTAAAAATCAATTTATACGGAAATGTACGTATGTACTATAGACTTTAAAGGGCATCCCCATCAGAGTTCTCTGTGACTTGGAGAAAGAAAACCTCTGGAAAAACCACTGCAGGGACCCCTGACTTGTTCCTAAAGTTAACTTTTACTGACTCTGAAGCCTACAAAGAGAGTAAATTGAGTTTTTTAAGTAAAAGCATACAAGTAACATGAGTTCAGAACAAATTCTTGAGTAGCTCTGAGTTCTCTTCCTTCAGATCTGTGCGTGAAGTGCACAACACTGGGGATGGGAGGGCTTGGTTCCTGTTCGGTTCTATTACATCCTGCCTCTGGTACTTTGCACAAGCTACTAAACCTCTTTGTGACTCAGTTTCCCCAGTTGTAAAAGTGGTGATGATAATATCTGCCTCATAGGCTCTGTGTGAAAATAGAAAATGAGCGATCCATGTAAAGCATTTATAGGAGTGGCTAGAACATAATCTTTAGTGACTATGACTGCTCCTATCACCCTTCTCCTCTTCTTTGTCATCATCATTTTATGTGACTGCTCCCAGTTTTCTAGGTTATGGTTGCAAATCTGATTTAAAATTAAAGACATTGTTTATATTTCTGAAGTACTGTTGTGGTATTTTTTGATTCTGTGAGACTACTCTGCAGCAGCTTCAAGTAAAGAGGGGACTTTTAACATTCAGCGACTCTTGTTGGGTTTCTGCTTTGTTCCAGGCTTTGTGGTGACCCAGCTGGTGACTTCCTGTGGTTCTGATGGACACTCAATGGCCCTGACTGAAAGTGGTGAGGTCTTTAGCTGGGGAGATGGTGATTATGGCAAACTCGGCCATGGGAACAGCGACAGGCAGCGGCGGCCCAGGCAGATTGAGGCCTTACAGGGAGAAGAAGTGGTGCAGGTTGGACAGAATATGGATACGTTTATCTTTTTTTTTTTTTTTAATGTTTATTTATTTATTTATTTGGCTGCGCCGGGTCTTAGTTGTAGCATGCGGGACATAGTTGCACCTGGATGAGTTTATCTTTGAGTGTAAACATACTAGGTGTTGAGTTCTCAAGTTTAGGTAATGGAAAACAGTAGTAAAAATATATTACCCCATCATAAAAGATCCAGTGTTTTTGGTGGTTCAGAGTCATTCTGGAGCATCTCAGGAGTTTGAATGGGCTTTGGTGTTAGAATGGACTCCTTTTTCCTGAGCCAGCTGGTTGACCCAGGCCAGGGTGCTTCAGGTCCTTGGAAAAAGCGTGGTTTAACTCCTGCCCCACAGTTCTTGATATAGTGATAAATGGAAAGCTTTGCTTTCAACCTATCATTATCGTTACGAAGGTTGAGTTCATATACATTTTCTGGAAAATCAATTTGTGATCTAAAATAATATTGTAAAGTTACATAGCACCTTAGAGTTTACAAAGAATGTCCCTATTCATTAACTCATAGTCTAGGTCATCCCTGTGTAGCTGAAGAGTAGCAGCACTTCCAAAGTATGCTGTTCAGCTTGGTCTTCCTGAGAATTTTGAGGCAGATCAGACTTGGGGGAGCAGGAGGGCCACTTGGGTGGATAGGACATACTGGTCTTGAAGATCCTGAGTTTACAGTGAAGTTTACTTAAAGATTATTACTGTATTAATAACCAAAAAGGACTGATTCCTTTCTTAATATGCCCTCTTGTTAAAATTTTTGTTCTTGTTTGTTCTATTCGTAGATGTCTTGTGGCTTCAAACATTCAGCAGTGGTAACATCAGATGGCAAACTGTTTACCTTTGGGAATGGTGACTACGGTCGTCTGGGTCTTGGAAACACTTCTAACAAAAAACTTCCAGAGAGAGTGACTGCACTGGAGGGGTATCAGATTGGACAGGCATGGAATAAATCAATAATACGTTCTATATGATCATAGTTTCTTGTTTCCCCTATGTGCACTTAGACATTGTCCTTTTAGGAAAACTAGAATCACCACTCGTACTTAACCTGATGTACATTTTGTTTGGCCTAATTGATAAACAAATGGAAGTCTTAATTCAGGATGTGAATATTTTAAAATCCTCTTCATAATACCACTTGATATGAAAGCTTTAAGCAATATAGTAACTCCTCTTCAGTATCCTGGAAATAGGTGGCTGAGCTGCAGCATCATTGGTAGCTGCTGCTTTTAAGTAATAATTGTTCCTGACCTATACATTTTGAGACTCTCTCTTAACAAGAAGATGAGATAAAATATTTTTATCTTTTATCATTCCTTAGACTGTCTCTGGTGTGAATGAGTATTTTTTAATCATATGTACTTTTTCCTATCTTTTGTGCTCTCTGATTCAGAGTTAGCCACAGATATTTGAAGGATTTTACTTTGAAAAAGGTTGTTTTTTGTTTGTGTACATTAGGAATTTTTTTCTTCATGACACATTTTGGTTAACATATGTAAGGCCCTGAAACCAATAAAAATTTTTGGAAACACAGCCAAGTTTTTCACGGAAGTCAAGACAGAGGGTCCCAGAAATGGGTGTTTTAGGTATTGTGATTTGCCTTACCACCCTGTTGTTTCTCCAGGTGGCTTGTGGCTTAAACCATACTTTGGCAGTGTCAGCAGATGGCTCCATGGTGTGGGCTTTTGGAGATGGAGACTATGGAAAACTAGGCTTAGGAAATTCCACTGCAAAATCTTCACCTCAGGTCAGTATTGGCTTTAATCTAGAGATTCAGACAACATGGTTTTCTTCTATGTCAGTACCTCTTTTTAGCTGGAAGTAATTTACCTTTAACATTTTTGGTAATTCATAATGAAATTTAGAAGCTTCTTTTGCTTATTCTTAAATTTCCAGCATTCCAGATCTTATTTTAAATAAGTAATTTAAAATAAATTAATTAAAATAAGTAATTAATAAGCATTAATTACTAAACTGGATATAAAAATTCTGCAAGGGGCCTCCCTGGTGGCGCAGTGGTTGAGAGTCCGCCTGCCGATGCAGGGGATACGGGTTCGTGCCCCGGTCTGGGAGGATCCCATGTGCCGCGGAGCGGCTGGGCCCGTGAGCCATGGCTGCTGAGCCTGCGCATCCGGAGCCTGTGCTCCGCAACGGGAGAGGCCACAGCAGTGAGAGGCCCGCGTACCACAAAAAAAAAAAAAAAAAAAAAAAAAAAAAATTCTGCAAGGACAAGCGTCTGTCTTTGTCATGGGCTGAGTAGTGTAGGACTACCTCCCATGTAGAGAAGAAATAAGTATAAACATATCTCCAGGGTGTCTTATGGAGGGAACCATGAACAATCTTTTGTAACTCTCTGCTTGTAACTGCCATTTCAGCTTATTATTACCACTGAATTATACAGGTATGTGCATTTAAAAAGTAATAGGAAATCCAAGTCCATAAACAAATGATTTAGAGGCTTTATTCACATTATAGAAGGTTTCTTGGCTCTTCAGAAAACCTCCTGTGCAATCCTTTTTATGTGGATTTTTCTAACACGTTCAACAAGCAGCATGATTTACAAGTATTCAATTTATATTCAACTCCAGATTCACTATCATATATAGTCTGTGACATCTTGATAGCTAGACTGGAGAATATTCAGCTAGGGATACAAAAAGGAAGGAAATCCTCTCTGGAGAACATATAAAGCAGTTATTGTCACCTCTGAAAGCAGAAAAAATCTAACTGGGAGCAGCCCATGGCTTTACATGGTCTTACAGTGTTCTTTAAACAGCCATAGGATTCTCTTTGGTTTCTGTTGCCCAGAGGAATGTTTCCACTTCACATGGGGTCCTGGGGATTTTAGTTAAACATCCCCTACCCTCTACAATACTCGCCCAAATTCAGGTAGTTTGCAGAGCAGTATGAGAAAATAACATTTAGGAGCGTGGATATGGCTGAAAACAAGTAAGTGACTATTAGTATTTTTATTGGAAGATAATCCTTGAGTTTATACATGCCAGTAGGCAAATTCGAGTGTTTTTATTTTCCTTTTTAAATTATGTGCCTTACACTTTTATTTTGCAGAAAGTTGATGTCCTTTGTGGAATTGGAATAAAAAAGGTTGCGTGTGGAACTCAGTTTTCTGTTGCATTGACCAAAGATGGTCATGTGTATACCTTTGGTCAAGGTAGGGCATTTTCCAGGCATTAATTATATTGCTTATTTTGTGCACACATGTATTACAGAAATGTTTGCCTTCCAGCTGTATAGAAAGTGCTTAAACTGAGTCATTTTTCCTTCTGGGTGATGATTGGCCACACAACCTTCATTCACTAGCTACTTTTCTGCTCCACTTTCATGATACTTGTTGTAAGGACAAACTCTCCTCCCCATTGATGGCCCCTTGTGCCAGAGCCTTCCTTCTTGCCAGAAGAGTTCCTGCCAAAGCCCTTCTCTTCCTCTCTGCTGCCTCTGCCCTGCTACCACAAACACTGCCTTGACCACCAGAGCTCCTCTGGATCCTGCCTCACTTCCCAGCCCTTGCAGGGACTGGGGGTCCAGGTCTTAGGAATTCACAGGCATTTGGGATTCAAATCTTGAGTAAGTTCAAAATCTAAGCATCCACAGTGGTATTCCGTGGCAATATATTCAGCTTTGTAAATGGAACTTCTTTGCAAGTTGTAGTGACTGAAGAATGTGTGAGGAAGATGGAGGAAGAAGTGAGCTGTGATTGAAGTTTCTAGTCTTGGAAGAACATGGGTGCTGCTGAGGACAGGGAGTTGGTTCTGGTGAAAGAGATAGGGAGCTTAGTTTTAGTCATATTGAATTGGGGCCGTATACTCTAGACTACATGTATGGAGAAGTCTAGCAAGTTACTGGGGATTTGGATCTGGAACTCCAGAGAGATTGTTTATGGAGATGTAGGTTTGCATAATTCCTAATGGTGTAGTTAAAGCCATATTAATAGGCTCTAGGAAACCCAGGGAGAGAATATGGCATGAAAAAAGTAGAGGGTAAAACTCTAGGGAATGTGAGTAAAGGGCGGGTGAGCATGGGAGAGCTGGCTTTGAAAGGAGTGGAGAGAGAGGTAGTTGGGGAGCCAGAACAGTGCAGAGTCTCTGAGGGGCAGAAGGAGCTGAGGCCACATTATCAGAAGGTAAAGTGGAGCTCCATGGGCTAGAGCTGGAGAAGAGGCTGCTGCAGTGTAGGCAGTTAGGAGCTATTCATGGCTTTTGAGAGTACAGTTTCAGTGCAGTGGTGAGAGTGCAAGTTAGGCTGCAGAAGGTGGCCAAGCCAAACAGGCCTACAGCATGTGAAGCAACAGGGACTGGCCTGCACTTTGTAGAAGTTTGGCAGCAAAGATAAGGGGAGAAGTTGGCTGGAAATCTGAGGATAGGACAGGTTGCATGATGTCTTTTCTTAGAATGCAAGAACTTTAGGGCCTCTGTGAATTATGTGCCAGTCCTCTCAAGTATGAGGATACTAGAGGTGCCTTTGGTTTGAAATAAGCTACTAATTTTAAATTAAATTTTATTTATTTTTAAGAGAAAGGAAATTGTGACATTTTGCAAAGAAACAGTTTTAAACTTAATTCACTCAGAATCCGGTATACCTTACTGGCAAAGCAGCTTTTGCCCCAATGAGTTATGTATGTCATTGCCATACCACCATAGACATTAAATGACTCATCAGGAAATATAAAAGGACTGTGGTGTGCCATCCATAAATGTCCTCTTGCTATTTTTTCAGATCGCTTGATAGGCTTGCCAGAAGGGCGTGCTCGCAATCACAATCGACCACAGCAAATCCCTGTCCTAGCTGGAGTGGTCATCGAAGATGTGGCAGTTGGAGCTGAACACACACTTGCTTTGGCATCAACTGGAGATGTGTATGCCTGGGGGAGCAATTCAGAGGGGCAGGTAAATATTTATCTCGCTTGCTGCTCTGTCATGTTCTAGAAATCTGACAACATTCTTCATTTGGCAAAGGGATAAGCTAGAAACTCGGAATATCTACACAAGACCTCAAGCACGTCACTTTGCTATGGGGCTGATTATCTGGAGTCCAGTTGTGCATCTCTGTCTCTTGATTATGGTCTAGTAAGTGTTATATCTTGGTTTAAAAAAAATCTGGCAGTACAGTAAAGTGGTTAAGGGGATTAGCTGAATATATATGTGTGTCTGCACACACTGAGAAGTGCCTAGCACATAGTAAACAGCACTTTATAAGTATTCAATATTTGCTACTATCACGATTAATCATCATTTTCACTACAGTAATAAAAGAGGTTAGGTACTAGGAGCATCAGTTGATCTGGAAAATGGAAAGGATGAAACAACAATACTTCTCTCTCTATAGATAGATAGATAGATAGATAGATTTTTTTTTTTTTTTTTTTTTTTTTGCGGTACGCAGGCCTCTCACTGTTGTGGCCCCTCCCGTTGCGGAGCACAGGCTCTGGACGCGCAGGCTCAGCGGCCATGGCTCACAGGCCCAGCCGCTCCACGGCATGTGGGATCTTCTCGGACCGGGGCACGAACCCGTGTCCCCCGCATCGGCAGGCGGACTCTCAACCACTGAGCCACCAGGGAAGCCCAGTACTTCTATATTTTATAATATGACAGTGTACAAAGTATGTTTGTGTTTGTTCAGGAAGTCTTGTCACTCCCATTACGTAGAGTAGTAAACTGAGCCTCTGAGAGGCTGAGAAAAGACTCAAGAGGTTGATGTGTTCAGCCTATCCTGCATGTGGAGAAGGGACACACTTCGGTGGGGCAGGTCTGAGAGGCCTGCTACTACAGTGGCTTTCAGCTCCACATGCGAACGACATCTCCTTCCTCTGTAAATCCTCTCTACATCTAGCTGCCCCTAGAGCCAACGACCCTCAAGTTCAAGGTCCAGTATTACTCACAGTAGCTCTGTGGTGTCCTCATCACTATATTAACAGATGGGGAAGCTGCTCAACACTGTGGTTGCACATTATCTTAATGAGAAGAGAGTTTATGTTGAGACACCTTTGGAAGGTCCCTGGCAGGGCCTTGCCATGATCCTGCCTGCTGATGTTGAGGTGCTCAGCCACTGAAACACTGGGTGTCCTAGTCGGACCCCAAGAACAGAGATCCAGAGTTGAGAATCTGCTTCTGTGTATGTTTTTATAATTGTTTCTTTACTGTTACACAGGCAGTCCATGTTAAAAGTCAAGAAATGAGTGTGTTCTAAGTAAAAGCTCTATAGATCATTCCGTTTTTTTTTTTTTTAACTTGCAAGAATTTATTTCCTCTCCAGAAGTGGAGTTCAAAGATGTTTCAGTCATTAAGACTCGTCTGCTAGATTTGGAATGGCCTTGTTACAGCTTAGTTTTTAGGAGATAGTATAAGCTCTGAGGATCATTCTGATAGAGAAAATCAGAATTAATTTCATTATTTTGATGCCATTGCTTGGTACAGATAGTAACTTATTTATCTGCTACCATCCAAGACAAATTTTATCATCGTGACTTCCTCTCTTCCTCTTCCTAATTGAATCTCTGTGTATTTGTAATTTATTTCCAGCTTGGCTTAGGCCACACCAACCACGTTCGAGAACCAACCCTGGTAACAGTTCTGCAAGGGAAAAACGTTCGGCAGATCTCGGCCGGTCGCTGCCACAGTGCTGCGTGGACAGCGCCACCTGTCCCACCAAGAGCACCAGGTGAGGGATGAAATATCCATGCTCCTGCAGCCTCTCTTTCAGCAGTCCCCAGCTGCACTGTTTGCTTGCCAGCTTCACACTGCATCCAGGCACCATTCTGAAACCATCAAACCTTCTCCCACACAACCAAAGCATTCTTTGTACTACAGTACTGCAAATACTTTGAGAGCAGGCAATTCTCCTGCAGACTTCATTACATAGCAGTCCCTCTCTGCTCCCCAAAAGAAAAAAATGTATCACTTAGGCAAGCAAAATTTATAATTTTGGAATAGCAATAAAGTATTTTTTATATATAGTAGTGATGAACTGTAGCTTTCTAAGCCATGCTGTTAAAGAATAAAGATGAAAAGCCCGGAGACCACTTGTCAAATTCTTCACCCTAGTCAGCCATTTGAAACATGATGTTGTCTATACACTGGCACAGCAGAAAAACAAAAAAAATTGTTGCCATTTTACTCCAGTGTATATAGCAGGACTGATGGGCTGTTTCTACCTTTTGTATGTTTTGCTTTTAATTTATTATGAAATCCTCATAGGTCTACAAAAAGATATAAAGAAAATAAAATGAATATTTGTGTACCTAACACCCTACTGTGTACTCTACCTGATCGGGTCCATCTTCTGTTCCCCACAAATGTAACCATTGCCTTAAGTATGATATACTTATCCTTATGCATTTCTTCATATTTGGTCTATTTCTTCCCCAGGCCCTCAAGTCCTTTCTAAAACTATCCTCTGGTATCTGAGGCACTAGAACTTCCTGAAGTGACCTTGTGCCTGAGAGCTCCATATTCTCATCCCTTTTTGTGAAGCCCTCTACTTTTAGCCACAGGTCCTTGGTAAAAACTCCCCATCGAGATTGTTTTCTCTTACATACCCTGAGAGAGCAAGGTAGGACTGCCAAGTAGATTCCAAACAAGCAGGAGATGGTTTCTGGTTAACAGAGCCCAGAATGAGCAGTGCTGCCAGCCCACTGACAATTTCAGGTACTCAGGGGCCTCTTTAGCTTCCAGTGGGATTTCCCTTCCACTTCAGGACAGAGACCATACAGCATGGTGGCTGAAGGTTCAGACTCAGGAACCACATTGCTCAGGTTCAATCCTGGCTCCTCCACTTAGGAGCTGAGTGACCCTGAGGCTCAGTTTCCTTGTCTGCAAAACGAGGGTAATAATAGCACCTATTGTAAAGAACTGTAGGAGTAAATGAATCAATTCATGTGAAGCTCTTAGAACAGTGCCAGGCACATAAAAGTACTCAGTAAATGTTAGCTTTAACTAATAGTAGGAAAATACCTCTGAGAATTGAGCTGTACAAATCTTTATTTGCAGGAAACTCAAGTTGAGTATCTTGTTCTTAGTCTTTTGTGTGTTTCTATAAGATGATAACCATGGATACAGTCCTTGTAGTTTTTGCTTCTGCAGAGCTCTTATTCTTGCAGTATAAAGCCTTCCTGAATCATCTACTCATATCTTTCATTCTGTCATGGTCACTTTCTGTCAGATCCCTAGTAAGTGTGGGAGGTGGCTCTGCTGAGTTGCCCATTTCCATTTTCCAGAACTGCCTACCTGGTCCTGGCCCACACCTTGTGTTATTATGAAGATGACAATTGTTGAATATGAAAGAATGAATTTGGGTTTTTTTGTTTGGGGAGTTTTTTTGTGCAGGAACTGTTTAAGTCCCATAGTTAAATGGGTAACTAAATTAAAGGGAAAAAAAAAGTTTCCATAATGATAAATTAAAAAGATGTTTTACAAACCAACACAGGTGCATCAAAAAATTAAGATGAATGGATGGTGAATAGAGGAATTGATAAATAAGTGATAAAGCATATATAGCAAAATATTAATTGTAAGATTTAAGTGGTGGGAATGGGTGTTCATTATATACTTGCAACTTCCGTGTGTGTTTGAAATTTTTCAAAACACTAAACATGATGAAAACAATGCATTTTCCTTTACAAGTGTGCATTTGTGTTCTGGGCAGGTGTGTCAGTGCCTCTGCAGCTGGGCCTGCCCGATGCAGTGCCCCCCCAGTATGGGGCGCTGAGGGAGGTGAGCATTCACACTGCAAGGGCCAGGCTCCGGCTGCTTTACCACTTCTCTGACCTCATGTACTCATCCTGGAGGCTACTGAACCTCAGCCCCAACAATCAGGTAAAATGGTGGCTTGGAAAGCAGTGCCTGTGATGTGCTTACCAGGTCCCAGGGCCTCTTTCTCAGCCTTCAGAAAGTTCTTCCGTGGCTAATGCTTTTTACTCTCAGCACCCAAGAGATGTAGAAAAGGCAATTCTGTTCCCATTTTATTGCTGGATTAAGGACAGTCCAGATACAGGTTATCATGCTGTTGAACACACAGTGGTCTTCCTTCTGTGTTTCGATTTGTCCAAAGTTCAAGGAAGTATGAATGGCTAATGGCTAAGCATGTATTTTCTACGAACTCCAGAATATGATTTTAAAACTTAAGCACACAAAGGTGTTAGCACCACAGTCAAGGTGCTTATGTAAGTGAGTCTGAGAAATTTTGGAGACTTCTTGCTCTCCTTACAAATGAGCATACCCTGTGGAGGGGTAGGTGGGGGAGATAAAGTAAATTTGGCTGATTTCATTGTCTTTGTAGAACAGTCTGATAATTTAGGAAGAAAGCAAGCTGACTATGTTTGTTTGTTTGTTTAATGTGTAGGCATGCCTGCCAAAATGTGTGTTAGTTTGTAAAACTGTTAGTCAAAAATCCTTTGGGTAACCAGTCATGGTATATGAGAAATTTGAGAAATCATTGTTAGAAATAGATAATCAACCAGGCAACAGAATACTGTGCAGCACTAAACAAGAGTGTCAGCAACCTGTTGTAATTAGTGAGAGAAATGTTTATGATATAAAGTGAGGCGAGAAAAGCAGTGGAAAATTGTATAAACAGTATGATCTCAAAAATGTGAAAAGGAAGGAAACTGGAAGGAGATAGATGAAAGTGTTAATGGGGCCATCTCCATATGATAGGATTATGGATGATTTTATTTGTGTGCTTGTGTATGTGTCCTTTTCTGTATTTTCTAAGTTTTTAAAAATAATAATCATACTTTACCAGAAAAAATATTTTGAAAAAGTTGCTAATAATGGCTAATACCCAGATTTATGCTTTTAAAGTGCATTTGTAAAAGTGAGATGTGTTATTTCTTTTAAGCCTTAGATTGTACCATTTCTGCTAAGCTTACTTTCTGTTACAGAATAGTACGTCTCATTATAATGCTGGAACATGGGGCATTGTGCAGGGACAGCTCCGACCTTTGTTAGCCCCAAGAGTCTACACCCTCCCGATGGTGCGCTCTATAGGAAAAACCATGGTTCAAGGCAAAAATTATGGACCTCAAATTACTGTAAAGAGGATATCAACCAGGTTAGCATATTATGTATATGTGTATATGTTTCATTAACTAGCATTTTTTGAGTTGGACTTATTACTAACTGATCTCTGTGAGGAAGCCTTAGCTTCCTCATTTGTAAAGTAGGATAGTAATAGTATTTTTACATCAGTACCCAGTGTGGTTACAGTGGGCCTAGCACAGTGTTTGGCTGTTGTTAAGCTGGCCTGTTCATTCACTGCTGGGAAAATATCTTCAAGTGACTTTTGTGGTGATTTGAGAGCATTGTATTTCATTATGTTTTCCCTTTATTTTAAAGAGGAAGGAAGTGTAAGCCCATCTTTGTTCAAATAGCAAGACAAGTAGTTAAACTGAATGCATCAGACCTCCGTCTGCCATCCCGAGCCTGGAAGGTTAAGCTGGTTGGAGAAGGGGCTGATGATGCTGGAGGAGTGTTCGATGACACGATCACAGAGATGTGCCAGGTATATTCATGCTGTGTCCCCTGCTGAGTTGTCCACTCAGATGTTGGCTGTTTTACTGTTTCCAGTGATTACTCTGGCATGTTTTTATAAATGTAAGCAAGGATGCATTTGTAATCCTTACATAAAGTTATGCTGTTAATGATGTATAAGCGAATTATCGCAAAGGTTTGTGAAATGCTTTGTGAAGATACCTTACTAAGTAAGTGCCAGTGCTTCGCCATCTACCAATGACTCACCATCTGTTGTGCTGTGTAACACTGGCAGAGGAAACAATGACACATATTTACACTTATGTAACAGACAAATCCAGGACCACCCATGTGCTCCCATTTATTTTGGTGCCTTTAGAACAAAGTAGAACTGCCAGGCTACTGGCAGAAATTAGAAAAACAAGTCTTAAGAGTTTGAACTTGGGCTTCCCTGGTGGCGCAGTGGTTAAGAATCTGCCTGCCAATGCAGGGGGACATGGGTTCGAGCCCTGGTCCGGGAAGATCCCACATGCCACAGAGCAACTAAGCCCATGCACCACAACTACTGAGCCTGCACTCTAGGGCCCGCGAGCCACAACTACTGAGCCCACGTGCCGCAGCTGCTGAAGCCTGTATTCTCTAGGGCCTGCGTGCCGCAACTACTGAAGCCTGCACACCTAGAGCCCATGCTCCGCAGCAAGAGAAGCCACACAATGAGAAGCCCGTGCACCGCAACGGAGAGTAGCTCCCGCTTGCCACAAGTAGAGAAAGCCCGTGTGCAGCAACGAAAGCCCATTGTGGCCAAAAATTAATTAATTAATTAATTAATTAAAAAGAGTTCGAACCAGTTCATATTTTAAGATCTACAGTGGCAGCTTTGCTTCCAGGTCATCTCTGACCCTTCCAGCTTTGCCTAGTATCAGGATTTTTCTGATAAATCCTGTAACTAAAATAATACTTGGCTATCATTTACTAAGTTTATTTGAATATCACTGTACCCTGCTCACAGATACCCCAACTTGTGCCCTGGATTGACTTTTTCATCTTAGTTCTGCACATGGGGGAGTCTCCTAAATTCATTTTAAATTACAACCACAAAAATAATTATAGAGATGGCTGGTTGTCATATAGCATTGTAAATTCCTCAATATTCTCTTTTCAGTATGATTTTTAATGTTAATTGTTTCATTTTCTTGATGCATTTGATTATCATTTCTAAGAACTTGTTTTTCTTTCTTCTACAGGAACTTGAAACTGGTATTGTTGACCTTCTTATACCCTCTCCCAATGCTACCGCAGAAGTGGGTTACAATAGGGACAGGTAAGGGCAGTCAGCAAGTGTTATTGAATGTCTATAATAATAACTCAAATTTATTGAGTGCTTACTATATGCCAGGCACTGTACTAAGTGTTTTACATGGATTATCCCATTGAATCCTCATGATAGCTCTAAGGAGTAGGAACTGTTACCGTTCTCTTTTCACACATAGGAAACAGACACTTACATCATGACTTGTTATTTATTATGAGACCAACTCAATGATAATATAGAGGGTTAGAGGAAGTGCAGACTTCATATTGAAACCAGACTTCTTTTGTGTTTCTGAAGGCCTACGTGGCCTTCCCTCAATGAATTAAAATTCATTAAAAACCTTTGATATGCTATCCAATCACAGCAGTTAATATTTGCAATTATGTATTATTCCTTTACTTGTCAAATTTTCAATTTTGGATCCTGCTTCATGGACTTGTAAATGATAAATGAAATGATTTTAGGAAATAGGGCACCCTTGAGCAGGTAGCTTAAGGACTAATAGATCATTCACTTACCCTCTTATGGTTCTTCTAAAAATAATTCAAAATATGGTCCCTGTGCTGTCCAGAAAAATAGCAATAGGCCATATGTGGCTATTGAGCACCTGAAACATGGTTATAGGAGCTGAAGAACTGAATTTTAGATTTTACTTAATTAATTTAAATAGCCACATGTGGCTAATGACTGCCATATTGGACAGCACAGGTCTAGACTAATGCTATAGCTGTTTGATAACTTATTTCTAATAAAAATGAGGACAACCTTGTTTGAAATAGTTCCTTTAATTCTGCAGGTTCCTTTTTAACCCTTCTGCCTGCCTTGATGAACACTTAATGCAGTTTAAGTTCTTGGGAATTTTAATGGGGGTTGCCATTCGCACAAAGAAGCCTCTGGACCTCCACTTAGCCCCTCTGGTGTGGAAGCAGCTGTGCTGCGTCCCACTCACCCTGGAAGACCTGGAGGAGGTGGATCTGCTCTACGTGCAGACTCTCAACAGCATTCTTCACATTGAAGACAGTGGGATTACCGAGGAGAGTTTCCATGAGGTAAATCCTGGCTGGTTCATGTTTCTGTTGGTGTTGACTAGAATTTTTCTGTGTAAAGCTCAGGTATGGCCTTCCATTTGCTGTCTGGCTGACCCATGCCATATGCCATTGCTGTGCTTAGCAGCTCAACCCAGCAGTTTAAATAACTCCTAAGAGAGTCAGCTCCAGCACCCAGCTTCTGCTCCTTCCCCTTTAATCCATTCTCTGCCTGCTAGAGTGAAGGACAGAGAGAACCCAGGTGGAGAGGGAGGCCTGGGATGACCAGAGTTCATCAAACCTGATTCGGAGGCAGAGAGATTCAACCTCATTTTTAATTACAACCAGATGAGTCAGCACTCTTTGCTGATCAAGTAGCCTGATCAGTTACCTCAGTTGTCTTGTTTTCATCCTTAAAATTTTTGATATTGTTAATGTTTTTCTGTATTTGTGTGTAACGTACATTTTGTGGTCATTTCTACCATGGAGTAAAAATTCTTTTTTCTTCTACTCTCAGATGATTCCTCTTGATTCTTTTGTTGGCCAGAGCGCTGATGGCAAAATGGTTCCTATAATCCCTGGTGGAAATAGTATCCCACTCACGTTTTCTAATAGGAAGGAGTATGTGGAGAGGGCCATTGAGTATCGACTTCATGAAATGGACCGACAGGTGAGATGAAACACTTTGGGAGGTGCATATGAATGTTTGCATTTGTCTCCAAACAGGAGCTGTCTGGTTTTTACTGAATTTTGGCATATGACTTCACTGTGTTGATTAATCAGTATCTATTGAGTTGGCCAAAAAGTTCGTTCTTGTTTTTCCATAAGATGTTATGGAAGACCTTTTGGCCAACCCAGTATATTTCAGTCCCTTTTCAGAGACTTTTCAGGCGTAACCTCAGGGCCTGCTGTCTCCTCACTGAAGGCCTTAGGTGAGCCCTGAATTGGTCACTGGTAGGATTGAGGCCAAGCCCACCCCCAGGCCTTCAGAACCTGCCTTCTCACTCTCACTCGTCCTCTGTCCTGTTTGTCTTCATTTCTTACTGTCCCCCAACCCAGCGTCCCACTCCAGCTTGGTCAGTCAGGGTCCATGTGAATGAACCCATAAACACTGGCCTTGCAATCCCACGTGAGTGCTTCTTTCCCCCTCCTGCTGCAGTCCTTCAAGCCCCAGCTGAGAATGCATCTCCTCTCTGGACAAACTTTCCTCCAGGTCTGTACATATCTTTTTTGTTACCTAGAAATTCCTCAAGATATCACATACTTCTGTGTTGTGGTCTAAGAATTAGGCTGCAGAGTTTGGGTCTTTTTTCTTCAATTAGTGTGTGAGACATTGAATGAAAAATGAAAAATGTATTTCATATATGTAACTTATATAGTCTTGTTCTATGCTGATATGTAGTAAGCATTTAATAAATGATGGGAGTATGGTGAGTGACCATAGAAATGAATATTGTGTCCAAAAGTGGTGGTTTTGGTTATACAATCCTTCATAGCCACTTCAGTAATACCTTATTTGCAGAATATGTTGGGTTCTTCTCAGGAGCTGGATGCAGGCTCTGAGGCTGTGTAGTAATTTGAAGTGTATATATTCTACACCCTTCACTCCTGATTCCTTCTTTGACTCTGACTTTGGGCCAAGTCTAGTCAGAAAACTATACCCTTTAGCTTAGTAAGGGTGGATCCTGTCAGCAGTGTTGTTTACACACAGCCAGGGCTTAGGGTTTTCTCTAGTTCTTGAATATGTTTACTCCTTACAGACTGAATAACTGACCCAAAGTTTCCTGATCACTTTCTGCATGCCAGATATGGTACCAGGTACCCGCATGTGCGGTTTTTCACATAGTTACTCTGAGAGATAGAAATTACTATCATTTCACAAATGAATGCATGGAGTTCAGAGAAGTGAAGTGATGTGCCCAAGGCAAAGCCAGGATCGCAGACCAGGTTTAACTGTGGTGTCCAGGCTCTTGTGCTGGCCTTTCCTATGAAGGTCAGATTGACCTGCTCTCCATCAGCTGTGCTCTGCCCTGGCTTTGTTGCTTTCTTGGTAACAAGGCCATCTTCCTCTTTCACTTCCTCCTTGTCTCTTAGAACCCCGTATTCTTCCCATAGCTCTCCCCAGTTGTCCCCGACCCAAGCAGCCATCCCTGTACCTCAGCCTTTTTTTTTCCAGACAGCTTTTGGTTTGTATCCTACCAGGTAAACAGCTTGTTTTTTGGCAGACTTTGGCTGGGGTATTCCCTTTACTGTCAGTAGAGAATGCCCTCACTGCCACTCCGTTCCTTAGCCCTGGGCATGACAACCTTGTGCAATCATAACTCCAGGGCCTTCCTCAAGTTGTGGCTCCTGTTCAGGTTCTCTGGTTTGGTCTTGTTTGCGGTAGATGGTTTTGAATTGGCCAAGAGTGGAGAAGTTATTTATGAAACAAACCTGGAACAGTGATGGGTCTGTGTGTAGAGTACACAATACTGCACAGCCTTGGAGGGGTTTTGCCAAACAGACTGTGTGGCAGCCTCTGGCAGCACCCCTTCGGCATTCCCTGACTGACCTGTTTTCTGCACTGTGCTAACATGGGCTAACTGCCCAGTCACACAGACTCATTTAAAATACCTGTCATAATCACGGGAGCAGCAATTATTTACCTTATTTTTCAGATCAGAAAATTAATGTAAAAGAAGTGGTGGAGCTGGGATACAGAACCCATCTCCTGATCAAATTTTCTGTCCTTTTTGCAGCCTTCCTACAAAAGGATTTCGCAGTTTTACTTTCTTCTTTGTACTTTTCTTTGTCTTTTACAATCAGCACAAATGATTTTTACAGGAAGGATATAACTGTTTTCAAAAGAAAATATAAATTACAAAAACAGTAGAAGCTCTAGACACACCCTCCAAGAGCTTCTTACCCTCATGAGAAGACGAAATATCCCACATAGCACAGTTTAACAGCCCATGGCCGTGTGTGATTAGGAGTGTGGTTGGCATTAGGGAAGGCCCCAGTGGGGTGGGATTTTGTGGGGCAGGGAAGGTGGGCTCCTGGATTGACTTGAACTGGGTCAGGAAGGAGTGTATGAGTCCTACAGGCAGGGAGAAGTTCTAACATAGGGTCAGAGGCAAGGAGGTTGGGCCGTGTGCAGTCATGCCAGTTCTGAGGGACAAGTAGAAGGCCTGGGAGCAGATGAGCACGCACGAGGTGCCCGGCCCAATTGGGTCCACCATGGGTGCTCAGTCTATGCGCACACGTTGAATGAACAACCTCTCCTGGGAGCAGGTAGCTGCGGTCCGAGAAGGGATGTCCTGGATCGTCCCCGTGCCGCTGCTGTCCCTCCTCACAGCAAAGCAGCTGGAGCAGATGGTGTGCGGGATGCCCGAGATCTCTGTAGAAGTCTTGAAGAAAGTGGTGCGGTACCGGGAGGTGGATGAGCAGCATCAGCTGGTGCAGTGGTTCTGGCACACGCTGGAGGAGTTCTCCAACGAGGAGCGGGTGCTTTTCATGAGGTTTGTGTCTGGAAGATCTCGACTACCAGCCAACACTGCTGATATTTCTCAGAGATTTCAGATCATGAAGGTTGATAGAGTAAGTAAGATATTTTTTCTTCCTTGGTAATGTGTGCCTTTATTGCTTCCCTGATGCTTGCATGTTGGGCTTCAAGTAGGCCTGCCAATTCAGGCTTAATGCTTGGAATTTCCAGATTTTTTTAAAAAATCAAGCACAAAAAACTTGTTTAGAAACATCACAGAACTTCAATTTTAAGAAGCCCTAAATGGGGCTTCCCTGGTGGCACAGTGGTTGATGCAGGGGACAGGGGTTCGAGCCCTGGTCTGGGAAGATCCCACATGCCACAGAGCAACTGGGCCCGTGAGCCACAATTACTGAGCCTGCGCGTCTGGAGCCTGTGCTCCACAACAAGAGAGGCCGCAATAGTGAGAGGCCCGTGCACCGCGATGAAGAGTGGCCCCCGCTTGCCACAGCTAGAGAAAGCCCTTGCACAGAAACGAAGACCCAACACAGCCATAAATAAATTAATTAATTAAATTAAAAATAAATAAATTAATTTTTTTAAAAAAGTCCTAAATGGATGTAGGAAGCACACTACAACCAACAACCTTCACTGAATCTTCCAGTAGCTTCCTGAATGAAAGCTAAGATTGGCAGAAGGGTCATCATGTTGCCTCTGCCTCATATTTCCTATGCTTTTTTCATTGTGTGACTTCTGCACTGGGACACAGTCTTGTTTATTTGTTTTCATGAAGATACTAACCATTAACTGGTGCACATGCTCCAGAAGGAACGTGAAGACACAGGGAGCAGCAATAACGTGCTCTGTGGCTACGTGCGTGGTGTGCATTACGGAGCAGGCAGTGCAGCTTCCCCGCAGCCTGATGAAAGGTCCCTGCTGCAGAGCTCCAGCCCAGCTGCTGTTTTGACAGATGGCTTAGGAATAAAAGGGCTTAGAGGCTTAAATGCACACTGCTGCCAGAGTCATCTTTCTCAAGCAACCCTCTATCCACGTCACTGTTTTCCTTTCACACCGTTCAACGGCCCCTTGTGTTGACTCCAGGATAAACGCCAGCCACCTTAGCAGTGTTCAACACCTCCACAGTCTGGCCTCTGCCCCGCCTTCTGATATCACCTCTTGATGCTTGTTATGTTCTGGCCATCATGGGCTGCTTGCCTTTCTCCTGACAGACCACACTGTTTTTTATTTTGGGTTTTTTTTTGTTTTTTTGTTTTGGGAGGGTTTTTTTGGCCGCACCACATGGCTTGCGGGATCTCAGTTCCCCAACCAGGGATTGAACCCAGGCCATGGCAGTGAAAGCCTGGGATCTTAATCACTAAGCCACCAGGGAACTCCCAAGGTCACACTGTTTTTAAATGTCTGTGCCTTTGTGCAGGCTGTTCCCGCTGCTTTAGTAAGTTCTCCTCCCATCTTTTTCCATCTATGCCTGGCAAGCAATTACTCACCGTTTAAGCCCAATACCAATGTCATCTCCTCCAGAAAGCCCTCCTGAATGCTTTCCTATGCCTCCTGACTATTCCTCCAGGCAGACTTAGATCTTCTTATATCCATCTCCTGGACAGTTGGTACACTCCTCGAACCCAACATTAAGTTAGACGTGTCTGTGTTCCCTCTTTCTCCTCCTCCACCCGCCGTGAGCTGGGCAGTCCCCTGAGCAGGGCCCATGGTGTTTATTCCGGAAACAGTAAGGAAGGTAGGACCTCCTCACTCAAGGGCCCATCCTACCAGTTTCATCAGGTTTCAGTATCTGCCTTTCTGGTGTTTTTCCTATAACTACCCCCTTGAAAGTTGCTGTAGTCAAAGCCATCCCTCCCCTGCTGCCTCCTATGGCTGCCTACCTGGGCTCCACTCCTGGGCTTGCTGGAGAGGCCATGCACAGGAAAGGCTATGAAAAGAGCCTTTCTGTAAATTTTCGATGTGACTTGCCAGAAACTATAAGTTGTAAATCTGTTTTGTTGCTTCAGAGAAAGATGGGGAGGAGGAAATGGTTTGCTTCTATTCAGCTCTGGAAAAAAGCCTTGCCTTGTATCTGTCCTGGGCTACCCTGCCATCCCAGGAGTTAATCCACTATTAATCCCCTGCCTGGGGGGTTTTAGCCTCAGAAAACTGACCACTATGGGTCTCTCCTTTGTGACTTTTAAACCATTTCTCTAGTTTCCAAATCAGAGCCACCTGTTGACATTCCCCTTTAATGTCTTTGTGAGTTGAGGTTTTTCTGCATTCATCACTGGCTCTGGCACAGCTGAGCTTCTGGGCCCTCCATCTCCCACCTCTTAGAAATGCACTCACCTGATGTCGAGTTCCGAGGAGGAGGAGGGCTGGTTTCAAGGAGTTCAACGAGAAAGAGAGGGCAGGTTCTTTTTTTAAAACTACTTTTTAAAACAATTATAAAAACAATGTATATCATTATCATTACAGATAGTTTGGAAAATAGTTGTGTTTGCAGGGAGGGACAGGAATCCTGTCCCTCCTAGTGGTAGCCATTTTCACCTTTCACCTTTGTGTAATTCCTCAAGCATATACATTTTTGCATGACGCATTTAGAATTTTGTATTCTGCTTTTTCCACCTCACAGTCTATCTCCAGCACTTTTCTGTTTTGCTGCTAATCTTCATAATTATCATTTTAAACGACTGCATCACCATCGGTTAAAGGGCTGGGCTGGGATTTCAGTAAGTGCTCCTTATCTGAGCGGTGTGCTGGTGGCCATGGCAGGTGAAGGATGGCAGAGTGCTCACTAGGAGGATGGTGAGGGGAGGAGGAGTGTGGTGACTCCCTTACAGTTGTTCCTTCCATTTCACTGGCTCTGTTGGGGAAATCCCTGCAGCAGCTTCAAGTTTGCAGCCTCTTGGTGAAAGGGAACAAACTCTGTTGCACTCCTACTCCGTGGCAGGCACTGTGCGAAGTGTGTTCTACCAGGTAACCCTTGCCAGTCAGGGCTCATTCTCATTTCACACGTGAGGGCTTTGGAGGAGTGAGGAGAGGAAAGAAGCATCTTCGCCAAAAGCTAGATGGCCACAGGACACCAGAGCCTGCACTCTTCCTGCCACTGCCAAGTCTCTGCTTGCTCTCCAGGCGGCCGTGCAGTCAGTCATGTCCGTGGAGCCCACCTGAAGGCAGGGAGAAGTGCTTTCCTGACTTTGGGGGTGGTGGTGATGAGCAGCCCTGCTCCCCCCATGATACCCCAGTGCTGCAGTCACGGCTCTGGGTCTCTCTCTCCACAGCCTTACGACAGTCTGCCTACCTCACAGACCTGCTTCTTCCAGCTGAGACTGCCGCCCTACTCCAGCCAGCTGGTCATGGCTGAGCGCCTGCGCTACGCCATCAACAACTGCCGCTCAATCGACATGGACAACTACATGCTCTCGCGAAACGTGGACAACGCTGAGGGCTCCGACACTGACTACTGACCACCCAGGGTGCCGTCGCCCCTCCATCTTCTCAATAATGCTCACTTCCAACTTAATGCTGATACACTTTTATGGTAACTAATAGATGTTTTAGGAACATAAACCGACATTATAAACAGTGGCCACATTTAGTTACTCTAAATGTAACAAAGAAATTAGATGTTTTTATTTTTCTGTGATTGTACAAAAAAAAGACAAAGTGCTCTAAGTCAGGTTTTTCCCTCCATATTTGTGGTCACTTTTGATAAGTTTGCATGGAACCATTTCGGTGCATTTTTAGTTGGGAATGGTACATTTTTGTAAACCCACCCAGTGAACATGAAATTGTACATTGTGTATAATTGTTCATTAGAAAGGACAGTTTTACATGAATATTCATATATTTATTTTGTTTTAATTTGAATTGCCTGTGCAGGGTTCCTTATGCAGAGAAATAAAGCCAATTCAGGAATCAGTGCATGGGCTGCTTTTGTTATTGGAGCTTTGATGAAGAGAGAATGAGCTTTCAGACTACTTTCACTCTGACAGCTTTTTGACTCATCAGAAACATTCCTTCACACTGGGCTTTGCTTGGAAATGACAGAGCAGAGGACCACATGGGTATAGCAGCCCCCTGAGGTGAAAGCTCTTGTTTTCATTGGTTCTGTCATCCTTGGTCTCTCACTGTGTTCCCTCACTACAGGGTCCCTGTGTCCATCCTTTAGCACTATGCTTCCTCCTTCTCCGTAGCTGGCTTAAAGTGTAATATGCTAATAGGAGCCTTTCTTGAACAGCCCCAGGATACCTGGTACGGGATGCAGCTCTACTAGGCAAGGAGGAAACTAACTAAAGTGATATAGTTCTGACTGCCCACCCCCACCGCCCTTTGAGGAGCCAGCGGATCCAGTGATGGAATTAAAGAGCGGGGCCGTTTACAATAACATGTCATCTACCCTGGAAGGGCAGCCAAGTGGGCACTTAGCATACATGAATGAGTGACCATGTGAATGTGTGGATTAATTTGAGAACTAATGCGTGGCTTTTATGTCCTTGAATGATGGTGGGGAATTGTGCAGGGGACTGGGGAAGGGGTTACACCCTTGGTGCTTAAACCCAGACCTTGAAGGCCCTGGGCAATGTGTTCATTTGCTCAGGCATGTCAGAATGAGCATGTGGTCCTGGGAGAAAGGGCTATCTGGAGAGCAGCTGTGAAGGCTCTGCGAGTGGGAACAGGGAGAGGGCACAGCCTTTCGGTGGCTTCTCTTTCATCCACTACAAGTTCATGCCACATGCTACTTCCAGTGTACTTCATGGACAAGGTCAAGGCTGACAGCCTGCTCAAATGAGGTGCCAGACAGAGAGCCTTACAGGCACTTGTTTTCCACCAGGAAGGTAAAAGGTGTGTGTTTGTGAAGAGAAATTGGAAGGAAGATGTGGTTTTGTTGGCTAAGATGATGTGGTGCATGGATATTTCCCAGTGAGTATATCTAATAATATTTAGAGTGAAGACATTTCAGTTTTATGGAAAAGAGGCTACGGGCTTCCCTGGTGGTGCAGTGGTTGAGAGTCCGCCTGCCAGTGCAGGGGACACGGGTTCGTGCCCCAGTCTGGGAAGATCCCACATGCCGTGGAGCGTCTGGGCCCGTGAGCCGTGGCCGCTGAGGCTGCATGTCCGGAGCCTGTGCTCCGCAGAGGGAGAGGCCACAACAGTGAGAGGCCCGCGTACCGCAAAAAATAAATAAATAAAATAAAATAAAATAAAACTAAAAAAAACCCGGTAGTGATTTAAAAAAAAAAAAGAGGCTTCAATTGGCATTTTGTCTCAGAAGGAGACCACAGCTTCTGGGGACCCCCAGGGGGTTCTGAGCCTTTAATACTTGATCTGAGAGCTCAGTCAGAAGCAGTGGTGAAGGTCTTTGTGCTTGAAGCACTCACTTGGGGGGTGGGAAGGCACTGTCCGGGCCTCAGGGCCAGGAGGGAACTTCTCTCAGCGAAGAACGGCCTCTGTGTGCTGCTGAGATCCTGGACAGTGCCAAAAGGAGTCTCTTCGGGCCTTCTGGGCTGGCTCCCCGTGACAAGTAGCTCTTCCCTCTTTGGTGGGCTGGGCTGAGGGTGTGCCGAGCTGAAGGCTACGTCTGCAGTCTCAGACTGTTTTAAATCACAAGAAGGCCTTGACCTTCATGAGGCTCTGGGCTCTGCTGCCCCAGTTCCCTCTGGACTCAGGGGAAAGGGCACCCGCAGCAGGCTGATGCTCAGGCCCCACCTGTCAGGCCTAACGGGTGGCTTCTCAGGAGGCCTAACTCTGCGAGGAAGACCTGCACAGACACCTTGGTTTTATAACAGATGCCATTTCTTTGCTGGAAACCTGTCATTTTTCTTCGTTCTCTGAACTTTTGAAGCTCTGGGAGAGAGGAGGAGGTGTGAGTCCCTGATGTGAGGAGCTGAAATGAGCCTAGTGCAGCTATTTTCACCCCCCACCCCCCGCATAGTTCACTTTCAATCCCCATAGAGGCTTAGGCCTTTTTTTTTCTTTGCTAGACTCATTCAGTTAACAAATCCTTGCAGTTTTTATCACCTTTAAAAAGTCTCAAGAAACTTTGACCCCCTAGCCTTTAGATTTCCTTAAAGGCCCTTTCAAGGTACAGCTTTTTTTCTGGGCCTCTCAGCTTCGTGGCCTTTGCCCAGCACTGCCAGCGAGATGAAACCTATATGTAGTGAGCTCGGTTTTTTTAGCAAAAAGCAAGTCTTGGGCATTGAATCCCAGAGCTGGAGGAATCCTAGAACTAAGGCATCAGATGATCTCTCCCTTTACAGACCAAGAATTCGAGGTCAGGAGAGGGGAAGTCCTGGATCACAGGTACTTGCAGACGAGAGGTGCGAGTCCTGGCTTCCTGTCAGCATGCCAGTAGTGGAGTTAAGGGGGCTCAGTCAGCCCCCTGCAAACATTCAGCCTGTGCCAAAACAGGCCAGTGTGTCCCTGTTAAGACAAGCCTCAGAGCACAATTTACCCCCCAGCAGGCTCTGCTTCCTAGGGAGCAATCTGGAGCCCCTGACTTCAGAGCATGTGGCCCCAGCCTCTGCTGGCGCTGAGGGTCAGCCGACTAGCCAGTATGATGTGGTGACTGGGGCCAGCCCCCCACTAGGGGGCACTGTCCTGCCCCAGTGCTGAGGTTCTGCACCCTCCCACTAGCTTTCACTTTGGCTGCCTTGGCCAAAACTGAGAGTGAAAAGAGTTAGCATTCAGGAGCGGGGCAAAGTCTGTGGTGTGTTCTAATGGAGGCTGTGAGGGCACAGATAATCCCCAAAGCCATTTCCAAGTGGCTCTGGGTCAGGCTCCCATCTCCCCCAGCTCGCCCTTCTCTGGACATGCATTGGGCTTCCTGTCTTCCTGAGCTGTGCCTGCTGCTGATACCAACTTTATGGGAGCTGGGGTCAGTCCTCCAGTCTCGGCTCAAAGGCTGTGTCCTCCATCAAGTGTTGCTTCTTGTGGGTTCTGCTGGGCACTTGGCTTTTCTAGCCCTGTGGATGTGAGGATGCCTTTCCCTACCCTCTGCCTTCCAGGCAGTACACAATTAGGCAAAAACTCAGCAGTGTCACAGAGAGTGTACGGGTCCTATTTTACAAATAGAGAAATGGAGGCTCCGAGAAGTCATAACTTGTCAGAAGTTACGGCTGGCAGAGCTGGGAGAGCACTCAAAACCCCCCTCAACGCCAGTTGCATGTCTTCTGACTAGAGTGACTCCCTTAAGGTAGGGCCTGGCCCAGCCCATGCCCAATACCCAGTAAATGTTTGTGAGATGAATGAGTTGGTGGATTAATTAAGCATGCAGTGCCCCTCGTTCTATGCAAATCTGAGAGAAGACCTTGAAAGCTGTTTTTAGATTAAGTCAGGGCACTGTGTTCTGTCCAGTGCCTTTGCTCAGGGCCTGGTGATGTGAATGAACAGGGACTGTTAGAAGGCAGGGTGGAGAGTAGTGCCTGCCTTCCAGGAGTACCTCAGATGGGCCTGGGCTCAGGGACCCAAAGGTCCTGTGCAGGGGGCAGGGCCTAATTGGAGCCCTCGAAACAACACCGGACACAACTGTCAGCACAGCTTTCGTTCTGTGATCACTAGTCTTGGTACGTGAGGGTTTACTAGGCATCAAGGGGAACTTGACCCTCATTTATAAAAGAGCTTCTGTGGGAAAAGGAACCTCAGGGGAATGTAGGTTACCCGCTTTCCAGCTGAATATACAGTAACCTTTGGTTGCTTTACAAACACAGTCTCATAACCCTTAAGAGAACTTTGCAAGCAAGATTCTCTAGCTATCCCAATATACAGGTAAGAAAGCTGAGGTGTGAAGAGGGCTGACCTGCCCTTGGTTAGAAGAGAGCTAGAAACCAGGGTCCTGTTTTTCCCCAGACTAAAGCACCAACTTAGGGCAAACAAGACCTCTGGGAACTGGGGCTTTTCAGAGATGATGAAGGCAAAGCCATGGGGTTTAAGTGGCTCTGTTTTAAACAAACATTTAAGTCCCTGGAAGCCTGAGCTTTCTTTCAACATTGTTTTCAGTAGTGGCTGAAAAATTAATTTCCTGCAAAGCCTCTCTCCGGAGTTAAGAGCAAGGGTGGGTAAACTAGAAAATCACCCAGAGGACACCTAGGTCTCACAGGCTAGTAGTAGGTCCTCGCATTCCACTGCAGCTGGTGGCCTGGCAGGGCTGGCTTTCCCCACACAGGGATGAGGAAGTATTATGCCAGTCCAGGGACAGTGTGGTTACCGGTTTCTGGGCTAAGGGATGGTCTAACCAGGGGCCCAGGGGCAGCAACTGAGGCCTTCGGCAGTCCCTTGAGGGGTTTGGGCGAGGTAGGGTGCTGTTTGCCTGCCCACAGGCTCTGCCTAGAGAAATTTCAGCCCCTCTGAGCCTTCACCATCATCTTCCTGGGGCCCTGGGACCTGCTGGAGGTGGCCTGAGTGGGCAATCTCCAGCTCTCGTTTTATCCTCATAACCTCTGAGGCCTGGGTGAGGCCCCTCTTATCCCTTATTTTTCTCATCACCTCTCCTGCTTACCTTTCCTTCTCACTCACTCTGTTCCAGCCATAACACACCAGCCATGCTCCTAATCTGGGGCCTTTGCGCTGGAGGCTGTTCCCTCTTGTCTGGAATATTTTCCTCCAGACGCTGCACCGTTCTCTCCCCCACTTCCTTTCTCAAATGCCTCCTTCTCAATGGGGCTTACATTGGTCAACCTTTTAAGTTGCTTTTTCCTTTCCAGCAATTCCCAAATATCCTCTTATCCTGTATTTTCCCTCTTCCCCAGTACTTATCTTCTTATACACCAATTACTTACTGTCTCTTCCCCCACTAAAACATAAGCTCCATGAGAATGTCTTTTTTTCCTTGCTGTTTCCCCAATATTGGAGCAACGAATTAAGGAACCCATGTGTATGGTCAGGCCTCTCAAGGTGGCTGTTCTCTTGCTCTCTGTACATCCCCTGCCTGACCAGTGCCTGTTTCACCTTACACACATGACTGATCTTCCTTTGTTCTTGTCCCAGGCCCCAGCTGAAGCTGTTCTTATCAAAGGGGTGGGGAGGGATGTGCCATTCCATTGGTTTCCCTCGTAACTAATGAGCTCACCTGACATCAATTCCCCTATAACTGGTAATCTCCCCTCCCCCCCCAGCCAAGTGAAGACTGCCACCATGTCCTGCCCACCATCAGCTGCACACAGTGGGGCGTCACTCCAGGACCTTGCTTCAGACATGTAAGATTCCTCCATCCATTAAACCATTGATGTCTCTGCTGCTGACTCTGGGCTCTTTCTTCAGTCTTAAAGCTGGACAAGCGCAGGCCTTGTAGGCCTGTGGCGTGCAGCCCAACAACGTGAGTAGGCATCAAGAGCCCCTTTCACAAAGAAGAAACACCTGGCCTCAGGTGGTTAAAGGGCCTTGATCTCAGCTGGTGATGGGAGGAGCCAGGGTGTGAGTATCACCCACTACTCCAGCATTCTCCCTCCTTTCCCCATTTCCCCAAAGTTTTCCCCGTGTACCTAGAACCAGGAGGCTGCAGGATGGCTGAGAGCCCTTCCTTTGGTGGCTAAACGTGGGGCACCAGTGACTAAAGCCCTGAAGTTGAACTCCAGGCGTGCGCCCACGTTCAGCAAATATAGCAGGTAAAAATTTAACTTTGCATTGCCTTTTAAAGGCTTCGTTAACCAAGGATTTAACCAGGTCTGGTGCTTTTGTTTTTATGTCTTTACTTGGGGTTTTTCCAATGATTGTTTCCCTTTATGATGGGAGAACGGTAGAAAATAAGGATAACAATCCAGTTTATGAAAGAATCACAGCAACAAGCGAATTTTCTAAAATCGCGTCTGCAGTCACTGCTAGGAATGCGTCTGCCAGATGAAAGGCTGGCGGGCTGGGGTGGGCGCGGAGCAAAGCCTCTAGGTAAACCCGTTCGATGGCTCTCTAGCGCCCGGCGCCCGGGGTGCCTCCCCTCCTCCCGCTGGTGCAGCACGGAGACGCGCCCCCGGGTAGCTCCGAGCGGCCACGCCTGCCCACCAACTGCAACCTTAGCCGGGGAGTATGGGCTAAGGGCTCCCGCGCAGCGCCAGGCGGAGAACCGGGTGCTTAGGGGAGACAGGGAAGGATGCTGGTGTTTAGTGAGAAACACCCGAGTGTTTTTCAAGCATCTGGCCATCAAATCTTGCACTCAGCCAATGTATAAAATCGTAATGTGGGGGAGGAGCTCGTATCCCCGTCTTGGCTGAGGATGTGGCGGCTGTCTAGGGGCTGTTGTTCAATGCAGGCCACTCCTCCCGCCCGGAGGCCCAGGGCCGGTGTCCCAGCCACGGCCCGGCCGGCTTAGCGAAGAAGCTGCTTGCGGAGGGCAGCGCCGGGCGAACGCAGGCCACGCTGGGGCTGATCGGGGATCATGGCCGCGCTGTGCTCGGCGCGCAGAGTCAGGCGCGGGCACGCGGCGCGCAGGCGGCGCAGGCCGGCCGCGCTCACGTTGCGGCAGAAGTCCACGTGCAGCGTCTGCAGCGCCCGCCCGTGCGCCGCCACGGCCGTTAGCGTGCGGTTGGTGACGCGCGCGCAGTTCTCCAGGCGCAGTGCGCGCAGGCGCGGGCAGGACCGCAGCAGACGCGCCAGGCAGTCGTCGGTGACGTGGCCGCAGCCCGACAGCGTGACGGATGCCAGGTTGGGGCACCTGCGGAGAGAACGCGGCGACCGCGGGCCGGGGCCGAGGAGGGTGCGGTTAGAGTGCTAGCGTGCGGCTAGCAACCGCACAATTCCAACCCGTGAGGCCATCGGGGCACGCCTCTGAGTTCTAGTGCTCTGAGTTCTAGAGCCCTGGTTTCAGCTCAGTTGACTGAGGCAGTTACTGCATCTACAGTGGGATGCCAACCTGTCACAGGCCAGGATCCGGAGGTAGCTAGACCCAGGCCTGAGGTGGGTACAGTCAGGGACACAGGTAGCTTGTCCAGAAAGCTTTGGCGGGGGGGGCCTCTGCCCCAACCTTACCAGCATCAGCTGGGGGAAAAGATCTTGAGCAAAGTTGGACTTGGCTTATTTGCGCCATGACCTTGATTAAATCACTCGCTGAGCCTTAGTTTACCTGGGGGGGTGGGTGTTGGGGGTGGGTGGCGCGGAGGGAATAATGCCTACCAGTGGGGTTGTTGTGATGATTAAGCGAGATTTAGGGTGTCTGGAACCTGTACAGGACCTTCTGTAGGCTATCATAACCCATGTTTCCTGGGAGCAAGCAGGACCAGACCGCTTCCAGTCCAGAAGGACCTGTCTCAGGGGTGCAGGCCTTGGTTTCCTGTAGCCAGAGGGAGCTGGAGTCGGGCCACAGGGGGTTTCCCTCTCCCCATCAGCCTCCTCCGTTGCCCCTTGACTGCACCTGCCTGGGCCAGCTCAGCTCCCTTGTCCCTGAGCAAGGAGGTGAGGAACTAAAACAGACTGGTCATGGCCACATCCACACACCGAGTGCATCCTGTCTTCCCAAGTCCACACAACTTCCTAAGTCTTCATATCAACCTTCCACCCCCAATTTCATGAATGAGGAAACTGGCTCAGGGAGCTCAAGTGACTTGCCTGTGACATATTTGCTGTCTGACCCAGGACAAATGTCCGAAACTTGCTGGGCCACCTCCTCATCTGTCAGGCAGAGAAACTGTTACTTTCAGCGTGGTGGTAAAGATTAGGTAGGTGTTTAAGCCCCAGGGCTGTTAAATGATCCCTTCCTCTAAGAACCTTTAAAATAATCCTGATGCAGGAAGAAACCAGAGAAAGAAAAAGCCAGCTCCTTCCCTGCCCAGCCATCCTCAGCTTTCCTCTCACAACCCCTCTCCCCAGCTGATTGCCAGATCTAGATTTGGTGCATTCTTATCAATACCTACTATGTGCCAGTGCTACTGTGTCATTTAATCCTTTCAGCATGTGAGATAAGGTAGTTTATCCCATTTTACAGAAAAAGAAATGAGGTTGAAAGTGTTTAAATATTTGGGCTGGGGTCACATGGTTGGACAGTAGCAGAACTGGGGGACTCAGCCCCGAGCCCTTTGCTTTTTTGGTGACACTGGGGACCGTTGCTGTACCTAGACAGTGGCCTTGGAGGTCCAGTCGACACCTTGCTGGTTTGGGGGATTAAACCTGGTTCCCCTACAAGAATGCAGCAGATTCGGGGCAAGCTTTCACCCCATACATATCGCCCTCCAGTCTGATTTCTGAGCCTTGTTAAACTCATCAAAATGGCATGGTCCCACCAAGGACCAGCCCCAAGTCCATCTTCTGTTTTCTTCTCTTGCCTTGAAAAAAAAAACAAAGGTGGGGCGAGGCCAGTACACTATTTCCTTCCATTCCTTGTTGGGCTGCCAGAATATAGCAGCTGTTAGACTTGGGTGGCAGCAAGCTGACTGAACCTAGTTTGTTAGTAAACAAGGGGGTGTCTTTCCTCAAAGGCAGGACAGGACTGGTAAAGTCTCAGTGAGAGTCTCTTCTTGCATGGACTGCTCTAGGCAGGAGGCTGTGACTGTGAAGGGAGTCTCACCCATGGCTAAGCCTCTGTGGGGTTGACAGGTCAAATACAGGATGTATTTGGGACAGACACCAAAAAAATTATTCCGTCTATCTGAAATTCAGATTTAGCTGGGCCTTTTGAATTTTTATTTGCTAATATCTGGCAATCCTAGACTGGGGCAAGTCACACAACCTGTCAAGAGTTCTGGTTTGCTCATTTGAAACTCCTTCAGGTACCGTGAAGATTAGTGAGTTTTTAATAAGGAAACCATTAGCACCACCCCTACTTCTGGAGCCTGGCTTGGTTAGCTAACCCAGAGCTGAGCACCCTAATTCTCCTTCCTCAGCCGCATTTCACAGGTCTTGGGGTTTGCTTGCTAGGGGCAAATCGGAGGGGTGAGCTGATTGCTGAATCTAGAAACCTCTTCCTGGAGCCTGACCTTGAAAGTGAAGGCCCAGCTGGACCCACCCAGCACTTAATGGCTGCCAGGGAGGACAGCTGCCCGAAACACAGGGACAGCTGAAGACAAGTTCGTCCTCTTTGCCGAAGCAGCTCCAGGACCTGTGAAGCTAAGAGGAGGATTGGTGCCCGTTTCCCCCAGGATTTTATCCATCTTCTGGGGACTGCGCAGTGGGCAGGCCTGGAGGGTCTGTCTTGGGCCTAGTCTGAGGCTCCCTGAAGCAAAGCCATCTTGCTCTTGTAATTTGCTCTTCCCTGACCCCCGGAAGCCTCCCAGAGCTCTGGATGCCAGCGCTGCTCAGAGGCGGCCTACCTGTCGCACACCTGGAGGAGGAAATCACTGACTAGGCTCTCGTGCCCGCTGCAGATGCTCCTCTGGAGGGCGCTCTTGAGCCAGTCCTCGATGCTGCACACCTGCACGCGGCTGGAGTGCCAGCAGATGGAGAGGCTCCTGAGCGCCGGGCTCAGGAGGAAGTTGTCCTTCTTGAGTTCTGTGAGGGAACGAAAGTGTAGCAGGGACCAGAGTGCGGGGTCCTCAAACACGTCCTGGAGCTGGGGGCAGGTCCTGGCAAGGTTCTTCCTGCTGTCCTTGTCCAGAAAGGAGAAGAGGTGTAGGAGGCACTCGCGGTTGAGCTGGGTGATGTGCATGGTGCACAGCAGCCACGGAGTGCGGCTGGAGCCCAGGGACCTGACCTACCTCCTGCTGCTCCCCACCCCCCCAGCTCTGGGCTGGTGGACATATATGGTTGAGGAATGGTGTTTATTTTTGGCCAACAACTGGTGCTGCTGCTCTGAAGAGGGGGGGAGCCCAGACCCAGACATACGTGCAGCAGTCCGTGGCTCGGCTTATGTTCTGAGGAATTGAAAATCCTGGCAGAAAAGCAGCGTATTGAAGTTAAATAGCTTCCTTAAAAGGGATTTCTTTCCTTTTAGCTGACCATGGTGTCACGCGGAGAGCTCTTTTGGCATTTTCATTTGTGGTGCTGGCTGGACCACCTCTGTCTGGGCTTGCAGTCTCTACTCACTGGGAGGGACTCTAATTGTAAATAGTATCTGTTTTCATTTCCTAGGACATCAATATGAATCTTTTGCTCTCCTCTTAGTAGGAAGAAGCCTGCTGTCTATGAAGAGCTAAGGGTGACGGTTTTGTGCTCAGAGGTGTAAGCAGAAGCCATGGGTGACGCTTTTCTCTGTCACTTTGTTCAGTAGTGATGGTTTCCAGGCTGAGCTACCTTCAAATCCTGCTGCTCTCCTCCAGGCACAGGGATTTCTTTGGTCTCCCAGTTGGCTGTATTTTTACCCTGAGCTTTTCCATAAAAGATTTGTCTTAAGTAGCTTATCTCTCCAAGGTTCTTCTGTGTGTGTCACGTTTTAAACTTGTTTACTTGGCTTTACATTTTTCCAGATATGTGTCCCGCTGTATCTAGTCTGTATTTCCCAAAACGTCAGGATGGATGAGGCAGCTCTTAATACAAAACTGCTTGAAACAATTTTAAGTTGAAGTATTTTACTCTTTTGCCCTTTAAGCCTGCCACACACCATCCTCCTTGTGAGTGATGCTTTTAGTTCCTGGAATTAAGCTGCTAGGCAGGCTGCCTGGAGGCGGTTCATTAAGTTCTCCCTTCCTAAAGTAACTGAGATTTCTCAGTCCATGGATCCATTTTCTAATACTGCTTCACTCCCAATCATTCACCAGACCCTACCGCATTTCCCCTCCTGTGAACTCCTAGCTCTGTGTACTGGTTGGTTTGTGGGCTACAGTAGTGAGATGCGGAACCATTTTTTCTCTGCTGGACCAGGGAACACCACCTCAGTGGTTACCTTTGTTCCTTTTCCCACATAATTAGAATGGGAAGGAATGGGAATACTTTGTTTCCACTTGTGTGGAGTAACACAGATGAGGGACATATGGCGGACCCTCTTCAGGAACTAAGGCTCGATCAGACCTGGTGCAGCTTTGCCTGTAAAAGCAGAATGCAGCCTAGAGGGGAAAGCAGGCATTCTAGCCAGCTCCCTGGCTCTGAAGAGCCGGTCTCAATGGTCCCCTGTGTCTCAGGTACCCCACCACTGCCAAGGTAAAGTGGAAGGGGTGACTTTTCTTAAAAACAACATGAACCAATGAACAGCCAAAAGGAAGATGTGTTTCTCAAGGAAAGGTTAACTAGGAACTGCTCATATTTCAAGCTAATCATTTTAATTGTTCAAATTACAGCTGACAGCCAGAGTCCCTCTTTGGGCTCTAGCTACACTCACCCACTGAAACGGTACTGCTGCACCAGAGGTGGATTTACTAGAAAGCCTTATTCTCCCCACTTTCCCTCCCAAATCCTTTCCAAACCAGTACTTATAGAGGGCTGATCCCTGGAAGTAGTTGGTTCTTTCACCTTCCTAAAAGGCAGAGCCGTGTTAAGTGTGCTAGCCGTGTTAAGTGTGCTGGCCACAGGGGAGAGTCATTGTGGTTCCTCGTGGCTTCCAAGCTGCACTCCCGCAGCTCTGCTCCAACAGCAAAAGGTGGGCAGGGTGAACGTTCAGAGCCTGGCCTCTTCGCTGTTCGTCCCGCAAGGTTGTAGGGAGCACCCCAGAATGCAGGGTGGGTCCCTGTGCCTGCCTGCCTGCAGGGAGGGATCTGGCTTACGGCCTGGGGGTTGTGGCAGCAGCTCCTCCCAGCTCCTCCCTTTCCGCCCTGTGGAGCTCAGCTCCGTGGCTGCAGTAGCCAGCTATGGCCTCTGACCAGCACAGCTGCCAAAAGGAGACGTGTGACATGGGAACTGGAGGCAAAACCATTTGGGCTGCAGGCGCCTTTGTCTTCAGTTTCAGAAGACTGATAGAAACAGGCAAATAAGTAACACAGAAAAACGATGGGTGTGGACACAGGGTGGGTCTTGGTTTTTTTGCTTGTTTGCAGGGGACATGGGGGCGGAGAGGGGTGTAAAGCAGAATATTTTTTAACAATGGCACTTGTTTGCCTGTTTGGCTTTAAAAGGCGGTCCTTTGCTCAGAGCCCCAAACCTAGTTCCTCAGAGTAGAGTCTGGCTCCAAAGGAGTCAAGTGGACCTCATTTTTATAAAATCAGTGTCACAAGGAAAGACAGGATGAAGTCACTCATTTGCGGGTGAGCTCCCTCAGGACCTGAATGCAGGCACTAGAGGATCTCTCCCACCACCCCCCTCCCCTGCGCCTCCAGGTCACTCCATCTGGGCCCATGTGCACCAGCAGCCCCAGATGGCAAGGGGTCTGTAAAAACCTACTACTACCGGTTGACTGACTCTAATGGCCTGTAGCTTGAGCTAAGTACATCATCACTTACTATGCTCCACTGAAAGGTGTTCAGAAATAATAGTCAAAAGGAAAGAGACCAGATCTTTTTTTTTTGGTCTGATAACAAACGATATAAAGAGCAATTATGAAAAACAGACATTTACATATACTTCTAAAGTCTTATGAGAATATCCTGTTGGCATTGGATAACCAATCATAGGCGCAGCTGCAGTAGCAGGATATGCATATGCCTGTTGGTTCATACCATTGTGCGTATTTGCAACATTACTTCCATATTGCTGAGTGCTATCATAACCATTCTGGTAAGTCCCTGTTGGATTACCAGTCCTAAAACTGGAGACCAGATCTTTAATGATACTTTCCATAAAACAGTTCAGGTTGGTGAAGCAGAAAAGGGACGTGATTACAACTTAAATGAAATCAGTCACTTGCACAGTTAATCCTCTCAGCATCATACAGACTAGGCTTTAGTGGAAATGATTACATCACACACAACCAACACTCAGAGGGCAGTCTGGAGTCCGTCACAGACCTGAGGGGGAAGGTACTGCACCCAGTGAGGTGATGCACAGACCTTGGACCACAGCATGACGCCACCCACGCCCACCCCTTCCTGTGCTATTGGCACCCTCCTGCGGCCATATGCTCATCCCTTGGGACCCATGCCCTGGATGCAGGAATGGACTTTGCTCAGGAGCTTCTCCAGGGCCTGTGTGAAGAGGCCACTCCAGCAACGGGGGGGATGTGAGAAAGTTTAGGGGGGACGGTGGAGGTGGAAGTGGGATAAGTATATCTAAATAGACTTATGTACATACACTAAACCAATGAAGAAGAGGTTTGGCTTTAAGACATAAATGTCCCCAACCCCAGAAACCAAGCTGCTGAGCAGGTTCCACAGGTGAGATACACATTTAACACTTAACCAGGGCCCATATACTTTACTGGTTTTATTCTATTACATTTGTCATCACTAGACACTGAGTAGAATACAGTGGATAAGCAAAAGTTTCTCCACCATGGAGAGAGATTTGTGTTGCCACAAACTGTTTCTGTCACCCACCTGTGTGGGAGGACTTCTGAGAAAGTTCCATTGTTCCGAGGAGCCCTGTGACTCGGCGTGAGGCCCTGCCTCAGCACTGCTCTGAGCGAGAAGCCACAAACACGCTAGAGACAACACGGCACAAGGGAAGAGCCCCGAAGAGCACGAAGTCAGCTTTTGAAATAGGCGTGATAAAGCTGCACAGTGAAATTTTCAAAATACAGATAGGCACATTTACATCACTGGTGTTCAAGTGCACAGTTCACATGGATCCAATCACTTTTCCAAAGAACCTTCATGATATCCTTCAAACATGTCTGCTATAGTAAAATCAAGAAATAAAAACACTACAGAATTCAGAGAGATGTGTTCATTTCCTAAGCCAACAGTGTTGCCTGTGTGAGGACCACTTCCCCCAACAAAGTAGTCTGTTGTAAGTTCCATTTGGTATAAAGGCCACTTTCCTCCATCAACACTGCCCAAGGCTTTCTTGCTGGAGTTACAACTGCTGCCTGTCCAGAGACTAATGATTTAAGTGCAAATGTTAGAAGTTACAGCTGTGTACCTTCTAAACAAAAGAGCCTGGATTCATAGGAGCAAGATCAAAGGAGATGCACGTTTCAAGTTCAATGACATGTGGTGTTAATGCACTGATACAGTAGATCAAATTATGTGAAACTGTCATTTCTGTAGATCAAAAACAGTCAAATAGAATTTCACATGGCTCGACCTGTGTAATTTAACATTGTTAACTGTTTTAAATACATTTCCCTCTTAATTCTAGGCTCTCTGTTTCTAAGTTGTAAGACTTAAGTACGATGGCAGAGCTTTTTTCTCTGGAGTGGAAGTGCAGACCAGCGCTGTCTGAGAGGGTTCTGCACACAGGTGGAACTGTCCCAGACCTGGGCAGTCCTGTGCCACGTGTGGCTGCTGAGCATTTGAAATGTGGCCAGTGTGACTGGAGAACTGAATTTTTAATTTATTTTTAATTAAAATTAACATTTAACTGACCATATGTGGCCAGTGACTGCTGTATGGGACAGTACAAGTTTAGACATAATTGTAATTTGCTTCTAGTTAAAGTATATAGCAGATGTGTTCTGCTCTGAGAAAATGTGGGATTTATCCGGCTGATATTAAAGTGGAAATAGAGCACATCTGCTCCTGCAACTGCAAATATCCAACCTAGGAGGAGAGCCACCCAACTTTCTTTTACATTCATACACTTAAGAAATTATCTGGACTATTTTTTTCTTTTAACAGAAAAACAAGAATAGCAAAAAGTCTGGTTGGCTGGCTTAACATGAAATACATTCTGCCCCTTGTAACAACTTGTAGAGAATTGGGAAGGGAGGAAAATAATGATTGGGACAAGGAATGAACATGAAAATGTGCATGGTCCTATCCCACAGGCCTAGCTGGAGCTCCTTCCTTTTCTCTAATTTGCACATCATGCCACCAGCACCCCAAGATCCACAGGCTGGCTTGGAGCACTTGCAGAAAGCACAGTTACCTTCATTAGATGGGATTCTGGTTCCAGATTTCAGTTTGAGTTAAATCTAAATAGTGCTGATGCCTATTTTTCTTGAAAATTTTAAAACAGACTACTAACCTCAAGAATAGAAACTCTGCTTATTCAAAGTGAAAATATTTTCAATTGCTCTGCTATGAGGATAGGCCAATGAGAATTGTTAAAACTTAAGACTAGTAAAGACTTTAGTTTCCTTCTGTGGAAGCAGAGCCCACAGTATTACCCAACGTTTAGCTGATGGTCAGAATCAACTCTGGAGGGTAGCATCACAACCTCAGGTGACCAAGTAAGACTACAGTGGACATGAAGTTAATCCCAGTGCTACAACTAATGGGGAATTGGGTGCTGACTCAAAAAGGCGAACGGAAGCTATGGTTTCATGGCAGTGGATAAATAACACCTGGATAACATGTAGCCGAGTCATGGAATTTTTTAAACACTTAAGTGTATTTGGCCTTACTGGGAGTTTTTAGTACCCCTATCTCTATGAAAATACCCCAAAACCAAAAAAAAAGTAATTCTTGAATTTGCAATATAGTTACAACTGAACCAACAAATTTAGTTAGTTAGTGCTGATAAACAGCAGCTTTGAGAGATACGAAGAGCAGCAATTACCTGGTCTACTACTTAATGATGCCCTTTCAGTTATCTTTTACAAGCAAAAAGAATGATTACTGAGCAGTCACTGAAATCTTGTGGGCCACAAATTACGTGCACACATGATCCTTGATTTTGAGCCAACCTGATCTCCGTTACAGCTGTGAGAAGGCAGCAGGTGGTTACGTTGCTCTTCACCATCAGGAACATATCTTCCTTTCAGCATGTGACAATAACAATGCATTGATGTAAATGTGCCTCAAAGTGAGAACTGAACATTAATATAAGAAAGTCAAATAGAACTAAGTTCTTGAAACTACATATAAAAACTGAATTATTACAACTAAAGCAGCAAATCAAAATATCTGCTGAGGTTTTCTGGTAGAACTAAAAAAAAAAAATTAGTTGGTGCCCATGTTCAATAAGTCACTACCATTGACAAAATAAAACTAAACCCAAAATAGGAAACTGAAAAGTGCATAATGAAATTAAATCTTGGATCAAGTATTTATGGAAAATTGGAAATGTTTGTCCGGTATAGTTGACGAATAATGATTTGGAGGAGGTATTAAAGTTTATCCGACCCAGCTTTGGCCTGGCGTTCCACATAAAAAAGGATGTAGGCCTTGGCCTTCACGACGGTGTCTTCATCAGTCAGTGTTACAGTACTGTCATTGAAATGGAACCAGCGGCCTTCGTGAGTTGCATATGCTGTGTAATGTCCAGAACCGACCCTGTAAGGAAAGGTCAAATGATCAAAGAAAAAGACTACAGAAATCACAAAAGAATATATGCAGCCATATAAATTATTAGGTAGACAATAAATTTTAATAAGTACTGTAATTAGAGAATAAATCCTAGAGGCTTGTAATTTAAGATGGTTGCTTGGGCTCATGTGTTTATCTTCTCAAAACTCATTGAAATGACAAGGAATATATTGACACTGGGAAACAGGGAAGAGTGCCATGGACTGACCAGAAATTGAGGATTTTTTAGGACACACAAAGCAGTGTTTACATGGTACTGGATTAACAGAGAAACCAAACAGTGAAGGAGCTCTCAACCTAAACAGCAGAGGTCAAAGCCTATGGAAACATGGAAAACTGAGGACCAGATTTCCTATCAAAGTCTTAGAAGAAACCTGAGCATAAGACAGAAATCTGCCTCCAGGGAAGCACTTTCCCTCCTACTTTGGCCATCAAAGGCTTTTCTCTCTCAGCATGACCCACCCACTCACACATGGAGCCCCAGAGTCAGTCCTCCCGGGTAGGAGAAAGCCTGTAGATAGAATAGAGACCTTCATAAACTGCTAGAAAAACCCTTACAACATTTCCATGAACAGAAGACATCAGACTAAGAGTGCCCCTGTCAACTACCAAAGAGAAATGCATCTGATGTATCTTAAGTCCAAAGAAAAAAACAAACAAATGAGCATCAGACACGTAGTGGACTTGTCACTTGTAACTATGAATGGTGAAGTCAGTGGAGCAATGTCTACAAAGTTCAGAGGGAAAAGGATTTTCAACATGGATAGTGGTTTGCCAAGTCTGAAGGTAAAACTGCCATTCTCAAGCAGACCAGAAATAAGGTATATACCCCTAATACAGACTTTCAGGGGGAAAAAGTAATTGAGAATGTCATTTAACAAAATAAGAAATGCACCTTTAAAGTAGATGACATGAAGTAAAGTTATTCTAAATAATCCCCCATTTCCCCCCAATTTAAATATCAATTGGCCAAGGAAATCAACAGCTTTGGAGTAAAGACTACTCAGGATTTTGTGAACAATAGACTGGTTCCAAATGCTGGGCTCAAATGAACCCTTCTCCATTTTGGTTTCATGCGCCTTCTCTTCATGCTTTGCAACATCCTCAGGAATATTCTTTCCCACCAAGATTGACGGAAAGTTCCACTTCACCCACTTTAATGAATCTGAATCTAGTATAGGGAGTCTGGGGAGAGTTATCGGGAGTGGTACAAAATTGTGGATCTTCACTCTGTATTCCCAGCCCTGAGAAGCCTGCTGGCATACTCACCCGGAACCATGGTGCACCACCACAGCAGCAAGGTCATAGAGGCAGTTCTCCGGGCCACTGTTCTCAGGCTACAGAACAAGGGAGAAGGTATCCCAGGACTGAGTTAGGAGCAGTGGTCAATGACATCAGCATCTCCCTACCTCAGTGACCTCTACCCTCTCTTTGTGAAGACTTAATTTTACTGAAGAGCCATCTTTTCACCAGGCTAACAAAGGTTACTTACCCCTACTATATTATTACCTGCTACTTACCTCTAGTAAGTAGCATTTCATGTCTAGGCCTCTCAGGGGAAATTCTACATATGTATCAACTTTGTTTCTTAAATATGCTGTCCAATGAAATCTTTTCAAATGTAAGCATAGCACCTGGATGAGAGATAAAGACAAAAATTATAAACAATTTACCTTTCAATCAAAATTAGCTACTTGGTACTAATGTCTCTTAAATAATATTTTAGGTGGCCTACCAGTTTTTCTTTTGATTCTTGATATTAGTTTCTTCCATGAATACCTTATTGTGGTACTGTGATTTATAACAGTATGTTTTTAGTCTTTGTCTCCTTTCCTGGCACAGAGCTTCTAAAAGCCTTGAAATTTTCTAAGTGAGGAGAGCCATGAAGGTGTCTTTTTATGTTAATGAGGTATGGGCACTTGTTGCCAAGAGAACCAATCAAGAGATGAGAGAGTTGGAACTTTCAGTCCCACCCCACCCCCCACCCCCAAGAGGGGAGAGGGACTGGAGTTTGAATGATCAGCAGTGGCCAGTGATTTAATCAGTTAGCCTGTGTAATGAAGCCCAAAAGGACAGGGTTTGGAGAGCTTCTAGGTTGGGGAACCAGAGCTCTTCCACGTGCCACCATGCTGGGCCCCAAACTCCAAGAGGACAGAAGCTCCTTTGTTCAGGACTTTGCCCTTTGTATCTCTTAATCTGGTTGTTGATTTGTATCCTTTAACATCCTTTGTCATAAATTGGTAACCTAGTGAGCAAACGGGTTTTCTGCGGTCTGTGAGCTGCTCTAGCAAATTAATAGAATCCAAGGAGGGGGTCATGGGAACCTCTGATTTATAACTAGTCGGTCACAAGTAGGGGTAACAGTGTGGACTTGCGACTGGTGTCTGAAGTCCAGGGAAAGGGTCATAGGAACCCTCAATCTGTAGTTTGTAGCTGAGAAGCATAATGCACAAAGTAACAACCTGGCCTTGTGATTGGTGTCTGATGGGGAGGGTGACCTTGTGGGACTGAGCCCTTACCCTGTGGAATCTGATGCTATCTCTGGGTAGATAGTGTTAGAATTGAGTTCAATTGTAGGACACCCATGGTGTCAGAGAAGTGCTTGTTAGTGGTGTGGTGGGAAAAAAAACCCTCCACACATTGTAAATAGTGATTAGGACACATTTACTTATAAATTCTTAAAGGTTTAGTTTTACTGAAAACCTTAGAGACCAGTGCAGAACAGATTATATAAGTATAAAGTTAGAAAAATAATTTGTCTTCCAGTCAGTCATAAGCATTTTTTCCCTCAAAATTGCATTATAATTTGAAACTCAACACTTACCTTGGGTAGTTTCTGAATCCAAAACTTTTTAGTGGACTTTTGTTTCTTCTTGCACTTGTGGCACATATATAACTCTGTCTCATCAAGTTCTTCTAAGTCGGTAAAACTGCGAAGACAATCTAAAACCAAATTGATTTTGGCAGCATTAAAACAGGATGTCTTTTATAGAGGCAGTGTACTGTAGGAAGAAAAGACTATGGACTTCGAAGCTGAACAACTCAGGTTCAAATCTCAGCTTTATTAGCTATATGACCTTAGAAGAGTCAGCCTTTCTCAGTTGCAAAATGGAGACCAAAAAAAAAAAAGTCTACATTGAAGGACTGTTGTGAGGAAGAGAAATAACATGTATAATGTGCCTGGCATCATGTCTAATAATCTGATGATGATCAATTCATGACAGATGTTATTATTGTAGTTGGGTTTACTATTATTAGTAAAAGAATTAATCTGGATAATTCTGATAAAAATGGTTACCTAATGAAATCAAGGTTCGAAGAGCAATTTTCTCTCAGTATCTTACATAACAAAGGACAAAGCCCCAAGTTCATAAAAATGTCAAGTTTACCTCAAGCATTTTCAGTCATAACTTAATAAACATACATTACAGAAGGCTGCATTATTGACCTTCCTATTATATATCTCCAGTGAATCCTTTGCTTCACACACTACTCAGAATCCCCTAGATAAACCACAGCTATATTTTTTTCTTTTAAAAATTTAACTGTGTAATCTGGGATTTGGTAAACTTTGGCCTCAAGCCAAATCCAGCCACCTGGTTTTGTAAATAAAATTTGGAACACAACCACACCCACTCATTTATATACTCTGTGGCTGCTTTTACACTACAACAGCAGAACTGAGTAGCTGTGACGTAGACCTTATTTGCTGTAAAGCCTAAAAACATTACCATCTGGCTCTTTATAGAAAAAGTTTGCCAAAGCTTGGCAAAATTAGTAATATATTCAGAAGTCCATGTATCAATAAAATGTATGTATTGTTCTGTGAGAATAAATATATTATTTTTTTAGAGAAAAATATGAATGCCTGTGTACTCGCCACTCCAGTAAGGAAATGGACTCTCTCTAGTACTTGAGAAGCCAGAGTTTATGTGAATGGCATCCCCTAGAGGTGTTCAGGGGGCAGCCTGTGTGGCAGCCCTGTTAAGAGCTTCCTGAGTGTCTCATTCCAGTCAACCCTCCCCCAACCCCAGAAGCAGTCATTATCCTAACCTCTGTTTAATCATTTCTTGGCTTGTCTTTATATTCCATATACATGCATTTTTGCATCTTTAAACAATATACTGTTTGGTTTGAGAAGTTGGGTTGCAAGCACAGACCTAGCGTATAAGGAAAAGCAACACTCTCGCTGTGCTCGGAGTCTTCAAGTCATAGTCAGCCTTGGCACTAGAGATTGTGAGAAAGAGCCCGTTCAGGGGAGTTAGTGGGGCAAGGTCTAGCAGGGATTAGATGTGGGCCGGGTTCTACACAGGCCAGCATGTAGCCAGAGGCCCATGTACTCTTTTCTTTTTTTAAGCATACTTTTTTTTTTTTTTTTTTTGCGGTATGCGGGCCTCTCACTGTTGTGGCCTCTCCCGTCGCGGAGCACAGGCTCCGGATGCACAGGCTCAGTGGCCACGGCTCACGGGACCAGCCGCTCCGTGGCATGTGGGATCTTCCCGGACCGGGGCACGAACCCATGTCCCCTGCATCGGCAGGTGGACTCTCAACCACTGCACCACGAGGGAAGCCCCCGAAGCATTCTTTTTAAAGCATAACTTGTTATATTAGCTTCAGGTGTATAATATAATGATTCAATATTTGTATATATTGTAAAATTATCACAATACATCTAGTTACCTTTAGTCACCATATATGTTTCAAATTTTTTTCTTCTGATAAGAACTTTTAAGATTTACCCTCTTGGGCTTCCCTGGTGGCGCAGTGGTTGGGAGTCCACCTGCCGATGCAGGGGACATGGGTTCGTGCCCCAGTCCGGGAAGATCCCACATGCCGCAGAGCGGCTGGGACCGTGAGCCATGGCCGCTGAGCGTCCGGAGCCTGTGCTCCGCAATGGGAGAGGCCACAACAGTGAAAGGCCTGCGTACCACAAAAAAAAAAAAAAAAAAAAAAAGATTTACCCTCTTAGTGACTTCCAAATATGCAATACAGTATAAACTATAGTTAGCATGCTATACATTACATCCCTGTGACTTTGTAAGTGCAAGTTTGTACCTTTTGACCCATTTTACCCACCCTCCACCCCGATTCTGGCACCCATCAATCTGTTCTCTTTATCTATGAGCTTGTATTTTAGATTCCATACATAAGTGAGATCATATGGTATTTGTCTTTCTCTGACTTATTTCATTTAGCACAATGCCCTCAAGAGCCATGTTGTCCCAAATGACAAGATTTCATTCTTTTTCTTTTTTTTTTCTTTTTGGCTGCGTTCGGTCTTCGTTACTGCACGCAGGCTTTTCTCTAGTTGCGGTGAGTGGGGGCTACTCTTCGTTGCGGTGCGCGGGTTTCTCATTGTGGCGGCTTCTCTTGTGGAGCACGGGCTCTAGGTGCGCAGGCTTCAGTAGTTGCAGCAGGTGGGCTCAGTAGTTGTGGCTCTCAGGCTCTGGAGCACAGGCTCAGTAGTTGTGGTACACGGGCTTAGCTGCTTCACAGCATGTGGGATCTTCCCGGACCAGGGATCGAACCCATGTCCCCTACATTGGCAGGCAGATTCATAACCACTGTGCCACCAGGGAAGTCCCAAGATTTCATTCTTTCTCAGGGCTGAATTATATTCCATTGTGCATGTGAGTGAGTGAGTGAGTGAGTGAGAGAGTGTGTGTGTGTGTGTGTGTGTGTGTGTGTGTGTGTGTGTGTGTGTGTGTGTGTGTGTGTGTGTGTGTGTGTGTGTGTGTGTGTATGTATCACATTTTCTTTACCCATTCACCCATCGGTGGACACTTAGGTTGTTTCCATATCTCGGCTATTGTAAATAATGCTGCAATGAACATGAGGGTGCATATATCTTTTGAAATTAGTGTTTTTGTTTTCTTTGGATAAATACCCAGAAGTGGAATTGCTGGATCATATGGTAGTTCTATTTTTAATTTTTTGAGGAACCTCTATACTGTTTTCCATAGTGGCTGCACCAATTTACAATCCCCACTAACAGTGTATGAGGGTTCCCTTTTCTCTACATCCTCCTCAACACTTGTTATTTGTTGTCTTCTTGATGACAGCCATTCTTACAGGTGTGAGGTGGTATTTCATTGTGGTTTTGATTTTTATTTCCCTGATAATGACGCTGAGCATCTTTTCATGTGCCTGTTGGCCCTCTGTATGTCTTCTTTGGAAGAATGTCTATTCAGATCTTCTGCCCATTCCTTCAGCTGACATTTTTAAAAATTTATTATTTTATTTATTTATTTTTGGCTGCGTTGGGTCTTTGTTGCTGTGTGCAGGCTTGCTCTAGTTGCGGTGAGCAGGGCTACTCTTCATTGTGGTGAGCGGGCTTCTCATTGCGGTGTCTTCTCGTTGCAACTGCAGAGCACAGGCTATAGGTGCATGGGCTTCAGTAGTTGTGGCATGTGGGCTCAGTAGTTGTGGCTCATGGGCTCTAGAGTGCAGGCTCAGTAGTTGTGGTGCACAGGCTTAGCTGCTTCGCGGCATGTGGGATCTTCCCGGACCAAGGCTCGTGTCCCCTGCATTGGCAGGTGGATTCTTAACCACTGCACCACCAGGGAAGCCCCCTTCAGCTGACTCTTGGAACAACGCAGGTTTAAACTATGCAGGTCCACTCATACAGATATTTTTTTGTAGTAAATACTACAGTACTACGTGGTCTGTGGTTGGTTGAATCCATGGATGCAGAACTGTGGACATGAAGGGCCAACTATAAATTATACGTGGACTAATCCCCTCATTGCTCAAGGGTCGACTGCAATCAGATTGTTTTTTTCTGCTATTGAGTTGTGCAAGTGTTTTATATATTTTGGATATTAACCCCTTATCAGATATATGATGCAAATTCAGTAGATTGCTTTTTCATTTTGTTGATGATTTCCTTTGCTGTGCAGAAACTTTTTAGTTTAATGTAGTCCCACTTGTTTGTTTTTGTTGCCTTTGCTTTTGGAGTCAGATCCAGAAAATCATCACCAAGACTGAGGTCAAGGAACTTCTGTGTATATTTTCTTCTAGGGATTTTAGGGTTTCAGGTCTTATGTTCAATTCTTTAATCCATTTTGAGTTAATTTGTGTGTAAGGTAGTGGTCCAGTTTCATTCTTTTACATATGGCTGTCTGGTTTTCCAAACACCATTTATTGAAGAGATGGTCCTTTCCCCATTGCATATTCTTGGCTCCTTTGTAATAAATTAACTGACCATGTATGCATGGTTTATTTCTGGGTTTTCTATTCTGTTCCATTGATCTATGTGTCTGTGTTTGTGTCAATACCATACTGTTTTGATGACTGTAACTTTGTAGTATAGTTTGAAATCAGGGAGCATAATACCTCCAGCTTTGTTCTTTTTTTCTCTAGATTGCTTTGGCTATTCGGGGTCATTTGTGATTCCATACAAATTTTAGAATCATTTGTTCTAGTTCTGTGAATAATGACATTGGTATTTTCGTAGGGATTGTACTGAATCTGTAGATTGTCTTGGGTATTATGGTCATTTTAACCATTGATTCTTCCAATCTGTGAGCACAGTATATCCATATCTTTCCATCTGTTCATGTCATCTTCAATTTTTTTTATCACTGTCTTGTAGTTTTCCAAGTACACATCTTTTATTTTAATTAATTTTTATTGGAGTATGGTTGCTTTACAATGTTGTGTTAGCCTCCACTGCACAACAAAATGAATCAGCCATACACATGCAGATATCCCCTCCCTTTTGGACTTCCCTCCCATTTAGGTTACCACAGTGTATTAGGTAGAGTTCCCTGTGCTATGCAGTATGTTCCCATCACTTGTCTATTTTATACATATCAATGATGTATATGCAAGTACACGTCTTTTACATCCTTGGTTGGATTTATTTCTAAGTATTTTATTCTTTTTGATGCAGTTGTAAATGGTATTGTTTCCTTAATTTCTCTTTCTGATAGTTCATTATTAACATATAGAAATACAACAGGTTTTTGTACGTTGATTTTGTATCCTGCAACTTTACTGAATTTGTTTAATTCTAACAGTTTTTTGGTGGAGTCTTTGGCATTTTCTATATATAATATGTCATCTGCAAATAGTGACAGTTTCACATCTTCCTTTCTGATTTGAATGCCCTTATTTCTTTTTCTTGCCTAACTGCTCTGGCTAGGTCTTCCAATGCTATGTTGAATAAAAGTGACATAAGTGGGCATTCTTGTCTTGTTCCTGATATTAGAAGAAAAGATTTCAGCTTTTCACCACTGAGTATGATGTTAGCTGTGGACCTGACATATATGGCCTTTATTATGTTGAGGTGTATTCCCTCTATACCCACTTTGAGTGTTTTTAGCATAAATGGATGTTGAATTTTCTCAAATCTTTTTCTGCATGTATAGAGATGATCATATGATTTTTATCCTTCATTTTTGTAAATGTGGTATAACACATTGATCGACTTTGCAGACGTTGAACCATCCTTGCATCCCTGAAATAAATCCTACTTTATCATTGGTATATGATCCTTTTAATGTATTGTTGAATTGGGTGTGCTAATATTTTTTTGAGGTTTTCTGTGTTTATGTTCATCAGCGATACTGGCCTGTAACTTTCTTTTTTTGTGGTGTCCTTGTCTGACTTTGGTATCAGGTAATGCTGGCCTTATGAGTTTGGAAGTGTTCCCTCCTCTTCTGTTTATTTGAAGAGTTTGAGAAGGATTGTATTCTTCTTTGAATGTTTGGTTGCATTCACCAGTGAGCTGTCTAGTCCTGGACTACTGTTTGTTGGGAGGCTTTGATTACTGGTTCAATTTCCTTACTAGTAATCAGTCTGTTCACATTTCCTGTTTCCTCATGATTCAGTCTTGGTAGGTTGTATGTTTCTAGGAATTTATCCATTTCTTCTGTATTGTCCAATTTGTTGGAATGTAATTGTTCCTGTGGTCTCTTATGATCCTTTGTATATCTGTGGTATCAGTTGTAATGTCTCCTCTTTCATTTCTGATTTTATCTATTTGAATCCTTTTTTTAAAATAGTTTTTAATATGTGTTTTTACTTATTTATTTGGCCATGCCACATGGCATGTGGGATCTTAGTTCCCCAACCAGGGATTGAACCATGCCCCCTGCAGTGGAAGCACAAAATCCCAACCACTGGACTGCCAGGGAATTCCCAGTCCTCTCTTTTTGGCTTGGTAAATCATAGCAAAAGGTTTGGAAACTTAGTTTATCTTTTCAGAGAATCAGCTCTTAGATTTATTGATCTTTTCTGTTGTCTTTTTTGTCTCTAATTCATTTATTTCTGCTCTGATCTTTGTTATTTCCTTCCTTTTAGTAACTTTGGATATCATTTGTTCTTTTTCTAGATCCTTGAGGTGTAAAGTTAGGTTCTTTTTCTTTTTTTTTTTTTTTTTTTTTTTTGGTACGCGGGCCTCTCACTGCTGTGGCCTCTCCCGTTGCAGAGCCCAGGCTCCGGACGCGCAGGCCCCGCGGCCATGGCTCACGGGCCCAGCCACTCCGCGGCATGTGGGATCCTCCCAGACCGGGCCACGAACCCGCGTCCCTTCCATCGGCAGGTGGACTCTCAACCACTGCGCCACCAGGGAAGCCCTAAAGTTAGGTTCTTTATTCGAGATTTTTCTAGTTCCTTGAGGTAAGCGTTTATTGCTGTGAACTTCCCTCTTACAACTGCCTTTGCCGCGTAGCATAAGTTTGGTATGTTGTATTTCCCTTTACATTTGTCTAAAGGTACTGTTTCTCTTTTGATTTCTTCTTTGACCTTCTGGTTGTTCAGTAGCAAGTTGTTTTCATCTCCACATGTTTGTCATTTTTCTAATTTTCTTCTTGTAGTTGACTTCTACTTTCATACCATCATGGCTGGGAAAGATGTTTGATATGATTTCAGTCTTCTTAAATTTATTAAGACTTGTTTTGGGAATTCCCTAGTGGTCCAGTGGTTAGGACTCCATACTTTCACTGCCAAGGACCCAGGTTCAATTCCTGGTCTGGGAACTAAGATCCCATGAGCCACACGGTATGACCAAAAAAAAAAAAAGACTTGTTTTGTGGCCTTACATATGATCTACCTGGGGAATATTCCATGTGCACTTGAGAAGAATGTGTATTCTGTTGTTTTTGTATGGAATGTTGTATATGTATCTGTTAAGTCTATCTGATCTAATGTGTCATTTAAGGCCAGTGTTTCCTTATGGATTTTCTGTCTGGATGATCTATGCATTGATGTAATTGGGGCACTAAAGTCCCCACTATGTATTGTATTGCTGTCTATTTCTCACTTTAAGTCAGTTAATATTTGCTTTATATAGTTAGGTGCTCCTATATTGGGTGCCTAAACATTTACAAACGTTACATCCTCTTGTTGTATTGACCCCTTTATCATTATATAATGCCCATCTTTGTATCTTATTACAGTCTTTGTTTTAAAATCCATTTTGTCTGACATACCTATCCTAGGTTTGTTTTGGTTTCCATTTGCATGGAATATATTTTTCCATCCCTCTACTTTCACTCTGTGTGTCCTTATATCTGTAGTGAGTCTCTTGTAGGCAGCATATAGATGGGTCTTGTTTTTTTAACCCATTCAGCTGCTCTGTCTCTTGATTGGAGAATTTAGTCCATTTAAAGTAATTATTGATAGGTATGTACCTACTGCCATTTTGTTAATTGTTTTCTGGATGTTTTGTAGTTCCTCTCTGTTCCTTTCTTCTCTTGCTCTCTTCCTTTGTGGTTTGATGACTTTTACTGGTATGCTTAAATTCCTTTCTCATTATCTTTTGTGTATTTACTGTAGGTTTTTACTTTGTGGTTACCATAAGGCTTACATATTATATTTTAGACTTACAACTTATAAGTCTATTTTAAGTTGATAACAAGTTCAAACACATTCTAAAGCTCCATTTTCCTCCTGCCCACATTTTATGTTTTTGATATCACATCTTTTTATTTAAACATCTTTATTAGAATATAATTAACGTCACATCTTTTTATCTTGTGTATCTCTTAACTAATTATTGTATATTTTACTACTTCTGTCTTTTAACCTTCATACTAGCTTTCTAAGCTTTCTAGCTTTCTACCTTTACTATATATATTTACCTTTAATGGTAAAATTTATACTTTATGTTTTTGTTACTAATTAGTGCCCTTTATTTTCAGCTCAAAGAAGTCTCTCTAACACTTCTTGTAAGGTCAGTTTAGTGGTGATGAACTCCTTTAGCTTTTGCCTGTCTGGAAAACTCTATCTCTTCTTCAATTCTGAATGATAAATTTTCCAGGTAGAATATTCCTGTTGGAAGTTCTTTTCTTTCAGCACTTTGAATATATTGTGCTACTCCCTTCTGGCCTGCAAAGTTTCTGCTGAAAGATTAAGATTCTCTCCTTGTTTTTAACTTTGACACTTTAATTATATGTCCTGATGTGAGTTTTCTATCTCTTTGTTGAAGTTCTCACTGTTGTTCATCCATTCTTCTCCTGAGATGGTAAGCATCTTTATGACCATTATTTTGAACTCCTTATCAGGTAAATTACTTACCTCTGTCTAATTAAGGTTTTTTTCTGAGGTTTTATCTTGTTCTTTCATTTGGAACATAGTCCTCTGTTTCTTCATTTTGCTCGACTCTATGCATTAGATACCACAGCCGCCTCTCCCAGTCTTGAAGGAGTGGACTTTGTAGGAGATGAACCATATTGCTCAACCATGCCCTAGCTCTTGGTTGTCTCTCAAAGCTTTGTGATTGTCTAAGCAGCCGCCTATCTTATTTTTAACAGTTCCCAGTAGTTGAAGGTGTGCCAAGACCTGTCAGTGTCCCAAAGGGAAGAATCTCAGGCAGCAGCTTTTAAAGTATGCAAATATATACAGGCCTATGGGACTGCAAGCATAAGTTTCACTAGCCACCAGAGCTGGAGGTGTCCCTCCCACCAGAGTCAAAAAATTGGGGTCCAGACGAGGGTATAAACTCCTTTCTGGGAGATACCAGTGAGCCGTGGCAAGGCAGAAGGAGAGTGCAAAGATGACCTCCCTGGCCTGTGTTGTCTGGGAGTACCTCTATAAGCCCCTAAGTGTGTGCCAAACCAGAAGCCTGCCTCTCAGGCCAAAGCTCCCAGATAAGTAAATTGGCCTCTTTTACAGGAAGACTTGGGGTTTTAGTCTGCTGTCTGTGCAGTGCCCTGGAGGTGGTAGCCTACCAAGCACTATCTTCCATGGTTAGAGTCCTGTGGGACCCAGGAACACCAGTCCCTCCCCCCTGGCCTCCAGAGACAGGCAATCAAGGGGCATCCCGTGGGCTGCAGTCACAAAAAATGGGGCACCAGACATGTCTAAGAGCTCCCCTTCAGGATATGCTGGAACTGTGGAGTATGGCAGAAGGAGAGGACAGCACCCATCCTCCAGGTTCTCTGGAAAGGATTATAGTCAGCCCTTAGGTGTGTGTCTAATTAGAAGCCTACCCCTCAGGCTGCAACTATGATGATAAGCATATAGGCCTCTTTCAGAGAAAGGCTGAGCTCCTAGGTCTGTTGTTTCTTGCTGTGCCTGGAGAGTGATAGCTGTTTAAGAGCTCTTTCTCCATTGGTTACAGTCCTCTGGGGCCTGTGAGCCTAAGCCCCACTGGCCACCAGAGCCAGGTGACATAAAGGTGTCCCCTGACAGCAGCTACAAAAATCCGAGTGCCAGACAAGGGTATAACCTCCTTTCCGGAAGATACTGGTGAGCTAGAGCAAGGCTCTAGCCTTGCTAGAACACAAAGGTTGCATCTGCTGGCCTCCACTCCCTGAGAGCAGCTCTGTAGGCCCCTAGAACTGCACCAGACCAGAAGCCTGCCCCTCAGGCCAAAGCTCCTGGACAAGCAAAGTCTCAGAAAGACTGGGTATGTTTGTCTGTTTTCTATGCAATGCTGTGGGGATGGCAGTCTGCCAAGAACTGCCTCTCCATTGTTATAGTCTCATGGGATGCAGGAATGAATGTAAGCCCCTCTGGCCTCCAGAGCCAGGTGATAAACGGGCATCCCCTGATGGGAGCTGCCAAAACTGGGGCACCGGATGCATGTGAAAGTTCCCCTCCAGGAGATGTTGGTGCTCTGGAGTATGGCAGAGGAGAGCTTGAAGATGGCGCCTGCTGTCTGGAGCAAAACAGAAAAGGAGTGTAAAGATGGCACCAACCCAAAGCAGAACACACACACAAACAAAACGCGGCACCTGCAGGTTTTACCAAGGCAAAGGGAGAGCATGAAGATGGCACCCACCAGCCTCCATCCCTGGAAGGTATCTCAACAGGCCCCTGCCCCTCAGGCTGATGTTTTAAGGTTAGCAAATAAGCCTCACATAAAGTCTCGGTGCTTTTCAAAGGTCTGCTTCTGCATAGGACCCTAAAGTGAGTGAGTCTGTGCACAAGCCCTTTAAGAGCCATTTCTAAGTCTCGTGGGTCTGGTGGATGCAAGCCCTGCTGGTTTTCAAAGCTGTTTTGAGGCCTCACCTCTCAAGTGCAGGTCTTAAAAGTTGGGGTGCCTGGTGAAGGGAGAAGCTCTGGGTTTTGAGTTTCCTCCCTATGTGGGTTGCTGCCCTGGGTGTGGGCTTATGGTGAGATTGTGTCTCAGCCTCTCCTACCCACTACAATGTGGTTCCCTTCTTACTTGCCCAATGTGCAGGAGTCGCTGTTAGTTTTTAGGGTTTTTTTCAGAGCAAATTGTTCCATATGTAGCTGTAGATTTAGTGTGTCCATGGAAGGAGTTAAGCTCAGGATCTTCCTATGTCACCATCTTGAGCTGGAATCCCCAGGCATTCTTCTTTCTTCTTTTTTTTTAATTGAAGTATAGTCGATTTGCAATGTTATGTTAATTTCTGCTGTATAGCAGAGTGATTCAGTTATATGTATATATACATTCTTTTTACATTCTCTTCCATTATGGTTTATCATAGGATATTGAATATAGTTCTCTGTGCTATACAGTAGGACCTTATTATTTATCCATTCTATATATAAAAGGTTACATCTGCTGACCCCAACCTCCCACTCCATCCCTTCCCCAACCCGCTCCCCCTGGCAACCCCAAGTCTGTTCTCTATGTCCGTTGAGTCTGTTTCTGTTTTGTAGATAGGTTCATTTGTGTCATATTTTAGATTCCACATATGAGTGATATCATATGGTATTTGTCGTTCTCTTTCTGACTTACTTCATTTAATATGATAGTCTCTAGTTGCATCCATGTTGCTGCAAATGGCATTATTTTGTTCTTTTTTATGGCTGGGTAGTATTCCATTGTGTATATGTACCACATCTTTCTTATCCATTCATCTGTCGATGGACATTTAGGTTGTTTCCACATCTTGGCTATTGTGAACAGTGCTGCCATAGGGGTGCATGTATCTTTTTGGATTAGAGTTTTGTATGGATATATGCTCAGGAGCGGGATTGCTAGATCATATGGCAACTCTATTTTTAGTTTTTTAAGAAACCTTCATACTGTTCTCCATAGTGGCTGCACCAACTTACATTCCCCCCACCAATGTGGGAGATTTCCCTTTTCTCCACACCCTCTCCAGTATTTGTTAGTTGTACAGTTTTTAATGATGGCCATTCTGACGGGTGTGACGTGGTACCTCATTGTAGTTTTAATTTGCATTTCTCTACTAATCAGTGATGTTGAGCATCTTTTCATGTGCCTATTGGCCATTTGTATTTCTTCTTTGGAGAAATGTCTATTTAGGTCTTCTGCCCATTTTTCAATTGGGTTGTTTTTCTGTTGAGTTGTATGTACTGTCTGTATATTTTGGAAATTAATCCCTTGTCGGTTGCATTGTTTGCAAATATTTTCTTCCATTATGTAGATTTTCTTTTTATTTTGTTTATGGTTTATTTTGCTGTGCAAAAGCTTGTAAGTTTGATTAGGTCCCATTTGTTTATTTTTGTTTTTATTTCTATTGTCTTGGGAGACTGAACTAAAAGATCATTGGTACAATCCCCTGCAGGCATTCTTGACTATATCTTTGCTCCCTGATCCCAATACCTGGAATGTACATCCCACAACTGCCTCTCCTCAACTCAACTTTTCACATTTTGGTTTTTTTTTTTTTGAGCCTTTCCCAACCTCCAGGGGAAGTGACCCTTCCCTCTTAACCTTGTCCTAATAGATTTTGTTAATACTACATTGCCAACTTGCTATTTTATCTCAAGGATGGCTCCTAGGAAAGGGTATATAGTTTTGACCTTTTATTTCCTGAAGCAAGTAACAAATATTAAACTTAGAGTGACGCTGCCCTTAGGGACCTCCGAAGTTACACATCTCTAGCTACAAGAGCACTGATTATACCACAGACTGGCTTGTACTATGAATCCCTTTAGATTGATCGCTATGGTCTTGTAATCTCTGAAGCTGAAATTATGAGAACTTCCATCAGCAAGTATTTGTTGCATCGTGTGAAAAGCTGTAACCTTGCAAGGAAGGGGTGGGGGTGGGGAATGGGATTAGACATAGGAAAGAAAAATATAATTTTCCACATTTAAAAATCAGCATATAAACACTCAATAAACTAGGAAAAGAAGGCAACTTTTTTAACATGATAAAGGTCATGTATGAAAAATTCAAAGCAAACATCATACTGAATGGTGAAAGACTGAAAGCTTTTCCCCTAAGATTAGGAACAAGACAAAGATGCTTTTGCCACTTCTATTCAACATAGTATTGGCAATTTTAGCCAGAGCAAATAGGCAAGAAAAAGAAAAGGCATTAAAATTGAAAGGAAAAAGTAAAATTATCTATTTGCAGATAATACAATCTTTTATGTAGAAAACTCTAAAAATAAAAAACCAAACTGCTAGAGCTAATATACCAATTTGGTAAAGTTACAGGATACAGAATCAACACAAAAAATCAGTTGTTTTTGTACACTAACAATGAACAACCCAAAAATAAAATTAAGACAATCTCATTTATAATAGCATTTTTAAAAGGAATAAAATACATAGTAAAACATTTAACCAAGAAGACAAAAGATTTGTACTGAAAACTACAAAACACTGCTGAAAGAAATTTTATAAATACCTAAATAAATGGAAAGACATCCCACGTTCATGGACTGGAAGACTTGATAATGTTAACATGACAATACCACCAATAGAAGTACAAAGATTCAATGCAATTTCTGTAGAAATCCCAGTGACATTTTTTGCAGAAATAGAAAAGCCCATTCTAAAATTCATATGGAATCTCAAATAATCCCAAATAGCCAAAACAATCTGAAAAAGCAGAACAAAGTTGCAAGACTCACACTTTTCTGATTTCAAAACTTACTACAAAGCCATAGTGTAGTACTGACATAAAGTTAGTTTTCAGGGTTCTTTCAGAGGAAATTGTTCCATACGTAGCTGTAGTAGTGACATAAAGTGAAAGAGAATAGAGAGTCCAGAAGTAAACTCTCAAATATATGGGCAATAGAATTTTGACAAGAGCAACTGGATCATTCAATGGGGAAATGACAGTCTTTTCAACAAATGGTGCTAGGGAAACTGGATATCCACATGCAAAAGAATGAAGTTAGACTCTTACCTAATACCATATACAAAAATTAATTCAAAACTCTTAGAAGAAAATATAAGGGAAAAGCTTCATGACTTTGGATTTGACAGTGATTTCTTTGATATGATACCAAATGCAGGGGCAACAAAAGAAAAATTAGATAAACTGGACTTTGTCAAAATTAAAAACTTTTGTGTCTCAAAGGACACTAACAACAGAGTAAAAAGACTAACCACAGAATGGGAGAAAAATATTTGCAAATCATGTCTCCAGTAGGGATTAATAGATATATTAAAAACTCCTACAACTCAACAACAACAAAAGTAAACCACTTGATTCAAAAATAGGCAAAGGACTTAGACATTTCCCCAGAGAAGATATACAAATGGCCAACTAAGCACATCATTCAACATCATTAATGATTAGTAAAATGCAGTTCAAAACCACAATGAGATACCACTTCACACTCATTATGATGGCTATTATTTTTTTAAAAAACTGAAAAATAACAGGTATTAGCTAGAATATGGAGAAATTAGAATCCTCATGCATTGCTGGTGGGAATGTAAAATGGTGCAGCCACTGTGGAAAACAGTTTGGCGGTACCTCAAAAAGTTAAAGAATTACCATATAATCTAGCAATTCCACTCCTATGTATACACTCAGAAGAATTGAAAGTAAGGACTCAAACAGATATTTGTACACTTACGTTTGCAGCAACATTCTTCATAATAGCCAAAAGGTAAAAGCAACCCAAAGTTACATCAACAGATTAATGGATAAACAAAATGTGGTATATATGTACAATGGAATATTATTCAGTCTTAAAAAGGCAGGCAATTCTGATACATGCCATAGTATGGATGAACCTTGAAAACATTATGCTAAATGAAATATGCCAGTCACAGAAGGATAATAGTACGATTCATAGAATGTAGAATAGAGGTACCAGGGCTAGGGAAAGAGGAATGGGGAATTACTGTTTAATTGGTACATTTTCTGTTCTGGATGATTTTTAAAGTTCTGGAAATAGTGGCGATGGTTGCATAATATTGTGAGCTTACTGAATGCTGCTGAATTGTACACTTAAATTATTAACATGGTAAATTTTACGTATATTTTACCAGCATAAACAAACTTTTTTAAAAAATAAGTGAATATCAATATCTGCCTGAAGCTTTCATAAACAAATAAAGGGAGTAGGCAAGAATGATGACTCTGAGATGCTCGGTCACTCAGCTTCTCCGTCCGATTAACCAGGTGGTGGTATGATTTGCTAGCAAGACATCCATTCCCCAAGTCTCCCCAGCCACGTAACACTAAGAAGCAGAAACAACTTGATGGTGGGGAAGCATCTTTTTCCTATATTTAACTTGCATTGAACCACTTTCCTGTGTATGGAAGCATGCAGTCATTCAGAGGGAGTTACTAATGAGTTAGTAGGTGGCATTGTGAAAGTCTCCGTTGGTAATTATTTAGACCCTCTAATTTCAGGAATATGACACCCTTACAAATGTTGAGATTATTGAAAGAATATATCAACATTTCACAGCGACTCAGTTGCATTTTTGAGACCAAAATGTAAAATGCACAGAAGTACTGGAGTGCTCTCTGGTTTCTTCTCCCTGCTAAGACACGGGTGGGTACCTCTGCAGTCGCCCTGCAGGACTCCCTCCGTGGGGAGGCCCCGCCCACTTTCCACACACAGGCCTACAGTCACAGCATCTGGTCTTGGCCCTGCATCATCCTGCTCCTTTTCTGAAAACAAAGCCCCTCCCTCTAGCAACCATCCAGTCCTTTTCTTCTCCCCAACACAGTTTCATCTTCCTCCAGCATCTTTTTGCTTTCCAACATTTTCTTCCTTTGTATTTTTCTTCCTCCCTGACTTTTTGAGAGGCTTAAACTTATGGGGTGACCACCAAGTAAGTGGTCCCACAATTGACTTATGTACAAGATAGTGCAGAGTTCCCTCCTTTTCATGTGAGGCCGTACATGATAAACCAAAATGGAACAGAAGCCATGAAAAGCCCATCAGACAATTCACACGCAAGCAATACAAGCTGAGCCTAGCTTTTCCAACACTCAGTTTTAAAAATGGTGGCCCCAGCTACCTCTCGGAGCCCTCTCTCTCTCTGTTCTCACACCTCTCCCTGGCGCTGCCACAGGCACAGGAAACCCACACCTGCGGCTGTCCCCAGACAATGACAGGCCAGAAAACTGCTGTGCCGGGGGCAGCCTCTAGGGAATAGTTTCAGTGAAGAAACGACATTGTAAATCCTTGCTGGATTTGTAGAGAACTACCCCCACTACCACAATCATCTTCCTATGTGTTTAAAAAAGCTTCTTTAGTTCTCCTGAAAAGTTAAGGCCTATTTGTAATGGTTTCTATGGGTTAAGAAAATAGTAACTCACAACAATTCTAAAGTTCCAACTGCTGCCTTTTTATAAAGCAGCTTTTAAAGGAGTTTTTAAATTAAAATATCCTTAACCATAGTGTTTCTGGAAATAAGCTTATAAGGGATGTTTCTTTTCCTCTTTGTGCTCTTTTGAATTGTCCCCAAATTCTACAATACACATACAAAGAATTTTGCTTCTGTTTGAAACCTATGCACACAAACATTTCTTTAAAAGGAGGACTGCCTAGATACAGCATCTCCTTGACATTCACAGATTTGACAACTGCCATCTTAACTATCTGAAAAGTCTGAATGACCCCAAAATGTACTACAGTGTAATATTTTGCAGCAGCATGAACATGAATCTCACCTCAGAGCTCACATGTAGAAGTGAGTCACATGGCCGGTGACCACTCTACTAGGCACCCATCACTCACACCTCAGCCAAGTTTTGTTGTTCTCTACCTATCTTCATTAAGGATCTGAGAAAACTGCTTAACGTTTTCATTTGTACTTTACTGCATTTCATGAGGGAAAAATATATGTGTGTGTGTGCACGTGTGTGTGTATATATATATGCCATATGTGTGTGTGTGTGTGTACATGTGTACGCATGCCAAGGTGGCTTCTAAAACTCCTAAGATTCTTAAAGGTTTCAGGACATATATTTCATAAATGTCAGTCTAACGCATTACATAAACTGTTAAACAGCATTCTATAGAGAGCAGGGAATAACACTGATTTGTTGAAGTTACTACATCACTTCATACACTATATAAATTAAACAAAGCAGTAATTGGGAAGTATGCATAAATAATCCACATTTTGTTTTACTCCCCCAAAACAAATATATAAAGGTGATACAGTAAGTTAAAAAACTAAAACAATATAAAAAAGATGAAAAATAGTCCCAGTTCCATTTCTTTCTGAATCCCACTACCCACTAAGATAGTCACTGTGAACAGGTATACACTGCTCAAGAATTTTAATGCACGTATTTTTTTAGTATTATATAAATGGAAGAATTCATGGAAGAATTCTATATATATACTTCCATGGATTGTGTTTGACTCTACAATATTTTGTAGCTTTCTTTCTGTGGCCTAGCTGTTGATCAGTTTTATCTTTCTTAAATGTTACATAGCACAGTGTATTAAACCAATGCCCTACTGGTGGACATATAAGTTATTTCTGATTTTTTGCAATAGCAATGTTTCCATGAATATCTTTTACATATGTTACTGTCCACGTTCACAAATGAAATTACTATGTCTAAAAAAAAGCCCATTAAAAATGGTGATCACTACCCTCTGAAAACAACTGTACCAATTTATACTCCTAACAGCAATATATGAGATTGCCCACCTTACGAAACTTTCACTAACAATGCATATTATCTGTCTTTATCATCTTGACTAATTTTGCTTTACTTACACTTTCTTGTATATAAATGAGACTTAGTATTTTTCCAGATGTTAAATTGACCATGTGCATTTCTTTCTTATTCATATATTTTGCCCAAGTACTTTTTTTCATATATGTTACAAATATTAGTTTCAAGTTTATCATGTTTTCTACTTTGTTTATGGCATCTTTTACCATTATACAGTTAAATTTATGAATTTCTAGCCTTCATGATATACTTACAAAGCTCTCTCCTACAACACGATCAAAAAGATGTTTTACTATAATGTCCTTGTGGTTTTATTTTTCACACTAAATCCTGAAGTCTTAATCTGGGAAAACATATGAGTTAGGAATGAAATTAATGATTCCCACATAAATTTTCATTTACATTAATACAACCTATTGACTAATTCCTTATTTTCTCCACTAATTTGAAGTGTCTCCTTTGCCATGTAGTAAATTCCCATACACATAGTACTTCTAGGACACTACCTATGTCATCTCTGTCCTCCATTATTTTTGTTTTAAAAACTTTTTTAGTTCCTCTTAAGAATATCTGCTTATAGAAGAACTTCTGAACTAATTAGAATAAATTTAAGGAGTAATTTGGGGGAAAACTACATCTCTATCATACTGGGTCTTCCCATCCAAGAATATGACATGGCTCTGTTAATTCTAGCTTTTTCTGTCCTTTTATAAAGTTTTATAATTTCTTCATCTAGGTCTTGCATCTTTCTCAATAAATTTATCCTCAAGTACTGATGAGTTTTTAATACAACTGTGAATAGGATCTTTTGCTATGTATAAGAAAGCAGTTGTTTTTTGCCTGTTTTCTATTTGGCCATCTTACTAAGCTTTTTAGCTCCACATTAAGCATTTATTTATCAAATCAGTATCTGTGTTTATTTTTTGTTAACTGAGGGCTAGAAAAGCAGGTCGCCTGCGTTCCAGAGATAGCTAGGGCTAAACTTTCTTTCATAATTTCCAACTGATTCTCTTGAAATGTTGTAGGATGTACTAATTTGGTCTTTCCTCTTCACTACTTATTCTTATTTCTTTTCCTTGTCTACTGCCTTGTCCCACAGCAGCAGTCCTCCTGGCTGATTCCTGACTGTAATGGAAAGTAGTGCTTCACTATTAACTGTGATGATCACTGACAGCTTTTGATAGATAATCCTCAACAACATGTCTATTCCTATAATAATAGGGTTTTTTTTTCTTCTTTTAATCAGTCATGAATTTGCAATTTTATCAAAACCTATTTGGGCATTTTGATTTTTCTTCTCCCAATAAATTATACTTTCTAATATTAAATCAGTCTTGCATTGTTGAAATAAATCCTACTTGATCTCTGTATATTACTGTTTTAGGACACTACTGGATTCTATCTGCTAACATTTTATTTAAGATTCTTTAATTCATAGCATTAGTAAGATAAAGCTACATTTTTTCCCCCTTCGGATGGTATCTTTGTTAGGGTTTAGACATGGGGTTATTTTAGCCTCCCATACACCCTTTCAGTTAAATGATTTCAAATGACAGTGGTCTTTCTCACCATCACCTTTCCTTTTTAAATGAAAACCTTAACAATTACGGATCCAAAAAGCACATAAGTAATTCTAGCCAAGTAGATGTCTAAGGATGTAAAAGCAAAACGTATCAGGTAATCACACATCTCCATCCCCATTCAGTAAACAAATGTGTATTACTCAACTAAAATTCATCACACTATGGACTGTCCAAGAAAAACGACTGCCCTTAATTGATATTAGTGGTAAACAAAAAGAGAATGAAACGTTACCACACCCATCATATACTTTTTAAAGCTGACGTAAGCTATTTATTTGTTTAATTTTTACTGAAGTGTATTTGATTTACAATACTGTCTGGGTTTCAGGTGCACAGCAAAGTGATTCAGTTATACATACACATATATCGATTATTTCAGATTCCTTTCCCTTATAGGTTATTACAAAATATTGAGTATAGTTCCCTGTGCTATACAGTAGGATCTTGTTGGTTATCTACTTTATATATAGTAGTGTGTATATGTTAATCCCAAACCCCTATCATAATTTATCCCTTGACCCGCTTTCCCCTTTGGTAACCTTAAGTTTGTTTTCTATGTCTGTGGACCTATTTCTGTTTGGTATATAAATTCATTAGTATCTTTCTTTTTTAGATTCCACATATAAGCAATATATGGTATTGGTCTTTCTCTGTTGGCTTACTTCACTTAGTATGATAATCTCTAAGTCCATCCATGTTACTGCAAATGGCATTATTTTATTTTTTATGGCTGAGTAATATTCTATTGTATATATGTACCACATCTTCTTTATTCCTCTGTTGATGGACATTTAGGTTGCTTCCATGTCCTGGCTATGGTAAATAGTGCTGCAGTGAACACTGGGGTGCATACATCTTTTCAAATTATGGTTTTCTCCAGATATATGCCCAGGAGTGGGATTGCTGGTCATATGGTAGTTCTAGTTTTACTTTTTAAAGGAACCTCCATACTGTTGTTCATAATGGTTGTAACCAATTTACATTCCTACCAACAGTGCAAGAGAGTTCCCTTTTCTCCACACTCTCTCCAGCATTTATTGTTTGTAGACTTTTTGATGATGGCCATTCTGACTGGTGTGAGGTGATACCTCATTGCAGTTTTGATTTGCATTTCTCTAATAATTAGTGATGTAAGCATCTTTTCATGTGCTTTTTGGCCATCTGTACATCTTCTTTGGAGAAATGTCTGTTTAGATCTGCCCATTTTTTGATTGGGTTGTTTGGTGTTTTTGTTATTGAGCTGCATGAGCTGTTTGTATATTTTGAAGATTAATCCCTTGTCAGTTGCTTCATTTGCAAATATTTTCTCCCATTCTGAGGGTTGTGTTTTTGTTTTCTTTATGGTTTCCTTTGCTGGGCTGAAGGTGTTAAGTTTAATTAGGTCCCATTTGTTTATTTTTGTTTTTATTACTGTAGGAGGTGGATCCAAAAAGATTTTGTTGCCATTTATGTCAAAGAGTGTCCTGCCTATGTTCTCCTCTAAGAGTTTTACAGTATCCAGTCTTACATTTAGGTCTTTAATCCATTTTATTTTTGTGTATGGTGTTAGAGAATATTCTAGTTTCATTCTTTTACACATAGCTGTCCAGTTTTCCCAGCACCACTTATTGAAGAGACTGTCTTTTTTCCATTGTATATTCTTGCCTCCTCTGTCATAGATTAGTTGACCATAGGTGCATGGGTTTATCTCTGGACTTTCTATCCTGTTCCATTGATCTATATTTGTTTTGGGGCCAGTACCATACTGTTTTGATTACTGTAGCTTTGTAGTACAGTCTGAAGTCAGGGAGCATGATTCCTCCAGTTCCGTTTTTCTTTCTCAGGACTGCTTTGGCTATTTGGGGTCATTTGTGATTCCATTAAAATTGTAAATTTTTTTGTTCTAGTTCTGTGAAAAATGCCATTGGTAATTTAATAGAGATTGCATTGAATCTGTAGATTGCTTTGGGCAGTATAGTCATTTTGATAATACTGATTCTTCCAATCCCAGAATGTGGTGTATCTTTCCATCTGTTTGTGTCACGTTCAGTTTCTTTCATCATCGTCTTATAGTTTTTGGAGTATAGGTCTTTTGCCTCCTCAGGTAGGTTTATTCCTAGGTACTTTGTTCTTTTTGATGTGATGGTAAATGGGAATGTTTCCTTAATTTCTCTTTTTGATCTTTGGTTGTTAGTGTATAGGAATGCAAGAGATTTCTGTGTATTAATTTTGTATCCTGCAACTTTACCAAATTCACTGATGAGCTTTAGTAGTTTTCTAGTAGCATCTTTAGTATTTTCTATGTATAGTATGTCATCTGCAAACAGTGACAGTTTTACTTCTTCTTTTCCAATTTGGATTTTTAAAATTTCTTTTTCTTCTGATTGCCGTGGCTAAGACTTCCAAAACTATGTTGAATAAAAGTGGGGACAGTGGACATCCTTGCCTTGTTCCTGATCTTAGAGGAAATGCTTTCAGCTTTTCACCATTGAGTGTGATGTTAGCTGTGGGTTTGTCATATATGGCTTTTATTATGTTGAGGTAGGTTCCCTCTAGGCCCACTTTCAAGAGTTTTTATCATAAATGGGTGTTGAATTTTGTCAAAAGCTTTTTCTGCATCTATTGAGATGATCATATGGTTTTTATTCTTCAATTTGTTAATGTGGTATATCACACTGATTGATTTGAGGATACTGAAAAATCCTTGCATCCCTGGGATAAATCCCACTTGATCATGGTGTATGACCCTTTTAATGTATTGTTGGATTTGGCTTGCTAGTATTTTGTTGAGGATTTTTGCAGCTATGTTCATCAGTGATATTAGCCTGTAAGTTTCTTTTTTGTGGTACCTTTGTCTGGTTTTGGTTATCAGGGTGATGGTGGCCTCATAGAATGAGTTTGGGAGTGTTCCTTCCTCTGCAGTATTTTGGAATAGTTTCAGAAGGATAGGTGTTAACTCTTCTCTAAATGTTTGATAGACTTTGCCTGTGAAGCCATCTTGTCCTGGACTTTTGTTTGTTTGAAGTTTTAAAATCAGAGTTTCAATTCTGGTACTTATGATAGATCTGTTCATATTTTCTGTTTCTTCCTGGTTCAATCTTGGAAGTTTGTACCTTTCTAAGGATTTGTCCATTTCTTCTAGATTGTCCATTTTATTGGCATGTAGTTGCTTGTCTCTTATGATCCTTTGTATTTCTATGGTGTCCACTGTAACTTCTTTTTCATTTCTAATTTTATTGATTATTTATTTGAGTCCTCTCCCTTTTTTTCTTGATGAGTCTGGCTGAAGGTTTATCAATTTTGCTTATCTTCTCAAAGAACCAGCTTTTAGTTTCCTTGATCTTTTCTGTTATTTTCTTCATCTCTATTTCATTTATTTCTGCTCTGATCTTTATGATTTCTTTTCTTCTACTAACTTTGGGTTTTGTTTGCTCTTCTTTCTCTAGTTGCTTTAGGTGTAAGGTTAGGTTGTTTACTTGAGATTTTTCTTGTTTCCTAAGGTAAGACTGTCTTGCTATAAACTTCCCTCTTAGAACTGCTTTTGCTGTGTCCCATAAGTTTTGTATCATCTTGGCTTTCATTTTCATTTGTCTCCAGGTACTTTTTGACTTCCTCTTTGATTTCTTCAGTGGTTGTTTGATAGCATACTGTTTAGCCTCCATATGTTTGTTTTTTCAGTTTTTTCCTTGTAGTTGATTTCTAATCTTACAGCATTGTGGTCAGAAAAGAAGCTTGATATGATTTCAGTTTTCTTAAATTTACCAAGGCTTGCTTTGTTGCCCAACATGTGATCTATCCTGGAGAATGTTCCACATGCAATTGAGGTGTATTCTGCTGCTTTCGGATGGAATGTTCTATAAATGTCAATTAAGTCCATCTGGTCTAATGTGTCATTTAAGCCCTGTGTTTCCTTATTTATTTTCTGTCTGGATGATCTGTCCATTGTAAGTGGGGTGTTAAAGTCCCCCACTATTATTGTGTTACTGTTGATTTCTCCTTTTATGGCTATTAGCATTTGCCTTATATATTGAGGTACTCCTATGTTGAGTGCATATATATATTTACAATTGTTATAACTTCTTGGATTGATTCCTTGATCATTTTGTAATGTCCTTCTTTGTCTCTTGTAACAGTCTTTAAAGTCTATTTTGTCTGATATGAGTATTGCTACTCTAGCTTTCTTCTGATTTCCATTTGCATGGAATAGCTTTTTCCATGTCCTTTCAGTCTGTATGTGTCCCTAGATTTGAAGTGGGTCTTTTGTGGACAGCATATATATGGGTCTTGTTTTTGTATCTATTCAGCCAATCTATGTCTTTTGGTTCAAGCATTTAATCTGTTTATGTTTAAGGTAATTATCAGTGTGTTCTTATTGCCATTTTGTTAATTGTTTTGGATTTGTTTTTGTAGGTCTTTTTTCTTCCCTTCCTCTTTTGTTCTCTTCTCTTGTGATTTGATGACTATCTTTAGTGTTGTGTTTGGACTGCTTTTTCTTTTTCGTGTGTCTATTATAGATTTTTGGTTTGCAGCTACATTGAGGTTTTGATATAGCAGTCTATATATATATATACAGGATTAAGTTGCTGGTCTCTTAATTTCAAATGCATTTGTACTCTCCTCACAACTGCTGATTTTGATATCATATTTGTGGTTTGATGATTTTCCTACCTTTACTGTATGTTTACCTTTATTGGTGGGCTTTCCCATTTGTAATTTTCTCATTTCTAGCGTGGCCTTTTCCACCTAGAGAAGTTCCTTTCGCATTTGTGATAAAACTGATGGTGCTGAATTCTCTTAGCTTTTGCTTGTCTGTAAAGCTTTTGATTTCTCTGTTGAATATGAACGAGAGCCTTGCTGGGTTGAGTATTCTTGGTTGTAGGTTTTTCCCTTTCATCACTTCTAAGTATATCATGCCACTCCCTTCTGGCCTGCAGAGTTTCTGCTGAAAAATCAGCTGATAACCATATGGGGATTCCCTTGTATGTTATTTGTTGCTTTTCACTTGTTGTTTTTAATATTTTCTTTTTGTCTTTAATTTTTGTCAATTTGATTAATATGTGTCTTGGTGTGTTCCTCCTTGGGTTTATCCTGTATGGGATTCTCTGCACTTCCTGGACTTGACTGTGCATTTCCTTTCCCATGTTAGGGAAGTTTTTGGCTATTATCTCTCTTCAAATATTTTCTCAGGCCCTTTCTCTCTTCTCCTTCTGGGACCCATATAATGCAAATGTTGGTATGTTTAATGTTATCCTGGAGGTCTCTTAGACTGTCCTCATTTCTTTTCATTCTTCTTTCTTTATTCTCTTCCACAGCAGTGATTTCCACCAGTCTGTCTTCCGGCTCACTTGTTCATTCTTCTGCCTCACTTATTCTACTATTGACTCCTTCTAGTGTATTTTTCATTTAGGTTATTGTATTGTTCATCTCTTGTTTGTTCTTTAAAGCTTCTAGCTCTTTATTAAACATTTCTTGTATCCTCTTGGTCTGTGCCTCCATTCTTTTTCCGAGATCTTGGGTCAACTTTACTGTTACTACTCTGAATTTTTTTTTTCAAGTAGACTGCCTATCTCCACTTCATTTAGTTGTTCTTCTGGGGTTTTATCTTGTTCTTTCACCTGGAACATATTTCTCTGCGATCTCATTTTATCTAACTTTGTTTGAGGTCTCTGTTCCCCAGCCTGCAGGACTGTAATTCTTCTTGGTTCTGGTGTCTGCCCCCTGGTGGGTGAGGTTGGTCCAGGGGCTTGTGCAGGCTTCTTGGTGGGAGGGACTGGTGTCTGCCCCCTGGTGGGTGGAGCTGGGTCTTGTCCCTCTGGTGGGCAGGGCCATCTCAAGAGGTGTACTTATAGGTGGCTGTTGGCTCTGGATGACTTTAGGCAGCCTGTCTGATGATGCGTGGGGCTGTGTTCCCACCCTGTTGGTTGTTTGGCCTGAAGTGTCCCAGCACTGAAGCCTGTAGGCTGTTGGGTGGGGTGGGTCTCTGCCAAAATGGTGACCTCCAGGAGAGCTCACACCAATTGAGTATTCCCTGGGGCGTCTGCCACCAGTGTCCTTGTCCCCACAGTGAGCCACAGTCGACCCCCACATCCCCAGGAGACCTTCCAAGACCCTCAGGTAGGTCTGACCCAGGCTCCTGTGACTGCTTTGCCCTGGGTCCCAGTGCATGTGAAACCTTGTGTGTGCCCTCCAAGAGTGGAGTCTCTGTTTCCTCCAGTCCTATGGAGCTCCTGCACTCAAGCCCCCCTGGCCTTCAAATCCAAATGCTCTGGGGACTCCTTCTCCTGATTCCAGACCCCAAGGCTGGGAAGCCTGATATTGGGCTCAGAACTCTCACTCCTGTGGGAATCTCTGCAATATAATTATTTTCCAGCTTGTAGGTCACCCACCCGCCAGATATGGGATTTGATTATATTGTAGAAGTGCCCCTCCTACTGTCTCATTGTGGCTTCTTCTTTGTCTTTGGGTATAGAATATCTTTTTGGTAGGTTCGAGTCTTTTTTGTTGATGGTTGTTCAGCAGTTAGTTGTGATTTGGTGTTTTTGTGAGAGGAGGTGAGCTCAAGTCCTTCTACTCCACCATCTTGTCTCCAGCCTCTCCCTCATTCTTAAGCAGAAGTTGAGCCCTCACAGGCAAATGTCTTTGATGCTTCATCATGAAAGATAATTGCCACTGCATGCTTCTTGTCTCTCGAGGCAGCCTGGTTATATTTTTGATGTTGTAAGGTTCAGTTACCTTGTGAAAGTTTCTGAAATATGCTGCCTTTTCATCTGGAAATTTTTCTAGCCCTCTGGGTCCTTTACTAGGTGCCTTCTTGAAAACCACCAGCATCGTCTGAAAATCTCGTTTTGTTGCATTTCGCAGCTACTGCATGGTTTAGAAATTCTAAAGCTGACAGTAAGCTCTTTAACAAAATGAAGTCTGAGAATTCAAAGGAAAGCCAGCTGAGAATACAGGAAACATGTTTCTAGCCAAACCCTCAACACCTCAGGATGGTCTGGGCCCCCTGATGCTAATACCAATCTTTATCAGATTTCAAGGAGCCTATGCCAAGAAAAAGACTACTTGGGATATGAGGCAAATTCCATTTGCCACTATTCTTGTTTATAGTACCAGTCAACCACCTAAGTAAGCTGTGTCATATTTTAGGGGGAAGTGGCATGGATGGGGCTTCCTTAAATTTCTTCGGTACTCCTGTTCAAAAGAGACAATCAACACTGTTGTATAGGTGGAGAACAAACTAAAAGCATCTACGAAGTGTTTTCATATACATTTTACAGGATAATTTGATTCTATAGCAGCACCGTCCAGCAGAACTTTCTGCAACAGTGGAAATGTTCTACACCTGTGCTGACCACTACCGTAGCCACTGGCCACACGTGGCTACAGAGCACTCTAAGTATGGCGAGTGTAACTGAGCAATGGAATGTGAAAGTTCACTTTGATTCATTTACATTTTAACAGGCACATGTGACTTCATGGTTGCATACTGGACAGTACAGTTTTAGACCAACAGAACCTTCTGTTTTGTAAGAAAAGTTTACATCATATGTATATTAATCATTATGACAATACTCCCTAAAACTTTTAGTGAACATGTAATTCAGGGTAGAAACTTTTTATTTGCCTTCACTGTAGAGGTACTTAATGACAGAACACATACTAGATCCTCTTTCTTTTTTCTATCCTAGTTTCTTCTTTCAATGACTAAAAAGAACGATTAGTCATTTCAGTGGTTGGTCAAGGACAGGTCTTCTGCCTTGACTGAAGTAGTTAATACTCATCAAGGAAAAAATCTGTTCAGAAATCTCTCAAAGTAAATGTGAATTTTAATCTTGCAATTAAAAGCAAGGCCTCAGGCTTAGCCAACAGTTATGTCATCAAGAGAGCTCTCAAATTATTAGTCATACGAAAGAGTGAATGACACCATAATTTGTAAAACTTTTCTGAGCTTCTTTCTTCCTCTGGTTACTAGTGGAATATCCATAGAATAAATTCTATTTCATTAGATCAGAAAAAGTTTTGTTACAAACTTTCAATTTTAAACTAGTTTTAAAAAGAGGAGAAAGGTGAGAAATATTTTATGTTTCACCTGGCAGGTCAGTATCTCTGGCAGGCATTCTTGCTAAACAGAATTTTTTTGTACAAGAAGAGACATTCAGGTTTGACTTTTGTTAAGTTATAACACAAATTCATTAAAACAATTATTTGCTATTTCAAGGGGGAAAAATTCTAGAACATCAAAGTATCTTTACCTCGTAATGAACAAACTGGTCCATTTTCTTGATTCTTAGAGCGCTTATTTCTGAACTGACTTGGAATATCTAATGAAAGGTCTTAAAAGGAAATAGGAAAACAGAACTGTTAAAGGCATATAACCACACTCAAAAAATAATTTCAAAAATTGATGTATTTTTAAGGATTTATCTCTTTACTGTCTTAGTTTTCAAAGGAAATATTACAGTTATTATTTTAATACAATATCATATCTCCATATGCCAAATATGTCTTACCTAGGAATGGATCAAACTTTCTAGATTCTGTCCCACATATGAGGCAGTTAACCTCATTTTGGAGAATGCCTCCGAATATAGCCGTGACAACTGTGGATGCTCCATTTCTAAAGAAAATCACACAGGAAAACATCTCAGTAAAAAACTAAAATACATATGTGTAAAAGGTCCTATAGGTGGCTCTGTTTGGGGGGTATATATATATATATATATATATATATATATGTATATATAATTTATTAATTTAAATTATAAAATAACACAAAAATTTCGAAGCTATATATAGACGTATACCAAATTAAAGGTTTAAGCCACTGTCCTTCCCCCAGCTCCTTTCCCAATCCCACTACTTTGTACAAAAGTTACTAACAAACAAACACTGAACATTTGCCATTACTAACAGATCACGTACATGCCTGTACTCAGGGCAACAGGACCCCTTTCCCCCAACTATACCCCTCAGAAAAGAGGGAACTGCCTTAGATTGGACCCTTTGCAAGACTTCTCATATTATGGGGAGCACTCTCAGTTACTTTACTTTAAACAACAACCTTGATCAAAGATAGTTTCAGATTTTTTTAGATGGTCATATTTGGGGAAAATGAGGTAAACAAATTTAATACATACTTAGTAATCACTGGTGGAGATATGACTTCACATTTGAAGTGCTGGATGTTACTATCACAAACCTTTTAAAAAGCTCACTTAAAACAATATAATAATTCCCTTGTGGAGATCAAAAAATATGTACAACACTTTAAGAACAATAAAAAACCAACTGTCCTAATGTTACTTAACCTCTCTGTGCCTCTCAGCTTCATCAAATGTGAAACAGGCGTAACATCTATCTACCTTAGAGGCCTGGTGACGATGAAATGGGAATATACGGACAGTGCTTTTAGACAAGTGCTTACCAAAAAGAAAGCCCTTAGAGTGTTGTAAGCATCTTTTATAACAATAATCAGGATCATACCTGTCTTTGGCTTTTCTTTCCTAAGTATGTATCTTGGACATGTAACTCACTCTTTGACAGGTGCACAGCCTGCCACGGTATGGACATGAACAGCATGCACAAGAACATTGCACACGAACAGCATGATTAGCAAGCACTTACATTATTTAGCACTTACATGCCAGGCTCCATTCTAAGTACTTTCCATGTAAATCAATTAATCCTCACAACAATGCTGAGGTAGATAAGATCATCCCCATTTTGCAGACCAGGAAGCTGAGGTTCAGAGGTTAAATAACTTGGCTCAAGTTCACACAGCTGGCCTGACCTGAGCACCTGCTCTGGACACTACGCTCCTTCTCTTAATTTAACTAATATAATATTAATGGGTAAATCAACTATACTTCAATTAAAAAATATTATTTTAAAAACCAAAATGGCTTTGGGTTTCACTGCAACAACAGGAACCCACATAAAATTGTCAACAGAATAAAGATGAATCAGAATTAAAATAAAAATATTAATGGATACTGAGGTTCATTTGTGTACTTTCATTACTAGTACTACAGTGAACACAGATATTAACTTTTGTGCACTTATGCAGTTACTTGAGCCAGTATATTGCTCTTTTTCACTAATAGCAATTTGAGGTGGTTTCTGTCACTTGCAGTCAGTAGTACTCCTAATACACTGAACCGTACTTGCTCCAAATTAGACCTACTGCAATGATGAGACAGACAAAACCTACCTGAGCAATTCTATTATTTTAAAAGTTTGCTTCCTTTTCTATGAAAGGGCTTCCTTCCTTATTGGCAAAAGAAACATACTGTAGCTTTTTTGTTTCTTTTTAAGTTGTTCATAGGATACACATGGCTTTAGTAAATTACAAAGGGAAGATACAATGGGAACTGTAGGATATAAATGGCCATTTCAGGTTTTAGACTTAATATCTGTTATCACAAAAAAAGGTATACCCCCCTCAAAAAAAAATCTACTGAAAAATTAAAGGACTATGACTGACCCTTTCATACTGATGTTCACACACACTGCTGCCTTTAATTAAAATGGAAAATGCTTTATTAAAAAGCAGTACATTTAAACTCAATGTACTTCTTTATAATTTCTTCCTCTGAGGAAAAGATACTAATGAATTCCTGGCTATCTGATGTGTATGGCATTAAGCTTAGTCATTATACAATGACTTAAAACAAGATTCACGAATTATTTCAAAATCGCTGTTCCATTTATCTTAACTACACGAGAGAGTTTAAACATTGGCTACTTGGACAGGCTATTATGCTGCAAAGTTCCTTTATATTGGCACTCATGATTTTCTATGTGTTAAAAAGAACACATCCACCATTTATTTCTACCATCCTCACCCCCACCTTCAGTAGGGTTCAGTGTGTTTATACGAATAAATACAAGTACAGGAGACTTTTTTTTGTAGTTTTAGCAAATATGATCCTTAGATCCTGAAATGCATCCTCCAGTGAATTTAAGGAAATATAAAGGAGCCTGAGTTTTGAATACTTGATGATAATTTTTTTATGTTCCTAACTAATGGAACTTAAAATTACTATTATTTAAAATATCATGAAGGGGTATGGATTAATACTGAAAACTCATTAATTACTAAAAGAACATCTTGTATCACACAATGTGATTCCCTAAGGGTGCCCTGGGCATCAAATAAAATAACAAAGACATATATCCTCTCACTTCACACAGACTATCCTTCATAGAGCCCAGCTCAATATCCTTTATGTATGAATATATCATCCTAAAATACAAAACAGAATTTTTCATTTAATACTATGTTTGATTTGGTGCTAGCAGCAAGATCATTTCTACCAAATCACAGGTCCTTCCCTTTCTGTACTGGATTCTAATTTGAACCATAGCTCCTAGGACCTAGGTTCAAACATTTAAAAAAGTATGGCAATTCATATTGATTGCCCATCTCTGATACAGTCAGATTAGCTGTGAGACTCCTCTGTCATTAAAAAGACCTTATCTTACACAAAATCCGATTTACGGACTGTCAGGCAACATACTACAGCAAACCCTATATATAACTTACTCTTTTCTTCTTTCTTTGGGGAGTTCGTCTTATAAATCCCTTTCCTGCATAGGTCAATATGAAACTTTTCCCAAAATTTGGACAAAAGGAGACAACTAACCAAGATCCAAGCTGAAGTAAAAGTCAATTATCTCTCCCTCAGCAAAATAAACATTCTGATCTCAGTGTATATTTTGGGGTATTAGTACCTGGGAAAGCAACCCAAAAGGTTTGTTTTGTTCATACTGAGAGGCAAAAAAAATTCTGAAAAGTTACAAATGCCTCAATTTGATGAAAGAACAGACATATTTTTGGAAAATTTAAGTCCAAATGAGGCTTTAGAAAAATTCACATTCAAAATATTTTAAGCCTGTTATTAGTGAACAAATGTAATTATTTTAGTATATGAATATTGTCTCCCATACATTATTCAATACATTTGGAGGAAAATTTCTAAGTGTTAAATTGTACAAAATATTTTCTATTTTTTCAAGTTTAAAAATAATCTATAGCAAATAACAATTAGAACTACACCTAGATGCAAGTACAAGATGCCTTCGATCTGGAAGCAGGAGGCATGTGCTAGTCCACTTGGTCACAAAGTTCAAGTGCACAAAAGTTTCAGCAAAGGTCCAGAAAACTTTCCACCTTCCATTATAAATCTAATAAACAAGAACACCAGTAGAAATCTGAGGTCTTCCCAGAAAACAAAAGGAAACTAAATCTTACATGCAACATTTGTTACTTGCAGACAGAGTAGAATTCTCTTGCAGAACTGATGAGCGGGAAATACCGTTGAAACCGCCCTGGAGTTCCAAGTGCAGGTGGTCTAACAGGTAGCGCATGAACTCATGAGCGTCCTGCTGCTGATAGCCCCTTGAAGCAAACAGAAACAGTCACTGTGGGGCACTGCCTGCCCAGCCCAACATGCAGGAGGGCAGAGTGTTGAGAAGGGCCACAGCCCTGCGCTCAGAGCACAGGGAGGCGCCCTGATCCTTCCTCCTCACTTCCTCCTTGTCTTACACGTAAAAGCACCTTCAAGACAGAATTCCACTACTGAAAAACCAGTTTGAAAACACAGAATAGTAGAGCTAACTGGACTTCTAGTGTTCGCAACTGACCTCACTTAAGAGGAAAACTGAGGGGCAAAAAAGGGGTTGTGTGACCTGCCTGAAGTCATGCAACTGCAACAAGGAGAGTAACATGTCTCCTGGATGGACTGTGAATCTTCCCATTTCCCACATGGCCTCTCTAGAAGATGCTCAAATGTTAAAATTTCACATCTTAACCTGCACCAGAAAACTAGGTCTAAACCACCATTATAAGAAATAAGGAATTTAAATCTTTAGACTGAAAGATACTAATTTTTAAACACTGGCTGAAAGGAAGAAAAACTTTATCTAAAGAGTTAAAGATGTATAGCATTCTATACTTGCATCCTAATCTCTGATTCAAGACATTTTTTAAATAAATAAAAACTTTAAAACGCATTGACTCATAATTATGCTCTAGCCTAAAACTTTAATATATACAGCAACATATTCTGAGGTTACTTCTTACACTATATTCAGTCAGGAAATTCTATGCAATTCTTCTACTAATACAGATCAATGACAAGTGAACAGTAATAAAATCTGACAGAAAATTAAGCTGGTACAGTTGGAAAGTAACAGAGGTTTATGTAGATAAATCCAGCAATGATATCTAAAGTACATTCATAAAATTATGGATAGGAAAGACTACTGCCTACATTTTTACAGGCATGGAAGGTTCTCTTTAATCTTTGCTCTAAGCGGCAAGTTTTCTGGCCTGGTCTTGAGTCAAAACTTCTACCACTCTTCCAGGTAGTGGTTCCATAAACAAAATTTCTTTTAACCAGAGTCCCCCCGCTTTTCCTAAAACTTCTCCTGGAAATAAATTATGGAAATGATCTGCCTAATCAATGGAACTTAAATTGAAAGTCACTTTAGCATTTCACTGTAACTTTTTCTATACTATTTAGCAACTAAATATTAATATATATGTTCAAGTATTTCTTCTAAGACTCTTAAGAATAAAAATGTTAAAATTCACAGTCAAAAGTATTCAAAGTTGGTAGTTCCTTTATATATCTAAGGAGGTGCTTTAAACTTTTTCAACATAACATACATTTTTTTCGTGACTCAAAGGTAAGATCAGTATTTCAGGTCATATTTGAAATTCTATCACATATAAAAATGTTTTATTCTCTCACCAAAATAACCTAACATCTAATCATTATTTTCTAAAATGGATCATGAAAACCAGTACCTTGTAGTTATGTCAATTTGCGTTTTCATCAAACACATCCGTCCCTTTTTAAAACAATCTGCCTAATGTACATTAATGAATATTTCCAACCATACCATGATTCTCTTGATTCTCTTTCCTTATATCAAAATACATTATTTTCTAATGTTCCCTTTACCATTAGAAACACATTTGTTGACCTACATGAGATCATGGAACACTCATTGTTTTATAAAGATAAGTTATGGGGATCTGTTTCAATTTGTGATCTTTACCAGATAACAAAAAGTCTATGTTTCTTCTAGGACTGGGACATTTTTTTGATTCTGACTAAAGAGACATTTACAATTCCATTTCTAAACATTTAAATAAAACCTTTCATTGATTTATCTGAAAATCTTAATAATTATTATTTAGTATATTAAATTCAACAGACTTAAGTTATCTTTTCAATTATTTCTCAATTATACAGTCTGGGCTTCAGAGTCTCCTCTGCAGTCAACTTAGGTTTCTTCTTTTTGGTAATCTTGTTAAAGGAAACACCCCTCACATTTGGGTGCAGTGTTCGAGTTCTATATACAAATTATTTCAGTGATGTCACCCAAACAGGTGTCTGTGAATTAGTGAGGAAATGAATTTATGAAGAACCAACTGGTATCTCTGTGACAGATCAGAATTGAGAGAGAAAATAAGACAGAGGGAAAGCATGGTGGCTCCAGTTTTAACACTGTTCCTATCTTCACTTGTTTGTGACCTTCGATAAGCATTACCTCTTTCTCCTAATGTCTACAGAAAATCTGTGTCATAAAGATGCTGTGAGAAATCATCCGTGGAGAGCACACTGCAAATACAAAAAGCCTAGAGGCTCATGAGGCATCCCTTTTGAATGAGGGGGCAGAGAAGGACAGACACTGCTGAGGCACAATGTATAGGAACACAGAGCAACTATCTCTTCACAACAAGTTTTGATACAAGGAGGCAAGCCATATTTATTCGGATCTTAAGAACAAAGAAATGTTCCAATAAAGAATGATCAAGGAAAACATTACTCTGCACCTGCCTAAGTGAAAGGCAGACACTGCAAATAATAAAACAGACATCACATAATACAGGCACACACAAGCACTTGTGTGATGCTCCAACATGCGCAACTGTGACACGTGCCTGTGCATTACTGACCATTCTCTGTGTTTTGGCAAGACCAGTACATTATGTGTAAAATAGCAAAGACCAATACGGAAAAGGATATGCCTCTACAGAATCAAATTTTATCATACTAGAACAAACTTCTTCTAAAGTACCTAGGACACATTAGAATTTTAGATTCTGTTCATATTTAAAATAAGTTATTGTTTTGTCCAAATTATCTGCAAAACCAAAATCAGTTAAATTTAGCTATTCCTATCCAGTGTGAGGCACCAATCAAGGCCGAGTTTCTTCAAGACAAAAATACCAGAAAATGAAAATGACAAAAATGTTTTGTTTACAAACACATGCACAAAAATACAATAGCTAAATTCTTAGAACTAATACAGCATACCTGGTTTTATTGCACTTTGCTTTGTTGCGTTTTGCAGATACTGCCGTTTTTACAAATTTCAAGTCTGTGGCAACCCCGCATCAAAGTAAGTCTGTTGGTGCCCTTTTCCAACATTTGTTCACTTTGTGTCTCTGTATCACATTTTGGTAATCCTCGCAATACTTTAAACTTTTCCATTATTGTTATTATCTGTTAATGTGATCTACGATCAGTGATCTTTGATGTTACTACTGTAATAGTTTTAGGGTGCCACAAACCATATAAGGCAGCAGACATAATAAATGTTGTGTGTGTTCTGACTGCTCCACCGACAGGCTGTTCCTGCCTCTCTCCCTCTCTCGGGCCTCTCTATTCCCTGAGACACAACAATATTGAAATTTGTCCAATTAATAACCCTCAATGGCCTCTCAGTGTTTAAGTGACAAGAAGAGTCACATGTCTCTCACTTTAAATTAAAAGCTGAAAGGATTAAGCTGGGACTTCCCTCGTGGTCCAGTGGTTAAGAATCTGCCTTCCAATGCAGGGGACATGGGTTTGGTCCCTGGTCGGGCAACTAAGATCCCACATGCCATGGGGCAACTAAGCCTGCACGCTCTAGAGCCCGTGTGCCACAACTAGAGAGCCCGCGTGCTGCAACTACTGAGCCCACCCACCACAACTAGAGAGAAGCCTGCACGCCACAATGAAGCTCCCATGTGCCGCAGCTAAGACCCGATGCAGCCTAAATAAATAAATATTTTTAAAAAACTAGAAACCTAAAAGGAATAAGTTTAGTGAGGAAGGCATGTCAAATGCTGAGACAGGCCAAAAGTTAGGCCTCTTGCACCAAACAGCCAAGTTGTGAAAGCAAAGGAAAAGTTCTTGAAGGAAAGTAAAAGTGCTGCCCCAGTGAAGACACGACTGATTAAAAAAAATGAAACCCTATTGCTGATATGAAGAAAGTTTTATCAGTCTGGATAGAAGATCAAACCAGCCACAACATTCCCTTCAGCCCAAGCTTAATTTAGAGCAAGGCACTAACTGTCCTCAATTCCATGAAGGCTGAGAGAAGTGAGGAAGCTGCAGAAGAGAAGTGTGAAGCTAGCAGAGGTTGGTTAGTGAGGCTTAAGGAAAGAAGCCGTCTCCTTAACAGAAAAGTGCAAGGCAAAGGAGCAAGTGCTGATGTAGAACCAGCAGCAAGATATCCAGATCTTGCTAAGATCAGTAATGAAGGAAGCTAATAACAGATTAGCTTCCTTCACCAAATAAAAGATTTTCAGTGTAGATAAAACAGCCTTATACTGGAAGAAGATGCCATCTAGGACTTTCCTAGGTAGAGAGGAGAAGTCAACGCCTGGCTTTAAAGGACAGGATGCCTCTCTTGTTACAGGCTAATGCAGCTGGTGACTTTAAATTGAAGCATGCTCATTTATCATTCTGAAAATCCTAGGACCCTTAAGAATAATGCTAAATCTACTCTGCCTGTGTTCTATAAATGGAACAACAAAGCCTGGATGGCAGCATATCTGTTTACAACATGGTTTACTGAATATTTTAAGCCCACTGTTGAGAGCCACTGCCCAGAAAAGATTTATTACTGCTCATGGACAACACACCTGGTCACCCAAGAGCTCTGATGGAGACATACAATGAGATGAATGTTGTTTTCATGCCTGCTAACACAACATCCATTCTGCAGCCCATGGATCAAGGAGTCATTTTGACTTTCAAGTCTTATTCTTTAAGAAATACATTTTGTAAGGCTGTAGCTGCCACAGATAGTGATTCCTCTGATGGATCTGAGCAAAGCAAACTGAAAACCTTCAGAAAGGATTCCCCATTCTAGATGCCATTAAGAACATCATTCGTGATTCACGGGAAGAGGTCAAAATATCAACATTAACAGGAGTTTGGATGAAGCAGATTCCAAACCTCATGGATGACTCTGAAAAAAGTTGAGCACTGTTTGGAACAGCTTTATTTCTCTATCTGCTAATTTACTGCAGTGGTCTGGAACCAAACCCAAACATTACTGAGGTATGCCTATATTGTTTAAATATAAAATATAAACAGCTTGATGTTTTTTTTGTTTTTTTTGTTTTTTTTGCGGTACGCGGGCCTCTCACTGTGTGGCCTCTCCCGTTGTGAAGCACAGGCTCCAGACGCCCAGGCTCAGCAGCCATGGCTCACGGGCCCAGCCGCTCCGCGGCACGTGGGATCCTCCCGGCGGGGCACGAACCCGTGTCCCCTGCATCGGCAGGCGGACTCTCAACCACTGTGCCACCAGGGAAGCCCTTGGTGTTTTTTTAAAGTCCTCTATTTACAGATACCCAAAAAAGATTATTATTAAATTAAATAGATCTTTTCAAGTGATATTTTATTATCTACAAAGATCTTTTATATTTTCTACAAAGCGAAGTAGAAGAGCTAGCAAATTCAAGAAAGATTTTTCAGTCATTTCTTCATCATTTTTAAACATTCAAGAAAACTACAGAAAACTGTTTTGGGAAGTCAATGAAGATATATTAAATCAAGTTTTACATGAAAGTAGAAATAGCACGTAAGTGACACGATGAATCAAGGGAATAAATACTATGACCTGATATGAATTATCAAGAGACTTTCCTGGAGAGTGTTAGCATTAAGCTGGATTCTAAAGAAAGAGATGTGACCACAGGCAAATACCATAGACAGGAAGCAGATGACAGACAAATATATGGAGGCAACAAGACAAAATCATGTTAAGGAAAGCAAGGAGTAACAAAGGCTAGCAGAAAAGACTATCAAAATTACAAAAGCTAATTGTCTTTTGACCCAGCAATTCCTCTCTTAAATACCTGCATTATACGTATGAGATTACCCACTTCAGCACTATTTGGAACAGCAAAGAAGAAGAAATGTAACCTATGTAATCATTGGTAGGGGACTATTAAACAAATCATGATGCAACCTAAAATGACTGAGAAAGCTATTTATATACTAATATGAATCATCTCAAAGTAGAAAAACAAGATATATTACCATTTATGTTAAAAATTATGCACATGCTTGTATGTATATACACACAGAATATCACTGAAAGGATACACAAAAATCTGTTAACTATGGTTGCTCCCGGAAAGCAAAATGAAAGGCTGGGGAATAGAGTAAAAGAAAAAAATTTTCATTGTATAACCTTTCTTTACCTTTTGAAATTTTGAACCATGTGTATTTTTGTCTATTTTAAAAAATACACTTTAAGGTATTTTTATGAAAAAAGAAAGGACAGGAAAAGCTGGGCATACTAGGAAGCCATAAGAAGTGTGGTAAGTAGATATATGTATGCTGAGAAGTTCAAACTCAGGAACAGTTTCCCTGCTGAGTGACTGGCTTTTGGTTTGGGTGGGAAAAGAGAAAAGAATAGCTCTGATGATTTCTATGTCCAAAGCTGTTGATTACATTTAGGGTACTTTTTTTTCTGCATTTATTTAATAAATGAAAGTTGTTCCTACTTCTACATGCATGATTGTATTTCAGGCTCCTCACTTTTTTTCCCCTTTGGCCATGCCGCACAGCTTACGGGATCTCAGTTCCCCGACCAGTGATTGAACCCAGGCCACAGCAGTGAAAGCCCGGGATCCTAATCACTAGGGCACCAGGGAACTCCCCAGGCTCCTCTTATTTTATTCCAAGGTATCACACTCCCTAGATACTGTCATATGTTAATCAGGGAAAATGGGCTTTCTAAACTTTAAAAAATTTTACTTTGGGATTATAAATACAAACATAATTCAAGACCCATTGCATTTCCACTTCGGCACGTTATAAGAACTTTTACCCTGTACACATAATAGGAGTAACAATTACGAGAAGAAAACCCTACCTCACACCTGGGCGTTGTGCAGTGACCCTGTACTAAAACTTTATTCATGATATAATCTCAAGATCTAGAGCTAACCAAGAGAAAATTATTCTCTGATTACATGAAAGTGAGGAACAATCTGAGTTACTACAGAACGAAGAGAAAGCCCTGCTAAGAACACACAGACATCCTATCCCGATCAGTCATTAACGAAATCTAAGAGTTCATATGTAATAGGAATCACTCCGGAAATGCCATCCTAATTTCTCAACCTGGTTACCTATTCCAAAAGTTCTTTCCCTTCATTGGTAGGAATAATAGAATGAGTAAAATTAAGCAGCTAAAAACTAAATCATGCTCACAGATGGGCTAAAGAAACTAGAAAGAGCAGAGATACGGGCAGATTTAGATGAAAAGTAGAATTCTATTAAATGAAGAGGGAACTGAGTCACCATGGGAACCAAGTAGAAGAGTATAAAGGTGGTTGGTGGGCCTCACTGGGGCATGCAGACAAATACTGTTAACACATCTATCGCTGACCAACACCACGAAACCTAGGTTCTAATTCTGGTCCCAACACCTACTAGATGTATAAAACTGAACAAACTACTCTCCTCTGTCTCAGTTCCGTCTTCTTTCAGATGGGGCTAACACTTCTTACCCTGATGGGAATTTTGTTATGTTTCTTAATGAAGATCAGATATAAAATACCTAAAGTGCTTGACACATAATAGACATTCAACAAATGGAAGCAATTTTTATATAATAACCAAACACAAAGATTAAATCCCCATCAAGAGTCTAAGTAGGTGATAATTAGAAATTTTATATCTAGTCCAGACGTGATTAGCAGTAACAATCATTTCTACCTTTCCTATTTAGAGTCAGGAAATTCTAAAATTCTTACAAAATTATTCTCTCCTCAGGAGAGATTTAAATAACATGAAATATAAAAGATTTCCTTCAAAACAAAGACCAGGGTTAACAATAGTCAATTATGTCTGATCCTCAAGGCTACACTCTTTGGCAAGGCAACAAATTATAGTCCTTTGAAGCTGTTACCCTTTAGACATTTCTCCATACTACCAATATATCTAAACCACTCTGAGACAGTAAAGCAAGATATACTGCTGAGTTTTACTAGAGCGTGCTGGTTTTAAAAAAGGAGGAGAGGGCTGTACATAAGGTGCCAGAATCATGACTAGTAGGAACCATGACGTGCTTCAGAAAGATAAAAGTCAGCAGAAGGTGGCGAAGGCTGCTGTCAAGCACCCGTAGTGCTTCAGGTCTGTTGTTACCTACGGGGAGGACTAGCTTAGGAGACGAGGTAGATTTCTCTGACAGCAGGGCTGTTTCCCCACTCAAGTGAGACCAGATAAAGAACACTGGAGGGGTGGGATGGGGAGGGTGGGAGGGAGGGAGATGCATGAGGGAAGGGATGTGGGAACAGATGTATATGTATGACTGATTCACTTTGTTATAAAGCAGAAACTAAAAAAAAAAAAAAAAAGAACACTGGAAACGCTGTGACTCTATAAGCACATTAGGAGATGATGTGTTAATTGTGTTACCTTCTGGAAAGCGAATGAATCCCAATGGACTTAACTATAGTCTTGTAAGGTCTTCAGAACTCAGACCAGAGCAGTGAATACGATACCATGGTTTTCTACTGATTACACTTGGATTTTTTTTTTTTAGCTGAAATAACAGGACAGTGTATGATGATAATTACTCTGTATAAGATTTTGAAAAAAATCAAGGAAATTTTGTCCAGTATGTTTTCCTAGAGCACGTAAGTTATTTATAAGGGCTTTGTTTTTATAACAACAAAATGCCCTGCCTTTTGTTACAGATTTTTCTAAGGTCTATCTGTTACTTAAACACATTTGCCTAGTAGGATATATCCAACTTCGGCTCTTCTCCTTAAAAAGCAAAACACTGGTTTACATTATTGAGAATACCACCACTCTGTTGGAAATTGTTTCAGGAACAGTGTAAAGACTAATATTAATGTTTTAAATATCCTTCATTAAATAATACTTACCTAAAATTCGGCATAATCTTCCAAATAACATAAAATAAGGACTCTGGGCTAAATGCAGTCTGGCTACCTTGCCATAATGCACAGAGTGTCTTTCTAAACTCTTCCACCAAAGACCTAGAAAAGAGCAGGGGATGATGAGACCCTCAGCATTAGTAAAAGGCTGCTATTTCAATACACAATGCCAAACTGTCTAAACTCCACAAATAAAAAATGAAAACATAAGAAGAGTTTGGTCTCTTCTGAACTAGACCTGACAGCTAAGTATAGCATCTCAAAACCCATACCAATAGCAGTAATTACAGACAAAACTAGTTTTTTAACTATATGGTGAACTCTGAGTATGTCGAAGTACTGCCATACTTGTAAAATAAAGCAATGGATAAGTTACAAATCAAATTACCTAAGAATGTAATGTTTCCAAAAAACCCGTAAAACAAGTAATAGAATCTCTTTCTCCATCTCTTGCCTTTCTCCTTCCTGCCCCTCTAGGAGCGCACTTCCCAGACCTCGCTGCGTGACTGTTTGCTCCTCTCTGCCGCAGAGTTCATCTGGCCACAAAGCTTCAACACTCACCTCTATACCAATGAATCTCAAATCCAAATCTAAACTCCAGATTTTTCTCATGACCACTTTTATTCAGCTGTCTCCAGGTTCCAACAGGAATTTTCTACTGGACTCAGTGTGTCCTAAACCTGCTCTCCCTACTCTCCCTGCCGCCCCTCAGTCTCCAATCGCCCCTTCTCTCACAGGAATACAACTTCCATTTTTTTCTTGGCACATGAGCTCCTGGAATAAAAAAAAATTTGAGTGTGCCCAACTTCTGACAAATTCCCTTAAAGAGAAAGAGTGGTCCTTCTTATTCACCCCTTCCTTCTGCCTTCCAGCTAGAATGAGGACGAAAAGGTGGTGCGCCAGCACCACTGTGCATGACGTGGATAAGAGTCTCACCCAGGGCTGGTGGGACAGAAAGACAGAGGAGCCCAGTGATTGTGTGAAACAAACCTAGACGGATAACCTCCAACTTTTACATGAGAAGATAAACCACGGATGTTTAAGTCACCGTTAGTTTTGGTCTTCTATGCATGTAGGTAAACTTATACACCTCCTCAACTTCAATGACTGTATGTGTCAATACAGCTACCATACTCGTGGATACCTGGTTGGTATCACAGAGAATCTCACTATCTTCTTTGTCAACCCCTGTTATCCAGTAGGTTCCTGAGATACAAATCATATTTTTTACTTCCTAGTACCTGAACCCTCATCCTATGTTTGAGGAACCCCACCTTAAGAGTCAAAGCCTGCCTCCTACTGTGGAACCTGAAAAGGCCAGGTACTTGCTCTCTCTCAGCCCCCGCCCACTCCCCCTTGAAGCCAGGACTCAGGTACATGGCCTGGGTATGCCTATTTGAAGCTGAAACAGTGCCAGATTGTTTCTGGTGGCAAAGAGCACAGTCAGGAGTGCAGGGGCGACAGTAACAGCAGCATCCACCCAGCACCCAACTCCAGCAGTGCTGGCAATGGGAACTTCGGCGCAGCATGGACAGCGGTCCTAATGGGACACCCTCATGGATGCCTAGACTCCAGGCCTGATTTTCCCCCCATCCAGTAATGGTAAGCTCACCAACAGACTTTCAATAAATTCCTTTTCTGCCTAAAATGGCCAGCGGCAATTTCTATAATTTGTAACTAAACCCTAAATGACACTAATGCATCAAGTACTACTAATTCTTCCCTTAACTTTTGTGCACATGTATTTTTTCCTCTTCATTTCATGGCTATTCCCTCTAACCAATTACTATAAAGTGAAAAGCCTCCTTGAACGCAGGCACGTTCCAGCTCATCTTATAAGCTGCTACCAAAGTAAACTCTTAAAACACCACTTCTAGTGATATCATTCCATCCCTGCTCCAATGCCTGGCTGCACTGCGTACTCCACACTACACACTATTCTAACACGGCCTATCCTATTCTCCCTCAGACATCTAGGCAGAACACTATCAGATTATAAGACGGCTTTTCAGAATGTGTGGGGATGGGGTGTGTGGGAGCAGGGATGGGCAGGCAGGGAAAACATTACATTAAAATACATACAGATGATAAACCGTAGCCCTATTTCAGTAATGTTAAGATACCCCTTATGGTCATGATAATATGATAAATCTTTCTGAACCCCAAAGAGAACATGGCTGCACTGAATTTGAATATATATTGGTTTGGTTCTCAATAATCACTTGGCAATTGTTTTCTCCTTCCATATCAACTAAAAATTGACTGCACTGCTCCATAATTAATTTGATAACTACAAATTAATTTAATTATCCAAGACAGGTTTACCTAACTCTATCAGACAAATCAATTCACAAAGACTAATGATATTCATGCCAGTCTATACCTAGAACTGTATTTTCTTCATAGATGCCAATTTTAGAATGCCCACATCCACAGACTCAACAAGCAGAGTGCTATATTTTGTCCTGCCTACTAGGTAAATAGAAATGAAAGAATTCTAACAATTATTAAGATTGCTAGCTAGATACTTAAACACAATTGAGAGTTGTTTTGGTGTTTTTTTTTTTAAATGCATGTGCCTATTAACTCAGATAACGCAATGGAAATCACCAGTAAGAGTCATTTGTTCTGTAGCTCAAAGCCAGAAAGGACATATTCTTAGACTCACACGTTGTTGTCCCCCTGGCTCCTGGTATGGTACGTTCGCCTTCCTGCTGTCTTCCCATTCCTTAACTCCACAGCAGGCAGCTCTTTGAAATAACAGCAAAACTGCTCAATGTTACTATTTTAAAAGGAAGGGAAAAAAAACTATTAGTTTTTAAATGTACTAAGAAGTAAAGAAAGCACTATGAGACCTATACAGCATATGGATTTTGAAAATGTGATATTTCTATTTCTCATTAAAATGGTACTCAATGCAATCTCTTAACATTGCATTTCTTCATTAAGCTTACTCATTTACTCCAAGAAAACAATATAAGGGGGACTTCCCTGGTGGCACAGTGAGTAAGACTCTGCACTCCCAATGCAGGGGGCCCAGGTTCAATCCCTGGTCAGGGAACTAGATCCCACATGCAAGCTGCAACTAAGAGTTTGCATGCCACAATTTAGGAGCCCTGGAGCCACAACTAAGGAGCCCGCCTGCCGCAACTAAGCCCCAGCGCAACCAAATAAATAAATAAATATTTTTTTAAAAAGGGAATATAAGTAGATGACTTTGCAAAAATAAACAAAGACCTTAAAGCAAAATCTCTGTTCCAGAAATCCCCAATTCCCCCTTCCCATCTATAGACTGTCACCATTTCTTTCTTTTCAGGGTCTTTGTTCCCAAGTGTTCAATAATTTCCTCAAATAAAAGCCATGAAACCAAACATATTGTTTAAATACACTATACAGAGTAACAAGGAGAATTCGGTAGTGACTAGAATTTCTTCTTTGAGCAAGACTAGATAAGCTGAGAGCCAGTACCTTTAAGGAGAGATCACACATGGCTTCTGTTCCTTATTAGCAAGGTGGCCTTGGGAAAATAATTTACTGTGGTCTTTGATACCACATTAAAATCTAAAAGTATGCAACTTTCTAAATAATTTCTTCTGTATAACTTAGGTCAGCCTTGTTGTCTATTTTATTTTTCCTGCTCATCTTACTCTTTTTTTTTTTTTTTTTTTTGGCCACGCAGCATGTGGGATCTTAGTTCCCTGACCAGGAATCAAACCCGAGCCCCCTGCAGTGGAAGCACAGAGTCAACCGCTGTACCGCCAGAGAAGTCCCTGCTCATCTTACATTTTGAAGATCTTCTAAACATCTGATCTTATGACCATACTTAAGACTCAATTAATGATTGAACTAAGTTATCTGAACAAGGTTCCTTATAGCCAGGGGTCTGCAAACTATGGCCCACAGGACAAATCTGACCCTGGGCCAGTGAGGTTTTACATTTTTAAAGTGAGTTTTATATTTTTTAAAGAGTTGTTTAAAAGGGAGAGGGGTGTTGAAGGGAGGAGAAGATGTGTAAGGAAGCCTGGATGTGGCATGCAAAGATTAAAAATATTTATTTAATCTGGCCTTTTACAGAAGTTTGCTGGCCTGTGCTCAAGCCTATTCAAGAAGGAACAGGAACTAAATAATAACAGCTAACAGTTATTTACTGCTAGGCACTGTTCTAAGCACTTTATGTAAATTATATAATATCTTCCCGACTACCCCGTGAGGTAGACTATTATCCCCGATTTCACTGATGAGAAAACTAAGGCACAGGGAACTGAGGTAACTTGCCCCAAGTTACTAGGCTAGAGTTAGTGGCAGAGACAGGATCTGAACCCAGAGCCTTTGCTCTTAACCATTCCACCAGAAACTAACGTCAGATACTTAAGCTCTGACTGTAACAGTACCTGAGTGACTGAAGGATGGCGTTCATGAAACACGTGTTCCCCAAATTCCGAAGGCCTGTGGCACAAATGGCAGTGGTGCTTCCCTGTAAAATGGAACAAGAGGTGGCCTTCAGTAATACCAAGAGAAGGCCAACTGTTTCAACATCAAAGAAGAACAAAGGCCTATATTTGAAACTCTAGCAACAAGCCAGTTCGGAATTGATACTTTTCAGTCCAACAAATATTTCAAATTCTCTTTCTACTCTCTGTAAACGTGTCTGGATATTTTTAGAAGGCTGTTTCTGACCCTAGGATTGTTCTAAATGGAAGCTTATGAGGAAGTCACCATTAATAAGTACTGCGGAGTACACAATGCAAAAACCAGGAAGATTCTTAAAAGAAGTAAGTTTAAGACTTAATGCCGTCATAAGACTCTATTAAAGCTACTACAAATTGGAAAAAATATAAACATGCCAAGTATTTCTGTCCCCCAGCTTTTAACTCTAAGCCATGCAAATGACCAATACATGTTTTCCTAGCAATGGAATATCAATCTGAAAAAACTACCTGAACTTCCCTTAAAGACTAAGGCTTTGTTTTTTGATTAGCTGTACAAATGCACTGTGATGTCTGAATACTACACATGGTTAGTGAATCTACCCATCCAACCCAAAGCATCACTTTAGCTCTTTCTTCCACAAAATTGTAATACTTAATTAAGTGTGTGTCTAAACACAGCTGGCATGACAGCAGAGAGGTAGATGCAGGACAAAATTACTGGTATATTTTACAATATTTAGTCATCTTTAAACTTTGTTACTCCATTCATGGCCATACATTTGGTAAGAGATAGGTATCAGAATGAGGAAGCATATTCTTTTATGGTGAAATTGTATTAATGAAGTCCTAAGGAAAAAACTTACCAAAACCTCAGACCCAGAGCATTTTATTTTTTTAAGATTTTTATTTTATTTATTTATTTTTTGGCTGTGTTGGGTCTTTGTTGGTACGTGCGGGCCTTCTCTAGTTGAGGTGCACGGGCTTCTCACTGCAGTGGCTTCTCTTGTTGCAGAGCATGGGCTCTAGGCGCACGGGCTTCAGTAATTGTGGCACACAGGCTCAGTAGTTGTGGCTCACGGGCTCTAGAGCACAGGCTCGTAGTTGTGGCGCACGGGCTTAGTTGCTCCACCGCATGTGGGATCTTCCCCGACCAGGGCTCAAACCCGTGCCCCCTGCATTGGCAGGGGGATTCTTAACCACTGTGCCGCCAGGGAAGCCCCAGACCCATAGAATTTGCACTAGGGACCTTCAACAGAAGGAAGCAAGGATCTTTGGGATCCTATAGAGATGGAGTAATAAGGTACATGAGTAGGCGTTAAGAACAAATGCCTGCTAAGGCAGAGGAGCACGGTGGTCATCCTGACAGAAGGAAGGCACTGACAGACAGACAGATTCGCTGGGGTATTTAGTCACGTCAAGAATCATTAGTACAAGTGGCAAACATTCTGTAAAATATTCCAAATCCAAGGCATACATTTATAAAAGTTTATAAAGGGCAACATTAATGTTAGAATTGTAATCAAACAGTGACTAGATCTCAACCAATTCTTATATTTGAATACATTTTAATTACTTACATTTACTTTTAGTAACTTGCTGTTCAGTGATGAATTTTCCAAAAGTTTTCTTTTCCTATGCCGGTCAGCTGTGAAAGCTGAGCTATTAAAGCACAAACAGACAGTCAAAAAGACATTCATACATACACAACACTACACAGCAGGACAGAGTAAACATGGCTGTTCTAAGTATCTAGGGTATGGAGCCCTGCCTGGCTGCTTAGCCAGGCCAGGAAGTGACCCGTTAGGCCACTGTGGCCCACAAGTATTTCAAGTAACTGAGGAGTTCCACTTCCCTTGGAAATCCCCTCTGCTCCTCCAGCAGGGTGGGACTGGAAGCTGCCACCCGCGGGCGCTTCCCAGAAAAGCTGGCCAAGTGGTTGTGGTCTGTTGGACAGTCCCTCTCCTCCACCGCTCTATCTACCTAATCAATGGTGAAGCTTCAAACAACAGAACACCCACTACTCATAAAAAAGAAAAACACTGGTCTGACATGATTATTCTGAGATTTAACATTAAGTCTTTCTTTCTTAATTTTCATAAAGGTATCATGTTTTGTTAATATGTTGTAATAGATGATGATATAATCTGAGTTTGCAGAATGATAAATTATAGACGCATAGGCATATATCAATTCATTTGATTCAGCTGTGCTACAAAGCATATTCTAAAACAAATCCTAATTAGCACATAAATTCTGAATTTAAATTATCTAAATGTTTCTCATTGAAAGAGATATTAAGTTTGAAATTTATTAGAAAATAATTCCTATCTTCAAAGGGTCACTTTAAAATTATTATGTATCAGGGGAACTAATCTAAAGGAAGTGAAAGTTACTATTAAACAACATAGACTTTTTAAGTCTACCAACTCTTTCCCATCTTCTAAAAGTACCAGGCTAATCCAAAGAAAATACATAATTATTTTTCCTTCCAGAATTTCCACATGAACTGTCTTCAGAGCATCAGATCTAGTGACAGTCAGCTGTTTCAAATCTAAAAATATTCTTAGGAAAAATGTCTTCAGAAATGTATGTCCCTCTCAGTGTACTGGTGACTACAAGGTAAGAAGAGATAATCCCATATGTACTACCATGTTAAGTTATTCCTTCACAAATTCTATAGGTAAAGAAGTTCAGTCACAAGCACAATGTACTGTGACAATGCCTAATAACTTTTAGTTTTAACCTATACAAAAAAAGCATTTAGCTTTTTAAAAATGTTATTAAATTTTACCATCAATGATTCTCAAAATGGCAGAATCCTTTAGATCCATGCTATTTAATATGGTAGCTGCTCACAACATGTGGCTAATAAATTTAAATTAATTAAACTTAAAAATGTAAAATTCAGTTCCTTGTCACACTAGCTAATTTTCAAGTGCTCAATAGTCACATGTGTCTAGTGGCTACCATACTGGACAGTGTAGATTAATACAATGTTTCTGGCGCTCAGTGCTTCTCCAGATGATATGCTAAACAGTCTAAAGTAAAACGCAAATGTAATCATAGTTCTTTCATTGTAGCTTCCATTACAGATTAAAGGCTATGTCTGAAAAAATAAAAATAAATTTAGGTAATGTTTATCGACATAGAAAAAGGATTGCAAAGTAGCTTTTTCAGAGGGACCAAGGAGAAGTGTAGACAAGGCAGTCTGTGACATCTTTTACCTGATGAAGAAATAAATGGAAATAAAAGATTCAATATCTGCATAAATGCATTTGATGTCCGGTTTTCCCTTTGACTTAGTTCTAATGAATTTATTTGTCATTGAGATGATAGTCTTTTCTTAGAGAAAGCTATAAATGGCAGGAAGAAATAATTTGGTAGCTACCTACTTCTATAACAAAGAATCAAGTTAGTAAGATCTTTACAACGACATCACCACAACAAAGAGTGATATTTACATAAATTACTGCAGGAATCTCCTACTTCACAGTTAATTGTGATTATTTCAGACCAAATTCAATATTCTAGATCTGTGTGTCTATACTTCTGTCTCTAACCCTAGATATGCTCCTGCTGCTTTGTTCAAATTAAAAGGGAGGAGGCGCTTTGAAAAAGTGAGGAGCCCCAAGATGACAAGCCAAAGTGCACTTAAACCCAGACTGTTCTAATTAGCTTAGATTTCAAAGAAATCAATTCTTCCCTTATCAGCTTATAGTCTATTTAGACAGAGACATGCACAGAGGCTTTGGTTAACCAAAGCTAGACAGTGTTTCACTCAAAGAACTTAGGTTATTCCCTCTCAGCACTCAATTTTAAAATACTCTGTTGGCTTCACATGTAAGTTTGCTAAAGGACTCCCACTTGTGGCATGTTCTCACAATACCATTTATACATTGACTGTCAAAATAAATAAGATGTTGTAAAGCAATTATACTCCAATAAAGATTTTTTAAAAAACAACAAAAAATAAATAAATTAGATGGCACCTGACGATTAGGGGTGATTTACACAAATTTCACCTGAGTCAGCGACCATTCCAGGGCCATGCTTCTATCCACTGCAGCTTCAAAGACATTGCTACTGGGGTTTCTGTTTACGCTTGAATTTTGGGTCTAGTGAGTTTTATCTGACTAACCTATTTGGCTATAGCAAAAAATAATTCTATTCACTTAAGCGGTTTAATTTCTTTATGATGACAAACCATTTCACAGTTTCCTATACTTTCAAGTGATAAATACTGCCCCTAACAAAAAAAGGAAAAGAAGAAACTAGGATCTTGTGCTATCACATAGATGCATGCTGAACAATAATATAATTAAACCTATTTTCCCTTGATACATAAATTTCAGAGTTTCTAAGACCTCATAATACATTTGGACAAGGATTTTCTAATACCAAAGGTAACTCTATAATGATTTTGTATCATTTTTTGCCCTTCCCTTGCACTACCAAAATTCCCCTTGCAAATAATCTGAGGAGCTTATAAGTTGGTGGATAATAACTAAAAAACAGGCTCTGGAGCCCTTGCATATGGTTTATGACAAATATTAAACAAAATAAATGCTGAGCTATGATCACTGACTATGGGCATTTTCAGATACCCAACTCCAAAGTTTATTTTGTTCACATTTCAATCACACTAAAAACGTGATGAAGTTATGGAACTCATAAACAAAAATCCCACTCAGAAATGCTGAAAGACCCCTCAACCCCACTCCATCCCTTCTTTCCCAAGGCCTATTACTTACTTTTCCAAGTTCTGTAAGTGTTCTCTGACTTTCTGTACCAGTCCCAGCTTGGTGTCATTAATCACAAAATCATCACAGCGATAACTGCAAGGAAAATATTAATCAATGTGTGTAAAGAGCTTGAGGAAACCACAGTAATGAAATCACTAAAAGGCCTGTCTACTGCCAAGATGATCACATGCCTCTGCAGGCAGTTACTGTCAGTGGTGAGTTTAAAGAGGACTTGGAATTCACAATGGAATGCTTTTTAAGAGTCCTTTTAAAAAGCCACGTAGGCAATGAATACCAGTTTCTTTACACATTTTTATTCAAAAGCTCTTCAATTCCTCTTTCAAAAATGAAATATGCTACTACATGTTATATTCTTTTCAGTGGTACATAATACATGGAAAATGTAATACAAAGCACCAATTCTGTTCATGTAACATGAAGCCTAAATCTTTAATGTGATCCTTCCCAACTCAAATTAATGGGGAGTTAGCAGGGAGGAGAGATTTAAGAGAAAAGCAGGAAAAAAGTAATTATATGAATAAAAAAACTAAAAGCCATATATTTTACACATAATTTAATTTAAATAAACTGAATTCAGATGGTTGAGAAGAATGAATCTTTTCATTCCAAGGTGTTAGAAAACAAAAGTATAAAACAGTGGCTGCATCCATCTTTCAGGAAACCGATAACCGCTCTGAAGAAAGACATTTAAGATGTTCCTTAAAACTGACAGTGTGTGTGTGTGTTTTAGCAAGTCAATAAGCAAATAATATAAGGAATCACACATAACAAACTTTAACTTGTACATTAGCATTCAATTTTCTTCCTAGAATAAGGCCAATTTTAATAAAAATAACTTACAAGCTAGTACCAAAATATTCTTTTGAACTGAAGCTTTGTACAAAACCACTTATTATAACTACTAAAGAATAATGACAATAACATTGCCATTCTGAGCAAACAAAAAACTTTGAATGCATAGCAATTAGTAAAAATTAGGTCATCTCTAGCAGAATCCAAAAAACATTTCTTACATACCTGAAACCAGTCTATAAAAAAATTGTGAATAGGATGGGGGAAAGTAATTTTTTTTTTTTTTTTTAGTAATTTTTTTTTTTAAGTGAATTCATTTTGGCAGTTTCTGCCTTCCTTCAGAGAGGTCCCTGGGCATTGTTTCGTTTTTTTTTTTTTATAGTGTTTATTTATTTTTACTTGTTGACAGTTTGCTTTATTTATTTATTTATGGCTGTGTTGGGTCTTCGTTTCTGTGTGAGGGCTTTCTCTAGTTGTGGCAAGTGGGGGCCACTCTTCATCACGGTGCGCGGGCCTCTCACTATCGCGGCCTCTCTTGTTGCGGAGCACAGGCTCCAGACGCGCAGGCTCAGTAATTGTGGCTCACGGGCCCAGTTGCTCTGCGGCATGTGGGATCTTCCCAGACCGGGGCTCGAACCCATGTCCCCTGCATTGGCAGGCAGATTCTCAACCACTGTGCCACCAGGGAAGCCCGAAAGTAATTTTTTTAAAAAAAGATTACACACAAAAGCATGGCTTGTGTCTCTTATTCACAGAATTCAAAATGTGAGTGCTTTTGAAAACTTTAAGTAAAATATATATGTAATTATTTAACACGCCCCTCCGCATTAATTGACTGCCTATGTTGTCAATCAAGAGTCTCTAACGTATTCTCCAAGCTCCCGTGGTCAATCCCTAATGTTTCTACAAATAGCAAAAGCTACCTTTTACATCCTAGACCGTTTCTCTATGATCAAAGTACCAGCAATGGCAGGAAAATAATTCCTTATCAGTTTTATAACAAAGACATAAAGGAATTAAATTAGTGAAAAGGTTTAATTCCTTGCTTCCTCTCAGCATAAATGTTAAGAGGGTAAGGTCTACTCTGCAAATCTGGGTTTAAGGCACTTGGTTCCTCCATGGACCTCAGGCATTCACTAAAGAATGAAATTGTATTGTTACTCTAATTCCTGCTTACATTTTCATTCTATGTTTGCATAAATATATGCATGTATTTTGGTTAAAAGAATACCCAGTGTTCAAAACAAAAATAACTCCAAATGCTAGTGCTCATCTGGGGAATGAAGTCTAAAAGCAAATTCAGATCATCTTTCATGTATTTACATGCTGCTAGAATATCTCATTGAAAAGGTAAACCCCTTAGCTTCTACAAAAAAAAAAAAAAAAAGGTTGCTTTGTTTAAAGAAACAAATTGTTTCAGATTATATGAAATAACTGGTTTTTGTCTTATTAAAGTAATTCTTTTTGGTGTGACATGAATTCAGCCTTTAACAAATCTGTTAAAGGAACGTTTTCATATATTGAAATACAGATTCATTTACGGCCTTGCTCCATTCTGAACTAATCTGACTTAACTGGGTCTAGTTGCTTCATCTCTTTGAATGTTCATCATTAAAGTGAATAAGTTTCTCTAGACTCCAGAGCTGTCCTAATGTGACTAATGCAACTGAGGAAATGCATTTTAATCTTTTAAAATTTTAATTGATATAAAATTTTATTTAACTAAAGCAGTATAAAATATATTTCCATTAAATACTTTATGGTTTTGGTAAAACTATATTTCACTTTTATTATGACATCATATAAGATGTACTGCAGTGCACATGTCATTTCTAGGATCACACATAAGCATATCACCAGTCTAGTTTATGTCAACAGAAGGTTTCAGTTATTTTTCTATGCAAGAATGAAGCGCTGTAATGTGCTTATTTGAATATTTTCTGCAGACAGCAGGAGTTACAGTGATACTTATGTAAATAGTAATTGGTAGTTAAACTGAAATACTTATTTTAATAATTAATATAAATAAATTATTTTTCTGGGTTAAAAACTAACAATGAAAAAAAATTTTAACTTCCAAATGAAGTTTGGAACTTTAAAAAAAGATTACACACAAATGTGTAATTGACAACACAGGCACACTAATGAGGCAGAATCGAGTGGAAAAGGTGTATCACAAATTTTACAAATAATGGCAATTACAATGTAATACAGCAGAGCCAAATTAATAAGCTGTGTAAAAAAGTTTTAAGATAATAAAGTAGATAATATTGAGTCATTTTCAGCAAATGCATAATAATTTAATAAGTTGCTTCTCTACAGTCAAAAAATAATCAGTGAAATTTGTCACAATCAATGAAATCAGAATGAAATGTATAACAAAGAAGTTTCTTAGTGATTTTAAGGATTGAGCTTGTAATTCTGGCAAGCTTTAAAATAGCTTGAATTCTTGCTCAAGAAAGAAAACAATTTTTAGATGGAGAGATGAAACATTAAGTTATTATTTCAGTTAAGGGAGTTATGTTTTAGAATTTGAGATAAAGATCAAAAAGGATATTTTACAAAAAGTGAAAGATCTTCAGTTGATCCACCAAGCAATTGTTAGTGAATAAAAGACCTTTCTAACATTATTAAAGATCAATTCATTCAACATTTGAAAATTGTAAGTACTTTTACTTTTAGCTTTAGATGAGTTTTAAGATACAATGGCCAATTAATACTTTGGGTACGTTTTGTTTCAAATGACTTCCAAATTGAAATCTCTTCATCTATTTGCAACCTTAAAAACAATCAACCGCATGCTGTAAATATTTTTTAATCTTTTACATCTGTCACTTTCAGCTAGACAGGAAAAAGTTTCTATCAAGACAGACAAGGACCTGCTACGTGGGATCAAAAACCCGGATTTAATGGAATTATTTCCCTTATTTGATCCACTGCATATTAACATATTGAAAATATCTGTGCTCTAAAGTAGACTGTATCATGGATGCAGTTATTAAAACTGTTCAGTATACATGTGCAAATGCTCTGACTCTTCACCAGTTTATGAAACTGTTAAAAGAAATAGAAGATAATGAATATAATGACTACATGTTCTTTGCCAGTGTTCACTGCTTGAGTCACAGAAGAATTTTACAAAGGTTTACTGTACTGTTAACTCTAATTCAAGATTTTCTTGAAACAAAAGGAACACCTGCCAATATTGAACAAAGAGAAAACATCACAGCATGATTTACATTTTTTCACCTATATCACAGTGCACATGAATGAGCTAAATTTAAAGATCCAAGGAGAGAATAAAAGCTTGTTTGTGACCTAGCTAGACAGGTATGAGAATTTATGTTAAAATTTAAACTATTCATAATACATAATAAACAATTCATAATACATAATGATTTTACACATTTCAACGTGAACAAATATACAGAAGATTTTAAATGCAATGGCATTATGTAAGTTGTCTGCAAAATCTACAAGAAAAATTGAAGAATGCTTTGTTGATATGGACAAATTTGGAGTTGATTTTCAGTTTATATATGGTCCTTTGAATTTGATGTTGATAATACTGAGTGGTTACAAGAGTTAGTGGATTTACTTAAATTAGATACAGTTTTGAGACTGATATGCTTTTGCTTCGGACTCAATTATTCTAAAAAAGATGAGTCAGTCTTGTCAAAACAGATGCCAAGTATTAAAGAATATGGGGTTTTTTGGTACTTCATTCATTTATTGGAAAATTTTTAATAGTGTTTGGAATCTACATTTTAACTGCACTTTTTATGACTAAATACAGATCAAGCATTTCTGACGAAAAGTTAGCATCTGAATGGAGATGTGCTGTACGTGTAAAATACATACTGGATTTTGAAGGTTTCATATTAAAAAAAGATGCACACTATGTCTAATAATTCTATATGGATTACCATGTTGACATGATAATATTTTGGATAATTGGGTTAAATAAAATATAGTTAAAATTAATCAACCTGTTTGTCTTTGCTTTTTTAATGTGGCTACTAGAAAATTTTAAATTACTTATGTGACGAATTATTTCTCTTGCACAGCACTGCTAGCCTAGAAAATATCTAAGACACTAGTTGTTCTACTATAATACTACCCAATATTATAAAGAGGTAATAAATATAACTTTAATGAACTATAAGAAATCAATTTTATTTTGGCTGAATTTGTTCTCACTAGCTTAAAAAATTTTAAGTTTTCACAATTGTCCTATTGCCAAGAGTCAATTTTAGATCTTCTTACAGTCACTATGAAGGACATTTACTTCTAAGATTCTAATTTTTGTCCTGTCTGAATTCACCACACTATACAAGCGTTATTAGATGATGATGATAAAAGGAAAAAGCACCTGCTTCCACAGGTCAAAACGTCCAGGGGCGCCTGGCACGTGGTAGAGGGTCAATAAATGTCAGCTTCCTTTTGCTGTGTAACCAGGGCTGCCTCACAGCACACCCGTCTCTATCTGCCCCCATCCCCTGTTCTGATTTCTTCTTCCTCCCTGGCCCAGAGGTCAAAAGAAAATAAATAACAAAAGTAGGAAGTAAATAAGAATTTAAATGTTGTCTGGTTACCTTAGTCTTTAGCTGAGACGCTGCTTTCAAACTGGAAACTATCGCACTAATACTAATATTAAAAAGTCCCAAGGCAATAAGAAGGATTTAAAGTAAACAAGTTCTAAAAATCTCTTCCTGGTTTACAATTGTGTTGAAGGTATTAGGTCAGTATTATGCTTACCTCTAACACCTGAAAAAATAAATAAAATTTAGCCACTATTCTTAGTTTTCCCTTCAAGGAGATTACACCAGAATAAGTACAAAAAAGTACATAACTTGTAGGCTGTGTTTCAAAGCTTCTAGATTGCTCCTCTGAAACTTGGAATGCATTTCCCATTTTGAAATAAATATTGTTATAAAATATGGTTAAATGCTGCAAGGTGAAAATACACCTGGTTCCCAAAATGTAACTGAAATAATATAAAAAGTTCTACTCCTCTTTTTCTTCTTTCTACTGAGAAATTGGAGCTGAGGTCCAGGTTTTGGCATCTTTTCATATAAATAGGACTTCACATGTCTAGCAAACAAAAGTCAGGAACTACCTATATTAAACAACCAACTTTTAGGCTATTATATTAACACTTAAGCAAATTTAAATTTAGTGATTTTAGGTGATTCTTCAAGTAAAGATGAGCTCTACCTCTAACAGACTACTTGTCAGACAAGGAAAACGTTTACTTCTGTATTTACCAAAAAGAAAGAACTGTTTAAGGAAATTTAAGTAAACTGAACACTAAAGACAAAAAAATAATACTTAGAAGTCATATCAGGCAACATATTAGAGATGTTAGATAAGGAAATCAGACATAAAAAGGCAGGGAAGGAGAAGGTACTGGTATCTTTCTCTACTTCTAACACCTTGAGACAAAGTATACTATCATCTTAGCTATGTAAAAATTAGTCTCAAACCAAATTTCTTGAACCAAATATGACACTAAAGTAGTTTTAAAGTACTTCAAGCCAATAGTTAATAAACTGATTAAATGTAGAGTAGGGTATTATATATATACTACTGTTCAGAGCAGAAGATACACAATTAATTTTACTACCTTGCACTGAAAGAACATGTAGCAGGTAGCAAGTAAATTTTCATAAGAAATACCAATTATTTATACTACTATAATAATTTGGTAAAAAACTGATAATATCACAGCTCAAGTTATTTCAAATTCTGCTTATTCTAATAAATAGCAAAATTGTCCAATTTCTTCATTACATTGATTCCTTATGTGTACATTTTTAAGATTGTGATTTTTTTCTTATTTCTAGTATTTAATCATGCCTAATCCTTTCTAAATATTTTTCTCTCTATAATCTCCCCTAAACCCATCTTTTTCCTCCTCCATCTCAACTAATATTTTATTCTAACCCTTGGTTATTTCCTTTAGTATGATATCCCCCTCCACCCCACCCAAATACAGTGACTTTCAAATGCACAGATATCTGTAGCCGAATTAAACTATAGTATTTGATGGTCCCTGCAATATCAACCTTACCTAAATTTTCTTCTCTCTCATCTTTCCCTCCCAATCTTCCCTTTCATTTCAGTGTTACCTGCTTTATGTTTAGATTTAAGCTTTCATTCCATACACCACCAACTCCCTTACCCTCCCTCAGTATTTTCCATGTAGCACCATTCACTTGTTTAACAGCAAAAAATATTCCTTACTTGGTCATCCCTATCTGTACTTTTTCCCCATTCTCCAAAAATTGAAACATGCAGCATGGCTCAATTATTTTCTCATCCTAAAATTTAATGTGGGTTTACCTCCTTTTAAAAATTCTAATTTTAGAAACACTTGTTTCCTTCCTATTTCCAGCCTGCGCCTCATGCCCTCTCTAATTATAAAAGGAAAAACACCAGTCCACTAAGACGAAATCTTCAAATTATTTTCAGTGGCTCCGAATCAGATAAAAAATAAGCCACAAAACTGAGCATCCATCACCCCCAACACATTTACACATTTGTACTAATTATATATGCAAGTAAATCTAAATTAATATGCATATAGTATAAAAAGAGAAAAATTTTAGAAGAATGAGCTAGAGATGAAATAAACTTTTTTAATGTCTTCATACCATTATTAAACTAGTATCTCAAAGTATAATATATACATAGGGTGAGGTTTGACATTAATGATCATGGATATAAATTCATACTTCACACAGTCTCAAACTTTTTGTCCAATTTATCAGATCTGATTAGTCTGTGTTTTTATTAGATAGCCAATATTTTTACTTTGTAATGTATTTGATGAGCTCAGAGTAGGAGTGTATGTCAGCTTACCTTTTCCTTGTTCACCAATATTTGTCTTACTATTGTTACTGTTATTATCTTTGAGGGCTTTTTCTCATAAAAAATCTTTAAAATGTGTATCCATTTGAATCTTGGTAAAATTAAATAAATCCATGTAACTAGGCAGACAAAAACCATTAACATACTGCACAATGCTAAAAGTGAACAAGGGAGAGGACGCCACACGTGAAGCTGATTCAGGACACTCCGTGTGTGGTTCATGACACATAACCACCTAGTCTACAGACCACTGGCAGTAGGTATTTTAAATATTTGCCAATGATTTTATTTTTGCCAGATAAAAAGTTTTAATAAAAGTTCTGCTATTTTCCTCCCATACCTTCAAGTGCATTATTTTAGAGACCACTGCACTAAAGACTAGGTTCCTAACATACAGCTGGTTCTCAATGAATATTTATGTCTTGAATAAAAGCAACATATCTGCTATTTTGATTTTTTGGATGTTGTGCACATTATGTTCGAGGACCATCATGTTCATCAGACCCTGTCTCCAGGAAAACTTTTGAAGGTAAAAATTTGAGGGGGAAATGAACTGTTTACAATGTCAAGTTTTCTTCACAAAGGATCCATATCTTTGCTTTGTATCTTTCTGTAATACTTATTCCTAGATTTAGTTTATAATTTTGGTCATTATGTTGAATGTTTGTTTTTTTGTTTGGTCATTTCCATTTTTAACTAATGACTGCTAATGAAGAGAAAGCTATTAGTTTTTGCATATTTATTATGTATCACCATCTCAAAATTAATTATTAATTCTACTTGTTGTTTTCTACTAAAGTCCCCCTGAGTTTTCTCAGCATTATATAATTTGAAAGCAGAAATAATTTCTTCTTTTCTAATATTTATACCAACAATTTATTCTGTCTTATTTCAATGGCTAGAACTGCCAAAGCAATGTTTAATAATAGTGACGATGATGTAAATGATGATAGGAAGTATTTGTCTTTTTTCTGATGTTAATGGAAATAGCTTTAGTATTTCATCAATTGGCATAGGATGTCTGCTTTCTTTGGGGGGAACTATCATATTTTAATAGTTTCCTTTTATTTCAATGTTATTAGTTTTATAAAAATCAGAAATGGCTTATTTATAAATGTATTTTTGCTTCTAATGATACAATTATCTGGGATTCCCTTTAAAATGAATATGTTGGCAGACTAGTGAAATTAACTCAATAATTATATAATTTTTCTTTTTGACACATTTTACTGGGTTAGATTTGCTTTAAGTTATACTTATTTACAACTATTTTAGTTCGTGAAATTGACTTATTTTCTTTTTGGAGTTTCTATCAGATTTTTGTCTTAAGGTTTTTAAAGTTTCATAATATTAATATACTCAACGTTAAATTTTGAGTGTGAGGCTACACTGTCTGATATAGTAGCTAATAGTACATGTGGCAATTTAAACATAATCATTAAAATAAAATAAAACATTCAATTCCTCAGTCCCACTAGCCACTTTTAATTGCTCAACTGCTACGATATTATATGGCGCAGATGTCACACTGAAAACAAAGAAAATCTCTCTTTCTCAGCTTTAAAATTCTAAAGCTTTTTCCATTCCTGTTGTAAGTGCTATTGAAGCTACCCAAGTCATAAGTCTCCACATCATATTCTTGAAGCACTAAGAAAATATTCCCAGACCAAATCATTCTTCACCCACATGAAACAAGAAGCAATCATCATACAAATGAACCTGAATTTTTTACGCAACAGTAAAGGAACAAGTCCTTTAATCTACTGGCTATAAGGCAATCTTTATATAGTAAGTCATGTATAATACTAATACCAAAGAAACAAAATCAAAAAACTTTAATGCAAAAAGTACCCCTCTGGGCTTCCCTGGTGGCGCAGTGGTTGAGAGGCCGCCTGCCGATGCAGGGGATACGGGTTCGTGCCCCGGTCCGGGAAGATCCCACATGCCGCAGAGCGGCTAGGAGGCCCGTGAGCCATGGCCGCTGAGCCTGTGCGTCTGGAGCCTGTGCTCCGCAACGGGAGAGGCCACAACAGTGAGAGGCCCGCGTACGGCAAAAAAAAAAAAAAAAAAAAAAAAAAAAAAAAAAGTACCCCTCAAGAAAGGGCAACGGCAAATCAATCATTAAGTTTTAAATTCCTTGTCATTCCCTTGTATCATAGATAACATCATAATAGGACACCTAGAGTAAACTTTGGCCTCCAGTTTTATTATAAATGACAGATATAGCTACAGAAAACAAAAAACAAAACAAAACCAAAAAAGCTGGTATTCCAGTGACTTCATATATTTCAAACCAAGAAAAGTTAAATCCAAAGACGCTTTTAGAAAACAAGCTTATTTTTAAATTATCTTTTATTCAATTCTAATGCACGGCCATCAACTTAGCCAATTTTGGAAAATTAGAATACTTGCAGAGAAAACTAATTTCCTTTGTTAAAAGCAGACAAGTACCAGCTTATTAAGAAAGAGCCTTTTGTGGGCTTCCCTGGTGGCGCAGTGGCTGAGAGTCCGCCTGCCGATGCAGGGGACACAGGTTTGTGCCCCGGTCCGGGAAGATCCCACATGCCGCGGAGCGGCTGGGCCCGTGAGCCATGGCTGCTGAGCCTGCGCGTCCGGAGCCTGTGCTCCGCAAAGAGAGAGGCCACAACAGTGAGAGGCCCACGTACCGCAAAAAAAAAAAAAAGAAAGAAAGAGCCTTTTGTTTTCAGACCACGTGCTAAAAAGTTTCTTTTTAATAAAACTTCAAAATACTGTTTTTAAATAAACAAAATTCTTCCTGCTCTCTAATCTTTACAACACTGAAAATTTGTGCCCAAAAAGTTTATAAGGATAGTCAACAAAAGATCTTCCCCTTTTTAATTTTTAATCACAACTGCTTTTGAAAATGATTCAGCATCCATTTAAACCCACAAATAAAAGCTTTATTTTTATTAGTTTTAATTAAAACTGCTATTTATTATAGGTGTTTAAAATCTAAAATACAAGTCTTTTTTCTAGACAAATGAATTGACTCACATTTCATAATATTTCTTTGTTTGAAGGAGTGCTTTAAAACATTACCCTGCCAGGAAGGAAAAATTCTAGTAATTTAGTTTTAATACTCCTTTCATACTTTTGAATTCTCAGAAATTCAGCTATTGTTGATAAGTTGACAAGACTATGTCAGATGTCAAAAATTATCTGTTCAGTATTTTAAATCTATTAACTCCAAATGTCTATCTACATAAGAAGTCAAATAAAAGTTCCTAATTTTAATCTTTGTTTCTTCTCAATTTTAATCTCTTTTTTTGATACAAAAATATATACCACATACAATTCCATTTGTATTAACTGGGGGAGGGAATTTGGGGTAGGAGGAAAGGAAATATTACTGAACACACACAATAATCTGAACACTTGCCCTTGTGTGAAAATCTTAAGATTTTCATTTTTATTAAAATCTTCATTTGTCTCCTAAAGGAGTGGGTTTGTGTCAAACCAAAATGATTCTCTCCCTCTTTTGAAATAATGACCCGTTTTATGTTCTGCTTGGTTAATATGTGCTTCTCCTGGACGCCCAGTTTATATCAGAAGTGAAAGGACCTGCTCTACAAGGGTGTCCCTCTCGGGAGGCAAATGGAATAGCTCACATATGCTGTGATTTGAGTCTTCTTCAGGAAAAGGGTTCTGCAGCTCTTCAGTCCTCCAAAAGGATCAGGAGGGCACAACAGTATAGATTTGGTATAACCTTCCCCATTTTTGGAAAATAGTTAACAAAATTCAGTCTTTCAAACATCTACTGCCTACTCGGCACCAGACACTGAGTACTGTGGAGGATACAAAGATCTGACATATGGTTCCTGCAGTCCCCAAGGACATTCACAAATAACTAACATGCAGCAGGAAATTATAAGTATCCCAAGGACTGTGAGTTTAGGGGAGATTACATCCAGCTACAATTGGAGCTAGTTGGGGTAGGGGGGAGTGCTAAATGATAACCTCATAAAGAATACGCAAAGACAGGACAAGGCAGGGACTCTTGGAAAAGGGAAAATAAGGACAGAAAAACTGTAAGCCTCGGAGCCTGTTTCAACTTCTTCAGAGGACAGAGCACATGGAAAAGGAGCCTTAACATTAGCTACAGTCAAAATATTTTGACTACAAGCATAATAATTAATAATCAAATAGGTTAAACTTAATACACCTCTAAAGTAAACCAATTAGTCTAACCACAAGAAATTTACATACAAGGAAAATTTACAAACTGGAGTGAAATTACTAAGGTGCACTGGAAAATAACACACACACACACCGCATACAGAAGAAGAAATCCTTTTTTGTTTCTTAATCATAGTGAGGTGTGGGGAAAATGTTAATTTAAACCACAGCTTCATCAGCTTACTACTAGCACAGTTTCCTTTTAGGCTATCAGTATAATGCTGCAGGATGATTCCCTGGCATTTTGTTCTAAACCCACAAATGAGATGGTTATGTGACCAGCTGCAGCTCCCTTCCTGCATTTCAGAAGCTCTCGGAGTCCACACACTTGGTCTCTGTATAACTTCACACAAAAGACTGGCAACTGGCCAAAAAACCCCTGCCATGGTGTATATTCCCCCAAGGTCCAAGATCTGCCATTTAATTCCAATTCAGCCGTGAAATGACTTGTACTTTAGCATACTATATCAATATAAAACAAATTAAATTCCAGTCCTAGTTAATAAAGGTATTCCTCTAAAATGCAATATACAAAGACATTAAAGTATATAGTCTATATTTTTAAAGAGACCTATGAATATAATTCCACTCCATTAAGAAAATTCCAAGATAATTCTTTAAATTTCCTCAAAGAGTTACTATTTCCTCATAATCTTACCAACAGCAAGAAAACCCACTGCACACAGAGATTTAATTGTACTTCCAAATTTCCCCATTAAATATTTCATGCACATTGCTAACTAAAAGTCAAGAAGAATGAACGTTTTCAACATCTGGTGCGTACAGGTTGACATGACCTGCAATGATAACTGTGAGACAGATACCTCAAGAATGATCTTAATTCCTGCTGTTTAAAGAGAAATACTTACAACCTTACAGAAACACATGGTTCTGTCAATTAGATAGCTGCTGTGTCATTCTAGTATGTAAGTGTCCTGAGGGAAACGGGGGCGGGGGGGAACTAATGAAAACACTTTAACAGCTTGGCTAATGCTTAATTTTTATAGGAAGGAGTGTTTTATGAGAGCAAATAATAATAAACTGAGCACTAGGCTCAGAAAATCTTCCCAAGATTTTCGCTTTTACTGATGTCTTCATGTACCTCTAGCTTATCTCTCTTCCACGTCCGGACATCTTCCACACAAAGGATCACTGAAATACTAGTGATCTACAGGACTAACCCTTACAATAGTTTATTCAATAGCCACAGTGTAATAATGTTAAACCTGTAAAAATGTAAACTTGGTAAGCCACTGACCTTTTTTTCTTCCTTTTGATGGGACACCTTTCTACAATATAATAAGCAGCTAAGGATAATGTAGAAAGGATTAGCACACAACTTCAGTAGAAAGTGTGACTCAAAAGCAATATTTGGACTTTAAATCCCCATCCCTGCCCAGTATTGCCTTCATGTAACATTCGAGGGCTATATGGCAAAAACAAAAATAAAAGGGCTCCTTTAAATGGCTTTTTTTTCTTTCAATGTCAAAAACCTTTCGAATTCAGTAAAATGATTAAAACCATAAAGAATTATTCATAATTTACTAGTCAAGGAAAGAAATTTGCTTCACGCCAAAGTTAAAACTGTAAAATACACTGACTCTTTGAGCATACCAAATGGATATGGATTGTTAAACATCACTTGTAACCTGAATAACCTGTTCAAAGTAGTCAAATTCTTACTTTGTCATTTATATGAAACAGACATGTATAGTATATTACAAAGAGAGAACAGGGCCTCCAATATCCTTTTAAAGGATGTGACACTTACAAAAAAATTAGCCTGAAAGGCTACACACAAAATTCTTGATGTCTATCTACAGAGTAGAAGAGGAGGAGTGGAACTGTGTTGGGACAGGGGAGACTGTCAAAATAATTTTTTAAACAAAGAAGTTAAAAATTTAAGATTATATAACAAAACGTTAACTGGACAGTAGGAATGTGGGTTTTTATCATATTATTCTTCAATTAAAAACAAAACAAGAAAAAGAAAAGGAATTATAATGAACAACAACAAATACTTTTCACTTCCCTGAAGCTTAGTGGGATGGGAAAGAAGAGGAGACCTAGAGGTTGAAAGGGCAACGCAAATTTACATCTGAATGAATAAGGACAAGCATTCCTGATAGCCCCAGTCCTCTGTGAATTCCAGCAGGACTCAAAGGCAGTAATGTCAGTACCCACTGGCTTAGAGACTGGGGGGAGGGGAAAGAGCGAGGAAGACGAGAAAACGCCTGCGCACACACAGTAAAGGAATGGCATTTTCAGATATTAATACTTACCAGTATGTACTGTAGCTACTGCAATCCATACACACTGTGTGCTGAGCTTTTTCTTGCTTTTCTGATTTCTTATGGTTGGTTAAGGGTACTTGTGCATCTTCATAATGTTTTTTTGCATGGCCATTCACATACCTTACAAAAATCAAATGAAAATATATTTTAATCTAAATATTGCTTTGGAAGTTAAAGTAGCAGGAGATAATAAAATTATATGGTTATCAAATCAGAATAAGAAAGAATTCCTTCTAATAAAGAGCATTCAATCCTGTAAGAGCATTCATCACTTAGTGACTTATTAAGCTGAGTACTTAAAATATGCTCCTTTTTTGCAATCAAATACAGTCCATTTATTATTATACACAAGACTAGGACCAGGCAAGGAAAGGTGTTATCTTTGCAAATCAGTTTCAATACCATTGAGATTATCGCTTATCAACTCCTTTGCTGATACTTTTGCTATATAGCCTTTTTCTTTTTTTAAGTTTTCTTAGGCTGCTAACTCCCAACTCAGCTATTATCAAAGACAAGCTTTGCAAACTATATTACTCAATCACTGCCCACAGGGCCGTAGGCTCTGCTTAGATTGCTGCTTAATATAAAACATTCGAGTCAGATATGGAAACAGGATAATCTCCCATCTCTTTCTCATCAATATGGCTTCAGATCTTTCATTTGAATGCCTGAATAATCACACCACTAATATGGAAATAGGTTTGTTTAAAAGAAATCCAAACAAAACAGAAATTATCTTAAGCTTACATAAACTGTTATTTCTTACTACATGGGCAAAGATAATTAAAGGTTGACTACAGTCAGAAACATTTTCTAACACTTTCCAACTCAGATTTAATAAATCATTTTATCACAAAAAGCAAAATGAAACTGAAATAAGGATTCATCTATACCTTCACCTAAATACTGTACAATGCCGTAACCGACCACTACGTGAAGATCCTCATGAAACAAAAACTTCCCAGTTCCTGGAAAGCTGCCAGTTTATAGAAGGTAAGGCCTAATTGTAAACTCAGAACAGTCAAAACAAATGTCGGTTAAATAGTGCCAAAGTAAACCTGCTCAGAGAGTTAAGGTGACATTTTTGTCATGATGTGCCTTAACTGTACAAGGAGCAACACTTACCTTAGGGGAAAGTAGGATAGTTTGTGCTAAGTAAGGAGATCAACTCCAAGCCTGGCCACTCTACCCCAGGAAACCTGGAAGCATCAGAGGCACTACTAACCTCAACTCAGAGTTTGATCACGTTTTCCCCCCTTTTTTTCACTGTAATAAACATAACCAAGACTTGTGTGTAGGGTCTTCTGTTCACAAAAGTGGACTAAAATGAATTTTTAATTCCATTGTATATATGGCTGAGTTAAAATAAAAATAATGATTAAGAGTATAAACTCAAAAATTAGATAGCCTAGGTTTTAGCAGGCGTTATCACATGCTGGCCTGGTGAGCTTGGGTGAGTTACTTAACCTCTCTACTTGTGTTTTCTCATCTATAAAACAGAGATAATAGTACTTATATCTCATGGGTTGTTAGGTGATTAAATCATCCATGGCTCAGAATGCATGAATGAATGAATAGTACATATAGTTCCTTTAGCCACCATACTGTAGCCTCCAAATGTGCTAGATATTTCCATGGTTACTGTAATAAATGCCAGTGATAAAGTAAGAAGTGTATTACTGCTAACATTAAGATTAGCAATGTTTTGGCTAATATTCAAATACATGTCAGAAGTTTTAGATTTTAACCAATTTGGTCTAAAAAGGAAAACAGATTTTTTAACAACAATCAAAAAATTGGAAAAAATAACTTAAAAGGGATGGTGTCATGAAGACCAATACAATACATAACTCAAATATACTACTGATAAAGTGCATTTCCTAGTTTGAAAGAATATTCAGTTTAAGACTCCCCTAAAGACAAGTGGTCTAAATTACTAAAAAAATTGTCATTCTTGGCAATCAACACCCAGGATTACATGGCAAAAGAAAATTAGCCAATCAGCTATGTAAAAATGAAGATCCAAATGCAGGCTACTCGCATTATCTGTGTAATCTACTTAATTATATTTCTCTGAAACCATGTCAGATTTCCAAATTTAAGATTGATTACAATTGGAAACATACTACCTACAGAGCCTAGAAAATTTTCAATTTATTTTTCCAATACCTACTTAGAGAACTGTTTGTTGCTTGCTGTTAAGAACACTAATGTCTCCATTTTTTGAGAGTGTGTCAGGTCTTTTTGTTGACATATGACCTTGCAGATTTAGGCTGTAAAGCACTATGAGACAACTGGAGGATAGAACTATATAAATTTTATTGTGTTATAATTCTCACCTCTCAAAATCTAGGAGAGGAATCTGTCTCTTCAAGTGCAGAATTTAAGTGCTTCTACTTTTCTTCTTTTTTTAAAAAAATGTTATCTGTACAAAGTATTTTCAGGTTCCCCAAATCCTAGAGATTTCAAAACCACAATAACCACAATTAAGATATGCAGTTAACATTTTCCAAAAGTACTCTTAAATGTACATGGAAAAATAGACTCAATTCCAGAACTGAAAATGTGAAAAATCAAAAGTTAACTGAACAAAGATGCTCTCTTCATGCAATGAGGGTTTACGAATAACGATGGGGAAACCGTCCAAATAAATACAATATAGATTTCAGCCTGTGTGACTCAGTATGATTTCCCACCTCCTTGCTGCTAAGCTACTAACTTCTGAAGTAAATTCAAAGCAGATTTTCTAAGCTAAAAGAGCCATAGAAATAAATGTGCTACTACCAGACACACAAAGTTTGATATTTATTTGAGTTTGTGCTAGAAGAAAGAGTTACTAAAGTATTTAAGTAACATCATTTTGAAGCCAAGAACTGGGAGGAAATGCTCAGGCTTGAACTGGGTTTGGGAGTGTTAAGTTCCTAGAAAGCAAAAATGTCTTACTGGAACAATGATATATTTGGTACATCTTAGCAGAAATAATGAACTACACAGTGAGACCATTTTTGAGGGAATTCCTTTATCTGTTTTGTTTTCCGAAGAATGATGTTATATCTGGGATTTGATTCAAAAGTCAGTAAAGGTAGGGAACGGTAGGTAACAGGTGAAACAAAATTGGCCACATGTCAATCAAATATTACTAGTAGATTGTCTTGATCATCAAATTAATTCTTCTGAGTATCAATATAAAGGGGTTTCCCCCCCTAGATTTTCCTCAGTTCCATCACTGAACAAAGGGATTCTATTAGGAGAGGGAAGCCCTACAGAGAATTACGTATACGCTATAATTAAACAACGGTGCTAAATAAATCCAAATCAATAACACTTTGACATAAAGCTTAAAGGTAAACTGAAAAAAGCAAGTTGGGTAGTGAAGTAATAAGCATGTCACCTACCTTCCACAGTGGACACTTGAACAAGTCAAACAGACCCAGGGGCTTTTGTTGGACCGGCACACTAATAAAAAGAAAAATACACAATATGCCAATTGTATCACGTTATTTCCCAGTTTCTCCCCTAATCTGTAATACCACATCCTGTGATTAAGTTATAAATTCCATGGCTGCTTAGGTGTACTGAAATCACAAATCCTTGCTTTGTGAGTGCATTTACACAAAACGGCTGCCTAATTAATGTTATACTGAAAGAATCTAAACGCATGTCCACAACAACTGCTCATATTAATTGCAGACTCAACTCAAATAGTTTAACCACAGGCTAAACACTTTTCTCCTTTATTACTTATTCCTTTTTTTTTTTTCAACAGTCTCTGACAAGTTAAGGACAGTCTATTTTCTCATCAAAAGCATTTTTAAGGGAATTCCCTGGCAGTCCAGTGGTTAAGACTCCACGTTCCCAATGCAGGGGGCACGGGTTCCATCCCTGGTTGGGGAACTAAGATCCCGCATGCTGCATGGTGCAGCCAAAAAATAAATAAAAAGACAAAACATTAAAAAAAAAAGATTAAAAAAAACCATTTTTAAGGCAAATTTTTTAATCACATGTCTTTACCATACAGATCATATACTACTATAAATGACAACTCTTTTAGTTTATTTAGTGAGAAGCATAACCTAAGGATACAATTCGGAAGACTAAGCCCAGTTCTTCCCAAATTAACGTCTCAAATGCATTAAATATAATTCTAAATATGATGACTGCATGTAATTCTTGCTGAGGGTATAATCAGGACATTAATTACTTTAGTTTGAGTATTATAGGGACGCAGCAGGCAAAAAGGGGAATGAAAACTTTTAAAATACTGATTACAATTTTGCTTGCTGTTTACTTATTCAATTTTAAGCCCAATAAACATAACAATGATTTTAAAAGGGAGGGGATATAAAAATCACGAGGAACAAGCTTTTTCAAAACACATATGCTCTACTCAGGCAGACATCTACATTGGGGTGGGTATAGCAGGAGAAAAGAACTTGTCTATTTTGAGAAAAGCAACTTCCCAGGTGACTCCCTAATACAACCACTTCAGAACCACTAGTCAGCCTCCTAGGGGCCATGAGGGGGGCATCGCAGCACATCCACACACTCAGGATTATAGTAAATTCACTGCCTGGCACACAGTATATGCTCAATGAACAGTTGTTGAAACAAAGTTTACCTTTCTTAGTTTAAGATACCAAGCTCTTCCAAGATCTGATCCCTACTATATTATATTGGTCCTGTCTAATCATACATCACAATCGGCCTTTCTCATTGTTAAGAAAAATTAGCCAAAACTGGAAATAAAGTGAATCAAGAACTATAAGCCCTTTCAGTGTATAATAAAACACATTATACCATGAATATCCCAAAGATATTTAATTATAATACCATTGTTTGACCTGCTGTTTACTATCGATTAGGACCCAAATTCTATGAACTTGTAGGTTTTTATTTGGTAGAGACAATATCTGTCTGGCAGACTCCAAGGGCTATGGTTGTACTACCCTGAAGTACATTAATGGGCTTTATATCTAGCCTGGCAATTTACTTCAACATTCATTCTTCAGTGTCTGCATTCACTCAATTCCTCAAATGCTCTTGGAATCAGCTTTATCATCCTGCTGGTTCCCTTATTAATGAGTTAAATAAATCTTTGACACACATTCATTCTACATTTGGGAGGGGAGGAGAAGGCAAGGAAGAATAGGAGAGTACAGTGATATACTGCCCAAGGGCCTCTGCCTTTCTGCCCAGCACAGGGCTCTAACTATTTTTGAATGAGAAAACTTTCAGTGGTAACAATTCCCTTCCAGTTAGCCAAGGGCTTTACCTTTCCTTAGTGCATTACATTAACTGCTAGGGCCAACCTGAAGGCATTTTAGTTTTTTACTCAGTTGGGTCCAATTTTGTTATATGTGCATGTAAGTCACATGACAAAGGCTAATAAGAAGACCGCCAAACTGCTAACAGCAATTATTTTAGGCAAGTACATGAGAAGACTATTGTGAGGGGAGACTGCTGGCTTTTATTTGTACACCCCTGTGGTATTTGATTTGTATCAACAAAAACATGACATTTTTATAGTTTGAAAAGCAAGTCCTATAAAGTATATTTTTAAAGGGAAAAATAAATTAGAACACAGTTTACTTGAAACAGATATTCCTGGTCTGCGATATAACTTGAAGGATTAAAAAACTACAAATATTATATAGTTTTATTCCTCCAGCAACCCTTTTTCTTTCAGTAAATACTAAGAAACACTGTACTCAATCTGGAAGAAGTTTAATATTATCCTGAAATAAGTAATTATAATAGTAAGTTTAGGCCCAAGTTTTTAGTCATTTACAGGTTTTTGTTTTTTGTGTAATTATGGGAAGATTTTTCCCCCTCCTTTGAATGAGGAAAAAAAAAATCTAGAACAAAATCACTGTTACTTTGGTGCGTTTCCTACCAAGTGTTCATTTTTTTCCCCCGATGGCTGTAAAGTGTGTGTATGGACAAAAAGTACATACAATTTTGTGATCTAACTTTTCCACTATCAGTATATTAAATGCATTTCTTCATGTTACTGAATTAGAATAGTGTACTCTAAATCTAGTCTTATAAAATCTCAATTACCTCATAAAGTTTTATCAGTTTTTTAATTTCTTAATTTCAAATTTTTGAAAAGATACCCTAAGCCTGAGGGGAAGAAATGGGGAATAACTGCCTAATAGGTACAGGGTTTATTTTGGGGTGATGAAATGTCTTGGAACAAGATAGAGGTGGTAGTTGTAGATGTACTAAATGCACTGAATTGAACTATTCACTTTAAAAAAATGGTTAATTTGGGGAATTCCCTGGCAGTCCAGTGGTTGGGACTCGGTGCTTTCACTGCCAAGAGCCCAGGTCCAATCCCTGGTTGGGGAACTAAGATCCCACAAGCTGCATGGCATGTATATAAATAAATAAATAAGTAAATAATATTATGTTATGTGAATTATACCTTGATTAAATAAATAGGTGCTTAAGACAGGGATGAGGAGAAAGAATAAAAGGAAATAAAATAGTACTGACTTTCAAAAACATCGGAAAGAAGTGACTGTGCCTTTTACTAAATCTCAAAAAAGACCTCACTTGGGCTTCCCTGGTGGCGCAGTGGTTGAGAGTCCGCCTGCCGATGCAGGGGACACGGGTTCGTGCCCCGGTCTGGGAAGATCCCACATGCCGTGGAGCGGCTAGGCCCGTGAGCCATGGCCGCTGAGCCTGCGCATCCGGAGCCTGTGCTCCGCAACGGGAGAGGCCACAGCAGTGAGAGGCCCGCCTACCGCAAAAAAAAAAAAAAAAAAAAAAAAAAGACCTCACTTTCTAAGTTAAGAAATCAAATTTCTTTTATCATGAATATTTACAATAAGAAAGTTAAGACTTAATGTGTGATAAGACAGTTGGTCTTGGCTATTTAAATGACAGTACTCTCTGAGGGCTTAATAGTTTCACACCAGAAGAACATTTGAAGGCTAGGAAACTACACAGAAAAGGGTATTATGGGGCATTCTGAAGGCATTTATTACACTGCTTCAGGGAATATTCACTCTGTGTATATATACCTTATCTAAATTATAAACCTTTAAAGTACCCAAGACAATTAGAAAACAGAAGGAAAAATATTGGCTTTAAATTAAACTCTCAATTATTGCTACAAATAGAACAGGTCATAGCATGAGTAAAAGAATACCTGCAATAATCTTAAATTCATTTATTTTAATTACCTTAAGGGGACATATTTTATTATAAAAGGTAGTCTCTCAATGTATAGACAGATGGGTTTCAAGTTTATCTGTAGGATGAACACATTTCCCACGGAAACTGCATTAGAGGTTTGCAGGCTATTTTATAAAGCTCTACAAGAACCATAACAAAACTGAAATACTATATTGTGTGTGTGCATGTGTGTGTGTATAAAATAAAACCATACACAGTCAATAAAAAATGTTTTTTAAGCTATAAATATACTATCTATTCAGCAGAACATAAAAATATTAAACTGAAGGGTTTTTATTTTTTAAATCTTAAATGCCGGTGCTTGAGAAAGAGACGTTAATAAGGTTGGAAACTTGTAGGAGTTCAAAAAGATAAGTCTGAAAACTTATAAGGGCACTTTTTATTATGCCTAATTACACTTCAAGGTGACATCATGGCAGGGAAGCCATGCAGTATATTTCTCACACTGTTACACATGGCCGCAGCAGGGTCACTGGATGTCATAAGCAGAAGTCTGGTCCTCTTTCACTCAGATTATGAAATTTCCTCAAAGTTACTCTCCTCCAGCAATCTGTCCCATACGCTTAGATTCTTCCAACCCCGAGCTCGGGTTTCCTCTCTCAGCTCCTGGGCATCTCAGCCTGGGGGCCTGGTACTATCCAGCTCCCTTCACTCTCCTCCTGCTGCTATAGCCTCAGAACTCTCCTCTGGCCCTGTCCTCGCCCTCAGCCACGAGCTCTGCAAGTTGGCAGCAGCACCCCTTTGCGGGGAGTGGAGAATGTCGATCCTCTCCTAAGCTAGGGCCATTTCCCACAAGGTAGAAGCTCTGACACAGGTTGGGCAGGGGAGACAGGTGAAGGAGGCCCAGCCTCTAAAACATGCTCGCATTCATGGCTTCTTCCTAAAGCCCCCAAAAGCCTTAACCCTCCTGGAAACTAGGAAGGGACAACTGATGGAGCACAAAGGCAGAGGGAAGGCATCCAAGTGATCTACAAACCAAAGTGGTTTTACTCCTTGCTACTTCTATGCAGGGAAGAACAGTCTGCTCCTTTACCAAGAGACAAGAAGGGCAGAAAACTAGGGAGTTCTAGGGGACTTCCCTGGTGGCGCAGTGGTTAAAAATCCACCTGCCAATTCAGGGGACACAAGTTCAAGCCCTGGTCCGGGAAGATCCCACATGTTGCAGAGCAACTAAGCCCGTGAGCCACAACTACTGAGCCTGCGCGCTGTGACTACTGAAGCCCGCGCGCCTAGAGCCCGTGCTCCGCAACACAAGAAGCCACCGCAATGAGAAGCCCATGCACCGCAACTAAGAGTAGCCCCTGCTCGCCACAACTAGAGAAAGCCCGCGTGCAGCAACAAAGACCCAGTGCAGCCAAAAATAAAGAAATAAAGAAAAGAAAACTAGGGAGTTCTGTGCTTAAAGGGGCCTATTTATACACGAATATCTTTAGGTTGTGTTCAGAAGGCAAAATGGCATCCACAGCGAATATAAATTTCTTCCCACTGATCTTCAATAGCCTTATTATTCACTATACAGAACCTAATAAGATAGAATACATTTGGTATTCAAGCCCATCAACAATTCTCCTGGAATTCTAATTTTTTTATAAAACATCATGCACTAGTGCTTACGATACAACTTAGTCACTGTCTCTACACGAAAAATAGTTCAAGCACTCAGCACTGACAGGCAAGCCATTTATAGTGCATCCATTATTCAATAGTTGCTTCAATTGGCAGAGAGGCTCTTGAGCTTCTTAAGAATTCAGAAAGGTGAGGATCCAATGACTAGGATTCTAGTCCTGGCCCTGTCATTACTAGCTATAGAACTGAGAATGTCACTACTATTCTGAGTCTATGTCTTCACTGTAGAATAAAAACTAGGTGATGAGCATGTCCCCTCTAATTATAAAATTATTCAAAGAACACAAAGCAAAAAATAGATTAAATAATCATATAACTTCCCTATAGATAAAATTCTTCCAACTCCACTCTCCTCCTAATTTTCTTAACAAAAAGATTAATTGCTAGTGTAGTATAATTTTCTAAATCAACAGCCTTCAGTTTTTTTCCTGCTCCCACAACCCTTGAGAGGCAAATACATTCCCAGCACATTGCCTGTCAGTAACAGCAGCTCACTGCAACAGCGAGGTCAGAAAGTGTGTGGAATCGCTGTCCAAAACCATGGTACAGGGGCTTCCCTAGTGGCACAGTGGTTAAGAATCCGCCTGCCAATGCAGGGGCCACAGGTTCAAGCCCTGGTCTGGGAAGATCCCACATGCCGCGGAGCACCTAAGCCCGTGCACCACAACTACTGAGCCTGCGCTCTGGGGCCCACGAGCCACAACTACTGAAGCCCATGTACCTAGAGCCTGTGCTCCACAACAAGAGAAGCCACCGCAGTGGGAAGCCCACGCGCCGCGACGAAAGGTAACCCTGCAAGCCGCAACTAGAGAAAGCCCACGCGCAGCAACAAAGACCCAACACAGCCAAAAATAAAATAAATAAATAAATTTATTAAAAAAATAAAAACTGTAGACAAACATGCTGCTCCAATAGTAAAACTCAGAATATCACCCCCCCTACCAACAACACACAGTTTTTAAAGGGCCACACTAAAAAACCAGCAACCAGCAAATATTCATAACGTGTTTTTTCAAAGAGCAAGTTCTTAAATATTCTAGTACATACTATGTGCCAAGCACTATTGCACTTTATTGGGCCACTTTATAAATATTACTTCATTTAATCCTCTACAGTCCAAGGAGGTGTGTACTATTATTGGCCTGTTTTATAGATAAGGAAGCTGAGGCACAGAGAAGTTATATACCTTGCTAAGTTAGTAAGTGACAGAACTGGAACTCAAACTCAGTACTTGAAGGTATGGACTGTCGCAGAGCAGTAAGTCCAGAAGGTTGTCATTTTTGCTTTAGAAAGATTACGTTCTACGTGTTTCTGTGTATACATTATACCTGTATATAAACTGCCTGAAGTCTAGAAGGGTACATAGTAACTGTTAACGGTCATGTAAAAAGAATGGGATGGGGGATTAGAGCCACATGGACCTACTTTCAACTATACTGTTTGAATTTTTTCAGAAAGCATTACTTCTTTTATAACAAAAATAAAGTTTAAATGTCTTAAATTTAAAGATACTGGTATTATAAAGTTGTCCTAATGAAATAAACTTATTCTAAATTATTAAGCCTAAGTAGTAAGTGAAACCAAAATCCTAGATTACAACTCTATGGGTGTGTAAACATACGATCAATGAAAAATATTTGCAGCTGTTATTCAAAACACACACACACACACACACACACACACACGCTCCATAGAAGTATCAATAGTAAAAGTGTTATTCCTCTCGAAAATGGAGAATAGGGCAGAATTATCATTAAAATTCTATAAATATTCCAGTACATATACAAGTAGAAATATACTCCAGGACTAACCCAGCTTACTCTCCAACTAATATATTCTTAGATGTTTAGAGCAAGGCGTATAATCTTCTTTATACCATAAATGCTCTTTGAACCACATACTCATGAGCCTATTCTATGCTAAAAGTTCTGAAGCCTCTTCTATCTTCAACTTGAATCCTCTGAAATTACTGGGGGAAAGAGTGGTAAAGTCACATAAAGAAAGCAGGAACTGGGCCTCCACGTAGTCCAGAAAAGAAGAAATCCAGCGATATGAAGCAACCGCCAGAGGTGCCAGAGCAGCCTGAGGGTAGCCAAAATCACTGCCTGTGTTCCCATACCGCCACCTCCCACCCCGGCACTGTGGCTCATTCTGGGAGTGCACACTGGGTTCCCAGGGAGCAGGGAAGCAGGACAAAGCAACAGGCAGCGCCCAGGGCTAAAGAAGTGAGCCCATGCAGAGCTCAGGAGAGGAGGTCCAGATACTGAAGGCGGAGGAGACCGAGCATGAGCACCAAATCCAAACTGCTCAGAAGCAGCAGGCTGGGGCTCACAGAAGATCACGGAACCAAGAGTTCAGGGCCAAGGCAGGGAAGGCAACTATGAAGTAAAGCTTACCTCGGTTGCCTTTCCTCTTTGCCCCATGAGAATCTCTCCCACCTTCCTCCTCTGGCTTCAGTCCCATTCTTATTCAAGGCTGGCAATCAGTTAATCTCTCCTGAGTCATTACATAAGTAAATTTCTGATCAGTTTTCTGATAAAGTCACAGTTCAGTATTTCTCACAACCATTCTCTCCTTTCTGCTTAATGGCCCTATGATAGATTAAAGATGAGCACTCCTCCCATTAAAAGGCAGGTCTATGTCCTCTTTCCTTGAATCTGGGCAGGCTCTGCAGTGCCTTGACTAATTGAATATGGCAGAAGTGACTGCGTGTCAATTTGCAGGTCTGAGTTTTAAGAAATTGACAGCTTCTTCTTTTTATTGCTTGCTCTTGGGGAAGCCAGCCACCATGCAAGAAGCCTAATCACCCTGAGACCAACACACTGTGAGAAACCCAAACGACACAGAGAGACCTTCCAGAATGTGACACCATGGGGGATGGGGGGGGTGGGGAGGGACAGAAACAGAGAGCAGGAGCACAGAGGCACAAGACATGTGAGTTAAGAAGCCATCATGGAAGCGGATGCTCCAGCTTCAGGTACGCCAGCTGTGACAGCCCCAGCCAAGTTCCTCCTGAATTCCCGACCCACAAGATGATAAGAAAAATAAAACGGTTGTTTTAAGCCACTAAGATGTAAGATAGTTTGTTATGCAGCAATAGATAATCAGAACACTACTTGTAGAAGGAGGGGTATCAGTGATACAGTATCTACCATTCACCCCTGCCAAACGACTCATGGGAATGACTGACATTGTTGTTTAGTAGAAGTGAGGATGAGACCCTTTGGGAGGTTCTACTCCATAGGAATCAAAAACTATCCAAAGACTAGACTATCCCCTCTGTAACGGGGGTAGTAAGACAGTAAAAACACTGCAGTCTGTCATCAACTAAGCTGCAATCATCCTTTGGAGTGGCTCTTTCTGTATCCCATTAATATTTTAAATCCAGGTGTGCTGTCATTACCATAGACAACCTAATTCTTGAGCAAAACATCACTCCTAATGTCGTCCTATATTGTAAAAAACGACCTTCAGAAATCTCAAAACCACTATTCCCGTATTCTACTCTAAATAATTCAATTCTTCTTTATCTAAGATAAATAAGGATTACCTGGTTCTCTTTAAGGGGCACCATCCTTGGCTCTCAGAGGCTAATCTTGAGACTGCTCTAGCCAACTTTCCTAATCTTTTTCATGTCAGGACATGCATGGAAAATGATAACATCTGTATGGTGCATGCACATAAACTGAAGAGTCATCGCAGGGCCAGAAGTGATCTGTTTGGAGGCTCCAGTCACCCTTAGGCTGAGGGGATCGTTATCTCAATACATATGTAATCCTTTTATGGCCCTTCTGATGGAAAGCTATGTGGTCAATCTTTATACCTGGTTATCTAGCAATGCAGGAGGAGGTCCCCTTCTACTCCAATGCCCACTTGTTGGAACAAAAGACTGGAAGTCATCAACCAGCTGCATTATCTAGGAATCCAAGATGCTCCTCTGAGTTTATACTACTCACTAATGCGCTGAGACCTGTAGGAGAAAATAAATGGATGCCCAAATCCTTATTTCTATCCTATGTATAACCGTCTCTTGATGCCCAAATCCTTATTTCTATCCTATGTATAACCGTCTTTTGATGCCCAAATCCTTATTTCTATCCTATGTATAACCGTCTTATCCTACTGCCATTCTATAACCCAAGGGAGCAGCCAGTTAACAGTATGACACAGGAATCTAACATGAATTAAATTAAGAGAAAACTACTACAACAGCTGGGTCTGAGTACTTAGGTGGTAAAACAGCATTGACGAGTATGTAAAAGGAAAAGTCAACTGCTTAAAATGAACCTGAACGTAGACTAAAAATGTTTCCAAGGCCACTTCCAGCTCTCTGATTTCAAGGTTTCCCAAACAGAAATATAATTACAATAAAGTATTTCACTTCCACAGCCTTGAATGTATTTGTAAGATCACGGTAGATGGGAAGATAGAAGCAGGCAGACAAATAGTTTGAAGTATTATTATAAAAATCACACATTATTGCTCACAAGATTAAAAAGTTAAAACTTTTAATCTTCCCTGAAGATACCCAATAATACAAAAATATATTTGTACAAGGCTGTTAGTTGCAGCATTATCTGAAACTGCAAAATACTGGAAACAACCTAAATGCCCAAAGATAGGAGAATGTTTGAATTCACTGTGACACATCACAAATGGAGTACTATGAAGTTGTTAAAAAATAATAAGTAAAATTTCTACAAACATGGAGTGATATCCAGAACACACTATTAAATGAAAGAAGCAAATTCCAAAAGAGTATACTTAGGTTGCTACCTTCTGTGAGAGAAAATAAGAAAATACTCATGTACCTGCTTTTTTCTTTTATAAAAGGAAACAGGAAGGATAGATAAAAATAACTGGTTGGGGCTTCCCTGGTGGCTCAGTGGTTGAGAGTCCGCCTGCCGATGCAGGGGACACGGGTTCGTGCCCCGGTCTGGGAAGATCCCACATGCCACGGAGCGGCTAGGCCCGTGAGCCATGGCTGCTGGGCCTGCGCGTCCAGAGCCTGTGCTCCGCAACGGGAGAGGCCACAGCAGTGAGAAGCCCACGTAATGCAAAAAAAAAAAAAAAAAAAAAAAAAAAAAAAAAACTGGTTGTCTACATGGGGTGGATAGGAATGAGTAGAAGGGTTAGGTAGTAACACTTCTTGGTATGGCTTTAACTTTTGGAACCATACTCATGTTTTATATACTCAAAAAGTAAAATAAAATCAGCAAGGATGAGGTGGAAAAAAATCTAAAAGGAAGGGCTTCCCTGGTGGCGCAGTGGTTGAGAGTCCACCTGCCAATGCAGGGGATGCGGGTTCGTGCCCCGGTCCGGGAAGACCCCACTTGCCGTGGAGTGGCTGGGCCCGAGAGCCATGGCCGCTGAGCCTGCGCATCCGGAGGCCGTGCTCCGCAACAGGAGAGGCCACAGCAGTGTGAGGCCCGTGTACCGAAAAAAAAAAAAAAAAATCTAAAATGGAAATCAAACAGAAAGAAACGAAGCTAACTGTAAATCAAATAAATCAGCGTATTAAAAGATGGAATGAAAGGGAAGGAAACAACCCAAGCAACTTTTGAACATAACACTTCATATTTTGTGAGTATACAGACAAAAAGAAACTGTAAACAAATAGTGAACTCTAGTTACAAGGAGTTTTCTTTGCAATGGTATGGGTTAGCAGTTTAGAACTACTTTCTCTGATTATGGCATGGGGCAAACAAGTACATATGCTGAGATAACGGGAACCAGATTCTCTCTGTTAGAGAAGGGCATTACAAATACAGAAAGGGCAAGACTAGATCTGTAGTGCTGAACTGGAATTAAAGGTATCAAAATGAACTCATGGTTACACACACACACACACACACACACAAATATAGACATGTTTATTTATTCATATATATTTATATTTCTTAGCTCCTATTTGCTGAGAGATCTTAGTTTATAAACTTTATTCCCAACTAAAAGGAATGATGGCTACTTGGAGAAATGGCTGATTCTAGGACTAGGGCAGGCTGAGTACAAGATGAGCCTGGAGCACCTTGCCATGCCAGAAAGTAAGAAAGGGCTCCAAGAACAATAGGGGCATGTCAAAATTATGGCCTAAGGAGGCTCCCACTAGCCAAATCTAAGACAATGTGAGCTTCAAAATAAATAACAGAATGTCACAGAATAAAATAAAAATCTATGAGTCCATGTTAATGAAATAAATGAATAAACAAGTGGGTGAGAAAGGAAAGCTCTTCCTTGTATATACTTAGAAGAAATAAGTTAGAAAATCAACATCTTTCAACTATCCTAGTAATAACTGATTCAGTCAAGAATCATCAATGGATGCTAAATTACTAGATGAAAGTTTGATGAAAAATAAAACATCTATACATAAAATCTCAAAGCATCTCCTACAAATTACCTATTAATAACAAAGGGAAAATAGTAACTTTACAGGAAATAACCTTGCAAATATCACCTTAATAAAATAATCAAAGTCAACATCACCAAAATGAGACAAACCAACCTCATATACCTCTTGATATGATGCCCTGAGAATACACATTGCTTCTGCAGTATTCTTACAAAAACAATGCACAGCCTGAATCTAATCATAAGGAAACAACAGAAAAACTCAAACTGAAGTACACTCTATAATTAGCCTGTTTTCTTCAAAAATACCAAGATGTGAAAGACAAAGACAGGATAAGGAACTGTTCCAGACTGAAGGAGACTATAGAGTTATCACAACTAAGTGAAATGCATGATCCTGGATTAGATGTGGGGGGCAGAAAAGCGAAATAGCTACATTACATGAAGGACATTATTGGGACAACTGGAGAAATCTAAGAATGGAATGTGCATTCGATAATACTATTATCTCAGTTATTAAATGTCCTGATTTTGACCAATACCCTGTGCTTAGTGAAAAGAAAGTCCTTGTGCTTGGGGAAAAAAAAATAAAGTATTTCTGGATGAAGGAGCATTAGGTCTGCAAATTACTCGGTGGCAGGGGTGGGGGGAGGTGCATAAAAAGAAGGTTCAAACGTGTAACACAAATGTAGCAAAATGTTAACTGATGAATCTAGGTAAAGAGTACATGGGAGTTTCTGTACTATTCTTAGCAATGTTTCTTTTCTTTTCTTTTTTTTTGTTTTTGTTTTTGTTTTTTTTTTTTTGCGGTATACGGGCCTCTCACTGCCGTGGCCTCTCCCGTTGCGGAGCACAGGCTCCGGACGCGCAGGCTCAGCGGCCATGGCTCACGGGCCCAGGCGCTCCACGGCATGTGGGATCTTCCCGGACCGGGGCACGAACCCATATCCCCTGCATTGGCAGGCGGACTCCCAACCATTGCGCCACCAGGGAAGCCGAGCAATGTTTCTTTAAGTGTGAAATTATATCAAAATAAAAAGGCTTTCTGAGATTAAAAAAATTTTATTCTTTACTTCCAATTAAGAATATTTTTTTAAATTACTAAAACACAAAGGAAAAGGTTAAATTACCATTGTGCAGAGCCAAACAGTACTATAAACCTGGCAGTAACTTCCCTTTATTGATGGATGATAAATTAATCCAGTAATAGTATTACAAGATATTAATTGCAGTGGTCCAAGTGACCTTACAACTTTTTCTTTCAATGTTTCTTTTATATATCCAAACTCCGGCTTGTATTTGGCTTCCCAAGCAGAGTCAAACCCCCAGGCTTATCTGCTCTCTCTGCTGACTCAGGTAATAGCGACAATATTTTGCCCTGTTCATTAGGGAAGATAAATCTGAGTTTAAACTTTTACTCAAAAACTGTCCTGCAAAATTTCAGTTTTAGTGATTTAACTCTCTGGATGATGACTAATAAGATCCATTTCTGATGGGGCAAAGCATTTTTTTTGCCCTAAAAATTGGATTTTAAATGTCTCATTTAAAAATAAACACCAAGGCTTCCCTGGTGGCGCAGTGGTTGAGAGTCCGCCTGCCGATGCAGGGGACACGGGTTCGTGCCCCGGTCTGGGAGGATCCCACGTGCCGCGGAGCGGCTGGGCCCGTGAGCCATGGCCGCTGAGCCTGTGCGTCCGGAGCCTGTGCTCCGCAACGGGAGAGGCCGCAGCAGTGAGAGGCCCGCGTACCACAAAAAAAAAAAAACAACAAAACACCAAATTAAGCATGGCAGACCAATTTCTCTCTTACCTCCTCTCCATCCTAACATCTCACTAAAATGACAATAAAGAAATTAAACTGACATTAACTCACAAAGATCATGTGAGACAAGCACATTTCAACACATTTTTGGGAGTCAAGAAGAAGCTGGAGGAGCAGTACTGATCTTCGTAGCATGAAGGAAGCTACAGCCTAAGTGCCAGCAGAGAAGAGTGCAGACAGGAGGCAGCTCTGGGCTCAGGGACACTGGGCACAACAGACAGCAAAGGTAAGGGTGGCACTGAAAACAAGGGGCCAAGGGCTGCAAGGAACAACAGACTCATGGAACTTACTACATCCTGATGTCAGAACATCAGTGGCCAGGTGTGCAGCTCCCAGGGGGAAGACTGAAAAACTAAATGGTGCTAAAAAAAAATATATTAGCCATACAGACATCTTGAGCGTCTTCCTCCAATAAAGAAGGTGGCTTGCCCCCAACCTTATGGTGAAGCCCACTACAGACAAGCCTCACTCACTTACAGAGCTTTTTAGTGCCTCACTCTTACATGAAAAAATAGACAAAGATAAAACAAGATCCTTGAAGAAAACCTCTAGTCTGGGAGAATCATTTTGAAAAGAAAAAGAGGAACTCAGAGGAAACAGAAACAATGCAGGGAGCACAGAAAAACCTCAAAACAAACAAAGTCTAAAATCCAGGAGTAATGAGAGAAGATAATATAAAACAACAGCAACAGGATGTATGAAAAAGCAGTGGTCAGAAAAATGAGAAAAAGCTCTTGAAAATTAAAAATATTATTATCAAAATTCAATAGAAGGGTGGAAGGGGAAAAAAAAAACCACCTAGGAAATATCTCAGGAACTAGAACCAAAAGGCAAAGAAATAAAAAGATAAGAAAATTACAGGTTCTACCCACAGTGCTCAACATTCAATTAATAGGAGTTGTACAAAGAAAAAAGTACAAACTAGGAGATTTAAGTATGGGAGGATGAGTGTTCTCTCAAATGTTTAGATTGAAAAGTCCCCTGAGTACCAATTGCAATCATTGTTGCTTTTGTTGTGGTCATCCGTTTACAATGCTTGGTGTCAGTTTATTTATCTCTTGTAAAAATAAAATACAGTGTGTGTGTGTGTGTGTGTGTGTGAAAAACAAAAAAGTCCCCTGAGTACCCATCACAAGAAAAAAGAACAAAACTAACCATGCCAAGACACATCATTCTGAAATTCCAGAACACCAAGGATAAAAGGACTATCCTGAAAGCTTCCAGGAGAAAGAAGAAAAAGATATATATGAAGGAACAGTAATCAAAAAGGTATCAGGTTTCTCGACAACACTGGAAGCCTAAAAACAAAGGAACATTGCTTTCAAAATTCTAAGAGAAAAATCTTTTCTAACAGTCTATAGTCACCCAAGCAGTCAAGCATAAAGGTAGAATAAAAGTGTCTGACTTGCGTGGGATCAAAAATTTGCCTCTCCTGAGACGGGAGCTAGATGATGTACCCCAGCAAAATGGTCTAATAAATCAAGGAAGAGAAAGACCTGGGATCCAGGAAATGAGAGATCTAATACAAAAGAATAGCAAGGGAATCAGGATAAAAACTGTCGAGTTGGCCTAGAGAACAGTCAGTTCAGATGGGAGCGAGAGAGCTCTGGGAAGGAAAGCTTCAGGAAAAAATAATACTAAGACATTATGTGTTTAAGTGCTTGGAAAATAATATTCATAGACATTTAACAGATTTATAGGTTACATTTGGGAGAAAATGTACAGAAGGCAAAGTAAGCAATTTTTTTTAAAAAGGCAATTATTAGCTCAAAGAAAAATAAAATGCCAGACAAGAAAAAAAGTAATCACCATAATAATCAAAATTTGTAGTCTAGTTATATTGAGAAATGGAGAGAGGGGCAGAGGGGAGGGTAATGCAAACACTAATGTCCTCATTTACCATAGCAAGATGTCAAGAGATGATACCTAAAATGGATAAATTAAGAAATAACAGTGTAGGGGCTTCCCTGGTGGCGCAGTGGTTGAGAGTCCGCCTGCCGGTGCAGGGGACACGGGTTCGAGCCCTGGTCCGGGAGGATCCCACATGCCACAGAGCAACTAAGCCCATGTGCTACAACTACTGAAGTCCGCATGCCTAGAGCCCGTGCTCTGCAACAAGAGAGGCCACCACAGTGAGAAGCCAGCACACCGCAACGAAGACACAACACAGCCAAAAATAAATAAATAAATTTATTTAAAAAAAAAAAAAAGAAATAACAGTGTATTACTTAGAAGTATGTAGGTAAACATGACAGAGAAAGCTAAATAGAGCTGAAAGTGGTGGTCTGTGGACAGAAGGGCTGAGAGCAGAGGGGAGGGAGGCTGCTGCTCTACTTTAACCCTTTTGTACTACACTGTACGACTTAACTGTACATGTATTACTTTTGATACTGCACTGTACGACTTAACTGTACACATATTACTTATGATACTGCACTGTACAACTTAACTGTACACGTATTACTTTTGATACTGCACTGTACGACTTAACTGTACACATATTACTTATGATACTGCACTGTATGACTTAACTGTACACATATTACTTTTTGAAAACATGAATTAATCTTTAAAAGGTAAATTGATATAACAGTCATATCAATTCATGAAGTTGCCTAAACCATTTTCTTATCTTTAAAAAAAATGCCTATAATCTATTACATGAAATAAAAATTACAATAGCACTTTATCATTTGGGGCCAGGCACCTACTGAATTCCCTGTATACTACAAGGCTAATTTGCAGAGCCAATGGTATGTGTCCTCTACTAGAGAATGTAATTTCAAAGCTGGCCAAAATTTATCATCTATATGTTAACAGATCCAGATACCTACAGAGCCAGAAAAGAGAGGGCATCTGGTCCTGCTGATCTCCTACACAGAGGCAAAGTCTGATCCATAAGACTGGTCCCCTCACTGGCTCAAGCATTTCACTGTATTTTGAAATGCATTTCTGAAATCAGTTTTCAATGTCAAATGAAAACAACATATGGAAATAATGTATGTGAAACTACATATTCTCTAAAACTAACATACCAAACACATTTTTTTATTATTCATTCTGTCACAAACTCAGACTTGTTCAGACCTACTTTGGTGAAAAACACCTAATGAAGCTATTAGGCTTTATCTATTCTACAGTCTTCAGCTAAATATTGGCACTGCGCTCCTACCTCCAAATGAGAAGAAAGGGTAGTGGGGAGAAGGATTAGAACTACTGAAGTCAAAGAAGATTACTAAATCAGAGTCAAAATGGTCCACTTTTGCCTTGGAAGACCAGACACAAATAACTACAGAAAAATTATCCGGGGTTTATATTGTTTCAAAAATAACTTTCCTTAAGAAGTTGATTATACACAGAATGAACACAAAAGCCATGAATCACTTAAGAAAAATTCTGGCATCCAATATTCCATTTATTTAATATAGCAAGATCTGATGCAATTCCACGCCTTTGCCAGCAACCTGATAAGCAAATCCATGGTTAAACAGTAGAGGGATTTTCAAAAGAAATGAATCAAGTCATAAATGTAAACACCACACAACTATTATTTCAAAACAAAAGTGTATGCAAGATAAGAAAAGGTGCATATATATATATTTTTTATAGGAAGCACTCCCTCCCATAAATAAATGAAACAATTAAGAGGTTAAGGGACCTCTTATTATCAAAGACTTTACTCAGAGTGGAGGTTTAGTATCTGCACTGTACAATTCTTTTCCTAGTTTTTGTGGTATATAATATAGGTTAGCACTAAAGCACAAAGTTGGGCATGGGGGTGTGCGAAATTACAACAGTTGTATTTACTGGTGTGCTGGGAAACTATTCTTTTAAAATCAACAGGACTTTTTAGGAAGAAATGGAAAGAAAAAGCAAACTGGGCACATACTTATACTCTGCTTAAAGGGCTAGATACCCAAGATTACAGAAAATAGGAATCTGTAAACTCCGATAGCTGCTCTAATTATTTAACACAAACCAAGAGTTGGAAATTTTTTACAACCAATAGGTCCAATTTTAAAATCGGACCCACATTTCCCCAAAAATCTCTATTAATTATTCAAAGAAAAAAGCCTGAAAAATATTTTTTAAATGAGGTTCTAAAAAGACTATACACAAACAAAACACTTAAAATAACTGAAATGAAACTGATGCAGTTAAATTAAATTAGAATTAAATTCTCACAGCATGAATGTTGAGCTCTGGCAGCAACTTCATACCCATAAGGTGAAGCTTGAGCCAGTTGTTGCAAACAATTTCTCCAATGTTAATACAGCTCACAATTAACATTCAAAATAATTCAAATGGAAACTAGAGTTAATCTCAATTTTACTGTGTGACACTAAAACTTAAAAATCACTCAATCAATAATATAAGTGTCGGCCCCAGAGTGTCTAAGTTATATAGAAGTTCTTTTTCAAAAATATTATATTAGAATATATCTCTAACATGTTATCTATCAATTATCCCAAGGAAACATTCCATCACCAAAAAAAATTTGCTCCCTAGAAATTTCAGCAGGATCTTCACAAACTTGGACCAAAATCCTACCATCCCAATATTGTACAACAAATGTTCAAGACAAAGGAATGGACAATAATCTATTATCTAAAAAAGAAAACCCGAGTGTGGTCAGTAAGGATAAAGATTTAAAGAAGCTAAATCAACAAGGGTACTATCCTACAATCAGTTACATTAAACCTGCAAGAACATGACAGTTAATCACTAGCCTGCTCTTCCTGGTGATGAGAATAGTATAAGAACAGTCCATAAAATTAAGAGTCTTCAGGGCAGGTCAAGGATAAACAGGCAAGCAGATTTCTACAAGGCTGCCTTAAACCCAGCTAGAACAAAGAAAAAATATCAGGAAAGAACATCTACTCAAAATGGAAAACAGCCCACTGATAGAGCTATTCAATCCTAAAGTACAAAGTCTCCAGAAAAAATCCAGTTGGTTATAATATCTTTTCAAAGACACAAGCTGGTTCATATTCAAAATAAACTCTCAATTCCCTCCTCAAAAGAGTCTTATAAAATTTAATTAGCTAGCATTGATTAATGGTGAAGTATTTAGATAAACACAAACACAACTACAAACTTCATTTTCCAATGTCCAAGTTTAATTTCAACAATAGTTTTCAAAATCTGAAACTGCCATCTTAAGCTTATCTGCATTTTATGTATCTGTAAATAGCATACATATATACCTAATTTTCAGTATGTCTTAAGAAGGGGCGGGGAAGAAGGGAGGGAAATCTGTTTTAAGCCCTGCAGTCTGAAGACTATAATTAATTTTTACAAGAAATATAATTGGAAAATCTTAGAATATAACTAGATGGAATCAACAAAGTACCCTGCCTAAAAGCAAAGATTCAAATAACCTCTGAGCTACCAGAGGCAAAAGCAAAATTCCCTTTCTTAGGAATTCTCTCCCTCTCCCACCCCACAACAAACCCACCTCCAAAAAGAATCTCCTCCAGCAGAAACAAAATGAAAAAATGGGAGGGGGCAACTTCAAGAAGTGAAGCACATTTATAAAATAACCAAAAGCTAACTGCATTTTATCCAGAGCTATGGTGAGAAGGCTGACTCATGATATCTGAACTAAAGTAATGTGAATTTCAGCCTACAAAAAAACTAGACCTGAACCGAAATTCAGACATTCAAAAACAGTGTTTTTCCAACTGTATTAACAATCGAGTTCCACCTTGGTGGCACTTTAATCAATAAACAGGGGGAGGAAGGGCTAATCAAATACAGAAAACTAAAATTATTTTCAAAAGGTAGAATTTAAAATGTACTTTCACATCAAAAATCTTCAAAGGAATTATTCAGAGTATGTTTCCAAACACTTACAATCCTTTAACTTATCAAGCAGTAAATGACTAGATGGCAAAACAAAGACCCTGCTTTTACAAAGGCAAGCCAGAAGTATGGTTTGAATAGTATTTGAATTTAAACTTTCGGCTATCGCTAATGCCCCCAAGCATCTTGAGCAACTCTGTTAATCTTTGTCTCAGTTTCACAATCCATGAAACAGGAAAAACTACAAGGATGGGTAGTTAATTAAATTAGTCAGGATTAAATGCTAGCCAACTGCTCTGAAGTTACTTTATGTTGTTCTCAGTTCTCCTCCTACTGAGTAAAACTAATAGATGAGAAAACATCTGGAATTACTATATATACTAACATCTGCAGACTCACAGCAGTTAAAAGATGATCTCTGTTTACAAATTTCTAAGCCAAAGATCATTCAACAATCAGAAAGATTTCAGGATACAACTGCAATGAACAATTTTTAGGTAAATTTCCTTTCATTGTGAAAGATACCTACTCTTAGCTACATTCTCAAAACAGACTGTTACAAATCACAGAACATCTTGAGAGGTCTTGGCACAAAACAATTCTAGGTAAGATGAACAAGCTGTTCCTGTTGTTAATGGTATTCTCAGCATTCTAAGCTGTCAATCAAGGTAAGCTTCATCACAAATAAACCCTCCAAAAAGTACTAGCCCCTGCTGAGAATCTAAGTACTTCCTCCTCAGCCATCTGTCCAGGAAAGCTCTATTAATACACCTAGAATGCAGTTGCTCTCATGTGTAAAGGAGCTATGAATAAACATAAAACACTAAAATACATTAAACAGTATATATTTTCCACTTCAAACATTAATAAACTACTACCCAAGTCTATATGGATGCCTAGGTTGAACACAAAACCCATAGGTTGGACACTAATTTTTTTTTTCAAAGAAGGAAAATATATAATACAGCTCAAGAAGGGGGAAATGGATCAAAAAGAAAAAACAAAGCAGGTTGGGGGAAATGTACTGATATTTGTAAATTACTCCCTGATGGAAGAGGGACTCAATTAAATTTTAAAACAGGAATTTAAATTACTCAATGAGCTACAAACTAAATTACTCACTGTTCTGCTTACTGAGCTACAAACACTAGAAAAACATAAGTATTACCAAATTGAGTTTAAAGGATCCAAAATTAATCTATTATATTCCAGTAAAGAAGGAAATTGCATAAATTTCAAAGAGGAAAAAGTAGGCTGGTATAAGAGCCTAAGGGTAATGCTGTAAAAGCAAAGAATGATGAGAATGAGTTATTCTGAGGATAAATGAATAACAAGAAACAGAAACAAAGAGTTCAAATTCTCCCATCAATCCCATCCTTTCTCCTGCTTAGGCCAAGGATATTCTTTGTATACTAAGAATACCATCAGAAAATAACTTTTGATCCATGTGTCAAAACTTCACAACAGCAAAATGTTAGGCTTAATCCCTAGACTTCAGCCTCTTCAAACAAACACATGGAGCACATTCTAAATTCCAGGTCCTTCACATGTACTACCAATTATTCAGAGACTTTGGAAATATGCTTAGGCTGCTTTAAGGTTCTGCGGGCTGGGACTGGGGGTGGATACTGCCAGAAAAACTAGAAAGACAATTACATTTGACTTAAGCGTACAAATATTATTTTTTAAAAAGTTTAAATTCTTCAGAAAAGCATATAAAAATCAAACGTTGATCTTCAAAATTAATGTGAAAAAAGTATCACCTGTCCATTGATTTTTAACTGCCCCATCCACATTTACTTCTAAAAATGGCCACCTGCCCACCTATAAACACAGAATGTCAAACGAATACAAATTCGTTGTGGTAACAACATTGCAGATGGTCCGTTGCTCACAATCCAGTCAAAGTTTACTTTACAGACTAAAAACTGGAAGTGAGGACTGGTGAAAGCATTCTGGGGAGAAGCTCACTTACTTTCCATTTATTTTAAACATAAAGTTTAAGGCCATTCCAGCCACCATCCAAGTGGAAGAAAGTTCCTTCATTCATTAAGCAAATATTTACTGAGTGTCTTATTATACACTAGGCACTTAATAAATATTTCATACAGGGTTATTACTAAAAAGCAGTAAACGCATTTGACCTTATGATGAACAAATGACTGGTCCTACCTAGAAAATTTAGTCTACTGGGCATACAAGAGTCTTCTTTAGATTTAGGTTGTGAGAGAAATACGATACAAAATAACCCATCATCCCATCAAGGTGGTTTCTCACCTTTATCACAAGCTTTATCACAAACTACAGATTTATTACCAATGACAAGGAATCAATAATCAGAACACCATCCTACTAAATGGATCTTCTCTCCAATATCCACCCCAAACTGCAAAACATTTACTTAATCTACACTTACTTTTCTTTTTTAAAAAAAATTTATTTATTTATTTTTGGCTGCATTGGGTCTTCGTTGCTGCACACGGGCTTTTCTCTAGTTGCTTGAAGCGGGGGCTACTCTTTGTTGCGGTGCGCGGGCTTCTTATTGCGGTGTCTTCTCTTGTTGAGGAGTGCAGGCTCTACGCACGTGAGCTCAGTAGTTGCGGTGCACGGGCTTAATTGCTCCGCGGCATGCGGGATCTTCCCGGACCAGGGCTCGAACCCATGTCCCCTGAATTGGCAGGTGGATTCTTAACCACTGTGCTACCAGGGAAGTCCCTACACTTACTTTCCTTAGGTAACGTGAGGGCAAGCATGTACTAGAAACTTTAAGAAGCCTTCTCGGACTTCCCTGGTGGAGCAGCAGTTAAGAATCCGCCTGCTGAGCCTGTGCTCTAGAGCCTGAGAGCCACAACTACTGAAGCCCCTGCGCCTAGACCCCGTGCTCCGCAACAAAGAGAAGCCACAGCAATGAGAAACCCGCGGGCCGCAACGAAAAGCAGCCCCCGCTAGCGGCAACTAGAGAAAGCCCGCGTGCAGCAATGAAGACCCATTGCAGGAAGACCCAATGCAGCCAAAAATTAATTAATTAATTTTTTTTTTTTTTTTAAAGAGAGGCCTTCTCAACTCTTTGAAGAATTAATCACGGAAAAATTCTCATGCCTATGCTATTAAAATATCTCCAATTTAACTGGCTACTTAACCCAAACGCTTGAAGTCTTTGGCTTTCCTTAGTTATTAAAACAGTTGTGTTTAGGGCAGCCTTTTAAACAATTTGGGTTTTCTCCCCAGTATTTTGCCACTGGTTTAACTCTTTTACCCACAAAAATATGAAATGCCCAAGCCTCCAGATTCTGAAAATAACCTCTGATATGTGCACTTAACAAAAACCTTGAGAGAATGTCCTAGTTTTTTTTTTTTTAACTTTTTCATTTAAAATGAGAATGCCTAGGGACTTCCCTGGTGGCACAGTGGTTAAGAATCCGCCTGCCAGTGCAGGGGAGACGGGTTCAATCCCTGGTCTGGGAAGATTCCCACATGTCGCAGAGCAACTAAGCCTGTGTGCCACAACTACTGAGCCTGCGCTCTAAAGCCTATGAGCCACAACTACTGAGCCCACATGCCACAACTACTGAAGCCCATGCGCCTAGAGCCCGTGCTCCGCAACAAGAGAAGCCCCCGCTCACTGCAACTAGAGAAAGCCCGCGTGCAGCAATGAAGACCCAACGTAGCCAAAAATAAATAAATACGTATGAGAATGCCTTTAGCAAAATTAGACATAAATCAACTTTTAACCTCATTAGGAGATTGCTATTTTCAACATCTACCTTAAACCACAACATGGATTAATCTTCTAAACAGTTAGTTTCCTCTCTCTCCCCAACTAGATTAGACTGTAACTTTTTTGAGAGCAAGGGACTGACTACTGGACCCCATGGTCCCAGCTAATACATTTTATAAACTCTGTAAGTCTCCACACAGACATAAATGCTGCTAGTTTTAAGGCCTTAAGGGATTCTTTAATATTTTAAAGCTATTTTGATCAGAGCAGGTGTCCTTAACTGTTACTATCGTTGTATACAAGTGGGTTCTCAAAGTGTGATCCTGAGGCCTGAGAGTTTCCAAAATCCCTGCATGGGGTACATGAGCTCAAACTATTTTCATAAATAACATTGATGTTATTACTTTTATTCTTTACCCTCATTCTCTCACTAGCATGCAGTGGAGTTTTCCAGAAGCTACATGATGTATGATATCTCAAGAGACTGAATGCAAAAGCAGATATGAAAATCCAGCTGTCTTCTATTAAGCCAGACAACAGAGTTGCAAAAATTAAAATAATGCCAATCTTCTCACCAATTTTTTTGTTTTGAAAACTATAGTTATTTTATACAAACTATTATGTTAACAGGTAATGGGTTTATTATTGCTAAATAAATATATATTAAAAAATTTTTCTGTTTTAATTCCTAGTACAGCAAATATCGATATAAGCTGTACAGACAAAGGCTCTTTGGGTTCTTAATAATTTTAAGAGGGTAAAGGGGTCCTGAAGACAAAAAGCTTGAGAACCACTGTGGTAGGTACACAATTATAAAACATATACAATAATACATACCAAGGGCTTCCCATAGATAAGAAGCTCAAGTTAATTGTGAAGTATAATTACTTCTTACACCCCTAATCTTGTTGAATAATATATCTCTTTGAAAAGCATAATTCAGCATAAAGCCAGTCCATCCCAGGCCCTATCTAAGGGGCCTTAGATATTTATTGAGAGTCCGCTTTATAAAGATGTTCTGGCCTATAATATCACCTATTACTTGAATAGTGTTTGGAGTTTCTCAAAGTTTTCACAAAAATTACCTTGTTCATCCTAACAACAACCTGTGAAGTAAATGTGAAGTATTACTCCCACCCCCCCTTTTTTTTTTAACAGATGACATAATGAAACCGATGCTCCAAGGAAACAGAACTACCTTCAAGGATGTATTGCTACCTAGGAGAACCTAGGATGTTGGTCTTTTGCAATTTCCTTGGCTGCCTTAAGGCTGTTTCACTGCAGTGTAACTGCAAGTTCCCAAAGAAAACAAGGCAAGGGCATTAATTTTATTGTCCCAGTGCCAAAACAGATTTTTCCCTCCCTAATAAGAATGTAATCAGACTCAATACTTGGTCACCGCATTATTCCACACACTGGCTACCCAAAAAGAAGGAAAAAGAAAGAAAGAAATTAAGGAAGAAATTCGAGAGTGCTGGAGAATAAATGCCAGAATACATAACCCTCCAAGATGATGAATTAGTCAAGGACTCACAGCTTTTTTTTTTTTTTTTACACCCCACATTTGTTTATTTATTTATTTTTGGCTGTGTTGGGTCTTCGCCTCTGTGCGAGGGCCTTCTCCAGTTGCGGCAAGCGGGGGCCACCCCTCATCGTGGTGCGCGGGCCTCCCACTACCGCAGCCTCTCCTGTTGCGGAGCACAGGCTCCAGGCGCGCAGGCTCAGCAGTTGTGGCTCACAGTTGCTCCGCGGCACGTGGGATCCTCCCAGACCAGGGCTCGAACCCGTGTACCCGTGTACCCTGCACTAGCAGGCAGACTCTCAACCACCGTGCCACCAGGGAAGCCCTCACAGCTTTAATAATCATTTAATCACTGAAACAACAGGCAGGCAAGAACAAGATCAAGCTCAATACAAAAACATGAGACTATATCAATGAATGGATGCCAAGAAGTTAAAGCGGAAGGCCCACATGAAATGGGTTCAACTCATAGAACATGAGCAAAAGGAAAAAACCCACATAAAGTTGCAAAACTAGCTTTATTGGTTCTACAAATCCACGCACATGACTAAAATCACCCTTCCAAAGCAATGTCAGAGACAAACTTCGTTGCAAGATGCAAAGATGACATCCTAGCCCTTGGATAGAAATCACCCCTCCCTTAGGACTACACATACTAGTTTGTTCTTTTTATCAGCACAAGCCTCTTAGTTATGCTCCAATTTAACTAAAGTTCCTCAAGAGATGCTCAATTTTCTGCATCTCTTTTCCACACCCAAGTGGACGCCCTGACTGACAAAGGCAAGACTGACTCACAACAGGATATCTGCCACTTGCATAAACTCTTTTCCTTTTTTTAGATGCATGTGACCAATGAGGCCATTTTAAAATTTGATGTGATTTTACCTAGAAACAGCCAGAAGTGTGCTGTCTGCTTTGTATCTATCCCTGTAGTTTACCACAGATGAGCAGAAGTAATTTCATCATTCCTCATGAGGTATGCTTTTCCTAGTGTTTACTTTGGTCCTTTTTTTTTCAATCCCTGGGGCGGGGGTTACAGTTACAGCACCACAGCTCTAGCTACAATTATAGATAATACAACACCAACTAGTTTGTAAAGCAATTTGACACACCTTATTTGTTGTTTCATACTCAACATTCACTGTAGAAGAGACATTCGTAGGTAAGTTTCTACACCCTCATAAAAGAACTGCAATACCGCACCATAAAACCAATTAACCGGATAATCTTTATGGGCTTTATGCAGAAAAAAAAAAATCTGACTTTACAAAGGCAAGCAAAGCATCAAACCTCTGAGAGCTCAAGGAAACCGCAGTTATTTCCATTTCTTATCCCAGGGTACATTTTTCTTTGTGGCCTTACCTGGGTTTTTCTCCAAGGACATAATCAACATTTAAGAAGTAATCTGTCAAAAGTGTCAAGGCATTCTCTAAACTATCCTCCCAGCTCCGGCCCACAATGAGAAATGTCACACAGCTAAGTCGTACCATTGCTGTTTTCTTCCTTTTATTTCTTCAAACGAACTTAAGATTTTTTGAAATGCACAATTCAAATTCTACACTACAACGCAAACTACCACTGATCATCTCAAAGCTGATAAACAAAGACTCTATCGGCGGCACCAGGGCCCTACCAGGAAGTAATCAAAGCAGTGTGGCCGGTGCGATCTTAAGTCGCTAGAGCAGACAATAAGAGGACACTGGGGCTTCCGAGGGGCCCGGCAGGAGGAGATAAGATGCTTAAGCAATGCAAAAACATTACATAAACCTAATAACCGTCCTACAGCACATGGACTCGGAAATCCCAAAGCAATTTCAAACAAACAAAAATATGTGTAAGGCAACGCGAGCCGCCCCTCCAAAGCAGCTGCTCTATCAGCCTTCTGAGCTTTTTCAGACCGCAGCCTGTTTTCAAACTTCACCTTCCCTGGCTGATGAAAGACTCCGACCTCGGCCGCCCGAGTTCTGAGCACCCCTCGAGGTCCCGGCTCCTGCTCGCCCGGCGTGGATCTGGTCGCCGGAGCATGGGGGGAAGCGAAAGGAAGCGGGTCCGGGGCAGGTAGCGAAGGGCCCCAGCGCGCCCTGCAGCCCAGACAAAGCTGCGCCCCTGAGAGGCGCTTTTCCCGTCCGGTCTAGGAGGGGACGCAACTAGGGCCCCGCCACACGTGCGGCCGCCTTGTGGGGGCCGGACACCCACCCCCGCGGCCCCCGACCCGGCGACACAGACCAGCACAACCCCCGGGCACTGCAGGGCGGCGCGGGGGCGCAAGCCGCAGGCCAGGGTCCCCGCTCGCCGCCGTCCCCACGAGCTCGTGGCCCCCGCGGTCTCTATCCCTCGCGGGCCTCTCCTTCGCCGGCCGGACCGTCGGGCCGCGGGAAACAAAGGAGCCGCCGCCGCCGCCGCCGCTCCGCCCGCCTCGCCGCGTACCCCTCCCCAGCCGCCGGGCCCGGCTCGCCCGCACCGCTCCCCGAGTCCGCGCGCCGACTGCCCGCGGCCCCTAGACGGCAGGCCCGGCAGAGCCGGGGCCTCGGGTGCGCTTCAGGGCCGCCTGGGGCCGCACTCACCGCTGCAGCACCAGGACGACGGGGAGCCGTTGGGGAACTTGGCTGAGTCCGGGGCGATGCAGACGCTGGAGCTCAGGTGCGGACACTCCATGGCCACGAGGAGGGCGGCGAGGAGGACTGAGGCTCCGAGACCAGGCGCGGGGGTGGGGCGGAGGAGGGACTCCGAAGGCTCTGCCTGGGGTCGCTCCTCGCCGGGCGCTCGGCCGACGGCGGCTGCGTCCCGAGCCCTTGCGTTAAAGAAAGCAAAAGCTTCCGGGCGCCGGGTTTTCCCGCCCGCCGTCTCCCGACGCCCGGCTCCGGAAAACGTGGTGCTCCGGGATCCGGGTTCTGCCGCCACCCCTAGGCTGGGGGCTTCCGTCTTCCCAGGCCGGCCCCTCCCCTCCCCTGGGCAGGCCCCGCCTACAGGCCCGGCCCCGCCCCCGTCCTCTCCCGCGGGGTGGGGTCCCCGCGCTCGCAAGCTGGTGGCCCAGAGTCGGACTGCGCTCGGAAGTGACTTTCCCAACTCCGCTGCCCGCGGCAGCCGCGGCTTCCCCCGGCCCCGGGTAGGGTGGGGCGCCAAGCCGGGGCACGCCGGGCCGGTCCGCTGTTTTTACCCCGGCCCGGCGAGCGCTCGCAGTCAGAGAAGACTGACCCTGCGTAGTGTGTGGAGGCCTGACTACACTGCGGTAGAAAATCTGGCCACACAAGAAAGTGTGAAGAAGAAAATAAAAACCACCCGGGCAGACAGACAGCCCCCATTTTACGCACGAAGGCACAAGCTCAGAGAGGTTAAGGGCCTGGCCCCCGGTGGCCCAGCGGGCTGCATAGGTCCCAGAGCAGTACTGGTTTAGTGGTCTGCTCCCTGCGGCAGGTACGATACTGACTGGATTCTAGGTTCTGAACACGTGGCCTTTGCCAGCCACCTGGGTGCAGAGTGCGGGGGACGATCGTGAATCTGGGTTCAAACCCCGTCACTGTGACTCACCATCTGCATTACCTCCAGCACGTGATCGGACATTCATACCTCACCCTCCGGTGTAAGTTTAAATGAGCTAACTGTAACCTGGGTGTGCTGAGCGGGGCGGTCCCGGTTACCAGGCGATAAAAAGGGAAGGGATCTAACATTTGTTAAACACCTGCTGCTGTCTCCTAGCCAGGCACTTAACACACAGTACCTCATTTAAACCTCGCACCACACCGCCAGCTGCTGTAACCATCCTCTTTTTTACCGCAGGGGAAACCGAGTCTGTAATTGGTTGATCCGTGCCGGGATTGGATCCCCGCCTCTCTAACCCCTTCGTAGAAAAGAGGATAGGGCAAGCCTCCAGCGGCCGCTAGGGCAAGCGTTACACCCTAGCGAGCCTGCTATCTCTCCGGGGCACGGCCTTGAGGACGTCCCGGGCTATTACGAACATTGCCTCAAAGTTGAGGCTCCTTGTAAAACCCGGCGAAGGAGCAACAGGGCCAGGAGGCGAGTAGGGGGAGGGGGAGGCTGATGTGGCAATCCTGCGGGCTGGGCGAGAGGAGGAAGGAAGGTCAGGAAATGATTAACTGGGCCGGGCCGGGTAGTGGTTAGAGCAGGCACCTCCCCGCAGTGCAGTCCTGGAGCAGTCCAGGGATGCCCTCTCAGTCACTTAGGACGCCTCGCCATCCTCCCCACCACCCGCCACCTCTCGGTTTCGGCCGCGCACTCCTCTGCCTAACGGTGTCCACTCACCTGCGGCCTCTCTGCCGACACTTTCCTCCCCCCCCCCACCCCCTTCGCCAACTCCCGGAGTATTTCCAGTTCCTCTGTCAACGCTCTTTGATTGCTCCCCAAGTTTTACTTGACTGCTTTAGAGCAAGCCATCTTGAGGTTTTATGGCAGTGACGAGTTGTGGAAAGTGCTGCTGCTCAAATCCTAACCCTGCTGCCTACTTGATGACCAACTTTAGCAAGTGTCTCTAGTCCTCCCAAGCCTTTTTTATCCGTAAAACTGGGAAAATAATACCTATCTCTCAAGGAAGATGCGAGAATTCGTGAGAATTGCCACCCCGTAGTAGACAGTCAATAATTTATAGCTTTTTTCTTTTTAATGACAGCAAGTGAGAGAATAATTCCTAGGAAGAGGGAGGATAAACAATAAATGTGACCTCTGCCCAGGCTGTCCCAACCCGCTCCTCCTATCAACCGATTCTTTTTCAAGGCCTGGCTGTATTAACCTCTGTTTCCTTCCAGAAACCTACCCCCCATTTACGATCCATGCCCCTTCATTTAGCCATGAAACATGCCCTGAACTCACGCCGGTCTTTTATCCTAGCATGTAACGGTTCCTTTTTCACCCTCGCAAAGACTCAGTTTCCTTATCATCTAGACCTCAGCTTAAACATCACTTCCTCAGGGAGGCCTTTCCTGACCCTGCCCCAACTCCAGGTTACCTCCAGGTGTGTGATGCCCTTGTCTGCCCCCATATTCTGCCTTTTTAAAAACACTCTTCAGGCACGTAATTATTTGTTCAATGTCTGTCTTCCCCTTGGAGGTCCATAAGGGTAGCAAAAAAGTCTGTCTGGTTTCCTGCTGTATTCCTAACATAACATGTGGAACATGGAGGGCATCCAATAAATGTGTTCAATCATGAATGAGTGATCGATTAGCGATGTCTATCATGGGCAGGCGGTTAGGAAGTGGCCCAATATACGCCAGGTAGTCATCCCCTTCTCCCCCACTTGCTCTGTAAACTTCCCTTCAGCTCTGAGTTTATGATTTTAACGGCATCAGGAATGTGAAAACACCTTGTGAGGTGTAATCTGCCAGGGGAGAAAAAAAAAGGAAAAATAGTTTTTATTAGAGTCTTCTCTCCCTAACTAGAATAAAAACCCCTCCGAGCAGGGCCCCTAAACTTAGTCCCCCGTGACTGGTATTAGACCGCAGAGGGCGAACTATGACTATCAGGCAGTTCAGAGAAGCTGGGCAAAATCAGAAGTCCCTCCTGGGACTTTTGCTAGGTTTACCTAAAACTTTCCTGTGTCTCTGAAAGTTTTCATAATTAAAAAAATTTTTTTCTTTGGAAAAAAACCTCGTGGTGAGTAAATGTGTCAAACGGGGGAAGACCACGGGGCACACTGGGAAATCTGCTTTTTTAGTCCCTCGTTTCTTCGGCTACATTTATTACTACGTTTGCTTTTTGGTTCTCGGCCCACATCCCTTTGGCGCTGAGGAGCTCTGACTTACACAAGGGTGAGCCCTGGTGGTGCTGAGCCAGCCTCCAGCACGGGTGCCGGGTGCCGGGAACGCGCCGCCTCCGAGAGTCCCCGCCCAGCCCTCGGGAGTCCCAGGGGGTAGGGATGCGGGAGGAGGGCGGCTCTTGCCAGCAGAGGAGGGCGAGTTTAAAAAGTTTGCATTTTTCAGAGGAGAGGAATGCACAATTTCAACCACACTATCAAATGTTTTTCTTCTAAAGGCTATATCTATATAAAGGGAGGAGGGAGGGTTGAGCCAGGAGCTGGGGGTGGAGAAGTTGGGGGTTATAGGTTGCGGAGGGAACCATGATCAGGACCGGTCTCAAGGTTGTTATGACCCTCCCCTAACTTTTAGACTTGAGACTTGTGGCAGAATTCGTGGCCCCGAAGCAAGGATTGCAAGCTGACCAGGCCCAGGGGAAGAAGCCTTATTGGAAGCACCGAGAGAGCTAGGTTAATTATTTACCTTAGAGATTTTTCTAGGAGCAAAACCTCCTTGGAAAACTCAAGAGGAGGCTTGGTGAGTTTTCGGAAGGAGGGGGAGAGGGTGAGGAGAAGCCGCTCAGGGACTCTTTTATCACCTTGTTTAATTTTCCAAGAGGCACTTATCTGATACTTCCTTGCTTGTTTACTTGTTTATCTATTGTCAGCCTCCTCCATGAGAACAGAGACCTTGCTAGTCTTGTTCACTGCCTGATTTCCAGCTTCTGGAATTCAGCCTGGTGCATGGCACGTCTTCAGGAACTATTTGTTGAATGATTAAATGAATGATGGGGCTGGGTGTGGGCTTCAGCCAGCCAGCCCTCACTGGCTGTCATTCTCCCAGTTCTTTTCATTCACCCCTTCTGCATTATCTCCCTGCCCCAAATTCTTCAGTGGCTCCCTATGTGTGGCAAGATAAAATTGGAAACCCACTGCCATCACAGTCACCTGTCCCTTCTCTTTTGTTAAAGCTTTAAAAAAAAAAAAACGGTTCTAGCAATATCTAAAATAGCTCCCTCATTACAGAAAACGTGCTTCCTCACACCTGTGTCCTTCCCCTCCATTCCCTTTTACCTGCCCAGCCGTAACTCCTCCCCCATGAAGCATACAGCCTCCTTAGGGAAGCCCTCCATCACTCACCCAAGCAGACTTCTAAGCCCTCCCCTCACACCATCACTCTTTCTGTTCCTGCATCTTGTCACATGGTGCTGGGCTTTTCTGTTTACATTTCAGTCTCCTTTGGGAGCAGATGCTTTTCTTCAGTTGTGGATCCTAGGCAATGAGTTCAGAAGTTGAAGATATTGGGAAAAGATTATATTTATTGATTAAATGTTGTTGGAAGTGCCCCTTTCAAGAGCGACTACATCAATCATTGTGTGTAATGTTCCCCTAGGTATTCACAGAAAGGACCTCAACTCTGCAAGAAGAGAAATTTACATTAAGTGGGTCCCAACTGGGTGCAAGATACTATATCAAGTGGTTTTCATTTCTTCTTTAATCCCCACAACAAATCTTAGTTGGAAGTATTATCATTTCCTTTTTACTGATGAAAGAACTAAAGCTCAAATAAGATATAAATAATTGCATAAATTTACACAATTAGTAATTGCTCTTTTATCAAAGGTGGTTTTCACCCCTCACACACATGGCCAGCTAAATAATTTTGCCGTATTTTATAGGGGTAGCTGAAGTTCCTAATAAGGAAGAAGACTCTAGGCCTTCCCTGGTGGTGCAGTGGTTGAGAGTCTGCCTGCCGATGCAGGGGACACGGGTTCGTGCCCGGTCCGGGAGGATCCCACATGCCGCGGAGCGGCTGGGCCCGTGAGCCATGGCCGCTGAGCCTGCGCGTCCGGAGCCTGTGCTCCGCAACGAGAGAGGCCACAACAGTGAGAGGCCCGTGTACCGCAAAAAAAACAAAAACAAAAACAAAAACTCTTAAGGACCACAGGACACAGAAGAGCCTTTTAAGTAACTAAAGAAAGGATCATTTATGTTCAGTACCATTGTAACAATCATTGTATCATCAACATCTTAATTTGTATTGCTTTTTTCTATTGCTTTTAATGCTTTCTTCTTTATCATTGAAATGTAAACTTCACAGCACTTTTATGAAGGAGATGAGAAGGTTTTCTTGTTTAAAGACCCACTTTGCAGCTAAAGCACTGACCAATTAAGCAAAACCAAATGGCTCTAGCACCAAACAACTCTTTGACAAGTTAAGGAGTCACTTTTCTCTCTGGGCCCCAGTCTCCCATTTGTAAAATCAGGGAGTTGAATCTGGATGATCCCCAAGGGCCGTTCTAGAGTGAACATCCATTTATCCTGTGATAGCTCAGGGCCACCCAGTGACACTGGCAGAGGCAAGACCGCCCTTGTATCTGGCAGCAGAGACTGCTAACTGTTCACCCCAAATCTGTTTTCTTTTCCTCCTGGTTTCAGGAAAGAAATTTCTCAGCTCCCTTTATAGCTGGGTGCAGTCATTTTTGAGTGAGCAGAAATCACAAGGATCAGCCTTTGCTGGCACTGTGGACAGCTGCCCATGACAAAAATACTTCAGTGTCTAGTTTTGTTTATCAACACATGGGGGAAATATATTAGGTCAGGTCCAGAAAGAAATGTTGGGTCTTCTAGGCTTCCAGTCTGCTCTTTCTTTCTGTGCTTCCTCTTCAACCATTTGTTCATTTACCCAACAAATACTGTATGCACTCCTGCCACGTGCCAGGCACTGAAGGTACAGGGACTTAGAGCTCTGCACTACGTGGGGGCCTCCTCTGTTGACATCTCTTTGCCACTGTCAAGATGGAAAGTGTAATATGACTCCTTTCCCCTTTGTTCATTGACTGACTGGACATCAGAGCCTCTGAATTTCAAAGTGCTGTCTAGACATGGAGTCTTAAGCCTTTAAATTGTGAAAATGACTTTACACAAAAAGGGCCTGGCTTGGTGCTTGGTGTACAGTAGACCCTCAATAAATGTCCATTTCCTTGAGACCTTGTCAAATAGAAGGGTTGATGTGGGGGATGAAGGATGATGGCCTGAAATCATTGATTCTAGGATAGCTGGCCAGAAGGGCAGATTTTTATCCTTTTTAAAGGGATCCAGGCCAGATTGTTCATTCAACAAATATTACTGATGCCCAAGGCTCACGGGATATAAAAGTGAAACAACACAAAGTCTCATCCTCAAAGGGATGAGGAAGGGAGCAAGAGAAACAGATCGGCAAAGAGGCAATTGCAACCCAGTGTGATAAGTGTTATGAAGGGAAGTACAGGATGTTACTCAGCCACAAACAAGGGGCAACTAACCCAGGCTAGTGGGTGAGGGTGGGGGAAGCATCAAGCAAGACTTCCTGGAGGAAGTGACATATGATCTGAGACTTGAATGGTATATAGAAGTTAACCAGGTACCTGTTACAGTGGAGGATTACTGGACTGAATGTCAATATTATGACATAGTGTGAGTGTTTTGTGTTGGGTAATTACAATCATTGTTGCTTTTGTTGTGGTCATCCATTAACAATGCTTGGTGTCAGTTTATTTATCTCTTGTAAAAATAAAATACAGTGTGTGTGTGTGAAAAAAAAAAAACTTAATGCAAAGTGTATCTGGGGACCAGCGCTGGTTTGTACATTATTTCCTACAGGTCTTCATCAAGATGTAGTTTAAGTTTTTGTAATCTTTTTTTTACCCCTATGTTATGTTTGTTCTGGTTAAATTTATTGAAATATAAAAAAATAAAAAATAGAAAAAGAAGTTAACCAGGTAGAGTGGGGGAGGGGTCATAGCATCCCAGGCAGAGGGAACTGTACCTGCAAATGCTCAGAGACTCAGAGAGGGTCTGAGACTGCCAGTCTGGCTGGAGAGTCACGTGCAAGGAGGTAGAAAGCTGAGAGGTGAGGCTGGCAAGGAGGGCAGAAAGACATTAAAGGGCAGCTGATGCTCTGGAGCAGAGAACTGCCATCATAGAGAAATCTGGGTTCCCAGGACTCGGGACTCTTTCAGGGTTGCACTTTGCCAGGTCCTGGGAGAGGGGTTAAGGGTGCAAAGATGCAGAAAGATGAGAGATAAGACAGAGGAAAAAAAGGTACCACTAACAATTATTAACATCTATAAGATGTTTGACTGCATTAGTCATCTGGGAAATGCAAGTGAAAACCACAGCACACACCTAGGTGGAACCAAATAGGAGAGGGACTTCCCTGGTGGTCCAGTGGTTAAGACTCCATGCTCCCAATGCAGGGGGCCGGGTTTGATCTCTGGTTGGGGAACTAGATCCTGCATGTCACAACTAAGAGCCCACAGGCTGCAACAAAGATCCCGCCGGCCGCAACTAAGACCCAGTGCAACCAAATAAATAAATAAATATTTTTTTAAAAAAGAAGAAGAACCAAATAGGAGAGATTCGAATGCAGAGGTGACTGCCCCACACCATAATCATGACCAGACCTCTGAGACTGTGTCCATGAGGAGCTTGCAAACCACTGAGGGGGAGAGGCTCATACACTTTATGAAGTAGGATTTTGGTGGGGAAAAGAATCCTAGGCTTCAGAGAACCTCCATCTCTGCCTTCCCCCCCTCCTCCTCACCTAACTTAACCTGACAATTCAGCTATCAGGAATATCCAACTAACCAGAAAATGAATTTCTCACCCAACCAGAACGTAGATTTTCATAGTCCCAGACCCTTCCATGAGGTGTCTGATGCACTGTAAAGAAGCAAGGCTTTGGGTCCAATCAGGCTGGGTTCCTGCTTCTGCCACTGGCCTGCTGTGTGACCTTGGGCCAGCAGCCTGACCTCTCTGGAGCCTGTGCCTATGAAATAGGAATAATAATAGCTGCTTCCAAAATGGAGATTCCCCTGCTCTGTCTCCCTTAGCTAAATACTTAACGTTTGGAAAGGGAGAATAGGGATCCACATGTCACGATCAGACCCATTTTCTGAAGTTGCCAACACCCATAATTTATGCATTTATGTAATCACACCAAAGGTTATAAGCATATTTTATAATTCCATCATCTAGAAAGCTCTGCTGTGGTTGACCCAGTTATAAATTGGTAGCAGCGGCAGCAGCAGGAGAAAAAAGGTATTTCACATTATTACCATCTGAAGAACAGTAGTGGAAAAGTAAGGAGAGGGCTTTAGAGCCATTTTGGCCTTTCTCAGTTACCGGTGGAGCGGCTGGTGCTTTCAGGCTGGAAATGGAGCTCAGAATCAGCAAGGCTTTGTGGAAGATTACCCTGAGAGCCCTTAGGGCAGAATGATGAGAGAACTGGAAGGGCCAGAAGTTTCACAGAGGAGGAAACTGGTCCTAGAGAGGTGACACATTTGTCCAGCAACACAGAGTCCTCTGGGCAGCTCTTGACATCAGAGTGCTCCTCGCTTGCCAGAGTCTGTGCAAAGCGAAGCTGCAAAAGGATTTTTTCATGCTTCTCGTTCGGCCCTTCCTGTGTGCACGATGCATAAGCTGGTTCTCCTGGAGAAAGATGGCTACAGAGGCAGGCTTGCCTCCCCCATACCCCTCGAATGGGTCCTAGACTGTCACCTTCTGCGTGCACCGCTGATTCTGCCTGTGGTCATCCACAGTGGGTAGTTTTATGGTTGACATCCTGATTTTTTTTTTAAAGCACTTTTTTGAGTTGTGAGCTAAACTAGCTGCTTTTTTTTTTTTTAAATTTTTTGGCTGCACTGGGTCTTCATTGCTGCTCTCGGGCTTTTTTTAGTTGCGGCAAGCGCGGGCTACTCTTCGTTAATCTTGTAGAAAATGCATCCTGATTTTTTTTTAATCTTTTATTTTATATTGGAGTATAGTTGATTTACAATGTTGTGTTACTTTCAGGTGTACAGCATAGTGATTCAGTTATACATACACAGGTATTTATTCTTTTTCAAATTCTTTTCCCATTTTGGTTATTATTGCATCTGATTTTTTTAAAATTTATTTATTTATTTATTTATTTTTGGCTGCGTTGGGACTTTGTTGCCGCGCGAGCAGGCTTTCTCTAGTTGTGGAGAGCGGGAGCTACTCTTCGTCACAGTGCGCGGGCCTCTCAACTGCGGTGGCTTCTCTTGTTGTGGAGCACGGGCTCTAGGCACGTGGGCTTCAGTAGTTGTGGCACGTGGGCTTCAGTAACTGTGGCTCGCAGGCTCTAGAGTGCAGGCTCAGTAGGTGTGGCACACGGGCTTAGTTGCTCTGCGGCATGTGGGATCTTCCCGGACCAGGGCTCGAACCCGTGTCCCCTGCACTGGCAGGCGGATTCTTAACCACTGTGCCACCAGGGAAGCCCAACGTCCTGATATTAACTTGGCTATAGTCATTTACCACTTTTTCTTATAACTGAATCAAAAAAATAATTCTGGTGAATTGAATGGCCTGGCAACTGGTTTCTGGATTTCATTGAGTTTTTACAGCACTTGAAAAACAAATTCATCTGTACTTCCTTAAAAAAGATTTTCAAAGTCAGAAATTAGCCTGAATTTGTAAGGGGTGAGGGCAATTACTCTGCTTTGGCTGAGTTGAAAAGACTTCTTCACCATGTCTCAGAATACATTTCCTTTCCATTTCCCCTGCCCATGCCCGCCATCTCCTTCCCCAGGACCCTCAATGTTTCCTACTGGACCACACCTTCCCCGACAGCCAAAAAAAAAAAAATCAGGACACTCCCTTCTCTGAACCCCTCCCATAGGCCTTGAAGGGGCCTTGCGCTCAGCCTGTGCTAAGACTGGGAGCTTGCACGGCTGGAACCAGTTCTCTTCGTGTCCCCGCTGAGTGGCCAGCCTGGCAGTGGGTGTTGGCCAAAGAAGGGAGGAACCACGCAAAGGCCACATCCCCACCTCCCACTGCCAGATCTCACTGCAAACTTGCATCATCACTTCCTGCCTGTGCTCTATTAGAAGCTGTCAGCAGCTGCCCACTGCTCCCAGAAGCAAGCCTAGACCCTTCCATGGCATCAAGTTTCCCCTAATTTGGTCCTGACTGACCTGCCAGCCTTGCTTCTCCACCTACCACACAGGCCTCACTGCTGAGCAGATTCTCTGCTCTCGCCCTGCCTTCTTGCTCAAGCTCTTTGTTCGGTCTCTTTCACTCCAGCCTGTGGAAGCCCTCCAACCCACGGAGGCGCAACACAAAGCCCATGTTTAGAAAAATTCTGCCCAGCACCCATCTCATTCATATTTTCTCTCTCTTTCCCACTCCCTCCTTCTCCTCTTCCTCTCTTCTTTCCTCCTCTCTCTCTCTCTCTCCCTCTCTCTCACACACACACACACAGCATGGATTAATCTCCCTCCTTTATTCACATTCCCATGGGACTCTACTTGTCCTTAGAGACAGCACTTATTGCAATCTGCTTTGGAACAGAATTCCTCACATTTATACTACCTCCCAGTTAGAAACTGTCTCCCTGGAATGCAAGAGCTACCCATCTTCATTCATCTGGATATTTATCATAGTACTGGCCCCAGGGTTTTACACATAGTAGGTTCTCAACAAATGTTTGGGCTTTGAAGACAGTGACTTGATGGACAGAGACCTGGCTTTGGCAATGGACAGAACTGAGTTTGAGCGCCCCTCCACCTGTTAATAACTGTGTGATCTTGGATAAGTGGTGTACTCTCTCTGAACCGCTTTACAGGTCCAAAACCTGTAAAATGGGGGTCACACTAGTGCCTACCCCATAGAGTGGTAAAGAATGGTTGAGGGCCTCCCTGGTGGCGCAGTGGTTGAGAGTCCGCCTGCCGATGCAGGGGATACGGGTTCGTGCCCCGGTCTGGGAGGATCCCATATGCCGCGGAGCGGCTGGGCCCGTGAGCCATGGCTGCTGAGCCTGCGCATCCGGAGCCTGTGCTCCGCAACGGGAGAGGCCACAACAGTGAGAGGCCCGCATACCACAAAAAAAAAAAAAAAAAAAAAAAAAAAAAAAAAAAAAAAGAATGGTTGAGATAATATGTGTAGAACATGTAACTCTTGCCATTCATAAAGCAGGTTCCTATAAACATGGGTCACCAACTTTATCCTATACACATTTTTGAAGCTCGCACTTTTGCCTTGGATGCCCTAGAGTGGATATCTGGGGAGAAGCCTACTAGAATATTCCCATTGGAAGACAAAAATGCCCTCCTTGCAACCTGGGCCTGGGAGGTCAGAGGGGTTGGCAAAGACTGAAAGGATTCTGAGGAAAGAGTGGGGGGGAGGGGTGGCAAAAGGGGGCAGCCCCAGGCCCTGTAGGAGGTGGGCCACACCCTTCCCAACTAATAAAGTCAGACACTTCCCAGGAAATCAGCTCCTCCAATCTCATTTATGCTAAATTAGCATCTACTACAGAACTTCCCCAAAGCCATCCCCACACTTTAATGGGAACTTGAGTAATCAGAAATAGGAAAAGCAGCCAGGAGCATAGAGAAAGGGCATTTGCAAAGGAACTTGGCCAGTGTGTCTCTGGCACTGAGGGTGGGGGGGACAGAGGCCTAGGAGGGCAGGACTCTAGAGGACCAGGGAGCCCCGCCTGTCACAGAGACACTCACACTTGCCAAACAGCCTTCTGATTGTACCTTGGTTTCCAGGGGCAGCCATCCTGGAAACAGGTGAAGGGGACAGGATTTAGAGTGAGGTGGAGAAGGGTGGGATGGGAACAGCAATGTCCTCCATGTGGCACCTGTGGTTCTCAGTACACATTATTAAATGGGAGTTTTGATACATTTCAGCCTCCCGAGACTTTGGGCAGGGCCATCAGCTCTTCTCAGGGCTGAGTTCCCTTGAATACGCTGATCTCCTACTTCCCTCTGTGCACCAGCAGCCTGTCCAAAACTGAGTTCCCTGTGATAGGACAGTGTTGTGTGTCTGTGGGTGAGGGTGATACTAGTTTGCACAGCTGTCGTGGTGGGAAGATTTGAATGCCAGGTGGCAGTCTTTCCCTTGGAGACAGGATCCTGGGTTAGGATCTTGGCACTTGAATGACTTTTGGAGGTCACGTAGTCCAACCACCCTATTACCGATGAGGAAACTGACACCTAAAGAGGCCAAACCAGTTCACAATGTATACACGTATCAAATCACCACCATGGAGACTTTATATGTTTTATATATTTGTCAATTATACCTTAATAAAGCTGAAAAAATAAACTAAAATTAAAATTAATAAAAAAGAAGGCAAGCCAGGAAGAGAACCAGGTCTCCTCATCCCCAGCCCAGGGTTTCTATCCTGTTTCTCTATGATAGCCCCATAAAGATGTTTTGGTGTGGTGTGAAACAGGCATCACCACATGGTTGAAAATGATAAATCTGGATTTGACTAGAACATGTGAATCTTATGTGTTCTAATCTTAAATTACAGCCCTTACTCCTTGCCTGCCTTCTTGTAGCTTCTTGTTCCCGTGGGGAACTCGTGTAAATGGTTTCTAGATTCACACTCTGATAGACTCTTAGGGTGGAGTTGGGCAAGGTCCAAGGCATGAGAGTTTGGGCTTGATCAGCCTGCTCTTTTGAGTGCCGGGTGGCAGGCAGGCAGGCAGGCATTCTCTCCTCCCTTCCCTAAAAGGTCTCCATCCTCTTTAAGTCCAAAAGAGGCTGGTATGCAAGGAGACACCCCTGGGAGGTAGCACGTGGCCCCTCTCCCGGGGAAAGGAACAGACTGAGTGAAAAACAGACAGTAACTCACGTGAGTTCTAAAAAAGCACAAGTAGATCAATGGAACAGGATAGAAAGCCCAGAGATAAACCCACACACCTCTGGTCACCTAATCTATGACAAAGGAGGCAAGAATATACAATGGAGAAAAGACAGTCTCTTCAATAAGTGGTGCTGGGAAAACTGGACAGCTACATGTAAAAGGATGAAATCAGAACACTCCCTAACACCATACACAAAGATAAACTCAAAATAGATTAAAGACCTAAATGTGAGGCTGGACACTATAAAATTCTTAGAGGAAAACATAGGCAGAACATTTTTTGACATAAATCGCAGCAAGATCTTTTTTGACCCACCTCCTAGAGCAATGAAAATAAAAACAAAAATAAACAAATGGGACCTAATTAAACTTAAAAGCTTTTGCACAGCAAAGGAAACCATAAACAAAACAAAAAGACAACCCTCAGAATCGGAGAAATTATTTGCAGATGAGCAACTGACAAGGGATTAATCACCAAAATATACAAACAGCTCACGCAGCTTGATATCAAAAAACCAAACAACCCAATCAAAAATGAGCAGATGACCTAAATAGACATTTCTCCAAAGAAGACATACAGGTGGCCAAGAGGCACATGAAAAGCTGCTCAACATCACTAATTATTAGAGAAATACAAATCAAAACTACAATGAGGTACCACCTCACACCAGTTAGAATGGGCATCATCAGAAAATCTATAAACAATAAATGCTGGAGAGGGTGTGGAGAAAAGGGAACACTCTTGAACTGTTGGTGGGAAGGTAAATTGATACAGCCACTATGGAGAACAGTATGGAGGTTCCTTAAAAAACTAAAAATAGAACTACCATATGACACAGCAATCCCACTACTGGGCATATACCCTGAGAAAACCATAATTCAAAAAGAGTCATGCACCACAATGTTTATTGTTGCACTATTTACAATAGCCAGGTCATGGAAGCAAGCTAAATGCCCATCGACAGACGAATGGATAAAGAAGATGTGGTACATATATACAATGGAATATTACTCAGCCATGAAAAGGAATGATATTGAGTTATTTGTAGTGAGGTGGATGAACCTAGAGTCTGTCATACAGAGTGAAGTAAGTCAGAAAGAGAAAAACAAATACCGTATGCTTACACATATATATGGAATCTAAAAAAATAAAATGGTCATGAAGAACCTAGGGGCAGGACAGGAATAAAGAGGCAGACCTACTAGAGAATGGACTTGAGGACATGGGGGGGAGGGTAAGCTGGGACAAAGTGAGAGAGTGGCATGGACTTATATACACTACCAAATGTAAAATAGATAGCTAGTGGGAAGCAGCCGCATAGCACAGGGAGATCAGCTCGGTGCTTTGTGACCACCTAGAGGGTTGGGATAGGGAGGGTGGGAGGGAGGGAGATGCAAGAGGAAAGAGATATGGGGATATATGTATATGTATAGTTGATTCACTTTGTTATAAAGCAGAAACTAACACACCATTGTAAAGCAATTATACTCCAATAACAATGATAAAAAAAAAGATGTGGTACATATATACAATGGAATATTACTCAGCCATAAAAAGGAGCAAAATTGGGTCATTTGTAGAGACATGATAGACCTAGAGACTGTCATACAGAGTGAAGTAAGTCAGAAAGAGAAAAACAAATATCGTATAATATCGCTTATATGGGGATTCTAGAAAAACGGTACAGATGAACCTAGAAAAATGGTACAGGTGAACTTATTTGCAAAGCAGCAATAGAGACACAGATGTAGAGAACTAACTTATGGATACCAAGAAGGGAAGGGGGGGTGGGATGAACTGGGAGATTGGGATTGACATATATACACTACTATGTATGAAATAGGTAACTAATGAGAACCTATTGTATAGCACAGGGAATTCTACTCAATTCTCTGTGGTGATCTAAATGGGAAGGAAATCCAAAAAAAGAGGGGATATATGTATACGTATAACTGATTCACTTTGCTGCACAGCAGAAACTAACACAACATCATAAAGCAACTATACTCAAATAAAAATTTTTTTTAAAAAGCACAAGTAAATTAAGCCTAAAGAAAGGGGGATGTCAAAAGGATTGATGAAACTCACAAGGGTAAATGCATTGACTCATTCAAGAAATCTTTAACTGATCACTTAGTTTAACCAGGTATAGTTCTATGCACTGGGCACATTAGACCAAGAAGGATACAGAGACCCAAGCAAGTGACCCAGAAGAGGAAAACTCAAAGTCATGGACAAATTCTCAGTTAAATGGAAAGTGAGGTTAGAGGAGGATAGTGGGAGGAATGAGATCTTACAAGGTTGGCCAGAGATTTCAAGAGGATAACATCTGCACAGATAACATTTTTGAAAACCTGAAAGAAAGGAGGCAGAGAGAGATACAATTTGAGAGCTACTTTGGCACTCGAAGGACTAAACCAAAGTGTTTGCACTGCATGCTGGGATAATTCATTCACTCAGCAAGTACTCACTGAGCACTTCCTATTTTTCTGGCTATGCCAGGCTTTTTGCTGTTCCTTGCCCTCACCAGACACACTCCCCTACCCTGCCTTTAATACATCAGTGTCCTCTTCTTTTGAGGGCTTCCCCCCAATGAATAGCACCATTTAGCAGATACATAAACAAACTGAAAAAGCTGTGACAGGAGAAGGAACAATATCCTAGCAAGGACCCTGTCTAATTCATCTTTGCACCCCAGTGCTGGGCACATAGTAGGCATTTAGGAAATGTTTGATGAATGAATGAATATCACTGTGAGGCACTGAGGAAGCCAAATTTTTCTAATGAGAAATGTTAGCCTGGGGAATTCCCTGGCAGTCCAGTGGTTAGGACTCTGCACTTTCACTGCCAAGGGAAAGAAATGTTAGCCTGGTTACAACTCTGTAAAAAGTGCATTTAAAAAATCTTTTAAAAATTTACTGAAAAACACTAACAGTGGTTGAATGATGGAATTATGGGAGACTTTCTTTTCTCTATTTCCCCCATTTTGTATATTGCAGCAGCATTTTTTATAATCTAAAAATATATTTTAGCCCATCCCCCCATTCCCTCCCCCCGACCCAAACTGTGAGGCTTACAACTTATTACCTAATTGAAAAAAATTGTTTGTACCATATAAATTATGAAGACTGAGAAAACATGACCTGAATTTTATAATGCAACCAACTATAATTTATCACCACATTATTCTGATGTGTTTGCTGATATGCATGATCATTTATAGCCAGGCATAAACAACAGCTCCCATAAAACATTTTGATTAGTATTACTTGAAATAGCCAAATTGGGTCTTTTGTCTGAGCGCTGGGGAAGGGGAGGCAGAAACTGGGCCGAGGGGGATTTGACTCTGTTGCCCTCACTAGGGACCCCACTTTTCCAGCAGAGTCTGTCAGGACCTGGGAGCTCTGGGGACCTCTGGCTGACAGATGTGCAGGCGTCCAAGTGCTGGCAGCAGAGCAGGGCAGTAACTGGGACTGCTCAGGCTTCACGAAGGAGCTTTTCACCCCAACAGGAGCAGCGCTACCACCCCAAACTCTCCTTTCCTTTCCCTCCCAAGGTCAGCTTTCTAGATGTGAGAAAGCCCATAAGGATACTGCCTAAAATGTCATCAATAAAAATTTATTTGGGCAGCGGAAGAATTGCCTCTAGAGGGCTAGAGGAGGGACATGTTCACTCACATGACAAATATTTATCGAAAACCAACAGGCACCAAGTGTAAGCAAGTTCCTATACATACATGATATCATTTTTCCCTTCCTTCATCATTTCTTTCTTCATGATATTATCCCCATTATACAGATAATGAAGAACCTCAGAAAAGTTAACTGGCCCTAGGTCACACATTTAAGTTAAGTGGTGGGAGTTGGGTGGACTGGGGAGTAGAGAGAGGGAAGGAGGAGGGATCCAAACTTAGCTCTATCAGACCTGGAAACCCACTCTCCCCGCACTTTACAAAGCAACATAGCAGAAGTTTCCAGACTTGGTGCTTAAAGTCTGTGTGACTATCAGCAGCCATTCTGGGTCTCAGTCTCCTTGTTTAAAAATAAAGGGCTTGAGAAGTATGTTTTCCAAGTGTCCTTCCAGCGCTGGTTCTTTGTCACAGTGTTCCCTCTCCTTGTCTTTGTGAAAGCTCTGCGGGAGGAACACTCCCGGGTCACCAGCGCAGAGCAACGCCAGGAACTCCGGTCTCTCCGGGGATCGCCCCCTAGAGGACATCGGTGGTGTTGCAGGAGCCAAGGCTCCCACTGAGAGTCCAGGCAGCAAACAATCACAGGGTTGAAGCCAACTTTAATTACCGCTTTACCTTTTTTTAAATGGATTTAGAAAACATTCTCACAGCCCTTCCCACGCTCACCAGGGCAATGCTGCTGGAACATTTAATGATGGGGAACTTTTGTAGCCTGAAGACCTACTGGTTCTATGAGTCATATTTAAAAATTAGATTATATTTTAACTTTCTACACCTCAGTTTCTTTTAGGACTGTGAGGCCCTTTACTGATCCAGTACTGATTTTGCAGAGCTGCCGAAATGTGATTATAAAACAATATATTTGTCTCTACTTAGATATTTTTATTACAATAGTCAAGTTCTGATTAGGTAATATATGCATGTGGTACAACATTCAAAAGTCACTACAGGGACTTCCCTGGTGGCGCAGTGGTTAAGAATCTGCCTGCCAGTGTGGTTCAAGCCCTGGTCCGGGAAGATCCCACATGCCGCAGAGCAACTAAGCCCGTGCGCCACAACTACTAAGCCTGCACTCCAGAGCCCGTGAGCCACAGCTACTGAACCTACGTGCCACAACTACTGAAGCCTGCGTGCCTAGAGCCCGTGCTCTGCAACAAGAGAAGCCACCGCAATGAGAAGCCCACGCACTGCAACGAAGAGTAGCCCCCGCTTGCTGCAACCAGAGAAAACATGCGTGCAGCAATGAAGACCCAACGCAGCCAAAATATAAATAAATAAATAAATAAATCTTTAAAAAGTCACTACAGAGTTTTCAGTAATTATCATATGACCCAGAAATTCCACTCCTGGGTCTATACCTCCACAAACTGAAAATAGGTGTTCAAATAAAAACTTATACACGAGTGTTCATAGCAGCACTATTCACAATAGCCAAAAAGTGGAAACAACCCAAATGTCATCAACTGACACTAGATAAACAAAATGTGGTATATTCATACAGTGGAACATTATTCAGCCATAAAAAGGAATGAAGTGCTTATACATGCTACTATTTGGATGGACCTTGAAACATTATGCTAACTGAAAGAAGCCAGACACAAAAGGCCACATATTATATTATTCCATTTATATGAAATATCCAGAAGAGGCAAATCCATAGAGATTTTCTTATCTGCAGGTTAGTGGTTGCCAGGGTCTAGGGGAAAGGGCGAATGGGAAGTGACTGCTAATGAGTATGGGGTCTCCTGCTGGGGTGATGAAAATGTTCTGTAACTAGATAGTGGCGATGGCTGCACAACATTGTGAATGTACTAAATGTTGCTGAATTGTACACTCTAAAATATTTAAAATGGTAAATTTTATGTTACATGTATTTGACCACAATACAAATAAATAAATAAAGGGTATTACATGTATTTGACCACAATACAAATAAATAAATAAAGGGTATTCTGTAAAAAGTAAGTTCCCCTTTCTCCAGGTCCCCTTCCTGCAGACAAAAATAACAATTAGCACTTTTCCTTCTCTACTCTTCCAGAGATTATTATTGTATGTATGTATGTGTGTGTGTATATATAGTGTGTGCATATATAGTGTTTATTATATATGTGCTTGTATGTATTGTAAATATATATTCTTATTCTCCCTTTTTGGGGACACAAGTTGTCATACCATTCTGCAACTTGCTTTTTCCACTTCAATTGTTTTGGATGGTTCTGAGTCAGTACTTGTTGTTTTTAATGGCTTTTGATCTTTCCAAAATGATAAATGAAGAATATCATCTCATTATAGTTTTAATTTTTATTTTCTTTTGAATGAGGTTGAGCATCTTTTCATGTGTTAAAACCCATTTGTATTTTTTTTTAATTAATTAATTAATTAATTAATTAAACAAAAATACAAGGGAACAAATCCACACTTTTATTTATTTACTTTTCAGTAAGTTTAAATCCTTGAAGGGTACAGCATCACATGGATTCCGTGTCCAATGCCCTTAGCAGGAAGGTTGCTTCGGAATTTGGCACAAACCATGCCACTGTTTCCATGAGCACGAGTTATCTTTCCCCAGATTACTCTGGTTTTGTTAGGTTTTCCACCAGGAGTTACTCTGTTGTTCTTTGCTTTGTACACATAAGCACATCTCTTGCCTAGATAGAATTCAGTTTCATCTCGAGCATATACACCTTCAATTTTCAGGAGAGCTGTGTGCTCCCTCTGGATCCGTAGGCCCCGCTTATAGCCAGCAAAAATGGCCTTGGACCACAGCCTTCCAGACATATTTGTCATTTTAGAAGTCCTGTTCCCAGCAGGCCCCACTTATGTTCCCCCAAAGTTCAGCTGCGGGAGCACCACACACCTCCCTAATTAATTAATTTATTTGGCTGCATCAGGTCTTAGTTGAGGCACACGGGATCTTTCACTGTGGCGTGTGGGCTTCTCTGTAGGTGTGGCGCGTGGGCTGTAGAGCACGTGGGCTGTAGAGCACGTGGGCTCAGTAGTTATGGCACGCAGACTTAGTTTCCCCACCGCATGTGGGATCTTAGTTCCCCGACCAGGGATCAAACTCGAGTCCCCTGCATTGGAAGGCAGATTCTTAACCACTGGACTACCAAGGAAGTCCCCCATTTGTATCTTCTTAACTATGACTTTCCTTTTCATATACTTTGCCCATTTTTATGTGAAGTTGTTGGTCTTTTTCCTTTTGACTTGTAGGTGCTCTTTATAAATTAACATTATGAGCTCTCTATGGTATTAATTTTGAATCTATTACCCAATTGTCTCTTGACCCTCCAACATTCGTGTAACCAGATGCATTAATTTTCCCTGTTTGAATTACTTAGCATGGTTTCTGTTTTTCTGACTGGATCCTGACTGATACATTTGGGTGTTTTTTTTTTCTTATTCATTTGTGAGAACACTTTGTACATTAAGGAAATTAACCAATTATCTATCATACATGTTGAAATTATTTTTATTAGTTTATTTTGCCTTTTAAATATGTTTATTCTTTTATAGAAATTTAAAAATTTTATGTACTCAAATTTATCAGTATTTGCCTTTACAGTTTCTATATTTCATGGCATGCTTAGACAGGCCTTCCTCATTCTAAGATGATAAACATATTCACCTATATTTTCTTTCTATACTTTTATGGTTTCATGTTTAGTTTTTTATTCATCTGGAACTTATTTTGGAGTAAGGAGTGAGGTAGCAATATAATTTAAATGGCTTTCCCAAATGGAAAATGGTGTTTAGTCAATTGTCTCAGTACCATTTATTGAATAGCCCTTCCTTTCTCCTTTGATTTGAAATGCTAATTTTATCAAGTATTACATTCAAATATATACTTGGGTCTGTTTCTGGACTTTTTTATTGGCTTATCTATTTCTTAGTCAGTTATACTTTACTTATTAGCCAGACACCAGCATTTGACTTTATGGACTCATCCATAAAAATACCTCTACACTTGAAGTAAGTAACTCTTGGAAGTCAAAACACAAGAAATGGAGGGTGGAGTCTCTTCATGTCTGAAAAGCCAAAGATGTTGATTGAGGAGGAAATACTGAAAAATTGATCTCCTAAACCAAGGCTTCCTAAATAATTTTTGATTGATAAAGTAAGTGCATTTAAATGCCAGATTTCAACAAAAAGTTATGGGGGGTCTTGTTTATTTACTTTCTGAGAGATTTCCTAAATTTTATCTTCTCTTTTACTGAGCTGTCATATTTTTAATCCCAAGGGCTCTTTATTGTTTTACAAATGCTCCTTTTTTTTTTTTAGCATCCTGTTCTTTTTTCATGGATACATTATTTTCTCTTCCTGAAGATTAACCATAGAATATATCTTTTTTCCTCCTCTTTTCTGTATTTCTCTATTTTCTTTGAGTTCATTGTTTTGTGTGTATTAGCTGCTATCTTTTAGAGACTTTTCCTCAATTATTTGAATTTTACCTTATTTAATATTATTTTAATATTAACCTTATTTAAGAGTGAAGCATGAAAAAGCTAATTGGAAAATCCGTGTGTGTGTGTGTGTGTGTGTGTGTGAGTGAGAGAGAGAGAAGAGGATTATTGATTAAAAGGCTTCAGGCAGGATAACTAGGCAGAGACCCCACTGTTTATTTAGGTGACCTTCAACTGTCAATCTCTTAAGCCATTTCCCTTGGGCAAGTTTCACATGAGAAGAAATCTTCAGTCTCCTGCCTGGTGGGTCCATATCTGCCTGCCTGCTCCCTGGGAGTTAAGCTAGGGAAAAAACTGGTGGGCAATACAGGGATACTACAAAATGGGAAAACCTTTTGGGGGAAAAAACTCCCTATGTTCAAGACCAGTAAGTTTGGGGGACTTCCCTGGTAGTCCAGCGGTTAAGAGTCCACCTTCCAGTGCAGAAGACACAGGTTCGATCCCTGGTCAGGGAACTAAGATCCCACGTGCCATGGGGCAACTAAGCCCACGCCACAACTACCGAGCCCACGTGCTACAACTAGAGAACCCACATACTGGAACTAAGACCCGACGCAGCCAAAAAAAAGACCAGTAAGTTTGCTGGGTAAGAACCTCTGGATATACAAGGTGTCCCTGTTTTAATACCTGCTAATATAAGTGTATGTTTGAAAGACAAATACAACGCGTATCCTTTATGAACCCCTCTTAGTTCGGTCGTCTCTGGCCACTGTAAGGCTAACACTTGCACCTCTAATCTGAAAGAGTACACTGTACAGAGCCCGTGTGTGTGTGTGTGTGTGTGTGTTGAGGGGATAGGACGGTGGTGGTGGAGGGGGAAGCCCTTTGGGCAACAATTCCATTCATAGGAATCCTGGGTCTACTTCCTTACAACCTTTAGGATTTTGTGCTGATGAGTATCGTTTCAGTGGCCTGTTTGGCCTCTATAAAGCTCTCAATTGTTCCTTTTTCCCTTTAACTGGGGATCAGATGTGTGGGAAGATTTTGCTTTGAAATGTTTTTATTCCAGCAAGAAGGCTCAGTTTTAAACACAAAATGTACTTGTATTAGCCCTGTGCTCTCAAACTTCCAAAAAGAAGGTCTTTTATAAATTTGCTGAATTCTCTGTGAGCTTGTGTTTATTAAGTCCCACTGTTTGCAGGCTACTTTGCCATGACATACATATCATTTTAAAACAGGAAGTTAGCTTTTAATCATTAGGCTAAAGTCAAGTGCTTCAGAAAATAAAAAGGCTTCAAGCCTGAGAATTTAACATGACAAAAGTCACAACAGGAAGGTAGGTGACTCTGGCTTTGCCTCTTCGTTCAGTCTTTGGGTTTGTTCATTGTTTGCCCACTTCTTTTTTTTTTTTTTTTTTTTTTTTTTTTTTGTGTGCCCACTTCTTACATACCTATTTTGTGCATGGCCTCATTTATACTCTGGTCTACACCAATCAAATGAGCTACTCAGTCAAAATGCAAGAACTTTGTTAATACATAGACTTCCTATGTACAAAGATAGGAAAAGAGGCCTTATTTTCACTGCTGTAAAATACACCATTGTGTGGATGAACCGTAATTCATTTACTAATTCTCTTGCTGATGAATGATGTTTGGGTTGTTTCCAGATTTTTCTATTACAAGCAATGCTGCAGTGAACAACCTAGCACATCCTTCCCTCCTAGCACATCCCTTGCTCACATGTGCAAGTTTCACTCAGGCAACAGTTCTCAAAGTGTGATCCAAGGACCCACAGGGGTCCCTGAAGTCCTTTTAGGGGGTCCGTGAGGTCAAAACTATTTTCATAATAATTTTCACTTTCATTCTGTCAGGCATATGCAGAGGAGTTTTCCGGAGGCTGCATGATATGTACCTAATTATCAGAAAAGGCCATTAAAATACTCCTACCATTTCCAATTATGTATCTATATGAGGCTGTCTTCTGTTAAAGCCAGACAGTAAAGGATTTGCAAAATGTAAACAATGCCACTCATCTCCCTAAATTTTCAAGTATATATAATTCTTTTTCATAAAATATGTTGTGTTAACATGTACTGGGGGGGCTTCCCTGGTGGTGCAGTGGTTGAGAGTCCGCCTGCCGATGCAGGGGACACGGGTTCCTGCCCCGATCCGGGAAGATCCCACATGCCGCGGAGCGGCTGGGCCCGTGAGCCATGGCCGCTGAGCCTGAGCGTCCGGAGCCTGTGCTCCGCAACGGGAGAGGCCACAACAGTAAGAGGCCCGCGTACCGCAAAAAAAAAAAAAAAAAAAAAAACATGTACTGGGTTTCAATCAAAAAATGGGCAAAAGACCTAAATAGACCTTTCTCCAAAGAAGAAATACAAACAGCCAATAGGCACATGCAAAGATACTCAACATTGCTAATTATTAGAGAAATGCAAATCAAAACTACCATGAGGTACCACCTCACACCCGTCAGAATGGCCATCACTGAAAACTCTGCAAATAACAAATGCTGGAGAGGATGTGGAGAAAAGGGAACCCTCTTGCACTGTTGGTGGGAATGTAAGTTGGTACAGCCACTATGGAGAACAGTATGGCGGTTCCTCAGAAAACTAAAAATAGAATTACCATATGATCCAGCAATCCCACTCCTGTGCATATATCCAGACAAAACTCTAATCCAAAAAGATACATGCACTCCTATGTTCATAGCAGCACTGTTCACAAGAGCCAAGACGTGGAAACAACCTAAATGTCCATCAACAGATGAATGGATAAAGAAGACATACAATGGAATACTACTCAGCCATAAAAAAGAATGAAATAATGCCACTTGCAGCAACGTGAATGCAACTAGAGATTATCACACTAAGTGAAGTTAGTCAGAGAGAAAGACAAATACCATATGATATCATTCATATGTGGAATCTAAAAAAATGACACAAATGAACCTATCTACGAAACAGAAACAGACTCATGGACATAGAGAACAGACTTGTGGTTGCCAAGGGGGAGAGGGTTGGGAGAGCGATGGAGTGAGAGGTTGGGGTTAGCAGATGTAAGCTATTATATATAGAATGCATAAACAACAAGGTCCTACTGTATAGCACAGAGAACTATATTCAGTATCCTATGGTAAACTATAATGAAAAACTATTTAAAAATGTATATATATGTATAACTGAATCACTTTGCTGTACAGTGGAATTTAACACAATATTGTAAATCAGCTATACTTCAATTTAAAAAACACATGTACTGGGTTTATTTTAAAATTAGTTAATAAATATTTTTAAATGTATCAATTTCTAATACAGTAAATATCAACAGATGTAACCCACATAAACAAAAGCTCTTTGGTATGGGATCTCCAATAATTTTTAAGAGGATAAGAGAGTCCTGAAACCAAAAAGTTGGAGAACCACTGCCCTATGGTATAGACCTAGGAGTGGAATGGATGAATTGCGGGGTAGGTGCATATCCAGCTTTAAACGATAAATCTCATAATCACTAAACATTAAATTTTATTTGATATTATTTATATAGAAGCACCCCAAAACCCAGCAAAATTAAAGTATATATAGCTCAGAAATGCATACATATTTGCTAAAACTGAAAACAAAAAATAGAGGCCAATGTTATGCTCAAAATACAGGCTAGGGCTTCCCTGGTGGCACAGTGGTTGAGAGTCCGCCTGCCGATGCAGGGGACATGGGTTCGTGCCCCGGTCCAGGAAGATCCCACATGCAGTGGAGCGGCTGGGCCCGTGAGCCATGGCCGTTGAGCCTGCGCGTCCGGAGCCTGTGCTCCACAACGGGAGAGGCCACAGCAGTGAGAGGCCCGCGTACTGCAAAAAAAACCCCCAAAAGCCTCCCTCCTGTGTATCAGGGTTTTGTTTCCTGTGCACAATTTTCTTTGTGTTTAATCCTCACAGCAACTCTGTGAGGTGGGCACTAATATCTCCCATTCACAGATGAGGAGTTTGAGGGGCAGGGAGGGTAAGGGGTTACCCAAAGTCATGCAGGTGGTAGGGGATGGTGCCTGGGATGCTAGAACCCAATTCTGTCTGTCTCTCAAGGTGATATCCTTTCCATTATACTGTGTCACCCTTCTGGGCCTCAGTTTCCCCTTCTATAAAATGGGAATAACATCTATGTCCCAGATTCCTCATGAAGACTAACTGCATAAAGGAGCACAGTGGCTGACTCTCCTCCCTCCCTGCCCTTCAAGCCCCAGGTGCAGGGTCAGGCCACACCCTGAGATTGCTCATATACACCTCTCTGGGTTTGGCTATTCTCAGCTACTTTTAGGACAGGGACCTATCCAGAGAGGGCTAGGCCATGAGTTACACGGCTCATTTCACATCGTTAATGCTCTCATGTTTCTGATAGTTACAGTGTTGGCCTCTCTGACCTCAGGGAGCACAAACCTTCCTCTCTCCCTCCCACCCTCCCTCCTCTATTCATGCTGATTCACACCCAGGCCCAGCTCATACCATGGCTCTCAGCAGAGACTCTCACTTTTGACTTGATTCAAAGCCAGCTATTCACCACAGGCAGTGACTATGAGAAACCACAGCGGACTCACAGAGCAATGAGCTAAGAGAACCCCCGCCCCCCAAACTATCGAAGGGGCCCTAGCACTGCACCTGCCTCCTCTTAGACACTGTGGCTTCAACAGAGCTGCATTTAAAGGGCCAGTGGCTCTTATTTGAAAGGCTGGTTAGTCATCTACCTGTTCCTTTTGGTTTGATTCTATTTAATTAGATTTAATTCCTTTCAACAGTTAAGTGCCAGATGCTGGGCAAGGCTAGTGTGTTCAGCCTGCAGAAGCTCGGCTCCCCACAGAGCAACTTTGTTAGGGACTTAATTCCAGAAATGGAGTCTAATTCACAGATATTTTAACTAGGACAAGAGATGGAATGAGAGGGAATTGGAGGCTATGTGAGTTTTATTATTGAAGAGTCTACTTCTCTGCCCGTCATACTGAGACTGAGTCCCCCTGACACCGAGTTCCCCTGTTGAGTTTATGATTAACCTCTCTATCCAAAAACTTATTCCCTTTCTTGTCCCACATTTGTTCCTCTCAGGATTGAGGAGTATCAATGAAAAGGGGGACTGAAACCAAGTAGGACCCTATGGGACCCTCCTGGGTACAAAAACCCCTTAATGCCCCCATTTATTGTTTGGAGAAAAAGACTTTAATTTCCTAGGCCTTCCCTGAGTTCCAAAGAGCAGACTCAAGTTACTAATTAGGGAAGAGAAGGAATGCAGAAACAAAGGAAAAGCAGTTAAACAAGAAAAAGTAATGATAACAGTTCAGCAATGAAACTATTATCTTAGTTCCTTGTCCCAGTTCTTCCACAAGGGATATACATAACAATCTGATACATATCTTTGAGTTGTTCTGCAGGAACTAAGACCCCTTGTCCCTCCAGTCACCAACCCAAGTGGATGGCAACTACTACACACTGAACACAAGCATGTAGACCCCAGATTGGCTGGAGCCAGAAGGCTGATGATTGAGATTCCTGAAGCGTCGCCCTGCTACCTCACCACCAACCAATCAGAAGAAAGTCATGCACCCTGCAGCCGTCACCCCAAATGTTGCCTTTAAAAACCCTTCCCTGAAAGCTATTGGGAAGTTCGGGTCTTTTGAGCACGAGCTGCCTGTATGCCTTGCCTTGACCTAAGTTCAGTTCAGTAATAAGACCTCTGAGCCTCACCAGGGAGAGGAATAATTCATTCACGTCTCACCCCAAATAGGCCGTGCTGCTACAGAACCGAACTTGGGTCCACTCACCCCTCACACAGCAAAGCCAAGTTACTGACACCAGGTTGTCGTGAAGGAAAGTACAGTGTTTATTGCAGGCACCAAGCAAAGAGCACGGGCAGCTCATGCTCAAAAGACCCAAACTCCCCAACGGCTTTCAGGGAAGGGTATTTAAAGGTGATATTTGGGGTGAGGGCTGCAGGGTGCATGATTTTCTTCTGATTGGTTGGTGGTGAGAAGGTAACAGGGTTATATTTCAGGAATCTCAATCATCAGCCTTTTGGTTCTAACCAGTCTGGGGTCTACATGCTTGTGCTCAGTGTGTAGTCCACGTGGGTTGGGGTGAGGGGTGTCTTAGTTCCTACAGAACAACTCAAAGATGTGTATCAGATTATGTATAGCCCTTGAGGAGAAACTAGGACTCTTTTATTGCTGAACTATTATCATTACTTTTCTTGCTTAACTGCATTTCTTTTCTTTCTGCATTCCCTCTCTTCCCTAATTAGTAACTGCTTGAGTCTGCTCTTTGAAACTCAGGAAAGGCCTAGGAGACTAAAGCCTTTTCTTACAAGCAAGAAACGGGGGACATGGAGGGGCTTTTGTACCCGGGAGGGCCCTGCAAGGTCCCGCTCAGTTTCAATGCCACAGAGAGCTGTTCCTACAGTGTAGTTTAGAAACGTGTGTTTGTGCCACTATGGAGCTGGAAAAGGAAAACCAAGGGAAAAAATGCAAATCAAGGGGGAAAAACAAACATAGTTAAAGCTGTTCCCGCCAACATTCTCTCAACTGGAAATGTCCAATTCTGACATTCTGGTTCACACCTTGAAAATACATACTCATCTATGTTGTTTTTTTTTTTTTTTTATCTGCATTGGGTCTTCTTTGCTGTGTGCAGGCTTTCTTTAGCTGCGGCAAGCAGGGTCTACTCTTTGTTGCAGTGTGCGGGCTTCTCATTGCAGTGGCTTCTCTTGTTGTGGAGCACGGGCTCTAGGCGTGCAGGCTTCAGTAGTTGTGGCACGCGGGCTCAGTAGTTGTGGCACACGGGCTTAGTTGCTCCACGGCACGTGGGATCTTCCTGGACCAGGGATCAAACCCATGTCCCCTGCATTGGCAGGCGGATTCCTAACCACTGCGCCACCAGGGAAGTCCCCATACTCATCTCTTTTGACTGAACAATACTGATCACAAGACAGTATGAGAAGAGTGAAAGATATCAAGGTTAGTTGGTAAAATGCAAGAGAAACTATACATGTCAGCCATTCCTTAGGAAGAGAGACAAAGCAAGATGAAGAAAAAACCCCAGCAGAACTGAAGAATGTTTATATTCTTGCAACCACAAATGTGAAGTGAGCTCAGAAGCCAGTGGGAGTTTAACAATATAGAGTTAAGGTCGAGGTGGAGGCTGCTCTGTGCAGATCCCCCTCCTGGTCGCCCTGGCAATGAGACATCGCCTTACAGTAATGCAATCATATTGAGAAGAAACCCACAAGCACAGGAGAATTTCTGGGTCTACAGACTTGCTGTTTCTCCCTCTGACTTTGGCCTAGTGAAGGTAGGAAACAGGTGAGGTAGTTGTGTGTATGTCTTTTACTCATTGGCACCATTGCCTAGGGGAAACTTCAGGAACCCAGGACTGCAAGTATCAGGGTAACCCCCTGGAGGGTGCCTGAGGGGCTTAAATCAGAGACTTACACCAGCCCTATCATTCAGGAGGGGTTAGAGGGAGAAGGGGCTGAGTCCACTCATTAGCTGGCTAATAACTCTTGAGTTTGTCATGGAGATGTCATGGAGAAGACAAAATGAATGAGATGACATCCATGTCCCCAAGGTAAGGGGAAAGCAGATGCATATACACAATTAGCTGTAACAGAAGCCACGATGAGGTGCGTGAACAAAGCACTACAGGAACCCTTTTCCTCTTTGGTATTCTTTTCCTTCTACAGGCCATGTTTTTACAGAAAAAAAACTTAGCAAATAATAAGCAAAAGGAAAAAATTAGAGTCATTCTATATTATACCACCCAGAAAGGACTATCATTAACATTTTGGAGTATACCTTTTCAGACCTTTTTCTTCTGCAAATATATGCATGGGTTCAAAACATATATATGTTCTCTCTATATACAAATAGATATTTTTCTGAGACAGAATTATACACCATATATAGGATTTTACCTTTTGGCATCTCACAATACACCATGAGTATCTTTTAAACTAACACGTATATATTGGCATCAACATATTTAATATCTGCATTGCATCCACCATTTGACTTTAAAATAATTTAGCTAATAATAATAAGGTGGAGAGATGGGGGTTCCTGTCCTTCGCCTTGAGTCAAGTGAGGGGGGCTCCAATGGCAACATTCAGAGAACCTGATAATGTGTTTCTTACAGTTTTGGGAGCCAGCGTTGGTGTCAGATCCTGCCTAAGAGCCTAAAGGACAAATGTAGGGTGGCTGGCAGCTGACAGACAAGATAAAGGAGAGGGACTGTGCTGGGATCAGTCTCTAATTCCGGAGTTGCCAGGTGAGGATGCAAGAGCGTTTCCCATGGACCACACGCTGGAAAGAAACAAGTTGCTTGGTGACTGCATCGACATAAAGTTTACAGTGGATAAAGGAGCTCAGACTTTATTTCGATGCTAATGAGGACCCACTGGGAGGCTGAGATGGGGAATGATGCTGTCAGAGCCTGGCTGTAGGAGATGCATCTACTAATTATGTTTAAGGCAACTGGAGGCAGGGGAGACTAGAGGACAGGAAGTCAGTTCAGAGGCTGTTACTAAAGTCTGAAGACAATGTTCCCTCCTTCCAGGGGAGTTAGTGGATCGGTTTCAAGTCTGGTTTCTACCATCGATGAACTTGGATCACTCACTTAACTTTCCTGGGCCTCAATATTCCACCTATAACAAGGGCATAAAAACACCCCAAGGAGTGATGAAAATGCTTTGGAACTTGCTAAAGGTGATGGCTGCACAATCTTGTGAATGTACTAAATGCCGCTGAAGTGTACACAATTATAATACTTAATTCCATGTTATGTGCATGTCACCTCAATTAAAAGGCAAAAAAGAAAATAACCCCAAGAGTTGTTGTGAAGATTGAGTCTGGTGGGTTAGTTTTTATAGTCACCCTTATGTGGGCCAACATGAAACTAGCTTTCTTCCCATAACTGCATTAACCCTTCTTGGCCCAGATCCCTCCATAGTCTCAGAGCCAGCAACTTATTTGGGTTCCCTTAAGGTTTTCCAGGCTTACAGTTCAACCTGGCTATTAAAATCTCAGTCACGGTGTAGTTTATAATTTCAGTGTCATTCCTTCTCCACACAGAGGGTGTCTGTGCCAGCCTAGGCAGCGTGAGGGCTTGGCAGGAGACAAACGGTGGTTGATTACAGCCGGAGGTTGCACAACTGGTTCGCAGTAACTTTGCCGGGACTCCCCTAGCCCGAGCCATCACCATCTGGCTCCTGGCCACGGCCTCATGTGGCTGCTGCTGGCAGTGGGGGGGCAAGGCTCTCCACCTGCTTCTGTCAGTGCCCCACTGAAGAGCTGGTCTCCCTGCAGGCGCTGTATGAGGTTTCCTTGGGCAGCATTCAGCCTGGCCACACCACGGAGGACCCCAGAGGGCAGCCAGGTCTGTTGGAGGTGGAGGATTGGTTGTCCCTCATTTCAAAGCTCTTCTCAGTGCTAGCTTGGCTGGGTGACCATTTGGCAGCCTGAGGCTCTCCCCTCCCCCTCCCAACCACCCAACTAATGTCCAGCATCCTCTTGAGAGTCCTTCCCTGTGTCCTCCTAGCTCCTGGCCCCCCAGCTACCTAGGATGAAGCTACTCTGCCGAATTCCAATCCAGAACTTGTTTTCTCACTCGCCACTAGTTAAGAGACACATTTAAATCTCCTCTCCGCTGGCTTCGTGCTCGATTTTTCATTGATTCACAGCTAATGTTTTTCTTTCGGGGACTTAACAAGGACAGATGACAGGCATGGTTGATGGCTCCTCCCTCATTTGTCCCTGGTCCTGTCACAGTCATTACATGACAGACTCTAGGAAGACAGTCATTGTAGAAAAATGGATGGCAGAGAGAGAGAGAGAAGAGTCAGTCTTAACTTTTGTTCCCAAGCCAGCCCTCGTCAGCTGAAAGCACACCCACCAGCCTCTGAGATGCTTACTGGCCAGCACCGTAGACCTTCTGGCTCTTCTGAAGGGAGCTGACACAGGAAGACAGATAAAAGAGTTCGGGCTTTTCAGATCGGAATGGAAGAGGCTGAGAGGCCCATCTCAAGCCCTGCTCCTGGCAGCTAAGTCTAAAAGTGCCTACAACACCAAAATCATAGTATAAGAAATGGCAGTGCAGTAACCTCCTCTTTGTCTTTTCTGCATAAAGAACTCCTATGTATCTCTCCAAGCCCAGCTGAATACTATCCTTCTGGGGAGCCTCACCCACGCACCAAGGGGCAGTCAGGACTCCCTCTTCTGTGGGCCCCATGGGGTGTGCCAAGGGTCCATGAAGCATCGAATGTGGAAGGGCCGAACGATTAGCGTAGCGCCCTTCCTCTCTCCCCTGCGGCAGTGTCCCTGTGAGGGTCCCTGGACATCATATGTGTATGCGAACAGGTGTTCTAAGCTACAAAGCACCATATTAAAAACCATATTTATCTGGCTGGGTCTTATTAGTTGTTTGCGCCTATTCCCAAACTGTGAGCTCTCTGATGACAAGGATGCTTTATTTATTTATTTTTTAAAGTGTAGCCTCAATACCTCACCATGCTGGGCACAAAAGTAGGCACTGGACTGATGTGCCGGGCAGAAGCTGCCTTTACACAGGCCCACAGCCTGGCCAGGAAGGCTGGCACCTGGCTCTTCAGAGCAGCACAGCAATTAGCTTGGCCTGAGCTGAGGGTCTGGCTTCTGCTTCTTCTTTGGAGACTCCTGCAGTCCTGTTTGCCTTCGCCTGCTCCCAGGCGAAGAGTTGCTACCAACTCCTCCAGACTCCTGGCAGCTTCCCCCTGCTCACCCAGCACTTGATCGTGGCCTCTCTCCTCACCTCCTCCTCCCACCCCCTGGCAGCATCCCCAGCACTGACCACTGCATGACTGACCCAGGGTTTGTCTTAGAAGGCCAGCCTTTGGGCCTCATGTGTGGCTCAAAGCCCAGTAAATTTTTTTTTTTTTTTGGCGGTATGCGGGCCTCTCACTGCTGTGGCCTCTCCCATTGCGGAGCACAGGCTCCGGACGCACAGGCTCAGTGGCCATGGCTCACGGGCCCAGCCGCTCCACGGCATGTGGGATCTTCCCGGACCGGGGCATGAACCCGTGTCGCCTGCATCGGCAGGCGGACTCTCAACCACTGCGCCACCAGGGAAGCCCAAAGCCCAGTAAATTTATCTCAGAGTTAGAGAGAACACCAATGATGTGAACTGACGGGTCAGTGGGGGTGGAAAGAGCAGGGCAGACCTGGGGTCGCATCCTGGCTCAGCTGCTAACTAGCTGTGTGATCAGGACCAGCTGCTGGACTTCTTAGAATCTCAGTTTTCTCTACTGTTCATGGAGATTAAAACACACACACACACACACACACACACACACACACACCCAGAACTCATAGGATCACTGTGAAGAGTAAATACTGTGACACACACTAAGCCTCTGGCCTTGTGCTGACACATGGCAGATTCTCAGTAAGTGTTCATTTCCTTCCTTTCCTCCTTTCAGCTAAGGCTTTTCCAAGTCTAAAAGTCCATGAGCCTTTGAAACACATGTTCCCATGTTAAACTATAACTTGGGAAGTTTACCAAGCTGCTGGAAAGTTTATCTTCCCAGAGGAACAAGGATCTCAGGTGACAGAGACAATCTCTGCGTCCCACGTTCCCTGCAGCTCAGGAGAGGGTGCTGTAGGAGATAAGAGCTCACACACCACACCTGACCGAGGAGAGGAGCGCAGGGTCGGTTCGCAGAGAATCAACAAGTGAGCGAAAGCTCGGGAAGCCTGGGAACGACGGTGGGGCTCAGAGAGAGAGGGCGGTGACCCGAGAGCCGATGAGTCTGTGCACAGCTGGGAGCAGAGGGCTCAGCCAGCGACGCTCTGCGCTCCTGCCGCCCGACACGGGCTCCCAGGGCGACAGCAGAAGGGAGGCAGCACTAGCCTCGGCCTCCTCTTCAGACAGGGGGAATGGCAAGATTCTGCAGGCGCCGAACGGAACAGAGGGGTGGGGGGCCAGTAGCGTCAACTCGCCGCTCTCCCTCGGGGCAGTGGTCCTAAGAGCGATCCCAGCACCAGCGGCGTGGGCATCACCTGGGTTTGTTAGCGATACAGATCAGCAGGCCCCACCTCAGACACCTCAACACGGACTCAGCCATCTGTGTTCTAATAAGCCCTCTGGGTGTTGCTGATTCTTGCTAAGGTGTGAGAACCGACGCCTTGGGGGATGCTTTTAGTCACTTACCTGAAACTCCCTTCCCATTTCCAAGCGGTGGGAAGTGGCGCAACACTGGAATGGTCCTAAACTTTAGAGACAAGAAGGTCTGAGTTCAGATCCAGACTCTGCCCCTAAGTGGCTGTGTGGCCTTGGGCTGATGCATCAATCTCTCTGAACCAGTTTCCTCAAGCATAAAATATCTACCTCTCAGGATTAAGCGGTTAGGTTTGGAGAGAACGTGCAGAAAGCATTTAGCAGAGTGCCTGGCACATAGGAGGTGCTCACCACCATCATCATCACTGTCATCAGAACCACCCTGACTATGAAGAGGCCCTGGCATGAGGAAGAAGTGGACATGCATTAAGGACCATCATCAGGCCACACAGGGATCATCTTGCTCCATGAGTGTTTACTATGCTGCTCAGAATGCCCCTTGGTGCCACTTGTTGCTGGGCTGCATCCTCATTAAGCTAGGAGTGACTTAAAGATAACAATTCCTCTCAAATCTGACGAGAAACAAATATCTAATTCGGATATACCAAATGAAACGCCAAGGGGAAAAACCACTCTCGTTACAATATAACCCAGCCATGTTCCCGCCCTACCCACTTCCCCTTTCCACTTAGATAAGTCCCTTAAGCACACAGTAGCACCCGGCAAATATCTGTTGAATGTTGAATGAATGGATTGGCTCAATTTGATTTGAAAATGCCCAACTGTTGTGCAATAAAAGGAACCAAATTTGTGGCCAGGCCTTTAGCCTCCTGGGGTGGAGACATGGCAGAACCAGCCATAACAGTCACTTGGGTAGCCCACTGGAATCTTAGGAAATCAGGCACTGAAGGGACGGAAAGAGACCATGCTGGCCAGGACAGGCAATGGAGGTGGTTTTCTGAATTTAGCAAAGGCCTTTCACTATGAGATGGCTAGTGGCCCTCCATCCCCTGCTGTACGCATCAGTGTCTGGTCCACCCAGTAAGCCTGCTGGGGGCTTGCCCATGCTGGAGAGTCAAATGTCCTGTGGCCTCTGCAATGCAGAGCATACAGGAATCAGAGCCCCAAAACTGGTGTGCCAGTTTGCTTCCCCATGGGTTGGGGGGTGGGGGGAATGTACATATCGCCCTTCTCGTTTTGGCCAAAGGGCTATCATTTGGGCCTCTGGCATCTTCTTTCACTCCCCAGACACTGCACAAGTCACCTGTGGCCTGGCTGCCGTCCTGCTCTTCTCCATTTATCCTCCCCTCTGTCTCCAACATAGATCTTATCTTCCACTCCCTGCTTGCAGAATAAAGTCCCCAACGCTTTGGCAGGGCATTCATCCTTTGCAATTTGTCCCCAATCTGAATGTCCAGCTTTACTGCCCTCAGCCACACCTAACTTCTGCCTGCTAGTGCCCTGCTGTCTCATACGTCTGGCCACTGACTGAAAGGCCTTTCCTCCTGTCGTCTGCTTGGAGGACTCTGACACCTCTTTCCAGAACCTGTTTAAATGCAGCTTTCTATGAAATGGACCCGCCAGCACCTAGTGGCTTCCTGAATACTTTCCTAAGTCTTTACTTAGCCTGGAAGTCTCCTTTTCCAACCCAGAAATTCCTAGTGTCCTTCAGGACATGGCTCTAGTATTGCTTTAAATTTAAAAAAAAAAATTTTTTTTTTTGGACATAGTTTCAAACTTAAAGCAAAGTTGAAAGCATAGGACAAAGAATTCTTGTACATCTTTCACCCAGATTCCCTAAATATTAATGTTTTCCCACATTTGCTTTAACCTTCTCCTCATTCTCTCTCTCTCTCTCTATCCCCCCCGGGTGTATAATTTTATTTTTTTCTGAACAGTTTATGAGTTATTTTCAGACATTATAGCCCTCTACTGCTTCAATGTGTATGTTTTCTAAAAGCAAGGAAATTCTCTTCCGTGATTAGAGAATAATTATCAAAGTTAGGAAATTAACTTTGATACTAATTATTATCTAATACACAGATCTTATTCAGATTTCACAAATTATCCCAATAATGTCCTTAATAGTAAAGAAAATTCCCAGATCATCATTGCATTTAGTTGTTATGTCTCTTTAGTATTCTTTAATCTACAACAGTTCCCTGTTCTTTTTTTTGGTCTTTCATGACAATTGACATTTTTGAAGTATCTAGGCCAGTTATTTTGTGGAAAGTACCTCATTTTAGGTTTGTCTGATATCTCCTTACGTTGGGTTCATGCTGTACAGACTTGGCCAGGGTAGCCAGAGGTGATGCTGGGTTCATCTCAGGGTATCATATCAGGAGCTGTATGATGTCACTTTGTCCCATTTCTGGCGATGTTAACATCGGTCAGTTGGTTGATTTGTTGATATGTCTGACTCCTCCCCTGGCCCATGAGGCCCTTCCCAAGGTCAAGGAGGAACTCAGCCTTCCTGGCATCTGGCACCTGAGGATATGGAGATATAGGGAAGTGAGAAGCACACACCAACTGATCCCCTCCCATGTGCCCTTCTCTGTGACCACTTCTCATCTAAGCCTCACAGCAACCCTATAATTTAGTAGTTATTGTGCTCATTTTACAGTTGTGCTCAGAGAAGATGAAGAATTTGCCTGAGGACACTTGACTGGTAAGCAGCAGATCCAGATTCAAATCCAGGTCTTCCTCTTCCCATAACATTTAGGCACTGGAGACAATAGATGGTCAACAACATCACTGGATTTTTTTTTAAACTTAAACAGAAAAATCTAACACCAAGACCATTGGAAAACTGAATACCCTCCTATATCAATGAGGATGCATTTTATTCATTTATCCCTTCAACAAATATTTATGGTGGGTCTGCTATGTACCAGGCAGTTTCATAGATCATACAGATATAGTAGTAAACAAATAGCCTACATTCTAGTGGGACTCTGCAAATACTAGCAAATCCAGCTAAAGTGCTTGAATAACAACAAGAAGGCTAGTAGTAGAGCAGCTCCAGGGTTGATTCATTTAGCAGTTCAAAGATGTCATGGCTAAGATTTGTATTCTCTGAAATTCCCTTAGCTTTCCCTTTCGGGATGCAAGATGTTTGCCTTTAGTTTTTTTAAAAAATAAATTTATTTATTTATTTATTTATTTTTGGCTGTGTTGGGTCTTCGTTTCTGTGCGAGGGCTTTCTCCAGCTGTGGCAAGCGGGGGTCACTCTTCATCGTGGTGGGCGGGCCTCTCACTGTCGCGGCCTCTCTTGTTGCGGAGCACAGGTTCCAGACGCGCAGGCTCAGCAGTCGTGGCTCACGGGCCCAGTTGCTCCGCGGCATGTGGGATCTTCCCAGACCAGGGCTCGAACCCGTGTCCCATGCATTGGCAGGCAGATTCTCAACCACTGCGCCACAAGGGAAGCCCTTGCCTTTAGTTTTAAGCAAGATATCCTCAAAGGAAACAAAGGGGATGTTCCTGTCTTGGTCGCTTTAGATGGGAAAAGAAAGCCTTGCTATAATCTTCCCAGCCAACTTCCCTTCCACCTCCCTGGCCAGAACTACAACGCCAGCTGATGCAAATCCACCCCTTGGCCAGAGGAATAAGCTGCCATGCCTGGCTCAGGGAATCTAGATTTGCTCTGCTACCATCCAGATCACCTCCAGGTTCAGCCTTCCCCAAACTACTTCATTGTCGGAAGAGTAGGAAAGTGAAAAAAATTGCAATTTTCTTTAAAGAAGCAAAGAGGGGGAAAGGGTGTTTCCCTCATTTACAGAATATTTACAGACTCTTGTCTTGTTTATGCAAATACAAGTTTGTGTCATTGCTATTCCTTATAGAATCCTCCCTCATGATCCACAGGTTATTGGTTCCAGGATCCCCATGGATATCAAAATTCGAGGATGCTCAAGTCTCTTATATAAAATGAATTGACTTTGGAACCCACAGACAGGGAGGGCCAACTGTATTCATTATATCAAGTTCTACTTCATTTTCTTTACTAAGTCATATAATGTCTCTCTCTCTGTATCTCTTGTCTCATTCCAAAATAAGGTCCCTTTTTGTAAAGGTACAGAATCTTAGCCAGGGGAGGTTTAAAAATATTTAATAACTGGTTCTAGGATGTGTACTGACCACTGCATAGTGTAGGGTCCTGGAGGGTCCTTCTGGACCAGGCAATCACATTTAGTTGATGGATGGGGAGATCTAGGAAGACCCTAGTGGAGGGGTCAGGGAGGCTGGGGGGACACTCAGTCCCTACTATTTGCCAACTGATATGGAATTATTTAAGAATTTTTTAAAATTTATTTTTTATTGAGGTATAATCGATCTATAACATTAGTTTTATGTGTACAACATAATGATTCGATATTTGTATACATTGTGAAATGATCACCACGATAAGAATAGTTAACATGTGTTACCTTACTTAGTTACTAGTTTTATCTTTTTTTTTTTTTTTGGTCTTGTGGTGAGAACTTTTAATATCTACTCTCTTAGCAACTTTCAAGTATGCAAGACAGTGTTAGCAACTACAGTCACCATGCCGTGTGTTACATCCTGGTGACTTATTTTATAGCTGGAAGTTTGTACCTTTTGACTCCCTGTGCTCATTTTGTCCACCGCCCCCAACTCTGGCAACCACCAATCTGTTCTCTGTGTCCATGAGCTTGGGTTTTTTGCTTTTGTTCTTTAGATTCCACATATGAGATCACGTGGTATTTGTCTTTGTCTGATTTATTTCACTTAGCATAATGTCCTCAAGGTCCATCCATGTTGTCCTACATCCATGTTGTCCTAAATGCCAAGATTTCATTTTCTATGGCTGAATAACCGTCCATTATATATATATATACTGCATCTTCTTTATTCATTCATCCATCAATGGATATTTGGATTATTTCCATGTCCTGACTACTATAAGTAATGCAATAAACATAGAGGTGTAAATATCTTTTCAACTTGGTGTTTTCATTTTCTTTGGATATATACTCCGAAGTGGAATTGATGGATCATATAGTAGTTCTATTTTTAGTTTTTTAAGGAACCTCCATACTGTTCTCCGTAGAGGCTGTATCAATTTACATTCCCACCAACAGTCCACAAGAGCTCCCTTTTTTCCACATCCTCACCAATACTTATTTCTTATCTTTTTAATAACAGACATTCTGATAGGTGTGAGGTGATATCTCATTTTGATTTTGATTTTCATTTCCCCAATGATTAGTGATGTGAAGCATCTTTCCATTGGCCACCCGTATGTCTTCTTTGGAAAAATGTCTACTCATATCTGCCCATTTTAAAATCAGATTGTTTGCATTTTTCTATTAAGTTGTATGAGTTCTTTAAATATTCTGGATACTAACCCCTTATCAGATATGTGATTTGCAAATATTGTCTGCCATTCAGTAGGTTGTCTTTTTATTTTGTTGATTGTTTCCTTTGCTGTGAAGAAGCATTTTAGTTCGATACAGTCCCACTTGTTTATTTTTGCTTTTATTGTTTTTGCTATTTTAATATTTTAATGTCCAGTATGATAGTGCCCATGTGATGTGCTGGACATCGGCTCCAATGTTCACAATGACCATTCTCAGTGTCAGTGTAATGACTATAGCAAGATCCTCCCAGCTTCTGCCCGTGGTCAGGCATTTGGGCCACTTCCAGTTTTAAATGCAATATGAAGCTCATACTTAAACATCTCTGTATGTACCTTTTATTTTTTTATATTTCACAATACATAAAATGTATATATTTATAAATATATATCGCATATTTTTGTTTCCTTGGAACACATTTCCCAAAGTGGTATTTCAAGGTCAAAGGGTAGGATCAATTTGATAATTTGCATGGTGATTTGAAAAGCATTTAAGGGACTTCCCTGGTGGCACAGTGGTTAAGAATCCGCCTGCCAATGCAGGAGACACGGGTTCGAGCCCTGGTCCGGGAATATCCCACATGCCGTGGAGCAATTAAGCCCGTGCGCCACAACTACTGAGCTCGTGTGCCATAAATACTGAAGCCCACGTGTCATAACTACTGAAGCCTGCATGCCTAGAGCCCGTGCTCTGCAACAAGAGAAGCCACCAAAATGAGAAGCCCGCGCACCGCAACGAAGAGTAGCCTCCACTTGCTGCAACTAGAGAAAGCCCGTGTGCAGCAACGAAGACCCAACACAGCCAAAAATAAATAAATTAATTAAAAAATAAGTAAACAAAAAGCATTTAACTTAGCAGAAATTGCACTGTAGACTTGTTCACAAAACTTCAAAAAATGAAAGCCTATTTGTTGGTTACTCCTGACAAGTATAAATGGTGGAAATTAATAATCATTAGGCATCATTATGCAGAAATTCCCTTCCTTAGTGCAGGAACTATATTTCTGGTTAAGAAGTTCTTGCAATTGATTAGAATTAAAATTGGGAAATAAGCAGACTTTCAACAACAATAATAAATGAATGAATGAATAAACAGCATTTAACCAAAGGTTTAGAAACATCCTTGCCTACTTTTTCACAGACTACTGTTGCCAGGGAACCGGAAGGCACATGGTGTAATGGAAAGAGGGTGGGCACTGGAGTAAGGAGAGCTGGACTCAGCTCTGGGCAATGTTACTCTACTAGGGGTTGGGGACTTGGCAGTCTCTTAGCTTGTCTGGACCTTGGTTTCCCCAAGCGTAAAATGGGGGAGATGCCATCTCTCACAGCACCAGGCACAGCAGGCACTGATTGCCTCCATCTGTTCCTGACTTTGGCCTGAGGCCTGGCCACCCCTGTCACACCCTCACCGTGGGCGGCCTCTGAAAGATGAACTGTCAAAGGGCCCTTCGCCGTAAGGAAGCGCGTAGGCTGCCACCTCCTGGTGTAAAGAGTTAGTGTCCAGATGACTTTGGGGATCAAGCTGCTCCCCCTTGTGTTCCTGTGAGGATCTGCCCCAAGGGTGAAGCTGCCAAAGAAAAGGAAGGCTCTTCCCACCTAGACTGGCCCTGGTGTCGGTGCTGGCTTTAAAGTGACATCCTCCTTCTGCCAGTGCAACTCTGGGGGAGAGATGATGCAGGGTTTTGAAAAGCTGCCTGTAAAGGAAGCTGTTTTTGCTTTTGGAGACTGTGAAGGTGCTGGTAAAGGCATCTTGGCAAAAGCAGGAGGCCTTTATCAGTGGTTTATTAAACCCTCTTTAGAAAGGCTGACAGCAGTGGTCCATCAGCCCACAAATATTTACAGAGCACCTACCACGTGCCAGACATGTGCTCTGATAAACAACCTTGAACAAGACAGGCAGGGTCCCTGCTCTCCTTGTCTAGTGGGGAAGTTTAGGAATAAGATTCTTTTGTAACTGATATACTTTCTTCTATTTGTTTAATGGAAGACAAAATGACATCTAAGCTGAAAAACTTAAAACATAGTATTTCACCTTCCAAACACTGTAGCTATTTTTATTTCAACACCTTCCAGCCCTTGTACACTTGTGTGCACATTTTTACAGAGCTATAATCATAACACCTGGTATTCTGAAGTTGGATACGTTTCACTCCCAATAAACACTTCTCTATGTTGCTACTTAATCTTCATAATTATCCTTATAGCTCTATAAGAGACAAGTGTGTGCCTGTATCATAATCTATGTAGCAAGTCCCCTAAGCTTAGACTCATAATTTTTTTTCTTTCTTTTCTTGCTATAATAGATATTGCTGATGTTAACTTCTTCGTGCAGATTTTTATTGCATTCCTTCTTAATGATCATGAATATGGTTCATCCTATGTGTTGCCATATTGCTTCCCAAAAGAGCTGTTACTAATTTACAATACAATGCCACCAATATTATATCCGTGAGTCACTTTTGCTGCAACATCAGGTACATTGGATATTGTTGCTTTTACACATTTTTGAGAATTACATTTTTAAATGGGGTCCCAAATTTCCTTTAATCTGCATTTCTCTGGATACCAGTAGGCAGGTTCTTTTTTGCACGTGACTATTTATAATTGCTCACGTGAAATGTCTGTTCATATCGTGGTTAAAATTTTGAATGAGTATCTTGTTTGATGTCTTTTCCTAGAGAACAGCAATAGAAGATTGCAGTATTGCAGCCCAGGATGTGAGAAAGGTACTTACTGTTTTAATAACTCCTAATGGAATCTTCCTAAGAAAGCTCAGCTGTTTCAGAATCTAAAGTGCAAGTCTCTTCTGCTGCCCAGAGCTACAAGTGAGAAAAGGGATTCTGTAACCCTTGGCTGTGCTTGACTCGGTAGTGGAAATGACAATTTCCCACTGTTTACGAAAAAGAGTTGGACATCAGCCTAGGTTACAATAATGCAAATGAAAATTATGTGACTGGAGAGTTAATCTGTTTCCTAGTGACTCTAAAGAAATACAGAGTGTCCTTGAGGTTGGAAGGGTCCATGGTCCAAACCCCTGGCCCAGAGAAGTGAAGTGACTTGCCTAAACTCACACGGCAAACTAGACCCCCAGCTACTGACTTTCCCTTGCATCTTTCCTGTGCCCTGAATGTGAATATAAATGAACCTGTGATTCCCTCCTTCCTGCCCCTGCCCCTACCCCCTGCATGGAGATTGGCCACCTCCCAGCCTGGATGATTTCTGGAGCACAGCTCTGGGAATGCTTTCTGTGCTGGGAGTTAGTTTCCTTTTTCTACATAGCTTCCAACAAGAACTCTGGGCCTTTCCTCTCTGGGAACTCAAAGTATTGCACCATGCAGGGTTCTAAGCAGTAGCTAAAATACTTTTCCAGAGCATAAGTCCTTCTTCTGAAAGAAGACAGCAAATGTTAGAAATGGGATCTCTGTGGGGGTGAGCTATTCTGACTCTGTCGGTAAGGCTTTTTGGTTTAATATCTCACTACTTTTTTCTGGGATGATTAGATGACGGGAAATAACATTTGATTAACACATACCCTGTAGTAGGCACTACCTCATTTAATTTCTTAAAAACACCTATGGAGTAACAGATTTGGAAAGGAGGCTCAGAGAGGTTAAGTAACTAACTCGACCAGCTCCCAAAGCGAAGATGTCACTGTCTCCCTGATTCTCAATGAGGAATGGAACGGCCAATCAGAATCACCTGGGAGCTTTTTCAAACTACTCATATATGTTTCCCATTGAGAACAACTGCACCCTATAGGGCCATCTGTAGGATCTGTGTGCCCAGGGTGCCATCCCACAGATGTTCGAGCCTGGACAGGTGTCAACAAACTGGTGACATATTGTAGTCAGCACTCTGCCACTGTGGGTCCCGCATCCACCAATACAGAGGGCTGACTGTACTTTGCAATTTTATATGAGGGACTTGAGGATCCGCAGATTTTGGTATTCTGGTGGTGGGGGAATGGTGGTTCTAGAACCAATCCCCTGCAGATACTGAGGGTCAACTGTAGTAGGCGGGAGATAGAAATCCATGTAGAGGGGCTGTAACAAAGACAAGGAAAATGAGTGTCTGGAACAATTCCTTAGAGAAGAAGAAATAGAAGACTCCTAACGACTGGGACACAGGGGACTATAACTCAGGACCAGAGAAGAGAGTAGTCTTGGAAGGGGGGTGCAAGGGGGCAGGGCCCAGGGCAGGCTGACCCATTCCCAGGAAAGATGTGGTGGGAGGGAGGTCTGGTGCAGGACTTGGGGCAGAATCTCTGTCTACCACACTCAACAGAGAGGCAGTAGCTGAGGTAAGAGGAGCACTTGACCAGGAGTTCTTAGACACAATCCTGGCTGTGTGTCTTCAGGCAAGTCACGTTACCTCTCTGTGACATGGTTTCTTTCTCTTCACAACAGGCATAAAAATAACCTTCTCTGGCTACCTCTCAGGGCATTATGGGAACTGACAGAGTTTACTTATATCAAAGTTTTTATAAATTGTGAAACACTGTGCAAATTTCACAGATGGGCTACTAGGGAAGAGCAGTAAGTTCTAATTCATTGTCATGCAGAATTTCAGCCCCTCAGTTTGTTCTTCGCTATATTTTATTGGCAGCATTTGTGCAGTAAAACCTGGAATGGGGAAAGCCCCCCGTGTTAGTGTCCCCTGTTCTTGTTGTACCCGCAGCTCAGCTAGTATGAATTTCAGCTACATAGAAAATACCTTCTGATAGTGGTCTGATTGCCCTTTAAAAAACCCAGGTCTTGTTCTTAAAAGAGAGGATTTAAAAATTTTTTTTGGCAAAAAGTTCACTCATACAAGAATATATATATAACATGTAAGTACAATTTAAAAAATAATAAAACAAATCTCATACTAAGCTTAAGGAAAAATGTCACCTGCAATGCTCCCACTTATCCTTTGCTGCTGCACTCTCTTCACTCCACTGTCCTCATTTTGTGTTCATCATTCTCTTGCTTTTAATAAATAGCTTTACTGCAATATACAGATTCAATGCAATCCCTATCAAACTACCAATGGCATTTTTCACAGAACTAGAACAAAAAATTTCACAATTTGTATGGAAACACAAAAGACCCCGAATAGCCAAAACAATCTTGAAAAAGGAAAACGGAGCTGGAGGAATCAGACTCCCTGACTTCAGACTATACTACAAAGCTACAGTAATCAAGACAGTATGGTACTGGCATAAAAACAGAAATATAGATCAATGGAACAGGATAGAAAGCCCAGAGATAAACCCACGCACCTATGGTTACCTTATCTTTGATATAGAAGGCAAGAATATACAATGGAGAAAAGACAGCCTCTTCAATAAGTGGTGCTGGGAAAACTGGACAACTACATTTAAAAGAATGAAATTAGAACACTCCCTAACACCATACACAAAAATAAACTCAAAATGGATTAAAGACCTAAATGTAAGGCCAGACACTATAAAACTCCTAGAGGAAAACACAGGCAGAATACTCCTTGACATAAATCACAGCAAGATCCTTTGTGACACACCTCCTAGAGTAATGGAAATAAAAACAAAAATAAACAAATGGGACCTAATGAAACTTAAAGCTTTTGCACAGGAAAGGAAACCATAAGCAAGACAAAAGGACAACCCTCAGAATGGGAGAAAATATTTGCAAATGAAGCAACTGACAAGGGATTAATCTCCAAAATTTATAAGCAGCTCATGCAGCTCAATATTAAAAAAACAAACAACCCAATCCAGACAGACTGGGTCAAGATGGTGGAGTAGAAGGATGTGCAATCACTCCCTCTTGCTAGAGCACCGGAATAACAACTAACTGCTGAACAATCATCGACATGAAGACACTGGAACTCAGCAAAAAGATACCCTACATCCAAGGACAAAGAAGAAGCCACAATGAGACGGGCACAAGGGGCGCAATCACAATAAAATCCAATCCCGTAACTGCTGGGTGGGTGACTCAGAAACTGAAGAACACTTATACCACAAAAGTCCACCCACTGGAGTGAAGGTTCTGAGCCCCACATCAGGCTTCCCAACCTGGGGGTCCAGCAAAGGGAGGAGGAATTTCTAGAGAATCAGACTTTGAAGGCTAGCGGGATTTGACTGCAGGACTTCGACAGGACTGCGGGAAACAGAGACTCCACTCTTGGAGGGCACACACAAAGTAGTGTGCACATCGAGACCCAGGGGCAGGAGCAGTGACCCCATAGGAGACTGAATCAGACCTACATGCTAGTGTTGGAGGGTCTTCTGCAGAGGCTGGGGGCAGCTGTGGCTCACCACAAGGACAAGGACATTGGCAGCAGAAGTTCTGGGAAGTACTCCTTGGTGTGAGCTCTCCCAGAGTCTGCCATTAGCCCCACCAAAGAGCCCAGGTAGGCTCCAGTGTTGGTTTGCCTCAGGCCAAACAACCAACAGGGAGGGAACCCAGCCCCACTCATCATCAGTCAAGCAGTTGACTGAGCTCAGTTTTACTGAGCTCTGCCCACCAGAGCAATAGTCAGCTCTACCTACCACCAGTCCCTCCCATCAGGAAACTTGCACAAGCCTCTTAGGTAGCCTCATCCACCAGATGGTAGACAGCAGAAGCAAGAAGAGCTACAATCCTGCAGCCTGTGGAACAAAAACCACATTCACAGAAAGATAGACAAGATGAAAAGGCAGAGGGTTATGTACCAGATGAAGGAACAAGATAAAACCCCAGAAAAACAACTAAATGAAGTGCAGATAGGCAACCTTCCAGAAAAAGAATTCAGAATAATGATAGTGAAGATGATCCAGGACATCAGAAAAAGAATGGAGGCAAAGATCAAGAAGATGTAAGAAAGGTTTAACAAAGACCTAGGAGAATTAAAGAACAAACACCTAGAAGAATTAAAGAACAAACAAAGAGAGATGAACAATACAATAACTGAAATGAGAACTACACTAGAAGGAATCAATAGCAGAATAACTGAGGAAGAAGAATGGATCAGTGACCTGAAAGACAGAATGGTGGAATTCACTGCTGCAGAACAGAATAAAGAAAAAAGAATTAAAAGAAATGAAGACAGCCTAAGAGACCTCTGGGACAACATTAAACACAACAACATTTGCATTATAGGGGTCCCAGAAGGAGAAGAGAGAGAGAAAGGACCCGAGAAAATATTTGGAGATTATAGTCAAAAACTTCCCTAACATGGGAAAGGAAATAGCCACCCAAGTCCAGGAATCACAGAGAGTCCCACACAGAATAAACCCAAAGAGAAACATGCCAAGACACACAGTAATCAAACTGGCAAAAATTAAAGGCAAAGAAAAATTACTGAAAGCAGCAAGGGAAAAACAACAAATAACATACAAGGGAACTCCCATAAGGTTAACAGATGATTTCTCAGCAGAAACTTTACAAGCCATAAGGAAGTGGCATGATATATTTAAAGTGAGGAAAGGGAAGAACCTACAACCGAGATTACTCCACCCAGCAAGGATCTCATTCAGATTCCATGATGGAGAAATCAAAAGCTTTACAGACAAGCAAAAGCTAAGAGAATTCAGCACCACCAAACCAGCTCTACAACAAATGCTAAAGGAACTTCTTTAAGTGGGAAACACAAAAGAAGAAAAGGACTTACAAAAACAAACCCAAAACAATTAAGAAAATGGTCACAGGAACATACATATCAATAAGTACTTTAAACATGAATGGATTAAATGCTCCAACCAAAAGACAAAGGCTTGCTGAATGGGTACAAAAATAAAACTCATCTATATGCCGTCTACAAGAGACCCATTTCAGACCTAGGGACACATACAGACTGAAAGTGAGGGGATGGAAAAAGGTATTCCATGCAAATGGAAATCAAAAGAAAGCTGGAGTAGCAATACTCATATCAGATAATATATACTTTAAAATAAAGAATGTTATAAGGGACAAGGAAGGACACTACATAATGGTCAAGAGATCAATCCAAGAAGAAGATATAACAATCATAAATATATATGCACCCAACATAGAAGCACCTCTAAACATAAGGCAACTGCTAACAGCTATAAAAGAGGAAATCGACAGTAATACAATAAGAATGGGGGACTATAACACCTCACTTACACCAATGGACAGATCATCCAGAATGAAAATAAATAAGGAAACAGAAGCTTTAAATGTCACAATAGACCAGATAGATTTACTTGATATTTATAGGACATGCCATCCAAAAACACTTACACTTTCTTCTCAAGTGCGCACAGAACATTCTCCAGGATAGATCACATCTTGGGTCACACATCAAGCCTCAGTCAATTTAAGAAAATTGAAATCATATCAAGCATCTTCTCTGACCACGATGCTATGAGATTAGAAATGAATTACAGGGGAAAAAAATGTAAAAAACACAAACACATGGAGGCTAAACAATACGGTACTAAATAACCAAGAGATCACTGAAGAAATCAAAGAGGAAATCAAAAAATACCTAGAGACAAATGACAATGAAAACACGACGATCCCAAACCTATGGAATGAAGCAAAAGCAGTTCTAAGAGGGAAGTTTATAGCTATACAAGCCTACCTCAAGAAACAAGAAAAATCTCAAATAATTAATCTAACCTTACACCAAAAGGATCTAGAGAAAGAAGAACAAACAAAACCCAAAGTTAGTAGAAGGAAATAAATCATAAAGATCAGAGCAGAAATACATGAAATAGAAACAAAGAAAACATTAGCAAAGATCAATAAAACTAAAAGCTGGTTCTTTGAGAAGATAAACAAAATTGACAAATCATTAGCCAGACTCATCAAGAAAAATAGCGAGAGGACTCAAATCAATAAGATTAGAAATGAAAAAGGAGAAGTTACAACAGACACCGCAGAAATACAAAGCATCCTAAGAGACTACTACAAGCAACTCTTTGCCAATAAAATGGACAACCTGGAAGAAACAGACAAATTCTTAGAAAAGTATAACCTTCCAAGACTGAACCAGGAAGAAACAGAAAATATGAACAGACCAGTCACAAGTAATGAAATTGAAACTGTGATTAAAAATCTTCTAACAGGGCTTCCCTGGTGGCACAGTGGTTGAGAGCCTGCCTGCCAATGCAGGGGACACGGGTTTGTGCCCCAGTCCAAGAAGAGCCCACATGCCGCGGAGCGGCTGGGCCCCTGAGCCATGGCCGCTGAGCCTGCGTGTCCGGAGCCTGTGCTCCGCGACGGGAGAGGCCACAACAGTGAGAGGCCTGCATACCACAAAAAAAAAAAAAAAAAAAAAACTTCTAACAAACAAAAGTCCAGGACCAGATATGTTCACAGGTGAATTCTAGAAAACATTTAGAGAAGAGCCAACACCCATCCTTCTCAAACTCTTCCAAAATATTGCAGAGGAAGGAACACTCGCAAACTCATTCTATGAGGTCACCATCACCCTGATACCAAAACCAGACAAAGATACTACAAAAAAAGAAAATTACAGACCAATATCACTGATTAATATAGACACAAAAATCCTCAACAAAATACTAGCAAACAGAATTCAACAACACATTAAAAGGATCATACACCATGATCAAGTGGGATTTATCCCAGGGATGCAGGATTCTTCAATATACATAAATCAATCAATGTGATACACCATATTAACAAATTGAAGGATAAAAACCATATGATCGGGCTTCCCTGGTGGCGCAGTGGTTGAGAGTCCGCCTGCCGATGCAGGGGACGCGGGTTCGTGCCCCAGTCCAGGAGGATCCCACATGCTGCGGAGCGGCTGGGCCCGTGAGCCATGGCCGCTGAGCCTGCGCGTCCGGAGCCTGTGCTCCGCAACAGGAGAGGCCACAGCAGTGAGAGGCCCGCGTACCGCAAAACAAACAAACAAACAAAAAAAAACCATATGATCATCTCAATAGATGCAGAAAGAGCTTTTGACAAAATTCAACACCATTTATGATAAAAACTGTCCAGAAAGTGGAAATAGAGTGAACCTACCTCAACATAATAAAGGCCATATATGACAAACGCACAGCAAACATCATTCTCAATGGTGAAAAACTGAAAGCATTTCCTCTAAGATCAGGAACAAGACAAGGATGTCCACTCTCACCACTATTATTCAACGTAGTTTTGGAAATCCTAGCCATGGCAATCAGAGAAGAAAAAGAAATAAAAGGAATACAAATTGGAAAAGAAGAAGTAAAACTGTCACTGTTTGCAGGTGACATGATACTATACATAGAGAATCCTAAAGATGCCACCAGAAAACTACTAGAGCTAATCAATGAATTTGGTAAAGTTGCAGGATACAAAATTAATGTACAGAAATCTCTTGCATTCCTATACACTAATGATGAAAAATCTGAAAGAGAAATTAAGGAAACACTCCCATTTACCACTGCAACAAAAAGAATAAAATACCTAGGAATAAACCTACCTAGGGAGACAAAACACCTGTATGCAGAAAACTATAAGACACTGATGAAAGAAATTAAAGATGATCCAAATAGATGGAGAGATATACCATGTTCTTGGATTGGAAAATCAATATTGTGAAAATGACTATACTACCCAAAGCAATCTACAGTTTCAGTGCAATCCCTATCAAATTACTAATGGCATTTTTTACAGAACTAGAATAAAAAATCTTAAAATTTGTATGGAGACACAAAAGACCCTGAATAGCCAAAGCAGTCTTGAGGGAAAAAAACGGAGCTGGAGGGATCAGACTCCCTGACTTCAGACTATACTACAAAGCTACAGTAATCAAGACAATATGGTACTGGCACAAAAACAGAAACAGAGATCAATGGAACAAGATAGAAAGCCCAGAGGTAAACCCACACACCTATGGTCAACTAATCTATGACAAAGGAGGCAAGGACACACAATGGAGAAAAGACAGTCTCTTCAATAAGTGGTGCTGGGAAAACTGGACAGCTACATGTAGAAGAATGAAATTAGAACACTCCCTAACACCATACACAAAAATAAACTCAAAATGGATTAGAGACCTAAATGTAAGACTGGACACTATAAAACTCTTAGAGGAAAACATAGGAAGAACACTCTTTGACATAAACCACAGCAAGATCTTTTTTAATTCACCTCCTAGAGTAATGGAAATAAAAACAAAAATAAACAAATGGGACCTAATGAAACTTAAAGCTTTTGCACAGCAAAGGAAACCATAAACAAGATGAAAAGACAACCCTCAGAATGGGAGAAAATATTTGCAAACAAATCAACGGACAAAGGATTAATCTCCAAAATATATAAACAGCTCATGCAGCTCAATATTAAAAAAACAAACAACCCAATCCAAAAATGGGCAGAAGACCTAAACAGACATTTCTCCAAAGAAGACATACAGATGGCCAAGAAGCACATGAAAAGCTGCTCAACTTCACTAATTATTAGAGAAATGCAAATCAAAACTTCAATGAGGTATCACCTCACACCAGTTAGAATGGGCATCATCAGAAAACCTACAAACAACAAATGCTGGAGAGGGTGTGGAGAAAAGGGAACCCTCTTGCACTGTTGGTGGGAACGTAAATTGATAAAGCCACTATGGAGAACAGTATGGAGGTTCCTTAGAAAACTAAAAATAGAATTATCATATGATCCAGCAATCCCACTGCTGGGCATATACCCAGAGAAAACCATAATTCAAAAAGACACATGCACCCCAGTGTTCATTGCAGCACTATTTACAATAGCCAGGTCATGGAAGCAACCTTAATGCCTATCGACAGACAAATGGATAAAGAAGATGTTGTATGTATATACAATGGAATATTACTCAGCCATAAAAAGGAATGAAATTGGGTCATTTGTAGAGACGTGGGTGGATCTAGAGACTGTCATACAGAGTGAAGTAAGTCAGAAAGAGAAAAACAAATATCGTATATTAAAGCATATATGTGGAAGCTAGAAAAATGGTACAGATGAACAGGTTTGCAGGGCTGAAATTGAGACACAGATGTAGAGAACAAACGTATGGACACCAAGGGGGTAAAGCGGCTGGGGGGTGGTGGTGGGGGTGGTGGTGGGATGAATTGGAAGATTGGGATTGACATGTATACACTGATGTGTATGAAATTGATGACTAATAAGGACCTGCTGTATAAAAAAATAAATAAAATTCAATGAAACAAAACAAAACAAAACAAAAAAACAACAGAAAAAGAAATTCAACTGCAAATGCTGTGTCAATAGTATTCTGAAGGCAGAAATAACTATAACATAACAAACCAAGACTGGAAGAATTTATAGGACTAAGAGATCAGACTGAGCCGGAGTTGCTGGAGAAATTTTCATGGAGAAGGTGGGACTTAAATTAGGTTTTGAAGGATTGGCAAGATTTCAAGGAATGAGAACTGTTTTCTAGGTGGAGGAAGCAGTGTAAACAAAGGGCCACCTGGAGAAGGTGTGAAAGTCCAGAGTTAACACTGGTAAAGACCAGGCACTAAACAGTCCTAATGCTTACTGGCCAAGTAGCCTCAGTTGCTGGGTTTGAGGGGAGGTCCCTGCAGAGGGACCGGGGTGGAGGTGGGATGCTGAGGTTGTGGTGGGGTGCTCAGGACAGCAGTCAGGGATGGCTTCCTAGCAATTTAACCCTCTGCTGAAGTATTTTAGTATTTTTACAAACAGGACAGCTCCATCCGTGCACACAGGCTAAACATCTGCCCTGCACTGGAGACTTAGGCAGCTGAAGATGGAAAGACAGGGTGGAGTTAAATTGTGAAGGGCTTTGAATGCCAGGGGGTCTGGGATTCCCGAAACGAACATGACCGTCATTTATTTTTAGAGACAAACCTTAGGGAACCCTTCCCTCTATAAATATCTAATAATAAATGAGTAGTTAAATAAACAATAGTATATCTACATAATGGAATAGTCTGTAATTATTAATATCAAGTTTCTGAAGACTCGTTAATGACACGGAATAAGTGGGAACAAAACGTGTATAAAGTGTAATACCAATTTAGTAACTACAGATGTGAAGATAAGAATAGAAGAACCAACATCAAACTGTAAACTGTGGTTATTTTTGGATGGTAGTATTATACTTGATTTTTATTTTCATCATTACTTTTTTCTATGTTTTAACTTTTTCTATAATGAGCACATATTACTTTTATAATGAATACATAATAAATGTTATTTTTCAAAAGCAAAGCTTAAAAGTGGAGTTTGGTGCGGTGGTTGCCATTGCTACTGTCTTATTCTTTCTAAGCAGGTGAACTCCATTCTCACTTTCACAGTATCCAGGAACTGGGCGCCCACGTGATTCAGTTTACAGTGGCTGAGCAACCTCTGTCCCTGTGGTGTCAGACTGCCTGTCACTGAGCACATGACTGGGAAAGCCTCTCATTTGTCATCATTCCCAAAAGGTCCTCGGGTGCACCTGTAATTCCAGCAATTCCCCGAGGTTTTTCGGGCCCCAGAAAACGCACAGGACCTCCCTGAGCATGCGCAAGGACTAACGCGGAACTGTAGGCAGCTAGAGCACATTCAGATGCAAATTCTCATTTTATAGTTGAGAAAACAGGCCAGAAAGAGGGCTCTTAACCGAGCTCACACAGTGAATTAGCGGCAAGGAGGGACTTGGGCCCAGGGCTGCTGGGTCGTGGGCTCTGTTATCAACAGTCACAGGCTCTTAGACGGCTGTCTTTCCCAGGTTCTGTTCAAATTTGTTTTCTGTCTACTCTTCAGTAACTACACAGTCAGATGTAGTTTGGGTTAGAGTTCACAGAATGACTTCTATTCTTGTCTGTTTACTTTCACGCTCCCTGGGTTTCTTCGAATTAATTCTGATCTCATTTAAATCTCATACTGTATCAAAATGGTGAAAATATTCTTTGAAAACAGTCAGGCAGTTCCTCAAAAAGTTACACATAGCGTTACCCAGCAAATTCCACTCCTAGGCATGAATCCAAGAGAACTGAAAGCCTGTGTCCACACAAAACTTATATACCAATGTTTATAGCAGCATTATCCAAAATAACCAAAAAGTAGAAACAACCTAAATGTCCATCAACTGGTAAGTGGATAAACAAAATGTGCTCCAGATATTGAGAACAAACCAGTGGTTACCAGTGAGGAGGAGCAAGATTGGGGTGGGGGAGTAAGAGGTACAAACTATTAGGTATAAAATAAGCTGCAAGGATATATCATACAACATGGGGAATATAGCCAACCTTTCATAATAACTATACATGGAGTATAACCTTTAAAAATTGTGGGGAGGGCTTCCCTGGTGGTGCAGTGGTTGAGAGTCTGCCTGCTGATGCAGGGGACGCGGGTTCGTGCCCCGGTCTGGGAGGATCCCACATGCCGCGGAGCGGCTGGGCCCGTGAGCCATGGCCACTGAGCCTGCGCGTCCGGAGCCTGTGCTCTGCAATGGGAGAGACCACAGCAGTGAGAGGCCCGCGTACCGCAAAAAAAAAAAAAAAAAAAAAAAAAAAATTGTGGGGACTTCCCTGGCGGTCCAGAGGTTAAGAATCTGCACTCCCACTGCAGGGGGCATCGGTTTGATCCCTGGTCGGGGAACTAAGATCCCACATGCCGTTCAGTGCAGCCAAAAAAAAAAAAAAAATTGTGAATCACTATATTGTACACCTGTAACTTATATAATATTGTACAGCAACTATACTTCAATAAAATTTTTTTAAATGTGCTATATGCATACAGTGGCATGTTACATGGTAATAAAAAGGAATGACGTATTGTTAAATGCTAAACATGGATGAACCTTTAAAATATACGCTAAGTGAGAGAAGCCAGCCACCAAAGACCACATGTTATATGATTCCATTTACATGAGACATCCAGAATAGGTAAATCCTCAGAGACAGACAGTAGATTAGTGGTTTCAAGAGGCTTTGGGGTGAGGAGAATGGGAAGTGACTGCTAATGGATATGGGTTTCTTTACTGAGCGATGAAAATGTACTGGAATTAGATATTGGAGGAAAGCCACAATGAAAACAGTATTGTGGTATAAAGACCTACATTTAAGCTACATGCCTGAGCCTAAAGCAGCATTTAGAAGCAGGTTTTCTACTCTGAAAGGTAGAGTGGAGTGGTGGAATAGGTCATGACATAAATTAGCTACTCAGATACTAATTAGAATTCCAGGGACTCCACTAACTAGATGCAAGACCTTAGTCAAGTTACTCATCCTTAATCCACCTCAGTTTCTTCATCTGTAAAATGGGATAATAGCCTGTCTTGCAGGTAATTGTATGCACAATGCCTCACACTCAACCCTTTAGTTGCCCCTGGTTTCCCCCTCTCATCTCTAATATCAGGAGTCACTCTTGAAATACTGGGAGGCACTGGCACCCCCCAGGAGATTCAAGACAACCTCTTAACACAAGGGTCTGGGAGCTTTTCTGAGTGGGTGCTTCTCAAACTGTAACAGGCATAGGACTTATTTCTTTCCCACTGATTTTCTCAAACCCCACAGGTTAGTGACTAGGACAAGGCTTTCACATCAGATCACTTGGGGATCTTGTAAAATGTAGATTCTGAGTCTTTGAGTCATAGGTCTGGGGTGGAGTTTGAGATTCTACATTTCTAAATCTCCCATGCTGTTGTTTCTGGTCCTTGAAAATACCTTCATAGTGGTACAAAGTCACTGGAAATGTTAAACTAGAATGATTTCTAGAAACTTCCTCAAGTAGCAAACTTTGAATATCTAAGGTAGATAGAGATAAAATAAATGAATATGGGTTTCATAATGAAAATGCTGACAGAGTCTGAAATATTATCAAAGATTTTTAAAAGGCCTTTCAGGTCTTCACAGAAATATTTACAGCTTTCCATGAGGGTCCAGAGTTGACATATGAAATTCTCATTTGAACCATAAAAGTTACAAGTTGCATTGAGTGTCAACATTGTCTAAGCACGGCTTGCATCTAGTATCTCCTTTAATCTGCCTAGACCAAGTCTAGGAGGGAAGAAGAGCGGGAATAATTGTCCTCTGTTGGTAGATGACAAAACTGAGGCTCAGGCAGTTTAAGCGATCTGTTAAGGCCACTTGGATTGTCCCTGGCTGAGCCTGGCCCAAGGAAAATGGCTCCTCTCTGCATCTGGTTTCTGTGCCCTCCTGCTTATCATGACATGACAGAGGATTCTCTGCAACTTCAGATCTTCCCTCTGGTCCTCAGTGTACAAACAAGGCAGCTTCAGGGATAAGGAAGCAAGCTAGAGAACCCCTACCAAAGGGTATCCTCAGAGGTGCAAGCTAACAGAGCTAGTCATAACTCTTCCCTTCTCTTTGGTACCACCCCACAATTCAGGACTAAAAAATGTCACAGTCTTGCCTACACTAAAACAAGTATGTTTGGGATTCAAACACCCATCTTGCTATCTTCTTGCCCCTGTTGTTTACAGGACAGCAGGAAGGCTGCAGGTTGCCAGCCTTCAGCACGTCACCAGGCTCCCTTCACCAACATCTCTCGGCCTGATTTGTCCCCTGAAAACTCCCAGGTCTTTGGAGGAGTGGGGGCAGTGGGGTATGGTGGGAAGGCAGAAACCATCTCTGTATTTGGAGCATATGTCCTTTAATTCATCACTTAGGCATTCAAGAATATAAAGGTGTGTGTGATTTTTAACCTTGAAGGTTTCAAGTTGGGGAAGTTTAAAAATATTGATGCTGGGCCCCACCCCTAGAGATCTGTGGTGGGCTAGGATTTTTTAAGTATTCCAGACATTCTCATGAATAGCCAGGGTTGCAAACTGCCACATTAAGGTCAAGGATTTGAAGAGATCCCCCTACCCTACCTCCACAGGTGAGTTCTATCCACTCTGTCCTAGAGGTTTCGCTCACCCTGAATTTAAAATGTTGTGTGAATGCCATTCCACACAAATCAAGTCGTGTGTATGACATGTGGTCTGGAAGGAGGCTGGTGAATTTCTTGTCTCTACCTCTTGCTGTCAGAGAGGCAGTGTGTGAAGGAAAGTTATGGGCACAGACCTTCTGGCCTTGCATCCCGGCTCCACTGCTAACTAATTTAGCAAATCAGAACATATTGCTGAGCTGTCCTAAGCCTCAGTTTCCTTATCTGTGAAATGGGGCTATGGGTTGTTGAAGGGATGCAGGTCTGGGAAGAGGACACACTTCCATGACCCTGAACACGAGTGTCTCCTTAAGTTTTGCATCCTGGGTACCTCGCTTGCCTCACCTTAGCCCTTGCTCTGAGGGGGTCCAAGGAGATAATGCATGCCCAGTGCTTCACCCGGTGCCTGGCATGCTTTAGGTACTCAATAAATGTTCATTAGGAGCAGGACTTGGGTCTATAACCCAACTTGTAACTCAGCCAACCCCACTGTATTTTATTCCCCCCAACCAATTAAACTCCATTCCTTTCTGATAGAGAACAGGCTTGCCAAGGAGCGGGGGTGGGGGGGTGGGGGGGGAGAGGGAGGGGGAGGGAAGGACTGGGAGTTTGGGATTAGCAGATGCAAACTATTATGTATAGGATGGATAAACAACAAGGTCCTACTGTAGAGCACAGGGAACTATATTCAATATCCTGTGATAAACCATAATGGAAAAGAATATATATGTATAACTGAATCACTTTACTGTACAGCAGAAATGAACACTGTACAGCAGAAATTAACACAACATTGTAAATCAATTATACTTCAATAAAATTTTTAAAAATCAAAAAAAATTCCACTCCTTTCTATTTAAGTTAACTCAATTCAATCTCCCCCACTCCACCCTTCCCCAAATCCCCACGGCTTTCCAAACTGGTCCAAGCAAGTTAATTTGATACAGTTCAATTCTTCTAACATCTCTTTACTCATAGAGTTGACATTTAATAACAACAAAAATTCAGGATGCCCAGTTAAATTTGAATTTTAGATCATTGAGCAATCATTTTAGTATATGTCCCATGCTATATTCAAATTTAAATTTGAAATAAGTTTGAAATATTTTAAAGTAAGAAATTCAAATTTAAGCACACTGTATTTTATCTGGCAACCGTACTCACTTGTTACTGCTCAGGCACAGTTGGGCACTGTGCCCTCTGGTGCTTTTTCTTTCCCACCTTATAGTGCTTATGTTGTAAGACAAATTCTAAGTGGTCCCCAGCAGACTGGGAGCAACTAGGAGATGCGTGCTTTATTTCAATTACTTAGCATAGTTCCCAGTACTGTTTGTGGAAGGTGGGAAGGAAGCGAGAGAGGGAAGGAAGGAAGGAGAGAGGAAGGAAAGAAGGAAGAAGGGAAGAGGGGGAAGGGAGAAAGGAAAGTTCTGCTTCTCGGCTAATAATATGATTTAGTGCACAGATAAGCAAAAATTACACCCTCTTGTGTGCTTAACGCTTTGTCTTTTCAGTAAGTAACATACGTCCAATGTTTTAAAGTTTACAAATGGCTTACACATATATTATTTAATCTTTGCCTCTAGACTTTAGGGGAGGTGTTATTTTTCACCTCAGGTATCAGACACAGGTGGATGCCCACTCACCAGTTACTCCAGTAGCTCCCCATCCGCCTCTTCTTTTTTTTTTTTTTTTTTTTTTTGTGGTACGCGCTCCTCTCACTGTTGTGGCCTCTCCCGTTGCGGAGCACAGGCTCCGGACGCGCAGGCTCAGCGGCCATGGCTCACGGGCCCAGCCGCTCCGCGGCATGTGGGATCTTCCCGGACTGGGGCACGGACCCGCGTCCCCTGCATCGGCAGGCGGACTCTCAACCACTGCGCCACCAGGGAAGCCCCAACCCATCCGCCTCTTCTTGCTGGTGACGATTGCAACGCTGCTCTGCTTCTCTCCGCCTTTTCCGAGACTCAGAGAAGGCGGTCCCATTCCCAGCTCCGGGAGTGAATCATGGTTGGTCCAAGCCCACCTGGTGGGCCTCTGTCTTTGCTAATCGTCACTTTAGGCCCTTGGCATGATTCTAACTGATGCAATGCAGGAGCGGTGCTGTTGAGGGACTTTGAGGTATGCTCTCCCTTGCTCTTCGTAGAGCTGCTGTCCTGCTCTTTTGCTGCTGGACTGTGCTGTGTCTGAGTACAAGGTCTGGAGGTGGAGCAGAGACAGGCAGAGCACAAAGATAGAAAGAACCTGGGCCCTTGACAACAGCATTGAGCCAATAAAGCCAAGCCTGATGATCTTCCCTCCCCCTTCTCATTATGTTATAATGAGACATTGTTTCAGCTGCTTCCAGTTGGGTTTTCTGTTCTTTGAAGCTGAAGCATCCTCACTGACACACTCCGAGTTACAGGTAAGAGTAAATTGAGGCCTAAGGAGGCAAATGACTTGCCCTGGATTGCAGAGCTGGTAAACTCCAGAGAAGGGTCCCAGGCCCAGTTGCATCCAGGTTCAGGTCTGAGGTTGCCTGTGCTTCAGGTCCCCTTGTTAACCACTCTCCTCCTTCGGGTCTGCCACAGTAACTCAGATTCCCACTGCTTAGCTGTGTCTTTGGGTTAAGATATTAAGGACCTTTATAATAAAAATGCAACTACATTTGTATTTTACTTCTGAATGTGTATGTGTATGCAGTGTGGTGGACTGATCTTCTTTTTTTCCCTGAGAGGTAAAAATTAATCCATTTATACTGTATCAGCATGTTACTACGTGGACACACCTGCTCACACAGCTAACTTTTCTTATAGCAAAAGAGGGATTTTTCTCCTTTTGTTTTCTCTGGAGGGATGAAACATTTTAAAAGTACATATTTTCTGGGCTTCCCTGGTGGCGCAGTGGTTGAGAGTCCGCCTGCCGATGCAGGGGACACGGGTTCATGCCCCAGTCCGGGAGGATCCCACGTGCTGTGGAGCGGCTGGGCCCGTGAGCCATGGCCGCTGAGCCTGCACGTCCGGAGCCTGTGCTCCGCAACGGGAGAGGCCACAACAGTGAGAGGCCCGCGTACTGCAAAAAAAAAAAAAAAGAAAAAAAAAAGTACATATTTTCATATTAAGTAGAAACTATAAATAATTTATTTTCTAAAAAAGTCACAAGGTGTAGGGCTGGTGAGCAAGCAAATTTGTGCATTATTACAGAAATGCAAATCAAAATGAAAATCAAAACTACAATGAGGGGGCTTCCCTGGTGGGGCAGTGGTTAAGAATCCGCCTGCCAATGCAGGGGTCACGGGTTCGAGCCCTGGTCCGGGAAGATCCCACATGTCACAGAGCAACTAAGCCCGTGCGCCACAACTACTGAGCCTGAGCTCTACAGCCCACAAGCCACAACTACTGAAGCTCGCATGCCACAACTACTGAGCCCTCACACCACAACTACAGAAGCCCACACACCTAGAGCCCGTGCTCTGCAACAAGAAGCCACTGCAATGAGAAGCCTGCACATTGCAATGAGAAGCCTGCGCACCGCAATGAAGAGTAGCCCCCGCTCGCCGCAACTAGAGAAAGCCTGTGTGCAGCAACGAAGACCCAACGCAGCCAAAAATAATAAATAAATAAGTTTTTAAAAAAAGAATAGATACCTAAAATACCTAAAATTAAAAAAAAAAAACTGCAATGAGGTACCACCTCACACTGGTCAGAATGGCCATCATTAAAAAGTCTACAAATAGGGCTTCCCTGGTGGCACAGTGGTTGAGAGTCCGCCTGCCGATGCAGGGAACACGGGTTCATGCCCCGGTCTGGGAAGATCCCACATGCCGCAGAGAGGCTGGGCCCGTGAGCCATGGCCGCTGAGCCTGCGCGTCCAGAGCCTGTGCTCCGCAACGGGAGAGGCCACAACAAGTGAGAGGCCTGCATACAGCAAAAAAAAAAAAAAAAAAAAGTCTACAAATAACAAATGCTGGAGAGGGTATGGAGAAAAGGTAACTCTCCTACACTGTTGGTAAATGGGAATGTAAATTGGTGCAGTTATTATGGAGAACAATGCGGAGGTTCCTTAAAAACTAAAAATACAGTTGCCATATGATCCAGCAATCCCACTACTGGGCATATATCTAGACAAATCTATAATTCAAAAAATACATGCACCCCCATGTTCATAGCAGCACTATTCACAATAGCCAAGATGTGGAAACAAGCTAAACGTCCATTAACAGTTGAATGGATAAAGAAGATGTGGTACATATATACAATGGAATATTACTCAGCCATAAAAAAGAATAAAATAATGCCATTTGCAGCAACATGGATGGACCTAGAGATTATCATACTAAGTGAAGTCAGAAAGAGAAAGACAAATATTATATGATATCACTTATACGTGGAATCTAAAATATGACACAAATGAACCTATCTACAAAACAGAAACAGACTCACAGACACAGAGAACAGACTCATGGTTGCCAAGGGGGGTGGAGGGATGGAGTGGGAGTTTGGGATTAGCAGATGCAAACTATTATATACAGAATGGATAAACAACAATGTCCTACTGTATAGCACAGGGAACTATATTCAATATCCTGTGATAAACCATAATGGAAAAGAATGTGAAAAAGACTATATATATATATATATATGAATCACTTCGCTATACAGCAGAAATTAACACAACATTGTAAATCAACTATACTTCAATAAAATAAATTTTTAAAAATTAAAATAAGTTTAGATACCTTCTTCTGGAGCAGATGAGTCTTTCAAAAAAAAAAAATTTGTGCATCACACTGATGTGTTTCACACAACAAAGCCAATCAAAATATATGCACGCTACCTTAAAACTGGAAATGCACGGGCTTTAAATTGTTTTTAAAATATTCAATATAAACATCTACAAATGTGCAATTTTGCAGTAAACTCACATTTTCTCTCTCATAGGCTCCGGTCACCCTCCCCTAGCTCCACAATGCCTGCGGATGATCCCCGGGGGTGTGCGCATTCCTGGCCCCTCTACACTTCCTGATTCTGCTCTTCTGGGCTTGGAGATGTGAGAAGGAAATGGTCTTGTCCCACGACTGACTGTGGCGGGTCCTCCTCGTTGCTCTAGTTGCTGATCTCCAGGGTGACCTGGGGACTGTTGCCCCTGAGCTATCTCATTGTCAGAAGGTTCTGAATGGATGGGTGGAGGCCCCGTCAGGCCCCAGAGGGGCAGGACTCGAGCACTTCCCCTTGACGTTGGCTGGCCCATGAGGGATCTGACCCCATCTTTTCAGCTCCTTATTCCATCCCCAGTGGGCAGCTCCCCACTCCCCCCATGCTATACCAGTCTCTTTACCTTTGAGGTCCCCAGCTCTGGAGCCCTCAGCCCAGTTGTACTTTTCAAGGACTATGACAGAAGGAGGTGGTCTTGGCCATTCTCATCCTAAGGCCCAAGCCTCCCCTCTCCTTCCTCCCAGCTCTGGTCAGGCCAGCAAGCTTTGCACCTCTACAAGAGATTGTCTTGTGGTTCTCCCACTGTTGGCTTTAAGGTGTGTGACCCATCTAGCGACCCCTTGCAATGGGAGGAGATGGCACAAAATGATCTCACTTTACATAAAGGGCACCCTCCCAAAGTTCATCATCAACCCCACCCCAATGCATCTTGCAGAGACTGGGGATGGAGTGGTAGAGTTCAGATGGGAGAAATGGGGTGCTAGTGCTTTGGAAATGACGTTTTGCCTTTCAGAAAGTTTTTACAGGGGTGAGGTGGGCCCACAGGTGGAGTTGCTCTAAAAATGTGAGAAGTTTCCAGCTGTGGACTCTCAGAGGCAATTCTGGAAAAAAGGAAAGATACCCCTATCATGATACATTGTTAAAGTATAATGCCGCAGGTGCTACACCAGGGACATTTACAGCAGGAAGGGGGCAGGGCCACCTCTCCTTGGCCGGGGTGGGAGTGGGATGGGGCTGCAGTTGGGCTGGGCCTTGAAGAAGGAAGGCACCTGCTAGAGAGAGGGGAGGAGATTTCCAATCGGGGAAGAATGTGAGCGAAGAGTCTGGCCTGAAAGGCAGGGCCTGTTCAGGAAAAAGTCAGGAGTGCCCGCCTGGCTGGTCTGTGGAGTGTCTGGGTCTTGGGGAAGGAGATGATTCTGGAAAGTGGGTTGTGGCCAGTTGTGAGGGCATAAGTGCCTAGGTAAGGAGCATGGGCTTACTGGGTCTTTAAGTAGGAGACTAACATCACAGGATGTGTTTAACTTTTCTGTATATTGTCTCATTATGATAAAGACTATTACAATGAATTATATATTTTAAAAGTTTCCACTTCTAACATGTTTTTAAAGTCATAGGGTGCACATCAACATCCCAGAACAAAAACTCCCATGGGGTTTTATTTATATAACCAATAATTAAAAGTAGATACAGGGCTCCCCTGGTGGTGCAGTGGTTGAGAGTCTGCCTGCCGATGCAGGGGACATGGGTTCATGCCCCGGTCCAGGAAGATCCCACATGCTGCGGAGCGGCTGGGCCCGTGAGCCATGGCCGCTGAGCCTGAGTGTCCGGAGCCTGTGCTCTGCAACGGGAGAGGCCACAGCAGTGAGAGGCCCGCGTACCGCAAAAAAAAAAAAAAAAAAAGTAGATACATTCTATGGGTAGCTATTTTAATATAGTAACATAGTATATATTTTCATTTATCTTGAATTATAAGCCCTGCTAAATAATTGTGCAGTCTGAACAAATCTGCCAAGTCTACAGAATAATGCTTACTATCTTTATTTTCATTTTCCCCCCCTTTTCCTTCCTTTTAATTTTCATTTTCAATTAAAAAAATAACTTTGGGGAGGGGAAGAGTTTTACCCAGTAACTACTGACGTGCACCTGTGCTTCCTGGGCACACAGTATTTTCCCACCTCTGCAGTGATACAGGCAAATAATTCACTAACTTCCATGCTTTTAGAAATAGTAGCCAAGTTTCAGAATAAAAGTACCTTCCCTGATCCTTCACAGCTCACCTTGAATGCTGTTTGGCTATTTCTAAAACTACTTATACTTTCTCCCCTTTCTTCTTTTTACTTTTTATTTAAAAAATTCGAATCTAAAAAAAAAAAGCAGAGAAAAAAAATCAAATCTATAGGAAAGTTGCAAAGATATTACAACAAATGCCTGTATACCTTTCAATGCAATTCACCTACTGTTAATATTTTACCACTGTTTCTCTTTCTATATTCGTATGCACACACACATATACACACACACACACATACAATCCAGCCTCACTGGTATTTCCCTTTTTGCTTCTGAACCATACGAGGGTAAGTTGCAGATATAACTCTTCATCCCTAAATACTTCAGCATGTAACTTATAAGGATATTCTTTTATATAATCACAATACAATTATCAAATTCAGGAAATTTAACACTAATATAATACAGTAATGCACATTCTTTAATCAAACTGCAATTATTCCAATAATATCTTTAAAGCATGTTTTTCCCCCAATCCAGTATCTAATTCAAGATCACACATATTATGTACTTTTCATTCATTTTAATTCCCTTTAATATGGAAGTGTTCCTTATTCTTTTTTGTTTTTCATGGTATTAACATTTTTTAAGTTTATGAGGCAAGATGTTTTGTAGCGTGTCCCTCAATGTGGACTTGTCTGACTGTCCTCTCATTATTAGACCCAGCTGATGACTTTAGGGCAGAAATACTACAGAAACAGTATGTCCTTTGCACTACATCATACCAGGAGGCGCCTGATGTCGGCTGTCTCATTATTGGTGATGTTAACTTTGGTCATTTGGTTAAGGTTGTGTTTCCAGATCTCTCAACTGTCAAGGGACCCTTTTCCCTTTGTAATTAATGAATAATTCATGGAGAAAGACTTGAGACTGTGTAAATATTGGGCTTCCCAACGAATTATCACCCAATGATTTTAGCATCCATTGGGGATTTTTTTTTGCCCAAATCCTTTATTATAGTAGTTTCAAAATAGTGATTTTCTTACCTATCATTTCTTCTACACTTATCTGATAAGATGATGAGCTTTCCTTCCCCATACTAGCTCCTATCCCATAATTACTTATCTATTTGTCTACAAGTTTCTATTTATAAGTATCAATATGGGCTAATAGATTCTTTGAATGGGATATGTTATAATCTTTTACAGTTATTATTTATGTTGATGCCCAAATCGTCCCCAGTTTTTCCAGGAATAACCCTTTCACAGTGGCTCCTGTGGGTTTGTGTTTTTTTTTAATTGCCTGAGGTATTTTCCATGAAATAAAAAAACGTTAAAACTTCCTCATTTTCTGGCCCCACAAGACATTCCAGCCTCACCTACTATTTTCTTGCCCTAGACCTGGAATCAACCGTTTCTCAAAGGAGTGCTTGCTCCTTGTAGTGGAGAATGGTTTTTCGAAACCAAGATTTGGGTGCTGGGTGTGGTAGAGAATGTATTTTAGAAAAATCAAATGAAATTCTGCAGGTTGTGTGGTGGCAGTCACACAGGGACAAAACGCCTTCTCCCTTCCTTCTTGTCTTTACTGGGCAGGGCCTCCGGCATTAATACCTTTCACTCACCACTCTTGCTTCCCTGAGAGGGGCTGGATGAGAGACGCCCAACCACAGAAACGATGGAGCATTCTTTGTGGCCTCCTGCCCTCTTTTACTGCCTCCTGGTTTCCCACCTTTGGTCAACCTGCGAGCTTGTCCTGCTCTGAACCTTTCCAACCTTCCCTATATCCAAAAAATTCATCCCACCCCCACCATTTTCCAACGTGCTCCATTCTTTGGAAATAGAAGAAGAGGATTAGGACTCAAACTATGGTTCCTCTACCTGTGTGCCCACGAGCAAGTTAATGTCTCTGGGCCTCAGTTTCCTCATCCTTAAAATGTAGAAATCATCTTTAATATAATAAATTAAAATGAAGGTGCTTTGATCCTAAGAGACTACTACAAGCAATTCTATGCCAATAAAATGGACAACCTGGAAAAATGGACAGATTCTTAGAAAGGTATAACCTTCCAAAACTGAACCAGGAAGAAATAGAAAATATGAATAGACCAATCACAAGTAATGAAGTTGAAACTGTGATTAAAAACCTTCAAACAGGGCTTCCCTGGTGGCTCAGTGGTTGGGAGTCTGCCTGCCGATACAGGGGATGCGGGTCCGTGCCCCGGTCCAGGAAAATCCCACATCCCACGGAGCAGCTGGGTCCGTGAGCCATGGCTGCTGAGCCTGCGCATCCAGAGCCTGTGCTCCGCAATGGGAGAGGCCACAACAGTGAGAGGCCTGCGTACCATCAAAAAAAAAAAAAAAATCTTCCAACAAACAAAGGTCCAGGACCAGATGGGTTCACAGGTGAATTCTATCAAACATTTAGAGAAGAGCTAACACCCATATTTCTCAAACTCTTCCAAAAAATTGCACAGGAAGGAATACTCCCAAACTCATTCTATGAGGCCACCATCACCCTGATACCAAAACCAAAGGTACTACAAAAAAAGAAAATTACAGACCAATAGCACTGATGAATATAGATGCAAAAATCCTCAACAAAATACTAGCAAACAGAATCCAACAACACATTAAAAGGATCATACACCATGATCAAGTGGGATTTATCCCAGGGATGCAGGATTCTTCAATATAAGTAAATCAATCAATGTAATATACCATATTAACAAATTGAAGAATAAAAACCATATGATCATCTCAATAGATGCAGAAAAAGCTTTTGACCAAATTCAACACCCATTTATGATAAAAACTGTCCAGAAAGTGGGCATAGAGGGAACCTACCTCAACATAATAAAGGCCATATATGACAAACGCACAGCAAACATCATTCTCAATGGTGAAAAACTGAAAGCATTTCCTCTAAGATCAGGAACAAGACAAGGATGTCCACTCTCACCACTATTATTCAACATAGTTTTGGAAGTCCTAGCCATGGCAATCAGAGAAGAAAAAGAAATAAAAGGAATACAAATTGGAAACGAAGAAGTAAAACTGTCACTGTTTGCAGATGACATGATACTATACATAGAGAATCCTAAAGATGCCACCAGAAAACTACTAGAGCTAATCAATGAATTTGGTAAAGTAGGATACAAAATTAAATTGTATCCAAAGCAGGATACAAAATTAATGCACAGAAATCTCTTGCATTCCTATACACTAATGATGAAAAATCTGAAAGAGAAATTAAGGAAACACTCCCATTTACCATTGCAATAAAAAGAATAAAATACCTAGGAATAAACCTACCTAGGGAGACAAAACACCTGTATGCAGAAAACTATGAGACAATGATGAAAGAAATTAAAGATGATACAAACAGATGGAGAGATATACCATGTTCCTGGATTGGAAGAATCAATATTGTGAAAATGACTATACTACCCAAAGTAATCTACAGATCCCATGCAATCCCTATCAAATTACCAATGGCATTTTTTACAGAACTAGAATAAAAAATCTTAAAATTTGTATGGAGACACAAAAGAGCCCAAATAGCCAAAGCAGTCTTGAGGGAAAAAAACAGAGCTGGAGGAATCAGACTCCCTGACTTCAGACTATACTACAAAGCTACAGTAATCAAGACAATATGGTACTGGCACAAAAACAGAAACATAGATCAATGGAACAAGATAGAAAGCCCAGAGATAAACCCACGCACCTATGGTCAACTAATCTATGACAAAGGAGGCAAGGATACACAATGGAGAAAAGACAGTCTCTTCAATAAGTGGTGCTGGGAAAACTGGACAGCTACATGTAAAAGAATGAAATTAGAACACTCCCTAACACCATACACAAAAATAAACTCAAAATGGATTAGAGACCTAAATGTAAGACTGGACACTATAAAACTCTTAGAGGAAAACACAGGAAGAATACTCTTTGACATAAACCACAGCAAGATCTTTTTTAATCCACCTTCTAGAGTAATGGAAATAAAAACAAAAATAAACAAATGGGACCTAATGAAACTTCAAAGCTTTTGCAAAGCAAAGGAAAGCATAAACAAGACCACCCTCAGAATGGCAGAAAATATTTGCAAATGAATCAATGGACAAAGGATTAATCTCCAAAATATATAAACAGCTCATGCAGTTCAATATTAAAAAAACAAATAACCCAATCCAAAAATGGGCAGAAGACCTAAATAGACATTTCTCCAAAGAAGACATACAGATGGCCAAGAAGCACATGAAAAGCTGCTCAACTTCACTAATTATTAGAGAAATGCAAATCAAAACTTCAATGAGGTATCACCTCACACCAGTTAGAATGGGCATCATCAGGAAATCTACAAACAACAAATGCTGGAGAGGGTGTGGGGAAAAGGGAACCCTCTTGCACTGTTGGTGGGAATGTAAATTGATACAACACTATGGAGAACAGTATGGAGGTTCCTTAAAAAACTAAAAATAGAATTACCATATGATCCAGCAATCCCACTACTGGGCATACACCTTGAGAAAACCATAATTCAGAAAGACACATGCACCCCAATGTTCATTGCAGCACTGTTTACAATAACCAGGTCATGGAAGCAACCTAAATGTCCATCAACAGAGGAATGGATAAAGAAGATGTGGTACATATATACAATGGAATATTACTCAGCCATAAAAAGGAACGAAATCGGGTCATTTGTAGAGACATGAATGGATCCAGAGACTGTCATACAGAGTGAAGTAAGTCAGAAAGAGAAAAACAAATATCGTATATTAACGCATATATGTGGAACCTAGAAAAATGCTACAGATGAACCTGTTTGCAGGGCAGAAGTTGAGACACAGATGTAGAGAACAAACGTATGGACGCCAAGTGGGGAAAGTGGCTGGGGGTGGGGGTGGGGTTGTGATGAATTGGGAGATTGGGATTGACATGTATGCACTGATGTGTATAAAATGGATGACTAATAAGAACCTGCTGTATAAAAAAATAAATAAAATTAAATTTAAAAAAATGAAAGTGCTTTGTGATCCATAACATCTCTATAAAAATGTGAGTGGCTGTTATTAACATAAACGAAATCCTCTGATGTATTAATAGCTTCATGAGTTAATGCTCCCAAGTTATCAAGGCAGCCTGAAGAACTGGGAACCGCTTTGAAGCCAGAGAGATCCAATCTGCCATTAATTAGTTGTATGTCCTTGTGGAAAACTTAGCCTCTCTGGGTCTCGATTTCTTCATCTGTAAAATGGGAATAACAATACCTACCTTGTACTTTGTTGCTGGGTGTCTGCTGAGCCACAGGCTTTGCTGTACTGACCAGGGCTGGAGTAGTAGCAGATGTCTTTGCTTTCTGGGAGGGAGTGAGGGTGGAGTGTTGGGGCGAGAGGGCGTGGGAGAGTGATTCTCAATCATGGCTGTACATTAGCATAACGTGGGGAGCTTTTAAAAACTCCCCGTGCCCAGGATGCACCCCAGGCCAATTATATCAGAATCTCTGGGGGGTGAGACCAGGCATCCCTAATCTTTAAAGCTCCCCACGTGATTCCAATGTTAAGTGAGCTAATAAACCTAACTCCCGCTGTCCCTTCTCTTCTCTTCCTTTGGGACTATGACCCAGAAGGGTAGCTAAAGGTGGCAACACGAGGTCTGGGGCAAGGTGGTGAGGAAGGCAGTTCAGAATGGGCAAACTTTTCAGATCCCCACGGACACAAGCAGCTGTGCATTGGGGCTGTTTCCTGAGTGTATTTCAGTGGAACTTGTTAAGTGACATCATTTGAAAGCTAAAAAGGTCTGCTTGCAGCACAATGTTGATGCCTTCCGCCCTCACCACCCCTCCCCAAGTACAAAGGATCTTATTTTTAAAAACTCTCCTTGGGCTTCCCTGCTGGCGCAGTGGTTGAGAGTCCGCCTGCCAATGCAGGGGACACGGGTTCGTGCCCCGGCCCGGGAAGATCCCACATGCCGTGGAGCGGCTGGGCCTGTGAGCCATGGCCACTGAGCCTGTGCATCCGGAGCCTGTGCTCCACAACGGGAGAGGCCACAACAGTGAGAGGCCCGCGTACCGCAAAAAACAAAAAAACCCAAAACTCTCCTTAATAATAGTGATATACCGAAATGATGTTGAAGCTGCCTGTTCAAAACATCAACAATATACTTAAATGTATAATAAGCACATTATGCGTGCAATCTGGAGTTAGCCAAAGACTTGTCATCTTGATCACATGCTGTCCTGTCAGGCAGAGGCTTCCGGGAGACCACATGGGTTCCCCCCAGTCACACCCTCCCATGCTGGGCTGGTCCCTGGCCCACATTTGAATAATTTGGGTTTGGGGATTACAATGAAGCTCTGTGTTTATGTTATGTTCTTGCTAGCACATTTTTTGGAGCAGCTATCATTTAGTGTCTCTACCCCCAGAGATGGGGGGTAGTGTCTCCTTGTTTTGTCAAAGGGGTGGCAGGAAGGGCCAGAGAAAGATCCAGGGGTCTTAGCTACTAGGGTCCCTCTCTCCTCCCTTGAGCAGATGTCTTTGCTTTCTGGAGATCTTTCCATTCCTCAGGTAAATGCCTAGTTCCACCTGCAGTGAGGCCAGCTGGGTAGATTATGCAATAAATAGTGCAGGTGGTTCTTGAACTGTCAAGGTGAGAGAACACCTGGAGGTTGGGCGCTCTTTTAGCTACTGTGCACTGATCGCCTACCATGTGCCCGGTGCTTTGTGTGCGTTGTTTGTTGTATCCCAACGGCCCTACACCCTGCAAGGTGGATATTATCGCTACTTATTCTCCAATGATAACACCAAGGCCCCGAGAGGTGAAATAAGTTGCCCAAAGTTACACAGCTAGTAAATGGCAAGACCAAGATTAGAAACCAGGGCTGACTGACAGACTCCACTCTCAACATTAAACTACACTATTCCATAAGGTCCAAGTTATCGGCTCCACCACCTCCTCTGGCCTACAGAAATGTGAGGATTCACGAGCAAGTCTTGCCTCTCCCCAAAACCATCAAGCTGAGAGGTAGTACTTGTAGAAGTCCTGCCCTCCTTCCAGAATGATTTCCTCTTACCTCTAGGACCACCACCAGCAGACATGACAATTATATAACAGACAGCAAGGAAAGCATTTCTTTCACACTGGCCTCAGGGCACTGTTCCCAGCCTTCTCTGGAAACTCATTGTGTGGACACATCTAGAACACACCACAGGCCAGCAAGGCTCATCTCTGGCTTTCACACTCTATATGGACATTCTCCTTTTGTGTCCATCCATTTTTGGTCCCCCTGGTCAGCAGAGGTCAGACTTGTAATGAGTTTAACTTAAAATCTAGTCTTGATTTTAAAAATTCAGGCTCATAGGATCTTACATGCACAGAATTTTAAAGCTGGAAAGGATGCTAAAGATTACCCATTTAGATGGAATAGAGAGCCAGAAATAAACCCACACACCTACGGTCAATTAATCTTTGACAAAGGAGGCAAGAACATACAGTGGAGAAAAGACAGTCTCTTCAGCAAGTGGTACTCGGAAAGCTGGACAGCTGCGTTTGCTCAGTGAAGTTAGAACACACCCTCACACTACACACAAAAATAAACTCCAAATAGCTTAAAGACTTAAATATAAGACATGACACCATAACACTCCTAGAAGAGAACATACGCAAAACATTTTCTGACATAAATTGCGGCAATACTTTCTTAGATCAGTCTCCCAAGGCAAAATAAATAAAAGCAAAAATAAACAAATGGGACCTAATCAAACTTACAAGCTTTTGCACAGCAAAGGAAACCATAAACAAAATGAAAAGACAACCTACAGAATGGGAGAAAATATTTGTAAATGACATGACCAACAAGGGCGTAATTCCCAAAATATACAAACAGCTCATATAGCTCAATAGTAAAAAAAAAAAAAAAAAAAACCAAACAATCCAATCAAAAAATGAGCAGAAGACCTAGACATTTCTCCAAAGAAGACATACAGATGGCCAACAGGCACATGAAAGGATGCTCCATATCACTAATTATTAGAGAAATACAAATCAAAACTACAACAAGGTATCACCTCACACCAGTCAGAATGGCCATCATCAAAAAGTCTGCAAATAATAAATGCTGCAGAGAGTGTGGAGAAAAGGGAACCCTCTTACACTGTTGGTGGGAATGTAAGTTGGTGCAGCCACTATGGAGAACAGTGTGGAGGTTCCTTAAAAAGCTAAAAATAGAATTACCATATGATCCAGCAATCTCACTCCTGTGCACGTATCCAGAAAATACGAAAACTCTAATTAGAAAAGATACATGCACCCCAGTGTTCATAGCAGCATTATTTACAATAGTCAAGACATGGAAGCAACCTAAATGTCCATTGACAGATGAATGGATAAAGAAGATGTGGTATATTTATACAATGGAATATTACTCGGCCATAAAAAGAATGAAATAATGCCATTTGCAGCAACATGGATGTACCTGGAGATTATCACACGAAGTGAAGTAAGAAGTCAGACAAAGACAAATATCATATGATACTGCTTCTATGTCGAATGTAAAAAAATGATGCAAATGAACTTATTTACAAAACAGAAACAGACTCACAGACGTGGAAAACAAACTTACGGTTACCTAGGGGGAAAGGGAAGGAGAAGGGATAAGTTAGGAGTTTGGGATTAACATATACACATACTATGTATAAAATAGATAACCAACAAGGACCTACAGTATAGCACAGGGAACTATATTCAGTATCTTATAATAACCTACAATAGAAAAGAATTGAATCTGGAAAAGAATATATATATATGTATATATACAACAATCACTTTGTTGTACACCTGAAACTAACACAACATTATAAATCAGCTATACTTCAAAAAAAAAAAAACAGAACAAAGACAAAACAAAAAAAGAAAAAAAAAGGTTATCCATTTATGTTTCCTTTATTTACAGTCGGGGAAACTGAGGTCTAGAACTATTTAGACACCCGCTAAGGTTACAATGTGAAATCAGTGGTCAGAGCACAGCACTACCATGAAAAATTAAGTCACATGATCCCTTTCCCCTTGTCAGTCTATCCCAGAGTTTTGTTCCTCTCTGACACTTTGATTGCTTTTCTAGAACTTACTTCTGGGACTTCCTCCACCAAGAGATGAGGCAAAGTAGGCAGGACCTGTGGGTGGGCAAGACAAAGGGGACAGGAGGTCACTCACCTTCAACCCCAGGCCACAGCTTGGGATCAAATGCAGCCTGGAGAGATGCTGGTCACAGAACACTTTTGCCTCAGAAACCAGGAACATTTTGAGGGCACAACTCCATGTGGCAGGAGGGGGACAGGGCATTTAGCAAAGCCCCTCAAATAGATGCCACTGTGAGGAAGCTCCAGTAGCAGGGGAATCTAAGACCTGGGTCCTGGTCCCCAGATGCCTGGAGAACCAGTTCTGATCTCCTTGAGAGCTCTGGCCCCAGCACAGCCCCTGGTGTGTGCTCAGTGAATTATACCTTTGAAACAACCTGGGGAGCCACATGAGGAACCCAGGTGCGTTTCTGAGGTTTCTCCTCCAGTTGGGGACAGAGAGCAGTATTTCACTCTTATTCCACAGATTCAGTTCTGAACGACTTTAGCAGTTTTTTTTAAAAAATCCAGTCTATCATGGCTTCCCTGGTGGCACAGTGTTTAAGAATCCGCCTGCCAATGCAGGGGACACGGGTGCGAGCCCTGATCTGGGAAGATCCCACATGCCGCCGAGCAACTAAGCCTGTGTGCCACAACTACTGAGCCTGTGCTCTAGAGCCTGTGAGCCACAACTACTGAAGCCCTCGTGCCACAACTACTGAAGCCCACACGCCTAGAGCCCGTGATCCGCAACAAGAGAAGCCACCGCAATGAGAAGCCCGCGCACCGCAATGAAGAGTGGCCCCCGCTTGCCACAACTAAAAAGAAAGCCCACACGCAGCAACGAAGACCCAGTGCAGCCAAAAATAAATAAAGAAATTTATATTTAAAAAATCCAGTCTATCTTTAGAGTAAGGAGATTGGTTACTGTTGACAAGATTCAAGGGAAGTGCCATAGACTTTGAAGGCATTTCTACAGGAAGAGCTCCCAAAAGCCTTGGAGCAGTGATTCTCAACCCTCTGCTTGTTAGAACCACCTGGTAAATTTGAAAACCTCCCCCTTCCCTGGCCCTGCCTGCATAATTCAGTAAGAACCTCTGGAGGTCCACCGGCATCAGTACTTTAAATCTCCCCAGGTGGTTCCAACATGTCCAGTTGCGACCCGTTGGTGGAATTAGTGGAGTCTCCCGTGGCATCCTTTGGAAAGGACAGCAGTGGTTTGGAGAGCTAAGTTCCCACGTGATTGCTCCAAACTATCCTTAAGCACCTTGTTGGTCCGGTTAACCCCCCACAGTGGGGCACACGTGGGTACATTTCACTGATCTGATTTGATTCAGGTGCAGCCAGACCCAGCACCGTGGTGGAACAGTCCTGGATGGTAGCTTGTAGATGGCTATAGCCTGTTACATGGCTTTGAGGTGGAAAAGGAGGAGAGAAGCGGCCTGTAATAAAACAGAAGGGTCTTGCTGTTATTCCATTGGTTGGTCCCAAGCATTACTTTCTTTGCCTCTTCATTGTTACTGCTGGAGAAATCCAGATGTCTGCTGGTGGTCTTGGGAAAATGGCTTTGAAGCCCAGAGACAATAAACAATTTTCCCAAGATTACCAGCAGACAAGTGGGTATTATTCCTACCTGTAAAATGGGAATAATACTGACCTCATAGCATTGAAGAAAGGAGTAAATGAAATTATGTTGGTCAAACTCCTGGCCCAGTGCCTGACCCTGGAAAAGCCACTCACTGAATAGCTAATGTTTGTATTCACTGATTGGCATGATAATACAAAAGACTCAAAAAGTTTGTTTTTAAAGAGGATACTTTACGGGTCAGTTCTATTTTAATGTACATAGGAAAGGTGAAGAATTTCCACGTCTTAACTCAACTGCTCAGATGTGAGTACCCAGCTCACAGTTAGCCACTTATGATGCTAATGTTCCTCTGGTGGATGTTGATTCAACATTACACTCAGAGAGACGGCCACTGAAATGTACCATAACAGAAAGCGGAAAGCGGGAAAATCTATTAAGATAACATCTTTCATGATCCAAAGAAACTCACATCTTTTTTTTTTTAAGGGAACTTTTGTATGTATGTATGTATGTATGTATGTATGTATGTATGTATGATTTATTCATTCATGTATGTATGTATGTATGTATGTATGTATGTATGGCTGTGTTGGGTCTTCGTTGCTACCCGGGCTTTCTTTAGTTGCAGCAAGCGGGGGCTACTCTTCATTGCAGTGCGTGGGTTCCTCATTGTGGTGGCTTCTCTTGTTGCAGAGCATGGGCTCTAGGCACACGGGCTTCAGTAGTTGTGGCACACGGGCTTAGTTGCTCCATGGCATGTGGGATCTTCCCGGATGAGGGCTCGAACTCATGTCCCCTGCACTGGCAGGCGGATTCTTAACCACTGCGCCACCAGGGAAGCCCGAAACTCACATCTCTGACATACTTTCAGGTTCTGACTGCTTTCAAAGTCGGGCACGATAGAGCTCAGAGGAAGACAGCCCCCATCAACAATAGTCATAATCCCTAACCTGTATAAGATGCTTTAGTTTTCTGTACCATTTTTCTTTTATTTCGGCCATGCTGTGCGACATGTGGGATCTTAGTTCCCCGACCAGTGATCAAACCCGTGCCCCCTGCAGCAGAAGCGTGGAGTCTTAACCACTGGACCGCCGGGGAAGTCCCTGCTTTAGTTTTCAAAGAACTTCCCATATTCAATGCAGTAACCTTGGAAGAAAGGCAGGGGAGCCTTATACTCATTTTACAGATAAAGAAACTGTGGACTAAAGGTATTCAACAGAGCTGGGTCTGAAATGTCTCATATTTCCAAGAAAGCACACTGATTCCAGTAGCTACAAGAGGAGAGATTGAGTCCACTCAGTAACTATTTACAGCTTCTACTCACCATTTACTACTATGGGCCAGGCACTGAGTGCTGGGAAGGACAGTGAATGGGGTAGATGTGGCACTGTCCCCATGGAGCCCACAGTTTAATAGAGTTTGATGAGTACAGTCACTGTCCGTCTCCAATTTGTTCCTCTGCTCAGGGTGGCTGCTCTTTCCAACCTGACGTTAGCAATGAGTGTCTAATGTAAATCTCTATTGCACATATGCTCCAGAAAAGGCAGCTACTTTTGCTCATCAGCCAGACACAGCCCATGGCTGATGGCACGTCATTCAGTTTGGTCAGCTGGTGCCCTCATAGGGGGGTGATCAGAGCCTTACACATGCTGTCTTTTACGTCTTAGACGTTTGGATCTGAAGGCCCAGCGGTCCAAGGCCTGTCCTCTCTTGTGGATCCAAAGCTAACAGGGGAGCCTCCTTGGAGGGTATCCCCTTCCCCACAGTTTGGATTACGGAGCCCTGGAGGCGGGTCCAGTGACTTCTGTGTCAGGTGTCGGAGGTGGAAAAGTGAGGGAGAGGGAGGCTGGGGAGCTATTTTCATCTTGTTCCAATGGCTTAAAACACGAGCTTTTCTTGTGCCTTATTTAGATGAACAGTCTTGACCTAAAAAAAAACCAGTCTTGACCACAGTCAAAGCTGTGACTCAGCTGAGCTCCTGAATGGCTCAAAACGCCCTGGGCTCCTGTCTGGGGCTATTCTGAACAATGTCTTGGGATGGTCTGAGGTGGACATCACGTTTAGGCAACTGAAAGAGCCTTTGGCAATCATCCCCCTGGATTTTGGGGCCAGGATGAAAAACACTGGTGTCTGGGAGCCCAGCTTGCTGGTTTTGCCCACTCTTATTTTTAAATAGTGTGGGTGGCTTGCCCATTCAAAGCAAAGTGTGTTTCTAGCTTTCTAAAGCAGAGGAGATGGAACTTGCAGACACACCAAGGTGAGCCCAGAGACCAGATCCCACCTGAGGAACCACTTGTGCTATGTGTACCAGGAACACACTCCCTTGGGGAGAGGAGCCACGTGGCAGGGCCACGGTGGGGGTAAAGACATTCATTTCAAATCTCTTCTCAACACCAGGCTGGCCTGAGGGAAGCCTGTGGAATGGGGCAGGTTTGCCTCTGGTGTCCTGTGCTGCCTTCTGATCACTGCACAGCCCCCTACCCGGATCCCACTGTTGAGTCCTGTCCCTGTCTTCCTTTCCCAGACAGTACCCTGTGCTCCAAAATGATCTCTGCCTCACCACACCCATCTCATGAAACTATTGCTTTTTATTCATGTAGAACCCCAGTAACAGGAGAAAACTGTGTTCCTCACTTTGTCCCAGTGTCCAGCGTGCCTGAGCTCAGGATCTAAGTGGGAATGCACAGACAAGAAGAGGTGCCCTGATGTGAGGGCAGATGCAGGGGTTCTGGTGACTTGGTTGGAATCCCACCAGTGCTGTTCCCTGGCCGGGTGACCATGGTCTAAGGCTCTTCACTGCTTTGAACCTCAGTTTCCTTTTCTGTGACAACCTCATGGGTCACCAATCTACAAAAACATCTCTATCAATGGTTTCAGCAAATACAGATACAAGCAATCATGGTGGGCTTTGTACAAGTTTTGAAATCAGCCTTTGGTGGTGATGTCAACACTAATGCCACCCAGCTACCCCCTCCAATACCAACAGGCTTGACTAAGTTACAGTCAGACAGTGATGGCAGTGATACTCATAAGCACGTGTATAGTACGTGCAGGGCAGGCTCTGCAGCCAGACTCTTTGGCTTGTATCTGAAGGCTTCCATTTCCTGGGTGAGTGGCCTTGGGCTGGCATCCCGGTTCCCTTATCTAGAAATAAGGGTAATGACAATGCCCCACCCCTTCACAGTGATGTTATGGAGAAGAAATGAGTTGATTCATGTAAAGCTCTTGGAACAGTGCCTGGCATCTAGAAGGCATTCAGTAAGTATTATGATAACTAGTAGTCAGCACCTGAAGAGAATGCTCAGATGCGTTATCTGTTTAGAGAATCATATCATTTTATGAGTAAGGAAACTCAGATTCAAATGGATGAAATGTCTCACCTGGGAACAGAGCCCAGGTTTTCTGACTCCAAGACCAGTACTCTCCTTCTGCCATATGGACAAAAGTACTCTTAAAACTAAACAACAGGGGCTTCCCTGGTGGCGCAGTGGTTGGGAGTCCGCCTGCCGATGCAGGGGACACGGGTTCGTGCCCCGGTCTGGGAGGATCCCACGTGCCGCGGAGCGGCTGGGCCCGTGAGCCATGGCCGTTGAGCCTGCGCGTCCGGAGCCTGTGCTCTGCAACGGGAGAGGCCACAACAGTGAGAGGCCCATGTAACGCAAAAAACAAACAAACAAACAAAAAAACTAAACAACAAAGGCCCATGATACCCAAGTCAGAGGTCAATATTTGTGTAACTTCTTGTCAAGGACTAGATAAAATCAAACAAAGGTTTAGATGTGGCTTTTTTTTTTTAGATGTGGCTTTTGAGTGGTGGGTTCCCTACCCTAATGTCTGTAGCTTTTCAGAGCTGCCAAGGCAGGTATGACCTGCCAGGTGACTAAGGTTCTGTAAATATGACCTCAGAGGGAGGATAAATTTTCCCCGAAGAGGACTCGTGAGAACAGTCTGTACCCTTTCTGGGCTGCTGGGGGATAGGAGGGTTTGGAGAGAGATGAGAGGTCAGATGACTTCATTCACCCAGCTGTATTGAGGGAATTTCTTCACCGGATTTCAGCTGCTCTTATCCAATTCCCACTTCAACTTAAAAATAAAAATTAAAAAATTTGGTTAAAGGCAGAATCCAATATCCCAACCTGAAAATGCAGTTCCAGAGATACAGGTGAGCAAGTGCAGCCAGATCCCTCTGCCTGTGGAAACACTAATGGCAAAGCACTGACTCTTCATTCTGGTCCCTCCCGCCATCCATCAGGCCATCCAGCAGTCATTCTCCCACCCGACACGCATCTATTAAGCTCTGACTCTCTTAAGGCCTCCTCTTGAGTTACTTGTGGCTCATCCAGCAAGCACAGTTAGCTGCAGCTAAGAACAGTGGCCTGGTGCCTCTCCTCAGGGGCAATCCTGGCTCAAAGCAGTAGCTTGGCCTCCTTGGTTTGCCCCTTCCCTCCCTCTTTCCCTTTTAATCTGGGCCAGTGTCTTCAGACATGGCGAGGCTGGTGATTTCCTAAAGCATGGCTATTATTTTGTTTCCATATTCAGCCCACCTGGATGTCATGTGTTTAATTTCAAAGCACCATTGGACCCATTTTTTCTCTGCTTCTTGGAACAGGTCCTCCCAGAGCTGCCTCTTAGGTCCTCCCCTGCCACATACAGCTGGTTACACTCACACCCCCTCATCAGAAGAGCCCAGAATGATGTCTCCCTGTTGCCACTGTTGGGCATCCACACCCAAGTCATGTGGCTGTCGGATAGCCTGAGCTCTTCTCCACTGACAGCAGGAGGGGAAGGTGGAGGATGGGGAAGGAGGGTGTCAGGCAAAGGGGCGAGCCCACAGCACCAGGAGGCAGAGACCTGGGAGCTTCCTGGTTCCTGTCCTGGCTCTGCCAGTAACTAACTTGCTCTCAGACCCCAGGCAAGCAGCTTCACTGTTCTCTTCTTCAGTTTATCTGTGTCTCAAGGATGGGCAATTGCCCTTAGCTATAGGGCTATAGGGAGGACCAATAGAGAGAGTATGATGTCACGTGTTAAAAAGTTCCAGTCCAGGACCTTCCCTGGTGGCGCAGTGGTTAAGAATCTGCCTGCCAATGCAGGGGACACAGGTTTGAGCCCTGGTCCAGGAAGATCCCACATGCTGCAGAGCAACTAAGCCCATGCGCCACAACTACTGAGCCTGCGCTCTACAGCCCATGAGCCACAACTACTGAGCCCTCGTGCCACAACTACTGAAGCCCGTGTGCCTATCGCCCATGCTCTGCAACAAGAGAAGACACCGCAATGAGAAGCCCGCGCACCGCAACAAAAAGTAGCCCCCGCTCGCCACAACTAGGGAAAGCCCGTGCGCAGCAACGAAGACCCAATGCAGCCAAAAATAAACAAATAAATAAACTTATAAAAAAAAAAGTTCCAGTCCTATCTAAAAATTAGTTACTATGGATGACAGATTGTTATAGGGGCAAAAGAGAGTCCTGCTGATTTAGAAGCCTAACTCCTATCACCTGCTTAATGCTTTTATGTGACTATGAAATAAGATGAACCACCTCCATGATCTGGGGCTAGAGGTTCACGCCCAGACAGTTCTAGAAAGGGTTGAGAAACCAGAAACCTGTCACACAAGTTCATACAACTCACAGGGCAAGTACTTAGAGATGAGGGATGATATGGCTGTTGTTGCCTCTGGTTGTAAAAATGCAACATGGTTTTAAAATCTTTAGCAACAGTGTCTTAAAAGGCACCAGTGTAAGAATATTCATTTGTATATAAAGGTCTTTTGTGCTTCTTTTTCTCATAGTCTATGCATACATCTCTGTTTCTTCCTATATTTATCCTACTTCACTTATTTTTTCAAAATTACTTTAACTCTTTATTCCCATTTCCCTTGGTATTTCTCCCTTGAACTGGTCATAATTTAAAAACAAGGTTAACGTCAATGCCGAAATAGACTCACAGACATAGAAAACAAACTTACGCTTACCAAAGGGGAAAGGGTGGGGAGGGATAAATTAGGAATCTGGGGTTAACAGATACACACCACTACATACAAAATAGATAAACAACAAGGACCTACTGTATAGCATAGGGAACTATATTCAATATCCTGTAATAAACTATAATGAAAAAGAATATATATATATATATAACTGAATCACTTTGCTGTACACCTGAAACATTGTAAATCAACAATACTTCAATTAAAAAAAAGATTAACAACAACAGTTCGAGGTTCATTGTTCTTGCCTGTGTTTATTGAAAGAGTTTTAAATACCCTGCTCTGATTTTTAAATTGGATGGATAGAATATTTTATGAAAGGTGAAATCATCAAGCAACAAAACTTATTTTTCACCAACATACTAGAATTTTTACAACAGAATGTTCTGAAACTATTAGGTTGGCCCAAAGTTTGTTTGGGTTTTTCTTTTTTTTTTTTTTTAAACATCTTTATTGGAGTATAATTGCTTTACAATGGTGTGGTTACTTTCTGCTGTATAACAAAGTGAATCAGCTATACATACACATACATCCCGTTTAGGCTTTTCTGTAAGAACTTTTTGGCCAACCCAATATTTGCAGGGGATTCTTTTTTAGATCCTCAATGAGAGCAAAATCTTTAAGGGCAGGTTTTTGGAAACAGCCAAAAATGAGCTGGATTTGCCTCTGAAGCTTTAGCAGCTCTGTCCCTAGCACCCTCTGAACAGATTTTCACGTCCCTTTCCCTGCCTGGGGCAAGCTCTCTAGGCTCTATTCTCCAGTACCCGCCCAGGTCTGCCTGCTCAGCTGTGGGCTCAGGGATGGACTGCCCTTAGACCTGGGGAAGAGGGCACTCATCCTGGGCCTTACACTTTATGGGACTGCTCTGGTCCTCCCCCTTCCCGTGGGCTGAGAAGTTCATGGGGCCAAGTGGCTATGCCCCCCCAGAAACTGCACCTCCCTACTAGACCATCCTCAGGGTACCAGGAACTCCCAAATTCCCTGCCCAAGGGTCTCCAAGTGCAACTGCAGGGCCTGCATGACCTGTTTTTCAGATTGCACAGCAGCTGTGCTTACTTCTGGCTGGGAGGGGGCCAAGGGCAGCGGCTTGTGTTGGCGGGGACGAGGGTGCTGTGTGTGTGCAGGGCGGGGTGTGGAGGTGCATTCACCTAAGGCCCCCCTGCATGGTGTGAGACAGAGCTGGGAGTGGAAGGAAAACAGGGCAGGGAGACCTACAGGTTGGGGGTTGGGGGCCGTACTGCGCTATGTGGACTTCAAACTTTGAGGAGGGTAAACATCCTAAATCTGAGCCTGGCTTTCCTTCTTGTTATGAAGGTGTATGTGTCAAGGTAGGAGGACAGAACATATTTTAATTCACGTTTTGTTAGCTTGATTTATCACTTTCAAATACTCAGGTATATGGTCTGTGGCCTCTGTCGGTACTCTCACCTTTTTATGTTAAGGTGGCCTGAGCTGGGGCAGTTAGGCCTAGTATCTACCTCTCAGCCCGGCCCTGTTTGAAGATGCCCAGCTTCACCTCAGATCCTGATCTATGACTCCACACGGCCCAGGGCCAGCCCCATCCAACCACTCCGTACAGCCCTGGTTCCTGAGAGCCCCGGAAAGGAAATTTCAACAACTGGGAACCGAACCTGGTGAATCAGGCTGGGACTTGGGCTAGATCATTGCCTTTATTTGCTTCAAGATGTAGGAGGCCATTAAAGGGGAGGGCTGGTTTCTCCTGTGGCCGACAGGCTGGCCCTTCAGGCGGCTCCCTAGGAGACCTGGGCCCAGGCAGCATGATGGGTGGAGGGAGTTGGAGGTGGTCAGGGCTCTGCAGAGGCTTAAAGTTGAGAGATTAGGTGAGTCAGACCGGGAGAGAACAAGGCCCAGAACCGGGCCAAGACCAGAACAGCCTTCCAAGCCCATTCCAGAGTCAGTTACGGGAGGAGCTGCAGAACACTGCTGCTTACGGGCAGTAGTACCCGCTATGGTCTGAATGTCTATGTCTCCCTAAAATTCACATGTTGATGTTCCAACCCCTAAGGTGATGGTATTAGGGGGTGGGGCCTTTGGGAGGTCATTAGGTCATGAGGGTAGAGCCCTCGCGGTTGAGCTTATGCTCCAGAGATCTTGCTTGCCCCTTCCTCCATGCAAGGACACGTGAGAAATTGCCGGCCATGAACAGGAGGAGGGCCCTCACCAGATCACAACCATGCTGGCACCTTGATCTTGGACTTCCAGCCTCCAGAACTTTTGAGAAATTAGATTCTGTAGTTTAGAAGCCACCCAGGCTGTGGTATCCTGTTACAGCTGCCCAAATGGACTAAGCTAGTTTCCCAACACGCCTCTCGTGGGGGGCACTGCGGGCCGAGGGAGGGGGTCCTCAGTCTGGGGTGGGAGCTGAGCCCCGGGACTGTGCTGTGAGAGCGGATTCGTTGATGTCTTCCAAGGACGTGGGCTCGGCACCCACAGGCCTTCCTCCGGCCTGGTGCCCTGTTCTCAGAGAAGAGAGATAGCCAGGGCCTGGATCACGCAGGGCCGTGCTGGCTGTGGTGAGAACTTCGGGTTTTATTTTTGGTGACAGGACACTGTCGGAGTGTTTGAAGCTGGGCAGTGATCTAATATGACACACAGGGAAGGGACCCCTGGGACGGCTGTGTAGACTGCAGGGGACAGAGGGTGGCCAGGTTGGAGCCTGGAGGCTCCTGCAAAACTCCAAGCCAGAGACGCTGGCAGTGTAGACTTGATCAGATGTTCCCATCCGGAATTCAGGGAGTTCATGCACTTGGATGGGAGTGGGGAAGAGGGGGGATAGTGTATATATATACGTGTACATGTATACATATGTATATATATACGTGTATGTATATATATATATACACACACACATATATATGTATATATATCTCTTTATTTTTATTATACCTTTATATTTATATTATCTTTTATTTTATCTTTATCTTTATTATATCTTTATTCTCTAACTAAATTTATCCTTTCCCTCAATGATCAATGTAGGCAACAAATCACAATACGAGCATTGCTGTGACTTTGACACCACTAGAAATCACAGATGTTTTTATACCACATTATATACAGTTACTGCAGGTCTAGAAACATTGTCTATATTCAACACTACCTTGGAATTATAATAGTTATTAGACTTGCCACTAGATCTTTTCATTTCATGTGGTAATAATAAAACATATCTATTAATATATCATAAGTTTATTCTTTACAATATTTTGATAACTATTTCAATATGATTGGTTTCCTTTGTAATCCTCAGTATTTTATTTTAGGTATTTTAAAACATTATTTGGATACAGGGATTCATAGGTTCTGGCAAAAAAGATGCTGGGACAAGGTGGAAATAGTAGATGTGGTGAGAAATGGTCAGGTTCTACATGTATTTTGCAGGGAAAGCTGGCAGAATTAGCTGATGGATTAAGTGTGGAACGGAAAGGAAGAGAAGTCAGCACTCCTGGGTCTTTGGCCTGAGCAGGTGGGTGAAAACTGATGGTGTTACAGAGAAGAGGCAGACGGGGCGGGCGGGGGCAGCAGGCTTGGAGGGGCGGGGAATGGAAAGTTCTGTTTGAAGTCTGTTGATTATTGGACGTCCAAGAGCAGAGGTCCAGGAGACAGTCATATAAACGAATCTAGAGCTCAGGGGAGAAGCTGTGATTAGAGATTCAAATTTGGGAGGCATCAGCCTATAGACTGTATAAAAGCCGTAGGACTGGATGTAAATATTACTACACCCATCTTCTAGATCAGGTACCTACTATGGGCAGAGCCAGTCCTTTAAGCCTTGACTTCCTCTTCTAAGCAGCCCCTACTCTGGTCCAACAGGCTAAAAGAAAACCTAGTATGATGAATCAAGCCCCTCACATGGGGACCACTGAAAAGAGGAGTTATTTGACCCTGTATTGAGTCTGGTACCAGAAGGATGAAATACATGAAGTTGCCTTGCACGTGCAATGGACTGCTCCAGCCACAATGTAGTCCAGGCAAGGATTACTTTAGAAAGGTGGTAATTTAACTGCACGACCAAGAGACGTTCTCATATACAATCGCTCATATTGATGCTAAACCTTAAACACGGTTTACCAGAAACCCAAGGGTGGTTAGTAATTTTGTTTCAGACACGAAAGCATGGAGTAGTTATGACCAACATGACTGACTGGGCCTCAGTTTCCTTATCTATTAGCCAAACAGGTTCAATAAGGTGTAGTGAACATCCCCAAGCCTCTAAAATGAGGTTTCCCTTTTCTCTGAACTTGCTTCCCCTCTTGTGAATGTCTCGTAATTCCAGGAAGAGGCGGAGAGAGTTCCAGGTGGCTGCATTTCTGTTCCTGGCTGGCTGCTCTGATCTCAAGGAAGTTTTCCTACATTTTGGGGACTCCATCCTTTTTAAGCTCTTGTATAAGAAAGGAAACTTTCAGAAGTGACTGGAGAGATGAATTTCATGATTATAGAACACTCTGAACAGAATACAAAAAGCCCAGAAGAATCCTATATTTGAATCACCGTAAAAGTATTTCTCGAGTCTTTTGTATCACACAGTATTTGCAAAGAGATAAAATGTGATGTGGTGACAGACTGTGGGCTTTGAAGGCAGGAGACCCGGCCCCAATGCCAGCACTGCCACTTTCTAGCTGTGTGACCAGGGGCAAGTTTCCGATTATAGCTACCACTGTGTGCCTATGTGCCAGGCGATTTACAGAAATGGTGTCTTCCCATCATGATAATCACCCCCATTTCACACATTAGGAAACATTACATATAGTTCGGTGCTGTTCCCCAGCTTTTGGGTCAGAGCTAGGATCAAGCCCAGGTCACCTAGAAGACTCTAAGTTCTCCTCATCACTGCAGGGAGACCTGGGGGAGAAAGTGCATGTAAAACACCTGGGACGTAATAGTTGCTCAATGCACACCGCTTTCTTCTCATTTGGGGCTAAAACAGATAATACAGACTCACAGGTCCAGAGAAGATTCTTTGCATTCTACCCCTGCCCCCGGCTTCCTTCAATCACTTAATTTTCACCAGCATCAGAGCCACTGAAAATATCAGCCCCTCATCCAGGAATCTACTTTGCTACCAGGAAGCTTTGTGGGTCCAGCTTCAGCAGCCTTTGCCTCATCAGGGCTGGGCTCTGTGCCCTTGAGGCGCGGTCTTGGGAGGAACATTATTTGCTGATCTTAAAATCAGCTCATATCCTCAGAGCACTCACTATGGGCCAAGGACTACGTCCAGCACTGTGGTGCATTTTCTCACCTCATCCTCAGAGCAGACCTGAGAGGTAGATACAGTTGATATCTCTATTTCAGAGAAGAAACTGAGTCTTACAGAGGGCCAGCCACTTTGCTAAGGTCACACACTGTGCCACTAGCAGTCAAGATTGGAAATGAGGTCTGCCTTAGGAACTTCCCTGGTGGCGCAGTGGATAAGATGCTGCGCTCCTAATGTAGGGGGCCCGGGTTCAATCCCTGGTCAGGGAACTAGATCCCCCATGCATGTCACAACTAAAAGTTTCCATGCCACAACTAAGAAGCCTACGTGCTGCAACTACAGAGCCTGCCTGTCAAAACTAAGGAGCCTGACGGCTAACACCTGGCGCAACCAAATAAATAAATATTTTTTTAAAAGAAAAAGAAAGAAAGAAATGAGTTGTCTGTCTTACTCCTAAATTCTTCGTGCCACTTAGAAAATAGACATTTCTTTGGGCAAACTGGGATTGGCCCATCTCCTCCCAGCTGTCTTCTTTAGCCTCCCCACAACCCAGTAAAACAAAAACAAGTCCAAAATAGATTATTTCTAAAATGAAGATTCCTAGGCATTTGGGAGGACCCAGGGCTTTAAGTAAATAGCTATTGATAAAGGGAAGGCTCTACAGGTTACTTGGCAAAGGCCACGCGGATGGTCACGCCCCCTGACTTAGTAATTGCACCCCTGGTATTCTGCTAAGGTTATATTTAACATAAACAAAAACCTCCATGAGTATATTTATCATGAAGTTATTTCAATATCTAAAATTTAGAAGCAACATCAATGTCCAAAATACGGAACTGCAGTGGACCACTATGCATCAACACAACTGAACATTATGCAGCCATTAAAATGATGAGTATTTAGTCTATATAGAAATGGAGAAACATTTAAGGATATTATCGCACATGATTAAGTGAAAATAGTAGACTATAATATATATGTGCAATATGATTGCGACTAAGCACAGTATATATGTGTGTGGGCAAAGTCTGAAAAGGAATTAATGAAAATGAAAATAGTGTTGTTAGACTGGTAGAATCATAGGTCCTTTTATTTTTTTTCAAAGCAATTTCTGCTCATGTTTAAAAAAAAAAGTTCAAGCAATAAAGAAGGTGTGAAGTTGAAAGTATTTCTATTCTCCAAAGGTAGTTCTTATTACATTTTCTTTTTTAAAAAATTAATTAATTTGGGCTTCCCTGGTGGCACAGTGGTTGAGAGTCCGCCTCCCGATGCAGGGGACATGGGTTCGTGCCCCGGTCCAGGAAGATCCCACATGCCGCAGAGTGGCTAGGTCCGTGAGCCATGGCCGCTGAGCCCGTGCGTCCGGAGCCTGTGCTCCGCAATGGGAGAGGCCACAACAGTGAGAGGCCTGCGTACCGCAAAAAAAAAAAAAAAAAATTTTTTTTAATTAATTAATTAATTAATTTTATTTATATATTTGGCTGCACTGAGTCTTCATTGCTGCGTGCGGGCTTTCTCTAGTTGCAGCGAGCGGGGGCTACTCTTCACTGTGGTGCGTGGGCTTCTCATTGCGGTGGCTTCTCTTGTTGCAGAGCATGGGCTCTAGGTGAACGAGCTTCACTAGTTGTGGCACGCAGGCTCAGTAGTTGTGGCTCATGGGCTCTAGAGCTCAGGCTTCAGTAGTTGTGGTGCACGGGCTTAGTTGCTCCACGGCATGTGGGATCTTCCCGGACCGGGGCTTGAACCCGTGTCCCCTACGTTGGCAGGTGGATTCTTAACCACTGCACCACCAGGGAAGTCCCACCTATTACATTTTCTTGTGCTCATTTCATAGATGCATTTTTAAATTTAAAAAGATCCTTAATGCTATTTTTAGTTATAAACCAAGCAAAAAAAGTCCTTTCCTTCACAGTAGCTAGTACCTCTTTCTTTCAGATCATTTGGATTCTTTTAATTAAATTTAACTTTGGTTATTAACATTTTTTAATTTGAAAATTTTTCAGACACACAAAAAATTTAGAATATAAAGTAATGGTCATACGTGTACCTACTACCCAGTGTAAAAAGAAGACACTTAAAATACAGCTTTATTTTAAGACGTCCAGTGTACACTTCCCTAATCCCATCTCTCCTTCACTCCCTGTCGGTGGTCATGACTCTCTTGAATTGACCGTTCATCTTTTTCAGTTTTTACTATGTATATATAGCTCTCAAAAAAAAATCTGCTATTGATTTGTAGGTTTTAAACTTTTCTATAAATTTCTGTAACTTGCTTGTTTTTTTGTTTGTTTGTTTTTCTGCTGTACGCGGGCCTCTCACTGTTGTGGCCTCTCCCGCTGTGGAGCACAGGCTCCGGACGCGCAGGCTCAGCGGCCATGGCTCACGGGCCCAGCCACTCCGCGGCATGTGGCATCTTCCCGGACCGGGGCAAGAACCCGCGTCCCCTGCATCAGCAGGCGGACTCTCAACCACTGAGCCACCAGGGAAGCCCAACTTGCTTGTTTTGCTCAATATAATCTTTGTGAGAATTATCCATATTGATACAAATAGTTCATTCATTTTTCACTGCTGTTTAATATTCCTGTGTGTGAATGTAGCATCCCTGTCAGTGTCTCAACCACCTACATCCTCTCCATGCTCTCCATCTCCCTGACCACAGGCCTGGCTCTCTGTGGCCATCACCCCACATCATCATCACCTGAGGGCTTTCCCGGGCTGCTGCCACTTGGGGAGGTCCAGAGGGCTTGGATTTAACAGCCCCCAGGAGCAGCCCTCACCCATGTCTGAGGGGCGTTGGTAGATCAATTCCTGTGCTCCCTCACTCCTCAGGCAGGACCGCTCTGAGGCACGTGCTCTGCACTGTCTCCTGGAGTTGCCATGTGCGATTCAGCTCTGGGTGGTTGCCCACAGCAGTAACTACTTTGATAAGTGTCTCAGGCCATCTTCTCCAGAAGCTGATGCTGAGCCAGAACTTGGGGCACAAGGTGTTTATTAGGAATCAACATCTGCAAAAGGAAGGGGGGAGGAAGCAGGATCAGGCAAAGGGAGAAACAGAACTGCGATGAGGGCCTGATGAAGCCTCAGCCAACCTGCAGGGGACCCCAGAGGGCGTGGTGGCCTGCAGAGTGTCCCATGGAAGACCCAAAGGGCTGGTTCTCAATACCTCTGCCTCACTCAGTCCCTGGCTGTGGGCTGCCCTGGGGAGAGTGTGACCTTGGGCTGCTGAGGCAGACCCTGAAGCAGCTGACAGCTGGAGGCCCCGACCCCAGCAGCTGGACAGCAAGGCCTCCCTTGCAGGGGGCTCTGGGCAGCGTGCCCATGTACACCACAAGAACACACCTCTGTTCCTCTGTTAGACATTTGGGATCACCTCCCACATAACTACTTGTATCCTGTCTTAGGGTCTGCTTTTGGGGGAACCCAAACTAAGACAATGAATGTATCTCAATGCATGTATCCATTCGCCTGTTAACGGACATCCAAGTTGTTTGCAATCTTTTGTTACTGCAAACTAGGTTGCACTGGACCTTCTTATACCAGTCTCCTTTTGTACATGCTGTGGAGGTTTTAAGATAAATACCTAGAGGCAGAGTTCTTAGGTTACAGTTCTTGGAAGACAGGGCTACACGTCTTCAAGTTTACCAGGGGTTGGACCAGGGCCCTGTAGCTGAGGTCAAGATTGAGGATAAGGATGTACTGGGGAGACAGCCTCATATTGAAAAGGTTTTGTACCAGATGGACTTCATCACAGACAGACCCTCAGAATCCTTCCTCTAGAGCAGAGCGTCTCAGACTTTAATGTGCATACAAATCCCCTGGCGATCTTGTTATAGTGTAGATTCTGACCTGGTAAGTCTAGGTTGGGACCTGAAATTCTGTATGTGTAAGCTTTTAGGTGCTGCTGCTACTCCATGGACCTCACACTGAGTATCAGGCTCTAGAGAATGAGTCTGATTAGGGGCTATCGGAATATCAAAGTAAAAGGTCCATGATTCTCTTTGATTGTTGCCAACAGAATAGGATAAAAAGAGATGGCCTAACAAAGGGGAATAGACTGTGGGCTAAACCATTAAGATACTACAGTGTGGGATATTATTCTACTAAGGGTCTAGGGATTCACCACTGATAGCTTTTTGGGGTACTGTCAATTCCAGGTTACGCCTCACTTTTGGGGAAGGATACAGACCATTATGGTCTTACAGGAGTAGGTCTGTCTTGTTAAGTATCAACTGATTTTCACCCCTTTTTTTGTTGTTGTTCCAGGCACAATGTTTGGCTGTCAATTTGAGGGTGCTATATAACATTTGCCTCTAAAAAGTGCCCAGGTCAGGTGGGTTTGCACTTGAGTCCCCAAAGGGATAGACCTGCTGGGCCACTTTGAGGATTCACAGCCATGGACCACTATATGGGAAGGTCCTCGGTAAGGTCCTCTGTTCATTCCCATCAGTCCTGTTTAACTGATGTTTAACATCAGTTAAACAGGACTTCTGTTTCTATTCACGATGGCATAACAAGGATTGAATTTATCTTCCCATGCAAAACAACTAAAAAATTGGATAAAATATTTGAAACAATGGCAACACATGAGGTGAGCCCTACAATTACCTAGCTCATTGCCTGAAGAAAGTTTTTCATCTGTGACATATAGAGGGGAACCCAGGCGGAGCCTGGGTGTCTCCCTGTGTTTAGTGAACAGAGATGGGGTGCAGGGCAGCTATGGCAGCTAGACCTCACAGGGCAGAGTAGCAGAGGAGAGAGCTGCACACAGAGAACTATGAAGATATGCAGAGGGTCCCCCTTGAGTATTCATTTGAGTACTGGCCAGTCAAGGCATGTGAAGACTCCTGCTGAAACCAGGGAAAGAACCACCCAAAAGGATTTGAGGGAACAGTGCTCAGAGCTCATAGGGCCAAGAACAATGCCTGCTCCCAGCAGCCAGAGTGGAAAATCTCATAATTCAGGAGGCACTGATTAGAGTACCAAGGAGGGTCTTGCCTTGGGGAAAAAAATTAACTCTAAATTAAATGCAGGGACTTCCCCCGTGGCTCAGTGGTTAAGACGCCATGCTCCCAATGCAGGTGCAATCCCTGGTCAGGGAACTAGATCCCACATGCATGCTGCAACTAAGAGTTCACATGCCACAACTAAGGAGCTGGTGAGCCACAACTAAGGAGCCTGTGAGCTGCAACTAGCAACTAAGACCCAGTGCAACCAATATATATATATATATATATATATATATATATATATATATATATATATATAAAAGTAAATTAAATGCAGCTCTGACCTGCCCGGCCTAACAAAAGTGAAAAATAAGACATGAAATTATCAAACTGTTGGGGAGGAAGAAATCTTCCTCTACCCTTCTAGTTCTTCTGGCTGGTCTAAGAATTAAATTGACATGAGATAGATTAAGAGGAGAAAAATTAAACAGAAGTTTTGTAACATGTATACATGGGAGAGACCCAGGAAAGCTGAGTAACTCACCAAAATGGCCTAAGCCCTCACCTTAAATACCATCTTCAGCTAAAGACAAAAGAGGATGTTGGGAGTAGTGGTTTGGGACTTCAAAGGCGAGGAAAGCAATCGACATGAAGATGGAAAAGCAACTGTTTGGAAAAGCCATGCGGAGACAATGGAACTCTGATCTTTAGGCCCTGCCTAGAGTTTCCCCCACCATCCTAGCCCGTATCTTTGCAGAGATCTCTGGTGATAGCTCTATTCCAGAAGTAGACCCTTTATCTAAAATTTTTTAGGGAGCTCAGGGAGGGGTCAAAATTTCTTCCTGAGTCTTGATTGTTTTTGTTCAAAACAGTCCGCATGCCAAAGAGACATTTTGGGGTGGCAAGTTTTGCTCCCCTACAGTACTGTTTCCAAGTAACTTAACTGCATTCCAGAACAAAGCTCAAGAATATTTACATGAATACAAAAATATTCAACATCCAACAAGGTAATATTCACAATGTTTGGCATCCCAACAAAAAGTACCAGGCATGCAAAAATGCAGGAAAATATAATCCAGAATGAAGAGAAAAATCAATCCATCAAAGCTGACTCAGAAAGAATACAAATGATAGAATTCATATACAATAATATTTTTAAAAGTTATTATGACTATACTCCATATTTCAAGAAGCTAGAGGAAAGACTGAATATGATAAGCAGAGACATGAAAGCTATAAAATAAATCCAAACTGAACTTTTAGAGATGAAAACTGTGATATCCAAGATGAAAAATGCACTTGCTAATATTAATAGCAGATTATACACTGCAGAAAAAAAGAACAGTGAATGTGAAGATATAGCAATAGAAACGATTCAAGATTAAACTTAGAAAAAAGACTAAAAAAAAAAAAATTAGGGCAGCAGTGAACTCTGGGATAACTTTAAGTGTCCTAACAGACATGTAATTTAGGGACTGGAGTCCCTGAAATGGGTCGTGGGATGGGCAGGGGGCCAAAAATATTTGAGGAAGTAATAGCCAAAAATGTTCTAAATTTGATGAAAACTATAAACTGACATACCCAAAGAAGCTCAATAAACCCCAAGCACAAAAACATGAAGAAAACTTCACTAAGGCATATCATAATCAAATTGCTTAAAGCCAGCGATAAAATCAAAGGCAGCTGAGAAAAAAGACATATTATTCCAGAGAAACAAAAATAAAGATGACAGACTTCTTGTTAGAAACAAAGTAAGCTAGAAGACAGTAGAATGACATCTTTAAAGTACTAAAAAGAAAAAAAAAACAACTGTCAAACTAGACTTCCATACCCAATGAAAATATCTTTCAAAAATGAAGATGGTCAGGAAAATAAGAAGACAAGCCACAGACAGGGAGAAAATATTTGCAAAAGACAAAACTGATAAAAGACTGTTATCCAAAATACACACACACACAAAAAAAACCCCTTAAAACTGAACAATATGAAAACAAACAACCCAATTTAAAAAGTGGGCCAAAGATCTTAACAGACACCTCACCAAAGAAGATATACAGATGGCAAATAAGCAAAAGATGCTCCACATTACATGTCAACAGGGAAATGCAAATTAAAACAATGAGATACCTCTATGTACCTATTACTATGGCCAAAATCTGCAGTGCTGATGACACCAAATGTTAGTGAGGTTGTGGAGCACCAGGAACTCTCATTCCAGTGGGAATGTAAAAACGGTGCAGGCACTTTGGAAGACAGTGTGATGGTTTCTTACAAAACTGAACATAGTCTTACCATATGATCCAGCAATCATTATTTCTTGGTATTTACCCAAAGGAGCTGAAAACTTATGTCCAGAAAACCTTGCACATGGATGTTTATAGCAGCTTTATTCATAGTTGTCAGAACTTGGAAGCAATCAAGACACCCTTCAAAAGGTAAATGAATAAACTGTGGTACATGTAGACAATGTTCTATTATTCAGTGCTAAAAAGAATGAGCTATTGAGCCATAAAAAAAACCCATGAATATTACTGAGTGAAAGAAGCCAGTCTGAAGAGGCCATGTACTATATGATTCCAACCATAACATCCTGGAAAAGGCAAAACTATGGAGATGGTAAAGAGATCAGAGGTTGCCAGAGGTTGGGGAAGGGGGAAAAGGATGAATAGGCAGAGCGTAGAGGGGTTTTAGAATAGTGAAAATACTTTGTATGATACTATAATGGTGGTTACATGTCATCATGCATTTATCCAAAACCATACAATGTACAACTCCATGAGCGAACCCTAAGGTAAACTGTGGGCTTTGGGTGATTATGATGTGTCAGTGTAGGTTCATCAATTGCAACAAATGTACCATTTGATCAGAGGTGTTGATAATGGGGGAGGCTATGCATGTGTGGAGGCAAGGAGTATATGGGAAATCTCTGTACCTTCCTCTCAATTTTGATATGAACATAAAATGGCTCCAAAAAACCAATATCTTTTTTTTTTTTTTTTTTTTTTTTTTTTTTTTTTTTTTTTTTGCGGTACGCGGGCCTCTCACCGCTGTGGCCTCTCCCGTTGCGGAGCACAGGCTCCGGATGCGCAGGCTCAGCGGCCATGGCTCACGGGCCCAGCCGCTCCGCGGCACGTGGGATCCTCCCAGACCGGGGCACGAACCCGCATCCCCTGCATCGGCAGGCGGACTCTCAACCACTGCGCCACCAGGGAGGCCCCCAATATCTTTTTAAAAAAAGAATTATAAGAGGAAAAAAGAGGGACTTCCCTGGTGGCGCAGTGGGTAAGACTCCGAGCTCCTAATTCAGGGGGCCCGGGTTCGATCCCTGGTCAGGGAACTAGATCTCACATGCACGCCGCAGCTAAGAGTTCGCATGCCACGACTAAGGAACCCGCATGCCACAACTAAGGAGCCCGCCTGCCGCAGCTAAGACCCAGTGCAACCAAATAAATAAATAGATATTAAAAAAAAGAGGAAAAAAGAAAGTTAGGGGAAATATTTTTTCAGATATACAAAAACTGAAAGAATTCACCACCAGCAGACTTATTCTATAAGGAATATTATTGGAAGTCTGACAAGCAGAGGGAAAATGATAGCAGAGGGGAATCTGGATCTACATAAAGGAATAAAGAGCATCACAAATGACACTACACAGGTAATTTTTTTTTTTTTTTGGCAGCTTGCAGGATCTTAGTTCCCCGACCAGGGATCGAACCTGTGCCCCCTGCAATGGAAGCACTGAGTCCTAACCACTGGACTGCCAGGGAATTCCCTGCATAGGTAATTTAAAGACCTTTTTCTTCTTAGTTAAATCTCTTTAAAAGATAATTGACTATTCAAAACAAAAATAATAACAATGTCATTACGTAGAAGTAAATGTATGATGACAATAACACGAAGGCTGGGAGGGGAGAAATAGAAATAGCTGTTATAAGGTTCTCATATTTTACATGAAGTGGTATAATATCTCTTGAAGGCAAACCATGATAAGTTAAAGATGTATACTATAAACCTTAAAGCAACCACTAAAGTAGCACAACAAAGAGTTAAGCTAATAAGTCAACAACGGAGATAAAAATGGAATCACGAAAAATATCCAATTAATCCAAAACCAGTCAGAACAAGATGGAAAAATGAACAAAAAAATAGATGGGAAAGATAGAAAACAAACAGCAAGGTGGTAGAATTAAAGCTAACCATATAAAAATCACAACAAATTTAAATGGGCTAAACATCCAAATTAAAATAGAGATAGTCATATTGGACAAAAAAGCCAAGACCCAACTATATGCTATCTATAAGAAATCCACTTTAAATACAAAAACACAAGTAGGTTAAACGTAAAAGGATAGAAAATAATATACCATGCTAACACTAGTCAAAAGAACACTGGAGTGGTTATATTAACACCAGACAAAGTAGATTTCAGAGAAACAATATTAGCAGGGATAAAGAGGGTAATTTCATAATGACAAAGGGGTCAATTCATCAAGATGACATAATAATCTTAACCCTTTGTATACCTCATAATAGAGCTTCAAAATACATGAAGCAAAAACTGATAGAACTGCAAGGAGTTATAGAAAAACCCACAACTATTGTTTTGAAATTTTAAAACCTGTGTTTCATAGAAGAAGTAGAAAAATCAGACCCAAGTGGTTTAGTTCAACCAGAATGGAAGGTGCAGGAAAGGAGTGAGGGGGAAATTAGTTAACTACCCTGGAGAGAGATAACAGGAAAAAACATGAAAACAGGGAAGACGGATTCAGTAACTCTGGCACCAAGGGAAAAGAAGTGTTGGGTAAACATGAAGCTCTCCTATTACTAATCATAATTAGGTCAAAAGACCTCCGGTTTCCAGAGTCTCAGTCATCCTTTTTATTTTTTGTATAAACAATCTGTAAGTTTTTGCCGCAGGGAATATTGTTGCTCTTTAATCACACAGAACCAGTCTGGAGTAGAATCCTTTGAATTTTATGAAGTCAAACGGAGAGAACAGTCTATGACAGAGTGGAGGCCTGCTTTTTAATCCAGTCCTAGATGCATCTCTGAGGGACCCCAAGCGTATAAGGAAGTGATGTAAGCCACCACATCTAGAGGATAGTGAAGAACGGGCAGAGCTCCTGAGAACAATCCATCATCTTGTCCATCCATCCATCCACCTATCAATCCATCATCCTTCTATTTTTCCACTCATCTACCATTCATCCTTCATCCATCTACCCATCCACCCACTCACTCCCTCACTCATACAGTAAGTAGTCACATCCTGGGTTGGGCGGCAGCTTCACCTGTGGTTCCTTGGTCCTATTCAGAAGTAACTGAGACCTCATAGCTCATTTGCCTTCAGGGGAAATTACCACCAAGGCACACCCAGATCATCACTGTCCCTTGGGAGGACATTGTGGCAATAACAGACATCCTGTTGCATGAAACCATGGCCTATCCTGTCAACTCAAGCCTTCCCAAATCAGGTTCCCAAACACTGGTTTGCCAGGAATTAGGGTAGAGTGGGAGACACACCTGGATCGAATTGTGTTGAGAAGAGAGGGAACCAGTCAGGCAAGAGGCCCTTCTCCAAGAAGGGAAAGAGAGATGGGTGGGAGTGGGGGGTACACATTTTTCCCTTTATTTTCTCCCATTCATCCCCTGTTTCTGTCTCTCCTACCCTCAACCCAAGAGCACAATTTGGTCCTTAAAAGCCAACCACCCTCTTAGTTGGCAGATGTGTGAACCTCTCTTAGAAGTGCTGAGACAAACCCCACTTAAAAGGGAATTTGGAGTCCTGAAGAGGCATCAACTTTGGACTCTAGGTTCAGATCCCAGCTCTAACCCTGAGAAGTCGTATAATCTTGATTAAGTCATTTAACTTCTCTAAGGCTTGGTTTTTCCCTCTGTAAAATGGGAATGATACTAACCTTGCAGAGGTGGTTGAGAGGACTAAACCAGATAACACATGTGTGGGTATTATATTTCCCAGGTTACAACCTTGGGTATCTAAACAAGAAAATTTAATTTTCATTTTCTGTAATTTAACTCTAAACACTATCTTGAGCTTCCATTTTGCCTCCTGGTTAAACACAAACAAGTAACAATAACAACTTTATTGTTATTACCAGTTTTTTATGTGTTCTTTCAAAATTAAATTATGCATTTACAAGCATATTTATAGGAGCATATAGAAGACGATCATATAATATCTATGTATAATCATTTATCTCTCACTGATCTAAGTATAGTTCATATATATACACACACACAAATATACATATATCATATATACCTATACACAAATATATATATACCTCATACATACACACAAAAAAATCTCATATATATACACACATACAAATATATATATATTTGTATATACACAATGTGTGTGTGTATATACACTCTGTTGTCTAAGATAGATTGAAAAGATTTTGTATATACAGGTTGGAAAAGTGCTAGGAACAAGTTGGGAGGAGTAGGTCGAGGCCAGGTTAAGGAATTTGAAACATATCCTGTAGGCAAGTAGTTGTTAACCTTGACTGTGCCTCTGAACTATCTGCAAGACACAGACCTACTAGGGAATGAACTTGAGGATGTGGGGAGGCGGAAGGGTAAGCTGTGACAAAGCGAGAGAGAGGCATGGACATATATACACTACCAAACGTAAGGTAGATAGCTAGTGGGAAGCAGCCGCATAGCACAGGGAGATCAGCTCAGTGCTTTGTGACCACCTAGAGGGGTGGGATAGGGAGGGTGGGAGGGAGGGAGACGCAAGAGGGAAGGGATATGGGAACAGATGTATATGTATAACTGATTCACTTTGTTATAAAGCAGAAACTAATACACCATTGTAAAGCAATTATTCTCCAATAAAGTTGTAAAAAAAAAAAACAAACACATAGCCTGGGTCCAAGTTCAGTTCTACAGAATCAGATTCTATGCAGGTTGGGGATGTGCCTTTGAATTAAAACTGCACGCCATTCAGATGCCTCAGAGGGTTGAAATTCTTGCTGTAGGCAGTGAGCAGGCATGGAAGGAAGGAAGCAATAATAGCATCATGTTAGGAACATTAATTTGGCAATTGTGGGAGGGAGAGGAAGAAGATTGGAGGCAAGGGAACTAGTTTGAGGGCTGTGGAAATGGTCCAGGGAGAAGCGTGCTAAGGCCTGAACTGGCCGGTGAAGTGGAACAGAATGAACTGGGTGGATGTGGAAGACGTTTCAAGGCTTTGTAACATTTGGGTGGGGGGAGGGGCCGGGAGTGAGAGGGAAAAGACTGGAAGTTAATGGTTTCTAGCAAAACCCACTGCAGCAAACACTTTCCTTTACTCTTTCTCTAGTCATCAGTCCTTTATTCAAGAGAGGGAGTCCTAACAGGAAACATTCAGTGTTTCTGTTGTTGACTCTGAGATTCAATGATAGATTCCCAGCTTTTCAAAGGGGGCTAGTTAATTTTTAAAGGTACTCAGCAGTGAGCCAACAGGTGAGCAAAAGCCACAGGAGACACATGGCACCTCTCTCTAGAGCAGGGTCCAGCCAACATTTTCTGTAAAAGGCCAGATAGTAAATAGGCTTTGCGGGTTATGTGGTTTCTGTAGCAACCACTCAACTTTGCTGTTGGAACATGAAAGCAGCCTGACAATCTCTAACTGAAGGAGCGTAGCTGTATTCTAATAAAAATTTATTTACAAAAGCAGGCGTGAAGCTAGTCCACGGCCCATGGCTTGCTGACTCCTAATCTAGAGCACCAATTTTGCTGGAAGATTTGGGGGAAATGTTATTTTTGCTATCCAGGTGCTTATACGGTCCCCTATCTCTAGGGTCACCTTCTCTTGAACATCCAGCCAGTGCCATTCTCTAAGTGCAGGCTGTGTAATGCACAAAGGCACCTAAGCAAGGTGACAAGTGGGGTTGGTACCAGCCTTTCTATAATTCATTGCTCAGAGGGGCCCTTGGTTTGTAGTTTGCATGAAGGTACCATACATGCTCATGACAGCCTTGATACACTCTCACTCTCTTCTAATGTGGCCCCAGGAGCTGTCTTCCTCTCCAGTACATCTCAGGATCCTGGGGACAGTTTTTGCTTGCCAGGCGATGTTTAGCTTGTTTGCCAGGTGATGGCTTGCTGTCTCTCCATTGGTCACCACTGGCTGCCTTGGAACTCCTTCTCTGGGATGCTCCCCTGGTCCACAAGGGTGGAGTCAGGCCTCTCTCTTGATGCCAAGGTACCACTCAGACAAGGCCAGCAGGTGTACTAGACCTGGCTGAGGCTTGAGGCCAACAAGAGAAACACAGCTCAGAAACGGAAAGCTTACATCAGCCATCACTGGTCCCGTGTGCCTTGGCTGAAGTCAGCCTTTTCTGTTATTAATCAGTCTCAACATTAGGTCAGAAACACTTGGATTTGGATCACTTGCCTGTTTCTGATCTCCTTTCAGAAGTAGAAGCCTCACACCTGCAGCCCTGAAGAACTGAAAATCCTTAGAGCTTTCCATTAAATGAATCAGGATTTTAATGGAAGCGAATGTACCATTTTAACACATTTCAAAAGCATAAAGCTTGGAAGAAAATGTGCATTTGCCCCAAGTAGCTTTGGGCCATGGTCTCAGGTTCCTGGGTACAAGGCCACTGGCTTCTGTCATTAGAGAAAATATTCTGTCAGAAGAAAACATTGAGAAGCCCTGAATTAAGTTCTTTTTCTGATTTAGCATGGATGCCCAGACTTCTTAGAAAGTGCATATCTAGTGTCAAACATGGTTGCCTGTGGCCAATTTAAATGAGTTCTCACCCTCTTTTTGAAACCCCATCCTCATTTTCCCCAACTGATGTGAAGCTTGAGGCTTCTCCACTTGGAAAACTCTAGCTTGCTGCCATGTCCACACACTGGTTCTCCTTAAAAGAGTAAGGGCTTATTTTCTCTTGGAAATTCCGGTCCTTATACACCCCAGATCTGCTTTGTTCATTCAGGTCTTAGGTATTCCAGACACAGAGCTCACCATGCACATACACACCGAAGTTACTGTTCAACCTTTCCCAGGGAGTGAGGCCTCATCATCAGAGGCTGAAAAGAGGGACATCTAGCCTCACGGCCACTCTTGTCCCTCTCCCCAACCTCTGAACTTGGAGAGCCTCTCTTGTAACTGATTTGTCTGTTTATGAAATTGTTCCTAGTTGCTTTGAGATTTTCCAACTTAATTGCCTTGTGAATGCAAAGCAAGAGCCATGGAATTTCAGACATAAAAAATCATTTTGAAAGGGAACCCTCCTACACTGTTGGTGGGAATGTAAGTTGGTGCAGCCACTGTGGAAAACAGTATGGCGGCTCCTCAGAAAACTAAAAATAGAACTACCATGTGATCCAGCAATCCCACTCTTGGATATACATCCAAACAAAACTGTAATTCAAAAAGATACATGCACCCCTATGTTCACAGCAGAACTATTCACAATAGCGAAGACATGGAAACAACCTAAATGTTCATCAACAGATGAATGGATAAAGATGATGTGGTACATATATACAATGGAGTATTACTCAGCCATAAAAAAGAATGAAATAAACACTTCGCTGTACAGCAGAAACTGACACAGCAGTATAAATCAACTACACTCCAATTTTTAAAAAAAGAGGAAGAAGACAGAGATGTCTCTCTTTCCACATGCACACAAAGAAGTTGTGTAAGCATACAGTGAGATGGTGGTTATCTGCAAGCAAGGAAGTAGTCCATCACCAAGAACAGAATCTGTTGCACCTTGATCTTAGAATTCCAATCTCCAGAACTGTGAGAAATAAAGGTTAAGCCACGCCCCCCCCCCCAAAAGAACGAAATAATGTCATTTGCAGCAACATGAATGCAACTAGAGATTACCATATCAATACTAAGTGAAGTAAGTCAGAAAGAGAAAGACAAATACCATATGATATCACTTATATGTGGAATCTAAACTATGACACAAATGAACTTATCTACGAAACAGAAACAGACCCACAGACACAGAGAACAGACTTGGGGTGGCCAAGGGGGAGGGCGTTGGGGGAGGGATGGAGTGGGAGGTTGGGGTTAGCAGATGTAAGCTTTTATATATAGGATGGATAAACAACAAGGTCCTACTATATAGCACAGAGAACCATATTCAATATCCTGTGATAAACCATAATAGAAAAGAATACAGAAAAAAAGAATGTTTATATATATATGTATAACTGAATCACTTTGTTATACAGCAGAAATTAACACAACACTGCAAATAAATCAACTGTACTTCAATAAAAAATTACTTTGGCAAAAAAAAATCATTTTGAAAACAAAACATAGAACAAAGTTTTGGCGACAGAGGAAGAATTTTTAGGTGGAGAGGGCATCCAGTACCTCTGAGTTCCACTTTGAGGCCTGTCATTGGGTCCAGGGATATGCTTTTTTGGTCCTCTGGGCCCAGGGCAGCCACAGCTTCTTGGCTTCCCAGTTGACATGGCTGGCACTGGCACCCAGCACTAAATACAAAGGCAGTATTACCCCTAGATCTGGGCAGTCAGGATGCCTGTCCCATACCCTTTGCTTTTAGGACCATCTGCTCAGGCCTTCCTGTGGCTGGGCCCCTCCCCACAGAGTGAGAACAAGGAGCCAGGGGGAGCCAAGGACAAGGAGGACCTGCCAGATCAGCTCTGGATACCTGGGCCCTGGAATTCTCTGCTGAAATGACCCCAAGCCCTCTTCTAGGGCCATTAATGAACTCTTCCCCAGACCCATCCTTCCAAAGGTGGGCCCAACAGATGGCCAAGGGGGCTCTGCTGGGAGTATGCCAATGAAGTTGGGACAGGGTTGTTTGCACCCATGTCCGCAAGGCCCTCTGTCGTGAGGAACAAAACCAGAGGTGTGGAGAGAAGCATTATGAACTGTGGGCCAGGGAGCCCTCATTTAAGTTCTTGCCTTGGTCTCTGCAAATGTTAGTAGTGGGCCTGCCCAAAGAAGAACGGATGGGAAACAACCAGAGAAAGTATAAGAATCATGAAACCAACACATTTACTAGAACTCCTGTTTTGGTGTAGGGAGAAAAGCGTCCCTAAAGTCACTGCATTGATAAACCTGGACTTAAAGCTTAATTTATTTTTCATGTTAAAAGTCAGAAAAGGGACTTTCCTGGTGGCACAGTGGTTAAGAATCCGCCTGCCAATGCAGGGCACACGGGTTTGAGCCCTGGTCCAGGAGGATCCCACATGCCGTGAGCCACAACTACTGAGCCCGCGTGCCACAGCTTCTGAAGCCTGTGCACCTAGAGCCCGTGCTCCACAACAAGAGAAGCCACCACAATGAGAAGCCCATGCACTGCAATGAAGAGTAGCCCCCCGCTCGCCGCAACTAGAGAAAGCCCGCATGCAGCAACGAAGACCCAACACAGCCAAAAATAAATAACTAAATAGAAGATATTTTTAAAAAGTATAAAAAAAGTCAGAAAAAATAAATTATTCCAATAACTGAGATTCATTTGTTGAAAAAAAAAGGCAAAAATAGGTTCCTATGTTAGTGTGAGGATAAGATGAGAAGGCAGGCAGTATCTAGTGGCAGGAAGCACTTAGTACATACTGATATGATTGTTCTGTTTCTATTTTCCTCCAGCTAGTCCCTAAGATAATGTTCAAAGCTTTACCTTTTCCTTCATTTGGCTTATACTGTCTGGTCAAATATAGTTAATAAAAAACAGACACTAAGATGTTTTTAAACGTCAAGTTAGCCAAGTTAGTAATTGCTTGCCCACAATATGAGAGCAAACTGTATTCCAGGATCAAAAGCAATTGATTTTCTACTTTTCAGAGCAGCCAGAATTCCTGAGAATTCACTCTACCAGGTGAGTGTGCGGACAACCTTAGAATCTGAATGATCTCATCATCACAGCTCATGCCAGACACCAGCTGGGGGCATCTATCCAGCTTGACTAGGGTGTGATTTAACTTGTCTTGTCTGAAAAGAAAGGAAGAGCTGAAAACCCATGCTGAGGAGCCACGCAATCCGCTAAAATATCAAACCACACTACCCGTGGATAGTCTTCAAAGGCTGGTGAGGTTTAGGGGATGTGACTCATGCCAGAAATCACAGTTATCATGCCTTACACTTGTGTAGCATTTCATGGTTTCCACGGGGTTGTGGTAGACGGGATTTCCCATCATCCTCGTATGGAGACAGAGTGGTGCCCGCCACACAGAGCACCCAGGGATGGAACCCTCGGCATTCCCCAAACTCCCATTGGGAGAGCATTTGGAGACAATGATGCCAGCTATCAGGGCTGGACAGAGGACAGTGCTCAGTAAGTGCCCATCAGATGCTGCTGGGATTCAGCTGTGCCATTCTCTGCAAGACCCCTAACCAGTGGGGAAGTCACGATGCCTTCAGGGAAACCCTGGACCCCTGAGTGCAGCCCCTCCCATCAAGGCCTAGGTAACGGGGAAGCTATTGTGCTTGTGCCCATGGATATGGGGTTTTGTCTCTCCTCTGCCTGCCCTGGAGGAACAGATGTTCCTAACACATGTGGGCATCTGGAGACCCACGTTTTGAGCCACAGATGTCTGAAAGGGAGCACTGGGCTGCAGATCTAGTAGGAGGAAATGGTCCCAGACATGTGGTACCTCTCAGGGCTTGGGGCCAGACGCTCAACAACCTCATGTGTGTTCAGGCTGATGCACTCAGAAGAGATGCAAAGGCAGGCAGCTGGCCAAAGTAATCCAAAAGATCACACTACCATTTATGGAGGGCCTCCATGCACTAATCACTCCATATACATTATCTCATTTAATCCTCAGAACACCTTGCATTGGTTTCATTACTCCCATTTCACAGATAAAGAATATGAGGCTTAGTGGGGTGAAGAAATCTCCCAAAGGTATGCAGCTGGAAGTGGTGGAACCAAGAGCTTTCTGTCAAAAAGTCTGCTTATAGAAAGTCAGAAGTGCAGTACTTGGGTCGAGGGTGCTCCCAGGGCGTTGTCTAGGGAAACTTACTTTCCCATCAGAGACTTTCATACTTCCAAGCAATATCACTTAAGATTCCACCGAACTCACTTTGAGGCAACTGTCCTGCATCACAGCCTAACCTGGCATGGCTTACTTCCAGTCTGGGGCTCCTGGTCCAGGGCCTTCTCCACATCTTCTGGAAGCTTCCCTGTGGTTACCAAGACTGAGCCTGGGGAAGGGCTCGGTACTATGTGTCAGCTTTTGCCTCTTTCAGCAGCACATGGGACTCCAGGTGGGGATGTGCCAGGAGAAATATGATTATTGGAAAGGCCTGGCTATCAGCTCTGTGGGGCAGAAACACTCCCCTGGGACTTCGCAGCTCTCGGGAAGCAAGGCCTATGGGTTTTCCCAAAGGACCACATCCATCTCCTCTACAGTTCTACTGTGGGCTGCCTCATTTTTTCCTGGTAGAGGAGGAAAGACACTGTGGATGCCTCCCTCCCAACCCTGTGGTTTTTAGCCCTCTGGGAACACAGAGAGAACACATCCCTGAGGGGGCCAAGGTGGGGAGTGCAGAACTGGGGGTCCAGTGCCCGGGGCTGATGCTGGGTCCTGGGCTGGTTCAGAAGAACAGAGGGCAAATCGGAAGTAGGCTGAGCTGTGCTACGTGCTGACAGCAAGGGTCGGATGGCACCTGAGGAGGGGAGGCAGGTGGGCAGGAGCCGTGGGAACCAGCAGGCCCCAGGTGGACAAGAAGCGAGGGGGCAAGAGTTAGAGGCGACAGGGGCACGTGGAGCTGGGAGTTCTTGTTGCTGGGCCTGTGGATTCATCAGAGGTCAAAGAGAGAGATAGCCTGTCCCAATTGTTCGCTCCTATGAGGCACGTGGTCCAAGTTAAACTAAAAATCCTAGAGGACTCAAAACAAGCTTTTGCACACGCTGGCCTCCACTTTCCTTTCTGGCCTCACCTCCACCAGTTCTCTTTTTGATCCACCCTATGCCTCAGTCAAAAAGCCTGTGTTCCTTGGCATGAGGCTCTCTCCTACCTCAACACCTGAGTAAGCCGTTTGCTGCCCTCAAAGTGCCTGCTCACCAGCGCTCTGCCTGTGGAACTCCCTGATCATCCCACCTGAACAGACAAGTCATGTAAGAGTTACAGCCAGGAAGGATAGGGAAACATAGTTATCAGAGAAATGAGAATTAAAATTTATTACGAGGGGCTTCCCCGGTGGCGCAGTGGTTGAGAATCTGCCTGCTAATGCAGGGAACACAGGTTTGAGCCCTGGTCTGGGAAGATCCCACATGCCGCAGAGCAACTAAGCCCGTGTGCCACAACTACTGAGCCTGCGCGTCTGGAGCCTGTGCTCCACAACAAGAGAGGCCGCGATAGTGAGAGGCCCGCGCACCGCGATGAAGAGTGGCCCCCGCTTGCCACAACTAGAGAAAGCCCTCGCACAGAAACGAAGACCCAACACAGCAAAAATAAATAAATTAATTAATAAACTCCTACCCCCAACATCACACACACAAAAAATTTATTACGAGGCATCATGGCATAGCTATGACATTAGCAGATTACAAAACAAAAACAAAACAAAACGAGAAATCACCCAACATTGTCACGCTTTTGATGAAACAAGTACATCTACTGCCGGTGATGGTGTAAATGGGTCCAACCTTTTTTTTGGGGGGGGGGGGAATGGAGCAACATATTTCAAAGGAGATAGAAATGTTCATGCCTGTTGACCCCCATCAATCCTACCTTGCAGAGCTAAACTAAAGAAAATGATACCAAAAAAGAAAAAAAGCTACATGCATAATAAAGATTCCCCTTACACCATAACTGTTAACTGTGAAGAAACTGGAGAAATAGCACAACTATCCCACACCAGGGGACTGTAAAGGAAATTACATTCACCACCAGATGGAAAGTATGATGAAAACTATTAGCAAAAGGAAATGCTTATCACGTAACGCTTATGAGAGCACAAAATTGTACTCTGAAGATACTATAAAAATCATATAAAGGTACGAATAAGGATGTGTAAAGGAACACAGAGAAAGGAAAATCACTACTCAGTAGGGTATTATTTTTATTGGAATGTTGTTGATGTCATAAAAATCTCCTATAGAAAATGCTGGGACTTCCCTGGTGGCACAGTGGTTAAGAATCCCCCTGCCAATGCAGGGGACACGGGTTCGAGCCCTAGTCCCAGAAGATTCCACATGCCGCAGAGCAACTAAGCCCATGCACCACAACTACTGAGCCTGCGCTCTAGAGCTCGCAAGCCACAACTACTGAGCCTGCGCACCACAACTCTTGAAGCCCACACACCTAGAGCCCGTGCTCCACAACAAGAGAAGCCACCGCAATGAGAAGCCCATGCACTGCAAGGAAGAGTAGCCCCCGCTCGCCACAACTAGAGAAAGCCCGCATGCAGCAACGAAGACCTAATGCAGCCAAAAATAAATTTAAAAAAATAAATTTATGGAAAAAAAAAGTGTGATGTTTTAAAAAAAGAGAGAGAAAATGCTATCCTTCCTTCAAAATCCCTGATTCACCTTGACCCTACCTGGTTTGTGATCCTTATTACATTATACCTTGAATGTAATTATTACAGTGTTCTAGTTTTAGCCCCCTTTGGACCATAAACTCTTAAGGGGCAAGGACTATGATTTACTTTTTTGTCTCACCTGAGCACTTGTATTTGCCTGGCACGTACTAAACGTTCAATAAATATTAAGTGAATTCAACCACTGCTAAAGATTATATTTGTTTAAAAATAAAATGAAGCAGATCATTCCTCCACTCTCGTCTCCTGGCAAAAAACACTCAGATGAATAGATATCTATATTATTTTTAAAGGCTTCCTGGGAAGGAAAATGCACATTTGAAAAGTTAGCATTTTATATTTGGAGTGAAACATAGATGCAACAATAAAGGCAACACTTGAAAATCTACTGAGGCTCTTAAGGCAACAAGATGTTTAAAAATTGAAACCATACTGAGGTCTGCCACTTGGGGCCAGGTAGATCCTGGCCAGAAGGAGAACGATTCACCACTCCCGCTGGGAGCCCCAAAGTTACTGTGCTTAAATCAGGTCCAGTCTCATATGAGCTTAAATGTTAGGACTGGCCAGGAGACAGGAAATGGGACAAACTAGCCGGAGCTTATCCCTCCCAAAGAGAATAACAGAAATTTACTGAGGAACTATTTTTATAAGTACCCAGGCTTTATTCAGTGCCAGGCACGCTGTGTGCAATACTTTAGGCTCCCATTTTACAGATAAAAACTTGAAGTTCAGAGACATTATATGACTCACCCAAGGTCAAATAGGTAGTGAGGGCAAGACCCCAAAGCAGCCACAGGCTCTTAACCTTCCCTACCCAGCATGCCTTGCAACTCGCTCTGAACAGCCCCATTTGTGTGTGTGTGTGTGTTTAATTTTTTTTAACATCTTTATTGGAGTATAATTGCTTTACAATGGTGTGTTACTTTCTGCTTTATAACAAAGTGAATCAGCTATACATATACATATGTCTCCATATCTCCTCCCTCTTGAGTCTCCCTCCCACCCACCCTCCCTATCCCACCCCTCTAGGTGGTCACAAAGCACCGAGCTGATCTCCCTGTGCTATGTGGCTGCTTCCCACTAGCTATCTGTTTTACATTTGGTAGTGTGTATATGTCCATGCCACTCTCTCACTTCGCCCCAGCTTCCCCTTCCCCTTCCCTGTGTCCTCAAGTCCATTCTCTACGTCTGTGTCTTTATTCCTGTCCTGCCCCTAGGTTCTTCAGAACCATTTTTTTTTTTTAGATTCCATATATATGTGTTAGCATATGGTATTTGTTTTTCTCTTTCTGACTTACTTCACTCTGTATGACAGACTCTAGGTCCATCCACCTCACTACAAATAACTCAGTTTCGTTTCTTTTTATGGCTGAGTAATATTCCATTGTATATATGTGCCACATCTTCTTTAGTCATTCATCTGTCAATGGACACTTAGGTTGCTTCCATGTCCTGGCTATTGTAAATAGAGCTGCAATGAACATTGTGGTACATGACTCCTTTTGAATTATGGTTTTATCAGGGTATATGCCCAGTAGTGGGATTGCTGGATCATATGGTAATTCTATTCTTAGTTTTTTAAGGAACCTCCATACTGTTCTCCATAGTGGCTGTATCAATTTACATTCCCACCAACAGTGCAAGAGGGTTCCCTTTTCTCCACACCCTCTTCAGCATTTATTGTTTGTAGATTTTTTGATGATGGCCATTCTGACTGGTGTGAGATGATACCTCATTGTAGTTTTGATTTGCATTTTTCTAATGATTAGTGATGTTGAGCATTCTTTATGTGTTTGTTGGCAGTCTGTATATCTTCTTTGGAGAAATGTCTATTTAAGTCTTCTGCCCATTTTTGGATTGGGTTGTTTGCTTTTTTTGATATTGAGCTGCATGAGCTGCTTGTAAATTTTGGAGATTAATCCTTTGTCAGTTGCTTCATTTGCAAATATTTTCTCCCATTCTGAGGGTTGTCTTTTTGTCTTTTTTATGGTTTCCTTTGTGAACAGCCCCATTTTGGCTGTTTGTCCAGGTCAGTGAAGTCTCAGGGTTTTCCTTTTTCTTTTCTTTTTTTTCTCATTTTTAGAAGACCAGTTAAAATTTTTCCAGGATTGTGGTGAGGAGGGAGTGGGTAGATTCTTGCACAGTGGGTAGATATCTTACAGATATCTCCCTTTCTTGCAGCCTGCAAATCAGACTATTTTTACCTCGCTTACGTTTCTTCTCTTGTTTTCATCCTGACTCACTGAACTCTTGATTTTACTCCATGCTCTTTGAATTGCAGTGGTCATCAGTCATTTTCTCCTTAAGAAAATCACAAACTACCTGTTATCAGTGACTTTCCTGATGCCTGAGTGTATAAATCGTTTCTGGGACATGTTTCTTTAGCCGACTGCAGTCTCACATATTGAGGACAGGGTTTGGGGATTAAAACAGTAGTTGTTCCAGGACAGTTTCTTCCAAAATTATATGAATATTCTTTTTTCTTGGAAGCAAAGCTTTTTCACAAATTGTACTTCTTAGCATTTACTATCCTCCTACTCTCACTGTGTTCCCTTTCCTCTTTTTCTTCCATGCATTTTGCTTGTGGTGCAAAACTGCCATTTTTTTTCAGTCTCTCTTAATGTGAGTAACAGTAACATCTGATGTAATATCCAGCTAACCTCGGGCAGAGGCAGAACCCCCTCCACCTGCTTTCCTGTTAGAACTACCTCCTGTTTTGCTCACTTCTATTCTTCTTAGCTTTATTTTGTGCCCTTCAGATTGGCTTCCTAAAACACAAAATTCCATATCAACTAAAAATTAACTGAGAAATAGATGGTACTTAGTAAGTCCCAAACTACAGAATCTCACCCATTCTCATCGTCTGGGGCTTATACAGTTAAACATTAAGTGGTAACAGATGTTCCCTGCTGGAGACTCAATTTCCAGGACTGTGTTTTATCACTCCCCCTAAAAGATAGTCAGGTTTCCCCCTTTTATTCTTGCATTTAAAAAAGAGCATTATCGGGCTTCCCTGGTGGCGCAGTGGTTGAGAGTCCGCCTGCCGATGCAGGGGACGCGGGTTCGTGCCCCGGTCCGGGAAGATCCCACATGCCGCGGAGTGGCTGGGCCCGTGAGCTATGGCCGCTGAGCCTGCGCGTCCGGAGCCTATGCTCCGCAACGGGAGAGGCCACAACAGAGAGAGGCCCACGTACCGCCAAAAAAAAAAAAAAAAAAAAAAAAAGCATTATCTAGGATTAAAAAGAGTGAAAACGTCTGCATTTGGAAGAACAGTTTAGTGATAGATGCTTTTTCTTTCAACTAGTTAAGGGAAATTGTGGAAATTTAGGCTATGTTTTCTAGGTTTGCTGTATATTATGTATATTTCAGTATTAAATGAATATTTTAATATATGTGTGTGGTGGATGAAATCTGGCCACAGATTCTTTGCACTTCCTCCCACCAAGAAGCGGAATCTGTTTTCCTATCCTTTGAATCTAGGCTGGACTTATGACTTGTTCTGACCAATAACAGCTGGCTGAACTGGCATCCTGTGAGTTCAGGGGCAAGGAACTTAAGAGGACTTGCAGCTTCTGCCTTTGTCACTTGTAATGCTGTCCTGAGACTGTCATATAAAGAAGCCAGTCAACCCTGCTGCAGGGTGAGAAGGAGAACCCAACACCAACTTTATCTTCCCAACATAGAGCACCAGAGAGCCTTTCATTAGAAACTGACTCCTGCATGCCCCACGGAGCTAAAGTGTAAACCTTTGTTCTTTTAGGGGAACCATGATTCCACCCGAGGTCAGGCTGGCATCATAGAAGTCCACAGTGGGAAAGAACCACAAACCAACTCCCCTGGGTGGCATGGTCAGGGTGGCGCTTTATTTAGATGAATGCACACAGAGATGTAACAGTTCGGTCTAGCCATATGATTATATGGTTTGGATGCCATGTGGTCTTACGGGACGTCAAGAATGCTGTGAATCCCAGCTTGCACCAATGTGCCCTGCCTCAATTTCCCTTTTTCTCTAATTGGCAGCACAGCTGTCACTTATCTTGTAGGTATGATCGTTCTATCCTCGTCCTCAAATCCCTTTCTAAAGAACCCTGAGTCTCTACTGTAAATGCTACATAAATCCAAGTTCTGAAGCACCTTTGGTCTGAAACCAATTTTGAAGTCAGGCAAGATCTCAGGCTCCACCCTCTTTTCTTCCTTGAAGATCCAGTGGTGCGAAGGAGGTCGTGCGACCACGATTAGCCCGGGAGAGCCGAGGAAAAGGAAGAGAAAGGGTAACTTTCATTTTGTTCATCAAGACCTTATTGAAGAGAGGTGGGCGAGTGGACCCTGGAAAGGAGGCTCAAAGGCTGTTAGCGTCTTCCATCCCTTTGGAGGTGGGCACCAAAGGGACAGGCTCTTAGTGATGGGTGGGAAGGAAAAGGATGGTTCTCTGATATAAATCTCTATCAACGGTCAGGAGGGGACACTTGTCAGGGCATTCTGATTCTTGGCAAATTATCACTGGACATAAATCTAAATTTAACACAGGGCTCTGCCCCCTGCATTATCTCTTTAAAGAGACACATCACCGCCCGAACCCTGCAGGCTCATTCAGAAACTACCTTCTCTGAGATCTCATTTTCCTGGACTATTTTGGTTTGATCCTCTTGGTGTCATGACATTTTCAGACATTATTTTTAATTTCAAAAGTAATTTAGAATTCAATTTAATAAGTTCTGAACACACACTTACAAATCTTGTAAAAAATCAAATACTATAAAAGGGCATTCAACAAAAAGTAAATGTCCATTCCATCCCAGCCAAATACCAATCTGTAACTAGGTTCCTGTGTATTTCAAAGCCATTTTATGCTTAAAATGTATATATTTTCAGGCATTAAAAAATTGTACTTTTTACTTTTAAAGCTACTTGAACTCAAGACAAGGCAGAAAGGTAGACACCTGTGGATTAAAAAAGAAGAAAAAAAGGTCTGAGGTATAATTGTTTTAAATACTGTGTTGATGTGTTGAGTTTAAAAATATTTTGATGTGTCCCAACGCATGGAAAACAAGATGCTGTGAATCACTCACTGCCCCAAATAAACTGTCCAATATGATTATATATTTTTGTGTTTACTTGGCAAGGTCACCTCGACAAGTTTATATAATAATATACAGAAAACAGAAAGTCACCAAATAAAGTGGAGTGATCAGGAAGGGAGGGAGAGGAGCAGAACGCAGACTGTTCTTCTACTTAGAGAAGAGGTGCTGAGAAGGAAAAGAGACGAGAGACTGGAGAGGTAGGTCAGCCAAGCCCTGGGCCAGTGCTTTCCTAGAGGATTTTCTGCAATGCTGGACATGGTCATGTTCTGCCATGTCCAATAGGGCAGCCACTGGTGCTACTGAGCACTTGAAATGTGACTAGCATGACTGAGGGACTGGATTTTTCATTTCATTTAGTTCATTTGAATTTAAATAGCCACATGGGTTAGTGGTCACCAGAGTAGACAGTGCAACATCCTTGGGAGGCATCAAATGAACACAGAGAAAAGAGAATGAAAAAGAGGTAGAGAATAAAGGAGGGGAAAGTAAAAGCAGATGAGAAAAGAAGGAAGGGAAAGAGAGAGGAGGAGAAAGAAGAAAGAAGGCATTGGGTCTTGCCAGAGGAGAAGGAGAAGGGAGGAGAAAAAAAGAAAAGGACAAGTAGAAGAAGCAGGGGAAGATGGAAAAAAGAGTAAGATGTCGTGGAAAGGTAGACAGCTCAGAACAACTGTCTTAAGTGACGATAAGTAACCCTGTACTACTGGAAGGACCCCCCTGCTACCACCACTTCTGGCATTTATTCTGAGGTCTCTGCAACAGCACCACTGGAACGGCCTCTGGAGAGTTAAATTCTAGAGCAACATCCTACCCGCACTGACCTTGGGAGGCCTGGGGGCCTAAACTACCTAATCTGTGAAGGGTGCAGGGGTCCAAGGGCTCCTTCACCCTAACTTGTACAATAAAATACTTTACTCCAAGGAAAACCCACAGTTTTGATACACCACTAGGTGTCACCATTAACCAAAATGAGTTTTTATTTTTTTGCCCTGCAAAATTTGGTGAAAGTTTCTTCTTTGAATCTATATCTGATCTACACAATTTATTTGGCTATTTTCTCACTCTGTCACACCAAAAGCAAGATGGTTTGTGCTCTGGGGGCCTACTAAAGAGGGATACTCATTCTTATTTGTTATATATATATATATATTTTTTCTTTCCAGCTAAAACTCTGCTAAATGCCACAAACATGATGTGTATGCACACATGCATGCTCAGTTGCTTGCTTGCTCATTCATTCATTAAACATTTACTATGTGCCAAGTAGGGGGTCTCATGTACAGCTGCATAAGTTGTATACTGCACAACTCTGGTGGGGCGCTCCTCACATAGATGTCAATGTGATTGCCTGAAGAGTTTAGCCCAGAGGCTCTGCAAGATTTTGGTCTGGGTTCAGGAACAAAAGGACGGTCCATGCTGTTCCCTTCCTCACTGTTTTCTCTCTTAGGAAAGAATGTTAGTCTAAAATCTTCTTTGTAACTAGAAGTATCTGTGCCCCATATACATTTTGGGAGTTAAACATACCACATATAGCTTTATCTCCCAGCCTCATAAAAACTAAACTTTCATTCCTTTTCAGAAAAGTTATACCCCTCACAGAGCATATTTTACAACTAAAGCAATGTACTGGGAAAATCAAGGCATGGCCTTTGCCCTTGAGAAATTCAAGAAGAGGCTTGATCACACCTAAGATACAAAATAATATCCTCAAGATATGTATATCTCAACCCGACCTTTGACTAGAAGAGGGGTAGCAGCAATTGAACATGAACCTAGGGACCAGGACCTGGAGATCTAGCCTGATTAGGCAGGTGTTCTTGGGAAATAGGCCTCTTAGGTTTTGCTGTATCACAAACCACCTGGAACCTAAGTGGCTTAAAATAGCAAACACTTATTATTTCTCATGATTCCATAAGCCATTTGGACAGTTAATCTGATCTACGTTGGTGTGGTGGATCTCTGAGGTCTGTAGGTGGCTTATCTGGAGTTGGCTGGCCTCACTCACATATCAGGAGATTGATAGGCTGGTTGGTCAAGGGGGAGTCAGCTGGGATGACCCAACTCTGCTCTGTATGATCGCTCATCCTCCAGCAGGCTAACCCAGGCTTCACATGGTGGTCTCACCAATGGTGGTCTCAGGGTACCAAAGGGCAGTAAGAGAGGGCAAACTCCAATATGCAAGCACTTAAAATTTTCTGCTTGAGTCATATTTGCTCTTGTTTCATTGGCCAAAGCAAGTTACATGGCCAAGCCTGAGTCAGTGGGAAAGGTGTGACTCAAGAGGGTGGATCCAGGGAGGTATGAACAAATTGAGAGCCAGTGCTGCAAAAACCTACTGAAGAAAATTAATTTAATTTCTCTTTATCTCAGTTTTCACCAAAATGATAATAATACCTCCTTTACCCATTGTCCAGGGATGCAAAAGGAATAAACACACAAAAGAAACTGTTATATATCATTCAAAGAAAAGGAACAATATAAACATTATTAATTTTACTTCAGTTTCTTCATTTACCTTTCTCATGTCTCCTCCATAACATGACTAATCTATCCCACTTATTGGAAATTCCTATTGAAAGTAAAGGTACTATTTTCAAAATAAATTTCCATTTGTGTCATAACCTTCACCTGTAAATAGGTACATTTCAAGGGCTGTGTGTAAGGATACCTACCTAACAGTGTAAGTAGGAGTATTATTCAAGAACAGAGACCCAGGAATGTCTGTCCTCATGCTAACTTCCACAATTGCCCCTATATGTTAGACTTTGCAGGTACATTTTGTTCTAAATAGTTGCTCAGCGCTACACAGGTTGAACACCTGTTGGTATAGCACTCAAATGATTTATTAGGTAATAAATAAGTCATTAGAGAATGACTAAGAGTTTACAGTCTCTGTTCTCATTCCTATTTGCATGTTGCTGAGTATTACTGAAGGTAACAACACCTCTGCAAATTCACATTGAATCCTACTGGTGCCAAGACTGGGCAAGAGCATTACTTCACCCTTACAAATGACTTCTTTTTCCTATAATTTGTGGCCTCTATAATTTAATTTGATGAATAAAAATTTATTGAGCATCTACTATGTGTGAAGAACTGCTGCAGAGATAGAGATGAATCAAACACAGTCCTTGCCCTCCTGGAGGTCACTATCTAATGGGACAGTTAGATAACTAACAACAAACTATAAGGCAAGTCTGACACGGAAGTGCTATGGGGGGCGCTAGGGAAGAAATGATGCACCCCCATGGGATGAACTTGAGAAGACTTCATAAGAATGATGAGCCTTGATCAATGAGTAGGATTTCTCAACGTGGAGAAAGGATAAGAGAACTCTATGTATGGTAAACAGATTAGGTTTAAAGTACACCTGTTCAGGAAAAGGAGATCACCCAGAGTGGTATGAATGTGGGATAAGTTGTGTAAGTGGAAAAGGAGGTAAGGCCAGCTTGTCAAGTCCTTTGAATGCTCTTATTAAAGAGCTTACAATGAGGGTCTTCAACGGCTTCTGATTAAAGCATTCTCATGATCATAGTTATTTTAGAAGTATCACTCTGGCTTCTGGATCCTGACAAAATGGCAACCCATTTTAGGCTACTGGCTATTTCCTTCAACCCAGCTATGGGAGTACCTCAGAAATGGAGCAGTTGTTGGATCTGAGTACCTAATGCAATAACTGTGAGAAGCCTCTAGAAGGACAAGAAACAGTTGGGTTCCAATATGTGTGTCTGTGACAGCAGTTTACAGAGGAAGGGGAAAGATGCCACAGGTGGGGAAGCTTTTATCTTGGGATCTTTTTTTTCCCTCATATTTTCATGGGCAGATTGTTGTCTACACCAATTCCACTACAAGACAAAACAGAATGATTAGTCCTGTGTGCCAACAGAAGATGGAGTTTGTGGCTACCTTAGGGCAGGCTTAACCCATGGGGATAGGGAGGAGATAATAGTGCAGACAGCCCCATGTTCCTTCTAAGAACAGGAGCTGCTACAACTCAACAGAGTACTGGAGGTCTTGGCCAATGTGATAAGACATGAAGAAGAAGCGATACGTGTAAGGATTTGAAAGGAAGTGACAAAACTGTTATTATTTATAGCTTATCTGATTACCTATGTGGAAAACCTCACAGAATTAATAGAAAAACTTTTAGAACTACTACTTATTGTCTGCAAGGATGTCAGGAACAAGATCTCCTTACAAAAATCAGTAGCATTCTTCTACATCAGCAATACTCAACCAGAAAATATAATAGAAAATAAGACACCTTTCACAAGAGCAACGAACCTATAAACTACCTAAAAATTAACTTACTATATCTGGAGAAAACCATACTTCAAAAAGACACATGTGCCCCTATGTTCACTGCAGCACTCTGTACAATAGCCAAGACACAGAAGCAACCTAAATGCCCATCAACAGATGAATGGATAAAGAAGATGTGGTACGTGTATACAATGGAATATTACTCAGCCATAAAAAGAATGAAATAATGCCATTTGCAGCAACATGGATGGATCTAGAGATTATCATACTAAGTGAAGTAAATCAGAGAAAGACAAATATCATATGATATCACTTACACATGCAATTTAAAAAATGATACAAATGAACTTATTTATAAAACAGAAACAGACACAGAGACTTAGGAAACAAACTTCTGGTTACCAAAGGGGAAAGGTGGTGGGGGCAGGGATAAATTAGAAGGTTGGGATTAACACATACACACTACTATATGTAAAATAAACAACAAGGACCTACTGTATAGCACAGGGAACTCTACTCAATACTCTGTAATAACCTACATGGGAAATGAATCTGAAAAAATATGTATATGTATAACTAAATCACTTTGCTGTATACCTGAAACTAACACAACATTGTAAATCAACTATACTTCAATATAAAATAAAAATTAAAAAAAACTACAAAGTACCTAAAAATTAACTTAAAAGGCTCAAAATAAATTTTTAGAGAGAAATATAAAACTATTAAAAGACATAATATAAGACTTGAATAAGCAAAGAGGTGGTGCCATGGTGGTGGGCAAGACCCCTTAACATGTAAAGTTATCAATTTTCCCAAAGTTAATCTAAAAATTCAAGGCAATTTCAATACACTTCCAACAAATATTTTGAGGGAATGAAAAAGCATATTCCAAAATTTATGTGGAAGAATAAAACCAAAGTCCACAATTAGTTGAGTCTATTTTGAGAAAAGAGGAAAGAGAAAGCACTTGTCCCACTCTGCTCCAATGCCGTATAACAAAACGCTACAGTCCTGGTGCAAAAACATGCAAATAGACCAAGGACAAGAAAGTGCTCAGAAATGTATACGTGTGTGTTTATGCATTTGGGTGTGAGTGTACCTGATGTATGGAAAAGAACACACCACAAATCAGTGGGGTTAGGATACGTTGCTTAGTAGATAGTACAGGGAAAACTGGTTCACTAGATGGAGAAGAATTAAGCTGAATCCCTAACACCATAAACAAAGGTGAATTTCAGAGGCATTAAAGATATGAATGTGAAAGGCAACCCTACAAAACAAACAAATAGAAATATTTATAGGAGAATACATTTATGATCTTTAAAGTGGGGAAGGATTTTTTTTAAAAAAAACAAGACCTAAAAAGTACAACCATAGGCCAAAGAAAAAATTGAGGGATTTGACTATTTTAAAATTAATGATAGCATATATGTGAAACCTAGAAAAATGGTACAGATGAACCAGTTCGCAGGGCAGAAAGTGAGACACAGATGTAGAGAACAAACGTATGGACACCAAGGGGGGGAAAGCAGCGGCGGGTGGGGTTGTTGTGTGATGAATTGGGAGATTGGGATTGACATGTATATACAGATGTGTATAAAATGGATGACTAATAAAAGCCTGCTGTATAAAAAAATAAATAAAATAAAATTCAAAAGAAAAAAAAACCCCCAAACTTATAGCTTTTTCTCCTTTCATAGATTTATTATCTATAGCTAGTTAACATAATTTATTTTTGTATTTAGTATGTTCAGATATCATATACCATAGTATCTTTATTAAAATCTTCCTAATATTTTCTAACTTTTCATGTGAAATAATATTGATATGTGGGATATTATATAGATTACAATATCTTTGCATATGTATACGCATTATTATCTGTAAAAATAAAAGCATGTGTATATGTAAAAAAAAATTAATGATAAGGATGGGTATCATTATCAAAATCAACTGATGGGTGAAAAACTGGGAAAAAAATTGACACTTCTAAAACCAGCAAGGGATTCTTACCTAGAACATATAAGAAAGTTCTACAGTCAATCAGAAAAAGACAGAGAACCCGGTAGAAAAATGGGCAAAGGCTATGAATATGTGACTCACACAAGAAAATCCACTAGCTTTGCTCAACTCCACTAGTTATTAGATAAATGCTCAACCTCACTAGCTAACAGATAAATGAAAATTAAAACAATAGAAAGAGGACTTCCCTGGTGGCGCAGTGGTTAAGAATCCACATGCCAATGCAGGGAACATGGGTTGGAGCCCTGCTCTGGTAAGATCCCACATGCCGCGGAGCAACTAAGCCCGTGTGCCACAACTACTGAGCCTGCACTCTAGAGCCCACGAGCCACAAGTACTGAGCCCATGCACCACAACTACTGAAGCCCACACACCTAGAGCCCATGCTGCACAACAAGAGAAGGTACCACAATGAGAAGCCCGTGCACCGCAAGGAAGAGTAGCCCCCACTGGCCACAACTAGAGAAAGCCTGTGTGCAGCAAAAGAGACCCAAATGCAGCCAAAAATAAATAAATAAAATAAATTTAAAATAATAATAATAATTGGTGTTTTCAGAACAACAAAAACTGTGAGTGCTTATTGCATATTGGATACTATGCTTAAGATGTTTATACCCATTAGCTCATTCACAACTCTATAAAAGAGACTATTATTAGCTCCATTTTATTGATTAGGAAACTGAAGCTTAGAGAAGTTAAGTTCTTGCCCAAGGTCACAAAGCTTCTACAAACCCACATCTTCTGATTCTGTAGCCCTACTATGTATTAGATACCATGCCACAGGCTTCATTTTCATATAATTCTCACAAGTTTTCTCCATGAGATAGGCTTATTATCTTCTTACAAATGTGGAAAGTGAGACTCAGAGCACTTAGATGACAGGTCCAACCTCTCTTAGCTAGTAAGTGGTAGAGTGCGATGCAGACCCAAAGTCTGTGCTCTTTTCACAATACACACCTGCACATCTCTCTGTGCTACTGCTCAAATGATTCTTCAGGCTACCAATTCAAATTATACCTTTAGATCAAAAGAATCTAAAGAGATGTCTTAACCTACTGCAGTGTATGGACCTTGTTTGGAGCCCATTTCAAACAAATGGATAGTAAAACCACCAAGAAGACAATAAGAAAAATGTGATACTGAGAAACTATTATTGATTTTTGTGAGTGATGGTAACATCATGATTACCTTTTAAAGAAGGGAGTCCTGGGGGGTGGGGGAACTATGTATGCACACACAACACGGATAAATCGCAAGAGGATTAGGCTAAGTAAAAGCCACCACACATAAAAGATACACATTGTATGATCCCATAGATAAAATCCTAAAAAAGTTTAAATAATCTATAGTGACAGAAAACAGCTCACTGGTTCTTGGGGTGTTTGGGGTGGGTAGGTACTACAGCCTGAGGAATTAGAAAGGGTCACAAGAAATCTTTGGGGCTATTAAAAATGTTCTTTATCTTGATTGTGATGATGGTTTCATGGATATACACATATGTCAAAACTCCAAATTAAGACACTTTAAATATGCACTGTTTACTGTATGTCAAGTATATCTCAATAAAGCTGCTGAAAATTTAAAAAATTATTCTACAAAAGGAAGTCCTTTTTAAAAGCAAAATACGTACAGGTAAAATAATGCCATTGTTCTCAAAGTGTGGTCCCTGGATCTGCAGCATCAGTATCACCTGGAAACTTGTTAGAAATACAAATTCTCAACCCCACCCTAGAACTGCTGAATCAGAAACTCTGGGGGTGGGGCTCAACAATCTGTTTTAACAAGTCCCCCAGGGGACGCTGATGCTCGCTCAAGTTTGACAACCACTGAAATAATGTGATGTCTTGAATTTGTTTCAAAATAACCCCGGGAAGGGGTGATGGGTTGGTGGGGGTAGAGATGAAACAAAGTGGGTCATGAGTTGATTATTGTTGGAGCCGGGTGATAGCTACGTGGGGACTCATTATAACTACACTCTCTACCTTTTTTTTAAAAACTCTTTTAAAAATTTATTTATTTATTTATTTGGTTGCACTGGGTCTTTAGTTGCGGCTCGAGGGCTCCTTAGTTGCGGCATGCATGTGGGATCTAGTTCCCTGACCAGGGATTGAACCCCAGCCCCCTGCATGGGGAGTGCAGAGTCTTAACCACTGCGCCACCAGGGAAGTCCCTCTCTACTTTTATATATATTTGTAAGTTTGCCATAATAAAAGTTTTTAAAAATCCAAAGTGTTGGGCTTCCCTGGTGGCGCAGTGGTTGAGAGTCTGCCTGGCGATGCAGGGGACGCGCGTTCGTGCCCCGGTCCGGGAAGATCCCACATGCCGCAAAGCTGCTGGGCCCGTGAGCCATGGCCGCTGAGCCTGCGCATCCGGAGCCTGTGCTCCGCAATGGGAGAGGCCACAGCAGTGAGAGGCCCGCGTACTGCAAAAAAAAAAAAAAAAAAATCCAAAGTGTTTTCCACAGTGCCTCTTCACTGCTCTCCCCTTGCTCCTCTTGGTCCCTTCTTTTCCAGCTCTCGTCCATCTGGAACATTCCCTCTGCCAGGCCTCCTTGTTCTCCTCATGAGCCTCAAGATGTTGTTGATGTTAAAAATTTTTTTAAGACTATGCAGGAATGTGGAAAAATCCTTATGACCCACTGTTAGTTTCCAAAAAAGTAGTATACAAAATACAGTATATTTACTTGGTAGTAACTTGATAAATATTTTTTGTTGACACGGACAAGAACAAAAATGGAACGTATAAGAATGAAGTTATTGTCAGGTCGTATGGAATAGTGGGCAATTCTTTTCCTTTACGAATTCCCCCTAAATAGCTTTGTATATAAAAATCACTTGGCTGAGATGTTTCCCGGTTCTAGTTTAAAGTTCCGTTTCCAGGAAACTTAAAAGGAAGGGGGGAGGGGCAAGATAGGGATAGGGAATTAAGAGGCACAAACGTAGTAATGTATAAAATAAATAAGCTACAAGGATATATTGTACAGCACAGGGAATACTGCCAGTATTTTTTTTTTTTTTTTTTTTTTTTTTTTTTTTTTTTTTTTTTTTTTGCGGTACGCGGGCCTCTCACTGTTGTGGCCTCTCCCGTTGCGGAGCACAGGCTCCGGATGCGCAGGCTCAGCGGCCATGGCTCACGGGCCCAGCCGCTCCGCGGCATATGGGATCCTCCCAGACCGGGGCACGAACCCGTATCCCCTGCATCGGCAGGCGGACTCTCAACCACTGCGCCACCAGGGAGGCCCCTGCCAGTATTTTATAACAAATTTAAATGGAGTATTGAATTACTCTGTTATACACCTGAAACTAATATAATATTGTAACTCAATACGTCAATTAAAAAAAAATGTTCCATTTCCAGTCTTGCCTGGCATGCTTTGTGCAGCATCAGACTCTGTATTGAGTCTTCACAAGTTGCTCAGCCCCCGGTGGAAGCCCATGGCGCCTTCTTTCACTTCCCTGCATCTCCCCTTTTGTCTGGACAATGGCTACGAGTTAGAACTCCTCCTTCTATAACTTTTCTCTGCCCTCTTCCCCACTTCTTACCACTTCTCTTCTGCTGACGGCTAGTTACATGAGACCTATTATGATGGGATTTCTCTTATTCACGATCTCTGAATTGATTTCTTTCCTATGAAGTGGGCCTGTGTCAACTTGTTTGTTCTCTCAGAGGTAGAATAAGCCCAGGGATCCTTCTTATAACAGACGCATCTGTTGCCTGCACTAAAAACAAACAGCCAACTCAACAGTTACAGGCAAAGTACACTTTCTAATTTTGGAGTTTAGTGTTCTTCTTAAACATCTCAAAAGAATTTTACAAATTCTCATTGGAATTAAGTGCCACTTAATTTTATCATCAAGTCTCTATGATAAAAATGGAATGACTGAGGTATTGGAAGGATTTTCCCTTCCCATGCCCCCCAGAGGAAACTGAATTTGAAAGGCAAGCCCAAGTTTCTGAGTTTTCATTTTCTGATTCTTTGAACACCCTTTAAGGACTCTCTCTGTATCCTGTCATCATTTCTAACTGCCACAAAACCCTGTCGAGACGAGAAAACAGATATGTAATATCAAAGAGAAGTTTTGCATATTTGTGTTTAAAAAAACTAGGATGCAGACAGAAGTAACCTAGTTATAATTTATTCCACTGCAAAGTGAGCCCCAAACTCTTATTTCAAGGATAAGAGACCAGGGGAGACCAATGCAAACTGAAATGCAAGCATCTGGGGGTTGTTTGCCAGTTTTTTTTGAAAGGAACTGAAAGGAGGGATAAGCTCATATATTCCTGCTATTGCACGGAACTAGAGCATCCAAGCAAGAAGAAATTGCCAGCTTATTCCAATAGCACGTGGCCTCTCTGAGCTCAGGAATACCGCCCAGCCCGAAGAGTCTAGTGATTGGGTATCTCCTGTGAAAAAGTGGTTCTGAGTCTACTGATTTAGAAAGCATCATTGCTTCAGTAGGGAGTTTGGCTTGTTACGACAAAAACTACATTCTTTGAGAGGCCAGTGTGTAGAATTGCGGGGGACAGTGTTACTTGGAAATCACTCATTCTTTTCTTAGGGTTCACAGAATTTGGTGTGATTGCTCAAACCAGGGAGGCTGGTGGGGTTGCCCAAACTAGGAACTATGGGGTGAAACAGTCCCCCTTCAGCCAATTAAGACCTTTCTACAGCAGAGAACTACATTTACATAGTGCTTATTATGAGCCACTGCGCTAAGTTCTTCACATGTCTAGCTCATTATATTTATTCCTCCCCTCTCCTCTTTGCAGTATACTTACTCTGTGGCTTTCATCTCTTTAAAAAGTAGGAAACTGAGACTCAGAGAAGTTAAGTGACTTGCTCAAGGTCACACAGGAAGTGAGTGGTGGAGCTGAGTTTCGAAGTCCAGTTTCATATGATGCCAAAGCTCTTTCCCCTCTACCATTTGGCCTCCCTAACCATTGGTGGAAGTTGTCAGAATCGATATGAAGACTATTTGCTTTAGGTTGGCACCTGTGAACTTGCTGGAATGTGGTCTGTGACTGCACTATGGTTTAAAACACAGGGTTGAGAGAGGACAGTGCTTCAGACTGGAAACAAGAACAGGATCTGGACCAAACCTCTGAGGTTAGAGGAGAGTGGATCCAACCAGCAGGTGTGAAAGGATAGATGGATGTGAGAAACCTTAAGCTATTATAGTCTAATGATATCTCCTAAGCAGTCTTGGTGTCAGCTAACCATGGTTCTCAGAATAATTTACCTGGAAAGAGATAACATATATTGCACCAAGGTTTATTTTCACTTAAAATGCTAACTTTCCCCGTGCATAGGATTTTGATTTATTGTCATTTTTAATCGATCATGAAGAGTGCTTTATAAAAGTTCTGGTGACAAGCCATCATTCCCTACTCAACAGAAGAAGCAGTTGGAGTCCGTGGACAAGTAATTAGACCAGAGTCACAAGTTACCATGGAAACTGGTAGCAGGGGCTGGGTAAGAACTTACGGTCCCTGGTTGGCATCCAGATTTCATTTTCTTAAGTTAGTAAACCAAGACTGAGATCAAGACAACTTTCTTTTGTTTCAAGCCCACTCTCAGGAACATCTTGTGTATGTCAAGTGCTTTTGTTTTCCAAAGTACTTTCCCATATATGGTCTCATCCTACACTCACAACCCAGGGTGGGGTTAGACATTCTTATTTCAACGTACAGATCAGAAAACTGAGGCATACACCAGGCCAGAGACTTGCTAAGGGCCCAGAGCTGGCTCCTGGCAGAGCCACAAGTCTGGCCTTCTTTCCTGTGGGTCACATTGCCCTCCACCTGATCCTGCCTGAAATTGAGCACAGTAGCTAGGGTTCACACAGAGGTTATGACTCTAAGCCACACCTGCAGAAGTGAAGAAGCAGATGTGAAGAAAGAGACAAAAGTGACTGTATTTTTTCAAAGACCTAGACACTCACATGGGGATCAAGGGGTCCATGCACGTCTTGGCCTAGTGGTTCCCTCAGTCACCGCCCAGGCAAAGGAAACCCCTTGGTCTTTTCCTTCCTTCTTCCTTCCCTCTCCCTCACCTTCCCTCCATACACCACCCTCCACCCCACACCAGTCAAAGCAGAGCTCATTAATATAACAAAGAACTCCGTGGTTGGGCTCATATTCTCCTTTGCTGGAGAACATATCAAATCAAAGCTCTGTGGTGTCAGGTTCTTCGTATCCCATTTGGGCAGATGCTCTGCGCAGTGAGCGGAGTGCGGGGGCCCTCAGCACCCCTCCCCATGGCGCTCTGGGAGAAGGACACAGCCATGTCCCATGTGGAGCATTATGTGATTGCCAGAAGTGGTACACTGTGCCCCGGAACTACAAGAACAATCACAGCCTCTAGAAAACTGGAGAATCCACATTTCAGAGGGCTCCGGAAACACAACGTCCCCGTTTGAGGCATGTGTTAGGGCGGCCATGGAAAGAGCTTGCCTGGGCCTTGGAGACAGAGAATTATCTAGTTGACAATTCAGTCTCTGCTACTCAAGCCTCGTGAACCTGTGCAAGGAAGGTATTTCTCTTTTCCAAGCCTCAGGTGCCTCATCCATAAAGTGGGAAATGTAACACTCATCCCCACAGGTTGTTGTAAGAATAAAGTGCCAAGTTCAGTGTCTGGCAAATAGTAGGCACTCAATACATGTTAGTTCTCTTCCCACCAGCCCTTTCCTTTGCCCCATCAAAAGCTGCCTTCCCTGGCTTCCCTGGTGGCGCAGTGGTTGAGAGTCCGCCTGCCGATGCAGGGGAAACGGGTTCGTGCCCCGGTCCAGGAAGATCCCACATGCCGCGGAGCGGCTGGGCCCGTGAGCCATGGCCGCTGAGCCTGCGCGTCTGGAGCCTGTGCTCCACAATGGGAGAGGCCACAACAGTGAGAGGCCCGCGTACTGAGAAAAAAAAAAAAAAAAAGCTGCATTCCCAATTGAGTGATACTATCTATCTGAAGAGTTAATTCTTACCTTAAGAAATAAAAATCTCTATACTCTAACCCTTATGCCTGAAAGGCCGACGATTAGCTTGTGTAAAGGGCAAATACTGCCAGATGGCACCAGCTTTGAGAAAGAAGAGCCTGGTATTAGGTGTGCATATCAAAGGTTTTAGGAAGTCATAAAATCTAATCCTTACACTGATGATGTCTTCCCTCACAGACCCAGGACAGAGTGGGCCCCTTCTGGTTATACATCAACCTTCCATCAAGCTTATAACAATCATAATTACATGGTTATTTATGAGATTATTTGTTTTATGTTTACACACTCTCCAAGAGCAAGGACTATGCCTGGCACAGTTCCTGGCACATAGAGGGTGAATGAATGAATGAAAAGTTTCCACCCACCTTATCTCGTTCCAGCCATATATCAATTCTCTCAATGCCCCAGCGGCTGGGATGACAATCTGCACTTTAGAGACGATGAGGATATTGAAGTTCAGAGAGGTTGCATCACTGTCAAGGCCATCCAGTAAGTGGTGGGGCAGGCACTTCAGTCTAGACCTCCTGACACCAAATCCGGTGTTCCTTTCCTCCACACTCCTCTGTCCTTTGACTCATCAGCCTCACCCTCCTGTTGATCCAGATGGCAACATTTTAGAGAAGCTCTCCTCCCTGGGGCCTTCCATCTGGGCGTGTCATTTGTTGGCCTGGTGCCATCTTTTGAGTGCTGAAGGTCCACTTTCTACCTTAATCCATTGAGTAATGAGCTATTTATTAGCTGACAACAGCCTCATCTGCTGATGGTAAGGCAAATCCAAACATGTTCAGTTACACAGGCCTCAGGAAGCCTCTGGCAGAGAGGGTTCCCAGAGTTGGGGTCTTAAGCTGGTTAGGTCTGTGCTGTGCTGGGGAGTGGGGCAGGAAGGCTTGATATTCAGCTTCAATGTTTTAGAAGTTTGGTCATTCCATTCATTTCTGTGTGATTTTTTCCCCCTCTGATACCCTAGGATTAAAAAAAAAATCACTCTTGTAGGTCAATTATACTTCAAATGGACAAACTCACAGAAAAAGAGATCAGATTTCTGGTTATCAGAGGTGAGGGCAGTGGGGGAATTGGATGCAGGCAGTCAAAAGGTACAAACTTTCAGTTTTAAGACAAATAAGTACTAGGGATGTAACGTACAACGTGATAAATATGATTAACACCGCTGGACGTTACACAGGAAAGTTGCTGTAGCAAATCTTAAGAGTTCTCATCACAAGGGAAAACCAATTTCTTCTTTTTCTTTTATTTTGTATGTATACCAGATAATGGACGTTCACTGAACTTACTGTGGAAATCATTTCATGACGTGTGTAAGTCAAATCATTATGCTGTACACCTTAAACTTATACAGTGCTATGTTATCAATCATATCTCAATAAAACTAGAAGAAAACAACTTAAAGCACTTAGGACAATTGGGTCTCCATTTACATTCTCAATTCTCTTTTAATTGCTATCCATTCTTTACTAATTAACCGGGTCTTTGATCTAGTTATGCAGTAAACAACCCAACACTCTCCTTTCTCTCCATCAAAACCAGTTTACAAAATTCTATTAAATCCACCCCATTTTTAGACTTCTCTGTCTCTGGGGAATCGCTGGGGAACGCTTAGAGGTTCATGCTCAAGGAGAAATTGGACTTACTGTTTAGCCAGACAGAACAGAGTGGGAGTAACAAAATGTGTGTGCCCAACCCAGTTTCCCTTGAACCAGTGATGAAATGTGAGGTGAGTGTTTTCACCTCCATGGTGTGCATTTCTGAACCTGCAGTGGCTCCTCCCCAACCTCTGTGTTCCTCTAGTACATTTCATCTTCTAAAGACCTGGATGACAAATCAGAGACGTGAATGTTTCAAGAACCACAGTGAAATGCTCACTCACCACCCGCAGGTGTGGCTCTTGATCAAGAGTCACAGGCAGAAAAGGTCATCCTTAAGTCTACCATCTTGTGAAAGTGCCTGTAACAAGATTGTCTTTGTAACTACTTCCTTAAGAAGACTTCAAAGCCCTTTATTAACCCAAACGACAGCTAAGAGGATCAGGACAGAACAGTAGCACCCCTTGAAACGTGGGTGGCATGTGCTTCCTGGAGGCTTTCAGCAGACAAGCTGCTCTATCCCTCCAAAACTACCACAGACAAGCAGCTTCTCTGGTCTCTGAGGCCAGCCTGAGAGTCCACTTAGGCTGAGGGTCAGCAGAGACCAGAGAGGTGTGGGCTGGTCAGGCCGCTGTGGCCAAGAGAAGAAGGCAGGATGGTCCAGGTAACAAAACCAAAGGTCATATGCCAGGGCTGGGGGTGGGCACCCTTCAGCAGACCATGTGGTCTGAGCAATATCTGTAGGCAGCAGGGAGCCAAGAGAATAGGCAGGGTCACAGAGCAGGAAGGAGACAGAGCCCAGCATGGGGAGCAGGACCCAGGGAAGCCAGAAGCACAAATGACAAGGGTAGTGGTGGGAACAGCATGCAGCAGGAACAGCAGCAGGAACAGCAGCAGGAAGATTTAGGGAGCATTGGGGGCAGGCAGCAAGTTAGTAAGACCTTTGACTTAACAACTGAACATGGACTAAATACGAAGAGGATCAGAACCGCAAGTATATGACTAGATGTATGCACATATTTAAAAGAATACGGGGCTTCCCTGGTGGTGCAGTGGTTGAGAGTCCGCCTGTCGATGCAGGGGACACGGGTTCGTGCCCAGGTCCGGGAAGATCCCACCTGCCACGGAGCGGCTGGGCCCATGAGCCATGGCCGCTGAGCCTGCGCGTCCGGAGCCTGTGCTCCGCCGCGGGAGGGGCCACAGCAGTGAGAGGCCCGCGTACCGCAAAAAAAAAAAAAAAAAAGAATACGGATACGTGAGGAAAGTGGGCAGAAACGAGCAACAGGTGATGATAATCTGCACTGAAAACAGAACTCAGATACCGATCTAAGCCAAGATGCAAAACGCCTGGAACAGAGCCTTACACTGAATAGGTCCTCAATAAATAAGTCCCTTTCTTTCACCGCTACCCCAGAGAAGGGGCGCCCCGCTCCCAGCTTCCTAAAGAACTATTGATATTATGAGCTAGTATGAGCCTTACCTACTTACCTGTTAAGAGAGGAAAGTCTAATTGCTTAGTAAAGCTGTTTATTTATTTAGTCTATTTATCTGTATATCTACTTCTATTTCATAGTGTATCCCAACTGTGCTATTTACCTGTTAATTTCTTGGCGTCTAAATTTCAAAGGTAAGACATTATCAGGACCCACTGTACCGCCCACAGAAATTCGTAATTCGAATGCAGCCCTCGCCAAACCCCATCTGTGTCGTCCAGTCCCTAAAGTGTGCCCAGTCCAGGCAGGCACACGATTGGGGCCCAGAGGAGGCTCCTGCCCAGATGGCATTGTACTAAGGGGGCTTCTCAGTAAGGGCAATGACAGACCAAGGGCGTGGCCACTGAAGCGAGTCCCTAGACGCACCCCCTCCCGACGGGGCCAAGGCAGGCGGATCTCTCCCACGCCTGCCCGCGGTTCCCACGGAGAAGTGGGTTCCCAGGTCGGCCCCCGCTCCGGGGAGCGCCCGAGCCACTGTCCCGCGGAGAGCTGCTGAAGTCAGGGTTACAACTCACCTTGGAACTGGGGCGCCAGACCTCCCGTAGGCAGGGCGTTCTCCCGCCACCCTCCACCCGGTGACATCATGTGTTTAGGACTGAGTCTTCCATAAAAGCAGCCCGCGGGGAGCCAGGAGCCCAAAGAACAGACGTGCTCGCCGTGGCGCCCCGGCTGCGCGCACGAGGTCCCGGTGCAAGCCCCGCCGGTCCCAGCGCCGGAGGCAGAGAAAGAGAAGGAGCCCAGCTGCCGGCAGCCCGCGCCCGCCTCCTGCCCGGAGCAGCCGCCCGACGATGCCCCTCCGCAGCCCGCACGCGGCTGCCGTCCTCCTACTCGTGGTCTTAAAGGAACAGCCTTCTAACCCAACCCCACTCAACGGTAAAGTTTCTTCTTTCCTAACAATCCCGAGCGCTCAGCCACACCTGGGCAGAAGGATTTCCACGGGGCTCGTTAAGGATAAAAATCATTTGGGGGGAGCGGGGAAGGACCTGCATGGTCTCAAAATAGCACATTTTTACAAAGGATGCTTCGTTTTCCTGTGGAATGCAGGATCGGCTCCGGTTGCCAGGGCACACGTCGTCTTCGCATTAAAATGTTTGTATATATGGAATTTAAGAAAAAAATGTCATGAAGAACCTAGGGGTAAAACAGGAATAAAGACACAGACCTACTTGAGAATGGACTTGAGGATATGGGGAGGGGGAAGGGTAAGCTGTGACAAAGAGAAAGAGGCATGGACATATATACACTACCAAACGTAAGGTAGATAGCTAGTGGGAAGCAGCCGCATAGCACAGGGAGATCAGCTCGGTGCTTTGTGAGCACCTAGAGGGGTGGGATAGGGAGGGTGGGAGGGAGGGAGACGCAAGAGGGAAGGGATATGGGAACAGATGTATATGTATAACTGATTCACTTTGTTATAAAGCAGAAACTAATAAAAAAAAATATGTTTGTGTGTTCTCGGAGCACCCCCAGCTCTGGAGAGGTGGCTTGGGAATTTGCTAACCGGGGAGGAGAAACAGAACCGGGATTTCAAGTATTGTGCCTCCATCCACGTGCACATGGTGGAGTGACCGGGGTGTTCTGAGCAGCCTCTTTACCAGGGAGGGTTTGCTCAGTGGTGGGTGCTTTTCTTTGGAGGAGAGGCTCTTTACCACTGTTTCACCTCCAAGTCAAAGGAATGATGCATCCCATCCTTAATCATTATTTTTCTCCAGAAGGGCTCTACTTCTGGTACGTGTGTGTGTGTACGTGCCCTCAGACGAGCATACACAGCTTATTTCTGAGTGTAATTAGGGCTTTGAACCCTGAAGGGCTGGAGGCTGGTGGTGCCCAGCCAGTAGCAGAAGGAGATGGAGGGGCCTCATCTGTAGGGTCAGGTCTGGGCAGTGAGTTGCAGAGAGCAGTCAAGGTCAGGGCTTTTGCCTGCCTCTCCACAGCTGGGTGAGTGCTTTTCTGGGGGAGTAGATGGTGACTTATGGAAACTTCCCAAGTAACGTGATGGTGGCTCCTGCCCTTGACAGTTTGTGCCAAGTTGTACGGACATTTGTAGGTGTGACCACTCCTGGACCCAGGCTTGGCTGAAACACTTATAGAAGGGCCCAAAGTGACTAGAATGGCTGACAATCCATCCTCCCTGGCTGGGTGGTGGCAGTGGGAAATTGGTCCTGCTCAGTGGCATGAAAGCTGGAGCCCCCTCCCCTCAGAGGTCACGCTGCCCATGGGGCAAGGCAAGGGGAGGCAGGGGGAGCCTGGCTGTCAGCAGCTTTGCCATTCTTCTGAATTCAGTTCGAGTCCACTAGCTGGCATGAAATGCTGAGTAGCATCTTCCTCATCTGGTGGGGCAGAGGTGGGTGGAAGAAAGTAGTTACAAAGAAGTGGAAATTAATGTATAAAACTGCAAACTTTGACACAGATTCCCCTCTGAAGAAAGCTGCCCTGAGACCCAAAGTTTGACTGACCTGAAAGAGCTCCAAGCTGCTCCAGGACGAGAGAGAAGCCCTTTACTGGCCCTCCTTCCTGAAAGCCTGTTACCCCCCTCACTCTGGGGGCAGCTCGTCCTCCCCCGCTGCTCCTCTGGCCTTCCGTACCCTCCTCTCCCCCTTGCTCTTCTCCCTTCCCCCTTCTCCCAGTTGGGCTGGGGAAAGTTTTCAGTAAAAAATCTACTTTCACCCCACACTGAGGAGGCAGCCTGCTTACCCCTTGATTCTAAGAACACAGCTTTTATTCTGTTATGCCTCAGGCAGGTTTCTTGGCTTTTTAATTGCCTCCAGGGACAAGGTCAAAGCAAAACTCACTGAGGTGTAAAGTGTCAGTATTAAACCCAAGGTTGCAGGGTGGAATGGGGTTAGGCTGGGCAACAGGGTGAGAGTGTGGCCCGCCCTCCGCCTGGGGCACTTAAACTCCCAGCTGGGGAACATCAGGGTTAGGGAGGGAAGGGGCATAATAAGGCGAAGCCTTGCATCTTCCAGACATAACCTAGGAATTCTCAGTTGCTGTAGGGGAACATTTCAATGAACTCTGCAGAGCCTGCTTTGCCTGAGCCTGGTGTGGAGAGCTGGGCAGCCTTGGGCTGCATGGATGTGGGTTCTAGCACCCAGGACAGGAAGCAGGCAGGGCCCTGAACCCCTGACCCGAATCTTTGTAAACATCATTTCCTCCGAAGGCACCCAGGACATTCTCCTTGCCCAGTATAAGCTGGGTCTGCAGGATCTAACAGGCATCCAGCTGGGCCTCCCAAGGCTCCGGAGAGAACAGATGACCTTCTTGGAAAGGGAACAGTGCTCTCAGGAAGCTACTGAGGTGTAACCGCAGGGGCCTTTGCCTGGCCTGCCTGTGGGGTCAGTTTAATTCTGTGAAGACCCTTGCCCCTAAAGCTAAAGGTGGGAAACCAGGAGGGGACATTTCCAAAAAGCAAAAGGGCACACTTCCTTTATAAAATCTTCCTGCCTTCAGTTCTGGCTGAACTGAATGAACCAGGCTGGGCCCTGACCTTCATCCAATGAGAACCCCTGACTCAGCCCACCCTCTCCTTCATTTTACCGTGCTTCTCCTCCCCAGACTCTAGCTTCTGAGCCCCTCCAGGCACGGCCCTTTATACCCAAAGCACCAAGTCCTGAGGGCCAAGCAGTTCGCTCAGAGAAAGGATGGCAGGAAAGATTGCTCTGATGCTGCTGCTTTTTAAGAACTCCCCAGTCCTGTGTCACCATCTGAGCCCTTACAGTCCCTGATGCACTCGATCACACTGGGCCCTGAGCTTACCAGAGTATTATGCTGATACCTCATCTGAGGATGAGAGCTGCAACAACATGGAAACCACAGCTTAGCAAGCTTTGGGGAAAGTAGCAGAAGATGTAGGTTATTAAGGGCATGATTTGATTTTGGTGCAGGTGCAATTAAAATGTCTGGCCAAGGCAGGACTGCTCAGAGGTAGCAGATGTTTTTCCTCGTGGCCTCCAGGATCACGGAGTGGACTGTCTCTCAGAGGAGCAGTGAGGACAAACTTCCCCGTTCTTTGTGAGATTTTACAACCTGGGCCTCCAAGTGCTCTGCCTGGCTAAGTGGCAATCACCTGGCTTCCTTTGCCTCTGAAATCCATGACTATTTTAATGGAAGCCCTCAAACAGAACGCTGAGGGAAAATGTTCAGAAAAGAGGTTCAAAGTCTTCTGTAGCTTGTTTCCAAAGCCAAGCTGTTTTGTTCCTTTTCACTACTGTTTCAGTAAAAGGCTAGCAGTAAACTTGGGGGTCACATACAAGTTTGGGTTCCCCACAGTTCTGGATGTCTTCATCCAATTGCTAATTCAGAGGAGGTTAATTTGGGGACTATTAACTCCCATCCGGTCCATAGCAAGTTTCAGGGGGTCTGTGGAGCCCTGTGTACTTTCGCCTGTAAGCATCTTTGCTGCATGCACTTTCGCTGCATAACTAATTGACCCATAAGGCAATTTTGCTGTAGAAAATGAAATAATAAAAAGTAAAAGAGGGATATCAAGAGGGACATAATGAACAGAAACAGAGTCACAGATGTAGAAAAACTTATGGTTACTGGGGGGAAAGGAGAGGGGAGGGATAAATTGGAAGATTGGGATTAACATAATACACACTACTATATATAAAATAGATAACTAATATGGACCTGCTGTATAGCACAGGGAACTCCACTCAATACTCTGTAATGACCTATATGGGAAAAGAATCTAAAAAAGAGTGCATATATGTATGTATAACTGATTCACTTTGCTGTACACCTGAAACTAACACACTGTAAATCAACTAGACTCCAATAAAATTTTTTTTATAAAAGGACATAGTGAAGCATAAGAAATAAATAACAATTTAAAAGACTTTATTGCAAAATACAAAATATTTGAATACATTTAAAATGTGTGTAGATTCATGGCAATACTGTGCAAATAACTGATTTTATTTTGTGGGTTGTACCTAAGTATTTGTCTTCCAAGTCTTTCATTCATAGTATTTTATACCTTTTTCTTTTTTTTTTTTGGTTTGTTGATTCATCTCCTCGTTCGGCAGTGCACTTTTTCGTTCTCGCTAACATTTCTTCCTTCATTAAGAGAGGTATCCGTTTCCAAATACAAGGGTGCATGTTTGTACCTGAGCTTTGTGTTGCACTGTGAAAGCCTCTACCCTGTGGTGTATTCTTGGCATCTTGTCACACCTCTAGTGACAGATATTTCAAAGTTCTGTGGGAAATGTTGGCTCAACTCCGCACCTTCGAGGCCCTCGGCCTCTTTCTCCTCCAATGTAGTGTGTTTCAAAATAAGAAACCAACTCTTGGGGCAAATGATTGTCATCGGTCAGCTAGATAAAGCCATCAATAACATTACTAACTGGAAGAAATGCTAATGCGTTTCAACCAGTGGAAACCAAACTGTCAAACCAAAACTGTCAACTAGTTATTTGATCTTTCACAGAAAAATTGTCTTAATGCCAATTAATTATGCAGCAGCGAAGATGTTTATGGCAAAGAAGCTTACATTAAAAAGAACAAAACGAATAAAAAAACACCTAACATGGTTCTATGGACCTCCTGAAGTTAACTGTACACGAAATTTTCTGTGTCCAAGCTTATGGGCATTTTTAAAATTAATTTTTATTGGCGTATGGTTGCTTTACAATGTTGTGTTAGTGGGCATTTTTAATGAGGAAAGACCCATAGTACTGATCAAATACTCTAAGGGGTCTGGACTCCCCCCTCTACCCCAAAGATTGGGAAGGAGACTCGAAGATTCTCTAAGTTCGTGGGAAGTGATGGGAAATGTGGAGATACGCTTCTTAGCAGGCACTGATCTTCCACTTCTCCTTGTAGACTTTCATTTTCTCACCTATAAAAAGAGGTGTCGGGTTGCAGGTATGTGAAAGAGCCCTCAATCCATCTCTTCCAAAGTGGGATGTCAACAAATAATGCCTAAACCAAAGCAAATCATGAAGGCACAACATGGGCATGTTTTATAGAGATGAGATAATGCCAAAAGAATCATTTTAAAAGAATTCACAGTGGTTGCCATAGGGAGCAGGAAAGTGACTAGGGAGTGTCAGGGGACCAATATTTTTATTAAAAGCCTTATAGAACCATCTGACTCTTTAAACCATTACAAGTGTAATTTGAAAAAACTGCCAATTGAATTTGAAAATTAAAAAGACTGAGGCAAAGAATTGAAACAGAACAACAACAAAAAAATAGGACATTAAACCAGCTTACAAAGAAAAAACAAACAAAATCCTCTTTTCGCTTTTCAAAACCACCATTGGCTTGAGTAGAAAATGCCCAGTTGTGATAAGTGACTACCAGATGGTTGGTCAGGTAAGTTTTACTGCAAATCATTCCCAAGAGAGAAAGGAGATGTGAGTCTTCCTCTTGCATCAGTACCCTGGTGGGCTGAGAATCTCAGAGGCACTGGGAGAAGCTGGGAGAGAGGGACATAGGAGTTGAACACTCCCCTCATTGTGATGTGTCCCGAGACACCCTGAGTCTCAGTTTGGGGTCTCAGGCTCCTCCTGGAGATGAAGAGGGAGGTGTGCCAGCAGGGTAATGAGAGCACAGCTCTGCAACGACTTTTTAAAAACTGAAGTATATTTAATGTACAATATTGTCAGTTTCAGGTGTACAGCAAAGTGATTCAGTTATACATATATCTATATATTCTTTTTCAGATTATTTTCCCTTATAGGTTATTACAAGATAGTTCCCTGCGCTATACAGTAGGTCCTTGTTGGTTATCTATGCAACGACTTTTAAAAAAATTTTTATTTTATATTGGAGCATAGTTGATTAAACAATGTTGTGTTAGTTTCAGGTGTACTATGCAATAACTTTTTAAAACTATGTTTTGCTGTCAGCACAAAGGACTTTTATGAGTGAAGGGTGTGGAGTGGGAAGTGATAGGTGACTTTCGTTATATTCCTGGCAGGACCTCTCCTCCACATTGCCACTGCCCCTGGAATTCTAACTCAGATAAGGGTGGCAGCTTCCTCAAAGAAAAACTTTCCTTTGGGGATTAGTTGTCTCCTCTTTATGTACTGAGGTGAACTCTTCTCCAGGCTGTGTTGTTAAGTGGGAAAAAGCAAGATGCAAAACAGGGTTTCCCGTATGTCAACATTTGTGTGCAAGAAGGCGGGGGGACAGACTACAGAGACCTGTGTGTGCAGTCACACTGGGCAAACGTTCCCATCAGCTGGTGAAACTGACTACTAATGAAGCAGGGAGTTCAGGTGGCAGGAATCGCTTTCACTGTGTACCTTTTGGTGGCTTTTGAGTTTTGAGCCTTGTGACTTTATTACCCATTCAGGTGATGAAATTTGGCTTCTCTAAGATATATGGGAGGCTTCTGATCAAGAAGCCCCTTCCCTAACCCTTTGGCCCCTGCACAAAATCACTGCCTTGTGCTTTGTATCCCCTGGGAGCACAGTTGCTCTGAGAAGCAGTTGTTCTGACACAGACTCTGAAAAAGTTTTTTTTTTCTAATTAAAAAAATTTTTTTCTTACAGTTTCATTGAGATATACTTGACACACAACACTGTATAAATTTAATATGTACAGTATAATGATGTGACTTACATATATCATGAAATGATTATCACAATAAGTTAACACCCATCATCTCATATAGGTACAAAATTAAATAGAAAAAAAATTTTTCCTTCTGATGTGAACTCTTAGGACTCTTTTTTTTTTTTTTTTTTGTGGTACGTGGGGCCTCTCACTGTTGTGGCCTCTCCCGTTGCGAAGCACAGGCCCCGGATGCGCAGGCTCAGCGGCCATGGCTCACGGGCCCAGCCTCTCCGCGGCATGTGGGATCTTCCCGGACCAGGGCACAAACCGGTGTCCCCTGCATCGGCAGGAGGACTCCCAACCACTGTGCCACCAGGGAAGCCCCTAATTAGTGTTTTTGTTTTCTTTGGATAAAAATCCAGGAGTGGAATTGCTAGATCATATGGCAGTTCTGTTCTTAATTTTTTTGAGCAACCTATAGATCAATACTGTTTTCCATAGTGGCTGCACCAATTTACATTCCCACCAGCAGTGCATAAGGATTCCCTTTTCTCCATGTTGAAAAAGTTAGAAGTTCTGGGCATCCACCTCCTTTTAATTTCACCCATTTAAAAATAAAATCTGTCATGTTTTCTCTAACTTGTTCAAGCTCAGTTGTACTTACTTGCTTTTTTTTTTTTCTTCTTTGCAGAATCCAAGTGGACCTATATAGGTAAGTAGAGATCTTAAATACTTTTTTGAGGAGATGACTATTTAATGAGAAAGTCAGAAACTTCTTGATCTGTAGAGGTTATTTGGGGGGGTTGGGGAGAGCAGTTCTGGTATTGTTAAAAGAGGGCACAATGTCCTCTCTAAAGACTTGCCCCACACAGGTCTCAGACAGCTCTTTCTCCAAGGAGTTGAGCCTGCTTTGTGCATTTGAACTGCGAGTCACAGTGTAAGGCTTTCAGATTCCTGCAAACCACCCAGGTGAGGATGCCCAGGTTACCTTCAGACTGCAAGGGCCCTAGACAGGAGAGTGCCCTTCTCCTCTGTAGGACATTTATTCTACAGTAAACAAAGAATAAAGGGCTCCTTTCTGAAAGTTAGGCTCAGGCCCGAGAACTTAAGCTGCTAGTGTGTCTAGAATTAACTTCTCGTTGCCGTGTTTGTAAGTAAGCAGTGGACCAAGCAGTGATGGTCAGTCCTTAGTGAAAGAGGAATGCTTGTCTTAAATGGAGAGACAGGGACATCAACTGTGCAAAAAGGTTTCGAGATAAGCAGCTTGAAATCGGCTTAGCTCATGTATTGCAATGAATGGGAAATTTGGTCATCAGCTGGAGTGGGGATGGGGGTCAAGCTCTAGGGTCCACTGGCAAGCGCAGGAATGTTAATAATGACTTGTTTGGGACTGAGTGACGAGGGATGTGCAAGAGAGATCGTTATGGGGAGCAGGAGGGTGGAACTGGCCTCACTGGCACAGGAGGGGTGGTGACAGGCAGAGAAGTTGATTACTACAGAGGAAGCAGAATCCAGAGAAAGATCTGACTTGGATTTGCTAGTTAGCCTTTGGATGTTTGTTAGCCCAAGAGGCAGAGAAAAGTCCCTGAGCTAATCAACCAGCTACCTCTAGGCCAAGGTCTCCTTGGCTCTAGCATCGCATGGCTCCACTGCTACTAACATCCCTTACGTACTTATTATGGGCAAGGCACGTTGCTAAGTGGGTGGGTAATTAGAAGCATAGGCTGTGGTCTGTAGATGGGAATTACTTAAAGCTCACAATTCCAAGCAGAATATAATAGGTAATAATAGCAGATAACAAGTAAACAATTCAGTGCTCTGATGGTTCAGAGGAAGATGAGAGTCTAGGGCTAGATGGTCAAGGAAGGCTTCCTGGAGGAAGAGGGCTTTCAACCGGACCTTGGGGGATGGAGGATTCAGTACGATGGGAAGGAAGTGCTATTGGCCAAGTTGATGATGGTATCACATGAATGGAGGCAAGAAAGAGCAAGACGGCATTTGAGGGAAAACATGTAGAGAAGTCGTTACAGGGGAGGGATGGACTCTAAGGTCAGAAAGATAGGTTGGGTCATGTATTAAAAGACTGCAGCAGGTCTATAAGTAAGGATGCTGGCCCATCTCCCATCTCCAAGCTATGTTGTTAAATGAAAAAAGCCAGATATAGTGTGTATATGTGGCACCATGTGTGTACAATGTAACTTTGTGTTTGCACAGAATTTTTCTAGAAGGATTCAGGAGAAACTGAAACAGTAATGGCCCCTGGAAAGGAGCACTGAGAGACTAGGGGTCAGCTATGGGAGGAAAGAGTTACTTTTCACTGTCTGTAAAGTTTGAATGTTTATCCTGTGCTTGCCTTACCAAAAAATGCAAAATAAAACAAAATACTAAAAAAATTTTTTTCCAACAATATTTAGCTAATACTTTAAATTATCCCAAAATACAGAGAGAAAAACATGAGACACAGCAGGCCTTTTTTTCCTCCCCCAAAACACTAACATTGTGCAACAGGAAGGCACTGTTGCTGTTCTAAAGGCCTATATTAGACTTTCTACTAATGGCACCAACCACAGGGTTACTGTGAGGATCGAATGGTGAGATCCATGTGAGATGGGCTGGCATAGTATTGATACTTGTTCTACAGTAAGCACCCAATAAAAGTAGACTATGACTATTATTATCAAGATACATTGTTTTCTTGGAATAGATTTTTACTTCTCTCAAAAATAATAATAGTTTTGTGTCTACACGTTTTCTTAATATGAGGAGGCAATTTGACGCCTGTGTATCTCATCATCATTTTTTGGAGTTGAATGTTATTTCCCTCACTACCACAAATAAAAGCTTCATGTATGTCCATCTTTTGGTAACATGTTGTTAAAGCTATAATGATTGCATTGTGTCAACAGTATTCTATTATATTGAGAGTGTTGTATGGACTTCTCTAAGGTGAATATATTTCATTAATATTGTTCTAATTAAAAAAACAAACAAACAGGGGCAGCATGGAGGGGGAGGCCAGGCTCTTCCCACTTTGTCCCATGGATGGAGGGGCGAGGCAGGGGGTAATTTGCATTTTAAGGAGAGTAGGGGGTGGTAGGTGGTGGAAGAAGAAGGATGGGAGGGAGGCTGGAAGGTGTTTGGCCTTTGAAGAAACCCCATTCTGTGTCCAGTTTACAGTGGTGGCAGTAAGAGGGAAGGGTAGGGCAAGAGACCTGACAAAGAAGGAATCGGTGCCGTCTGGGGATCAGGGCCCCTTGGGCAGGTTCAGTGTGTGGGAGGAGACAGGAGCAGGGTAGGCACAGAAGGAAGGCGGGACTCAAGTTCTGGACCTTATTCCATATAGTCTGGAGGAAGCACGTGAGCCCTCGGGATCTTGCTTTCTCCCCATCTGTGACCTGGGGAAGGGGTTGTCCAGATCAGTGTTCCTCAAGCTATGGCTTGGGCTCACCTGCATCAGAATCACCTGGAATGCCTTCCAGATATACAGATTTCTGAGCCTCAGCCTGGATCTGGGGGAGGGAGGGAACCTGAAAAACCTGTCTATTTCAGGTGATTCTTATGTACTCTGTTAGAGAACCTCTGACCAGATGGTTCCCAAGACCTTTCTAGCCTGAGTCAGAGGTAACTTGCCCCACACCTCTTCTACTGGCTTCCCAGGTGGAGTGGAGACACGAGTCACATCTCCCCAGGGCTCCCTTCATCTGCGGGACAGCGCCCCTGGGCAGGGCAAGGAAGTTACGGAGAACAGAGGGACACGGTGTCAAGAAGGTGTAGGAGGAAAACCTTACTGCCACTTAGGCATGACATGGTGCTCCCCAAGGGAGGGCCTTTCTGTCCAGCCATACCAACCAATCCAGAAGCACTTCCTCCTGACTATTAGCGCTGGCCAGCCCTCTGTCCCTCCTGCGTACAGTTAGAGCAGCTCTTTGCTGAGGAAGCAGAGGTCAGAGTCTAAAGATGCATGGCATGCATGGGGGCGAGCACAGAGGCAAACCTTTTTTTTTTTTTTTGCGGTATGCGGGCCTCTCACTGTTGCGGCCTCTCCCATTGCGGAGCACAGGCTCCGGACGCGCAGGCTCAGTGGCCATGGCTCACGGGCCCAGCCGCTCCGCGGCATGTGGGATCCTCCTGGACCGGGGCACGAACCCACGTCCCCTGCATCGGCAGGCAGACTCTCAAGCACTGCGCCACCAGGGAAGCCCAAACCTGGTTTTTTATTAGTGAAATGAGCACACGTGATGTGGAGTCAGGTCAGTGGGGGCCAGTGAAGGAGGCAAACAGGTCCAGGCTGGCACTTGTGCTTGGAGTCACACAAGTAAACAGAGAGCCTGGCATAAGTGCCAGGGGGGAGAGGGAAGAATGGTTTCCAAACAATACAGGCTGCATCGAATGGGGCAAGTCCAACCCAAGGCCACATGCTGGTTTTCCCAGGGCGCAGACCTCAGCTACTTTTCACATAGATGCCGCTGAGTCATCCTGCTCCGCGGGCCTCTCGCTTCCAGGAACACATGATAGGACTTCTAGAAGCACACGGAAAGAGAACTCGAGCCCCATCCCCCCACCACACTGAGTCACGAGGCTAACCTCCCGGATGGCCCCCTGCAGACAGAAGGACCATCTGGCAGCCAGGATGGAGCCAACCCTGCCCCTGAGTGCTCCTCCCAGGTGGCTGGAGCAGCAGCTGGGTACGTGTTGGCATGTGCTGGGTCAGTGCCCTAACCCCTGCAATCAGCCCCAGTTCAATCCTGCTGAGCCACCAACTCTGAAATGGAGGGCAACTGCAAGTCAGGCTGACACGTGAGAGAAGGCTGAACTCCAGTCTGCTCAAGTGCATCTATGCTGTTAGAAGGCAGGGTAGCGGGTGCCCTTGGGGTGCGTAGGTGACTGGAAGGAGGGCATACTGTTCGTTTCGTCCCTTGACATGGGTGCTGTGTTCAGTTTGTGAAAATCTATCAAGCTGTTCACTTACATGCACTTTTCTGTATGTATATTATATTCAATAAAAGAGTTTAAAAATTCCAGGGCTTCCCTGGTGGCGCAGTGGTTGAGAGTCCGCCTGCCGATGCAGGGGACGCGGGTTCGTGCCCCGGTCCGGGAGGATCCCACATGCCGCGGAGCGGCTGGGCCCGTGAGCCATGGCTGCTGGGCCTGCGCGTCCGGAGTCTGTGCTCCGCAACGGGAGAGGCCACAGCAGTGAGAGGCCCACGTACCACCAAAAAAAAAAAAAAAAATTCCAGCTGGCTGGGAGAGTCATCCTTACCCCAATAGATTTTTCAGCCCTCCCACAAGAAACAACCAAAAAACCCTCAGCGTGTTCAAAATAACAGAGCAACCAAAAGGAATGACTGTATTGAAACTAACGACCCAAGAACGCATCATGTGAGCAGAGAATGGACATGGGGCTCCATCCCAGAGAAGGCCAGACACTGCTCTGGTGCTCCTCCAATGTGAGCTAGTTCAGAAACAGACAAATACCACTGTTCATTATTTGGAAGAAATAAGACAAACCGTCATGGGAGATGAGATGTAAGGGGAAGAGGAAGCCAAACCCCCTCCTGGCAGGTGAACGAGTCCCACTTCTCCCCAAGTCAGGGTCCCGCAAGGCATCCACCAGATCAGCCCCTCTATCCCAGATCGGGGACTCTGGAAAGATGGCGGCTTAGCCTCGGGGTGCCGGGCACCGGGCTCGTAGGCCCTCCTGCCCAGCTTCCCGGTCTCGGGCTCTGTCAGGACTCCCTGTGACCAGGCACTGCCACCGCATTCCTTAACTGCTCTCCTTTCTCCCGGACAATAGACGCTCTGTCTTAAAGAATTTCCTTTGGGAATTAGGAAGGGATCCTCCATTGGGGCGAACCTCATTGGTTCTCCAGGCTCCCACCTCCACCCCCTTCTGTCCTGAATCTGCTGGAATATTAAGTTACTATAAATAAACTCTCTCTGGGGCTCGGGACATCCTTCCCAAGCTAGAACAAGACATGGAACACATGCAAGGACGCTAGGAAGCTTTACTTTTGTAGTAGGCAAAGGCACCGTGTGACCTTCACACTCAAAGGCAGTATAAAAAACATATTAAGTTAGAGCTAAAGGGAGAACTTAAAACAGCAGTTAGGGAGCATGTGCAATTAATAGGCTGATTTTATTAAGGAGAACTGTCGTCTTTACCAAAGGTAGAGGCCTGGCCAACTCACAATACCCCAGTGACTTCTCCCCCGTTGCCACTGCCATCCTGAGGATGAAGGACAAGAGGCACAAAGCACTCTTATGGGAAAGAGGGAGAGGGAACAAGAAAGGCCAGAACATGTTTTTCATACCAGGGAACTGAATCCCTAACCCCTGTGTCTTGGGGATTTCCCTTGAGGCTTAGCAACCCAACCCGCTGTGATTTATTAAATCTGTGCTATAATTCCAGTTACTTCTAATTGAAGTTGTGACATCCAGGGTTTGCCTGGATGTGGTGTGGTCTACCCACTCGTCATTATTTCTCATCTTTCCTGAGTTGCAGAATTGAGGTTTGTGTGTTCTGGAGGATCTTGGTCTGCAGCTGCCCAAATGCCTGCATTTTCGTGTTCACAGCTGGCCTTACCAGCTGGGTGAAAAGATAGGGAAGCTAGCATTTGTTCCTAAAGGCGGGTGTAGTGTCATGGGGGGCGAGGGACGGGTGAGACAGAAAACCAGGAGGGAGAAGTGGAAAGTGTACAGAGCCCAGAACCAGGCAGACCTCCTGGAAATAGCAGCTAGGCCACTTTCTGGATAAATGGTCTTAGGAAAGTAACAGCCTCTCTGGACCTCGGTTTTCTCAGCTACAAAATGGGAGCAGTAATAGCATCTACCTCAGTGGCACCTGGATGGGCAGCACCAACATCACCTGGGGCTCAGGATGCCCTTCCCAAACACTCAGAACAACCAGCAAAACTCATAGGAGGAGCCTGGGAGGAAAAACCAAAACGCTTCACCTCCTGTTCTTTGAGCAGCAAGAAAAGCACCATATATGACTCTGTTAGAAATGCAAATTCTCGGGCCCAGCCCAGATTTACCTCCAAATCAAAGACTCTGGGGCTGGGCCCAGCAGTCTGTTTTAACAAGCCCATCAGGTGATTCTGATACACACTCAAGTTTGAGAACCTCTGCTTTGCTTCAGAGTCATGGCGAGGATTAAATAATACACAGAAACAGGCTCGCAGTGCCTGGCGAACAGTGAGCACGTGTAGCTAATCATCTTCTTTCCCTTCACTTTACAGAGTTATGGTGGAATTCTATTAGCTAATAGATGGGAAAATGCCCGGTAAATTCCACAATACCAAACAAACCTGAGTTTTGTTAGAAAGGATCTACTTCTTCGTGCTTTTCTGAATTGCCTGAGTTTTTAACAGTGAGGAGGTATTCTTTTTATATTCTGAACAAACAAAAGGAGTTTCCCTTGTGAGAAAAAAAGTGATTGAGCAAAAAACCCCAAGGGCGCCAAGCCCTCGTCCCACGGGCCTCACAGGCCAGAAAGTTCTTCCCAGCCTTGTCCTTCAGACCAGGGGTCGAGTTGGAGCTCATCACCCAGGCACTTTCCTGGCATCTAGGGACCAGATATCTGGTTCCACAGCCGTGGTCACCTCAGCCACGCAGCTGAAGTCACTGGGGCATCCCCTGCCTCCCTGCCCAGCCCACGGGGGCAGGGTGCTACTCCCCCCTGAGCCTCTGGGTTGAGCCTTGATTTAGGGTTCAGGAGTGGAGATGGGAAGAAATCTGGGGCTGGGCTACTAGGCCTCTGAGCTACGTAAGTCCAGCCCCGTGCAGGAACTGTCACCCACCTGGGGCAGAGACAAGCCTTGGAACTGCGGGCTGAGAGTTGGCTGGCGAGAGCTGGGAGCGGGTCCTGCCAGGGGCTCTGTCAGGCCTCTGGCTGTGCTCAAACTTGCCCTCTCTGCTTCATGTTGGTCTCAAGCCCCAGGCATTCAGATGAGGGCAGGGCACAGCCCTCCAGAAGCCAGTTAAAGCCCTTGGCAGCCCATCCCCAGCAGGGGGAGAGAGAGGAGACCGTGGGGGTAAACCAGCTTAGAAGAAAGATTGAAAGCAAAAAGGCTGAATTCAGAGCAGGTGTGTGAAGGCGCCCCGGGCAGAGACTAGAAGGTCTCGTTTTCCATGAAGAAGAGAATGGACCAGAGATTGTCTCAGCAGGCTCCGCGTCTCCTTGAAGGGAGCAGGGGCCCTCTCTCCTGGTCTGTTACTGTCTTCCTCTGTAGGGGTGGCCACAGGGGTGCAGGGTGCAGGCACAACTGCGGAGCCCAAGAGCACAGCCAGACTCTTCCCAGGGTCACACCGCATGGCCAAGAAAGAGAGCCAGGGAGTGTTCTAATTTCATACTTTTACATGTAGCTGTCCAGTTTTCCCAGCACCACTTATTGAAGAGGCTGTCTTTTCTCCACTGTATATTCTTGCCTCCTACCAAACGTAAAATAGATAGCTAGTGGGAAGCAGCTGCATAGCACAGGGAGATCAGCTCGGTGCTTTGTGACCACCTAGAGGGGTGGGATAGGGAGGGTGGGAGGGAGGGAAACGCAAGAGGCAAGAGATATGGGGATATATGTATATGTACAACTGATTCACTTTGTTATAAAGCAGAAACTAACACACCATTGTAAAGCAATTATACTCCAATAAGGATGTTAAAAAAAAAAATGAGAGCCAGGACCTGCTGTGGACAAAGACTGTATTTCATTGATTCTCAGATGCAACTTTATTTTAGCATCTCTGTAAGTGGGATATATTTTATAATCCATGGCATCTAGAAGCAATGAAATATGGTAGCTGTTCCACAAATACTCAGCAAGAAGCACCCTGTTAGATGCTAAGAGCACAGAGAAAGGAGCTGAAATGATTTAATTGATCAACAATTAAATAGTGAAACAGTAGGAGCAAGAAAATGTAAAAATAATGGCTAGTATGCATGCTGTCCAACATAGCATATAGGAATGATGGGGAATCATATTAGATTTTGAACTGTAACTTCTTTCAATTTTCAGTCAAGCCACAGTTCACTTACACTTTTTAGTGGTGTTGGACCAGTATGACAAGTATTTGTAAACAAAATAAATTAGGTGCTTTTTTTTTTTTTTTTTGGCTGAGCCACATGGCTTGTGGGATTTTATTTATTTTTTTTTTTTTTGTGGTACGCGGGCCTCTCACTGTTGTGGCCTCTCCCGTTGCGGAGCACAGGCTCCGGACGCGCAGGCTCAGCAGCCATGGCTCACGGGCCCAGCCGCTCCGCGGCATATGGGATCCTCCCAGACCGGGGCACGAACCCGTATCCCCTGGGATCCTCCCAGACCGGGGCACGAACCCGTATCCCCTGCATCGGCAGGCGGACTCTCAACCACTGCGCCACCAGGGAGGCCCGGCTTGTGGGATTTTAGTTCCCTGACCAGGGATTGAACTGGGCCACGGCAGTGACAGCACCAAGTCCTAACCACTGGACCGCCAGGGAATTCCCATAGACGGGCTCTTTTTCTTCTTCTTTTTTTTTTTAATTCACAAAAGTATTCCTTTAAGGAACAAGCTTTCCAATGACCTGGCAAGCATTTAATTTTTGCCAACCAGGAAGGAACAAATACGAGCTGCCACCTCCTCATGTCCATAAAGGTTGACTCAGAACTGACGTAACTGTCCTATGTGACAGTTTTGTCATTGTTAGAGATTTCAGTAATTAAAATGGGAAACAGAAGCTTAGGTTATTTTCCTTATGAAAACTATGTTCCTTGGAGCCACAATATTATGATGGTTTTCGTGCTCTCGTACATTGGATGTCTTAAGCTGACTACAGTTTAAGGGATCCTTTCTAATTACAGGAGGGTACTTCTTTCCTTCAACACTGTGATCCGACCTGTGACAAATCTGTACTATACACTGTGTAAATGGCTAACAAGTCAATTGCAAACCAACTGAATGTACAAATCTTAGTGCTGGTACTGAAATCTCTTCAGAATAGTCATCATGATCTCAAAGTTTGTTTCAAAATTTGTAAGCATCAAGTGTCAATCAAAACTGAAGATGAAACACTAATGAATGTTGAATTCTCATGCTTTAGGTGAACTTCCTTATTAGAGATTTTGGTTCTCTGCTATTTTTACTGTACTGTTTCATTTAAATTTCCTACATGCTAACTTCATTTGTGCGATTGAAATAAAATGGCAGTATTAAAAAAAAAAAGAACTGGCGTGACTCTAAATAAAATGGCTCATTTGGCTCATCTTAACTTTTTAAATGATTTTGTAATCATTAACTTGTGACTAGATCAGCTGTATGACTTCTGGGTGAACAGGAGACCCATGTAGATCTTGTAAGGATGCCCGTGGTTAGCTTCAGGGCAAATGGTCATGCTGCCCCCACCTTTTGGGATAGTTGGCTCAGAAAGGGCTCCTTGGTTATGATGAGGGTGAGATTTGCTTATAGCAGGGAATGGTGACACTGGCAAATGGTGCCTGGTGCTTTTGTAGGGAGGCCCCTCCTTGGTACTCCATCTTCTGGGAACTGCATGAGAATTGGAGACAGGAGAAAAGGTGACTGTGAAGGTTGTGGAACAAAGAGGTTTTATAGCAGGTCTGAGGCAGTCATGCAAATGACTGTTTCCCCTTTTGGCTTTGGCCACCAGGAAGCCCAGAGGCAAACTGGTGATTCCAACTTGAGTAACTGTCTATTCTCCTATGACCTGCAAATCTAAAGGTTCTTCATTGATAGTGCCCTTCTAGTTTATAGGTATTTTTCATGATCCTGAGCCAAAATGTTATACAAATAAATTTCTGGAATTATTACCTAGAAGGGACCTGAGAGTAATGGTACCCTACACATGCATCACTCTTTTATTCTGCCCTCCTCCATGGATACCATTGTTTAAAAGGTTTAACAAATTAATCTATTAATGAAATAGTTAGTTCTCCCATTTGTTATTAATCAAAGACAGATCTGAAAACCAATCAAAGTTTTTAGTTAGCCCAAGATAAGGATTCACATTTATTCCACAAACATTTATAGAGTAAATACAAAGTGCCAAGTATTAGGCTAGGTGCTGAGGAAATGATGAATAAGGCATGAATAAGACTAAGAATCTGGGAGGAGACAGTGAATTAGGCCTTACAAAGCAGAGAGATGAAGCACAGAAAAGAGTGCCCTCACCTAGTGTCTTGGGAAAGGATTAGAGAAGGCTTCCTGGAGGAGGTGATGTCTAAGCTGAGACCTGGAGGACATGTAAGAGCTAGCCAGGCAAAGGGCAGGGGCTGAAAGAGCCTTTGGGGTTAAGGGACAGACTGTGCAATGATCACCTAGGCTGGTAGGTTCTGGGCACTACCAGGGACCTCAGTGAGGAGGGCAGGGGCTGGGGAGATGGACCAGGGCCAGAGTGAGGGGCCCGCGAGCTGGCTGAGGAGTTGGGACCTCATTCTGGAGACAGCAGGGGGACAGCTGGAGCGTTCTAGGTGGAAAGCTGAGATAAGCCTTTTAGAAGGATCATCGTGGCTACAAAGTAGAGAGTGAATTGAGTGTGAAACACGGAAGAAAGGGGCCCAGAGGGATGCAGGAGAGGGGGATAGGGTCTGAACCACGGGAGGGGCAGCGGGGGTCCTGACCTGTTGATATAACTCAGCCAGAAACGTGAGACATCTAATGGTGCAACTGGCAGGAGTAGCCTGATTGTAGATGAGAGCCCATCTCTGTTGGGCTTCGTGAAGTATTCAAACCAGCGTCCAGGCTGCCACTGCTGCCTAGGTGGGACCCCAGTGGGGAGCCCTGATGTGGCCAAGCCCCACACTCATTTACAGATGAGGCGAGGAAAACTCAGAGTTGTCAAGTGGCCCAAGCATGAGAAGCTGAGCCAAGGCTGGAATTTGTGTCTCCTGATTTCCGTCTCGTGTATTTTCCCAGTGATTTGGTGGATGCTCATTTTATGCCAGGCATTGTGTACCCTACACGATGCATCACAACACTGTGCAAAAGCCACTGAGGAAATGCAGTGATTTTTTTGAAAAAGTAAATAATACAGACTTGCCAGAAACAAATTATGCCAACTTAACTTGCTTTTCTTCCCTACATCAGAGTAAAAGGCTTAGTGGTTAAAGAAAACACAATAGACTTAATACCTGTTGACATAAATAAACATCTGATATGGTTCCTTGTGACACACTCAAGGGAAATGTAGATCAAAGACCAGTGTGGTTGCTGGGAAAAAAATCAATACAGTCAAGTCATCGTTACTGTAGGCAGCACACGGCTGGGAGAGATGTCAGGGGTCCTACGGGGACAGTAATGAATCAATACCGTTTTCAGGTTCTTGGGAGTAGGATGGACAGCTGAAAGAGTGTGGTGGTTGGAATCGGAAAGATGAGAGTTGGAAGGAAGAACAGGGAATAGACGACACACGTAAGTGAAGAAGAAAAGCAGATCAAAGGGAGCGGGTGGGCCTGGGGGTGGGGAGAGGGGCAGGAAGTAGCTCCTGGTGAGGAACACCGTGCGAGCGCAGCAAGACAGGAGCCCCGGCAGAGACTGAATAAGGAGAGCTGCCTGCCCCGTGCTCGGTCCTGGTGATTCAGGAAAGAGGTGTATGCACGCATTTACACATGCACACATATGTGTGCACTCATGCATCCACGTTCACGTGTATCTACATTCTTAGATGTGTCCACACCCCCGACACTCACACCTCCATTTCCTACACCATGAACTTGGAGTGAGTCTCTGCTGGTTTCTGAGCTACGGGAATGTGTGTTGACATCTCACTGCTTGGAGCAGTGCTTGGGTGAGAACTTATAGCCACCCCTCAGTGCTTCCTTTTGGCAGTTTCCCAAGAGCCTCCCAGCTCTTGATGAACTTTTTGGTGTAATGCTTAAACGTCTCTATCAGCAAGGATGGAGCAGGGAATGCCCCAGCACTGAGTAAAACTGAGCATGGAAGGTCTGCAGGGAAGACTGGGTGTGCAAAGATGTCTGGTCAGAAACCTTGTTACGCCGTGGGGAAAAAAATGGAGAACTGCAGGACTTTAATGCTCTTCCTTCACTTAATTGCCTTGAGAAGCATAGGTACCTCTGGGGTTAATAACCAAGTGCTCGCTCTCCAGCTAAGGCTAATGTGCTAAATTATCACTGGAGAATGTTTTCCTCCCCGGTGGTTTTTGAGCACGAGCTTGCTGCAAGCAAGGCAGTATTCGAGGGGTACAGGTTTGAGCAGGAGCCCTTTCTAGCCTCAAGGGGAGTTATCTAGAAGGAGAACATCATGCACACCGTGTGGGGAGTGACAGCCTCCCCAAAGGGGCTGCTCGGGCAGAGGCAGAGAGCCCAGTCCAGGAGAGGTGCTGAGGAAATATTTGTTGAGTGAATGAGGAAAGAATGGTTTGTTTCTCTATTTACTTTTGGCTCTGGGAGTGACAGAAGGCACCAGGGAGAAGGTGGCACTTGATCTGGGATGGCAGGATTTCAGAGGTGAAACCAGTCTGAAACGAAATGCCACATCACCATGCATATCTCATTAGAAGTAAAAGGAGCCACGCAGGGAGCTCTAGATTTGTTTTCCGGTGAGGTGAAAGGGAGAACTTGCTCTAAAAGGTTGGAAAACAGCCCCTAAGGGCGGCGGGGGTAGGGGGGAGTGGTGGGCAGAAAGGAGGAATTGAGACTATTCCATTCAGAAGGGCCTGGGAACCAGCATGTCTTGTAAGTCCATCACAAATAGACACTACGCTACCACGTTTATTCCTCCCAACAGCCCTGGGGTCCTGCCGGGTGGGTACTGCCACTTTCATTTTGTAAGCGAAGCTCAGGGAATCTAAGAGATATGTTCAAGGTCACACAGCCAGTAGGTGGTGGAGCTGTGATTGGCAGCTTGGTCAATGGCTCCAAAGCCCTTGACCTTCCCACTGCACTTCACACCCCTCTGGAAGGGAGACAGAAGGAGCCTGGATGGGGACTTCCCTGGTGGCGCAGTGGTTAAGAAATCTGCCTGCCAATGCAGGGGACACGGGTTCGATCCCTGGTCTGGGAAGATCCCACATGCCACGGAGCAACTAAGCCCGTGCACCACAACTACTGAGCCTGCGCTCTAGAGTCCACGAGCCACAATTACTGAGCCCGTGTGCCACAACTACTGAAGCCCGCGTGCCTAGAGCAGTGCTCCACAACAAGAGAAGCCAACGCAGTGAGAAGCCCGTGCACCACAACGAAGAGTAGCCCACACTCTCCACAACTAGAGAAAGCCCGCGCGCAGCAACGAAGACGCACGCAGCCAAAAATAAACAAATTAATTAAAAAAAAAAGAAGTAGCCTGGATGAAGGCTTTCAGGTGTGAGAAGAACCATCAAACAGCAAGTTTTCCCCCTAAAAGGGAAAACTGAGGGAGCAGCTTTAAATAACAGCAAAAGCGCTATAGGTTAGATATCAGAAAGGACTTCCTCTTTGTGAAAGCTGGTAAGTGAAGAACGGGCTCAACAGCAGGTCAATGTTTAGAGACTAGTCAGCCTTCACTTAGGTCAGGTTCCCCCGTGGGTAGCTGCAGAAAGCCCACGTCTTTTACCAGATCCCCTCTTTCTGTTATTTCCAGACCCCCCAGGAATGTTTACAAGGTCACAAATCTCTCCATTGCTGCTTCTCCCCTCTAGCTCTGGACCATCGCCAGGGCTTGTCTGCTGGTCCCCTCTCACCACCTCATAACTGCTGCTGCCACCCAGGCTCTGGACCCTCCAAAGGCTGCTGCTGGGGAGAACGTGAGGGTCAGGGTCAGCAGCAGCCTGGCTGCTTACTGGCACTGTGACTTTGGGCACATTACTCAACCTCTGTGCCTCAGTCACTTCATCTGCTAAATGAGAACATAGTGCCTCTGTCGTAGGGTTGTTATGCAGATTAATTAATACCTGTTAAGCATATAGAATGGGGGTTGGTGAACTATGGCCCATGGGCCAAATCTAGTCCACCACCTGTTTTTGTGAATAAAATCTTCTTGGAACAGGGCTACACTCACCTGTTTACATATTCTCTATGGCTGCCTTTTTTTTTTTTTTTTAACAAAAGCAGAGTTGGGTAGTAGTGACAGAGATTATACAGCTCACAAAGCCTAAAATATTTGCTGTCTGGCCTTCTGTAGGAAATGTTAGCCAACCTTTGATATAGAATGATGCCTGGCATGTAGTAAGTGCTCAGTAAATGGTAGCTTTAAGAAAAACAACAACTCACTAGGCTTTGGAGTTTAACAAAATTTGACTGAGGTCCTGGGGTGACACAGGCAACTACAGCCTAAGAGGAAAGTCAGATGTCTCTGTCATCACTACTCCCCGCAAGCAATGATCATCCCTGTCCCTGGGGGTTTCCTACCATCAGGTCGTAGGCGCCAGTCTTGCTCTCCTGACCTGGAGCCCTGACTGTGTTTCCCCTCCCCTGAGGTTAGGCCTCCATTCCTCTTTCCTGCCCCAGGATGACTGACAGCGAGAGCACCTCATTCTTTCTAGAAGAACATCCTCTGCAATGTGTGATCTGCTCTTTCCTTCTGCGTGGCCCAGCCGAGACAATCACAATAGTCCACGGCTTCTCAGCCTCTGCACTGTTGACATTGGGGGCAGGATAATTCTTTGTCTGGGGGCTGTCCTGTGCACTGTGCGATGTTTAGCAGCATCCCTGGCCAGCCCACCTACCCACTGAATGTCAGTAGCATTCCCCCTTGTGACACCAAAAACGTCTACAGACGTTGCCAAACACCCCGAGGGGACAAAAATCACTCCTGAGAACCACTGGCTTAGTCTGAAATAACATCACAGGTGAGGCAACAACCTTCCAGTCCAGGACAGCTAAATCCATTATTTTAGAAAAACAGTGCTCTTTGCAAGGGCACAGACCAGTTAAAGATGCACCCAATTTGTATCACTGGATCACTAGACAGAACACCTGGCACCTCAGCCTGAAACGCCAGCATTTGGACTGTTACAGCTGGGGCTGAGCTTTCACAGAAACACTGGGTAGTTACCTGCCTCAAGTCTGGGTCGCTAAGAGGGCTTATCCAAGCGCTCTGTTCCGCAACAGGGGGAGGGGGACAAGGTTTTGGTCCCGCCCCCCAAATGCAGAAAATGCTTATGGACCTCCCCAGCTGTCCTGCCCCTTCCCACATGAAGATTTTCCATCCTCATCCGTTTCTTACATTCTACTCCCCCTCAAGTGACAGGAAGAAACTGCTAGCAGCTTTAAAATAACAGTCTATTCACTGATCCACTTATTCTTTTGACCAATCCTTAATGATTCCCTTTGTGGGCTGGTCACTGGGGATCAGAGACAAGCAGGACACAGCCCCTGCCTTCCATGCACTGAGAGTTGAAGGGCAAGCAGACGTGTAAACAGGTAATGACAACGGAGCAGATTAAGTCCTGTGATAATGTACACTGACCCTGGGGACACAAAGGTGGGGCAGAATTCCTACATTTGGGGGTGACGGTGGCTGTCAGGCTTCCCTGAGGAGCTGATTCTGGAAAGATAAAGGAGTTAGCAGGGCAAGAAGAGTGCGTGCATGTTTACGTGCATGGTGGTGTGCGTTTTAGGGATGAAAATGGCATTCCACTGCAGGCAGCAGAGCTCCGAAGCCAGACGAGAGTGTGGGCTGCGATCAGAGAATCAGGATGGCAGCAGCTCAGTGTCAGAGAAGTGGTAGGGAAAAGATTCTCCCTGCGTCTGTGAGCAGAGGCTCTGACAGCTTTCGTTCCAGACTATCTTTTCAAAGATGTTTATGTAGCAAGTCATCTTGTATAGATAAATGCAGTGTCTCCTTCCAGGGCAGTAAATAATGTGTCCAGTAAAATAATGTCTCTCCAGTAAAATAATGTCTCTCTTGGAAGCAAAGGTTGGGCAAGTTTTCTGTCCAGTAAAATAATGTCTCTCTTGGAGGCAAAGGTTGGGCAAATTTGCTAACCACCCCCGTTTACACGCTGGGGTTTCCTAAGCTGAGAGGGATGCTCATTATGCAGAGCAGCTTGCAAGTGGAGGCGTTACAAGGCCCTGGTTACATCACCCTAACTAACTTGTTAGTCAGGGTGAAGTCTTAAGACTCCCACCCCCACTTTGTGACACACGGTAGTAGGGGAAGCAAAGCCTAGAGAGGGGGGCGGGATCATGACGGGCTTGTGGGCTGCACTCCAGACCTTGGGATTAAGCCTGAAGGTTTGAGGAGCCACTGAAGAACTTTCAGCAGAGAAATGTCTGGATCTGGATCTAGCGTAGGGAGTGGAGGGCTGGAGAAACGAGGCCAGTGAGGCCTACAGATATGGGCTATGCCAGTAGGAGCAGATGAAGGCCAAGTTTAAAAGAAACTTAATTTGGTCCTTGATAGCTTTTTTTCCTGAACTGGGAGTCAATCCGGATAATTCACTGCATTTATTTGTGGCATCTCTTTAGACCTTTCCTGCTCTTGACATTTCTGAAGCATAAAGACTAGATATCACATAGCATGTCCTTCCATTTGGGTTTGTCTGAGGGTTTCTCATGAGATTCAGGTTGTCCATTTTGGCGCAAAGAGTACAGTACATACAGAAGTATATACTGTTATTATATATTATATATGTATACACACATATCTATATACACACATATATTCACAGTGGAATATTACTCAGCCATAAAAAAGAATGAAATAATGCCATTTGCAGCAACATGGATGGACCTAGAGATTATCATGCTAAGTGAAGTAAGTCAGACAGAAAGACATGTATCATATGATATCACTTATATGTGGAATCTTCAAAAAAATGATACAAATGAACTTATGTACAAAACAGAAATGGACTCAGAGACATGGAAGACAAACTTATGGTTACCAAAGGGGAAAGGGGAGGAGGGAGCGATAAAGTAGGAATTTGGGATTAACAGATACACACGACTATATATAAGATAAACAATGTCCTACGGTATAGCACAGGGAACTACACTCAATACCTTGTAACAACCTATAATGGGAAAGAATCTGAAAAAGAATGTATACGTATATGCATATATATACACACACACGTATACATATACACACATATACATATATACAAACGTATACATACACACACATATACATATATGCACAAACGTATACATACACACATACATATACACACGTCTACGTACACACACCCACACATACACACATACACAGCCACATATATGTATACACACACGTCTACGTACACACACCCACACATACACAGCCACATATATGTATACACACACGTCTACGTACACACACACGTCTCCATACACACCCATGTCTACACATACACACACGTCTATGTACACAGTCTACATATACACACACACGTCTACGTATACACACACACGTCTACGTATACACACACACACGTATACATATATACACACACACATATATAACTGAATCACTTTGCTGTACACCTGACTCTAACAGAACACTGTAAATCAACTATACTTCAATTTTTAAAAAAAGATTAAAAATAAAAAATATTGTCCTAAAAAAAAGACACCTAAAAGAGTAAAATTGTTACATCTCTGTGCCTAAAAATGGGCCAAAGGAAAGGAAGGAGTGGACTGTGATTCCCAGCTTTTGGGGGGGTGGGCGGTACTATCAGCTGAGATAGAGAACCTCGAAGGAGGTGGAGGAGGTTTTGGAAGGAGGAGGGTGAGAGAGGAAAGGATGGTAGGTTTGGTTATTTTTCAAATTATTTGTTTGCCCGTCTGCCTCCCCCTCCAGCCAAGTCTGATTTCAGGAACCCATGGATCGTCCAATGGGGGTGGCCAGGATGCAGTGGGTCTGGAGTTCAGGAGGAAACCCCAACAGGGCAGAGGTGGTGCTGAAGCCATGGGAGGGGAAGCCCAGGGGAGTGTAAGTGAGAGAGAAAGAGAAGAGCCAAGGACAAAACCACAGGGAGAGCTGACATTAAGGGCAGGTAGCTACAGAGAGCTGAGGAGGTGCAGGAGAAATGGGAAGATAACTCAGACAAAGCAGTATCCCCCAGAAACCCAGAGAGGCCAGGTTCAGAAATGCGGTGGGGTGGCGGGGAAGGTACCGGGGCCAAGGGCTGCAAGAGAAATGAGGGCTGAAGAGTCTATTTGAATCCAGTGGGATGTGGGCCTGGAAGCAGTGAGATCTGAGCAGGAAGTGGAGATGCAGAAGTGACCGGACAATGTTTGGTTGCAAAGAGGGGGTGAGGAATCACAGCAGGAGGGGAGGGGAGGTTCTCGTCCTAGTAAACAGATATCAAAGTCCACAACTAAATAGCTTGTTCAGAGCCGCATCCAACTTAGATATGCAGGATGGCTCGCTCTCTCTCTCTCTCTGCCAGGGAAGGAGCAGGTCACTAAGGCAGCCTCTCCTCACATTATTTGCTCTCCCATCAGTTTCCTTTTGCTGCCAGGGAACATTGCTTCATCACCTTGCATGGAACACGCCTTTATTATCATGATTATTTGAAGTTTTATCTCTTCATTCAGAAGCTCGTTACAAATAATAGCCTCATTGGCCCCCAGACCCTCGTCTCCAGGAAACCAGGCTGTATTATCTCCAGCTTCCTTTCGTGTCAGCTCTGTTCACAGTTTACTTTCTAAAACCCACACAAGAGGAACGTGAATGCTTTATTTCAGTCAACAGCTATTTTATAGCAAAGAATAGCAAGTTAACTGCAGTCAAATATTTAAACTACAACAAAAAGCAACCCTATGAAATGAGAAACACGTGTGATACATCCATACAATGGGATACTCTTCAGCCATAAAAAAGGAATGAAGTACTGATACATGCTACATCATGGATGAACCTTGAAAACATTATGCTGTGTGAAGCCAGACACAAATTGTATGATTCCATTTATAAGAAATATCCAGAAGAGACAAACCTATAGAGACAGCAAGTAGATTAGTGGTTGCCAAGGGCTGGGGGGAAGAGGGGAAATGACTGCTTAGTGAGTGTGGCGTTTCCTTTGGGATGATGAAAATGTCCCGGAACTAAACAGTGGTGACAGTTGTACAACACTGTGAATATACTAAATGTAATTAATGGTAAATTTATGTTATATATATTCTGCCACAATAAAAAATTAATTACTTTGGAAAAAAGAAAACCCTACCTTGACACCAGAGAACAAAAAGCCCTGGCTCCAGCCCCAACGGTGATGTAATGAAGGCTTTCTACCAGCTCTTCTTAACTTCAGATGCACATTAGAATCACCTGAGCAGCCTCTTAAAGCCTCCTGTATCTGGACACCACCCAAGACCCATTAAACCTGATCTCTGGGGCGGGGGCCAGGGGCAAACTTAGAAGCTCTAGGAAGCTCCAATGTGCAGTTAGGGTTGAGAAATACTGAGCTAGACCAGTGGTCCTCAGAGTGTGGTCCCCAGACCAGCAGCACCAGCATCACCTGGGAATTTCATTAGAAAGGCACATTCTGGGACTGCACCCCAAACCTTCTGAATTAGAAACCCTGAGAGTGTTTTAACAATCTGTGTTTTAACAAGAAATTTGTGTTTTAACAAGTCCTCCAGGGGATTCTGATACACACCAAAGTCTGACACCAACTGTTCTGAGTCTAGACCAAGTAAGATACAGAGAGTTTTCCTCAACAAATGAGTGTTTACTGAGCGTCTACTGTAAGTTTGCTTCTGTGATAGATGTGAAAATACAGAAAGTCACCTCAGGTCTCCTCAAACATCTAGTTTGTTAGATTCCTGGAAAAGAATTTGTATGTTAAAATGAGCTGAGCTTTTTTTTATGGCTGAACAGTATTCCACTGTAGGTGTATACCACATTTTATTTATCCCTTCATGCCTTGATGGGCACATGAGTTATTTCCACCTTTTGGCTATTACGAATAATTCTGCTATGAACATTGGTGTACAAGTATCTGTTTGAGTCTCTGCTTTCAATCCCTTTGAGTATATACCTCAAACTTCTACTCTAGGAGTAGAATTGTCAGGTCATATGACAATGCTATGTTTAACTTTTTAAGGAATCACCAAAGTGTTTTCCACAGCGGTTGCACCACCAGGCATGTACGTTTGGGATGATGGAAAGAGTTCTGGAAAGGGCTAGTGATGATGTTTGCACAACAGTGTGACTGTAATAACACCACTGAATTCACTTTAAAATGGTTAAAAATGGTAAATTTTATGTTATGTATATTTTACCACACACACACACACACACACACAACATTAAAGACATGAAATGAGCCATGAAAACAGATTTAGAAAAGGAAGTTATGTTCCTAATGGTCAACACTGAAGAAAAATGACCTCAAACACCATAATTATGTTTCCATAATTACACATATAACAGTGCATTAAAAAGATGGTGTCTGCAGTTCTTACTATGCAGAGGTGGTCTTTGCCTGAGCATGGAGAAAGAATATTTTTAATATTCTTTTTTTAGGAGGGTAGGGCAGGATGTCGGGTTCTTCTGGGGCCTTCATGTGCTTACATCGACCAAAATTCCTTTGTGAACAAGTCAAAGAAGATCAAAGAGAATAACATGTACTGAGCACTGACAGGTGATGGGCCTGGCTTGGTTTCCCTACTGGGGTCAGGCCATTACCACCTTAGCAACTTGTCTAACTTATTGGTGGCCTGTTGTTGTTCAGGAACCCTTTGCTGAGCACGTTGATGTGCAGGCTCAGTGGGAGGAGTCAGGGATACAGGAATGAATGGGACGAGCTGAGAGCCCAGTGCGGTGCTTCCCAACCGTCAGCGTCAGCGTCAGCGAGCGCTGAGTCACCCACTGGGCTCGTTCAATGACAGATGCTGGGCACCACCCCCAGGGTGTCTGGGGGTTGGGGGGAGGCCCAAGAATCTGCATTTCTAACAGGTTCCTAGGTGATGATGGTGGTGGTGATGCTTGTCCAGGAACCACACTTTGAGAACCACTGGTCTACTGGGGTAGAAAAGTATAAAATGTTATTTTGGTAAGTGTAGGTGCCTCTAGGAAAGAGAAGTGTAAAGGGCTCCACAGGAGCATCGAGGGTGGGGAAACACTTGGTCCTGCCCTTTGGGGGTGAGAGGGGCAGGGAGAGGGTGTTTCTGGGAGCTGGGATGCAGCTTGGTGTGTCTCACCATTGCTGCAATAAAAAGGGGAGGGGAGAGCAGGCTCAGGAGTCCAAAGTGGTGGGCAGAGCTTCGCCACAAGGAACGCTCTCTAAGGCAACAGAACCTAAGAGGGTGCCAGAGATGCAGAAGCAAAAGCAAACAGTTGTCACCATTTATCTTTGGCATCCTGGAAACCTCACCCTCCTCCCTATAAAAGCCTTCCCTCCAGAAAGGACCTGACAAATGCCTGGAAGCCAAAGGGTAAATGACCGCAAAGCCTTTTCTTCTAGCTACACCCATACCTCCCCTCTCCTCTCCACCCCAGCAATACTGGAAGGGGATTACTGGAGAGGGAGGGGCCCTCTAAGTATGGCAAGATGGAGGGGAAGGACTTCGCAAGGTTTAGCAGAGAGCTGAGCTGGCGGCCCCAGCCTGCACTACGGGCCCCACTGCCATAGCTAAAGCAGAAAGGATGCCAAAGAGTGGCTTGGGAGGAATTTACCCTTTCCCAGTCTCCTCCTTCTCAAGCTGACCCAAACAAAAATTGAAATAATAAAGAGAAAAGTTCGATATAAAGGATGGCTTAACAGCATCTTTAGAAAACATTCCTATTTTTATTGATCTGTCACAGTAAAAACCAAGGAAGCAGAATGGGCCTGCTATGGCAGTCCAGCTTTAAGCTTCCTAAATAATAAGTGACACTGACTCTCCAGCCCTTGCTCTGCCCTGTCTCTGATTCACTTGTAATACTAACAAAGAAAAGGCTTCAACGCCAGTTTGGTTCCTTGACCTCTGTTTGTTTATAATAAAACCATGAGACATCACCTGTCAATCATCAACCCACCCCTCTGCTAGCCTCCTCTCCTTTTGGGCAGGATCTTGGGCTTTATGGCCATGCCTCTCCACTTGACTGGCAGGGAAACAGGCAGAGTCAGCACAATGTGGCCTTGGGCTCAGGGGGCAAGAATCCAGCCAAGGCAGATGCTGTGGGAACCCCATATTGCTGATCAGCTGAACCCACTGGACTTTTATGGGAAGCCATGTACCTTTTAATCAACTTCAGAAGTGAACTGCAGGAGCTGTCAAATATATATAAAACATATTTTAAAAATGTGACTTCTGCATCCTAACAACATCCTGAGAATGTGTGGTATTGAGATGGATTTAGAGAGGATACAGAGGCTGCCTTCCCTTCTGCATGGGGTCCTGTGGCTTAGCTGTGTTCTCTATGGCTCCAGCCACAGGACCACGAAGGATGGGTGACCCCCAGAGAGAGCTGGGTCCCAGCCCCCTGAAAGGAGGACCTTTCTAACAGATGGAGGAGTGTACCTGAGCGGGTGCTGAATGACTCCCACTCAGCCTTGTCGTAGGGCAGCACCCAGCCTGGCCAGGGGGAAGCCAGATGAACCCTAGGTTCATTCTCAGCCTTTACATCACATGCACATAAAGTATACAAGCTCTCTGCTGCAGCAGGGTCCCTGGGTGCTCTGTGCACTCCCTTTGGAATGCCATTCCCCAGGTTTGACTCATGGTGGGCTCAGTCCCATCCTTTAAGTCTCAACTTTAATGGTGCCTCCTCTGAGAAGCCTGCGTGCACCACCTGGTCCATAGTGGTCCCTCGATTTTTCTCCATCATAGCCCTTGCTTATTTCCTTCACAGCACTGACTGCAGGCTGGAATTATTTTACTTATGTATTGGTTTGCTTATCTGTAATTTAGTATCAGTCTTTTCCACTGGAATGTAAGTTTCATGAAGACAGAGACCAGATCTGTTGTGTTCTCCATTGTATCTTCAATACTAAATACAGTGCCTGGATCACAGGAGGCACATCTATTGAAGAAATGAATGAATTAACTTCAAAATTAAATAGCACTCCAAGGAGGGTATTTAGCAATTTTCTCTTTTATTCAACATTTGAATACTCATTTTTAAATTGCAAATATAATCTATTTAATTGTGTATTCAAATCTGATACACAATCTGTGATCATTTTCATATAAATATACATGCCCAGACTGGGGGCATTTTTACTAGAGTCAGATCCCCTTACAAAACAAACCTTGGGGACTGACCAAAAGCTTTTATTATACGAAAATTTTGACTGTTGGTTAAAAAAAGGTGTGTCAACATCTAGAATGTGTAAAACCTTGCCACTGTAGTTTTATCCACTGAGGCAAGTTTTGATCTGACTGCGTTTTGGTAGCCAGTCCAAAGAGACAGGCCCTGGGGATGGTGGCCCAGGATGGGCTGCCCAGGCGTTCACACAGACACTGAGGGCTCTACCCCAAGAGTGTGGCTACCGCAAATGTCAGGGGCGCCAGGTAGGTCTGAGGGACAGACTTAGAAAGGCCCAAAAAGGTAAACGTCATAATAGGATAATAATGAATACTTTTTTTTTTTTTGTCCAGACTCGTCAGATATATTCAAGTTACAAACAATATTTATTTTCCCTAGAATTTTTGTTATTCTTAAGCACATAGGATGCAGTCAGTGAGAAAGAGTAATCAGTGAGAAACAGCAATCAAACTATACCAGTAATTACATAGTTCTGATCTTCTAAGGAGCCCTATATGCTTTTATTATTACAATACATGCTGTAACGTATATGTAGTAAATGTATAAATATAAGTAATTACTCAACCCATAAAGTGTTTTACTTACCCCATACCATGTCTGCAAACAGATTATAAAATAATAAAATTATCCTTCAGTTACTTGCATGAATTGTTATTTGCCCAAGGCAGTAGTGAATCTCTACGTATGTATGTACAGAGCAAATACACCCATGTTGGAGAAAAATGAAAGGAGGACCTGTAGATTAAAAGAAACTCAAGGGACATATTAACCAGTCATGATACATGGACCTTATTTGGACCCTGATCCAAACAAACTATTGCATAAATATATGAGACTATAGCACAGGGAACTACATTCAATATCTTATAATAACCTACAATGGAAAAGAATCTGAAAAAGATATATATATATATATATATATATATATATATATATATATATATATATATATATATATAACTGATTCACTTTGCTATATACCTGACACATTGTAAATCAACTATACTTCAATTAAAAAATAGGAAAAAAACCCAAAAAAGATTTATGAGACAATTGGGAAAATCTGAATTTGCACTGGATATTTGATGACATTAAGAAACTACTGGGGGCTTCCCTGGTGGCGCAGTGGTTGAGAACCTGCCTGCTAATGTGGGAGACACGGGTTCGAGCCCTGGTCTGGGAAGATCCCACATGCCACGGAGCAACTAGGCCTGTGGGCCACAACTACTGAGCCTGCGCGCCTAGGGCCTGTGCTCTGCAACAAGAGAGGCCACAATAGTGAGAGGCCCATGCACTGCGATAATGAGTGGCCCCCGCTCGCCGCAACTAGAGAAAGCCCTTGCACAGAAATGAAGACCCAACACAGCAAAAATAAATAAAATAAATTAATAAACTCCTACCCCCAACAACAACAACAAAAAAGAAACCATTGGGAGACACAAGAGGGAGGAGATATAGGGATATAGGTATATGTACAGCTGATTCACTTTGTTATAAAGCAGAAACTAACACACCATTGTAAAGCAATTATACTCCAATAAAGATTAAAAAAAAAAGAAATCATTGTTAACAGTTTTTAGATGTGAAGATGATATTGTGGTTATTTTTACAGAGTTCTTACCTATAGTTATCTATAAGCATCCATAGATTTTCTTCAAAGGAATCCAGTGGAGGGGGAATGGATAGGGTGGGTATGGATGAAACTAGATTAGTCATGGAGAGATGGGTACACAGGGCCATGCTACTATGCTCTTTACTGTTGTACCTGCTTTGAAATTGTATTCAATTTTAAAACAAGACATAAGGTGTAGTAAGAGAATAGCCAAATATAGGTTCACTTTAAAAATCACATTGACTCTTTTAGGCTCATGGGTGTACTTGGGCTGCGTGCATCTCAGAATGTGAGGAACTGAGACTGTCTGTCATCCCATGGCCCATCCTCTTCTCTGATCACCTCTGCAGGCCTGCTGAGTTCTAGGATTTCTGACTGGGTTTTTTTACTCTATGGGCTTCCTTTCCAGGAAGGCTTCAGTGTTTTGGTCTGATCCATTCAGCAAACACTTACTGAGTGCCTCCTTCAGCCCAGAGGTAATTTCTACCTCTGCTGGCTGGATCCACCCCTCCCCCACTGTCTTCTAAGGGCCACACTCCATGAATCAGCCCCTCCTTCTCCTGGAACCATCCTTCCTTCTCTATTCCCCTTTCCTTCTACGTGGAAGTGTGCTCAAGTCTCTTCATTAAAAAATAAAAAATGCTTCTCGTCACCCTCATCTTCCTATAAACACCACACACACACACACCCACACACCCTTCTCCCATCCCTTTATGGCTAGATTTCTGAAATGAGCTTAAGAAACCCTCCAAATCAATTCATTAAGTGTCTAGGAAATGCCACTATATGCTCAGACACGGGGGAGGGACGTGACAAGAGTTCTAGGCCTCCAAAGGTCTTCAAAACTTACAGAGTTCTAGTCTGGAACGGGTTTAGAGTAACAGTCACAGGTGAGATGGCTAAATGACAATTCAAGGCACTGTACCATTGTAGGAAGCTGGGTAATCTGGCCTAGGAGTTCAAGGCAGGAAGAAAGTGCTGTAGTAGCTTGCCCAGGACTTGAGCTGGATTTTGGAGATGGACAAGATTTGGAAAGGTAGAGAGGAAAGAAGGCAGCATTGTAAGCAGATTTTTAGCATAAGAACATTTGTGAAGGTTGGTCTGAGGATGGGGAGCTGGCCTGACCTTGGGGGCGAACTGCGGTGGGTGTGGCTGCGGTTCTGATTTGTTTTATTGGGGGCGGGGGCAGGGCAGGGCAGGGCAGGGCAGGGCAGGGCATGCTATGGAGAAAGGGAGTGGACGGATGGGTGGTACAACGGGAGCAGGGCTACACCTGGTTCTGGCTGCAACAGGAAAGGCTGGGGCGGGGACCCCTGCGTGAAGCCTCTGCAGTGTGACCTGGTAAAGGCCTAAACGGGGTGGTGGTGGTGATGGTGGAAACTTGGGACCCCATGACCCACCCCGAGGGCAAAGGATGGGCTAAGCCAGCCTGGCTCTGAGATTTTGAGCCTTGGAAGAGCGGGGCCATTTGTCCTCTGACAAGGCTTAGTGCCATCAAATTGAGATCTAGGCCATAACACATCAACCAGCTTCACTATGTGGACCTTCTCCGAATCCCGAATTTTACAAACAACCATTAAAAAGATATGAAAACAACAAGGTCCTACTGTAAAGCACAGGGGACTATATTCAATATCCTGTGATAAACCATAACAGAAAAGAATACAAAAAAGAATGTATAGATATATGCATAACTGAATCACTTTGCTGTACAGCAGAAATTAATGCAACATTGTAAATCAACTATACTTCAATAAAAGAAATGTTTTTTTAACTCTGAAATTCCTATTTTATTTTTTTAACATCTTTATTGGAGTATAATTGCTTTACAATGGTGTGTTAGTTTCTGCTTTATAACAAAGTGAATCAACTATACATATACATATGTCCCCATATCTCTTCCCTCTTGCATCTCCCTCCTTCCCACCCTCCCTATCCCATCCCTCTACGTGGTCACAAAGCACCAAGCTGATCTCCCTGTGCTATCTGGCTGCTTCCCACTAGCTATCTATTTTACATTTGGTAGTGTATATATGTCCGTGCCACTCTCTCACTTTGTCACAGCTTACCCTTCCCCCTCCCCATATCCTCAAGTCCATTCTCTAGTAGGTCTGTGTCTTTATTCCGGTCCTGCCCCTAGGTTCTTCTGACCATTTTTTTTTCTTTTTTTTTTTTTTTAGAGTCCATATATATGTGTTAGCATACAGTATTTGTTTTTCTCTTTCTGACTTACTTCACTCTGTATGACAGTCTCTAGGTCCATCCACCTCATTACAAATAACTCAGTTTCATTCCTTTTTATGGCTGAGTAATATTCCATTGTACATATGTGCCACATCTTCTTTATCCATTCATCCGTCGATGGACACTTAGGTTGCTTCCATGACCTGGCTATTGTAAATAGTGCTGCAATGAACATCATGGTACATGACTCTTTTTGAATTATGGTTTTCTCAGGGTACGTGCCCAGTAGTGGGATTGCTGGGTCGTATGGTAGTTCTATTTGTAGTTTTTTAAGGAACCTCCATACTGTTCTCCATAGTGGCTGTATCAATTTACATTCCCACTATCAGTGCGAGAGGGTTCCCTTTTCTCCAGACCCTCTCCAGCATTTATTGTTTGTAAAAAGAAATGTTTTAAAAAGATATGAGATAATTGGAAAATTCTGAATTCTGACTAGATTTAATAACATTAAGGAATTGTTAACTTTTTAAGTGTGGTAATGGTATTGTGCTTTCGTTCTAAGAGCCCTTATGTTTTAGAGACATACTGAAATACGCGCAGATGAAATATATTTGGATTTGTTTCAAAATTATCCAGGGATAGGGGAGAGCAGGTGTGGTAGAGATGAAGGCAGATAGGCTGTGGATTGTTAGTTGTTGAAGCTCGGGGATGGGGGGTTCATTTTGCTCCTCTCTCTACGGTTGCACGCATTTGACATTTTCCCTGAAAGAAATCCTGGTCCTCTGGTAATGCAAGTCTTGTACTCTGGGCCTCAATAATGCCCAGCTGGAAGGCATGAGAGGCATTTTGAGCCGTGCCACGTTAATCTCTTGTTACAATTCAAAACAGAAACTTGGTCCACTTCTGTTTTGCCCCAAACAGAAAAATTCATGAACTGGAAAGAAATAATGCCTTGATTTTAGTTGGAAAAACAAACTGGGAGACACACATGATCTCCTTTATCATGATCATGCGAGGAATCTAATCCACAGAAGAAGCAAAGTCACAGCCCAAGAGAAAAGTCACATTTTGACGGTAGCTGGAAATAAATGCTTCTTTTGGAAGAGTCAGTCCCAGGAGAGGTTTTCTGGCAGCAGAGTGCTTGGCATGAGTGTGAAAGCTGAGAACAAGTTGAAAAATTACAGCCTGGGCAGTAGCTGTCAGCGAAAGAAAGTGCAGTGTTAGAGCAGCAATGAGTCACACGTTGCTCACACAGAGGCTGCAGGGCAGAAGGGAGCCTGCTGCCTACGTGCCTGATACTGGGTGTCCTGGTGCCTAGCCACATGGCACATCTCTTTCTCACTCACAAGCCACAGAGATCTGCTCTGACAATGTCTCTAGCCATGTAAGAAGGGGACACAGTCATCACATGCTGGCGGAGGGTCCTGTGAACTGCAATGAAACCCCATACTCAGCAGATCGTCTCCCAGGCTACCGGCCAGCAACTGGATTTCTTTTTCAATGAGTGGCCCAAACAGAACAAAACCTCATGCAGGTACACTAGAAAGCTAGGAGGGTAACTTTTGAACCTGAGCAAGTAACATAATTTTTCTTTACTTTTTATAGGAAAAAGAAAATTATGTGGGGGAATAGAGAGAGAAACTGGGGGGTTTAATATAGGTGCATGCTTCCCTGGAGAGGAACAAGCACAAAATTAGTAGGAGAATCCAGCTCAGTAAACATGTGAGGGCCTGCTCTATGCCAGGCATTGTGGACAAGTCAGGGGTGAATGAGACATGGTCCTTGCCTTCAAGGAGGTCATATGAGAAGGAGGATACAAGCGTGCACGAAATCTCCTGGATAAATAATGAAATAGAAGCATGGAGGTCCTATGACCCAGGCAAGGTAACTCTGTTACTAAGCCAAAGTCTGTCTTTGGGCAAATCACTTCATCTCAATTTTTCGTCTACAGAATGGGGCAATTCTTGCCTTGTTGACCCCATGGAGTTGTAGAGGTGTAAGGACCCAAACTACTAACATCACCATCATCACCATCACCATCATGAGGAGGAGGAGGAGGGATAGAAAAGGCTTCCTAGATCCTGCTGCCCAAAGGGCCTGGGATGGGCACTCAGGACGAGTGCTTCCAGTGGTCAGCAGCCCAAACCGGCAGCACTGCCCACTCTCCCGCCAGCCCCAGGAGCAGCAGCGCCCTGTGCCCTCGTTCCCACAGCTGGTTCCCACCGGACACCTCCTCACATGCCCAGGAGCTGCCTTTGGATGAGCAGTTCTCTCCAACCCGTTCCAGCCGGCCTGATATAGAGGCGAAGGTGCTTAGTCCTAGTAATCTTAATAAATCTCAGAGCTTGAGAGTCAGAAGGGACCTTCCAGAACATAGTGTCCACCCCTCCCATTTGCATAAAGGGCAAAGGAGACTAAGGCAGGGAAGGTGACCGGCTTGAGGTCACTCACGGAGGTGGAGGTGGGGGATGGCTGGTGCCGGAATCTGGTTCTCTGGAGTCTCCAGGTCCAATACAGCTGCTTCTCTTTCCTAGGAAGGTTTTGCCACCACTGACTCTGTTGCCTTTTTTTTTTTTTTTTTAATTTTATTTATATATTTATTTTTGCTGTGTTGGGTCTTCGTTTCTGTGCGAGGGCTTTCTCTAGTTGTGGCAAGCGGGGGCCACTCTTCATCGCGGTGCGCGGGCCTCTCACTGTCGCGGCCTCTCTTGTTGCGGAGCACAGGCTCCAGACGCGCAGGCTCAGTAGTTGTAGCTCACGGGCCCAGTTGCTCCGCAGCATGTGGGATCTTCTCAGACCAGGGCTCGAACCCATGTCCCCTGCACCGGCAGAGAGACTCTCAACCACTGCGCCACCAGGGAAGCCCTCTGTTGCCTTTTATATTCTTAGTCTTTTCTCCTCCCAAATACCTTATTTGGCCAACTTCCAAGAAAGTATTTAGGGCAAAAGGAAAATTCCTCCTCATAACCTTTCCCCAAGCTCTCTGTTCTTTGGGGGTCTTTCATTCTTTGGGGAAGATGTTTACTCAGTGCCTGTTATGCATGTGATCCTAAGCACGACATGGGTTCACAGAGATGAAATGGGATGGCCCAGTCCCCTCTTCATGAAACCTTCAGAGGAGCTCTGGCTCTGGGAAAAGAAAGTTCTTCTTACTCAGTTCCCTTTAGCTATGTGTTCAGGGGGAGATCTCTTTGCCACGCCTCTTCACGTCCTGAGTTTTTCCATTCATGCCTGTCTGGCAGCTTCTGCCACCCTGGCTGTGGGCCCAGATGCTGTTGTGAGCAGAGAAAAGGCTGGCAGCCTCACTCTGGAAGGGCTGCCACCTAGGAGCTGCGCTGCTTCCTAACCCTCAGGGTTGGCATGATACCTCTTGACTGCTTCATCACTGAACCCTGTGGTCTCTAAGGAATTCAGTTTTGCCCTCAGCTGAGTAACTGCCCTAATCCAGTCTGCCCCCTGGAGTGACTGCCTTGGTGTCCTCCAGCCTGCCTCTCCGCCAGTCGCCATCTTGGTGTAGTTTAGTTGCCTTGAGTCCAGGGCTTTGAGGCCGTGGAAAGAAAAACAACACAGTTCAGTGGAAACTCTGACATGTGAGAGTTGGGAAAACTGGTGTCCAGTGAGAGGTTGGTCTGGAGAGTCTGAAATCCCTTCCAGCTCCAACATTTCTGAAAAGGTGTACCCGAAGGTTGACAGCCTGAAATGTTAGAGGGTTCTCCTGTGTGTGTCCAGACCTAGGTCCAACTCGTCATAGCATTTCAAATGAATGTGGGCACCAAGTTTTGCTTCTGACTCTCCCTACTCTCAGGTGAGGTCCCCTAGTTAGAGAACAAGGTGTAGGGGATGGGGATTCTGTGAGGCCAGTGTACACACATGCACTCCTGTGAAATGGTGCCGTGGTCTATGGCAAGGGTGCCCAGAAGACGTGGTATTCCTTCCCCTTCTGCACTAGGTGACACCTTTCCATGTGCTGAAATACTGATGAATGAACTCCAGGTGGCAAACCTTGGTTCCCAACTCCTAGAGAGCCCACAGGGCACCATGGTTCTACTCTAACGAGCCGTGACCTGCCAATTATTTGCTCTTCTGGAGAAACCTCAGCTTGAAAATCCACTTAATTACCATGGGAGATAATCTTTTAAACATAGCCTTACATCCCTGAAAGACTTTTCCCTGTGGGAGTAAGAAAGTGAACATGGGATTGGATTGTTTATTTTCATTTCCAGGGGAAGGACAACCACCTGGTAGTTAGCAAGAAGCCTGAGCCCTGGAGGTTTTATTTGATAAGTCTGCTCCTCCTCACTGCTAGTTTGTCATTTATATTGTAATAATTAGTTTGTAATATTGTCATACTTTTCCCCAGTGTAAACACTGCATTTAGCTCCGTGATTCCGGGCTTATAATTACTTGATATTTTCCAAGCTTCCCTATCAGGTTGGGGGTTTTTACTTGCTCTAGATGTGGGTATTCAGAGTCAATGTCCTCAAGGGTTTCCTATCAGGAAGATCATACCTGTAAATCACCAACCTCAAAGACCTACCTGGAGTTGGAGACAGACTCCAATTTTTCCAGTGTGGGACATCCCAGTGGATTAAATAAATTCTTCCCCACTAGGAGAGGGAAGGGTGGAGGGGCAATATAGGGGTAGGGGAGTAAGAGGTACAAACTATTAGGTATAAAATAAGCTACAAGGATATATTGTACAACGTGGGGAATATATTCCATATTTTAAAATAACTCTATGTGGAGTATAACCTTTAAAAATTGTGAATCACTATATTATACACCTGTAACATATAATATTGTACAGCAACTATACTTCAATTTTAAAAAAGTACCAAAGGAAAGAGAGCCATAGGTTTTAAACTGAACTTGGACAACAACAACAACAAATGTCCTTAGCTTCCAAAAACACACAAAAATTATAAAATTAAAAAAAAAATCTTTCCCACTAGAATGTATGCTTGGGCAGCCCCAAGACCCAGAGCAATTCCTGCTCATAGTAGGTGTTCAATGCACAGATGCTAAATCGCTGAGAGTCACAAGGTCTTTGTGTGGAATGGATGTGTGTGGGGTCGAAATATGAACAATGGACAGAATAATGCAGAGTCCCTGACACAGGACTGCTCTGGTCCCTCTTTCCCCACATCACTTCAAAAGCAAATGGTCTGGAGGTATTTGCATGACCTGATTCTGTACGCTGGGGTCTCTGGGCCTTAAGAGTATACCTCTGGGGATTAAGAAAAGAATAGAAAAGGAGTAATTGTATTGCACACAGAATTAGAAGGTGAGGAAAAAACTTTAGTGGAAAACGGATTAAGTCATCGACCTGAATCTCTCCTTCCAGGTCCCGACGGGGAGAAGAGCTGGTCCAAGAGCTACCCATCATGTGGGGGCCTGATGCAGTCCCCAATAGACCTGCAGAATGACATCCTCCAGTACAACGCCAGCCTTGTGCCCCTTGGCTTCCAAGGCTACAATGAGTCTGCCAACCAGCAATTTGTCCTGACCAACAATGGCCATTCAGGTGAGGGAGCGACCCCCAAGACCTGAAGGGGTGTTTGAGCTTTCCTCAGCTCCCTGGCCTCTTCTGTCTGCCGGGGCAGGGGGTAGGATGGGTTCTACTGAGGCACCCAGGAAGGAGGGCAAAGGGGAGCCTTGAGGGATGCTTGGACCACTCTCTCCAGGGGATGCTGCAGGTCCTGGGCTCGGCTGGTTCTGCCGGGGTGGTACCTCTCAGAAGCGGCACATCTCTTGGGATGGGAGAGGGGACAGGCCTGAGCCCCTTGGCCTATTGGATATGGTGCAGGAGTGAATACTGGGGCACCAGGAACAACTCAAGGGGCCATGCAGTTTACTGGGGGGGGGGGCTTGCCCAGTCTTTGGAGTCAGACCAACCCGAATTTGAATCGTGGCTTGACTACTTATGAGTCATGAGACTCTGGATAAGAATTTTAAACTCCTTGAGGTTTCATCTGGAAAATGGGCATATTGATGGGTACTGTAAAGACTAGAGATTATGTACGTTAATAGCCAGAATAGAGAGGGGCTTAATAAATAGCGATTATTATTGTTGTTGTTGTTATATAATTCTACAGCTTGGCAGATACTTCATGACAGGTTCTATCTTCGTAGCCAAGTGTGTAATACATGGATATATAAACAAACGTTCATCCATTGGTCTAAATTAGTTCCTGCCATCATTTTCCAAGGGGAACCAAGAAGGTGCTTGTGCCACTGGAATAGCTTTAGTGAAAGGGGGACATTCTCAGAGAAAGAGCCCAGATTTCTGACCTACAGGCTGCATCTCTCTGGTCCCCACCTCGCTGTATCCACTCGCCCCTGTCTAGGCCCCGGGCAGGTGATGCCTACCCGCTCTCAGGCAACACTCAGCTGGCCAGGGCTCTGAAGACTGCCCCTCCTCTCCCTGCAGTGAAGCTGAAGCTGCCCAAGGACATGCACATCCAGGGCCTTGGGGCCCGCTACAATGCCTCGCAGCTGCACCTGCATTGGGGGGACCAGAATGAACCTCACGGCTCGGAGCACACTGTGGGTGGGAAGCACTTTGCTGCCGAGGTGAGTGGGGCGGCCCGGCTGGCAGAGGATTCCCGGGGGTGGGTGGTCTGGCACCCTTCCACTTGGCTGGTGTGCACATAAGATCAGAGCACAGGGGGTGAGGTGGAGGGTGCCGTCTCGCTCTACACACCCACCCCAGCCCCGCTGGCAGCACAGGAAGGTACGGCCACTCCGGCCACGCTGCAGCTCATCCGTGGCGTCCCGCTTCCCTTCCTCTCCTGAACTTGCTAAGTTTGTTTCCGTGTCTTTTACTGAGTGATGCTGCTCAGAAGGCAGTGAGTGCTCCCAGGGGGGCACAGTGGGACACACATCGCCCTTCTGTTTGCACAGATTAATATCCCACCAGCTTGTGTGGCTGACCCATCCCACTGCCAAATCATACAAGGCTAAATGCTCCCCCAACTTTTCAGTTTTCTTCATATGCCATGCTGCTTGCATAAGTTTTTCCCATCCCATCTTTCCTTTCCCTGGGCATGGGTTGTGCTTGGAGCTTGGGGACCCGGGTCCAGGGTCACTCTTCTATTTGGCCACAAATCAAGGGATGACTGGCATTATAACGCGTAGGGCATTGTGGCAATCAGAGACTCACTGAGGATAGCTTGGGACATCATCACAGTGTTACGTTGCTCTGAGATGCTACCCCAAATACCGAAGAAAACAGGAAGAGGCGCAGAGCTTTGTTCCTGCACTACAAGTGTTCAGTGGAGGCTGGGGGATTGAGTTGCTCCTTTTCAGAGTTCCCGTGGGATTGCATTTGGGGGTGTGGTTCTGAATGTTTAAAGGACAATAAATACAAAGGGATAAATGCTACTGATCAGCTAATGGAGCCCATGGTAAACAATGACACTGACCATTCTCCTCTGTTCTTAAACGCCGAACCACTTAATGTCTTAGGCTAATTAGAGGTCGAGTTACAAGAGGTGGAGGAGCTATAATTCTGGCCCAATAGGATGGCCCTACTGGAGGTGCACATATTCCAGACCAGGCCCCTCTCTGAACCTCCAGGACTGCAATTTCTTTCAGCCTAACTGCAATAAGGAGGCTTCTATTTTCCCACGGGGAGTAAAGGAGTTAGGGTGTAGGCTGAGAGGGTTTGGGCATTTAAAAATAGTTATTGAATTTTCTGCTATTAAGCCACAACATCAGACCAGGAGCCTGGTGAAGATGGACCATAAATGTCAATAATAGAGAAAAAACATCAAGGTGACCCTAAAGTGGCAGATTCTCTATGGAGGGTCCTTGAAAGTGTAGCAGTTCTTCTGGCTTGAGTCTATATAAGAAGACTCTCTTAATCCTCTCAGCAGGGAATTCCCTTCTGTTTGTATTAGTCTTCACCTCCTCTTGATTTCATCTGAACAAGTGAGAAAAGTGCTAAAACAGAACACAAGCTCAAAGGTCAGCTGTAAATCTGCCTGCTAATGCAGGGGACACCAGTTCGATCCCTGGTCTGGGAAGATCCCATATGCCGCGGAGCAGCTAAGCCCGTGAGCCACAACTGCTGAGCCCGTGTGCCACAACTACTGAAGCCCACATGTCTAGAGCCTGTGTTCCGCAACGAGAGAAGCCACCTCAACGAGAAGCCTGCACACCTCAACGAAGAGTAGCCGCCACTCGCTGCAACTAGAGAAAGCCTGTGCGCAGTAATGAAGACCCAACGCAGCCAAAAATAGACAATCAATCAATCAATCAATCAATAGAAATAAGGATCTAGGACCTTCAGGGTTTTAGCCACATAGAGTTCTGCACTATTTCCCAAAGCAATGCCAGGCCAAGATGGTGTGGGGCAGTGTGGAGGCTACATCCTTTGAGGGGGGAAAGATGGTAAAGTAGGAGCCCCTAAGAAATCCTTAATAGAGGACCATTAAAAAGAAGAAATAATTTGATATAATTTTTTTTTTTAGTTAGAAAGGGCCACTTGAAAAGTGGGGAACATTGAGCTATATTCATTAAAATATGCTTGAATTCCATTTATAATCACATAAGATGGGAAAAGAGATAAACGAAGAAAAAGGAAAAGAGAGGTAAAATCTCAGTGTGTCATTGTCTCAAGAGGCAAAGAATCAACTAAAATACATGTGATCACATATAATATAGTTTTTTGGAGGACAGGTGATGCCACATTTAGGATTAAAAATCAGGTTAAACAAAGTAGGAGGATGACACTCCTGCATGTCTAAGGGGCTTTATCAGCATGAAGTCATGTCTATAAGCTCTTAATGTCCAGAAGGAGAATGTAGAATAGACATAATATATTTAAACTACCCAAAAATTACAGGAATTTTTCTGTGAAGAATGATAAAGATTTCCAACAACATGCTTTATTGTTTAAAGCTTTAATACCTGAAGAAAATATAACATTGATCATATAAAAATCAATCCAAGACATGACATAAGGGAGTTTGTGATACAAATATTACCTTAAATATGAGGTATTCAAAGGTGATGGAAAAAACCAGATGTGTTCTTAGGCTCCTTGAGTGAGTGAGTGTGAGAAGGAGTTATTTAGGAGTAAGTGAAGATGTGAAGATGCCCAGATAGGGGTTCAACCAAGGAAAGTGTGCTAGGTATCTACTGCTACATAACAAATTACCCTAAAAATTAGCAGTTTAAGACAACAAACATTTATTATCTTGCAGTTTCTGTGGGTAAAAAAATTGGGAGCAACTTAGGGGACCAGCTCTGGTTCAGAGTCTCTCATGAGACTGCAGTCACGGTACTGGCTGGGGTACAGTCATCTGAAAGCTTGACTGGGCTGAAGGATCTGCTTCCAAAATGGCTCATATGGTGGACAAGTTGATGCTGGCTATGGCAGGAGGCCTCAGCCCCTTGCTACATGGACCTGTTCATAGAGTTGCTTGGGTGCCCTTATGACATGACAGCTGGCTTTCTCCACAGTGAGTGATCCAAGTGTGAGCAAGGCGAAAGCCACAATGCCTTTTATGATGTGGTCTCAGAAGTCATATATTATCACTTCCACCTTACATGATTTATTAGAAGCAAGACATTTACTCAATACCACACCTGAGGGGAGAGGAATTAGGCTCTACTTTCTGAAGAACGAGTCAAAGAATTTGTGGATATATTTTAACACATCACATAAGGCAAGAGAGAATAGACAAAGACCAGAGCAGGCTTGCTGGTAGACTTAAGACAAACTTCATTTCCTGTATAAAGCTGATAGCAAGCAATACAAACTATTCCCCTTTTGCCAACTGCCAAGAGGTCCAGCTATAACCCTTTAGAACGGGCTAGAGCAGCCTCTGGCAGGAAACGAGGGATTATCTGAGATTTTTAGGAACACTTTCACTCTACAAATATCTATCCACCTGTTTACTGAAGGCTGGAATTGTTTTAATATTGAGGCAAAAGCCACATCTGGAGAGAAGAGACAACAAAGAAAATGACAATTGAAACAAACACCAATGCCGCTGAAAATGGAAACATTTACTAACCAACTGGCGGGGAGTCTCAGATCACAGACTTAACCTTGTCATGTAGGGGGAGGATGACAGATTCCAAGAGAATTAGGAGAAAGGACTGTGAAATAAAATGGAGTAACTTACGTCAAGGGGTTTTAAAATGGAGCTGGGAGGCCATTAAGGAGGTGAACCTTATGCATGTCCTCACCAGCGGGAACCATGAACTTCTGAACTGGGCCAAACCACCAATACTCCAAGGACTCTGCAAGAACACCTGCAACTTGTCACATTAATGAACTTTTCCCTCCCTCTAGGAACAGCCTTAGTATTCAACCATGTTTAGCCAAGACTAGCTTCTGCCTCCAACTTGAAAATCACAAAATTCTTTGTAATGTAAACCTCCCTTCTTTGCCTTTAAAAGCCCCTTTTACTCCCTAGCAGGACACTGTTTGGGAAGCTACCCAAATCTGTGTGCCCCAAATCGCATTCTTTGATCCAAATAAACATTTTTTTTGCTTAAGAAAAAACAAAATCAGGTTAAACATTGTCAGAGCTTGTCATAACAATGTCTTAATGCTTACCTAGACTGTTTTTTTAAAATTTTTAAGACTTTTTTTTTTAGAGCATTTTAGGTTCACAGCAAAATGCAGAGGAAGATACAGAGATTTCCCATATACCCTTTGCCCTCACACGTGCATAGCCTCCCTCATTATCAACATCACTCATCAGAGTTTACCTAGACTTTTTAAACCCAAGATTTCTCAAAAACTTCTCTTTTCCTCACTTTAATAATGATAAGTAATTTCTGCTTTGAAAAAAATGAGTTTAGAATGGTGTTTTGGAGTCACATTCATGGAGTAGCATTTTTGTTTCATGGTCTCTTAAAATATAGTTGATAAAACCTTTATAAAAGTCATGTTGTGATTGTCTCCACCTGAGAGATAAATGCATGTCCTGCTCTGGGTACAAGTATGATTAAGATACAGTTGGAGGTTTACTGCCCCGGCCCCCAGATCAAATGCAGAGTAGCCGGGCTGAGGCTGGGCAAGCCACATGGGACCATTTTGCCCCAGGCTCCAGAATAAGTAGGAAAAATCAGAAGGGAGAAGTGTTCCAGAGTAACCAAGCTTTTTCACAGCTAGTATAAAAGCCAATTTGTTCATTCATTCATTCAATATCTATTGTGTACCTGGTACCTTTCAAGCACCATATCAGACACTGGGATACCATGAGTGAATAAGATGGACAGACTGGTCTGGTGGAGTTTGCAGTCTAGAGGACTGAGAGAAAAGGGAACACTGGGGTGGCCATGTGGCAAGGGTCTGAGAGGCCAAATCTAGCTGGGGATGGGGGTGGTCTGTCCCTCCCATTGGATTCCAGTCTCCTGCAAAAGTGAAAGCTTCCCATGGGTCCCTATCCCCTGATGGACAGCACCTCATCTCCTCTCTCCCACTGCAGCTGCATATGGTCTATTATAACTCGGACCTGTACCCCAATGCCAAAATCGCCAGTGACAAGCCAGAAGGCCTCACGGTCCTAGCTGTTCTCATAGAGGTAAGAGATGTTGAGAGGCATTTTACATGAAATTTGAAGTCAGGATGACATCGGACTTGGCATTTGGTTCCATGCACACCTGTCTGTTCTGTTTCGGCTGTGTCTTGACTCTAGAACAGGGGCTATTTCCCCAAAGGGTTCCTGCTCTCTTGGCCTGGAGGCAGCACTTTCTGTGGCTGGACAGCAGGAATGGGCATGTCCTAGGTGACACTGGACAAATGAGTCCTAGTCCCCAGCCCTATTGCATAATCAAGGAATTGCCAAGTTGGACAGGACCTGTCCGGGGTGGGGGAATCATTCACTGCTGCCCCATCACATGCCTGATACAATTTCCAGTATCCAAGCTCCATCCTTTATAGGAACCCCAGCATAAGTTCTTTCCTTAATCCCAGAACATGGGAACATCTCCTGATTTGCTTGCATTTTTCCCCCTAAGGAGACAGCATGTATGTCATTTCTCAACATGCTTACTTGCCTGATTTGGCTTGCATGAACTCAAGCTCCCTTAAGTTCTGGTTAGAGAACATGCTATTTGTGGCCTTCAAGCTCACAGCCAGATAATCAGGAGCACAAGCTATACCTATTGCTCTGGGACACCCCAGCCCCAGTGCCTTGAACTGGAAATAGGATGTCCCGAGATGCAAGAGGGCAGGACCATTCCGCCAACCCCCTAACAGCCTAGTGATGCATCATAACTGTCCTAGTAAAGTGCATCCTTTGGGGAGGATCTCAGCAGTGGTGATTACACACCCTCAGCAGAGCCCTTCCATTCACAATTGTCAAGCCAAGCTCAGCCTATTGAATTCTGTCCCTGTTCAACCTGCCCCATCTCTATTGCAGATGGGCTCCTTCAATCCATCATATGAGAAGATCTTCAGTCACCTTAAAGATGTAAAGTACAAAGGTGAGAGGTCCTTGGATGCTTATTCACCCTCTGTTGGAGAAGAGTGTATTCACCCTTGTGTGATCTGAAGAAGAACACATGCAGGGGGCCTGGTACTGTCTGTGACCAAGTCCTAGGATCAGATGGCTCAGAATGGGGCTAGTTCACCTTCCTAGTCTGTCATATGCTCAGGTGCACCTCTGCCTTGGGGAGCAAGGTGACATCATCCCCCAACATGTCTCTCCAGGCCAAGAAGTGTCCATTCCGGGTTTCAGCATTGAAGAGCTGCTGCCGAAGAGGCCTGAGGAGTACTACCGCTACCGAGGGTCCCTGACCACACCTCCTTGCTACCCGACCGTGCTCTGGACGGTTTTCCGGAACCCTGTGGAAATTTCCCAGCAGCAGGTAACTGTCGTGCTCTTCCTTGTCAGAGAGCACGTGGTACCTCGGACCCTACCACCACCCATATCATAATCAACGACTTGATTTCCTCGCTTAGAGTTTCACTGGCAGCTATTCAAAACCTCTCCAAATACCACAGGGGCTTGGAAGCACTTCAGAAATTACAGGCTGAGCTTCAAAAGTGGAGCTATCAAGTCAAGTGGGGAAAATGAATCTGTCTCCACAGTTCTTTAAATAAGAGCTGTTAAGCTGCGTTTTCTAATATATCCCTCAGTGGATAGTGTCTACCTCCCAGGCAGGAAAGAGCATGGCTCCTTCACAGGGGCAGAATAAAGATAGGATCAGGTTAGACTGTTTAACAAAGCCAGGGGGATGGGGATTACAGCAATGAGGAAGTGAGGATCTCTGCCCTCAAGCAGCTCACAGTCTAGTGTAAAACGGGGGGGGACAGAGTCCTTAGGAATCATCTCTAACCCTCTCATTTCTTAGGTGATGAAAGCAAGGGTTAGAGAGTTGAGGAAACGGGGATCACCAGCTGGTTAGTGACAGAGCTAAGACCCAAAGATAGAGCTGAGTTCCAGGTCACTGCCGGTGTCTCTACCCTGCAGCTGAATTTCATCAGGAGGAAACATGGCTGCCCAGGAGACGGGGCCAGGGGGCCGCTGCACACTGGCTCATGGCCCCCACCCGCTTCATGAGCCAGCACAGCTCTCACTGCTGCTCCTTCCCTTCTACTATGAGCTATTGATCTGAGTAACCTCGATAAATGGCAGCAAGTAGGCTGACAGGAATAAAGACATGATGAATCAAGAGATACAATGATCAGAAAGGCAGTAGTATGTCCTAACCCAGAAACTGCCTTGGAAACAGTTACATGATCTATGTGGGTGTATGAATACCATGGAACTAGAAGTCAGATGACCTGTGAGACTCTTGCCTCCCTCTTTTGGTTCCTTTTGACAGGACCATCAGACTAAGGCCCGGGCCCCTCTGATTCAGAGCTGGGTCCTGAATGAGGCTCAGGAGAGGAATGCAGTCTCCGTGGGAGGCTGAGGAACCCCTCACCACCCCAGGTTTCCCTCCCTGCAGGGCAGATTTCAGGCTCAATCAGGAGCTGACAGCACGAACCCTTCCGGCAGCCCCGGGAAGTGGGAAGATAGTGGGAAGACACACGGGCTCGCCCGAGCCCCATCACTCAGACACCCGCAGGGGAGGGGCAGCTTCTGGCTTCCCCACTGCTTGCTCAAGGGTCTCCTGCCAGGCCTCGGAGGTGAGATCTGGTGGTCCTTTCCCTCGAGGTCAGGCAAGGGGGCGTCACTCTGCCCGTGGGGGGTGTTTCTGCTCTTCCCCCGCAGCTGATGGATTTGGAGACAGCCCTGTACTGCACACGGGTGGAGGACCCGTCCCCTATAGAGATGATCAACAACTTCCGGCAGGTCCAGAAATTTGGTGAGAGGCTGGTGTACGTCTCCTTCCGACGTGAAGGTGAGGAGATGCAGTGTGTGGCGAGTGTGGTGCCGAGATGTCTGTTTTGTATGAAATCGGGTGCCCTGCTCTTGGGCACTGTCACTGATACCCTTAGGAGATGGGTTAAGAGCACTCTGGCTGCCAAGAGAACCAGATGCATGAGGAGCTACTGTGTGTGGGTTTGCTGAGGTCTCCCTCCACTGACCTTGACTTCCCTGAGCATTGGTAGAGAAGCACGAGCCAGGGCCTCCAGGCACATGGACCAGAACAATCATTAAGTCTGGGAGTCTCCCACAGATGGGGAAGAGAGGATGCTCTGGGGGCCTCTCTGCCCTGAAGAACTACCTACCCCTTCTCCTAAGATACATGATAGGGCCCTTTTCATGAGATCAAACCTTCTAACTTCTTACAGGCTTTCTTGGCATCAAGGCCCATCTTTGGCCTTGCCAGGTGATTCCTGGCACCACCAGCACCACCAAGGTCCAGGGACGCTCCTTTGTAAGGTTTTAGAAAGTGGGCATAACCCACATCCGAGCCACAAGCAGCTCATGGTCTAATGTAGCAGGGCCCGTTAGACAAAGAAAAGCATCTTCAGAACTGCCTTTTGTCTCATCTCCTTGAAGCTTGCACAGGCATCCGAGATCTATACGGAATGAAGCTTAATAGTTCCGTTTCTTCCTGAGTTATGGAAGCTCAGTTCTTCCTTTTAAATCCGTAACCGTAACTCCCCAGATGGACAGTTAACATCTTGGCTTGCTCGGTATCTACATCAAGCCAGCTGGAAGCTGGGGGCCCGGGGAAAGGGGTGAGGGGCCCACACTCTTCAGATCGCTAAGTTCACTTTCTCACATCACTTGTGGCCAAGCTGGGCCAAGGGTTCATATTTAAGGATGACCATTAACCCACTTGTCAGAGAATCAGCTCTCCTCGTCTCACATGGGGCACCTTGCTCTGTTGTTGTTCCTTTCACAGTGTGTGAGATTATAACTATCACCTGCTAAGCTTAGTGGACCACATGAAGATTGAATTTCAAGGCCCTTGCCAGAAACATGCCCTTCTGAACTGACCCACACATATGGTCAGAATTAGGTCCTTCTCTGTCAGTTACTTAATCAAGAACCGTCCAAGAATTTATCTTTTGTGTTCTCCTCTCCAGATGTCACTAGTTAAGGTCATTTTCCTCTTTTCACCAGTTTCTTGGTCTGCAAACTGAATCTATAAACAATGGCCCCTCCTAAAAATTGAGGATGTACATGATGATAACTATACCAACTCCTTTTCCAGGAAATACCTCAAATGCATAGAATTATCCCCTGGTGTTCTATTCTGGATATAACATCCTCTTTTCCTATTTTTCTAAATGAAGTATATAGTAGTCAAGGGTTAAACAGAAATACTTCAACTCTTAAATAAAATAAAACTCCTCCTGGAGATAAGGGACTCTGCCCACACAGATCAGGGAGAATTTTGCTTGTGATTCAAGGATAATAGTCAGCTCTGTTCTCTGGGCTAAGTCTCTACAAGTCACCAGGGATGGTGTGACAGATACTCCCCAACAGTCAGTAGACCCGGGTTCAAGGCCTCACCTTGTTTCCTCCTGGCTATATGACGCAGGCAAATCATGTCCCTTCTTTGGCCTTGGTTTCCTCAGCCATAAAATGATGGGTTGGACTAGGTGAGTTAACGTCCTTTCGGCGCTAACATGTTCTGATTCTAAGTGGACACTAACAACTGTCCATCCTGACTTTACGTTGCAGGGACAGTGTGTGAGGGCGGTTACAGAGGAGCAGAAGAAAGCATGCAGGAACTTGAAATCCAAAAGTAACCCCCACGTGTACAATGAACTGTAGCCTCGGGGATAATTAGCCATCTTCTTAGACCAGTTCAGGTCTAAGCTGGCACCTGTAGAGCAGGCAGTGCAGTCAGGCTGGTAACAGAGCGCTTCAGTAGACCCTCCCAGTCTGGCTGGGGGAACTTGAGGGGCCTCTAAGCAGAAGCCCCCAGACCGGCTCCAGCTCAGGACGTGGAGATCACAGCCCAGATGCAGCTTTGCCGCTGCCCCTCCTGCACGGCTTACCCAGAGCTGCTGCTTCCAAAGGCTGAGCTGGGCTTTCTCCCTGGAGTAAGAATCTGTGGCAGTCCAAGGCAAACCTGTTCATTTGGAGGCTGATTATAGAAACTTGGCCAGAATTTTCCCCTTCCCCTCATTTCCCAGAGACTCAGGCAGCAAATGGGGCTGTCCCCTAAGAAACAAGGATGAGGCAGCCCCAAAGGAGTGAAGCCCCAAACCTCATCCCCGCAGGGGCGCCTGCAATTCACAAGGGCCTTCTCACACCAACGCGAAGGGTCTCAGACTGTAACATGCCCTTTCCGCTTGTTTGTCAGTGGGAACCTTGAGCAATTTGGACTCAATTGTTTGCATGCTCTTCCACTGAGGCATGTCTGTAATTAGGGGCTGGTTTAATTCAGGGTCTTCTCTGAAAGTTAACAGGAACTATGGGGTTGAAAAATGAAAACTCTGGAGTTTTCTGCCAGGAAAAAAGTAATGTTTAGGAAATCCTTTATGAAAGAAAGTGCACGGACCTTGAGAGGGGCATCTGAGGTTTAACCAAATTGGAACTGGGACTGAATCACTTAACTGGACCCTGTATTTTCTTCAACTGTGCTAGAAAAGGAACACAGAGCTTGGTTTCTGTCCTTAAGAGGTGTAGAGTCTATGATGGCCCTAGGGCAGCGTTTCTCAGCCTTGGCATCAGCACGTCAATACTGACATTTGGAGCTGGATAATTCTCACTGTGAGGGCTGCCCTTTGCACTGCAGGATGTTTAGCAGTGTCCTTGAACTCTACCCTCTAGATGCCAGCAGCATCCCCGCCTTGTGACAGCCAAAACATCTCTAGACATTGTCAAGTGTCTCTGGGGGAGGAGGGGCATAGTTGCCCCTGATTGAGAACCGCTGCCCTACGGATTGTACAATGACTTTCCTAGGCCCAGAACTATTTTTTTCCCACTCCTATCACAGGATTCTAGGGTTTTATATCACATGCCCTGGTCTTTATGCTATTCTATCCCTGTTTCCCATTTTCCTTTAGGATTTGAGTAGGTACTCTTCTTGTATAATTGGGTAGGGCCAAGGCTAAGAGAAGCAGACGAGAGAGAACTATTCACCCTTCAAAGAAGCATACCAATTCCTTCACAGGGGTCCAGGTGCCTCTGAGATAGCAACTTTCTTCAGAATCCCCTCATCATTCTGTTCCTTCCCTTTCGTGTGATTTCTTTTTTTCTCTTGTGTATGTTGTTTCTTGTTGCCTTTGGTTAAAATGCTCTCTCCTTGTGGAGGGATGAAAGTCACGCCAGGCACTTTTTTTTCAGCTCTCAAAAAGTGCCTCTTCCAGGGCTTCCCTGGTGGCGCAGTGGTTGAGAGTCCACCTGCCGATCCGGGGGGACACGTGTTTGTGCCCCAGTCCAGGAAGATCCCACATGCTACGGAGTGGCTGGGCCCGTGAGCCATGGCCGCTGAGCCTGTGCGTCCGGAGCCTGTGCTCCGCCGCGGGAGAGGCCACAACAGTGAGAGGCCCGCGTACCACAAAAAAAAAAAAAAAAAAAAAAAAGTGCCTCTTCCAAGTGGCACAAATGGAAGTCTTGAGCTGAAGAGAGGAAACAAGACTCACGTCCTCCAGGTGGGGTCTTGGAGAGGAGGAACACATCCTGGGAGCAGTCCAGATCTCATTGGAGTCAGCTGACCGATGTGAGGAAGGAGAAAGACAGTAGAGGCACATCTATATAGTTCAGGGGCCCAATTCTCGGTTCCCCAAAGTTGACCTCTTCCCAGCCAAAGACACCAACACTGGGTCCAGATGGCAAAGGGTAATAAAGCCAGACCAATAAAACCCAAATGCTAATGTTATCAAGTTCTATTTTCAACATGTCAGGGCAAGGAAAACTTGAAGGCCAAGAGGAAGCCAAAAAGTTTCTATAGTCGTGTCTTCAGTGCGCTTGCTCTGAGCAAGTGCATGTCACATGCCTCAGAGCCTGGAGCCAGCTGAGGCGACACTTAGACAAGAATGCTGGGCAGTCGAGGGGTAGGGCTTTCCCCCTCAGCAGAGCTGTGGAGTAGCCTGATTAGAATCTGCTTGACCCTGAGGGACCTGGGTAGTTTCATAAAATGTTTAAAAAAGAGAGAGAAAAAACCTTGCAAAGCTAAGATGGCTAATTATCTAATTTTTTGAGACTAGAATGTATGTTTTGTGGTTATTGACCTTGTCAACTTTCTAAAAGTCCCTATTTATAAATAAAGTCTATTAGAGGGAAAAAGATTAATTCTTCCAAAGGATCCAAGTGAAAGACCAGAGGAGTTCCCCTTAAAATCCCCTACCCGGATACAGAGTCTGAATAGTCAGGAATGATCGTCAAATGTGCTAAGAAGTGGAGTCCTAGTCACACCTAATGCAGTTCAACACACTGCGTGTTACTGAGCACGCCCCACGTTAGCCACTGCGGGGAACAGAAAAGCCCACCGGCGATGTTCTCTTGCTCCCAGCAATAAGCCTCTGGGCCAGACAGCGGGAGAAGGGGTCAGGCGGAAAGCTGATCCCTCCAGCATGTCTCCCCTGCTCCCATCCTGCCCTGTGGGGCCTCCTTCAACATGGCAGGTGCTTTCACGTGTGCATGCTATTGACTTTTGCACACACGAGTCCCTTTGTCTGGGATGCCCCTCACCTTTTCCACCAGGAAAAATTTTCAAGACCCAACTCCAACCATATCCTGCCAAAGTCTTCCCCATCCCCCCGAGGGTGACTTACAGTCTCCTGCTTCAGTGCAGCTGAACTTGTTCATTTGTGTTATAGTTTTTAGCACACCACGGGGTAATGATGTATTACCACACAGGAAAAAAAAAAAAAAGAAAAAATATGCCTCTATTACCCACACACCACGAGCCCCTTAAAGCAGGGGCTGTGGGCATCTTACTAGCCTTTTGTGCCTGGCACCGTGTCTGGTGCTCATTACAAGTCTGAAGGAGTGGAGCCGACCCGTCTCCCTTCCCCTCTCCCGACCAGTGTCTTCCCTGCAGAACGATCTAAACAGAAGCCTGACCGGTTGTCAAGTTTTAGTTTTATTAAGTCTTATTTTGCTTTGTTATCAATTTGCCAACAGCATTCAAATCAATCTATTTGTTGAGGAAAACGTAAAGATCAGAACGTAGCTGTCAAGTGTTAAAGGTCTGGGATGGGATGGGGGTGCTGAGGGATGCCGTCAGGCCTTCTGTCATCTGGCCTGACAGGGGTAAGAGCCCCGGTCCCACCACCTGTCATTCCTGCAGCACAAACAGCCTGACCCCCAAAGGGAACTGAGAGCATGAAGCACCCAGTGCTGCATGATAATCCTCGCCCACTGTCCCAGGGTTTAGGCCCCCCCCAGAGCAGCTCGGCTCTCTCTTCTGGGCCTGCATTCCTGCAATCTGGAAGGCAAAGCCCTCAGGCCCTAGCACGGTCATAGAAAACCAGTTCCCACATGTAATCTGGTGGCATCTTTTGGGCAGACTTATTTGTAGAAATTATTTCTTCATCGGGGTTCCACAGTGTTAAGAAAAACTACAGTAAAATATGTCCTTTTAAGATAGTTATGCTCGAGCCGCCTCGCAGCTATGGCGGCCAAGCGGGGCCGGCGGCGGTGGCGGCTGCGGCTACAGCCGGAGACGGTAGTGGTGGCGGTAGCGGTAGGTGGCGGGGGTCTATGACCGGGATCCGCCCCCGGGCCTGGGCACCATGAGCCAAGGCCCCCCGCACAGGGGAGAGCAGCGAGCCCAAAGCAAAGGTCCTCCAAACTAAGTGGCTTTACCGGGCTGTGGTGGAGGCTGTGCATCGACTTGACCTCATCCTTTGTAACAAAACCGCTTATCAAGAAGTGTTCAAACCAGAGAACATTAGCCTGAGGAACAAGCTGCGTGAGCTCTGCGTCAAGCTTATGTTCCTGCACCCGGTGGACTATGGGAGGGAGGCTGAGGAGCTGCTGTGGAGAAAGGTATACTACGAAGTTATCCAGCTTATCAAGACTAACAAAAAGCATATCCACAGCCGGAGCACCTTGGAATGTGCTTACAGGACACACCTGGTTGCTGGTATTGGCTTCTACCAGCATCTCCTTCTTTATATCCAGTCCCACTACCAGCTAGAACGGCAGTGCGGCATCGACTGGACCCATGTCACTGACCCCCTCATAGAACAGTACCTGGCACGTGGGAAAACTGCCTGCCAAGTAGCTGAAGCTCTCTGAACTTACAAGGCTGCCTGGGTGAAGGGAGAAGAGAGAGCCCATGCATATTTGGCTCTGGCCACCACCAGTCCTCAGGATGCAAGAAACCAGTGTCTGCCTCAGGGAAGGAGATGGACTGGGCACAGATGGCATGCCACCGATGTCTAGTGTACCTGGGGGATTTGCCACGATCTCAGAATGAATTAGCTGGCGTAGACACTGAGCTGCTAGCTGAGAGATTTTACTACCAAGCCCTGTCAGTGGCTCCCCAGGTTGGAATGCCCTTCAGCCAGCTGGGCACCCTTGCCGGCAGCAAGTACTATAATGTGGAAGCCATGTATTGCTACCTGCGCTGCATCTAGTCAGAAGTGCCCTTTGAGGGGGCCTATGGGAACCTCAAGCAGCTGTATGACAAGGCAGGCAAAATGTACCACCAGCTGGAGAAGTGCAAGACTCGGAAGCTCTCTCCCAGCAAGAAGCGATGTAAAGACATTAAGAGGTTGCTGGTGAACTTTATGTATCTGCAAAGCCTCCTGCAGCCCAAAAGCAGCTCTGTGGACTCAGAGCTGACATCACTTTGCCAGTCAGTCCTGGAGGACTTCAACCTCTGTCTCTTTTACCTGCCCTCCTCACCCAACCTCAGCCTGGCCGGTGAGGATGAGGAGGAGTGTGAGAGTGGATATGCTTTCCTCCCGGACCTTCTCATCTTTCAAATGGTCATCATCTGCCTTATGGGTGTGCACAGCTTGAAGAGAGCAGGATCCAAGCAGTACAGTGCAGCCATTGCCTTCACCCTGGCCCTCTTCTCCCACCTTGTCAATCGTGTCAACATATGGCTGCAAGCTGAGCTGGAAGAGGGCGAGAATCCCGTCCCCGCATTCCAGAGTGATGGCACAGATGAACCAGAGTCCAAGGAACCCTTGGAGAAGGCGGAGGAGCCGGGTCCTGAGCCTCCTCTTGCAGCATCTCAAAGTGGCGAGGTCAGAAAGAGCCGGAAGTTCTCCCGCCTCTCCTGCCTCCGCCGCCGGCGCCACCCACCCAAAGCTGGTGATGACAGTGACCTGAGTAAAGGCTTTGACTCAGACTCGAGCCATGACTCAGCCCGGGCCAGTGAGGGCTCAGACAGTGGCTCAGACAAGAGCCTTGAAGGTGGGGGAACAGCCTTTGATGCTGAGACAGATTCAGAAATGAACAGCCAAGAGTCCCGATCAGACCTGGAAGACATGGAGGACGAGGAAGGGACACGGTCCCCAGCCCTGGAGCCACCTCGGGCCAGGTGAGAAGCTCCTGAATCCCTCAACGGCCCACTGGGCCCCAGTGAGGCCAGCATTGCCAGCAATCTACAAGCCATGTCCACCCAGATGTTCCAGACTAAACGCTGCTTCTGACTGGCCCCCACCTTTAGCAACCTGCTCCTCCAGCCCACCACCGAAGCTCCCACCTTGGCCAGCCGCAGGCCCTGTGTCAATGGGGATGTGGACAAGCCCTCAGAGCCAGCCTCTGAAGAGGGCTCTGAGTCGGAGGGAAGTGAGTCTAGTGGGCGCTCCTGTCGGAATGAGCGCAGCATCCAGGAGAAGCTGCAAGTCCTTATGGCCGAAGGCCTGCTTCCTGCTGTGAAAGTCTTTCTGGACTGGCTACGGACTAACCCCGACCTCATCACTGTGTATGCGCAGAGCTCTCAAAGTCTGTGAAACCGCCTGTCTGTGTTGCTTAATCTGTTGCCAGCTGCTGGCGAACTCCAAGAGTCTGGCCTGGTCCTGTGTCCTGAGGTCCAGGATCTTCTTGAAGGTTGTGAACTGCTTGACCTCCCGTCTAGCTTGCTGCTCCCAGAGGACATGGCACTTCACAACCTGCCTCCCCTCCAGGCTGCCCACAGACACTTTAACTTTGACACGGATCGGCTCTTGCTCAGCACCTCAGAGGAGACGGTCGTGCGCATCTGCTGCATCCGCAGCTTTGGCCACTTCGTTGCCCGCCTGCAAGGCAGCATCCTGCAGTTCAACCCAGAGGTCGCCATCTTCGTCAGGATTGCCCAGTCTGAGCAGGAGAGCCTGCTGCAGCAGGCCCAGGCCCAGTTCCGCATGGCACAGGAGGAAGCTCGGCGGAACAGGCTAATGAGAGACATGGCCCAGCTACGACTTCAGCTCGAGGTTTCTCAGCTGGAAGGGAGCCTGCAGCAGCCCAAGGCCCAGTCAGCAATGTCTCCCTACCTCGTCCCCGACACCCAAGCCCTTTGCCACCACCTCCCTGTCATCCGCCAGCTGGCCACCAGTGGCCGCTTCATTGTCATCATCCCAAGGACAGTGATCGATGGCCTGGATTTGCTGAAGAAGGAACACCCCGGGGCCCGGGATGGGATCCGATACCTGGAGGCAGAGTTTAAAAAAGGGAACAGGTACATTCGCTGCCAGAAAGAGGTGGGGAAGAGCTCTGAGTGGCATAAGCTGAAGAGGCAGGATGCAGATGCCTGGACGCTCTACAAGATCCTGGACAGCTGCAAACAGCTGACTCGGGCCCAGGGGGCAGGTGAGGAGGACCCGAGCGGCATGGTGACCATCATCACAGGCCTTCCACTGGACAACCCCAGCATACTCTCAGGCCCTATGCGGGCAGCCTTGCAGGCCACTGCACATGCCAGTGTGGACATCAAGAATGTTCTGGACTTCTACAAGCAGTGGAAGGAGATTGGTTGAGACCGACCCCCAGGCCCTGCAGCGGGGCTGACTCCAGATCTCTCCTGCCCTCCCTGGCAGCCAGGACCACCACCTGTAGTCACCCCACCACACGCAGACTCACGCACGCACATAGGAAGGAAGCCCAGTTGCACACAGGCTGCGGGGAGGGCCCAGGAGCCAGCTGGGAGGGCGGGGTCCCCCTGTTGCCAAGACGACGTCAGGAAAGGAAGGAAAGTGCTTGGAGCAGGAGAGGCCTGTGGGCCCCTAGCCAGCCTTCCTGTCTCAGGCCCCCTGCTTTCCCCAGGGGCAGGTGGCAGGCACGGGTGTCTGCGATTCGTTGGAGTGGTTCCTGGACCTCTGAGGGGAAGGGACAGCAGAAGGGGCCCTTCTTCCTCACCCAAGACGCAGGGTGGTTGGTGCCAGGAGTTTGGGGCCTCTGGGCCTGGGGGTAGAGTTGGGTAACACCAGGTGTCTGGGTGGTTCTCTGCAGACCCTTCCTCTCCTCGAGGATCACCCATCCCCCTCTCATCTCCCTTTGCAGGGGCTGCGCAGCTCTGGAGCCTTGGGGACTCTTAAGGAAGAGGGGCCTGGAGCTGCCTGCACCAATAGCAGGGCAGGGGTTAGATCCCCTCCGCCTGCTGCAGGGGCTGCACACCCATTGCCCCACTTCTGTTTTCTGTCTCCCTTCGTCTAGCTTCCAGGGCAGGGAGCAGGCCCACGACGGCTGCAGGCAGTCTGGCCTATATGCCAGTGAGGGCTTCTGTGCCCACCAGCCCCATGGTCACTGCGCTTTGTGCTCTGGGCTGCTGTGCTGGGACAGAGTGGGAGGCCAGTAAGAGGAGAGGGGGGTGAAGTTTGAGGCCACGACCCCCCTTACTATCTAGGGAGGGGCCTGTGTTCGGATGGACAGCAGAAAGGAGAGGCCCCTTGGAGCTGCCTGGCCAGGGACCCTCTGCCCTGATGGGCTTCCCTACTTTTATCCTTCCCCAGGACTAAAGGCCTGGAGGAGCTGAGCATGGGGCTAGCTTCTGGAGTGTTGAGGTGAATGTGAGAGCAGAGATCATGAATAGCTCAGGGCAGCAAGAGTGGGGCTGAGTGTGGGAGGCTTTGGCCAGGATTGCCTCGGCCCCTCCCCCTCGGGCTGCACATACAGCTCGGGCTGGGGGTGGAGGGTCGGGGATCTCAGCTCTGCTGTTCCCCACCCCAGCGATAGCCTAGCTTCCCAGACTGTTCTCGGAGGAGAACAGGCTTCCTGCCTCCTTCCTCTAAGACAGCAAGTCTGGGACAACCTGGGGGGAGTGGGATCACCCCCACTTCCAGTCCCTGGCAGAGACTGAGACTAAAGCATCACTTAATAAAGACCCCCAGGAGCCCCCCCCCCGCAAAAAAAAGATAGTTATGCTCTGTGGTTACGGAGGGCATCTTCCTTGCTTTTCTTACCAAAGCATCATCCAAAGAGAGGACCAGCATTTCAGTTACTTGAGTCTATGACTTGTATTAAGCATAATAACAAGAGTTTTACCATCTGAAACTGGATTTTATATATTTAAACTCTCAAATCCCTGCTAAACCAAAACTCTCCCTGCCACTTTTATAAGACTGGAGGCTGCTAAAGACAAACACCTATATGTATACGTATCTAATCACTGTGGAACATGTCACCTACTAAAACAGTCCATACTTTAAAATAATACACTGAAAGGAAAAGGATTGTATTCCTTTTATTCAAAACTCTGTTTGAATAAACAGAACTGCAAATCGACCTAGAAAATGCTAGACTTGTTTCAGGAACTGCAAGCTGTGTAAATGAGGTGCTTGCTCCTCCCACTGGACTTTTCTGTGTGTGCACCTGAGGCTTCAGAAGACCTCAGACGCAGTTAACCAGCATCCCTCGGGTCCAGCAAGACGCCCGTGGAAGACGCAGCACCTGAGCCAGCCAGACAGGTAGCAGTGCCCTGTGGCGAGCAGCTTGCTGATCTTCTCGCAGGTCTGTACCTTCCCGGGTGAGGCATGTGGTACTGGAGTTGTTCTCTACCTGTGTGATTTCCTTCTGTGCGTCGTACTGCCCTCCTTCTGTTGACCCTGACTTGCACCGGAGCCTTGTATGGAGAGCAGGCAGCTCTCCCACGTCTGTGTGGCACGTGCCCTCGTACCTGCCAGCTCAGGGGCCCCTTTGTTGCATTCTCACCCCGTGCCTCTCATGGGCCGTCTCTGTCAACCAGCCTGTCTCGTTTCTCCTGTCTGGCCTACTGTGCTTCAGTGGGAACTCCCTGTCTCATTTGCCATTCAGAAACCATTTCTGTGTTTAATCTGCAAGTGAATCTTTGCCCCTCCCTGCACCATCTTTGATGCCTGTTCTCTGCAACAGCCCAGAGGCGCTGCGGGAATGCAGGCCTCGGCTTCTCTCTGGGCACCAGTTCTCTAGTCGCCCCAACAGGTCTCCTGATGCCTTTTGTGACCTCCCCTCTCCCTTTAGTTAGCAGATGCTCTGGCATCTGCCTCCAGTGGGACCCAAGCCCTGCGCTTTATCCAGCTCGGCAGAGGAGCTCTTCTCCTTGATGCTTGGTGCTGTCTCACCTGGCAGGAGATAGCATCCCAACGTCATCTTCCTGCCCTGGGCTTCCTGGCGGGTAGAATTCCCACGAGGCGCCGCCCTCGCTGCCATTCCTCTTCCCAAGGGGCTTATGCTCTTCGCTTGCTCAGTCAAGCTGCTTTGTTTTTTGTTGCGTCAAACACTGGGCTGTAAAGCATCTGTCCCAGTCTCTGGGGACTTCCTCGTCTTCATACCTGCTTGGTCTTGTTTCATTGTTTCCAAGGAGAGGCAACTTAGGCCCTAAGAAGTCATCATTCAGGAGCAAGGAACCCACATTAGAGCCTTAAATTAGGCTGTTGTTTATAGGGCCTAATACAGCCAAGGACACTGCTCAGTGACACAGGAAAGCCAGACTCTCCCTCCAGATCGGCCACCCAGCTGCTCCACGTGCGCATGAGAAAAGTCTCATGCCTGGGGCCTTGCTTCCAAGCCTTCACTCTGCTCCCTAAGCCCATGGCCTGAGGGCACCTCCTCCAGCCCCAGAGCAGGGCTGTCAGTTGTCTGGGGGCCTGTGTGGCTCTCAGGATGTTTGAGGTGACTGTGAAAGCGACGACTTTAGAAACCGTCCAGTTTGGATGGCTTAGTCAAGTGGTTAGGCTTACCAGTAACAGTCTTATGTGGCGAGAACTAGTTTAGTACCACAAGCATCTGGAGCTTTAGGAACAACAAAAAAAAAGTGTATTTCATCAAAAAGGCTTGGAAAAGAAATCACGACTAGTCGGGTTTTTCTTCAGTGGTTGTTGTTTTTAAGATCCTAGAGGCCTTGGTTACCTCTAGGTACCTTAAGAAACAAAACAAAACAAATTATAGTGTGCAGAGGCCACAGGCCATGCAGGGAACAGAACATGTGCTGTACAAACACTTGATGCTTTCCCCAGGGGGAGACTCACGTCCTGAGAATCTCCCCAAGCCACAGACTGGTCCCTGTGTTCAAGGCAGGGAATCGGATGAGGGGAGCCACGCTCTCTGCCACCTGGGAGGCCGTGGGCTGCCAGTGGTGGCCGGCAACAGCCAAGAGAACAGGCCACCCTGCCCTTTGTGGACGGCTCCTATCCATACCTGCCCTGCTTATCCTTTCAACAGTCTGGGGCCACCCGGGAAGCCAGACCAGGGACAACTAGGGCCCAGCTGTGGACCACGGAGGCTACTGGCTCAATATTAGACTGTGAAGGAAGACAGTAGGGAAAGAACTCAGGGCTGATGGCCCCAGGGAATCAGCCAGGCTGGGGCCGGATGGCAGGGGAAGGGGCTGAGCAAAACCTCACCCTGCAGTCTCAGGTCTGGTTCCCCAGGGTATCAAGTGCCCCAAAGGGAGGTGGTCCTTGGCCCTCTGCCTGCATCTCACACTTGATCAGGGCTCTCCCAGGGTCTCCGTCACCATGGTGGGCTCTATGGGCACAGGGTCTCCTGAGTGTCTGGCTGGGTGGCCACCATCTGCACAACTCTGGCTTCCAGTGTGAACTGGAACAACCCCCCATCCCCTCCCCTGCACCACAAGCTAGAAGTTTCTACTGAGATCAGAAAAGCACCAGACAGGCGGGTGTGTGTAAGCAGAGACTTTCTTTAGATGGAGAATCTGACTGGAAGAATGAGGAGTAGTTCTGAGAACCTGGAAGCAGCTGGGGTGACCTGGGGGCTTTGTGACTGGGCTCCTCTGTGTTACTCGGGAGGACAGGCTCACTCAGGGCCCTCCCCAGAGAGGTTCCCAGCAGGCTGACCATGGGATTTCACCTCAGATCACTGGGCACTATTTCAGCCCCACTGAGGACCCCACTAACTCACCCCATTCATCTCCAACAATAACTTGCTGAAGAAGCCACGCTCCTCTGTTTCCATGTAGCAGGGAAGAGAGGCTGGTATGGTGGAGGGGTTTCTCCAGTTTGTCCACCGGGGCCAAAGCAAAAACAGAACAAAACCATGACAACAGTACTGGATGGGGATGGGTGTAGAAGGCTGGTGACAGGTTCCAACCAAACTCTGCTGGCCCCAGCCAGCTTCCTTGCTGAGGAAGAGAAGCAGATTACAGCTCACCAAGGTAGACTCTGATTCTTACCCTTCCTCACCTTCAAAGTTGGCCATATTGTATCAAAAACTGAAGTCTTAGCCACGCAAAGAGACTGCTATGATTAAAGGAGCACCAGAGGGAGGGACCACGGTGTGAATTCCCTGGGTGCGCCATTCCCTCTACCCCATGGGGCACCTGAGCCAAGTGAACATCCCCAGAAGGGCTGCATCAGCCTTGTACCTCCACCCAAACAAAAGGTAGAGTTTTGCTCAACACACTGGTCAAATCTGCCAGGGTTTAACTTGGTTAATTTCCTGTCTTTTCCTCTCCCCTTTGAAGTGCCAGACCCTACCTACACAGGACTGAGTCTGGGTATGTGGCCAACCGGCCGTGCATGCTGCAGCTGGGTGATCACTGTGATTCTCGGTGTGATCTGGGCCTGTGATTCTTCAAGCCCATCCTCTCTGCTTCTCTGTGCTATCACTCTGACTCCTGACCCCCTCCCTCACTGTGTGTCTTACCCTCAAGTCACTCTCTGATTCAAAGATGAGCTGCGAATCAAATGCTCCCCTAATGAACAACCTAATCACTTTATAGCATGTGTACATTCAAAAAGCCTATCCAAGACCTTCTGTTTGCCAGGATGGGAAGCCATTGCCTAAAAACTAGGCCTAAGCCCAGTATGGAGGTTGGGTGACCAGCCAGGGACCTTGGCAATGGGCCCTGGTTGTTTCAGACTGCTTAGGACTGTGTAATGGAACTTGGGGCCAAAGCTGATAAAGAGGCATCTCAAGGGGCCTTAAATCCAGCAAGCAAAAATGGAATAAGTTCTTATTCTGTAGCCCAGGGTTTCTCAAAGTGTGGTTCATGGACCACACACATCAGCATCAGCTAGAGGTGTATGGTTAAAATGCAGATTCCTGGGCCTAACTCTAGATTGAATCAGAGTCTCTGAGGGTTGGGCTCAAAAAAAGTCTGCATTAGACACAAGCTCTTCAGATGATGCTGGTGCAAGTTTGAGAACCCCTGCTGGAGAATCGCTACAATTTGCAAATGGCCCCCTGTGAGTACTCCAGCCAATCCTGCTAGGCCAAAGACCAGAACTTAAGAACAGAGATGGGGAAATTACACCTTTCTGTGGATGATTCTGCAGCTGTCACTTGACTGTGCACACATGTGCTATGGGGATGAGATGAAGGGGAAGGGAGGATTGTAATGAGTGTGCACTACCCCTCAACAGGCATCGCCCTTTCTGTGGCCCTGGCTGGCGTTCTGGGCATCTGTATTGTCCTGGTAGTATCCATTTGGCTTTTCAGAAGGAAGAGGAGGTGAGTTGATTTGGGCCCAAGATGGGAGTGGGCGGCTTTGTGTCCATGAGGATTGATCTGTTCGGGAAGGCAGCCTGCAGAACGAAGAGCCCTGTCACCTGTACCAACACTTATCCTAGGAGTGCCATTTCCCAAACACCACTGATCCAGTGAGACACTGGATGCTGGTGGTTCAAGAGTCACTGCACTCAGAGTTGGAGGTGTGTCTGCCAGCTTTGCTGCCACTGCTAAGACCTTGGACAAGCCTCTTGATTTGGAAGGGAGGTCCCATTTACCTACACACAAGCACCAAGGCTGTCTTCTTTCTAAGATCTTGACATCCGGTTTTTCTTCCCTAAACCCAGAAGAAAACTGAGGGAAATTTTTTGATTTCTTATTCACATTGATGCCCTTTGCTTGTGTTTTTATTGTCACGTTTAGTTTTTTCTAAAAACTAATTTATTTTTCCTGGTATGAAAAAAGAGGTTGTCAGAAACCCTGTAGGAATCAGAGATTTGAAGCAGGGTGGTAATGAGACCTTCGTCAAAATGCAGGTCTAGTATCGTCAAGCGTTAAAAGAGAATAGTTGAAAAATGAACAGGTTCCCTTTTGGTTAATGCTTTATTGGGGGGCGTTTCCTCCCAAGACCAACAGAATTGGAGAAAGGTCTCCAAGGGAGGAATCTGACTTGCCTCATTCCATAGCTGAGTTGGGCTGCTCTTGCCTCTCTTTCCACTTTGACTGACAATACTCATGTGTCCTTGCTGTTCCAGCAGCAAAAAAGTTGCCAACAAAGGAGTCATCTACAAACCGGCCATCAAGCAGGAGACTGAGGCCCATGCCTGAGGCCCTGGCATGCCCAGGCGTGTCCAAGGAAGGACCTGGCTTTGGACACAACCTGCTGTGGCTCCCTGGACACTTGAAATACCTGAGGGTTCTCTGGAGTTCCACCCACAAGCACCCCAGACCCTTGGGGGACCCCACCATCTGATGCCATGCCACCCCCAGTGGGAGCATGGATGGGGAGAGCTTGCCTAGGAGGTAGGAAGTCTGAGCTGTCTGCTTCCTGAGTGTGAGACCATGAAGTGGTCCGGATTCGGGGAGCACAAACCACGTCGCCCGCTGCGGGCTCTTAATGGTTAGAAAACACTCTCATCCAGGGCTTCACTTGAATGTGGTTTCAAGTGTCCTGGGAATTCTGCTTCTTATCCATGCTTTCAGACCAGAACACGGACTCTCTCTGCACTCAGACTTAGGCTCTGCTCTTGAAATTCAGTTTCCTTCCTCAGGGAAGGGTTTGTTGTCTGCTTTCCTTCTGCTATGACAAAACCTTTAGTCTGACCTTACAGCTGGGGGGACGGGGGTAACACGAAGGGTCAAGGTGTCTGAGACAAAAAGAAAATAAGAGATATTCTTTGTAATATAGTAGAGGCATTTTCCAAGTCCTGCCCTTTGTTTGTTTGTTTGTTTCTTTGCATGTCTGTTTAACTTCTTTATTGGAGTATAATTGCTTTACAATTGAATCAGATGCACTGAATGGACCTCAGAGAGAGAGAAGACATGTAAGATCTGGAAAAGTCTCACTTTGGAATGAGAACTGGAATCAGAAGTTGCTTGTCAAGCCCTAAGTGTGAGGACGGAATATTAAGCCTGACCCAACCTCCTGTCAGGGGTGTCGTTATGTTTCATATTTTACAGATTTTATAAATAATTTGGCTATTCCTTGGAGATGTGTTGTTGCCTTCTCTCTCCTCGAGGAGACGTGAACTCTGAGATGACCTAAGCTGCTTTTGTGTCTAAAGGAAGTAGAAGCAAAATGGTTGAAGGGCTTTGTCTCTCCTGCCCAAATTTTATCTCTACCACCTTTGCGGTCTGTGTCCCTACTGTCAACCTGGAATTGGGACCTACCAACTTCTCTGACTTGGAAGAAGATATCGAGCCATGGCTGAGTTAAAGTATATTTTCAAACTATGAAAGCAGGAAGTTATCCGTGCAGGGGCTGGCATCATGGTATTCAGGGACCAGAAATAATGGAATGTTACAAAGATCCTTCATGGTCTTCCCTCCAAGTGACAGTTTCTGGGATGACGTAACCCCTTTATTCTCCACCCACCGATGTAAGCCCAGCAGAGACCAGTTAGTTCCATGACTGAGAAGGAGGCCCCCACCACCAACCTCTCCTGGCTGACACCTTGCAGTTCACAGAGAACCTTCTGATTCCCACTCTCATTTTGACAGCATGAGATGTCCTCCTGAAGCATAGGTTTCTTTAGATCGTCTTTTTCCCTCTCCTCCTCCCTTGACTCTGAGAAGTCTTCTCTCTTCTCTACTGTCTTAACTTTTTCTAGTAGTGGCAAGCTCTATGTCTTTGTAGCTTGTTTGCTAGGCGGAGTTACAGATGGAGACTTGTGTGTGTGTGTGTGTGTGTGTGTGTGTGTGCGCGTGTGCGCGCGTGTGTGCACGTGCATGAGACCTCTGACCGCCCTGGAGCCAGGGGTGGCATCCGGCCTTGCCATTAGCACACCAGCCTGATGCTGATCAAATGACAGCAGCGACAGCCCTCAGGACTGAGCAGTGGGAATCAGACGATGCTTTCTTGGCCTCGTCCCAAAGTTGCCAATCAGAAACCAACAAAAACCACTCCAGAGCTGTGAGGCTGTCTTTCAAAGAGCTCTCTACAGCTTTTAGGGACAGATTTTGTGAGAGCACAGAGAGAGCATCGTACCTGGCACAATGGCTGTTCATAAAAAGGGAGAGTTATGGGGGAGGTGAAAACAGTACGTTTTCCTGCCCTCTCCCTCCTCAGCACAGCCTGGGCTCTCGGCCCTCTTGGCTCAGATGAAACAAAGCCAGGGAGAGGGCTCCAAGGATCAACACTGTCACCCTCCTTGCTACTCCGTGTGGGACTCCTGAGGACCCAGCCCTGCAGCTGGGAAAGCTTTCCTCAGGTTCTCACTCATTCCCTGACACTGGCTGCCTCTACAGGAAAGCACTGCTGAAGCTTCTCTGCTTCCCACTGACCCCTGGGAGGGGCCAGGTGCTGTGCTGGGCGCATGGCAGGTGAAGGTAACAAAGACGAGGCCCCGGCTGGGGCAGGGACACAGGGAAGGCCCTGGCTTCTTTGCCTCTCACGAAGGGCAGGTCTTCAGTCTCTTCGCTCTGTTTCGTTAGTGTCAAATGGTAAAAACCTATACTTATTTCCTTAATAAACATTCTAGGACTTTGCTGCATTGTCTATTAATCCCATTTTAGGTTCCACCTTAAATTCTTTTCCCCTTCACTCAACTCTCTAAATTTTCATTGAAAATATTTGATCTATATTTAGATTTCATAAAAATTTACCTTTGAAAAAGCATATTCACGTACCCAAGTTGCTCCAAACACAAAGTTTTCCAAATAACTGAATTATCAGCTTTTAAATTTATTAAAATAAAATAAAATAAATGGAGTTTCTCAGTTTCAGTAGCCACATTCAAAGTACTCAGCAGCCACGCGTGGCCAGTGGCCAGTATAGCCACTGTGCAGATATGGAACTCTACCCTCCTTTGACATATCCTTTGGAAGGGTTAAACCTAGATGACTTTCACACAAAATAAACCCTGGAAGAAAGCTCTGGAAGGTGAGGATGGGGGACAGGATACAGAGATGGGGGAATCCAGAGAGGGGGGATATGGAGGATGGGAGAAAAGAGGGCATACGGAAAGTCAGGCCCAAGGGAAGCAGGCCAGCAGCCCTTAGGCGTGGCTCCCCTTCCCCTCGCCCCTTCCGGGGGTCCCCAGCCCTCCCTGCCCTGGCCACACCCTTCAGCCACGCCCTGGGGTCCAGGTGCTCAGCAGCGACCCGGCCTAGGGTGTCCTTGCCTTTGCAGGAGCTCCCGCTGCGGGCATGAGGGCGCCTGGTTAACTTCCGGGGACCTCACTGCAGGACCCTGGCCAGGTCCAAGGTGCTACCTGCCCCCTGTGCCCCCAACACCCCCTCCTAATCTCCTCGGAGTCTGAACATTCCCGCGCCGGACAATGCGGTGCGAACACATTCTCTACTGGAACCTGCCATCCTGAAGGGGGCGAACGCCTGAAACCCGAGTCTCTTGACTTGTTAGCTGTGCCCTGTCCCTCACGTTAGAAGGAGTCACCTTCCTTCGAGATGTGGGGAGAAGCTCGAGACCCACTTACAGGAGGAAATGAGACCTCCCAGGCCACCTGCCGGGCAGCAGAGGTGCCTCCTGGGCAGTGGGTACCATTTTGGCATCACCATGCATATCCACATTGGACACGGCGGGCAGGCACGCCTGGCCCTACGTGGTCCTCTGGCTGGGATTCAACTGCCGCAGGGTGTAGGGGAAAGGTGCGAGGCCGAGACAACACTGCAGGGGAGGGTCCCTCTGCCCCACCCATATGCCCTTTCACTATAGAATGATGGCAGACACAAGGGCCAAAGTGCTCTGTGGTATGGAATTATTCACCAAAAAAAAAATTATTGCAGGTCAGCATATCATCATGACTGCAGGTCAACCAGGAATTCAGTAATGCCTCCCGCTTGTATACCCTTGACTGTTTCAACGCACCTTCACGCCTTTATGCAACAACCCAGGGAAAGAGGGAGCGCTGCCCCTATATCTTATAAGTGGAAAAGGAAACACGGGCTGGAGCTCTGGGCTGAGCCAAGGCCACACAGCTCCCGCAGTGCTCTGATCTCCAGCGGCAGTGCAGGGTCCGCCCTCCACAGCTCCGGTGCCACGGAAACACCTTCTTGTAATAGAATTTGCCATATGCTTATCATAATCATGCCACAACATCATAAAACCCCACAGGATAAAGGCCCTAAAGGCATTTGTGCCAACAATTTCTGGAAAATCAACGACAACCTCCCGCCTCCAATCTGCTTCATAACATTAAACTCTGCCATCTGCTCAGGAAAAGTCTGGGCAAGTTCTGCTAACTACCAGCAGACAAAGGAGTCAGCTTAACTCCTGGGATGTTACCCTCACCTCTAATTCAGCGAACCAAATTCCCAGGGACACGTGCACTGAACTTTCTCTCTTCCTGAAGCTGAACTGGAGACAAGGAATAAATACACACACAAATATAAACAAACACACACATATAAAAATTCCATTTGTATAAAATTCTTTAAAATGCCAACTAAACTATAGTGACAGAAAGCAGATCAGCGGTTGCCTGGGGATGAGGTGGTGGCTGAAGGGATTACGAAGGGGTATGGAAAATTGTTGAGGTGATGGATATGTACATTATCTTGCTTGTGGTGATGGTTTCTCTACATATGTCAAAACGGCTGAAATTTTATACTTTAAATAGGTGTCATTTATCTTACATTAATTATACCTCAATAAAGAAGAAGGGCTTCCCTGGTGGCGCAGTGGTTGGGGGTCTGCCTGCTAATGCAGGGCACACAGGTTCGAGCCCTGGTCTGGGAGGATCCCACATGCCGCAGAGCAACTGGGCCCGTGAGCCACAACTACTGAGCCTGCGCGTCTGGAGCCTGTGCTTCGCAACAAGAGAGGCTGCGATAGTGAGAGGCCCACGCATCGCGATGAAGAGTGGCCCCCGCTTGCCACAACTAGAGAAAGCCCTTGCACAGAAATGAAGACCGAACACAGCTAAAAATAAACAAATAAATAAATAAATAAGCAAATAAATAAATAAATAAATAAAACCCCAAGCATTTGAAGCCCTTAAAAAAAAAAAAGAAGAAGAAGAAAGGGAGGAGGGGGAGGGAGAGAAGAAGGAGAAGAAGAAGAACCACACAGCCAGATAACATCCTGCCCCATCCTGGCATTTTCATTCAGAGCTTATCCCCTTGGTCCATCAAGAAGGAGAAGCCCTGCCAGGCCTGGCTCACTTCTCTGGGACTTGTCCTGTGGGTGAGAGCCCAAGAAGGCGTGTGATCTCTACTCACATAGCCACTATGACCTCTCCACACTGTAAGTCAAAGTCATTATTTCTGCTCGAGTTCACTTGTTTCAAATATTAACTTTTAATCACCTGCTATGAAGACAATAAACACAGGGCCTACGGGTTCAAGGGCACACTGAGACCTCTAGAGCAACTCTGTGCTGGTGATGACAGAGTTGACCAGCTTCTCTGAAAGAAGCAGAGACTCTTCTGGTGAGGCAGGTAACGTAACCAGTTAGTTCATCTGCTGAAACTAGTTTCCCAAGCTACCTAGACATCCAACAACAGGTCTCATGCATCTTAGTTTCTCTCCTTCCCAACCACTCGACACATAACCATTTGAAAAGTTTTCCTGAATATGGTACATCCTTTTCACGGAGAACAAGCATGGTCAGGAGCTCATCACTCCCTCTTAGCCACTGGGTGAAATCTGGATTAATCTCCTGTGATACTGGGATAATACGAAATATGTACTTGGTCTTTGTCTTTGGTTCCTGGCACAAAGCTCCTAAATGTTATTCATAAGAAGCCCTTTTAAGGCACACCTCAGCTGATGCTAAAGAGGTGATGAAGCTTGGAGGATGGGGGCTGAGGAACCAACCATGTGACTAGAGGGTTAGAATTTTCAGCCCCACCCCCAGCCTCCAGGGAGGGGAGAGAGGCTGGGAATTGAGCTCAATCACCAGTGTGTGTGTGGGGGTGGGACTTCCCTGGTGGCACAATGGTTAAGAATCTACCTGCCAATGCAGGGGACAAGGGTTCAAGCCCTGGTCTGGAAAGATCCCACATGCCGTGGAGCAACTAAGCCCGTGCGCCACAACTACTGAGCCTGCGCTCTAGAGCCTGCAAGCCACAACTACTGAGCCCGCGTGCCACAACTACTGAAGCCCGCATGCCTAGAGCCTGTGCTCCGCAACAAAGAGAAGCCACTGCAATGAGAAGCCCGCACACCACAACAAAAAGTAGCCCCTGTTTGCCGCAACTAGAGAAAGCCTGTAAGCAGCAACGAAGACCCAACACAGCCAATAAATAAATAAATAAATAAATCTATTTTTAAAAAATCACCAATGGGGAACGATTTAATCAATCACATCTGCATAATGGGACCTCCATAAAAACCCTAAACAATGGGATTCAGAATGCTCCCAACACACAGGTACTGGGATAGTGGTGCACCCAGAGAGGGCATGGAAGCCCTGTGTCCTTTCTTCATACCTTGACCTATGGACCTCTTTATCTGGCTGTTAATATCCTTTGTTAATATCCTTTATAATATCCTTTATAATAATCCCTTGTTAATATATCCCTTGTTAATATCCTTTATAATAAACTGGCAAATGTAAGTAAATGTTTACCTGAGTTTTCTAGCAAATTATCAGACCTGAGGAGGGAGTCATGGGAACCTGTAATTTACAGTCAGAAGTAACAACCTGGGACTTGCAAGTGATGTCTAAAGTGGGGGCAGGCTTGTGGGATTGAGTCCTAACCTGTGGGGTCTGCAATATTTCTGGACAGTTAGTGTCAGAATTGAGTTAAATTGTAGAACAGCCAGTTGGTGTCCACTGAGGACTGGAGAATTGCTTGGTGTGGAGAAACCCACACTTCTGGTGTCAAAAGTGTTATAAGGAAACAGCGTTTTCCTTTATCTCTCTTCTGTCATTCAAAGTAATTTCCAATTGACTTTCTTCCTCATACCTCCTTATTCAAAAGCAAAGATTTAATGAGCAACCACTGTTTGCTAAGCACAAATTAAGTGCAACCATGATTCAGATAGATAATTGGTATCACAATCTCATTTAGGGAGACAGACAGAAAACGTTAACCATAATATATAGAAGAGTGGTATGAAAAGATGCTATATGTCTATTAACAGAAGACGGACTAAACAAACTGTACGTCCATTAGATGGAATACCATTCAGCAAAAAGTTACAACTTATTGATATACCCCAAGACATGAATCTCAGAAAATTATGCTGAGGAAAGAAGTCAGATACAAAAGAGTACACTGTGTGTTATTCCATTTTTATGAAGTTCAAAAGTGAAACTAATCCACAGTGATAGAAGTTGGAACCAGCAGCTGCCTCTGTGGAAGGTACGTGGATTGACTAGGAAGGAAGCAAGGGAACCACCTGGGGAACAGGAAATGTTCTATAGCTTGCTGGGGTGGTGGTTACACAGGCGTACACATTTGTCAAGACTCACCCAATTGTATGCTTCAGATCGGTGCATTTTACTGTATGTAAATTATTCCTTGATTTAAAAATATATATGTGTTAAGGAACCACAGTGGAAAAAGCCACTTGTTTTTCTAAGTCTAATCAGGAAAGACTTCACAAAGACTGACACTTGAGCAGAACCTTGAAGGAGGAATACGATGTTTTCTATCTGGAGCGAAAAACAAGAACAAAGATGTGGAGGTTTGAGAGCTCATGGTGCGTCGTAAACAGAGGCCTCAGGGATGTGTTTGAAAATGTCTGGGAAGGGAAGACAGGGAATGGTGGGGGGCAGGAAAGTGGTTGGGATCAGAGTGTGAAAGGGCTTTTATGATATACACTTTCTAATAAGGACAGTAAGAAATCCTAGAAGTGGTTAGATTATGGTTTTGTCTGACTACATAAATAATATATGCTCTGTATGTGGAACCTAGAAAAATGGTACGGATGAACCGGTTTGCAGGGCAGAAGTTGAGACACAGAAGTAGAGAACAAACGTATGGATACCAAGGGGGGAAAACCACGGTGGGGTGGTGGTGGTGGTGTGCTGAATTGTGCCATTGGGATTGACATATATACACTGATGTATATAAAACAGATGACTAATAAGAACCTGCAGTATAAAAAAACAAACAAAACAACTAATACTAAACTTTCTTTGGGTTATTTGTATGGAAATATATTAATATAAATATTTCAGACATTACATGAAATTTCTAAAAATCTTATACGTACTGGTATAATGTTATAAGTCATAATTCTAGTTATTACTTTAAAATGTACATCTCAGAAATAACTAAATTTCCTTGTCAATTGCATTATTGTGAACTTTCATCAAATCTTTAACTGTGGTCATTTTTAAGTCTTTTGTCATTTACAGACAGTTCTGGGTGTATTCTAATGCTTTTGCAAAAATGTTCCTATAAAAGGGTTCCATCTTCAAGGAATTCATGGAAAAGACTCTGACAAGTACAGGTTTCTGGGAACCAACTATACTGCTGAACTGAATGCATAAGCCTTTTCAGAACTCTAATGGAAAACTGATGAATTCATAAAAATGCTAACAAAACATCAAGATAAAAAAATTAATTACATGGGACTGAGTGAACTGATGAGGATGATTATAATTTTTGTGACTTTCTGTTTGAATAAAAAAAAATCCCACAAGGACTCAGAGGCAAAAAATATACACATCAATTTTCACTGCAAAGTAAAGGAGCTGTTACAGTGGAGGATTACTGGACTGAATGTCAATATTATGACATAGTATGAGTGTGTTTCATGTTTGGTAATTGCCATCATTGCTGCTTTTGTTGTGGTCATCCATTTACAATGCTTGGTGTCAGTTTATTTATCTCTTGTAAAAATAAAATACAGTGTGTGTGTGTGGAAGAAAAAAAAAGGAAACTCGGAAATGCAGAGAAATGGAAAGTGTATTTAAAGTCACCTCTTCTCTAATGCAGATGCTACTAATGTTTTTGTGTTTTTCTCTCAGATATTTTTTCTATGTATTGATACTTTTTAAAAGTCTTTAAGTAATTAACATGATAGCATATTGTTATTTATTATTTATAAACCTAATTTTTATTTGCTGGATAATGTTTCTTTGGATGGATTTGTTGGTCTAAACTTTTCCTTAGTGTTAAACATTAATATTTTTATTCTAGCTTTTTGCTACTATAAATAATGCTGTGACCAATATTTTTTTTTAAATAAGAGGTTTTCATATTAAAAAAAATAATATATGCTCATTAAAAAATACAAATATTTAATTATGAATAAAGCCAAAAGTCCCCCATAATCCTAACTCCCAAAATAGTCATAGTTATGTATGTCTGTGTGTTAACATTCACTTTTAAATATTTAATAAATGGATCTTACCTACTTTCACTATTGTATTCTTGGTATCTAGCACAATATCTGGCATAAAAAATATTTATTGAATGGAAGAATGGTCTATACCTTGCTTTTGTTTTCTAACATATTCCAAATATCCTCATTCTTTCTAATGGCTATAAAGCGTTCTGCAATTGGACGCCAAGCTTGGTTGAAAGACATTCATTGCAAATTCCTTACAGTTACAAGACTATTACAAGATCCTATGTATTCAGATGTATTTCTGGAAGATAAATTCCTAGAAGAGGAACTGCTGGTTCACAAAACGCACATCTCAAAATCTTACAGATATTTTATAAATTTTGCTAAACTACCACCCAAAAGGATTGTACTGATTTGTCTGCTTACAACATGCTAAACATGACAAACAGCAACATGCTGTTTCTACCATATGCTAAACAATTCTTTTTTTTTCATTTTATTGAGATTAACTGACATACAGCACTGTATAAATTTAATATGTACGGTATAATGATGTGATATATGTATCATGAAAATGATTATCACAGTAAGTTTAGTGAACATCCATCATCTCATACAGACACAAAATTACAGAAACAAAAAAATTTGTGTGTGATGAGAACTCTTAGGATTTACTCTCTTAACTTTCATATATAATGTACAGCAATGTTAATTATATTTATCATGTTGTACATTATATCCCTAGCACTTATTTATCTTAAAACTGCAAGTCTGTAGTACTGTTTGACTGCTTTCATCCAATTCCCCCTTCCCCCCACTGCCCACCTCTGATAACCATACATCTGATCTTTTTCCATTTGTTTCTATGTTTGTTTGCTTGTTTTTGAAGTATAGCTGACCTATAACACTATGTTAGTTCCTGTTACACAATGTAGTGATTTGTTATTTCTATACACTTCAAAATAATCACCACAATAAATCTAGTTACAGTGTGTCACCACCCAAAGATATTACATAGTTATTGACTATATTCCTCACACTGTACATTTCATATCCATGACTCATTTATTTTGAAACTGGAAGTTTATACCTTACTCTCCCTCACCTATTTCCTTCCTCTCCCCACCCCCCCTCCTCTAACCACCTGTTTTGTTCTCTGTATCTATAACTCTGTTATGGCAAGATTTCATTCTTTTTATGGCTGAGTAATATTCCATGGTGTGTGTGTGTGTGTGTGTGTGTGTGTGTGTGTGTGTATGTATGTATCACATCTTCTTCACCCATTCATCTACTGATAGGCACTTGGGTTGCTTCCGTATCTTGGCTATTGTAAATGCTGCAATGAACACAAGGGTGCATATATCTTTTCTAATTAGTGTTTTTGTTTTCTTTGGATAAATACCAAGGAGTAGAACTGCTGGATCATATGGTAGTTCTATTTCTAATTTTTTGAGGAACCTCCATCCTGTTTTCCATAGTGGCTGCACCAATTTACACTCACCAACCATGCAGAAGGGTTCCCTTTTCTCCACATCCTTGCCAACACTAGTTATTTGAGGTCTTTTTGACAACAGCCATTCTGACAGGTGTAAGGTGATATATCACTGTGGTTTTGATTTGCATTTCCCTGGTGATTAGTGATGTTGAGCATCTTTTCATGTGCCTGTTGGCCAGCTGAATGCCTTCTTTGGAAAAATGTCTTTTCAGATCCTCTGCCTGTTTTTTTAATTGGATTGTTTGGGGGGGGGTTCTTTTTTCTTTTTTCATTGCAGCATTTATAATAGCCCAGATATGGAAGCAACCCAAGTGCCTATCAGTAGATGAATGGGCAAAGAAGATGTGATACATACATACATACACACACACAAACACACACACACATATATATATGTTGATGTTGAGTTTTATGAGTTCTTTATATATTTTGGATATGAACCCTTTATCAGATATATTATTTGCAAATATCTTCTCCCATTCAGTAAGTGGCCTTTTCATTTTGTTGATAGTTTCCTTTGCTGTGCAAAAGCTTTTTAGTTTGATGTGGTCCTGTTTATTTTTGCTTTTGTCTCCCTTGAGACATATCCCAAAAACTACTACTAAAACTGATGTCAAAGAGAGTACTGCCTATGTTTTCTTCTAGAAGTTTTATGGTTCTATGTGTCTGTTTTTATGCCAATACCATACTGTTTTGATTACTACAATTTTATAACATATCTCCTTTTTTTCGTTTGTTTTATTAAAGCTTGGTAGAATTCTTCAGTGAAGCCTTCTAGGAATTTCTTTACGTAAACTGCAAATTTGATGTCTTTAATAGATTTTGGGGATTTCTGGTTGGCTCCAACATGTAAAGAGCTTGAAAGCTGTCACTCTCACACTTACAATAAGAAAACACTAAACACATTGTAAAGCAATTATACTCCAATAAAGATGTTAAAAAAAAAGAAAAAGAAAACACTAAACAAACAGAAAATCAGTACTATTTCTCACCCCCATTAGAGAACTGAGGTCTCAAGACAAGCCATCATCCTGAAATCTGGAGAGACAGATGAATCCAGAGAGCCACAGCTGAGATTTGCTTACCTAGAGCAGAAGTTGGTGGAGCCATAAATAGGTAGGGACACTTAAATGCTAATTTTGACAAATTGCTAGAGCCTAAGGATAGAATAGCTTAAAAGTGAGAAATTCCTAAGACTAGAACAGAGTCTTAAGAACCCCACACTTTTGAGGGTTTTACCTCCAGGAGCCCTGCCAAATTCTCAGTGAAGAGCACTCTGTGGCTCTGGCAGGGAGAGGGTAAGGATAATCATTGTAAAATATGCCCAGAGGGACTTCCCTGGTGGCTCAGTGGTTAAGAATCCTCCTGCAAATGCAGGGGACACAGGTTCGATCCCCGGTCTGGGAAGATCCCACATGCTGTGGGGCAAATAAGCCCATGTGCCACAACTACTGAGCCTGTGCTCTAGAGCCCGTGAGCCACAACTACTGAGCCTGTGTGCCACAACTACTGAAGCCCGCACGCTTAGAGCCTGTGCTCCACAAGAGAAGCCGCTGCAATGAGAAGCCCGAGCACCGCAATGAGCCCCCGCTTGCCGCAACTAGAGAAAGCCTGCACGCAGCAACGAAGACCCAACACAGCCAAAATTAAATAAGTAAATTTATTTTTAAAAAAAGGAAAAAAAAGTAAAATATGCCCAGAGCGTTCTCCATAACAAAGGCCTACTTTCCAGGAGAAAAGACAGTACAAGAGCCTTATCCCACCTAGAAGAAGGGCATTTCTCCCACTCCAGCCCCCTTTAGCCTTCCTGTCTCACCTAAGGGGAGGAATAGAACTAAGAGACACTTAGTTAAGAGATGTAGCCCCACCAAAAAACTGAGATTTAGTCTTAAGATTATAGGACATGGCCCCTCTCCCACACCAACCTTATTGCCACCTCAGTAGGGCTCCAGTATAAAAACAGTGGGTTACAGTTCAAAGATCTGCAAGACATAGACTTTCTTTGAGAAGGAGCACAGGGGAGGCCCAAAGTCAAGAGGGGAGACAACAACAAGGACACTAGAGGAACTTGAAGCCTCTGGTACTTAGAGCTGCAGCAAACATTAAATACAGTCCAGGTTTTGCCCAGACTGACATAAAACTTACACTAAAGGCCTATTTAATTCAGTTCCTATTACCTAATACCTGATGTACAGCTTGCAATAAATAATCACAAGGCACATTACAAGGCAAGAAAAAACACTCTGAAGCAATATAGCGATAGTCAGATTTTCTAGTTCTTCTTGAGTGAGCTTTTTTAAAAAGGAACTTGTCTACTTCATTTAAAATTTTAATTTACTGCCTTTAAGCTATTCATAATATTCCCTTTTTACTTAATAATGTAGAGGCTGTATTGATGTCTCCACTTATTCCTGATACTCATAATTTGTGCCCTCTTTTTTTCCTTATCAATCTGGACACAGCTTTACCAATTGTATTGATTTTCTCAAAGAACCAGAGTTTCCTTTTATTGACTGCTCCATTGTTTTTTCTGCCTTCTATCTGACTTCTGCTATTCTCTTCATTACTTCCTTTCTTCGGCTTATTCTAGCTTTAGTTTGTTCCTCTGTTTCTAGTTTCTTAAGTAGAAGTTTAAGCTCTTGCTTTTAAACATTTTAACTTATCTAATGTAAGCATTTAATGCTAAAAAACTTCCCACTCTATTCTCTCCTTAGGGACTTTGCTTTGGCAACTATCCCCTCTCTTGCATCAGTGTTTCCCTTTCCACTGAATCATCCCCATCTTCATATAAACATGCTGTTACAGAGAAAAAAGAAAAGAAAAGAAGAATGCCGTCTCTTGCCCTCACATCCTCCTCAGGCTATCATCCCATTCCCCTTAGTTATACGGTTATCTGTACTCTACATGCTGTGGCTACTTCCTTATCTCCCAATCTCTATAACCCACTCCATTTAGATGTTGACCCCTACACTAAAATTGCTTTTATCAAAGTCACCAGAAAATTCCATCTCTCCATGTGCAGCAATCAGTTCCTACTCCTCATCTTACTCATTGCTCAGCAGCAGTTGATATACTTCCCCCTGGCTCTCAGGCCACCACACTCGCCTGGTTTTCCTTCTTTCCTCAGTGATGACCCCACCTGCCCTTTCCTACCTGTCAAGTGGAGTGCCTCAGGGTTCAGCCCTCAGTCCCCACCTTTTCCTTTCAACATAACTCCATGACCCACCTGCCCTTCATCCACTCCAAAAATTTTAAGTATCATCTTATGTATTCGAGCTATTCTATATATTCTATATATTTCCTAATTTGTAGTGCCTTTGTAGCTGCCTTATATATTTCCTAAAAACAAAGATCTCCACCATCTTCTTCTTTTCCATCCTTTTAAAGTATCTCTCTTTCGCTCTCTCTCTCTCACACACACATACACACACACACACACACACAAGATAAAGTATCTAACACAATGTTCTGTGCATGGTAAGCCCTGATTAAATGCTGTAGACTCCACCTCTGATTTTGCTCAAGCACAGAAAATATGTATGGATTTACTATTAGGTATAAGCAGGATTTACAGTGATCCACACTTAAGCAACAAGTACCACCTACTAATTATTGAACCTTAAAGCCAGGACCCACTCAGGGCTCATAATCTACTGTCGTCCCCTTAGAATGTGTCAAATCCCCAATTCTTTTACTAAGGCTGAGACCATAAGCCAGGTGAGTGGTTCCTTCTATTCAGCATTTTCAATAAGGCGAAGGTAAAATATGTAGTTCTTTCCATTGGGGGTTTCTCATATGTTGAGGCTGGTCACAGGGAAATCCCTGTTCCAACTAAATATCAAACAAATAACAATTAAACTAGAGTCACGATTTCAGTGTGGAACGGCCAAAGAAATTGTACGTGAATCTGGGCTGTTACCTGAGGAATGTGCACCTTTTCCATTACAAGTTAGACCAAAGAGTCCTTGATTCCTGAGGATATTTCATCTAATAATACAATTAACATAAACCTGGAACAGCCTCATTTCAAACCAGAGTGAAAAGGCATCACATGGTTTTGCGTTTCAGGCCCTAACAATTCTCTGTGTAGCATGTCTGACGGTGAAGGCCAAGCTCAGCCCCTTAGTTGCACTGACTCCTCACCAAGGGAAGAAAAAACAAAACGACTCTACAGGCTGCTCAGGGTCACTGGGTAGAAACTAAATTGTACTCTCCTAGTCAACCAACTCCCACCTTTAGCCAGTATTCCATGATGGTTTATACATTCACTATTTTACGATTACTTAGGAGACTTTTCAAGGGCTTTCAGGACCTTTGAGGATTCTCCTCCATTTGGTTTATGACACCTCAAGGAACTTCTCTGCACCAAATTGCTTCTGAACACACAGGAACGAAACAGGCCTTATAAATTTTAAATCAGATAACAAAGTTTTCTCTTTGAAAAGAGTCTCCGAGTTGACCAGTGACAAATAACATAATGTACAGCCAAGTTTTATAAGAGACAAAAATTGTAAAACAAATACTGCAGGATACACTATTCCAAAGAAGAGGAAACATGAGAAACAAGTAGTGACAATCTTTTTATTGTTTACTGAAAAATACAGCTCTGGAAAGAGTCTATTGCATTGTGTATTGAACACAAGGTCTGACATTGCAAGTATACATGACGTAACAGTATAACTTATATAAAACGATACATATTGTACATAGAGACGGTGCCCACACCTCTAAACACTAAAATTTAATGGAATGAAGTAAAGTCTTTTATTAAATGAGAAATGTAAACATCGCAACCATAAACAAAGTGCTCTAAGCAAAGAACTTTGAGATTGTTTTGTTGTGACATCTATCTACCTGGAGTTAGGAATGGTGTGGCCTAGGAAAAACTTAGCCAAATAGAAAGCTAGCACTCTCAAGAAGCTCGTCCCAGCGAGTGGGCTGCTGATGCCTGAGACAGGCTGCCACCCTGGCTTCTGCGGAGCCCTCAGGTCCACTCTGACCATTAATCCATGTCTTGGGGCTAGTTTGAGGCGAGTGGGAAGAGGACCAGGTAAGAGGAAGCTTCTGTCATGATTCCTTATCCTGTACCAACTCTACAGGATAAGGACACCTAGCATTTTTGACGTGTACCTGCCACTCTCAGTAAACAATGAAATGTGCTTGAGAAGAAAAATACTAACATTGGGAACAAAAGCCATCTTCTATACAGTCTTCAGATTCCTTTTAGCCATGTTTTCACTAAGCTGCTTGAAAAGAGGCTGCTACTATATTGCCAGTCACACAGGCTAGGATCAAGGGTAACAAAACTCCTTCCATTACAACTGCTAATTCAGATGAGTTAAAACTAAACACAGGGACTTCCCTGGTGGCGCAGTGGTTAAGAATCCCCCTGCCAATGCAGGGGACAAGGGTTTGAGCCCTGGTCCGGGAAGATCCCACATGCCGCGGAGCAACTAAGCCCGTGTGCCACAGCTACGGAGCCTGCGCTCTAGAGCCTGCGAGCCACAACTACTGAGTCCGTGCCACAACTACTGAAGCCTGCGCTCCTAGAGTCCGTGCTCCACAGCAAGAGAAGCCACCGCAATGAGAAGCCTGTGCACTGCAACGAAGAGTAGCCCCCGCTCGCTGCAACTAGAGAAAGCCCACGTGCAGCAACAAAGACCCAACGCAACCAAAAATAAATAAATAAAATTTATATGAAAAAAAAAAGACTAAACACAAATTTATTAGAGAACCAAAATCGATCTCAATTATTCACACGGCAACAGAGTCAGGTGCTGCAACAGCATTCACATTCCAAGGTCAGCTTTAACTATAGCCACACTTCCCTCCAAACTGAGAAAGCCCCGTGTGGAGGAAAACATACAAGACTACCACCACCAGCTCTTCTCCAAATACTATCAGGGCTCAGAAAGCTCAGTAGAGATAACAAACGCAAAAAATAAAAATTAAAAAAATAAAGCACATCTCAATATATACACACAACAGAGGAAGACTACTCTCCCCCTGGGCTTCCTTGGCATTAGGCAATCAAGGCTACTTGCAATAACAGTGCCTAAGCCGACTATGGCAATGCTCACAAGAGAAATAAGGAATTACAAAGTTCCTTTATTCATAGGTAATCAAGGATTATTAAATGAACTATTAAATAAAACTAAGACAACAGTCTCACCATCAAAGAAAATTTTCTTCCTGCCCGAGATGCTTTTATAAATGAGATGTCACAATATCCCAGATTCCTTACTTAATATTAAACTATTAATGCACACAGGACATCCTCAGAGCTCAAGCATGAGTCATATTAATATTCTCAGATATTTCTATACTTTACAGATCAGCAAATATTTAACCAGACTATCCGTTTAAGAGATGTGTATGTCAACAGTAATAACCAACTCTATATTTTTCTTAACCTGTTCATCAAAGAATACCATGCTCCAATAGGAATGAAGCCCAGTTCAGTGGGTATCTTGTTCCCCTCAACTCTGCACAATAGATTTCACTATTCAGTCTCTATGTCCTTGGCTCTTCTATGACTCACCTAGTTTAAAAAAAATCTTGTAAAAAGGTGGAAAATTGTAAACCCCAGCAAAAACATTGGTATTAGTGCTGAAGTAAGCTTTAGCGGAATAACTATAATTGCTTATGGGACTGTTTACAGCCTTGCTAGAAACCCTATTCCTCCTGAATCCCTAGATTGAAAAATTCAAATAATTTAAACATGAGAGGGGATTCCTCTGATAAAGGTCTAGTTCACGTGTAAGGTTCTGGTCCCTGGAATGATGTGTGGCTAACCCAAAATACTGGCTGCATTTCCATTTTAAACATGTCTGTTATTCTTCCCCACCACAGTACTGTCAAATTCTCCCATCTGTCACATCACTAGTGAGTCCTCTCATTTGCTGCTTCTATTTCTTTTGGCTGTTCTACTGCACATACGGGATTCACTGAACTTCTCACTTAAATGTGTAGGGAATTTACATTTCACACTATCAGCTTCCTAAAAGCCATCAACTGGGAATAATTGCTCTTTACAAAGGAAACCAAAAGCGTTGTTTGGAAGCTGAACAAACATCTTAGATATTCCTATAAAGGGAATGCTGTATCTGTCAGCAAAACCCAGAGACATTTACAAGATCTAAAGATTATATGGGCTATGTTAAAAGTGTGAATTTGGCAGTTTAAGTCCAATTTTTCACTACACCATTTGGGGAGAAGTACTAGTTAATATCACAGGAGCAAATTATAAGTGTCAACACCTCCCTACTAGCTTGTTTTCCTCCTGCTTTTCGTAAATTTCTGCCAGCTCCAGTGAAGCCTGTTCCAGGGTACATCACTCAGCAACCTGCAGAGCAGCTGCTCAGAGATAGAACAACAGGCTTCACCTCAACTAATCCAGCAGCAAGCACTCAGCTGGTAAACACTGCCTTGGGGCAGAGCCCATGGAAAGCCTTGAGCCCAGGAAAGACTTACAGAAGTTGCACAAAAATTCTTGGTTTTATATCATCTTCCCAGGAAGTTGGAAAATAATTGGTTTTTAGTTAAAGAAACATAATCTATGCTCAAAAATGTGATGTAATGTAATGCTTCAAACAAGCAAAATCGTGAATGAAAAAACTAGAGGAAAATACAGTCTATTAATCAATAGCTTACTTTGGTTAAATGATCATAGTTAGTCAGTGCAATGTATTATTATAGTTAGAAGCACGGCCTACCATGTTCTCATAAAACAGGGTACCAGTGAAGGATGTGAAAACGGTTCACAGAGATAATAGCCCTTTAGCCTTCTGTGACTTCAAAACTCGAAAAGACAAAGGCTAACCAGGATTTGACCTTCAGATACTTACTTGCCCAACACAGGCCGAGTTAAGAGACAGCTAAACATCTGATTCTTATTCACTTACGGTGTTCTCAGGAAGTTCCTGTTTGGACACCGATGGTTCTCAACCTGGCTGCACATCAGAGTCATCTGGGAAGCTTTAAAAAATCACCAAATGCCCAGACCAATTAAATCTGGAGGGTGGAGTCCAGAAATCAGTATTCTTTATGCTTTCCCAGGTAGTTCTTTCTAATGTGCAGCCTGGCTGCACACCACTGATGAATCCCTTTCAGAAAGCTGTTGCATGAAAGCCATGCTGTATCTAGATAGTTTGTTTTTTTCTAATTCCACCAGGAAAAGGGATTTTTAGAAAAAGGCACCGTTGCGCTTCCTCTAAAGAGGCAGCTTACTGTTTGAGAAGCGCTGGTCCTTGGAGGTTATCTGGAGCGCTGGTTGAAGAGGAGGGAGTCCTTGTCTTGGCAAAGCAGGCAGAGTTTCAGGCTTCGGCAGCTGCCTCCAGAGACAAAGAAAGCCCAGATGCCCGTGAGCACCAGGATGATGTATGCCAACACCAGATTTAATCCAGAATAAGGACTTATGAAGGTCTGCAAGGGGAAAATAACAGCAAGCTTATTAAACATGTGGAGTAACCAAAGAAAAAGGAAAATATGAAATACTTTCAATAGCTGAGGTGTGTTTCACCAAACATGCGATGTATGTCATGCACCCACAAAGACACATAGGACTAACCTAGTCAACAGACACTAGCCCGTAAGTCTGTTTCTGTGTAAGTGAAATGGGACTGAGGTGAAACTAAAATAACGCCAGTAAGGCGCTTATGACAGGTTCTGGCACAGGGTATCTGAGAAGAGTCCTAATAACAATCATTGCCACATGGAACAGTTAGTGTTGTCACAGCTTCCCCAAGTCTTCCGTGTTGGTCTCCATGGCACGCGTGGCACGTTGAGGGCAGCAGCAGGAAGGGCCAGTGAGCGTGCCCGAGGTGCTGTGCTGTGTACTTATCACCTGGGTCACACATTCCAGTCCCACGATGATAACCTGTGAGCTAAGGGCCCATTTCATAGAAGAACAATCTCAGATTTAAGAACCTGACAGGTTAGGCATCCAGGAAAAGTGAAGCCAGATCTGGCTCTCAGAGTGAAAAGATGCTGGGTGTAGGAGAGCTCTTGACTAGAGTGAAGCAGGGGGCATCTCTGTCTAGCTGAGGATGGGCAGGGAAGTGCCCAGGGCTGGTGAAGATGCAGAAAGGCTGAGACGCGGAGAGTTTATTTGCCTTGAGCAAAAGGACAGCTTTTTAGAGGTGGGAACTGTAACCTGGCTGCCAAGCTTCTCTTTGGGTCTGTGGAGAGAAAATATTGGGTTGGCCAAAGGTTCACTCGTTTTTTTTCCGTAAGATGGCTGTAGTAGCACTTAGTTGTCTTTCACTTCATTCAAAACAATTTTGTTAGATTGTATGTGACAGCTGTCATATCAGCATGCGTTTAAAAAAAGACTTATCAAAATTGGTGACTTTTTGTGTAGCCATCTTAATATTGAAGATGGAGAAAAAAAGCAACATTTTCAGCATATTATGCTTTATTATTTCAAGAAAGGTAAAAACGCAACCGAAATGCAAAAAAGATTTGTGCAGTGTATGAAAAAGGTGCTGTGACTGATCGAACGTGTCAAAAGTGGTGGGCAAAGTTTCGTTCTGGAGATTTCTCACTGGACCATGCTCCACAGTTGGGTAGACCAGTTGAAGTCAATAGCAATCAAATCAAGACATTAACTGAGAACAATCAATTTTATACCACGCAGCAGATAGCCAACATACTCAAAATATCCAAATCAAGCATTGAAAATCATTTGCACCAGCTTGGTTATGTTCATCGCTTTGATGTTTGGGTTCCACATAAGTGAAAAAAACCTTCTTGACCGTATGTCTGCATGCGATTCTCTACTTAAACGTAATGAAAACGTTCCGTTTTTAAAACCAATTGTGATGGGCAGTGAAAAGTGGATACTATACAAGTATGGAACGGAAGAGATCGTGAGGCAAGCAAAATGAACCACCACCGACCACACCAAAGGCTGGTCTTCATCCAAAGAAGGTGACGTTGTGTAGATGGTGGGACTGAAAGGGAGTCCTTTATTACGAGCTCCTTCCGGAAAACCAAACGATTAATTCCAACAAGTACCGCTCCCAATTAGAGCAACTGAAAGCAGCACTCAACGAAAAGCGTCCAGAATAGTCAACAGAAAAAGCATAATCTTCCATCAGGATAATGCAAGACAACATGTTTCTTTGATGACCAGGCAAAAAACTGTTACAGCTTGGCTGGGAAGTTCTGATTCATCCACCACATTCACCACACATTGCAGCTTCGGATTTCCATTTATTTCGGTCTTCACAAAATTCTCTTAATGGAAAATATTTCAATTCCCTGGAAGACTGTAAAAGGCACCTGGAACAGTTCTTTGCTCAAAAAGATAATCAGTTTTAGGAAGACAGAATTATGAGGTTGCCTGAAAAATAGCAAAAGGTAGTGGAACAAAACAGTGAATACGCTGTTCAATAAAGTTCTTGGTGAAAATGAAATATGTGTATTTTGACTTAAAAAACCGAAGGAACTTCTTGGCCAATCCAATATATTCAAATGGCAACCCTAGAAGGTAATCAGAAGCCAGACCTAATGAAATACCCAACAGAAGATAGATGTTACATAACCAGGGCCCAGTTTTTAACCATTTCTGTGTTAACTGGCTCTTAGAGTTAGCAAGAAAGTGAGACAAGTCCAGGTTACTTTAGTAAAAATCCTTAGTATTAAGGGAACGTGAGGGAATAGCATCTTTTTCAGCCGCACAATTGCTGAGGGTTCCAAAAGTTCATTTAAAAACTGCTGATGAGAGTCGGAGCGCAGGGAGAGGACTGGGGCTGGCGGCAGGAAGAGAGCCTGAAGGGGTTAGTGCTAGCCCGGAGGGAGTCCGGGGAAAGGGTCTGGAGCTACCGGAGAGGCAAGAGACTTTTTTCCCTTTTGTTGCCTGGTGCGCGAGGAGAGGGCATTCCCCTCCCTCCCCTCTGCCTGAGTGAGCCAGAGCCCCCGAATCAGCGGCTCCTTTAAACCCGTCCTGTCTGAGCGAAGAACGGACGCCCTCCGGCGACCTACGCGCAGAGGCGGGGCCAGGTCCAAGGCTGAGACCCGGGAGTTGTGAGAGCAGAGACAGGGAAATCTCTCTGTGCAGCCTCCGAGGCAGCGGATTAAAGCTCCACGGTCCATTTGATGTGCCCTGCGTCTGTGGAGTGCATGAATGGACAGCGAATCATCCCAAATTGAGGAAGTGGACCTTGAGGACAAGATTTAAGACTTCCCCCCCCCCTTTTTTTTTCCTCTTTTTACAACGAATTATCTCAAATTAAGGAGGTGGACTTAGCAAGATTTCAGACTTTTCGCCCTTTTCCTCTTTTTACAACGAATTATCCCAAATCGAGGAGGTGGACTTGGAGAGCAAGATTTTTGATTTTTCCCCCTGCTCTCTTTTTGTGAATGTGTATGTGTAATCTTCTGTGTAAGATTCTCTCTGTATAGCTTTGCTTCCACCATATGTCCCAGGGTTCTATCGGTCCGTGTTTTTTTTTCAATAATTACTTTTTAATTTTAATAACGCTACTATATTTCATACTTTATTCTATTTTACTTTACCTGCTCTTTCTTTTTTTCCTCCCTTCCCTTCCTCCCTCCCTCCCTCCGCTCCTCCTTTCCTTCTTTCTTTTTCTTTCCTCCCTCCCTCCCTCCCACCCTTCTTCTTTCCACTTTTTCTTTCCTACCTCCCTCCCTCCCTCCCTCCTGTCTTTCTTTCTTTCTTTCCTTCCTCCCTCCCTCCCTCCCTTCTTCCATTCACTCTTCCTTTTGCTTTCATTCCTCCCACCCTCCCTCCTTTCTTTCCTTCTTTCTTTCCATCCTTCCTCCCTCCCTCCCTCCTTTCTTTCTTTCTTCCTTCCTTCCTTTCTTCCCTTCTTCCTTTCTTTCCCTCTCTCTTTCTTTCTTCTACTAATTATTTCTTTCTACTTTTTCTCACTGTTATTCTGAGCTGGGTGGATGAAAGGCTCTTTGTGCTGCAGCCAGGAGTCAGTGCTGTGCCTCTGAAGTGGGAGAGCCAACTTCAGGACACGGGTCCACAAGAGACCTCCCAGCTCCACATAATATCAAGCAGCGAAAATCTCCCAGGGATCTCCATCTCAACACCAGCACCCAGCTTCAGTCAACGACCAGCAAGCTACAGTGCTGGTCACCCTATGCCAAGCAACTAGCAAGGCAGGAACACAACCCCACCCATTAGCAGAGAGGCTACCTAAAAACATAAGGCCACAGGCACCCCAAAACACACCACCAGACGTGGACCTGTCCACCAGAAAGACAAGATCGAGCCTCAACCACCAGAACACAGGCATTAGTCCCCCCCACCAGGAAGCCTACACAACCTACTGAAACAACCTTAGCCACAGGGGACAGACACCAAAAACAACGGGAACTACGAATCTGCAGCCTGCAAAAAGGAGACCCCAAACACAGTAACATAAGCAAAATGAGAAAGCAGAAAAACACACAGCAGGTGAAGGAGCAAGATAAAAACCTACCAGACCTAACAAATGAAGAGGTAATAGGCAGTCTACCTGAAAAAGAATTCAGAATAATGATAGTAAAGCTGATCCAAGATTCTATTTCCCAGATCCAAAATCTTGGAAATAGAATAGACAATATGCAAGAAACAGTTAACAAGGACCTAGAAGAACTAAAGATGAATCAAGCATCGATTAAAAACACAATAAATGAAATGAAAAATACTCTAGATGGGATCAATAGCAGAATAACTGAGGCAGAAGAACGGATAAGTGAGGTGGAAGATAAAATAGTGGAAATAACTGCTGCAGAGCAAAATAAAGAAAAAAGAATGAAAAGAACAGAGGACAGTCTCAGAGACCTCTGGGACAACATTAAACGCACCAACATTCGAATTATAGGGGTTCCAGAAGAAGAAGAGAAAAAGAAAGGGACTGAGAAAATATTTGAAGAGATTATAGTTGAAAACTTCCCTAATATGGGAAAGGAAATAGTTAATCAAGTCCAGGAGGCACAGAGAGTCCCATACAGAATAAATCCAAGAAGAAATACACCAAGACACATATTAATCAAACTGTCAAAAATTAAACACAAAGAAATCATATTAAAAGCAGCAAGGGAAAAACAACAAATAACACACAAGGGAATCCCCATCAGGTTAACAGCTGATCTCTCAGCAGAAACTCTACAAGCCAGAAGGGAGTGGCAGGACATAATTAAAGTGATGAAGGAGAGAAACCTGCAACCAAGATTACTCTACCCAGCAAGGATCTCATTCAGATTTGATGGAGAAATTAAAACCTTTACAGACAAGCAAAAGCTGAGAGAGTTCAGCACCACCAAACCAGCTTTACAACAAATGCTAAAGGAACTTCTCTAGGCAAGAAACACAACAGAAGGAATATACCTACAATAACGAACCCAAAGCAATTAAGGAAATGGGAATAGGAACATACATATCAATAATTACCTTAAATGTAAATGGACTAAATGCTCCCACCAAAAGACACAGAGTGGCTGAATGGATACAAAAACAAGACCCATATATATGCTGTCTACAAGAGACCCACTTCAGACCTAGAGACACATACAGATTGAAAGTAAGGGGATGGAAAAAGATATTCCATGCAAATGGAAATCAAAAGAAAGCTGGAGTAGCAATTCTTATATCAGACAAAATAGACTTTAAAATAAAGACTATTAGAAGAGACAAAGAAGGACACTACATAACGATAAAGGGATCGATCCAAGAAGAAGATATAACAATTGTAAATATTTATGCACCCAACATAGGAGCACCTCAATACATAAGGCAAATACTAACAGCCATAAAAGGGGAAATCGACAGTAACACAATCATAGTAGGGGACTTTAACACCCCACTTTCACCAATGGACAGATCATCCAAAATGAAAATAAATAAGGAAACACAAGCTTTAAATGATACATTAAACAAGATGGACTTAGTTGATATTTATAGGACATTCCATCCAAAAACAACAGAATACACATTTTTCTCAAGTGCTCATGGAACATTCTCCAGGATAGATCATATCTTGGGTCACAAATCAAGCCTTGGTAAATTTAAGAAAATTGAAATTGTATCAAGTATCTTTTCCGACCACAATGCTATGAGACTAGACATCAATTACAGGAAAAGATCTGTAAAAAATGCAAACACATGGAGGCTAAACAATACACTACTCAATAACGAAGTGATCACTGAAGAAATCAAAGAGGAAATTAAAAAATACCTAGAAACAAATGACAATGGAGACACGACGACCCAAAACCTATGGGACGCAGCAAAAGCAGTTCTAAGGGGGAAGTTTATAGCAATACAATCCCACCTTAAGAAACAGGAAACATTTCGAGTAAACAACCTGACCCTGCACCTAAAGCAATTAGAGAAAGAAGAACAAAAAACCCCCAAAGTTAGCAGAAGGAAAGAAATCATAAAGATCAGATCAGAAATAAATGAAAAAGAAATGAAGGAAACGATAAACCAAACTAAAAGCTGGTTCTTTGAGAAGATAAACAAAATTGACAAACCATTAGCCAGACTCATCAAGAAAAGAAGGGAGAAGACTCAAATCAATAGAATTAGAAATGAAAAAGGAGAAGTAACAACTGACACTGCAGAAATACAAAAGATCATGAGAGATTACTATAAGCAACTCTATGCCAATAAAATGGACAACCTGGAAGAAATGGACAAATTCTTAGAAATGCACAACCTGCCAAGACTGACTCAGGAAGAAATAGAAAATATGAATAGACCAATCACAAGCACTGAAATTGAAACTGTGATTAAAAATCTTCCATCAAACAAAAGCCCAGGACCAGATGGCTTCACAGGCGAATTCTATCAAACATTTAGAGAAGAGCTAACACCCATCCTTCTCAAACTCTTCCAAACAATATCAGAGGAAGGAACACTCCCAAACTCATTCTACGAGGCCACCATCGCCTTGATACCAAAACCAGGCAAGGATGTCACAAAGAAAGAAAACTACAGGCCAATATCACTGATGAACATAGATGCAAAAATCCTCAACAAAATACTAGCAAACAGAATCCAACAGCACATTAAAAGGATCATACACCATGATCAAGTGGGGTTTATTCCAGGAATGCAAGGATTCTTCAATATACGCAAATCAATCAATGTGATACACCATATTAACAAGTTGAAGGAGAAAAACCATATGATCATCTCAATAGATGCAGAGAAAGCTTTCGACAAAATTCAACACCCATTTATGATAAAAACCCTGCAGAAAGTAGGCATAGAGGGAACTTTCCTCAACATAATAAAGGCCATATATGACAAACCCACAGCCAACATTGTCCTCAATGGTGAAAAACTGAAACCATTTCCACTAAGATCAGGAACAAGACAAGGCTGCCCACTCTCACCACTCTTATTCAACCTAGTTTTGGAAGTTTTAGCCACAGCAATCAGAGAAGAAAAGGAAATAAAAGGAATCCAAATTGGAAAAGAAGAAGTAAAGCTGTCACTGTTTGCAGATGACATGATACTATACATAGAGAATCCTAAAGATGCTACCGAAAAACTACTAGAGCTAATCAATGAATTTGGTAAAGTAGCAGGATACAAAATTAATGTACAGAAATCTCTGGCATTCCTGTACACTAATGATGAAAAATCTGAAAATGAAATCAAGAAAACACTCCCATTTACCATTGCAACAAAAAGAATAAAATATCTAGGAATAAACCTACCTAAGGAGACAAAAGACCTGTATGCAGAAAATTATAAGACACTGATGAAAGAAATTAAAGATGATACAAATAGATGGAGAGATATACCATGCTCCTGGATTGGAAGAATCAATATTGTGAAAATGACTCTACTACCCAAAGCAATCTACAGATTCAATGCAATCCCTATCAAACTACCACTGGCATTTTTCACAGAACTAGAACAAAAAATTTCAAAATTTGTTTGGAAAAACAAAAGACCCCGAATAGCCAAAGCAATCTTGAGAACGAAAAATGGAGCTGGAGGAATCAGGCTCCCTGACTTCAGACTATACTACAAAGCTACAGTAATTAAGACAGTGTGGTACTGGCATAAAAACAGAAAGATAGATCAGTGGATCAGGATAGAAAGCCCAGAGATAAACCCACGCACATATGGCCAACTTATCTTTGATAAAGGAGGCAGGAACGTACAGTGGAGAAAGGACAGCCTCTTCAATAAGTGGTGCTGGGAAAACTGGACAGGGACATGTAAAAGTATGAGATTAGATCATTCCCTAACACCATACACAAAAATAAGCTCAAAATGGATTAAAGACCTAAATGTAAGGCCAGAAACTATCAAACTCTTAGAGGAAAACATAGGCAGAACACTCTATGACATAAATCACAGCAAGATCCTTTTGGACCCACCTCCTAGAGAAATGGAACTAAAAACAAAGATAAACAAATGGGACCTAATGAAACTTCAAAGCTTTTGCACAGCAAAGGAAACCATAAACAAGACCAAAAGACAACCCTCAGAATGGGAGAAAATATTTGCAAATGAAGCAACTGACAAAGGATTAATCTCCAAAATTTATAAACAGCTCATGCAGCTCAATAGCAAAAAAACAAACAACCCAATCCAAAAATGGGCAGAAGACTTAAATAGGCATTTCTCCAAAGAAGATATACAGACTGCCAACAAACACATGAAAGAATGCTCAACATCATTAATCATTAGAGAAATGCAAATCAAAACTACAATGAGATATCATCTCACACCAGTCAGAATGGCCATCATCAAGAAATCTAGAAACAATAAATGCTGGAGAGGGTGTGGAGAAAAGGGAACACTCTTGCACTGCTGCTGGGAATGTGAATTGGTACAGCCACTATGGAGAACAGTATGGAGGTTCCTTAAAAAACTAAAAATAGAACTACCATATGACCCAGCAATCCCACTACTAGGCATATACCCTGAGAAAACCATAATTCAAAAAGAGACATGTACCAAAATGTTCATTGCAGCTCTATTCACAATAGCCCGGAGCTGGAAACAACCTAAGTGTCCATCATCGGATGAATGGATAAAGAAGATGTGGCACATATATACAATGGAATATTACTCAGCCATAAAAAGAAACGAAACTGAGCTATTTGTAATGAGGTGCATAGACCTAGAGTCTGTCATACAGAGTGAAGTAAGTCAGAAAGAGAAAGACAAATACCGTATGCTAACACATATATATGGAATTTTAAAAAAAATGTCATGAAGAACCTAGAGGTAAAACGGGAATAAAGACACAGACCTACTTGAGAATGGACTTGAGGATATGGGGAGGGGGAAGGGTAAGCTGTGACAAAGCGAAAGAGAGGCATGGACATATATACAGTACCAAACGTAAGGTAGATAGATAGTGGGAAGCAGCCACAGAGCACAGGGAGATCAGCTCGGTGCTCTGTGACCGCCTGGAGGGGTGGGATGGGGAGGGTGGGAGGGAGGGAGATGCATGAGGGAAGGGATGTGGGAACAGATGTATATGTATGACTAATTCACTTTGTTATAAAGCAGAAACTAATAATAAAAAAAAAAAAAAAAAAAAAAACTGCTGATGAGATGTTGCGAGGTACTAGTGCAGACCACAGTGCCCATCCTAATGGAGCTTATATGCCAGTAAGGGAGACAAGTAATGAATGAAGAAACAAATAATTCCAAATTGTGATGAATGCCAGGACAGAATAACTACAACTGAGATGTGCTAGCATAGGTAAGAACAAGGCAATCTACCTAGGGGGCGTCAAGGAAGGCGCTGAGGAAGCAGCATTTAATCTGAGACTTACAGGAGGAGGAGGGAGCCAGCCTGGTGTAGACCAAGGGAGGGAACCAAAGGAGGGCAAAGAGTTCATTTCAGCTGAGAACCTGAGAGTTGATATAAATGATGTGTAGGGATGGAAGGGTAAGCACTGAGATAGGAGAGGAAGGCAGGGGCCAGCTACACAGCATGTTGGTGAGGAGGGTGAATTTTATCCTCAGTGCAGTGGAGGTGCACAGAAGGGTTTTAGGTCGGGGAGGTGAATGATTTTAGATTATTTATTTGTTTATTTTTTGGCTGCCCTGCACTTGTGGGATCTTAGTTCCCCAACCAGGGATTGAACCCAGGCCATGGAAGTGAAAGCGCCAAGTCCTAACCGCTGGACCACCAAGGAATTCCCATGATTTTAGATTTTTTAAACTGCAGATAATGGATTCAAGGAGGCTATGGTGAAAGCAGGGAGACTAGTCAGGAAGACTCTGCACTGAATGAGGAGGGTACAGGTTGGTGACTTAGTCCAGGGTAATGGTGGTAGAGATGGAGAGAGCAGATGATAGGAAGTGATGGGAGTTGCTGGTGGATGGAATGTGAGGGAAAGGGAGAGGCCAAGAATGACTTCCATGTTTCTGGCTTTAGGCAAATGGCGGTGCTATTTAATGAGATACAAAAAGACTTGAGGAAGACCAAGCTTAAAAGACTTGGACTTAATAAGAACCTGCTGTATAAAAAAAATAAAGCAGTCTTAGAAGCGTGGTTGGACAGAAGGCAAAATGCGCTAGAAGCATGAAAGAAGCAGAGACAGAGTTTGCGGAGATAACGCTTTGAGAAATTTTGCTGCGATGGGAACCAGAAAAAAAAGTCATAGCTCGAAGGAGAACAGGCAATAATGAAGAGTTTTATTTCAGATATGTCTATATGCTGGTGAAGAAAGGGATAGGCTGGTGATGTAGGAGAGAGGGCACAGTCAAAGGAGTAAAGTCCTTAAGTAGGAAGGAATTAGGTCTGAAGCCCAAGTGGAGGGACTGACTGGCCTTTTTTTTTTTTTTTTTTTGACTGGCCTTTGATAGAAGAAAGGATACTTCCTGTGCTGGGCCAGGGTAAGGTGGGGAGATGGGTTCTTCTTAACAAACAAGAGGCTCTGACTGGGTCAGTCTGTCACCTCTGCCCAGCAGGGGTAGCAGGGGGAGTGCCTCCAAGGCACCTCACCGTCCTCACCCTCACCCTGCCTGCACATGCCCTTGGATTCAGGATACAAAGAGTGACAAGATAAGGTCCCATCACTGATGATCAAACTCTAATTAGAGAGGTAGATGTAAAAATTGTATCAAATAAAATAATGCTGGCTGGGGAGGGGGGTTATAACACAGCTATAAATAAGGGCTAGTGATAGTGCTGAGTCAGAAATGTGCCCCTTTTCCAGGGAGGCCTCAGGTGAAACGCTCAGGAGTTTTCCAAACTGACCTAGGTTAGCAGTCATTGCAGATAAACCAGCACGAACAAAGGCACTCCCTGCTGGGGAGCCACACTGGATCAATTTAGATGGAGGGTACGGTGTGAACCATGGGGAGCAGCAAGAGGTAAGGTGTGCACCAGTAAAATCAGTAAGAGGCTTACGTCAAACAAAGAAGTCTGCGTTTTACTCCACTGGCCTCTGCTACAGCTCTTCTCCTCCCCAGTACACCTGGCTTCAGGACACCTGGCTCCTGGGGCTCCGCTACTTCACTAAGTTGCTCCTTCCCAGTCTCCTTTGCTGGCTCCTCTTCTTGCCCCAACCTCAAGGCTGAAATGCCCCAGGCCTTACTCCTTGGGCCGATTCTCTTGTCTGCTTATACTCACTTCTTGTAATCATCTCTTCGAGCCTGGATTTCTCTCCCAAACTCCAGACTTTTTCATCCAACTGCCTAACTGACTTCTCCACTTCAATGTCCAATAGGCGCCCCCAAGGTAACGTGCCCAAAGAGAACTCCTGATCTCCCTCACAAGCTTCGCCATCCCAGCTGATGGCAAGTCCATCCTTCTAGTTATCCAGGCCAAAAACTTTGAAGACATCCTTGGCTCCTCTTCTTCTCTCCCTTGCCTTATCCAGTCTGTCAGGAAATACTGTTGGCTCTACTTTCAAAAATATGTCCTGAAACTGAACATTTCTCATTATTTCCACTGCTATCTCACCCAAGTTGTCACCATCCTTCTCTTGATGACTGTAATCTCTTCCCCCATTACAGTCTACTCTGAACACAGCAGTCAAAATGATCCTTTTAAAACGTGATTCAAGTCATGTCCCTGTACTCAACACCCTACAATGACTCCCATTTCACTGAGAGTAAAAAGCTCAAATCTTGCATTATCTAGATGTGGTTCTCATTTCCAACCTCTACTTCCATCCCCAACTTCAAATCTGTGACAGTATCTGCTACTAACTTACCCAGGCGCACTGGTTCTGGCCACCCTCACTTCCATAAACATGCCAAGCATGTTCCTTAGTCTTAGGACTTTGCCACTAGCTGTTTTAATCTTGGATGCTCTTTCTCCAGGCAGCCACATGGCCACCTTGACTTTTTTGTTCAAATGTCACCTTCACAATGAAGCCTACTTTTGACTACATAGTTCAAAAATTCAACATCCCCAGCCCACACAATCTGGAACCCTTTTAACCTGCTCTACTTTCCCTTTTTTCCCATAGCACCTATCAATTTCTAATATACTATAAAACTTTTTATTATGTCTATTGCTTACTGCATCTCTCTCCACTAGATGGTAAAGGCAGGGTCTTTGTTTTTTTCACTAAATTTTTTTTTTTTTTTTGCGGTATGCGGGCCTCTCACTGTTGTGGCCTCTCCCGTTGTGGAGCACAGGCTCCGGACGCACAGGCTCAGCAGCCATGGCTCACGGGCCCAGCCGCTCCACGGCATGTGGGATCTTCCCAGACCGGGGCACGAACCCGTGTCCCCTGCATCGGCAGGCAGACTCTCAACCACTGCGCCACCAGGGAAGCCCTAAATTGTTTTGTTTGCCTAGAACAGTGCCTGGAACATAGAAAGCTATTTGTCAAGTGAATAAATGGCCAACTGGATCCATAAGAAGGATATTTTCTTTTTCTTGCAACTTCCTTTCTGTTTATTAAAGTGTACATAGTAGAAAATTTGGAACATGCCAAAAACCATAAAGAATAAAAGAATCTGCCCAAAAATGAAAGCTGTTAATATATATATATATTTTTTTGCGGTACGCGGGCCTCTCACTGTTGTGGCCTCTCCCGTTGAAGAGCACAGGCTCCAGACGCGCAGGCTCAGCAGCCATGGCTCACGGGCCCAGCCGCTCCGCGGCATGTGGGATCTTCCCGGACAGGGGCACGAACCCATATCCCCCGCATCGGCAGGCGGACTCTCAACCACTGTGCCACCAGGGAAGCCCAGCTGTTAATATTTTAACACACTCTCTCGCCAGTGTTTTTTCCATTAAGATTTGACTTTATGGTCCTGAACCAAGATGGCGGAGTAGAAGGACATGCTCTCATGCCCTCTTGCGAGAACACCAGAATCACAACTAGCTGCTGGACAATCATCGACAGGAGGACAGTGGAACTCACCAAAAAAGATACCCCACATCCAAAGACAAAGGAGAAGCTACAATGAGACGGTAGGAGGGGCGCAATCACAGTAAAATAAATCCCATAATTGCTGGGTGGATGACTCACAGACTGGAGAACACTTATACCACGGAAGTCCACCCACTGGAGTGAAGGTTCTGAGACCGACGTCAGGCTTCCCAACCTGGGGGTGCAGCAACGGGAGGAGGAATTCCCAGAGAATCGGACTTTGAAAGCTAGTGGGATTTGACTGCAGGACTTCGACAGGACTGGGGGAATCAGAGACTCCACTCTTGGAGGGCACACACAAAGTAGTGTGCACATCGAGACCCAGGGGAAGGAGCAGTGACCACAGGGAAGACTGAACCAGACCTACCTGCTAGTATTGGAGGGTCTGCTGCAGAGGCAGGGGGTGGCTGTGGCTCACCATGGGGACAAGGACACTGGCAGCAGAAATTCCAGGAAGTACTCCTTGGCGTGAGCTCTCCCAGAGTCCGACATTAGCCCCACCAAAAAGCCAGCTAGGCTTGTGTTGGGTTGCCTCAGGCCAAACAACCAACAGGGAGGGAACCCAGCCCCACCCATCAGCAGTCAAGCAGACTAAAGTTGAGCTCTGCCCACCAGAGCAACAGTCAGCTCTATCCACCACCAGTCCCTCTCATCAGGAAACTTGCACAAGCCTCTTAGATAGCCATCTCCACCAGAGGGCAGACAGTAGAAGCAAGAAGAACTACAATCCTGAAGCCTGTGGAAAAAAAAACCACATTCACAGAAAGATAGACAAGATGAAAAGGCAGAGGGCTATGTACCAGATGAAGGAACAAGATAAAACTCCAGAAAAACAACTAAATGAAATGGAGATAGGCAACTTTCCAGAAAAAGAACTCAGAATAATGATAGAGAAGATGATCCAGGACCTTGGAAAAAGAATGGAGGCAAAGACCGAGACCGATGCAAGAAATGTTTAACAGAGACCTAGAAGAATTAAAGAACAAACAAACAGAGATGAACAATACAATAACTGAAATGAAAAATACACTAGAAGGAATCAATAGCAGAATAACTGAGGCAGAAGAATGCATAAGTGACCTGGAAGACAGAATGGTGGAATTCACTGCTGCAGAACAGAAAAAAGAATGAAAAGAAATGAAAACAGCCTAAGAGACCTCTGGGACAACATTAAACACAACAACATTCACATTAGAGGGGTCCCAGAAGGAAAAGAGAGAGAGAAAGGGCCCGAGAAAATATGTGAAGAGATTACACTCGAAAACTTAACTAACATGGGAAAGGAAATAGTCACCCAAGTCCAGGAGGCGCAGAGAGTCCCATACAGGATACACCCAAGGAGAAACACACCAAGACACATAGTAATCAAACTGGCAAAAATTAAACACAAAGAAAAATTATTGAAAGCAGCAAGGGAAAAACAACAAATAACATACAAGGGAACTCCCATAAGGTTAACAGATGATTTCTCAGCAGAAACTCTACAAAGCAGAAGGGAGTGGCATGATATACTTAAAGTGATGAAAGGGAAGAAACTACAACCAAGATTACGTTACTCAGCAAGGATCTCATTCAGATTCGATGGAAAAATCAAAAGCTTTACAGACAAGCAAGAGCTAAGAGAATTCAGCACCACCAAACCAGCTCTACCACAAATGCTAAAGGAACTTCTCTAAGTGGGAAACACAAGAGAAAAAAAGGACCTACAAAAACAAACCCAAAACAATTAAGAAAATGGTCATAGGAACATACATATCGATAATTACCTTAAACGTGAATGGATTAAATGCTCCAACCAAAAGACACAGACTGGCTGAATGGATACAAAAACAAGACCCATCTATATGCTGTCTACAAGAGACGCACTTCAGACCTAGGGACACGTACAGACTGAAAGTGAGGGGATGGAAAAACATATTCCATGCAAATGGAAATCAAAAAAAGCTGGAGTAGCAATACTCACATCAGATAAAATAGACTTTAAAATAAAGAATGTTACAAGAGACAAGGAAAGACACTACATAATGATCAAGGGATCAATCCAAGAAGAAGATATAACAATTATAAATACATACGCACCCAACACAGGAGTACCTCAATGCATAAGGCCAACTGCTAACAGCTATAAAAGAGGAAATCGACAGTAACACAATAAGAGTGGGGGACTTTAACACCTCACTTACACCAATGGACAGATCATCCAAAATGAAAATAAATAAGGAAACAGACGCTTTAAATGACACAACAGACCAGATAGATTTAATTGATATTTATAGGACATTCCATGCAAAAAGAGCAGATTACACTTTCTTCTCAAGTGCACACAGAACATTCTCCAGGATAGATCACATCTTGGGTCACAAATCAAGCCTCAGTCAATTTAAGAAAATTGAAATCATATTAAGCATCTTTTCTAATCATAACGCTATGACATTAGAAATCAATTACAGGGGAAAAAACGTAAAAAACACAAACACATGGAGGCTATACAATACGTTACTAAATAACCAAGAGATCACTGAAGAAATCAAAGAGGAAATCAAAAAATACCTAGAGACAAATGACAATGAAAACACGACGGTCCCAAACCTATGGGATGAAGCAAAAGCAGTTCTAAGAGGGAAGTTTATAGCTATACAAGCCTACCTCAAGAAACAAGAAAAATCTCAAATAAACAATCTAAACTTACACCTAAAGGAACTAGAGAAAGAAGAACAAACAAGACCCAAAGTTAGCAGAAGGAAAGAAATCATAAAGATCATAGTAGAAATAAATGAAACAGAAACAAAGAAAACAATAGCAAAGATCAATAAAACTAAAAGCTGGTTCTTTGAGAAGATAAACAAAAATGATAAACCATTAGCCAGACTCATCAAGAAAAAGAGGGAGAGGACTCAAATCAATAAAATAGGAAATGAAAAAGGAGAAGTTACAACAGACACCACAGAAATACAAAGCATCCTAAGAGACTACTACAAGCAACTCTATGCCAATGCCAATAAAATGGACAACCTGGAAGAAATGGACAAATTCTTAGAAAGGTATAACCTTCCAAGACTGGACCAGGAAGAAATAGAAAATATGAACAAACCAGTCACAAATAATGAAATTGAAACTGTGATTAAAAATCTTCCAACAGGGCTTCCCTGGTGGCGCAGTGGTTGAGGGTCCGCCTGCAGATGCAGGGGACACAGGTTCGTGCCCCAGTCCGGGAAGGTCCCACATGCCGCGGAGTGGCTGGGCCCGTGAGCCATGGCCGCTGAGCCTGCGCGTCAGGAGCCTGTGCTCCACAACGGGAGAGGCCACAACAGTGAGAGGCCCGCGTACCGCAAAAAAAAAAAAAAAAATCTTCCAACAAACAAAAGTCCAGGACCAGATGGCTTCACAGGTGAATTCTATCAAACATTTAGAGACAAGCTAACACCCATCCTTCTCAAACTCTTCCAAAAAATTACAGAGGAAGGAATACTCCCAAACTCATTCTATGAGGCCACCATCACCCTGATACCAAAACCAGACAAGGATACTACAAAAAAAGAAAATTATAGACCAATATCACTGATGAATATAGATGCAAAAATCCTCAAGAAAATACTAGCAAACAGAATCCAACATCACATTAAAAGGATCATACACCATGATCAAGTGGGATTTATCCCAGGGATGCAAGGATTCTTCTATATATGCAAATCAATCAATGGGATACACCATATTAACAAACTGAAGATTAAAAACCATATGATCAACTCAACAGATGCAGAAAAAGCTTTTGACAAAATTCAACACCCATTTATGATATAAACTCTCCAGAAAGTGGGCAGAGGGAACCTACCTCAACATCATAAAGGCCATATACAAGAACCCCATAGCAAACATCATTCTCAATGGTGAAAAACTGAAAGCATTTTCTCTAAGATCAGGAGCAAGACAAGGATGTCCACTCTCACCACTATTATTCAACATAGTTTTGGAAGTCCTAGCCACGGCAATCAGAGAAGAAAAAGAAATAAAAGGAATACAAATTGGAAAAGAAGAAGTAAAACTGTCACTGTTTGCAGATGACATGATACTATACATAGAGATCCTAAAGATGCCACCAGAAAACTACTAGAGCTAATCAATAAATTTGATAAAGTTGCAGGATACAAAATTAATGCACAGAAATCTTTTGCATTCCTACACACTAATGATGAAAAATCTGAAGGAGAAATTAAGGAAACACTCCCACTTACCACTGCAACAAAAAGAATAAAATACCTAGGAATAAAATTACCTAGGGAGACAGAAGACCTGTATGCAGAAAACTGTAAGACACTGATGAAAGAAATTAAAGATGATCCAAACAGATGGAGAGATATACCATGTTCTTGGATTGGAAAATCAATATTGTGAAAATGACTATACTACCCAAAGCAATCTACAGATTCCATTCAACCCCTATCAAATTACCAATGGCATTTTTTATAGAGCTAGAACAAAAAAATCTTAAAATTTGTATGGAGACACTAAAGACCCTGAATAGCCAAAGCACTCTTGAGGGAAAAAAACGGAGCTGGAGGAATCAGACTTCCTGACTTCAGACTATATTACAAAGCTACAGTAATCAAGGCAATATGGTACTGACACAAAAACAGAAACAGAGATCAATGGAACAAGATAGAAAGCCCAGAGATAAACCCACGCACCTATGGTCAACTAATCTATGACAAAGGAGGCAAGGATATACAATGGAGAAAAGACAGTCTCCTCAGTAAGTGGTGCTGGGAAAACTGGACAGTTACATGTAAAAGAATGAAATTAGAACACTCCTTAACACCATACACAAAAATAAACTCAAAATGGATTAGAGACCTAAATGTAAGACCAGACACTATAAAACTCTTAGAGGAAAACATAGGAAGAACACTCTTTGACATAAATCACAGCAAGACCTTTTCTGATCCATCTCCTAGAGGAACGGAAATAAAAAGAAAAATCAACAAATGGGACCTAATGAAACATAAAAGCATTTTCACAGCAAAAGAAACCATAAACAAGACGAAAAGACAATCCTCAAAATGGGAGAAAATACTTGCAAGCGAATCAACAGACAAAGGATTAATCTCCAAAATATATAAACAGCTCATGCAGCTCAGTATTAAAAAAACAAACAACCCAATCCAAAAATGGGCAGAAGACCTAAATAGACATTTCTCCAAAGAAGACATACAGATGGCCAAGAAGCACATGAAAAGCTGCTCAACATTACTAATTATTAGAGAAATGCAATTCAAAACTACAATGAGGTACCACCTCACACCAGTTAGAATGGGCGTCATCAGAAAATCTACAAACAATAAATGCTGGAGAGGGTGTGGAGAAAAGGGAACCCTCTTGCGCTGTTGGTGGGAATGTAAATTGATACAGCCACTATGGAGAACAGTATGGAGGTTCCTTAAAAAACTAAAAATCGAATTACCATATGATCCAGCAATCTCACTACTGGGCATATACCCTGAGAAAACCATAATTCAAAAAGACACATGCACCCCAATGTTCACTGCAGCACTATTTACAATAGCCAGGACATGGAAGCAACCTAAATGCCTATCGACAGACGAATGGATAAAGAAGATGTGGTACATATATACAATGGAATACTACTCAGCCATAAAACGGAACGAAATTGGGTCATTTGTTGGGACGTGGATGGAACTAGAGACTGTCATACAGAGTGAAGTAAGTCAGAAAGAGAACAACAAATATATTAACACATATATGTGGGACCTAGAAAAATGGTACAGATGAACCAGTTTGCAGGGCAGAAATTGAGACACAGATGTAGAGAACAAATGTATGCACACCAAGGGGGAAAAGCAGTGGCAGGCGGGGGTGGTGGTGATGAACTGGGAGATTGGGGTTCACATGTACACACTGATGTGTATAAAATGGATGACTAGGGCTTCCCTGGTGGTGCAGTGGTTGAGAGTCTGCCTGCCGATGCAGGGGACACGGGTTCGTGTCCCGGTCCGGGAAGATCCCACATGGCTGGGCCCATGAGCCATGGCCGCTGAGCCTGCGCGTCCGGAGCCTGTGCTCCGCAATGGGAGAGGCCACAACAGGGAGAGAGGCCCGCGTACCGCCAAAAATAAAAAAATAAAAAAATAAAGGATAACTAATAAGAACCTGCTGTATAAAAAAATATATAAAATAAAATCAAAAAGTTTAAAAAAAAAGATTTGACTTTACATAGCTGCCGTCATATTAAGGGTAACTTTAGTATCCTGTATGACTGAAAGGTTTTAGGTAAGAAAGGCAATAAGATTGTTTTTTAGATGGAACAGAGAACAAGAAGCCCAGTATAAGAAAACCTGATATGAACTCTAAATGGATGGAGAGGAGAGAAACATGAGGCAGGACACCATCAGAAGGAAGCTTTTCAATACTGTAGGTGAGAAATGATAAAGGTCTGGACAAAGCAGTGGCTGGGATAATTCTGATGTAAGTATATGACACATTACAATTAAACTAAGACCAAAGCATTAAACAGTGCTTAAACAATACATCAAGTATTCTTTTTAAATTACTTTTGAAAACTGGCATTATAACGTCAGTGAGGAGAGAGTAAGATGGGCACTCTTGACATTGATCAGAATGCGTAAAAATAGTACAACCCTTGTACAGCGTATTTTAGCAATTTGCATCAGGGGCTTTAAAAATATTCACACCATTTGACTTCAAAAATCCATTCCTTGGAATCTAAACAATGAATTGAAAAAGTTTCACACACAAAGTTGTTCCAGACAGCATTATAATAAACAAAAGTAGAAAAACAAGTTATCAATCAGTTAAGCAAACTATAACTTTATGTAATGATCTAAAGCCACTAAAACTTAAATATTAAAAGGATTTATAATAACATGGAAATTGTTTAAGATGTGTTACATAACATAAGCATAATGCAAGCCTATTTCAGTTTGACTCTACCCACTAAAAGAAAGACACATATCAAAAAAAACCCCAAAAAACTTTTATGAGACCAACCAACAAATTAATAGTTATCTTTCTATGGTAAGAGATGATTTATCTATCATTCATTCACTTCTTTCTTTTAAATGACTTTTCTGAATTTCCTCATTTTCCTATGAGCATGTATTTCATTCAGAGTGGAATCTACCACTTTAGATATGCAGACTTGAGCTCCAAAAACCAGTTTGAGCACAGTAGCAATACTCACCAGGGCTGACACCAGTAGATGGATCAGAAGAACTACAAGCAGGGTGTACCACTTTTTCTTCTCACAGCCATCAAAAAACACAATGCCCCAGAACGTGTGCAGCAATATGATCACCAGAGTCATGAAAGCTGAAAGACAGGCAACCATTAGTGCCCAGTCACAGGACAACAAACCCCAAAGCCCACTAAACACCTAGTCCTGGGACAACGCTCTTGGGGTACCCCACACTACTCTGAGGGTTCAACCCTATCTGACAGAAGCGGGACCCTGACACATATTTGCTTGAATAGTAACTGTGAGAGCAACATTCCTGAACCAGGGGGCCAACTCTGAAGCAGCTTCTCATCTAGAACGTGAACTTGTGAAACAAAAAGTCAACTTGGGGGCTTCCCTGGTGGCGCAGTGGTTGGGGGTCCACCTGCCGATGCAGGGGACACGGGTTCGTGCCCCGGTCTGGGAGGATCCCACATGCCGCGGAGCGGCTGGGCCCGTGAGCCGTGGCCGCTGGGCCTGCGGGTCTGGAGCCTGTGCTCCGCAGCGTGAGAGGCCACAACAGTGAGAGGGCTGCATACCTCAAAAAAAAAAAAAAAAAAAGTCAACTTGGATCTGGCTTTCAAGGAGTTTCTCTTAGGAATGCAATAAAACTACTGTGATATCTAATCAGCTTTTCTCCAAATTAGCCTTCTGCACTAATTGCGAAACTCCCACCCTCCCCCGACACCACGCCACACAGCATGTGGGATCTTAGTTCCCTGACCAGGGATCAAACCAGCACACCCCCAACCCCACATTGGAAACTCGAAGTCTTAACCAACGGACTGCCAGGGAGGTCCCTGAGAAACTTTTCTCAATTAAAAGAAGTGTCTTTGGGCTTCCCTGGTGGCGCAGTGGTTGAGAATCTGCCTGCCAATGCAGGGGACACGGGTTCAAGCCCTGGTTTGGGAAGATCCCACATGCCGCAGAGCAACTGGGCCCATGAGCCACAATTACTGAGCCTGCGCATCTGGAGCCCGTGCTCCGCAACAAGAGAGGCCGCGATAGTGAGAGGCCCGCGCATCGCGATGAAGAGGGGCCCCCACTTGCCACAACTAGAGAAAACCCTCGCACAGAAACAAAGACCCAACACAGCCATAAATAAATAAATTAATTGTTTTTAAAAAAGTGTCTTCAATTTAAACAAGGCTTCTCATTAAAGTGAAATTTCTCCTTGGATTTTTTAAGAACAATGGAAGATAAAAATATTAGAAATTGCAGTAATTATCCAAGATTCTTTCTTTTTTTAACATCTTTATTGGAACATAATTGCTTTACAATCGTGTGTTAGTTTCTGCTTTATAACAAAGTGAATCAGGTATACATATACACATGTCCCCATATCTCCTCCCTCTTGCGTCTCCCTCCCACCCTCCCTATCCCACCCCTCTAGGTGGACACAAAGCATGAGCTGGTCTCCCTGCTTCCCACTAGTGGGCTGCTTCCCACTAGCTATCTATTCTACATTTGGTAGTGTGTATATGTCCACGCCACTCTCTCACTTCATCCCAGCTTACCCTTCCCCCTCCCCATATCCTCAAGTCCATTCTTTACGTCTGCGTCTTTATTCCTGTCCTGCCCCTAGGTTCTTCAGAACCATTTGTTTTTTAACTCGCTACACATAATTCAATTTCGTTTTTTTTCTTTTTTTCAATTAATTAATTTATTCATTTATTTTATTTTTGGCTGTGTTGGGTCTTCGTTTCTGTGCGAGGGCTTTCTCTAGTTGTGGCGAGCGGGGGCCACTCCTCATTGCGGTGCGCGGGCCTCTCACTATCGCGGCCTCTCTTGTTGCAGAGCACAGGCTCCAGACGCGCAGGCTCAGTAATTGTGGCTCACAGACCCAGTTGCTCTGCGGCATGTGGGATCTTCCCAGACCGGGGCTCGAACCCGTGTCCCCTGCATTGGCAGGCAGATTCTCAACCACTGCGCCACCAGGGAAGCCCGGTAAATTCTTTAAAGCAGAGGAGGGATTTTAAAAAAGAGAAAAAACTTTGGGACAATGGTAGACGAAACTAAAACGATGCATTTTAATTCCATTGATGATCCCTCAAAGGTCAGTTTCCCTGAAGACAGATGCCTGTTTATGTGATGGTGTAGAGGTGAGACAACTGAAAACACCCAGGAGTTAATTTTATGTCACAAAAAAGACCAGAGTAGAAATTGTGATCTATAGACACAGATGTTCAAACTCTAAGGTTTTTCTAAAGCCTACACATCAATTACATGTCAAGAGAAAGAAATGACATCATTAATGAGTCATCTGTTCATGAGCTATGTGAAAGGAAGATCAAAATGGAGTTAGTATTGCTAAGAGAACTCTCCAAATGGAGCCGGGTGGCCATTAAGGAAGTGTAACTTAGGCATGGCTCAGCCGAGATGGAGTCTGACATTTTGACCTGATGAAGTCATCCAGGACACCTGCCAGAAACTCAAGACACTTATTGAACCTTTACCCTAAAATAACTCATGACAGTCTATCCACTTATTGGACCCCTACTCTAAAACAACTTGTGATTCCTTAAGGACAAATATTTTCCGACTTAGGTCAATCACAATTCTCACCAGGCAACTTTTAACAACCTCATCGCCTATTGTCTTTACAAGCCCGAGTCTATTTCTTCCTTGGAACACTCTTTCAAGATTACACGAAACTGTCTCCTGACTTGCAATTCTTTTTTTTTTAATTAATTAATTAATTATAATTGGCTGCATTGGGTCTTCATTGCTGCGCGTGGGCTTTCTCTTGTTTCAGTGAGCGGGGGCTACTCTTCCTTGTGGTGTGCGGGCTTCTCATCGCGATGGCTTCTCTTGCTGTGGAGCACAGGCTCTAGGCATGGGCTTCAGTAGTTGTGGTATGCGGGCTCAGTAGTTGTGGCTCACGGGCTCTAGAGCTCAAGCTCAGTAGTTGTGGCGCACGGGCTTAGTTGCTCCATGGCATGTGGGATCTTCCCAGACCAGGGCTCGAACCCGTGTCCCCTGCATTGGCAGGCAGATTCTTAACCACTGAGCCACCAGGGAAGTCCCTGACTTGCAATTCTTAAGACCCCAAATAAACTCTTTTCTTATTTGCAGCCTCCTGCATTATCTTTTGTTTGACAGCTATATCTGCCCTTTCTTCTATGCATTATCACATATATTGAAGCCAGCCAATTATCCTCCTGTGATCAAGTCCTAGAGTTCAGCTACTTGGAAAATGCTCTTACTTATGGACTTTTCAGTTCATTCTCATCCAAAAGAGCATTACTCTGTTTCAGACAAACATTCTCAAGATATCATTAGCCCTCAACTTTCTTTCAAATTCTAGGTGGATATTTCTGTTTGCAAGGCTCTTTCCTGCTAAAAATTATCTCTGATGGATTGGCCCTGTCTCCAAAGTAAAGTCCAAGCATCTCAGGTTAGCATCGAAGGCCCTCTACAACCTAGACCCAAATTACTATCCTTTACTAATCTTCAAACATATCCTACATGGAAGAAAACCAGAACTCTTACTTATACTCTGTCTATGCCTCTATGCTTTCACTTTTTGTTTTTTAACTGATTACCCCTTTTGCCTGAATGCTGTACACCTCACCACCAGCCTACCCATTTCACTCCATCCAAATCTTACTTTTATTTAACATCTAGCTCAGTGCCATCTCCTTGGTGAATTCATCCTGATACCTACTTTCTTTTTTAAAACACTCCACACACATTTACTGAGAACCTAGAGAGTCTGGCCTGAAGATGATGCCTATGAACTATGAGTCACACACTCCTGAGCTGGAATCCTAGCTCCATGGTACGGCTTTGGGCAAGCTATTCCAACCCCTCTGAGCTTCTGTTTCCTTTATTTCTAAAATGCAAATAATGCCCCTGGGTTGCTGTGCAGGGAAGAACAGTGCTTTGCAAACCACAGTTTTTCAATAAATGACAACTACTATGTGCTATGGTCTCCAGATTCAAAGATGAACATAAGCCAGGACCTTGAATTTAGTGAGTCTGTACTAACAGGCGGGAAAGTGAAGCAAAGCAGCACGCAATTACCACATTCATCCAAGCTTCCTGGGCACTTGACTATGTTTTAAAATGCACTCTTGTTCACTCTTATAGATTATTTCTTCCTCTGACATTGTATTACTCGCACATTTACTTTCTTCCTCCCCTCTTTTATTAATCCATACAAAGATTTATTAGCACCCACTATGGGCCAGGCAATAAGGCTATCACGGTGAACAAAATACAGTCCCATGGAACTTCCTTTTCAGAAAAGAAGCGCGTCGTTTCAGTTTACTGTTTTATTAACACAATATCTAAAAAGGATCTCTCAAGACATTTATTAAAACATTGTATATTCCTACTTGACTGCTTATATATTCAGCTAGCACTACTTTCTGGCTAGCTTCTATAGTCGTAAGTCTTTACTATTACAATGTGCTATTTAGATTACTGGGATTTATTGTTTGTTTCCTCTGCAACTGGTTAGAGGTCCAACAGAAACTGAGCCCTGGATATCTAAACTATTCTGTCACATACATGTAGCTAGAGCTACACACATACTATTTTGAAACTTCTCTCTAATAAATGGAATTAACTGCAGCTAGAAATGAAGATTTGTTAATAGTATCTCTAGGGTACTATCTTTCAATTACTAAACCTTTCTCATGTCATGTTCCTAAATATATAAAATTCTCAAAGTCCTTCAGTGAGTTTAACCCTAAAATATGCTTTGTTCTTTTTTATTTTTATTTTTTTGGCCACACTATGCAGCATGCTGGATCTCAGTTCCCCAACAAGGGATCGAACCCATGTGCCCTGCAGTGGAAGCGCGGAGTGCTAACCACTGGACCACCAGGGAATTCCCATTGCTTTGTTCTAATATTCTTAAAAGTAGAAAAAAACAAAAACACTTTTCTGAGTTAACCATGAGAATATCAAAATTATATCCTTTTATCGTCCAGATTAATAAAAAGAGCTCCCATAATTTTAATGTTTTGGAACATTAATCAGAAAGCTGAAGAGTTCTAACAAGTATTTTACATCTGTTTGTGAAATTATATTTCAATACTTTGCTAATGGACTTCCTTTTCTAATAATCTTTTACACATTCTCTTGGTAGAGAATGTTTCAATCCAACCTACTTCTAAGCAAAATGTTTCAGTGTTATCTTTAAGATGCTACATTTACTATTTGGCTCTTTAATCCTTTCCTGAACATAGCCCAAACACTAGCACACAGATTCATAAATATCTTCATTTTCACGCTTGTCCCTCTCTCCCTCATTCCTGATATCTACTTTTCTGTTCTTGCAAAGACAATGGCCTAATATAGCTATAGATCCTAATACTGGATCCAGCCAGCATGGAAACTGCTGTCATCTGGCTTCCCCTGACAACTTCAGAGCATCTCTATAACCAGGCCAGAGAGCTCCAAGGCCTGCTGCTGGATGGTGGCAACGACAGAGGAGGACTTCCCAAAGCCAAGGCTTAGCCTCAGCTGCCCAGAGATAGGATGTGATTACCAAAGGGCTTCTGGATGCTTTTTCCGAGGAAGAGAAGGGTCTGGGACTTCAAGGCTCTGCGAAGTGACAGACTCTCCTCCATCCCTCTTGGTTGCAGAAACTCACCAGATTCTGGAGAGATCTCCAATGACCTAGCCCAATTCAGGACCCAGAACTAAACAAGTGTTTTTGAAAATGCCTTTCCTGCAATAAAGATTTAACTTTACATTTTTGCTTTAAAAAATGTAACAGGATTCTGTGACCTAGTTTATTGTAATGTAGATGTACATATATTACTAAGCAAGTAACATTCTCCAGATAACATAAGACATTTTGAAAACCATCTCATATGACACAGCCATAAGAAAGGCATAGTACTGTCCCTTCATACCAACCAGATCAAAAAGAAAATGTCCTGAAAGCAATCTGAATATAAACAAATATAATGATACAAAATATCATTTCAGATTTATGAAAATGCTCCTGAAGGATGTTCATGAGCTGAACAGACTGCCAAGGAAGCAATGTTACATTTACAGTCCCCCTAGCAGATGGTGAAGAATGATGAAATTCTCTCCCCCAATTAGCCCATCAGTGTGGAGAGTCAGTGTTGGGAAGCCCCTTAGAAGTTGCTGATCTAGTCCCCTGTGCAATGAAAAAGCAGATCCCACAGGGTCCACTTCAAATACTTCCAGTTTAGGAGCTTATTTCATCAAAACAGTCACTGTGGGAAAGTTCCCTCTAAAAGCGAACCCAAATCTGGCCTTTCAACTCGGTGATTCTCAAGTGGGGGGATTTTGCCCCCAGAGGTCACTTGTCAATATCTGTAGACATTTTTGGTTGCCACACTGGGGGTGGGCTGCTTCTGGCATCTGGTGGATAGAAGCCAGGGACGCTGCTGAACACCCTACAGTACACAAGACAATCCCCCCCCGAAAAAAGAACCCCAAAAGTCAACAGTAACGAGGTTGAGAACCCTGCTCCAGCTCCTGATTATTAAGCCTAGGAAGGCCCTTTGAAGAAGCAAAAGTCAACTCTTTTTTTCCATAGTGGCACATTAAGAAATACTTGAAACTCTCTCTATAGGTCAATTATTATCACAAAAATGCTGCATAACAAACCAAGCCAAACTCACTGGCCAGAGCTGCCATTGGGAGCATGGGGTCTAAGGCAGTGCTCACAGGAACCTAGGGTGCAATTCCCTAATTCAGTGAGTGTGGGCTCTCAGGATTCTATTACTTTGTATTAATGCTTCACAGACTTCACGAAATTAACTAGGACCTTCTCATGTCTGTCTCTGCCCTGGAGTAGTTTCAGCACCAACAGGTTTACCTTTTCTTTAAAAGTTTGCTCCAAAGCGTCTCTCAAACATCCATGCCTGACTCCATATATAAAGCAAAAGGTAGCCCATAAGAACTTGGATGGAGATTTAAATGGAAGTGGGAGGTAAGATTTGCAGTTGGATTAGATGTGAGTAACGAGAAAAACAGAAGAATCAGGAATTACTCCCAAGGTTTTGGGCCTGAGCAACAGGAAGGATGGAAGTGCTTCAACTGAGATGAGGGAGACCACAGAGATACCCCGCTTTAAAGATGCCATCCATGCCTTCTGTCCTCCAGAAATGCTGGTAAATCAGCAGTATTGCAATCACTGTTCCACTGAATGTAAGGAGAAAGTCTCCTGAGAGATGGAAAAGCAGCCTACCATCTGAAACAAGGCACTTCATTCTCAAGATTGAAACCGGTCCCTGGTGCCAAAAAGGTTGGGGACCGCTGCCTTAAAATAAACCTCAAGCTTGATTAATCCCTTCATAGAACCATGAAGATTTCCAAATTTCTATGCATGTAAGAAAAGTGGTTTTGGGAAATTTAGTTAAAACCTGCTCCAGGAATAGTGTTGGAAAACCTCAGAGTACACCAATGAAACATGTTACAATGTGAATGATTCCCCCAGAAATTGTGCAATGCAGCAGCACTGACGTGCACACTGTGATTCTCTTTAGCAGAGCTGAGGGGAGGTAGAAGAGTGAGCTGGTACGAGCGGCCCCAGTAGTGACGAGCATCCTTGGTGAGAAGCGCGCATGGAGCAACTCAGTAAATGCCGGGACTCCAGCACATCCTCCTAGCACAGCTATGGAGCTGCAGAGGATCAAGCTGAGGTTGCTGAGCAAGGCTAGGCTCATCAATAAAGTTGAAGACAGGATTTTTTTTCTCCTTTCAAATTATAAATATTGGGTATAGTGAGTAAACATATATTCCTATGGGGCTAAATGAAGGAAGATACTATGCTGAATGGTATTCAAAAAATATTACCTTTTCCCAATGCAAATCATCTTTATAGGGTACTATCCTGTTCATCACACTATGGAAAAAATCTCTGTAAGATTCACTGAAAACACACGCACACACACACACACACACACAAAAGAAACCACCAAAAATTAAAGGCAGCAGTGGATGAAGAAAATAAGGACCAATTTACATGTGAAGACGACACAAGGCCTGAAGGGAGAGAGAAGCACAAGGCATTAGGCTGCCTGAACTGCAAAGGGGTCAGCAGGGGCTCTCCACCCAGCCATGTGAGCAAAGAGATGTCAGTGTCACAGAAGGTGACCTAGAACACATGTGGAAGAGCCACAGCCTGTGTCATTCTTTCAGTCACTCTGTGAAGCAATTCAATGAGCTGCCTGTTTGCACTCTGCCTAAAGATGGCTACCTGGGCTCTGCACACTTGATAATGTATCATAGGCTACTAGAGCCTGTAACAGGCCAAGGTTTGGGGAAAAGACATTCCAAAAGTATAATTTTCCATTCTCAGTTATTTGAGAAGCTTGAAGGAAAGACTATTACACTACTGATGTAATGAAAATATATATTTGGTGACAAAACCAATGACACATTACAGTATATGGAGCATCCTTGTGTCATAAGCAGTGACAGTTGTGATAATTATAAGAAATTAAGATTCTAACAAATTCAGAAAAGGATAAGAATTGCAGATTAAGCTCTATTGCAGATCATTTTCTCTGTATCATTAACAATGCTATAGTTTCTCTACCTCTCTGGAATTGGTAGCTATTTGAGACAGTCTTGCATGAAAAGTGCTTTCACTTAAAAGTTTAAACATTTAACAAATTGCCACATTGTATTATAGAAATTATATCAATACTTAAAATACTATGGGAAAAAAATGAATGAATGAAAAAAACTCACTGGGTTACAACAACAAGGATTTATTCTCATGCTCACTGGTCTAGAGGTTGACTGTGCTTTGGCTGATTAAGTGAGGCTGGGGTCAGCTGGACAGCTCTGCTACAGGCTGCTGGTACAGCTGGGTTTGCCTTGTCATTTCAGGTTGGGCCCAGGTCTGCTCTATACTTGTTCATTCTGTGGTCCAGGCTAAGGGGGCATTAACTATGGGGGCATGTTCTCTGGCACATAATCAGAGCCCAAGAGGGCAGAACCAACCATGCAAGTGCTTTTTATGTCTCTGACTTACATCCACTTACATCCAATTAGTGACTTACGTTCACTATTTGGCCAATTCGTGTCACAGGGCTGAGCTCAAAGTCAGGGGTAGGGAAGTACGTTCTAGTCAGCATGAGGTCAATGCAAGGGTGTGGATGTATACTTCTATTACAGGAGAATGACAAATTTGGACAAAAATGAAATCTCCCACATTCCCCTTACTTTTATTTTTCTTCAAGCTCAATATTCCTCTTCCCTTCAATCATACAGCTTGTAGATCTTTCACCATACTAACGATGTTCTTCTATACCAACTTTAGTTCTTCAGTATTCCTATTAAATCACAATGCTCAGAACTGAACACGATACTCTACATGTGATCTGACCCATACTGATTTCTCCTAGTAAAAGGTTTAGTGGCTGAAAAGTTGAAAACCTTACCTAGATAAGAGCACTGCTAAGAAAATAAAATACTGGGTTAGCCAAAGAGTTCATTCAGTTTCAAGTAAAAATAAAAGGCACATTTTTCATTTTCACCAAGAACTTCATTGAACAATGTATTCATTAACCGAGCGAACTTTTTGGCCAACCCAATACAAATGAATGGTTTGGGGAAGTTTTAAAAATAAAATATCAGCTATCCTTACTGAGTACTAAAGACATTTTTCTTCTAAAGCATAAGGGAGGCAATTCAGAGTGATAAATCCAGATACCACATAAATTAGAGAAATTATCCTTTCTCCAAATTCTATTCTTCATTTCGAGAACCAAATTCTCTACCCCTGGGCTATTTTACAGTTTATAGAGCACTTAAATATATACTCTCTAATTTCATTTCATTCTCTACGACCTTGAGCTAGGTATTATTTTTGCCTCTGCTGAAAGATGAGGAAATTGAGGGGTTAGATGGAAGTCCAATATTTCCTGTGCCCCGTGAACAATGTCTTTCTAACCTCCAGGACTACAAGGAAGACTGCTTCCCTCTACCTGCAACATTCTTCCCTGACAACCACCTTGCTTTGCCTGCCACCTACCATTCATCCTTTAAATCTCTACTCAGATAGCTCTTCCTCCATAAGCATTGCCTTTCTTTTTCTTTTTTTTTTTTTTTTTTGCAGTACGCGGGCCTCTCACTGCTGTGGCCTCTCCCGTTGCGGAGCACAGGCTCTGGACGCGCAGGCTCAGCGGCCATGGCTCACGGGCCCAGCTGCTCTGCGGCATGTGGGATCTTCCCGGACCGGGGCACGAACCCGTGTCCCCTGCATCGGCAGGCGGACTCTCAACCACTGCGCCACCAGGGAAGCCCTGCCTTTCATTTTTTTTCAATAAATATTTATGAGTTCATCTAGAAACAAAGAACTCCACAAGGTGCTGGGGATACTGCAGTGAACAAGACAGACAGTCCTTGCACTTATATGGCTGAGCATCCAGCTGGGGAGAAAGACATAAACAAATAACTACACAGTTGATCAATTAATTCCAAATGTGGTAAGTACTCCAAAGGAGAAGTACAATACCACCCGAGGGGGTTACAGCTTTTTTGTGCACTCATGGCTCTTCCTCATCATAGTATTTATCACACTTTGTTGTAATCAGCTGTTTGTCTTTATTCCCTGCTATGAGTGGAACATATAAACATTAACTGGGCTGTTAAATAAAAATACTTAATTATTTGTGGAATGAGTGATTAAATGATCAAATGGACTTGCCCAAAATACTAAATTAATGAGCCAGGGTAAGACTTAAAATTAAGACTCCAATTCCTATAACTTGCCTCTATACAGAATAACCAAGATACAGTAATGATTCTAATAAAAGTTAACGTTAGCCTACTACACAACTACAAACAAAAAGAATTAACTTATAATACATTTAATTTGTAAACTATGCTGACTTGTCACATGAAAACCTATGTACATACAGGTATCATATAGTGTACATCTTGTACTAACATAGACATACTAATTATACCCCGTATTCCTGATTATTACTTAGGCATTTATAATGGAGTATGTTAAACTATTTAACTGAAAAATTAAAAAGAAGCTCATGCCTAAGTACATGGTAACAGCAGCAGTTACAAATAATATATGCAATAAACACAAATACATGCAAATTTGGGGTTATTATTTTTAAATGCAATAAGTAGTTTCTTAAGTGTTTAATTCAAAGGTTATGCTCCAAAGAATGATGTTATAACAAATAAACTCTAGCACATGATAAAGTAACAGCTATTCTTGACTCTATAGGTACACATCCACAGCATGGTCAACCTGCCGTCCTAACTTAGCTAAAGATATTAAAACACTTTATTTTCTTTGAATTTATAGACATCACAATACAATCCCCAAATTGCTAGCACATTTTTTACTTTCTTCCAAAAGAATCATTTTAAGCCAATCTTATGAAAACAGCCTAGTTCACAAAAGGGAATTAGCGCCATCTAGTGACAGAATCTGGTAGAAAAGTAAGTTCCACTAGGAGACTTGAGAAACCAAAAAAAAAAAAGCTTACGTAGCAGTCTAATAGACTGATTTAAGAAAATATAGAAAACTGCTGCAGTAACACCCCCTCCTGGTTATGTTTTATTAACTTATATTGGATGCTAACAGATTTTAGCATTAATATTACAGTTGTTCTAAAAATCGAATACTCATTATTATGTTCATTTTTTAAGACTGTCAGAAATATTCTAATTATGGAATGTTTAAAAGGAAGATAATTTGCTATGTTGGGGGCGCAACTAAATAAGTAGGACCCATTCCACTGACATACTTTCCTGTCCTCTAACTTGTAGCCGGACATGAACGGCCCTGAATAACTTGCAGGCCTTGAAAAGCCCTTATACATTTTTGTACAGGGACGAGTCATTTGGGGGGCTGTATACAGGATGGATTCCCATGAAAAATGTGTTGAGGAAAGGCTAACCGGGTGGGAGTTAATGGTAGTAATCTAGACAGGAGATACCAAGGTCTGAACTGAAATGATGAACAAGGGTCCACTGGGTTTGGGGATCACGATAACATGCAGCATGTCTCTCAATTTTTTACTGCAGCAATTTGTTTTTTTAATTTGGTCATACCTCCTTATATCTTTTCTATTATGTTAAACTGCATTGAAATGCTTAATCACTTTTTTGGTCTTATTCCCTCTACAAGATAAGCTCCTTGAAGACAGAAATTACTTTAGTAAAGATGATAAATTTTTTTGGAAAGGATTCTATTTATTCTTAATAAGATGATAAATTAATAATGATTTAATTAAAAGAATCTGTGCATAGGGTCACTTACTTCAACGACACAACTTGTGAAGACAAAAAAATACAGTGGGGTTTTTAGAAACTATTTTTTAAAAGATTCTTCTTGTGTAATTTAGGAGAGATCTTATATTAATTATGTATATTACCAACTCTCAAATGTGTAACCACTGCACCATGGGGACAATTTTCATCTGGTGGATGAAAAGCGGTTTGAAATGGGTTGGTCCTTTTACCTGCATCTTTGGATAAAGGTCAACTCATCTATTATTTTTTTCCTCTCAATTTCTTTTTTTTAAAAAATATAGTACAATTTATTTTTAAATGCTCAAAAGCAAGAATATTAAATTTTCTTTTTTTTTTTTTCAGATACACACATGAAGGTAAAACTTTCAGGTTTTACTTTCAAAGTAAAACATCGATACATGTTAAAAACCTAACTTTCAGACCTGGTTAACCCAGGGACTTTATAACACAAAATCAGGGCAACAGTTACCTGTGGGGGAGGAGTGAGGAGGAACAAGGGACTTAAGTTCCTGCTGGAGTCCCAGTTCTTAAGGAACAGGGAAGATGGATTGTTACAGTTAAAATTAAATATATATATGTTTAAATATATGTTTTTAGATATGACATTACCTCACATTAAATAAGAACTATTTTCTCTCCTCTCAATTTCAAGATTAAATTATACTTCCCATTCCCAAAAGAGGCCAAGATGACAAATGAACTAAAGATTAGGGCTACAGTGAAGAGAAATATAAACTAATAAAAACAAAAACAAAAAAAGCATATAGCCTATAAAAATTCACTTACAATATATCAGCTATACAGCAACACTGTTAGTATAGTAACAGAAAAATAAATTTTATGCAAGCTTAGTTCCACTCTAAAATTCTACAATGCTCTAACTAATTTTTTTTTTTTTTCGGTACGCGGGCCTCTCACTGTTGTGGCCTCTCCCGTTGCGGAGCACAGGCTCCGGACGCGCAGGCCCAGCGGCCATGGCTCACAGGCCCAGCCGCTCCGCGGCATGTGGGATCCTCCCGGACCGGGGCACGAACCCATGTCCCCTGCATCGGCAGGCGGACTCTCAACCACTGCGCCACCAGGGAAGCCCCCTCTAACTGTAATTTTTATTTTCCTAGGTCCTTTCCATCACAGTGTCTAACAGTATCTTGCCTTTAGAAGATATAACATAAATTTCTATACACTTCATTTCCTAAGCCAGGGAACTCCACTAAGGATGATCATTTAGATCATAAATCTGAACATTCACAGCTACCAGACACATACCTGAATTCAGAAAGAACTGGGGAGGGTCTCCATGAATGCCCACTGTGCCCGGTCCCAAGGAGTCAGACAGGGTATTTACAAAGGAAAATACTCCACTCATGATTCCAAAGCCCAAGCCAGAAACTAAAGAGGAAGGAAAACACTGTTAAACCTTACTCAAGCTGTGATTTCTCTTCAAATCAAATTCCCAAGGGCTAAGGAACACTATTTTGTTGAAGGAAAAAGGGTGCACATGCTGTTAGAAGCAGTAGAAAGCTGGCTCAGAAAAGGCAAGCACTTGGCTAAATGATGAACCGAGAGAGAAGTGGGGAGAAAAGAGGAAAGGAAGTGGTCAGTGAAATGTAGCAGAGAAATGAAAAAGGAGAGAAAGAGATCCAGCAAGGCTCCAAAGGGACAGGCGAGACAGAAGGAGACGATACTGAAGCTCTGACTTTAATTCATGACAACAGAATCTTAGAATTAAGTTTGATGGAACTGAGCTTGAGGGGTGACTGTATTGTAAAGAGGGATCCCTGGGTCAAGCTGGGTGACTCAATTTAGGGACCCGGATCCAACCTTTAAACCATAATTCTGAAAGAAAAATACAAAGATGTATTAACTGTATTAATATGAAGAGTCCTCTCAGTACAGACAAAGTCATGGAAACAACCCAGAGAAGGTAACAATAACATCACTTAGAAATTGTTAACTAGAGTGTATACATGTTAAAAAACCTAACTGTCAAATCTGGTTAATATTTAATGGACACACAGATAAGGGTCACCTGCAATCACTTTCCTTTACATAAGGGCCCTGGAAAGCTAGAAAAATAAACAATGTACACCAATAGGCCAATGAGGTAGTAAAATACTACTTGAAACCTACAAAGATTTAAAAGTTAAAGATGGCTTTTATGTCAAGTCTGATCTTTTATCTTTAAGACGCTATGCAGTTCTAACTTACCATAAGCCAGCAATCGCATAGAGGGTGCTTTCTCACCTGGGTTTATACTCTTCAAACCCTCACTGGATTTTCTAAAATAAAACCACACAGATAATTTTTTTTAAGTAGTATATCAGAAAAACACATAAGATATTTTAAAAGCCAGATACTTAATGAGGTTTTTGATCACATTATACTCTAAATCTAAAATCCATTTAAACAAACACAGCAAGTTTTCAATTAACTAAAGTCAACCAAAATTTCCAACCAACTTTTGCCTTTTATCTGACATTCACAAAGAGGAGGAAAAATAAGAAGAATATAATAAACAAGCCATCAGGGATTGAGTTTAATAATACAAAACAAAGCAATACTTATGACTAAGCTTAGGAAGTATTTAATTCAACATCATATGGCATCTACCACTCTGCATTTTTCCTCTTCCCAAAGTACTGTATCTTCTATTCCACTTCTTTGGTACTTTGTTGTATTTCCGCCTGGATTAGACTTATTCTGCCACTCTCCCTTCTACCTTCCACTCATTAGAACGTAAGTGGTGCTCACTCTTCAAAGTCTAGTTCATGCAACAATTGCTCAAAGAAGCCACCTTTACCAGTGATTGATAATTATTCATCCCATCTCTCCTTACTCTTAAATCCTACAACACTGACAGTGTGGACTCTCATATGGATACCTAATCAAATGGTCTTCTGATTCGAAAACATTATTTGTTTCATAACCCCAGTCAGGCCTCAGGGGAGAAGTAATCAGGGGAGAATAAAATGCTACCCTCAGAAAAGAAGATAAATGAATACCTGAATGAAACATTAGACTACTGCTCAATAAGAAATGATCTTCAGAGTGATCATATCCATGCTTCTGTCGTGGACAATTCGCCAACTGACTATGAGCCCCTGCACCCCACACAAATGCGTGAGGACTGTGGCAGGTCGGCTCCGCTCTTGTCACTATTGCTACCCCTTGTTGGCTAGAAAGTCTGCAACAACAATCCTGATGCAAAGGATATTTAAATTATATTTAAAGTATATTTATTAAAGCAATAAAGGAACCAAACATTTTACAAGAATTTTTCAACAAGTGCTGAAACAAAAATGAGTTCAATTAACTCTAAGAGTAGAAAATTAACCGGGACATGGAAATTATATTCTGGGTATTGTGTTAATTAAATTTTAAGGTATGTATATTCACTACAGTGAGCCTATCTCATGACATAAATATAACTATTGACTACATTAAGGCAACACAGAATTCAACCAAAATAGTAATAAACATAAGAAGGTCTTTGGGACTTCCCTGGCGGTCCAGCAGTTAAGACTCCATGCTTCCAATGCAGGGGGCACAGATTCAATCCCTGGTCGGGGAACTAAGATCCCCGATGCAGCCAAAAAAAAAAAAAAAAAAAAAGGTCTTTTTCTTTTCTAGACTCAAAAGAAACAATTTGCCATTTCAGTGCTCTCCGTTTGGAAGCATCATTTGGTAGCAGGGACATGAGCCAAAATTTAAGTGACTGTCATCTTCTTTCTCTGGAGCAGTAACCACCTGAAATGTGCAATTTTCCTAAATAAACTTACCTGTCACAGGAATGTTGTTAAAGGCTAATGAATGCTTAGAGACCTATACAATAGCAATAACTTCCATAAACAAACAGATATAATGGTATAATAGAATCAATAAATTTTGGAGGATTTCTGTTTTATATAAATTGCTCAGCAATGAATAAAAGATTTTTGCTATTTAGTATAACAAAGTACTGCTATCACAAATATATTAAAGATATAAATTTAAGGTCTAGGGCCAACATTAGGAAGTGAAAAAGTAAAAAACACCATCAGTTTCCGTGTTCCTGACGGATACATCACACAACTGATGATGTAAGTGACGGTGATTTTTTTTTTTTGTGACGGTGATTTTAATCTGACCATTTTACTGAAGTGGAAAATTCTTTGTTTGCATTTATTATTGTTTCCAAGAACAAAAAAGAAAAAGCTCAATTTTTTAAATATAAACTTTGAAAAACAAATGATAAATCATACCAGCTTTCTTGTTTGTTCTGATTTACTTTATACGTGTGTGTAAGAGAGGGAAAGTACCAAGGAATATGCATATAAAGTAAATACACCATTTTAGAAAATTTTTTAAATAGACTTATGCCTTTTAAGACATTATAGCAATGATTATCTTATTATTTTTTCTATAAATGATTTTCTCAAATTACCAAATATTTATGGTATCAGCATTATAAGACAATTGAACTAAATTACAAAAGCTTCAATCCAAGCCAAAAAATTCTAATGTATGTTTTAGGCAATGTGCAGGACCATAACTTGGATTTTTCTTTTTCCTTCTGATTAACGTAGAAAGGGCTATCACATGTGGCCACATGTCAATTTCTCACAGTGCAACTCTTTGCTAGGCTGAAAGTGACAATTCATTCATTCAAGATGAAGTACTGGTCCTAAGACCTAAGCCATGAAATAAATTTATATTGGACTACAATGATAAATACTTTGATTCAATTCCATATATGTAAAAAAACTGGTGCAAGCTCTCCACTTTTTAATCTTGGCACCAAATTCAGAGAGCGAAAATTTGATTGAGGCAGTACTTTAAACTTAAAAGTTCAAAACCTACTTTGGCAGTGGAGATAATTAAAATATTGATTAAACTGAAGTTCCTATATTTGAATGTAGTAAAGCCTAAGAGAGCAACTTAAATATATCTATATAAATGTTAGTCATGAATAAAGTATCATAATAATTCTCAAACTTGTTTTAACATGTAACTACATAACATCCAATATTCTAAAATGTGCTAGGAAAATACTGGACCATATTCCAAAGGTTTGTAGCAGATGCATTTTGTAAAGGCAAACAAAGGCAACTGTTAATACAGGTTTGTCCTATTATTTGTTTGCAGATCTCTAAATGTCCTTTCAGAGAAGCAAACATGGTTTCCCCAGAAGGCCAAAGAGGCTTCTGTGAACTTCCTGGCATGAGAGCCTGCAGAATGACAGCCATAATTCCTCCTGCATGTGGCCCTATGCCCTCACTGCCCTATTAAAAATGGCAACTCTGGGACTTCCCTGGAGGTCCAGTAGTTAAGACTCCAAGAGGCGCAGGTTCCACCCCTGGTCGGGAACTAAGATCCCACATGCCTCTCGGTGCAGCCAAAAAAAAAAAAAAAGGCCACCCATGGGGAGTTCCCAGGTGGTCCAGTGGTTAGGACTCCGTGCTTTCACTGCCGAAGGCGCGGGTTCAATCCCTGGTGGGGGATCTAAGATCCCACCAGACACACAGCCGTAGTCAAAAAAAAAAAAAAAAAAAAAAGGCTACCCATGTTCAGCTTGTAGTCCTTTGGAACCTTAGGTTAGTGCCAATAAAGGGTTGCTTTTCAGGTGGAAACCGTGAAGAAACACAATAGTGAAGAACAGCAGATACCCATTTAGTCACTCCAGGTAAGTGAGGTTTTACAACCTCAAGTCCTAAGGGGTTATTAAAGTCACATCCTGATCTATGAAAAACTACTGAAATTAGTAAATGCAAAACCAACATGAGCCAGTGATGTTGGAGACAGGAAAATCCAGTGCAACCCGAGGCTGAGTTAAGAGAACAGTGCCCTGTCAAGGGTGGGAAGGACCCTGCTCTCTGCACTGCTTCGACCACAGCAGGGTACTGTGCTGGGTTCCAGGCACAGGTAAATCCCAGGCACCAACAAAAAGGGGTGTCCACTGACATAAAAGAACAGAGATGGGAAAAGGTTTGGAAGCCACATCCATCTCTCCTGAGGGCCAGCTGAAGAAATGAGGAATGTTTAGCCTTGAAAGAGACAAGATGACAACTGTGTGACAGAGACTGCATTTGCCTGTGCAAGGCAGAGGTCAGAAAGAAGGAGATTTTTATTACCTTAGTATATTCTACAGTTAAAATTAAATTTTGGAATAGTAGTAACTGCTGCATACCAGAAACATTCAACCACAGCTGAATGTCCATCTGTTAAGGGTATTGTATTCCCATGGAACCTGAAATGTTATGTTTGATTTTTATTTGTTGTTCCTTAATATTTCCAGGAACTAATGGAAATTTCGTTTTTAAACTTTTTCTCAGATATGACTTTTGCTTCTAAGCAACGGCTTCCTGGTTTTCTACTTGTGATTTACATTGCTTCGTTATTAAATTTCAATATCTGTTATTAAAAGCAACAAGTAAAAAATACAGAAGGCCTGGCATATTGGCAAGAACAAATTATCAGAAGCCTATTATAAGAGATGTTATTGAGGTTCTGTCTTGGTTGCATCCATGAAATTCATAAAGTGCTTTAATTATCTCATTTGCAGAGATGAGAAGACATAGCACTCTATTTATCACTCTATCACCTTAACTAAGCCTTACTACATAATCAAAGCCAATCTCATGACTACCTGAAAGAAAATATGGTTCCAAGTTCAAGCTGTGTTTCAAAACAGTGGTTTCATGTGAGATCCTGATGGATCCTACAGATGACCTACTTTCTGGCCTAAAAAGGGAACTCATGCCCACGGCTTTTTTTTAATGTATTTTTCTATTCTGGACATGAAATCAAATGACATATCACAAAATGAACCCCTGTTCCTCCCTAATACAGTCAAAATAATGGCAGGCATAATCACCATAAGAATTATCTATTTTAGGTGATGTAAAAGAGAAGTGCATATAAATTCTGATCTGTAACAGTTTTTGTTCTTCTTGTTCCAATGACTATTTCTCTAGCTTATTTTTCTCCATGACACTTACTATCTTTTAATATACAATGTCTTTTCTTGTTTATTCATTTGTTGTCTATGTCTTCCCACTATAATATTACCACCATGAGGCTGTCTTTTAATCATGATGTATCCCCAGTACCTAGGGTATGCACGGCATTGAGCAAATTCTCAAGACATATTTTTTTGAACGAGTGAAGGAAGGAATGAATGTCCACAAGTTAAAATACTCAATATTTTCAGGCTGGAAATGTACAATCCCTTGGCTTGGAACTATGTAGGAAGACATGGACCTTCAAATACAATAATACATTAATGTTTCAAACTACTAAATCATAATTCAAATAAAACTGGGAAAAAAGGTAAAGCATTTAACTTACTTTAAAAGTTTATAATATGCAAACCGGAACATTTCTTGGATAAGGACTGAGATTAACACTCCAAAGATCAGCAGATCTCTCTGTCTTGGTTCATCTTTGTTATCTGTAAGGGTTGCTGCCATGAACCAAATGAAGGAAGAAAGCAGCAGAGACACCAGCCAGAAGAAAGCTCTGAAAATTGGGGGGGGGGAGTTACAAGTGAACAGGACTAATAATGATTTAAAAGCAGAAAAAATCCTGCTTGAGAAGGAAGAGATTTCCTGACAAAAAAAGTGTTCATGAAGCGATGCTCTTAACCAACTGGTCCTAATCAATGGTGCAGTTTCCCTGGTGAAATAAACATGCAGGCCAAGAAGAATTTGAGATTTTTCTTAAAAATCACTTTTTTCAGTGACCCTGCTGTTTGTAAGTACATCTGCAGACTAATTGCCAAGGACTGTCTGTCTGGAAACTTGGTTATTTGCTAAGCTTCCTAATTAAAGCTTTGCCCATTGATGTGCAAATGTCTTTTCCAGGAAAATGTCTACATCTCTATTAACAGAGCGATTGGTTTAAAATCCAGAGGTTGAAAGCCTGTGCTCTGATCTACATCAGTCTTCCAGGCCTGGTTTTTACAACATTCCTGTGGATTTTAATGATTATAACAAGCTTTACAGACCTCTTGCCCAAATCTCTATTGTTTTTTAAATGACACGTGTGATGCAGCATTTTCAATACAGTTGTGAGAGGTGAGAAGCTCAAAAAAACAGCCTGGCCTCGCCTGGCTGTTTCTCTTGGTGCTTGGAGACTCAGTGGCGGAGAAGGTCGTAGGGGAGCTCCAATAAGAGCTGCCAGACAGGTGAAAACGGATTATGATCTCATTCGCCACCAGAGTTCGGTATTGATCAAGCTCCTGCAAGGATACGTACTACAGGTGCTGCGGAGTTTTCACAGGTTTCTACCGTTTGGCCGCACACCTGAATCACCTGGGACGCTCTTAAAAAGTCCGAATTCCACCCCCTAGACATTCCTATTCAGTTGATTCAGGGAGGGGTAGGTGTTGGGCATCGGTATGTTTTAAAGCACCTGATCCCCAGGTGCTTAAGGGCTCTTAACTCGCTGGGGATTACAGATGCCTATCAGAATCTGAGGGAAACTAGGGACCTCCCCCTCCAAAAAAATAAAAGATAGATATTTGAAGTTATCCACAATTTTTAAAATACAATTTTAATGTATGACTCACTAACGCCCACCCACGGACCCTAGGCAAAACTCGGGAGCCAAGCGTCAGGGTTTTCTGAGACCCACGATGTTATCTCTTTCCCTAGAGCTCGCCCGCTGGGGTCGCTGGGCTCTTGTTCTTTTCTCGCCGACCGTCGGAGGAGGGCGAGGAGTCCCAGGGGAGTGGGGTCTCCGCTCTCCCCCCTCCTAACCGTTCTCCGCTCCAAAGCCCAACGAGGACGAGCCGTTTGGTGAGGACGCCAGGTATCGCCGGTACCCCCGGCGGGGGAGGGGAGCCCCAGGTCCGGGTTTCCCGGCGCAACCGCCTTACCCGATGATGAGGAAGATGATGCGCAACGGCTCGGTGGCGATGGTGAAGATGTAGAGGGCGAGCGCAGGCCCGAAGGCAACGAAGGCGCAGCCGAAGAAAACGGCCGCCGTCATGGCTACCGCAGAAGCCTGCGCGGGGGCCTAGCGGGGACGCGGGGGCTCAGATCGACAACGGAGAAGAGCGCGCGGCGAGGGCGGGGCAGGCCGAGGGGCTGGAGGCGGGGCGCGGCGGAGGAGGCGGGGGCGAGGCGGGGCGCGGCGGAGGAGGCGGGGGCGGGGCGGAGCGGGGCGCGGCGGCGGAGGAGGCGGAGGAGGCGGAGGAGGAGGCGGAGGCGGAGGAGGAGGCGCGGGAGGAGGAGGGGGGCGGGAGGAGGAGGGGGCGGGAGGAGGAGGGGGCGGGAGGAGGAGGGGGGCGGGAGGAGGAGGGGGCGGGAGGAGGAGGGGGCGGGAGGAGGAGGAGCGGGGGCGGGAGGGGCAGGAGCGGGGGCGGGAGGGGCGGGTCGGGGCTCACCTCCGGGCTTTCAGCCCGGGAGACTTAGCAGCTTCTGATAAAGAGGCGGCGGTAGCTGGAGACTTTAGGGTAGAAGCTTTGGCACCGCCCTCCCCCCCCCACCCCGCCACCACCACTGGTACGCATCCATCAGGCCAACGACACCGCCCACGAGGTGGCTAAGAGAAGGGGAGGTCCCTAACCCGCTTTGGAGCCAGGACTGGGGAAGAGTCCAGATCAGCTAACGAAAAACTCCGCGCAGGACATAGGCAGGATTCCATTTCTAAACAAAGGAGTCTTTTTTTGAAGCACATTATGCCATTTGTATAGTTGCGGGAACTTCGTGAAACTATGTACAAAACCCTAGCTGGGAGAGCAGTGACCCAGGCGATAACTCACAGTAGAAGCTGTCCATCTCGGGGTTGTTTTGGCGAGCTGGTTTTATTTGTACCCCACTCCCGCCAAGTCTTTAAAAAGTTGTTTTTGAAGGCATTCTTTGATCACCCCGTAATAACAGTAACATCTCCCTGCTCAGTTTTTACTTGCTCATTTGTCTCCCCCATTAAAATGTAAACTTCTGGAGGGCAGGGTCTTTGTTTTGTTCTTTGTTGTTTTTGCAGCAGCAAGAAGGTGCTGAACCAAATATCTGTTCAATGAATGAAATAATTTTAAAAGTGGAACTTACAAACATTTGCTATTTTATATTAATTAAACAATTTCTGAAAGGTTTACAAGTTAAAACCAGAAGGTTAATTTCCGTAATCATTCACATCTAAGATTTATCTCCATGTCTAATGGGGATAATAATACGTCATGGGTTATTTTGAGGATTGTGCCTGCACAGTAAGTGCTATGTAAGTGTTAGCCATTCCTACTTATTCTTTAATGTCTATCGTGAATAAAGCTCTTGGAAATCAACACTGAAAAGACAAAAGTTGGGACCTGACTGAAGATGTTTTTGCAGCTCACCTCTGAAAAATGGGCCTTCAAATAATACAAGTATTTAATTTTTATGGTAAAATGTCACCTTTGTCCATTTAAAACAGACATATATATTTTCCTATTACTCCACAGAATTTTTCTTCATTTTGAAATGTCTTGTCCATCACCTATTAAAACTCAGGTTGAGACAACAGTTGAAACTGATAGAGTGACTCACCATTAGATAGACTCTTTTGGTTTTATCCTGAATCAAATTTGTCAAATACAATTATATTACTTCAGCTCCATGCAGAAATGCCATCACAGAGGCATATCCTACTCACATCCTTGGTGTAAATTAAGCTTTTTTAATACAAGAAATTGTAAGCAGATAGGATAGGGGGTCCCCAGAGAAAGAGAACCAGGCATGGCTTCATTGACATAAGAAAATCTGTTTCTGGCCTAAGCTATTTTGTCATCTAAGCCTAGACACAATGCTTGTCCTTGAACAGGCCTTAGTAATTAATAGTCTTAAGGGAAGAAAATAATGTAGGACTGTTGCTGGGCAAGAGAAGTGACAATAGCAAAGATAATATATCAGTAATAAAGACTCCCAGCTCTGTTTCAATGGTAAAGATTAGCCTGAAGCCTCAACCACCAGATCAGCTGGAACCTAAGGGGTGATGATGTTGACCTTTTCTGACCCTTGTGACTTCAATCAACTAAAGCTTGGACTCTGTCAACCTTTGCCTCAATTCTATGCTGAATTCTCCTCTGCTCAAGCGCCTACATAAATATGCATGTACCCTTAGCTTAAAACTTCCCCAGTTTTGCTGTTTGGGGAGACACACTTCTTTGGGAAAGATCCCCAGTGTGCTCCTTACTTGCTGCAAGTAATAAATCCTTCCTTCTCCTGATCTTTGGCTTGGTTGTGTCTTTTGGCTCGACACCCACCAAGAGGCGAACCCCATTTTTTGGGTAGCAAAATGGCCATCTACATTTTTTCTTGCATATTTCATAAACTATTTCATTATCATTATTCAATATCTCTAATTTACTGTTTGAGTTCAGGGCTAGAAAAAAGTTTTGTTTCTCCTGACAAATGCATACGCTCAGCTTGAGAGCTAACTCATCATATTCAGGCTTTATCTTAATTCCCAGGAAGCTTGGAGCTAAATTTAATAGTCAGTTGTAGCAACTATTCTTTTTTTAAATTACAATTACTGCCATGACTTCAGAATATGGCTTATTCTTTTATCCCTATTTTGATTTGACTATCCTGATTTTAACCAAGATCTGTGTCTCCATTAAAGGTGCCTCAAATACTTTGGAAGTAGACAACTCAACATGCAGAGCTATAAATTGGGGGAATTTGCACTTACGTTATCTTGACCATATCTCAGTTCAATTTTAGTCCCCAAGTCCAGTTAAAAAATGGGACGGCAATGCAAAATGTAATGACTCTGCCCCCCTATCTATGAAGACATATTTAACTGATGTCTGTTGGAATAAAATAGAAAAGGAAATAACTAGACCAAACTGTCAAAATCACCAATAAGGTAGACTTCTTCAGCATTCATGGTTATTTACTAGAAACACTTATTTCAAGTTTTCTCTGAATTACATTTATATGATGTATGGCTGTTTAAAAAGCACTTTTACACTGATTTCCACAATTCTTTTACAAGTGAGGAATGTGAGGCTAAGAAGCAGTGCTATTGACTCCTTAAGTTTTTATGAACTTACTATGAGTTTTCTCCAAAGACTTGAAAACATACTAAGTGAGGGTGGGAGTTAAATCTCTAAAAGGTGCCTGGGGAAAAGAGGCTGGCACACACTATGGATAAGGATATCGACTGCTGGGTATGCGCCTGGAGGAGTGGGAGGGTGCAAAAAGCAATACCACATTTTAGCAATTTATCCAATAAGGCTTGGACATACCTACCAGTAATTCACAATATACTAATGAATTCACTTGAGCTTTATTTTCTGATAGTGCTGATAGATTTATACTCAACCATTTATTCATTCATTCAAAATGCATGCTGCGTGAGTATGAAGTATCAGGCAAAATGCTAGGGATTGGGAGTACACCAATGAAACAGTTGTGCTCCTGTCTCCACTGAGCTTACAGTCTAGTGGAGAAGCCAGACAGGCAAGCAGAGGGGTTATGAGGATATACAGGAAGGGGGAAGGACAGCCAATCCGAACTTGTGAGCTGTTGCTAAAAAAGATGACACCCACTCATTCAGGTCTCAGCTTTGGAGTTAGCAAAGCTAGGAAGTAGGGGAGAAATGGAAGGACAAGTGGAAAGGCCTCAAAGTGAAAGAAAGCAGGGCATTTCTCAGGGACAGAAAGTAGTTCAGGATGTCCTCTCAGTGTGAGGAGAGATAAGACAGAAAAGGCCAGCAGGTTAGAATTTACCTCAAGTCTGGAGTTTATCCAAGGGAGTGACAGGCTCAGATCTCCTTTGTAAAGAAAATGGAAGATGGGATTTCAGATAAGAGGTCTTTGGCATCTGCAGATGAATCAGGGCAACAGCAGGAGTCTGGAGAGAAGCAGAAAGACTGAAGAGATTTAGGAACTGTGCAAACAAAATTTAATGACATGATGAGCTACATGGAGTGAGGGAGGGAAAAAATCAAGGGTGATGACTTCTGGAAAGGTATATATATTCTAAAATTAATTAATATTAATTAATTTTACTTGTACTGACTGAAAAAAAATGCACAACCTAAAAGTTGAGAATTATGTTTTATTCGGCCGACTTGCTGAGGGCTTGGGACTGCTCTAAAGAGCCAAAGGGAGGAGCCAGATATATAGGAGTTTTGAAAACAAAAACAAAACCCAGCGGTTAGAAGTGCTGATGATTACTGTTAATTAAAGAAAAACCAGACATCTCAAGTTAATGAATTTAGCACTCTTCTATGTGTGGGAAGACGCAAGAGTCTTGGCTCATTGAAAACATTCCTTTGATATGCACCTTAGCTATCTAGGGTCAGGATCCTGCTCTTCTTCATCCTGAGTCCCATCTGGGTGCAGTTTTGGGTGGCAGCTGCAGTGGCTGAGGGCTTGATGGTCGCAGCATCCTTTGTTTACTGATATGGCATGTGACATTTTTCATCCACGCTTGCTATGGGGGCATCCTCATATATCCCTGGAACTATATTGGAAAACCTAAATTTTGAGAGTAGAAAACATGAAGAAAGGGGAAGAGAGGGTTTACTCAATTTATCAATACATAAAGAGCATTCTGGGTGGTTTATCTTATTAAAAGAAAATTCTTCTATATTTAATAAAGGATAAAAGAGTGTAAGATATATAACAAAGACTAAAATAGTGTAAGATGAAGGCCAGAATAAAAACCAGATAATGAAGCTTCTCTTTTTATTGCCAAACTTACTGAGGCACTGATGAATTTACTTCCATTCTTTCTTCAAATTACAAGTAAATGGAGAACCAAACAGCTCCTAAATTACACTTAGCTTTCTTCAGCAACGTGTTGATTGTGATGACTACTGAAGTTCACTGATTCTTTCAACATTTATTAAACACATACTATGTGCCAGGCTCTTTGCCTGATACTGTGACTACAAAAACCAAAGACTCGGTCCCCACCTTACAAGAGCTTAGAGTCTAGTGGGGAAGGAAAGTAAACAGATGATTTGAATCCAGGGTAGTGAGTGACACTTTGGGCAGACACAGGAGGGCGTTCCTAACCAGGGATGGGTTGTGGCTGAAGTCTTCCCAGAGAAACCCTTACTGAATGAAGATAAGTAGAAGTTACTGAAAGATAAGGAGAAGTTAGACAAGGGGCAGGGAGTCCGAAGAAGGAGCAGCATAAGGAAAGGAATGACAAAGCATGTTATGTTCCAGGAAATGCAATTACTGGCGCAGTTCAAAAGGTACATATGAGTTAAAGAGTGACAAAATCTAAGGCAGGAAAGAAAGATGTGGGGATCGCAAAGGACTTTGCCAGGCTACAGAGTTTAGTTTTTTTTTTCCCCAAGGTTATGAGATTAAATTTGGCAGGGGTGTAAGACTTCAGTTTTAAAAACCTGTCAGCACTGTGAAAACTGTATTGGAGGAAAATAAGATTAGAGACTGGAAGACTGGTTAGGAGAGGCTGCAGAAATCTAGGCAAAAGATAAGGAGGCCTGAACAAAGAGGCAAAAATAATGGGCAAGGAGATAGATTAGAGAGTAAGGAGTTAGGACATGTAAGACTCGGAGGTTGATTAACTGTTTGGGGATCTGGGTAGATGACGGTGCTATCAAGATGGAGAGAAGAAGAGAAAGAATAGGTTTCTCCTCTTGGGATTTAGAGTTCTTGGTGGGAATTGCTGGAGAAGGAGGAAAGATGGAGAGTTGAGTTGGAGTTTCAGACATGTTGTTTGATGTACCTGTAGCAGATTCAAGGGGAGGTGTCCAGTAGGCTGATCAACTTTGAAGTCTGGCCCTCTGGAAAGAGCCTGGGGCTAGAGATACAAATGTGAAAACTGTATTAGTTTCCTATCGTTGCTGTAAACAAATTACCACAAATTTAATGGCTTAAAGCAACACAAATTTACTCTTATAGTTCTGGAGGTCAGAATTATGAAATGAGTCTCACCAGGCTAAAATCAACTACTGAAGCCCACGCACCTACAGCCCGTGCTCCACAAGAGAAGCCACAGCAATGAGAAGCCCGTGCACCACAATGAAGAGTAGCCCCCGCTCGCTGCAACTAGAGGAAGTCCACACGCAGTAACGAAGACCCAACGCAGCCAAAAATAAATAAAGACTTGACCTTGAAGAAAAAAAAAAAAAGAATGAAAGGAAAATAAGCTTGAGAGGAATTGTGAAGGTTCAAAATGGTTCTGGGGATGAATGGCAAAAGCTACCGGGAACATGCACCAGCCCAGGGGTAGAACGCTGGCAGAACATCGACATCCAATTGTGTTATTTGAAAGTGAAAACAACAGAAACTAAACACGCAAGGACTAAGAAGGGAAGGACGATCAATTTAAGGCTGCAGTTCTATAACAAAATAACCTCAATGTATGCTGAATTAAGAATGAGCAGGAGCTCTGGCCATTTTTCTCAGTCTTTAAGGAACTCTAGGGCGGGGGGGGCGGAGGGATAAATTAGGAGGCTGGCATTAACACATACATACTAAAATATATAAAATAGATAACCAACAAGGACCTACTGTACAGCACAGGGGACTATACTCAATATCTTGTAATAACCTGTAAGGGAAAAGAATCTGAAAAAAAATATATCACTGAATCACTGTGCTGTATGCCTGGAACTAGCATGACATTGTAAATCAACTACACTTCAGTTAATAAATAAATAAAATTTCCCTACAAAAAAACAAGAAGAACTCGAAGTAAGATGTAAAGTTTGCTAAAATATCTCAAGTCTACCGTGGTTTGAGACACACACTTAGCAAATTAGAAGAAACATTTTAAAAATGTGCAATCCATTTCAGAGAGACATAAGTATTTTCATTATGTAGTTTTTATTTTAGACGAACATTATTGTAAAAAAAAGTTCACCTGGAATAAAATCCATTTTTTCTTAAAAAAAACACAGCATCATTATCAGTACACAGTTAATGAATTGGCTTAAACAAGATTAACAACATGACAGGTCCACTTTATCTGCAGGAGCTTTTTCACATTAAGCCATTGGAGCAAAAGTAAAATATGCTCAAACTTACAGTAGGATGATTCTATGGAAAAAATGGATATTTCCCATTAGGGCATGATTTTAGTCAAATAGTTTACAGTATTTTGCTTTAAAGGGACAGTGTCAGCTGCAAATAAACAAAACCCATATATAAGGCCATAGGAATGAATTATAATTAAATTCACATTTTTAAAAACGGTAAGAAATAAAACAAGAAGTTCTATTGGTTCTTGGCAATAAGAAATGCAATAGCATATGGCACAAGCATTTCAAAAAATGAAAATTTGAAAATATCCCTAATTGTTTGCTAATTTTCATTTCTGTAAATTTCATTTAGTTTTTTTCATACTGAACATGACACCCATTAATTTTATCAGTCTGAAAAAAGACCAATTCTACTGTAAAATTGTGCTAGCATTTGAAATTTTATTAGTATATCCTGTCCATCTAGGTCCCTCTAGGACAAGGAATTTCATTTTTAGACATTCCCCCACCCCCTTCTTTGGATATAACAAGAAGGAAAAAGGAATGTCCTTTCTGTTAGAAGAAAAATTATAAAAAATCTGACAGCAGAAATGAGTGCTTAAAATCAGAGAAAAGTAAACCAACATAATGAAATGCTATTTTAAAATTCTAAGCTTAGAAGCTCATCTTTAAAGATTAAGAACTAAATTTATAAAGAAATCTAAGTCATGAACTAGGAAAGGAAGTCTGCTTACACGTATCACTTACTGTTCACAGGAAAAACTATAAGCCTTAATACAGATTCTCAGCATTCAGAACCTGTAAAATGGAGTTATAATCTCTTATTTAGAAATTTCTGCAAACATTTATCTATATTGCACAGCTAAATTTATTAATGGAGACAGGAAGATAATACTTTTTTTGCGCTACTGGATATGACATGTATGTTCTATCCTAAACTATCTGCTACTTTTTCCAATGATGCCTTTAGTTCAAAACAAAACATATAGTCTATATTGTGTTGGATACTTAAAGACTGGCTCACTGTTTTTCTACTAGGTATTAGAATACTAGTTAGCTAAATGAGGTATAATTAAAAAATAGTCCTTCAAAGTAAAGAGTATAGTCTTCTGAAAATTTATAACAAAGACTGCACAAAATGTTCATGTAAATAGTAAGAAACCCTGCAGCACCTCCTAACTGATGCACAGGTGGATTATTTTCTCATAATCTGTCTGAAGTAAAATATAGCTAAAATAAGTTCCCAGTGAAACGCTTTACAATCAACTGATTTACATGCTACTTAGTTACAGCACATTTTCATTGTCTGATACCCTCAGACTCCATTTGAAAAGATCTAGTCCAATCATTGTCAAAAATTAGCACACTGATAATAAAATGCAGCCACTGAACCACTAATACTGCTTCAATAAACCTTCATGTACCTTTATCCATAAAACCACAAAAATGTTCACACAAAACTAGATTTCAGCAGGGAACAGACAATTATCTGCCACTAAATTCATCTACAAATAGAAAAAATAATGCACTATATGTACATTATTAAGCAAAGTGGAATATTTATTAGGGCATTTTACCATGCAGAAAGTGAATCTCCTATGGTCTTAGCTCAAATTATATACAATTTAGCAAAGCTAAATGTAAGAAAATAGCAAGGACAATTTATTTCTATATAACAGTATATACCCCCAGTTTGCTGCTACTTCAAAGAACACTTTTAGACTCATCTAACTTTTATAGGCTCTTTCAAAGGGAAGTTCATGGAGACTAGTTATTAACCCATATGAGACAATAGAAGAGAGAGGGAAAAAAAACAAAAGCAAAGCATTCTGTTTAAAAAAAAAAAAAAAGGCTAACCACAGAATATGTCAGTTTTGGTTTGCAGACAACCCCTGAGATATAAACCAAAGTGTTAAGACACCAAAGAGTTGGAGGTAAATTACTAAGAGAGTTACATTCATACATGGTGTCATAGCACTTGCCTTTTAGAAATTACCTTGTTACCATCCAGAAAGCTTAACTGCTGGGATCTTTTTCTGAAAATCAATGAATACAAGATGTTTCTAAGAAATTATCTTTTTTGTTCCAGAAATCTATCTAATTTTAAGATGGTAGACTTACAGTCAACTTTTGATCAAGGAACTACTGATTTTACTGGGACACCAACTGGTGCCTTTAAGCCTATAAGTAAGTACAAAAAAAAAAAAGAAAAAAGAAAGAAAGAAAAAATCAAGGAGACTGAAATTTGTGAACAATAAATTTAGTGAACCCATCAAAAATAGCTCTGGTATATATTTCCTGCCACTAAATTGTGCATAAGTTTTCAAACAAGTAGTAAAGGTTGACTGGTCCAAGTATTCTAATGATACATCTTAATTTGAAGCAGAATTCTCTGCGGTAACAAGCAATCCATTTCCACTTTCATCTCCCAGACTTAACTATCAAGCATGATGGTAACCTTTGTGAAACAAAACAGGCCAAACAGGAAGAATAATTATTATTTCCTAATCACCTCTTTATTACTCCCTTCTGTGTTATGACACTGAAGGCTAGAATAACAACAATGAATTTGGCACTTTAACACTAAATACCTTTTTTTCTCATGTGACGGTTTCATCTACAAAAGGCATACCAGTACCAGTGTTTGGTGAGAAAGGCAGCTAAGTTTTTTGGTTGGCTTTGGTCCAAATGGCTGGACCAGGTTCTATAACAATGCACCTGAACGGATGGAACTGGGTTCTACACATTCAACAACAGCTGTTGTAAAACTGAAACCATGCTCATATTTGCTCTAATGAAAAGGCAAGACTTTTCCTAGAGGCTGCACTAGGTCTAATTAATCTTATTTTTAAAAAAACGCCCAAATTAAAAAAAAATCATTATTTTCACCATTACCAAGAGCTATCTCTATGAAATTTATATCCACAAATTAATCTCTATCCCTATAGGTAAGCGTTCTGTGAACTAAGTCTAAATATAACTCTTGTTAATTCTTGTAGACAGGGATTATGATAAGAATTGGGCATTACTACTAAACCAACAGCTAAGGAGTGAATCTAAGACAAAATATATTATGTTTGCTGATGTGACAGAACAACAATTAGATGCTGAAATAAAACCCTAAATAGTGTGTCTCTCTGTCTATGTAAAATTTCAGTTTAAGAAGCTTACACTTAGAAACAGACAACAATGTTCAATATGTTATGTTTTAGGTGAGTGATTATAATAGGTCAAACATAGGAAAGAAGAACAAATACAAAACTCAAGAAAAGCGACATTAAAGGGATTTCCAAATGCAGTGTCAATAGATTAGGCAGAGGTAATCAACAAATCACCTGAAAAAGTGATTTATTCAGCTACCCAGACTCTCTGGCAAAAAAGTCAGGAATGAAGCAAAACTCTAAACAATCTGAAGAAATAAAGAAACTGTGGCCTTTGATGAACAGATGGGCATTTTTATGAATTTTTAAGATAAATTTTATCAGAATTTAATGACTCTTTTATTTAAGAAAATCAGAGCCCTTAAATAAATGCTATCAATGCAATAACATTTGGCCATATGAACCTAACCAGATATGCTATAATTTTCGTATATTAACCTCTGCTTTGAATGTTCTACTCTTTTTTTAAACATTCCCGAATGCAAACTTGTCTAGAACCTCATCAGACAGAAGTGTGCAGATATGAATCTCAGATTGTGCTGTAACAAGGAAAGGCTAACAACTGATGTGCAAAGTGAAAAAGAAAAAGATAGCAGCTTCTGCAACACGCAGTAAAACAGAGGAAAAACAAGTTAAGTCCTGCACGTGTCTCCACTTCATTGTTTCCACGTTTGAAAGAAGAAGCCTGTTATCTTGATGGGCCATGAGATTGGAATCCACTGCACATTCTGTGTGCAGAATCTAGGTCTAGGTTCAGCGGTGCTCTCAGTAGCAGCCAGACAGGATGATTCTGAGGCTGGGTGACCTGTGCTTTCAGAGAAGCAGGAAAGGGTCCTCTAGGTGTGCTGCAGTCTCTCAGAAAGAGTTCATCAAAGTAGCGAACAACGGAAGAAACTGGTCTTCTTTGATCGGTTTTCTGTTATTTTCACTGGTCCACCTGCCCCTGATGAATTGCTGTCATTCTAAAAAAAACAGAAGATGGAGTTAGCAAGGAAATCAAAGTTTCATGGTTTCAGCCCAATTACCTAAGAAATAAAAAAATATCTAACCATGCCATAAATGTGTCCTCAGTAGTGTTGTTAATTAGGAAGGGAACTAGTTAAGCTCTGATGTTGTCTGTTTCTTTGGAAACGGTGGGTTAATATAGGAAAAATATTTTAAGGCTAGCACCTAATATATTAACCACATATTAGGAAGTTCCTAAGTCCAGTTCAAAAAAATTATAACCAAAAGAGTGTAAAGTTTCAAGGGTAATAATGGAAACAATGTTAAGATACTGGTACAGGCAACCCCTTTCTTGGAGGTAAGAAGAGTTGGTAACATAAGGTATACAATTATATGCAAGATTCAGGTTAGACCAAACTTTCCGGGACGTCGTAATGATTCATCACTGAGATTGTTTCAAATTTAAGCAAACTTCAGCGACTTTGAGATCATAATTATATACTGATATAGAGAGAGATAAAAAGTTTAATTTTGCCATTATTACTTTAATTATTCTGATCAAAATTCAATTAAAGACCACTTAATGGGGATATATGTATATGTATAGCTGATTCACTTTGTTATAAAGCAGAAACTAACACACCATTGTAAAGCAATTATACTCCAATAAAGATGTTAAAAAAATAATAAAAATAAAGACCACTTAAAGAGCCAGAGGAAAGAACTGAAACAACTGCAGCTCTGAAATAAGAAATTTGAAGAAACAGAAATAAGAATCAAAGTTTAAGCGGGTGAAAATGTAAGTCAGGGAGAAAACGGGTTAATGTGAATATATTATAATCAGGCCTATCCCTTTAATTAAATAAATAAACAACACAAATAAGAAAACAAATTTAAAAACAGCATAAGGAAAATAAAAATTATATGTCATACAAACCATTTTTCTGTTGAGTTTTGTCATTATATCCCGTGCAAGTGTAAAAAATGCCTAAAGGTAAACCAAAGATTTCATTATTATATGTTTATAATATCTTTTAAAATAGAAATATAGCCTTTTTTTATTATTTCATTATAAAATATAAATATATTACTTTGAGGTTTTTAATTGAGAAAAGAACATAATTGCAATCACAGTAGACACATGACTACTGTAACTTACTTTTCATTTATCATATCATAAAGGTTTTCCAGTGTAATCAAACTGTCATTCATCAAATATTTTCTGCACATAACATCTGGCACAAGTTCCTAAAATGACACTTGTTGAATTATGGGTATAATAAGATCACTTGGGAGGCAGAGGCTCTAAAGCTCCTGGGCATCCCCAGAGTGGGGCACAGTTCCTGGTCTAGGAGATGCTGAATATCTGTTTGATAACTGAAGGAATAATTATGAATTACCCTATAGCTCTAAAATTTGTTTTCACAAAAATCTCCACCTTTTATTCCCAACCTCCTCTCTTTCAAATTGCTTTCACTCTTATACCTGAGAATATATAACCTCTCGTGTCGCAACACTCCAAAATCCCAACAGTTCCTACAGCTCAGCTAAATTCCCCACTGTGGAAATCAGTGAAATAGAAGCAGGACAAATCTCACTGGCATTTTATGCCTAGCGCCTCTTGACCCAAACCCAAGCCAAACGTTTTTAAAACCTATCATCCCTGGGACTTCCCTGGTGGCCCAGTGGTTAAGAATCCGCCTTCCAATGCAGAGGACAGGGGTTCAATCCCTGGTCGGGGAACTAAGATCCCATATGCCTCAGGGCAACTAAGCCCATGCACCACAAGTAGAGAGCCTGTGTGCCACAACTACAGAGCCCATGAGCCGCAACTATTGAGCCCGTGCACTCTGGAGCCCACGTGCCACAACTAGAGAGAAGCCCAACTGCCGCAATGAAGAGCCTGCCTGCTGCAACGAAAGATCCCCTGTGCTGCAACTAAGACCTGACGTAGCCAAAAATAAATAAATTAATAAATTAATAATTTAAAAAAAAACTATCATCCCTACTTTGTTTCTACATGACTCTTAAGGCTTCCTCAGTTGTCTCCATGCTAAACCCACTGGTATGTCAGTCTGTTCCCAATCACTCCTAATGCCCCCCAAAAATGTTCAGCAAAAGGATTATTATTAAACCAGTCAAAAAGAAGCAATATGATAACTACTGTTATCACTCATTGTCAGTGTCTCATTGTCACACTGGTCACCTGTGAGTCAAAGTTTCTAAGTAAGCCCATCTCAGTTTTTGAGGCTAAGTTAAAGCCCCGGGAAATCTGCTAACTTCTGCAGAATACCTGGCCAGAATAAGCAGCTTGGGCAATCCCCAGGTCTATATTTCCATAGCTCAATGCTCTCTTCTCTCTTTTTTTTTTTGGCCACACCGAGCGGCTTGCAGGATTTTAGTTCCCTGACCAGGGAATTCCCAACTCAATACTCTAAGTCACAGGTATGATCAGGGCTCAGGACTAACAGAGACCGAAGCCTGCTCCATTAAGCCAGGGTACAGAGCTCATTCTGTGGCAGCAATCCTACGTGGGCCATCTCAGTGAGCAAGGTTTTCTCCTGTCTCCACCATTAAACCTGACTGAAGAGGCTCCCCTCTTTCTGATGAAAGGAAATCCTTTTGTAGCAAGCAGAAGGAAGCATTTTTCTGCATATCTATGGTTGAGTAAATAAATCAGTAGAGGCTTCCTGTTTCCTAACACCCATTAGTCAACCTGAAAAAATGACTGTTAGTTATTTAAAAGGAAGAAAATGTTCTGATCAGTGTCCACTAGTCGAGTCACTTAAGTCTCAATTTTTAGCCATATGTCATGGTGAAGAATGAATAGCTTGAGAAATTAAATGTTTATGAAACCATCAGTTTTATTGTTAAATAAATTATGTGTATTAACACATAGTACATGTATTATTTTTATGATCAGTTTTTAAAATGTTTTTAAAAAAGAAAATATTATCAACAACTCTGCGCTTGGTAAAGAAAATCTATTCTTAGAAGACCTTAGATAATTTGGTCTTAACAGTTAACTTACTGAAAACTTATTAAAACTACTCTCTGATAAACACACTTTCTTATTTCTACTTAATGCCATAGTGTTAAAATGTATCATGCTTAATCGACTTCAAACATGGACACTAAGGGAATCTGTTCAATAAGCTAACAGTTTAATTCTCTCTTGAGAGAGTGCAGACATGAAAGTAATTAAGACTCTGTGCTACACGCTACTGTAGGATGACATGGACAATGATAAATGAGCAGAGGACAGTGTGCTTCGTCGGCCAGAGAAGGATTTCCAGCTTCCCAAACAAAGGGCAAAACTGAACTTAACCTGAACTTCCATCTTCTGTTCAGTGACCATTTTGGGGGATTTTTTTGGCTGTGTTGGGTCTTCGTTGCTGCACGCGGGCTTTCTCTAGTTGCAGCGAGCGGGGGTTACTCTTTGCAGGCTTCTCGTTGCAGTGGCTTCTCTTGTTGAGGAGCATGGGCTCTAGGCACGCGGGCTTCAGTAATTGTGGCCCGCGGGCTCAGTAGTTGTGGCCCGAGGGCTCAGTAGTTACTCCACAGCACATGGGATCTTCCTAGACCAGGGCTCGATCCCGTGTTCCCTTCACTGGCAGGCAGATTCTTAACCACTGCGCCACCAGGGAAGCCCTGTTCAGTGACTCTTAATTGAGCAATCTAATATATCCCATGTGGAGGACGGGTGTTAGAAATCCAGCAACCAGGATCCACATAAAAGTCAGAAGCATAAACGTTTACAGAATGGAAGTGGATTTCCCACAAGGCATTCACTAAGTCAGAAAATATCAAGGCTTGGAGAGCTGCTTGAACACAGGCACCTAAGACACTAATGCTACTACGTAATAAGTCACCAAAAAATTCCTTCTCACCTCTTCTACATTCGTACTGGATTTTGCACTTGTCTCCAAGAATTTAATCCCATAGTCAATTGCTAACTGAAAGACAAAGAGAGACATTTAAATTCAGTGCAAGTTTCTTGAACATATAGAGCATTTATATTTTTTAGGTTTTTCAGAGTCCTAAAGGGAGAGTACCTAGTTCAGAACTCCTGTGGTTCTCAAATTTCTTTGCTTTCTTCTACTGTATCATGTTTGAAATTTAGATATCTAACTTCATCACCACAAGTAAGTAAAATGGCACCACTTCCACTCAAAACATAATTTAAGTACTTCCCTTTTTTACGATTATACCTGTAGTTCTCTAATAAAATCACTAGCAAACCTATGAGACGCTCACCCCTATCATTAATTTGGGATACATTTGCCCCTTTTATCTGCTCCCAAAGTACAAACCTCCAACAGTTACTATTGTAACTTTTCATTATTTTTTAATAAATTGGTGCATAAAAGAACAAAAGCTTAAAATACTAAGTACTCACTGCTTGGGTTTCTATTGATTGTGGCAAATTGTGAACTCTTCTACATTTCCATCTATTTCCAAAGAGTTCCCAGTTCATTTGCAACACCAAGATTAAGTGAATGTTTTTAGGGGAAAAAAGTTCGCAGTCAGATTGAAAAACAAAATGCATTTTGCACGTATCACTAAAAGAAGTCTAAAGCAAAATTCCAAGACAAAAAATTGAAGCCTCTAAGTCAATTTGGAAAATGTCATAGAAATGAATACGTACATGTAATAAACTCTTGTTTTGCAGGACATAAAATAGAGAAATGCCTACAAATGATATCCGTAGCTTAATGAAGAGTTTAAAACTCCATAATGACCTAAATCTAATGTGTAGTAAAATATTCTTAGAAAAAAAAATGAATTGAAAAATGATTACTGTTGAAACTTCACCTATCCTACTACTTTTTTTTCAAAGAGAATGAACTGGTTTAACTTCAAAACTGGGCATTTACACACAGATATGGAAGAAATAGCCTGAACTCTAAGCTGCAGGAATCTGAAAAAGGACCAATTTGTATCTCGCAGAAAACAGCAAATTCTTTAGGAATGAGTCATGACTACACAGTATATGGAGTGGGATCTCGAATACTAATTCATACCATTCAAGTATGGATTACAACCCTTTTGTTGTTTTTTTAACAGATTAAAATATAGATGTTTTTAAAACTTAAATCAATAATTAAATAATAGTAAGAAAATGAATGCTTAACGTGAGTAGATTCCAATCTTTATGCATTCAGTTCAAATTTACCTTCTCCCCTCTTTCTTTTGACACTTGTCTTTTGTCATTCATATCACATTTGTTGCCCAGGATCATTCTTTCAACATCTGAAGAGGCATGCTGCAGGGAGAAAACAGTATGTCAGACAAACAACCTGAGAAAAACACAGTTACTCAATAGGCAAATCTTAACCTGTCAGAAACAGATCCAGAAATTTAATTATAAGACAAATAATCTTTCACTCAACACAAGGCCTGATTCACAGAAAAATTTTAAAGATGAGAGGAGGGGAAAGCTGCAGCATAAGAGTCCATGCAAACTTTTTTCCCAAAGGCTTGCAGTCATTCTCATGTCTTTTTTGGTACATGAACAAACAAAAATAAAACTTAAAGTTATCTAACAAAAAAACTTACAAATTTTAGTTTGGGTCAAAGAAGGGAGAAAACCTCAGTACTAAGTGAGCCAATGCAGAAGGTATTCTGGATTCTGAACTACTTAAACAATAAATTCACGTAGGTTAATATAAATGTGTACGAAATTATTTCAGAGTCAGATTTCTTTCTGAAATGTCAAAGACATTTAAAAAAATCTTCATACCAATCAAACTGGAACTAAACCAAATTTTAAATATATAAGATGAAGAAAATCTTAGAAGGGCAAAATGATAAACTGCCAGAATAAAGATATATTTCTGTCCGTCAAACAGCATGGTGGAACAGACAGAACCTGAGAACCAGAGGTTTTAATCCTCGCTCTCCTTTTTATAGGCTCTATGAGCACATGCAAGTCACCTCTTTCTGGCCTCAGTCCTCTCATGTGTAAAATGGGGGCTTGGATTAAATTATTTTCAAGATCAGGGCCAAGTTTAAAATTCTGTGAAACTGCTCCTCTGTCTGTACCCCCCCAGTCCAGCAGAGAAGTCAGACTGGCGGTACCAGAGATGTCACCCTCCCTGGCACTCCTCAGAGCAGAGGGCCTGACCTGCCTACGCCCTACTTCCTAGCAGCTCAGCTGAGTGATAGGGAGACACTTATAAAGGGAGGAGCCCTTTATAAGCACCCAGCAGGACTCTTCTCTAGTATCCATTCTCTTTCCATACATACCTCTTCAATGTTTCTTATCCAATTTTTAATATTGTCAAAGGACTTTTCATTTGTGATGTCATAGACCAGCATAATTCCCTATAAGAGGAAAAAAGACCATTATTTAGTACTTTATACATTTAAAGTTAAAGAATATAATGTCAATGTACTCTTCTCCTCCAGAAAGCTTGTGTTTGTCCTTTTTCTATCTTTATAAAAGGAATTTATAATAAAAATTTTAAGTACAGAGAAACAGAAATAAATAAAATCTTCCATTGTCTCACCATGTAAAAAATACTCTGTTAACATTTATTTCACTTTTAACCTTTAATGAATTAGTGATTATGGTAAAGATGATACACCCTTTCTACCTGACCTCATATAATAAAACTGGCACCAACTGAAGCTAAAAGGATACTTAAGTTAAAATAGAGATAACATTGAGAGTAAGAGGTAATCGTTTCTGTTGTGCACTTGTTTATTCTAAGCAGAAATTATCTTGTTTCTGACTCTTATACTAAGATTGTAACCATATGGCTTTAGATTTCTTTCTTTTTATATGAACTGACTGAAGTGTTACTAAACTAAAAAAAGTTACTATTTGTCGGGCTTCCCTGGTGGCGCAGTGGTTGAGAGTCTGCCTGCCGATGCAGGGGACACGGGTTCGTGCCCCGGTCTGGGAAGATCCCACATGCCGCGGAGCAACTGGGCCCGTGAGCCAAAATTACTGAGCCTGCGCGTCTGGAGCCTGTGCTCCGCAACAAGAGAGGCCGCGATAGTGAGAGGCCCGCGCACCGCGATGAAGAGTGGCCCCCGCTCTCCACAACTAGAGAAAGCCCTCGCACAGAAACGAAGACCCAACACAGCCAAAAATAAATAAATAGATAAAGCAAACTGTCAACAAGTAAAAATAAACACTATTAAAAAAAAAAAAAAAAAAAAAAGTTACTATTTGTCTAAGTAAATCACAGACACTTAAAATATAATGCATTTGTTACACAGTTTAATGAAAAGCATCCTCATCATATTTTAGAAGACCCCACGTCTGGTATTTTTAAACGGTTTATCTTCTAAATGTTTCAACTGACACCTGTATGCCACCTATTCCAAAATCTGTATCACAAGACCACACTTGTGTATTAAGTGCTAGATCCACCCCCCGTCCATCCATTTCAACAAATATTTAGTGAGCACCTACTATGTGCCTGATAGTATACCAAATGCTACTAGTAGTGAATAAGATAGGCAAGGCCCCTTCTTCTCATGGATGGCTAGCAAAGAAAACAATGAACCAATAATTATATAATTAATTATAATTTAGACAGTCGCTGTGAAGAAGCATGAGGAGATCTGAGTAAAAATGCTAATCTAATCTGGTTGAGGGGCTGGGGTGGCTCAGGGAAGGTTTCCCTGAGAAAATGACATTAAAGCCAAGGCCTGATGGCTGAGTAGACTTGAACTGGGCAAAGGGGTAGAGGCTGGAGTGAAGAGGGGAAGCCCTCAGTGCCTGGGACATAGCAGAAATGCGATAAATATCTTGCTCACCAGGAAGGCCCAGAACCTACTAGGTTGAGTAATAGACTGTCAGCTTGGCAAGACTGCCCAGATCCAATGGGAGAAGGGCACAAGATGAGGCCGAAGACATAGACAGGGTCAGGTGTGCCTTGGAGAACACTGACAGGGCATCGGCTCCCAGATGGCCCCTGTGGTCACCGAAAACTCAACTAAGTGAAATAGGAAGTTGTCTTTGTCCCCTTCAAATCTTCTCTTCCTCCTTGTACTCTCGTTTTGAAGAAGGGCCATACATCCCTGCCAGCCAGCCCAAGCAGACCCCTGGGAGTAATCTGCTCCACCACTAGTCAGTCACTAAGTCCTGTAGACTCAACAACCTCCACATTTCCACAGTCTGATACCCCACATGCAAGGCCTTACTCACATTCTCATCAATTAGCCTTTACCTGGATGACTTACGTCTCCCTGCTTTCATTCTTAACCTCCTCTAATCCACTCTCCATAAGGGCACCAGAGTTATCACTTCATTGCTTAAAATCCTTTGGCATCTCACCATTGTACTCATAATTAAAATTCCTTAAATAGCAGACAAAATCTTTCAGGGTCTGGCTTCCAACTTTGTAAATAAATACAAAATATAAATGTAAATAAATATAAATCATATAAAATACACATAGATAAAAGAATCCAGGAAACATAGCAAAATGTTAACAGAAGCTATCTCTTATGGTGGTGGGATTTCAGATGATTTCTCAGGATTTTCAAAGCTTTCTATACTACATGTAACCTTCTGACAACCAGAAAAATATACATTATTATTTAAATTTAAATGACAAACAACATTCTTCTCTATCCTCCCTCCTCCTAGCCTCAAATGCAAATATTTAACTTTGGCTACATTGTAAAGTAGATTTTACAATTACCAAGGTAATTAAAAAAAAACAATCAAAGTGGAGAACTGTACACTTAAACGTTAAATTTTATGTTACATATATTTTACCATAATTTTTAAAAGCCTCAAAATGCAATCTGAATAATTCCTGATTCAAACAGCTTAGCTACCTACAATAGTAAAATTAAGCAAAAAATTGCCAGAGCTTTACTTCCCTTTGGGCTATGTGGACAACCTTGATCTTTACTGCTGTCTGTCAAGTAGCACTCTGGGTGGTTAGCACAGGAAGTGTGAACACAGTGTAGTGGTTAAGGGCACAGATTCTGGAGTCAGAGGTATCAAGTCTGGGCTCCACCACATGCTACCTGGGAGATCCTGGAGAAGTTATTTTATCCCTCTCAGTCTGTGTTTGGGAAATGAGGACAGCACATCTTCCACACTGGATTTCTGAGGATCTACTGAGATATTATTTGTAAAGTACTTTACCTAGAATCCAGGACACAGCTTGGACTCAATAATTGGCAACAATTATTAATTTATATCTTTGGTTTCAGTAGCAGAAACCCTTTGACTATTCCCTATGTTTGTATGCTAATTGATATTATGTATCAGCTGGAAATACAAGTTCCGGTATACCAAGTAAAAACGTTATATATCTGGTTATACATACCTTTAACAACGGCCTCCTAAGAGTTCACAAGACAGTACTGAGAAATGGCGATAATGCAATGATATGGTCCCTTCTCCCCACAAAGCCCGACTGTCCGTCAGGGTTACTGCTATGCCTACAAATGTAGCTGAATAGTTTGAAATAGACCAAAGGACTCTGCCACGGTGTCAGACTCAGTACTGTGCTTACCAAAACGCCGCATACCTGAGCCAACCAAACTAAACCTGCCAGAACCACCACCTGTTGAAATGAGAACACAACGCCCCACATCCCACTGGAACAGATGACATGCAGGATCCAAGACTCAAGTAGAGCAGGATTTCCTGAACATGTATCTAAGATTGTTTCTAGGTCTGAAATTGTTCACTGATTCACTCCTTCAGCAAATATTTACTGAGCATCTACTATGTGCAAGGCACTGGCATTTGTAGTAAAACAAGAGACAAAAATCCCTACCTTCAAAATGAAAAGGACAAGATATCTTAGAACAGCAACAATTTCTAATTATTTGCAGTAATGTGAAAAAAGGCTAGGCAGTAGATAAATGAAATCTAAATTAAAGAACACATTTCAGTGATCTCTTTCCTTATACCATGAACTAGAGCTACACAGCCAAGGAAGACACTTGCTCCACATTCTAAGTGTTCTTGCCCACTCTGTATTGAAAACAAGCTTGCAAGTGGTATCAATACATCATTCCTAGAAAATTAAAAAATTGGTCAATATAAAGGACTGTGTTGGGCTTCCCTGGTGGCACAGTGGTTGCGAGTCCGCCTGCCGATGCAGGGGACACGGGTTCGTGCCCCGGGCCGGGAAGATCCCACATGCCGCGGAGCGGCTGGGCCCGTGAGCCATGGCTGCTGAGCCTGTGCGTCCGGAGCCTGTGCTCCACAACGGGAGAGGCCACAGCAGTGAGAGGCCCGCGTACAGGAAAAAAAAAAAAAAAAAAAAAAGGCCTGTGTTTATAAGATGCCTCTAATCAAAACTACCTATAAACTATTCTAAATCATCCCTGTTAAGATGTTCTTATGTACCCCCAAAATCCTTTCTGGAGGAAATAAACAACAAACAAATTTCTCCACACAAGGTAAGTCCCTTCCCTTTGATTCCAATCCAAGCAAAGTAGAGAGTAGCTGACAACTGCCGTTCTTAAAAGGATGACCTTTTACAATCTTCAAAGTATTATAGGGTGGAGAACACATACATATAAAATGGTTAGTGGTATAGAGTCCCAAGGTGGTAGAGCTTCAAAAAGGAATTCCCAAAAGGAATCTCCAACTTCTGTGTGGGGATGTCACTGGCACTCAAATACTGGAGGGTGAGTGGCAGTGGAGGAGGGAGAGCAGCATGATAGTAGTAGTAGTAGTCAAGATTCACCAGATTCTAAGCCTCAGAGAGTCACAGATCATTTGGCTACTTCCTGGCCAGCTGGCAGAATGCTGGTGGAGGAGACTCCAGAGAGATGAGCCAATAGGAGTGGATGTTGTGGAGCTGGTGAGAGATAAGGGATGATGGTGGCAGGGCTGAATGGGGAGAGGGTGCAAGAAATGAATATTTAGTCACAGAGCTTGTGGTTTGCTAAGATTTGGCAAAGGCATTAATAAAAGGACAAAGCACAAAAATATACGATCACTCAGAATGTGTGGAGGAGTTCTAAAACCTCTCCAAGCTAATTACATGATTAATATAATGAAGACCAATGGTAGAGTACACAGCTACTAAACACAAAACGTAAAAACCCCTTTAAATGTCTTGTTTGCACATCAAAAAATCTATTTTCTCCAATGTACTAGACTCTAGCTTGAATATTACAAATGTGACGAATGAATATTCATGTTTTACTTCCACAAAACCCTAAAACACACTCACCATAGCTCCTCTATAGTATGCTGTCGTGATGGTTCGAAATCTTTCCTGACCCGCTGTGTCCCTAAAATTTGAAACAAAGGAGAGAGTGGTTTGCAAAGTCATCACAAGAATCGCTGAGGAGACACTCGAAGCTGTAGGAGATATAATTGTGGTCTGCTCACAAATGCAGTGGTTTCAGGGAGATGGGGAACGAGACACAAAGGGAGCCTGTTGCACCTCTGGAAGCCTGTCGGGAGCTCACAATGACTTGGGTGAAAAACTTGGACCTTGATGACAAAAGCAGCAACAGGAAAATGCATGGTCCTGCTAGGAACTGGCATGTTGTGTTCATCAGTCAGATGAGGAACAGAGTAGAGAATAGTTCTAAATTCTTGGACTCCTAGAGGCAGTTCTAATCCTTTTTATAAATGCCCAATGATTAAGGCATTTTGCTCTCTTGACTGAAAGTCTGATTTCTGTACAAAGCAAGCAGTTGGGCTGGACTTACTACCGTGTAAATTCTGCTCAGCAGAGCACACTAAAATGGGTCTCCTCAAGAACTTTTTCAGCTCTAGAGCCTGTGATTAAATGAGAGCGTGGAGTTCAACACATAATTGTTGACAACGACTTCAAAATATGAACAATACCTCAAAATTACATCAACTTGCATTTATTCTTGGTTTTCTGGAGGATGACGTACCATTTAAATACATTCTGAAAAATGCCAACATTTCGAATTACATTTACCAAAGCAACCCCTATAAAGGAAGTCAAATTTCCTTGATATCTGGGAAAAATCAATATTCCTAAAAGGAAAAAAAAAGCATTTGTGGAAATACACTAAAAAAGAAGCATTTGTGGAAATATACTAAAAATCTAACACACACCAAACCCAAATGAGATAAAGGCCTAAGGGAAATATAGTAAATTTAAAACATTAATAAATACCTTACCATTTATGTATACCTTACATAAAATACTTTCACATGGTGCTCAAATGATGCCCACCACAGCCCAATGTGGTGGTATTACCATCATCCTTGTTCTACAGAAGAGGAAACAGGCTCAGGTGGGCTGTGGTCCCAGTTCTGCCACTAAACAGCTCATACCCTTGAATGAGACTCAAGCATTCTAGACCTTGGCTGTTTAGTGCAGGCCCTGGCCTCACACTACCATCATCTTATCCTGCCATCCTCTCACTGATCAGGATTAGATACACAGGCACTTGTTTGGGACTCAGCAAACAAATCATGAGGAAAACAGGGGCCAAACGCCATTGAGCAGACTAACCATATTTTATTTATTTATTTATTTATTTTTGGCTGTGTTGGGTCTTCGTTGCTGCGCACGGGCTTCTCTAGCTGCGGCAAGTGGGGGCTACTCTTCGCTGCGGTGCGCGGGCTTCTCATTGTGGTGGCTTCTCTTGTTGTGGAGCACGGGCTCTAGGTGCGCGGGCTTCAGTAGTTGTGGCACGTGGGCTCTAGAGCGCAGGCTCAATAGCTGTCGTGCATGGGCTTAGTCACTCCATGTCATGTGGGATCTTCCCGGACTAGGGCTTGAACCAGTGTCTCCTGCATTGGCAGGTGGATTCTTAACCACTGTGCCACCAGGGAAGCACAGAACCACCATATTTTGATTCTAACATGCTACTTGATTTAGAACCAGCTCTGCAGCAAGGATGGAGGAGAAACCCTACCATCCTAAATGCAGGTCATGAAGATTGAATGGAGACTACTTTGCTGCCAAGAGGACTGATAAATAGTGCCATGGGGTTCTAATTAGCTGATTACCCACAGGCTCCTAGAAACATTCCTTATTGTTATGATCAGGACTGTACAGCACAGAGTCCGAGATTCTCTTCGCTTCTCCCTTAAAAAACATTTTTTTTCTTTAAAATATTTGACTCTTATTAAATACCAATAGATGAAAAGAGTAGCTTGTGGTGACCTACACAATGTTTTCCAGTGAAGTATACGGGGAACCTCTATATAAGGCTAATACATGAAGCTGACACAAGGTTCCAGGAGATTTGGGTAGGTGTCCCAACTCCATCACTAACCCAGATATATGCCTTCAGATGAACTTAACCACTATAAGTCCCAGTTTCCTATAAAAGAAAGGCTAGTGGATTTCAATATAAGGTTCTAGTTCTATCCCGGTTCTGAAATTCAAAGAAGAAAAACAGCCTATGGAAAAAGCTGATATATATGTATTACTTTATTATTTTGCCCTGCTTCCTTCTTAAGTCTATGATGCTCTAAATTTCTAAGCTTTGTTTCCTGCTGTTATTGTCGCACATTGGGTCAGTAAACATCATCAAAAACCTTCCTCAAGGCTCCAAATCTATGTGGCTCCATGGAAGGCCCTACAATGAAAGCAATTAAGGAGGTTAAAAAAAAAAGAAAAAAGAAAATCTAAGAGTTTGAGTTCAAGCCAAAAATATTCAACCAGGCAATCTGCAGGAACCATATTTATTCATTGTAGTATGACAAATTCTTGAGGAATTAACCAGTCGGAGTTGGCTGATCATGAGATCTTTGCCTTGCATATTATAACATGAGAGATGACAGGCATGCCTTTTCCCTTCCTATTCCCCAGTGCAGTGTTCCCCATTTTTTATTTAAGGAGAAGAAATATGCAAATAAATGAGAAAATATCAGAGCTGGAAGGGAACTCAGATGTCATCAGTCTGACCAATCAATTTACAAATGAGGACAAGTAGTCCCTAAAAAGGGAAGCAAATAACACCAAGTCTTTAATTTAGAGGCTGGACTCCACATCAGCACTCTGGGGTAGGAACTTTGGGGTTCCTACCACTTGACTAGTTTGCCTTATCTGATTGCACAGCTGCAACAACTACAATGGAAAAATAACTGATACGCTTTAGAATTTAGTTTCCTCCCCTATAAAATTAGCATTTTGGAAGAATGAGCTCTCAAATTTCTCCTGGCTGTGAGACTTAGTGATATCATCCTTACCATCCCACTCTTGGTGAAGATACCTTTGAACACCTACCCATTTCCCCTTGGTTCTGATAAAGAAGTTTTAGCTACCAAACGATACCTCTAATTTACCACAATTCACCTTTTAATTCCCACATTCAATTCCTGATTAAGGTAGAAATGCTGTGTGCATATATTTTTTTTTTACTTACCATATCTGAAGCTTAATTTTCTTTCCATCTAGTTCTATCGTTCTGATTTTAAAATCAATTCCTGCCAGAAAAAGAAAGAAAGACATGCTAAATTTCTTCAAATATAATCCAAGTCTTATTAGGAAAAGGACAAAGATTTCTTTTGAAAAAAAGCTCTCCAACGCACTGGAAAATGTGAACACAGAGAGGGTGTGAATGGTATGTTTCCTCTGAATACAGGCTGAAGAAAGGAATGCTAATTACTCTGCAAAGAATTCCCACACATGTTAAATGAAACGTATTATATGCCTCATTATTTTGACACAAATGGAACACATCCCTCAAAGGTACCTAATTTAGATAGATGGAGAACATGCCATATTTTCCACTTCCTGAAATACAGATAAACAAAGCTTCCTACCCACCCCTCGTGCCCCGTCCTTCCCTAAAGAAGGCCGTGAGGCCTCTTTTTGTTTTATTTCCACCTCCTTCCATTTGTTTCTTTAGAATCTGCAACTGGCTAAAAGAAAGAAAAAACAAAACAAAACCCACCTATCTGAAGGCAGGGATGAGAAAGCCTGCATATTTATTTTATACAGTTAGCAAGTACTTTACATACATGTTAATAAATGTTCCCTGCATCTTTCTGGCTAGTGCTGAAATAGCTAAAAGGGCTTTTAGCCCTGGCTGCACTTTAGAATTACCTCAAGAACTTAAAAGAAAAATAAAAATACTCATGACTAGATCTGCTCCCTTCCCCAAATTCTAAGATTCTGACTTAATTGGTCAAGGATAGGATCTGCGCACTAGTAATTTTAAAAGCTCCCCAAGTGATTCCAACCTGAAGCCAAAGCTAAGAAGCATTCAACCAGCCTGACAGGTAGCATGTCAAAGTCATTTGTGGCTCCAGCACTCAACAGTTCAACCCCTCCCTCACCTACTTCCCCCCACTATGGTAGCTCAAAACTTAACTCAGCAATTTCAACTACAAAGAACCACAAAGTCCCTGACAAATATCAGCATCCTCTACCATTTAACAGGAACAGGCTGCTGCTCTTTCTGAAGGGACCAGTTAGTGAATACAGCTCGGTTGCAATTTGCTAAATCCTCATCATCTGGCTACTCAGCTTTGTTTCAGATGTTTCTACTCCTTCACATTCTCTATAGAGCCCCTTAAAGTGATTTCCAAGACATTTCAAGAAAACGTCAATTATGCATCCTCTAAAGTGACTGAAACATTAACTGCAGCTATTTCGAGGGAGAAAAGCCTTCAACGGCTACATTATTACAGTATTTCTACAAATTAACATTGAGAACACCCAAAAAGGCTGCTTGCTGGCTCCAGCTCCATATATGGCAGAGGCATAAACCAAGTGGATTTGCCCCTTCTTCTCTGCGTGGCACTTTTCCCCCAGGGAACCTTTTCAGGTACGCTTGTGAATCTTGAAATACGCAACAATCACACCCAAGCTAATCCAGCAGAACAGCCCCTTACTCTTTCCCTTCACTAATAACCATGTAATGTTAACAAATACAATCTCATACCCAATACCCCCAGGTTATCTGGCTCACATTTCCTCCTCTAAGGTACCTCAGTATTGCAGGGTCTGCAGTCACTGAAGCAAAACTGAGCAACACAGCACAAATATTATTGTTAGCATCACACAGAATTCACTGTGGCCATCATTCATTTAAGATTCAACACACATTGATTTTTACTGTGATTTACCTTTTTATATATCTCCAAATCCAGTGTAACAAAGACCCTCTAGGGATTCTCTCTAGCCTTTATCTCTTTTTGGTCCTCGCATCAAGAACAATGCCGAACACGCGGTAGGCAAGAAATAAATGTTTCTTGATGTTAATATTTTTTTTTAAATTCACAATTTTCCAAATTCATAGAAACAGAAAATAAACTGGTGGTTATGAAGGGCTGAAGGGAGGGGGCGGGGAAGGAGAGCTGTTGTTTACTGGGCATAAAGTTTCAGATTTGCAAGATGAAAAAGTTCTGGAGTTCTATTTCACAACAATGTGAATATACTTAATACTACTGAACTGATCACTGAAAAAATGGTTAAGATGGTAAACTTTATTTTATGTGTGTGTATGGGGCTTTTTTAGCACAGTAAAAAAAAAGAAAAATTCATGACTTTCAAAATACTTACTGTATCTCCAGAAAATAACTTTCTTAACTGGAAGACTAAAGTCATCCAACATTCCATCTTTTAATAGTTCATTCACATTTTAAGTAAAAGATGATGTCTATCAAAATGCCTGCCAAATGAGAATACTTTTCCTTATTCTATTTTATTAAGATGTAACTCCGGTTCTTTCAAGGTTGTTTTTACCTGTAGTCAGGAGTCATGGGCAACTTTTCCACCTTCATTCAACAAAGCCATTTTGAGGCGCCCTTAAGTCTCAGTTACTCTCCATTCATGTGAAACATTGAGGAAACTTTCTACTGACCCAGCCTTTTGTTTTTTGTATTTGTTAGAAGGATTACCTTTCTGTTATTGGAGGAGGTTCTACCATTATCTGTGATACTTAACCGTCTGTTTACTATTCAGAGGTTTTCAACATTTTATAAGAGTTGTGAACTGGTATTTAGCTTTGGTTGACGCTGCTATCAAGAGCCAGGTGACAGACAAATGCTGCAGAGCACAGTCAAATTAGCACAACTTGAATTTCACTAAAAATGGGAAATATCACTTATGTTATTATTGAAAAGCCCTGGCCCTGGAAGTCAAAAGACCTAGACTGTAGGTTGGGTTCTGTCATTAACAACTTTTAGGAGGTTGCCTATCTGTTCTGAACCTCCACATTCTCATCCATAAAAAAGGCTGAGAGGGCTTCCCTGGTGGTGCAGCGGTTGAGAGTCTGCCTGCCGATGTAGGGGATACGGGTTCATGCCCCGGTGCGGGAAGATCCCACATGCTGCAGAGCGGCTGGGCCCGTGAGCCATGGCCGCTGGGCCTGCGCGTCCAGAGCCTGTTGCTCCGCAACGGGAGAGGCCACAACAGTGAGAGGCCCGCGTACCACAAAAAAAAAAAGGTTGAGAGAATCTCATTAGATAAATTAGATCATGTGCTTGATTGTGCTGTGGGAACTATGAAATTCCACACAGATGTAAGATATTACACATTCAGATGCTGTTATCCGGCAGATCTTGTCACCTCATGCATGGATTATGGTAATAGCCTCCCCGGGCGCTGTGCCAACACCTCTTGCTGGTCTAATTCCCCTGCATGCAACTGTGAGAACAGTTTTCAACAATCCCTGTGGTAATGTCACCTCCCTATTCAAGAAGCCATGGATCCAACTTCCTAGGCCTGGCAATCCAGCCTTCCCCCGAGGTGCACCGCTCTCCCAACGCCACCACCCTCCCAGCCTCTCTCCAACTTCGGCCTGTGTTTCTCTCACTGGGCCCCACACCTCCTCCCCTCTGCCCGTGCATAGCTACCTCACTCGGCAGCCTTCTCTGAGGGCGCCACCCTACCCTGAGGTCCTCTCCACTCAGGCCTGTCCATCCCTACCTCCAGGCCTGGCTTTTGCACAGCAATTCAATACTGTGTTACTGGGTTTATTAACATATTGTCCTGAATTGCTCTCACATCAAGCAAGGGTTCCATCCTCTTTGCCAGTTAGGTTGCACACAGAAACATGTATGCAGTAGATCCTAAATGAAAGGTTAAATACCCCTGTGTAATTAAGTAAAGGTTAAATTCTACTAAGTGTGGAGAGAGCTAAGAAAACCTTGGAAGTTCAAAGTTTTGTCAGCATACTCTCGTGAGAATAGCAGGGATGCTGAGAAATCTTATGACACTAAGAAAATGAAGATCTCTACAATTAGTTTTGACACTAATATCAGTAGAATATATAGTGCATTAATACTTACTGTAAAGGAAAGACAACTTTCTGAGGCTACTCCAGGATTAAATAATAACCAGTCATAAGAATGATAATACAATTTTCTCAATTAGGATGCTTTCTGCTGCAAATAACAGAAACCCCAAATCAAACTAGCTTAAGGGGCTTCCCTGGTGGCGCAGTGGTTAAGAGTCCGCCTGCCGATGCAGGGGACACAGGTCCGTGCCCCGGTCCGGAAGGATCCCACATGCCGCGGAGCGGCTGGGCCCGTGAGCCATGGCTGCTGGGCCTGCGCGTCCGGTTCAGAGATGGCTCAATCCAGTAGTTCTGGCTCATTTCTCTGTACCTCCTTTGGCTCTGTCCTCATGGGAGTATCAATTTCATTCTCTGACTGATAGCAGTTCCTGACTACAACAGCGAGACTGAGAAGAAAAGAGATCATCTTCCTGTGTCTCTCTCTTAAAAGTGAGGAAATGTTTCCCCAAAGCCTCCAGCGACCTTTCCTTCATGCCTCATTTCTGGATCTATAACCAAGGGAATGTCATGTTCTGGGGGCCAAGACTGAGCTCCTCAACTAATCACTGCCCCGGGCAGTTACCAAGATTGGATTAGTCTAAACCCATCCCTAAATTGAGATTAATCAAGGCCCATCCCTGGGGCTGGGTCACTCCCCCTGATCCTGCTAAAAATAGGAGAGAGGGCAAAGCTGTTGGATCCATCATAGTATCTGTTAGAATAATACAAGTTTATTTAATAAAATTTTATATTCATAGCTACATGAAACAGAGAGATCCTAACAGCTATCACTACTACTCTGGCACAAATGTTATTAAATTTCATGATAACTATAGTACTTCTCTGAAGGTAATTTCTCATGTTCAGCCATGAACAAGAAGGAAAAAAAGGACAACGAGCAACCCAAGTAGCTGCCACAACATCTCTGGGCTAAACCATGATCTTCACTGTTAGGAGAGTTCCCAAGCCCACAGCTCCAAAGACCTGGCTTGTGCTCTAGCCCCAGATAGTTAGAGATTGCAAAGGAGGAGGCAGTCATCGGCAGCAGCAAGAACCAAAGCTCATCCTAGCAGTAAGGGAGCAATTTTTCCCCCTCCCTTTAAAAGGATTACACAATCTCAAAAAACACAGCTCCTGAAGAGGATTACATTTAGGGTCAAAAAGCCCCATGTATTTCTTTTTTCTTAATAAATTTATTTATTTATCTTTGGCTGCGTTGGGTCTTCGTTGCTGCGCGTGGGCTTTCTCTAGTTGCGGCGAACGGGGGCTACTCCTCGTTGCGGTGCAAGGGCTTCTCATTGCGGTGGCTTCTCCTGTTGTGGAACACGGGCTCTAGGCACGCGGGCTTCAGTATTTGTGGCTCGCGGGCTCAGTAGTTGTGGCTCGCAGGCTCTAGAGCACAGTCTCAGTAGTTGTGGTGCATGGGCTTGGTTGCTCTGTGGCATGTGGGATCTTGCCGGCCCAGGGCTCGAACCTGTGTCCCCTGCGTTGGCAGGCGGATTCTTAACCACTGTGCCACCAGGGAAGTCCAGAGCCCCCTGTATTTCAATAGTCTTTTAGAAAGCATCATTTTTTGGCAGCACATAATACAATAATTCATGTTCAAAATGACAACCTTGAGTCATCCCACCTCATGAGCAATCCATGAGCCACCAGGCTTCATGCAGCCTACCTGGCTGGCAGCACAGCCAACATCTATGCTCAAAAGAAGACTCCATCGTTGCTTCCATGTTGTTTGAATATGCCCTGACATTAATTTTTTGATGGCTTTAAAGAAGCGCCAGTTTTCTCATTAATATTTATCTAGTCAATAAAATAGGAAATCTAAATTGTACAAAAACATTCGCAAGGGACTCAAAACCATTTTTCATTCTGAATTTAAATACATACACACACACACACACAACACACACACACACTCACTAATAGATTTTATTTTTTCTGAATTGATTCTCATGCTAAACGGTTGCTCATCACTGATACATATTATGTAGCATAAGGAGGCACCGAGGGAAAAATGAAAGGAATCACAGAATTCTAGTGACCATTGAGTCCAGTCCCCGCCCTGTGCTGAAGAAAACTGAGGCTCAGGGAGACGCAGCAACTTACCCAGATTCACAAAGGCCAATTCAAAACGGGGTTAAAATCAAATCTGGGCATTTAAAGATCAGGCCTTCCTGAAGAGATGCATACAAGAATGTCCACATCTCCCTGAGGAGGCCTCCTCTTTACGGGTCGTAGCAAAGCACTAGCAACAACAGGAATGCCCTGCTATACAAAGCCAAGAATACCTTGGTATATAAGGAAATACTAGGGAGCAGTGAACATGAGTCACGTGTATCAACATGAATGAAGCTCAAAACAACATCCAGTGAAAAGAGCAACTGCAGACATGCACACAGAGTCCAACCATTTCTGTAAAATTTCAATACCAAAAACAACAGTATGGATCATTTATACATCCATCCATGTGTAATTAAAATACAAAAAAATACGCAAGAATGGTTATCAACAAAATCCGGATAGCTGTTACCTCTGGAGAGAAATGGAAGAGGAGGGATTAGGCAGGGGTTCACAGGGACTTCAGCTCTACTTGTTATTTATTATTTCTAAAAGTGAGGGGTGGTTACATGAACGTGGGAGTGTTTTCTATTAGGTATACTTTTGTATGCCTAAATTTGTTCATGATTTTTTAAAAGCAATGGCTAATTACTCAAAAAATGACATAGGGAGGCACACATTTATTCATGGCAGGAGAAAAATCAAACCAAATTTGAGAGATGAAAGGCACCTGAGAAGATTTAGGCCAGGGAAGAACAGGCACCACCCCCTCCCCAACTTGTTCAATACAAAGAGGGCCTTGGTGCTCAGTTCAATAGACTGAGCCCTTGGTGACCAGTTACGGGGTGACAGAAAGACTGGATCAAGCTCAGAAAGTGAGGGGGCAGATGAGTGGCTTGGGGCTGCAAGGAGTGCTGGCCACTCAGATTTCCAGTAGGGGTATCAAGGACATTTCCTTCCCCAACTGGAGGAAAAGGAGCTTCCATGTGGGCCAAGGACAAGGGAGGAATACACATGTGGTCACTGTTGGGAATGGTACCGTGGGAGAGGAACAAAGGAGCTCTGATTTTCCATCTCTAATGCGACAGGGAAGAGGCTTCGGCTGGGGGAGCAGGGGTCTGCCCTGCACCTCTGAGGAGAAGGTGGAGTATACTTGAGGCTTCTGCATTGTTCAGGGCGACCCACAGGAACAAGACCTGGCAGAGGCTGGCAGTGAGGCTCTAGCGAGGGATATGAACCAAGCACGTGCCCAAAGCACTGCTTATCAATCATAGTTCTCAGAAACCAGTGGTGGACCTGGAGGGAGGGCTTGACCAGCAAAAGAAAGGGACAGAAACTTTGAACTTGGCCCAAGTCCACAGTTAACAGACCTTAGAGGGAAAAGGAGTTTGGAATAAGCAGTCTTGGGCCTCCTTTCGTTCCGCAAGTTAGATACGATTTAACATGGAGAGCGAACAGATGGACAAAATTCTTTCACACCAAAGTCAGATTAGTCAGCCAACAGATATAACAAAACCTTTTCTGTTTCAAGAGAACAGGGAGGTTGCCCAGGTTTGTGAATGGGTAAAAGGATACCATTGCTTAAGTGTGGGAAAAGAGTACGAAGAAGGACTTTTCCCGGCCTTCAGAACTAACTCTGGGGGGCCAGGGAGTTGTCTCGACCTTCAGCCTAAGCTGTGACTTGATTTATTTTTGCTCTATGGGTGCTAGAGGTTAGAACACACACACACAGCTCTCTCTTCTATCTTGGGTCACTTGGTCACTTTTCCTTGCCCGGCCCAGGAAAATCACGGGTGGAGAAACAGTAGGGACCATCCTTCAACTGAAGTTTTAGACATGTGGTTCCCACTGATGTTCGTCTAAAAGTCCAATTTGGCTGAAGTCAAGAGAGCCATGAAAAAAATAAAATCAGATTTCTGGGATACTGAGCCTTTCAATGAATGACAGCAATGTAAGATTCCAATGCTGGGTTTACCCCAGTGTTGCACATGGAGGGAGAAAAAACACGGGTCATCTATCCCCTTTGACCCACTTTAAGAAGTATAAGTTTAACACTGCACTTTTACAATTAAAAAGAAAAAAATGTACTTTGTTTCAAAAGTACATTTGGGAACAAAAAACATCTGTGATTCCAGGCTATCTGAATATGAGTTTTGTGGTTTCTCTATTTACATTTCAGAGATACTCCAGGAATAGAAAAAAAGTTTCTCAAATATTGAAATCCACTTTAAAGAAATGTTACATTCGCTTCCTTACTCAAGACTTTTATTATTTTTTTTTTTTTTTTTTTTTTTTTTTTTTTTGTGGTACGCGGGCCTCTCACTGTTGTGGCCTCTCCCGTTGCGGAGCACAGGCTCCGGATGCACAGGCTCAGCAGCCATGGCTCACGGGCCCAGCCGCTCCGCGGTATATGGGATCCTCCCAGACCGGGGCACGAACCCGTATCCCCTGCATCGGCAGGTGGACTCTCAACCACTGCGCCACCAGGGAGGCCCAAGACTTTTATTATTAATAATGAATATACAGTATAGCTGGATCCTGCCAGTTTCGAAACTTTGACAACCATATTTTGCTTATGTTTTTTCCTGTGGACTTTTAAACATGCAGAATAATAAAATTTTAGAGTAGCTAACTTCAGGATAATTAGCTAAAAGCTCTAATTAGAAAAACAGATTAATGAAATAGGATAAAATGAGAGTCATAGATTGAAGCTTTAAACTATTTTTTTTCCAAAATAAAGAAGGGACTTGGAAAAAATGTGTAAAAGTAGAAATAAAGTTAAGAATGTTACTTAGATTGAAAGAGAGGCATTCAAGGCATTGTTCTTTTTTAAGAACACACTCTATAAGTTCATAAAAGCACATTTCCACCAAGTGCCAACTTTGCTGCATATATTTAGAACTATTTTTTATTTTATTCACTTATATTCAAACTTACTATCTGTTTTCTTATTTGAGAATTAGAAAATCTAAAGTTCAAAAGGAAAAACACATTAAAAGTAAATTTAGAAGACGTTTTGACAACAGCGTGAAATGATCGCTGGCAGCCAAATATGTTAATTTTGTTAAATCCAATATTAGAAAAGGGGGATTTTTTTTTTTTAAAGATGGACTAACAAGTGGTCTGCGAATATTATTTGCCCTTAAAGGAAAGGACACCTGATATACTAAAAAGAAGACAGACTAGAAGTTTTCAGATTTCGTTGGTTCCTCTACTCTGTGAATAGGAAGTGGTAAATGAAACCCCATTTATGGTGTAAATCAGCAGTAACACTTATCACCACTTCCTGCTGAAAAAGCTGCACATCTTTACACTGTTTTGGAATTTCCTACTTGTTACTGAATTAAATTCAATTCTTGGCATTCTTCATTAGACAGCTGAACCCATAAAATCTAATCATGCCAACAAACGATAACAAATTCATAAACTAATTCTAGAAATTAGGAAGGATTTACTAATTTTTCTTTGAACCATAAACATATGCCTGACATATACAAAAACAGTGCATTTAAGAACAGCTTTAGAGGGACTTCCCTGGTGGTCCAGTGGTAAAGAATCCATCCACCTTCCAATGCAGGAGACGTGGGTTCGATCCCTGGTCAGGGAACTAAGATGCCACAGGCAGCGGGGCAACAAAGCCTGCTCACCACAACTACTGAGCTCGCGCGCCTCAACAAGTTGCAACTACAGAGTCCATGCGCTCTGGACACCGCGCGCCACAACTAGAGAGAGAAAACCTGTACATCACAACTGGAGAGAAAGCCCGCGTGCCACAACTTGAGAGAAGCCTGCGCACCTCAACGAAAGATCCCGCACACCTCAATGAAGACCCTGCATGCCACAACTAAGACGTGATGCAGCTAAAAAAATACATAAAATAAATATTTTTTAAAATTCTTAAAAAAAAAAAAAGAATAGCCTTTAGGGACTTCCCTGGTGACGCAGTGGTTGAGAATCCACCTGCCAACGCAAGGGACACGAGTTCAAGCCCTGGTCTGGGACGATCTCACATGCCGCAGAGCAACTAAACCCATGCACCACAACTACTGAGCCTGTGCTCTAGAGCCCGCGAGCCACAACTACTGGGCCTCCGTGCCACAACTACTGAAGCCCACACGCCTAGAGCCTGTGCTCCACAACAAGAGAAGCCACTGCAATGAGAAGCCCGCACACCGCAAGAAAGAGTAGCCCCCGCTCGCTGCAACTAGAGAAAGCCCGCACGCAGCAATGAAGACCCAATGCAGCCAAAAATAAATAAATAAGTAAATTTATTAAAAAAAAAAAAAGAATAGCTTTAAGGAATCTCTATATTGGCGAGTCTCAAAGGGCTTTATAAATTAAAATATAAAGATTTAATTAACCCTTAAAATGTCTTTGGGCAACGAAAGGGCAAAATAACAAATCACTATAATACCAAATGATAACTACTAAAATATAACTGAATTACAAATGAAAGGGTTTTAATGCTAGAGCTGCCAAAATGTCGAGAGAAAAACAGAATTGGCAAATAAGGTGTAATAACACAGCTACAACAACTCAGATAAAGTATGCAGAAACACCTAGGAAGGACTGAGAATTTTAAATCTGATTAAGGAGCCAGCAGCGATTACCCAGCATTCAACTGACAATTTGAGAATGGCCAAAGAATGCACAAGTCTCTTTTGCAAATCTTGCACTTTCAAAAGGAAATGTGTTTTAAGTGTTACTCAATCTGGAAGTAGCAATGTGCTTGAAGTTGTCAAAATGTGGATTTTAAAGGCTTTCAATGAACAGATGTTTTCCCTTCAATAAAACCTCTTTTCATAAAAAGCCTAATTTATGAACTAGACTTCCTTGAAGGGTAAAAGTTCAGAATGCCTCTGAGATTTCCATCTCTTTTCCCGTTATTAATTCATGACCACTCCAAGAACCAAACTGCTCCCCAACGAAACCAGCTGCATCTCGTCTGCTCTATTCACTGTTTCTGAAAAACTGTACCTTTGTAACAGGCAAAGCCCTCCAGTACGAGTCCTAAACCTGGAATTTCTTTGTGTGTACTTTGACAACTCAGGGTCAGGTCTGTTTCATTTAAGGGTGAAGGGAATACTGTGGTTATTCAAAAGATGAAGATAAAAAAGCAAACCCCAGATTTTACATATTATTGCCATGGGAAAACCATACTGCCAAATCACTGGAATTACCACTGGAAAAAATTACAACTACATTCCAATGATGTTGCACCAAAAATGCAGCAAAACTGATCCTTTAAATCTTTCCAAGTACTGACTATGTATCATACTTTCCATTCGTTTGGAGGTAAATGAAAGCTAAAAAGAAAAAAATAGCTAAGCAACAATATTACATGGTACAGCTAACTAAAAACAAATGATATGTATTTTCCCTTTGAGAATGAGCTCTTAAAAGAGGAAACCCAAAAAAGACTGCTATCAATGTAATATACCAGTTAGCAACTAGGGCTGAAATAAACTTTAGCTACGATTTTATTATTTTCCTGGAAAATACCCAAATCACTTGTTTAAGGTTTCAGCTTATATTGGTTTACAATGTAAAAATTCAGTAATTTTCCTCAGCCAGTTAATACAGATCAACGTATAATGGGGGAGGAGGTAAGGGTCTGAACCAAATTACTGGAGGCTGGAAGAGAAGAATCATCTAAAGTCATACAGTACCCACTTCACCCCTCCCCCATCCTCTTCTTCCACTGACTTTTCTTTAGATAAAAGGAAGATGATCAGAGATTATAAAATAAACAAACATAACTGCAAACTCACACTGCTCTGAATCTAGTTAGCAAAAAAGGCTTTTCTTGGGCTTCCCTGGTGGCGCAGTGGTTGAGAGTCCGCCTGCCGATGCAGGGGACACGGGTTCGTGCCCCGGTCTGGGAAGATCCCACATGCTGCGGAGCAGCTGGGCCAGTGAGCCATGGCCGCTGAGCCTGCGCGTCCGGAGCCTGTGCTCCGCAACGGGAGAGGCCACAACAGTGAGAGGCCCGCATAACGCAAAAAAAAAAAAAAAAAAAAAAAAAAAAAAAAAAAAAAAAAAAAAAAAAGGCTTTTCTTGATCAAAACCAACATCAATGCCACAAAAAGTACAGTAAAATTAAGATGCACTTACAGCTCATTGGAGCCAGGGTAGCAGATGGATAATTATAATAAGCTATTGCTAATGAGTAGGATTTAAAAAGACAGATGGGGTATATGCAAGCAAAAGGATGAGACAAAAATCAACAAAAATGGCACAAACAGAATACAGTTTTCCCAATCAAAAATGAAAAACTTTTCCAGGTGATTATATCATTCTGATTTGTAAACACACTTCCCTACGAGACATTTAAAGTTGACAACACCCTATAACCTTCATGCATGTAATAAACACTTCTACCAGCCTATTATGCATATCTCATAGATATACAGCCATCCACCTCTAAATACTTGAGACATTTTTGTAACTTTACAGGGTGATAAAGGATTATGCCACCTACTACTTCCTTGGCTTGACTTTTATTTATTTATTTTTTTATTTTTATTTTTTGCGGTTACAGGGGCCTCTCACTGTTGTGGCCTCTCCCATTGCGAAGCACAGGCTCCGGACACGCAGGCTCCGCGGGATGTGGGATCTTCCCGGACCAGGGCACGAACCCCTATCCCCTGCATCAGCAGGCAGACTCAACCACTGCGCCACCAGGGAAGCCCTTGGCTTGACTTTTAAAACAGAATACAATGTTACAACTGGGCTGGTAAATCTTCTCTAACCTATAGTCTGGACCAGTGAAGCAGCTAGAACATGTCCTATTTTTTTCCTCCCTTGTCCCCCGGGGCTAATTGCCACGTTAAACTTCAAATATGCAAAGAATGAGTAATAACTATATTCAAAGCATAAAATGAGTGGGCTGTCAAGATATGCTACAGGGGGTTCACATTCAGTCATTATTCTCCCTACTTCCAAAGCCCTGTGTTTTGGTGGGGGGGGGGGGGGTGCTTGGTGGCGGGGTGGGGGCGGGAGTGGTAGAGGGGCCTGGGGAGAAGGAAACCTAGACAATATTGACAAGAGACCATTTTTTAAAAGCCATCCTGATACTTTAATGGCTGGGAGATTCATCCAGTGCCACATAAAATAACTTTTCTAAAACTGACAAAAAATCTATTTCAAATTATATTTTTATCGGCATATTTTTATAAAACCAACTTCAAAGTGGAATATCCCATTCAAGGTACCCCACCCCCAGCCCCAATAACTAAGGCCTTGAGCATTCTAGCAAGAAACTACCTGCACAGTTTCCTCTGACTGGTCCTCAATCTTGGATAGGAGAATTATTTACCTTATGCTTCTTTTTACCCATTTCTTTCAAAATAGACAGCTCTTTCCAAATCCTGGAGAAACACGTTAAGGATCAAAGAATGTCCGTTAGCACCTATCTTTCTCGGGCAAGTGTTTCAAAGTTACAAATACAAGTATTTTCTTTAAACAGGTCATAAACAGGCAGTTGCCCCAACCAACAGGCCATGTAAGATACAAACGACTCATTCGGAAGTCTCCTTGGGTCCTGGAGGGCAATGCCCCTTATTTCCCACAACAGAACACCAGGAGTCAGTGACCAGAATGAGTGAGTGACCAAGAGCTACATCTTCTCTTAGACAGGTACAAACACAGACACACCTCCTTGAAAACAGCATCAGCCTGCTGCCCATCCCCCCATCAACAGTTCCTCCCCTATTTCCTATGCTAGAGTAGCCACTGAAGTCTTTGCATCTTTTTCACCAAGAGGGAGTATTTTAAGTCTATTAAAAGTAATCCTTGGGCTTCCCTGGTGGCGCAGTGGTTGAGAGTCCGCCTGCCGATGCAGGCGACAGGGGTTCGTGCCCCGGTCCGGGAAGATCCCACATGCCGTGGAGCGGCTGGGCCCGTGAGCCATGGCCGCTGAGCCTGCGTGTCCGGAGCCTGTGCTCCGCAACGGGAGAGGCCACAACAGTGAGAGGCCCGCGTACTGCAAAAAAAAAGTAATCCTTGATCATTATCAAGATTACACAGAAACTTGGAAAGTATTTATGTTATAATTTGATAAAAGTAGCAAAATATAAAAGGCACTATGTCTGTAACTATGAAGAAAATATATATGGAAAGCAACATATAAAGCAATAAAGCAGTTATGTTAGGGTATGTTACCATGAGATGATTTTCACATTTATGAACTTAAAATGTTCACATACTCCTGTATTACCTTTGTATTAAGCAATTTTGAAGAAAATGTTACTTATGCTATAGATGAAATAGTACTCACTACAACTATACTTCAAATTCTGGATTAAAGAAGCTTTGAGAGACTGCTCTTACAAAATCTTAACAATGAATATAATACTGTTTCTATGGGGGGAAAAAAAGCATAAAAAGGCACACCAAATAAGTAATTCATATGCTCCTGAAAGAGTCTTTAACTGAAGACTGCAACCATTATCTACCAAACAGCCTGGACAAATGTGTCCCTTGTCCCCTAATTCCTTCAGTTCCAGTTTATGTGCTGTCACCTGCAACAGAATGTGTGGGAAGACAAAGAAAGGGATAAAGAAATGTGAGCTTGCTTTCACATGATGCTTCTTAGTGGCATCGGCAGAGCAAACACAGGAGGAAAGGCATCATCGGCAGGTTTCACTTTCCCATGCTATCCCTGTCCCTAATTAACAAGATAATTCTGAGTTTGCCGTACTATAATTTATTCATCTTATTCAATTAATCTAAGCAGCTGTAAAACAGGAGAAGGCAACAGTGCAAGCTTTTTAAAAAAGTAAATAAATTTATTTATTTATTTATTTTTGGCTGTGTTGGCTCTTCAGTGCTGCACACGGGCTTTTTCTAGTTGAGGCGACTGGGGACTACTCTTTGTTGTGCTGTGCGGGCTTCTCATTGCGGTGGCTTCTCCTGTTGTGGAGCACGGACTCTAGGCGCGCGGCTTCAGTAGTTGTGGCTCGTGGGCTCTAGAACACAGGCTCAGTAGTTGTGGTGCATGGGCTTAGTTGCTCCGTGGCATGTGAGATCTTCCCGGACCAGGGCTCAAACCCGTGTCCCCTGCGCTGGCAGGCAGATTCTTAACCACTGCACCACCAGGGAAGTCCAACAGTGCAAGCTTTAATAAAGGGAGCTCACTGGACTTTAAAAGCTGCTCAGCTGAGGCTCACGATGAATTCCCTCCCACACACAAAGGGCACAAGTGGCCTTGGTGAATAATTTGCTTTGTATATTTTTAACTCATCTTTCTACTTAAGGCTCCATATTACAATGTGGTTTAGAAAAAAGAAACAGCAGGTATATACAGATTATTTTAAAAGTAAACTCAGGGGTACAGAGGGTAGATAATTCCAGGTTCTTGGGTGTGTAGGGGTGGATCAAGCCAGAGTGTTGCTACATATAAACGGTTGGGAAAAAACTAAACAAAACAAACTTGATCATCAAGCTGAAAATTTTACTTCTGCAATTGAAAAGGTGGTAATTTACAATGTTAAATTCATCTACCCAGTTTCTGACTGATCCAAAAGTACACTGGCAACACCCTAACTGTAACCCTCAGTTACTAAAGTGGAAAACAAAAACAGAACTCTCCACGCATGTGATCATTTTATAGACACACTGTCATTTCAGTGATGTCCTCGGGCAAGCCTGGGGCAGGATTTCCACATCTGGTGGTCACAATGTCAGTGCTCCCAATTTGGACAGTGTAGTCATTAGGTCAGGAAATGCATATGACAGTGATGCAAAGAAGTTAAGAAACGTGATACACAATGACTGTGTATTTTTAACCCCAAATGGTCTGTCAGCAGAATTGAGGAGGGTGAAGAATAATGTCACTGGCCATTCTGGGAACAGAAGAGATCACACCCATTGGACTGCAGTTCTTTGAATGAATTTCTGAAAGTGACAGAAGAAACCAGAAAAAAGTCGTGCATTCAGAAAAACTGATATTTCATCTACTTCAGATAAGTCTTTGCGGACCTCAAGGCTGCAGTCCATGTGTGGAAATTATGATACTGAGGCAGAGAAGTGCCAGACATGGCCCCCTTTTTGACTGTGAAACCAGTTCCTCAGCCTGTCAGTAAGTATAATCCACGACGCAAATTATAAAACAGAAAACTGACTGAGACTGCTTCATTTTGGCTACATAAAAGACATGGCTAAAGAGTGCTCAACCACATATGATAGATACAATGAAGTTTAGCTTAGTCAGATGTTAAGTCACACTTAATGAAAATCAAGTTGACTAATGAAAGGGCAAATTTCAATATTTAATTTGACAAGAAGTCCTGAGCCTGACATGACGCTACGTGCTGAGGAATACAAAGATGAAAATTTATGGGTCTCAGGGAGCTCCCAGGCCAGTAGGCACTAAAATCTCCTAATGTGAAAATTCCACGTCATACTTACATATTTTGTTAAAGATAACATTATAAGATTTGCTCTTCGGGAGCAGGAACTAACAACAGATGATAAACCAACAGAAAACATGATTTCCTAAGATAGGAAACTGCCTGCTTTAATTCTGTCTTTTCTACAAGCAGGCATACAATTATCTCCCAAAGGCTGAGAGTAAACAAGTGGCATTTGTCTATCACAAATGGCAAAAATGGTAACAGCAATTTTTCACTGTTGTTTAGAAGCCAATTTGGCTTAGGATTTAAAACAGTTTAAAAAAAAAAAAGGACTCATTCTACCATCACCTTCACATTCCCTCCCAGCACTCCAATATATAAACGATAGTCTTGGTCAAGTTTGACATTTTCTCTGAACTCTAAGAGCTTTGATGACCAGCTAAAAGTCAAAATGAGCAAACATCACATTTACGAAGAATGGTAATATTAAAAACTGTCAGCTTTTGCTAGACAGCAGAAACTAACAAAACGCTGTAAATCAACTACACTCCAATTTAAAAAATTAATTTAAAAATTTTTAAAAATAAAAACTGTCAGTTTTTAAGTTATATTAGCAAAGGCTAGAGGGCTCAGCTACCCTCTGTAGCTCAGTTGTAGTCTTGAGCCCCTGACTCAAAAGTCTTTTGTCTGATAAGTATGATGAAATGATATTAAAGAGCTACCATTTACTGTGTACCTACTATGTGCCAGGTATAACCATAAGAAATAGCCATGATTATCCCCCATTTCACCACCAAAGAATCTGAGGCTCAAAGAAGTAACTTGTCCGAGATGACAAGCTAGTAAGAGCAGAGCTGGGATATTTATCTGTGCCTGCCTAGCTCCCTTCACTGGGCTATACGCTATGAGAATTCTGGGACTCAAGTGGCACTAGTAGGGGAATCACCCTTCAGAGTCAGCCTTGAAGGTACCAACTCAGATTACAAAGGATTTGGGAGGAACCAGTTTCCAACAGAGCACTGAAAGTTGAACCTAGCTCTAGGTCATCTCTAGATCACAAAAGGAGAATGGGTCCACTCTGGGTGGACCTGAATACTAGGTATTAGTTCTTTGAGCTCTCTCAGTATATTTAGTATAGCCATTCCATAAAGAATTCTTATTCTATTGATAGATTAATACAAAATAGATCTGATCATCCTGGCATCTTTCAAACTGGAAAAGACTCCATCACAGCAAGTCTGTTTTGAATCAAAGCAAACCTCTCCCCTCCAGCAAGGCCCCAAATAGTGGATGTTCAGGAGAAGGGGCAAGAGGCAACTTTTGCTCCTGAGATGGAAATCCATCTCAAGTCGGCCTGCAAGACAGGGATTGTGACACTCATGCTGCCCCAGGAAACATGCTTTTGGTTCCATAGGAAAGCTAGGAAGAACCAAAAAATTTGGAATACCTAGGGTATCATCAGTGGTCAAATGTATTTCCTGGCCATTTAGAGAATACCCTTTAAATGCACATAAATTTCTTCCAATATGACATGAATGCTTTATATAACTTTATAATTGTAGGTGCATCTTCCAATTCTGAATTTATAATGAGAAAGAAACTGTGCTGGAAATAACTACAAATGATCACAAAAAATTAAAATAGGACCAGCTGATAGACTGTTCTGTGACATCAGTTAGGCTCCAAACCCAGTGCTCTTTTCACATTACACTGCTTTACTAGGAGGTGTTTTATGGGATAATAAAATGGGTTGTTTGATACCTATTTCTGAGGCTGCACGATAGAAAGAAAAACATAAAGGACAAAAGAAATACTCCTTTTTTGGAAAAATGTATCAGTCAGGATCTAACCAGAAAAAATAAACCACTTCAGTATCTACACAGGAGGAATTTAATATAGGGAATTGGTTACACAAGCCATGAAGTTGCGGAGCACCAAAGAAGGGATGGTAAAAGGTTTAGCAACAGCAGGGAGCCACTACCACCCCCAAGCCAGACAGACTAAAGAAGGAGATAGTGTTACTGGAGCTGAAGGCCTATAATAACAAGAGGGTGGAACCATGGTGGCCCTGTCCAGTGGGAGCTGGAGCCCCAGCTGGAGAAACAGTCTCTGCTGAAGAAGCCACCTGAGGCAGAAAGGGAGGAGAAATGCCCTGATTGCTCCCCTTCTCTTCCCCTCCAACCTCCCTCCAGTGTCTCTAGTTGGCTGAACTCAGTCTAAAGCCAGCTGACTCATGAGCCTGGGCAGGGGAAGAGGGAGGAAATGGATTTGATGGAAAACTGACCAAGGATATGATCAGCCTTTAGCTACAAGAATTAAATGTGTGTTACTGTTCTAAGCCACTGAGATTTGGGGGCTGTGTAACAGCAAAAGTTGATTGATGTATACCTCCACAAACAACACCAAGTAGGTAAATAAATAAGCAGACAGAAGTGTCAGATAAATGGAGACTCAAACGTGAAATCATATGAATAATTGTTTTCAATAATTGCTTTAAGGAAAACATCTCCACCATTAATATGTGAGCCTGAGGCAGAGGGCAAGCACCTGTATAGATCCCTAGCCACTCCCTGGTCTTGAAAGAAAAGCACATTCGGGATCTCCAGTTGGGAGTAGAAAGCAGCCCTGGCTATTACTACCTGGCTATTACTATCTTGCAGTTTCACAATCAACTGGGCAGTTCAGGACAGGAAGACCTGGTGAACTTAGAGTGTCATATGCTGGCAAGTCAGGAGCCAGGCTTCCAAAAAGGAAGTTTGTCACTGAGTCAGCAATGTTGCTAAGCCCTAAGCCAGAGCAGTACCAATATAGCTCAAGGGTAGCCACTGACATGGTGGCTCCAAGTTTTTTCCTTATACTACTTCCATCATGGTACCAGCCTCCATCACAGTATGCACAGGACATCCTGGTTAGTTATTTATAATCCCTTCTCCCAAAGTACACTGTACACACCCACAGTATGTGGAGTGCCTTTTGAGCTTATGAATCTCTACAATTACCCACATTAAAGTACACAGCCTCACCCAACATATCCAACCCTAGTTTTCACAGTGCCTCATACACACCCTCAGAAATGTCTCCCTCAAGTTCCACTCTGATATTCCCTGCCTCAAAGCATTTTCCAGGATTCCCCCACTGTCTGGAACATTCTCCATCCTTCCCACTGGAATCCTGACAGTGACTTAAGACTCAGTAACTCCACTTCCTCTGTCCTCCAGATATCCCAGCCAGCCCTGCTTAATCTTTACCTTAAACTCCTACTGAATTTAGAATATCACTAGCAGTGGCATTTAATTATTCTTGTTTCATATGATGTTTTGCCTTCCCGATTAGATTTAGGCACAGCATCTGGCACAGTATGCAGCTGATTAAGTAGGTGCTCAATAAATGTTTAAAGAGATGAATGAAAGTTAAGCTTCATCTTTTACAAGCTATTCTCTTTGTAAACTTCTCTCCCATGCCAAGCACATCACAGGCACTCAATAAATACTTCTTGACATTGATTAATCACTTCTGAAAACAATTAGGGTCACATATCTCCAAACTGATCCTACTGGAATGCATCTTAATGGGTAACAATTAAGTTACATATTTGGAAAACTTTAGGTGATAAAGAAAGAGAGAGAGAGAGAGAAGGAGGGAGGGAGATGGGGAGAGAGAGAGAGGGGGAAAGAAAGAAAGAGAGAGGGGGGAGGGAGGGAGGGAGGGAAGAAAAAAGGAGAGAGACACAAACACTAAATTATTGAGAAAAGAACAAATCAAAAACACAGTACTAAGCACACATAAAACAGATGTCTTTTCTTTTTAGAATGAAGAAGAGACAGCAATGCAGTCTCTTCTAGAGAAGTGGAACTGAATTAAAGGTTCTGTTACCATGCACAATGGTTAAGAGTCCGCCTGCCAATGCAGGGGACACGGGTTCGAGCCCTGGTCCGGGAAGATCCCACATGCCGCAGAGCAACTAAGCCCATGCGCCACAACTACTAAGCCTGCGCTCTAGAGCCCACGAGCCACAACTACTGAGCCCACGTGCCACAACTACTGAAGCCCATGCGTCTAGAACCCGTGCTCCGCAACAAGAGAAGCCACCGCAATGAGGTTCTCTTACCATGATCTCAATTCTAACCCTTAAAATCACATGTCACTTTAGATAGGCTTAGGAATCTAGGTGATTTTTAAAAATACACACACAGTGAAATAAATACCAATTCTGTAGTTATATTAGGAGGACCAATATACCACCCAGTGGGGGTGTGGGGGGAAGGGGGAAGAACTGGATATTTCACGTTGGTTAGAGAGTTTTACTTTCTTCAGAAACCATAATTTTCTTAAAACTTTGGCAACAACCAACAAAACCATATGTTACAGATGTCTCTGCTGTGTGGGAACTTCTGCCACTGCTCCAACAATTAGAATGGCTTCCACTAAGTCCACTTAGAGTGAGAAAAAGCAGAAAGCCAAGAAAAGGAGAGAGACAATAGGTTGATTACCCAAAAGACCCTAACAGAGACACAGCAGGTCAAACCATCAGTGGAAGCCCTCCATCAATAAAAGTTTGACAGTTAAAAGGCCCAATTTTCTTTCACGGGGAAAAAAAAAAAGGATTTATCCAATTAAATACAGCCTCCTTTAAGAGTTGGCTTAAATTTTTTTTTAAAGTCTTCAGTGGCAAAAGCAGCCACACCAGTGGCTTTCTAGCTTTTCTGACCCACAGTTAAGAAATACTTTTTATATCACAGTACATTACAACACATCTATACATACTTACATAACTGAAACAAAAGTTTCATAAAATTGGGACTTCCCTGGTGGCGCAGTGGTTAAGACTCTGCGCTCCCAATGCAGGGAGCCTGGGTTCAATCCCAGGTCAGGGAACTAGATCCCACATGCCTGTTGCAACTAAGAGTTTGCATGCTGCAACTAAGGAGCCCACCTGCCGCAACTAAGACCCAGTGCAACCAAATAAAAATAAATAAATATTTTAAAAAATATTTAAAAGAAAAGGCTTCATGAAATCACATTTGACCCTTACCCCTGCTTACTCCTGTATATGCAGTGGACTCTGTACTTTCTTTTCCTTCCTTCCTTTCTTTCTTTTCTTTCTTTTAAATTTTATTGAAGTATAGTTGATTTACCATATTGTGTTAATTTCTTCTGAACAGTAAAGTTACTCAGTTTTGTGTATATGTGTGTGTGTGTATATATATATATATATTCTTTTCCATATTCTTTTCCATTATTGTTTGTCACATGATACTGAATAGAGTTCCCTGTGCTATACAGTTGGACCTTGTTGTTTATCCATCCTATATATAATAGTTTGCCTCTGCTAGTCCCAAACTCCCATTCCTTCCCTCCTCTACCACCCAACCCCTGCCGGCAACCACAAGTCTGTTCTCTGTATCTGTGAGTCTGTTTCTGTTCCGTAGATATGTTGATGTGTATCATATTTAGATTCCACATATAAGTGATATCATATGGTATTTGTCTTTCTCTTTCTGACTTACTTCACTTAGTGTGATAATATCTAGGTCTATCCATGTTGCTCAATGGCATTATTTTGTTCTTTTTGATGGCTGAATAATATTCCATTGTATATATATACCACATCATCTTTATCCATTCATCTGTCAATGGACATTTAGGTTCTTTCCATGTCTTGGCTATTGTAAATAGTGCTGCTGTGAACATAGGGGTGCATGTATCTTTTCAAATTATAGTTTTGTCTGGGTATAGGCCCAGGAGTGGGATTGCTGGATCATATGGTAACTCTATTTTTAATTTTTTGAGGAACCTCCATACTGTTTTCCATAGTGGCTGCACCAATTTACAGTCCCACCAACAGTGTAAGAGGGTTCCCTTTTCTCTACACCCTCTCCAGCATTTGTTACTTGTAGACTTTTTAATGATGGCCATTCTGACTGGTGTGAGGGGATACCTCATTGTAGTTTTGACTTGCATTTCTCTAATAATAAGTGATGTTGAGCATCTTTTCATGTGCCTATTGGCCATCTGTATGTCTTCTTTGGAGAAATGTCTATTGAGATCTTCTGCCCATTTTTCGATTGGGTTGTTCATTTTTTTGTTGTTGACTTGTATGAGCTGTTTGTATATTTTGGAAACTATCTTTCTTTTCTATGTACTTTATTTTCTATTCTTATGTTATGATCTATTCTCTTCCCTTCCATCAAAAAAAAAAAAAAAAAAGTAAGTCTGGACACACTAAACTGACTCCATGACCCAATAATAGATTGCAATCCACACTGAAAAACACTGGCCTAAAGAAGATTCTGGAAGTCAACCAAAGGTTACATGCCATTTCTTTCCTTTTAAAAAATCCTTTGCTGATAAGGAAAAGCCACTCCAGCTTCACTTTTTTTTTTTTTTAAGATTTTTCTTTTTTTTTTTTTTAAGATTTTATTATTTATTTATTTATTAATATGTAGTCTTAATAAATTATTTATTTATTTTTATTTTGGGCTGTGTTGGGTCTTCGTTTCTGTGCGAGGGCTTTCTCTAGTTGTGGCAAGTGGGGGCCACTCTTCATCACGGTGTGCGGGCCTCTCACTATTGCGGCCTCTCTTTTTGCGGAGCACAGGCTCCAGACGCACAGGCTCAGTAGTTGTGGCTCACGGGCCTAGATGCTCCGCGGCATGTGGGATCTTCCCAGACCAGGGCTCGAACCCGTGTCCCCTGCATTGGCAGGCAGATTCTCAACCACTGCGCCACCAGGGAAGCCCCCAGCTTCACTTTTTAATGAGAGAGAGAGGAGGAAAAAATATGACAACTTTAGGACTGTGCTAAGTACTTAATATACCTTATCACTAGTCTCAAAACAAGCCTGCATGGGGGCTGTTATTCTCATTTTACACAAGAGGAAACTGAGGTCCAGATGGAGGAAGGCAGGAGTCTAAATCAGAGAGTGGAAGAGGGATGGGTATGAGAGAGGAAGGGCCCTGGGACTGAATTATGCAGACATCAGTCTTCAACTTCCAGACTCCCTGAGCCCCAGTTGGTGGTTTGGGACCAACATGGTATTTGGTCACAAACAGGAACAGTAGGTATGTGGCCCGTCTGGAACGGGGAAGCAGCTCAGAATCCTACAGAGACTGCAGACACCTGACTCTACACTAATGAGGTGGAAGGTATGAGGACATAAGAGCTCTTCAATTTTAAAGACCTCAGTAAACAAGAAAAATAAATACTATATATATTCCACAGAAAATATGCTTTTCTTTAGAAATAAAAAAATGCAGTTTTTAAGTTAGGAGGGAAAAAAAGGAAATGTGAACTCTCAAAAGCAGAAACTCGAATCTCGATTGTTACATAAGAAAAGAGAAATGACATGCTGCTGAAATTGGAGGCGGGAAATGCCCGCCCTGGTCACATCCATTGTCAAATACACAAGCTTTGGAAAGTGTTAGCAGCTGAGCACACCCATTTCCAAGGAATTCAACATCATTGCAGAATTCTTTTCCAAACTGGAATTAAGCTCTCAGATGACTACATTAAACAGACCCTTTACCCCCACACTGTAATGCTTTGAAAGGAATGACCACTTTGAATTTTTAAGCACTGGAAATTTCTACATTATACAAAACTGGTGGAGAGAAGGAAGCCACATTTGTTTTGTTCTTGAGAGCAGATATGAGAGATAGGGATAAATGGAAAATGTAGAATGTTATTTGGAAGACAATTTACTCATTTTAAGTTTCAGTACTCATAAGCAAAAGCGGTTGGAAAGAGACCTCGTGCAAGAATTCCCCTTAATCAGAGGAAGATTGTTTTGTTTCCTCGTTTTTTTTTAAGTGTCCTTATTACAACATAAGCTGTTATCATCACTTTTAAATGAAAGTTGCTTTATCGGTAGTCATAAATGCACAGCCTACTGAATTTAAAAGAGGCACACATTAATTTTAAGCATAAGTACGAGTTACTAAGTGAACAAGACATTCTTCAGGCGGTACAGTGGCTTTTCTGGGCATCTGGCACTATTTGGAGGAAAAAGATTTACCACACACTGATCCACTGACCTAAGTCATATTATGATTGCTTCCCTAACCTAAGCTGTGCTTCCCTTCCCAAGCCCAACTCCCTACGTATCCACCTGTCTGGGGCAGCGAAATAGTGTCTAACAAACATTTATCCTTCAGATTTTATTTGAAGAAAGATGTCAGAGAGCAATTATCTAGTATAACTCAGTTACAATTTCAGGTACTAGTTAGGAAACAGAGAAATGAAAGTTAATTTAATCTGTGTCCAGGCTGGAATTGTCCCTAGTTTTGAAAAGAGATTAGTCAGAACCTACGAGAGTGTCCTTTTGATTCCAAAGGGGAGGAAGGGGAGAAGGAAGGAAGGGAGAGAGGAAGGGAGGGAAGGAAAGAGGGGAGAGGGAAGACTCTGACACTAAAACATGCTTTAGGTTTCTGACAAAGTCTTATAAAAACTTAACACAGCAAAAAAAAAAAAAAAAAACTTAACGTGAACCTCATAGTTAACTACTGACAGTGGCATGTGCTTTCAATCATATTCTGAAAATGTGCAAGAAAGCAAGGCAAAATTTTATCATGGTTCTCATTTACATTTATCATTCCCTCACTATGGGAATATATAATCACACACAGACATCTGTGGATGATTATATATGAAGATGGGCCTTTCAAGTTCAAGTGTGAGAAAAATTAATGCACAGAAATCTCTTGCATTCCTATACACTAATGATGAAAAATCTGAAAGTGAAATTAAGAAAACACTCCCATCTACCATTGCAATGAAAAGAATAAAATATCTAGGAATAAACCTACCTAAGGAGACAAAAGACCTGTATGCAGAAAACTATAAGACACTGATGAAAGAAATTAAAGATGATACAAATAGATGGAGAGATATACCATGTTCTTGGATTGGAAGAATCAACATTGTGAAAATGACTATACTACCCAAAGCAATCTACAGATTCAATGCAATCCTTATCAAACTACCAATGGCATTCTTCACAGAATTACAACAAAAAATTTTACACTTTGTATGGAAACACAAAAGACCCTGAATAGCCAAAGCAATCTTGAGAAAAAAATGAGTTGGAGGAATCAGGCTCCCCGACTTCAAAGTATACCACAAAGCTACAGTAATCAAGACGGTATGGTACTGGCACAAAAACAGAAATATAGATCAATGGTGCAGGATAGAATGCCCAGAGATAAACCCATACACATATGGGCACCTAATTTATGACAAAGGAGGCAAGAACATACAAAGGAGAAAAGACAGCCTCTTTGATAAGTGGTGCTGGGAAAACTGGACAGCTACATGTAAAAGAATGAAATTAGAACACTCCCTAACACCATACACAAAAATAAACTCCAAATGGATTAAAGACCTAAATGTAAGGCCAGACACTATCAAACTCTTAGAGGAAAACATAGGCAGAACACTCTATGACATAAACCACAGGAAGATCCTTTTTGACCCACCTCCTAGAGAAATGGAAATAAAAACAAAAATAAACAAATGGGACCTAATGAAACTTAAAAGCTTTTGCACAGCAAAGGAAACCATAAACAAGACCAAAAGACAACTCTCAGAATGGGAGAAAATATTTGCAAATGAAGCAACTGACAAAGGATTCATCTCCAAAATTTACAAGCAGTTCATGCAGCTCAATAACAAAAAAACAAACAACCGAATCCAAAAATGGGCAGAAGACCTAAACAGACATTTCTCCAAAGAAGATATACAGATTGCCAACAAACACATGAAAGAATGCTCAACATCATTAAGCATTTGAGAAATGCAAATCAAAACTACAATGAGATATCATCTCACACCAGTCAGAATGGCCATCATCAAAAAATCTACAAACAATAATTGCTGGAGAGGGTGTGGAGAAAAGGGAACCCTCTTACACTGTTGGTGGGAATGTAAATTGATACAGTCACTATGGTGAACAGTATGGAGGTTCCTTAAAGAACTACAGATAGAACTACCATACGACCCAGCAATCCCACTACTGGGCATATACCCTGAGAAAACCATAATTCAAAAAGAGTCATGTACCAAAATGTTCAATGCAACCCTCTTTACAATAGTCAGGAGATGGAAACAACCGAAGTGTCCATCAACAGATGAATGGATAAAGAAGATGTGGCACATATATACAATGGAATATTACTCAGCCATAAAAAGAAATGAAACTGAATTATTTATAGTGAGGTGGATGGACCTAGAGTCTGTCATACAGAGTGAAATAAGTCAGAAAGAGAAAAACTAATACCGTATGCTAACACATATATATAGAATCTAAAAAAAAAAAAAGAATGGTCATGAAGAACCTAGGGGCAGGACAGGAATAAACACACAGACCTACTAGAGAATGGACTTGAGGATACAGGGAGGGGGAAGGGTAAGCTGGAACAAAGTGAAAGAGTGGCATGGACACATATACACTACCAAATGTAAAACAGATAGGTAGTGGGAAGCAGCCGCGTAGCACAGGGAGATCAGCTCGGTGCTTTGTGACCACCTAGAGGGGTGGGATAGGGAGGGTGGGAGGGAGGGAGACGCAAGAGGGAAGAGATATGGGGACATATGTATATGTATAACTGACTCACTTTGTTATAAAGCAGAAACTAACACACCATTGTAAAGCAATTATACTCCAATAAAGATGTTTACGAAAAAAAAAAAAAGATCAAGTGTGAGAGTTCCAGTGTCTTTCTCTCTATTCATACACCAATCGTGAGGCAATTCACTAGAGCTGGCTTAGTGAATGAGGAAACACGTGGGGAAGTCCAAAGGTTCTTTCCCCACCACATATAAAAATTCTATAGTAATTTCCCTGACCCGCACCCCCACTCCAGTAAAGCTCAGAGGTGAGTTTCCTTTCCCCTATCTGTCTATAAGAATCACTGTGTACTTTTCAACACTCTCCTTTGTAAGGGTTCTCTATTTTTTCCTCGAGTCAAAAGTGATGCCAAATTATCACTACAGTATCTTGGTTCTTCTGATCCCCAATCAGCATTTCCCCTCCCCTGGTTGATAGTGACATTTTCTACTACAAAAAAATTTCCAAGCAAAAATTAGGTTAGACTAGAATAAATATGAGTCACAGCTGAAAATGAACTGAAACAGCAAATGTGCTGGTGAAGTCCCTCCCTTAAAAACTATCCTTAAGGGCTTCCCTGGTGGCGCAGTGGTTGAGAGTCTGCCTGCCGATGCAGGGGACACGGGTTCATGCCCTGGTCCGGGAAGATCCCACATGCTGCGGAGTGGCTGGGCCCGTGAGCCATGGCCGCTGAGCCTGTGCGTCCAGAGCCTGTGCTCCGCAACGGGAGAGGCCACAACAGTGAGAGGCCCGTGTACCGCAAAAAAACAAAAACAAAAAAAACCCAAAAAACTATCCTTAAAAATGATAAACATGGTGACCTATGCAACAACCTGGATATCAACTTTTTGTTGCTGTTTGCTTTTTGCTGTGAACTAGTTCAGCATGCTCTGCTTGTCCTGCACCAAGGATGCTTCCACGACAACTTAGAAGGCAGGACCACAACGCACTGTCCTAGGAAGACAGGGCTCCGAATGATGTGGAACAATCAACTAGGGGCATTTCATCTTCAGATCTGGTACGTATGAGATGCACTGGTCAGTTGATACGTGGTGAGACTAAGGAAAATGTAGGTGCCTGGCAAAAAATCCACCAAAGCCATAATTGGATTTAAGTGGAAGTGAATTTTGAACTCTACCAGATTCACTTTAACTTTTAACAAGATCTATTTAAAGGAAGTATTTGCTAAATACAATATCAAGAAGCTTTATAAGGAAATTTTCAAACTATGACTCTCTCTAAAGTCTTACACATTCTTTCCTGTTCAAAAGGCCATCACTGTTAAGGTATGACGGGGTTACATAAGCCTGTCAATGAGAGATACAGTGAGTGAATGCAGCCTGGAGCAGAGAACAGTTATAATAGCCCAGTAAGCGAGACAGTACTCTCAAGCTCCCAACACGTAAAGGGGCAAGAATTCACTCAATTTGGCTGAGTTTCAGGAACATCTGTAAAACATTTCCCCCTAACCCCAGTAATTTCTACACTTGTGATCTACCAGTAATATTCTATTCATTTGTTCCCCTGTCAGAAAAGTTAGGCCAAAAAAGCCAGAAGAGATTTAAATGTACAACACTTAAGCCAAAGAGAGCAGAGTTGATCATTCACTTTTATCTGGGCTTTTGCAGATAAGACACACATCTCAAACAAAGCACAGAATGCTCCCCAAACTCTACTCCTGCTTTTATCTTTTGATGTTGCAAGAACTCCAATGGGTCACTATGCAGTGGTATCTTACGGCAAAAAAAAACAACCCAAAACATTCCTTGGGAGGAGTTAAGTCCTGGCTCTTCAAAGCTAATTAGAACCACACCACATAGCACTGTTCAGCACGCTGCAAGAACAGGCCTGTCGTATGATGTTAAGCTTTCATCCTCTTCAAGAGATAATTCAATTTCTCATCTTCTATTTACACACCAGTCACTCAGAACACAAATCCAGCCTCCAGTTTAGAAAAAGAAGGCCAAGAACTACCCACAGCTGCAGCCACCACCATTACCATCACTATTCACCACACTCTCTGGCCCTTTTTCAGTAGAAAAGACAAGACAGAAGAGGCAGTGGCTTCCTCTTCCTTCTCCTTTCAGGGTCTTCCATGTTAAAAACCCTGCCATTTTCCCCAACTCCAAAATAATCTCAGTGCTTCTGTGGAAAAAGTTGAAAAATGGCTCCAGCATAGGAGGTCAAGGTAGAAAGTACTTTGCACAGAAGGTTGTCTCGGGCGTGTATACTAGGAGGCCCAGCTGTGGTGCTACCTATCTATCTCCCAGCCAGGTTTACTTTCCACAATCCAAATTCAGTAACAAAAGATTCGGTGGGAGAGTGTAGATGTAGACAAAGTGGGAAGAAAAACCAAGTTCATACAAAAAAAATTTTTTTAAAGAAGAATAAAAGTAACAGGCCTGTATATAGTTCAAAGATGGCTTTCACACAGACACAAAGAAAACTTCATTGTCTAGATCAGGCCAATTGCTGACAGCTCTAGAGAAAGCCAGAGGTAAAGAAACTGTAGCCTATCACCTGGGAGAAAGAAGATTTTCAGGGCCTCCTCTGTCAAAATGAAATCAAAATCAACGTTCCAAAAAAAGTTTCACAGAAAAAGGCCAAATGAAATGTGTAATTTCTCAACTCAACCACAGCAGACCTTCACTCCACACTGAGATATCTAGAGTTGCAGTCTAAGATTATTTTATCTTTACAAGATAAACGGACAATCATTCTTAACGTGTTTTAGTAAGTGACTGTAATTTGGAATCATCAAGAAAAAAATTCTGAACTAGTACCTTTAGGGGACCCCTATCCCCAAAGATGAGAGCTTTACTTAATCACTTCATCAGTATCATCCTGAAATTTCAGTTTGATGACAGTTTTTCCAAGCACCAACTATGTGCCAAGGACAATGTCTGGCAATGCAGAGACCACCAAGATAAAACAAGCTTCTACCCCAAACGAAGTTATCATGGGAGTGGGAAGTTGGGAAAGTGGAGAAGGAAGCCGGCTCTACTTCTAACACAGGAAGAACACGGGAAGTGCCACGCAAAAGTCTGAAGTACTACAGGGCATAAAGTACCACTGAGGAAAGAGAAAGCATCTTCTAGTGCAGAGAGGGGGCGGAGAGAAGGCTCTGACATGGCAGCATAAAGAAAGTTAACACCTGAGGAGCATCAGGAAGGAAAGGTAGGATGTCAACAGGCAGAACGAGGTGTGTTCGTGGAACCATCCATTCTGGCAGAGCAGTGATTCTTAGACTCTTTAATTTTGTGAATTAGTAAAATCTTCAGGAAAAAAAAAAGGGTAGTTGTAGGGAGAATGAAAGAAGTTAAAAGACAGAACATACTAAGCTAGGAACTGTGTATTCCATAAAATTTGCTTGGGGAGAAAACTGGACTGGAAAGATTTTTCTCCCTCAGAGAAACAAAACAGCGAGAATTCTACTGCATTTTTGTTTTGCAAATGATAATGAAATAAATAATGGCTATCTATTAGCCTCGTCATTTTATAAGTAAAGGAGCATTTTCATTCCAAAAATGTAGGAAGCACATCGTCTCAGAAAATTAAAAATGGCATTCCTTCTCATGCAAGGGCAGCTAGTAACCTTACACTGGTCAGGTGAAAACTTGGCCACTACCCACCGGGTACCTCTGTTTAGTAGGAGTCTGTCGGTTAGAGTCTAGGACTCCTGTAAGGAGCTGAAGGAAATACAGGTGAAGCCACATGGTAGGGATCTGGAATGGTAGACTGAGGAAGACATTCAATTCGGCAAAGTGAAGAATAAGACTTTTTCAGGGAGGGGTAAGGGATGAACATGATGTATAATCAGGGCTATGCTCCACAATTAATTTGATCAAAATGTGTGGGATGGAACGGAGGGGGTGGGGGGGTGCTGCTGCCCAAGTGAGACTGGAAGTGCTCAGGCCACCTAGGAGAATATTGCAAAGTCCAGGTGAGAGGCGTTGAGGGCCTATAGCAGGGTGCTGGAAGAATGGAAAGGACTTAGCAACAGATTACATATATTGAATAGGATTTGAGGAAAAGGACAGAGTCAAAGAGATTTCCAGATTTCGAACCTAGATACATGAAAAAAAAATGACAGTAGTATCAACAGATATATGAAAATTCATGAAAGGGTACTAGATCTAGGGGACTAGATAAGAGGAGGAAATGAATTCATGCTGGGGTGGGACATACAGGGCAGGAGTTTGGGAAAGGGTGGGGACATGAGACAGGATGCTGGAGAGTCAGACATGGAAGGCTTGGAAGGGGGCAAGCTTACCTCCTTCATCACTTGGGCATCTCTGAACCCTCACTACATGCCAGGCACTGTACTAGGTGCTACAGATATGCTGAAGATCAGCAGACCTGGGACCTGCACTCATGGACCTCCAATCTGGCAGGAAAGACAAACTTTCACGCAGTAATCACACAGGCAGTTTGTGATTATAACTTGCATTAGAATGTCTAATTTCCAAAAGAGGAAAAAGGAAAAAAAAATAGAGAACAGATACTTGGAAAATGACTTCAATTGAAAAGCAAAATGAGACTGCCACTGGAACCAGAAGGCAGTTAGTAGGAAACAAATTGAGCAGACAATTCCTGGAAGCTGGTGGAGGAAGAGTTTCAAGGAACAAGTGACAAACGGTGCCAAGTGCTGCTGAGAGGCCAAGGGGGATGAGGAATGAGCAAAGGCCACTGGCCTGCTCACTGAGGACAGGACAACCTGAGCGCAGTGTGGAAGCAGGCGGGGCAGGATTTCAAGGCGTTAATGAGTAAGGAGATGGTAGAAAAGTGCAAGTGACAAGACTTCTCTTTCAAGAAGTTAAACGACAAAAGGAAAGGCGATGGGGAGAAAGGTGACCTGAGGAAGGGGTGAGTTTAAGCAATCTCTTTATCGAAATGGGGATGATTTCAACAGGATTGAAAGCAGAGCAGAAAGGGCCAGCAGAGAAAGAGAAAGAGGAGAGAGAAGATGTAAGAGAGGAGGAGGACGACTGCCAGGGTCCGGCCCCAGGAGTAGGAGGGTAGGTATTACATCAAGAACATCAACCAACAGGTCAGCACCGGCTCCTTGGAGAGAAGGGGAAAGGAAACAAGGGGAAGATGAAAATACGCAGAAATTATAATGGCAAGAAAGGATGTTGAGGAAGCTCTTGTTATGGGGTCATGGGGTCTTTGCTGGAAAATAGGGGAAAGTGGGGAGACACTTGCTGTGATTTGAGTGAGACATGAACAGCTGGAAAGTGCCACTGGCCACCAACTGTTCATTCACGCTGCAAACATTTACGGAGGGCCTTCCAGGCACCAAAAACTGTGCATTTACACATGGGCATAAGTGAAGTCAGCAGGCATTTCTTACCATAGGCAAATACTCTGGGTAAAAGAGAAACAGGTTGATTTTATCATTCTCACATCTAGAAAAAAAGACCATAAGCAGTAACAGGTGACAATTACACATCCTTTGAAGCTTATGTATGTGCTAATGGATGAGATCTCACTATTACAGGAGCCCAAATCCATTCCTCAGAAGGAAATATATGGTGTTAGTTCATTTATTCCACAGATACTGCATGCCTGAACATCAGACAAATGAGCTCTGAAGAGGCGAGCCATGGTTCCTGTCCTCCAGAAGGTCACCATCAGATGGGATGTCCTGAAAGCTTCCGCTCATTCCAACATTTTGGCACATCTGAGTGCTCAGAACATTAACTGAACCAACCCTCACAATCTTTATGCTTCATTAGGAGGTAAGACCGGCTATCTGAACATTTTTAACAAATACTTTTCTGGATGCAACATGATTTTAGGGAATGGACTGGACCAGAAAGTTCCATGGCATGGTTTTTCAGTGCCATTAAACCCCAAGATGAACCCTCTTCATCGCAGCTTTTAAAATTGTAAATTAAATGTGTCACTTCCCTGCACATAACACTACATATGTACTTTCAACTACAGTCACAATAAAAGCTATCCTCCTTAGCCCTTCCCCTTCATGACTTGTTCCCTGTCACCTCCTGTACCATCCTTGTGTGTGTGTGTGTGTGTGTGATTTTTTTTTTATAATGTTTAAAAACATTTTTAAGCTAGTAAAGAGCATCTCACACTTCACCTTCCTGGTCCAAGCAAGCACTGTACAAAACCAAACCCAGTTTTGGCTTTATTCCTACCATGTACATTTAAGCATTCAGTATGTACTAAATATCACAGGGGGGGAAAGGGTTAAAAGGGGGGAAGATCACGCTTTACACTCACACTGACACATTTATTTCCCTAATTCTCTTGATGAGACAGTTTAATGATTAAAAAAAATAACAGCATGTATCAATATTGCAAAAATATGATTAATGACTTTTTTGAGATGAAAGTATCATCATCCTGATTATTAGGTAAAGAAAAGCCTATTAACTAACTTTCAAGTAGGGTAATTTACTCCATTAAAATCGGCTACAATGTTTCAAGATTTAATGTATTGTTCAAATTCATGTATGCAAACAAACTCATTAAAATTCAGGTGACCTCACTCAGAAACTCACTGCACTTAAAATTCAGGGCCCTAACAGAGGACATTGAGCTGGAATATTTAAATTGAAACATTTGTCCTTTCTAGACAGGGCATTCGACACTGATTTTGTTTTTGTTTTTGTTTTCACCAGAAGGAGGAATTCAAGATGTCTGAGAGTTTGCAGCAGCTAAAAGGTTCTGAAGAACTTGCTGCTTATATCATACTGACACCCTGCACCCAAGATCAAGGGCTGTGTTGGACACCTCCTTACACCAGCTGAGGCCAAGGACAATCACCTTCACTTTGGAAATGAGTTTAAAGAAATACTTCTCACTCTAGCTTAGTAAAACGTATGTAGTCCTAAACTTTAAGGACTAATTTTCTAGAAAACTAAAGCACACCCCATTAAGCAACCAAAATGTCCCTGTTCATATTTTTTATGGAACTTGTTCTAGCAGGTGTTTCTTAAGTCACCTGGAGAAAAACCAAACCCTCACCACCTACTGACCCTGGCTGCGCGTGAGGTCCTATGCCAAATGCTTCCCTACAGTACTGCATTAAACTGCCTCACGCCAATTCTCTGTAGAAGAGGGGACAGGGACCAAGGAGGTTTAAAGGATGTGATGATGTCACCCAGCTGATAAGGAGTAGCACCACAGTGCACCTTGCACCACATCACCTCCTTAAACATAGCTAATCTTTTTTTTGTTTCTTTTTTAATATTTCTGAGTCACTGTTGGGGCAGAAAGGCATAGTGGTTAAAAACATAGACTCTGGAACAAGACTGCCTGGATTCAAATTGGGGCTGGTTCCACCACTTACCAGCTGTGTGACACTAAGATGTTATTCAACCACTCTGTACATCAATTACCTCATTTGGAAATAGTGGAAATAATAACAGAATGTACCTGAGAGGTTGTTGTGAGAATTAAATGGGTCAATCCATGAAAAATGTTAATTCATGTAAAATGCCTAGAACTGTACCTGATATATAGTAAACACTAGGTAAATGTAAAAGCTCTTATCATTAAAAGCAAGTGTTAGAACAATGAAGCCCCATGGATCACGAAGGTTCTCGGAGTGAAGCCACCCTCAGGGAACCAAGACTGAGTTCACCCACACACAGTCACACACAGACACACCTTTTTGTGTATCTCCCATGTGCCAAAGACATTATGCACACAACAATGCATTTCATTCTCGAAATAAAACATAACAAAATTCCTGCAAGAGAGTCAGTACCCTCCTTTTATCAATAAGGAAAATGGTTAAATAATTCGCCCAAGGCTCTCAAGTAGGAAGTAGCAGAATCAGGATTGGAATTTGAGAGTTTCTGTCCCAAAAGCCCAAGTTCTTTTATCTACACAATGTTATCTTCAGTTCTTACGTCTACTTTTCCCATTGTGTTGGTGAGTCCACAGCTATCAATTAGGATCGGAGTTTTGGAAGGGACTTTTGAGTGTATCTAGCACAACATTCCCTGTTTGCTCATGAAGAAAAATGGAAGCCTGGGAGGCTCACTACTGGTTTGCCCGAAGTCACATAATCAATGTCACCACCACGGTGCCACGCTGCTGCTTTTTCCTCTTGGATGCTGGTGGCCTGTCTCTAGGAGGCCCCCAGCACGGCTCCAACGACCACTGTATGAATCAAAGGCTAATGAATCAAATGCAAAGGCTAAGTTTGGACCCAGGGGCTCCCCAGTGAGGCAAGTTCATTAGCAAATGGACTTTGTTATATCCAGTTTCGCTGCTTGGACCTTTCTGCTTTCTGGCTCACAGCAGCGTTCTGGAGACTAAGGGTTAGCAAACAAATCAGGTGTCAGTATGGCCTACAATGTCACTGTGAATCCGAGGAAAACTGCCGAACGAGGCTTTACAAACAAAACCCAGAGTAGAGACAATTTCACCCTGGAAGAAAGGAAAGGACAGGCTAACGAGAAGTTTAATTTGTCAAAGGAAGGAAGCTCACAATTAAAGCAGCTGTGCCTAGCACACTACAGTCTATCTGAGGCCAACAACATACATACAAGCATAACAAACCATCGGCCCCATGTGGAGAAGCAATGCTGAGATTTCTGACATAATTAGTTCCCTTTCCACAAAAGAGCTGGATTCACAATTAAACTCTGTCTCCTCCTGCCCCCATTCTGCTGTGTATATATTTGATTGCTTCCTAAGGGACTGGGTTAGAGACCAGGAGACAACCTGAAACCACAGTTCACTGACGTCCCAGGCCAACAGGCAACATGATGCATGTTTGTATCAGCTGTTACTGGGCCTTGTCCAGGGAGAGGCTGATTTCACCCTTCCACTCAACACACTTCTCAAGGGTTTGCTGGTCCGTTTACACAGTTCTTACAGACCACTGGAAGTGACCGCTAAGACAGGCCAAGTGCCAGGGCACTGAGTCCCACGGAAAACTTCAGGGCCCATTCTGAGAGGAGCAGGTTGTTGTGGACAGACTATAGTCCAGAACTGAAGTTCAAGACTCAAGTCTTGGCTCCTGCACCTACCTACTTGATTGATCAAGAGTCTATCCCCCTCTCAGAACCTTAGCTTCCTTGCCTAGAACAGGAAGACAATCTCTGTCCATGGACGTGATTACGGAGGAGTTTAAACAGAGACGTAAGTGAAAGTACTCTGTAAACAGTGAAGGTCCAAGCGAAGCGAAGGGGCAACTGAGGAAGTCTGCTTATCTCCTAACTGGTCTCTGTGTGCAAAATCCCCAGTGACTCCCCACTGCTCTCAGGATATAAGTCCAGACTCCTGAACAGGTGTAAAGTCCCTTCTCAATCTGCCCTCTAATTACCCTTCAACTTGACCTCTTGTCACATGCCCGTCACTTGAGGAGTTCTTCCAGGGGCTGTGACTCCCACACCTGCAGGGGACAGCCCTCCCTCCTGACACTCCACATTCTACCCAACTAACCCGTCCTGGGGGCCTGATTTTAACTTCCACGTCATTCCCTCCTAGACACCCTCCTCTACCTCTCCTCTATGCTTTCCTAACATCTTCATTAATCCCTTTGAAGCCCTTTTCATCACTGTGTTCAAACTGCCTGGATACTCGCTACTCTTTTCTCCTCTCAATATTTCGTGGACTAAAAAACATTGTTCACTGAATGAGTGAATTTAGTGAAAATGACTTAGAGTCTGACACTAGTAGCCTACTAACAAATCACTACAGTTCCCAACCCCAGCCTCTCCTTTTTACTGATAAGAAAAGAAAGGCCAAAAAAAAAAAAAGACCAAAGAAAACAAAGGCCACGAGAAGCTAAAAGACTTGCCCAAAAGCAAATGGCTAATCACCCTACGTCTCCTAGTTCAATCTCTGACTCTTCTCCCACAAAATACTTACTATGTCCAGGTTTTATGCTATACCATCAATGTCTTTCCATGGCAAGAGAATTGAAGGTAGAGGAGTTGTAAGAGAAAAGAGACTTGAAATCAGAAAACTACTGCTCAAGGCCAGGCTCTGCGTAACCTTGAACAATCTCCATGCCTCTGGGTCTCAGGCCCCCCAACTGTCAAACAGAAATTTAGCTTCAGCATACCTAAGAAGCAAAAGGCGTCCTATTATTTTAGTTTATTTTTCACCTACTTCGCCACGTTTTATGTGACAAAAATGAGGTAATCTGAAAATACTTTATATATCTCAAAGAAATATTTTTACAGCTTTCAAGTACAGTTATCCCTTGGTACCTGTGGGGGACTGGTGCTAGGACACCCCTGCCCCAAAGAGTATGCATACCAAAATCTGCAGATGCTCAAGTCCCTTATATAAAATGGAACAGTGGGCTTCCCTGGTGGCGCAGTGGTGGAGAGTCCGCCTGCCGATGCAGGGGACGCGGGTTCGTGCCCTGGTCCGGGAGGATCCCGCATGCCGCGGAGCGGCTGGGCCCGTGAGCCATGGCCGCTGAGCCTGCGTGTCCGGAGCCTGTGCTCCGCAACGGGAGAGGCCACAGCAGTGAGAGGCCCGCGTACCGCAAAAAAAAAAAAAAAAAAAAAAAAAAAAAAAAAAAAAAAGGAACAGTATTTGGCATATAACCTATGCACATCCTCCCATATACTTTAAATCATCTCTGTACTACTTAAAATACCTAATAATACAATGTAAATGCTATGTAAATAGACGCTGGCGCATGGCAAATGCAAGTTTTGCTTTTAAGAACTTCCTGGAGTTTTTTTTCCTGAGTATTTTCAATCCAAGTTTGGTTCAATCCTCAGATGTAGAATCTGTGGATGTGGAACCCATGGATACAAAGGGCTGACTATAGTTATTTTTCTGGTGACATTTAGTTTTATTGTTTAAACCAAGACATTTTTAAGGACAGGATTCAAAAACATTAAGCAGTCTCTTTGGTACTATAAAAAGTTTAATCAAATTACAAGATCAACATAGGCTCAGCTTGAATTAACTAATGCTACTTCTTCTTCCGTCTTCATGTCATCAAAACCTTAGCGTGTACCTGCAAAAAGAAACCTCCCCACAATCATTAACTGAAAAAGGACAAACCCTTTTTTTCTTTACAGACACTACTTGATTTCATAGACTCACAGAATGCTGCGGCCAGAAGAGACTGAAGACCATTGAAGCCTGAACTTGCCTTTCACAATGAGAAAACAGGCCTGGTCTAATGTCCTTAGGAAGGACTTGTGCCATCACTGATTGGAAACGTGCAACAATTGTTTTTCAGAGTACTATATACTTTATTTTGCAATAAAAAGGAGATGACCTGACCAAAAAAATGTGGTAAATCATATGAGATTCCAACAGAAAATAAAATACAATGGTGTTTATCGAAGTTGAAGGGCCAAGACAGAGACACACCTCTGATGATATTTATATATACATGTTTTTAAATTTAATTGTTATGGAATTTTGTGGATGTGAAAGAAATTATTTTGCTTGTTTCGTTAATTTTTCATGCTTCTGTAAGACTGGACATTTTCAAAACAAAAGTAAGTAAACAAAATAGGAAATGCACTCACTCAACTTATTTTGTTCATGGACAACATCCTACTCTGTTCATTGCTGGTTATGACTGAGACATGGCTATGACCATTTTTTTTTTTTTTTTTTTTTTTTTTTGCGGTACGTGGGCCTCTCAGTGCTGCGGCCTCTCCCGTCGCGGAGCACAGGCTCCGGACGCGCAGGCCCAGCGGCCACGGCTCACGGACCCAGCCACCCAGCGGCACGTGGGATCCTCCCGGACCGGGGCACGAACCCGCGTCCCCTGCATCGGCAGGCGGACCCCCAACCACTGTGCCACCAGGGAAGCCCGATGACCATTTTTTATTATTTAGTTTTAAACAATGTAAGAAAGCAGTGCAGTCAAAAGCCACTATATCTTAGGCAGAAGTTTCTAACTCCTCACCCAACAGTTTACTCCAACTGTTAACAAAAGCAAAAGAGACTGAACAAGTAGTCAAAGAAACTGATACAGGAGGAGGGTGGAATGCTGTTTTCATTCTTCTCTCCCCAATCCATTCCCCTCTCCCCAAACCCTGATAGGGGTGAGGTGTTGGATGGAGAGTGAGATGAGAAAGTGGTCTGAATCATTCCAAAAATGGAACAGTTAACTCTCAATAAAGAATTGTTTTCCATGCTATCTCAAGATTTTATTCAGAGACCTTAAGAAAAGAAAAAAAAATTCCTTGTTGAAAAACATAAACAGCTATCCCATCCAAATTCATAAGCAACAAATTACAGTAGGGTTAGTCACTGACATCTCACAATGCAAACTGTTTTTTTCGTAATGGATTTCGTGTATGAGATTTGCATGAGATTAAACTATTTTGCAATACCTATTCCAGCTAAACAAATATTGCATAGGGTCATAAGAAATGAACTCTTATAATTCAACTTTTAAGTAGACCACCCTATATTTCAGGTCAAAAGTTGATCATACATTTTAGAGACTGCCCTTCTACTTTACACAGCAGGAAAATATCTATGAATTATTAAACGAATTACTGCCAAGTTCTTCCCTCAAATATGCAGAATTACAACATGATGTGGGGAAGTCACGCCAGTCCCAACTTTGCCAGCAGGAAGCTGTGAAACACGACATACTGCTTGACGGCTTTGTGGTTGGTTTTTACCATGATGAGGTGGGATTCCATACCTAACCGAGCTTCTGCTAAGTGCTCTGAAATCCTGCAATGCCGTCATGGGACTGCAAGCAGCACTGTCATCCAGCCTGTCTTAGCGACAGCAAGCCTAATCTGATGAACACGAGGACGTGCAGAGCTTTCACACTTTCTCCTGGGAGCCAAGAATTAAAATTCTGGGCTGAGGAAGATGAGAGCTCTGTGGAAAATGTCCAAAGTTTCAGCAACAGGTAAATACCAAAGTGCCTAATTAAACTGATGCTGAATGCTACAGGCAAGACAGCAAGAAAACACTTTGTCACAGTGCTGCAAGAACTGTTTCCAAGTTGTTTCCATCACTTTATGTGGCTTCCCTAAGGAAGTCCTAAGTAACTAAGTAACTTTAAAAAAAAAAAAGCAGTGCAGACATTTCTTCCTCTAAGGACAACCAGGCACCTACTTCCTTTAAGGTTCTTAATAATTCAACGCAAAATAAGGAAAATCCCAAAAGTCAAAACTGAACACAGGAAAAGGACACATCTCCAGACACAATGTATCCAATAGGGACTTCCCTGGTGGCTCAGTGGTTAAGAATACACCTGCCAGTACAGGAGACACTGGTCCGGGAAGATCCCACGTGCCGCAGAGCAACTAAGCCCGTGCGCCACAACTACTGAGCCTGTGCTCTACAGCCCATGCTCTAGAGCCCACGAGCCACAACTACTGAAGCCCGCATGCCTAGAGCCGGTGCTCCGCAACAAGAGAAGCCACCGCAATAAGAAGCCCGCGCACCACAACAAAGACCCAATGCAACCAAAAATAAATTTATTAAAAAAAATATATATATATGCAATAGTCATTGGCAGATAATATTTTAATACTGAAATTTAACCATGACACACTGGACAGCAGATACTACATATTCAATTTAGAAAATAGATAGCAGGGACTTCCCTGGTGTCCAGTGGTAAAGAATCTGCCTTCCAACGCAGGGGACACGGGTTCAATCCCTGGTCAGGGAACTGTTGGGTCAGGATCCCACATGTTGCGGGGCAACTAAGCCCGTGCACCACAACTACACAGAAGCCAGAGCGCTGCAACAAAAGATCCTGCATACCTCATGAAAGATCCCGCATGCCTCAACGAAGATCCTGTGTGCCGCGACTAAGACCGACACAGCCAAAAAAAATAAAGAAAAGAAAAGAAAAAGAAAAAGAAAAAGAAAATAGATAGCAAATATGTAGGATGTTGCCATCCACTCTCTACGTCCATTGCCCATGGCCCACATCAGGAATCTATCACAGCCCTCGGTCTTGCTGAGCTCAGACAGGACCTCAGAACTCTATACAGCACAGCATGCTGGGAGGCAGCTACCAACCCATCAGCATCGACATTCATGCTGAACCCCATTTCGTCCCAGCTTTGCACAGTCCTCAACCCACTATACCAAAATACTGAAACAGATCTTCAGAGAAAGCCACTACATGATAGTTTCAAGACTATCCAAAAACCTTCATTTAAGCCATAAAAAGGTATTTTTCCATATTATGTAATTTCTAAAGGATAATAAGAGCAGAAAACATAACTGCAAACATTAGTTTTACTCTAGACACTATGCTGTTCCACTGAGATACACAAGCGGTTCTATATAATAAATGTTTATATTCATCTTTTTTAAAATAGAATTTGGCTGTATTCAACCCAAACGCCCAGCCCAATTCCAAACCACTCACTACCCTGTCACTCAAACAGTGCTGGCCAGAACACAGACACAAACATAGCTCCATCTGCTAATTAAAACCGGGCATGAAACTGTTAATAGGCATCTGTTGCACTGTTTGAAGCTAATGGGCAAAGACAAAGCTGAAATGGCTCTTCTAAAGCAAACCCAGTGATTTCACTCATTTTCTATTTGGTATTTATGTTAGTGGGGGGTTGGAAGCAGGGTGTTAAACAGCTTATTATGGAGACTGAAAGACAAGTGAAATATCTTTCAGAGTCTAAAATATCCCTTTAAAACTGATTATAGAAAGGCAGCATTTTACAGTGGGGGAAATACCATTCTTGTATTGAGAATTCAAATTAAGCACTTTTTTTTTGCGGTACGTGGGCCTCTCACTGTTGCGGCCTCTCCCGTTGCAGAGCACAGGCTCCGGACACGCAGGCTCGGTGGCCATGGCTCACGGGTCTAGCCACTCCACGGCCTGTGGGATCTTCCCAGACTGGGGCACGAACCCGTGTCCCCTGCATCGGCAGGCGGACTCTCAACCACTGCGCCACCAGGGAAGCCCCAAATTAAGCACTTTTAATCTTGCCTCAGACATCGTCTAGTTATCTAAAATATTAGGAAAGATAATAACTAAAATTTAAGCAATGCTTTATAGCTCATATAGTGCTTTCATAATTCATTCATCCCATTGATTAGTCATGTAGTAGAGGCCTTGGAGACTTAAAAGGTGAATAATATTTGATTCCTGCCCTAGGGAACTCACATCAACCCTGAAAAGTTGGTATAGTATTAGTATACTCTAGTACAGATAAAGGAACTAAGGCCCTAGAAGGACAACTGACTCACTAAAGGCCAGAGATGTAGGAACGGCAGATGTCAGGACATGAACCCTGATCTGACCCCAGACCTATTGCTCTTAATTGACCATGCAATCTCCCTAACACCAAACATGAACCAAGCTGCTACATCGGCTACTTAAATTTCAGAAGATCCATATTATGTTATGTTCCACAATATTACTCACCAGCTAACAGCTACTTCCCCATTCCCCACTCCCACCCTCTTCTCATCCTGCTATGAAAACTCTTTCCTGCCGAATTTTCCCACGTAGTCATTCTAACACACACCAGAGTGCTGGCCTCCAGAATGGTCCTGTGTGCAGGCAGGCAGGTCTGACCTAGAGCCAGCCACGTCCTCATGCCATGTCGGCAGCTCCCTGGTCTCCCACTTCTGGTTCCATGGTTCCTTCCAGGTTCAGTTATCAGATTCCACTAAAATATCAACTGCTAAATTTTTCCTTGTCTTCAAAGACCAGACATTTTCCTCTAAGACAATATCCAAACCTATCTCTCTCCAGCTTTTCTTAGAGGATCCAAACAATCTTGGTGCTGTTGCCAAGAGAACCTCCTCCCTGGTTTGCTGCCATGCGGAACAGCTGGTGAAGCTCTTTGTTAAAGTATGCTTATTCTTAAGACACATCTAGGTCTGTCTCCAAGACTCATCTCCATCCTTGATTTGTTGAATAGCTTTTTGCATTCGCTAGAACACTAACTGAGGAGATGAGTTTAACCCTTTATGATCAAGTATTAAAATCTTTAAACAATGTTCTTTTCAAAGCTATCACCTAGATGGGAAGTCTATCGACAGCTTTTAAAGAAAGGGCCATGGGGCTCTCTCCCTTTCTCCTCTTAGCAGAAGTCCAGGTTCCCAAGCAGACTTTCTGCTGACCCCTCTGTCACCCACCGCCAGTCAGGGCAGTTCTTCATTCTGCCTTGGGGGTCTGGAAGAAGACTCTCCCTTCCCTTCCTTTGCCCAGATGCTGAGAATTGGAAAAGCAAAAGCAGATGTGTGGTCCAAAACTGCTCCAAAGAAAGATGAAAACAGCTTAGGTCCTCCTGCCACTGTGGACAGCGATGGGGAGAGTGATAATGCAGACAGTGCTCCCGTGCCCAGTTTCCAGAATTCCTTCAGCCAAGCTATTGAAGCAGCCTTCACAAAACTGGACACGCGGGCTACTTCAGATCCCCTCTCTGAAGAGAAAGGAGGAAGAAAAGAAAAAACAGAAACAGAAGCTCCTGTTCAGCACCTCAGTCGTCCACACCAAGTGACACTACTGGCCTGGCTACCTTCTCCATCCGGTTTTCTTTTTTCTGTGCTTTTGTTTTGCTGCTGTAATTTTTAAGTATTTGAGTTTGAACAGATTAGCTCTGGGGGGAGGGGGTTTCCACAATGTGAGGGGGAACCAAGAAAATTTTAAATACAGTGTATTTTCCAGCTTCCTGTCTTCATGCCAAAATAAAGTACTGACACTCACAAGAGGAAAAAAAAAAAGAGACAGTGACATTAAAATAAGGCTTTATGTACAAAATGTTCAATTTGAAGTTGCCTGTCCCTTACATATTTTTGTTTGAGAGGTTGAAACCACGGAAAACAACTATGAAAATTAAAATCTACTTGTACTACATATCTGGATTATGCTCAGCCAAATGTTGATATCATCTTGGATAAAAATGTAAATATGACAAAGTTTGTTTTTCAGTCAATCAGTCTTGATTAAAACTTTGAATTGCTACCAGCCAAAAACAGTTTTTAATTTTAAGCTGGGGTCAGCAAACTCTTTCTGTAAAGGAACAGTTAGTAAATATTTTTAAGCTTTGTGGGACACATATGGTGTCTGTTGCATATTCTTTGTTTTGTGTTACTTTTTAATAACCTTTAAAAATGTAAAAACCATTCTTCACTTGTGGACTGCACAAAAACAGGCTGCAGGCCGCAGGCCACATTTGGCCTGTGGGCCATAGTTTGCCAACCCCTAAATGAAACTTAAGTGAATCCAAGAAAAAAATGTTAGGGAAAAAAAATGTTAGGGAATAAAATGTTAGGCACTAGGTTGCAACGATCATCAGCACACATTAATATGACGTCATTAGGTATTTTGCACATGGAAGGAATTTTAATGGCAGGATACACTTTGATCTCCTAATGTGCAACTACAGACATAGAAAGGGCAAAGGACAGTTAAAACACGCCGAGTTAGCCCATATAAACTCCTATAGGACTCTGAGTTGTCTTAGCATTTACTGTTTCCCTAAAGTGATACAGCACTCCAAATGGGAACACCTTAACTTTCCTCACATAAAAGCAAACGTGCAAAATCGAATTCCTCCCTGGAAAAGATGGTGACTTGAATTTATGGTGGTGATCATACTGATCAGAAATAGCAGCAGCTCAGTTGTGAAAAGTGATCCAGACTTGAATCTGGGGTTTCACTAGAGGCTCTTCTACAACCAGCTGTGTGATCTTGACAGTATCAACCTAAGCTCAGTTTTCTTACTTATAAAACTGGGCCATGGGCATAAGGTAGATAATTTCTAAGACTCTGCTGTCAAACTATGACTATACTAAATAATAAAACCACTCAGGAAATACCCTAACAGGAAGAAGGGGGCAGGGCAGGGGAGAGACAGTTAAGGGAGGAAGCTTAGACTGTCCTGTTAGAGGACAGGGCTGGGTTTTCTCTTTCTGTTCTCCCAGCACCTTGTTCGGTACAGGCCATTCCAAGACATCGATACGACCCTCGCATCAATATTAAAATGTACCCACATCCCATAGGAAATATAATTCAGAGCTACTGTATTACCGTTTCCTAGTTGTCTTAATGCTACATTTTACATACATTTAATTAATCATTATTAATGATCATGTAAGGGGCTTGGGGAGTCAATCATAAAAATTTTTTTTCAGTTCTTAAACGTTGGAACTGAAATGCTTGTTGGTTGTTGGTCCTAGACACTGGGCCTACAACTTCAAATGGATAAAACATCCCTACTCAAAAGTTAAATATTATCTGACTGATATACGAAAAGAGTCCCAACAAGTCAGTTGAAAACACTGTACCCTTTACCACCCCCAAGAGCAGAAAGGAAATGAGGGGAGCTGGGACATCAGAGAAGATACCAGAACCTTAGATACATGAAAGAAGAAAGCATGTGAGACAACTGTTTCTGTAATCAAAATGACTAATTGTCTCCTTCCTTTCATGAATGCAGAACCCCTATCAAAACAGTGTCTAGAGGTGGCAGATGTCCTTTTTTAAAACTACTTAAATTTCAATAGAGCAAAATTAAGACTGTAAATGTATCTCCATGGGAAGAAACAGGCATCCATACATATCTCCCAAAACACACACACACAAACCCCATGTAGTAAGAAATGCCCATTAAGGAATGGACAATTCCTGGGACGTAGACCTTATCAAGTTTTGTCAGCAATGATGTGGCAGTCAGAAAAGCCCTGGAAACTTCCACACTGAGGTGCCTCAAGAAATAATTATGACTGGGAGGAGATGGACCACCAACTCTCCCCTCAGCAACCTCAGATCACCTGGAAACAGGGGTGACGGCTGGAGGGGGGTAGATATTGCTGCCAGAGATGTGGACACTCCAAGCCTATGTGATCAGTGTGTGTGTGGAACTTTTCACTAGAATGATGTTAACATTCACCTTATTTTCCTAGCTTAACTTCAACTCCAAAGCATTAGGTTGCAGGTATGTACAGTTTTTGTGCTCTTTGAAGGCAGTGGGCCACCACTTCCTGTCAGAGCTCTGGGGCTAAATAAGAGGCATGGGATTTCCCCCCCTCCATGTCAACTGAAGGCACAGCTCAGAGCCTCTCTTTACCACATCCACCCCACGGAAAATACAAAGGCCAACATGACACATGAGATTCACCCCATTTAACACCTACCTCCAGTTCTAAGCTCTTTCAGGACACTTGTTTTCCTGCCTTAATAGCTGCAACCCTCCACAAAACCAAATTTCAATCATTAAAAAAATAAATTTAAAAATCCACGGAAGAAAGATTGTACTCCTTCAGAACGAAAGGTAACTTTTCAAAGCTACTATTGTAAAAGGAAGCAGGCACCCTCACAGAAAAGGTGGGACAAAAATTAAGACCAAAAAAGAGGAAACTAATAAAACTATTACAAACAAGCAAAAGTCATTTAAGGAGCTTAATGGAAACAGCATCAGTGAGATTCAGTCACTTTCGATGCAGGGGAATACTTCTGGGAGGGTCACTCATAGAACGGACAAAAGGCGACCCACTCGACTTGTTAGAAACCGTCCTTTACCATCTGGACTGCAGTGTGCATTCCACAATGAAAAAGGGTTATGGGGTTTTGAAATGAGTAGCAGCATCAAAAATTAACGCCTTTTGGTTGCTGCAACAGCTCCCATCAAATCTCTTAGGAATATACTTGAGACATGACATTTAAAATCTGCTTCCTCCGAAGAGAAAAAGTCCCACTCAAGAATGACTGCCAAGAACTTGCAACTCAAACTTCCCTAAGCCCAGACATCATAACACCCGGGACGTTTCAGACCACTCAATCCATATGAAAGACGCCAGAACAAACAAACCATAGCCTTTCCTAGTGCTTGGCTGAAGAGTGCTCTAAACCCCAATATTCTTTTATAAATGATAAATTATCCTTAAAACATAACTCATTACCATAGCACGAGCCCCCTAATAATCCCAGCAATTCATGGCGAAATATGCTCTAAGAACCATTTGAAAGATGCTTAAGTGAGCCGCTATGAGAAGCCATGACATTATCCAGACAACCAAGAGCTAAGATTCTTAAGGTACTTAATTAACCGCAGCTATTTAACAAGGGAAATGATGTTAAGGTCACTTGTACAGGCAGCTTAAAACCAGTTCTGATTTGCTCTTCTTCAGGTTTACGTTAAGTTAGAGATCTTGTTACCTGACCAGAGTCTTCCAAAAGTGGGAGGGACAGCTCCCAGCCAAGACCAGAAAAATCAGAATCAACTGAAAGTAACTGAGGAGTATATTGCATGTTGTGATTCGTTTAGCAAGTAATAATTAAAACCAAAGGAAAATATACAGGGAGGCAGGCACAATGTAAGATCAATTCCCCAGCTGAGAATTATTAAACCTTCAAGGCTAAGAACTTTAAAAATTGAGAAGTGCTGTGGCACAGGAGATAGTAAAGGAATGAACCACATTTTCCTGACCACACCATTCCCAAAGTCACCCATCCTCTTAACACCCCTTAACACTCACAGAACAATTTAATGCTCCATAGACAGTATCTCATTATTAGTCACTTTTTGCTCTTTCTCCTGCACTTGATCCAAAGGGAGTAAAGAGAGAGAAAATGGTAACCAGTGCTCCCAGTTACTGAAGAAAGTCCTACTTTCCAGTTCCTCTCCCTTTCCCATCTTCTCTCTTCTTTGCTCAACCTCTCTACTGTATATTCTGCTTTCCTTTTTCCTTTCTATTTCACAGCCAGCTCTCCTTTACTTTCTCCACCAAGTATCCTCATTCCATCCTCTGGCCCCTGAACTCATCTTCTACCTGCAATTTTCTTCTGGCCCCTCCCATGATATCTATGACCAGACTTCTTGTAGCCAGTGCCCCTCATCCCTTACCTCCTGATCACTCATTCCTCCAAACTCCTTCCGGATTCCCGGGTTCTCACCTCTCTTGTCCCTTGTGTCCTCTGTCCTTTACTTCATGGACCTCCCATTCCCATTCCCCCAACCCTTCATTTCCCCCTTCACATTTCCTTCCTCTTTCCTGTCTTTTAATCCATTTCACACCCACTATTCCCTTCTCTCTCTCCATGAGATTTCCTGTGTCCCCCCCACTCTGTCCCTCTAAGGCCCCTCCCTGTCACACCCCCAACCCTCTCATTTCTCTCAACACCCCTAGTCCTTGTTCTTCTGGTTCCTCCTCCCCTTCCTTTGCCCCCAAGTTCCTCCTTTCAACCGCCCGCCCCCCCAGCCTCACGTCCCCACCGACCCCCCCTCCCTCATGCCTTCACCCTCTCCCACTGCCCTCGCAGCCCTGCTGTCCCCGGGGTCCCTTCCCTGGGGCTCCCAAGCCCTCCCACCGCTCTCTCCCGGCCCCCTCGCACCCGCTCCCCATTTCTCACTCTCCGTCCCCGGCCGCGGCCCCTCCCTCACCGATGGTGGAGATGAAGGTGGTGTTGAAGGCGTCCTCGGAAAAGCGGAACAGGAGGCAGGTCTTGCCCACCCCCGAGTCGCCGATCAGCAGCAGCTTGAACAGATAATCATACGTCTTCGCCATCTTCTCGCTCCGGCCCTCTGACCGCGGAGCGAGAGGAACGGCGGAGAGAGGCGCGGAGGGGGCCGCGGGCGAGGGGGCGTGCCCGCTGAGCCGCCGCCGCTCGCCCCGCCCCGCGCCCCGCCCCTTTCCTCGGAGAAGGCCTGCGCGCCCCGCCCTGCATGGCCAATCTGCGGAGGCTTCGTCATCACCGCCCGCGCCCCAGTGTTTGGTGGGGCTTGTAGTTCCTTTGAGCAGCTTCGGGCGTGCCCGGGGCAGGTTGTCCCCGCGGCCCCAAAGGATAAAAGAAGAGCCGCTCTGGGCTGGGTGATCGGGGATTAGGCGTTTCCACTCTAGGTAGGCAGGGAGGGCCGGTTTCCAACTCTGCGTGCCCTACCACCGGAACTTAACTTCGTCGTTTCTTTGTGTGCTGGTGTCTTTCAAATCCAGGACCTCGGAATCTGAGTCCAGCTGATCCCGCATCTCTTCCACCGCGACCCGCAGCTGAGATGCTTTCTTTCCTTCCCGCTGCCCTGGCGCAGGCTGTGGATTATCTGCAGAGTGCCTTATCTGGCTTCTCCGCCAGCTGCTGCCCAGCACCACGTCTGAGCCCCCTCCCGCAGGCCGTCAGTTACGGAGCTCGAAAAGAATGATTGCGGTTCTCGCTTGAACCCCACTCCTGTTCTCTTCTTCACGCCTCCAGAGCAGAGAGAAATACATGGGTATTTTAGAGGATCTGCTATGCAGACCGCTTACCTCCTCCCGCAGGAAGATGGACAAGAAATCTGGGAATTGAAATTTTCAAGGCTTGTGCTGCAGGCCTGTGCCCTATAAAACTGCAAGCATTCATGCGAGGCAGGAACTATGACCGTGGGAATCTGGAGGATAAGATTTGGATTTTGTCTTGGCTCATCTGCTTAACAGCACATAGGCTTTCTGCACCTTAGTTTTCTCATCTGTAAAATGGGTATAAAACAAGCTGTTTCATAAGGTTGTAGGAAAAATTAAGTGAAATACTGAAAGTGAAAGCACTTTGAAATCCTTAAGGCAATGTAGAAAAATGTTAGTGGTGATGGTTACCTTCTTCAGCCCTCTGTAGGCTCTCACTTTTACGGATAACAAATGGGGGAAAAGCAGCATTCTGTTATACTCAATTTAATCCTTTATTTCTTGTCTTAGCCTATTCTTTGTTTTGTGGATGTATGATTCAGGCCTCTTTCAGTCGCTAGGGGCAGAAACCCAACCATATCACGCTCTCATGAAAGGGGGATTGAATGGCTCAGGTAAAGCAGAAGGGCAAGCGAATAGCTAAGGAGGTCTGGGACCAGAAGCTCTATCCATTCAGGGCTCTCTGTCTCTCATATCTTTTCCCTTCTAATTTCTAACATGTCAAATACCAACAAAAGCTTTTTAGAGTCCTCAATAATTTTTAAGAGGATTAAGGGTTCCTGAGGCCAAAATATACGAGAACCACAGTCTATGGTTCTTAGGTCTAAGGAAACACCTTTTGGAAGGTTAGAGAAGGTTATTAAGGGAACCAGTGGACTCAACCATTAGTAGACTAAGGAGAAAACTTGGGCAGTTAGTTGAACAAGACAGCAGGTTTTTCTGAAACACAACTTGTGTGCCTTGTGACTTTATGTTCAATGCCAGTGATATTCCATTCTTCGTCTTGTTGTGAGACAAGAAAGCCCAGAAAATTCAGTTGGGCCTAGTAGCTGCTTTCACCTTCTATGTGGAAAAAAAAAAAAAGATAAAATGTGTCATTAACTCACACTTCTTAATCATACAGTACCCAGAGGGTTGCTGCTAATCTAATGTCTAATTTCTAGAGTCCACTTGATGGGAACAGATCTCTAAGAAGGTCAGAGTCACAGTTTCTATCCCCTAATGAGGAGGGATTCTGTCCTCTGGCACAGGCTGAGCCTCCTTGTCCCAGCCAGTTCTTGGGCAAGTCTGTGAACTTGGCCTCAGCCAGGGCTGAACAAATGTGGACAGCACCTTCCTCTTCATTTGGAAAAGAAGTGAAAAAAATCTTCAAAGACCACTGGAATCCTCTTTCTTCTGTAAAACGTGTACTGATTAAAATAACTTTTAGTTCCACTACCTGCATGCAACTATTGGCATTCTCTCTCTGTATGAATAAGAACACACTGATGTGGCAAAGAACTTAAGTTCATAAGAGAAGCTAGGGTTAGGAATTTTAAAGTCCCTAAGTTTCCTTAGGGGAATTTTGTTAATTGATGGGAATTAAAAATTTTTTTGTCTTGTTTTCACTTCCCTGGCTTTTCTTTATTAGCAAGTGTGTATAACATTTGGGACTTTCTAGCTGATAAGTTTGTATACCACTGTTGAACCATTCAAGCATTTTGATATACTGACACTACTTCAAGAAGAATCCAATATTTTCCTTTTGTGAATTATGAATTTTCATATTTTGTATAACAACATGTTACTTAGAGGTCAGATTTGGGTGGTAGTAACTACTATTGAATCAAGGCACTTTGCTCAAAAGACTGGACAATAAGTGTATTTGTAGACCTAAGGGTCCCACAGATCACAGGCTGCTGGCTGCCACTTTCTTTTCTTTCTACAAGTGGCACATTACTATGTTCTGAGAAAACTGCATCAATACTTTTTTGCCAGTTGTCCAAACCCACCCTTAAAATGCTATGTCACTGCAGATACTAAGCAGACCAGCACTTTCAATTTAATTCTGTAAATGTTTATTGAAGCCTTTGATAAGTTTAACATGTACATGGCAGCTTGACGTAACAGGAATCTAGCTGTCCAAGGAGTTTACCCTCTGTGGTTTTTGTCAGGCCAGTATTCTTTTCCTCCTGCTTTTGGGCAGCCGCTCCTCCCCCTCTGGTGGCTGTGAATCATGGTACTTTACTCCTTCAGCCACAGAGGGGGGCATATGGCCAGGCTAGGTCAAACTGAGTTCTTACCCGTGAATTTTCTAGGAAGGTGGGGTGATGATGAAAGGAGTTCTCGCTGATGTGAGGTCTTCGTGAGCTTCAGGCTGATTGATCAGAATGTAGTTCATTTTCCTGTATTATCTTGTTGCTGCCCTCCTCTATGTGGTTACTTTGTCCTCAGTCTGGCTTTCCTCATGGTAGCAAGCAGGACTGCCATGTTGCACAATTCCAAGAGCCATTATTCACTTCTTACAGTAGTTTATTTATCCTGGGGGTCTTTAACCCCCAAGAATCTACAAACACATTCTTGAGGGTCTGTGTGTTCTCTAGGCAAATTTTCAAATTAATTCAAGCATTCCTTAACTGGTTTAAATTGTTCCATGACACTTGAATGGGAGAAATGTCACCTTTCTTAATTGCTTAAGTGAAATTAAACTTGGCTGAGACCCCTACTTGTCAAGGGCTGGCAAAACTGGTACCAAACATTATTGGGACTTTTCCTCCCCTTAACTGTATCCTACAAGAATCCAGGTGCTTACATGGTCCTGAAAAATTAGGGACAAAGCAACCTCTGGTTGTCAGTCTGTACCCATCAGTGCTGATGCTTCTGTCCAACCACCCTTGGGTTCTGGTCCTCTGCTATCTGTTGAGCACAGCTGTCCCGGTGGGCTACAGAGATGTCCTTCATGGTGATTATTTTCGATGAATAAGATCTCTCTCTGTTATCTAAAGTTTGTGTACTTCTTTGTCTTCTCCCTTAAAACTTGAGCCTTTTGAGGAAAGGGACATTGCTGATTTCTCACTGTGTCGCCAGCATGCCTAGAATGATGCCTTACACATAGTAGGTACTCAGTTGTTGAGCGAATGAATGAACATCTGACTATCATGCCAGAAGTCTAGGTTGTTGTTGTTTTTTTTTTGCCACACCGCATGGTATGCAGGATCTTAGTTCCCTGACCAGGGAAAGAACCTGTGCCCCCTGCAGTGAAAGCGTGGAGTCTTAACCACTGGACCACCAGGGAAGTCCCCAGTCTAAGTATTTATAAAACATCTGGGACACCTTCAGTTTATTATTTGCTATAAGACCTAGGTATTTTTAGCCTGACCAATACCTTTCTGGTTGTACTTTACCTTGTATTTATATGTTACTCATTTTGTAAGTATACTATTTATTGTTATATTTAAAAAATCAGTGTGATTATATATTATTTCTCTAGCTTGTCAAGACCATATTGAATGATAACTCCTCAAAAATACCAATTTCTCTTATCAACTGTCTGTCATCCCAAACCATGCTATTTGTTTAGTGATAATCCAGTGGGATAATTCTACAATTATCTTCATCAGAGAGGGACACAGTGTACTCTTTCCACCCACTGATGTTTCCTGAGCAATCACTGGTTGAATAATGTCTACTCAAGCAAGCTCACACTGTGAAACCAGCTCAGCAAGGCCTACCTGGAGGATGCAAAGGTATCTGTCATGTGGTCCCTGCCCTCAGTTTGCTTCCCAGGTAATTGAGGGGAGATCCCACAAGTGAAAAGTTCAGTGATAAGTGGGAGGCAGATATCTGGCAGACACACACTTCATCTATTCTGGTGGGTCAGGTGTCTGTTCTGATTGGTTGGCTTTTAATTCGGATTGGTCAGACATCCAATCTGACAGGTCAAGTGCTTATGCCAAACTGATTGTTAAATATTTTGCGTATCTCCACTGAATGTAAAAATTAAAGAAAAAGGACATGATAATACCAAAAAATGGCGACATGAAATTTACTCTACTATAGGGTGGATTGGAAGGAATCTATTCTAATACACTTGTATTATTTCTTTCTCTAATAATGAAGTTTTTGACAATAAAATATGTTAGTGAAATTCATTCCTTTCGTTAGCTTGGGCATTGCTATGTAGGATTTTGTGTCAAATAAGGCACATACACAGTAAGTACTATGTGCTTTGGGTAGAGTTTCTTGTTAGAATGAGTGATTAAAGAAAGCCTTTTGGAACCAACTTTAAAATGGACTTTGATTCAATGGCAAAGTCAAGATGTTATGAAACTCACAATCAGCATCATAAGAGGTATTGAGATACGTGTGGCAGTAAATAATAGAATACTAAATGGCTAAATAATAAAAATATTTACTTAATCATATACTAAAATAATCATATCTAGAACTAGCGACAGGTGAGTGATCCAGCAGCTCAAATGACATGCCCAGGACCTGGTTTCTCTCCCTTGGTTTCTTAGCAATGCTTCCTCAAAGTAACACTGATTTCAACAGACCGGCCTTATGTGGTTGCAGAATGTCTTGCTGAAACTCCTGGGACACCTAGATTCAAAGAGAGCAGAATGTAAAGAATCCCCTTTTCTCAGGAGTTCAAATAAATACCTTAGAATTCAGTTCCATGGGCCCTGACTGCCCTTCCGTGAACCAATCCTAGGGTCCAAGAGAATGGCGTAAGCCAACTGGCTTAAGTCATTCGAGCTGAATATAGGGTCAAACTCACCCTAAATCACAGGATCCTGTTAGAAATAGAGAAGACAGAAGGCAACAAGGCTGTAGAAGCAACCAATGAAAACTACAACCTGTTTCAGTGTCAAATGCATATAGATATTCATATCGTGTTCAGTTATGTTGAAATTTCTGGAGAGGTCATGGGGCTGAATTCAGGAAAATTCTGACTTGTCTTTCTCTTAAACAGATGGATTGATGTTGAACTGGAAAGAAGAGGCAAGAGAGAAATACTGTTTCCTTGAGGAGGTGATGGATGGTCCAAAGCTAGAATTAACACAGGCACTTAGACACCTGGTCCCTTTTCTACCCCACTTCAGCAACCAGCTAAGGTTAAACACTTTGATAGCCTTCAACTTTCTAAATTCTCTATCAGGCCCTGACAAGCCTGTCCTGGGATTTTGTAATGGAAGGAAGATTGGACAAAGCATCAGGTAACCTGGGTTCCATTCCTAGCTCCGCCCCTAACTAGCTCTGTGACCTAAAAGAGGACAACAACCCTTCTGTGCCTCAGTTTCCTCATTTGTAAAATGAAAGAGGCTGGACTAGAGAATCCATTTCTGTCTATAAAATCCTTTGGCTCTTGAACCCAAGCTCCTAACAGATGTCCTGAGATCTGCCTTAGGGGTTCTGGTCTTACAGACTTTGGTCTCCAAGGCCAACTGAACACCCTAGTGAATTGAGGAGATTCATCAACAGGCCTAGGAGGCCTTGGAGGCCAGGCAGAGTGTGGGGCTGGAAAGGAGCCCAAGACACCTAGTTCCTTATTCTAAAAAGCATTCAGTTCACCCTATGACTCAGTTATCAGTACTTCTCTCTTTCCAAAGAGTGCAAAGTTTCAGTCCTTTCTGTGACGAGAACAAGTTACTGGGTTGCCAACAACTTATTGGATTGCCTATCTACAGGATGAAGAGAAAAATGAAATTCTCCTTTGTATTTTGAGCCATATTCAATCAGATTCCTGCCTCCAATTCCTGCTTAATATGGATAATCATTTCCTGAATAACCTTAAACACAGATTTCACTCCCACCACCAATTTAACAGCAGCAAGGGCTTATAAAATGGAGTTTATCAGGAAGCACATTGAATGCTCCCAAACCTGTGATAAAACACCCTATCTCTCTAGAAATTTTTGCTCTTGCTGTTCAGTCAGAACTGAAGAGTTAACATGAAATCAAGCAGATCTCTTTGATTACTCATTTTTAAGATTTACAATTATAAATTATGGTACAATCTAATAGAATGCTGAAGAAATAAGGCTGAATAGGTCATTTTTTGGGGCCAGGATGAATATTCAGATTAAGAAGAACTGTTAATGAAATCCCAATCACATAGTAATTTCCCTCCTATTACTTTCTGAAACTCAAGTAGTTGTATGGCCTAATTAGGCCTGTTTCGGGGATTATCACAACATTTTATTTCTGCAGTGAGTGACATCACTCGGCGTTTAATATTCATTGAGGCTTTTACGAAACAGAGAGGTTTCCATATGTCTCTAGAGCAAATCATTTGTGTTTGCCATCTGCTACTCAAGAGTAGTTTTATAGAAAAAGAATGCAAATCGCTTGGTTCTTTAATTACTTTGGGGTTAGGCTACACTACAGTTGGGATTGTGGGACAGCCAATTCACTGCTAGGAGAATACTGTTGTTTACTTAGCCACCAACTTAAAGAATTCTTTTCAAGCAAATGGCATGAAAAGAAATTGAAGCCTAAAATTATCTTTGTCCCTTTAAGTAGAGGCAAAGACCATTGTGAAGTGATGTGTGAGGCTTTTTTGAGTTGGCGTTAAGGAGACACTATGCAGAGCACAGGACATTGAGGTCCGTGTAGCAAGCATCGGTTCTCTTTTCTTAGTTCTGACACCAAAGGAATATATGACTCAGTACTTAAAAAAAAAAAAGCCAAGGATCTCCTTGAGCTCAGTATCAAAAAAAAAGATAATTTACTCTTAGTCACCCAGGAGCTAATTACCTTGGCTTTAGACTTAGTGCCATTTGTTTCTCCTTCCCCCATTCTCATTAGCGTCTTGAATTGTGGATAATTCTCTGCTCAGTAGCATCTCCACCAGCCTATGGACACACACCATTAGTTCTGCTTCATCAGGAGTAACTTCAAACAACAGAGTTTCACCAAAAGTGGAAACCCTGGAGCTTTAAGATTATCTGTAGATTTCAATTACTGATGCTTTTTCTAAACTTCCTCACAGTAAAATTTCATTCACTGTGATTGTTAGCACATAGAATGTGAAAAATTGGCAACTGAAAGGGACCTAGTTTGGCCATTGACTAGCTATGAGATCTTAACCTCATGGCCCTCTGATTTCTAAGACTATTTTCTGGTTTAAGATGCTATAAAATCAATGCGTTTAAGAGATCGTTTATTCTAATGTTTCCAAAGTTTGTACCTCAGAATACTAAGTGAATCAGCAGATGTTAGTAGGTGAAACTAGAAGAGAGGGTTTCGTGGTCAAACTCGTTTGAGAAATGCTTCTATCAAAGTGTTTTGACGGTACAGCTTCTCTGAACCCTTCATATGCTGCTGTGCCTGTGACTCTCCACCACTGGGTGTGGTGGGCGGCTTTTCCTACACTGCTGCCCCAGGCTGCTTTTTGAAGAAATATCTTATGGGACCTGTGTTTTGCAGAATTTAATTTGGGAAACTCTGATGTAACCTAAACCCTTAGTTTTAGACATGAAGATCTAAGCTGTAAAGTCCTCCTGTCACAATGAGAATCAGCATGTTTACAAGAAGCTGTCCAGAAGCAAGGCAGCATCCGTTAGCAGAGTGCCTGACACACTGGACTGAGAGCACCTGTCTCTGTCTCCTGGTTTCTCCTGACTCCCAGGGCAGGGCTCCCTCATGCTGCCTCTGTCACCATCACACCCACAGAAAGGCCAGCCAAGGGGTGGGGGCAATGTGATGGCTGTTCCCCTCCCGCCTGGGGCTTTACCCTCAAGTCCTGGGGGACTGGCAGATATTGTACTAACTGAAATGAAAATCATTTTATGTGCAGAAGCAAATTCACCCAGAATTCTGCAAGTGCAAAAGACTAGATCCTTAAAGGAACATTCTGGATGCTGTGTTTTTCAGAAAAAAAGGCGAATATTAAGTAATTAAGCTAACATTCGCGTTCTTTCTTTTCTATTATTCTATATTTTGAGTGAGTTATAGGATGTGTTAGACAGTCCCATCACGCCCAGGCTAATTTCTTACAGTGACATCTAAAGTTCTGTAACAGTGACATCTAAAGTTCTGTAAAATGATCTGCACAATAAAATGGTTTTAAAGGTGAATTACTTAAATTTCTTGAGGGCATGAATTATATTTACATTGTATCCCTAATGACTAACACAGGGCTTGGCATATATCAGGCACATAATGATAAATACGTTTGCATTAATTAGTAGATTATAATCTGATGATTAGGCTTTAATAAAATAATGGTAATAACATATTTTTGTTTGTTTCAAACTAGTATATTTAGAGGTTCCATTTTCACACCTCAATAGATTTTATGTATTTCTCATATGCTTCTTCACTCCTTAGTTTATCTAGTTCTGAAGGGTTACTGAGTGTCATCTTGATCAGCCAACCATCTTCATAACGAGATCTGTTGACAAGTCCTGGATTTTCTGCTAGAGCTTCATTAATTTTAGTTACTTCTCCTGATAAGAGAATAGAGTTCACTAGTTACTTCTCCTGATACGAGAATAGAGTTCACTAGCAGCTTTCACAATTTCCAAAGCACCAAATTCCTCATTTGTTCAATTTTGTCCCAACTTCAGGCAGACTACAGTAAACAACATCTCCCAAAGCTTCCTGTGCAAAATTGCGGATTCGCACTATTCCAACACTGTCTTCTGTTGTTACCCATTCATGTTTGTGAATTTACGCACCGACAGCAGATTGTGGCCGGTGCGCAGCGCCCGAAGGGCGCCCGCCCGCAGTACCCAAGGAAGCGGCGAGCAAGGCGCGTTGGGTGCAGAGATGGCGTGCAGGCTGCAGACCACGGCCCGCATGCTCCAGCACCATGTTCGCAGGGGCGCAGGGGGTCTCCGTGCAGCATCTAGAGCACCCCGGCCGACGGGGGCGGGGGAGGACCCTGGTAATAACATATTAATGGTACTGATTAATGATAGCCTACCTTTTCAAAGATCTCTAAGATACATTCCTTGCCCTGGTTAAGGTTTATAATCAGAAGCTGGTTAACGCTCCTTATTTGTAACCTATTTTCATAAACAATTGCACTGTGATGTGGTGTTTCTTTTAGGTAGTAATAAATGGGATCACTTCTATATTTGACTTTGAGACACATGCACATAGACTTAGAACTGGAATGAGTCAGTGGACATCAAGTTCTGTCTTCCAGTCATTACAGAATTCTGCTTTCGTCACTTGGCCTACAAACATCCCCAGAGATAAAACACATAATAATAAGCCTGAAGAAATGTGTGATCCTGGAGGGCCTTAATCCTTCAAAGAAGGATTAAGTCAGGTTGATAAATTATAGTATGTGTTCTATACAGTTGACCCTTGAACAACATGGGCTTGAACTGCATGGGTCCACTTACATGCAGATTTTTTTCAATAAATATCCAAAAATATACATATAGAACATCCTGTGCAAGACTTTAAGTAGATAGCCTATCCTTACGTAAGCATGAGGTGAGTGACATTTATTAATTATTATTATTATTTTTTAATTTATTTATTTTTTTGTGGTATGTGGGCCTCTCACTGCTGTGGCCTCTTCCGTTGCAGAGCACAGGCTCCGGATGCGCAGACTCAGCGGCCATGGCTCACAGGCCTAGCCGCTCCACGGCATGTGGGATCTTCCCGGATCGGGGCACGAACCCGTGTCCCCTGCATCGGCAGGCAGACTCTCAACCACTGCACCACCGGGGAAGCCCAGTGAGTGATATTTAATACAAAATTAATGTTAGTTTTCTTACTGTTTCATAACTTTGCTTTCAAAGAATTACATGACCATATAGTATGCCTCTCTCTCCCTCCCTCTCTCTCTGTCTCTCTCTTGTAACTGGAGAAACTGCATATCTGCCTATCATCATGGGTATGTGGTTTTTAAAAATATATAACAATGTTTCTAATACTATAGTATGAATATGACTGTAATACTGTATGCCATAAAAATGGTATAACCATTCATGTGGGTATATGCTAAGTTACAGTGAAGCAATAGTATCAATTACACTAGGCTACCATAAAGCAATCATATTGCTCCTTCTTTGTTATCAATGCATGAATCATTTTATCTGTAAATAAATATGAATTTCTTTTTCACATTATCTTTTCATTTTTGATGTCTAGTGTTGTAAGCAGATAGGGTAGGGGGGTCCCCGGAGAAAGACAGCCAAGTATGGCTCCTCTTGACATAAGAGTAGCCATTTTTGGCCTAAGCCATTTTGTGATCTAAGTCTGGACACAATGCTTGTCCTTGAACTGGTCTCAGTAATTAATGATCTTAAGGGACAAAAGAATGCAGGAGCAAATGACTGTTATCAGGCAAGAGAAGTAACAATAGCAAAGGTAATATATCAGTTGTAAAGACTCCCAGTTCTGCTTCAATGGTAAAGATTAGCCTGAAGCACTTTCTTGGGCTGTTTTGTAGAATTTAAACTCCCCTGGAGCACTCAACCACCAGATCAACTGGAACCTAAGGGATGATGCTGTTGACCTTTTCTGACCCTGGTGACTTCAATCAACTAAAGCTTGGACTCTGTCAACCCCCAATTGTATGCTGAATTCTCTGCTCAAGTCCCTTCATGAATGAATATGCATGTACCCTCAGCTTAAAACGTCACCAATTTTGGGACTTTCCTGGTGGTCCAGTGGTTAAGAATCTGCCTTCCAATGCAGGGGATGCAGGTTTGATCCTTGGTCAGGGAACTAAGATTCCCAAATGCTGCAGGGCAACTAAGCTTGCATGCTCTAGAACCCGCACGCCACAACTAGAGAGAAGCCCACGTGCCTCAACGAGGAGCCTGCATGCTGCAACGAAAGATCCTGCATGCCACAACAAAGATCCCACATGCTGCAACTAAGACCTGATACAGCCAAAATAAATAAATAAATAAATATTAAAACAAACAACAACAACAACAAAAACTTTGCCAATTTTGCTGTTCAGGGAGACACTGCTTTGGGAAAGATCCCCAGTGTTCTCCTTACTTGCTGCAAGTAACAAATCCTTCCTTCTCCTGATCTTTGGCTTGGTTGTATCTGTTGGCTTGACCCCCACCAAGAGGCCAACACAGTTTTTTGGTAAAAATTTTGGCGACCACGCAGGGACATCTCGCTTAGCCCCTTTGGGTTCTCCCAGCTCTATGTTGCTGAGGACCTGCAGGCAAGGGCGTAGGAGAATCCCTCTTGGTGCCTGAGTTGTCAGGTCCATGCACCTCAACTCACTTGTCAGACTCAGAGGCTACTCCAGACATCTTGATCTGGAGGGTCCCTTTGAAGAAGTGAGTGGCATTCACCCAACAAATCAGCTTCTGTCCCCATCTCAACAGGGGAGCAAGAAAGACTCAAGAACTGTGCAGTTAATCTTGTCCAGTAAGCAGATAGGGTAGGGGATCCCTGGAGAAAGAGAACCAGGCATGGCTTTCTTGACATAAGAGAAGCCATTTTTGGCCTAAGCCATTTTGTTATCTGAGCCTGGCAACAGTACTTGTCCTTGAACAGGTCTCAGTAATAATGATCTTAAGAGAACAAAAGGACAAACTTAGGCAAGAGAAGAAACAATAGCAAAGATAACAAATTGTAAAGACTCCCAGTTCTATTTCAATGGTAAAGACTAGCCTGAAGCACCATCTTGAGCTATTTTGCAAAACTTAAATCCCCCCCTCAGGCACTCAACCACCAGATCAACTGGAATCTAAAGGATGATAGGGTTGACTTTTTCTGACCCTCATGACTTCAATCAACTAAAGCTTGGACTCTACCTACCACCTAAGCCCATTCATGAATATGCATGTATGCTTAGCTTAAAAATTCCCTAATTTTGCTGTTCAGGAAGATACTGCTTTGGGAAAGATCCTCAGTGTTCTCTTTGCTCCAAGTAATAAATCCTTCCTTCTCCTGGTCTTTGGTTTTGTTGTGTCTTTTGACCTGACACCCTCCAAGAGGCAAACCCAGCTTTTGGGTGACAGTCTGGCCAGGTTAGCTTGGACTCTGAGGGATTGTCAGACAATCCCGACCTCAGGCTTGGAAACCAAGATCCCGCAAGCTTCATGGCACAGTTAAAAAAAAAAGGAAGAAAGAAAAAAAGGAGCAGTACAATATCAAAGAATAAAAAACAAAAAATTAGAAAGATAAAAAATAATTAGGAAAAATAAAACTATAATTGAAACAACTGCAACAAGGTAAAATAAAACCACAACAGAAAAAAGAAAACAAAAAGGGGGGGAGGGGGAGAACAAGCCAAAAGGAGAGATCACTAATAAAGTATAAAGAATAAAAGTAAAATTAGAAAAATAAAAGATTTATTAGGAAAAATAAAAATATAAAAGAATCAACAACAATGAATCAACAAGGTGAAACAAAACCCAATCTAAAAGAGGAAAAAAGAAAAGAAAAAAAAAAAGCCTTGGCTATGGGGGTGGAGTTTAGGGGGGTGGGGGTGGAACTTAGGCAGGGGCGGGGTTTAGGGTGAGGCGGGACCTAGGTGGGTGGCGGGGCCTCTGCTTAGGACCTGCGCAGAAGAGGAGAGGCAGCATGTGGAAAGGAGGGCCTCTGGAGTGTGGGGTTCCAGAGTTTGGTGGTAGGGCCCTGAGTGAGGGTGTGTGGGTGGGGTTCAGGCCCAGCGCAGTTGGAGTGCACATATGTCTCCGAGTGTAGAGATGGGGCCCTGGGTGGGGGTGTAGGGGCGGGGCTTGGACTCTGTGCAGCAGGAGGGAGGCTCCGAGGGCAGAGCATTAGGCCCGGGAGCCCGTGGTGTGATGCCTAAGTGGACAGGGAAAGCACTGGCCGCGTTCCCTTCCAGTCCTTTGCACCCCTCACCCATCATCTCCCCCAGGGTCTCCCCCATCGCCGCTGGGCCCCTAACCGTGGGTGGGTGCCGCTGGCTGTAGGAATTCCTTCCCTCCCCCAGCTGCCCCTCAGGGGTGCCGGTCCCGGAGGTCCGGCCTTTACTTTTGTTCTCCCTTCCCTCCCTCCCACTCCCTCAGGACCCGTAGCAGGAGGGGGCCTCGGTGGGCAGAGGATCAGGCCCCAGATCTCAGCAGGCTCCTGGGGGCCCAAGTGGGCAGGGGAAGTGTGGCCACGTTCCCTTTTGATCCTCTGTCCTTCCAGTGGTGCCCCAATTTCCCCCTTTGGGCGTGGGAGCCCTTCCCCTCCCCCAGCCGCCCCTCATGGGCACAAGTCCCATCCCACCTCCACTTCTCCCTCCACTTCACTCCCCTCACGCCCCATGTACTACCCGGTCGCTGGGGGTTCCTCCTGTCCCCTTAGGTGTCTGGTCCCCCACCGGTGCCTGGTAGGTGCCCTAGTTGTGAGGAGATGTGAATTCTGCATCCTCCTAGTATGCCATCTTGACTCCACCACCCCCTTTTGATATTTTTGACAAAATTCCCAAATATCATATTCTTTTTAAAAAAATTTTTGGCCATGCCACACAGTTTGTGGGATCTTAGTTCCTCAACCAGGAACTGAACCTGTGCCCCCTGCAGTGGAAGTGCAGAGTCTTAACCAGTGGACCACCAGGGAAGTCCCCCAAATATCAAATTCTAACTGAAGTTCTTTTGACCTCCAGCTAACTATGATGCTTCAGAGGACCCCTGAAGCACCTCAGAGAAAGATATTAAGTTAACTAGGATTATTTGGTATGTTAAATTACATGGGAAGCATTGTCAAATGAGTGATAAGCTTTCTCAGGTTATACTGTAGGGATAAATGTTATTAATATATTATTAATATAGACACTCTAGAAATTATAAGAAATTTCTAAAATTTGGATATGTCCTGGTATATAATGTTATCTGTTGTAATTCTAGGTATTATCTTTAAATGTTGTATGTCACAGCAGTAACCAACATTCTTTGTCAATTACATTGTAATCAGGTGTTAATCACGCCTTTTTAAGTCTTGTCATTTACAGACAGTTATTGTTATACTCTGATGTTTTGCAAAAGTGCTTCATCTTCAAGAATATTCTTAGGAAGGATGTTTTGATAAGCACAGGTCTCTGATAAATTTCTGATCATACCACTGAACTGGGTAAGAAATTTAAAAATCTTAATGAAAACCTGATGGCTTCATAAAACTGTTAACAAAAAGGATTAACTATTGAGTGAACTAATGAATATGGTTATAATTTTTATGGTTTTTGTCTAAAATGTTACTGGCTTTAATCTGTGTTTTCCAGATACAAAGAAACCCTTTCGCTCAAGCTAATTATGACTAACAGCAATTTGGTAAATTATACCTTTGGAAGTAAAACAGGAACATTTGTCTTTTTTTTTTCTACCTGATCCCTCCAAAAATTATAAATTCTTAAGTTCCCAGAAGCATTATCAGGTAAATAAAGAAGGCCACCACCTAAAAGGTACAGGAGCCTCAAGGTATTTTGGGGACCTTGAAAAGGGCGGAATTCACTCAAATCTATAGATATTTCATGTGAAATCTGTGACAGGCCCATGGCATGGCTTTCCTGGCTTTAAGAGACCTTTCAAAAGTTCAATTGAGATTCCTTATGAAAAGCTCCAGCCAAGCCAACTTAAAAGAGCCTAAGTAATCAATTAATCAGACTTATTTTGCAAACAAATTAGTCTTAATTTGGCTATATTTGCTAAAAATGAGGGTAATTTTAGAGAAAAATTATGTTTCAGTGGATACTAAAATGAAGTTTTGTTAATTGAGGTCTGTATTTACTGCCTGAGACTCACCTCCCAGAGAGCTACTTATTGTTACGTTACATAATTGTAAATTTTAAATGAATTGCTAAAAAGACACTCTAATTTTGTTTCTGAAGCTTATCACAACAATGTATCTTTAGAAGAAGATCAGATGCCCCATGTCAAGGCCCTATCAAAATTGAATGTTATTGTGTTAGCCATATGTTTGCCCTGATGTTCAGGAGGAAAAGAAAATTATCTAGTGAAGTTATCACAGAGTGTAACTACTCATGACATGTATCACTGCTTGCTTTAAGTCTACTGCTATAAGCGCATGTACAATGTTTGTGTTACAATTTGGTATAATGGATAAATGTACATATAACCTACAAAATGTTTCCCCATTAACATACCTCTGAGCCTGTTCACAATATTGATTAACTTCCCCCAATGTGGATAACTAGAAGAATATCTATATATTAACAAAAAGGAGGCTTAGCACCAAGAGACATGATGAACCCAGGGCAGGCAGCAACCACCCTGGCATCAAGGGACAAATTTTTTTGTCTGTTGAAAGACTTTCAATCAAGAGGGGAAATGATGAAAAAAAAATCTTCATATTGAGATATGGGGAAGTCATGCTGGCTTATACATGGTTTAACTTAAACTTTACTGACCAGAATGGCCTGTTTTGTGGCCTGTAGAACATGCATTGTACATCTGCTTTGGCCATTGAGGAGAGGAATGCTTTTAGAAATCAAACATAGAGAGGAATTCCCCAGTGGTCCAGTGGTTAGGACTTGGTGCTTTCAGCTTTCACTGCAGTGGGCCTGGGGTTCAATCCCTGGCCAGGGAACTAAGATCCTGCAAGCTGCATGGTGTGGCCAAAAAAAGAAAAAAAAAAATAGAAAGAAAGAAATCAAACAGAGAGGACGTCATCATCACTCAATAGAGGCTTTAACAAAATTTACCCAGCAAGCCTTAACAACAGTAATCAGGCTGTCGGTCTAATGAACTCAGAAGTTTCTACGATGAAAAAGCGGTCCTACAAAACTGCATGGCCCTTGATATTTTAACAGCCTCTCAAGGGGGAAAAGTTTCAGAGGAGTGAAAAGTTATATGCAGATTTCTGACTGTGTGGGTCAGGCACCCCAAGCCCCCACATTGTTCAAGGGTCAACTATATTTTCATTTAATGAAAAAAAATTTTAGCACCTACAATATATAAAGCAACTCTCCAGGTACTATAAGGGTAATAAAGATGAAACTGATCCAGACCATCTCTTCAGAAGCCAATGGTGGTTGACAGATGAATGGATAAAGAAGATGTGGCACATATATACAATGGAATATTACTCAGTCATAAAAAGAAATGAAATTGAGTTATTTGTAGTGAGGTGGACGGACCTAGAGTCTGTCATACAGAGTGAAGTAAGTCAGAAAGAGAAAAACAAATACCGAATGCTAACACATATATATGGAATCTAAAAAAAAAAAGGTTCTGATGAACCTATGGGCAGGACAGGAATAAAGACACAGACGTAGAGAATGGACTTGAGGACACTGGAAGGGGGAAGGGTAAGCTGGGACGAAGTGAGAGAGTAGCATTGACATATATACACTATCAAATGTAAAACAGATAGCTATTCGGTGCTTTGTGACCACCTAGAGGGGTGGGATAGGGAGGGTGGGAGGGAAGTGCAAGAGGGAGGGGGTATGGGGTTATATGTATGCATATAGCTGATTCACTTTGTTATACAGCAGAAACTAACACAACATTGTAAAGCAATTATACTCCAATAAGGATGGTAAAAAAAAAAAAAAAAAAAAAAAAAAAGAAGCCGGTGGTGGGACTTCCCTGGTGGTCCAGTGGTTAAGACTCTGCCCTCCCAATGCAGGGGGTGCAGGTTCGATCCCTGGTTGGGGAACTAAGATCCCGCATGCCACACAGCGGGGCCAAAAAAACCAGAGAGAAGCTGATGGCCTTGCAGGGGAGGTGGAGCACACTTGTAAATAATTACAATGCCAGGTAAAATTATGATCTGCCAGTAATGTGCTGTTGTGTTATTTACAGTTCTTTCCAAATTAGTTTATTTTTCTTTCAAAACTGGTAGTCTATAGTTAAGTAGATTATCCAGTATATTAGAACTCCCTGTTCCCTAACTATTCTGGATAAATGAAAGGTTACATTCCTCGATATCAGTGACATCAGGTATTACTAGCAGCCATCAGCATTGTCTGAGAGTCATTCTTCTCATTCAATGACAGGACTGTACCATTCCAGCAAGGTCTTATTGACAGCACCACATCACCTTCTTTGGACATACAATTCACCTGATCTGGATGGGCGAGGAGGATGGATCAGATAATGTGGAAACTTGAACTGTGGTGGGGAGGCTGAGGGCATGCCTTCAGGAAGTTGGATACTTGTGTGGGTGGCAACACAAAAGTAGATGGGCCATGTTATCAAGTGACAACCAGAAATGGGGTCAGTATAGGCACACAGATTATCCCTGGCTCTACAGAATGGGTCTGTCTGAACAGATAGTAGATCTGTGGGGGAGAAGGCTGTAGGGGCAGGAAGAGGACCTGTCTGTCCACTCCACAGATGTGACCACTATGTGATGGTGTGAATTGACTCTTTTATTGTGATTTGGGCTCTATTTTTATCTCCATTTTAAAAGAAAAAAAATTAATGTATTAATTTATATAACCACCATCGAAAGATCATTAAGAAAATATGTCCTTCATATATTAGGAACAGTGCTGTCAGAGAAGGTTGGACTAAAGCCTTTGAATCAAGAATCCAGGGCTTCCCTGGTGCCGCAGTGGTTAAGAATCTGCCTGCCAATGCAGGGAACACGGGTTCGAGCCCTGGTCTGGAAAGATCCCACATGCTGCGGAGCAACTAAGCCCGTGAGGCACAACTACTGAGCCTGCGCGTCTAGAGCCTGTGATCCGCAACAAGAGAAGCCATGACAATGAGAAGCCAGCACACCGTGATGAAGAGTAGCCCCCGCTCGCCGCAACTAGAGAAAGCCTGCGCACAGAAACGAAAACCCAACACAGCCAAAAACAAATAAATAAATTAATTAATTAATTAATCCAAAAAAAAAAGAATCCAGAATTCAATGCTGTTACCACTGACGTAGAGCACAGCCACAAATTAGCATCAAAATATACATCTTACACATTTCCTTATTTACATCTTTTGCCTTGAGAATTTGATGATAAAAATACTTTTTAGATGTGGACATGGTTCCCTTAAAATTAAATGTTGTAAATCATTAATTTAAACAAAGTTGAGGGCTTCCCTGGTGGCGCAGTGGTTGAGAGTCCGCCTGCCGATGCAGGGGACACGGGTTCATGCCCCAGACCGGGAGGGTCCCACATGCCGCAGAGCGGCTGGGCCCGTGAGCCATGGCCGCTGAGCCTGCGCGTCCGGAGCCTGTGCTCCGCAACGGGAGAGGCCACAACAGTGAGAGGCCCGCGTACCACACAAAAAAAAATAAAATAAAAAATAAAAAAAAAATAAAGTTGATCTATGAGTTACTACGGGAGCTTGTAATGTTAACCTCTTTGCATCTCAAGCCCCAGGACTGGGATCATGACTCTGACTCTAAGGGAAACGATGTGGACAGAGGGATCTGTTTTGTCCCACGGCTCCTCGAAACCTCGGCTGACCCAAGGACCTCTCCACAAAGAGCAATGCAGCACACGCCCAGGGGCCCGGGGAATCTCTCCTTCTACCCACTTGGTCCATTTTGGGGAGGCAATAGTAGGGGTACCCAACCTAGGGTCACCACTTAGAGCTTTGGTATCTTTTTTTATGGGAGCTCAGCCTCTTGAGTAAAATATTTAATTACAGAGCTTATTCATTTGGTTTCTGGCCTTTACACCTACTGGAGACCATGCCTACTGCCCAGAGTAAGTAAGTTATTTGTGGGAGGCAGCAGACATAACACTTGAAACAGCTCATGCCTCTGTGCCTTGTAGCTGAAGTGAAATTATTTATGGTATCCAGATTTGTGCCGTCTCCAGTATTAACTCACACTTTTGGCTGATTTATTATTTGGCCAGATAGCATTTGCTCTTAGGTCTTGGCAAGAGGCCCCTCCCTGGGGCCCACTCTTTAATAGAGAGCCCTACTCTTGCTCTCTTCTGGTCATTCCTCTTCACTGGGTGAGGAATCCACAGGCCAAGTGATTTATTCACTCAGAGCCTTGCCCTGCTTTTAGGTCCAGAATTCCCTGCCAAAGTCCCTGCTTCCAGGACTGGTATGAACCTCTTTTCCTGATCTACCCTTCCAAAGGGAGACCGTGCCATTGGTGTGGTACCACAGGCCCAAAGCGGCGGCTGTGAGGGGGTGCCGATGTGGCAGGAGCTTGAACATATGTGGGGTGGGATCATCGTCGTGTGTATATAAGGCCCTTTATGATATGGGCCAGGCCTGCAGGTGGGAAATGACATCAGGCCAGCCAGAAGTGCTTTCCTGGAACCACCACATTCTGGTGTGGAGCTCTGAGGAGTTTTGCATCAATCAAACTGATTTTATAGGTCATTATAAACATATATCTGTCAAGGTAGGAAAGGCTAACTGGCCTGTTAAGGCTAACTTGTTAGCTTCAGCTATAATTTTTTTATATTTAGACACATGATATGTGGGCCTCCATGTTTCCTGTTCCCCACATCCCACAAATATGGGACTAGGCCTGCTCTTGGAATAGGTTCAATTCTGAGTTCATTTAAAATTTTAATATAAAGGATCTGGTAAGAGACGGGTGAAGTGTGGGTAGTGGGTAGGCGGCTTTCCACCAGGTCAAATGTGACATTGCTACAAGTGCCCACATTTCCTGGCCTGCTCTCTGGCCTGGCAGGAGAAACCTTATGTGCATGTGTGTTTAACATCCACTGAGAGCCAGAAAAATATGACTTGGCTGTTTTCAAAGAATTCAAGCCCCACACTGTGCTCTGGTTGTGACAGCTGCCGTTCCCCTGCCAAGCAACTCTTCCCAGCTGACTTCCTTAAGCTGTTTGGAGTTAAGAGCTGCGCACTTTGAAGGCCTCTTCCAGGCCAAAAAGAATGAACTAGAAAGGGAATTGGGGCAGGCTTCCTCAGCTGAACACCACTTCACTTCAGCAAACCCCTAAGCCTTGCTATCTGTTTTGTCAGCTGTAAAATGAGCAGACTATTTCAGCCCTGCCTCAGAGGGCACCAAGCGGCGGGTTTAATTAATGATGATTGTGATGGGCTTTGTCATGTAAAGTCATATATAAATGAAAAGGAGCATTGGAGCTATTTTATCCAAAATCTGGAGTGCATCCTGCTTTCCACTACCATTGATAAGACTTTACGTCCTGATCACAGACCGCTGCAGACTTCAGGGGTGCAGAAAAACACAGCTGGGCTCGCCTTACCTGAACAGAAAGCAGGGTTTGGTCGTGGAAGTGGAGCACAGAGCAAGCAATCGGTGCATGGTTCAGATTTCTGATGGCAGGCAGCACTGAGATCCACTGGGTCCAGCTGGCGGCAGATGATGGACTGGTTTCTGCAATCAAAGTACAAAGAACAGGTGTACCCATTTATTCCTGGGACTGTTCTGGAAAGATCCTTGAGATTGAAAGTGTCACGTTGAGGGGAGAGCTCTTTCCAAAGATCTCCCCTGCCCTTCTCCCTGTTGTCCCTGCCTCAGTTTGCTGGCTGACAGCTCACAGCAGAGGTGTTTTCTTCAGGGACAGTGTTTACTGAGAACAGGCCACAAGGATCAATCCTGTCTAGGATCCATTTCTTCCTTTAGTCTTGCGTCTTATTCATAAGGATCACAACCCACAGTTCACTTAAAGACACATGTACATGATTAACCAGAAGTTGTACTGGTTCTGCTGAGAATCACACCTGAGAATTGTTGATTACTTTGGCTAACAGGGGATTTCTGTTCCCTGACATGATTCAGCTAACAGCAGCAAATCGTAACTTTTATATACTTAGTAGACATGATCATTCCTTCCCTTCATCTCCTAGAGCTAGGATGTTACTGGGATGAGACACTGTATTCAGCTCTCTAACTATTTTGTACAGCCTCTTGTTAAGGATTAGATGACCTTGAGCTCCTTGAGAAACCCAAGAGGGTCGTAATCATTTTTGCATTGCCCTTGACATCAGTGCCTTCCTTATAGGAGACAAAAACAAAAAACAAAAACAAAACTCCCAACAACTTGTTCAGATGCATTGAAAATGAAAACTCCTTGTGAGATAAAAAAAAATGATAGGAACTCCCACTGTCCATTAGGGAGCTTCGTTTTCAATTTTTTACAAAAATTTCTTGTTGGACGATCTAAGTATTTTATATTGGTTAAGGTCTTCAGCTTCAGCCAGACTTGGGCTTATATGCTTGTTCTGCAAATTACCATTCGTGGGACCTTAACTAGCATGGTGCCTTAGTTTCTTCATCTGTAAAGTGGGGAAAATAATACTATCCATCCCAGTGGTGCCCAACCTTTTTGGCACCAGGGACTGGTTTCATGGAAGACAATTTTTCCACAGGGTGGGATGTGGAGTGGAGGGTGGGGGAAAGGTTTCGGGATGATTCAACCACATTACATTTATTGTGCAATTTATTTCTATTATTATTACATTGTAATATATAATGAAATAATTATATGACTCACCATAGTGCAGAATCAGTGGGAGCCCTGAGTGTGTTTTCACTTGCCACTCACTGATAGGGTTTTGATATGAGTCTACAAGCAGTTGATTTATTATGGTCTCTGTGTAGTCAAACCTCTCTGCTAATGATAATCTGTATTTGCAGCCACTCCCCAGCGCTAGCATCACCGCCTCAGCTCCATCTCAGATCATCAGGCATTAGACTCTCATAAGGAGCGCGCAGCCTAGATCCCTCGCATGTGCAGTTCACAGTAGGGTTCCGCTCCTATGAGAATGCAATGCTGCCGCTGATCTGACAGGAGGCGGAGCTCAGGCGGTAATGCAAGCGATGCAGAGCGGCTGTAAATACAGATGAAGCTTCGCTTGCTGGCCCGCCGCTCACCTCCTGCTGTGAGGCCCGGTTCCTAACAGGGTTGGGGACCCCTAATCTATCTCATAGAGAAGTTATAAAGGTTAAGTGTGATAATCTATGCAAAGTGCTTAGCACAGTGCCTGGCACAAAATCAGTGCTCAGATAATACCATCCTCCTTCTCATCCTCCTCATCCTCATTGTTAGAGATTATAGGGGAAGGAGTCTTGTTTGCTCTCAGAGCCTAAGAGTACAGCCTTCAGATTTAGTAAACTGCCCCATGGTTCCATTAATGTTACCTTATTAATCTGAAGCAGGAACCCATGTAAGTCAGAACCTCCAGGTTTTCTGCTTCTAGTCTCTGATTTCAGGTTTTATTCTTTGGATACCTAGAGAAGTATGAATAAGATAGTTTTCATTCCGACATAATTTGAGGGCTGTTTAAAAAGGCACTTTGCAAATTAACTACTTATACATTTGCCTAAGTAATTCTGTTGGTTGTAAAATATATTGTTAGGCAATGTAGATCCTTGTAAACAGGCTCATTTCCAATGTTCTTGGTGGGTCTTTTGTTTAAACTGGTTTCTCCCCTTAATGTGTGGTCCCTAGATTTGATTATTCTACATGAAAAAAAAAAGTTTTTGTTGCAGACAGTCATCATCAATGAAGTTCATGATGAAGGCCTTTTCACTTAACAAACCATGTTTAGGTACTGTTCAGTGTTTCAGGGAGAAGGCAGAGCTACAGTGAGGCAGCCTGAACAGGAGGACTTAGAGCCACTGGCTGCCTTGACAACAGTCTGGAGGGAGTAGGCACCTTAGGGGGTCTTCATTCAGTCTACGCCTCCTTTTTAAAGAGCTTCTGTGCAGCCGCTTCCACAGGGGTGGGCCCCAGGAGTCACTACCACCCCAAGTGCCTACAGCTGATTGGAGGAGACGCTCCTGACCCAAGCTGAGATTCTGTCTGCAGGACGTCTGGAATGTGGACACAGCCCTTCTGGTCAGTCACTATTGGCCCTAGATCTAGGACAGCATACAATAAGGGGCTGGCATGGCCATTTTCACGATGTACTCTGGGAGGCAGAAAAAACTGGAATGTAGCAAAAGATGACTAAAAACGTCAGGGAGAAGTAGAGATGAGAAACCAGGTCGCCCCTGGGAGAAAAGGGGAGGTGGCAAGAGAATAGCTGTCTGCATTCCCATGGGCCTCTCAGGGCTTTGTTCTAACCCCCTTGAGGCCCAGCTGCCCTTCCGGCTCTGGCCCATGTCCAGTCCACTCTCTGTTTTAGCTCAGGCAAGCTTGAACTGTATCTGTTACGTGAAACCCAAGGAGCCTTGGCTGAGTGAGTGGGCTGGCACAGAGAGAGAGGCCACACCAGGCGGGGTCCACATGGGGATGCCCACCCAGGGGGATCCCATCACACTGGCCTGTCAAAATCAGACATGCATACAGGTAATTTTTGCTGATGATAAAACTGAATAGAACAGATTCATAGTTATTCCAAAACAGTGTTCTCTCCTAGTCACTTCCTGAAATGCTTTTTTGTGTAGTAGGAAGTAGCTGGCATTATAGATGGCACACCCAGAATTGTGTCTAACCCTGAATATTTTTAAAGGGGTACGTGTACCTACAGCTGTCATTGGTCATGCATGTTGCAGGAAACAAAGCAGAACACAACGCGACAGGCACTGGTCTCTTCTAAGGAGCTATCAGTCCCCATCACTGTGCCACTTGACACTCATCTATAGCTTTGGCCCTCCCCCAGATTCAGGGCCCAATCCTGTCTCTAGCTGAAGGCTTTAAGGAGCCCTGTTTCAGTAGTTCAGGGGATAAAGTTAGGATATCCTGTGACTTGTCCTGCTCTGATCAAATGCCCTGGTTCTGGCCTCTGGGCTTTTGCCTTCAACCAGGCATCGAGTCCCTGTTCTAATTCCCTGTTGTAGAGCCTGAGTCCTTGATTCCTCAGGCTTTAGCTCCTACCTCCATAACCTGACCAGAACCCTGGTCTCTTCAAAATCAGGACTCTAACTTGCTTACGTCTATTTTCTCCAGGTAACACCCCTGAAAGGCAGACCGAGCTGGGAGCTTGCTAACTGCCACTTGTCCTGTCTGTCCCACACTGCCAGTCTGGGTCACTCCCACTGTTTCTCCCATTCCCCCACCCCCACTTTCACCACTGCCAATAATCATATTTGCTCCACGTATGGGACACTTACCTTTTGCTACCTTCTAGGTCTTTCTAACACTGAATCTCTCTCAATTATCATGCCACCTGTTACTCCTCTCAGGACCCATGTGGTCCTACAGCTCTGCCTGCCTGGCAGACCTACTCCACTGATTTCAGCTGGGCACCAATCACAAAGCCTTGCACACAGCAAGGTGGCAGGGAGGCGGGGTGGCATGGTGGAATGAGCATGACATGAACATGGGCATCCCGAGCAGACCTGGGTTCAAATCCTTGCTCCTCCACTTGCACCTGTTCCTTAATGCCTGTAGGACTCAAAGGTATAAGGTATTGTTGAAAGAATTATATTATGAGATAATGTGCCTGTCAAAATATAGTAGCTATTTAATAAAATACCAAGTTTAGCTTTTTTTGGGGGGGGGGGCGGGGGCTGCAACGCGCAGCATGTGGGATCTTAGTTCCCCAACCAGGCATCAAACCTGCATCCCCTGCATTGGAGGCGTGCAGTCTTCACCACTGGACTGCCAGGAAAGTCCCCACCAAATTTAGCATTTAATAAAACACATCTGTCTTTCTTTCTTGAACTTATATTTCTAACAGCTTATTGAGATTTCCACATATCATTCAACCCACTGATTTAAAGGGTACAATTCAATGGTTTTTAGTATATTCACTGGACTTAGATTTCTTAAAATGTAATTATAGCATAAGGGATATGAGGATTAATAACAGTTAAAAAGACGTAGGATTTTAGTCAGCTATAATTTTATATAAATCAAGAGTGTGATGCCATTGCATTGCCAAAAAAGCTTATGCGATTCTGGGCTGTACAGAGATACACATGTGATGATAAGAACAATATGGATAGTGGTTCCCTGTTATTCTGAGCAGGACATGTGTTCAGTCCTCGGGCCTAGTTTAAGAGGGATATGGGCAAATTGGAGCATGCCCAGAGAAACATGAAAAGGGTGACGAGAAACAGCAAATACTGTTCGTAGGAGCCTATGATATTCACCCTGGAGAAGTAAACCCAAAGAGGAAATGAAACCCCATCCTCAATTAGCTCTGGGTTGTCATTTGGAAAATGAATGACATGTATTTTCTATGTTCTTTCGCTAGGCCAGAACCTCAATAAGTGAATTTAAGTTAAAAGCAAGCAGATTTTTTCTTTTTAACATCTTTATTGGAGTATAATTGCTTTACAATGTTGTGTTAGTTTCTGCTGTATAACAAAGTGAATCAGCTATATGCATACATATATCCCCATATTCCCTCCCTCTGCGTCTCCCTCCCACCCCCTCCTTATCCCACCCCTCTAGGTGGTCGCAAAGCACCGAGCTGATCTCCCTGTGCCATGCAGCTGCTTCCCACTAGCTATCTATTTTACATTTGGCAGTGTATATATGTCAATGCTACTCTCTCACTTCGTCCCAGCTTACCCTTCCCCCTCCCCTTTTCCTCAAATCCATTCTCTACGTCTGTGTCTTTATTCCTGTCCTTCCCCTAGGTTCATAAGAACCATTTTTTTTTTTTTTAGATTCCATATATATGTGTTAGCATACGGTATTTTTTTTTTCTCTTTCTGACTTACTTCACTCTGTATGACAGACTCTAGGTCCATCCACCTCACTACAAACAACTCAATTTCATTTCTTTTTATGGCTGAGTAACATTCCATTGTATATATGTGCCACATCTTCTTTATCCATTCATCTGTCGATGGACACTTAGGTTGCTTCTATGTCCTGGCTATTGTAAATAGAAGCAAGCAGATTTTGACATGATATAAAGGAACAATTAGAGCTGTCTAAAGTTGGAGTGGATTGTCCCTTCCTAACATGAAATTCTGTATTTAATATATTACCTCTTTAATAGCAAGTCAGAGAGCTACACCTTATAGAGCTTTGACTCTGTTATGTGTCGAGCTCAGGTGGGTAAAACGATCAAGTAGGTCACCCCTTCTTTACTTAAGGCCAATCATTCAGTTTGGGTGAGTCTAGTAGTCCATTCTTCCTCCCATTTTTCATTCCCACTCTGTGCTTTTTGATCAGAGGAGAGAGAAAAGGAAGCCCCAAATCGTCAATATGGGTATTTTATTAGCACTTCTGATGATAATGGAAGTATTTCTGAAATAAGACTTTGGTATTACCTGATCAGGATATTGTGCTCATCTCTTCCCTACTCTGTGTAAGGGACTTCATCTTAGCACTTGAAACTGGCCATGGTGGAAACATCTACAGAAATTAGCAAATACGGCAGACCATCTTCCCCCACTCCCCCAGCTCATCGACCAGTGCCCACTGCTTTAGCATCCACACCACCCAGTGATGACAGAGCTGACACTGTTAATAATGATGACAGACCTTCTACTAGATTTTTGGACCATGTGTCTCTATAAGAAATACATTTATAGACAACAGTATTTAACTTTCATATAAGGGCAATTTGGAATTTAAGTAGTTTAGTATAATTAACTAGTTTCAGATGAGTGGAATATTTAGGGGAAAGTATTTGGGAAAAACTGGACTCATTCTCAACTGCTTTCTAGACCACATCTCTTTTTTCTTTAAGGAAAACCCATAATAACCATGGTCTGTATATTTGAAGAGTCTATTATGCACAGCTACTTGTGGAGCGACCATGTGACAGACTAGGAAGACATGTCCAAGATGAAGGCCCTCTGGAAGTGGGAAGATAAAGCTCTCTGCTGGCCAGTACTCCTTGTGCCGCCTATTGGATTTTGAAAGAACAATCTCTCAGCTTTTGATTCAAAGGTAAGACTCCAGCAAGTATTTTCTGCAGATGGACCATATTCGTAATCTTCCTTAAGGCAGAACTATTGTAAAAACTTCTCATTGTACGTGTTGTTATGAGGGAAATCACCATCAGCCCAAGATTCCCAGGGCCAACTGGTTTCTTTATCATCAACAAGCTCCAGGAATTATAGTCGGCATTTATTGAGCACTCGCAGTATACTATGTACCTTACAAGCATTCTCTCATTTTATCTTCATATAACCTTATGTAATAGGTATATTTTCATTTTACAGATGGGGAAACAACTTCAAGTGGTTAAGTGGCTATTAGAGTTAAAAAGTTTCTGTGCTCCTAGGAAACAGGGTTTACATTGCCTACTGTTTTGTATATAGCAGACATTCCATAAATAGTTGAATCAGTTTTTTAATGTGAATAAATAGAGCACCATTCTTCTTAATACTTTGAGCCCTTTGACCTATTAGCCTTTTAAGCAGCTTTTATCTAATGGAAAATCAGAATGATTTTCATTTATTTTGCTTCTACATACATTCTAAGGGCAGAGCTCCCTGTAATATCTCATTAACCCTACAATGACATAGAATTATTTTCCCAATTTTAGAAACAAGTAATGGAGGCTTAGCTGGAATTAGGTTGTCTTTTGATGTTTTCATCACACCAATCAAGGCAGAGGAAAGACCAAAGGCATGCATTAAGAAGAACCTAGTTCCTACTGTATAACACAGGGAACTATATTCAATATTCTGTGATAAGCCATAATGGAAAAAATAGGAAAAAGAATGGATATATATGTATAACTGAATCGCTTCGCTGTACAGTAGAAATTAACACAACATTGTAAATCAACTATACTTCAATAAAAAAAAAAAGAACCTAGTAAAGTTATGACCAGAAAAAAGGGTTCTAGATAAACCTGGAGGGAAACAGTCCTCAAAGAGTGACCACAAGTCAGTTCTGCTGAGTATGTCACTCAATGGACAGAGTTCTGTGCTTACTAAGCACTGTAGTAGGCATGGGAGAGATAAGACCAAATCCTGATTTTCAGAAGCCTATGGGCTTTTAGGGAAGAGAAGACAGAGACACATACACATAAGGAAAGTGAATTTGCAGTACGAGAGAGTAAAAAGGAAAAGCAGACAAGACAGCGGTGGTTATTGAGAAACGATTAACGCAGGCAATAAGCATTGCAGGAGTTCAGAAAAGGGAGCGATTATATTTGCATAAATTTATGCTGACCTCAGCATCTTCACTAGGAGCTGTGGGAAGACAATGAAGTTTGAGAGAGCACCTGGCTTCCAAGGAGCTCACTTTCTCCCCTGGAGACTTGAGCAGATCATGGGAGGGTTGCAGGAAGTAGCCAGAGAGATGAGGAGAAGACCAGAGACCTGATCATCAAGACCAGCAAGATGTTGCTGGGACAGCTCACGTGGCTACTGAGCCTGGATGTTCTGAATTATTAACTAGTGATGTTTCTGTCTCTGTATTTTTCCCTCTTTCTGCCTTTAAGCAAAAGTAGCCTGGAGTTCTTCCTGGACTTTGCTTTTGAAATTTTTAAGCCCTCCAGAGAACTCGCAACCTTGGCTCCTCTTGGAATCACCTGGGGAGTTTTTAAAACACTGCCAACTGGGTCCCACCCCCAAATACTCTAATTGACCTAGGGTGCTCCTTTGGTGATTCTAATGAGCAATCAAGTTTGAGTATCATTGACTTAAAGGGTTCCTTGACATGATAAGAGAGAACAAAATTTGCTAGAATGAACAAAGTATCTTGGAGAAACAGGAGAGGTGGGGAACTTCCCTGCTCCAATCTAGAGAAATAGCCTTGATTTGCTACCCTGGAGTAGTAGGAATCTGGGTTTGGCTTCCCCACAGCCCCATGGGGGAGGTAGGAAGACTCCAGAGAGAGTGGCTGTGTGGTGGCCAGGGCTTCTCACACTAGGATATACACACAGATCACAGGGGATCTTGTTAAAATGTAGGTTCTGACTCAGTAGGTCTGGATGGGGCCTGAGAGTCTGCATTTCCAAAAAGTTCCTAGGTGATCCCAATGCTGCTGGTCCACAAACTGGCAAAGATCTGCATAGCCAAGACCTAGGCCGTCTCCCTTAAGATTCTCGTATCCATCTAAAGCAACAAATAGGAGGAGCCATGACCTGTCAAACCTGAAGGGTTCCACAGACAGGGACAGTAGACATCTGTGCAGTGACCTGGTTAGACTGACAACTGAGAAGCAGATGGACCCCATCTGCAAAGCCTTCTAGACTAAAAGGGGAGCATATGCTGTCAGGGGATACTGGCAGATCACAGATGACCCATTCAAAAGGGGTCTAGAAACCAGAGGGCAAGAGAAGCCAGCTGATACGGCCCATCAAAGTCAGCCTCCTGGGCACAGAGCAGGGTGAAGGATGGGCACAGACCTGGTGGGGGACACATATAGGAAACTTAGCACAATCCTCAAGAATGAGGTGAAGTGTTCGCCAGGCCAGCTATCTTAGTCTGTTTGGGCTGCTATAACAAAACACTATGGACTGGGTAGTTTAAACACTAGACATTTATTTCTTACAGTTCTGGAGGCTGGGAAGTCCAAGATCCAAGCATCAACAGACTTGGTGTCTAGTGAAGCCTGCTTCTTGGTTTACAGATGGCATACTTCTGTGTCCTTACACGACAGAAGGAGTGAGGAGTAGGACCTGGGAAGGCGCCTTCCCGGAACAGACCCCCCACCCCCGCAATGTCCTCCCCCCACCTCTTGTTTGTAGAAAAGCTGTAGTCTCCGGGGCCTCCCCTGAGTCACAAAGGCCTGCCTCAAGAATTAATGATTGAAAGGATGTGAACATGTAATGACAAAAATAGCAGTTGGGCCAGGAGAACTGCTAAGAATTTAAACAGTCAAACAGCCATATGGCAGTCACAGAATTTTTAGTTCCTCCCTGAAGTACCTGGATAACAATATCTGATGCACATTTCCTGAGTTGTTTTACAGATGCTAAAACCGCCACCAAATGGAAGAAGTTAACTACTTGATGACCATGAGCACTTAGCCCCCAGACCTACTGGAGCCTAAGGATTGATAATGTTGATCCCTGTGACCCCACCCTGTTACCTCACCATCAACCACAATTCTTCAATTCACACACCCTGTGACTCCCCACCCTCACCATGCCTTTATACAATGGAATATTACTCAGCCATAAAAAGAAACGAAATTGAGCTATTTGTAATGAGGTGGATGGACCTAGAGTCTGTCATACAGAGTGAAGTAAGTCAGAAAGAGAAAGACAAATACCGTATGCTAACACATATATATGGAATTTAAGAAAAAAAATGTCATGAAGAACCTAGGAGTAAGACAGGAATAAAGACACAGACCTACTAGAGAATGGACTTGAGGATATGAGGAGGGGGAAGGGTAAGCTGTGACAAAGCGAAAGAGAGGCATGGACATATATACACTACCAAATGTAAGGTAGATTGATAGTGGGAAGCAGCCGCATAGCACAGGGAGTTCAGCTCGGTGCTTTGTGACCACCTAGAGGGGTGGGATAGGGAGGGTGGGAGGGAGGGAGACGCAAGAGGGAAGAGATATGGGAACATATGTATAACTGATTCACTTTGTTATAAAGCAGAAACTAACACACCATTGTAAAGCAATTATACGCCAATAAAGATAAAAGAAAAAAAAATGCTTCCTTGAAAGCATTGGGGAGTTCAGGTCTTTTGAGCACAAGCGACCTGTTCTCCTTGCTCAGCCCTGCAATAAACCTTTCTTTGCTCCCAACTCCAACATTTCAGTTTGTTTGGCCTCACTACGTGTTGGGCACACGAACTTGGGTTTGACAACAATTCCAACATGAGGGCTCCATCCTAATGACCTAATCACTTTCCAACTGCCCCACCCTCCAATACCATCACATTGGGGGTTAGGATTCAACATATGAATTTTGCTGGGGACACAAACATTTGGTCTATAGTACCAGCCCAACGGGGGCTCAGCCTCATTCAGAAATTAAGTTGGTATGGAAAATAAAGAAAATGACACCAGCGTTTGCATCTGAGACTCTTACCCCTTAAGATTGGAGCTTACCTGAAGTGTCAAGGATCCTCATGAGTGGCAGATGAATCGCAACCCGAACAGCAGAGGTTTGGGGATAATGTTTGTGAACCTGTTGGAGAACTGATGTGCAGACAAGAGGTGGGTTTCAGAAGTTGCTGCTGGGGCTTCCCTGGTGGCACAGTGGTTGGGAGTCTGCCTGCGGATGCAGGGGATACGGGTTTGTGCCCCGGTCTGGGAGAATCCCGCATGCCGCGGAACGGCTGGGCCCGTGGGCCATGGCCGCTGAGCCTGCGCTTGCAACGAGAGGCCGCGACAGTGAGAAGCCCGCGTACCGCAAAAAAAAAAAAAAAAAAAGTTGCTGCTGCTTTCAGGAACGTGTTGAGGATAAGCCACACGTGCTTTGCAACCTGCCAACAGGTGGACAATAGAAGGAAGAGAAAAAGAATGCTGCCTTGTTAAAGTTTTGCTGACAACGTGGATTTCTTTGAGCTTCTCAGAAAAATACTTAGAAAGGCAGGGGTAAGAAAAGTTAACTTTAGGGCCCTACCTCACACCCTGAATTTCTTAAAGTCAAGACTAAACTAAACCTCTGACCATCTTTCTGGGAAAAGGAGGACACAAGCCTGAGGAACTCCAACCTAGGGGAAAGTGGCTAACTGACCTATTTAGAACTGGTTTTGGCCGGCTTGAAGTTTAGCATCAGTGGGTTCCTGGCTTACCCTGAACACCTGTGACTTTTCCCAGCATCTGAAGTTTGGCAAAGGAGGAAGGGGGTGGAAATGGCCGCACACTTCTACGGTGAAGTGCTGAAAAGGAGGGTTCAGCAGCACCTTCTCAGACCTGGCCAGATAGAACAAATGGAAAGTCTCTAGTTGCAGACAGCGGGGGCTACTCTTCGTTAAGGTGCACCGGCTTCTCATTGCGGTGGCTTCTCTTGTTGTGGAGCACGGGCTCTAGATGCGCGGGCTTCAGTAGTTGTGGCATACGGGCTCAGTAGTTGTGGCTCGAGGGCTCTAGAGCGCAGGCTCAGTAGCTGTGGCGCACGGGCTTAGTTGCTCCGTGGCATGTGGGATCTTCCCAGACCAGGGATCGAACCCATGTCCCCTGCGTTGGCAGGCGGATTCTTAACCACTGTGCCACCAGGGAAGTCCCCAACACACAGAATTTCAATTGGCACTTCTCAGTCCTTTGGGAAGCCAGGCAGGAGCTCCTTGTGCAGGCCCTGAGAGTAGGCTGCCAAGGCAAAGGGACTCTGTGTCCCTGCACCTGCCTGCATGTCCCTTTATCTGCCATCAGTGCAAGGGCCTGGGGACATGTTAGGAGAAACTGAGCTTTGGACGAGGAGGCAGAGTTATAAATAGAGTCCAGGTCTTCTTGACCTTGAGTTTTATTTCTCACACTATTACAGTGTCTCAGAAGTTGAAGACTTTTTTTTTTTTTTTTTTTTTTTTTTTCGGTATGTGGGCCTCTCACTGTTGAGGCCTCTTCCATTGCGGAACACAGGCTCTGGACGCACAGGCTCAGCGGCCATGGCTCACGGGCCCAGCCGCTCCGCAGTATGTGGGATCTTCCCAGACCGGGGCACGAACCCGTGTCCCCTGCATCGGCAGGCGGACTCTCAACCACTGCGCCACCAGGGAAGCCCAGAAGTTGAAGACTTTTGACAATGTGACTGTACTGGGCATTGGTTAAGTAACTGAAGCAATAACTAGGCCTGATGATTAGAAATTGTTCTGAGACCTACTACACATCAAGTGCCAAAATAAATTCCAGGTTAGGGAGTTCCATGGTGGGCTAGTGGTTAGGATTCTGAGCTTTCACTTCCATGGCCCGGGTTCTATCCCTGGTTGGGGAACTGAAATCCTGCAAGCTGAGCTGCACGGCAAGAAAAAAAAATTCCAGGTTAATTAAAAAGTTAAAGAATAAATACTACAACAAAAGAATTAAAAGAAAGCATAGGCAAATATTTAGCTGATCCTAAGGGGGCCAAGGCCTGTCTAAACACAATAGCAAAAAGGAAAAAAATTATAGATTTGAAATATATATAAGTTCCTCTATGATTAAAAAATTGCCAAAAAATTAATAGGAAAAAAGTTGGGAAAAATATTTGCAGTATCTATGATCAGTGGTTAATATCCTTAATCTAGAAGGATACATAGAGAAGAAATAGATGATCATCTCACTTTAGAAGTGCTAATGGCCAATAAGCATTTGAAAAATATGAATGAAGACAACAGTGAAATATGATAAAAAATGTTTTGCAATGGCTAATTTTATGTGTATTTTACTACAATAAAAAATGGGAGGGAAAAGGATAGTTATGTGCAAAGAATTGAAATCTTAGGTAGGAAGAAGAGATTAAAGAGCTTACAGGAAAGTGAATTTCCTTTAATACTCAGTCTTATCCCTGCATGTGTTTGGAGACTTTCCAGAGAATAGTTCCCAAACTCTGGTAGATGGTAAAGTTTTTTTTACTACTCTATGGGGAAATGAGAAGACAGCATAGTCAGCTTTTCCAAAAGTTAAACATTTTCAGTGTTTACCATGAGCGTAGTCTTTCACACCTGTTTGTTATTACAGGTTTTTTTTTTTTTGTAATTTGTAGTGATAGTGTAAGATAATTTTTTTGAGAAAGAGAATGTGCATGGGTCTCTAAAATGTCTGCATCTGGCTCACAAGAGAGCTGACAACACAACGTTCTCCCTCAAATTAGGGGAAGACAGTGACAAGTCCAGACACTTGCAAACAACTACTCTCAATTTTCATGGAAGACTTACAGCAAAGTTTCATTTACTATTCCATAATACATGATATTATGACAAAATACCATTTACTTCTTTTGGATTGACAGAGATAGGGAAAAACAATATCCAGTATTGTCAAGGTTGTGAAGAAAGGGGCATTCTCAGACATTTACATCTGGATTGTAAATTGGTTTGACTTTTCCGGAGGGTAATTTGGCAGTTTATATTATAAATCTTAAAATGTGCATAACTTTTGACTCAGCAATTCCTTTTTAGGAATATCCTATGGAAATGATCAAGGATGGACACCAAGACTTATCTACAAGAATGTTTACTACAGCGTTATTTTAATAGTGAAAAATTGTGGGGATGGAGTATTGAGTGTTATATTTGACAGAGTTGGGCGGTGGGTAGAGGGGTCTGCATTATTGTATTCATTTTCTATTGTTGCTGTAACAAATTACTACATAAAGTTAGTGGCTTAAAACAACACAAATTTATTTGCAACATCATGGATGGACCTTGAGCACCTTATGCTAAGAGAGATAAGCCACACAGAGAAAGACAAGTACTGTATATTATATGTAGAATCTAAAAAAATCAAACTTGTAAAAAATACCCCAAGAAACCCAGTAAAATGGTGGTTACCAAGGAATGGGGAGTGGGGGTATAAGACTGATGGTGTTTAAGGGTACAAACTTGCAACGAGTACTAAAATAGCCATAAAGATTTTTTAAAACATCTTTATTGGAGGGTAATTGCTTTACAATGTTGTGTTAGTTTCTGCTGTATAACAAAGTGAATCAGCTATATGTATACATATATCCCCATATCCCCTCCCTCTTGTGCCTCCCTGCCACCCTCCTTATCCCACCCCTCTAGGTGGTCACAAAGCACCGAGCTGATCTCCCCAAATGATGCAGCTGCTTCCCACTAGCTATCTATTTTACATTTGGTAGTGTATATAAGTCCATGCCACTCTCTCACTTCATCCCAGCTTACCCTTCCCCCCCCCACCGTGTCCTCAAGTCCATTCTCTACGTCTGCGTCTTTATTCCTGTCCTGCCCCTAGGTTCATCAGAACCATTTTTTCTTTAGATTCAATATATATGAGTTAGCATGTAGTATTTGTTTTTATCTTTCTGACTTACTTCACTTTGTATGACAGACTCTAGGTCCATCCTCCTCACTACAAATAACTCAATTTCATTTCTTTTTATGACTGAGTAATATTCCATTGTATGTATGTGCCACATCTTCTTTATCCATTCATCTGTCGATGGACACTTAGTTTGCTTCCAGGTGCTGGCTATTGTAAAGAGTGCTGCAATGAACATTGTGGTATGTGACACATTTTGAATTATGGTTTTCTCAGGGTATATGCCCAGTAATGGATTGCTGGGTCATACGGTAGTTCTATTTTTAGTTTTTTAAGGAACCTCCATACTGTTCTCCATAGTGGCTGTATCAATTTACATTCCCACCAACAGTGCAAGAGGGTTCCCTTTTCTCCACACCCTCTCCAGCATTGTTTATAGATTTTTTTTTTTTTTTTTTTTTTGCGGTACGCGGGCCTCTCACTGTTGTGGCCTCTCCCATTGCGGAGCACAGGCTCCGGACATGCAGGTTCAGCGGCCATGGCTCACGGGCCCAGCCGCTCCGTGGCATGTGGGATCCTCCCGGACCAGGGCACGAACCCGTGTCCCCTGCATTGGCAGGTGGACTCTCAACCACTGCGCCACCAGGGAAGCCCTGTTTATAGATTTTTTGATGATCGCCATTCTGACTGGTGTGAGGTGATACCTCATTGTAGTTTTGATTTGCATTTCTCTACTGATTGGTGATGTTGAGCATCTTTTCATGTGTTTGTTGGCAATCTGTATATCTTCTTTGGAGAAATGTCTATTTAGGTCTTCTGCACATTTTTGGATTGGGTTGTTGTTTTTTTGATATTGAGCTGCATGAGCTGCTTGTATATTTTGGAGATTAATCCTTTGTCAGTTGCTTCATTTGCAAATATTTTCTCCTGTTCTGAGGGTTGTCTTTTCATCTTTTTTATGGTTTCCTTTGCTGTGCAAAAGCTTTTGTTTCATTAGGTCCATTTGTTTATTTTTGTTTTTACTTCCATTTCTCTAGGAGGTGGGTCAAAAAGGATTTTGCTGTGATTTATGTCATAGAGTGTTCTGCCTATGTTTTCCTCTAAGAGTTTTATAGTGCCTGGCCTTACATTTAGGTCTTTAATACATTTTGAGGGGTTTTTTTTGTATGGTATTAGGGAGTGTTCTAATTTCATTCTTTTACATGTAGCTGTCCAGTTTTCCCAGCACCACTTATGGAAAAGGCTGGCTTTTCTCCATTGTATATTCTTGCCTCCTTTATCAAAAATAAGGTGACCATATGGGCGTGGGTTTACCTCTGGGCTTTCTATCCTGTTCCATTGATCTATATTTTGTTTTTGTGCCAATACCATACTTACCATACTGTCTTGATTACTGTAGCTTTGTAGTATAGTCCGAAGTCCAGGAGCCTGATTCCTCCAGCTCTGTTTTTCTTTCTCAAGGTTTCTTTGGCTATTTGGGGTCTTTTGTATTTCCATACAAATTGTGCAATTTTTTGTTCTAGTTCTGTGAAAAATGCCATTGGTAGTTGGATAGGGATTGCATTGAATCTGTAGATTGCTTTGGGTAGTATAGTCATTTTCACAATGTTGATTCTTCCAATCCAAGAACATGGTATACCTCTCCATCTGTTTGTATCATCTTTAACTTCTTTCATCGGTGTCTTATAGTTTTCTGCATACAGGTCTTTTGTCTCCTTAGGTAGGTTTATTCCTAGGTATTTTATTCTTTTTGTTGCAGTGGTAAATGGGAGTGTTTCCTTAATTTCTCTTTCAGATTTTTTATCATTTGTGTATAAAGAGTTAATGTACAGTTTATTGAACATAGAATATTGTAAGAATGTAATGTGATAATTATTGTTACAATGGCAACCATATTACGTAAATATATTGGAGTAACACATGTATATGTTAAATTTATACAATGTGACATGTCAACTGTATCCAAATAAATAAATAAATAAATGATAAAAATAGATAAAACAACACAAATTTGTTATCTTATAGTTCTGTAGTTCAAAGTCTGACCTGGGTCTCAGTGGGAGAAAAACTGAGGCACTGGCAGGGCTGTGTTCCTTCTGGAAGTTCTAGGGGAGATTCCATTTCCTTGTCTTTTCCAGCTTCTAGAGGCTGCCTACAATCCTTGGCTCACCACCCGCTTCTTCCATCTTCAAAGCCAACAACATGGCATTTCTCAGGCTCTTCTTTCATCACCACATGTCTCTCTCTTTCTTTCTCTTCCACTTTTAAGGATAATCCAGGATAATTTTCCTAGTTTAAAGCCAGCTAATTAGCAATCTTATTCCCACCTGCCATATAACTACAGGTCCTGGGGATTAAGAAGTCTTTGGGGGCCATGATTCTGCATACACAATTGTATTATTCCATATACTTATCTGTCTGAAAGTATATAATATTAATTAATATTTTAAATATTAAGTATTTAAAACCCAGCCCTAATGTCTATTTTACTTTATTATTTTTTTTCCAGACAGAATTTTTGTTTTATTTATTTATTTATCATTTTTGGCTGTGTTGGGTCTTTGTTGCTGCACGTGGGCTTTCTCTAGTTGCCACGATTGGGGGCTACTCTTCCTTGTGGTGCACGAGCTTCTTATTGTGGTGGCTTCTCTTGTTGCGGAGCAGAGGGTCCAGATGTGTGGGCTTCCGTAGTTGTGGCATGTGGGCTCAGTAGTTGTGGCTCGCAGGCTCTAGAGCTCAGGCTCAGTAGTTGTGGCACATGGGCTTAGTCGCTCTACAGCAGGTGGGATCTTCCTGGACCAGGGCTCGAACCTGTGTCCCCAGCATTGGCAGGTAGATTCTTAACCACTGCACCACCAGGGAAGTCCCCCTAATGTCTATTATAGTGTATGGATGAAATAAGGACATATATTCACAGGATGAATGCTATGTGCCCATTAAAAGTCATAGTGTAGGAGAACATGTAATAACATCGAGTGATGTTCATTATACAGTAAGTTGTGGGGGGAGGGGATCAAGTCTATAAAAGAATATGTACAAGATGATACCAATTATGTAATACCAAAACCCAAAACAAACCTACATGCAAGTGAATAAAAAAATGTCTGGAATGATAAAGGTCAAAATATTAACAATGCTTATCTCTGGATGGTGATTTAAATTTTCTTCTGTTTTTCTGCATTTTCCAAAATGTACATTACACATGTACTATCTTTTCGAAGAGAAATAAAAGTTGATCGAGAACGTCTACGTAGGACAATTTTCTGATGAAGCGTCTCCTTGGTTTCTTAGCTTTTGACCACACGCGCTCACAGGATGGTCCTCTTCATCAAAAATATATCAAGTCTGGCCATCGGCGACACTCGCTGTTTTTTTCAGGCTCCAGCTGTCTGCTCTGGAAAGTGTGACCCACGGAGGACAGGAAGGAGCCACACGATGAACTAAGCACGGCAGCGAATCGGTGCTTCTTAAAAACTTTTTTCAAGGCCAAGCAAACCCAAGGCACAGCTACATCCCGCAAAGAACTTAATAACCGGTACCGGTACCTTGGAAGCAGGATGCGCAAGTAAACGAGCCTCTTTCATAATCTCGCTGGTACGTGTTAATGGTTTCAATTAATAATATTGTTTTTAATACATAAAAGAACAGAACAGAGGCACCGCCCGTGTGCCCGCCCGCAGGGCAGCCGAGAGCGGAAGGCTTGGCGGCGGGACCTACGACAAGTGACCCAGCGTGCCCAGGCGGGTCCGCTCTGCAGCGGTGCCGGCGCTCCCGAAGCCCGAAGGGGCTTCACATCCGGGCGTGCACCGCCTGAGCCTGGCCCCAGGCACCACTTGCCCAGGGCGAAGCCCTGGGGCCGGCGGCCTTAGCCCAGGAGCCCGTTAGGTTCGCGGGCTTCGGAACTCGAATGGGCGAGCGCCTCAGCACCTCCCCTCGCCCGCCGCCCGCGGATCCCGGCCGGAGCCAGCCCTCACCACCGAGAGGAGCGCCTAGAGTCAACGGGCCCGCAGCTCCGCTCCTCCCAGCCTCCTCTATCCCGGAAGTTGACGCCGCGCTCTGGGTCGCGTGCTGCTCGCTAGGGGTGTCGCCTTAGAGATCTGCACGGGCTGGGCTTGCGAAAGGATCAACATGCCTGTGAGTTGTTTACTTTCGGGCTTCGCGTTTGTGTCTGCCTTCTCTGTAGGCCGAGGGGCCCCAGGGGCGGGCTAGCTCGATGGCTCCGCGGACCCCCGGGGCTCCCTACCGAACGCGGCTCGGCGGCTCGGATCCCGCGGCTCTTTCGCGCGTGGCTAACTTGTTGGGACTTGCCCGGCGGCGCGGCAAGTCGGGCCCTGCCTGGGCGTGGAGCTGGGAGGACCCGGCGCCGCCCTGGGTGCAGTCTGGAGTCGATGGCTGGGAGGGGACAGCTCCCCGGGTACCTTAGTCAGCCCTCCTGGGTTTCGGTGGGAACCCGCGAGGCTGTGATCGTTGAAGTCTTCTTGCTCTCCTTTTGCTTCGTGGGTCTTGCCCCCTGTGCCTTCTCTCGGAAGAGATTTCCTACTTGTTTCCTTTTTGAAAACTGTCTTCGCAGTTGCCTTACAAGTTAACTATCAAGGACCGTCTCGCCTCAGCCACTTAAGAGTTCTTATCAGATGTTGAACCCTGGGGGCAGAAATCACCTCGGTGTTGGCACTCGCCGGGTCTACCTCAGCGATTTCTACTCTCAGCGGGTCCAGGGTCCGGATCACGTTCTTACTTAGCACCACAGTTTTACTTTCACTGGCGACTGTTATTAGTTAAGAAGAACGGAGCTAACCTTACCACATGTTTCCTGATCGTTCCCCTTAACCGGAACTTGGAGAACACAAGCATTATAAAAAGTGTTGATGAAAGTTAACAGGCTTTAAAATAAGTAACATCTAAAGTGTTGTCTCTGCTGAATATGACTGTTATTCCTATTTTTGCATGTATATTTCACATATGGTTAAATCGGCCAGAGTTGTGGTATCATTCTAGTAGTAATAATATGCTTCTTTATTCAGTTGGCTAGAGATTTACTGCATCCTTCCTTGGAAGAGGAAAAGAAAAAACATAAAAAGAAACGGCTGGTTCAAAGTCCAAATTCTTATTTTATGGATGTAAAATGTCCAGGTAAAATTTCAAACTTTAACTCCTTTCCTAAGGAAAATTTCTGTAAGGATTACTTACAGGATTTCTGTAAGGGTTGCTCATAGTGTGTTGTGTATGTTTCGATATTAGGTCCCGAAGTGGGATTACAGAATTGGAATGTCATAAGGGTTATTTCCATAATAAACCACTTTAGAAACATTTGGGTGTGTGTGTGTGGGGGGGGGCGTGTGTGATGGGACTCCACAGGGGACGTGACATTGAACTTATGAAGTCTTTAAGCTGTTCAGATGATAAGTTTTCTTTTTCACGATGCAATGAAAAGTATATTGATTCTTCAGTGTAAAGCTGCGGGGTCCATTATGGTGGCCATTAGCTATGTGGCTACTGAGCTCTTGAAATGTGGCTAGTCAAAATGGAAAAATTCTCATTCTTTTTTTCTTGAGGTATAATTGACATAAAACATTATATTAGTTTCAGGTGTGTGACCTCATGATTCCATATTTATATATATTGGGAAATGATCACCACAATAAGTCTAGTTAATATCTGTCACCATACATAGTTACAAAATTTTTTTTTCTTGTGATAAGGACTTTTAAGATATACTCTCTTAGCAACTTTAAAATATTCAATATGGGGCTTCCCTGGCGGCGCAGTGGTTGAGAGTCCGCCTGCCGATGCAGGGGACGCGGGTTCGTGCCCCGGTCCGGGAGGATCCCATATGCCGCGGAGCGGCTGGGCCCGTGAGCCATGGCCGCTGAGCCTGCGCGTCCGGAGCCTGTGCTCCGCAACGGGAGAGGCCACAACAGTGAGAGGCCCGTGTACCGCAAAAAAAATAAATAAATAAAAAATTCAATATGGTATTATTAACTGTAGTCACCATGCTGTATGTTGTTTTTTATTTTTATGCTGTATCTTTAAGTGTGAAATATACACCAGATTTTGAAGATGTAGCATCGAAAACAAAAAGGCTTTGATTATATGGTGAAATGATAATATTTTGGAAATACTGAGTTCAGTAGAATATATTATTAATTTCACCTTTAAAATAAACTTGTTTTTAATGTGGCTACTAGAAAAGTTTGTAAAATATGTGGCTTGCTACTGCACAGCACTGAAGTTCCTACTCTTTTACAAGGTCTTTACTAGAAATATGTTGAACAGGTACAGTGTTTTTTTCTGCTTTTCACTTTTAACACTTCCCTGTTTCAGGCTGCTACAAGATTACCACGGTTTTCAGCCATGCTCAGACAGTGGTGCTTTGTGTAGGTTGTTCAACCGTGTTGTGCCAGCCGACAGGAGGAAAGGCCAGACTCACAGAAGGTAAATCATTTGGTATTTTCTAACCCAGTGATCAGATTTTATGATTTTAAAACCTCTCTCTTTACTAAAAATCAGTTTAAAAGAAATCTTAAATTCATAATTACCAAAATAATTTTTATCTTTCATTGCTCTTTTAGTAAAGAGTGCCCTGTTCAATTAGATAAGTTTGTACTCTTGACTTTGCAAAGAATTGCTTTATCTATTATTTTTCTTAGTTTAGAGCACCTGATTCTGTTGTATTTAGTCAGTTTGCTTAACTTGGAATGTTAGACATAAATCAGAATGGAGCAAAAGAATAAATACATAAGATATCTAAAAACATAGGATTTAAAAATTTCTCCTATAAATATTTTGTTTCAAATGTATTTCGTACATATGATTTAAGATAGTTTTAATCATTGCTAGCTAAGCAACAGATAACTATAATGAAAATGTCAGAGGTTTGATTTCTCTGAGCAACTACTTATGATTAATATGGTCTAATTTTAATTCTTTCACTTTTGTGAAGAAAAAATAATACATATGTATATAATTTTCCATAGTAGTACTTAGAGATTTACAGTTCAATAGTGATACTTGAAATTTGCTTGTGGTATTTTGGGGAGCTGTGAATTCCATGTTATTCTCATTGGAACAGTTATAAATGGATTGGCAATAAATCTGAGATCTATTTGGTGTGACTTCGTGAGATCTAACTGTGAAATTAGCTCAATATTTAAATGCAGTATTGCTCTTAAAAATGTACTTGCAAGATTGCCAAAACCTTTATATCATGCCATGAGTTTAGAATTTTGTGTCCATGTGCTGACAGATGATTAAAAGGGTGCATCTGTACCAGAATTTTCCTAAAAGATCTGAAATGAACTCTAATCAAAATTATTTTCTTGAACTCCATTATAACATTTGAGAACAGGGAGTGACAGTCACATCAGAGTAAATTCAAATATAAAAGATATCTTTTAGCAAATTTCTGGTATAAAAAATAAATAACCTGTATATGAATATTACTCTAGTATTTCTAAAACTTAAGCTTTTACGTAAAAAGTATTTTTTGTCATTAAAACCCTGTACCAAAGATAGAACAGACTTGTGTTTAATATGCTCTTGTGATTCCTTTGCAGGGTGTTCATTTAGAAGAAAGCAACACTAATGATCCACACAACTTCCTGAATTTGTGTTCTATCACAGAAAGCCTTATCAGTTCAGTAATTCCAGTTAATCTACCAAGATAATGTAATTAGGTTTAATTTTGTAAGGTATACAACAGCGCTCTCCTATTTTGGTGTCAGTTTTTCAATAAAGTTTTGATTATGGGCAAACTACTTTTCTTTTTTTCAAGTATGTGTTAATGTGCTATACATTTATATATGCTGTGTATATGAATTTGGTTTAAACATTTTTAAAAGGGTATTCTGATTAATTTGTGTCTTGCTTCAGGAGTAGAAACTTTAAGTATTTGATTTTCAGTCCTTTTCCAAATTTCTGTGAGGGGGCTAAATGATTACAAATGGAAAGAAGTTCATTATTTATTAATTCTAAATATAGTTTTGGTATTATAACTATGGAAACATATTTATAGAATTACATATTTAATGCAGTAACAATCACAGTATAATGCCTTGGATTTATATGCCCATAACATACTGTATACTTTAGTACAGTAACTGCAGCTGGGGTCTGAGTTATAGAAAGCTCTTTTTGGGGTAGAAAATTTGAGAGGAGGATTCAGGAGTAGCATGATTTACCCGGGATGTTCTGGCAGGGGGAGGTAGATGGTATTGAATTCTCTGGTCCAGACAGGTGAGCACTCCTGACTGAAAAATGTGTTGAGTGGTTCTGTTATCTCACTGTTACTTTTATGGTTTATGAAGTGACCCTCGGGAGTTAGGGGGTAGTGTATCTTTCCCTCCCTAGCACCTATATGACTGCTTGTTAGACTGGGAAGATTAACTGCTTCTCTTTTACCTGTTACCTTTAAGGCAGGCACTGAAGACAATCATTTCCTATCAAGAGGTGTTCCTACATATACACCCCCAATCCGAGAGGCTGATCCTTTAACATACTGATTGGTGTATCAGAGGGATGTTACATGAGAACTGAAGAACTATGGAAAGTTTGGAGCGTATTTAATATATGGAGAAATAAATAACTCAGAGCTTCCCAAACTTTCTTGGTTTATGGCATCTTTAGTCTCAGTAATTTTTTTTTTTTTTTTTTTTTTTTTTTTTTGCGGTACACGGGCCTCTCATTGTTGTGGCCTCTCCCGTTGCGGAACACAGGCTCCAGACGCACAGGCTCAGCGGCCATGGCTCACGGGCCCAGCCGCTCCGCGGCACGTGGGATCCTCCCGGACCAGGGCACGAAACCATGTCCCCTACATCAGCAGGCGGACTCTCAACCACTGCGCCACCAGGGAAGCCCTATCTCAGTAATTTTTTCATGGAGTCCCCTGGCCAAAAGAAATACCTAACGGTTAAATTTATTAAGTAGTTAGGTTCTAGCAACTGTTGTAGCCATTTGAAAAAAAAGAACACAAATGAAAAGCAAAGGGATAATTTTTACCTCATTCTTAGATTACCTACTAATGGAATGAGTGTGCCTTTTGGGCACTGCAGTTTCTCAAAATTGGGATCATGTTGGACACTGCCATCCTCATTTTTTTCACATTGATTTTTCCATAGTACTAGCTTTTTATCACAGCAATGGCCCAAAACCCAGCTTCACAAAGATACATCATCAAAGGGAATGTGGTGCTATCTAATGTAACAATTACCTGGAACTAGAAGTTTGCATGGTATCCAAAAGATGTCAAGTATCAATGTTTCTCCCATGATGCTCCAAGCCACCTCAGCTTGCACCGTTTAGGAACCTTGGAAAAATCTGTGGGTAAATAAGGAGCAAATTCCCGAAAATTTTCTTGGAAATAGTATTGGAAGAAAGTATTGTACTTTAAAGAACCTATCTAAGGATTAATTTAAAGAGATACTTGGCACTGGGAACTGAATGGTATATTAAGTTTTACTTCATTATTAATCTAAACATATTACTGGGTTTGAAAAATGCTCAGTAGAGAACACTCAGACTTTTCCAAACTTCAAGGTTTGCCACGTACATTATTTACTGAGTTTTTTCTTTAATACTATTATTTATATTGTCTTCACTTTTTAATGTAAATGTATTTTTAAAGGAAACCTTATATCTCTTCCATAAATTAAAAAAAAAAGTTACATAAAGATAATTAAAAATAAAATGAAATTCTTGGCTTCTGACCTGGTCGGGTGACAAACGGTTTCTTATCTGGTTGCCCCTGTAAGTCATCTGATAAAGGTCAGTTTTTTTGGTTTGAGATATAATGTAGATACCATAAAATTCAACACTTTACAATGTAAATTTCAGTGGTTTTTAGTATATTCACAACGTTGTACAACCACTATCACTATCTAATCCCAGACAATTTTCATCTCTCCAAAAAGAAACTCCATACTCATTAGCATTCACTCCCCATTTCTTCCTCCTCCCAGCTCCTGGCAACCACTAACAGACTTTCTATCTCCTTGGATTTGCCTACTCTGGACATTTTATATAAATGGGATCATACAATACGTGGCCTATTGTGTCTGGCTTCCTTCACTAGCATAATGTATATCATGGCCATTCATGCATGTGTATCAGTACTTCATTCCCTTTTTGACTGAATAATATTCTGTTGTAAGAATATACATTTTGGACTTCCCTGGTAACACAGTGGTTAAGAATCCGCCTGCCAATGCAGGGGACACGGGTTCAAGCCCTGGTCTGGGAAGATCCCATGTGCTGCGGAGCAACTAAGCCCATGCACCACAACTACTGAGCCTGCGCTCTAGAGCCCACGCACCTAGAGCCTATGCTCTGCAACAAGAGAAGCCACGGCAAAGAGAAGCCTGCGCACCACAACAAAGAGTATCCTCTGCTCGCCGCCACTCGAGAAAGCCCGCGCGCAGCAACGAAGACCCAACGCAGCCAAAAACAAACAAAAAAAAACTATTTAGAAAAAAAAGAATATAAATTTTGTTTATCTATTAATCAGTTGATGAACATTTGGGTTGTCTTCACTTTTTGGCTACTATAAATAATGCTGCTGTGAACTTCTGTGTACACGTTTTTGTGTAGAAATGTTTTAAATTCTCTTGGGTATATACTTAGGAGTGGAATTGCTAGGTCATACAGTAACTCTGTATTTAGCTTGTTGAGGAACTGCCTGTTTTCCAAAGCAGCTGCACTATTTTATATTCCTACTAGCAATGCATAAGCATTCCAATTTCCTACATCTTTGCCAATACTTGCTATTGTCTATTTTTTTGATTGTAGCCATCTTAGTGTGTGTGAAGAGTTATCTCATTAGGGTTTGATGTGTATTTCCCTGATGACTAATGATGTTGACCATATTTAAATGTGCTTATTGGCTATTTGTGTATCTTCTCTGGAGAAATGTCTATTCAGATCCTTTGCCCATTGTTAACTGGGTTGCCTTTTTATTTTTGAGTTGTAAGAGTTCTTACATATTTTAGATACAAATCCCTTATATATATGGTTTGCAAATATTTTCTCCCATTCTGTAGGTTGTCTTTTCACCTTTTGTCCTTAGAAACACAAACATTTTAAATTTTTATGAAGTCTAATTTATCTAATTAGATATGGAAAACAGTATGGAGTTTCCTTAAAAAGCTAAAAATAGAGTTACCATTTGATCCAACAATCCCACTCCTGGGCATATATTGATATCTGGAGAAAACCATAATTTGAAAGGATACATGTACCCCAATATTCATAGCAGACCTATACCAGGTTGACTGTTATTTTCTTATCTAGCAAATCCTCACCTTAGAAAAAAAATTAGGGAGACTAGTCCTGTCCGATTTAGTTAAAAGCCTACCTTTTAAATTTTTCTTAGGGAAGCAGGTTTAGTTTCGATTATTCTACAGGAACAGAATACTGGAGCTGCCACTGCCTTCTGGACCCAGAGCTCAGGAGACACCAGCTTCAGCCCTGGTCGATATTTTGTGTTTGTATTCTGAAGTCCATGAGTGTCTTTTTCATTTTTTTTCGTTTCACATTTTATATATCATGCTATGTATATAAGAGAGGGGGTGTGTAAAAGCATGACTCTACTGTGCCATCCTTTGTTTTGTCTTTAATTTGCATATTAATAACAAAAGTTGTGTATTTTTCTTTATTTGCAGCCAGATTTACTAATTAAAATCCCAATACATGTTTTTTTTATTCATTTTATGTGACTTAATTTTTTTATTTTTGCTAAGCACTCCATCTATAAAATTGCATGCTACTAACTGTCCTTTTATTGGGTCTGTAAATTTTTAGAGATGCTTTTTTTTATGGGAAGACAAGATAATTTTAGAACAGGCTTTTGAGTCAGATATGCCTGGATTTGAAATGAGTTCTAATGGTTAATGCTTGTGTGACTTTGGGCAAAATAAGTACAATAATTTCTACTTAATTGGGTTGTTTTGAAGATAACATATATAAAGTGCTTAGCACAATGCCTAACACGTAGTAAGTACTCTGTTAATAGTATTCTTTTAAATAAAAAAGGATCCTGTGTGTTCAAAATCAAGCACTTTCAAGTTCTGTTTTTCTCTTCCAAATTATTTACCCACTTCATTACCACACTGGAGCATAGTTGTGTTAACTATTGCTGCAAAGGAAGTCACCCCAAAATTTAGTGGCTTAAAATAATGATGACATTCTTTTTCATGATTCTGTGGGTTGGTCTTACCTGGGCTCACTCATGCATGGAGGCTCAACTGGACTGGAAGGCCCAAGATGGCTTCAGTCACATGTCTGGTACTGGCCGTCAGCTGGGTTATCCAGTAAGGTAGTCTGGTTTCCTTACATGGCCATCTTGGGGGCAGTGTTCTTGGAGGGTGAAGATGCAAGTTTGATGGCCTCTTGAAGCCTAAGCGCTGGAACTTGTGCAACATCATATCCACCACGTTCCCTGGGTCAAAGCAAGTCACAAGGCCACCTCAGGTTCAAGGGAGTGGAGAAACAGACACCACCTCTGGTTGAGAAGAGAGGCAAAATCACATTGCAAAGGAGCATGCACAATGGAATGGGAGGAATTTGTGGCTATTAAAATTTTTACCACATGTTGGGAGAACTCCAATATTTATCAAGGTTATTCATTCTCTAACCCATGAACATGTCCACAATCAGTTCTTAAAGAAATGCTGTATTCATTTCCCTATTCTGGATGAGCACAGAATATAAGTGGGAAATTTACATTACAGGAAATCCAGATGGCCAATGAACATATGAAAATAGGTCTAACTTCACTAACAATAGGTAAATGCAAGTAAAAACAACCAGATACCATTTCCCATCCATTGCATAGTCAAAAATTGAAAGTCAGTGTTGTCATATAAACAACAGAATTAGATTCAACCATATAAAATTGTTTATATTCATGCATTTTTGACATAGAAAAACTGTAATTTCATATGGTCAAAGAAAAGGATGTTCCTTATAGCACTGCATATAATAGTAAAAAAAAATCCATCAATAAGAAAATGGATAGTATAATGTGATATAGTCATACAGTGTAATATTTCATAGCAGTTAAAATAAACTGAATTTATATTTACCAACTTGACCAGATCACAAAACAATGTTAAATTTAAAAGGATTTAAACATCTATACTATGGTGCTATTTGTGTAAATGTAAATAATACAATTTAATACTATATCAGATATGAATATATATACTTGGCTGTGAAAGTATTAAATAAGGGACTGGAAGGATATACCCCAACTCCTGACAGCAGATTCCTGCAGGGCAAAAGGAGTGGGACTTTGGGTGGTGGTTCTAGGGGTCTTCAGCTTTATCTATTATGTTTTATTTATTAGTATTTTTTAAAATATTTATTTGGTTGCACCGGGTCTTAGTTGCAGTATGTGGGCTCCTTAGCTGTGGCATGCAAACTCTTAGTTGTGGCATGCATGTGGCATCTAGTTCCTGGACCAGGACACGGAGTCTTAACCACTGCGCCACCAGGGAAGTCCCTAGTATTTTTTAAATGAAGAAAATTTGACTAAATGTTAACATTTTAAATTCTGGGTATTGGGATTATATGGGTATTTGCCATGTGAACCTTTTGTGCTTTCTAGTATTTTTTTTTCTTTTCACAAAATAAAAGATCAATTAGCTATTTTGGTATCCTCTAAGAAACAGAACTCAGACTATCTGAACCTGAATCAACAGCAAATAACAATATAATTCTTTAAGCCTATAGTTGTGAAAATGTAGCTGTAAAATCCTAAAAGGTTACAAGGTGAGGTTATTATTCTATAAAAGTAATCTTTTTTCTTTATAAAATGCAACAATGAACTCTAACCCATCTACATTTTTTCTATTAAAAATTACAAAGGCATATTTCCATAATCTCAACTTTCAAATCTGGAGTAGAATTTTAAAATTTTGTATTCTGTGATAGGAAGGTAAAGCAAATCATTTGTTGCCAATAACCACCTTGACAAGTTGTAAATTTCAGGAAAAAAAAAAGAACAAAAATACAAGAAATTTGTGTCAAGTTCTCTTGCATTCTTTTCCCTAATATTAAGGATCAGCCACACCGGAATTACCACTTTGGAAGATGTGGAAATTTATCAATGCTGTTTCTAACAATATTAAGTAAGAAAATAAGTTATCATAGCAAATAGGAATTCCATCTGAGGTCTGTGAACCCCTGATGTTTGTACATTGGTTCATTTTCTGAGAAGATTCCCAGCTCTTCTCCGAGCTTCAACAAGAATTCTAAAAGGTGAAAAACCAGTCTAAAGCAAGTACCCTGCTCATAATGCACATTCACTAACTTCACACACTTCATGGCTCTTCCTGCACAGACAGTTCAGTCACGCTGCACTTCTCCCGGACACCCAGACAACGCTCTTCCCTCCTCTCCCAATGTAAATGTCACCTCCTTGGCAACTCCAAGCAATTCGCTCTGTGGTCTGTGCTACGGTTCAAAGCTCACATTGATATCACATGATCAAACTAAAAACATATACCTGACGATATCAGAAGTATTTTTTAAAATTGCCATTAATTTGATTTGCTTTCAGTCACAATATTTAATGTTTAAAATTTAGAATAACATTAAAGGAAGGCATTTTATATTTACCAAAGACAGCATGGATTGAAAAATTTGACAAATATGAATAGAAGACCTAAAGGTCAGGAGAAGCCAGAAAGAAATAAGGAGATGAAATGCATCTGTTGTAGGGAGCTGCTTTCTCCGTACTTTGACCCCTCAGAAATATCCATCTACTTACCTTCACAGATCAAAGTGGAGTGAAGAAACAGGCTGAGAGCTCAGAACTATAGAAAAGCCCTCTTTTATTAGACTGTATAAAAACTTTGATTTCTTTTTGAATTTTCCTGAATTCAGTCTCCAATATTCGTCATCTATGGCTGTTACACAGTATTTCCCAGTACCTCAACACTACAATAAGCCATCCATGGAGCCAGTCTCCAAGATAGTTCCCAATGAATCCTATCTTCTGGTATTTAGCCTTTGTGTAGCCTTCTCCCACACTGAATCAGGGTGGGTCTGTGTGACCAGCAGAATTTGGCATAGGTGATAGTGTATGACCTCCAAGGGTAGATTATGAAAGACATTGTGGTTTCTGCCTTGTTTCTCTCTTTAATCACTCAATATGAGGGAAGCCCTAGGACAGTCAAGCAGACCTATGGAGAAGTCCATGAAGTGAGACATTGAGACCTGTTCCCAAAAGCCAGCAAGTAACAGAAGCCTCTCGCCTATAGCCACATGGGTGAACTATCTTGTAATGAGATCCTCTAGCCTCGGTCAAGCCTTCAGGTGACTGAAATTCCTGCTGACATCTTGCCTGCAGCCACAGGAGAGACCCTGAGCTAGAACTGTTCAGCTAAACTGCTCCCAGAACTTATGAAACAGAGAATTTGTAAGATGGGGTAGTTATGCAGCAATAGATAATTAATGCACATTACGCTAAATAAAAGAAGCCAGACACAGAAGGCCACATATTATATGATTCCACTTACATGAAACATCCATAATAAGCAAATCCAAAGAGACAGAGAGTAGATTGGTGGTTGCCAGGGCCCGGGAGTAGACAGGAATGCAGAGCAAATGTTAATGGGTATAGGATTTCTTTTTTGGGTGAAGATGTTCTGGAATTGAATGGGTACACAATCTTGTGATTATACTAAAACTACTAAATTGTACACTTTAAAGGTTGAATTTTAAGGTATGTGAATTCTATGTGAAATTACCTATTTTTTTACATTACAGACTTTGATACCTGGAAGTGGAGTGCAGCTGTAACAAACACCTGAAACGTGGGGGTGAATTTGGAAGAGAACAGTGAACAGAAGTTGGAAGGACTTTGAAAAGAGTGTTAGTGAAAACCTGAGGAACCCTGAAGAAACTGTTTAGAAGTATGGTGGCCTTTGAGGAGGCTGCAGGCGTGGACTTAAAGGAGAGTAAGGAAAAATGTTACTGGAAATTGGAGGAGAGAGGATTGTTCTCCAGTGGCAGAAAGTTTAGCAACACCGTTGCCTGCAAGACCACAGAAAGTAGAAAATATGCCTAATGAACTGGGTGAATCTAGCTGAGATTTCCAGACACAGTGTTGACTCTTGGCTTCTTCCTGTTGCTTATACTAAAAAGCAGGAGAGACAGAAGCTAAAGGAAGGACTACTTAACAAAAATGAATCAATAATTGATGGTTTGGAAAGTTCCCAGACTCCCCAGATGACAAAAGATGCTAAAATTAAGAAACAATTTCAAAGCAAAGATGAAATTTACGGTACTTCCAGGAAAAAAACAGTCTAAAGACGAAGTTGAGGGTATGACTATAAAACCCTTTATGACTGTGGAAAGAACCAAGATGGTGCCCCGAAAGCTATTTAAACAATAGGCCTTAATAGAAGCTTAACAGTGTTTTCTCCAATTGTCTCAGCAGAATTCCAAGTTAGAGAGGGGTATATTTTGAAGAGATTTTTGGGTATGGCTTTTGTTTATTAGCATGAACCTCAATGAGATTAGCAAGAACCTCAATGGGACTCACAAAGTTTTTAAAAATTGTATTAGCAGGAAGACTGTTAACTTAGACTGAAAGGAGAGTACAAAAGAGCCCTTTGGACCCTCAAACTTGTACAAGCAGAAAGCAGGCTGAGAAAGCTACTCAGATGCAAACACATATTGCCTTTCATGAAAAACACAGTAACTCAGAGGGCAGAACTAAGAGCTCTGAGAACACAGCCAGGAGCCAAGAATTATTCTCAAGCCTTGAGTACTAATCAAGCAGCTGCCAACCTGTGTCTGGTTGGATGTGGGGAACAAATAACATCTTCAGTTCACAGGTCTTAGGATCTGTGAGTGAATGAGCCATTTGGGAAGGATTTCCTCCAGGACCAGAGAAGTCTTTAGAAGACTACAACATCTTATCTGAAACCTCATTACAGACCCTGGTGCCAGACCCACCCAGCCAATCTACTCCTGAATTCCTGAGCCTCAGAAACCATGGGATAATAAATGTGTGTTCTTTGAAGCTGCAATAGATAACTAATATACCATGTCTCATAATCTTGTTTCTGCTGTCATATTAAAGGAACAATATTATGAGGTTCCAGTCAAATGAGATTTTCTCTATATTACACATTTAAAAAGTACATTTTTATCAGAATATTTTATTTCAAGAATTAACACTTTTTTCAAAAAGTAAAAATATAGTTACTTCCCTGAGTATAAAGAACTCATCTTACAATAAAAGACAATTACAAAATTAAGCAATTAGAGGTACCTAATTCTCTGCATTCAATTATACTCTATTACAAATTTATTCTTTAAAATCTCATGTATTTGGGGACTTTAATGTTTCAAAAAAACAAACAAACAAAAACAAAACCATAACGGCTCATTATGCACCTGTGATGTTAAGGCATGTCTGATCTGTCTTTATCAAATTCCAGAGCAATCTTTAAAGCAGTGTTGTTGAGGCCAACAGATTGCATGTTGCATATGATAGAAACAACTGTTCCTCTTGGGGGACACTTGTTATTTATAACTTCTGCATCCAGTTCTTCAGGAAGGACCAGTAGGACACTACTGGCACCCACTGCACCTCCAGTGTGTGAGGCATAATGCCGTTGCTTCCTACAAGAACCATATGTTTGCTTCTTTTCCACAACACCCCATGCCATTGCATATTTACCCTCTTTATCCCAAGACATCTCTGTGTTAGGCACTGGTGTCCAAATCATAAGCATTGTTTCTGGTTTGAGATATCCAGGTAAAAGATTTTCATTTGAGTCCTTAAACAGCCCGACTTGGTAACCATACAGCATTGCATTCCCAAATTTCAGAAGGTCACCTACTGTAGACAGAAATCCACCACCAGCCCATTTATAGGAGTTATCCACATAAGGTGTGTTGACAAGACGTCTCTTTTTATTGTAAACATAAAATCTAAAATGAAATAAGAATAGTCATTAAAAATTTGATTGTCTATTATTGACTTTATACATGAAGATGAATAGGAAAATGTATACATGAGACAGATTGTATTTCACTGTAGTGAACATACTTTCTCAGAAACTAACCACTAATTTTCAGTATGATTCAAATCAAATGAAACAGAGATAACTGAGTAATTAAAGTATAGAAAGTGGGTTGTTTTTTCTATTGGCAAGGCTTGCCCATGCTAAGTGTATCAAACTTCTAATACCTGTAAAAAATGTACTGATTAGTACTACACATGATATATATTTTCCCTGTGCACATGCAGAAACACCTAATGTTTGGTAGACATTTTCAGTCCCTGGGCTCAATGAATCATGTGCCACATGTAAATTTTATAACTGAAAATGTACATATGGGGATGTTCAGAAATAAGGTTAATATTTGTAAGGAGGCTATTTCTCCTGGTTAAAAATACATAGAGATACTGTGTATAATGATGTGATGTGGTACTTTCTTGGTGTAGTGGAAGAAGCAGGAGTTGGCAAATCTCAGTTTGAATCCCAACTCTCACCCTTACTGGCTATGCTTATTTGATTTGATTAACAAACACTTATACCAGCGGTCCCCAAACTTTTTGGCACCAGGGACCAGTTTCATGGAAGACAATTTTTCCACGGACCGGGGAGGAGGGGGGATGGTTTCAGGATGATTCAACCACATTACATTTATTGTGCAATTTATTTCTATTATTATTACATTGTAATATATAATGAAATAATTATATGACTCACCATAATGCAGAATCAGTGGGAGCCCTGAGTGTGTTTTCACTTGCCACTCACTGATAGGGTTTTGATATGAGTCTACAAGCAGTTGATTTATTATGGTCTCTGTGTAGTCAAACCTCTCTGCTAATGATAATCTGTATTTGCAGCCACTCCCCAGCGCTAGCATCACCGCCTCAGCTCCATCTCAGATCATAAGGCATTAGATTCTCATAAGGAGGGCGCAACCTAGATCCCTCACATGCGCAGTTCACAGTAGGGTTCGCGCTCCTATGAGAATGCAATGCTGCCGCTGATCTGACAGGAGGCGGAGCTCAGGCGGTAATGCAAGCGATGCGGAGCGGCTGTAAATACAGATGAAGCTTCGCTCACTGGCCCGCCGCTCACCTTCTGCTGTGCGGCCCAGTTTCTAATAGGCCACAGACCGGTAACGGTCCGTGGCCCGGGGGTTGGGGACCCCTGACTTATACAGTTCTTACTATGTTCCAGGCATTGTTCTAAGAACTATATAAGTATGAGCTAATTTATTCTTGTAACAATGTTAGGAGGTAGGTCATATTATAATTCCTGTTTTACAGATGAGGAAACTGAGGCACAGAGAATATAAATAACTTGTCCAAAGCCATAGAGTTTTTAAGAACCAGAGATGGATTAAAATCCAGGCAGTCTATTGCCTCTCTGCTTCCATCCTAATTTGTAAAATGGGGACAAAAACATCTACTTTGCAGAGTTAGAAATAAATGTATAAAGCACTTTGCATATTTCTGATAGGTACTTAATAAATGATAGCTGTTATTCATTCAAGCATTCAACAGTTATTGATGGAACACTCACTATGTGCCAGGCACTGTTTGGATGTTGGGATAAAGTGTAAACAAAAGAGAATAACCTCATGGGGTTTCCATTCTAATATGAGGAGACGGTACCATAAACATTAGGTACATGAAATGAAATCACAAAATAAACAAAAAAAGGACACTTGGCTCATGAGCCTCATTCCTTTCAAGTTTCATATTAAAATGGTGTCTTAGGGCTTCCCTGGTGGCACAGTGGTTAAGAATCCACCTGCCAATGCAGGGGACACAGGTTCGAGCCCTGGTCTGGGAAGATCCCACATGCTGTGGAGCAACTAAGCCCGTGCGCCACAACTACTGAGACTGCACTCTAGAGCCTGTGAGCCACAACTACTGAGCCTGCATGCCACAACTACTGAAGCCCGCGTGCCTAGAGCCCGTGCTCTGCAACGAGAAGCCCGCTCACCACAACGAAGAGTAGCCCTTGCTCGCCACAACTAGAGAAAGCCGCGCGTAGCAATGAAGACCCAATGCAACCAAAAATAAATAATAAAATAAATTTATTTTAAAAAATGGTGTTCTTAGGTTTTCAGTTGCTGACAGTCTCACCCGTAATGACCTTCATCTTCATCCTAACTTGGCTATTCATAAGCACTGTCAGACCTGAGTCTCACCATCACTTTAAACTGTTTTATCATTAAGGTCTCAAACTCAGACATTTCTTCCTAGGACTATGACTTCCAACCCTTCCAGCTCTCCAAATGAACCTGCTTTCTGCCCTCAATGGGACCTTCAACCATCCCCCTTGAGTTGTCCCAATTTTCCCAAGTCTTTTAGTTCCCAGTGGTTTCCCCTGATTTTCTCTTCTAGGCTGAACTATATCAGCCGTTTCAACTATTTCAGCTGTGGTCTCATTAGCACTCTTTTGAACTAACACTACAACAATCCATCAATCCTAAATAAATCTAGGTACCCCTTATCTATCAAGAAAGGCTCCAGGAATTCATATAACAAAGCTAACTGGTATAAATTCACACTCTTGCTAAGGGTCTTTACTGCTGTTCTCAAATCCTTTTATTCTTTTCCTGGGTACTCCTTGGTATACTCTTCATAATAGGTATTCCCAATCTCCTCCACCCTCAGTCCTCTGCCCTATCTCAGGCCCAGTCCTTTTACTGAGAAGATTGAGGCCATCCAAAGTGAGTTAGAAACTCCCATCTTAAAATGCATTTACATCATCATCCAATTTTTAAAAATTTTGCTATTGTTTTTAAGAGGCATTTTTTTAGTTGTCACAATTATTAGAGGGCTCTTACTGACATTTAGTGGATAGGGGCCCAAGGGTCCTAATGTCCTGTGGTGTATGGCAAAGTCCCACACAGTGGTGCATTCTCCTATATCCTGTGAGATCAACTATCCTACGAGATACCCAGGTAAGTAAAGAATCTGTTTATAACTAGCTGAGCCTAGAACCCTCACCATTTTATATGTAAATACGAAGTACTTTGTACTCTACAATTTATTTTTCTTGAATGTAACCACTGTGAAAATTGAAGATCACACTCTATTTTGCTCAAAACTTTAGCCAGAGTTAGCCACCAAGAACATGAGTTGAAGCACCAATGCAATAAACCTGTATTGGTCTGCATTTTGTTGTCACATTTAAAGTAATTTTATGTATTAAGTTGCAGTTGACTTTATTATGTCTTCTCGTGTTGTTGTGAGTAAACATTATCATATTGAGATATCTATTATTTATTATAAATTATAAATATTCCTTTTATTTCTTCTTTATATTTTAGTTAGAGTATTGAGTATAGGTTATATGATCTCTTTCATTTCAGATATTAAAGGAGGTGTTATAACATATTTGTTAAATTAAGAGGCAGTGGGTCTAAAGGCATTGATACTCATTGTCCAGTATAATTTAGCCCTTGCTTACCTATTTGACCTCATCACGTACAACATCTTGCCTTACTTCTTTCATGCCAGACTTCTTTCTGTATTTGCAATAAGGCACACTAGCTTTCCTTATTATTCATGTTTCAACTCAACAAACATGGCCTAAAACCGATATATTTTAAATAGATCTCCCCACTAACATCCTCTCCCTCTATATCCCATCACCCTGTTCTATTTTCTTCTCATATCTGAGATTCTTAGTTTACATATTTGTCTGTCTCTTCCTATAGAACGTAAGTTTCATAAAGGCAGGAATCTTATCTACCTGGTTCATTGATGCTTCCCCTATCTAGAACAGTACTGGCCATCCACTAAGTACTTGTTCAATATGTTGAACACATGAAAGCATCATTTGTTGGCTAGTATTTAATAGAGACCCCTTGCAAGGCACTGGAGAGAAAGGAAAAACCATACACCCGTGGCTGCTCTCAAAGGGCTAACTGTCCAATAATCTTGTGGGACAGTTCTTAAATTTCAGAGCACCATATGAATCACCTGGAGATTTTGTTACAATGCAGATTCTGCTTCAGTACATCTGGGGAGGGCCCCAAATTCTGCAGTTCTAACAAGCTCCCACGTGATTCCAATATCGCTTTGAGTAACAGGTTGTGGGATGACTAGCAAGATGGATGTGAGGAATCCTGAGCACTAGTGAGAGCTAGCCTTGTTGAAATGGTTCCTCACTTTGCTGGGGAGCAAAATAGTTCAGTTTGACTGAAGCAGAGAGCTTTAAAAGGTGATGCCGGAGGAGTAGATATGGGACAGGGCACAGCTCACAAAGGACTTTCTGCGCCATGCTACGAATTTTGACTCCTTCACCTTAGTTCACAAAATGCTCTAGTTTTCTATATCCTAAGGAAAAAAAACCCTTTTCTTTTTTATTTTACCCCTGTTACAGCTTCCAGCTACCAGTCCTTTCATTCTCATTTATTGCCAAACTACATGAGACAGTCCACACCTGCTGTTTCCATGCACTCACCCTCTCCATTCATTCAATTCTGTAAAACCTGGCTTGTTCCCCCATCTCTACTAAACAGTTCTCTTGAGGGTTATCAAGATCTTCTAATTCCCTTTTTATGGTCCTCATTCTAACTGCCCCTGTAGCACTGTGACCCAGCACTTCGCTGACACTCCCAGCAGGCCACTTTGCGCTCTCTCTTCTCACTCTCAATCCTATGATTCCCCGTATCCCTCCAATCACCAGTGGTTCCAGTGTCCCAGATCTTCTCTTATACACAGATAAGTACAAAACTGCAGCTGTATCACAAACTCTGTTCCAAATTTACCATCAGATTTTCTACTAGCATTAATAATTCTCAGATTTGTTTTTTTTCTCAATGTTGTTTATCAGAATCAGCAGTGGGCCTCATCCCTCCCTTCAAAATTCATAACTTTAAAGCGACAGTGGGCATATATAATTTGAAAAAGGACTCCTCTTTCTTCTGTCAAGATTTTTATATGTCCCCCAAAAGTCCAAGTCATAATATTGGGTGAGGCAGTAGTGACCACAGGTATGTGCTCTGGAGGTTAAAAAAAAGAAAAATGTCTACAGAGGATCTTAATATGCTCTCCTGAGAACCAATGATTTGATACGTAGTCTACTCAGTTCTCAAAATGAACATGTCCAAAACTACTCTCTTCTGAACCTTCGTATATTTCTCCTCTCCATAAAACCTTTCTTGCCTCTCTTGCCCTCAAATCTGTCATATCCAATAATGATAAATCCTCGTTCAACCTCAGCTTTCTGTCCAACCTTTCTCCCTCCTTCCATTCCTATGGCCACTCCTGTATTTTAGGTCCCCATTACTTTCTGCCCCAACTCTGATTACACTTGTATTTCCAGCCAATCAAATCTCAAAGAAGCCACATAACAGAATAACAAAAATGTTTTCTCACTGAGAAATATATTTATTAGAGTGAACTCCAAGTTTGTAAAGTAGGAGAGAACTACCAATCTATTTTGGTTAATAATCAGCTTTGTGCAACTTTTAATAAAGCATTTCAAAGCACCTACATCAAGGCTGGAAATTAGGATGACTCAGTCACTCCTCTTTTAAAATATAAATTTATGGAGAATTTTAGACTTTAATCTAGAATTCTAAACTTTAAAAAGGTAAATTCAGACTTTAATCTTTTAATTCCTTTTCACAGAGGACAAATTAATGACTTCTCATGAAAATAATTTTGTTCAGCTGAATGATAACTTTACTATCTCAAATTCTTAAGGAATGTCTGCACTAAAAAGAATGGAATTATAGACACAAGTTCTTAAGTTACTGGGACATCTTTGTAACTGAATAATTGATGAAATGATGCCAGATGACAAACAGCCTCTCCCTACTTATTTAAGAATCCCTAGTTTCTGCACAAGATTATATTATCACAGAAATATACATCTACAAACTTATAAATTCAAAATAAAATTTTAAAAGCTTCTTAAATGCCTTTACAAACAATTATGCATCACTTTGTATTTTATTGCTATGAGAAGTTAAAAAAACCACAGACGTTAAAATGCATATTATAAACACCCAATCCCACTCTAACATTTAGCATTAACATGGACTGAACCTACTATTAGAGTCCATCAGCTAAAGGCATAAAAAAGAGCTTCATAAGGAACAATGCTTAATTTTAGAAGATACTCTAGAAAATAAAGATAATAAATAATAATTAAGATAATAAGAGAAGGTAAAGACCATACCTATACTGTCAAAATATAGCAAACCCTTCAGAAAACATTCATTTTATTTGATTTTGGTCCTATCCAACTATGAAAGAGAATTTTGTTGCAAGTATTGTGCCAAACACAGAGAAAATATGAACAGACTCTAATAATAAGCTAATGCACTGACTAAGGAGTCCCCCATCAACAAACTGAATGTCTTTCAGTGGCAAGAACATTCACTCCATTCCCCTGTGGTCTTTGCTTAAAGAGTTATTTAGTTTACTTGGCTATACAGAGTATACTTAAAATACAGAATCAATATATCTATTTGCATATACAGAATCAATGTTCCTATTCTTCCATTTAAGAAACCCCAGTTTTATTCAGGACAACAGTGCACCCAGCTAAAAACTAATTTCTCTGCATTCCTTACAGCGGAATGTAGCCTGTTGCTAAAATCCTGGCCAAAGAAATGTAAGTAGTATTTTGGAGTGGGATTCTGGGGGAATACCTTAAACAGGTGACCGGCACTGGGAGGCACTATTTTAAACACACACACATACATACAGAGAAATGATAAAGATGATAAATATTTACTCTTGGGATACAGTAACTCTAAAGATAATGTAAACATATTTAATTTATGATTATTCCAAGGGGTCAGTAGACTAGACAACAAAGCTGCAAACTTTTGCTGGAAACTTTATTTCTTGTACAATGGTACCATAAAACAAATGAACAGAAACATATGCATTTAGTAAATTTTACTTTAAGGTTTTTTTTAAAAACACACATCTTTGAGAAGATTTCTTTTAGTCCCTGAACTTCTCCCCAAAGCTGGTGAAATAATTACTAAGCTCTTTTGAAATAATTACTACAAAAATAAAAAAAGAATCAGAGTTGAGCTTTAGAGGCCCAAACAGATATTTTAGCAAGTAAAATAAAAACAAAGCAAATAGACAGAACATTTTCCTTGGTAACATATTTCCTTCTTCTTTTAGTGTCCTATTTTATTTCTTCAGCCTATTTAATCTACCTAAAATGAATCACTTACCCCTTTAGCACCATTGGGCACAACTAAAACCTAAGGAAAAAACCCAGAGTTGACAGGAACCTTTAAAAGTAGAAACAGAAACCCACTGCCTTTTTCAAAGAATGGGAGATAAAATGAAATTAACTCACCATCATATGCCATATTTTGATTTCTGTGCATCATAAATTAATCACTTATTAAGAAAACAGCAAATGATAGTTGCCTTGCAGTCTGCACATTCATGGAGCCTTAATTTTCAGCTGAGAAAAGAGGTTCAATGAATCTCCCTTATATGTAAGTGTAGGCATCTGTTATCAAATGCCTAGATTTGAATCAAAATAAGGTCATGCGTCTATGCCACCTTTATTAGAGAATCTTTTCTAGATTCAACTGACAACTTCAGGTATATGTCATTTTTTCTTATGCTTTCCAGTAGAATATAATGTTGGACCTAAAAATAATAAACACTGTCTGAAGTGGTTGAAAACTACAGGCCATTTCCATCATTACAAAGTCTACAAATAACAAATGCTGGAGAGGGTGTGGAGAATAGGGAATCCTCCTACCCTGTTGCTGGGGAATGTAAGTTGGTGCAGCCACTATGGAAAACCGTATGGAGGTTCCTCAAAAAACTAAAAATAGAGTTAGCATATGACCCAGCAATCCCACTCCTGGGCATATACCTGGATAAAACTGTAATTCAAAAAGATACATGCACCCCTATGTTCATAGCAGCACTATTCACAATAGCCAAGACACGGAAACAATCTAAATGTCCAGCAACAGATGAATAAAGAAGATGTGGTACATATATACAATGAAATACTACTCAGCCATAAAAAAAGAATGAAATAATGCCATTTGCAGCAACATGGATGCAACTAGAGATTATCATACTAAGTGAAGTTAAGTCAGAAAGAGAAAGACAAATACCATATGATATCACTTATATGTGGAATCTAAAATATGGCACAAATGAACCTATCTACAAAACAGAAACAGACTCACAGACATAGAGAACAGACTTGTGGTTGCCAAGGGTGGTGAGGAAGGGAGAGGGATGGACTGGGAGTTTGGGGTTAGTTGATGCAAACTATTACATTTAAAATAAACAACAAGGTCCTACTGTATAGCACAGGGGACTGTATCCATAATCTCCTGGGATAAAACATAATGGAAAAGAATATAAAAAAAGAATGCATATATGTGTATAACTGAGTCTCTTTGCTATACAGCAGAAATTAGCACAACATTGTAAATCAACTACACTTCAATAAAAAAAAAAGAGAGAGAATAAAAAAGAAAAAAACTACAGGGACTTCCCTGTGGAGCAGTGGTTAAGACTCCATGCTGCCAATGCAGGAGGCTCAGGTTCGATCCCTGGTCAGGGAACTAGATCCCACATGCATGATGAAACTAAGAGTTCGCATGCCACACTAAGGAGCCTGTGAGCTGCAAGTAAGGAGCCCGTAAGCTGCAACTAAGGAGCCCGCCTGCCACAACTAAGACCCAGCTCAACCAAATAAATAAATAAATATTTAAAAAAACCACCCCAAATAAAAAAACTACAGGCCATTTAAAAATTAAAATTCATTGCTTGCTGCTAACCTAATTTCTTTTAGGTTCAAAAAAAACTTCTTTCAGGCTGATTTGCAATGCATATTTGATCCTTTTGAATAAGCTGGTAATTTAAAAATGGTAATTTAACTAAATACAACAGAAAATTGAACTAAACTAGTATGGGGATAGGAGGATAAAGCTACAAAATCTACCATTTCATTTACTCAAGTACCATTAAGCCATTTGTAAAGCATGTTCTCTAATGGAAACGTAAAAAGTAAAAGTAACAGCACTTAAACAGTTAAATGTGTTGTTACCTTTCTAACAAACCAAATAATAATAAGAGTAAAATGGAAAAGAAAACACCATAACAGTAAAACTCATGTTAGTCTTTAGTCCCCAAATTCTCTTCCAATGAAATTTTTTTTACAAATTACTTGTAAAAATTATGATAAAATTTTAGTTTGATATATTTCAATAAAATGATTTTCAAACTTTTACAGTGGGGAAACCTGGTATATACCACCTCAACAAAGTGTTTAAAATTACCATCACCAGTAATGGAACAAATTGAACTCATGTGACTTCTGAGAGACTTGACGACTAAATGCAATGTGTGAGCTTATATTAGACTCTGCACCAGGAAAAAAAAGTTTTTTTCCTTTTGTTATAAAGGACATTATTGGGACAACTAGCAAAATTTGAATAAGGTCTGTAGATTTGATATGAACCTTGTGTTGATATTAATTTCCTGGATGTCCTTATCTTTAGAAAATACACATTCAAGTATTTATGGGTACCATTTAAGTATAAGGGGCACCATGTCTGCAAATGATTTCCAAATGGCCGAGAAAAAAATAACATAGAGACTGACAGATAAAGCAGTGTGGTAAAATGATTAACATGTGGGGAATGTGGTTGAAGCGTATATGAAAATTCTTTGTACTACTTTGTGTAACTTTTCTATAAGTATGAGATAATTTCAAAATTAAAAAAACAATTAAAAAAATAAAAGGTAAATAAAGCATTAACGAAAACGTAAAAAAAGGGATGATGGAAGAGCAAATTATAGATGCCCGTGATGGGTGCAATTTTGGTTTAATTATTCATGTGCTTAAATTATTGCTATCTTTCACCTAAGGATCTTGGGGTACTTCAAATATATGTGTATTTGAAAAATAAAATAAATTTTATTTTCCTTACATTATAGGTGAAAAAATAGACATGTAGAAAAGCTCCCAAAATGTGGCAAGTTGATTTTGGAATGGAGACAAGCAAAATGTGACTTTAAATTGATAACAATGTAAAGATGTGATACAGCCAGACACACCAAAAGGTATTCATTTACCTTGCTCTATTGTAAATCACTGGCTCATTTTCTTCCTGCACAGTTGTCAGCATATCCAAGTCATGGAATATTTTCTGCATATAGTCCAAATATTTATATCCTGAAGCTCTTTCTACTATGGCTGCCAATAGGGTATAGCCAAAAGTCGAATACAAAAACTGACTACCTTGAGACATCATTTTAAGGGGGAAAAAAAAGAAAATGCTTCATTATTATTTAAAAACACGTAAAATATTTTCTCACTGAAAATTGGCATATCTTTAAAACTGGAATATTTTACTTTAGCATTTAGGTAAAGATCATGGATGATATATTAACAAATTTAGTCAACTTTGCAGTGGCCCTGCTCATTCCATGTCTCTAACACAAGAATAAAATGATGATCCACATACTTATCAGTTTTTTTGTTTGTTTTTTTTGACTGTACCGCGCAGCCTGTGGGATCTTAGTTCCCCAACCAGGGACGAACCCCGTGCCCCCTGCCATGGAAGCACAGAGCCCTAACCACTGGACCACCAGGGAATTCCCACAAACAAGTTTTAAAATGAAAATGGAATACAAGTACATAAACCTGCAATAAATTTAAAGATAAAGTGGTTTCAGTAGGCATCATGTCAAAAAATATACAGAAAAAGTTATTTTTATAGATCAGCTTTTTGGGAAATAAATCTTAGTTGATGCATACTAATTTCTTTAAGAAATGAAAGCACAAAAGAAGTTGAACAATTTAATTACTAAGTTAAATACTAATGAAATACTAAAATATTAGCAATGCTTTATCATGCCAACTTCAGTTTAGATTTTATTTGGAGAATTATTCCAATATTTAATTTTTTCCATGAATATCTTGATACTGAGAATCCTCTAAATGTCTAGGTAGCCTCCAATGAACAACTAGCTGCCTGGATGCTAGGCTTTGTTAAGAACTACAGACAAAAAAGCAAACATCTGACAACAACACCCATGCCATAATCATCAACCACAATGAATGCACTCAGGATGGCATCATTTTGCATTTTCTGAAAATTAATACTTCAGTAATGATGACTTTGTAAAAAGAAAAAATTAACACTCACCAGGTTTAAAGAACAAAGGGTCATTTTTAAATAATCTTAGGGATTCAATTGAATTTTCAAATTTTTCTTTCAAATATAATTCGCCTTGTTCAAAATCATTCTTTTTCTTGCAAGGTTTTGAATTTCGGCCTTTGGCTTCATTATCTTGCTCTATCTTAGCTTTAGCAAAGTCATTCTTTTCATTACTTTTGCCTCCTTTTACTTTTAACTCTTTTTCTTGGTCAGATTCCATAGTCCCTTTTATCATCTTCAAGGCTTTATAAGCTTTCTCTTCTTTCACCTTTTTCATGTCCTTTTCATAATGACGAATTCCACTTAAGTGGGAAATCAATAATCTTGTTGTGACAGAAACCTAATTGTAAAAACATGAAAATTCATTTACAATATTAAACTGCGTAATAAAAAGTTAGTAGCCCTGGAATAATGTTTCAGCAATATTTTCCATTTTAAACTGCTGCTAGAATAATGTGTCATGTACACACCTTTAGCCTCAAATTTCAGAAAAATACCCACTCGGTTATCATCTGGTTAAAACAAAACTTTAATCCATTAACAATAATTAAAACAAACCAAAGAATCCTATGAAAGCTTTTAAACCACTTAAATGTCATTAGAAAAATGAACTGCGAGATTTATTACCTTTTCACCTTCATACTCTTTTTCTGGGAATTCAGGAACATAATGTTGTACAGGAATATCAAGATCCAGTTTCCCTGCTTCCCACAATTTGGCAATAGCAACCATGGTGAGGCTTTTGCTGATACTGGCAATTCTCATAACTGTCTCTGGCTTGCACGGTACACGGTTCTCAACATCAGCATAACCTAAACCTTTGGGAAAAAAAGCAAAAAGTCACTATTAATAGGCTTCATGGTCAAAGGAGCCTTCAAAAACTGTAATAATACTATCTTAAAACATTCTATGTGTTTATCTAAAGGAAAAGATATTCCACTTGTATAAGTTAATTAAAACTCAACATATAAGGGATGAGTCTTAGCAATACTGACAACAGTAAGCCTAACAATTTAACCTTATAACTAAACTGAAATTGTACACTGTACACAACAGTAATTTTCTGATTCAGTTACTAATGTTTCTTAGCTTATCTATACAATTTGGTTATTCCACATTTTAAATAAGTTACTCTACATTCTTTAAAGAAAATATCATTGTTCTTCAGATTACACTTATTCTTGATTTTTGAGTGAGTTTCTACTGAATTCCTTAAAATAACCAATAAAAACAAATGTGAAAAGATGCCCTGCAAACCCAACCTAGTTAATCATCAATTTAATTCAGCTGCAAGTCAGAAGAAAAACAATGTACTGCTAATTTAAAGCTCCTTCTAGAAAATATTTTAAGTTTGTTTTCATCTTCTACAGGATAAAGATGTGGAAATCTGAGACATACAAAGAACTGAGATCTGAAAAGAACAAAAAGGCATACAATAATTATTTTCACTTGTAAATGTAAATTATGCTGAAAAATATCTGCATAAAAACAAAGCCCTTACCTATAGAGCTGACTTTTATATAATTTTGGATTACAATATCTGTCATAAATGTTGATCGGGGTACACTTAAGACTTGAAGGAAGAATCATTTTTCTTTAAATTCAAAACCTTACTGCTCCTATAAACTTCTAAAGGTACTACTTCCTCTAAATGATGTCTGAAACAACATTTCCAAAAAGTTGGGTTCCTAAAAACCTGCTGTGATGAGTTGGACCAATTTGTGTGCAATGAAAAAGTAAATCAAATTATAAAATGCTTTGATAGAAGTATCATAAAATGATTAGAAGTCTCTCTTCCAAAGCTGCTAGCTTTTTGTTTGAAAAAATAGCTGACACCTCTGCATAGTAAAAAAAAAAAAAAAAAAAAAAAAAAAGAAAAACCTAATAAAGTAGATTGTAAGCTCATTAAGGACAAGGAATCATATATATCCCTCCCTTGTTCTTAGTACAGTGCATTTTACAGAATGGGGGACTCAGTAAATTGTTGACCGAACTAAAAAAAAAAACATTAAATTCTGACGTTTTATCTAGTCATAAAGGTTATCTACAAATGTGCAGTTAACAGACCGTTCTATACACCACTTTGAGAATACAACAAACCATTTTTAAGACTTCAGTTTACTCAACAGAGTCACACTTTAAACCTTGCTGTTTATAGAAAGTCCAATTCTTTAGTTTGTTAGTTTTCTCTACAGTTATGTATGGTTTTATTAAAACTGAGCAGCACTTCGTGGGATTCACGCCAAACAGTAACACATCAAGATTTCATTCACCGACTGGCACAAAACAAGTCAATAAATAAAACTATTCTGAGCCCACCTTCTGACCAGACTTCTTTTCCATCTACAGAGACTCCAACCACAATGCCCGGTGCGCCCACCTCATCCTAAGAGCCAAGGGCAAAGAACAGGTCAAAGACAGGCCGAAATCCCTCGCACGTCCGCCAGCGCCTTCCTCTGGTGGGGTTTCCCTCGGCTCGGGGCCCCGCCCACCTCGGCTCAGGCCCCGCCCACCTCGGCTCGGCCGGCCGTTAACCGTGAGGGGTGTGCCCGCTGGGAGCACTGAGGGGAAGGGGCGGACCCCGAGGCGGGCCGTGACCTCCGCCCCGACTTGGGCAACCCCCCGAGAGCGTCTGACCGTGGCCGGGAGGTCGGGAAACGGGAAGTCTTTCTCGGAAGCCGACCGCGGGCATCCAGCCGCCCGGGGTGGCGTCCGCTCGCCCCGAGAGATGACCACCAAACGGCCTCATGCCGGGGTGACGCCGGGGGTGGGGCGCCGGGTTCCCGGCCGCCTACGCCCCCCGTCGCCGCACCTTGATCCTGTGCAGGAGGTCGCGGCTGCGGTCGATGGCTCTGGCAAAGCACCTGGAGTGCGGCGGCGGCGGGGTCTGCGGAGACCACTGGGCGAGGGGCTGCTCCTGCGGCGGCAGCGGCTCGGCCTGAGGCGGCGTCTCGGGGTCTGGGGCCGCGGTGGGCGGCGCGGGGGACGCACCCCTCAGCCCGCCGGCCAGCTTCACCCCGAGCGCCAGCCCCAGACCCAACCCGAGGCCCCCGACCCAGCCGGGGCCAATCGGCGGCAGCCCGGCGCGCTGGTGAGCTGCGCGCCGCCCGCAGCCCCAGGCGCAGCTCCCGTGGGTCGCGGCCCGGTTTGTCACGGCTGACAGGAGCCGGTACATGGCGTCTCTGGCGAGCCGGCAGCTTCAGAGCTCGCGCAGGCCTGGCGGGCGGCAGAGGCGCGGGGAAGGGAGGGGAGGAGGGGAGGGGGCGGTGACCGCGTTCAGGCCCTAGCAGTCGAGGCCCGATGGCCGGAGCGCCGATCGCATCGAGTCCTTCCTCTTTTCCTTTTTTCCTTTGCCTCGGCTCCTGATATTTCTTTATCTTTCTCCCCCCCACACACACACACTCTTCCTTCTCTGCCTCCCCTTAGATCAAGTGTCACCTCCTCAGAGAAGCCTTCCTAGTCCCCGTCCCCATGGGAGCTCTCGCCACACCTAGACCCCCAGTGCGCACGCCTCCTTAACAACACTTAACACTTAGGTTTCACTGAACTAATCTGATTTCTTACCAGACTGTGACCCTTTGCAGAGCCTTGACTTTTACTTTTGGATCTTCATCTCCTGCAACAGCTCTTGGCACACAGCAGCCGCTCAGCAGGCGTCTCATTTTCCCCCAGGGCCCTCTTTTCTCTCTTAACTGTATCCATTCTTTATGTCTCTTTTGGGCTCCTTCCATTTCTCTGAGGCCCTTTAAAATCTCTTACTTCTCAAAGTCTAGCTCCATACCACATCAAACATATTGTTATATCTACGCCTCATATTTTTTAAAAAACTTGGTTGTTGTTGTAAAAAAAGAAAGTTGTACATAAAATCTGCAGACTTCCCTGGCGGCGCAGTGGTTAAGCATCCGCCTGCCAACGCAGGGGACACGAGTTCGAGCCCTGGTCCGGAAAGATCCCACATGCCGCAGAGCAAGTGGGCCCGTGCGCCACAACTACTGAGCCTTCGCTCTAGAGCCTGCAAGCCACAGCTACTGAGCCCATGTGCTACAACTACTGAGCCTGAGCACCTAGAACCCGTGCTCCACAACAAAGAGAAGCCACCGCGGTGAGAAGCCCGCGCAGGAAGAGCAGCCCCCGCTCGCGGCAACTAAAGAAAGCCCTCGCGCAGCAACGAAGATGCAACGCAGCCAAAAAAAAAAAAAAAGAAAAAAAGAATTAAAAATAAATAAATAAAATAAAATTGGCACTTAAAACTTTTAATCCAAAAGTAAATCATATAATTTAGTTAGCTATGATTTCTGACAGCTGTAGATGATCAGAACTTCTTGTGAAATAAGAAACCTAACCTCAAATTATCAATACTACAAAATGTAAAATGTGTATGATCCTAATTGAACCGTTAATTATGTTAATTTTGAAGATAAACATCCATTCCAATTTTTACAATTTTCTCTTTATACTTTGGGATATATAATATTTTTTATATATTACATATAATATTATATATACTATCTACTTTAAATGTTTTATTATTTTTAAAATTAAAATATTTAATATTTTAAATATTTTAAAAATTATTTAAATAAATAATAAATATATATTTCCCAAAGATTTTTGAAAGCCTGTAAGCCTTAGTACTGGGACAATATACCCAGTGTATAAAATGGGTCTGTCTTTCCTTACAGGTGGAATTTGTAGAGACAGAATTTTCAGACTTGAATTGACAAGCTATTGTCAAGAGAAAAAGGCATAAACATCTTGAGCTACTGTTTAAGGAAAACGCAGTAACAGTAACCACATCTAGTCAGAAGATACTGGGGCTAAATAATTATAAAGTGGCGGGCTGTTCATAAAGCCTACAACCCTGAAGAGATCAGTGTATCTTAGGACCCAGAGGGTTTGGCAGTGAAACTCACTGAGGTTCCTGGAGCACCACCTGCTGTTAGAGTGGACAGGTGCACCCTGTCAAGATGGTATTGGAAGTTCCCATCATAGGGGCCCCCACTATTCCAAGCACATGTCAGTGAGAGAAAAAAATATAAAGAGAAGAATGTAAAAGACATAGCCAGTGGTGGTTACAATAAATTCACTTTATCATTCTTTTAAAAACTATACATATGTTTTATGCACTCTTCTGTACCTCTCCTTGGATCAGAAATGGAACAGAAGCAGAGAGCCATATAGCAAAAGCCAAAGTCCTGATGGACTTCTTCCAGTTTAGAAACAGGTAGAGACCACCCAAAGTATGGCTTCTGTGAAGGTAGTGAAGAATAGATGTTCTCCGTGAAAGCCAGGTGCCTAGGAGGCAACTTAACCAAGCAGCTGGCAGACATGTTGGCAGGATTTTTACTATCACTGTGAGGCAGAAGCCCAGAGCTCTGATATGTCAGCTGGCCTCCCTTCTCATAGATGCCATGCACTTTCATCAGGTAGACCACACGCTGATGGTCAGTTACTGATCTCTACTTATAGATTTCGCTGGCTCCCAACTCCCCAACCAGGCCCGTCTACAAATCATTTTTTACGGTTGCTTGATGGCACCTGTCTTACCCTGGGTCCCCATTAATTGTGCCCATTAATATGGTCTGACAGACCATGTTACAAACCAGTCTCCAGAGCCAGTGTTTAACCCAGGTATGCCCAGGGCCTCACTACTCCCTGCCCTCTCTCCCTATCTCTCTGACTTGACCATATACTCCAGACTCCAAAATCCTCTCTGCCCTTCCTCTGTGGTTTTGACAAGCTGTTAGGATTTCTTCTTTCCCTGGATTCTGTGTACAGATAATCTCATCCATTATGTGTTGATTTTTATGAGTAACGCTGTCTTGAAGTTTTGAGAATAATTTACTTTACCTTCAAATGTACTGACCTTTTTAAAAAACAACTCTGATTCATAGTTGTATGTATTTTCCACTCAGTGTCTACCTCTCTGAAATTCATCCAAAGAATGTTCCATGAGAACCTGTTTATGTGCCAGGCACTGGGTTAAGGGTCCTGGGATATGATAGTGAGTAGTTGTGCCCCTGCTCTCATGGAGACTGGAGACCAGTAGGGAAGATGGATCTTAATCAAATAATTACACTCGTGAATATGTAATTTAAAATGGAGGTAATTACTCTTAAGAAGCATGGTTAATGAAAACTTAAAGAGACCTGCCCAAGATAGGGGCGTCTCATGGGAAACTTCCCTAGGAAATGCCATTGGAACAGTGATCACTGGGTGAGTGGAGCGGAAAGGTTGGGGGAAGCCGGGAGGTTAATGCAGCTGCAGGCAGAGAGGGATGGACCGGGAGAAGGGTCAAGATGAGGCAGAGGCAGGCAGGGGCCAAGGGAAGGGTTTTGAGTGTTAGCCTAATAAGAGCAAAAGGTTTTTAGCAAGGGGAGGGTGACACAATCAGGCTGGGGTGCTGAAACCATCGTTCTGGTTAGAGCACGGAGAATGGAGATTTTGTGGGGAGGGTGAGTTGGCTAGTGTGGTGGCAGTGGAGGAGAGAAGGGGCTGCTTCCTTGGAGGTAAAACCCATCAGGGCATGGTGAATGTTTAACAGGGGTGGCAAAAGAGTGGAAGATTTCAGTGATGAAACCAAGCTTAGAGGCTTACATAAACTCCTATTAACTGAATTCGTGTTTACGTTCAATTGCAATCACTTTAAAAAAGACCGAAATGCTCGCTCTTGTGTATTTTACGACAGGCCTAACAAGAACAGCTGCATTCAGTGTGAGAGGGTTGCCCATCCTTATGAACCCCAGAAATGACCACAGTGGTGGCTTCTGGAAGAAGATGACCTGCCCAGGTTCAGGTCCTTGGGAGGACAACATGGTTGACAATCTTACCATCAGAATCCCTCTAACAGGCTTCGTAGTAGGGGGAGAGGCTGTCTCTAAAACCAAACCACCAGCCAGAGTGGGCTGACCTTAGACTGAAAGACTTACAGTAAATGAGAGAATTCTGGGAATTCAACCCCAAGAATGTTGGCCTCCTTCCCCACTTGTGACTGTCTTTTGAACTTTAGGTTTTGGCAGTCATTCAAACCAAATAACTCTGGGGTGCAAAAGCAACGGAGTCCAAAACAATCTCTGGCTCATTGTTTCAGCTTAGATGTCTTTATCGGGCAGGTCTCTGAATCCTTGCCCTTTTCTCTTCTCAGTTACAACAGATTCTCTGGTCTAATGAGCATCTGCATGAACATATTTTTCTCGATATGCTTTTCTATAACAAGGCATTTGGTTGCTTCACTGGGACAGGATTTCTAAGATTTCAGACTTGAGTCTCTGGTCCTAAGTATCCTGGTGGCACCACTTGGATATTCCTAATTAAAGTCACTTGTTAAAGTGAGTGGGCTCTTTTGGAACATCCTGTCAGATTCTACTACTCAAGGGCCAGAGACCTGGCCTCCCAGCTTAGCAGAGGGGCAGTGGGGGGAACAGTGTGTATCCTGGGACAAACTCTAAAGGCTCCCAAGCAGGAAGCATGGCCAGTGAACTCCGAACTGGGCCATTACATTCAATTACACATTATGAAAGGGGAAGGAATGAGGAAAACAAATTAATGCTTAATAACGATTGCATCCAACGCACATCTAACTCCGAAATCTCATAGTTGAGATCTATGCGCACCTGAGCCCTGACCGTCATCAAACCCCTACTTCATTATTAACAACTGTGATTCTCAACCTGCCCTTTGCATCATGGAGGTAGAGGTGTGGGAGATGAGGGTTTCAACAAACAAAGGTCTTTGGTAATGATCTCAATCATTGCCGCATGATAGGTGAGTCACCCAACTCCATTTGTACCTTACCTGATCCTATAAGGCAAGCTATGGCCACTTCAGTTCTGTTCTGTCATCTGTTCTACCTGTCCAGCACATTCTTCCCCCCAACAAGGCACTCACCTGTGTTTCCTGTTGGAACCCAGGCCCTATTCCCTGTCAGTGACCTGCTTGGTCAGTGCCTACACCTCCCACTGGGGATTATGGGCAGCTACCTAGATCCTCATAGGCAATCTATGAAGTAGGGACTAATGTGTTCCCCATTTTACACTTGGAGAAATTAATGCCCAGAAAGGTTAAGTGCTCCGTATAAGACCACCCAGCTCTGGATTTTACTGCTTTTGATTCTATCATCCAAAGAGTCCATTATTCTAATTTCAGCTGTAAAAAGAGCAAAAATTATTACCCACTTACTTGGATGGTGAGGATTAAAGAGATACAGATGCAAATTTAGTGAGACTAGTATAAATAAGACGAGTCATTGGGAGCCACTGAATAAATTGTGGGTATATTACCCCCAAGTGTTTTGTATTAATTCTGGCTGCCATGACAACATACTGTAGACAGAGTGACTTAAACAATAGAAATTTATTTACTCACAGTTTTGGAAGTTGGAAGTCTGAGGTCACGGTGCCAGCAAGGTCGGGTTCAGGTGAGACCCTCTTCTTGGCTAGATCACACGGTGGACCTCATGCTTCTCTTGTAACTGTACCAATCCTATACTATCAGGGCCCCACCCTTATGACCTCAGGTAACCTTAATTATCTCCTAATGGGTTCTATCTCCAAATATAGTCACATTAGGGATTAGAGCTTCACTTTAGAAATTTGGGGGGACACAAGTCAGTCTATAACATGTTTCTAGAGAAATCACTAAATCTTGAAAAGAACACAAGGGTCATCTTTTTATTTGCACATTCCTTCCCAATAAATCATTTCTCTGCTCAGTCTCCTTTCCTGAGGTAGGGAGGAGGGAGGGGCACCTTTTACCCTCAGGCTCCAGGAAAGCTTATCCAAACAGACTTTAATTGTTCCTTTCAAAGGTTTTTCCTGCCCTTAGGTTGGTTATCACACAAATGCCTCAGGGATTCCCAGAGAAAGCTCCCCAAATTCTAAGAACGCTCTGTTGAATCCCGGCCAATCTTTCCATATTAAGGAAAGGTAAACACTAATGGGGGGGGAGCTTTTCTTATCCCCAGAGCCATTTTACACTCAAAGTAAAGAGGATGCTGGAAAACAGTCCCAAGTGCAGGCCTGAAGGCTCATCCCAGTGACAGCAATGGCCTCCAGAAGCATACTCCACTGTGTGAGGTCAAAGGGTTAGCTTCTCTCAGGAGAGATCAGAACTTCCCAGTTTTGGCCTAAGAGGCTTTTCTTATTAAGTTGTTAGAAGTTGTTAGAATCTGGGCTCACTGAGAAAAAAAATCTTAAGAGGTCCTTAATCTAATACTTTCTAGAAGCTTAAAGTGCAGCTATGTCAGCAGGGCCCTCCTGTGAAAGGAAAGTTAGAACATTTTAGATCGTGAGGGACCTGAGTCACAGTTAGGTCAATCACAGTTAGGAATTTTCTAGAACGAGCTGGGCAGTTTCTCAGAGATCTGCACCATCAGGATGGGGTGAAGGGTGAGAACCTGTAGCAAGGAAGCCCCGTGGTCCGTCCACTTCAGGGCGTCCACTTTGGCTTCAGTTGGCAGACCAGAGGGTAAATCTTATCTCTGCTGCTCACCACTCTGTTACCAAGCTGCCCTGTTAGACCCTCATTTTCCTCAGCACAACCCTGAGTGGGAGTGTTTCCTTAAATTTTTTTGAGGGCCCTCCTTAATTTTGGACCATAGGTGCCTCACCCTCATTCTGCTCTGGATACTAGTATCTGAATCACAGGCATTTGTGAAGATGAAATTACATAATGTGTGCAAAGTGCCTGGCACAGGTGTGCCTTCACTAAATGTTATGTTTTCTTTCTTGTCCTCCTTCTTAAAATATCATTTTAGGAGGGACTATCGCCTTACCTATCACCTTACATCTGAATAATGATAACCAACATTTATTTAGCTCTTAGGTGCTGAGCATTGCGTTAACAATAATGATCATCTATTGTGTTTTTTCTATATGTCAGGTGCTTTACGTGCATTATTCTCAATAATCCACTCAATAAGCTTATGAGGTATAGGTTATTATCACCTCCAGTTTACAGATGAGGAATCTGAAGTGAGAGATTAAATAATTTGTTTAAGGTCTATCAAAATTAGAGACTAAGACTGTTCTTGAAAGGGGAGTGAGAAGAATGAAAGAGTGAAATGCTTTCTTAACCTTCTTTGGCAAAAACAGTTGCACCTTTACCTCCCAAGCGAATCCCTGTATTATGCCGTGGGATAGGTAGACATACTCTTATTTTACAGAGGAGCTCAAAGGGGTGAAATTTCTAGTGTAGGGGCACCTAAAATTTCTCAGCAGGTGGCTACGTGTCCATGTGTGTTTTCCACTGATGACAGTGGTATTTTCAGGTCTGTGGGTTCATGAATATTGTACCAGTCTCAACCACAGTCAAGGGCTGATTTTCTGCTCATACTTACCTTTCTTGGGTCAGGAATTCTTCATGGTGGCATAGATTCAGGTATGTATTATTCTGGATTTGTGGTTCTGTATGTATTTAATATGTTTTGTTTTTACAGCTGTGTAACAGTTATAAGCATAAGCAGTTTATATATAATTCCATGTTAGTATATATTTAAGTAGCATTCAAATAAAATTAATTTTAGTAAGTCTAGAGGGCTACAAGATATTTCCCTTTAAATGTACAAAACCACGAACCCCAAATAATTAAGAATGACATTATTTAAAGATGTTTTGTTAAACAAGTGATTTGCCACTAGTAACGTGATAATGATGCTGATGGTGAAACTTGAGGTTGCTAAAGGATAATTTTGAAAGAAGTTAAAATTGTGACTCATGCAAATATAAAATGAATGTGTGTCAATGATTTTACTGAATTCATCAATTAATGAGGGAAACGGGAAGATATAAAGACCGGTGTAGAAAGTGTTTGAGAAGTTATGTACTTCTCAGTAATTTAGTAAAGGAATATTAGGATACAATTGCTGCGTTACATTCAAAACTGGTTAATGTCCTCTAAGGCAACAGATTAAAACCTTTGGAGTTACCTTTTCTACTGAGCAAAAATAATTTCTACTAGGCAAAAATCTATAAGCTAACAAATAATTTCTCTAAGTCTGGAACTTTAATAAACAATGACTCCAATTAAGTACTTTACCCTAGTTCAGTGGTTCTAAATCTGGTCCATGAGACCCCTCAGTAATCCTGGAGAAGCTTTCATCATCATCATCATAATACTAAGACATTATCTTTTTCACTGTGTTAACACTTGTACTGATGGTGCAAAAGAAATGGTGGGTAGAACTGCTGTCACTTTCACACAAATCAAGGCAGTGGTGGCACCAAATAGAACTAGTAGCCCCTGTATTCTTCATCACCATGCACTCATGGGAAAAAAAAAAAAAAAAAAGCTTGTTTCACTTAAGAATATCCTTGATGAAGCTGTAAAAATTATTTCCATTAAATCTTGACCACTGAGTATAAATCTTTTTAATATTCGGTGTGATAAAATGGAAAATATATATGAGACATTCAAAATGCATCATGAATTCCTGAATTTTAATGTAACCAAATTTTGGAAAGTTCATCAATGTGGTTCTAGATTCTACCTTGCAATTGATGTTTAAGAAACTACCATTTGATGGGCTTCCCTGGTGGCGCAGTGGTTGAGAGTCCGCCTGCCGATGCAGGGGACACGGGTTCATGCCCCGGTCTGGGAAGATCCCACATGCCGCGGAGCGGTTGGGCCCGTGAGCCATGGCCGTTGAGCCTGGCATCCGGAGCCTGTGCTCCGCAATGGGAGAGGCCACAACAGTGAGAGGCCCACGTACAGCAAAAAAAAAAAAAAAAAAAAAAAAAAAAAAAAGAAACTACCATTTGTCAAATTTTAGTGCAATATCCAAGAAGAACACCCACAATTATCTGAAATGTCTATTAAAATACTCTTCCTTTTTTCCAACAATGTGTATGTGTGAGGTCACATTTTCTTCAAATGTGTCAATGTCCGGGAGGGGGAAATTTCCGACACCCCCCCGCTCTTGATTTTTGTGGCTGGACTAATAATAAAGTCGACACAAGACAGGTTAAGAGGAACTTCCCTGGTGGTGCAGTGGTTAAGAATTCACCTGCCAATGCAGGGGACACGGGTTCGTAGCCCTGGTCCGGGAAGATCCCACATGCCACGGAACAACTAAGCCCGTGCACCACAACTACTGAGCCTGCGCTCTAGAGCCCGCGAGACACAACTACTAAGCCCAAGTGCCACAACTACTGAAGCCCGTGTGCCTAGAGCCCATGCTCTGCAACAAGAGCAGCCACCCCAATGAGAAGCCCGCGCACCGCAATGAAGAGTAGCCCCCACTCTCCGCAACTAGAGAAAGACTGTGCGCAGCAACGAAGACCCAACGCGACCATAAATAAATAAATTTTTTTTAAAAAGACAGATTAAGAGGAGAAAAAGAAACAATTCATGCGCACAGAGGTCTCATAAAATGGGAACAAAGAGGTGGTCAAAGCAGGCGGCTTTTATACTTTTTAGACAAAGAGACAATATATTTGTGAGGAATTGACAGGACAAAGAAACTTAGTTTTGGGGTGCTCAATTAGTAAAGAATAGCAACAGAATTTGGGCTTGAGGTAGTAAATTAAAGAAACAACAAGGTTTGTTTATACAGGCTTCTCAGCCCCAGTTCCCTGTCTGGTAATAAGGGTGTCCTTCTGCCTCTGCAGGGAGTACACCTTTCACAGGACAGATTTATTTCCTGCTTTCAGGGAAGCAGAAAAGAGTGTCCCTCTTGCACTGGCCATTTCCTAATTCAAAACAATCAATATGCCATTGTGGCATAATTTGGGGCGCCCCGCCCTGATCCCAACATAAACCAAAACAATTATATCAAAATGGGTTGAATACATAAGCAGACATAAGAATTTAGCTTTTATTTAGCCAGACATCAAATGGATTTGCAAAAGTGTAAAATAATGCTACTCTTCTCACTAAAGTTTGTTTTGCAAAATATATTTTCATTAAAAATGTTGGCTATGTTAATATATAATGGGTTTATTATTGTCATTTCAAAATGAATTAGTAAATAAATTTCTCAGTTTTATTTTCTAATACATAAATATTGATAGATACAACCCACACAAACAAAAGCTCCTTGGGATTCTCGATAATTTTAAAGATGTAAATAGATCCTGAAACCAAAAAGATCATCTTTGGGCAGGCTGTCATCCCTGTATGACACCTTTTTTGTATATCTTTTCTTGACAGCATTCTTCTGTATTTGGCTATATGCCTATACCCCAGGGGCTGGGTGATAACTCTGCATACCCACCAGTTTTCTGGTTGAATGACTGGGTAAGTGGTCGTCATACAGTGTTTTGTGATGTCCTTTGGTCTCTACTTGTTTACATATTAAATCTATATCTATTCTTTTTTCCTCTAGTTCTGACAATTCAAATAGCATTACTTGGTCCCAATCCTATCGAAACACAGTGCCCGTGTAGGAGCTGAAACTGTGTTATGGTACTCAGTGGCTATACAGATGAGGTGCTGAGCAGATGACCCAGAATCTGCAAACATTAATCTTATTTCACATAGGCATCAAGTGAGAAGATAAAATGTGTAAGTCCTTACAGAGCGCTCACAGATGCCTTGAGGGTGAGTCTGCAGGTCCCAGGTGGAGAAGCCCGACAGCGGCCCAGCGTCACTGGAAATCCTGCTGTTCTTACCACCTGTCGTGTGGTTACTGAGTAGCTTCTTAAGAGCTGTACCTAAATACCGTCTTAAGAGTTATTCTTCTTACTTCTATGTTTTGGGGGCTCAGTCTGAAATGTCTTCTTCTCAGCTTCTTTCATCACTGAAAAACCAAAGATCTAAGTCCAGGTCCACCATTAGTTCTTCCTCCCGAAGTCTCCATCAGGCCCTTCGTTAAGCCTTGTCTCCCTCTCACATATGCCTCCTTGCTCTGGGTGCAGAGGTCCTGAGTCATCTGCCTTCAGCTGTCCCACACTCTGCCTTAACCATCTTGTCATTAGGTTCTCCAACAGGGCATTGTGTGCTTCTCCCAGGTTCTGGAAACACTAGTGTCTTACAAGACAAATCCAGGCAGCAGATAGTATCTTCATTTAGTACTCTGTCCAAAACCCAAGAAGGTGAGAGAATGAGTTGGTACCCAACCTCCCTTTCAGAGGATGAGAACAGCCAGACCTGCCCTGGAACCCACATCACAGCCAGGCCTGTAATGTGTAGTAGAGTGGATAGTCCTGAAATTGTTTACAGGTACTTACCGGAACTCAGCCATCGAGAGTTTCAGTTTTGCTAAACTTTTAAACCAGTAATACAAATTGCAAATATTCTAGAAGGACTATTAGACTGGCAACATGAAAGTCAATTGGAATCCAACTGCTAGCGTCTAGAACTAGTCAGAAGGAATGTTCAGGCAAACAGAATCTGGTGTGATGTTTTTAGCTGCTGAGAGGGAGCCAGGCCTCTTAGCTTTGCTGTTTGGGTCAGTTCCCAAGGGAACTTGAGTGGAAAAAGCCTCCTCTAGTTTTCTCAGTTTTACGTTGCTCATTTGCTAGATGCCTTGCCTGAAAGAAGTGATGTGAAACTTGTGAACCAGAATCTTGGAAATGACTCTGGCAGTCTCAGATGGGAGAGACACTTTCAATAATGAAAGCTTTTTCTCCTAAAAAAAAAAAATCGGATATCCTTTCCAGTATTTCACATTCTGGTTCAGATACTCAATAAAATGCACAAAAAATGACTTGAGACTTAATTTTGATAATTTCAAAATCAGTAGCAAAATATAAAGGAAAATGCTTTACTAAGTAAAAAAAATTTTAATTGTTAAAAATGTTAATGTAAGCAAAGGTTGATTTTAGACATTTGGGGATGCTTAATTGTTCCCCATCCTGGCTTGTCCTTTACATAGCTAACTTTTTTTCTGGTAAAAAGGTAGACTGGGGCCTTCCCTGGTGGCGCAGTGGTTAAGAATCTGCCTGCCAATGTAGGGGACATGGGTTCGAGCCCTGGTCCAGGAAGATCCCACATGCTGCGAAGCAACTAAGCCCGTGCACCACAACTACAGAGACTCCGCTCTAGAGCCCGTGAGCCACAACTACTGAAGCCCATGAGCCTAGAGCCCATGCTCAGCAATGAGAAGCCCACGCACCGCAACGAAGAGTAGCCCCTGCTCGCCACAACTAGAGAAAGCCCGCATGCAGCAACTAAGACCCAACGCAGCCAAAAATAAATAAATACATAAATTTTAAAATCTTTTTTTGGAAGGTTCATGCCTAAATCATCAAATTTATTGCTCAAGGAGATTCCCAAATAGATACAGCCAAGCATTTCCTTAATAAAGCCAATGTGCTGAATTCATTTCTGGACCAAATTTCACTCTCTCTGGGAAATCAACTTCTTTCCTCAAACTCTGAAACACTGTTTGATAAACTGTCTATGCTTTCAGTTTTTTTTTTTTTTTTTTTGGCGTTACGCGGGCCTCTCACTGCTGTGGCCTCTCCCGTTGCGGAGCACAGGCTCCGGACGCGCAGGCTCAGTGGCCATGGCTCACGGGCCCAGCCACTCCGCGGCATGTGGGATCTTCCTGGACCGGGGCACGAACCAGCGTCCCCTGCATCGGCAGGCGGACTCTCAACCACTGCGCCACCAGGGAAGCCCTCAGTTTTTTTTTTAACATCTTTATTGGAGAATAATTGCTTTACAATGGTGTGTTAGTTTCTGCTTTATAACAAAGTGAATCAGTTATACATATACATATGTGCCCATATCTCTTCCCTCTTGTGTCTCCCACCCTCCCTATGCCACCCCTCTAGGTGATCACAAACCACCTAGCTGATCTCCCTGTGCTATGCGGCTACTTCCCACTAGCTAACTATTTTACGTTTGGTAGTGTATATATGTCCATGCCACTCTCACACTTTGTCACAGCTTACCCTTCCCCCTTCCCATATCCTCAAGTCCATGCTCTAGTAGGTCTGTGTCTTTATTGCCGTCTTACCCTTAGGTTCTTCATGACCCTTTTTTTAATTTTTATTTTTTTCTTAAATTCCATATATATGTGTTAGCATACGGTATTTGTTTTTCTCTTTCTGACTTACTTCACTCTGTATGACAGACTCTAGGTCCATCCACCTCACTACAGATAACTCAATTTCTTTTTATGGCTGAGTAATATTCCATTGTATATATGTGCCAAATTGCCACATCTTCTTTATCCATTCATCTGTTGACAGACATTTAGGTTGTTTCCATGTCCTGGCTATTGTAAATAGAGCTGCAATGAACATTTTGGTACATGACTCTTTTTGAATTATGGTTTTCTCAGGGTATATGCCCAGTAGTGGGATTGCTGGGTCGTATGGTAGTTCTATTTGTAGTTTTTTAAGGAACCTCCATACTGTTCTCAATAGTGGCTGTATCAATTTACATATGGTCACCTTATCTTTGATAAAGGAGGCAAGAATATACAGTGGAGAAAAGACAGCCTCTTCAATAAGTGGTGCTTGGAAAACTGGACAGCTACATGTAAAAGAATGAAATTAGAACACCCCCTAACACCATACACAAAAATAAACTCAAAATGGATTAAAGACCTAAATGTAAGGCCAGACACTATAAAACTCTTAGAGGAAAACATAGGCAGAACACTCCATGACATAAATCACAGCAAGATCCTTTTTGACACACCTCCTAGAGAAATGGAAATAAAACCAAAAATAAACAAATGGGACCTAATGAAACTTCAAAGCTTCTGCACAGCAAAGGAAACCATAAACAAGACCAAAAGACAACCCTCAGAATGGGAGAAAATATTTGCAAATGAAGCAACTGACAAAGGGTTAATCTCCAAAATTTACAAGCAGCTCATGCAGCTCAATAACAAAAAAACAAACAACCCAATCCAAAAATGGGCAGAAGGCCTAAACAGACATTTCTCCAAAGAAGATATACAGATTGCCAACAAACACATGAAAGAATGCTCAACATCGTTAATCATTAGAGAAATGCAAATCAAAACTACAATGAGATATCATCTCACACTGGTCAGACAGGCCATCATCAAAAAATCTAGAAAAAACTTTTTAAAAAGAAAAAAAAAAGAAGGTAGACTGTGGGACTTTCCTGGTGGTCCAGTGGTTAAGAATCCGCCCCTGCAATGCAGGGACGTGGGTTCAATCACTTGCTGGGGAACTAAGATCCCATATGCCATGGGGCAACTAAGCCCACGTGCTCTAGATCCTGCGTGTCACAACTAGAGAGCCCATGCGCCGCAACTACTGAGCCCACGCACCACAACTAGAGAGAAGCCTGCGGGCTGCAATGAAAGATCCCGCACGCTGCAATGAAGATCCCACGTGCTGCAACTAAGACCCAATGCAGCCAAATAAATAAATATTAAAAAAAGAAGGTAGATTGTAGAGGGAAAAGATCTTATTTCATCTTAAAAGCAATTGTATGAAGCAGATATTATGGTTGTCTTTGTTTTACAGATGAAGACAGATTCAAAGAAGCAAGGTCTTGCCCTCCAGGTTGCATGGCTCAGAAGCATCTCTGCACTCTCTTATTGGAGCCCTTCTACTTCTGCTAAGGGCTTACCCTTCCCGCACTTGAAATTGAAAGGTTGAAATTCTCTTACCTGGGCCACAGAAGGGGTCTGGGGAAGACAGTGGTGAAGATCTTGATGTTGGGGAGAAGCCTTGGCTGGAAAATGTGTGAACAGCAGGTGGCAGCAGTGTCATTGGAGTTTGTGGTTGTCCCCTACAGTCCTTGGAAAGCAAGGTCAACAAGCACCAATTAAGATGCTGATCCTAATGCCTGACCTCTGATCTCTGACCTGCCTCCCACCCCTCATCTACCTCCTGCTGAGCCAGGTGAACTGTCTGACTTCTAGTAGGGTGCTTCTCTTTCTCTCCCTGAGGAACTCAAAGGGGAGATTGGGAAAGATGACCCAGAAGTCATTTACAATGGAAACACTCCCACTGAGATCATTAATATCATGTACAGTTGTGTGAACTTGGCATGTTACCCTCTCTGTTCCTTGATATGCTTTTCTGTAAAATGAGGATAATAATGGCCACCTGCCTTGAAGGCTCATTGAGCTGACTGAAGGAACATAATATATACAGAGCCTTAGAACAGCACAGTGAATATAACACATGCTCCTCATTCATATTCTTCTTTTTTTTTTTTTTTTTTTTGGCGGTACGCGGGCCTCTCACTGTTGTGGCCTCTCCCGTTGCGGAGCACAGGCTCCGGATGCGCAGGCTCAGTGGCCATGGCTCACAGGACCAGCCGCTCCGCGGCATGTGGGATCTTCCCGGACCAGGGCACAAACCCGTGTCCCCTGCATCGGCAGGCAGACTCTCAACCACTGCGCCACCAGGGAAGCCCCATATTATTCTTTATAGAGGGCTGTATCATTGCAGTGGGCTCTCATACATCAACATCTCACTCCATCCTTCCTCCATATTTTGAGATGCAGATATTACACATTTAACAGAGAAGGACTCTTAGGTTGAGCCAGAGGGAGTAATATTAGCATGAGATGAGGAAGCCAGATTCCTCGGGGGTGTGGGACCACATGCAAGTTACTTAATGCTTTGGAGCCTCAGTTTCTTTTTCTGTAAAATGGTGATAACATTACCTATCTTGGGTGTTGGTTGTGAGGACTAAATAAAACAACATATACGAAGCCCTCTGGTATAGTTCCTCTTATGTAGTTACACTTAAAATCATTAAAAGGATGTCTTAAAACATATAGAAAAGTGTTGAAATAAAATTCACGTTTTAAGGCAAGACAAGAAAAATTTAAACATAAAACTTTTTCTCTGCCCTTTGGCTTCCTCTCTCCCCTCTAGTGTGCATTGTGCACCTGCATTATGTGTTAACCAGACTTCCCCAACAGCAGAAATACGTGCTCAACCATAAAGATCAATTTTTCTCCTTCTGGTGCCATCTATGTAACTCCTTAGAAGATAACATTCCTTTCTCAATCCTGTAAGGGGTCACAATGACCCACCACTCACCTTGTATGTGCAGACATCTTTGGTGAACTTTATGTACCATGTCAATATATCATCACTTAATGCAGAACAGACTGGTTAGACTACCTGGGGAGATACTGGGCCTCAGTTAATGGAAGTTCTCAGCTTAAATACTTACTTATGATCTTATTAATGTTACCAGCTATATTACTTGTATTTTGCCTATTTTACAAGATTATTTCTTGCATTATCAAATATGTGACTGAGCCTTGGATAAAATTAATGATGATTAGGTGACTTGAAATGATTGGCCAAATATATAGTTCTATATGATCAAGGACTGTAATGGTGTATCTCTTTATGGGAAGAAGCAACAAGAGGGAACCATTTCCTGGACCATAACAGACTTTGGGCTACTGTTCACAGGGCCTGGTCCAGTAATAGCACATTGAGTGGACTATCAATGAAATCCTCACCTAACCTGGGAATGAGCACTTCTAGCACCGTGGGACAAATTGGTCACCAAATGCCTCCCAAACCTTGGTTGAAATTAAGACCAAAAGGGAAGTGATTGTAAAATAAAGAATGTTGCCCACCATCTAATTCTACAAGAATCAAGTCATTAGCCACTGCAGTTGCTGATGTACAGTACACCCGAGAAAGGAATTCAGAGTGAAGATCTGGAATGAGGCACTCTGTACTCTGGGAAATCTGGCAGAACAGGCCTTTAGATAGTTAGATATTTTAAGGAAAAAAAATGTTGTTTCTTTTTTGCGGTACGCGGGCCTCTCACTCTTGTGGTCTCTCCCGTTGCGGAGCACAGGCTCCGGATGCGCAGGCTCAGCGGCCATGGCTCACGGGCCCAACCGCTCTGCGGCATGTGGGATCTTCCTGGACCGGGGCACGAACCCGTGTCCCCTGCATCGGCAGGCAGACTCTCAACCACTGCGCCACCAGGGAAGCCCAGGAAAAATTTTTTATGACCTGGATTCTTGCATCTTCCCATACTTAGAAAAGTACTACAATCATCAACTAAGCTGTCTGTTTCTCGTGACTAGCAGCAACCTTCTACTGAGATGTGTGCTCGATTGCACATACCCTCTTCCCCAAAATCACATTACTGACCTCTCCCTTACCTCTTCAGAGCAGTTTCTCAGAGTAGCCGGCTGTCTCCTGGGCTATAGTCCTCAGCTTGGCTCGAATAAAATTTTCCCTTTCTTTCTTAGATTGACCATTGATTCTTTGTACTGACAAAAGTTATAAGGAAGGCAAATAAAGTTACTCACGATCCCATCGCCCAGAAATAACCCCGTTAGTATCATGATGTGTTTTTTTCTTCCCCCAGTGCTTGTACATAAAATGGCTGAGATCACATCACATATGTACAAGTAAGCTGTCCCTAAGAAAGTGGCAGAGCTGGGCTGACACCCCGGGCAGGCTGGGTCCAGGTCCAGGCCTTCCTACGTAGCCGTTTCCCTGCACTGCCCCTATAAAGTTCAAGCTTATATCATTTCAAGAAACTGACAAAAAAAATATTTAAATGTTTCAAGTTTGAAAATAAAGCACGTAAAGAAACCAGAGGTAGCCAAAATAATCCTATCGTATAGCTAAAGGCTGGAATTTTGCCTGGAAAAGTAGTATTTCATGTGGAAAAAATGTTAATTTCTACTATGTCTGTGTAGCCAATATTTTAATTGTTAAAACATTACTGCTCAAGCTCATAAAATGAGTAAATTTGGTAAAACTAGTAAACTAGTCAGTTGACAAAGTGATTAAATCGACAAATGGAGTGAGTTGATTATGCTGCAGGTGGAGTTTTAGGGGGGTGCTGATTTTTGGCAAATTGGCTGGCGTTTATTGGAGATGGAGTGTTGCTTAATATATATACTTGTTGAGTGAATGAATACATGAATAAATGAATGAATGAATTCTGCCATAAAAGAAATAATCTTCCCCTCTAAAATTCAACGGCTGTACTGCATTTTAGGAGCCTTGAGGGTTGCCTGAGACAGAAATTCTGGTTCTGGGATCGCATGTACTCACTGCGTGCATACTCCTACTCCAAATACTCACTCATGGCCTAACTGGCGGCTTAGTGGGAGCCGGCGCTTCCTGTGGGCTCAGAGCTCAAGCCCACACACCGTGAGCTTGGAGTCAGAAGAATGAGGTTCCAATCTCGATCGGCTCTTCCATTACTAGCCCCAGAACACTGGCCAGTCAGTTCACTCCCAAACTGTTTCCTCACCTGTAAAATGGGCATAATTCGGACACCTGCCCCACCTTGTTCAGCATCACAGGGTGCAGGGAAGTACTAGATGAATGTTAGTTCACGGCTGTGAAAACGATTAGACTTCAGGGTCTGAAGGGACCCTGGTGTGATGGAGGTAGCCCTGGGAAGGGGCGGGGTGTCCTTGGGGAAGGAGGGCCACTCCTCCCCTTCGCTCTTTGGCTGCTTCTTTCTGATCACTGACACCCATGATAGAGAGACACACAGACCCATTAAGCCGCCTGCCCCGGGTCACCTGCCATGAGAAGCAAACACCAGGGGCCTTACAGCCAGCGCCTCCTCACTGCTACTTCAGGGCTGAGGTCCTCTGCCTAGAGCCACTGGTGGTGGGGTGATGGGGGGCCTGGGTCCTCCCATGGTTACCCCTGGGGCTCCTCAGGCTGGCTTCCTCCCTCTCCACCACTCACAGCTCTGCACCCAGCCTGCGAGGCTTCCAGTGGGATATCTACTGGTCCCACCTCTGTGGCCTCACTGCAAGAAGCATGCAGGCAAAGAAAGCTGGCTGCGGAGGGCTGGGGCAGGGAGAGAACACAGCTGGGTGTGACGAGAAAGGGCGTGGCACAACAGGAGCCCCGGAAAAGGACCAAGACAAAAAATGAGGGGGTGGAGAGAGAAGTCTGGAGAGCACTGTTTATTTCTCCTCCCTTTTCTCAAGTGTAAGAGTGAAATCATTAAGGGGGAAAAAAGGAGATGGCAATCAGTGTCGGCTTTTAGTGCTTGAGTGGGTGACAGTACATTCCAGCTGCCACCAGGATACCTACCACCGCTAAGCGATGGTACACGTCAGCCAGTCCAGGCCAGAGGCCCCCCACTGGCTCCTTGCCTCATACCCAGGTCTCCTGACATGTGTAGGCTCCCTGCCACCAGCCAAGTAGTAATTTATCACCTGCTCATTCTGGGTCACTTTCTCCTCCATGAGTTACTTTAGCCCTAGTGGAGACTTAATATAACAGTTCACTACACTTGTAAGGTGCTTCTTCCTTCCAGAGAGCTTTATGCTCGCCATATCTAAAAGCTCATCTATCTGGATAAAGAAGAGGTGATACACACACACACACACACACACACACACACACACACACACACACAGGAATACTACTCAGCCATAAAAAAGAATGAAATGTTGCCATGTGCAGCAACATAGATGGACTTGGAGGGCATTACGCTCAGTGTCAGACAAAGAAAGACAAATACTGTATGATATCACTTATATGTGGAATCTAAACAATGCAACAAATGAATGAATATGACAATAAAGAAGCAGATTCACAGATATAGATAACAAGCTACTGGTTACCAGTGTGGAGGAGGGGCATTAAAGGGATCAGGGAGTGAGAGGTACAAACTACTGGGTGTTAAGACAGGCTACAAGGATGTATTGTACAACGTGGGGAATATGGCCAATATTTTGTAAATGGAGGATAACCTTTCAAAATTGTATAAAAAATAAAAAATTTTAAAAATGATTTTAAAATGCGTAACACATTGTATATAAAAGATAAAAAATTAAAATACAAATAAAAGCTTATACATCTGACTAGCCCTTCAGGGTTGAAAGGACTTGTGTACAGATGGACTCTGAATTGGAAGGCTCTGAGTTCACCTAATGCAGTTATTATCTGACATCAGCTGAGGCCCCCATCTCACTCCTCATAGATCTTGTTCAACTTGGCCTACACCCCAATTCCAGGGCCTATGACCAGGGCTGGTTTCAGACCATAACAAGCCCATGGCCTTTTAATTATGGAGTCCACATTCCACATCATATCAAACACATTAGCATATACCCACATTTCACATGAAATATAACATTTTTTGCTGTGGGAAAAATCAAAAGGGTTTTCTTAATTTTGCTTTTGAAATTATTTAGCTACCAGTTATTCACTGACTATATATGACTGACCATGATTTGTGGGCTGTCATCACACACACACAGGAAATTTTATAGAGTGAGAGAATCAAACCGTATCTTCCTTTTCAAATGTAAATAATTTATAAACACTAAATTGAAAAATGAATGAAGTTGACATAATTTTATGTCTTATGGATGCTTCATTAAAATGTATTACTTTCAATTTTATACTTTTTGTGTTTTAGATCCATTAATTATTTTCCTCATCTCACATGTTTTCACAGGCTTTTGAAAAAGCTGGTCTGCAAGAGGCCCTGTGCCAGGGGGGCCTGCTGGCCAGACGGCCCTGATTGCTGTTGCTAAAAGCCCTTCCCAAGACTCTGACCCGTCCCTCACCTCACTTCTGGCATCTTCTGATTCTTTGCTCTTGCGTATCTGCTCATGTTTCGGTTTCAGCTGGTATTGAAACTGGTCACGGAGCTCAGCTCCTTCGTTGTTTCCTACAAAATATCCAACCACACTGAACATTTCATGAAGTGGGAGATGTGACAAATTCTGAGGGCCGTGGAGAGAGGTCACTCAAGTCCCTCGCAGCTTCCTGCCATCTGGTCGGCGCTACCCTCTCTCTCACCCCACATCCTCCAAGCTGCCTGTGCCAGCAGTGTGGCCACCCTGCCCAGGGCTGCTCTCCAGGGAGCCTAGGTCACACTGTCCCCTTCCCCTGTCTGGTTGCTTCTCTCTCAAACAGCAGACTTGCCAGGAATGCCTGCACTCTCCAGGTCCCTTGAATTTTCTGTCTCCTTTCACAAGCATTATCTGGTGCATCCATCCCAAGAGCACCTGGGCAGGAGCCCCTGCTGGCCACTGCCGGGATGGGGACCTCCCATCTCTCAGGTCAAGGCTTTTGCTTGCCTTTTTCATCGTTAGAAAGTAATTAGATCAATCTGAGCTCTGGCTTCATTGAAACTTTACTCCCGCTCATGGTCCTGCCTCTGGGTCCTCTGAGCTTCAACACACCCCTGAAACAACATACCCCTGTCTCCACAGGACAACTGAGGAGTCAGGTGGCAAAGTCCCAATTGAGACGCAGGCCTCTCGACTCCCAGTCCTGGGCTTTCTCAGGGTCTCTTTCCCTTCGACTGCCTTTTATTACTCAGCTTCCGGGAAGAAATGCAGTGTACTGTGAATTTCCTTCAGCAAATACAGACTCTTTGCTTGTTTGAGCAAACAGGGCCACGGAGGTGGGATGGAGCAGAGGGTGAAGCGGTGGGCAGCAGGGCCAACCTCTCTGTTAAATCATGAGAGGTGCAGTGCCCAGGGCACATGACCCTTTAGGGGGCCCATGAATGTGTTTTAATTGCTTTTAAAATCAGAAGAAAAAAAAATTTTAGGTTGAAGAAAACGTTTTAATATATAATATTAATATATTTGTCTTCATACCAATGCAGACATAAAATAAAATTTAAACATTTTTTATGGAGGAAGGAGCCCATAAAAGTCAGAGTACCCAGGGTCCACAGCAGTTATAATGTGGTGCTGGTGGGCAGGGGTCTCCTCACTGAACTTTACAAGTGAAGTCCCTTTAAAGGGATGGTTGTGCTACTCGGGGGATGGAAAATTGGCACCTCTTGAACTATGAGTGACTGTCACTTCCACCAGGTGAACCAGATGAACTAATTAAAAAGGCTGATTCTGTCATCTGGGTCAGCATGGATTGGGTCCGACTGCCCAATCCTCTTGTAAAGCCATGGCCCACACTGTGGGGGAAGCGGGCTCAGCTTTCTCTGCCTGGGGGACGTCTGTCTTCTCCCTTGGACTTTCACTCCAGTTACAGCTCATCCCAGGGCTCCCTGAAGGACAGATGGGCAGTCCATCAGAAGGCCTTGGAGCCTTGCCTGGCCCATCCTCAAACCAGCCACTCCCACCGGGCCCCTCCTCTCTTCCCTGAAGCTCATGAGCATTCTCAGCAGAAAAGTAGTGGAAAATGGTAGAAAAAAAAGAACTTGAACTTTGCACACGCCAGTCCTGTGCTCCAATCCCAGCTCTACCACTTCCCAGCTCTGTGTGCTTTCTGAGCCTCAATTTTGTTTTCATTTAAAAAGGGGATAATATTACCTGTTCATATAGTTATTGTAAGCGTTGAATAAGAGAACCTGTGCAAAGTCCAAGGAACCAGTCGGAGCTTATGGCTGGCAGGCTGAGAGCAGAGTCTAGGGCATGTGTCATGAAGCTGTATTTTTATACTTCCTGTAATATAAAGAAATACTGATAGCTGCATCAAAGATGGTGCTTCTGGGCTTCCCTGGTGGCGCAGTGGTTGAGAGTCCGCCTGCCGATGCAGGGGACACGGGTTCGTGCCCCGGTCTGGGAAGATCCCACATGCCGTGGAGCGGCTGGGCCCGTGAGCCATGGCCGTTGAGCCTGTGCGTCCGGAGCCTGTGCTCTGCAGCGGTAGAGGCCACAACGGTGAGAGGCCCGCGTACCGCAAAAAAAAAAAAAAAGATGGTGCTTCCTCTGTCCATCCATTAATAATCTGCCTTCATGGTTCTACCTGCCACCCACCTCCAAGCTAGGATGGTGGTATGTCCCAACTCCACGGGCACAGAAGCTCCTGCACTAGGGACCCTACGGGACCTTGCCCTGTATCTCTTCATCTGGCTATTCATTCAAATCTTCTTTATTTTTTTGCTGTGCCACGCCATGCGGCTTGTGGGATCTTAGTTCCCCCACCAGGGATCGAACCCAGGCCCCCCTGGCTGTGAAAGCTCCGAGTCCTAAGCACTGGATCACCAGGGAATTCCCTCATATCTTTATTATATCCTTTATAGTAAACTGGTAAACATAAGTAAATATTTTCCTGAGTTCTGTGAGCCATCCTAGCAAATTTTTTAACCCAAGGAGGGGGTCAAGGAACTTCAATTTATAGCCAGGGGATAGTCAGAAGTAGGGGTGACAGCCTGGGACTTGGGATTGGCAAGTGGGAATTGTCCCCCTGGAGTGGGAACAGTCTTGAGGGACGGAGCCCTTAACCTGTGGGATCTAATGCTACTCTAAGTACATAGTGCAGAGCTGAACTGAATGGTAGGACACCCAGCTGGTGTCAGAGAATTGCCTGATGTGTGGAAAACCCATACATCTGGTGTCAGAAGTGTTGTGTGGTACTACTGGGATTTTATGACTCTTGACAAAGGCAAAGTCTCTTCACCTCAGGAAAAGATTGGGGATTCTTGGTTTAAAGGTATTTCTTGACATATACCAGATTACACTACGAAAACGGCAGATGGAAAAATTCACCGGGGGAGGCAGAGTGAAAGCCTGTAGCCTTCCATTAACTCTCCTCCGTCCTGAAGGTGGACTTGACTTTCAAATTGCTCACCTGCAACCCGGAGGCTGGCTAGAAGGCTCCCATCCTGCCAGCGGCCTGTGAATTCTCATGCGGCAGTAAGGTGGGAAGGGAAAATGGAGCTCCAAGACTCATACTGCTGAGAGCAACAGAATGCCTCTGGCAAATCCAGGAACACCTAGAATTCCAGAGAGCCAGGGGAAATCACAACTTTCAGGCTGGGATCAGACTTCATCAACTTTCGCGACTGGGAGGTGATGTCACACTTGAAAATCTCTGTGCTGCCAACTCAGCCTAAGTTCACATTCCTTCAAGCCGACCAGCTGCAAAACCAAAAGTTTGTGGAGAGAGTCCATGTGGGGATATGGGGGCCAGAAGGACAACCTCACACTTACTACTAAGCTTGAGGGTGGGGTGGGGGACAAGGGGAGAAATACCAATTCTGGAATTCCTATCCTTGCCTGTTGCTGCCCACCCCTACTCCTTGCAGTATGGAAACCATTTAGCTGCAAACAGATGATTTCCCAGGCATATTGTTGGGAGTACCTGGAATAAATCATTTCCTCCTCCAGCCCTGAGATAACTGTCCCTCTCTTGTAGGAGCATAATTCAAGCAGTCTGCCTCCAGGGAGCCGAGACTGAGATTAAGCATGGAGTGCACCACCGCCGATGGCTTGAGCCCCAAGAATTATGAGCAGTGAAAAGACAAGATAAAGAGGAGGTGCCTCTGTGGTAACACAGTACCTGCTTCAAACAAACCTGACTCCAAAACTCAGAGAGAGAACACTGTCATCTCTCTACACCTAAATAATTATTTTAAGTAGAAATATAAAAAATATTTAAACCATGATTTTATTCATAGGATTTCTACTTACACATAACTTTCTGGGAATCTATGTAGCTTCTAAAATGAATGTCGCTTCCTCACTAAAATTAGGTTATATCTAGTGATTTTGTAAAAAATACTGGAACAAGCCAATAGGATAAGTGCTGGAGTACAAACAGCCTCCTCTGAGAGTAGGGAGTCAACAAACTTTTTCTGTAAAGGAGCCAAATAGTAAATATTTTAGACTTTGTGGACCCTAAGTTTCTGTCATAGCCACTCAGCTCCACTATTGTAGCACAAAACAGCCACAGACATCACAGAACTGAATGGATGTGACTGTGTCCCAGTAAAACTTTACTTATAAACACTGACATTTGAATTTTATATAATATAATAATTATATATATTATATAATATATCATGAACTATTATTCTTCTTTTGAGCTTTTTTCAACCATTAAAAAATTTAAAAGCCATTCTTAGCGCTCAGGTTGTACAAAAACAGGCAGTGGCTTGAATAGGGACCACAAGAGATAGTCTGCCTGGTTTACAAAATCCCCAAGGAAAAAGTGCAATGAAGGCAAAGTTTTGTTTTTGGTTAATGTAACCCTTTCCCTATGGGCCTGTTATTTTAAAGTAAGACAATGGGGGGGGGGTGTAAGTTAGGAGTTTGAGATTAGCAGATACAAACTACTATGTATAAAATAGGTAGGGCCTCCCTGGTGGCGCAGTGGTTGAGAATCCGCCTGCTAATGCAGGGGACACGGGTTCAAGCTCTGGTCTGGGAGGATCCCACATGCCGCGGGGCAACTAGGCCTGTGAGCCACAACTACTGAGTCTGCGCATCTGGAGCCTCTGCTCTGCAACGAGAGGCCGCGATAGTGAGAGGCCCGCGCACTGCGATGAAGAGTGGCCCCCGCTTGCCACAACTAGAGAAAGCCCTCGCACAGAAACGAAGACCCAACACAGCAAAAATAAATTAAAAAAAAAAAAAAAGTAAACAACAAGGTCCTACTGTATAGCACAGTGAACAATATTCAGTATCTTGTGGTAAACCATAATGGAAAAGAATATGAAAAAAGAATATATATATGTATAACTGAATTACTTTGCTGTACAGCAGACACTAACACAACATTGTAAATCAACTATATCTCAATTAAAAAAAAATTCCACTCTGGGGAAAAGAAGAACCACTCAGGGCTTCCTCTGGTGGTAAAGGTACCCCTGCATCCCCACCCTGAACAAAACCAAACCTTCCCGCCTCCTCCGTAAGAGCTGAAATCCCTTTAACCGGGGGGCACTTTCTGGAAGACGGCATATCAAATTAAAAGCCACAATAAGACTAAAAAAAATAAAAATAAAGTAAGATAAGTGGGTAAGGAAAAGGAAAGTCAAAGGAACAAATTATCAACACAGGAATTTCAAGAAGAACAAGGGAAATAGTTTGAAGAAGGCCCCTCATTTGCCGCCTTGTAAACAACTACTGACTTTATTACCTTCAGGGAGAATGAGTTTCACTTCTAGTAAATTCAACAGACTTCCATTGGCCTCTATTATATTCCAGGAGCACACTAAGTACAGAGATGATGAAAAACAGCCCCTGCCCTCTGATAGGGGAGAACTGCAATTAGATAAGGAAAGGTCCTTTCCATTGAGTGATAAGATTCAATCATTCATTGAACAAAACATTTATTGAGCACCTACTACTACATTCCAGGTCCTGGGTTAGGTGCCAGACATTCCAAGATAAATAGATTCTGAAGATGTTTATGGTAAGCACTATCTTCCTCGCTTTTACCTTGTTATCTTTATTTTCTTGAGGGACAAACAGGGGCACAGAGGGTCAAGCTGGCTGTCCCAGATGGAACATCAAAGAGGGAAACCAAAGAGTGACTGGTGTCTGCCTTAGCAGGGCTGGACTAGGCAGAGGTGAGTGAGGCCTCCAGGGTGCAAAAGCCAAGGAGGTCGGGCTTCCCTGGTGGCACAGTGGTTAAGAATCCGCCTGCCAATGCAGGGGACATGGGTTAGAGCCCTGGTCCGGAAAGATCCCACATGCCACAGAGCAACTAAGCCCGTGCGCTACAACTACTGAGCCTGCGCTCTAGAGCCTACAAGCCACAACTACTGAAGCCCGTGTGCCACAACTACTGAAGCCCGTGCACCTAGAGCTCATGCTCCGCAACAAGAAAAGCCACCGCAATGAGAAGCCCGCTCGCCGCAACTAGAGAAAGCCTGCTTGCTGCAACTAGAGAAAGCCCGCTTGCAGCAACGAAGACCCAACACGAAAGAAAGGAAGGAAGGAAGGAAGGAAGGAAGAAAAAAATAAAGTTAAAAGGAAAGAAAAGAAAAAAAAAACCAAGGAGGCCTTCATGCGCACGTACTTACGTGACCTCAAGAATGGGCACCTCCTTGAATTTTGCACCCTAGCACTTGCCTCCCTGTAGCCCTGACTGGTGCCTTAGCTCCTTCAGTGCCTGCTGTGAGCCTGGGAGGGCTGGAGTCGGCACTTGTGAGTTTAGGTTACCTAAGATGCCCCAAATCCCTGGTGAGGAATTACTTCTTTCTCACTGTATCCAGTCTTGTGGAACTTCCCCAGGGCCTCATACCCTCAGAGTCCAGGCTGGTGTGGGCATCACATGCTCCCTTCTGGACTGCGACTCCTGGGCTGAATGAGTTGGTTCCTGTTTCTTCCCACCACCTACAGTCTCTCTAATGCCAACATTCCAGTCCAAGTGACACCTCAGAGCCCTGCTACTCCAAGTGTGGTCCACGGACCTGCAGCACTGGCATTGCCTGGGGCTGGTGAGAAATGTAGAACCTCAGGCCTGCCCCAGACCATAGTCAGAATCTGCATTTTGACAAGGTCCCCAGGTGATTCTCGTGTGCCTGAAAGTGTGGGGAGCATTAACCCACACCTTGCATCCCCCCACCCCTCCCGCCACGTATGGCCCTTGCTGCTGGCCGTGAGCTTCACAACACAGGGGCTTGGGAAAGGGAAATGCACCACTTGCTGAAATGCAAGGAGGCTCAGGGCTGGCCCTGCCCTTCCCAGATGGGCCTCCCTCCCTGAGGAGTCCTCAGACACACTCATCTGGTGTTTTGTTAATGGTTGACTCTAAAACAAAAGAAAAAAATTAGGCATTAATTTCAGAGAATGATGCCAGCACCACCAAGCCTCTCTCCAGAGATGCCCCTTCCCTTTAAAAGTTTGGGGCAGTGGAGGCGGGAGACTCAGGAGGCTACTTCAAAGGGTAAAAGTACCCTACGAGACCCCTTAGTCTTGGGCTAGTATGGGATGGCGGTGGCTCTTTTTTAGAGACAGACAGCTGCTCTCTCCTCCTTTCAGAATGGGCCAGGAGTGGAGAAAGGACATCAACAACCCTAATATTTACTGGTAGCCTGCCACGCACCAGACTTGGGACATATTTTCTGTTTTATTCTTTAATGCAACCATAAAGGACAGGCTTAGACAGAGGAAGAAACAAATTCAGAGAGGCCAAAACAACTTGCCTCAAATCATTCATTTGTTACCTGGGAAGAACCAGGGACTGAACCCAGGTTTTGTCCATGTTGCAGACTCACCAAAACACGTGAAATGTTAACACATAACCATGGACGGCCTTTGCCCCATGAGAGAAGTGGTGGAGGTGATGATGGCTCTAGGTAGGTGTGCACGTGCGTGAACGTGTGTTGGGGGATGGTGAGCTGGGGTCCTCAGGAGAGTCAAGGGCAAGTGTACGAGTGAGAAGCTTGCAGAGGGGCCTAGCTCTTTGTGGTGGTGGGCTATGGCATCAATGAGATATATAGTCAGCTTAAGACTTCACACATTTGTAATTTAAAATAAAATAAGTGGAACAACAAGGACCTGCTGTATACCATAGGGAACTATAATCAATAGTTTGTAATAACGTATATGGGAAAAGAATCTGAGAAAAATATATATGTATAACTGAATCACTTTGCGGTACACTTGAAACACAAAATCAACTATACTTCAATAAAAAAAAAAGAATGAAAAAAATAAGTGGAAGTAAGGATATTCAGATTTTTCCAATGATGATTTCATCAGTGCTTTTTTGGGGGGAAATATAAAATACTAAATTCTATCTTTTTTTCTCATTCTTTTGGCTCCCCTGCTTTTGCTGATGTGCTCAGTACACACCCCTGTAGGACCCAACTTAACACCAGTCCTGAGGCTAAGGAACCCTCGCCCAGCTGTGTGGAGGTGGTGGTGACACCCTCCACCTGCAAGACCAGTGGTGTGCAGAGTGGTTAGGGAGGCAGGGAGACTGTAAACTCTAGAGAGTCACTGCTCTAAGAATTTCTGGAGTGACTGCTATCCTCATTCCTGGGCTCTGAGTCAAGAATGTAATTGAAGCCACAGGACAATGGAGTGTGAAAGGAAAGATGTTCCCTGGTGTCAGATACCCTGGCTAACCAGACCCAGAAGCACAGAGCAGGTGCTTGGCTTTTGTTCCTGGGTCCCTGCGCCCGGCCCCACAGTCCAAAGCATCTCTAGACAAAAGCCAGAGCTCCTGCCTCCTCTGCATATCCAGGATCTGTGCCGACTGAGAAAAGTCTGCTTCCTCCTCCCGACCCCTTGTTCCAAGGCTAGAGATACAGAGACAGGAGCCACATCTCAACACAGGAAACCAGGAAGCAGGACCTCCGATGCTAAGGATTTCACCAGAGGAGGATGAGGATTTTGTCATTGTCTGAAGAAAACTTTCAAGTGCCCTAAGTAACTTTCTGGTGTCTGGGAACAGGATCACCAACCAGGTGAACTGGGTTTTCATAGTGTCACTGAGAAATCCCCAGGAAACCGAACCCCAGAGGCAAGCCCCATCATGCCCTGGTGGAGACACAGGACATGTGCGCTGTCTTCTGGATGGCACGGGGGAGGTGACTCCCAGAGAGCTGGTGATGGTTGGTCTTTGTGTCTTTCAGGGTTTACTTAAGCCCAATCCTCCCCACTGGAGAGGGGCTGTTCTTACCCTTCATCAACATTGGATTTCAGTGAGTTTTTTTGGCTGCACTGCGCGGCTTGCGGGATCTTAGTTCCCTGACCAGGGATTGAACCCACCTCCTCGGCAGTGAAAGCGTGGAACCCTAACCACTGGACCACCAGGGAATTCCCTGGATTTTAGTTCTGAAGGGCGATGAAGCCTTGTCTCCTTGTGATTTCAGGGGGAAGATCTTAATCGGCTATCTGGCTCTGAACCATCCTGATGAAGCATCCTTAAGAAAATCAGAGGCAGCCTTGAAGGAGCAAAGACAGCACCATATGGCAGCCTCCCAGGTGAGTATGGAAGAGACAGGGGCAGCCTTTTCTTTGAAGCCAGGGAAGGGTGGCTATAATGGCTGATTGCAAAGACACAAGACTAAGGTGTGTTTAAATAACAACACAAAAAAGAAGCTATCCATCATTGAGAGTTTGCTGTGTCAGGCACTGTACTAAAAACTTTACAGGTAGTATCTTAATCATGCCCTGGATGCAGGTACTATTATTATCCCCATTTTGCAGACAGAGAAGTTTAAGAGCTTACTTAAAGTCACACAACCAGTAAGTAGCAGAGTGACTTCCAAATTCTGGTCTTACTTCAAAGCTTTGTTTTTTGTTTTGGTAGTTGTATTTGTTTTTATTTTTTGTAACACAAAGAGGGAGAGAGGAGGCGAAGGGGCAGGGCCCAGCAATGTGCCTGGAACAGCTTCTGAGGCATACGTTCTGAGGCATACGTTCTGAGGTATACGTTCTGAGGCATACGTTCTGAGGCATACGTTCTGAGGCATACGTTCTGAGGCATACATTCTGAGGCATACATTCGTTCTGAGGCATATATTCCTCCAGATTTGTTTTGAAAAGGCAACTTCAGTCCATGTTTCTGGAAACTCTCCAGGCTGTCAACCTCAGTGCAAACAACTTAAAATAAAAACCTCCCATCTGTTCACCACACGGGGATCCAACACAAAATGCAAAGCAAACCTGTTTGGAAAACGCCTGCTCTTCAAACAAGAGCGAGCAAAGCCTGGGATTTTGACCTCTATCTTAGACCGCAGCCTTCGCAGTGCAGTTTAAGTTTCTTTTATCGCTGCTTCTTCCCTCTATCACTGTTCATTACCAGTAGTTAAGGGTCTTCCCCAAATGGAGGCAAGAGTGACCCTGGGCAGTGCTTCTGAGCCCTCACAGCCATTATTCACTTTTATCAGTTGGGTCTAGACATGGGGTACAAGAGTGAGTGGCTGCCGTGAAAGCATCTCTTAAAGTTCAAGATTGTGTGTTTCTCTTGGTGGGAGGAGGAGGAAGAAATGTGTGGAGCTAGATTTCTTTTTTTTTTCTTTTTTTTTTTTTTGCGGTACGCGGGCGTCTCACTGTTGTGGCCTCTCCCATTGCGGAGCACAGGCTCCGGACGCGCAGGCTCAGCGGCCATGGCTCACGGGCCCAGCCGCTCCGCGGCACGTGGGATCTTCCCGGACCAGGGCTTGAACCCGTGTCCCCTGCATCGGCAGGCGGACTCTCAACCACTGCGCCACCAGGGAAGCCCGGAGCTAGATTTCTTAAAGGCCTCTATTTCAACCAGTTTGGGGAGACTGTCTTGTTTTGTTTCTTTTTAAGAACCCAAAGGCTGGAAATCAAATGGGCTATCCAGTCCAGGCTGGAATAGGAATCACTACATAGTTAAACAGCTTAACACTATATTTAGGGTATGCCTGCACTTAAATAGCTTTTTTTTTTTAAGTGTATGTTTTTATTTCCTATGAGTCAGAAAATATCCAAATTACAAAGAATCTCATATCAGTCCTACCTATGAGAGCAAAAAAATCTAGAAAGAATCCAAATTTTCAAAAATAGGAGAATAACAAATTACAGCACATTAACCAGTTGGAATATCACACAGTGATACCATGAAGACTAGGTTAGGAACATAGGAAGGCGCTTATGCAAATTTTTTGAATAAAAAATAAGGTTTTAACTACAAAGTCCTATATATACACACAGGTAAAAGACATGGAAAATAATTTTTAAAGTGGTGGTGAGATTATAAGTGACCTTTTTCCTTACAGATTTTATAATCTTTTGTGACAAACTGGAAATGTATACAATTATATGTTGCCTTGTACCTTATGTGTACATTTGGCTTATTTACCTTGAAGTCCTATATCCAAATATGGCAAATAGATTTTCATTTGAGCTTGCAAATTGCTGCATGAAATTTACATATTCCTTTAAATACATAAATATGTATCTATTGCTGTTACACAAGCTGGAATTAACTCTTCGGGTTAGAGTCTTTTTAATCCAAATTTCATTATGCTATGTTTATCAGTAATACTTTATCTTGGGTAGGAATCCAAACTAGAAAAGTGAAAGGGACCTGCCACCCCCCAGCAGTTCCTATCAATACAGCAGTGAAACCCCATTCTCTCAGCACACCACCTCGCTTTCCATCTTTCATGGAAGTCTGGAAGAAGGATTATCTGGAGACCCCCAGGGTTCCTAACCCATTAAGAAGGCTGAAGTCTGGCAACCCCAGCAGGTCAAGTGACCCTTCTCTAAGGTCCACAGGAAAGAGCACTAGGGAGTCTTCCTATGGAAGAAATGAGTGTTTGTGGTGATTCTCATCCATCTGCTTTCCTAGGAAGCAAAGACTCCCTGCAGACCTCCCTTGGGGAGTAGGAAGCTGATTTTGAGGGTCTCGAAGAGCCTGTGTAATTATTTATTTATACTCTACTCCTTGCTCTGAAGATTGGGAGATGCTCTAGGATAAAAGCAAAGGTATAGTAGGACCAAAACATTTTTTAAAAAGTTAAATGGCATAAAACAAGAAATGGGAGGCGGGTACGAGGGAAGAATTTGTAGATTAAGTTCAGCAAAAGAAACCTACAATAAAAACAAAAAACAAAAAAAAAAAAACTTGGTGGCCAGAGTAAATAGTACAACCAAAGCATTTATAAACTAACAGAGCTCTTGTTTCTAAGGTTTGAGAGGTAAGGGTGAGTCATGCATGCCTATGGCTGGAGTTCTCAAGAAAATTGCACAGCATGCCTGAGCCTTTCCCATTGGTTTTAGGTGGTTAAAATCTTCCAGGAAGGGGAGCACAATGCCTGTTTTCAATGCACTCCTGTATCATTTACTCTCATTTTGCCAGGCAATCATACTCTATTATTATTATTTCTTAATGTGTGTGCATTGCCTCCTCTAGATTATAGACTTCTTGAGGGCAAGAATTCTATTTTATACTTTTTCTAGATTGTCCTCCAACCTCTAGTCCCTAAAATAATATAAATTCTTCTTAAATGGAAATGGAAATTCTTAGTCCTGTAGGCCAAATTACTTATAATCTTAATCTCCACATATTCTCTAGTTACTAGAAGACAACAGGGAAGCCCTTTCTATGTTTGAGTGAGCAGAATAAGAGATTAATGAAAAGCTATAGCTGGAGGGGAAATAGAGAACATAAGCTGGAAACGAGAGACATTCCAGATAGGAGTTTTCAAGTAGAGGGTTAGGGATGGAAGAGATATGAACAGTTCGGCAAGGATTTGAGACCAGAAACACTTCTTGGAGTCACATTTTCTTTACACTGATTACATCCCTATTCCTAGGCAGATTATCTGCCTTGTTCCTTTTTAATTTCTTGGGAAGGTGCTAAGGCAGACAGTCCTGGAGTATCATGGAAAAGAGTACTGTGTGAGAACAGAGCAGGAAGACACATCATGGGAATGGTGGTGATCAAGCTCAAGTAAGCCAGCAATGAATCACTTCCGCGTTGGGTCGTGAGATGCAGATATGCCAGCCATCCCTATGAAAAGCCATCACTCACCTTAAAAACAAAAATGAAAAACCCTACTGCCTGGGTGCTGGGTCACATTTCTAACAGGCTGATCACTGGGCTTTTAGCAACAATATTTAACCTCTTTGGGATAGTGACAGGGCTCACTTTGGATAGCAGTGTCCTTGACCACAGCATGACTCAAGGACTTACTTGGCAAACTGTTTTATTGTGAAACAGGTTTTCACAGAGGAAGTGGGCTTGGGATGGGGTGGGGGGTTAGTTCTGATGCAGGATGTGGTCAGCACATCAAAACCTGGCTCATCGGAAGGCCATAGGACTACATTATTCCACGTCATGTACCTGGGAATTTAATTTTCGATTTATGGGTCTAAGCAACGAGAGTTCCACTGGAAAGGCAGCATTTCAGATTCCAAGTATCTCCTGAGTGGACAACAGATCAGGACTCACCATCATCGGGTGTACTCACCTCTCGCCCCCATCCCCACGCAGCATCCACCCAGGGGAGCTGACTCCTTCATGCCTCCGGCCCAGCCATGTCCAGTTGGCCCCTCGGGAGACAGAACAGAGTTGTGTGTGTTCCTGGGCCACACACACGAAGGGCTTTTTACCTTTCCCGTCATTAGTTTTCCTCTGGAGACAGGGGATTCTGCGTAGATCCTCAAGAATGAATGAATGAGGGCTGATCTGCCTTCACTTACATCTGCTACAAGGGCTACCAGCAGGATCCCGTGTTCTGTTAGCTTCCACTCAGCAATGCATCCAAATGCAAGAAACGGAGCAACAGAAACTTATTTTCAAGGGCCAGTGTTTTGCTTAAATATGAAATGTGAATCTATTACTTTGAAACATTCTTCACCCCTGTGCACAGGTGATTAACCATGTGGCAACTGTTACCTGAGCATCTGTGTCTGGGCCAATCAACAAACGTACTGAGAATGCATTTTATGTGTGAGATACCACTGCAAAGCCATGCATGGTCTCCAGGGGATCGGGGGATCGGTGCTGGGGATTTTCATTTCAAAAGGAAAAAAGTTACCTTCAGTTTCCCTAAGGACCCAATGCAGGGAGAAAAAAAGGCTCAGGGCTAAGAAGCAGAAGAGGGGCTGGAGGCAGAGGCAGGGCGGAGGTGGGGAGACTACATACATCATCACCTCGTTTAGTTCTCTGCCTTAGAGGAAGTGCACAGGCAAACCATCTGCTTGAAGGATGGAGAAATTGCTGCACAAATGGTAAAATTAACCTGGGGTCACACAGTGAGTGGCGGAGGGCCTGAACCTGGCCCCTCTGGTTTCCAAGCCCCACACTGCACTGCCTGCCCTGAAGGGGAACTGGGGTTGAACTCAAGCAGATGGTGACCTTGAGCAAGCCACCCAACTCTCCAGCCTTGACGACGATAAGCCTCCTTCCGGCTCCGAATCAGCACTTCAGTTAAGGCACCAGCCTTGGCAGGCCCTGATAAGGCCTTGACTCGCCTCTTTGTTCTCCACGGCCTTGGTAACAGACAGAAAGCTCACAGGCAGCAGCAACCAGTCTTATCCTCAGGTCGATGCCTATTTGTCAAGAATTTGGCAAAAGTTGCATTCACATTAGTGAGCCTTCAACATAGCTTCATTCATTGACACACAAAATTTATGAATTCTGTTGGAGGAATGTAGCTCTGAAAACCTCAATGTCAAAAAGTGTATAAAATGGAAGGAATGCTTCTTGTACTGCCTGCCATTTCTAACAATTTCTTTCCAAACCCCTGTCTCCAATTTTGGAAATGATGGCTCCCTGAGCACCCCAGGGTTTTGATTGGAGAATTCAGATTTCTTTTCTGTATGTACATGTGACAACAGATTTTTTAAAAAATCACACTTACAAATAGCGTTGACAAGGTGAAAAAAATGGTTAACATCGACTCAAATACTTGTTCAAGTGAAAAAGACACTTTTTTCCTGAAGAAGAAAAATAAAAATCAGGCCCAAAGTATTAAACTCTGGAGGATACATAGCAGCATACACAAAAATTAGATTTTGTTCTTGCCAGCGATAGCTCTAGGAGCAGGAAGAACTGTTCTCTTCAATGCCAGTGTCAGAAAGTTCAGAATGTATCCACAGAAGTGCTCTTTTTTCCTTAATAAGAGATCATAGAACTCTCATCACAAAATTAAATATTTTTGGAAGGTGCTTATATTCTTAACCTGTACCCTTTCTCTGTGGAGTTCCACGTTTTACACTGAACAAGGCAACGTCTCCAGCTGTTCATTCTGAAATCTGGGCCTGCTAAGTCTTGGCAACGAATTTAGAGTATGAAACTTGCTTTGTCTGTACTACACGGTTTTCTAAATGTTGACCGTATCAGCGTCCAGCCTCGGTGTTTGCACACTGAAGAGCCTTTACCGCTCTCCCCCGTGTTCGGAGATGATCACACTGGGTCTGACCCAAGCTGTGCGCCCCGTGGGGACAGGGCGTTCTCCCTTTTCTATGTATCAGAACGATCAGGTAATAACAATTCTCCGAATTGGCGTGATGCTGTAGTATTCCATTGATTTCATCTGGTCCCTGGAACCCAGGGAGGAAGTCAGGCCTTAAACCCCCCACTGGGGTCATGGCAGCTGCAAGCTGACTCAACCTCCGGCCTCCCAGGCTCCTCCTCTTCCAACTGTGCCCGTTGCCTCACCTGGTTCTACCCATGCCCAGGAGCTGCTTTCCTTCTGCTGTAAAATGCCTGAAACAAGTGGAAGAAGAATCCAAACAGGGCTTTGGAGTCACACAGGCCCGACTTTGATGCCAGCCCACGCTACTCAGGAGCTCTGGACCTGTGAGCAGGTTCCCTCAGCCTGTTTCTGTGTAAGTGAAATGGGACTGAGGTGAAGCTAAAATAACACCAGTAAGGTGCTTATGACAGGTTTTGGCACAGGGTATCTGAGAAGAGTCCTGATAACAATCATTGCCACATGGAGCAGTTAGTGTTGTCCCAGCTTCCCCAGGTCTTCCGTGTTGGTCTCCATGGCACGCGCGGCACACTGAGGGCAGCAGCAGGAAGGGCCAGCGAGAGTGCCCGAGGTGCTGTGCTGTGTACTTATCACCTGGGTCACACATTCCAGTCCCATGATGATAACCTGTGAGCTAAGGGCCCATTTCATAGAAGAACAATCTCAGATTTAAGGACTCGACAGGCTAGGCAGCTAGGAAAAGTGAAGCCAGATCTGGCTCCCAAAGTGAAAAGATGCTGGGTGTAGGAGAGCTCCTGACTAGAGTGAGGCAGGGCGCATCTCTGTCTAGCTGAGGATGGGCAGGGAAGTGCCCAGGGCTGGTGAAGATGCAGGAAGGCCGAGATGCAGAGTTTATTTGCCTTGAGCAAAAGGACAGCTTTTTAGAGGTGGGAACTGTAACCTGGCTGCCAAGCTTCTCTTTGGGTCTGTGGAGAGAAAATAGTGGGTTGGCCAAAGGTTCATTCTTTTTTTTTCCCGTAAGACGGTTCTAGTAGCACTTAGTTGTCTTTAACTTCATTCAAAACAGTTTTGTTAGATTGTATGTGACAGCTGTCATATCGGCATGCATTTAAAAAAAGACATCAAAATTGGTGACTTTTTGTGTAGCCATCTTAATATTGAAGATGGAAGAAAAAAAGGAACATTTTCAGCATATTATGCTTTATTATTTCAAGAAAGGTAAAAACGCAACCGAAATGCAAAAAAAGATTTGTGCTGTGTATGGAAAAGGTGCTGTGACTGATCGAACGTGTCAAAAGTGGTTTGCAAAGTTTCGTGATGGAGATTTCTCGCTGGACGATGATCCACGGTTGGGTAGACCAGTTGAAGTCGATAGCAATCAAATCGAGACATTAATTGAGATCAACGTTATACCATGCAGGAGATAGCTGACATACTCAAAATATCCAAATCAAGCACTGAAAATCATTTGCACCAGCTTGGTTATGTTAATCGCTTTGATGTTTGGGTTCCACATAAGTTAAGGACAAAAAACCTCCTTGACCTTATTTCCAGATGCGATTCTCTACTGAAACGTAATGAAAACGTCCTGTTTTTAAAACAAATTGTGATGGGCAATGAAAAGTGGATACTGTACAATAATGTGGAACGGAAGAGACCGTGGGGCAAGCGAGATGAACCACCACCAACCACACCAAAGGCCAGTCTTCATCCAAAGAAGGTGATGTTGTGTAGATGGGGGGACTGGGAGTCCTCTATTATGAGCTCCTTCCGGAAAACCAAATGATTAATTCCAACAAGTACCGCTCCTAATTAGACCAACTGAAAGCGGCACTCAACGAAAAGCGTCCAGAATTAGTCAACAGAAAACGCATAATCTTCCATCAGGATAACGCAAGACTGCATGTTTCTTTGATGGCCAGGCAAAATCTGTTACAGCTTGGCTGGGAAGTTCTGATTCATCTGTCGTGTTCACCAGACATTGAACCTTCGGATTTCCATTTATTTAGGTCTTTACAAAATTCTCTTAATGGAAAAAATTTCAATTCCCTGGAAAACTGTAAAAGGCATCTGTAACAGTTCTTTGCTCAAAAAGATAAAAAGTTTTGGGAAGATGGAATTATGAAGTTGCCTGAAAAATGGCAGAAGGCAGTGGAACAAAAGGGTGCATACATTGTTCAGTAAAGTTCTTGGTGAAAATGAAAAATGTCTTTTATTTTTAGTTAAAAACCGAAGGCATTTTCTGGCCAACCTAATACCTGATCAAAGGGTGTGGAAGAACAGCTACAGAGATACTGAATCCTTTTCAATGAAAATATCCATGCATCCAAATGAATTTATTTCCATTTTACTGTGTTCGCTTTTCATGGGAACGTCTTTTTTTCCTCTGTAGCACAAGTTTAGCCAACTAATACTGTAATCTGTTTTTGTAATGTTGTACAATATTGTACTAATATTGTAATGTTTTTGCTTGTCTAACGTCTTCAAGACTGACCTGAGATGTTTTCAGTTTCCAAGTCCAATAAAAAGAAGATGTATTGGAATTTAGAACTCAACATGAGTTAGAAAGCAGAAAATCACCAAGACCCTTTAGTTCTACTTTGAATTAGAATCACACTGCTAGGGGACAACACATTTGGTGCATTAACCCACAATCTGTTGATGTGTATGACTGCCACTACTAGAGACTTAGCTAAGAATTGAGGAAAAATCCCCAAACCAGTAGAACCAGGGCAAAAGGTCTACATGTATGTACATGCAGATATAACCCATAACCTGGAGAAAGGCTTGGACTTGGAAAGTGTCCTTTGCTGCTTGGCTGTAACTTTAACAGACCAAAGGGATGCTGGCTTGAGTGCTTCTGGGAGGACGACACATGAAACCCAGTTTCCTCCTGGACAATGGGATATTAATTTGCTTTAAGGAACATGTGTGAGGGAAGGTAGGTTGATCACACGATCTAAAGTTCACAAAGTAAAAACGTACAAATGACAGGACCACCCCATTTAGAAAATGTCCTACAATGTGCATTTATTCCATATCATTATACAAGGTTTCCATACAGTTATAACTCTTAAGACAATGTTTTTTCTTCACCATTGTACGTGGTGCCTAAATCTTTCACTTGAACATGGTGGAAATCCACATCGCATGCTATCCCACGAGCTGTAACGAACTGCAAATGTGCCAATTAAAAAGAAAACAGAAGCCTTAGAAGAGCATGTTGGCTTACAAACCCTTGGCTTTAGTGAATTCTGCCAGACAGGATCCGTAGTCTCACCTCATCGTTAAACCCAAGACAAAATAAATTAGTGTTGGACAGAATTCTAAATTGTACAATATTGAACGAAAGACCACAGTGGGACCTTTTGTTTAAAGTAGCACCAATCCACACCTGATTGTGTTTCCAACATTAATCTTCCTGTTCATGTATCATTGGCACTTTGAGTGGAAATCTTTCTGCTTCAGCAAGGATTCCTGGACTAAGCATACTGTGTTGCTAAACTCTCTACGAAGTGTGGCAACATCAACTTGGGAAATGGCACATTTAAATCATTGTCGCCTTGACACGGGCTTGCCTGTGTGTGTGTGTCTTTCCCACCCCTGATCTAGCTGGTACTTTGTGGATGTATTTGTGACAGTGGTAAAAGTAAATAAAAATGCATTTAAGGGGTTTCATGGTAAGCATGGTGTTTAAAAACAAAACAAAACAAAACAAAAAACAAAAACAACATGAAAGAATGTGGTCGCAGCTAAGGAGGTTTTCACATGTTGTTTAACTCCAGTAAAGTCTGATCCAGCATCTGGTGCATACTAAGGTTTTCTTCTTTGGCATGAGCCACTTTCTCTGTGGTGGGATTAGAAAATTAAGTCATGAATAGCTGCGCTTTGGACACAGTGGTGGTTTGTACATTTAGGCAGGCAAACATCAATCACAAACACAGGATGAGATGATTAGGACCAGGCATGCTCGTAAGACATTACTCATTTCCAGACAAGGACCTACGAAGGGGAAGCTGTCTTGGACCCGAAGGAACTACAGGCACAGCAGGTTCTCACAGAGTGGCCAGGTGAACCTCCACCAACAACCCACTGAGGACAAAATACAGGTGGGGTTGGTGAAGGTTCACTGGTCATGTGCCGTGGGAACAGGGAGAGGTGCTTGCAGCACTGAAGTTAACAGCAGACGTTTCTGAGTTACAGGCAGTTAAGGTCTGAGAGTTGTGTTGTAACACAGTCTCACAGAAAACAAAGATGACGTAAATAGGCTTTCTGACAACTTTTTCAATGATTTATTTCTGTTACTCATTAAAAAAAATTACCAACACGTTTCATGCACACTCCAGTAGGACATTCTCTTATTATTATTTTCACAGTGTTCTATTTATTATTAGCATGACATTCTCACCAGAATCCAACAACACTGTTAGACTGAATAAAAGCATACCTTTCAGACAATCAGGGACTTCTGACATGAACTCCTGTTTTCAAAAGCTATTTTGCCCAAGCATAGGTAATCATATTTCAAACACTATACCAGATACTCAGAAGTTAGAAATATGAATATGTAATAGGAATATATATTATATATATCACATCCTATATATAATATATATATATATATACTTATATGCATACACATCCCTCTGCTTTGGCTTTCTAACTTAAAGCAAGACTCAGTTCTCTGTAGGAAATAGAAAACATTTTTTTGGTCCTCATTATGTATCAGCTCAAACAAGAGGACCTGCTCTTGCAAAGATGAGTGCTGAATTGATTATAAACATTGATCCATATACACAGATGTAATTTTACCATAAAAGTGGTTTGGGGATTAAAGAGAACTTAATTATTCCAGATATGAGAGGAAAATGCAGGCAAGGCCAGCCTTTCAACTGATTCATGTTCAATTCTGCAGAAAGGAATCGTTTTCAACCCTATTAGGTGAAGGTATGACAGTCTTAGATTTCCTGCCCATGGGCTGCGTTCCTAGAATTCAGCCCAGGTTCTTTCCCACTTAAGTTTAATCCTCATTCAGGGCCAGCTTTAGTTGGTTAGTTAGGCGGCGGTTTTGCTCAAGTTGCTGGTAGAGTTCGTCTGTACAGGTCAGCAAGCAGGTTAGCAGAAGAGAAGAGGCAGAGGAAGAGAGGTTAGCTGGAGGTGGTGAGAGGGAGCTCACAGACAGAACACAGAGTACCTCGGGCGCCAGTCACTTGCTGAGCAGGTTACCCTTACCCTGTGGTCAGCTGTCCTGTGCCCAGGAAGGGCGGATGGAAAAGGCCTGGCAGACTTAGGAAGAGCCAGGACTCCTCTCTTGGCAGGACGGGAGGGAAAGAGAGCAGCAGGATCCGAGGAGCAGGACAGAGAGAGGGTATGTTCCTCATGCATCTCAGTAAAACCACTGTGTAAACCGGGCTGAATGCAGCTTCTGGAAACAGCCTCAGGAACAGGGGCAGGGCTGGAGGCGAGCCCACCCCTTGCTAGGGTTCAGCTGAGAGCTTCCTGCGAAACCTCAACCTGCCCATTTCTGCTCACCTCTTCCTGCAACTCCTTTCATCTCCACTCCCAGGGCTGGCTTTCCTTTCAGGTAGCACCAAGAGGGGCTACTGCCACTGCATTAACAGCAGAACTGAGCTCCCTGTCCCTCCCCTAGTTGCTGTGATACAGGGTGCAAATTCTGAACTCTCGTCCAGCCTAGATACCGGGTGTGTTACCCTACTCAAACAGCAAAAGAACAAGCATTTATCTCCACTCAAAACTGACTTAAAATTTAACTGCTGACCTTCTGAAGAGGATGGCATTCTCTGGTGCTTGATGGACATGTATAAAATGAATAAAATCTCAAACAGCCATATGGAGACTAGTGTGAAAAGCATTTTACACTAGGGCATGTAATCTGCTCACTTGGCAAGGAAGGCAGCCACTAGAGTCAGTCTGTATCTGGTGGTCCAGGGGATGCCCCAACAAGGACAAGAACCTGGCACTTACCATGAAAAGCTGGAGAATACTTTATTGTTTCCAATGACGGTGACGACCTAGACCCACAAAACTCTAACTTAATGATCTGGAAAAGCAGTAATCCTATACCCCGGGGAAAAGAAAAATGTTCCATCTCTAGCCCCCAGGTCTGTGGGGAAATTGATCAATTCTTATTTTAATTTTCTCTCATGTATGGTAGGAGATGGGGAATACGCTATATTCGTTGTGCTTTCTAGCTTGGAATATCTGCTGCGTCGTCTTCTTTGTTGATCCAAATTTTCTGAATATTCGAAACCCCAGTCAAATGTCACCTCCTCCAGGTAGCGCCCAGTCAGAACTACTGTCTCTATTCCTTGTTGACTCTAAATGCACACCATCTGTTAGTTCAGACTTGCTTCCCTCATCTATCTTCCCACAAGATAGCCAGCTCATTGAGGGCAAAGAACATTTCTGGTTCATCTCTTTACCACATCCTTCCTACCTTTCATGGTATCTTGCATGTTTGGGGGGTGCAAAGTCTATACCCCACTAGCACATTCACACTATCATGTGGGAGATACCACCCCAGGCAGGTAGGATGTCTTAGTTTGCTGAGCCAATGTACAGCCAAGCTGGGATGGAAGAACTCTGGAGAAATCCCAGAGAATCCAGAGGGTCAATGTGAATGCAGCTTAAATGACAGCTGTCCCTACCACATCCTCCTTTGGACCTGCTCCACTTCAGCTGCCTTGGAACTGGTGTGCCTGGAACGCTTGTATGTTTGCAAGTATTCTTCCTTCCTGTTCTACCTCCCCAATGTCTGGGATGTCTAGTGCCAAGCAATGCTTTTGGGGTTTGGTCCAACCAAGGCTCTTGCAGCAGTTGCCTCTACATATGGCCTGACCCTCTGAGCTAGAAGCCCGGGCCCCAACAATTTCTTGATAAAATCAAAAAGCTATTTATCCTCCTGTGCACCCATACCTTCTTGGGCTATTCCAGATTTGTCTTCCAATCCATCAGTTTCCCATTTCCCCTTGTAGAATATACTTATAGGAAGTGTGAAAATCTCCAGAATGGCTTTCAAAAAACAGATGTGCCTCCAAAATTAACTGAACATCTGCTCAGCAGAACTTTCAGACTTGTCATTTTATCTATAGCAGGAAGCAGGGTTACTCAGAGAAGGGCCCACTTCTATTACTCTGAATTGTAAAAGAACAAGGCAGGAATCATAGTCAAAAGCAGGCCCAAGAAGCCTTAGGAAAAGATAAACAAGAAATTACTGAAGACTTTACACTCTCAAGGGAGAGACACTGTCTAAATTATAAAGTTTTAGAAGTCCACTATACCATTACTAAATTCACTTACCTCTTAAAAAGAGTATTTCTACTCTCTTCTGAGGTTTTGTAGAGTGACTGACATTTTCAATTTGTCCAAATTTACTTGAATACAGGGGTATATAAACACTATTAGGCTAAGAAAAACTATACACAAACAGATGAATGTCACCCACATTTAAAACACAGGAGAAATACAGCCAGACTGTTGAGGATGGAGAAATGCTGGGAATTAAGAAATAAAAGTCCACATCATTTTTAAGTTCTAATTTTGTGATGTGTTATAAAAAAAATCACTTAATTGCTGGTTTTGAATTTATAAATATAACTGATAAACTATAACTGAACAATTTCTACTATTTTTAAGGGGTAAAAAAAAAAAGAACCAACTTTAATGGCTATGCTTTAAAGATGTTCACAAATTTTAAAAAAGTTAATTACCACAAAGATTTACTGTAAGTACAACCCCTCCTAAAGAAAACATGATGCGCTTAAGAGCACAAAAATAAATCTTGACTTGAACATAATCGTATGTTCCTTAAACCTAAGAATGTCATTTCATGATCAAAACGAAGGTGGCTGAGGAATTAATATACTTTTAAAAAGCTTTAACTGTTCTTTGTGCTGTAAAAGGATGATCAACAATAACCTCAACTTACACTGTTTGAATCCATTCCTTTTCACCTTTTCTGATATGTAAGTTCCTAGCAATGTGGGGTGGCAGCCACACCCTCCCAAGCAGGGCTATCTAAACACTAACACAGAGGGATCACCACATCCCAACTAAACATCTGGCAGAGGAAGGCACTGCTCAAGGCAGATCTTCCGGCTCCAACAAGCAACATCCCCTGTGCAGAGGTTCTCAACCCGTACTACATACCAGAGCCATTTCAATCTCTAAAAAGACACACATGCCCAGGCCTCACTGTAACCTTTGCAAACCAAAACTCTGAGAGGGACCCAGGCATGGGTATTTTTTTTAAAAGTTCCACAAGGAACTACTGTTTTAGAGTCTCTTGGTATTAATGTATGATGTTCAGAATGGGCGGGGGGAAGCAAAGCAGCAGCCAAAAATTAACCCTCATATGTGTGATGAAGATTTGGAGTTTTATTCAGTGTTGAAACTAAAATGTCAATAAATAAGAAGTAAAAAGAATAGCAAACAGAAATAGCTTACACAGTGTTTATTTTACACTGCAATGAGGAGCTTCTGTACAATAGGAAGCACAGTGTGTGCCTGGCCCTAAGGCAGGATGTGGAAAGAAAGAACCAGGGTCAGCTGAAGAACAGACAAACTGCAGAACTCAGAGAGGAGGGACATCCAGCTTGATGAAGGGGTCGTGCGAGAAGTGAAGCAAAGAGACTTATCTGCATGAAGAGAAAAGGTGGGAGAAAAAGGAAAAAAGTGGCACAATGGAAAACAGGGAGGCTAAACTAACAGATGAGAGCGGCATTTGAAACACAGGTAAGAAGCAGACAAGCAAAACCCGCTGCCAGCCATATCTACGGGAGGATGTCAATCCTTGCCCACCAGTGTCTGGACCCGAGGCCAGCACAAGCCCCTTCTGGGGGAGTTTCATTGCAAAAGACCCATGAACAGAACTTAAAACAGATTTTAAGCTAAACCCACCTTTCAGAATATTTAACCATACTTAATTCTAAAAGTTTTTCTCATAGAATCACCACATTTTAGCACTGAGAGACAGATGATCTGATCCATCCCCCCATTGACAAATGAGGGAAGAGAGGATGGAATTCTCTCTAGTTTCCATGGTGACAGTCATGTCTCAAGGGGTAGTGTGGCGATTCTATAATCTATAAGGCAGCAGGCACTTGCCAACACTCTTCAAGCTACCATTTTTCTGCACGGGTAAAGGAATGACAGGTGGGCCAGGACACTGAAATATCCAGCTTACATGGAATTCAGTGCCATCTTATGAGATTAAAAGGAAGCCTCTGTGAAACATTCCAGGTTAGAATTTAGAGGGGCAGAACCAGCTTAACATTCAGGTTTGGTTAGTAATATGTTAAGTTAGTTGTGTATGCTCCAGGTTCTCGTGAGATTAAGACTATCTACTTCACTCTTACTGCCCAGCAGTAGTAAAAGCTGGGCCATTAACTCCCAAACTCATATAACACAATCTGTGTTTTATGTCCCATTTCTTTGACACAGGTTGTGGTGCTTGTATGTTAATTCTTTTATATAAACAGAAAATTAAAGGCTTGGCTACCCGGCAGAGGGTTCATTTCTGTCTATAATTCTTAAAAGGAAGATGTGACTTTTTACAGCAACATTCTTTATGCTGTTCTGGATCAATTTCCCTTCTCTAAGAGCCTCAGTCATCTGACCATGTTGGGTTCCTTAAATTTATTATTTCTTTTACGAAAAATGTTCACATTGTATTTAATTGAATCTCAGGAAACCGCCTTTTGATATTTCTTGGGAAATTCCTGCACAATTGCGTGGCCTACCAATTCTACTTGAGCCTAGTTTAATTTCCTAAAAGGACAGTGCCCAAGTCACACATATTCCAGTTCACTGTGTCATGGGAATGATCTAGCTGAGACAATGTGAAATGAATGGATTCTGAAAGGAAAATGGTTTGTATAGACAGACAATCTACTTGGCCTTTATGTTAGTAGAATGTGAAAAAACAATTACTATCCTAGATTATGCAAAGACAGTGAGCATAAAGGTGTAAAGATGGAGATTCTGGAGATACAGAAGGGAGTGGTGGCGAATTTATCATATTAGCATGAGGGCACGGGTGTGAGCAGGCAGGGTGGATGAACATTTACATGGAAGTCATATCGTTGAGAGCGTGGTCCAGCTCCTCGCTGATGGCTTTGTACTTCAGTTTCTGAGCGTACAGCTCGTCTATGACCAGGAAGTGGAAGGCAGAGGTGCAAGGACATGGAGAGTGATCAAGAGATGGAGGGTGAGTGAGGATGGCATGGACACCATCCCGACACAGCAGCAAGAAAAGGGCAATGCATGAAGGAATTGGTGCCGCAGCAGGTGGCCAATGCAGGAGGCGTGCGTTTTGTTTTTAAAAAAAATTGAAACAAAAACAAAAAGAACAAAACCCATTAGAAAATAAAACAAGAAACTCAATATGAAAATCATAACAAATACGGCAGGTATATCAGTAAACCATGTTAAACCCTAAACGAAACCACAGAAGGCTGTCTCCTGGTTGGGAGAGTGGTAATAGAACATCTTTCTTTTATGGAGCTATAATTCAATTACCCAGCCACCTGCCACTATAAACAGTGGAAAAAATATCCAAGGGCATTGTTTTCAAGAAACAATTTGTGACTACAGTCTGTAATCCTTATCTGGCTCCACCCTGAAACCACCGACTTCCGGACCAAACTAGACCACTGGGGTATGGATTTCTTGGTGCCATCCAGACTACCCCTGTGGTCTGCCCACTCAAGCTGCCCTCTCTGGTCCAGGAGGCTTGAAAAGCGAGGAGAGCCACGCTTTTTATGGTGTTGCTGCGCCAAGTCTGCAATTCAGTTCTTCTAATGATGAAGGTTTCATACTCTGCTGCAATTTGGCAGATTGTTTTGCAACCATTTGTCATTTTCTCTTTTCCACCAGCTTGGTTATCATCTGCACCAACCTCCAGTCCCTACTCTAGCCACTTCTGCTTTTGGTGTATATATTTTATATATTTTTTTCTTTCTTTTTCACAGCCTCAGAGCTCAACATTTAGGATTTCTGAGAGACAGAGAGGGTGTCACTAAAATAAAACCTAAGTATCTTAGTGGAGAAGTGCTGAAGTATAATGTCAAAGTGTAGTGCCCTATTACCCTCCACCCCCCTGTCAGGATACACAGCACATGCCAAGATGATTAGTAACTTAAAAAAAAAAAAATCCAAACCCTTACATTGAATTCGCACTTGGGGGAAGATAAGTTGTGCCTAAAAACAAATCCATACCATTCTGGCAATAAGGAGATGCCACTAAAGACAGAAAACACACCAGTCATTCTCACCTATGACCACCTCACTCAGAGTGAGAAATAAACCTGCCACACTTCTGAAGAGTGTGCAGTAGAGCCGTTTGGCATCTGCTGTTACAAAAAGAGATGGGCCCCGTCTGGTGGCTAACGGTCATCTGGTGAACAGAGAGTTTAGGAGCCACGGAATGAAAACCCCAAAGGGCAGACAGGAAGAATGTGCAAGAGCAAAGAAGTGTATCGAGGAGGACGCAATGATTGGAAAATGACTTTGCCAGGTCACTACTCAGCCACAAGGATTAAGTTAAAAACAAAACTTAAGATCTTACCTTCTAAGTCATCAATGCTTTTCTCCAATTTAGTTACTGACCTCTCCGCAAACTCGGCCCGAGTCTCAGCCTGCAATAATTCAATTTATTTCAATCAGAATTGGGAAGTTTTAGATTTCTGGTAGCTACAAATATAGAGAAACTAGAGAATGAAAATCAATCCTGGCACCCATGAATGGGGTCTGAGACCACCTGCCAGTCAATCACCACAGTGAGAGGTGGCTAGCACAGCTCACTCTCCAAGACCACCCCTGAAAATCCCTGGATCATTCTAACTTTAAAATGAAAAAGCCCTGAACAGTTCTGTAAAAACAAACTCAATCCAGCTGGCTTTGTCCACAACACCCTTAATATTACCTCCTTCAGTTTGTCAGAAAGGACCTTGATCTCTTCCTCATATTTGTCTTCCTTCTGCGAGTACTGTAATTAGAAAGAATGTTCCAGATGTCAGGCCATAGCTCACCCTATACTGAGGTCTTCTAATACAACGAAAGTGTCAGCCCAGCCAACAGATGTTGAGGATCTCTTAGAAGGTAATGGAGCCTCTGATATCAAATGGCATACAACAATGCATTCTCTGTTTTCCTGCCTATTGTTTTACATGGGAGAAGAACAAGATAACTTATCCATTTGGCAGTTGGTTTAAATTAAATTGTTACAGATGACTCACATACTCAAAATAAAATAGATTCTCCATTAAAAAAAAATCTGTTATTGATAATCATCAGGAAATTGCCTCAAAATGACGCCATTTGCTAACGTGTCTAATGGATTATTCCTTGCCTTGGCAGGGCCCCAGAAGAGAAAAAGTGGGTGTCTCTAAGCAGCTCTTAAAGATGCCTTTCCCCCACGCCGTGCTCCTGGCCTACCTTCTCAGCCTGAGCCTCCAGTGACTTCAAGTTGTTCGTCACAGTTTTCAACTCTTCTTCAAGCTCGGCACATTTGCTAACGTTTTCGATCAGAGGTAGAAAGGGTGGGAGACAAGCCAAAGGAAGGAGGAGAGAAAAAGGAGAGGGATGGGAAAAAATGAAAACCGAGTCCTAGAGAACAAAGGGCTGCCTTAAAGTAGCCAAATCATCAAGGTACTAAAATGCTCCATTTTGCCATGGAGACTGCTCCCGACCTTCCAACAGCAGAAAGGCAGGGTGACAAAATCCAACAACCTCGAAGTGTGATAATTTGGCTTCTTTTTTGGCTGCACCCAAGAGCATTTATGAAGGAAAAACAAAGGAGTATAAAGGACCCAAAGAAAGCACTTAAAGCAAGGTATAAGATAGCAGAGGGTGTAGTGAAAGTGCAGTCGTTATAAAAATGAACCAGTAGGCATTGGAAGCTGAAAGACGCCTGGGTTGCAGTTAAACCTAAAACCCATACATGAGCCATCAGTACCTTATCCTCTGCAGCCATTAATGCTTTCAAGGTCTGATCCATTATTCTTAATTGTTCTTCCAGCTGTCGAACTTGGCTGTTAGTGGACACAGGAAATGCACAAGGCCATTCTCAAAATCAGTGTGCAGGTAAGGCATGCAGTGATACACGCATTCATACATAGACACCCCACGCAAGTCCTCCATGTTCCATACTCGTAGCTCATCCCCGTCAAATGAGCACTTAAGGAGCCCGGAGCTGAAACAGGTAAATGTGCAGCTGCCAGAAGGTCATGCTGTTTAGTCACTGCTCCGCAGCACCCCACACACAGCCTCCTGGCGCTGGGCCCGCTTACCCTTCTGAGAGCTCAGCCCGCTCCTCTGCACGCTCCAGGTCACTCTCAATGATGACCAGCTTACGGGCCACCTGCAGCAGAACAAACACAAAACACACACACCATGGGGCTTCCAAGCTCTGAGGAGGGGTGTGGGGTGAGGACTGGATCCGTCAGCCCCTAGGAGTTCTTGCCTCTAAACAAGATGATCCTCTTTCCCGTGCACTGGAGAGAAGTGACTCTCCACCAGGCGTGCCCATGGAGAGGAGACCAGAGGCTTCTGCTCACCAAGACCCAGTGTGGTTAGTTATGGGTGGGCTGGCTCATCTTTAGTCCTACCTAGGTGATGCCTGTATAGTTACATAGCAGCCAGACCAAGTGTGGAAGGAGGGAGAGAGATGAAGTTCACAATCTCCAAACAAGCAGTGTGATGAGACATGACGCCTTTTATGCTGAAAAGGCGGGGCTGCAAGACAAGACTGAAAACAATCCTGAGAACTCCATCCATCTAGAGCTCTGTACCTCGACTCCCTCTATGTGCAGCAGGCTACAAATGCCAACAGAAACAGCAAGAGAGGCTGACATGAGAAGCTGCTGAGGTGACTAATGAGGTCAGTGGAAGAAAGGACCAGAGAGAAGGGATCCTAGGAAGCATTTCAAAATTAGTGGGCGTAGTGTAACCTGGAGATGGGAGATGATGATGATGAAGAGTCAGTGCTGTTTCAGGATAGCCATAGTACATTAAGGGAAAAACTAAAACCTTAACACAATCATGTGGGCTCTGTTATCACAGGAGGTTGCTTTCATGGGGCATGACCAGGAGGCGATTCACCTGTGAACCTTGAGGAGACAGGAGGACAGAGAGAAAGGCCTCCATGAATCTAGGGAGCAAGTGCATGGTCTGTGTCTCTACACTGACTGAACTGGGCTGTGCCAGGTGAATCACAGTAGGGAGAACTGCTTGCGTGGTGACAGCATGAGAGGTCCCTTCCACAAAACGCAAGAGGCCCAACTCTCCCTTCTCCTGACCAGAGAACTTTTGTCCTGGCCTTTGTGTGTGTGTTTGGGGTGGGAGGTCGGGGGAGGTATGGGGGCACAAAAAAAGCTTTGGTCTTTCCCAGTACAACTGATCCCCTAGCAGGATCAAAACTGAGAACCGTTTTCTGGGGACAAAGGAACTCTTGCTTCTCAAAACCACCCATTTCTGCTAAGGAAGCAGATGGTCTCACTGAAGAACGCAAGGCTCCCCGCTCCTGGGAGTCCACAAGGCCTTGGGCCCCAGGATCTGACCTCTTCATACTTGCGGTCGGCATCCTCAGCGATGTGCTTGGCCTCTTTCAGTTGGATCTCCTGAATTTCCATTTTCTCCTCATCCTTTTGAGCTCGGCTTTCAATGACTTTCATGCCTCTGAGAAGAAAGACACGCAGGAAGACCCAAGATTTAGAGGCGACCTCCACGAACTCACCCTGCACCACAGTGGTTTGTGAGGCTCAGTGTAACTGACAGACCGAAACAGAGCACAGAGCTACTTTCATCTTCCAAACCATGAAACAAGACTTTCTAGAGCTGAAGGCAGAAAAGACATACACTTCCCTCTCTCTGTTTATTGTGAATGAAAGCTTACACTTTTGGTACTGTTGACACTGTCCAGGCAGCTAATGTGAAATGAAAGGTACCATGTGAGGATCCTGTTTGAATGTGGGAGGCATGGAATCAAGGAAGGTCAACAAGCTTTACCTGCTATATAAATAATGGGACTTCTTCCCTTTTCTGGTGGGAAGCTTCACCTTGAAAATGGACCAAAGTTAGAACGAAAGCAAACTTATCTTCATGTACTTCCTTCCCACAAAGAAAGTAGCTGTTCTTACCCCTTTAGCCACAAATGTAAGTATTAGATTGAACCAAATGAAATTGATGGTATTTGACCACATCGGACCTGCAAAAATGGCAATTTCATGTGGGTTGACCTATACTTTAGAGAAGAAACTTAGTTTTGCCTCTAATAAAACTCATAATAGAGGTGTTGAGAGGCAGGACCAACACCATCTTCTATGCTGATGTGTACGTTTGGATCCTTCAGCATGGTGGTAAGTTTTAGAAAATGTTAATTGACCTATGATATATTACAGATTTATGCAATAACAAATTATGTTAAAACGGGATTCATTTACCAAAATCTAAGTACGCAGTAAGATAAATAAATCACTTTTTTTTTTTTTTTTTTTTTAAATGAAGCACTACAATGTATTTTAGGAGACCTGCATCTTGGCTCGGCCATAAATTCTCTTTGAGAGTTCGGGCAGGCCACACCAGTCTCTGAACCCTAGTCTTCTCATCTGTAAAACAAGGGGACTGGACTAAATGATCTCTAAATACCTTTTTACTCCAACGTCTAACATTGCCAGATTGCCTTCCTTTCAGGTTCACTAACAAGTGTATTTCAGGAAGAAGCCAGCCACAAAACCGTTGGTTATATGTACACTGTAAGAGATGATGAGTCATCTTTAAGAATTCCAAAACTCTTGATGAGAAAAGAATCAATAAGCAACAGTGAATAATGAGCTGACAACTTCAGCTAAAGAGCTTCTTTAATCCTAAAGTCTGAAATCATTCTTTATCCATGGTGGCAGGGGGCAGAAATGCACCTCAAAGATGGAGAAACGGACAAAATGATGGACTGCGTGCACCTGCCCAGGTCACAGTGCAGAAACACACTGCCAGTGTCTGAGACATCACAATACTTTGTCATCCCTCGAAGGGCAGAACTCTTTCTAGTCCTGTGGAGTCTTGCTTGGAGTGCTTCCAAGTAATATGAGTACAAGAACTCGAACAGTTGAACATGAGAGAAAATGCCTTGTGGAATACACGACGGCTGATATGGCCCTGGTTTTCCTTTACTACCACAAGGCTGAATCTTGGGGTAATAAGTCAGGTAGAGCCAGGTCATAGTGGGAGCATGCTCAGCAGACATGCAGATCTGACTGTACTTACCTATGCACGTGTGTCTTACCGGCTTTACTAAGTCCAAAACAATTTACTTTTGTGGATCACATTTCTGTTTTATCTGTGCTTTCTCTTCCGCTCATTTCTTGGGCTATTTGACAACTGACAGCCCATACTGTATTTACCTCGGCCTGAGACCCCTTGGTATATTTTATTTTTTTTTAACATCTTTATTGGAGTATAATTGCTTTACAATGGTGTGTTAGTTTCTGCTTTATAACGAAGTGAATCAGCTACACATATACATCTAGTCCCATATCCCCTCCCTCTTGCGTCTCCCTCCCTCCCACCCTCCCTATCCCACCCCTCTAGGTGGTCACAAAGCACCAAGCTGATTTCCCTGTGCCATGCGGCTTCCTTGGTATATTTTAAAATAAAGTTATCTTTTTTTAAAAAATGCATAATTGCTCCATGGTCAGTAGGAATGAAAGAACCAAAACACATCCCTAGAACCTCCCGTTTACACGTCCATCTCCCTCGCTGTGTGGTGAGCTCTAAGAGAGCAGGAATGGCGTCTTTTTTTTTATTTGTAACCTTGGGGCTTAAAACAGTGCTTTGCACAAAGGTGTCCCACTAATGTTAAATGAACAAAACCATTAGTTGCACCTGGATCAAGTCAGGAAATAGTGCCACCAAGGTACTGTAAAATTCTTAGAGGCCCATGATCAGAGAAGCCCTCCCGTTCCACCAGGAGGAAAGGCTGTGCTAACAGGTGGGCTGAACGAGGGGTCCTCACCTCTCACTCTCATCTGCTGCCTTCTCAGCCTCCTCCAGCTTCTGCAGAGCTGTTGCCAGACGCTCCTGGGCACGATCCAACTCTTCCTCAACCAGCTGGATGCGTCTGTTCAGAGAAGCTACGTCGGCTTCAGCCTGGGTAGAGAGTGAAAGGCATTTCAGTGTCGGAGAGAAAGTGACGGTAGTGCCTTCAGGAGGGGCTGAGACTGAAACACTGGTTCCAGACGGGAAGCCTGGGCCCTGTGGTGAGCCACCCTAAAGTGCGTTACAAGCCCTGGTCAACTCCGGAGTTGTCAGATACGTTCATCCATTGACCTACCCAGTGAATGTCCACCTTGGGGTATATGCAGATCCACACACACCCTCCTCATCGGACAAAGGGACCATCAGCAACACTCTCTCACTTGGTTCTCTTCCTCCACAGATTTCAACACACTGGCTTTACCTGCCTGTTAAGGGGGAGCTTCATCACAGCCACCTCACTCGGTGGGGCCTGAGGTGTGGACAGAGGCGATGGGACTTACCCAGGCTCAGTCACACAAGACGAGAGCAGCACAGCGAGGACTCGGACTCAGGAGTCTCAGTTCTCCTTTCTGCTGATTGTGTTCTCAAAGGGGCTTTATTAAATATTTTAGGAACTAAAATATTTTTAAATTCAGTGGTTCTAAAATATACACCATACAGAGACACAGCAAAACCTAGCAAGCCCCCTGCCCTTCAGCACCCCTTTAGAATAACTGGTCACACTGGAAGAGGGCCAAGACAAATTTCCCAAGCGTTTGTGACATATGCCTACAGGAATTTCTCACAAGTCAAGGTTGCTACAAGAAGAGCTTCAAACTCCTTAGAAGAAAAGCAGTACAGATACTCTTTTTACTTGGTATCTATCTCTGAAATAAGATGTTTCTTTCTGGGGGATGCAATGGTTACCTACAGTTATGAGCATTTGTTACTATAAGCCTCAGAACACTTGCAAGCCTGGACCGGTCCATTACATACACTTGCATCGATGGCTGTTTAAACATTATGCACGTAAGTGAAAGATGGAATTTGTTAAACTGGTACTGTTTCCTCATCCACTCTGAATGTGTGCTTATCCTGGGGTGATGGGGTTTTTAGGACACTTGGGAGTTTTCTAAAAACGACAACATGCACTTTGGGACTATGCTAGCTCTCTACCTACAGTCCTCTCTTCCTTACTCAACTGTAAGCTTCTTATGTGCAAGGAATCACAATTCACTGCACAGAGTATGGGCTCAGTAAAGGTCTACTGAATAAAATGAGTAAAACCAACCTAATTTAAACAAAAGCAACTTTTTTAGTTTCTGGACCCATGATACACAGTTTGAAATGCACATGTAGTTAGAGTCTGCGATTATGGCCTTGAAGTAAAGGAACACGAGAACATTCTGCTCTTTGCTCATCTAGATTTGTAAAATTTTAAAAGTCAAGTTCTCTCTGGGAAAGAGAGGTGATTAGGGCATCTACAATCATGGTGAAAGACTTTTTATAAAAACACGCAAATACACTTTTATCTCTTCAAAAATTAACTATGTAGTAATAATTGGCTGATGGAGGCAGGGAGCAGGGGAAATGTGAAATGAATCCAAGGTCAGTCAACAGTTGCACTGGCCCACAAAGTAGATCACTGCAGGTGCACAGCTAGTAATGGGCTCCACCAGGTCTGGCAGGTGAATGTTGGGATTTTTTTGGAGGAGGGATGAGGGTAATAGGGATAACATATTTCTTCTTCTTCTTTTTTTTTTTTTTTTTTTTTTTTTTGCAGTACGCGGGCCTCTCACTGTTGTGGCCTCTCTCGTTGCGGAGCACAGGCTCAGGATGCGCAGGCTCAGCGGCCATGGCTCACGGGCCCAGCCGCTCCGCGGCATGTGGGATCTTCCCGGACCGGGGCATGAACCTGTGTCCCCTGCATCGGCAGGCGGACTCTCAACCACTGAGCCACCAGGGAAGCCCATGGGATAACATATTTCTTAAGTATGGGAACTTTAAAAAGTTTTTAGCCCCATGTAAAAAAACAAAACAAAACAAAACCAGAAGGAGGTATACATTAAGGGTATACTTTTGGGTCAGGTCAGATTTCTTTTCTATATTTTCCATTTCTAGTAAAATTCTATTCATTTCATGAACGGGGGAAAACAAGCAAGCAACCCTGAAAGCTGAAAACTAAAATGAGGAGCAAAACAAAAACCACCATCCAAAACACCACCAACAAAAAAAACCTCAGCAGAGTGTCTAGGTCATGTACTCAGAAGTATTTTTCCCCCTTTTCTTAAATATCCTTGTTATAGGTGCTGCAGCCAGAGAAATGTCAACAAGATTTTCAAAACAATTTTTGTAGCCACCACACTCTAAGCTTCCTGTTCTGTTTTCTATCTGGGCCCCAACCTCAAGGACTTTGTACTCACAGAGAGGAGACTGTTTATACTCCGGGGAAAGAACCCTCCAGGTGCCAGGCCAGTCCAGGTCCCTGGCCTCCCACACACCTGGGGCATCAGAGAGTAAGGAGACAGCACCCCACGTTCGTCCCTGCCTCTGCACGAAAGATCTCCCTACCCGAGAGGAACGCCCATCAATCCGAACCTTCCCTCTTCCCTCTTATTGCCTCCATTCTAACCGTTCTTTCCCTTAGCTCTGATACTGTTTTATAAAGGTCATTAACTCCTTTTCCCCAGGAGCATTTTGTAGAACCTACATTAGGGGTTGTGCCCTACGGAAATACCAGTCAATAGGCCTCGTATACGGCACCAGAACAACAACTGGGAATGGAGACCTGTTCTAGGAGCCAGGACAGGGGCAACACAGAGGACAGACCTGTGGGTGGTCCACAAAACGGGGTCTAAGATGTTTAGCTGGAAGGGTCCCTAGGCATTGTCCAGCAGTTCCCACAACTGGCTGGGTGTCCAAATTCACCAGGAGATGCCTATTAAAAACACAAATTTCCGGGCTTTCCTGGTGGTTCAGTGGTTAAGAATCCACCTGCCAATGCAGGGGACATGGTTCGAGCCCTGGTCCGGGAAGATCCCACATGCCGCGGAGCAACTAAGCCCGTGCACCACAACTACTGAGCCTGTGCTCTAGAGCCTGTGTGCCACAACTACTGAGCCTGCGCTCTAGAGCCCATGAGCCACAACTACTGAGCCTGTGTGCCACAACTACTGAGCCCGTGTGCCTAGAGCCCATGCTGCACAACAAGAGAAGCCACCGCAATGAGAAGCCCAAGCACAGCAATGAAGAGCAGTCCCTGCTGGCTGCAGCTAGAGAAAGCCTGTGCGCAGCAACAAAGACCCAATGCAGCCAAAAGTTTTAAAAAACAAACAAAAACAAAACAAATTTCCAGGCCCCATCCCTAGAGATTCTGATTCAAGAGGTCAGAAAGGAGGACAGGAATCTGCACTATAAAAAAGCAACCCCCCTCTTCCCCACCCACCATCCAAAGAGCTGGCAAATCCTGTGGGAACCACTCATCTAGCTCTTTGTAGAAGAGAAAATAGGAAGAGGGAGGGATCTTTGACATGCTCAGGTCACAGCCATCAGCGGGAGGTAAGACTAGCAACAAAGTCCCCTGGTCCTCATGTGCTGGCATGCCTGCCTCCCTTCTCAAGGCCTCCTGGAGCCTCGTGGAAGCCCTGGAACTGGTGGTTCTCACCTATGGAGTCTTTCTGCTTTCTGATGTCAGAGCAGCAGGTTCTCTACAGCCAGCCTGACTCCAACCCCCTACCTGAAAGAAGGCCTTCAGCGAAAGAACCTAACCAGGACTAGAAGAACAGTTACTGTACTGAATATCATCTGCTAAACAAGTCCTCTCAATCCATTTTGAAAAAAGGTGTGGAATAAAATTGAAAACATCATCAAGTAATATCAGGGGGGTACCAGCTCACACAAGGACACAGAACATTTGTTCTCAACCCCAGAAACCAACGCCTGCTGCCCCAGAGGTTTCAGAGCAGGATGGGCAAAGGTGCTTGTAGATAACAGCCCAGATCTGAAAGCAGTGTCTGGGGTGTATGGATCTCTACATAAGCTTCCCCCGGGAAAAACCTGGGCTCTCACTGGCTTCTCAGGCCTCACCATACTGGTCTGATAGCAATTTAGTTTGGTTCTCTAGAATTCAAGATATACTCAATTCCATAAATTAATTAAGGACACCCTTATTTTCACTTTTTTTGGGGGGGGGGGATTATGCTCTATGTTCAAAAGGCCCACATCTCTCACCTGCACTAGCTTTTATTTCCGGTATGTATTCTCTGAGTTCTGAGGCTTATTTAGACATTTTCTAAGGTTCTTCCCATCACAGCACCTGGGCAGTTTACTTAAGACTTAACTGGCTGTTGCCTCTGTCAGTACAAACCCTACAGACACATGACCATCTGTTATTTAAAAAGCAGATATAAATAACAAGGCATTTGGGAAGGGTCAAGACCCCAGACGCAAATTATTTCCAGGCATGGAAATCACCCACAGTGTACTGGGTTAGCTTCTAATGACAGCTCATGTGTTGACACTGCTGGTGAAGTCTTTGGGATGCTAGTTTCTTTCATTTCAAAAGTGCTATTGTGTCCCAACATGTAATGAACTACTCAGAAAAGAGACTGCTATATTAGTAAAGGCTACCAACTGTCTTCCTGCAGATCTGTTGTTAAACAACCACCAGGCGCTCTACACGTGTGAGGTGCCTTAGAGCTGCATGTGCCCCCCAATCCCTTCCACAAGGTACCAGCTACCTAAGAAACTACAATAGATATCAAGGGGATGCCCACACAATATAGCAAAATGTTACTCCAAGTCTGACTTGAAAGAGAACTTTTACAGGGCCTAGAATTTCATGAAATCCAGGTGTTCTAGCCAATATAACTAAAGACAATTTAAAAATAGCAATGGGGCTTCCCTGGTGGCGCAGTGGTTGAGAGTCCGCCTGCCGATGCAGGGGACACAGGTTCGTGCCCCTGCTGGGAAGATCCCACATGCCGCGAAGCGGCTGGGCCCGTGAGCCATGGCCGCTGAGCCTGCGCGTCCGGAGCCTGTGCTCCGCAACGGGAGAGGCCACAACAGTGAGAGGCCCACATACCAGAAAAAAAAAAAAAAAAGCAATGATTTTTACTTTAAAAACAAGTATTTCCATTAGAGGATTAAGAAGAAATTAAGAAGAAATAATTGTAGGAGAATAATATTATATCCTAAAAATAAATCCTCTGGAATGCATGTTCGAAGTCCTACCTGAACTGGAGTACTGCATGGGATGATCAAAGGTCAGGTCTTTTTATTTCATACGAACTGTAGTTGTACAGAGAAAGTTTCACCCAGTTTACTGTGTAAGACCCAAGTCACTAGAGCCAAGTTAAACTTCTGCCCTTATATGGTAAGGGAAGGGGAAAAAAACACGGATGACATTAAGGGGCACTCCCATGGATAAGAGTTAAAAACAACCTCTCTATCTGCACCAAAGCCTGTAATTCACGAGGCATATTTGTGTAATGAGTGAGAAGGGATGTGAACAGGGCATTGTAGTGCCTTCGCCTTGCCTATACATGAAAGCAGAAAGCCAGAGTATATATATACTCCAGCTACTGCCACCCTGTGGGGGCCAATGGGGGCATGAAATGCACTTTTATATTCCTGTTCTCAGAAATATTTACCAACTCTAAAGAGGGGAAGGGCTGGGAATTTTTGTAAATTGGTTTTTCCTGTGATTTAATAAAGTTACCAATTAAGAACCTACAGGCTGCAACTGTTAAGTCCCCTTGTTTGCTGTGTACCATACAGAAAGAAGGAAGGCAGACTGCCTTCTTCTTGCTCCCTCTTTGATAAGGACAAAAGACAAACAAAACCCTAGCGGGTCACAAGATCTGGAGTCAACCATTACATCAAGCAAAGTAGCCTCATTCCAAAATTTTGAAGGGCCCACACACCTTGGAAAAACAAACCAGTAGAAAAAAAAGGGATGGCTGCTTTTTCCAAAGTTAAGTGCTGGTTGTAATAGGGCCAATTAACTACAGCCTGTCTGAATCTTTGAGAATGTGAATTAGGGCCAACTCTCCAAATATTTTTTGCAGTGGCTCATGACTTTGTCACTAAATTTTTATCTTTGCTGCCAAGAGAAACTGTGACTGCTAGCTTAACTCACAGCTATGCCTGACAACTACCAAGAAACCACCTTCAATTAGCTACCTTTAAGTTCCAGTTTCATAAGTTAGGAACACCTCTCAATTTGAAATTCTCTCTTCAGTGGTCTGACCCAGTACTCAAGTTGCTGTCATAAAAAGTTATGTGCCCATCCAATCATCCAGATAGACTATTTTCAAAAATCACCTTAAAAATTTTGAAGCTAAACCACTTTTAATATAAAGCTTTGAAAAGAATGAAAGCATTATCTTTACCCAACTGGCCCAGGAAGAGTACTGTCATAAAAACTAAGCCCAAGAGAGAAGGTGAGTAAAATAGTAACAATGTGCCCTTCATAAAATTTATCTTCTGTGTCTAATATCAATCACCAGGCCAACAGTCCATAAGAGGCTCTCCTGTACAGGACCACATATTCCCTTTCTTAGCAGGGGAGGGGAGTTCTACCGACTTCCACCACTAATACCACTTCTACCCACCAAACATTCCTTCTAGCCTGCCTGTGTCCTCTCTCCGTTCAAGTTGAAAAAAGAAGAAAAAAAATTTGATTAGAAGCATTGAAGTGGAGTGTTTTAAGATGCAGTGAAATGAGCAGCCCATCTTTAAGACCCTTTGATAGCTGGTGAACTGAACGCAAAGGAGCAATGAGCGATGCCGAGTGTGGAGCAGTTCTAATACCAGCTGATGCAAGGCACTTACTCTAGTGTGCTAAGCACCACTGCAACTTCTTTACACACACTCTTTTCATCCTCACAACAGGCAGGCACTACCATTACCCACATTTTACAGTCGAGGAACTGAGGGACTGAGAAGTTAAATGATTCAAATCCTAGCAGCCTGGGCCCAGAGTTCTTGTTCTTATCCATCATGTTCTATTGGTTCTAATGGTTCAAGGACAACTGCGAGCCAGTCAGAGAGGGAGTCGGAATTCATTCATTGCCTGGCCAAGTTCAGAGACATCCATGGGACCTCTGCTGTCTTGTCCTCTACAGAAAATGATCTTTTGCCTATTGATTTCCTGGTTCCTGCCTATTTTATCTGAAACTTCATCTAGTTAGGCCTTCCTTTCAAGAGGACCCATTTGCTTCTAGGTATTTTATGCAAAACAGGTCTCATAGCTTCTGCAGCCAGCCATAATGCCATTACATACACCTCTCAACTCAGAATACGCCTCTATTAAGCACAGAAGGACCCCACATGAGCGCTTGTCATAAAATTCCCAAGGTGTTTGAGTATCCTGATTTAAAACACACACACACACACACACACACTCAAAAATCAACAGCAAATGCCTTAACTACCTCTGAAATCCTGTTCCGGTGTGCTGGATGCATTTGCCTTAGTGGAAAGGAAGGAAGCCAGGTATTACACTCAACGTGGGGGAGGGGAAGCCGGCAGGAGAAAACACCCAATAATCGTAGCTATTTAGCCAACTTTTTCAAGACTCGGTAACAAAGGAACATCTACCTGTACAGGAGAACCTGGGAGGAGGGATGATTAAGAAAGGGAAGGGCAAAGGGCCGCATACTAAGTCAGAACACGCGCTGTCAGTGTCTCAACCACCTCCAGAGAAACAGGCTTTCAAGAAGCCAAGGCTAAACAGGGAGGGGGGAGTTTAGCATCCCCGGGCCCCAAAGCCAGACAATGCCTCAGACATGACCTGTTAGCGCCCTTCCCAAAAGAACGGATTTCCAAAAGGAGAGACCTCTTCCGTCCCCACGCTCCGAGTAAATAATGCCAGCAGCGCAAAGGGCACATGCCGGGGACCCGAGACGCCGGGCCGAACGCAAACACCCCAGACACAGAGTCCCTTCTGGGAAAGAGCTGCTTCCAGAACCTTCTCAACACCACTAATTCTCCCTCGGTTCTTTAGACCAGCGAGATGAAAAGGGCTGAAGTGAACGGGCAGCGCCCCTCCCCAGAGCCCGACACCTGCGGGCCCAGGTGCGCCCCGAGGCGGGGGGAGGGGTGGCGGGGGAAGGTGGGCTCCCGGGGGCCCTGCGGGGCGCGGTGGGGCCGACTGGGGAGAAGGCGCCTCCGGGGATGGGTGATGGGTGGGTCCCTTACGGTCTCCCTCAGCTTCCTCTCGTAGTCCAGCTCGCGCTGCAGGCTGCCCGCGCGCTCCTCCGCGGCGTCCGCCTGCTCCTGCAGGCTCCGAATCTTCCTCCGTACCGCCTCCAGCGAGCTGCTCCCCGCCATTGCGCCGGGCGGCGGCGGGCCGGCAGGCTGGAGGACTGCCGCGGGAGAGACCGGCTGCTGCGCTCCTGCCGCCGCTGCTCCTGCCGCACTCCGACCGCCTGGCCACCCCGCCCAGGCCGCGGCGCGCCACAGCAGCGCCCCCTGCGGCCCAGGCACAGCCCGGAAGTCGCGACCTCCTAGGCTGCGCACGCGAACCGCAGGCGGGTGCGCGAGCGCCGGGGGCGGGCCCAGCGGGCGGGGCGGGGCGCGCGCCGCGGACCCCGGGAATTCGCCAACCGCGGGAGGCACCGCGCATGCTCAGGGCCGCGGGGCTGACAGGCGCGGTGCGCAGGCTGCCGGGGCACCTGGTGAGCGGGAGGGTGGCCAACGCGCCGAGGGTGTTACTTCGACTCCCAGCGCCCCTCCCCTGCGCCGTGGAGAACCCGGAGTAACGGATTTGGCTGCAAAGGGCGACGGTGCCGCCTTTTGGCGGCGCGAGCGCTCCGCTCGGGACTGCCAGTTTCCCATGCCCAGGAAGGAGAGAAGCCGAGCGAGGGGTTTGGGGCTGGAATGTACCCCCAAAGGGATTGTTCCTCGATGTAAAGAACCCCAGAACACAAGATCCTAACCACAACAACTCTCCTTCCCTCCAAACTCATGAAGGGAAAACCATTAACATACTGCATAGAGGTTAAACCTCCTAAATGCTGTCTCCCTAGGTTAGAATCTGGCTTTTGGTTCTCTCCTGGTTGTGTGACGGAAAACAACTTGACTTCATCTGTAAAAGCACGGTTAATAGTAGTACGTTTCTCATAGGGCTGCTGTGAGGATTATGAAACGACAGAAAGCACTAAGCACAATACCTTGTACGTAGTTAACTCAAATGATAGCTTTAGTTAATAAATACACAGGCACTGTCTTAAGAGTCAGGCTACGGCCTATAACCAGCTGTGGGACCTCAAGCCCTCCAGCCTATCTGGGACCTACTTTCCTTTCCACAAAAACAATCATCTCAAGGGTCCCTTCTAGTTACAACCTTCTCTCGTTTTAGATCAGCCTCTGAGATCTTCTGGAATCTGACCAATTCTGGGCCGGACTGAGATGTCTTAAAAGGCACACCAAGGAAGTCTACAGAACCCTATGAGAGCGTCTGGCTACAGCTGGATGAAAACCAAAGTGGACACAATCTTTGGGAACCACCCTCTGCCAATTCTCCCCTTCGGCTACGTTTTTAAATGTCTTCTAAGTCTCACAGCTTTCTTTCCTCACCTTTCTCACAGAAGGCCCTTCAAGTCAGTTCCTATATGTTTAAGTGTGGGAATAATGAAGAAAAAGAAAACACACTTGACAACCCCCTCCTACGCCAAAGCCCTAATGAGGAAGCTCCTTGCTTTTCTGACTCATTTGCTATGGACTTTCTCACAGCCTCCCTCTGCTGAGACTCTCACAAAGCCCAGCATGGGCCCTCACATCCTGTAGGTGGAGCCTCTAGCTTTGTTTCCACACAGTTCATCTAGTCAGGAGGGAGGTCACAACTGCTTCCCTAAGAGTACAGACTGGGGGCCTCCAACTTTGAGGGTGGGAGGACGGGGCATCTGGGAGCCTCCAGGAGATGCAGAGACTGCTGGACAGGTGCAAATGCTCTAAGCAGCCAACCAGTGACTTAATGTCCTGCTTTTCAAACATCTGGGAAAGTCAGTTTCAGGTGAGTTCATTTTCACACTGATGTCATTATACAAGAGTTTAGGACAGTTGTTCTCGGCCTTGGCTGCACATTGGAATCACCTGGGTATTTAACAAATACTAATGCCTGCATTCCAATCCCAGAGATTCTAATTGGCCTGGGGTACAGCCTGGGTTTTAAGTTTTAAAACCATCCTAGGTGATTGTTTAGGTAAGGTTGAGAATCACTGATTTAGAAAGCAAAGACCTACAGGGAATAAAGACTCACATACTGCAGATGTCAGAGACATCACAGTTATTGGGGAAGGGGTTGGGCCAGAGAGAAAATGGAGCGCTTGATCCCCTTCAGCCTCACTTATGTGGAGGGGCGACAAAAAATTCAAAACAAAACCATCAGAGATCCGACCTTGCAAATTACAACCTTTCAAGCTAGGAAGAGCCCATTTCTGGAATAGGATTTGTAAAGTGTGTTGGAAAATTAATAGAAAAATGTTTTTAGTAGTAGAAAAATGTGAAAATGTTTTACATTGGTGAGTAATAGTGCAATGTCCTAATCCCAAATGTAATACAATTCTACCTCAGGAAGTTGATCTCTCTCCTACCTTTCTCTAGTGACATCTGTCTCTTCCTCCTCAAGTCATCACTATTTTTACTAGCTAGGAATCACTCTAAATATAGCATTTCTTCACAAACGTCTTGCACATCCCTACAGGTTCCAAACAACCTAAAATGTCTTAAAGGGGAAGATGATCAATATACTACCAAAAAAAAAAAGTGTACCATATTAGGGATAGTTTTCCAGTGGAAAGAAAAGAACACAGCTTCAAAAACCTCCCCCTCCTCCTGGCTCCGCCCTCCCCCACCGAGCTGGCTTTAAATATCCTCTTTGCCACTTCTGCCTCACCTCATTCCAATGCACCATTAAACAAGACTTTTCAATAAAGACATGATAGAACCACATAGTTACAATAATTATGATTTTTTCCCCTTAAGAATCGTAGTAGATTTTTCTCCTTCTCTTGCTTTCAGTCTTACTGGGCTATTTTCAAATTCTCTGCATTCTTTTCCTTATAAGGAATATCTCTCCTTGATCTATCAGCGGCTCTTTTGAAAAAGCTAAATAAACGTCCTGCTGGAGAATTTCGGGGAGACAGACATCCTCCATTTAACCATATACGGAGCAGACATCTGATCTACATTACACAAAACTGGCGCAGAGTTATATGCATTTTTTGGCTCTTTTTCTAAAGCCAGGTAGTTTGTAACTTAAATATTTTACCTAAATCAGTGTTTCCCTGAACCCCCTTTCCAGGGACCTTGCTTTTCACTGAAACTTTCTTTTTGTCAGATTCTAAATTCCTGTGTCTGGATCTCTCATTTACAAAGCACACTCAGGGATTACATTTCGTGCCTTTCATGTCACAGAAAGCCTTTACTGATTTCAAGACCCAGACCCTCCAGCAATTTACACTTTACTCTCATACAAAAAATTCTGCTGTTGCACTTGGTAGTTCAACTTTCTGGGCATAGGTTTCCCTGGTGCTCATACATTCTTGAAATTGTTAACCAACTTCCCAACGAATTCTTTCCTAATTGGGCCTCTAGGCTTAATTAGCTTCTAGAATGGTGTGAAAAGAAGTCGGTCCTTTGGAAATATAATGCTTGTCTTGACTTATGCAGCAGAAGAGGCAAGCTCTTCGGCTAAAAGGATTCCAGAGGGCAGTGGACAAAATGCTGGCAGAGCTTTTGTGGTGCGTGCATCATCCTTGAAACTATGTGGTGGTTGTCAGCGGCTGACAGGTTGGGGTGGGGTGAGCAGGAGAGTCGGGGGCAGCTAGCTCACTATACCATATAAAGCACTGAGCTATATATAACTCCCAGCTTACTTTCTGGATCTAGTGCCCTCAGACTGCAGACCCAAGCAAATATCGTCTTCCCAGGCAGATCTTAAGGGCTGGATTAAGCTTCCTTAGTGAGTAAGGAGGCCTCAAGTGTTTCTGTGGCCCACCATGAAGCTTAGCCTTCTAAGTAGCACCATGCCATTTTTTCAGTGCCATCTCTAGTCTGTGTCCTGACTAGACCCACCACCAAAAACCAGGCCTTGCCACCCACCAGAGATGGCAAAAGGAAAGAAAGTGGAGAAAACTAGGCATTCCGTTTGCACAAACCTCGGTGATGACACCTCGGAGGTTTTCTGCCACCATGGAGCAGGGTTCACCTCCAGAGTCCAATTTCAGTTACTGTATTCTTCCAGCTTCTCACCCACCCCCCTCCACCCCCAGGGGTGGGGGAAAGAAGGAGGAAAAGAAAGAGGAATGGATGAAATAAAAATGAATGTGTGCGGTAGCAGTCGGAGGCAGCATCCAGTGCTCTGGGCCATGGCAGGCTGTGTGCGAGTTTCCAGCAAGAGGAGGTGGCCCTCCTCCATTGCTCTCTGGCCCCTGTGGTGACCCCAGAGCGGCCACCAGGGCAGGAAGTGAGGGAGGCAGTGTGTGCGTGCACTTACGTCGGTGGCCTTTTTCTCCGCCAGCTCCAGCTTCTCCTGGGCATCTTTGAGAGCCTCGGAGTATTTGTCCAGTTCATCTTCGGTGGACTTGAGTTTCTTTTGCAGCGACACCAGCTCATCTTCCAGCTGGGAGTTGGCCGTGGGGGACGGGGACGGGAGGGGGGGTGCAGCAGGCAGCGTGATCCCGCAGGGGAGGGGTGTGGGTGCACAGAGCCAGAAGGACAGGGACAGCGGGAGAGAGAAAGGGAAAGACAGGGAGGGAGAGAGAGAGAGACAGAGTTAGCCATTCGTGCGCCGCGCCGCGCGCCCCGGGTACCTTGGCGGCGGCCTCATCGGCGGCCAGGAGGCTGTCCTCTGCCTTGTGCAGCTCCTCCAGCACCCGGTCCCGCTCGTCCTCCGACGCCCGCAGCAGCTTCTCCTTGGCCGCTATGTCCTCCTCGAGCTGGGGGGCGGCGGCGGGCGGGCGCGGCCGGCCGGCACGGACCGGGTGTTAGACACACACACACACACACACACACACACACACACACACACACAACACACGGGCACCGAGTTGGCTGGGGCCCTTCGGGTGTGAGGCGCCACCGAGTTGGGCTTCAAGGGTCCGTAGGTAACCCTCCTCTCTCCCGGAGCCCACTCCGCACCCCACCCCAGCCCCCGGCGCGAGACTCCTGCGGAGGTCTCAGCGGGCTCAAGCCCACAACTTGGGGGTGCAGAAAAACGCTCCCGTCTTCCCGGCCCGCCGTACTCTCTAGTCTGTCCATCTTTGTTTTTAGGAACAAACTGTGTGACTGTCCCTCCCCCCTCCCTCGCAGCCCCCCCCTTCCCAGTTGAATGTTTTATACTCCCCAGTCAAAAAGTCCAGAAGAACTTCTAACAGTTTCTGGACTTGATTCCCTTCGACCCTCCTCCTCTCCCCCGCCCCCGAATCCAAAACTGATTTCTCATCCTGAGAATCAAGTGCCTCTAGGACTTGAAGGGACTTCGCGGGCTCTGGGAACCAGAAAAGGGAAATAAGCGTCCCCAGACGAGAGAAAAAGTTAGAATAAGCCAGAGTCTCGCTCTTCCCTTCCCCCTTCTCAGACGCCCTGGAGTCGGGTGGCTCCCCGAGTCCTCGGAGTGAGGGGCCGGGAAGGGGTGCGAGGCCCGGGTCCCGGGGCTCGGGGGCCCCCGGCGGGCGGAGCGCGGGCGACCGGCCGGCGCAGGGCCGGAAAGGCGCAGGCAGACCTGCTTGCTCCTGTCCTCCGCCGCCTTCTTATCAGCCTCCGCCTGCTCCGCTCGATCCAAGGCGTTCTCCTTGTCGAGCTTGAGCATCTGCATCTTCTTCTTGATGGCGTCCATGGTGGCGGCGGCAAGCGGCCCTGGGGCTGCGGCGGCGGGAGCGGGGAGGCAACGGCGCGGTGGGGAGGCCGATCCGGAGTGCGAGCGCACAGCCGCCTGCTGATCCCAGATATGTACTTTCCCAAGGGGGCGACCGCATTCCTCAAGACAGCCAATACTTTTTTGGAAAAGCTTTTTTCTCCTGCCCCCTTTCCCCCTCTCCTCCCTCCGCCCCCTGCGCCCTCCCCCTGCTCCCGCGGGGGCCGCTCGCCCATTTGCTGCTGCCTGCCGGCCTCCCAGTTGACGGTGGATATGACTATATATGGGGACCCGAGCAGCCGAGGCGGCGGCCGGGCGAGGCCTCCTGCCTTCCAAACCTGCACTCCGGGGAGAGGGCACCGGGGCCTCGCGGGGGCCGAGCCGGGGCCGAGGCGCTAAGCTCTGCCCTCCGCCCTCCGCAACTCCTCCTCCCCGGGTCCATGCCCCGCCTTTAGGGTCCCCAGTCGAGCCGTCCTGAGTCACAGGAGGCCGGAGGAGAGGGGCAGGTAGTGGATGCTCGTCGCCCCCTTGAGCCGCCAGACCCGGGCGCGCTAAGCATCAGGCCCCGTACCCGGCGCCCGGGCCCGTGCGCTCCGGACACCCGCCCCGCGCTTCTCCCGGCAGCTCCCAGACTGCCGGGTATCCGCCTGGGCTCTCACGTTCTGGAAGCTCAATTGGAGCAGAGAAAGGAAGAGTTGGGAGGAAGGTCTGGGGTGCTGCTCTTGAGACTTTCTCTGCTGGTACGGGTCAGAATGTCTGAGAATCTGTCTTATGCGGTGCCCTGTCCCCCAGAGGAGGGACAGTCGTATACTTTAGGGACATAGGACCCAGTTGACTCAGTTCTGCGTGTGCCTGTGTGCCATACTTCCGCAAAGGGTGGAGTGAGTTTGTTGGTGTGTAGGTGGGTGCGTGTGAGTTTAAGGGGAAAGACCCTTGAGTTTAGACTCAGGCAACCTGGTCTTTGGTCTCTATCACCAGCAGCTCTGTGACCTTGACAAGTGACTTAGCCTCGGCGCTGCAGTTCCCTCATCTTTAAATCCAGGGGTGTAGATGATCCCTGAGGTACTTCCATATCTAACTTTTAATCATTTTTCTTACACTGATTTTAGGGAGTTGGTCTCTTTCCATGTTAGGTATTCAGGTACTAGGTTGCCAAAACATGGGATAAATGTGACCCCTGCCAAGTCATTGTATCCACAGCTATAGCTCTGAGGAGGGAACAGGCCCAGTTCTGTAGAGTAAGCTCTGCTTAGAGGCAGGAGGATTTCCCTATACCTCTTGCTCTTCCCAGCCCCCATTGGGGAAAAGCCTTCTCTTTTCAGAGCTTTGGTGGGAGGGGAAGAAAGGGGCTGCCCCAAAGCCCTGCTTGAGACTGGCTGAGGCAGAGCTGGTGAGGGTCTTGTTAACAGTCCCCGCAGAATAATTCACAACCTGTACTACATGGATACCGAATATTCCCCGGACGGTATCTGAGCAGTTTAGGCAGGCCAAACAACTTGTAAGTCCTTCAGAGAACGATCAAGTTCCTCTCCAGGATTTTATCAGGTTTCTTTCACTAACCCAACTGCCCAGGAGGGGAAAAAAAATACCCTGACCTGATGGTCAGAACATTAGATTTGTGTGCATAGGTACTGCATGGCACAGAAATTCACCAGGACCCTTTAATCACCAGATGTGAACCCAGCCACTAGGGCACTGACAAAGTTCAAGGCCTATGGGTGATATACAGATGCGTTGACCACTGGGGGCTGACTCCCCAGCTTGGGGCTCAGCATAGGGGGCATGAATAGAGACCCCAGAGTTAGACCCTGGGATCTAAACCTGGCCTGGCCACCTCCTTGCAGGGTGGCCTTAACCATGTTATAACCTCTTTAAGCCTCAGTTTTCTCTTCTGTAAAGTAGGTATACAAATTCTTCCCTCGTAGGATTGTTACAAGGATGAAAATGAGATAAAGAATGAAAAGTGTTTTGTCTAGCACATAGCAAATTGCTCAGTAAATTGTGGCTGCTTGGGGGCTTCCCTGGTGGCACAGTGGTTGAGAATCTGCCTGCCAATGCAGGGGACACGGGTTCGAGCCCTGGTCTGGGAGGATCCCACATGCCACGGAGCAACTAGGCCCGTGAGCCACAACTACTGAGCCTGTGCGTCTGGAGCCTGTGCTCCGCAACAACAGAGGCCGCGACAGTGAGAGGCCTGCGCACCGCGATGAAGAGTGGCCCCTGCTCGCCGCAACTAGAGAAAGCCCTCGCACAGAAACGAAGACCCAACACAGCCATAAATAAAAAAAAAAAAAAAAAAAAAAAGATGATATGATACTATACATAGAGAATCCTAAAGATGCTACCAGAAAACTACTAGAGCTAATCAATGAATTTGGTAAAGTAGCAGGATATAAAATTAATGCACAGAAATCTCTGGCATTCCTATATACTAATGATGAAAAATCTGAAAGTGAAATCAAGAAAACACTCCCATTTACCATTGCAACAAAAAGAATAAAATATCTAGGAATAAACCTACCTAAGGAGACAAAAGACCTGTATGCAGAAAACTATAAGACACTGATGAAAGAAATTAAAGATGATACAAATAGATGGAGAGATATACCATGTTCTTGGATGGGAAGAATCAACACTGTGAAAATGACTCTACTACCCAAAGCAATCTACAGATTCAATGCAATCCCTATCAAACTACCACTGGCATTTTTCACAGAACTAGAACAAAAAATTTCACAATTTGTATGGAAACACAAAAGACCCTGAATAGCCAAAGCAATCTTGAGAATGAAAAATGGAGCTGGAGGAATCAGGCTGCCTGACTTCAGACTAAACCACAAAGCTACAGTAATCAAGACAGTATGGTACTGGCACAAAAACAGAAAGATAGATCAATGGAACAGGATAGAAAGCCCAGAGATAAACCCACGCACATATGGTCACCTTATCTTTGATAAAGGAGGCAGGAATGTACAGTGGAGAAAGGACAGCCTCTTCAATAAGTGGTGCTGGGAAAACTGGACAGGGACCTGTAAAAGTATGAGATTAGATCATTCCCTAACACCATACACAAAAATAAGCTCAAAATGGATTAAAGACCTAAATGTAAGGCCAGACACTATCAAACTCTTAGAGGAAAACATAGGCAGAACACTCTATGACATAAATCACAGCAAGATCTTTTTTGACCCACCTCCTAGAGAAATGGAAATAAAGACAAAAATAAACACATGGGACCTAATGAAACTTCAAAGCTTTTGCACAGCAAAGGAAACCATAAACAAGACCAAAAGACAACCCTCAGAATGGGAGAAAATATTTGCAAATGAAGCAACTGACAAAGGATTAATCTCCAAAATTTATAAGCAGCTCATGCAGCTCAATCACAAAAAAACAACCCAATCCAAAAATGGGCAGAAGACCTAAATAGATATTTCTCCACAGAAGATATACAGACTGCCAACAAACACATGAAAGAATGCTCAACATCTTTAATTATTAGAGAAGTGCAAATCAAAACTACAATAAGATATCATCTCACACCAGTCAGAATGGCCATCATCAAAAAATCTAGACACAATAAATGCTGGAGAGGGTGTGGAAAAAAGGGAACACTCTTGCACTGCTGGTGGGAATGTGAATTGGTACAGCCACTATGGAGAACAGTATGGAGGTTCCTTAAAAAACTACAAATAGAACTACCATATGACCCAGCAATCCCACTACTGGGCATATACCCTGAGAAAACCATAATTCAAAAAGAGTCATGTACCAAAATGTTCATAGCAGCCCTATTTACAATAGCCCGGAGATGGAAACAACCTAAGTGTCCATCATCGGATGAATGGATAAAGAAGATGTGGTACATATATACAATGGAATATTACTCAGCCATAAAAAGAAACGAAATTGAGCTATTTGTAATGAGGTGGATAGACCTAGAGTCTGTCAAACAGAGTGAAGTAAGTCAGAAAGAGAAAGACAAATACCGTATGCTAACACATATATATGGAATTTAAGAAGAAAAAAAAATGTCAAGAAGAACCTAGAGGTAAGACAGGAATAAAGACACAGACCTACTAGAGAATGGACTTGAGGATATGGGGAGGGAGAAGTGTAAGCTGTGACAAAGCGAAAGAGAGGCATGGACATATATACACTACCAAACGTAAGTTAGATAGCTAGTGGGAAGCAGCCGCATAGCACAGGGAGATCAGCTCGGTGCTTTGTGACTGCCTGGAGGGGTGGGATAGGGAGGGTGGGAGGGAGACGCAAGAGGGAGGGGATATGGGAACATATGTATATGTATAACTGACTCATTTTGTTATAAAGCAGAAACTAACACACCATTGTTAAGCAATTATACTCAAATAAAGATGTAAAAAAAAAATTGTGGCTGCTTGGGTGGCAGAGGGCAAGTCATTTCTCCTCTTTGGGCCTCAGTTTTCTCATCTATAAAATGAGGCAACTGAACTAGAGAAACTCCTAGAGGGACCATATATTACCGACTTTTCTCCATTGTGCCAAACATAGCAGAGGAACGCGCTAAAGTTTCCTTAAGTGAACTGGTGTTACAGACAATCCATTCAAACATACCACTGGTGAGCACCTGCTGTATGCCAGGCAGGCACTAGGCTCCAGGATCCCCAAATAAGACAGACACATCCATGCCATCCAGGTGTTCCAGCATGAGCAAGGTTATAAAAATTCAGAGGAAGAAATAGAAATGACTAGGTCAGAGTAGACAGATAAAAAGTTCTCTGAAACGTGGTGGTTTTTAAACTGATTTTAGTGGAAGGATAGCAGTTAGATAGAGTGGAGGGTATTGTATGAGCCAAGGGAAGAAAAGAGAATGTTTGATGGTGGTCCGACAGTAGGTTCACTTGGGGGTGAACTGGGACGCGAGACTGGAAAGATAGATGGGGGGGTTGGTATATGGTGAAGGGCCTTGAATTCCAGGTTCAGGCGTTCAGGTCTTATTATGTAAACTGAAGCCATCCATTTCTCTTCCCCTCACTGCCCCTCTCACCTAGGGCTATGTTCAGAGGTCAAAGACTGTGGTGTCCAGTGTGGAAATGGAGCTGCACAAAGCTAATTTTTAAAATCCCTTGGTACCATATCCCTAGACTGGTGGGTTAACATAGCAGGTTAACTGGACTCAGTCATTTCCATTTCACTACTGTTGAGATTCTGCCCCATGACTCTCAATCAGCCAGACTCAACCCAGCTTCATGGACTGCACCATCCATGACCTTTCTATTATCAAGGGCTAGGACCAGCAAAATATTGTGACTTAAACAACAATTTCTTCTGTACTAGACAGATCTCCTGGTCCCTGGATAGCATCAAGAGGGGTGGGCTAGACAGTCATGGGATACAGTGTATATCCCTGTTCCCCACCTGATTGGCTGTGACTTAAGGACAGATCCATAGGCTAGCCAGGGACCTAGTGTTGTGGCCTGTCAGGCAGAGATGGACTGTGTCCCTCGGCTTCTCTTTCACTGTAGTTTGAACTAAGGAGCATGAAAAATATGAATCAATAGCTGAGGCTGCTGAACAAAAAGGGGCTGCAATCTTGGGCCAGAGATGCCTTGTATGAGGGTGATTAAGGCTATTCACAGATATTTGGGCTTTCTTCCCAGTCAGGTCTTGGTAGGATTGCACATCCCCACCCAGTTAAGTTAGGTGTGGTCATTTGACTTTTTGTTTTTTCATTTGACTTGCTTTGGCCAAAGAAATGTGAGCCAAAGTGACTTATGGTGGCCACCGTAAGAGTTAGTATATGCCTCACCATGTTCTTTTTCAAGGTTGTTGCTGTTCTGTCAGTCTGGGTTCCCAAGTGGCTGTGATAAGTAGACATCTCCCTCTCTCCCCAACTAACCCTTGGTGGACAGGTAGTATGAGTGAGATAAAAACTTTGCTATTTTAGGCCACCGAGATCTGGGGGCTATTTGTTACCAAAGCATAACTAGCTTCTCCTGACTAATATACCACAATAGGCCATGTATCGTTTAAGTTATGAGGAAGCAGAGAAGTCTGGTTGTAGAGAAAGAGAATGGAGTAGACATATAAACAGAAGCACCACTGAAAGAAATAGACTGGGAGACGATGACCAAATCTCAGTTCCAGGGGTCCTTATAATCACTCTCTTTCTTTCCTGAGGTTACATGAGAGAATCTGTGTTTCTTGAAAGTTAAAAAACTGACCAAATCGTGGTGGTGTGGGAGCCTGCACAGGATCCTTGGTCCAGAGGTTCTGGGTGAACACCAAGAAACGTCCTTGGTATTTCCAGGAGATTTCTCCTGTGCTTGGTATTCAGTCATCTCCCCATAAATGTTTGTTGAATGACTGTTTCTTGGCTATTAACCATACAAGTAAGCAGGAGAAACAGTATCTGGGAAGGAACCACAACAAAACTAGGCTCAAAAGACTTATTTCCACTCCAAATAGGGACTCTATGTTTTACTTTCTGAAGAATGAATGTAAGTATTGTGATAGGATAGGACAAAGGTTCCACAGAACCTTTATTGAACACCTTTTGTGCGCAAGGCATTTAACTAGAATTTACGGGATCAGGGAAGGTGGGTAAGGACATGGATCTTCTCCTCCAGGAAAAGCATCTATGTATATTGCAGGGTAAAACCCTCTTTCTGGGGGTCATTTAATATGTTTTTCCACCTATGTTACCATGGTCCCAAATGCTGCCTGGGCCCCCCTATAGCTGTGAGGAACGTATCACAGGTTCTCTAGGAGAGCTTTAATGTTAAATACACTGTCCCTTTCCTCCCTTTAGAGCGCCCATACTTATCAGACTACATTTCCCAATATTTGGTTAGAAAAGAGTCAACATGAGCACAGCTTACTAATGTGGCACCTTTAACAGAAAGACTCACTTGAATATGTACATCAGGGTCTGTTTGTTTAAAATAACAAAACAAAAACCTAATTACCTGATAGTCCCACCTTGCTTAGCAGCAATGCCTCTCTACCTGTGTACCATGACACCCCCAGAGTCCACAGTGCTGACTCAAGCAATTAAGGGAAAGTGAAGAATCTGTAATTAAGTTGACAATTGCTTCTTGCACTGAGTTTTGGAATGCAGCGTGTCATGTCCCATGGAACAAGATACAGCATGTTCTTCTCATACACAAGAGTGTTTTTTTTCTTGAGAGTTTGTGGTACTACCATCAAAAACCCGAGGAAAATATGCCCTGTTTCCAGGGAGGGTTTGGAGCTCTGAGAAAGGTCTTTAGGCCATTGTGAATGTCTTCCTTCATTGTTTAGTGACACACAGCTGGTCCTGATTCTGCAGCGAGGCCCCTGAGTACTCTTGCTACCTGGAGGGTTTGCACAGCCAAAATCGTTCTCCCAGTACAAAAAAAGGCCATAAGTTTTCCTGCCTTACATCTTATCTTCTTTAAACAGCAGCAACTATGTATAGGTTTAATCAAGCCGGCATGTGAAATTCAGCTGTCTCAAGAATGGCACTATTCCCTATGGATGTAAAGTTTAGAAGGCACCTTCAAGTTCATTCTCTCTTCCTCACAACCTCTTATGACAGCATCAGGTTGAGTGCTATTATCCTCACTCTATAGATGAGAAAACCAAAGGTGGTGATGACTCAAGATCATCCAGCTGGGAGGTGGCTGTGCAGGAACAAGGACGTGGATGCCCCAGCTCCCAGCAACGGTGCTCTTTTCATTAACCATTCCCAACCTGTTTTTATATGAATATTTGATTCCATATTTAAAAGCAACACGTTATAAGGTGAAGAGGAGAGGAGAGGGGACCACCAGAGGTCTTTTCTACATATGAACATGGTTAAAAGGTGATAGTAATGAGACTGGGACTGAAGGAGTGTCTCACCCTTCGTGGGCCAGCTCAGGACTGCAGCCCAGGCTCCTAAAGGCACCCTCATTCTCGGCTGATTGGCAAACCTGGTGAAAAAGGACGGTTGGGCCAACGCAACCTTGCCTACTCTCCTGTTTATGGCCCAAGATTGGACAAGAAGGACATCTTCATAGAGATAGGCAAGTACATTGATTTTGTTCGAAGGGAGAGTTTGAAGTAATTGTGAGAGATCTACATCTCCTTCTTTCAAAACTTTTGGGTCAGCAAAGGAATGAGTCACCAGTCAATCCAGGCCGTATGTCTGGGGGAAAATGAAGACAAAATATGTGGTCAGGACAGCATCTAGTGCTTCCTCAAGCCATAGCCTGGGCAGACATGAAAGCATCTACAGGCTTCTAGAGACTTGAGCCAGCCTCAGGAGCCATATCGAAGCTTTGGAATGGTTTTAATCATTGCTTCCTGGCAATGTCTACATTCTTTTGTATTGGATGCCACCTATTCATTTTTATATTTTTATACTTGGTTCTCAAGTTTTCACTGATGTCCTTAACAGGAACATATGTGAAAGTGATCTCTGCAGCCTCCCAAGTGGTAAGCAGAGCTCCACGCTTACTCTGCACACCGTGAAACCTGATGAAAAATACCGTGGATATGGACAACCCCGGTGCCTCCTGCTGGAACTGAGGTCTGCCTCCCACCCATCCAGGCTCTAGGAGGGCCGCTGAATTAGGTCAAGTCGAAACCGGGATTTCTAAAATTTTGTTCCTGTGCCTATGCCCACCCACTGCCAACAACTTCGTTTTCAGTTGAGATGATTTGGTTTGGAGGCCTAGGGGTGGATCTAGGATACTGAAAGTAGGCAGTGAACTTGCTTGTTTTTGTAAAGACCCTTTCTTGCCTGACTAGCAAAATCCTTCTCTCCAAGTGTTTTCTACTGGAACCCTGGTTTCTCCTTAAGAGAGCCTGTTCTCTTGATTTAGTAGAAATTGCTATTTCTCAGTAGAAATGCATCTTTGAGTATGTTTTCTCCAGAGGACGATTTCCACCTCAGTCACTTCAGTGGAGGAGGGAGCCAGACCTTTCTTGCTGCTTGAGGTGAAGGAAATTCTCTGTTCTTTTTCTAAGGTCCTGGCACTGGAGGAGGGAGCTCCGGCTGCCAGCCGAGTTCCAGAAGAGGCTGGGTATTTTTAGCATGGCCTTCTTTACTTCCCAGCACCTGCCATGATCTGTAACCCAAGGGGCTACTTAAATGCCAGTGAGATGACTGAGGACAAGGCAGCCTGAGCTAATGTCCTAAAATACCACCCAAGGGAGGCTTTTCTTGTGGGAGACATGGCATTACCAGCTCTGTTCCTTTTCTTGTTCCTCCCCAAACTGTGGAGCTGCTACAGATCCTGGCTGAGGTGTGTGACATCTGCCTTGGGAAGAGGTTGGAGAAAACCAAGGGATCCGTGTACCTCCATGCCAGCCAGTTTAGTTCTGATGCTTTTACTCTTGGCTCCCAACTTTAATCCTTCCCTCTACTGTTCATGCCAAATGGAAGTAACAAGAGAATGTCTACACACATTTCCCTGAAGCAAAATCCTCTTTTGATATCTATGAAAATATGTGAAGATAAGAGACAAAACCCAGTTAATGTTCTAGATCAGATGGTGACAATGGGGATGCAAACATCTTTCTCACAGCAGATATAACTCATTGAATTCATTATCCCCTAAAGATGAAGCAAGGTGGAAATAGAAATAGGTTCTTAAGAAGCCTGATACATTCGTGGAGGACAGTTGCAGCATGGGGCATGAAGAATAATGGGAATGTTTTAGGATGTCTCTAGTCCTGGAGTTTGATCTCAGCCCATACTACCCACCGCATTCCTTGGTGCCACTGTCAGACACATAATAATGAGCTGATAAATTCTAGGGCTAGCTCAGTGTGGAAGTTCTTATGTGCCTCTGCTGACTTCTCTGACTATTCTAAATTCTCCCAATGCCTGTTCATAAAGTTAAGAGCTTATTTCAAAAGGAAGTGAACCAGAACTTAAATATTTAAATGAGTTTTGTCCCCATTAAAGTGGTCAGTTTTCATTTAGTTGAGTGAAAAATGCAAGCAGTGAATCACACATACCATGACACAATTTAGTTAAAAATGATATGTTTGATATATATAGTACATATGTATAATGTATATGTATACACACAAACATAAAAATTTTAGGAAATTTGCACATCAATCTGATCATTGTATTCACTTCCTCTGGAGAGAGAGGAGGGGGTTTAGGATTGGATATGGTGGTCAGAAAGGAGTGTAGCCATATCTTTAAGGTTTCGTTTGTATAAGTAGAATATTTTTATGAATTATACAATTAAAGTGTTAACAATTTTTTATTTTTCTTACTGTTGTTTTAAAATATATTCCTGAGTGGATCACAGAAAATTCCAGAAGTCTTATCACTGCCCAAGTCTTTCAGAAGGAAAATCCACTTTGGCATGTACACAAGCCCAAAGCCACACAGAAATTAAAAATCAATTAAAAAATGGGGAATTCCCTGGTGGTCCAGGGGTTAGGACTTTGCACTCCCACTGCAGGGGGCGTGGGTTCCATCCTTGGTCAGGGAACTAAGATCCCACATGCCATTCAGTGCGGCCAAAAAAAAAAAAAATCAATTAAAAAATAAAGTGGTCCAGCCCAGCATTCTGGCCTTCCATGAGATCCTTTATTTCTAAGCCACTGCTTGTGGCAAACTCAATCTCAAGCTACCCCCTGGAACGGTTGTTAGTGCTATTTTACAAGCCACCTAATAAAATGAGTTTCATTTCTTTACCATTCTGTGTTTGGACCGAAAGCAACATGCCTTCAGCTCGATCACTATCCAAATTTGCCAAACCTGGTTCCTGGCAACTTAAGAATGTTCCAAAACACCAACCTACCTTCAAAGGATAAAGATTTGCCTCGTGAGGCAAAGTCAAAAGAATGTGCTACCAAGTCTAAGGGAATAGAGTCTCCAAAAGTAGAGCTCAAAAATACTTTTGGAAAAAATGCAAATAAAAGGATATATAGCAAAATACTGACTATGGTTTCTTAGATGATGGAATTATAAGAAATTTCTGAAATGCTTTCTGTACTTTTCAAAGTTTCAAAAATGAACGTTTTATTTATTTATTTGTTTGTTTATTTATTTATTTATTTTTTGCTGTACACGGGCCCCTCACTGTTGTGGCCTCTCCCGTTGGGGAGCACAGGCTCTGGACGCGCAGGCTCAGCGGCCATGGCCCATGGGCCCAACCGCTCCACGGCATGTGGGATCCTCCCGGACCGGGGCACGAACCCGGGTCCCCTGCATCGGCAGGCGGACTCTCAACCACTGCGCCACCAGGGAAGCCCTGAACATGTTTTATTTTTATAATAATAATTTAAAAATCAATGAATGTTCAGAGGCTCCTTTAATAAAGGACTCTGGCAACGATGTTTTATATGTAAATATGAGACCCTCCAAAGGAACAATATGAAAGGAACAGGGCTTATAACTCTGAATTACCTGTTAGGTTCCTTGCCATATTCTGCATGTGTCCTATTTCACAATCACAGGCTATTTGTGTGCTTGTCTTAATGCCTCTTCTAGCAGGAACACTCCTTGAGTACTATCCCTCTTCCCCTAGCACCCAGCTTAGGACTTCCACTGAGACCTAAGTAATAATAGCACAAGTAGTAATAGCAGCAGACTCTTACTAGACTAGGTTGAACAAGGGTAGGACTTGAACCCAATTCAGACAGGCGCCAGAGTTTACCTTCTTAACCACTAGACTATATCACTACTGCAAATGCTTGATGACAGCAGACCCACAACACGTCTATCTTTTTAAATTTTTATTTATTTTTTTATACATTTTTATTGGAGTATAATTGCCTCACAATGCTGTGTTAGTTTCTGTTGTACAACAAAGTGAATCAGCCATATGCATACATATATCCCCAAATACCCTCCCTCTTGAGCCTCCCTCCCACCCCTCTAGGTCGTCGCAAAGCACCGAGCTGATCTCCCTGTGCTATGCTGCTGCTTCCCACTAGCTAACACATGTTTATTGAGTGAACAAATGTTGCACGGGTGCATTAAAAAAAGTGCAGTCACGGGCTTCCCTGGTGGTGCAGTGGTTGAGAGTCCGCCTGCCGATGCAGGGGACACGGGTTCATGCCCCGGTCCGGGAAGATCCCACATGCCGCGGAGCGGCTGGGCCTGTGAGCCATGGCCGTTGAGCCTGTGCGTCCGGAGCCTGTGCTCCGCAACGGGAGAGGCCACAACAGTGAGAGGCCTGCATACTGCAAAAAAAAAAAACCAAAAACAACAAAAAAAAAGTGCAGTCGCAATAATTTGTACTTACACATCATTAACAGCAATAGGAAAGCCGGCAGTCAGCATCTTCCCAGCTAAAAGAGAAGACAAAGATCACTCTAGCCTGTTTTCACCTCTACTCACTCTCCATCAGCCTTGCCGTCTGCACAAGGATGGTGAACACATGGCTGCAAATGATGTGCTTCCCCCAGGTGTGTGGTCGGTGGGGGAGCCATGACTCATGTCCTTCTGTCCTCTGAGGAAGCTGGCATGGCCTGTGACTTCTCAGTCATCAGCCAAATTCCTCCAAGGCACAAATGCTGATGCTTGCTCTCTGGATTCCTGTGGACTCAATGTGATTGCTTCTTGGTACTTGCTGAGCTGCTGGGCCTGGGAGCCCTGGAATTGCCAGAGACAAACAGAAGCCCCGAGAAGTCACAACTCACTTAATGAGCACACCTGATCCGGGGCAAGGCCAGGCCACATACGAGCTCTCTTGTTCAACCCAACAGCCAAATGGGTCGCATTTCAGAACTCAACACTGGGAGACAGACTGCCTTGTTTGGGGGTAAAAATGCCTTCTTGGGCTTTGGCATCACCTAGGCTAGAACCTGAATAGGGATGAAGGCCCTTTAATCTCTCCTAGCCTCAGTTTCTCCTTCTGCAAACTACAGACAAGAATACCCACCTCATAAAATTTTTAGGAGGATTAAGTTTCATAAGAGAACCACTGTGTCTGTTGCTTCCCATTCAACAATCATGTGTGGGAAAATGATCGGCAAGTCCTGTTTACTCCTCAAAACAAACAAGCTCACTTGTCTTTCTACCAGATATGTCATAAGTATAAACCACTGATGAATGAAAGAGGACATTTCTTGTATTTCACACAGAGGAATCAAGGGTACACACTTCTATTTGTACATTTTTTACGGAGTTGCAAAGTATTATTTGAAAAACATAGGCTTTGGAATTAGCCCAACCTGATTTTGTCATTTATTAGCTGTGTGACATTAGCCAAGTCACTAAACCTCTCTGTGCATCAGTTTCTTCAACTGAAAAATGAGGATAAATAATAGTACCCACTTCATCAGGTTGTTGTGATAATTGAGCTGATTAATGAATGTAAACCACAGTGCCTGTCATGTAGAAAGTTTCAATAAAATTACTCCTTAAATTATTACAAATTTATCAAAAGGTCCAAGGCATGTGAACATGTACACATATGCGTCTTTGTGGGTCTGTGTCTAAAACATTAGCCCAAACACATTATTATCACACTATTTGGGGTTGTCTTCTAGGCAATGAGCTCTTTTCTCTACCCCAAACTCTTCTCAGAACGAGGTTGCTCTTCTGTGACTTGGCCCTCAGATTCCTGTTCTCTTCCAGGCCACTTTGGTTATTTAACCAGATATCTCTTGCTTGAAAATGCTGGGGAGGCGGGACCTTGAACCCCTACCAGAACCGTATCAGGTGGGCTCTGGGGGCAAGTCAAGACCTAATCCCTTTCTGTTTTATTTTTAAACTTCTTATTGACATACATACAGAGATGTACATATATCATATACATATGCTTCAACCCAATTTTCACAGACTCAGCAGCGCCTATATTGGGAATCAGAACATTCCAGAAGCCCTTTTTTCCACCTTCCACGTATTATCTCCCTAAGGGTAACTACTACCCTGTTTTTGAACTTTACATAAATCTGGTCCCTAATTTTGAGCAGCTCAGTGCCTATTTGTTTCTCCCTCAGATTTATACTATGATTAGGCTCCACCTGTTTTTGATTATTCATTCAAGCATCCAATAAACTTTTCAGTGGCTGTTATGTGCAAGGCACTGTTAATTGTTAATTAACTAAAGCAAGGAGGCAAAAGAAGTTTGGTATCTTGGTGGGTGTTTTTTGCCATCTTCTTCAAATGGGTCACCTCCTTGAGCTGTTTCTCTCTCTGGAATGAGGTCCAAGTTTCCCATATTCTTCTCTCTAGTCTGGCTTCCACTCTGTATGCTATCCAGGAAAGTGAGTCTTCCTGGGTAAAGATCCCAACAGAAACTGACCAGTGTATCAGATTTCCAATTCCAGAATTCCAGGAGAGAGTATCTGACTGGCCTGGCTGGGTCCATGCTTGGTCATGTCGACTGTAGCTGGAGGGTTAGGGACACATGATGCTAAAAGGTTGTGGATCCACCCCTGAAAAGAGGGAGCGCTCCTGAGGAAGGGGGAGGGGCACGGCTTGAGGTTCTCAGGAGGGACTGTGGTCCACAGTGGCCCCTTCCATCTCTGATAGTCTATGATTTCTTTTTCTTCTCAGATGCAGATCCTTGGACCCAACGTCTAAATGGACTTAGTCACCCCCTGCACCCAAGTTGAACTGAAGCAATTAGATGACATGGCTCATGGAAGACTAGGATCAACGCTCCCCAAACTGCCCTTTGAGGGGCATTTCTGACTGCCCCTCAGTGTCCAGCTACTCGGCATGGTGGCTCTTTCATCTGGCTCTGAGAATCAGCTGTGGTTTTATAGACTCCCATGCTCTTCAGTCTCTCCCCGAGGAGGGGTGTCCATCACAGCACAGACCTGGCCCTGAAAAATGAATTTCCTGGATGCAGGGGCCGCCAACTGTTTATGATGATAATTATTATTGCAGAGCACTGGAGTTCCTGCCCAGATTCCAGACGTCACCCACGTGCAGGAGCGTTTGCAACGGCACCCTGGATCCTGCATAACCTCATGGTCAGAGTAAAGAGCATAAAGCTGGATGTATGGTCCCAACTCTCCTTGTATCATGTGTGGGGGGCGGAGACAGAGGCACGGAACTGTGCTAAAGTTTGCTTTACATACACGAGACCATTTAATCCTTGCTGCAAATCCAAGAGAGAGATGCTATTACTCCCATTTTTATGGATGTGCAAACTGAGGCAGAGAGTAATGAAGTATATAACACAAGCAAAGCCCAATATCATTTATAAAGTGCTTTCCTCCTTATTATCTCACTGCATCCTCAAGAAACCCCATTTTAGGGGTTTCCCTGGTGGCGCCGTCGTTAAGAATCTGCCTGCCAATGCAGGGGACATGGGTTCGAGCCCTGGTCTGGAAAGATCCCACATGCCGCGGAGCAGCTAAGCCTGTGCGCCGCAACTACTGAGCCTGCGCTCTAGAGCCCGCGAGACACAACTACTAAGCCCAAGTGCCACAACTACTGAAGCCCGCACGCCTAGAGCCCGTGCTCCACAGAGAAGCCACCGCAACGAGAAGCCCGCACGCAGCAATGAAGACCCAACACAGCCAAAAAAAGAATAAAAGAAACCCCATTTTACAGATGAGTTGCTTATGGCTCAGTTTCCCAATTTTGCACAAGTCATAAGTGGAGAAGGTTGGACACAGACTCAGAACACTGACTCCCATCCCTTAAGGCAAATCCTCAAATAACTGTAATAAGAAGCAGATGGAGAAGAATGCCTTTAGATGATCCAGGTGAAATTCTGTGGCGTTACTGAGACTGCTGAGCTCATATACAGATGGAAGAAATTGAGGAAAGATTGAAGGAGGAGGCAATATTTTGACCTAGTTCTTAAGAGTAGGCGGGCAGTATTAGACAAGCATAATTGCAGGGAAGAACACTCCAGGAGAGCCCTAGATGAGCCAAAGCCTGGGGAGGAGTGTTCAGGAAATAGTGGGAAGTCTTTTGATGTACTGGGGAGACTGGTGAGCAGAGTGGGGGATGAGACTGGAATACCAGGGTGCCTCTCACCTGGGCCATGGTAATTATCTCTGACAGGTTGGGGCAGATGGGATGGTGGGTCAACAACCCACAGGTAGAGCCTGTGACCTCAGAATCCCCTGAGTTTCCTTGGCTTCATTGGGTGCCTATGGTTAGGGACAAGGTGGGGGCGGCAGTTGGAGTGCCATATTATTTACAAGTGCTGGGGAGATTCAGCAACTTTCTAAAAGCAAGAACAATAAAACTTTTATAGACTGTTACAGAGTCAGTTGCCCTGTAAGGTAGAGTAAGATTGCGGGTGTGTGTGGGAAGTTTGCAGGTCAAGGAGGGGAGGGAGCAAGCTAGCAAGAGGTAACAGCTAAACGTGGCTTCTTCTGGTCCCATGTAGGTTTCCACCTCCAGAGGCACAGCTTGTGGGAAGACAGCATCTCTTCACTGAGCCTCAGATTCCTCATCTACAAAATGGGAGATCATAATACCTACCACTCAGGGTTGCTGCAGGAATCCAGTGAGATGTACTGATGTGCCTTGGGACATTACCTTCACTGTTATTTTATACTGTTATTAACCCTTCTCATGGGTGCATGCCTTTTCAACTAGAGAATAAAAGTCTTCAGGAGTAGGGGCCACGTCATCTATTTCTTTTCATCTTTGACAGTGCCAAACAAACATGCAACAAATTGTTTCAACAAACGAAATAGACAAATGTTTAGTGTAGTTTTTGGAAGTCTTACCTTAGTTCCTCAAATCATACTGAGCCAGATCTCAGGGAGCTGCAAGAAGCAAGGCGGGTTTCACACAATCCTTCGATACTCGCACACCAAGCTGCATTGAGCCCCCGTTGTGTGAGTTCTATTCCGTGCTCTAAAGGTGTAGATTATTTTAGAATCAAGAACATGGAAAGGTGATTACCAATTATCGATCAAGTTGTGAAAAATGAGGGTCTTGATGCTGTGGGCTCATCAGCAGAATAGAGTTAATTCTCCCTTGAGCCTCACTGGGTAGGACAGCCAGCCTTCCTGTCGCTGAGCCCTGCACATCTTCCCCTGGGGGATGGGGATGGGGTGGAGGGTTGATAATGAACTGCTTCACTGTGTGTGTGTGTGACTCCAGGAGCAAGAGGAAAAGCATTTGGGCTGTTTTGGAAGATCCGGCTAAGAGGAAGGCTTGGTTGTCCTAGAGGAGAAGGGGACAGGGGCTTGGGGCTTGGGGCTTGGGGCGGGGAGAGGATGAGAGGCCTTCATTTCTTTCTTTTTAAAAATTTATTTATTTATTTATTTATTTTGTTTTGGCTGCGTTGGGTCTTCGTTGCTGCGCACAGGCTTTAGTTGTGGCGAGCAGAGGCCGCTTTTCGTTGCGGTGAGCAGGCTTCTCATTGCGGTGGCTTCTCTTGTTGCGGAGCACGGGCTCTAGGTGTATGGGCTTCAGTAGTTGTGGCACTCGGGCTTCAGTAGTTGTGGCTTGTGGGCTCTAGAGCGCAGGCTCAGTAGTTGTGGTGCACGGGCTTAGCTGCTCCGTGGCATGTGGGATCTTTCCAGACCAGGGCTCGAACCCGTGTCCCCTGAATTGGCAGGCAGATTCTTAACAACTGCACCACCAGGGAAGTCTGAGACCTTCATTTCTGAGGGTGGCAGGACCCAGGGTGGGATGGTTGTTTGGATGCTTATGGTCCAAACACCATATACTTATGGAACTCTGGCTTCTGTCCCATGCCTGAGCTTGGCATGGCGATCATGGATATGTTTGTAGAGCAGCCCACCTTTGAATGGACCCCACAAGCTTGGACCAGGGACCCCAACAGTGACCACAACTAGAGGACTTACTCACGGGTCATGAAAGCCCCAGGGAGAGGGCATAGGAGCCACCAAAAAATGACCAAAATGGGACTTTACACTGAGCTTGGTTTGTGAGGAATCAGAGCCCAATTTGATTTAGTTCAGAAACACTTCCAGTAATGACAAGTCTTACAGCTCAAACAAGGCACAAAGACTTGTGCCAGTTAACAGCAATGAACATTGTGTAGAGAAATTGCTATAGAAAAACTCTCTTGGGACCTGAACATTGTGTAGTAAGAGTGGGAAAGAGAGTGCAAAGGTTGACATGAAGAACTCAGGGCCAACCTACCTAATATTTGGGTGATTTTTTGTTGGGGAGAGTTTACTTTCAGGAATAATGCCTGGAAAATTTGTGTCTGATAAATTTGAAAAAGAGGTGCTGCAAAACCACAAGCAGTCTCTAGAGTGGTAGGAGGGAGTTTGGATTGGAGCATGTCATTTCACATTGTGTTATCCTTTTTGTGGTTAGAGTATCAAGCTTTAGAAGGCAAAGATATTTTGGGAAGTGAGGGCTTTATTTTGGTTACTCTGTGTTTTGTTTCCATTTGATTATCCCCAGAGCTCCTGGGCTAAGTACTTCTCTTGTCAATGAGTTTCTTGCCTTGACTCCTCACTGGAGTCTCACAAGCTGGTGTCATCACTGAATTTTCATTGTCATCTGTTTTGGGGACATTGTCTATTGCCCCGAAGCCCACAGGCCACAAGAGGGAAAAAACTGTGAAGGTATGGTTAAGGAGAGACAGCTTCCCTTGAGATTTTGACATGGAAGGACTGTGTAAAAGGCCCCCTCATGGCAAATCAGGGTAAATTCAGACTTAGGAACCAGAAAACTTTGAGGTGAGTGTGGTGGGCTCTCTACCAGTGGGACGGGTGCCTGGCTAAGAAGGTCTAACTTCTGGGTGAGTGGAGTGTTACATAGGGAAGCAGCTCAAGGATGCTTTGCTAAGTTGAGGATGAAGAAGCATAGTGCGGGGGGAGGTCAAAAAAACCAAGGGGACCATAACAGGTGCCAAATCCAAAAGATAGCTGAGGTGGAAGAGGAGAGGAGGCAGAAAGGTGAGGGTGGAGCTGGGAAAAGAGACTGGGCTGAAGAGTCAGGACATTCTGTGAAGGAAATCATGTTCTAAGGCACCCTTGACACCCAGTGACTGGTTCACTAGAGGAGAGTGTTGATACTAAACCTTCACCCCAGAGTCCCTTGAGAATCTGTAGAAGTCATCTTCATGCCTGTCTGCTTTTCTTAACCATCCCGCTGCTTTGACTCTATTCTCTGACTGTCTGAATCCATCTATCTACTCGGCCTTCAATCCCAAAGTGGCCAGGAAGAAGGAAGCACAGAGAAACCGCAAGAGTCCACTTGGCCACCAACCAGTAACAATAACAAAAGAACAGTTTTGATGAAGGATCAGAGGTTGAAATAAGCAAACATTTCAACTCATGGTTTTGTTTCTGTCTCCTTGCCTCTCTCTACTTTGAGGAAAGAGATTTTAACAGTTCATACCAGTTAGGTCCCTCTCCCAAATTGCAGATGGATCTGATTTCTGCCCATTCCTCCCTCTACTTTACCAGACAGGGGCCTCTTTAACTGTCTCCTCTGCACACTGTACTCCGTTTTGGGCTCCTGGATCAAGCAAGACCTCAGACAGGGGGAATGGCAGGATCTGGAGCTGCAGTTCTGTAGACATGTGCTGAGTCAACTTGGCAGCTGGTCCTTCGATGGCCTTGCTCCACTCCTCAGCACCACCTAGCCTGAGCTCCAGGTGTGGGCTTCTGATTCACTCACCATTTCTACCTTGATTCCCTAAGCGTCCAAGGCTGGGTTTCTTTATCTTTTTTTTTTTTCTTTTTTTTGTGGTACACGGGCCTCTCACTGTTGTGGCCTCTCCCGTTGCAGAGCACAGGCTCCGGACGCGCAGGCTCAGCGGCCATGGCTCACGGGCCCAGCCGCTCCGCGGCATGTGGGATCCTCCTGGACCGGGGCACGAACCCGTGTCCCCTGCATTGGCAGGCGGACTCTCAACCACTGCGCCACCAGGGAAGCCCGGGTTTCTTTATCTTGTCCCTCCTGCTCCATCTTGCAGCCATGTCTTAGTCTGAAGTCTTGCCCTTGAATCCTAGTACCTGTCCTCCGTCATTCCCTCAAATTATACCTAATACTTCCCTCCCTCCAATACAGACCTTCTAGCCTGGATCCGCCTGACTAGCATGGGGATGTCCACTGGTTACCCCCAAACTTCCCCGAGGCCAGCCCATCTCTCTGGACTTCTAGGATCACCTATTGCTGAGACCACCCTCCACCACCTGCCTTGCCTTGGTGGGTCTCTCTGTGTCTTGGCCAACCTTGTGTGACCTATTCCCTGCCCTCTAAGCCATTGTTATTCTCAGTGGTTCTAAAATCATTAATCCAACAGCCAACAAGTACTTATTTATGGAACACCATCTACATGATTGGTACTGTAGGAGCAACGTCCCTCAGCCAAATGACAATTGAGAGGCAACAAACTTCAGTTTGTAGTGATATGAGACCAAATGTGAAGTTATCTTCATTCACCCTTTCGGAAGAATTATTTGAGCAAGTGTATTAGGTATCTATTGCTGCATAACAAATTACCTCAAAATTTAGTGGCTTAAAATAAGAAAAAATAATTTCTCACAGTTTCTATGGGTCAGCTATTAAGAAGTAGTTTAGCTGGGCAACTATGGCTTGGGGCGTCTCATGAGGCTGTAGGCAAGATGTCAGCTGGACTGCAGTTATCTGAAGGCTCGTCTGGTGCTGAAGGACTTATTTCTAAAGTATTGGATGCAATTTGGTGCTGAGTGCTGAGAACACCATAGTTCTCCCCACAAGCCTTTATATGGCTTCGTAAGTGTCCCCATGACATGGTGGCTGGCTTCCTCCAGAGCAAGTAATCCAAGAGACCAAGGATGGAGCAGCAATGTCTTTTATGACCTAACCTTGGAAGCCACAGATATAACTTCTACCACATTCGCTTGGTCACACAGGTCAGATTCAGTGTGGTAGGGGCAACATAAGGAAACAGATAATAGGAGTTGAGGATCATTGGGGACCATCTTGGAGACTGACCACCATGCCAAAGAACAATTCAGCTTAGGGGCCAGGAAGATTTTTATCTATTAAGAAGATAATATTTAAGGCTTTATCTCCAATGCTGGAACAGTGCCTAGCATATAGTGAGTACTCAATAAACACTGAGTGAATGCATGATTGAGTGAACAGTATACATTACTTTCAGGAAGTACGCTGTAGTTTATAAAGTACTTTTCCATATCTTATACAATTTGATTATCACCTCTGTGAGATAGATCAGGCTAGTATTATGAATCCTATTTATAGAAGTATTCATATGTAGTGTTATTAATACTATTTTACTTCAGATATGTAAAGCATCACCTAAAGTCACACAGCCTGAATCTGATGCCCTTTCTCCCTGGTCTAGTCATACCACAGGATCATGTTGTAACCCCAGTTCACTGGGCTTTGTCCAACTCATTGTCTATGAGGTGGGTTTTTTGAAGTACAGGTGAAACGACCCTTGGGAGGCTGAGCCAGCACCGTTTTATGGTTTACTGGGTGGATTTACTGCAAAGCTAGTGACACTTAAGGCTCTTTACTTGCATTGGCCCTTCCAGGGCAATTCCAAACATTTTGGCAAGTAAGAACCACTTATCTGTGACTTCATGCAACAAACTGAAACAATTCCAGAAGACGGTAACCTGATGTTTAACAACATTTACAGTCACTCATGACAATGCAGCTGCAAGCATTTGTGAAAACATCAGTGGGTTCTCAGAATAGGCGTCAAGTCCAGCTGATTTCCTTAATCTCATGGGAGAAATCTCTCTTCCATGATACCTGAAGTTGCTGACATTTTCAGTGTTTCCAACAGTTACATTTTTTCTTTTCAGGTTTGTCTCCTAGGTGGAATATTTTAAATATAGATACTAACTGAGGTTTTTCCTTATAGAAACTCATTTTTCTTTAGCGAAATAACTGAGAATATTCAGATAAAAATGAACTATGAAATCACTGAAAGGGACATAAATTATTCTGATATTGTAACAAGAGAAATTTCAATGCCAAAAGCAGTAAGTAATTCATTAGGAAGAAGTACATTTTGAAGATAAGTAATAAATAGTGTCTCGAACTGCTGATAATTCCATCTCTAGGGAGGGGCTCATCTGGGTGGGTGGAGGTTCCCCCCAGAAGAAACATCCCATTCTCAGCCCAGGGTCTGTGGGCTGCAGTTGCTAACAGCTGTGGCCAGGCAGGGGACCCCAGTGAGCTTGGGCTTCTCCTGCAGGCTCATGACTGCCCAGCTCTTCCTATCAGCAATGCAACCCAGCCTCTCTCTAACGAGCCAGTTAGGAGTTCTTAGGCATTACCAAATAAAAAGAAACCCAGAAGAAACATTCAGTATTTATATAAAGTAAATATTTTCTTCCCCTGACTACTCTATCCTCCTTCAGTTTCAGAAGAACCTTTGTCTCTAGATTAGTCCAGCTGAAGTTATTTTTCTTACCATCTGTAAGGGGGATTTTCCATTTTTCCAACAAGAAAATAACCCTTGGGCTAAAGGAACTGTGAAAATGTTTAGTCTCCAGAAAGGCATGAAGACTCTCAGGGTGGCAGAATCCCTGCAACTCAGTTTTGGAGAGGGCCATTTTGTCATTGATGAAATAGCCCCTCTTGCTGTTCCTTTGCACACTCGGCATCAAATTTCTGGCCCACAATTCACAAATAACTGTTCTTCAGGATGTCATGGAGAGATTTATCAGGGTGGGTTGCTGCTGGAATGCACAATTATCCAACTAGGTGGTGTGGACCAAGAGAAGAGATACTGGCCTTGGAGCCTTGAGAGCTGGCTCTAGTCTCAGTTTTCTTGTTGCGCGATCATGTGCAAGTCATTTCCTCTCCATGTGTCTCAGTTTCCCCAACTGTAAAAAGACTGTGATGAACTGGCCTATCTCTCCTTTCTAGGCTTAATGATTTATGAGTTACTCTGAAAGGGACCTAGTGAGGCCAGGATCAGGGCTGTTTGTACAATAACTTACATGAAATGAGTGATGAAGTAGGCCATTCTCTGTGTATTCTTGAGGAGAAAAGAGCAGTTTTAAAGCATATATTTGTATTAGTGAACTGTGTTACACCAGGCCAATGGATGTGAGGGGATACTTGTTGGGGAGGAAGCAGGGATGGTGATGATCAAAGCAAAGTTGACAAAGACCTGGTTCAGGAGGACAGTGCTAAAACTATGAGTCAAGGTAATCAGGAAGCCGGGTGAAGAGTCAGAAGGCCAAGGTCAAAGCAAGACAAAGTGAGGAACTGAACAGTATACACAGCAGCAGCTGAAATAGCTTGTAAGTGAGGCCCCTCCTGCCCCAGTCAGGGAGCCTTTTACATGCTTCCTGCTGAGCCAGGTGCTGAGGACGAGGCTCCACGCTTGGACAACCCACTGTTTTCCAGCTCAAGAAGGGTTGTGGGGAGAAAAGTGAGTGTGGCTGGAGTGGGGAGTGAACCCATCCAATGTTTTTACGTAACTGAATATTTATGCAAATAAATATGCAAAACAATCTATTGAAACGAAAGATAATATATAAATTATAACAAATTCCTATCAACTTTGAAAATCAACATTACTAAGGTAAAACTGCTATTTAATCCCTTGAAAATGCAATTAAATCTTTAAAAATATTTTTATGAAAATAAAAGTTTGATACCTGAAATAAAATGTGCAGGCTGAAAAATAAATAAACAAAATGATTCTAGCTTCCAACGTCTATCTGTGGTCAACATAAAGAATTAGTCTGATGCCTCTGGTATGTTATGGATAGGCCTGCGAATAAATTAAAAGTATTATGAGGGCTTCCCTGGTGATGCAGTGGTTAAGAATCCACCTGCTAATGCAAGGGACACAGGTTCGAGCCCTGGTCCAGGAAGATCCCACATGCTGCGGAGCAACTAAGCCCGTGCGCCACAACTACTGAAGCCCGTGCGCCTAGAGCCCGTGCTCCACAACGAGAAGCCACTGCAATGAGAAGCCCGCTCAACGCAACGAGAAAGCCCGCGTGCAGCAGCGAAGACCCAATGCAGCCAAAAATAAATATGGCGGCTGCTATTCAGCTGTTAATGTAACAAATATGCATCCTAAGTGTCAAATTACTGTTTTGGAGGGCAGGGGAAGGGCCATAGAGTTGACTGGGGTGATCAACGAGGGAGTCTCAGAGCAAGTAAGGTTTCCTTCCACGTTAAGCTGACTCCTTGGCCTTGCAGTTGCCCATCTATCTGCAGGGCCCACACAATCAGCATAGGTGCCACCCCCGCAGTTGCTAGGATTTGGGGGAGGAGATGGAGAGGAGTCAGCGTCTTACCCAGACTAGTTTGAGTGTGTCATTCTTCGAGCAGCCTGGGATGAGGTTTGCAGATCACTTCTCATGAACCTCTAGGCTCAGGGACAACACTTAGAAAAGGCAAAACACCATGCGGCAGCTCAAAGAAGAGAGTTCCTGCTGGGGTGGAAGCCACCTGTCAACACCCAACAGTGACTTGGCAACCATGTGAAGGAGCCACCTTGAAATCACATCTTCCAGCCCCAGTCAAGCCTTCAGGTGACAGCAGCCCCAGCCAACAACTTGACGTCATCAAAGACCCAAACCAGAACCACCAGCCTAAGCCACCCGTAGATTCCTCACCCACAGAAACTGTGAGAGATAAGGATTGTTTATTGTTTTAAGACACCAAGTTTTGGGGTAATTTGCTACACAGCAATAGATAACTAATGCAAGAGGGTATACATCTATTGGGCTCATGTGTCAGGATTGGTGAGATTCCCCCTGACATTTCTACTCCCCATCCTCTTGGAAAGTCCTTCATCGTGAGAGACAGAAAGAGAGAAGCCACGGTGCCCCTCTGTCCTCTGCAGAGCTGGGAACAGAGACTAGACAACCCAGGCTGCCTCTTTGGCTCTCAGCTGTGCTAGCCAGCAATGTTTTGACCATTTCTACCAGGAGTTAGCAAAATTTTCCTTAGAAGGCCAGACAGTCAGTATTTTATACTTCACAAGCCATACACAATACCTCTGTTACAACTACTCAATTCTGCCCCTGTAGCACAAAAACAGCATTCGACAATATACAAATGAATGGGAATGGCTGAGTTCTAACACAGCTTTACTTAGAAAAACAGGTGAGTGATTCATGGGCTGTAGTGTTCTAATCCCAGGTTTATACAAAGGAAAAACACAATACAGGAAGGTCTGTGGCCAGACAGGCTCAGAGGGCCAGAAGGACACTTCCCATAGAGGAGAGGCTGCTTATGAACTGCCTTACCCTGGGCCCCACTATTGCCTTACCCTTGCTGCAGGAGGCCAAGATATTTATCATCTCTTGCAAACAAAACTACACGTGAAGAATATGTAAGGGAGCTCCAGGTTTACTGACAGTCTGGGCATCTGTTAGGTATGTTACTGAGTAATCTGCTGGAAAATCTCTTTTAGCCCCTGGAAGAACTGTGTGCCAGGCACTGCTCCAGTGGTTACTATTTTCACACATAGTACCTCCCTTTTATCTCACCTCCAATTATTGTTTTATAGCAAATACCCCCAGACTCAATGGCTCACTCACATGGCTAGCAAGTTGGTTCCTCTCCACAAGGCTGCTTGAATGTCCTCACAACATGGTGACTGGCTTCCCCAATAGCTACCTATTGAGAAGACCAAGGAAGGAGCTGTAATGCCTCTGTGACCTGCTCTGGAAGTGACACATTGCCATATCCTTTGCATTCTATTGTCCACCTAGGTCAGCCCTGATTCAATGGGAAAGGGACCATACAAGAGCAAGTATACCAGGAGGTAAGGATCGCTGGGTAGAATGAGTGGGTTCTGCGATTAGCGTCATACTGACAGTCGCCACTACAAAAGCTTGCCCACTTAAGTTTGGTGGTTGTGTGAGGAGGGGCAAATGGAAGAGACTCATCACCTGTTTGCTCAAATTTGTATAGGTGACTTGTTTTTCCAGGTCCTCAATATTGAGGGCATCAAGGTACCAATGACTGTGGTTTTCAGCTACATTTGACCATAAGTTTTCATTATTGGGGTTCTAATACTACCATCCTTGATGCTCTGACATTCTTAAGAGTCTGCAGTAAATGTTTGTCTTTCTGTTTGGGATTCCCACCATCTGCATACCTTCCTAGAGAAATTTCCCATTGTGTGAGTCTTGGTAGGGGCAGCTTCCTGTCCGGTTTTTCAGCCTGTCAGTCTTTGATTTACCCTATGTCTCTCCCAAATCCCTCTGCTATTTAAATTAGCTATTCAGTTTCTGTTACTTGCAACTGGGAATCCTTGCTGGTCCTGCATCTCCAGAAGTTATACTCAGAGGAAGGTCATTTGGTGCCAAAGTCACTACAACTCTGCTGTTATTGTAGTAACAGTTGATAGAGTAGAACATAGACCTCAGAGTCAGACAGATCTAGGTTTGAATTCCAGCCCTGCCACTTTAATGCAACAAATTAACTTTCAACAAGTTATTTAACATCTCTCAACTTGAGTTCCTTCACTCTTAAAATGAGGAAGCATTTAGCTTGCAAGACTGCTATGAGGATTAGCACATAGCATTGTGCCTGACACACAGTAGGTGCTTAATGACTGTTCTTATATAGCAAATGATAATGGTGATATAATAAATGATAACTGCTCTTATATAACAATGGCAGCAATGAGGGACACGTGCTGTGCTTCCTCCTTATGTAAATCCCTTTCAGGGTTTCTTGAAGAGGCAAAGTTACTACCACCTGATGACAGGTCTTTGGAACTTGAACTTCCCCATCTCTCAATAATAATTGCTCTTTAGAATTCTCAAGGGTGGCCCTACCTGTGGTGTTGAATAGATTCTTCCAGTGAAGAACTTGCTACACGTCCTCCAGGAACTAATCCAGAGCATGACTGAGAGATACCTCCAGTCCCATCTGCAGTGCTTTGCAAATGGAACTCTTTGTGGCCTGCCCTGAGACCCTAGAGCATCCAAGATGGGCATGCTACTTCAAGTCCTGTTGTGGTCCTTGAAATGTGGTCCCAGGTCATCCAGACTTTTGGCCTGGGCCCCCAGATAGCCTTGAGGCTACTAGAGACACACTAGATGGAAAGGCACACTCGGAGACGCTCTGCTCTAGCAGGAGCTCTGTTTTCTCCCGTGCCTTCTTTGAGCTGTGGAAGCTGTTCTACGGTGTTTCCCCATTTCTATCATGGCTGCTGAGTCAGTACTGGTTGTTGACACATGGCTTCAGTCCCACCCCATGTGGGCCTCTCCACAGGTTGCTTGAGTGTTGCTGCAACGTGGTGCTGACTTCCCCAAGAGAAAGCACACAGTCATTTTTGTCCTCTTGGCTACCTATTGGCAAGGAAGGACTACACACAGTGTGAACACCTAGAGGCAAGAATCATATGGGCCCTTTTGGAGGCTGGATACCACACATCTCATCCCAAATAAAGGCGCTCATGGGTGGTAGAAAGTGTCCTGTATACAGAGAATGAGATGGATGCTCTTACTGCTCTCTGCATGGTGGGATGGAGAAAACTGTGGGCTGGCAGTCAGGACCTGGGCGTCAGTGCTGGCTCTGCCCCTGCCCTCCTATGGGTCCTTGAATGAGTCATGTCCCCTAGTGGACCGGTAGTTTTCTTTTCTTTTTTTTTTTTTTGCAGTACGCAGGCCTCTTACTGTTGTGGCCTCTCCTGTTGCGGAGCACAGGCTCTGGACGCGTAGGCTCAGCGGCCATGGCTCACGGGCCCAGCTGCTCCGTGGCATGTGGGATCTTCCCGGACCAGGGCACGAACCCGTGTCCCCTGCATCGGCAGGCGGACTCTCAACCGCTGTGCCACCAGGGAAGCCCTGGACCAGTAGTTTTCTTAACCACAGATAAGAAAGGCTTTTGAACTTGGGTCAGTGTGGCATAGGGGGCCAATTCCTACCACTTAGCCAGTTCCTTCATCTCTGTGGACTTCAATTTCCTCATCTGTAAAAGTGAGGATAAGAATACCACCTCCCTCCTAAGGTTGATGTGAGGAATAAATGAGCTGGGCTGTGTATTATGCTCACCACATAGAAGGTGCTCAGTAAATGTTTGCTGCCATTATTAGCAGCAGAAGTAGCAACATCACCTCTGGCTTTGAGGTCTCTGATTCCACAATCTGTTCTTAGCCCTGAGAACAAAGGGCTTCTGTAGTACCCTCCCTCCTCCTCCATCAGTTCAGACTCTTGATGCCCTCTGGGGCTGGCTTTGGGCAGCTGCACTCAGGCCTCTGGGGTAGACTGGAGGTGTCTGTTTCCTTTCTCAGCATCTGGTGGTCAAGGCACTTGCAAACCTGTTACAGCTGAAATCAGGAACCAAGCAACCAGAGCAGCCTCATGCTGAGAGCTGGGGCCAGTCCTTGGGACAACTGTGAATTATGTAATCACAGGGTGGCAGAGATGGAGTGGGTCTCAGACCTCATCTGGTCCCTGATCTAACCAGCCCCCCCGCCCCAGCCTGTGGGGTCACCATCTCTCCTCACAAGCCCTGTGTGAACAGCTGTCTGAAGACCCACCATTCATGCTTGAGGTCCATGGCAGCAGCCATCAGATGACTGCCGGCTTGAGCCCTACCTGCCCAAACCCACTCTGTGGCAAAGCCATTGTGTGAAGGCTTCAGCTCCAAGTCCTCACCCCACTCCTAGAGACCACATGGGTGACATCATCCTATCCAAACCCATTCTCCTCATGATCAGCCAGGAGCCAAGGCCTCTTCAGGCACCCTTTGGCTCCCAGACTCCATCCCCACACTGCTCTGTTCATTTGCTCAGCTGGCCTGCCCCGTCTCCCCCATCCCCCTCCTCTCCATGACCGCAAACTCCTCTGTATCCTCACCCTTCTCCTGGGACACTCCCTTCTCTCTGCCTGCTGTCCTCTCAGGCCGGGGTTGCCATTCTCACATGCTCTCCTCAGGGTCGGAGGGTAAGTCTGCAATCCTCCTGGCTCCCCAGGCCACACCTATACTCCCCTTCATCTTGTAAAACCCCTGCTCCTTCAGACTCGCACCATTCATCCCCCTCCCCAGCCCTGATGCTTCCCTGGGCCTTCTGGTCAACCACTCGCTCACTGACCACCTTGGCTCCTGGGCTCCTGGAGTCCTTTCCACCCCAACTCCTTCCTGATTCCTGGGCCCTAAATCATGCATGAGGATAACTTTTCCAGGATTCCAATTTTGACCTCATTGCCAGGAACACTTTTGTACCTTAGCTACCCATTCTTTTCCCATCACCCAAAGGGCATAACCTCCCAAATTCCAAACCCAAGTGTCTCGCTCTCTGGTCATCATTGCCTGTCCTTCCAGCGTACTTCCTCAAGCCCCCCTGTGACAATTCTTTGACCTCATGCTGAACCCATGCCTACTGGGCCCAGTTCTTCCCCACTACCCATCAGTGGCTTCACTTCCCTTTCTTTCTGTCTCAGATTCCATGGTCCTTCATTGGACTCACTTCCTTGAACACACCTCCAACTCTCTTGCTCCTCTTGGCCTCCTCTGCCCTTTACCCTCCTTGCAAAAGTGCCTGGCCTTAGTACAGGGCTCTTATGTTTATAGAGCTTCTGAAGATACATGATTGTCTTTGGACATTTGGGTGGTCATATACAATGTAGGGTAGGGATTCATACTTCTGTCTTATGTACAAGGTACTAAGGCTCAAAGGGGTGAAGTGCCTTTTCTAGATTTGTCCAAAGCTGAGCCTCAAACCCATGTCTCCTGGCCCAAGTCCACCTCACCTCTCGAAAGCAGCCTTTCTAGAACAGGTTGGGATTTGGAGACTTGGTGATGAGGGTGTGAGTGGGAGCAGGGCACCTCTACAGAGGGGAAAGTGTTCCCTAGTGATGACGGGGGCAGGGAAGGCGGTGGTCCAGAGGGAGTGGGACTGTGGTGGTCCCCACAGGCCCTTTAGAGGCTGAGAAATTCTCTCAGAGGCTGTCTTGCAGAGGTGCATTGGCCGTGAAATGCAAAACCAGATGCCATTGGTAAAGCACACTGTCTCAAACAGCATTCCTCCAGCTTCCCAGCCTTCTGCAAATCCCATTTCTTTCCTTGTCAGGCCTCAGAGGCTGAGGGCCCTGCACTGCTCTGCACATCAAAGACACGACCAGCTTTCCTGGCACAGCTCTCAGAGGCTTTTAACCAGCCTCTGACAATAAAATCACTTTTAAATAAAAACCAAGACTCAATATTCGGCAGAAAAGGGATTAACAGGATCAGTAGGGGGATGACATCATGTTATTTTTGTTGGCACTTCCCCAGCTCAAGTGTACGGAGTCTGGGTGTGGAGGGCGGATATATATATTTTTTCTTTTCAACTGATTTGGCTGCTCTGAGTCTAGGTCTGGAAAATCTGGGGAGCTAGAGGGAGCTAGCAGGGCTCGGGGTGACTCTCCAGCAGCTCAGGGCATCTGCCTGCTCAAGGGGGTGAGCACACTGGGCCTGCAGAGACTGAAGTGGGCCTTCTGCTGTGTCATTTTCCTGGGGCCTCAGGTAATGGGAAAGGAAAGCGCCTATTTGGTGATCAGGCCCTGAACTTAGAGAAAGGTGCCCTCGAAAATGGGCAAATGTCCTGGTACAACCAGTGGTGGAGACAGATTGACCTAGAGAACCAGGGCCTGGCCCATTCACGCACAGCCCTCTGGGTGATGCCACTGGGCCACGCCCAGAATGACAGAGCACCCAGGGCCTTAGGGGACTCTTGCTCCACTGGTTGCCAAACTCAATCTTTTTTTTTCTTTTTTAGTTAAGGAGCTTGGACTTCAAGTGAGGTGCTACAAGTAGCCCATTGCATATCAAAGACTGGAAGAAGATGAGCTGCAAGGCTTGGAGCATCCTGGCTGCGCCTCCCTGGCTCCTGAGCTGCCTTGGAATCTAACACCAAACATACAAACTGAAAATTTCTGATCATTCATTCAGTGAACACTTACTAAGTCCCAGCCCAATTTCTTTCTTTCTTTTTTTTTTTTTTGCGGTACGCGGGCCTCTCACTGCTGTGGCCTCTCCCGTTGCGGAGCACAGGCTCCGGACGCACAGGCTCAGCGGCCATGGCTCACGGGCCCAGCCGCTCCGCGGCACGTGGGATCTTCCCAGACCTGGGCACGAACCCGTGTCCCCTGCATCGGCAGGTGGACTTTCAACCACTGTGCCACCAGGGAAGCCCCTGGCCCAATTTCTGATCATTCATTCAGTAAACACTTACTAAATGCCTGGCACTTCTCCAGGTGGAGGGGGTACACTGGTGAGCAAAACCAGGCACATTCCCCGCATTCCCTCATGGGGCTGATGTTTTGGTGTTGATTAATACACATTAAATAAACAATGACACAAATGAATGTTAACTCCCTCCTATGCCAACATGTATGAAGAAACTGATTTGTGAAAGTGCCAGATGCTTAGCACTCCAGCCTCTGGACTACCAAACCTTTCCAACTTGGGCCCGCGTTCCCTCCCACCTAACCCCCAGCACCAGCCAGACCTCAATGCATTTTTCCAGGTTTAACTTGTGTTTTTCCACCTCCAGGGATGCCTCCTCTCCTCTTTCCTCCTTTCTCTCCACCAGGCATCTCCAGTACCCCTGGAAAGCCCTGGAACAGCCTCATGTGTCTGAAGTCTCCTCCTTTGGAGGTGACCTGCCAGCCCTTCCCAGCACCACTGCTGGGTCCGGGAAAGAGGGGAGCAGCCGGCATTGGCTGAGGAGCAAGAAACCCGGGCAGGATCCTCAGCTTGCTGCCGAGATCGTAGATGAGTCACCCCACATCACAGAGGAGCCCATGAACTCACCTCAAGTCCAGATTTGTTTGCTCCTCTCAGGTGTGTGCAGCTCCTTACCTTGGGAAAGTCCCCGAAGGCCAGGGTCCATTCTCTCCTTCTCTGTCTTCTCCCAGTGCCTCAAGCTGGTTTGGAGCCAAACATGACATTTGTCCATCGACTACACATCTTGTTGGGTGCTCCTGGGCCAGCGTCCCTCACTTGCTCACTGCTGCCTCGAGCTGCTCGGAGCTTTCTTCTCCTGGGAAGACTGAAGGTGCTCCTTCTGGGATCTCATTCATACTCCCAAACATTTGTTGAGCACCTGCTCACCAGATCCTGTGCTAGGGATGGCACCTTCTCTTCCCTTCCAAGAGTATAGGATCTAGGGGAGGAAGCAGGCTACTGAAGCAACCACGACAGTATTATGTGCAAGGTGGGGTCAGGGATGCCGCCCAGACATGGGGTCCCTCCCCTCTCCTTCCAGAAGGCAGCATCCTCGAATCTACAGGGGTGAGCAGAAGGGTGGGTTATCTGCCGGTCCTCTCAGGGCCTCCCATAGTATTAGCGGGCTTGCCTCCTGGAACCCTGAGTCACTGGGTGCTTGAGAGGCTACAGGTCCCTCTCCTCTGAGGCCAGTGAATAGATGAGTGTTCCTTTGCCACCCCATCTTGTTGGGCTTCCTAAAACGGCCACGTCAGGCTGAACAAGGCATAAGCTGAGTTCTCTACTGAAGAGGTTGCGGCCACTTTGGAATTATAACATAGAAGAACAGTCCTATTTCTTATCAATTTGGACTTGCTCCTGAATTTTAAAGGAAAGGCACTTAAAGTCTATCACAAGCGGAGGTCCCAGTGACATTTGACCTGGTTCACCAAACCCTGAGCTTCTCCCACAGTTTAGCAAGGGCCCAGGTCTTCCCATCTCCACCCAGCTCCCCCTCGCCACTAGAAGTTTCTAACTCTCTGGATCCATCCTTTCCAGCCCCTCCTTCTGATACCCCTGCCCTGGGACATTCATTCTAGAGTATTGCCCATTCAGCCATTTGCTCAGCCATCCTCTCCTCTCCAGTCCTTCTCATGGCCCCTCAGATCCTAGGGACCAGCAGGGACCAAGGAAGGAGAAGTTCCATGTCCTGTAGTCTATGGTCACCAATGGATATGGATTCCTCTCTTTGGATTTCTTCTCAACACTTCCATCAGTGTGAGCTGCATGCATGTGGGTTCTACAATCTAATAGTGCTACTAGATTATGAATATACTCTTCTCCCCAAAACAGTAATTAATTTGGGGAGATAGTGCTGTTTAAGCCACAGAAGAGAAATTTAGCTGTTCAGGGGTGCTGGAGATAGCCCATACTGGCTTGCAAGAGATGACTGTTAAGTCTTCAGGAACTTTGCAAGTCAGTTGTTAAACACTGCCATTATTAAAGAGTAAATTATATAAGCTTATAATTAAATACATTTTATTAAAAACAAAATTTAATAAATACTAAAAATTTGTTACTTAATTGTTTTACGACACTTGACTATCATCTGTGTTCTTGAAGTTACTCACATCTACGGCATCTATCTGGTGATAACTTCATGGCAAATTATGGCCTAATACACGGGAACAGAACTCTATAGTCTGTGGAGTCAGAGAGATTTGGGTTCAAATCCTGGCCCATCGATTACCAGAAATGGTTTCTTTTTTTCACTTGAGTTTCCTCATCTCTGAAACAGGCTGGTAGCAATAGCACTTACCTCACAGGGTTACTGTGAAAATTGATGGATATAATTATAAGCCAGCTGACACCTGAGAGGAGAGGCAAGCTTCCCTTTGCCCCTCTGGATCCCGTAGAGGACGAGGAGGCTGAAGCTGGCTCCTTCCCTGCTGGATGCCACCCATAGGCGTGGCCCTCCACCCCATGTCACAGCTCCTGTCCTCACAGCTCTCGCCTCTCCCACATCTTATCCCTTTAGCCCAGGGTGGCGATGGCTCCACACCACCCACCCTGGGGCACTGTATTCTCCCCCACACCCTGACCACACTTTTGTAAATAGCCCCTTTCTTCAACTCTCCTCAAATTAAGTGACATGAGTGTTCAACCTGCTTCCGGCGGGGCCTGATGGAGAAACTTAGCACAGTACCTGGCTCCTAGGACGTTCCCCGACAAATGGAAGCAATTATTCACATGAGAACAGAAAACTCTGTGCCCTGTTAAAGGGACACCTGGGCATATTAATGCAGCAACACTCACTGATGCAATGGGTACTTATCACGTTATTTAAGTTCATTTTTCATTTATTATGAAGTACCTACCATGTGTCAGTCAGCAAGGTCTCTGGGAATTAACTTCTCAGCAGGGGGAGGGGGCTTGCTGGCATTTCCTCTCTCATGACAGCTACAAGCAAACTCGGCAGTCTCAAGATGATGTACCAGTCAGAGCTCTCACCCAGAACTCAGGAGTAAGTCATTATCAGGAAAAGTGGGTTCCACTCACTGAGTGCTCTCTGGGGAGGACATACACACACAGGGATATGTGGCCCTGTCAAAAGAGGCCTTCCTCTGGCCCAAACCTAGGTGTGAGATCATACGCCAAAGACTTGGGGCATTCCCTAAGGGGAGAGCCCTGGATGGGGGTTGAGGGCTGGGTTCCAGCCCCTGTTTAGCTGCTACCTTTCTGTGGGTGAACAGTGATGACCTTGGTTTCTCTTCAGGACTTGGTTTCTTCCTCTGTAAACTGAGATGATTGGTGAATTAGTTTCCTCAGGCTGCTGCAACAAAGTACTGCAAACTGGGGTGGCTTAAAACAACAGGAATTTATTCTCCCACAGTTCTAGAGGCCAGAAGTCCCAAGTCAAGTTGTCAGCAGGGCTGTGCTCTCTCTGAAGTTTCTGCAGGGGATCCTTCCTTGCTCTTTCAGTTCCTGGTGATTCCGGTTGTTCCTTGGCTTACGGTAGCATCACTCCAATCTCTGCATCTGTCTTCACATGGTCTTCTTCCCTCTGTGTATCCTCTTTCCTTCTTCTAAGGACACCAGTCGTTGGATTTAGGGCCCATCCTAATCCAGTATGATCTCATTTTGATCTTTAACCAATTACATTGCAAAGACTTTATTTCCAAATAAGGTAACATTCTGAGGTTCACGGTGGACATGAGTTTTGGGGGGACACCATTTAACCCACTATAGTTGTATCATAGGTTCTCAACAGTTCTTACCAGTTTTGGCCCTTTGGAAGTTGGTAGGTATGTAGGATTCCCTAGTCAGGCACCTCTCCTTTGCTGGGACTCCTTTGAAAACGACTGGGTGAGGCAGGATGTCCTCTGAGTTCTGTGGAGGAGAATCAAGAATTACTGGGTGTGTGTGCGTGTGTGTGTGTGTAATTACCACCAGCAGCACTACTGCTATTCAACACCATATCACGTCCCCCTTCTTCTTCCCTCCCCCACTGTCACTACTTGTCACTACTACCCACTCCTCCTTCCCCTCTCCTTCCCCAGCTCTTACTACTGGCTGCTATTGAAGCCCGTCTCTGTGCAAGGCACCGGGCTGGGCACATCCATCATTTCTCGCCCTCCCAGTGGTGCAATGAAATTAGTAGCACTACCATCCCCACTCAAAGTTATAAAACTGAGCCTTCGTACAGCTAGGAAGTGGCAGAACCAGGATGTGCCCACAGGTCTGGCTGATCTGAAGCTCGTGCTCTGCCACACACCAGGATATTTTATTTTTAAAATTTATTCATATATTAAAACATTTTTTATTGGAGTATTTGATTTACAATGTTGTATCACCTGGATATTTTAGCACCAGGGAAACAGGACTCAGCTCTGGCTTTACTTGGATGATAACTTGTTTTCAAGGTGACGTTGTGAAACTGGCAAATTAGTGTATAAAATTTCCCTCTGAGTTGCCTGTTCTCATCTTTTCCTTCCTCCCCATACCCTCAACCCCCATGGTGGAGTCTAAGACCCTAAGGTCTGTTCCGGCCTCTTCAGTTTCTTAGATCCCTCCCTCCTGCTCAGGTAACAGTGTCTGATAACAGCATAAAATGCTGCCCTCACCTTACCCCCAACCCTCCAAGGGTCTCTGAATTTTCATTAGCATGTGGTCCTATGTGTGTGGAAAGCCATTTTCTTTGCTCATTTTTCCTGCCCTTGTCCCTAATTCCTTCTAAGGGCATGGCTGGGCTCTGCCTATTTGACCAGGATGGACATTGCTGCTGCACTTTTACAGCTTTTATCATAATAGTGTGTGGTCTGCACTTTTATTACATAGTAGTTCTTCTTTTTACAAAACTTAAATACACACTTTAGCCAAGTCCTAAACAATAATACTTATGGAAACAGGGATTTTGTGTGTTTCATAGTTTTTCTAATACTTTAAGAAGTTTGTTTCTTTGAACCCTAACGTCATCTCCGGTACTCAGTGGTACTGGAGACACCTTTTGATGAGTGATGAACTTAGTGGTGGAACTATGTCCTGCTGCCTAAATGAGGCATCCTCCAAGGATGCCGGGGTTTTTCTTGGGGGATCATATCAGTGAAGATCAAGAGCAAAAGTTTGGGGGTTTATACACTGATGTAACTCTTTTGGAAATCAGTTGGTGATATGTATTAAGAGCCATATAATCTTTAACCTTATATTTCTAGAAAATAATGCCTGAGATAATAACTCCCAAAGCAGAAGAAAACTTGATTTCATAATTCCATTTATAATAGCAAACATTTGGACAGCAATCTAAGATTCCAATGACTGGGACAAATAAATCGTGGTGTATCCTTCTTTACAGAATATTATGCAACTATTAAAATGATGCTTACTCTATAAAATTAAGTGAAAGAAGCAGTGCATACACACAGATATTAAATACATAGGATAATCATTACGATGTAAAATAAAATATGCATAAAGACTTGCAAGAGATATTGCTAGGTGTTAGCAAAGGTTTGTGGAGAGTGGGACTATAGATATTTCCCCTCTATTTTCTACCTTTTTATTATTTCCAAGTTTTAAAAAGTAAGCTTAAGGATGGGGGATTAAACCACTGATAAGATTATTTATGTATCTTTTATGTCCATGCTCTCAACAGGGGTGCTGCCATTGCAGAGATGGCCCAAGACATTCAGTTCAAGCTGAAGTCTCCAAAAAGAAGATGAGGCATAACGCTGTGTATGAGTGTATGTCTCTGTGTGTGTATGTGAATGTACATCTGTGTACGTGTGTACAAGTGTGTGTATGAGTGTGTGCATGTAGGGGCATGTTACGTGAGTGCCTCCCAAGGAACACTACCGATCAACAGGGAGCCCCCAGGGAAGGGAGACCCAAACCCAGTCCCTGAGCGGACAGTCCCATCCCAGCCTGCACACCATGGCCCTGGCAGTGCTTGTAAACACACTGTCCTCTAAGAGCAATGCCCAGCTGGACATCTCAAATTACTTCCCAGGGCCAGGGGAGAGAGTGGAGAGATTCCCAGAGGTGGGGTGCATCTTCCTGGGTGTCTTCAGGACAGTCCTTTTGGCCATCAAGGTTCTGAATGGCCCTGGTCAACAAGTACCATGGGAGCCCTGAGGTAGGCACCGGGCTAGAAAATAAGCATTGAGATGACGTGAACTAATGAGAACAGAATAACTGTAACAACCAAGTAGCTGCTCTTTAGTGAGTGCCTACAGTGCATGTGCAAAGAGTAAATGTGATATAAATTTTATCCCTTTTAATCTTCATGACCACCCTAAGAGAGAGGGTTATAGCCACTATTGTGTGGATGAGAAGACAGATTCAGAGAGGTTAAGTAATCTCCGCAGGGTCACACAGCTAGGACTCACATCCAGGTCTGGCTGACTCCAACACTCCAACTTTTTCAGTGATGCTGCCCTGACTCCATGGAAGGGATCTAATGCTATTCGCCCCCTCCCCTGCTTTCCAGGTCTGTTGAAGCGTTGGGGCATTGTAGATGTGCTAATAAATCAAGTAGTGGCCTCTGGGGGATACACACCACAAGTGCTGCTTCCACTTGCTTAAGTCAAGTTCACTTTAGCCTCCCATGGGCTGCCACAGTGCTCAGACATGGAGAATGCCAGGATCCATGGGAGGTGCTGAGATGCTCATGTGTACACAGGTGATCTATTGTGGCCTCATAGGCCAGCTTACATGTACTCTATTAAACAATCATGTTCATTACCTTCATATTAACAAGAAGTGTGGTTAGGAGGCCCCCTTTCTCCCTGGCTCCCCCTCGCTCATCAGGTTTCAGCTTGCAGCACATACTTTTGGTTAAATATTTAACCCCTAAAACAGAATAGAAATGATGATGACAGCTGTAATCCCAAACACAGACACACAGACACAGACACACACACACACACAGACACACACACACTCCTTCATGCCATAACAATTTGCTGGAAATGCTGACTTAACCATACTAACTTAATTGCTAGGTTGAAATAATGATAATGATAGTAATAATAACAGAATTGTTTTCGAATCGTTCTGAGCAATGTTGCAACAGCAGCTGCCATACTCATTCCCCAAGAAAGAATTTGCATGTTAGGATTCAGTTCATATCAGGTAAATGGCTCCCCAGGAAGGTAAATGCAGTCTTTATTGAGGTTTTTCCTTGCCTAGAGTGAAATCTTACTTTTTTCTGTAAAAGCAGGTGAATGTCAATTTCTAGGCAGGGTTTGGGCCCAAAGTCCAAATTTGCAGACTTCCGGGGGCAGACTGTGAAATGAAATCTGCTAAAAATACTGGGCTCTGACTTAAAGCGTCCTCCTTCAGGGTGGCATTGCATTTTAACTGTGGTTTCAGTGGGGGCCATGACCTGGTAGGAATGTGGCTCTCTGGCTCTCCCTGGCACAGAAATGGTGGGAGCTTCTGTGGTACAGCTCTGGAAGCCAGAGTGGAGGGCTTCCCTCCAGCCACGGTAGGCAGGCCACAGTCTGAAATGCTCCAGGTAATTAAAGACATAGGGTGGAGATGAAAATCCCAATGGTCTTTCAACAAAAACTTACTGAGTGCCTACTGTGTGTGGCTCTAGGTAGGTGAAGAAGACTAGGATGTAGCCTCTACTCTTTAGAGTTTATAGCTATTGAAAAGAAGAAACATGTACACCGTACAACACTTGTGATCAAAAAGTGCTTCTGAAAAGAGATGCTGTGGGAGCCAAGGGTTAGCTGAGTCAATGACGATTGAACTGGTTCTTAATGTATGAAAAGAAGTTCACCAGATGAGGGTCAGGGTGCATAGGCAGTTGGAGGGTATGCAGGGGCGGAAGGCGTTCCAGACACAGGTAACAGTGTAAGAGAAAGCAGGGAGGAATAAAAGGTATGTGAGAGTAACATGTACACACTGTTATATATAAGATAGATAATCGAAAAGATCTACTGTATAGCACAGGGGACTCTACTCAATATTTTGTAATAACCTATAAGGGAAAAGAATCTGAAAAAGAATAGAGATATATATGTAAGTATAACAAATCACTGTGCTATACACCTGAAACTAACACAATATTGTAAATCAACTATACTTCAAATTTTTAAAAATAGGTATTTGAGAAATAATCTTCTCTAGCACTACTGTAACTCCACCTGCTCTAGGCTTCCATCTGCTGTCTGAGCCCCAAGCTCTTGGCATATCGCTGTGCTATGGAGATGCCCGTGGGGTGGTAATTGAATTTATGTTGCTCTTTGCTATGTAATACTTTGTTGTTATTCAGTTATAAAATATTTTTCAATTTCCATGGTTATTCTTTCTTTGACCCATTAATTATTTAGAAATCTACTTAGAAATTTTCTTAACACATGGGTTCTGTGTGGAAAGGTTTTGGTTACTGACTTATAATTTTATTGCACTGCACAGAGAATTAATTGTATATTATCAATTCCTTAGTGCCTTTGTGGCATATGGTACTGATTAATTCCTATAAGTTTTACTTGAAAAGCTATTTATTCTTTATTTATGAGACGCAAGGGTCATAAGTTTAACCTGTAGTTCAAATCTTCTATATCTTTCCTAATTTTTGTTTGTTGGAACACTTTCTGAGAGAAGTGATTAAAATCTACTACTATGATGTGGGTTGTATTTCCTTATAATGTTGTCAGTTTTTGCTTTATGTATTTTGAGGCTATGTTATGAGTATAGGTTCAAGATAGTTATATTTTTTGGGTGAACTGTTCCCTTTATCAAGACCTTCTTTATTGCCAAGTTTCTGTCTTAAGGTCTATTTTGTTTTGAATTAATATTGCTAAATCAACTTTCTTTTAGTTAATACTTACCTGGTGTATTTTTTCCTCATCTTTTGCTTTCAACTTTCTTCTTTCTTTGTCTTTACATGTATATTTTGTGAATAGCTTTTAGCTAGATTCCAGTGCTTTGACCAGTGCCTAGAACATAGTAGATAATTATTTCTTGAATGAGTGAATGGGAAAAAAAGTAAATCCAATGTGAAAATTTGTTCTTTAGCAGATGAGTTTAATCTGTTTATATGTGTTTTGTTTACTGATATATTTTAACTAACTTCTACCACTTTTTGTTTTCTAGTTATTTGTGTCTTTCCTTCTCTCTCTCTCTTTATTTTTGCTTTATTGCCTTCCACTGGATGGGTTAAATATGCTTTATTTCATTTTCCTTTCTTCTAGCTTCAGAATGATTGCTTTTCTCTTTAGTTGAACAATGGCACAATCTCAATCACTGTTACCAAGAAGAAAATAGGGAAGAAAAGAATAACAACTATATATTGGCTGTCTTGTGATGGGCATCATGCTAGACATTCACTGTGTCCTTTCATCAGCACAAAAGCCCTATAAGTTCCATATAAGTATCCACATTTTACAGACAGGAAAATGGAGACTCAGAATTAAGTAACCCGTCCAAGGCCCCACAGCCAGAGACCAGCAGATCTGGGACTGGAACCCATTCTGGGTGATCCTGAAGGTTATACACTTGCCCCTGCAGGCCACCCTGCTGAGAAAGGCCAACCTCAGATTGCTGCAGGACAGTTATTATGGTCTTTCTTAGTCCTCACAGCTGTATTCTGACCAGCAGACCTTGTTATCTCTGTGTCCCAGTGATAACTCAGAAATGGAAATAAATGAACACAGGCCCGGGTACAAGTTCTGAGCAAGAGAAAGTCAAAAGCTGAGAAGAAACAGCTCTTAAAACCCTCCAAAATGAAATCTTCCATAAGCTGGATGGCTCCAGCTTATGTCAACGTTTTAAAAAATAAAAAATATCTCAGAATGGAGCACTTACTCCGTTTGGGAATGCTTTCTCTTTTCCTAGCGGATAGTTGTCCACAGCCAGAGTCCCTTAATAAGCAGATAGAAAGAACTGTCCTTTCCACTACCTCAAAACACTGCTCTTTGAGTATCTGTTCTTTCTTCGAGTATTTGATTTCCTCCCTCTGGTAAGAAGGGCCACACAGTAAGTGTTGTGGAAAGTTAGGACGGAAGCTTCTGAGGCAGTATTGCATGCAGTGAGCCTTGGATGAGGTCACCCATGGAGGAGGGAGGTGCGATGAATCAGATTACCCACAATCCCCCTAGCTCCCAGCGTTCTGATTGCAGTAAACAAGGCTCAGTGGAATGATAATCTTGGTGTTGAATGCCCCACTGATTTTGCAGGGGTACAGGTGCATCTTTGTCTGAAGGACTGGCAGTTCCTTTTCAGGATGAGAGTGTGAAAGAATGTGACCAAATTCCTGAAATACCTCTGAGGGACCACAGGCGTGCCTAGTAACTGCACTAGTGCAGCCTGGGGCTGGCCAGAGGGCCTTACTGGGCCCAGCTTGGGATTTCATCTCCAGTGGCAGCACGTGAGGGAGACTGGCTTTTGAGAGGCATTTTTCAAAGTGCAGACCAGCTGAATCAGAATTGCCTGGTTGGGGGAAGGGAAGAAGGTGTGCTTTTCAAAATGCTAATCTGGGGCCCCATCCTAGACTTACTGGATCAGAATCCAATAGGGGACCCCAGGAATCTGCATTTTCAAAAAGTGGCCCAGGTGATTGTGGTACTAAGTCTAAATTGTTCTTCAAGGGCTCCCCGCAGTGCCCGAAGCTTCCTGTGGGGTCACCGGGCTGGTGCGAGCAGGCTCGTGGGAAGTGGCCATGAGTCTGAAGCACCAGCTTTCCCTTTGGCTTTCTGTGTGACCCTGAGCAAGTGGCTTCATCACCCTGGGCTTCATTTCTTTGCCTGTTATATAAGAGCCTCTAGAGCTTTTTAATGGAGGGACCAGGCCAGAACTAAGAACTCAGGTCTCCACTTCAACATACGAGTTTGAAGTGAGAGCAGGACTTCTGAAACGAGATAATACTTACAGCTAATTTTTATTGTGTGCTTACCGTGTGCCAGGCACTGTTGGAGAAATTTATGTATATGAGCTCATTTTCTTTTCCCCACAGCCCAAGGAGGTAGGTACTTTCCTATTCCCATTTTACAGATAAAAGAATTGAGGCAAAGAAAAGTTAAGGTGACATAGGAGGTGGAACTGGTTCCAAACTCAGACGGACTCCGGAGTCCTTGTCCTTAACAACAAAGATATACTGCTCTCAGCCATAAATGTCCTGCTGCCAATCGAAAATACCGGGCACAGCTAATAGGCCTGATCATCAGACAAATGTGGCAGTTGTCTAAATTGAGGTGACAGGTGCAAAGATAGAGAAGTGTGGAAGGAGCACCAATAAACACCTGTGACTTACCAACCCAAGGAGACACAGCCTTACTCACTTCTACAGGATTGTAAATGTGACTCAGATGCTAAGAATTTATAGCAACACGACAGGTGGGAGGGGGCACCTGGGCAGGAGCAAGGGCCCATCCTAAAGCAGCCCCCCACCACCACCCTGCCTGCCCAGCACACTCTGGGGGATAACGGCTCTAACTATACCCTCTCCTTCATAGAGATCTGAGGGCACAGATAGGTCCCGGCTTGCTCCAAAGCTTCAAAGACGCATTCGGGAAGTTACAAAATGACCACGAAGCCACACCCCCTTCACAAGAGGAGACTTGGCTAGCACATAACACCAGGGCCTAATTTGGCCTCAGGCAGAGACTGGGCCAGGATTTGATCGCGGGTAAAGCAAGTCCCGGCAGAAGGTTCAGTTACAGTGAGTGCTGCTTCCTGTTCCTAGATGAGTGAGGGGCTGGATTTTCCGTGGAAGTGAAGAACATTGCTGGGGATGGATGTCATCCTGGGGCTTTCTCGTTTCTGCTGCTCTCCCCATGGGGAGGGAGGGATGCCTTGCATGGAACCCGGGGATCTCTGGAAGCCAGACCAACCTACTTTGCCATCCCCATGCTCAGCCTTTGCATTCCAGCCACATCTGTGCCTTTTTACACCTTGCTGTCGTTCCTCTAATTTTTTTAAAAATTAGAATACCTCTTCTGGGACTTCCCTGGTGGCACAGTGGTTAAGAATCTGCCTGTCAGTGCAGGGGACACAGGTTTGTGCCCTGGTCCGGGAAGATCCCACATGTCGCAGAGCAACTAAGCCCATGCGCCACAACTACGGAGCCTGCGCTCTAGAGCCCACGAGCCACAACTACAGAGCCCGCGTGCCACAGCTACTGAAGCCCGCGTGCCTAGAGCCCGTGCTCCACCACAAGAGAAGCCACTGCAATGAGAAGCCCATGCACAGCAACAAAGAGTAGCCCCTCCTCGCTGCAACTAGAGAAAGCCGGCATGCAGCAACGAAGACGCAACACAGCCAAAAATAGATGGATAAATAAATTTATAAAAAAAAGAATACCTCTTCTTACTCTGGCAGTCTGACTGCACTTTCTCATCCTTCAAGAACTGGCTCAACTCCTCTGAGGAGCCTTCCAAGACTGCAACACTCACCTCCCCAGAAGAGTTCACCTCTCCTCAGAGCTCCCATGGCAGCAGTGGTGGACCACTAGCACACACTTGTCACTTGGCATTGCTAATAGCTTCTCACATGTCCTTCCCACGGGACACCAAGCTTCCGAGCTTCTCTACGGAGAGAGGTCTGAATCACACTGGGAGAGAAGCTCTTGGTCATAGACTCACCCAATTTTGTGTTCCCAATGCCTGGTGAATGCTCAGGAGATGTGGTTCAATCAATGAACACCTGATTCAAGGACAGGGTCTGAACTTCTGGGAAAATGGGCCTGTAGTTTACAGGGACCTCAGGATTTTATCCTGGGTGTAGGGAAGAACAGATGCCTGGAGAGACTGGCCAGATGCCGTGAAGCTCAGGACTCTATAAACATGTGCAATTCTCGGGCTTCCCTGGTGGCGCAGTGGTTGAGAGTCCGCCTGCCGATGCAGGGGACACGAGTTCGTGCCCTGTTCCGGGAAGATCCCACATGCCGTGGAGCAGCTGGGCCCGCGAGCCATGGCTGCTGAGCCTGCGCGTCCGGAGCCTGTGCTCCGCAACGGGAGAGGCCACAACAGTGAGAGGCCCACGTACAGCAAAAAAAAAAAAAACATGTGCAATTCTCAAAGAAGTGCCAAACTCGGGTGCCTCTAGGCACCCCTGGCCCACCCTGCCATGGCCACGTCTTCTCCTGCGTCCCCAGTCTTGCAATACCTCACCATCTTCTTGTCTGTGAGTCAAGGTCTCTCCCTTTGTTCCAGTCCTGGAAATCCCTCCACCTCTTCTAGGAAGCCTCTCTTGCTGAAATGGGATGGGGGGGACAATGTGAGCTTTCCCAAAGCTCCAAAGTGAAAGAGCCTTCCCCTCCCTGGTGTTTCAGATTAACTGGCAGGAGTACAGGGAAGCCCAGAGAGGCCAGGTTTTGCCTCTTAGCCCCATTACAGCAGCTGATTCCCTAAACTCTTCATTAGGATCACCTGGGCCATTTGTTAAATATACTGCTTCTCGGATCCCTTCCGGACCTGCTGAATCAGAATCTTCAGGGCAGTGGCCTGGAACCTCTATTTTTCACAAGTACCTTGGGTATTTTTGTTTTTTAAACATCAGACAAGTTAGAAAAACACTGTGTTAGAGTTTAGGTGCCAAACAGATAAATAAGCTTCTGTGAACTCATTATGTGAAAGTGCTGTGTTAATCATCCTCGTAGTGAAGAGCCCTTATCATGTGCTTGGCACGATTTTAAGCCATTTATATATATTAACACATTTATTCTCTATAACAACACTGTGAGGTAAGTACTATTATTATCCTCACTTAACAGATGAGGAAACTGAAGCACAGAGAAGTGAAGTAACTTACCCAGGGTCACACAGCTGGGAAGTAGAGAGCCGGGATTAAAATCTAAGCAGACTGGATCCCGAGTTTATGCTCTTAACCTATGACACACAGAAGATTAGCATTACTAGAGCAGGGGTATGCTGCTACACGCTGTAGACAATGAGCAAACATTCACTGAAAGGAGAAATTGGAAACAGACATAATGGAATGTTTGATTTATTACCCTTTCCACTCAGAGACTGCCAGTTCCCTGCCATCAATAACTTGTTCACTTTTACAACATCCTAGGGGAGCAGCCCTGGAGTCAGCAGTGCTCTTTTGATTCTGCAGTTGAAGAAATCAGGCCAAGGAGGACCAATAGGCAGACTTCCGTGGGGACACCCACCTCCGTCCAGCTGATGGCTGGGGAGTCTACCATCTAACGCTCTGCATCCACAGGCAGGGTTTCATCTGTAGGTCATTTTTCCCATTACACCATCGATTTAAGGCCAGAGGGATCTAGTGCAATAAATGCTTATGGAAATATGTAAATCAGATAACAGTAGTGATAACCAACCAATAGGATGACAGTCCTAAAGCTGACTTCTGTCACCATAACATCTCACTCTCTGGCATCAGGTAAGCTGGACTGTATCGCTTTGGGACCTTTGGTCAGTGTCCCTGTCCACCTCCACTCATGGCCCCTGGTAATCCAGATGAATTCCAGAACATGTTCCAGTTGCTGCAGGCTGGGGGAATCACCCCCGCCTTAGGAAAGCATCAAGGTCTTGGGGCAGGGCAGGCTCAGCTTCACAAAGGCCCATAATACCACGTGTCTGGGCAGAGACTGCAGGACTTCTTTTCCTTCTCTGGGTCACTGAGAAAATGCCCGAGGGGAGGTGAGAGGTGGGGAGGGTGGGGGAGAATGAGCTCCCCAGCTGGGTTGGCACCTGCTCTGCTCCAGGCCCCGGCCTCTGTTGGGCTGTGTACCTGGAGCCATTCTGGCCATGGGCAAGCAGCAGGATATGAGTTTCTTCTAACTCCCCTGAGATATCTGAGGCAGGGGTGGGGAGAGAGAAGGTAGTCTCACCAGTGAGAGCTGACCTACCTTTGTACATCAGGCCCAGCCCTATAATTCAACCCAGCAGACGGCTGCCTCTGTGGTGAGATGGAACAGAAACCCGAAGGCCCACTGCACCTTGGCTCTCTCTGTGCCTTATTTGTCACCATTATGACTATTAAGTCCTCCCTGAGAAGGCCCCTTTTAAATGCATCTTTAGGATCCGAGAGTGAAGCCTTTCATGGTAATGAACCCAGGAGCACATCTCAGCCCCCATGTTAGGTAGCTGGGATGCAGCAGATGTGGGTGCTCAGGATGGGACCAGCTGGAAGGAGCTGCAGGGATACAGGAGGAAGGCAGGGGAAAGAGAAGTAAAGAAGCAGAATTAGAACTTCACAACTGTGTCCCTGTACTGCCCCAATCTTTCTATCAGAACACTGATTTATAACTCTGGTTGCACATTAGAATGAAGTGGGACACTTAAACGTACCCATGACTATCCCCTCCCACCAAAACCCAGCTTCTGACTTCAGAGGTCCAGGGCACACCTGGCACCAGTATTTTTTATGGCTCCCCAGGAGGTTCAGATGTAAGCCAGGGGTGCCCCCCGCCCCCTGCCTACCCCCACCTTGAGGGTGTCTGCCAGCCTCACACTCTGGCTGCTGCACCATTTACTCCTAGGCTAAATGTGGGCCCAGCTTCAGTCTGTGGAAAAAAGCAGTTTCTTCAGCTCTCTCTCTAATTGCTGAGCTAAAGACCTCCACATGGGGCTTCCCTGGTGGCACAGTGGTTGAAAGTCCACCTGCCGAGGCAGGGGACACGGGTTCATGCCCCGGTCGGGGAAGATCCCACGTGCCGCGGAGCAGCTGGGCCCGTGAGCCATGGCCACTGAGCCTGCACGTCCGGAGCCTGTGCTCTGCAACGGGAGAGGCCACAAGAGTCAGAGGCCTGTGTACCGCAAAAAAAAAAAAAAAAAGACCTCCACACGGGGAGAATTTGCAGCCCTAAGTTCTGTGAATCTAGCCTATGAGCTCCATGACGGCAGGGCCACACCTGCCTTGTTTTCCTGGGACCTCAACACCTCTTAAGAATGGCTGTTTGTTATCAGAGTGCTAGGACAGCTACTCATGTATTCCTGAAATCTTTTGATTTGGGAAAGCTCATTGCTGCAAGTGATCCTTAACCTCCTCAATAGAAAAATGGGTTTAGCAACAATGAAGTTTACCTCAGAGTGTCGTGAAGATCGAGTGGGGTTGGTATGTGAAAGAGCTTTGGAAAGTCTGATTCAGCTGCAAAGTGTTTCATTGCCTCCTGGCTCTACCACATGAGCTCCTATTCATCCTTTTAAACCCCTTTCGAATGTCACTGCTCTGTGAATTCTTCAGAAGATTAACCACACACCATACACATAACTCTATAAGGCACTTATCACTTTCTATTCAGTGTGATGTTAGTCAATGGCTACTAAGTTCTTCCTATGCCAGGCACTGGGCAAAAGGTTCGCTGCAATGATTTGATACTTGTTCATCCCCAGCACAAGAATCAGAGCTGCCGAAGGGTGGAGGCCATATGGTAAATCTATCTATCCCCTGCAACGTCTAGAAGGGTTTTGCTTCTGGGAACTTTTTAGCAACTAAGATTATGTGTTTCTCAGTCTTGAGTATCTCTTGGGTATTTATAGAAAAAGTGGGATTTTGGAGTTGGGAGGAGAAGAGAGAGCAAAGGGGATGGTGAGTGGGAATAGACGGTTTCAGGATGCAGGGCAAGGGATGGAGGAAAAGTTACCTGGGCCACATAAGGTCACTTGAGTTGAAGAGTCAGGCTGCTTTGGACTGAAGACATCACTGGCGGAGGGCCAAGGCCATGTAGTCCCGTGAACTGAGGAGAAGATCAAGGAAGAGCCAGTCAAGCTTGGAGGGAAGGTTAAATAAAGACAACCCCAAATTGGACCCATGTGAAGGTTGAGTTTTTCTGCATCCTTGAGATCCCAAAGGGACCCAGTGGAGTGAGACAATGTCTCAGAATCATGAAACTGAAAGGCATCAACTTTAATTGGAAGAAACAATAAGTATCTTACCGTGTAGGGTAGCAGCAACAGAGTTTAATTGATTATAAGACTTTGATTGGAACTTCTGATGGAAGAGGTTTCCAGTGAAACCAGTGTCAACACTGATAAAGACAGTTTCCAAAGTGCATGCCTCAGACATGAGCTCTGCAAGGTGTTAATAGGAATTATGTCAGATAGGGACTCGTATGGTCAATCAGTTTGGGAAATACTGGGTTATGGAATTTAAACCCAAGTTTCTCTCTTTTTTCTCTTTTTAACCCCAGCTTGTCTCAGAATCTTAAAATGGGAATATACCTTGTGAATCTCCAAGAGGGATATGTAGTATTTTCTAAATTAGTTTTAACACAGGACTTCTATTCTCTTCCTTTTTCTGTAGAACAATTCATAGCAATAGTGTTCCATAGAACAGACTTTGGGACATGCTGCTGTAAACTAATCTCACTTGTGCATATGGCAGCTGTACAAATCCTAAATAGAACATCGATGAATCAAATTCAAGAGTACATTTAAAAATTTCTCCAGGAAGGGTTTCCCTGGTGGCGCAGTGGTTGAGAATCCGCCTGCCGATGCAGGGGACACGGGTTTGTGCCCTGGTCCGGGAAGATCCCACATGCTGTGGAGCGACTGGGCCTGTGAGCCATGGCTGCTGAGCCTGCGCATCCAGAGCCTGTGCTCCGCAACGGGAGAGGCCACAACAGTGAGAGGCCCGTGTACCACAAAAATAAATAAATAAATAAATAAATAAATAAATAAAAATATTAAGAAACCTCAAAAAGAACATGTAGGACCCATCTGAAGGAAATCTTTTCACTTTATTGAAACATATTAAAGAAGATCTAGGTCTGACATACAATATTTCTGGATGGAAAATTCGAATATTGTAAAAATGCCAATTTTACCCAATTAATTTATAAGTGCAATAAACTTGCAACCCAACAAGCAATGGCTTATTTATCACAATGAATCTAAAATTCACCAGGGTACTTCCCTGGTGGTACCGTGGTTAAGAATCCGCCTGTCAATGCAGGGGACATGGGTTCGAGCCCTGGTCCGGGAAGATCCCACATGCCGCGGAACAACTAGGTCCATGCACCACAACTACTGAGCCTGCACTCTAGAACCCACAAGCCACAACAACCAAGCCTCTGTGCCACAACTACTGAAGCCCGCGTGCTTAGAGCCCGTGCTCCGCAACAAGAGAAGCCCCCCAATGAGAAGCCCACGCACCTCAACGAAGAGTAGCCCCCGCTTGCCGCAACTAGAGAAAAGCCTGTGTGCAGCAACAAAGAGTAGAAACCCGCGTGCAGCAACAAAGACCTAATGCAGCCAAAAATAAATAAATAAATAAATTTAAAATTCACCAGGAAAAAGAAAGAGTTGAGAGTAATTTTTAAAATGTTGAAAAAAAGTGATGATGGAGAATTCGAGCCATCAGGGATTAACATTGATTATAAAACAATAATAATGTCAGCACTGTGGTACTGAGGGAGAACTGGCAGTCACAGCAATGAAACAAGATAGCCTTGAAACAGACCTTAGAATGTATATATGTATGATATATCCATGCATGCATATACACATATACATTAAGACAAAGAACTGGAAGGAAATAAAGAGTTAATGGAGGTTTGTCTGGGTGGTTGGATTACAGGTTTTGACTTTCTTCTTTATATTTTTTGCACTTTTCAAATTTTCTGTGATGTACATGTGTCAATTATCTAATCATAAAACAATAAACCTTGTGTGAGTGTGTGGTGTGTGTGGTGTGTGGGTGTGTGTGTATGCGTGCACGTGCACACAGGTGGACAGGTGCATGCTTAAAGAATGCACTCTCTTCAATATGGAAATCCCCTGGGACAGAGTCCCCTTTTTGCTGCCATGCCCAAATCTCTGTCTTTCTGGTGTGAGCAGCTTTGAGTGAGGAGGGGGTGGGAATGAGGGGCAGGGGTGAGGGTGACAGGGCCTCTGAAGAGAGGAAAGGGTGCAGAGCAGAGAGCCAGCAGGGGTGGTGGGGATGAAAGCTGCCAGCTTCACAGTTTTGCCCTAAGCCAAGAATTATGAAGTCAAGAAAACAACAGAAAGTAGAGACCTATTTCTCTTGGCAGGGGAGCTTTGCTCTGAGGTTGTAACAGTGCCCTGATAGTTAACTGATGGTGAGTGGAGAAAGAGATCTTGACTTGATCTGCAAAAATTGTGCCCCGGGATTTCAATAAAGGTCCCAATTGGCAAGATTTAGTGGGATATTTGTAGAAAAGTTGGCCCTAAACCTGGGTGGGTGCTAGAGTTGCTGGTAAGTACCCGTGGTCACCTGTGGCTTTCTGACTAAGGAATTGCTCTGAGAGCCATCAATGGGGATGGAGAGATACTATAGAGACCCTTGTTACTATGGCAGCTGCTCAGAGGACCACCCTCCATCTGCCCGGGAATGACATGCTATGCTGAGGCGGGGCAGCTGTAGAAGCAGATGGACCTGCCTTCAAAAGGCCTGCCTTGGGCTTCCCTAGTGGCGCAGTGGTTGAGAGTCCGCCTGCCGATGCAGGGGACACAGGTTTGTGCTCCGGTCTGGGAAGATCCCAAATGCCGCGGAGCGGCTGGGCCCGTGAGCCATGGCCGCTGAGCCTGCACGTCCGGAGCCTATGCTCCGCAACGGGAGAGGCCACAGCAGTGAGAGGCCTGCGTACCGCAAAAAAAAAAAATAATAATAATAACAATAAAAGTCCTGCCTTATCCACTTGCTGGGTGACCTCGTGCAAGTTCCTGAAACTTTGTTGGCTGCAATGTCTCCCTCTGTGGAATAGAGACAGTCACCCCTATTTCCCTTTACCTCCCAACTGGGACTTTCTGAAACACTAGTTAGGAGTTCAAATTTGGGTCACAGGGAAAGGAAGAAGAAAAATGAAAAGCTTAAGTAGCATTTGAGCAAAATTTCTCTGTGACCCCAAACAGACTTTGTTAAGTGCTGTAATTTCTGGAATGGCAGCCCTGGAGGTGGTGGTCAGGCAGTCATTTGAGGGTGGGCGTAGGTAAGAAGGGAACACTTGCAACACTGCTTCGGGATCACAGGACACTGGGCTATGCTGCCCTTTGGTTAGAGAACCACAGGCTTTCAGAATTGGTGGGGGAGGTCTCAGTCTAACGGCGAGAGAGGAGGAGCTCAATAACTGGCAGCGAAGGTCACGCACTGAGTTAAGTAGATGCTCAGACGAGGCCCCAGCATCGGGCTCTTTTCTTGTCCACCCCGCGTGCCTTTGGTCTGGGAAAAATCACATAAAGATGCTGTCATCACTGTGGCTTCCTGTTCCTTTCTCTTGGTTGCTTGGGACTATTATTTTAAGTGCCAAAGGAAACATTCATGAGAACTCTGAATCTTCCTTGATTTTAATTTTCTTTTGAAACACAATTTCAGGGAAATACCTAAGTCAAGATGGCTTTGTAGGACGATCCTTTCAGAATCTTCTTCTCAAATGCTGAGAAAACACAGACTAGAAATAAGAGAAAACCAAAAAGGCACAGGAACACGTAGCTGTTTTTTATTTATTTATTTATTTTTTAATTTTATTTTTTTTATTAGTTTCTGCTTTATAACAAAGTGAATCAGTCATACATATACATCTGTTCCCACATCCCTTCCCTCATGCATCTCCCTCCCTCCCACCCTCCCGATCCCACCCCTCCAGGCGGTCACAAAGCACTGAGCTGATCTCCCTGTGCTCTGCGGCTGCTTCCCACTATCTATCTACCTTACGTTTGGTAGTGTATATATGTCCATGCCTCACTTTCGCTTTGTCACAGCTTACCCTTCCCCCTCCCCATATCCTCAAGTCCATTCTCAAGTAGGTCTGTGTCTTTATTCCCGTTTTACCTCTAGGTTCTTCATGACATTTTTTTTAAATTCCATATATATGTGTTAGCATACGGTATTTGTCTTTCTTTCTGACTTACTTCACTCTGTATGACAGACTCTAGGTCTATCCACCTCATTACAAATAGCTCAGTTTCGTTTCTTTTTATGGCTGAGTAATATTCCATTGTATATATGTGCCACATCTTCTTTATCCATTCATCCGATGATGGACACTTAGGTTGTTTCCAGCTCCGGGCTATTGTGAATAGAGCTGCAATGAACATTTTGGTACATGTCTCATTTTGAATTATGGTTTTCTCAGGGTATATGCCTAGTAGTGGGATTGCTGGGTCATATGGTAGTTCTATTTGTAGTTTTTTAAGGAACCTCCATACTGTTCTCCATAGTGGCTGTACCAATTCACATTCCCACCAGCAGTGCAAGAGTGTTCCCTTTTCTCCACACCCTCTCCAGCATTTATTGTTTCTAGATTTCTTGATGATGGCCACTCTGACTGGTGTGAGATGATATCTCATTGTAGTTTTGATTTGCATTTCTCTAATGATTAATGATGTTGAGCATTCTTTCATGTGTTTGTTGGCAGTCTGTATATCTTCTTTGGAGAAATGACTATTTAAGTCTTCTGCCCATTTTTGGATTGGGTTGTTTGTTTTTTTGCTATTGAGCTGCATGAGCTGTTTATAAATTTTGGAGATTAATCCTTTGTCAGTGGCTTCATTTGCAAATATTTTCTCCCATTCTGAGGGTTGTCTTTTGGTCTTCTTTATGGTTTCCTTTGCTGTGCAAAAGCTTTGAAGTTTCATTAGGTCCCATTTGTTTATCTTTGTTTTTATTTCCATTTCTCTAGGAGGTGGGTCCAAAAGGATCTTGCTGTGATTTATGTCATAGAGTGTTCTGCCTATGTTTTCCCCTAAGAGTTTGATAGTGTCTGGCCTTACATTTAGGTCTTTAATCCATTTTGAGCTTATTTTTGTGTATGGTGTTAGGGAGTGATCTAATCTCATACTTTTACATGTCCCTGTCCAGTTTTCCCAGCACCACTTATTGAAGAGGCTGTCCTTTCTCCACTGTACATTCCTGCCTCCTTTATCAAAGATAAGTTGACCATATGTGCGTGGGTTTATCTCTGGGCTTTCTATCCTGTTCCATTGATCTATCTTTCTGTTTTTGTGCCAGTACCATACTGTCTTGATTACTGTAGCTTTGTAGTATAGTCTGAAGTCAGGGAGCCTGATTCCTCCAGCTCCGTTTTTCGTTCTCAAGATTGCTTTGGCTATTCAGGGTCTTTTGTTTCTCCAAACAAATTGTGAAATTTTTTGTTCTAGTTCTGTGAAAAATGCCAGTGGTAGTTTGATAGGGATTGCATTGAATCTGTAGATTGCTTTGGGTAGTAGAGTCATTTTCACAATATTGATTCTTCCAATCCAGGAGCATGGTATATCTCTTCATCTATTTGTATCATCTTTAATTTCTTTCATCAGTGTCTTATAATTTTCTGCATACAGGTCTTTTGTCTCCTTAGGTAGGTTTATTCCTAGATACTTCATTCTTTTTGTTGCAATGGTAAATGGGAGTGTTTTCTTGATTTCATTTTCAGATTTTTCATCATTAGTGTACAGGAATGCCAGAGATTTCTGTGCATTAATTTTGTATCCTGCTACTTTACCAAATTCATTGATTAGCTCTAGTAGTTTTCTGGTAGCATCTTTAGGATTCTCTATGTATAGTATCATGTCATCTGCAAACAGTGACAGCTTTACTTCTTCTTTTCCAATTTGGATTCCTTTTATTTCCTTTTCTTCTCTGATTGTTGTGGCTAAGACTTCCAAAACTAAGTTGAATAAGAGTGGTAAGAGTGGGCAGCCTTGTCTTGTTCCTGATCTTAGTGGAAATGGTTTCAGTTTTTCACCATTGAGGACAATGTTGGCTGTGGGTTTGTCATATATGGCCTTTATTATGTTGAGGAAAGTTCCCTCTATGCCTACTTTCTGCAGGGTTTTTATCATAAATGGGTGTTGAATTTTGTCGAAAGCTTTCTCTGCATCTATTGAGATGATCATATGGTTTTTCTCCTTCAACTTGTTAATATGGTGTATCACGTTGATTGATTTGCGTATATTGAAGAATCCTTGCATTCCTGGAATAAACCCCACTTGATCATGGTGTATGATCCTTTTAATGTGCTGTTGGATTCTGTTTGCTAGTATTTTGTTGAGGATTTTTGCATCTATGTTCATCAGTGATATTGGCCTGTAGTTTTCTTTCTTTGTGACATCCTTGCCTGGTTTTGGTATCAAGGCGATGGTGGCCTCATAGAATGAGTTTGGGAGTGTTCCTTCCTCTGAAATTGTTTGGAAGAGTTTGAGAAGGATGGGTGTTAGCTCTTCTCTAAATGTTTGATAGAATTCGCCTGTGAAGCCATCTGGTCCTGGGCTTTTGTTTGTTGGAAGATTTTTAATCACAGTTTCAATTTCAGTGCTTGTGATGGGTCTATTCATATTTTCTATTTCTTCCTGATTCAGTCTTGGCAGGTTGTGCATTTCTAAGAATTTGTCCATTTCTTCCAGGTTGTCCATTTTATTGGCATAGAGTTGCTTGTAGTAATCTCTCATGGTCCTTTGTATTTCTGCAGTGTCAGTTGTTACTTCTCGTTTTTCATTTCTAATTCTATTGATTTGAGTCTTCTCCCTTTTTTTCTTGATGAGTCTGGCTAATGGTTTGTCTATTTTGTTTATCTTCTCAAAGAACCAGCTTTTAGTTTTGTGAACACGTAGATGTAAAACATCCCAGTGTTCAATGAACAGCACAGGACACATATATACCCACTACTATGTATAAAGTAGGTAACCAACAGGGACCTACTGTTACAGCACAGGGAACTACATTCAGTACCTTGTAATAACCTATAATGGAAAAGAATCTGAAAAGGAATCTATCTATCTATCTATCTATCTATCTATCTATCTGAACCAATTTACCATACACTTGAAAGTAACACCACAACACTGTAAATCAACTGTACTTCAATAAGAAAAACAAAAAACAAAAAAACCCCCAGCACAGGACACAAACCTGCGAGTGGGGGTAGGTGAGGCTGGGGCACGGGGCTCTGGGTCTGAGAGCAGAAGGGGAAAACTGGCCATTTTGGCTCCTTTTGACATAATGGGGAGTAAAAGCACCCCAAGTCAGGTAGGGACAAAGCCAGGCCCCCTATGTGGGACTGGAGAGCACCCCCCTCCCTGTGAAATGAGACTGAAGGGAAGCAGTGACCATGGCCTGGGCGGCCACCGGCCGGAAGCTGCAGTCCAAGGGAGGGAGAAGGAAGCAGACCTGGCCAGGTGGGCAGGTCAAGGGCAATGCCAGCACCTTGCCAGAATCTCTGCCCCTGAGAGAAGCCAGAACCATCAGTAGTAGACTTCGTCGTTAACTGGGGCCGCTGGGTCAGAGTGGAGGCAACACCATGGCAAGAGAGAGGTGGGAACAGAGAGGGAGGAAGAACGCACAGTGAAACACAGCAAGCTCCAACTCCAGAGCCACCTGCAAACCTCAATTCCAAACCAGGAGGCAAGGGGATGCCAGGAAAGATCGTCACCAAAATCAGCAAACAGGAAGAGTGTTTCAAAGGGATATAAGGAGAAAGAAAGTTGAAAACCCAAGACATTTGTAAAACAAAAAGCAGGCAGATAGAAGGCAAGACCAGCTGGGTATGAAGAAAAACCAGCTACAAATTCTGCTAATGAAAATGTAGTTATTGATAAACTCAATAATTACTGTCAAGTTTAGTTGGGTACAGTTGAAGAAAGAATAAGACAGAAGAGAGCACCGAGGACCTCTCCCAGAGCGCCACGAAATATTTTTTCATTAAGATTTTATTTTTTAAATAAATTTATTTATTCTATTTATTTATTGTTGGCTACATTGGGTCTTTGTTGCTGTGTGCGGGCTTTCTCTAGTTGCAGCGAGCGGGGTCTACTCTTTGTTGTGGTGCCCAGGCTTCTCATTGCGGTGGCTTCTCTTGTTGCGGAGCACGGGCTCTAGGTGTGCGGGCTTCAGTAGTTGTGGCACATGGGCTCAGTAGTTGTGGCACACAGGCTTCAGTAGTTGTGGCTCGTGGGCTCTAGAGCCCAGGCTCAGTAGTTGTGGTGCACATACTTAGTTGCTCTGTGGCATGTGGGATCTTCCCGGACCAGGGATTGTACCCGTGTCCCCTGCATTGGCAGGTGGATTCTTAACCACTGCGCCACCAGGGATGTCCCCACAAAACATTTTTAAAATGGGAAAGAGAATGTCTGAGATGTGTAGGCTTAACTGAGAGATGCTAATATATATACAATTGGATAGGAGTTCCAGAAGATGAGAATGGAGGGAATGGAGAATTATTTGAGGAGATCATGGCTGAGAGTTTTCCAGATTTCAAATAAACACATATTGAGCAACACAACACAGGGCTCCACCGGGTGGACCTGCGGGGAAGCTCACCTCTTCCTTCAGTGGATGTTGTTACAGGCACTATCTCATCTAATGCTCACAGCCACCTTCTGGGACAGATGTGACAATTCCTATTTTCAGACGAGGAACCTGGGAGACCCAAGGGTGGCAGGCTTGCCTGATGTAATTTGGTCACAAGTGGTGGAGCTTATCTCAGGCAGAAATCTCCAAGTTGAGATAGGGTGACCAGCTTGTCTTGGTGTGCCCAGGACCATCCTGGTTTTAGCACAGAAGGTGCCATGTGTAATGGAGCCCTTCAGTCCCAGGCAAACTGGGATAGTTGCTCACCCTAGGTTAAGTGCATGGACTTTGGAATTTGATAGACCTCAGGATGAGTTCCATTTCTACACTTCCTGACTGTGTGTCCCTGGGCAAATTATTATTTTTTTTTTTTTTTTTTTTTTTTTTTTTTTTTTTTTTTGCAGTACGCGGGCCTCCCACCGCCGTGGCCTCCCCCGTCGCGGAGCACAGGCTCCGGACGCGCAGGCCCAGCGGCCATGGCCCACGGGCCCAGCCGCTCCGCGGCATGTGGGATCCTCCCGGACCGGGGCACGAACCCGTCTCCCCTGCATCGGCAGGCGGACTCCCAACCACCGCGCCACCAGGGAAGGCCCTGGGCAAATTATTTAACCACTCTAAACCTCAAAGTATTATCTGTAAAATGGTAATAATAGAGCCAACGTGCAGATTAAATGGTGATTCACTTACAGCTCTTAGTCCTATACCTGGCACCTGGCAGGCACCCAATGAATGGTAGCTGCTGTTATTTATAACATTATGTGGACAAAAACGTTGCCTGCCGTTCCGGTAAACAAGGAAGGTGTCCCGCCACCTGCCACTGCAACCGCCCCCGATGGTGCACCCTGAGGGGAATTCAGGATGGAGAAAAACAGGATACTGGCCCTAGATAGTTAGGATGCTTATCAAAGGAATAATTTCAGTGAGCCCAGACTCTTGTATCTTCCCACACATAGAAAAGCATTAAAATCATTAACTTGAGATATTTGTTTTTGTCATTAGAAGTAATCTTTGGCTGTTCAACTACCTCAGAAACTCCTACGTATCCTGGTTCCTCCCTTACCTCTTTGGAACAGTTTCTCAGAGCTATCTGAGAGGCTGATTCCCAGGCTATAGTCCTCGGTAAGGTCTCCAAATAACACAACTCTCAGCTTTTAGGTTGTGTGGTTTTTTTCAGTTGACAATGACTACACAATTTGTATGTTTCCCACTATGATGCTCCACCTGTATAGAGCAGGGCCAGCTCCCAGAGGCCTTGGATGCCAGGATTAAGGGTATGGATGTCATCTTTTAGGCCAGCAGTCCTAAAATCTAACTGTACATCAGAATCAGCTGGGAGCTTTGTTTAAGACCTAGATACCTAGGATGCATCGTCAAAAATTCTGATTCAGCATGTCTGGAGGAGGGCCTGCTGGTTCACAGTAAGAAATCTCTGAAAATTGTTTATATACCACTGAAACTTTAGAAAACATTATAATCAGTGTGTTGGCCAGTTTTGCTGTCTATGAATGCTTTGAGTTGTGGCAGACCTTAGCTGCGGTCAGACTGGCAAAGTTAACTCAAGGTTAAGCCCTCTCTTAGCCAGGACAGGAGAAAAGGCCATTGTTTTGTTTTGTTTTGTTTTTGTCTTTGTTTTGTTTTGTTTCTTGAGGCTTGAGCTTGCAGGAGGGTGAAACTATGAAGCAGCTTGTTGAGGCCCCCAAAGATTTCTAATGAGCAGGGCAAATGCATGATTCTTGTTCCTCTGTCCCAGGGCTGCGCTTTCCAGACCACACCCCTGGCAGCTGCCCCAGGGTCCCACCTCTGCAGAGGAAGGCATTCCCTCCCCATGACCTCATCAGAATGCATCCCCCCCTCAGGCCTCCTCACCACCAATTCTTCATCAACACAGGCCCCTCCTGCAAACAGAGTGGGCACGGTACAGTCTGTGTTCTTTAACCCTGAATCAAGATGGGGACCTACTCTGGGGCATGAATCATCCTCAGAAACAGTCTGGCTTAGAGCAGGTCTCTTAAATGTTTGGAGATTGCAAAACAGCAAACAATATACTTTTATGCAGAATATCTGTGAACATTTTCTTAAAGCAAATTAGCAGACCAAAAAAGCAAAATAATTCCTATTTCCACCCCTTGCCCTTCAAACTGACATAAACAAAAAGGAAGTCATTAAATCAGACCTCACGGCAATGAAGAGATAGTGCCTTATCTTGTTCTACCAAGAGGACTTACATAACTTTGAATAATTTCTTCTCTCATGGCGCACTGGGCATTGTTCAGGGAATGAACATCCTGTTAAATGATAGTTTAGAAATGCTGTATAAGTGAGAAAACTCCAAGCTGGGAGGTAGAGAGATGTGGGTTTGTCACCAATGGGTCCAATGACCTTTGGCAAAGGCCATCTCTCTCTGGGTCGAGGTTCCGCCTCCATGAGAGGGGGTGGGGTGGAGTGGGAGGTGACTAAGGTAGGTGTAGGTGGGATTAGTTTAGAGCTGCGTTGTCCAGTGCAGTAGCCACTAGTCACAGGTGGCTATTTAAGTGTAAATTAACTAAAATTAAATAGAACTAAAAATTCAAAATTTCAGTTGCACCAGCCACATTTCAAGTGTTCAAAAGCCATGTGAGGCTAGTGGCCACCATATTGGACAGTGCAGATAAAATATTTCCGTCGTTGCACAAAGTTGTATTTGCAGCGCTGGCCTAGATTGGAAAGAATGCAATTCCATTCTACCACTTTCTTCATATTGTGCCCCTGACAGACACTGCTAATCGATCACAGTATTCTTTCCCTCTGCATCCTGATGTGTCTTCATTATCTTTCTCAGAGATCCTGGAATATGGTGTGAGACAAATTTTGTGCTTCCAGGGACTAGATCTGAGTTCTTAACCTTTTTTGTCCTGTGGCCCCTTTGGCAGTCAAATGAAATCTAGGGATTCCCCTCTCAGTAGAATGTTGTTAAATGCGTGAGACAAAATACCAAAGATTACAGAAGAAACCAATTATGTTGATATAACTTTCAATATAATTGAAAAAAAGAATAAATACTTGACATAATAAGAGATATGCTTCTTTACTAATGCTTCAAATGAGATCTGGTGGCAAGTAATTTTTTACTTATAATGGTATCATTTTGCTGTGATTTTGAAGTAATGTTGAAAATAAAAGATTATTTTGAGATTCCTGCAATATCTATAATGAGATATAAAAAATGAGTAAGATTTCTTTGGTGAAAAAGTCATAGATAGTGCCAACACTATTGTGGGGTGTTACCTTTATTTGTAATTAAAGAAAATGCTAAATTTCAGTTAGTAATGAAAATAAAGATTTAAACCTTTTTCATCCAAATGTGTGGACTCATTGAATTCTACCCACAGATCCCTTAGAATTCCATGGACCCTGCTGAGGAGTCCCTGAACTAGGTGATCTGTGATGTCCCTTCCAGATTTGCCATTTTGTGGCCACATAAAATAAATTTCTCCAATTTGTTCATGCATTTATGGAGGGTCAGTGTGCCAAGACTGCAGTCCTTAATCAGGATCCCTCTTCTTCGAGAACATTCCATGTAGTTGGGAAGGTATGGTGTGGGGTGATGGGGAGGTCTGTTAGGAATGGGGAGGAGAGGGGAGCGGGGAATGAAGAAGGGGATCAAGGGAATAATGGAGAAATCTCTGTCACCTCTGTCACCTCCTGTGGTGAAGATAGGAGGACAGGGGTTAATTGTCACTGCTGACTGCAGCTGACCACAAAGTCATTCCCTCCATGAAGAACGCAAAATTAATACCATGAGCTCAACGTGTGAAGCTAGAAAACCAAATGGTTAGCATTTGGAGATGACACCCCCTCTTCTTAGTGTCCTCCTCCCCAAAGGCCTTTTATGTCACGACCTTCAGGACTTTTTGGACAGTTTTATGTCTTTTTCAAAACAAATGGAATGACTATTAGTGAAAAAGGAGTTTCTACAAACACCAGTGACAGTGAGGGGATAACTATTTATAGCCTGGGCTCTGAAACCAACATATTCTCATTTCTTACAGTGTCCGGAGCCAGATCTATGCCAGTGAAAATTAATTTACACAAGAATTTCTTTTCAGTTTATAAGAAACATGTGCCTGCTACTTTCTTCTGGGAATTCTGACAGATCACAAATTCAGTCAAACTTACAAAAATTAGCTGGCTGCAGCAGAAATACCCAAATCAAACTTGATTTCCCATTAATCAACATTTCATGATCTTGGAGCCGAGCAGGAAATCTATCTACAGTCTCTCCTCTGGCAGAATACGCTCCCATACCAGCCAAGCAAAGTGCCTCTTTCCCTGACAGGGAATGCATTATTTCATTCCTTCAGCCTTTCGTCATTCATTTACCGATTCATTCATTCATTCTTTTTGCAAGTAAGTACTTTTAGTTACTGTGTTTTCAGCCCAGGATTAGACATTACAGGGATGAGAACTAACATTTATTGGGCACCTTCTGTGTGCCAGGCACAATAGGATACCTTTTCTCATCTGTTGCCATCTTTAACTCTCACAACCACCCTAAATTGTTGGAATTATTATCCAGTCCTAGATATGAAGACCTCGAGGCTCAGAGAAGTAAAATAATTAACTAGTTAATTAATCAGCTATTAATAAGTAATTTCCTACTTAAGTAGTTCCCTAGAAAGGAAAAAGAAGTATGATTCTGATTCTCCAGGGGTTTAAATCCAGATGGGGAGACAGTACTGATACAGCTACAGTTAGAACTATTGATATGAGAAATAATAAAATAGCAATGCAAGATACATTGATTACGTTTTGAAATGAGAGAAGAGATAAGAAAGGTATAGGGATCACTGTGGTCTGGGATGGTCAGTGAAGGTAGGCTTACATCAAAGGATGGGAAAGACGAGGCTATTGGGAAGGGGATGAAAGAGGACATTCCAGGTAGCGGGGTGGTGGTGAGCAAAGGTCCAGAATCAGAAATCGAATGTAGTTTGGAGGTGGGGTGGAGCATGCCATGAGGATACAGACCTGTTACAGTGAAGGTATTTCTTAGCACAGTGCCTTATGTGTACTAGATAAACACTTGATGAAGGAACAACCAGATGCATAAGAGAATGGAAGAGTGTGTGGCTGGGAACGGGGCTGGCTAGATGCGGTCAGCCTGGGTTACAGAGGGCTTTGTCAGGCTGAGGAATGGTGTGTCCACTCCTGGGAACACAGTGAAATCCATTCCCCTGAAATCTAGACCACACAGGACTTTGGAAAGAGGTTTGGTCTGGAGAGAAGGGGATCAGATGCTTTTTCCTGATTCTTTATTTGTAAAGCATACCTTAGAGGCAAATATATTAACATCATGAAATCAAAACCCAATTTAACGAAGAGCTCAGGTAACCAAAAAAAAATTTTTTTTTAAGTATAATCATGTACAAGAAACCTAAACATCCCATGATAGAAGAGTGGTTAAGTAAATGATGAGGCAAGACTGGAGACAGGATGACCAGTTAAGAGCTGCTGAGAGCTGACAGTAACGGATGGAGAAAAGTGAATGGATTCTAGAGATATATTGGAGGTAGAATCCCCAGGACGTGGTGACTGATCAATGTGAGAGATGGAGAGAGTGGTGTCAGGGATAATTAATGCCTGTGTTTCTGGCTTGGGCAACTGAGTGGATAAAGGTGCTATTTACTGGTATGGGAGGACACTGGAGGAGCCGGAGGAAATGATAAATTCAGTTTTCAACACATTGAGCTCGAGACGTGACCAAAGATACTCATCACACAGTTGGTTATATAGGTCTGAAGCTCAGGAGAGACGTACAAGCTAGAGACATAGATTTTAAAAGTACTGGCTTATAGCTGGTAAATGAAGGTGCGGAGATGGACGGGGTTGCCCTAGCAACACGTGTAGAGTGAGAAGTGGTCTAGGACAGAGGCTTGAGGAACCCCAACATTTAAGGGGTGGATAGAAGAATAGGAGCCCAGAGTGGGGACTGATAAGGAGCAGTCAGGGAAGTAAGAGAAAAACCAGGGAAGGGAGATTTGTGGTCAACAGCATCAGATGGCACTAAGAGGTCAGAAAAGAAAGGGACTTAGTGTCCACTGGATTTAGCAATGAGAAGGTCATGGGTGACTGTGGTAGGGACAATTCCCATGGAATAGTGGGGACTGAAGCCAGTTTAAGTGGTGTGAGGAGCGATCGGGAGGTGAGAAGTATAGCCAAGCTGTTTAAGAAGCTAGACTGTGGAGGTGATAAGAGATATAAGGTAACAGCTGAAGGGAAACAGAGCATAAGGAAAGGTGGTATTAGGATGGGACAGACATAAACACCTTTAAATGCTGTTAGGAGAAGAACCAGTGGAAAGGACATGGAAAAGACCTGGAAGGACATATGCTGAAATGTTAATAGTGATTATCTGTAGATTCTGGAATCAAGAGACCTCTAAATGTCCGAAAACAGTCCAAATAGTATTCACTGTTGTTTTGGTATTATCTATTTTATTACTACAGAATTCTCTGAAATGCATCAATTTACACATAGCTTCACTCAAATATGCAGAGATTTCATGGATGGGAATATCCTGCTGCCTGACTATGCTGGAGAGCAGAGGAAGCATTTGCAATGATCAACACTGGTGGTAGCCAGCATCCAACATGGCCCCCGATGATCCACATCTCCTGGTATTCAAGCCTTTGTATGAGCCCTTCCCACACTGAGTCAGGGCTGCCTGTGTGACTAATATATATTGTACAAATGACAATTAGGACCAAGGATAGGTCCTAAAAGGCACTACCACTTCAGCCCTGGTCTCTTATATTGCTCGCTCTGGATAAAGCCAGCTGCTATACCTTAAGGACACTCAGGATGCCCCACAGAAAGGCCCACATGGAGGGAAAAGGCCCCTGGCCAAGAGCTAGCATCAACTCACCATCATAAGAGTGAGCCACTTTGGATGAGGATCCTCCAGTCCCAGTCAAGCCTTCACGTACAGCTCCAGCTGACACTTGGACGGCAACTTCAGGAGAGACCCTGAGCAGGAGCCTCCAGCTGAGCTGTTCCCAAATTCCTGACCCACAGAAACTGTGAGAAATGTGAAATGATTATTGCTGTTTTAAGCTGTTACATTTTGGGGTGATTTGTCATGCAACAGTAAATGACTAATGCAAGCACCTTGCACACTTTATGGGGCCCATAGGAGGCTTTATCCACTAGATAACAGTCTGGATGCAACGGCATTTCAAAACAGATGTACTGATGTGTGTTAGGTGTGAATAATGGGCCACATGCTCAGACATCCTTCTGTGTGTGGAGCACCACCTCTCCTACCCCATCGCACATAAACAAATGGATAATACTGGTTGTTTTGCAAATAATATTTAATACTTAAGTGTTGTACATGACTCAAATATGAGTCAAGAGTGTGTGAAGGGGCTTCCCTGGTGGCGCAGTGGTTGAGAGTCCGCCTGCCGATGCAGGGGACACGGGTTCATGCCCCGGTCTGGGAAGATCCCACATGCCGCGGAGCGGCTGGGCCCGTGAGCCATGGCCATTGAGCCTGCGCGTCCGGAGCCTGTGCTCCGCAACGGGAGAGGCCACAACAGTGAGAGGCCCATGTAACGCAAAAAAAAAAAAAAAAAAAAAAAAAAAAGAGTGTGTGAAGGCTTTGTGATGCTGTAGTTTCAAGATGTAATTTTGGTGCACGTGGACTTGAACAGTTTCAAATTGTATAATTAATGATATTCCATTTCCATGACAACTACTAATTAATCCTGCCTGTTAGTGTGAACTTTTAGCCTGTGGGAGTTTAAGTCCTCCTAGCTGACATGGGAGAGCAAATTACCTTAGGCTTTCGTTTTTTAATAAAATGACTGGCAGTGGAAGGAAGGAAGGGGTCGGGTAGGCGGTGGGGTGCTGCTCCCTGGGAACCAGTGGACCACGAATTCAGCATCCGAGCTTATCAAATCCCCTAAGGTCAGGGGATAGCTCTTTCCCACCTGTTTTCCCATTGCTGGCACACTACCTGGCACATAATACTGGCTCATTAAATATTTGTTGAACAAATAGCAGTTGAATAAATCATAGTTCCATTCCTCCTCCCTCCTCCCTCTCTGTACTCTTAGAATTTAATAGAAACTCTTTAGAAGGTTCCACCTCTGCAGAAGCTCATTGAGGGAAAGCATTTCACATGGGAGTGGAAGCATTTTTCCAGGGCCAAAGACAGTAGCAATCTCCCTTCCCCCTCCCACCTCTTCATGACCCAGGAAGTGAAACTGGAGGGTGTGGAACTGGAATCCTTCCATAGACCCCTCTCCTCTCTGTGAGCACAGTGTCCGGCACACAATGGGCCAGGCACACATCACTGACTGATTGAATAAATGGAGCACCAGTGGGAAAGTCAGTCACCAATAGCCATGGTGGCAGTGTAACCAAGCAGGACCCTATGGAATCCTCCCAGAACAGCCTTGCTCACGCATGTCTTCTGCCTGCCTCTTGTCTGTAGAAAAACTGTAGCCTCCTAGGCTTCCCTGAGTTCCAAAGAGTACATTTAATCAGAGAAGTTGAGAAAATGCAGAAAGAAAGGAGAACAGGCAAGGAAGGCAAAAATAAAAATAGTTTAGCCATTAAACAAAGTCAAGGACCTTTAGTTCCTCCTCAAGGGCTAGAGATAATATCCTGAGCCACGTCCTTTGAGCTGTTTTGCAGAGACTGAAACCCTCACCAGGTGGAAGAAGTTAACTGTCTGCTGCCCACAAGCACGTAGACCCCAGACCAGTTGGAACCAGAAAGTTGATGATGCTGACCGCTGATTACCTCATCATCAACCAGTCAGAAGACTGTTCATGAACTGATCACGTACCCCAAAACCCCCCTCCCTCACCCTGTCTTTAAAAACCTTTCCCTGAAAGTCTTTGGGGAGTTGGGGTCTTTTAAGCATTAGCTGCCCTGGACTCCTTGCTTGGTGCCTGCGATAAACACTGCACTGTCCTTCACCACAACCCGGTCAGGAAATTGGCTTTACTGCATAGGCAAGTGGACCCAAGTTTGGTTTGGTAACAGCAGAGGCTTGGGGGGGTGTCTGAAAATCTAGTGAAGAGTCTCATTCTCATCCAGATAGGCCCCCCTGGTTTCACTTTGTGGCCCAGGGGTAGAATGTGGCACCTGGAGACACTTTGGTTTCCCAAACAAGCTTTCTCCTACTGTCCTTTGAAGGGAGGCACATCTCCCTCAGGGCAGTTAACGGAGTTGTGGCTGGCCCTGGTCACTGTGGTCATTTCCAGAAGGAAACAAAAATAGTTCTCCACTCCCACATCCTGACCAGTGTAGGGCAGGGAAGTCACTTGCCAAGCCAGACAAAGACATTCCTGGCTCCCTCTGGGGCATTCTTTGAGCTCATCACCTGGGCCTGATGACAAGAAGAGGAACTGTTGTTGTGGGACTTGAGGGCCAGGGAGCTTTGATGGGTGAGAGGGAGGATCCAGGTCACCCTGCTGCGACCACCAGCAGCTCTTTAACTTCCATGATGATTTGTGGATCTGCCGGAGAGATGGATGGCTGGAGATTGGCAGGAACACTTGTCCTGGATTTCAGTAGATTGGGGACACTAGGCAGCCTGTTGCTGGAATATTTGTAGCAAGAACACTTGTTTATGAAATGAGATACCTTTTAATAAACAGCTCTTCTTGCCTCTCTGTTTATAAATGATGGAGGCAGCTGGTCCTGAGAGAGGACAGCATAACACAGGAATTAGAACAACTGTGTGTCCAGACCAGCCTAAAGGCTATGGATGAGTTGGGCAAACCGTGTTTCTGATGTTCTCAGGTGCCCCTCTGTGGAGCACGTTTTGAGCCCACAGATGCTTCTGTGCTCACTCACTCCTCTGCTCTATCAAAATCTTCTCTTTATTAAGGCTCTGCCATCAGTCATGGACACTGCAGTGAGAATTAAAGTCATGCAAGGCTTTTCTCTGAATGTGCCTCTAATGAGTTAAATTCTCATCTGTGAGTGGTGGTCTATTTTGGTCTATCAAAGGCCACAGTGCAAATCTTGATTAATTCAAAGAAATTCTGGTGTTGATACTTTAGAAAAAAGAAGTTAAACAGTTTTTACTTTTTCGAAGAACTTTCTAAGTACATTGATAAACTTTTCCACCTTCTTGTAAATTTGGGAAGTCATCTGGATAATTATTTTTATCTTCATGTTGCACAGAAGAAACTGAGGCAGAGAGCTTAAATGATGTGCACAAACTCCAGGACGCGTCCATGGGCTGGCATTGGCATGAGAGGACTCAACTCAGGATGAACGTCTTTCCAGGGACTATACATTCCTATGTAGGGCAAAGACAGCTCCACATATTGGCTGTCTCTTCCATGTGCTAATTGCTTTAAGACTAACTATCACTTAATCCACACAACAGTCCTTGGAGGGGGGGATTTGATCCCCCTTTCACAGATGTAGGCATGGGGGCTCAGAGAATTTAAGCAATTCATCCAATTTCTTACAGCCAGAACGTGGCAGCACTGAGATTTCAATCCAAGTCTCTCTAACTCCTAGCTGTGCCTCCTGCTCTTAGCAGGTCATTTAGAGACTCCCCACGTCCCTCTTAGTCCCTGAGCAGAGGGGGATGGGAACTGCACAAGAGGCTGTTGCTCCAGCTCTGATGGGGGGAGGGCTCCTGGGGACCTTTTCAAGTCTCTGTGGAACAGCAAGTTCCCATGGATGTGAAGATCTGCTGAGCTGGATGTTACAAAAAAAATGCACCGTTAGCTTTTTGAAGCCACATCACATTTTAGTGATTTATCATCCTACAAAGGCAGAGGAGGGCAAAAACAAAATATGGGAACAAGTGGTTTCCTATGGAGAGAAGGGACTAGCCCCTGCCGTGTTGTCTGTTTATATAGGACGGCAGATGGAATTCCTCTCCTGAATGCCTCGGGCAAGGGTCTCCATCCTCTGAATTCCTCTTCTGTGCTATCACAAGACAGGGAGTCTCGTAAAATCAAGAAAGGGATTCAGTATCTTCTGCTTCACAACCCTCTCCCCACCACCAGAAGCCTATTGATTAGAAAGGAAAGGTCACAGCCCCTCTAGCAAAGCTACCCAGCAATTCATTGAAATAGTCAAAGCTTCTCCCAGCCCATCTACTTTCATTTATAAAACACTTACCCAATGTCCATTTGTATGAGGTACCATTTATATATTCACACACATAAATATATACATATTATATACAACTCATCATCATCATAACTAGCTAATACTTGGCGACACTTACTATGCCCCCAAGCACTGCTCCAAGCAATTTACGTGTAAGAACTCATCTCATCCTCATACTATCCCTATGAGATAGGTAATTTATGATGCCACATTTACAGATTTGGAAAATGAGGCACAGAGAAGTAAAATATCTTGGCCAGGGATATACATAGGTTTGCACCCAGTCCTCCTGAATGCAATGGATTGCTCTTACCCATCGTTAAAAAGCACCTCCAAGAAGATCGGAAAGCCTGACTAATGGAAGTGTGGACAAATGCCTGGGGAGAACGGAGCAGGGAGGGACCACCTGTCTGGGAAAGGCCAGTGGTGAGAGCAGTTTTCATTGAGGAAGGAGTCTGTGAACTGACAGCCTACCTCAGCTGATAATTCTTTCCTGCCCATATGGTCGATGGCTGCCCCTTATTCTCTCCATGGGAATGGAGTAACAACGAGGTTAGTATTAGAAGAAGTAGTAGTGGCAGCAGCAGCAGCAGCAATGCAAGTGGCAATAATGATGCAATGCTTAATTTATCCAGCCCTGTGGCAGGGGTCCAGCGCTTTAGATCTGCAAATTTCCTTGATCACTGAAACCTAATCTTTTCAGGGCAACCTGTGTGTTGGCTGCAGTCTATGTTATGTTATTGAAGCCCCTCAACAATTCTGTGAGGTGGCTCTTGCTATTCCCATCGTGCCTATAAGGAAACTGAGGCTCAGAGGTGTTAACTTGCACACTTCAGTGGCCTGGTTAGGATGGAGTTGGGTTTGAATCCACGTCGGCATGAGTTTCCCACTTCCCTTTGCTACCATTTTAACAAAAATCTTTCTAAAATATGCTTCACCAGTACGTACTTTCCTTAGTAAACATGGAGCAACACAATCTAGCTTCTTCTTGGTGCTGCAAGGCCATCCCTGTGAACACAAGCCACTGTCTGCAGTATGTGCTCGAGCACTAAGGAAGGACCTAGTAATTGGCTTGAGCCATCACTTACTTGGCCAGAACTGCTCGATTGCCCACTACCTCCCCAGAGATACTGCTAGGGATTATTAAGTTTTATGGGGTGATGGAGCTTTATAGCCCTATAAATAGCTCAGTCTGTCTTGTTCTCAGAGTTGTTGTTTTTTCAGATTCCTACCTTGTGACCTTTTTTGTTCTCTGTCATCACTTCTTGAAGCCAGTTGCCTGCACATCTATTTCCATGACTTCCATGCACTTCTCCACTTTCTGTTTGGAACTGAGTGTGGAGCAGAATCAAGATTGCCCATGGAAACCAAGGACTGTGGTGGGTTTTTTTTAAATTTTTTTATATCTTTATTGGAGTATAATTGTTTCACAACGTTGTGTTAGTTTCTGCTATACAACACAGTGAATCAGTTATATGTATACATATATCCCCATATCCCCTTCCTCTTGAGTCTCCCTCCCATCCTCCCTATCCCACCCCTCTAGGTCGTCACAAACCACCAAGCTTATCTCCCTGTGCTATGCGGCTGCTTCCCACTAGCTATCTATTTTACATTTGGTAGTGTATATATGTCAGTGCTACTCTCTCACTTCATCCCAGCTTCTCCTCCCCTCCACCCCGTGTCTTCAAGTTCATTCTCTACGTCCGCACCTTTATTCCTGTCCTGCCACTAGTTCATCAGTACCATTTTTTTAGATTCCATGTATGTGTGTTAGCATATGGTATTTGTTTTTCTCTTACTTCACTCTGTATGATAGACTCTAGGTCCATCCACCTCATTACAAGTAACTCAATTTGTTTCTTTTTATGGCTGACTAATATTCCATTGTATACATGTGCCACATCTTCTTTATCCATTCATCTGTTGATGGACATTTAGGTTGTTTCCATGAAGGACTGTGTTTAAAATGAAGTAAAATACAATCTGTGCCCATGGCAGAACCAGCCCTTTGATTGGGCTTCCCAGAGAGTTTCCTGATTTATACCTCAATAACACTGTGTCATTGGCACAGACAGTGACATTTCCACAGTTTGACAGGTCTACAAACAGAAACTCAAGGATATGAACTGGCTTGCTTAGACTCACATGAACTCATGAATTGAGGTTTGAAATCAGATCATTTTAATGCCTAGCTTCCTGCTGTGCCCACTGGGTTGTTTGGCAGTGTGTAACAATAGTCAGATGCTTCCAGCCACTCATCTTTGGCTTCACTGGGACACTGACTTATCTAGCAAGGTAGGGTTAAAAAGGTCCTTGGAATCAGAGCTCATAAACTTAAAGAACCCTCAGATAACTGTCTCAGCTCAAAAGCATCTCTCTCATGGACCCTGAAGCCACTCCATGAGACACCGATGGCCATTGGAAATGTTTTTATTGGGGGGAGGACAGTAAGCCACTAAGCTACTATAGCTCGTTAACACTTTAGCAATAATTAATTTATCATTCATTCATATGCCAGGTATCAAGTATCCTGGCCTTTAAGGTTCAAATGAAATACAGTAACCTCAACCTCATTCCATGTGTGGTGGGAACCTCCCTCTCCCTCCTAATTTTTCCATGGATTCTGGTGAGGAAGGGAGCTTGAGCTTTTCCTCATCACCGTGGGCTCTGAGTGCCAGGATCTGATGAATTAATTCTGTGGATTCCCCATACCTATCCTCTCTGGCATCACTCCAGATGTGCAACACCGCTCCATTTCTTTGATTTCCCAGAGAAAAAAATGATTCATACAAGGTTTCTATAAGTGCAGCATGTGTCACTGAAGATTGAGGATATGGTGAAACATGGTTCCATCACACCCTATAAACTCCAGATTCAAATATCAAATTCTTCTGCTCCTAAAAAAGTCCCTTGGCCATTTCTACTGACCTGGGTTCCTGCCATGTACACAGACTCTCTCCCTTCCTCTTTTCTCTCCTCTGTTCCCCTCAATTCTAGTTCATTTCTTACGCTAAGCAAATAATCCTGTTCTCTCTAACCTCTGTCTCATCAGATAACATTTCCTCCTTCTATTGCACATTCAGCCATTCATTTATTCAACAAGGATTAAGCAATATTCACTATGAGGCACCATGCCAGGCACAGCTGAAGATGCAAAGATGAACACGACATGGGTCCTGAGACCAAGGAGCTGATAATCTAGTAGAGGAGATAAGATACAAACTGGATAACCAGAACATAAGGTAGAATGTGCTAAGAAGTTGAAGCATGTGGGGAGAGAGGCCATGCTGTAGGTGGCCAATGAACAGGGTACAGGTGGACTTAGATCCTTCCTGGAACGGGGAGGAAGAGGTCTGAAGCCTGAGGCAGCACAACCTGGGTGAAGTGCAATAGCTGGGAACCAAGGGAGCTGAGGGGTTGGCGGAAAGGACTTGAGAACCTGGGATGCTGCACCCAAAGAAGGGATCAGGGCACAGGAAGCCCTTGGAATGATATTTCTCCCTCCTCCCTCCACCTCCATATCCTGACTCTCCTATCAGGCTGGGCTAGAGCAGGGTGAGAAGGGAAGTGGGCACTCCCCAGGCAGCATGGGTTGGATGACTTGGACTCTCTGATAAGAGCAATGGCCAAGGTCATCACTCACACTTCTGTCCGTGTAACTATTAGAGGAAGCCCAATGACTATTTACTAAATGAATGAATGGAGGGTGAACAGGACTGAAAACTGCTGTTTGGGTTTGGTATAGGATATAACTTATCCTAGTGAAAAGATAGAAAGATATCAGAACTGGGGTCAGGGGTCATGAGATCTGGATTTTAGTTCTGGATTTAGTTCTCTTTTACTTTCTAGCTTGGGCAGGAGATCATTACCCATTCATTCATTCATTTGTTCAATGAGCAGTACAGGTATCCACTCCATGTCTAACTCTAGGCAACGAAAGCTGAATAAAGAGCTCAAGTGTTATGGTACAGACAGAAATATACCAAATGTTGAAATAATTGTATAAATTTTAGAAAAGAGAATTTTATAAATATTAGATATTTTATAAATATGAGGGAATCTCTGAGATCCCTCCCAGACTGTTGCAGGATTAGACAGGATAGAATGACTCTCTCAACCTCCCTTTGTCCAGCCTGCCTAGGCAGTCTAGTTTAAAACAGTATCTTTGGAGTGCGTTTAAATTATTTATACTCTGTGACACTGGAAATAGTGAACTCTTGCTTCATTCTGACAAGTATCATTGCACTAAAGAGTAAGATGTAGAACACATGGGTCACACTGAAGGAAAAAAACATCAACTAGGTTTCCTTTGATCCTGTCCACTAATAACCCCCAGGTGAGTTTAGGAGGCGCTCACGCCTTGAAGTGAGAGGCAGGCTCCAGTCTGACCGCCAAGGAGAAGAAGCGTGCATGCTGTGTGTGGACTGAGGGTGTAGAAAGCAAGCCAACTCATGTGCTGGGGTGAAATAAGAGCATTCACTGCTTATTCTAGAAATGTACCGGGACCCAGCTTCCATTTTTACTGCATAGGTGTATGTGTCTATATCATGTAGATTTGCATAGAGGAAAAGACTGAATGGACATATAAAGTATGTTATTAATAATACCTGCCCCTTGAGTTCTTACTATGTATCAAGTGCTTTGTAAATATTATTTAAGTTGGTCCTATAACAAACCTGTGTGGTGAAGTATTCTCTCTGTATTACAGATGAGGAAAATGTGGATCAGGAGGTGGACTCACTTGCCTGAGATCCCACCGGAGTGGCTAGTGGAGCTTGTCTATTGATGCTGAGCCCTGGCTGCCATGAACCACCACCTCAACAGTGGTGTGTATTAGTGACATTTAATCTCTGGGTGTGTGTGTGTGGCGGGGGGAGTTGGGTGGTTTTAAATGTTATTCTTGATTATCCATATTTTCTAATTTTTTTCAATGAGTAAATACTGCCTTTGTAATAAGGAAAGAGCAAGAGTGTGACTGAAACATCTCTTCCCTTTTCCCATTCCTTTAGAACCATCCTAGGGGACAAATTCAACTTTTCCTGCATCCTTCCTCTCAACATTCCTGAAGGGCCAGCAGGGCCCAGGCCTCTGCCAGGAATCAGGAACTGAGAGTTCTCATCTGGAAAAAGCTCACAGTCTCATGGGGCCTCTTCTGTCACAGTGGGGTGGGGGGGTCACCTTTTCAGGTGAAAGAGTCAGGACCCCCAAGGAATTGTGTCAATCAAGGCGGGTAGAGATGGGACGGCGACCACATTACTTCACTTAGTAAAAACATGTATGTAAGATTTTAAATAGCCAGATTTCAGTGTTAACCATCATTCCTATTTTTGAAAAGCCCAATGAAAATAGAAAAAAAATGTGACCAAGGGGAAAAGAAAATGAGAGCAGAAGTACAGAAGACCAGCCCTGAGGAAGGGAGGTGTGATCACAGGTGTAGAAGGAATCAGAGCAATTGTAGGCAAATGCAGGTGTAACTATAGCAACAAATTTGAAAACTAGAAGAAATGGTGAAGCAAAAATAGATGCAATGAGATGAAAAACTTGAGTAGATCAATATGTAAACTTATATATAAAACCTGAAAAAGTACAAAAACAAAAACTAAATAATCTAACTTGTGAATAGAGATACCAACATATCCTTACATATTGATATTTGGGATAAACCCTTGGATCAAAGTATATTATTCTTTTGTTACAATGCTAATGTTTTATTTAGATTTCTACTTCTACATTCATCAACAGATTAAAGGAAGAAAATGTGATCAGATCAAGGGAGGCTGACAAGACATTCAGTAAAATTCAGCAGCCTTTCCTAATAAAAATCCTAAGAATAGAAGGAAATAGTTAATATAACTATCAAAAGACAACAGCAAATATTACAAATGGTGACACGTTAAAACATTGCCATTTAAATCAGGAACACTGTCCCCACTACTGTTAAACATTGTTCTGGAGGTTCTAATGGGTGCAATAAAACAAGAAAGTGAAATAATTTCTATAAAATTTTGGAAAAAGAGATAAAATTGCCCATTTTGCTGATGCTATAATTACATCTTGTATTTTAGAGTTAGTAAAAAAAAAAAAAAAAAAAAACCGAAACCAAAACACCCCCAGCACTAATAAGGAAATTTGCCACTTGGTACTGAGATAAATATTTTATTTTAAAGTGTAGGTTTTTTTCTAAACTAATAGTAGACTAGCCATAGGAAGAAATGGAAAATAACTCATTTATAACAGCATCAAAGTTATAATAAACTTAGGAATAAATTTGAAAAGACAGGTACAGGAATTTTATGAAGAAAACTTAAAGTCTTATTTAAAGTCTTAAGGGCTGAACAAATAGAAAGACATCCCACATTCTTGGATAGAAAACTTAATATGATAAGAATGTAATGCAATTCTAATTGGGATCTCAATGGCTCATATGTCTTCTGGAAAACAAGGCTAGAGGGCTTTACAGGGTATTAAAACATACCACAAAGCCTCTGCAATCAGAGCCAGAAGAGTACTGGCACACGAATAGATGGGTAGAACACAAACAGAAAGCACCAGAATAGTCACAATGTTTGTGACTGTAATATGTGACAAGGGTGACATTTTATTCTAGTTGCGAATGAATATTTCTGTAATAAATGATGATGGCATCACTGGCCATCCATGTGAAAGAAAATAAAGTTGAATCCTTCTCTTATACTGTATTTACAAATAAATTCTAGATTAAAGGCCTAAATGTAAAAAATAGAACAAAAAAATATTGAAATCTAGGAAAACATGTATAATCTAGGGAATAGCAATACCTTTCAAACTAAGACAATAAACCTAAAAGCTATAAATGAAAAATAGACGAATTACCACATTAAATTGCTACATTAAATTTGAAATAAATGTATGATACTATAAATAAGATAAAAAAGCAAATAAAGTTGGGGTCAGGGAATAGATGTGCATCGCATATGACAGATAAAGGATGAAAATCTATAATAGAAAATTCTTATTAATTAAATAAAAAAGATAAGTAGCTCAATAGAAAAATTAAAGAGCAAATCCAAATTGATAAACATATGAAAAGATGCTCAGCCTCATTACCAATCTAGAAAATGCAAAATAAAGTAACAATGAGATATTGTTGGAATTCAGAGATGATGAGAATTTTTGCTCATATACTGCCAATGGAAATATAAGTTATCAACTTTTTTTTTTTTTTTTTTTTGAGGAGAGGGAAGCAATATGGCAACACCTATTACAAGTAAAAACACACATATATTCTGACCCAGCAATCTCACTGTTGGGTGTGCATCTCATAGGAATAAAAGTATCAGAATGGAAGACTAGTCACAGGATAATATTAATTTCAGGGTGGCACAGTTATGTGAATGCTGTCCTTAGAGGTGTATATAGCATACTGCCATTGACAGAAACACATGTGCAGTGGCCAAACACGGGAAATCAGGCCACAGCCTCTTGGTGGACAAATGGCTGAGTGTATAGGGTCCACACATACCATGGAATATTGGGCAACAATTAAAGGGAATGAGTTGGATCTATACCAACTGACTCAGAGGGATTTCCAGGAGGTATCAGGAAAAAGAAAGGCAAGGTGTGGAGAGACGTATACAGCAAAGTCTCAGTTTTTGTGAAATAAACTATGCTCCCAGTCCCCTCATGAAGAAAGGTACTTGAGGATGAATGCCAAGGAGGGAACCGGGGAGGTAAGTTCAACCAAACCAAACCAGATGAGACGAAATCAGACCAGATCAGATAAGAGTAAACGAAACCAAACCAAACTAGATCAGAACAAACCAGACCAGACCAAACCAGGCCAAATCACGACAGATGAGACCAGACCAAACCAAACTAAATCCAACTAAAACCAATCAAACCAGATCAGACCAGAACAAGCCAAACCAAACCAAACTAAACCAGACCAGACTAAACCCGACTAAACCCAACCAAGTCAATCAAGTCCAGAGCAGACCAAACTAAACCAGCTCAGACCAGACCAAACTAAACCAAACCTAAACAAAAACACACTGTCAAAGTGTCTCTGATTAAGCATCACGTGTGACGTCCTTTTCATGTTAAGATATGTATGTGTGTGTGTATCTGCATATAATGACGAATGAAATGATGGCTACTAAATTATTAGTGGTGATAGCTCAGTGTGGTGGGAATTCAAGCGATTTCTATTTTCCTTGCACTTCTTTGTGGTGTTCAATTTAAAAATATAATATAGAGTATATATTATTTACCTAATTAGGAAAAAATTAGAAAGCTTCTCCACTGTCGAAAAATGATTTTTTTTTTTTTTGTGGTACGCAGGCCTCTCACTGTTGTGGCCTCTCCCATTGCGGAGCACAGGTTCCGGACGCACAGGCTCAGTGGCCATGGCTCACAGGCCCAGCCGCTCTGCAGCATGTGGGATCCTCCCGGACCGGGGCACGAACCCGTGTCCCCTGCATCGGCAGGCGGACTCTCAACCACTGTGCCACCAGGGAAGCCTGAAAAAATGATTTTTTTATACACCTTTATTGGAGTATAATTGATTTACAATGTTGTGTTAGTTTCTGCTGTATAACAAAGTGAATCAGCTATATGCATACATATATCCCCATATCCCCTCCCTATCCCACCCACTAGGTCATCACAAAGCACCGAGCTGATCTCCCTGTACTATGCAGCAGCTTCCAAAGAATGATTTTTGAAAAAAAGGAAAAGGGGGAAAAAAAGAAATCTCTTGATTCTGCAAGTTAGTAGAGAGATCTCCTCAGGGTCCTTCTGGCTTAAGTTAGGAGGGCACATCCATCCTAGAGCTTCTGGAACACAAGCAGGACTGCTGGCTGCTAAGCCCCCAAGGAGCCTTGTGCCCACAGTGAGTTTCTGGGCTCCAACCACATCGTGGTGCATCTTCTGCATCAATTTGGCTTCTGCTCTGGGCCTCTTCCCAGGAATTTCAGCGGAGAGAGAGGAGACTGCAGGGAACAGAGTGAGCTGGCGGGTCTCTCTCCAGGGCAGGAAACCCAGCCCTGCTGCGGTGCTCACAGAAACAAAAAGGAAAGTTTACTGTGGCACAGGGCTGAGTCACATTGATGGATAAGAAGGATCTCTCGTTACACTGGTGTGATTACTCAGGCTTTTCTCTCTGTGGGTCCCAGACTGTTCTGGAGCATGGCTTTCCAGGGAGGCCCATGGGATTGAGAAGAGAGTGGGCTCATGACTCTATTTTCAGTTGCCTAATATCTAAAACACAACCCAGGCTCTCGTCTCAATCCTTGTGGGCCAGGCCTCTGGTGGAACTTTCTACAATCCCCAGCAGCTCTAACTAGGGGTGGAGGACATCCTTCACCCTCTTTCTCCCCACCGTGGTTGACGTTGGAAGGGAAAGAGTCCCATGGCCACAGCTCAGCATTGCCTCTCCTTTTTCATACACAGCTTGGGTTTCTGTGGGCTCTCTTTGTTTTTCCCTCTGTCATTCTTTTTCTTGTATCCTCCTGACTGTGTCCCTGATCCCGGGGAAGAGTTAGATCTGACAGCTGAAATATGAAAACATGAACAAATTGCAAAGACAGACAGACAGACAGAAATGAGAACTAAGCTCAGGAAATGCCTCTTCCAGTATCTTTCTCAAGTAACCTTCTCAGCTTTGGAGGACATTGACAAAGTCCCCCACAGTGCCTTGCGCTAAATAGTTGTTCAGTAAACACGTATTAAAGGTCTGTGTCTTCCCCATACTGTGTGTGAGAGGCCACATGTGGAGCCACCTGCCTCTCTCACATGTCAGCATGGGCTCGTTTAGCAGATTAACTCACAGATCAACCATCTGTTAGAAAAGGATGCCTTTGAGTCTCAGGGGCTCCCCAGGTGCTGATGGAATAAGACAAGGGAAGATATATTTTGAAGCCTGGGACAGAGGGGAAGCTGAGTGGGAGAGGTAGATGCTACAGAGAAAGGTGGAAAGGAATGGAGTCAAGGAAAGGGGAAGAAAGTTATTCAAGAAAGTGTGGGAGACTCTGAAGCCAGCAGTGATGATGGCAACAATAATAATACGATAATGGCCATTGGTGAGGTGCTTCCCAAGGCCTTGGGAGCTAAATCACTTCCCTCTCGCTCTGCAGGGGATGTCTGTGGGGTCACTTTTTACTTTACTTTTCAGTCCCCAAGGCCCAGGATCACTGGGCCAGTGCCACATGTCCTCAACCCAGGTTCTGGGCTGTCATGCCAGGAGGGCCGTGTCTTTCAGCAGGAGATTAGTGTGCTGGGTAGAGCAGGAGAAAGCCTCTAGGGAGGGCTGGGGCAGCAGAGGAGTCAGCTATTGCAAAACCAGACAAGTGGGCTGAGCCCGAGTCCCAATCCCTGGGCCAAGTCCTTTCACCGTGGCTCGGAGCCAGCCTGGGGAAATGAGTTCACTTGCTGGCTCCCATCCAGGTCTGATCGGCCTAGGATCAGGGTAGGTTCAGGATACTGCCTGGTTTCCTGCTCTGGGCATTCCTGCCGGCCCCCCATCCCCCAGTTGCCCCCAGCAGGGCCGACTGGCCTACAGGCCTGCAGAGGATCAGGCTCACCTCCTCAAAGAAGTCTTCTGGGCTCCCTAGAGACAAGTTTCCCCCAACCTTCGGATCTCTGTCCATCTTGTCTTTGTGACCCAGGGTGAGCTGTTTCTGGGCAGGGCCTGACATGCATCCCTTTCCTGGTCTCCACAGTATTTGGCAAGTTGTCTCCTACACAGGGGGGTCCTTAGGGAACCAGCTTTGAGGTCAGATAGACTTGGGTGCAAATCTGGCCTCGGCCTCTAATCAGCTGTGTGACATGGGCCAGAGGCATTCTGTTAGCCTCAGTTTCCTTATCTGTAAACTGGTGGTAAATATTTTTTAGGACAGTGTGAGGATTAAATTAAATGATACCTGTGAAGTGCTTCTAGCTCAGTGCCAGACATGTACAGGCTGGCCACCACGTCTCAAACAGGTTCTATTAGTTTGTCATGTATGGTAATACAGTATTAATAAATCATTTATCATGTTTTTTTAACATCTTTATTGGAGTATAATTATTGGAGTATAATTGCTTTACAATGGTGTGTTAGTTTCTGCTTTATAACGAAGTGAATCAGCTCTACATATACATATATCCCCATATCTCCTCCCTCTTGCGTCTCCATCCCACTCTCCCTGTCCCACCCCTCTAGGTGGTCACAAAGCACTGAGCTGATCTCCCTGTGCTATGCGGCTGCTTCCCACTAGCTATCTATTTACATTTGGTAGTATATATAAGTCCATGCCACTCTCTCACTTCGTCCCATCTTACCCTTCCTCTTCCCCGTGTCCTCAAGTCCATTCTCTATGTCTGTCTTTATTCCTGTCCTGCCCCTAGGTTCTTCAGACTTTTTTTTGTTTGTTTTTTAGATTCCATATATATATGTGTTAGCATATGGTATTTGTTTTTCTCTTTCCGACTTACTTCACTCACTTATCATGTTTTTGCCCACGTTTTCAGATGATGCACATCCTGTGGAAAGCCCTCCATCCGTGGTCGTCCATTCACAGTGGTAAGCATGTGGGTGCCCCAATGCTTGCTACCTCCTGGAGCCCAGATTTCCCTTGGTTGTTTCTCCTCAAGGCCACCTCAGCCTGCACCCCACTTCTAGCAAGGGCTGCCCCCCCAGATCTGGCTTTGGTGACCGAGGAGAGTGCACAGAGGCAGGCTGGGCTATGGACCTGCCCCAGGGAAAAGCCAGTTCAGGGAATCAGCTGTCTTGTAGGGATTGGGCACAGCATTTATTAGAGGCCAACAAAACACCTGTAACTTGACATGCTGTCTTGGGACCCCAGGAATCAGCATTTGTACCTAATTGCTGTCTGCTTGCTTGCCACACAGAGAGGTTTTCCTGTTCAGGAGAATCAGGAAAGTGGGTAGCCTATTAGTGTCTGCTAAATCACCAATCCAACCATCCTATAAATATTTATTGAGCACTTACTATAACCAGGATAATATGCTACAAGGGGTTGCACGGACACAGAGGTCTAAGAGATGGTCCCTGGCCTCAGGGAGCTGAATGCCTGTTTGGGGGGACAGGAGAAGGTGCCCAGAATAGCACAAGGTGAAGTTCGAAGAAGGAAAAGACAACCCAGACCTGAGGAATCTGGGGAGAGCTCCCCAGGGCAGGTGCCCAGGTCTGACTTAATTCTCCATTCTTAGATGGAAACATTACATTTGGGATCATTTGAGAGGATACTGGTGGCAGGGCTGTCACTAATCTGAAAATGAGCTCCTACTTTTGGGCTTCTAAAGCAGTGGGTGGCAAATTTCCTCCATAATGGGCTAGATGTTCAATACAGTCTTTCCTCCTCCTCCTCTTCCTCCTTCTTTTTTTTTTTGCAGTACGCGGGCCTCTCACTGTTGTGGCCTCTCCCGTTGTGGAGCACAGGCTCCGGATGCGCAGGCTCAGCGGCCATGGCTCACGGGCCCAGCCGCTCCGCGGCATGTGGGATCTTCTCGGACCGGGGCACGAACCTGTGTCCCCTGCATCAGCAGGCAGACTCTCAACCACTGCGCCACCAGGGAAGCCCTCTCCTTCCTTTTATAATAACCCTTTTAACATGTAAAAACCATTCTTAGCTCATAGGCCATACAAAAACAGGCTAAAGGCCAGATTTGGCTTGCAGCAGTAATTTGCCAACCACTGTTCTGGAGAATTACCAGGAGCTTGATATCGTTATGAGCAAGAAGAGTAATACCTTGGTCCCTGGTTTAGTGTGTAGGCACTTTCCCTAAATTATATGTAACTCTCACAACAACCCAGTGAGCTAGGTACTATTATTTTGCCTTTTATAGGTGAGGAATTGAGGCTCAGAGAGGTTAAGTAACTTCCTCAAGGGCACTCAGTGAAGAGGGGCAGATGCTGGATTTGAATCTAGGTCTCCTTGACTCAAGCACCCACTCTCTTAGCCATGGTGTCACACAAGCCTCAGCACAGAGGCTGGGGTAGTGCTTTTCCTTCCCATGGCTCCCGGGAATATCCATGTGACTAAGGAATGAAAAAGTACAGGAAAAGTAGTCCAGAATTGAGGAGAAGAAAAGGTTGATAAGGAACCCAATCTGGCTTTCCAACGTTGTTCCTGTACTCCCAGGTCCTTTCACATCTGGAAACCGTCTTTTCCTGCCCCCACCCCCCACCCTCTCTCCTCAGCTTTGAAGAGGGCTCTTTTCAGGCACTTTTAATAGCTTCTGGGGCACTAATTAAACAAGAGTCTGGATTCATTCATTCATTCATTATACACATGGCTCCATTCCAATGAAGATCTGATGCATGTAAAAGGTCACATATGATCATTCTTTCCTCAAAAAGAGTGGGTCAAATAGCTACCAGCTCTGAGAACACACTTGACAAAATTTTTATTATTTTCCTTGCCACTGAATAAATTCAGAGAGGAAATTAAAATGCAGAGAAGAAAATAAATTCATTTGTTACCTTCTAGAAAGAATTACTTTGTAATTTTAAAAAAATGTAACAAAGATAAACACACACCCACACATCTGTCAGGCACAGCATGAAAGAAAGGGGGGATTTCTGGACTGTTTTCCCAGGGACAGGACCTGCCTCAGGAGAGACTTGATGGGCTCAGCCTGCAGCAGGTCAAGAAAACTCCAGAGCATGTGAAGTAATGTTTGCAACTTCTCAGCATAGAATAAGGAATCAAGAAGTGTCGGCTGTCATTAGTATCTCCATCAGCCCACTCAGTTGGAATGAGCCGAATTCGTGAACAGTTGCTGGAATCTTCCTGCTCTGGGAGAGTGACAGCAGCTGACTCCGGAGTCCTGGCTCCAGAGGCAGAAAAGAGAGCAGGGAGGACAGAAACACCACCAAGCTCACACTGGGGGGGAACTCATTTTTGAAAATGAGAAACAGACTAGGAAAGCTGTAACGCATCCACGGCAAGCCTGCTTCTCTGGGGAGTCCGAGGCCCAACAAGCCCACGGTTTGGGGGTTACTTGGGGTTCCCCAACTCAGCAGTTCTCAGAATGTCCTGCAGACCCTCAGGGATCCCTGAGACTCTTTCAGGGGGTTTGAGAGGCCCAGACAGTTTTCATGGTGATACCACGGCTGCATAACACTCGCACTGCTGGTGCAAAAGCAGAGGTGGGTGTGAAGGTGGGCACCTGGGAGTGAACCAGTCATCATCTTCATCAAAAAGAAAAGGAAAAAAAGAAAGAAAATGCCACACAGATGTAGAAAACAATCTTAAGGTTACCAAAGGGGAAATGGGGGTGGAGGGCTAAATTAGGAATTTGGGATTAACAAAAAGATAAAAAGAAAGAAAATGCCAGTTACAGTTAGACATGTCCATGATGAAGCAGTCCAACTATTAATTATATTAAATCTCAGCCCTTGAGGAGGTGTCTTTTTAATATTCTGGGTGATGAAATGGGATGTACGCTGCTGTGTACCCAAGTGAACGTCTACAGGACAAACACTTGTGCCGCTATTTGAGTTGCAAGCTGAACTAGCCACTTTTTTGTGGGACACTGCTCAGAATGACTGATGTACAAACTCCAGTTCTTTACACTTGTATCTGGCACACAGATTCCTGAAGCTGGCTGAGTGGATTTTCACTATTGGCCAAACTAGAGCAACGGGAACTGAATTTATTGTCTCACTTTAAACAACTTAAAAAAAAAAAAGCCAGACAAATATGGGAAATAATGGTCTTCAGAGAGTAGACAACAGACAGTGTAACCGAGCAGGACCCTATGAGGCCTTCCCAGAATAGACACCCCCATGTCCTCCACCTGCCTCTTGTCTGTAGAAAAACTTTAGCCAAAGAATAAATTTAATCAGAGAAGTGAGAAAATGTGGAAAGAAAGGAAAACAGTCAAGCAAGCCAAAATAATAATACTTTAGCCTTTAAACAAAGTCAAGGACCTTTAGTTCCTCCTCAAGGACTGTAGATAATATCCTGAGCCATGTCCTTTGAGCTGTTTTGCCAAGACTGAAACCTCCACCAGGTGGAAGAAGTTATCTCTCTGCTGCCCACAAGCACGTAGACCCCAGACCAGTTGGAACCAGAAGGTTGATGATGCTGACTCCCAATTACCTCACCACTAACCAATCAGAAGAAGGTCCACGAGCTGATCACACACCCCACAACCCCCTTCCCTCACCCTGTCCTTATAAACATTTCCCTGAAAGCCTTCAGGGAGTTCGGGACTTTTAAGCACTAGCTGCCTGGGACTCCTTGCTTGGCGCCTGCAATAAACGCTGCACTGTCCTTCACCACAACCCGGTGTCAGCAGATTGGCTTTACTGCACGTGGGCAAGCGGACCCAAGTTTGGTTCGGTAACAACAGCTCGGGACAGTGATCCCTGAGAGAAGGGAGTCCCAGCTCACTGTCTGGAGAGCTTCCAGGCCATGGTGCGGCGAGGGCACGCACAGAGCAGTGGTCTCCCCGAACTGAGAAAACAGAGCTGCAGACTCAGAGGGGCCCAGGTGGCTAGGATGTGGAGCACAGAGCACAGGAGAGGCGAGAGCGCTGTGGAGGGTTGTTCTTGAGTCTCTGGTAAGCACTGAGATGGCCCTGAAGGCCCAAGCAGAGGACCTCTGCTCCTGCCAAAAGGATTCAAGGCAGCAGCGACTTTATGTAGATGAGGTTGCGAGGGGCACGGAGAGCCCCCTGAAATGACTCTTCATGTGTTTTTGTTCTTCGCCCCAGCACCTCTAACCTCTCAGCACCCAAATTAACCAACAGGACTGAGGCTCAGGAAAGGGAGGGGCCAGAGCAGAGCGTTCATTGAGGAGGGAGGCCTGCACCTTACACCCCAAAAGCTGTGCATCAGCAGAGGTATTCTGGAACTCACTCTGGCCATCCTCACTTAGAGCCAGAGCGGGTGGATTTACTAGGAAGCTAGTGAGGCTGAAGCTGTAGAGTTCCTCACTGACAAGTCCTGGGCGTGGTCTCCATTCACACTCCTACATCATGTTTTTGGCAACTTTATTTTTCTTCAGAGGGGCTCCCAAATTATATAAGCTTCAGGATTCACAAAATCTGGATTCTCCTCTGGTATAAGGAGGTTTTCCACCTCGATCCCTGTCTTCGGACTGTGTGATGCACTCTTTATGTAACATAAAATGTCCCATTGACAAACCAGCTCATTGTTATTCATTCGTCTATTTAGCAAAGGTGCCCTGGACCAGCTCTCGGACGCAGGGCTGAGCATGACAGCTGTGGTCGCTGTCTTTACGGAACATTCAGCCTGACAGCGGAGAAGAGGGTTAGTAATCACCCGTGGTGATGTCACTGATCAGGTAGTGAGTGCAGTGAAGGGCTGTGGGGTGCTGTGAGCAAGGACAGTGGGGCTCCCAAACTCTTCTGGAGGGTGGAGGTCAGGGGGCCTTCCCTGGAGAAGTGCCAGGCCAGGTGCATGGTGACTGCTGGGAGGGGTGACTTCCAGGCAGAATGGGCGCCTTGCGGCAAGGGCTGGGAGGGGGAGGAGTGCAGGCGGTATGAGGAGCTGAGGAAGGCTAACGTGGGTGCCGGGGCATGGGTGGGGGTGGGGCTGGGATGCTCAGCAGAGGTCAGTCCCACAGGCTGCTGCCAGCTGGGGTTAAGGATTTTTACTTCTCAAGTATTTCTTTTCAGAAAGACCCAGGGCTGGGACCCGAATGCCTTGGCAGGGTTTCAGCCCAAATCATAGGCTCTCTTTACGATTCTTTATAATTCTGCTCACATCAAAGTCAAAATTGCCTGCATCTGGATGGCCACTCTCTCCAGGCCAAATTACAGACACTGATCTTGGAGTGTCCAACGGCAACTCGCCGCTTCCACCGCAGCCCCTGCAGGCTCAGCCAGAGCCCAGCCTGAAAGGAGAGCCAGAGCGAGCCAGGGACAGGGACAGGGTGTGGGCGGACGGATGGCGGCTACAGAGGTCACTTGGGTGACCATACCTCAGAGGAAGCCATCCGGGGTCTCACCTTGCCAGGGAATATTGGTACCCAGAGTAAACTGTCCGTAAGCCTCACCCTGCAATATTGCCTGTGTGTGAGTGTACCCCTGCCACCGGGTCACGACTGTCCTTAAGCCATTTCCTAGGAGGCCACAAAACCTCCGGTCACCCCTTAAAGAGACACAGCCTGTGTCATGCAGTTAGGCTAACACAAGGTTCTCTGGGATCAGCTTAGGGAAGGATGGATGTGGGAGGGTGTAGTGGGATCCAGCACTTAGCAGGGACCTGTCCGTTTTGTGCCAGGCACTGTGCTGCTGGGCGTTTGCTATGTCGTCAGTTCAATCCTCACTTGCACCTGGCAGATATTTGTGTCCCAGAATAAACTCGGGACTCTAGGTTTAAGCTCTAGCTTTCATTCATGAGGTGTTGCATTCATTCAGAAGCAACACTGGCCCTACATCCAAATATAAAGGAAAAGCAATTTAAATTGTTTCTGTTTTCTCTTGGAAAACATCTAAGGGGATTGTATCAATATATCCAAGAAGCGTAACCAAACGTTTAGAATCGTGGGCTCGCACACATCTGCTCCCAACCACCTTGTGAGAGTAGAGTGGATGCTCCAAGGTCTCTCATTGTCCCATCTCAAAACACCCCCAAGCTCTCAGGGAGCGTCTCTCTCTCTACTCCCCTTTACCCCTCAAGATGGATGGTTCTTGGCTTCTCCTACCAACAATCAATTTAGCATTCTCAGTCCACTCAATTCGATAGGCACAGCCTCCCACCTCTTTCCAAAGGTCTCTGCCCCAGAGCCACACAATTATGTTTTGGGAAGCCTTTGATGTTTAGAAGGAGGGAGAAAGGGGTCTTGTAACACTGGAATCATCATCTGGCCCGCAGGCCTGGGTACCCCCTGGAGTCTGGCTCCTATGCCCATGTCAGACCTGCAGGCTAAGTGACTGTGGGACGGGAGGGGACAGAGTCTGTCCATCTGGGGAGAGGCGGCAGGTGGCAGCTGGAGCAGCCTTCCCTACATCAAAGCATGCAGGCTGGCTGCAGTTTATGGGAGACAAGTGGTCCCACCTCTTTGAGGCCTCTGCTGAGTGAGCCAAGGGGATCAGTCCAGATAAAAAAGGACAGAAAAATCCATGTCACCGATTCTTTTTCCACTGAGGATGAGAAGGAACAACCAGAATCCTTCCACAGCTGCCAGACGAGAGAGAGGCGCAGCTGCCTTTGGTGTGTCTCCCGTCCTGCTCTGATTGCCGTGTTTCCCCTCAATAGGATAACGCCCTGGTGTCAGTGGTTTATCCCTGGCTGTGGTTCAATTTCTTTCTTTCTTCCACGCCAACCTGCTTACAAATACTCCTTGATCTCACTATCAACGTCTGCACATTAGACTCACCTGGGAAACTTTTACCAAAATGGCCCCGCAGTTGCAAGACCAATTAAATCCAAATGCCTGGAGTATGACTAGAGCATCAGCATTTTTAAAAAGCTCCCCCCAAAAGCTGGTCAGCCGCATGTAAATCAGTGAAGTTAGAACACTCACACCATTCACAAAAATAAACTCAAAATGACTTAAAGACTTAAATATAAGACATGACACCATAAAACTTCTAAAAGAAAACATAGGCAAAACATTCTCTGACATAAATTGTAGCAATGTTTTCTTAGGTGTATCTCCCAAGGCAAAAGTAGAAATAAAAGCAAAAATAAACAAATGGGACCTAATCAAACTTATAAGCTTTTTCACGGCAAAGGAAACCATAAATAAAACGAAAAGACTAACTATGGAATGGGAGAAAATATTTGCAAACAATGTGACCGACAAGGGCTTAATTTCCAAAATATACAAATAGCTCATACAACTCAATAACAAAAAAACCAAACAATCCAATCAAAAAATGGGCAGAAGACCTAAATAGACATTTCTCCAAAGAAGACACACAGATTGCCCAAAAGGCACACAAAAAGATGCTCAACATTGCTAACTATGAGGGAAATGCAAATCAAAACTACAATGAGGTATCACCTCACACCAGTCAGAATGGCCATCATCAACAAGTCTACAAATAACAAAGGCTGGAGAGGGTGTGGAGAAAAGGGAACCCTCCTACACTGTTGGTGGGAATGTAAATTGGTGCAGCCACTATGGAAAACAGTATGGAGGTTTCTTAAAAGACGAAAATTAGAGTTGCCATATGATTTAGCAATCCCACTCCTGGGCATATATCTGGAGAAAACTATAATTCAAAAAGATATATGTACCCCAATGTTTACAGCAGCACTATTTACAATAGCCAAGATATGGAAGCACCTAAGTGTCCATCAACAGATGAATGAATAAAGAAGATGTGGTATATACATACACTGGAATATTACTTAGCCATAAAAAAGAATGAAATAATGCCATTTGCAGCAATATGGACGGACCTAGAGATTATCATACTAAGTGAAGTAAGTCGGACAGAAAAAGACAAATGTCATATGACATCACTTATATGTGGAATCTAAAATAATGATACCAGCGAACTCATGATACCAAACGAACTTCATGATACCAAATGAACTCATTTACAAAACAGAAATAGACTTACAGACATAGAAAACAAACTTATGGCTACCAAAGGGGAAAAGGACAGGGGAGGGATAAATTGGGAGTTTGGGATTAGCAGATATATACTACTGTATATATAGATAAAACAGATAAACAACAAGGTCCTACTGTATAGTACAAGGAACTATATTCAATATCTTGTAATAAACTATAATGGAAAACAATCTGAAAAAGAATATATATATATATATATATATATATAACTGAATCACTTTGCTCTACACCAGAAACTAACACAAAATAGTAAATCAGCTATACTGCAATAAAAACAAACAAGCAAACAAAGGAACCAGGATTGAGACCATGAGACCCAGAAGCAGTCAGGACTTGGAGGTTCCTGAGCACTCATCAGGAGCCCAGGCCCCTGGGGCACACTCACAAGTTGGGGACCCAGCTCCTGGACATGGGGGGATTGCATCTTGCTCAGCAGAGGGTGCTGGCTGTGGTGTGGGCAGGAGCTGTAGAGTCTTGCAGCTCAGAGAGCAGCACTGAAGTCCAGGCTAATATGGCAGCTTTTCCTTCCCCACCTCCTTGCCCTCAGCATCCCACTGCCTCCAGAAGGCCTGAGCAGGGAGAAGTGAGAGGAGAGGCCCGAGGGCTGAGGTTCAGCTTGGCCACCGCGTCTCCAGCTTTCCCAAGGAGCATTTCTGCTGCTCTGAGCTGGGTTCCAAACCCAAGGGAGTTTTTGCAAGTTATTAATCCCTACTAAATAGCCAGCCATTAATCTCAATTAACTTGATTGCTTAATTAGGCAGCGCAAAAAAAGGGAGGAAGACTGTCGAAATGAAAATAGCTCATGGCACACAGACAGGCTGTGTGGTCTTTGAGAACCAGCAGGAGTCGGGAGGTCCGAGTTCTGTTTGCCCTTTGGCCAAGACCTGAGGGGAGCAAGAGTCTGCAATGCTAAACCTCATGGACAGGCTGTTCCAGTTACAGGGCATTTGCTATGCAGATGAGCAAATTTCAGAGAATTGGAAAAATAAATTCAAACTTAAAACTGTACTGAATAGTCTATAATTTCTCTTTGCCACAAACTGCATTTCAGACTTGTGCCCTGTCATTACTATCCCATTATAAACATTGATCAGGATCACACAGCAGTGTAAATGGGAATAACCGGCACTCAATAAATAGTTATTAAATAAAAATGTTTTCTAAGATCCTGAGCTGGGGTATCAGTGGTTTACTTTGCTGCTTTATATTAGTGCATGTTCACTGTAGCAAGTTTGAAAGATGCAGAAAAAGACAAGGAAGTTGACTTGAGATCACTGTTGTGAACAGCTTGTGTATATATTTCTAGTTCTCTTTTTCTATGTACATATACACAGCTTTCAAAGATAAAATCTCTAATATGAAAGTAAGTGGGATGGGCCTTTGGCTTGGAAGAGTTTTAGGCCTCTGTGGTAGACTGTTAGCCCAGCTCCCCCACACTGTGGGAGGACCTAACCTCCCACTGCTGTGAGTCTGATACTGATGGCTCACAGCTGTGTACTTCTGTGGAGACTTGCCCTTGACCAGATGGGAGCTGCCAACCCTGAAAATGCCTGGTAGGTTATCCAGGGAGGTTATGTCCTTCTCCCAAGGGCAGCCCACAGTCAATGACTGACTGATACGCGGTGTAAAAACCTGGCTCCCTTGCCTCAGGGCAGAAGAACTTTGCGGGGTCACTTATGTTCCAGAGCTGCCCTTGGGATCAGGCTGAGGTTAGAGTTCAATCTCTGGGCTTAGCTTCTTCCCCTGCCTCATCCTATACCATCTTACAAGTTTCTCTGGAGAGCACTTCTACAAGAAGTCTCTTTCAGCTCTAGCCCTCCAGGACCAAAACATGAGTCCAGGGCCTCGCTAATCAAAGTGCAGTCCATGGACCGGCAGCTTCAGCATCACCTGGGATCTTGTTAGCAATGCAGAGTCTCAAGCCTCATGCCAGACCTACTAAGTCTACATTTGCGATTGAACCAGACCGCAGGGGGATTTGTATGCTCATTACAGTTTGAGAAGGCTGTCCCAGATATTCCTAGATTATCAGTGTTGGAGAGAGAGAGAGGTCTGAATAGAGCCCAGTGGAGGAAAGTGATTCTTCTGTGGCCTAACTTCCACTGAAGCCTGGGAGGTTGGATAAAGGGAGAATACTGTGTTAGAAGTTCTAAGGATTTGAGCTGCATCCCTGCAGACAGGGAGAGGAATACCTTTTTGAGGAAACTAGAGACAGTGGAAGCACACAAGGAGCTGGCAAAACCAAAGATTTATCCTAGTCAGAGAGGATGAGCGGTTCCTGGATAAGGAGGCCGCGGTGTGTCATACACAGTTTCTAATCCTTCCTCTTCCACCAAAAAGTTCATGGAAAGGCCTGGGGTGAGTCTCCCCGCTCTCTGAGCATCTGTCCTTTCATATATAACAAGGGATCTGGACACGTGATGTCTGAGATGCTCTGCCGATCACACCCTATATGGGTCTAAGAAAAAAACAAAAAGTGGCCTCTAGAATTGCAATCACAAGCCTCAGGCAAAGGTGACAGACACATTAATTGAGAGAGGCAGTTGCTAGGATAAGGGGACCCCCAGGGCAAAATTTAGGACTTGTCAATCCATTCTGTTTCATTGTATCAAAAATTTTTTTTACCGAAGAAGGAAAGGAAGGAAGGAAGGGATGGAGGGAGGGAGGAAGGAAAAAAGAAAGAAGGCGGAAATCACAGAGTGGGTACTCTCCAGGAGGTACTTACAGGGATCGAGGGAAACAATGGAGCGAGCAGCAATTCTTCCAGCTTGTGGAATCAAGTGGCATGGATAGAATGGGCCTGAAATCAAAGAAGGGTCAGTGTCAAGTCACATGGCCTCCTGCACAGCAGTGTGCCTCCCAGAGCTTGTGTAAAGCTTGGAGCTCAGTTGCACACCCTGGAGCCACATCTACCCAGTCAAATTCCAAATGGTGAATGAACAGAGCTGTTTCTGGACAAACTTGAACTGGCGAGGCTGTCTTCATACCCTCCTCAGCCATCCTCCTTCCTTTAGAATTTTCCTTCTGTGTCTCAGATGCCCAGAGCTGCTTAGCAACCTCCCAAAGTGGTACCTGATCAAGGCTGGCCCCCTATAGACAAGGCCTATGTTCTAGAATTTTCCCAACTTTGAGGTTAGTTTCCTCTCTTGTACCATCCAACCTGGGAGCCACTAGTCACATGTGGCTATTTAAGTTTCAAATCTCAATTAATTAAAATTAAATGAAAGTACGGTTCCTCAGTCACACTAGCCACATTTCCAGCGCTCAATAGCCATGTGTGGCTAGTGGCCACCATATTGGACAGCGCAGATAAAGGACATTTCCAGTGTCACAGCAAGTTCTACGTGACAGTGCCGCTGGCCCCTTGCCTCATGACCTTAGCACTCAACTTTAAGATTCCCAGGCCTCCTTACAAAAATTTGGATGTAGTAAGGGTGAGCAGGAAATGGTTTGGGGGACCTTGTGCCCAGAGCTGTTTTAAACCCTTACTTTCAATTCCACTGTTTTGAAAAATTACAACTATTATGGTTAAGATTAGCAATGACCATTACAATGGACTGAATGTTTGTGTCTCCCCAAAATTTCTGTGTTGAAATCCTAACCCGCAGTGTAATTAGGAGGTGGGGCCTTTGGGAAGTGATTAGGTGATGAGGGTGGAGCCCTCATGAATAGGATTAGTGCCCTTATAAAAGAGATCCCAGAGAGTTCTCTCGCCCTCTTTCTGCCATATGAGGATACAATGAGAAGAGGGTCCTCGCCAGAATCCAACCATGCTTGTACTCTGATCTTATGCTCCAGCCTCCAGAACTGTGAGAAATAAACTTCCGTTGTTCATAAGCTACCCCATCTGTGATGCTTTGTGACAGCAGCCCAAGCAGACTAAGACAGCCATACAGCTGCTCTGAAAGCAATTCTGAGGCCATGCTGGGCATTTCATTCAGCATACTGGTGGAAGGTAGGCAACTCAGTTGATGGGGGGGTCAGGGGGCCAGGAGGGGAGGGGTACAGAGATTCTCGGAGCCAAAATGTTCAGAGAACAGCAGATGGTATCTGAAAGCACAATTACTGTTCCCTCTTGATGGATGCCTCATGGGACCCTTAAATATAGATTATTCAAACTAATTTTATTCAATGACACTTGCTCTCAAGTTTCTTGTTCTGATTTTGCTTTAATATGAGTTAAGATCCTTTCTGGTTTCCCACCTTCCTGGAATGTGCTGGGGAGAACACGTGGTACAGCAGAGAGAGAATGAACTTCAGCACGAGACAGCTTGACTTGAATCACCACTTTGCCATGTGAGCTGTCAGCTCTCTGAACTTGCTGCCTCACCTGAGGGATGAGTGCAGAAATACCTGTCTCACATTGCTATGGTAAAGACTCAGCGAGGTAACGTCCGTGAAATTGCCCACACAACGTCTGACACGCGCCGGGAACTCAACAAATATTAGCCTCCCCCGTCTCATTCCCCTCCTGCTGAGCTTTTACAGCAACAGTGCTCTGTACTGCAACCCCAGATCAAACTCTTGCATTATTTTCTTCTTCCTCCAAAGGCTTTGAATTCAGTGGCTGGCCATTTCTTCTTTACCCACCAGTATTTGGAAAGAGGAGGCATTCATGAGCAGCACCTCTCTTCTCTTTCCTGGCTGTGTCAATTTCTCTGCAAACTACCAACCCTTTATTTTGTGGCTGGGTTTTGTAATTCACAAGTTGGTGTGGGTATTTCTTGGAAATGGCACAGTGGTGATCTTCTCTGGGGGTTTATCAAAACTGCTGAATTCGGACTCTTTTTGCCAAAGCCCCTTCTATGGGATGTGGAGCAGATGGTGGATTGGCAGATGCTGTCCTAGCAGGAGACAGGCGCCTACAAAACAAGGGCTCTGAGGAATATGTCAGAGAGAGGTGCCCAGGTCCCACAGGAGGGGACACTCAGCATAGACGGACGGGCTGGCTACAACGCAGCCCTCCCTGTCCCACCAGGTAATGCTGCGGCTGCTCCACACATGATGGAACCCTTGTAATCAATCAAGGTGTCAATCCAGATGGCCTGTGATGGAGGGATGGGGGCCACAGGTGGGCAGGTGGGTAACGGAGCTCTGGCAGCCCTCTTCTGTGCATGGTTAATGCATGAGGTGATATTCAATCACCTCCAGTGCAGCAGGTGGGAGCAGGAGATCAGCTAACTACGCAGAAAATTACCAGCCTAGAGACCACTGGAGTCAGGCTGTAGCTGAACAGTGGTCCCACACTGGTCCCTAGTACGTTGTTTCCAGAGGTGGCCAGGGAGGATGTCCTGTGGACTGGATTAAGTAAGCCCACCTCTTTCCCTCAAGGAGAAAGAGAGAGACGGCACAAGGGCTTCTGTCTTTTGCCCTGAGTGATGGCGCGGGGGGATCACTTTCAATCCTGGACAATTTTGGAGAAGGCTGGCATGTGGGAGGGAAGTCAGCACAAGGGGCAGGGCCAGGCCAAGAAAAGGACTGACAGGGGCACTGTTTTTGGCCAAGACTGGGGACCAGAACCCAGGGAGGGGGGAGAGGCAGCAGCCACAGTGGGGAGGACTGCATTTCACCGAGAAGTAACTATGCTGACAAGAGCTGGCGGCCGTGCCTGACTTTGAACAGGATGGCTGCCTTGGCCCTTGCCTGGAGGCTGTCCATCCACCCATCCTGATCCACAAGGGGCCCAGCTGACACCTCCCCTCCACCCTGAGACCTCGACACAGGGGAGCAGGTCTGTGCTCTCAGGGCAGGTGGCAGCTCTCAGCCAGAGAGCCCATATTCTCAGGGTTCTTTCTGATTTATTCTCTGAGGTCAGAGCTAGGAGTGGTTGGCAGAGAGGGAGGGAACATTCTTCAAGGGCAGGAAACAGGGTGGGCAAAATTTCAGTGGCGAGGAAATGAATCGTCTAAGTGTGGAGTCGCGTGCCATTTAGCGAGGCCTGGGCACCTGGACCAGGTCAAAGTTCTTGTGTCTCAAACAAACTCCTCGTTACCACCCTCCCCGCAAGTCTCCTCCACCCCTCAGTCCTCCTGGCTTGAGGATGAACAAAGGGAACTCCCTCCTTCTAACCTTTTAGTAACTCCAGCCAAAGCCTTTAAAGCCATCCTCTCCTCCTCTCAAGCCCCACATTCACTCCCTCAGAGCCTTGTTTCTCCTCCTTCAGGAATCCCACCATCTAATCTAAACCACCGTCCGTTGTTTCCCAGCTGGTCTCCCTGCCTCCTGCGTGACCCCTTCCAATCCATCCTCCAAACTGCATCCCAAGTGATCTTCCAGAACATCTCTCCCCCCGCCCTTTTCTTTTTTTTTTTTTTTTTTTGCGGTACGCGGGCCTCTCACTGCTGTGGCTTCTCCCGTTGCGGAGCACAGGCTCTGGACGCCCAGGCTCAGGGGCCATGGCTCACGGGCCCAGCCGCTCTGCGGCATGTGGGATCTTCCCAGACCGGGGCATGAACCCATGTCCCCCGCATCGGCAGGCGGACTTTCAACCACTGCGCCACCACGGAAGCCCATCTCTCCCCTTTTAAACCACCCCCACCACCGTGGTTCTCTACACTCTACAGGATAAAGCAAAAGCTCCTTTATCTGGCTTCTAATACCTTTTGTGATATTACCCCTTCTTAGTTTTCACATTCCTCTCACATCACTCCCCTCCCCCACTGCTGGCCCCCATACACACACACCATCTAGCCCTTTATTTATTCATTTTATTAGTAACATTCATCAAATATGTATCGAGTGCTCGCTATGTGCCAACCCCTGTTCTAGGTACTGGGAATACAGCAATGAACCAAACACATGATCCGCCCTCAGAGTGCTTACATCCTTTAGCAGGAAGGGGGGAAGCAGGACAAAAATCCGTAAATGGGCAAATACACACTATGTCAGATGATGATAAGGGCTAAGGAGAAGACAGAGCAGAGGAGGAAGATGGTTGGTAGAGGTTTCTAGTGCTCACCTATGCCCAATGGCCCTCTCCTTCCAGGCTACGGCCCAGCAGGTTCACCCGCCCTCACCACCCCCTGAAGTTAGATGGGGCTAACAGACTTGTGGTTGCCAAGGGGGAGGGGTTTGGGGAGGGATGGACTGGGAGGTTGGGGTTAGCGGATGTAAGCTATTATATATGGAATGGGTAAACAACAAGGTCCTCCTGTAGAGCACAGAGAACTATATTCAGTATCCTATGACAACCCATAATGGAAAAGAATATAAAAAAAAGAATGTATATATACGTATAACGGAATCACTTTGCTGTACAGAAGAAATTAACATAACATTGTAAATTAACTATACTTCAATTTAAAGAAAAAGAAAGAAAAAGTTAGATGAGGCTACATGACTAGTTCTGACCAACGGGTTGTGAGCCTTAGTGACGTGGGCGTCAGTCTGGGGCTAAAGCATTTGTTGGGGTGAGGTCTCCCAGTGCTCACCTCCCCTGCAGCAGCCCCCAAGGAGCCTATGTGTTCCAGTGGCTACAAGATGGCAGAGTTGCCACTTGGAGGACATTTGGGCTGGTAAGTTGGCCAGACCTGCAGTGGATCTTGGGACAGAGATGATCGGGATCTGAGGTGGTGTCAGTGAGGATGGAGGGGTTAGGGGGCACGACCAGAAAGTTTAGGAAGTGGACCCCCAGCGTGCAGAATGAATTTAGGAGTTAAGGGTGAGAGGGGAGTCTGGGATGAGTCCCTGAATGGGGGCCTGGGTGCCCTAGGGGACACAGGGCCGAGGGAGAGAAGATGAATTCAATATGGGGCATGTGGAATGTGAGGGGTTGTTTATGGCACCATATCATAGGTCGAGCACCCAGAAGAGTGGTCTGGTTGTACAGATGAGGGAATCCTTGAGAAGCAGATGGTACGTGAAGCAGTGGGAGTGTCCGAGATCACCCAGGGAGAGAGGTAGAGGGGGGAGGTAATGGGCAGAGGATCTCCTAGCATTAAAAGGGGTTGGTAAGAGTCAAGGTCAGGGAGACTGAGAAAGAGTGGCCAAAGGGCTACACAAAGAGCAGGAAAGAACGGTTTAGGACAGGCTTCTCAGACCTCAACGGACACACAGATCACCTGAGGATTTTGCAAAAAGGCAGACCTGGTTGAGTCAGTCTGGGATGGAGCATAAGACCGCATTTCCATAAGGCTCCCAGGCAGGGCTAATGCTACTGGTCTGCAGACGGTATTCTGAGAAGCAAGGGTGTAGGCGAACTCAAGGAAGAGACTTTTCAGAAGGACAAAGTGGTTGGCCATGGGATTTTTCTCTGCAATGATTGTTTATCTCATGTAGGAGCAGAGAGTGAGGAGGACTGAGCCATCCTGGATGGAAGAATTCCGGGACAGGAAGTCCCTTCTCACAGTAACTAGGTCTACCTGGACCAGGTGATGCTATGGGCTCTGGGCTCCATCCTATGGATTTTGAAAGGCATGCTTTCTTCAGGTGGCCTTCCAGTGAGGTGCGCACATCCACAGGGCCCTCAAGGAGAGCAGGAGTGTCCCCTCCACCGCTGGAGCAGGGCCAGGGCTGTCTGAGATGACTTCTAATAGATGCAGCTGGACGGCCGTTCTCCAGCCCTTCCCTGACCCGTTGATGAATCTGCACAGATGTTTCACACCACACCTCTGCATAATGCAGTCACACCGACACCTGGCTCAGGGGCTCCCTCAGCTCTTGTAAAGAGCAGCTGGGGCACCCTTTGGAAGCTGGGGCACGCCTCTTACAGGACAACCCCACTTCTGAGAAAGACCCAGGATAGCCCGGTTGGACGGGGAACCCGCATTCCCCAAACTTCTCTGGCTCTCTCCAAGTGCACATCCCTCAGTAAGTCAATCAGTGCTCTCCACAACTTCAGCCCTTATGCTTACCTCCCACTATGTCTTCCCCGGTACCCTTTTCCATCCCCCCGGCTCCCCTTTCCTCCAGCCATGACAATCTACTCCGCCTCTTGAGAAGCCACCTTGAAATCTTGTGCGTCCTTTCTCCACTCCCCTGTCAACATTTCAAGGCCTGCCTCAAATTCTATCTCCTCAGGAAGTCTTCTCAGATTTCCCCATTAGGGTGAATCTCCCCGCCACCATTAGCCTTTCTGTTTTAGCATTTCTCAGAGGCTGCTTTTGTTAGTTGGCTGATTACATGTGTGTGTTTGCCGACCAGTTTTTGAACTTCTGGGGGTTGAAGACGCTGCCATATTCACCTCTGTCTCTGGGGCTGCTGCATATGGTTGCACAGGTTGGACACTGCACAAAAGCATCCAGCTTGGGTGGGGAGCAGGGGATGGGGTATAGGGAGGGGGTTGTGGGATCTGATTTAGCCTGAGCTTTGCTCACCAAGCTGTGCTCCCTGGCAATGGCCTGTGTTGGCCCAAAGGAAGAGGTGACTTTTTCTATCTCACACAAAGATGCTGTATAGGAGAGAAGGGGCCTAGTCCATGCCCCTCTCAGCATTTTGCTTTGCAGGTGACACAGCCCAGTTCTTTACCATAAGTGCTGAATAGCGATTCAAGGCTATCGATGAACAGAGCTGATCATGTCCTCTTTTCTAGCTCTGCCTCTGCGGGCCCCTTGAGTGATTCACTTTGTTAATCTGAAGACACTGCATACTTCTCTGAAAGGATTTAAGAAATCTGTCCCACATCATGACCCCTTTCTGGAAAGGTCTCAGCCCCTCCCTCCTGAATAGCAGTCTGCCTCTCCCCATCCTCAGGTGGGTCTCAGAGCCCCACCACATACCTGGGTGGCTGGTGGAAGATTCTACTACCAGAATCATGTGAGGACTGGGGCTAGCTGAAAAAATGACTGTGCATTTCTTTCCCCCAGAGTGAAAATTGTCCATTTTCCTATTTCCACCCAATCCAGTCCTTGGCGTCATCACATCCATCCACTCTTTGCCCAGCCCGCAGGAGGGGAGATTGTTAACAGGAAATTCCTTTCAGGGATGTCCAGAGGCCACTTGGACCTCCACATAGGAAAGACGAGGGAGTAAGAACCAGCCTGGCCGTGCTTGTGGGCAGGAGAGAATGAGGAAGGTGGGTGAAGACAATAAGGCAGGTTGGCCTGTCATGGCCCGAGGTCCGGCTGATTCTGAGGCCAAGAATCACTTGGGGGGCTATTCCTGAAAAGAACTGAGACTGGTTAGGGGGGCCTTGACCTTCCAGACTCCTGCCCTTCTGCCTTTATCTTTGCTGCCCCGTCCCTTTGCAGGCCCCGCATCTCTGCATGTCTTGGCTGGTCACCTTCCTTCTAAAAGTCTCTAGTCTTTTGGCTCCTGCAACGTGGCACCCCTGGTCTCTCTGGATCCCTTCCCTCCCAGGCCTCCTTTGTGCTTTCCCCTCCCGCTGCCCACCCTTGATCGCTGGTGGACCTCTAGCCTCACACAGCAGGCCTCCCTGGCTAGCCAACAGTGCAGCGGGGAGCCTCATAGCTCTTCTCTGCTTTGACAAATGTTTGCGTGCACACACATAAGTTACTGTTTAAAAATCCAAATGGTTTCCTACTATGTATACTGGCTGTGTTCTTGATTTCACCTGATAGCACCATCATCCCCTTGTAGCAGAGGCAGAAGTCTAGAATCATCTTTGACGCTTCCTATGTCTCATGCTTTCCAATTTAACCTTCTAAATCATTCTGGAATTGCCCTTCTTGTCTATTTGGACTATCTCTGTCCACTCATCACCTCTTAACTGGACGATTATCATCATTTTCTAACTGGTCTTCCTATCTCTAGGTTGGTCTCTTTTAGATTAATCCTTTATACCATTAAAAAAAAAGATTTTGTTTTTGACATAAAAGTCATATAATGTAAAACCCACCGTTTAAACTATTTTAAAGTGTGCAATTCAGTGGGTTTTTTTTTTAATAGATCTTTATTGGAGTATAACTGCTTCACAATACTGTGTTAGTTTCTTTTGTGCAACAGAGTAAATCAGCCATATGCATACCTGTATCCCCATATCCGCTCCCTCTTGTGTCTCCCTCCCACCCCCACCATCCCACCCCTCTAGGTGGTCCACAAAGCACCGAGCTGATCTCCCTGTGCTATGCGGCTGCTTCCCACTAGCTGTCTACCTTACGTTTGGTAGTGTGTGTATATGTCGTTGCTACTCTTACTTCGCCCCAGTTTCCCCCTCCCCACCCCCGTGTCCTCAAGTCCATTCTCTATGTCTACGCCCTGCCTTCTCTATGTCTACTAGGTCACTACGTTCATCAGTACAATTTTTCTTTTTTAGATTCCATAGTGGTTTTTCTAGTACATTTACAATGTTGTACAATCATCATCACTATCAAATTCCAGAATATTATACCAGTGGTTTTTGAACTCCAAGCCTTAGTCTATTACTGGGGCGCTGTGAAGTCAATTTAGTAATTTTAAAAAATGAAGTCACCATAGAAGAGAATAGATCACAGAGCATTGCAAAGGTGAAAAGGTAACTACTGGCTTCCCTGGTGGCGCAGTGGTTGAGAGTCCGCCTGCCGATGCAGGGGACACAGGTTTGTGCCCCGGTCCGGGAAGATCCCACATGCTGCGGAGCAGCTGGGCCCGTGAGCCATGGTCGCTGAGCCTGCGCGTCCGGAGCCTGTGCTCTGCAATGGGAGAGGCCACAACAGTGAGAGGCCCGCGTACCACACACACACACACACACACACAAAAAGGGTAACTACTGTTTCATGAAACTTTTGTTTCAGTTAGATGCTTTTGTATGTTCCAATGTGTGTACAAGAAATTGAAATGAATTTCTAACTGTGAGTCATGATTTAAAAATGGGGGGGGGGAGTTGGAAAAGCACCATGAGTCTACACTGCCTACCTAGAGTGACTGTAAATTATAAATCTGAGTATGTCACCCCCCTATCTAATGCTTGCCATTGGCTCCCTAGCTAAATCAGTCATTAAGAAATGTTTCTTAAGAGTCTACTATGTGCTAGTCACTGTTCTAGGTGCTGGGATACAGCAATAAACAGGGCAGACAAAAACACCTGCCCTGGTCCACTTTAGATTCCAGATGGGGGAAACATAATAAATAATAAAATTATACAGTGTGTTAAAAGGTGGTAAGTGTTCTGAAAGAAAAAAATTGAACAGGGTAAGGGGGTTTAGACTGTGGAATGAGGGAAGGAAGCTAAGGCAGTTTGGAAAAGGATGGTCAGGGCTGGCTTCACCAAGAAGTAACATTTCAACAAGACTCAAAAAAGGTGAAGGAGTGAGCCATGTAGATACCTGGGAAAACAGCATTTAGGGTAGAATGAAGAGGCAGTGCAAAGATCCTGGGGCAGAAGCTGCCTGGCTTGTTTGAGGGCTAGGGAGGAGGCTGTGAGAGTGTGCAGGGGTATTGGAAGGAGATAAGGTCAGAGAGGCAGTTGGAAGCCAGGCCTTGCTGGGCCTATGGGCCATTGTAAGGGCTCTGGCTTTTACTGTGGGGGAAATGGAGCCATTGCAGAGCTCTGAATAGAGGAGTGACATGCTCTAGGCTACATTTTTTTTTTTTTTTTCAGTACGCGGGCCTCTCACTGCCGTGGCCTCCCCCGTTGCGGAGCACAGGCTCCGGATGCGCAGGCTCAGCGCTCCGCGGCAAGTGGGATCCTCCCGGACCGGGGCACGAACCCGCACCCCCTGCATGGGCAGGTGGACTCTCAACCACTGCACCACCAGGGAAGCCCCTCTAGGCTACATTTTAAAAAGACCATCTACAGGATTCAAACTGCTTAGGTTGAAGTTCAAAGTCCTTTCTGTTTTGGTCCTGACTATAGAGCCAGACTATTTCTGGCCACATCCATCAGCAATGCCAAAAAGCTCTCATTTTCTCCATGTACCATGATGCTTCCCACCCCTGGGACTTTGCCTCTGCTGTCCCCTCTGCCCAGAAGGGCCCTCCCCTGTGGCCTGGCTCACCTCTCCTCATCCTTCTGCTTTCAGCTCAGATGCTCCCCCGTCACAGCTCCGCCCTTTGTCTGGGTGTTGTACTCCCTATTCAACCCCCAGCACCTTCCATGAATGTCTAGCACAGTTTACTTGATTGTACTGTGACTCATGTTACAGTACTCAGCTTGCTTTCATATCTCTGATTCCCAGGAGGCACAGGATCTTGCCTCTTGCATCTTTTCATCCCATTACCTAGAGCAGTGGTGCCCATAGGTCAAGGATGTAGTACAGGAGTGGTTGTTGAATCAGCTGTTGCTGATGAGAACTCAGCAAGGCCTAAATCAATGGCCCAAGGCCACGCAGCTCAGTGCTCCCCGCTCCTTGCCTGGTGCCCCTTCCACTACACCTTGAGGTTCCTTTCCTGGGGTTCTCTGAGGCGTTCCTGGGGGAGTTGGAGGTGAGATTCCCCAATGTCTCTGGAGGAATTTAATAGATGGGACAAGCTGAGGGCTGGAAGGGGTGGAGTGGGGAAGACGCTTAGAGAGGCGGCAGCCTGTCTAAGGTTACACCGTGCTCACTGGACTTGGGGCGTCCCCTTGCAGCGTCTGGCTCTGCACCGCGATAAGCGTACCTGATACTTCCCAGGCCCAGCTGTATCTGTTCTCAGCAGCAGATCTCCTTTCACCCAAAGTGCTTCATCAACATTAGAACCGGAGAAGGGGGCGCCAGGCCGGCATCCCTGTGGCCCATGACACAGACAGGGCTTTGGCATAAATTGGGAACAAACTCGGGGACTCCCCTGAGACACCTGAGGGTTTCCTGCTCCGGGCTGCCCTGCCAGAGCTCGGGGATTAGTAAGGAAGGAAGCAGACTTCCCCTGTAAGCTCCCCTCTCCTGCGGTGAGAAAGACACACACAGTCACGGTGGGAGGGATAAATTAGGAGTTTGGGATTAACATATACACACTACTATATATAAAAAATAGATAACCAACAAGTACCTACTGTATAGCACAGGGAATTATATTCAATATCGTGTAATAAATATATATATATATCTGAATATATAGTATATATTTAACTAAGTATATATATATATTTATGTATAACTTATATATATATAACTGAATCACTCTGCTGTACACCTGAAACTAACACAACATTGTAAATCAACTATACTTCAATAAAAAAATTTTAAAAAGACAGACAGACACACACACACACACACACACACACGAGGACAGGGGCACCACTGAAAATGAAATAAAATGTTAGACACCGTTTCCCTCCTTATGGAATTTCCTTCCTTTTTCCCCCTGTCTTCCTACAGGCAACCAAGAATCACACTTTCTGGACACACTATCAAGTCCCTCTTCCAATCATCTCTGCAGCCTAGTTCTTCCTTCCCAGGTCTGTTTCCTTATAAATATTCCAAGGTGAGGCTGCCAGCCGGTGATTTATTTACAAGGGGGTATCATTTCGTGCAGCTGTGTGTGGTGTCCAAGCAAAAGGCTGACTATACCTCTCACCAAACTCAGCCTTGTTATCTATTTCAGGTGAGACTGGGGTGATTCACTCCATCTCGAGTTTCTGAGCGAAAATGACTTCTGCCTTAAAAACGCTCAGAATGTAAAACAATGAAAAATGGTAAAGATGACAAGCCTAACAAGTGGCTATTCTGATGGGCACCACTAGGCCTAGTGCTTGAACGGGGGAGGCACTCAGGTGTGCACGCACTAATGTGCCACCACCCCGGAGCCTCAACCAAGGTTCCCTACCCCGAAAGGGAACCTTACAAAAGAGGTGGAGGCGAGCCCACCCGCACACGCCCAGGCCAGTCTTGCTAAAGGGCTGCTCATCCCAAACATGTCTAAGCCTCATTCCACCCCCACAACCTTCTGGGGATCAAAGACGCTAGCGATTTCCCAGAAGACGATGCCCGTGCCCACATGCAGACCACTTCGGCCCGTGATTTCAGGAGAGGCAGGAGAGGGAAGGGCAGCAGATATGAGGCAGCAGGTGTTGGAGGCAGGCAGAGGGGGCAGCAGTTCTAGGGGTCAGGCGTGGCTGAGGTCTGGACCCTGACTTGGCTACAGAGAGCAAACGAGAAGTCCTAAGCAGGAAAGATGCTTAAAGGTAGAGGAGCTGACATTCAGACGTCTTGCCATAAAGAAACAATAAAGGGAAAGAAGCTAATGTTTATTGAACGCTTTCTGTGTTCCAGTCACTGTGATATGTACCACAGGGATATAGGGTCTAGTGGGGCAGGCGGCGGAGTCCCAGGTACCATTAACTGCAGTGCAAGTCAGGGGGCATCAGGGAGCAGCAGTGCCAATGTCAAGCCCAGAGGCTGCAGAGGGGCTGCAATGATGGATAGGCACCCTGGTTTCAGGGTCCTCATCGCCAGGGCAGAGGGGTGGCTCCCCTCTCCAGTTAGGGGCTGGGTCATAAGGGCAGAGGCTGGACCCTGGACTCAAATGGGTGATGTCTCAGTTAAGGCTTTCAGTTTTCCTGAGGTCCCAGCCAGCCCCAGCCCCTCAGATCAGACATGAGGCAGGGTCATATCTTGTTTTCTGGCGTGGTGACTCAGCTGACCAAAATAACTCATGCTAGCAGCAGCTCTTTCTGTGTCTTGTGGGCTGGGCACAGGCATTCTGGGAAGGCCAAAACTGCCAAGCAGTGAAACATGAGGACTGCTCCATCTGACTCAGCCACAGATAGGGTGGGGGAGGAGAGAGACAGAGACACAGAGAGAGACACAGACAGAGTGGGGCTTCTTCTAGCACTGAGGCTGGGGTGCCCCTCAGCTCTTGGCCCAGCAGCTGGGGAAGCTACAGGGTGGTGATAACCAGGGAAAATAGCTTACAAGTCCCAGGACTCAGAATGCCCTCCGAGGCACTGCCAGGCACACCTGCAAGGTGGTGGGACCCCCTGTAAACGGACTCCTTTCCATGCCAGTTCACATGGCTGCTCCCAACTCGTGCAGGCTCCCAAAGTTCCCCTTCCCTTGGCTCCAGGATGGTCCCACACATTCTGTTCCCAGGATCCCCTTGTCTCAACTCTTGGGCACAAGGTCTGAATGTGCACCTAACAGAACCACGTCGCAGGTGCCCCTCTCCTAAGGCTGTCTTGTTCTGTGAATTGGAATTTGCCAACAAGGAGGGATGCCATCCATCTCCCATGCTCATCCACATCCAGTCCACATACCAAGGCTCATTCATCCCCACTTCTTCCATTTAGAGTCAGCAGAGGAAGCTCATGTTTAAAAGTGGGTCCGGCACCCTGCAGGGTGATTACCAACATCCTTTCAACTAGACAATAATCCCAAGACACAGATATTGTTAACTAGGTGAGAAAACTGGGCTCAAAGAGCATCAGTGATTTGCCCAAGACCACACAACTGGTTAGGGTGGAGCTGGAATTTGGACCCAATGTCTTCTGTGGCATCACACCCAGGCCACATCCACAGGCCTCCCTCTCAGAGTCTGACCACGGTGCTTAGAGCCTGGACAACTCATCTGAAAATGGGGATTATTTTGTATTGATAGCAAACGGAAGTTTTCTTATCCTACATGATTGCGACTAGCGGTCGGTTGATTAATTGAAAAGTTTGGCCGAGCTGGAAAATCATAAAACAGGACACATATAATCTTATTCTGACGTGGACCCACGGCCTTTTCTTTTTAAAAAAAGCCCCCTGACGACAATCCTCTCGGTCTCACACGAGCCACACTCATAATTTTCACTTTCTGTTTTTATAAAGAGAGGACCTAAGTCACTTATGAAATAGTTTGAGTGCAGAATCCTAGATTCATACAAATTTCCCCGTTTTTTACAGTTATCCCATTCATACTTTGAACAGATTTTTTTTTTTTTTTTTTTTTTTTTGCGGTACGCGGGCTTCTCACTGTTTTGGTCTCTCCCGTTGCGGAGCACAGGCTCCGGACGCGCGGGCTCAGCCTATGGCTCACGGGCCTAGCCGCTCCGCGGCATGTGGGATCTTCCTGGACTGGGGCACGAACCCGTGTCCCCTGCATCGGCAGGCGGACTCTCAACCACTGCACCACCAGGGAAGCCCTGAAAACATTTTTTAGTGGTTCACCTTTGTCAAGTTTTTCTAAAGCAACGTGTTTGTCATAAAACAGCAATAGTTGTCTTTTGTTCCACTTTTCTCTTTTGGTTTATGTTCCTTTTGGTTAAATTAAATAACTACAGTGTTAAAGTGTCACAGATAGATTTGGGAACAAAAATAATTGATTCTTGGTAAACATTTGGTGGAAGCAGAAGTATGGAGGCAGGTAAGAGATGAGCTCGTAGCTGGAAGCATCAGTTGGTGTATTTAAGACAGAGGATGGGGGCTAGCTGACCTGGCCAGTCAGTTAAGGGGAGTTTGGTTAAGAGACTTTGCACAGGACTTGACAGAAGGGCTGAGGTGAGGACCAGCTGCAGATAGTAGGAGTGAGAGGATTTAGTGAAGTGGCACTCATAGATAAGCCGTCTTCATGATTATTGAGTCTTCCCTGGTGCTGCATCCCACATGGACCTCTGCCCCTTATGACCTTTCTTTTCTGGGGAACATTCAAGAACTCCTGACCAGCCGTCAAGAGGCCCAGGTCTAGCTCCAGCTCTGCCTCTAACTGCCTCTGTGGGTTTGGGTAAAAGACATTATCTCTTCGCCTCTGTTTTCTTCTCTATAAACTGAAGGGATTATGTGAAATTGTCTTGGAAGGCTCTTCTGGCCCTGTTAGTTCTAAGCATCTCAGGATCAGGTTTCCTGCTCACTATTCTCCTTGGGGGTCTCAGTCACCCCTAGGATCATGGCATGCTTCCCCCAAAACTGTAGCAACAGCCTCCTGTGTTGAGCACCAGACCCATGTTTCCTGTTGTTCACCCAGGTGCCCTGCAAGTGGGATGACCTGACCTCTCCTGGATGAACAGGTGAGATATTTTAGACCTACTAAATACAACAGCATATTGTCAAACAAGAATTATTAAGATAGTTTGGCTCTGGAGCAGAAAGGAGCCTCTTATAAGAAGATAATATATGATAAAGGAAGTAACACAAAACTGGGGAAAAGAAGTGATATTCAGTATTGAAAAAGTTGGGTAATGAGTTGGGAAAAATATCGTTTAGACTCCCATCTCAAACTATACACTAAAATAAATGGTGGGTTATTCTTAAATGTAAAACAAACTTCACCACAGAAAAATCAGGAGAAAATATAACTGAATGCTACCAAAGCCTTGAAGAGAGGTGTCTTTGAAAGCCATGGATAAACTCACAAAGGGAAAGAATAATTGGCTTCATTATGTAAAAATAGGTAAAAGCAGTTTGTGTAACAAAGAAACAGGCAAATGGGAAACATTTCCAGCTAAGATGAAACATGAAGGGTTAACATATTTACACAGAACTCATACATATGGTTAAGAAAACCAGTAAGACACCCATCAACAAGTGGGCAGAAAACTCGGATATTATAAAAGAGGACATTCAACTGGTATGGTAAAAACTCCAACCCTTCTAGTGGTTATATGAATGAAAATTAAAATAGGAACAAATAAGCCACTAAATTAAGCAGAACGTAAAAAACTTAGCAATATTTAGTGCTGATGAGGCTAGGACAAAATTGCCAGGTGGGAATTTTAATTCCAAACCTTTGGAAATTGATTTCACTTCAAGACATTTTCAAATGGCCTTATTCCCTTTGATCCAGCTTCTAGAAAAGCACCCTAAGAAGATGATGTTAAATATAGATACAGCTATTTCTTTCCTTTTTTTTTTTTTTTTTTTTTGCGGTACGCGGGCCTCTCACTGCTGTGGCCTCTCCCGTTGCAGAGCACAGGCTCCGGACGTGCAGACTCAGCGGCCATGGTTCACGGGCCCAGCCGCTCCGCGGCATGTGGGATTCCCCCCGGACTGGGGCACGAACCCACATCCCCTGCATCGGCAGGTGGACTCCCAACCACTGCGCCACCAGGGAAGCCCGATACAGCTATTTCTAATGAAGATGTTCATCACAACACTTTTTATGAAAACATTATACAGGTTACAGAAGAGGGAAGAGTTAAGCATTATGTAGTATAAAAACGCAATAGGGCTTCCCTGGTGGCACAGTTGTTGAGAGTCCGCCTGCCGATGCAGGGGACATGGGTTCGTGCCCCGGTCCGGGAAGATCCCACATGCCGTGGAGCGGCTGGGCCCGTGAGCCATGGCCGCTGAGCCTGCGTGTCCAGAGCCTGTGCTCCGCAACGGGAGAGGCCACAACAGTGAGAGGCCCGCGTATCGCAAAAACAAACAAACAAACAAAAACGCAATAAATGATTTTGCAGACATTAAAAGAATCAATACTACAGCAAGGTGGAAAGTGACATTTACATAGCAAGTCAGTGAATCTCTCTGAGCTTCAGGTTTCTTATTAATAAAATGTGGGTAGTAATAATACCTTCCTCAGAAAACTATAATTTGAAAAGATACATGCACTCCAATGTTCATAGCAGCACTATTCACAATAGCCAAGACATGGAAGCAAACTAAATGTCCACAGACAGATGAATGGATAAAGAAGATGTGGTACATATACACAATAGAATATTACTCAGTCATAAAAAAGAATGAAATAATTCCATTTGTAGCAACATGGATGAACCTAGAGATTATCATACTAAGTGAAGTAAGCCAGACAAAGACAAATATCACATAATATCACTTATATGCAGAATCTTAAAGAAATGATACAAATGAACTTATTTACAAAACAGAAATAGACCCATGGACATCAAAACAAACTTATGGTTACCAAAGGGGAAAGTGGGGGGAGGGATAAATTAGGAGTTTGGGGGTAACATATACACACTACTATATATAAAATAGATAACCAACAAGGATCTACTATATAGCACAGGGAACTACAATCAACATTTTGTAATAACTTACAAGGGAAAAAAATCTGAAAAAGATATATATATATATATATCTGAATCACTTTGCTGTACACATTGAAACTAACCCAACATTGTAAATCAACTATACTTCAGTAAAAAAAAAAATAGTACCTTCCTCATAATACGTTGTGAGAACTGAGTGAAATAATGTGTGTTATGTGTTTAACGCAACACCTGGGCTCTGGTAAGCATGCAATAAATATTAGCTAATGTCATTATTTCCATAATTGCCAAATGTAGATAGTACAGAACTGGAATGGAATGTGAAAAACATGATAACAGTTATGTTAGGGTGGGGCTTATAGGTGATTTTTTTCTCTATTTTCCAAACTTTCCATATTATTGACATATTTGGCTTATAATCATAGCAGCTTTATTGAGTTTTAATTTATATATCATAAAATCTATCCATTTTAAGTATACAATTCAGTGATTTTTAATATATTACAGAGTTGTATGACATTACCACAACCCATCACCCAAAAAGATCCCTTGTGCAACTTCGTAGACCCTTCTTGTTTACACCTCAGCCCCAGGCAAGAGCTAATCTGCTTTTCTGCATCTACAGAATTACCTTTTCGGGACATTTCATACAGATGGAATTAGGTAATATATGGTCTTTTGTGTCTGGTTTATTTCAGTTTATAATTTATGGGAGTTCAAAGGAATAGTATGCCACTGTCACTGCAAAATAAAAACAAAACAGAAAGCAATGGTCATTCCTTGGCATGGTTGTTCTTTATGTTTTACCCAAATTTCCAGTACTAGCCAGGGTCCTGGCAGGAAACAGATGCCCACTGAAGAGAGTTTAATGAAGGCACTATTATAGAGGGGCTGGTAAAGTTAAGGGACCTGACAGTGCAGCCTCCCAGGCCTCGTATCAGACAGCAGCTAGTCCTACCTCGAAGCCTAAAGGGACAGAGGGAAGAGCAGTGGTACTGGAAGCTGCAGAGAGCTGTAGGGGCCGGAGAGACCTGGCAGGCAGGGAGCTCGTGGACGGCAGGAACCAACATCCCAACCTCAAGCCCTGTCCTCCTTCTTGATCTGCTGCTGCTGCCTCCCATTGGCTAAACCCAGCGGGAAGGCAGCAGCTTGGGAGATCATAGAGGTCAGCCTCCAGGGCAAGAGCAGGGCAGAGAAAGGCTTAGAATGGGTACAGAGGGACCACAGAGACCCCAGCGCACACTTTTCCACCCGTGTCTCTTTCCATCTCCATGTCCTCCAGCACCGTGCATTTAATCCCACTGCAGTGCTTGGAAACCTTCCCCAGGCCACCAACTCTGACGTTCTCTTGCCTTTTACAAGCTGGTGCCTGAGTCTGGGATGCTCCGCCTTCTTGCCTTCAAACCTTGCTCAGACACCTCCAAGGGGAGGGGCTGTTCTTACCTCTGTGCTCCACAATACAAGGTTCAGTCTTCTAGAAGAGCATTGGCATATTTTGCTGTAATTACCTGTTGTCATGACTCTATGTGACAGAAAGCCACCACATTTCCCGGGAGGGAAGTAGCTGTTTTATTCACGGTGCCTGGAATAGCACCTGTCACATGGTAGGTGCCCAATTAATATTTGTCCAAATGAACAGTGCCCTCTAATTCTTTTGCGTTCCTCTCCCTCCATCCTATTAGCATCAACCCCAGTGCTGTCTACTGGCTCAGAAGATGCATTTTAGTAGGCTGGTGAGTGATGAATAATTTCAAATTTTAGAGTTGCTCTCTGAGATAAGGCAAATTCATTGTGGCCTCTGACTTTAGGAATATGTAAGCAGCCTAATGAAGGTGGGAAGTAAAGGTGCGAGTGTCACTTTTGTACAGATGCAAAGTGACTTCCTCACCATTTTAAGCAGCTCCAAGTGTTTTGTTTTCTCCAGGGCATCTATCCCAAAGGAAGGGAACCTCTCTAACCTTTTTGCTCAGCACTGAATGGGGCTTGTCGTCTCTGGTTAGGGAGACAGTAACCATCCCTAAAGCAGACCTGACAGAGTGAATCTAAGACAGAGAGTGAAGTGGCATGAACCAGGCATTCACAGACAGCTGGTTAGAGCTCAGTCCAGAGGAGGAACCTACTTTTGAAACTGACACACATTTCTCCCACTTTGCTGGTTCTCAAGCTCCTGCAAAAATCTTCAAAGGAAAGAAAAAGAAAACAATTTTCATATTCAGGCACCCTCCCAGCTGAAATAGATGCCTCTGTGTGCAGCCTTGAGGCCAGTGGCATTTCCTTACTGGCCACTGCAGTGGGCATTCCATCAGGAGCTTTGTTCTCCAAATACTGTCCCTGGAAGGCAGGCTCTAGGCCACAACGCAGGCTAAAAAAAACGCCGAATCCTGGGCCATAGGGCGAAGTTAGTTCTCTGGAAAGAGAAGAAGGGATGGCATTTGGGAGGGTAACTTCTGCCTCCCCAGAAAAATACAGAACGAGTACAATGCTACCCAGATGACCATGAAAATGCCCCTTTCAGGAACAGTCCAGAGGGCAGAGTGGTGGAGCAAGAAGATGATCATTTGAGCAGACCCACGTTCAAGCCCTGGCTCTGACACTCATTTGCTGGGGGTCGGCGGGGGTGGGGGTGGGGTTGGTGCGTGAGGGTTCTTAGGAGTCCATTAAAACATAATATTCTGTTGGCTTCTTCCCTAACATAGTACAAAGGGTGTGGCTTTGGGATCACACAGACCTGAGTTTGGATGTGGGTTTTGTTATTTACTAGACTGTGCACTACCATTTTGCATAGGATTTTTAGCTGGGCACATAGTCACTGAGCTAAGAGCTGCATTTCCCAGCCTACCTTATGGCTATGTATGATCATATGACTAAGTTCTGGGATCGTGAGTTGGAGTGAATGTGTAACTTACTCATCTGCTCCCAAATTGAAGAAGCATGTCCTGCCCTTCCCCCTCCTGCCTTTTCCTGTTGTCTGGAAAGTAAACATGGGGTGGGGGGAGTCCATTTGGATCACGCAAGTCCCTCAGGTGACTGGCAGAAGCAAACCCAATTCAGTTGGAGCAATGCAACTTCTACCAGGCCTCAAAGAATTACACAGATAAAGTATCAAGGCACATATGTTCACAGTAAAAGACAAGACACAGACTGAGAAAAAATATGTGCAAATAACATATCTGAGAAAGGACTTTGTCTTAGTCCATTCAGGCTACTATAACAAAGTGCCATAGACTGGATGACTGATAAACAAGTGAAATGTATTTCTTACAGTTCTGGAGACCGGAGTCCAAGATCAGGATGATAGCTTGGTTAGGTTCTGGTGACAGCTATTTTCTTGTATCCTCACATGGCAGACAGAGGACTAGGGAGCTCTCTGGGATCTCTTTATAAGGCCACTAATCCCATTCATGAGGACACCACACTCATGACCTCCCAAGGGTCCCATCTCCTAATACCATCACACAGGGGATTAGGATTTCAACATATGAATTTGGGGGGGACAGAAATGTTCATTTCATAACAGACTTGTATGCAGAATAAACAAGGAACTCTTAACAATTCAATAATAAAAAGATAAACAACCCAATGAAAAATGGGCAAAAGATTTGAATAAACATTTCACCAAAGAAGATAAACAAATGGTTAATGTGTGCATGCAAAGATGCTCAGTATCATTAGTCATTAGGGAAATGCAAGTTAAAACCACAATGAAATACCATTTTACACCCATTGCAATGGTTAGAGTCAAAGACAGACAACAACAAATATTGGCAAGGATGCGGAGAAATCAAAATCCTCATATATTACTACTGGTGGGAAGCTGCTTTGGAAAACTGTTTGGCAGTTTCTTAAAACTTAAACATAAATTTGCCATATGACCCAGCAATTCCATTCTTAGGGATAATACCCAGGAGAAATGAAAACATATGTCCACATAAAGACTTACATAACGTTCATAGCATCATTAATCATAAAAGTGGAAACAAGCAATTAGTGACTGGATAAACCAAATGAGCTATGTTCATACCATGAAAGACTGAGTGGAATGCTGAGTGAAAGAAGCCAGACACAAAAGCACATATTACATAATTCCATGTATATGAAATGTCCAGAAAAGGCAAATTTTTAGAGACAGAAAGTAGACTAGTGGTTGCCTGGGAGTGAGAAAAGGAATTAACTATGAGTGGGTACAAGAGATCTTACTGGGATGATACAAAAGTTCTGAAACTGGATTATGTTAATGGTTACATTACATTATACAACTCAGTAAATCACTCAAAAACACTGAATTGCTCACTTAAAATGGGTGAATTTTATGATATATAAACTATGCCTCAATAAAGTTAAGGGACATAGAATTTTAGACCATTAAATTTTTCTTTTAAGAACAACAGCAAAAAAATTTTCAGATAAACGTAAATCAAGAGAGAGTATCATCAACAGACTTTTTAAAAAGGAGTTTTAAATGACATAATTTAGGAAGAAAAATAATGTGGGAAGGAAGAATGGGGAAAGAGAAATGATGAGCAAATAAACAAACTAGGAAGGGAAGGAAATGTATTAACTTGATCCAAGGCAACTATAGACGCCTATGGTAGTATTTGCAGATTGCATGATTGTTTTCTCAGAAAAAAAGAATTTATAAATAAATTGTTAGAATTAATGAGATTTTAGCAAAGCTAATGTATAAAAAGTCAGTACACAAAATTCTATTATACTTCAACACACCACCAACAATGTAATTGAAAATGTAATTGAAATGATAAAATTTATAAGAGAAAAAATGCGAAGTATAAATTTAACCAAACATGTGCAAGCTCTTTATGGAGAAAATTGCAACACTTTCCTGAAAGACGTTAAAGAAAATTTAGCTGAATTAAGAACTAAATCATGTTCTTGGATAAGAAGATTTATTATTTATTATTATTTATTGTAAAGACATCGATTCTCCACAATGAAGTTTAATATAGTTCCAATAAAAATCCTAACAAGACCATTTGTGAAACTTGAAAAACCTATTCTAAACTTCATATTGAAGAGAAAAAGTCCAAGACTAGCTAAGACACTCTTGAAGAAGAGCAAAGTCCTGGGAATTATCCTGCCATATAGCAAGACTTATTAATATAAAGTATTTAAGATAATGTGGTGCTAGAGCAGGAATGGATAAATAGATCAGTGGAGTGCAATAGAGAGATCAGAAACAGACCTAAACATATATGGAAATCTGAGTTATTACAAAACAAGTATTGCACATCAGTGGGGAAAAGGATGGACTATTCAATAAATGATGCTAGAACATCCATGATAAATGATCCATGGGGAGTGGAGGGACACTGAATCCCTACCTCACACCATGTATAAAAGCAATTCCATGTGGGTTAAGCACTAAACAATGAAATGCAAATCTATATATGGGACCAGATCACATAAAAACCACACACACACACACACACACACACACACACACACAGAGTACATGTAAAAACTGGTGAAGATTGAATAAGGTCTGTCATCTAGCTAACAGTATTTACCAATATGAAGTCTCTGAGTTTTTACACTGTACTACAGTTTTACATAAGATATCACATCTATGCACTATTTTTGCAACTTCCTGGAAGTTTATAACTATTTCAAAATTAAAAGGAAAACTATAAAATGTTTAGAAGACAATATAGAATGTGTTAATGACCTCAAGGTGGAAAAGACTTTCATAGCCAAGATAGAAGATGCAGAAATCATAAAGAGAAAGATAAATAAATATGATTACACTAAAGTTAGAAACTTCTTCATGAAATGACATCCTTTATAAAGAGGATAAGAATATAAGAAAAGACATGTGCCACACATATAATCACCAAAGAATTAGCCTCCAGAACATAAAAATAACTATGCATCATCAAGAAAAAGAAAAACGATCCAATAGAAAGATGGGCAAAATGTACAATAGACGTTTTCAAGAAGAAATACAAATAGCCCAGATGTGTGTGAAAAAAAATTCCCCAATCTACTTAGTAATCAGGGATGTGTTAAATAAAATCTCAATGAAATACCATTTTATACCCAACAGATTAGCAAAAATTAAAAAATCAGACAGTATTAAGTGTAGACAGGGTTGCAGAGCAACAGGAACTCACACATACTGAGGATGAAAGCATCCACTGTGGACAACTGGCAATAGCTACTAAAACTGAACATACACACATCACATGACCCAGTAGTGTGTGTGACAGGCAAAAGCTGGAAGCAACACAAATGTCCATCAATAGTTGAATAGATACATTGTAGTCTATTTACAGGATGGAATACTATACAGCAATTAAAATGAACAGAATATAACTCTATAAGACAAAATGAATGAATCTTACAAACACAAGTTTGAATGAAAGAAGCCAGACACTAAGGAATATATAGAGGATGACTCCATTCCCAGAACAGGCCAAATTAAGCTGTATTCTTTGCTGATGTATTCATAGAGGGTAAAACAAAATGGAAGGCAAAAAAAAATTACTTCAAAAGCCAGCAGAGTGGTTAACCTGGGGGGAGTGTGGGTGGGATTTGCTTTTGATCAGGGAGGAGCAGACAGAGGGCTTCTGGGGTACTGGCAAATATTCTCAATCTAGTCCTGGGTCATGGTCTTATTGGTGTCTATTTGTAATTATTTCTTAGTTTGTTATGTGGTGTATGGACTTTTCTGTATGTACATCTCCCAATGAAAGAGAGGGAGAAAGTAGAGCACATTCCACTCTACACTTCTTCCATTACAGCCTTTATCACTGGATTATAATTACTCATCGAATTATCAGTTGACCCATTACCATATAAGATACATGAAAGCAAGAACCACGTCTAATTGTCCTTATAACCTCGCTGAGCACTTAGGAAGCACTCAACAACTGTTCAGTGAGTGAATAGTAACCTGCTACTATTTGAAGTAAAGCCTGAGCTTGTGAAATGGCATCTGATTTTACAGCCTAACTTACTCTTCTGCCCAGAACTCAACCAGCAACCCTCACCTGCACATGGGGACTTTGACCATAGGGAAGCAGAGAACTGTGCAGAGAGGAGGGACACATCCAGCTGGCCAGGTCTCAACACGTCATAGAATGTTTGACAACTTGTGGAGGGAAATTACATCTCAGCTGGATGGCTCATGATTTAGGACCTTCTACATACTGATCCTCAGTGGATGGTCTGTGGAAAGAGCTGTCAGGGAAATGTGTCTGCATGGAGCCAGGTCCTGTCTAGGGAGGTCCCTGGAGAAACTTTAAACAATGACAACAGCCCTGGGTTTGTTTAAAATTTATGGTTCTCTGCTTACGACCCGATATCAAGCTACTGAACCCAGCTGCCTGGTAGATGATAGCAGTTTGCCTCCCCGACATGGGTTACGGGGACAGAGGGATAAGGAGAGAGGTCAGGGAATCAGACAGTCTGTTGCACAGGAAAATTGTGGTCTAGTGGTTCAGGCAGAAAGTCTGTATTTCTGCCTTCTTGCCTCCATAGGCTTGGAATGTGGTCGCTAACAAAGCCTGAGTCAATTTAACCCAGCCACGGTTGAGTCATGAAGGTCTAGGAAGTTGGGGCTCATACATGAAACGGTCTGCAGGGGTACGTATTTGGTGTTCAGTCATTCACTCAACAAGCATGCCTTGAGTGCCTACCATGGGCAGGTGCTGTGCTGGCACCAGGGATAGTGTCCAAAGAGGAAAGTTGCATCACCTTTTCAGACTAGACTGCTACAGGTGCTGTTCAGGAAGGAGCAGATACGGTGGAACTGACTAGCAGTCTCTAGAGAAGTCTCCTTGAGGATGGAAAGAGGGAGTTTTAGGACCAAGGAGAGGAAGCATCACATCGCCTGATTTCTCATGGTAAGCCCTGGAACAGGTTGGGGAATGTAAACGTTTACAGCACAAATTCTGGGATGACTGAACTATAAAGGGAGACACAGATGTCTGGGGAAAGACCCCCAACTTTTGAAGTTATGTCAAGAAGAGCAATTTTTCTTTTTAAAGAGCTGTGCCTTGGTATCACTCTTAGAGACAGCATGCTTGGCTAACAAAACATGAGCACTGCCCCTCCCCATGGCCCCAGCAGCATTTATGGAGCACAGCCTAATGCCGAAACGGTCCTCGGGTGGTGGGATGCAGGCTGAGCCCCTCCACCACTATAATACAGTGGGCTCATGCTGTAATGGGGCTACATAAAACACTGTGTCCTTTTTCTTAAGAGTTCATCTGGGCTTTTTTTTTTTTTACTTAGTCACTCCTGCCAAAGAATAGAAAATACTCAGTGATCCTATAAGAAGCATGTCTATTAACTTATATAAATATTGATACTGAGAGGTGACGGGCACGTATGGAGCTGTTTATAAGAATCATATACATTTCTGATTATTTATGTAGTTAACCTTCTCAAATTTAAACTTAGAATTCCCACTCCATGTAATGTTTTTTGAACAGTACATAAAAGTGTGTGAAATTCAGGTATCCTCAACTGTATATTTACTTAATCAAAGAATTTTATGCATTCTGAATTCTTATTTGTTTAATTATGGATTTGAAAGTTTTAAGAAGTATAAAAATGGTTAAACTATGGTAGAAGCTTTGAGAAACCATGGAAGAAATATTAATTAAACATCAAAGGGGAGAGCAGATAGACCTCAAGACTGACTTGAAACTCTACAATAGAAAGAAAGACAAAGAACTTTGAAGAAAGAGAATAACCATTGGGTTTGAGAAGATTGAAATGCTACGGGCCTAAAAAAAAAAGAAATACCAGAGGCAGATACTGAACAAGCTGTAACCAATGTGGAAAACTTTAATACAGGATATTCATGTTAAGATGGTGAACTGTGCAGCGGGGAGTACACTGTGAATGCCTGTTAAAGATTTGGGCTTCACTTTTGCACAGCAAAGGAAACGATAAACAAAAAGATAGCCTATAGACTGGGAGAAAATATTTGCAAATGATGCGACCGACAAGGGATTGATTTCCAAAATATATAAACAACTCATACAGCTCAATATCAAAAAAACAAACAATCCAACCAAAAAATGGGCAGAAGACCTAAATAGACATTTCTCTAAAGAAGACATACAGATGACCAACAGGCACAAGAAAAGATGCTCAATATCACTAATCATTAGAGAAATGCAAATCAAAACTACAATGAGGTTTCATCTCACACCTGTCAGAATGGCCATCATCAAAAATTCTACAAATAATTAATGCTGGAGAGGGTGTGAAGAAAAGGGAACCCTCCTACACTGTTAGTGGGAGTGTAAATTTGTGCAGTCACTGTGCAGAACAGTATGGAGGTTCCTTAAAAACCTAAAACTAGAGTTACCATATGATCCAGCAATCCCACTCCTAGGCATATAACCAGAAAAGTTGAAAACGTGAATTCAAAAAGATACATGCACCCCAATGTTCACAGAAGCACTATTTACAATAGCCAAGACAAGCAAAATAAATGTCCATTGGCAGATGAATGGATAAAGAAGATGTGATATATATATATATATATATATATATATATATATATATATATATATATATATATATATATATTACTCAGCCATAAAAAAGAGTGAAATAATGGCATTTGCAGTAACATTGATGGACCTAGAAATTATCATATTAAGTAAAGTAATTCAGACAGAGAAAGACAAATATCATATGATGTCACTCATATGTGGAATCTAAAAAAAAGATACAAATGAGCTTATTTACAAAACATAAATAGACTCACTGACATAGAAAACAAATTTATGGTTACCAAAGGGGAAAAGGGTAGGGGAGGGATAAATTAGCAATTTGGGATTAAAAGATACATACTACTAATATGTATAAAATAGATAACCAACAAGGACCTACTGTATAGCACAGAGAACTATATTCAAAATGTTGTAATAACATATAATAGAAAAGAATCTGAAAAACCTTTATACATATATAAAGATTTGGGCTTTAGCCACAGCAGATTTGGAAGCCATGGAGGGTATTGTCAGACCTGGGATTTTATAAGTAATCATGGTAGCACTGTAATGTCCAGTTCAGTGAAGAATGAGACTGGATTCAGGCCAGGCTGGAGAGGATCACAACGGTCCAGGGAGACAGGATGAGTCTGCACCAAGGGAGGGACAGTGGGATGAAGAGAAGAGCCAGTCTGAGAAGCATGTTGGTGATAGACTGACAAAGCCTAGAGTCACTTGCGTGATGGAGAAGGAGAGCCAGATCAGACCAGACCATGAATCTGGTGAGGATGAGTCTAGGGCATAGAGGTTACAGGCTGAGGGGCAGACCTGAGATGGATTCAATATTAGGCACATTGGGGTCTTTGTAGAAATGTCAAATGGATCACCCAGAGAGAAAGCTTAAAGCAAGAAGGAACACTTAAGGGAGGGCAGAGGAAGAGACGACAGTGGAGGAGGTGGAGAGAGATGAGTTAGCCCAGGAAGGTTGCTCTTTCTTATAATCTTAGCAATGAAAACAACTCCCTTTCTTGAGGGCCTCCAGCATTCTAGGTTCTTAGCCTCTATGACTTCTTTTTACCCTGTCTCTGCATTACTGACCTTTCTGTGTCCTTTCCCACGTCGCTGTGGTGTGACTGTGGACTCCTGGCCCTGGTGGCGAGGTTAGCTCTGGGGCTACTTCCCTTGTTGCACACATAGGCCAGACTAGCAGTGACTCTTGGCTCAGGAGTGGACAGAATGGAATGACCCTCTGAATGACCCTTTGTGCCCTATCCAGCTTCTTTAAACAATTCAGCTCTAAAGGAATAGCCCCCATCATGGCAACCTATAGTTTCCAGTGCCTCAAAATAGTCAACTTGGGGGGTCGTTTCCAAAAGCCCTCATCTGAAATAGTGCCTTGGGGCTCTCTTGGTCAAGAAAAATGACCTTAGAAAGACATTTTCTCACTGTGCCTGCAGAGTGGCCTTAGAACTCAAGACCACGCTTCTTATGGGAACAAAGCCAGGTAATGCTCAGGATCTAGTTAATGGAGTACAGTCTTTGCTGGGAGAGCACATTCTCCAGGTGTCAGCCCGTGGCTGGGGGCAGTGTTCACTGTAAGAACCTGGGCAAGCGTTTACAAGAGCCTGCTCTGTGTCAGGTGCCATGTTGGGGCCCTGGGGATGGGAAAAGGCCTCACCACTGATTGTTCCAAGGAGAGGAAAGACAAAGGCCCGGAATCTGTAAAGACAAGTGTAGCCCATCTTAGACAAGTCCTAGGGAGACAGATAGGGAGGCAAATCCATTACAGAGAAATGAAATAGGTTGTCAACCTTCCCTAAAATCCTCAATTTTCACACATTAAAAATAGGAACATCTCGAGGAATTTTTTTATACTAATTAAAGGTAAATCAGAAGCTTCATCTCTGCTTAGATTTGAGGGACAACTTATATTAAATACTATAGTAAATGAGAAGAATCAAAGGTTAACATGAAACTTACCACATTGAACTAAAGAGTTTGCATTTTTTTATTTGCCATCAATTCTATACGTTTAAGTCTTATTTAAAATGGCATACTTTTATATAGTAAAAATCAATTTTAATTGTTTATTCTCTGCTATTTTGATATTAAAATGATCTTACTACAATTTAGTAGCATCTTTGGATTATTTATCCAGACCTAAGGAAAACCTATCTGTGAGATTTCAAGATTAGATGTAGGCACCATTATTCAGCTGGCAGAAGCTTACCCACGTGACAAGAATTAAAAAAAAAAATAGGCTACTAAAAAAAAATAGGCTACTATGAAAACATTAATGTATAAAATTATTATAATCATGACATTTTTATAATAGTGAGAAATTGAAAACAAGCTAAATGTACAACAGCAGGGAACTGAACGAATTCATCATGAATATAACTATACAAAGTAGTTCTACATTGCTGTTAAAAATTATGCTTTAAAGTAAATTTCTGGGGGTTTGGGTGTGAGGTTGGGTACACAAATCTTACTATTTCCCCCTCTTTCCTTAGGATTCTGGCCAATAGAAAAATCACTAGGCAAATGGGTATCAAAATAATAGCTTCATTTCTAACCAGGGAAGCACCAATAACCCCCCAAGGCTCTCTTGTATCAGCAGCTGGGAGAACAGGACTTAGAGTTGATGCCAAAGTAGAGCCTCCTTCTTCCCCTGGTTAGAGACCTAAGGACTTGTTTGTAGGAACAGCTGGACCCACACAATTATCTCCGAGTCCAGCTCCCCAGCTGGCATCATGGACTACTGGCCTGTCTCACATGCATAGTTACTGCAGAAAAAAAAAAGAGCATAAAAGAGGGAGACACTGGGCTTTGCCCTGGCTGAGTTTACCACATGGAGACAGGAAGCTAAGGAGAGGTCAAGTGAGCCCACCCTCAGGAGCTGGCCTTTAATGCTTTAACTCTGCCCACTAGCAAAATAGGGCCCAATGTTGAGCCTCACCAGGATAGTCACTTCTGCCCACTTGAGAAGAGTGGGTGAGTGTGGAGAGAGAAAACAGAAGGATGTGTTCCTTCCAACACTCTCTGGGGAGAGGAGAGTGGAGGTTCCCTCTTCTATTTGCTGTGGTAGAAATACAAAAAGAAGAGTGTTCCCCTCCCCTCCCCAATACGTACAGCATGGAAAGAATATTCATGACATATGATTATTGTTATTTATATTCTCATATATAAAATATAACATTTTTTTTTTTTCTTTGCGGTATGCGGGCCTCTCACTGTTGTGGCCTCTCCCGTTGCGGAGCACAGGCTCCCGACACGCAGGCCCAGCGGCCATGGCTCACGGGCCCAGCCGCTCCGCGGCATATGGGATCCTCCCAGACCGGGGCACGAACCCGTATCCCCTGCATCGGCAGGCGGACTCTCAACCACTGCGCCACCAGGGAGGCCCTAAAATATAACATTTTAAATATATGTTCCTTATATATAAATTTTTTTACCATTAGCATTCATTACTTTTTAAAAACAATTCACTTAAAAAAATACCAATACAGGGCCTCCCTGGTGGCGCAGTGGTTGAGAGTCCGCCTGCTGATGCAGGGGATACGGGTTCGTGCCCCGGTCCGGGAGGATCCCATATGCCGCGGAGCGGCTGGGCCCGTGAGCCATGGCCGCTGGGCCTGCGTGTCCGGAGCCTGTGCTCCGCAGCGGGAGAGGCCACAACAGTGAGAGGCCCGCGTACCGCAAAAAAAAAAAAAAAAAAAAAACCAAAAACCAATACAAATAGTAACATTAGGGGAAGCTGGGTAAAGTTATATACTAGAATTCTTTATATTTGAAACTATTTTGTAACTTTTAAATTATTTCAAAACAAAAAGTTTAAAAGATACTAGCCTAGGGCTTTCCTGGTGGCACAGTGGTTGAGAGTCCGCCTGCCGATGCAGGGAACGCGGGTTTGTGCCTCGGTCCGGGAGGATCCCACATGCCACGGAGCGGCTGGGCCCGTGAGCCATGGCTGCTGGGCCTGCGCGTCCGGAGCCTGTGCTCCGCAATGGGAGAGGCCACAGCAGTGAGAGGGCCGCGTACAGCAAAAAAAATAAAAAAGAAAAGAAAGATACTAGCCTTGCGAACACTATAAGATGATGGGAAAAGCGTTTGATGTCATAAACATCTTTCAGTAAACTGGGTTACACATGCTTTCCGTCCTAGCCAAGATGGAGTAGTAGGAACTGAATTTACTCACCAACTTAAAATAACTAAAAACTGGATAAAATACATGAAACAATGGTTTTCAAGACATTGGACAACAAGCAAGGAAGGTCAGGGATCTCTGAGAACTGGAAAACAAATGAGGGGAGCCTACAATTACTCCAGCTTATGGCAGAGAGAGTTTCTAGGCTCCAGCACAGGGAGAGGGGACCCACGTGGAGCCTTGGTGCTCTCCCTGAATTGAGGAGATGGAGCTGGGAGTTTGGTGAGGCCAAGGTGACTAGGTTTCACGGGGCAGAGTACCAGAGAGGTGAAAACTGCACAGAGAGAAAACTCCAGAGATCTATAGAGCAGTCAACCAAGTACTGAAAAGCACATTCATATGAAAAAACTACCCAAGGGTGGAAAAAGAACCACCCTAAAGGATTAGAAGGAACAATCCTCAGAGGTCACACAGAACTGAAAATAGTGCTTGTTCCCACAAGCCAGATGGAAAAACTCATAACTCACAGGACAATGGTAGAATACACAGGAAGGTTTTGCCTCAGTAGTAGGGAATAATTAACCCAAGGTGGAGTCCTCTAGATCCACCTAACAAATCATAAAAGCAAAACCCGAAAGCCGTTTCCAAGTATAATTACTGAACCATGTCCCAGAACAAAGCTCAAGAATGTTTATAGGAATCCAAAAATATCCAGTGCCCAAAAATGTCTGACATCAAAAAAAAAAAAAAATTGTCAGGCATGCAAAGAAGTGGGAAAATAAGACCCACACTGAGGCAATAAATCAATCAACCCAAACTGAGCCATTCTTTAAAAACTGTGAATCACTATATTGTACACCTGTAACTTATATAATATTGCCCAGAAACTATACTTCAATAAAAATAAAGTGAGGACAAAAACACTTAAGGGGCTTCCCTGGTGGTGCAGTGGTAAAGAATCCACCTGCCAATGCAGGGGACATGGGTTCGAGCCCTGGTCCAGGAAGATCCCACATGCTGTGGAGCAGCTGGGCCCGTGCGCCACAACCACTGAGCCCACATGCTACAACTACTGAAGCCCATGAGCCTAGAGCCCGTGCTCTGCAACAGGAGAGGCCACGAAGGTGAGAGGCCCGTGCACCGCAACCAAGAGTGGCCCCCGCTCGCCACAGCTAGAGAAAGCCCGCATGCAGCAATGAAGACCCAATACAGCCAAAAATAAATAAATTAATTAAATAAATTTAAAAAAAAACTGACCCAGAACTGACACAGATACTAAAGTTAGCTGAGAAGGACACTGAAACAATTATTATAACTCTATTCTATATATTCAAGAAGCTAAAGAAAAGACTGAACATGTTAAAAGGTAACATGAAAGATATAAAAAAGACTCAAATCAAACTTCTAGAGATGAAAACTATGTCTGAGATTGGATTAACGAAAAATTAGATATCACAGAAGGAAGACTAATGAACTTGAAGACTTTGCAATAGAAATGATCCAAAACTATCCAATAGAAAGAAGACAGAAAAAATAGTGGGAAATAAATGAACAGAGCATCAGTGAGCCACAAGACAACTTCAAACAGCCCAATATATGTGAAAGAGGAGTCTCTCAGGGAGAATGGGAGAAAGCTGGGCAACAGAAAAAGTTATTTGAAGAAATAATGGCCAAAAATGTTCCAAATTTGATGAGAACTATAAACTCACACGTCCAAGAAGTGCAACAAACTCCAAGCACAGGAAACATGCATCAAGCTGCACCAAGGCATTGCCCAGTTAAATTACTCAAAATCAATGTAAAGAGAAACTCTAAAAGCAACCAGAGAAAGAAGATGAGTTATGTATGGAGGAACAAAGATAAGAAGGTCAGCAGTTATTTTTCTTTGGAAACAATGCGAGAAAAGAGTGGAGCAACATCTTTTAAGGATTGAAGTTAAAAAAAAAGAAACCTGGGCTTCCCTGGTGGCGCGGTGGTTGCGAGTCCGCCTGCTGATGCAGGGGAAATGAGTTCGTGCCCCGGTCTGGGAGGATCCCACATGCCGCGGAGCGGCTGGGCCCGTGAGCCATGGCTGCTGAGCCTGCGCGTCCGGAGCCTGTGCTCCGCAACGGGAGAGGCCACAGCAGTGAGAGGCCCGCGTACCGCAAAAAAAAAAAAAAAAAAAAAAAAAAAAGAAACCTGTCAACCTAGAATTCTATACCTAGCAAAAATATTTTCCACAACCAAAAGTGAAATAAAAACCTTTTCAGACATACAAAGCTGAAAGAATCCATCAACAGCAGAACTGCAGTATAAGCAATGTTAAAGAAAGTTCTCTGGGCAAAAGGAAAATGACACAAGATGGAAATACAGACCTCAGCAAAGGAATGAACAACACCAGAGATGTTAACCTCATGGCTAAACAGTATAATTTTTAAAATTATTTAATTCTCCTTAAGTGACATTTGACTGTTTGGGGCAAAAATATTAACAGTGTATGATTTCACTCATAGGTGGAATCTAAAAAATACAAGACAAATGAACAAGGAAGACAAAATAAAAACTGACTCATAGATACAGAGAACAGATTGGTGGTTACCAGAGGGGAAGGGGGTTGAGGGGTGGGTGAAATGGGTGAAGGGGGTCAACTGTATGGTGATGGATGGGAACTTGACCTTTGGCGCGAATCACTTTGTAGAGCATACAGACGTCAAATTATAATGTTGCACACCTGAAACTTATATAATGCCATATACTAATTGTACCTCAATAAAAAATAAAACAATGTAGTGTGGAATTTATGAAATATGTAGAAGTAAAATGTGTGACAGTAGCGGAAAGGCCAGGAGTGGAGAAATGGAGCCATTCTGTTGTAAAGTTCTCATACGTACATGAAGCGGTATAACTTCACTCAAAGCGGGGTGTGGTACGTTAAGGAGTTTACCATGTGCTTTCTGTTGGGACTGTTAGCGGAGGAGATACAGGTCAGGAGCATCTGAGATCAGGGCTGCTGGGGAGGACCAGGGCAGGAGTTGGACACCCTGCCCCTGGTCAGGCAGTGCTGCAAGGCCAAGGGACGTAAGAGGAGGCCGCAGCCAGCCGCAAATAAACCACAACTTCTAAGACTCAGAACTGAACTTAAGAGCAGCAAGAGGGTCCTTCTCAGTATTCCCTCTCACTGGCTCTACATTTAGCACTTGTGTGGATTGTTCCAGAACATAACCAAATAAGATTACATACCCCCAGTGGATGCCATAGTTCATTTGACATTTTTGAGGCCAAATAATGTCACAGGGTAGACATTCAGACTGAGGAATTGTTCTGTGAGACTGAGGAGGTGGAGAGAATAAACACAGTGAAAAGAAGGTATGATTCAAAGACCAACTCAAGGTCTGCATTGAAAAGGCCAGATTCCATGAAATGAATTTTAACCAAGAGCAGGCTCCTAAACACGCAGTGAAATAACATACAGAAGCTCACAGCCACTCTTGGTATGCTAGGTTTTCTCCACGTAGAATAAAACGTCCAGCTGGGAGCACAGGAAGAAAGCCTCACCTCCATTCCACTGAGGAAGAGTCCAAGGCACACAGAGAATGATTTGCTTAAGGGTATGCTCAAAAATCAGAATCAGGACTAAGACTCAGGCTTCTTGCCTTGTGATTCAGAGTTCTAGCTATTTTCAAACTGGTGAATCTTTGAAACTTTTTAATGAAGTATAATATGTAGGCAGAAAAGTGAACAAATAAAGGATCAGAAACTGATCACACCAACATAACTAGCACGTATATCAAGAAAAAGAGTATTTCCAGCCCCAGAAGTCCTCTCCTGTTCCTTTCCAGTCACTATCCCCCCAAAATGTACTATTCTGACATTTAAGCACACAGAATACTTTTGTCTGTTTTTGTACTTTCTAGAAATGGAAAAATAATTTTCTTTTTTTGCTTCTGTTTGCTTTAGCTCAGCATTTTTTAGTGAGGTTCATCCATATTTTTGCATATTCAGATAGACTGTTCATTCTCATTGCTGTACCATATCCCATTATTTGATTATGCCACAATTTATTCTTTCTACCAAATACCAAGGACGTTTGAGTAGTTCTTAGTACAGAGCTATTGCAAAGAATTGCTGTCATAAAAATTCTTTCAGGTGCCCTTGATGAATATATGTACACAGTTCTGTTGGATTCATGTTTAAGACTGGAATTGCTGAGTCTTCAGGTACGTACATGCTAAGTTTTAGTAAATTCTATAATTGTCAAATTTAAATTTTGCCTCCCATAATTTGAAAATCACCTAACTATAAAATTTTGCATCTGTTTACATCTGGGCATCTGTCTTATATCACCAAATAATTGTCTTCTCTGTTCATCTGGATCACTGGGGAGCAGCTCACGACTTGAACTTTTCTGTATCTCCTTGGTGCTGGGTACTTGGGGCAGGTATGCAGTATCTGTTATATAAATGCTTTCTTATCCAAATGTACAAAGAAATGCATAGGCTTGGTTCTGCTTCCAAGAAAGAGTCACTGACTCAGACACACATGGGAGAGACACAAAGTATCTTAATAGAAAGAATAACCAAGCCAAGATTGGTTTAAAAAACTTGAGCAGAGACCAGGGTTCATAAATCTTTGCATCCCTCACAGTACTTAATACTGTCTCACACAGAATAGGTGCGCAACTGTCTATTTGCCAAATGAATGAAATCAAGATAGGAATGATGGTGAATTGCGTTTATCACCTATAGCTCAAAGGGAAGTTCATTCTGAGATGGGAAAACGAGATGAATATAGAACCGCGTAAAAGTTGGAGGAAAACATGCATTAATCCAGCTCGTAGAAAACACTTCATATAAGGAAAGAAACTTAAGTGTTTTATTAATTTTCTGGCCACTCCCTCCAGAGACAGAGAAATCTTGGATCTCTTGCCCTGATCCTAAACAACGTAAAACTGAAGAGCAGACATGTTTGAGGGGCTGGAGGTTAAACTTTATTCCTCAATAACTGGATGCAGTGGGACAAGCAAGATTTGAACAGTTTCAATAACACCAAAGACAAGTGTCTCTCTCTAAGAGACCCCGACCTCGAAGACTCAAGGTGAGCCCTGAGGTGGTGGCTGATGGAGGGTCTGACCGCTGGCACAGGCTCTGGTTACTAGGAATTAAGGTTCAGCTTCTCCATCTATGCAGCAACAATGTAAAGACAGGCTTAAGTCATAAGAAACTAAGATGGGATGGTGAGGTTTTTCTTGAAAGGGGTTTGCAGAGAAAAGGAGAGCTTTGAAAAGGGATCTGAACTTGACAGTGTCTTGAATCCCTCGACAGACCCTCAGGCCCCAGCAGGCAGAGAGCAAGTTACACAGACGTGCATTTCTGCTGAGGGCAGCACAAAGGAAGTGTCTTTCATTCACCTCAAAACCAGATAGAATGAAAAATAGACCTCTGTGAGGTATGCTCATGGCATGTTTTGACATCTCACAGGAAATCACATTTCTGCCAAGGAAAAGCCAAGAGTTTTTGGTTGGGACCCAAAGGACTCTTTCAAACTTCTCATTAGCAAGCCAGAGAGTAATGTGAGGGTTCTCACCCACTCTGTAAACCACAGCGTCTCCCTTTCCTTAAAATCAGAAAAACCCAGGAATATTTTCTAAATGGAGAAAGAACTCACAGAGGACTATCACAGCTGTCCTGAAGCCAGGATGAGAGGAGTGACCCCTTCTCAGGGCCACTGTTGGCAGGTGGGCCCAGCCCAGTCCCACTTGGGCTTGAGAGAGAAAGGAAAGGGGATGAGGGTGGCGATGTGGAATGGGAGGGGTGATGGAGAGAAAGGAAGACTAGGGAAGAGCTAGGAAGGTCAGAGGCAGAGAAGAAAATGAATGTTTACTGAGCACCTACTCTGTGCCAGGCTTTTACATAAACTATCTCATTTGATCCCCAAAGCAACTCTACAAAGTAGAGTCCTATTTATTATTATTAATTGCCTTTATTATTATTATTTTTTTATCTACTAATACTCCTTAATTCTCTTTTTGTTAGCTTTTTAGTTTATATTGGAGTATAGTTGATTAGCAATGTTATGTTAGTTTCAGGTATACAGCAAAGTGATTCAGTTATACATATGCATGTATCTATTCTTTTTCAAATTCTTTTCCCAATTAGGTTGTTACATAATATTTAGCAGAGTTCCCTGTGCTATACAGTAGGTCCTCGCTGCTTATCCATTTTAAATATAGCAGTGTGTACATGTAAATCCCAAATTCCCTAACTATCCCTCCCCCTGAGGGATATTATTCCTATTTTTACGGGCAAGGAAATTAAGGCTTGCCTAAAATCACATGGCTAGTCCCCTTCCCCTTGGGCCAATGGGCTACAGAGGGCTTTGCTCTGGTCCTCCTCTCGCCACGTTGCTCTCCAAGAGGTCAAGAGTCCCAGGGGCAGGGGATGTGCTTCCCCAGAGCCTGTGTGGCCCCGTGCCCCAGATGATGCTCCAGGTACCTGGAACCCAGGAATTCCCTGACAGAGGGTCCTAAGCCTTCTTTCAAGGTCCACAGAGGTCTCTTCCCTGGATCCATACTCCTGAAGGGGTGCCGGGATGTTGATGTGTGTACCCCCAGGCCTCAAGGGTGACAGAGGGGGTGCTGTGGGCAGGGGTATGTCAGCTAGTTTGCACACATGCACGTGAGGCCTCTGGTGATGCAGGACAGAGCTGGGGGTGGGGAGAGAGTGGGAAGAGAAGGAAGGGGCAGGCATGGACAGGGGAGGAGGCTGGAGACTGGGTCTTCTCATAGTATCAGAGCAGAAGTCCAAGGAGTCTGGGAATTCTAAATCAAAGCTAGCCTTCTAGGTAGTTATGGAGGTACGTTTGTCAAGGTGTAGGATAGAACTTGCATTTAACAGTTTGTTAAATATATATATATATTTTAACTCTTCAATATTGAGCCATACAGCAGGGTGGCCTTCATTTCTGCTCTTGCCTCGCTCCTGCAAGTGTTGGTGGGCTGCCTATAGTGGATAAAGAGGTACAGCTGGTGGGAACCGAGCACTTCTCTGTCCAATGCCAAGGATGAATGCTTTTAATTGCCCCACGAAACCTGACGCCACAGAGAAGTCAGGGACAGGAACAGAGCTGCTAAGTAATTTATGGAAATTTTATAGAAATTATAATTTCTGACAGTTTCCCATCGCAGGTCCTGAACTGTTATGAACATGCTGCCCTTGGAAAGTCACCCCCTCCTCTGGGCTCAGTTCCCTCCGTGGGGAAATGAAGGGCTTGGATGACCTCTAAGGAGTCATTCAACTTGAAGACACTAGGCGTCTGAAGAGTAATAAAACCTATTTTCTAACTGTACTGGGGGGTCTCAGCAATAACAGAAAATAATACTATAAAGACTGCAATGGTGAAGATAATAAAATGAATGAATCACCTTGGACAGCTGAAGGGCCTGGCTTTGGCCATCAGTGTCTTGAAAGGGCAGGGGCCGGGGCAGCAGTAGGGAAAGAGGGTGGGAAACTGAACACCTCCGAGCAATGGGAAACCAAAGGCACAGGGAAGCGTCTGGGGTGGCCAGTGGGGCCGGGACCTGGTAGCCTGTCATGGTCCCGCCTGCTCCGTGTCTCTTGGAGGAGAGGGGGCAGGGGGCAGACCCTGGACAGGAGGTGAGTGCATTTGGGCCCCTGGGCAGCCAGAGCCCAGGCTGAGGGAAGGGAGGTGGCCAGGGCCCAGGTAGGGTGGGACCACAACGGGCTCACCGGGGGACTCCCAGGTATGGGTCCTGGGAGCAGTGCTCCTGCCTCTCCACCTCCATCACTCTGTTCTCTCTCTCTCTCCATGGAGAATCCTGCCTCACTCTTCCTTCAGTCCAGATGGCTGTTTCCTATCAGTTAGCCTGAAGAGGCAGCTTGCTGAGATCCTCTAGGGGCGGGGCTGCCTCCCTAGGGAGACACATTGGTCTCTTGCCCCCTACTCTGAGCCACAGATCATCAACCCACCCTCCCACAGACCCAGTGATGAGGTTGGTGGTGGTTCTCCACGGGCCTGGGTGCTGCTCCTCAGGTGCACTGGGGAGGGGGATAACTTGGGACTACAGGGTGGAAGGAGCTTGGGTTCTCAAGCCAGAGCATCTGGGGTTGATTTCCTGCTTCTTTACCTACTGGCTATGTGCTCTTGCGCAAGATTCTGAATCGTTCTGAACCTCAGTTTTTGTTATCCATAAAATGGAGATGATAATTTCCTGTCCTCTAGGGTTGTGATGAAGACAGGATAAGAAAATATATTCAAAGTGTCTAGTCTAGGGCCTAGTCCAAAATGGGGATTCTTTAAATATTATTGCCTATCTCAAGCACAAACTGTAAAGGAAGGAAACCTTCCATCTCGAGTCCAGTCCTCCGCTCCTGAGAGGTTCCTTTGTAATTTCTTTGAACCGTGCAATTTAGCACCGAATTATACATGCATTTATTTCAGTACTTAATATTAAAGTCAATATCACCTTTAACAAGTAAGTAACATCACGTGTATGGATTTCCTCTCTCCACACTCTCTCAACTCACTTATACTGTGGGCCTTCCCCAGAGCAATGAGATAAAAAGCAAGTGCGCTGGAATCTAGCGCTCCCTGCGGCCTCTAGATTAGGCTCTTGGTCTCCCAGAGGGTTCTTAGATCTCACCATCCATTTTCTTCCACTGAGCTTAAGCATCGAAGCATTATTTGTGGAGAAAGCCAGACAAATAGACGGTGGGGGAGACAGGAAATCGGGATTTGTAGGTCGGGGAGAAACACTTCTGGCTCAAGTCAGCGGGACCTGGCCTTCTTTCAAGCAGCACCCACACTTCTGCTGCAAACTCTGCTAAGTCAGACCCTGCAAAACCCAGAGGACATGCAGGCAAAAGCCTTAGTTACAGCAAATACAGAGGCAGCCTTGGGAAGGATCTGCTCTGTAGAGGTGCTGTTTGGCATGCTGTGGACCTCCAAAGTAAGACATACTGTACAGCCTGTGCGCTCAGTGGCCCAGTCCTGGGTAAGGTTGGGGTATGGGGGGCAGGGTCAGGGCAGGATAACAGGTGATAGGACAAACGAGATGAAACTGAGGCCGCTGGAACAGCTGTGGAGGTCGTCCACTGCACAACCCCGGTTCCAGTCCCTAGACTGCCGGACCTGGGGATGGTGCGTGCCAAGGCCAGGCCATGCAGCAGCCCTCGGATAATTGCTGTGACTGAAATACACATAAAGGGATGGAGAAACATGAGTGAGAGGGCCATGGTGTCTGGCTCTGTGTGGGTGTGTAAAATGCAGAGAGAAATATCAGTACTGATTCCATCAATACCTCCTTTAGACCTTCCTTCTGCATCTCACTCTTCTTTTTTCTTTGCAAAAATTCCCACTTTTTGACAGTGCATCATAACGACTAAAATGATTCTTGGCCCCAAAATTCTTTGACATGCACAAGACTTGGCGGACTCACAGGAAAATGAGGTCATTTTACAAAACCTTGTAATGATTGAAACCTGTGCTTTCCATGGTGGGCAGCGAGGCCGGGGGGAGGGGCAGTAACCCGGACACAATCTCGTCGGTTGGAAGTGTCCAAGCCAGGAACCTCCCGTCCCTCGGGGAGGTGCGACGGAAGGAGGCCTTTTACACCTGGGAACGGGTTTCACGCCATTGAGAGGAAGGCTTTGCGTCTCCGAGCTGGGAAGACGGCTGGGCCGGCCTGCTCTTCCCAGCTGCTTTGCACGTAAAATCTGAGAGAGCTTATTTTAGAAAGATATTTAACGCCGCACACCGAATGCCGAATGCATGGCTCACACATACCTGGGAGCGGTGGCGGCCGGTCCGTCACAGGAGGGAGAGCAATCAAAGTGTCCCGTAACTTTAGCCGCCCGGGGAGGGGCGAGGGCGAAGGCGCGGCGGGGGGGGCGGGGGGGGCGGGGAATAAGCTGAGAGCGCGCGCGCGCGCCGTGCTCATCCCACCCTCTAGAGTCACCAGTTCACATTCTCACAGCACAGCGGATTAGCAGCTGCAGGTTTCCTCCCCACCTACATGTCCCCTGAGGTCTGCGAGCCACCTTCTGCTAGGAAGGCCTTTGAGAGGCAGGGTTTGTCAGCACTGCAGAATACGCTGTGCTTATACCACAAACTACTTCTTGATTAAAAAAAAAAAAAAAAAGAAGAAGAAGAAATGACACGTCCCTGGGGTCTAATCCTTCTCTGTGTGAAGCCTGTCTTTCTGGTGCTGTCTTTCAAAGTAGCTCCCATGTGTCTCTAGAGGTGAGCTGGGGGTGCAGGTGTGGTGTGTGCCGTGAAGATACAAAAAGGAGGCCTCTTTTCGGTCTGTTCAAAACTTTCCTGTTTTGGGGGTACAGAGGTCTGCCTGCCCAAGTGCAAATGGAGAGAGGAGAGTGGGGGCCAAGTGTGAGGGCTGGAAGGACTAATGAGGCCAGGGTCTCGTTCTGGTTCCACCTCTTAACTGTTAGAAGCTCTGAGGTCCTCGGCCAAATCATCTAAGTTGTTTGCTTTAGCTTTATTTTTTTGTCTGTTAACATGGGATTGATATCTGCCTATCCCTTGAGGTCAAGATAAATAAGAGAAAGTACCCAACGGCACTGTGCAAACTAAAAGTGTGGTAAGATTATCGTTATTTTGCTGCATAGTCAATATTGGACTATTCTTTCTTATGAGCCCTAATACTAATCAACCTGAGACATGTGAAAAGCCCAATCAATTCAACCAACTAATGTATATTAAGAAACTACCATGCACTGGAAATTGTATTAGCCACTGAGAGTAGAAAGATGAATACTACATGATTTCTATTTTCATATTTACTGAATTTTAAGTCCTCTGTATGTACTTGTGGGCTGTATATTTATGAGTTAACGAACTGATGGACATTTCACTTCCATCTGCCTTGGGAATCCAGACGATACATAACCCACCCTCCCCGCCCCCCCCATCCTCACTCCTTTCCAGAACTGTGACCCTATGGTTTCTGCTCCTCTGCTTGGTACAGAGGCCACCTCAGATCACACAGTTGCCATGACACGCAGCCTTGCAGTAAAAGAGGGTTCAGTGCTGTCACCATGTGAAGCTCTCCAGGCCTGCCAGGGTCATTGGTGTGGGTCAGCGGGAGAAAGAGAACTCAGATGCGATCAGTCAGTCCTGGATGTGAGTCCGAGCCCTGCTCGTTATTAGTTTAGTTAATTGCGTTCCCCTCAGCAAGACTGAGACTGGGATTCTCTGCCTGGGAGGCCCACCCCCTTCAGCGCGCTCTCAGAGATTGACCAGAGGAGCTCCCAGTTCAGATCCCTTCTCCAACACTGGGACAGCTTCTTCACCTCACTTAAAACTAGAGGAAGTCATTCATTCACCCCACAGCTATTCACTGGGCACCTGCTATGTACCAGGCACTGCTCTCCCTGTGGCAGATAGCAACAACAACCCAGCAAGGGGCCTGCTCTCCTGGAGCTCATCCTCCAGCCTCTTCAGCACACGGTTCTTCCCAAGAACACCAGGGGCCTTAAAATCTCAAACAAGCATATGGACTTGGCCCTGTTCTTCTGACCTAGAATAGTTGCTTGGGCTTCATTTTACCAACACTGCCTTATCTTCATTGCTCTCTGACATCTGGGGAAGAATTAAGTCATGATTTAGACCTTAATCTGTGCCCAAGGTTTGCTTTCCAAATGCAATGGTTACTTTCAAGTTGCCCCAAAAAGAGTGTCCGTGAGGGTCCTACAGACAGAAGGGTCTCATCCACAACCGCCAGCACGTGGGAATTAAGAAGCGCGTGGCCCATGGGTTCTTTTGGAGCCACATAGGGAGGGGCCTGGTCAGACGCTTCACCTGGAGCCAAGTGGTAGACCCTGAGATGGGGCCCAGGTGGTACAGCAAAGAGCTGGGTTTCCCTTAGATCTTGCTGTGTTCCAAAGTCCCCCTCTCTGCATCTCAGTGGCCTCATGTCCCAATGAGACTGTCACTGGCTCCACTGGCTGTGGGATTTTTTAGGAGGACCAGATAAAGTAATGAAAGGGTTCCTGGAATAAACACACATGTGACATTTAACAATAACAAAAATGATACCATTTCAGGACCATCTCACCGCCTGTATGTTGATATCACATTACCCTCTTTAGGCTCACTTTTCCTTAAAACTTTAGTTTTTCCTCAGTAGAGAAAAAGGGACCTACACAGCAGTGTCTCTGGACCGAATGTAGCCCTGCATTTGCATCGATGAAAACAAGGAGAGCGGAGGGAGACAAAGGAGCATGTGTGGAGGGGCAGAGGACAGACATGCAGGTCCATTCGTGTTACAGACAAACCATCAGACTTCCTCGTGCAGGAATGAGGCGAGGCCAGTCAGGCCAGTCAGGCCAGAAGTCGGTCTAGCCCTGCTGGGATGCAATGGGGTATTTGCATCCAGCCAGGCAGGCCTGGAGGACAGACGACAGCACCCTTCATCATCCAAGGTAGTCACAGGACTGGCTCTCCTGAGACACACAGGGCCTGACCTCCTATTGGAGCACGAGGGTCCACAGGGCCAGCCTGGGGTGGGCTAGTGGTGGTGGTGGTGGGGTTCTACCTCCCTCCAGGGCTCCTGGTGTCGAAAGAGAGGCCTGAGCCTCTAACATTTAACAGAGACGGTTCAGCCAAGGCCTTCCATGCCGGAGGCTGGGTCAGCTTCCCATGCTGAGCGCAGGCCTGGAGCATCCTGCCTCACTCGCTTTCTGCCTCTTCTGTTAGGGGCCCACGGGGTGAGGATCTGTGGTCTGAGGGTGCCAGAGGTAGAGAGAGCCTGCTGAGAGGCAACCAGCTGCGAAAAGCAGCGAGTGTGCCATGGGTGGGTAGAAATCGAAAAGAAGGGGGCTAACATTCAGTGATACTGTATCAGGTACCTTATACTAGGGGCAGAAGAGGGTAAGGACTCTGCCTCCTGAGACTACCTGAGTTCAAATGCTGACTCTGCTACTCACTTGCTGTGGGGCATTGAGCAAATTACTTTACCTCTCTGGGCCTGGTTTCCTCACCTGAAACGTGAGGAGAAGCAGTTGGGGCCTTTTGTTGTGGGCATCAGAAACACCCTCTTGTTCACTTAAACAAAGGGGGACTGAGGGGCTGGGTGTAGGCAGCTCACAGAGGAGGGGGACTGCTGCAGAAAGGGGGGCTCAGAAACATCAGGCCCCAGAGTTACTCCAGGGATCCCGGAAGCCAGACCCAAACCCAGGTTGCATCCGCCATGGGGATGAATCAGGCCCCCTCAAGAATCCCAGTCCTGTGGGACAGAGCCTGACTGGCCTTTCAGGGTCACATGGCCAGCGTTTGGCTAAGAGAGGATGCGAGGCAACCCCGCCAACCTGCATAGAGTAGGACAGAGATTGTTCTCAGAACAGAGCTGGGCGCAGTACCAGAAGAAAGCGTGAATGGCTGCCAGGCCAAAAATATCAGAGAAATCCAACACAGTGGCCAATGACTCCCACAAATAGGGCTGTTGTGAGGAACAAATGAGATCAAACAGTAAAGCACTTAGCACAGGGCCTTGCTTGGTCTAAGAGGCCAAGAAGGTTTAGCTGCCCTGTTACTTACCTTAATCCTCAACAAGTGTGAAGTATTGCCCCCGTTGTCCAGATGGGAAACTGCGACTCCAACCGGTAAAGAGAGTTACCCGAGGTTGCCGCGGTGCCGAGCAAGATTCTGACCCCAGCGCTCCCTGCAGAGGCAGCTGCACAAACTGCAAAGCCTTGTGCAAGATGAAAACGAGGGACCCCCTGTTCAAAAAGCAAGGGGGGAAAAATACCATTAAAGGAGCTAAAACATAAAGCTTTTTCTTTCCTTCCTGTGTCTCTCTCTAGAGTCTTGCTGTTTTTATTTGCTACTTAATGTCATTAAATTAAAAAGTTTAATCATTAGCGTTAATTTTATTGGTCTTTAAATTGTGCAATACCAGTTTAAAATACACATAAAAGCATTTAACTCGTATGTGGAATCACCAGATCATCCTCAGCATAGGTGGTCGGCTAATCCAGAGAAGTAACATGAGTAAGAAAGGATATATATAGTTGACGTCCTTGACTGTCTGTGTTTCTCAGAACATCATTGCCTTATTTCTGCATTGGAAGCAAGCTCTGATTTGATTGGAAAGTGTGGCCTCTTGGGGTTTTCAGTGTCACAGGCATAACACGCTTATCTCGTGCTCAGGTTGGGTCTCACTGGATTCCTGTGCATCGTGGGTCCCCTGGAATTCTGTGTTCACGGGGCACCTCAAATGCCTTGTGCACGTGAAGCAGCTCAGAGAGGCTAACACGCATGTTGCTGGGGTCTCCTGTGTTCACTCATCTCTGCTTACGTGCATTCCCTGTCCTTTGGACTTCACTTGCAAAATACGAATTGAAAAATAAAATTACTAAGGATTTCAGGACAGTGACAGCAGAGCATTAAACCAAGGGTGAGGTCCTTCTGAACTAGCCCTGCTTGCCTCTGACCTCAGAGCCTTGGCTTTTAGAACACACACACCCCTGACCCCAGGAGTCAAAAGCCTCTTTCTCCCCTGGGGTTGCTTTTGCTGTATGAGAGAAACCCTGAGTTTTGCCACTAGGGCTCCAAGAGCTGAGGGCACCCTGGGCTCAGGGGAAACCAAGCAGGTGGAGGAACGTGTGCCCTGGAACCTCTCTGCACAGAGCGTGGGACCACAGGACTGGGAGCAGGACTGGTGAACTCCCACATGGGCTATAATGTCCATACCAAGCAGAGTATGGTCAGGGACACACACAGGTCTGCAACCGAAACCCTCATTCTCTGAGTGCAAAGCTCAGATATATCTGCCCAGCTTCACCCAGCGAGAGGCTGAGGGGTGGAAAGCATAGCAATCCCACAGGTAGCAGTGTCATGAGCCTCTGGGCTGCAGGTGGCTCCCAGGTGAGCTCTCCAGGGAATATGAAACCCTCAGAATTGGTCTTGGGCCCAGAGCAGAGCTGGGTGCCCTGCCCACTGGCCTCTCCTCCCCAGGAGCACCACTCCGGTTCTGTGGGCTGAGCTGCCGCCTCTCTTAGAGCGTCAGGCCCACGCTGGCTCTGTCAGCTCAGAGGGGCTCAGCTGGGATGCCTCCCAGGGATCTGTAGGCCAGTTCTGGAAACTTCTCCCACACCCCACCTCTTTGGGATTTCCAGTGGGGAGCAGAGAATCTCCCCATCCCCACAAAGCTCCACCCAACCCAGGTGCTTCCTGGGGATTTTACTGGCAAGCCAGCCACTGGAGTGACCAGCAGACCCCTTGGTGGGGATGGGAGGCTGCAGCAGGAGAGCAAAGAGCTGTTTCTCCTCTGGCCTTAAAGGAAAGACAGCAAAGGGGACTGGGATTTATTTCCTGTTCCCAAGAAGCCAATAAGGACATTGACATTGTGCCTCAGTTTCTTACCTGCAAGACTGAGGACATTTTCAGAGGAGGGAAAGGGAGGAATAAAATGTGGAGGCTGAGCTGTAATGGCTGTAATGCCCCTCGACAACCCCAGCTCTGCCACCCACGATCTCCACAGTTTGTGCTAGCCCTGCACCAGCCCCCATGCCTGCCTCTGTAAGCGGGGGGGCCATGCCTGCAGCCTCTGTGAGGATTATGGTGATACGGGTCTGTGACATGCCCAGGTAGGCCCTATAGTGGAGGTACTGCCTTGTTGCTATTGTCCTAGGGGGTTTTCAGAAGCTCCCGAAAAGCAGATTTGCCTCCTTTTAAGCAGACAGAACTGATAGAGACAATAAGCTTTGTCTCCACCAGTTTCAGTATTTATACTTGAAAGAAAGAGCCCTTTTATCAGAGAACAGGAAATAAGGTTTGACCTACAAATATTTCATTTTACCAACTGCCTCAGGGAAATTTCTTGGTCAACACCTTCCCTTAAAAGCTTGTGGGAGCTCTGAGAGCTTCTCCCTCCATCCCTGGAGAGCCTTTGTCTGCCTGGCAGGAATAGGCCCTTTCCAGGCCTGCAGTAAATCACTGTTGGTCAAGGGGCTCAGTGGGAGGTGAGTTGCAGCCCTGCGGGTGGGCTGAGGAGGGAATCTGGTGCCTGGGCTTTTTAGGACTGGGGGCACCTCATAAACACCCTCTGCTCACACAGAAATATCATATACCTGGCAAGTAAAGCCACGCTCCCATGCTCCTTTTCTTTGTTCTAAAATGTGCGCTTTCATCAGTCTTATAGTTTTCTGCATACAGGTCTTTTGTCTCCTTAGGTAGCTTTAGTCCTAGGTATTTTATTCTTTTTGTTGCAGTGGTAAATGGGAGTGTTTCCTTAATTTCTCTGATTTTTCATCATTAGTGTACAGGAATGCAAGAGATTTCTGTGCATTAATTTTGTATCCTGCTACTTTACCAAATTCATTGATTAGGCTCTAGTAGTGTTCTGGTAGCATCTTTAGGATTCTCTATGCATAGTATCCTGTCATCTGCAAACAATGACAGCTTTACTTCTTCTTTTCCGATTTGGATTCCTTTTATTTCTTTTTCTTCTCTGATTGCTGTGGTTAAAACTTCCAAAACTATGTTGAATAATAGTGGTGAGAGTGGGCATCCCTGTCTTGTTCCTGATTTTAGAGGAAATGCTTTCAGATTTTCCACCATTGAGAACGATGTTGGCTGTGGGTTTGTCATATATGGCCTTTATTATGTTAAGGTAAGTTCCCTCTATGCCTACTTTCTGGAGAGGTTTTATCATAAATGGGTGTTGAATTAGACATACCATGTTCTTGGACTGGAAGAATCAACATTGTGAAAATGACTATACTACCTAAAGCAATCTACAGATTCAATGCAATCCCTATCAAACTACCAATGGCATTTTTCACAGAACTAGAACAAAAAATTTCACAATTTGTATGGAAACACAAAAGACCCTGAATAGCCAAAGCAATCTTGAGAAAGAAAAATGGAGCTGGAGGAATCAGGCTGCCTGACTTCGGACTAAACTACAAAGCTACAGTAATCAAGACAGTATGGTACTGGCACAAAAACAGAAATATAGATCAATGGAACAGGATAGCCCAGAGATAAACCCACACACATATGATCACCTTATCTTTGATAAAGGAGGCAAGAATATACAATGGAGAAAAGACAGCCTCTTCAATAAGTGGTGCTGGGAAAACTGGACAGGGACATGTAAAAGTATGAGATTAGATCATTCCCTAACACCATACACAAAAATAAGCTCAAAATGGATTAAAGACCTAAATGTAAGGCCAGAAACTATCAAACTCTTAGAGGAAAACATAGGCAGAACACTCTATGACATAAACCACAGCAAGATCCTTTTTGACCCACCTCCTAGAGAAATGGAAATAAAAACAAAAATAAACAAATGGGACCTAATGAAATTTAAAAGCTTTTGCATAGCAAAGGAAACCATAAACAAGATGAAAAAACAACCCTCAGAACGTAAGAAAATATTTGCAAACGAATCAACTGAAAAAGGATTAATCTCCAAAATATACAAGCAGCTCAAGCAACTCAATATCAAAAAACAAACAACCCAATCCAAAACTGGCAGAAGATCTAAATAGACATTTCCCCAAAGAAGATATACAGATTGCCAACAAACACATGAAAGGATGCTCAACATCACTATCATTAGAGAAATGCAAATCAAACTACAATGAGGTATCACCTCACACTGGTCAGCATGGCCATCATCAAAAAATCTACAATAATTGCTGGAGAGGGTGTGGAGAAAACGGAACTCTCTTGCACTGTTGGTGGGAATGTAAATTGATACAGCCACTATGGAGAACAGTATGGAAGTTCCTTAAAAAACTAAAAATAGAATTACCATATGACCCAGCAATCCCACTACTGGGCAAGTACTCTGAAAAAACCATAATTCAAAAAGAGTCATGTACCACAATGTTCACTGCAGCTCTATTTACAATAGCCAGGACATGGAAGCAACCTAAGTGGTCATCGACAGATGAATGGATAAAGAAGATGTGGCACATATATACAATGGAATATTAGCCATAAAAAGAAACGAAATTGAGTTATTTGTAGTGAGGTGGATGGATCTAGAGTCTGTCATACAGAGTAAAGTTAAGTCAGAAAGAGAAAAACAAATACCGTATGCTAACACATATATATGGAATCTAAAAAAAAAATGGTTATGAAGAACCTAGGGGCAGGATAGCAAAAAAGACTCAGATGTAGAGAATGGACTTCAGGACACAGGGAGGAGGAAGGGAAGGTAAGCTGGGACGAAGTGAGAGTAGCATTGACATATACACACTACCAAATGTAAAATAGATAGCTAGTGGGAAGCAGCCACATAGCACAGGGAGATCAGCTCAGTGCTTTGTGACCACCTAGAGGGGTGGGACAGGGAGGGTGGGAGGGAGACGCAAGAGGGAGGGGATATGGGAACATATGTACACGTATAGCTGATTCACTTTGTTATAAAGCAGAAACTAACATACCATTGTAAAGCAATTATACTTCAATAAAGATGTTAAATAAATAAATAAATAAAATTAAATGTGTGCTTGGGGCCCAGAATATCTCCATTGGCTGGGCCTGTCTGACCAGTGTTCCTGGGGCAGGTCTGTGCCCTCCAACTGCTGCAGGAGCAGAATAATATTTTGAGAGCTCCAATGTGGAACCATCTGCAGTGAAATCGCCTCTCTGTGTTGGGTCAGAAAGTAGGAGTAGAAAAAACCCACTGTCAGGAGCACACGTCTGCATTTCTCGCTCAGACCCTGGAAGCTGCATGGAGCTGGTGGGCTGCTGGGCTGGACCAGGTGTCGGGCATTGTCTGGCTAATGAAGTATTTAAGGGCTGTGTGCAGACCTTGCCCCCTGGGGCCCAGCAGCCCACAGGGCACTCTCATTAAGCTGACCCTGGAGGAGCAGGAATTGGTGGCTACATTTTGGGCACAGGTGCAGCCAGAAAATCCCCTTTCCTTACAGGTGCTGGCCATTCCAGGTCAGTAAGGTCAGCTTATTACCCCTAAAAGAGAGGTCAGGGGAGGAGGTGCAGGCTGTGCCTGCCTCCCGGCCCCTCCTTACTCCACCCACAGCACACATGTCTTTTGGTAGGCTCTGGGGTGGGGAGCGGGCACTAGCATCAGAGAGCTGGTGTCAGCAATGTGTCAAAAGAAGCAACCACAGCAGAGGAACAGGGTGTCTGGTTAACATTCCAACTCTTCCAGGAAGTCTTCCTTGACTTCTCCAGAGCAGATGGATTACTCCTTGGAAACTCACACAGTATGGACAACTCGGACCATAAATGTACCCCTGGTTAGGAACACAGTCTGCCTGGCCCCAAATACCAGCTCTATGATTGACTAGATGGTTGACTTTGGGCAAGTTACTTCTCTCTACTTCCTTCCTTTACTTTCAGTCTGAGAAAAGTGAAGATGCCCACTGCATAAAGTCACTGTGGCAAGTACACTATTCAAGATACACAAAGTGCTTAGAACAAACCCTGGTGCAGAACAAGCCCTAGACAAGAGGCTGCTATTATAATCATATAACTTTTTTTTGTGGTAAAGTATGCATAATATAAAATTTACCATTTTTGCCATTTTTAAGTTGTTCAGTTCAGTGGCATTCAGTACGTTCCCGTTGTTGTGCAACCATTGCCACTGTCCACCTCCAGAATCTTTTCATCATCTCAGACTGAAACTCAGTTTCATTAAACAATAATTCTTCGCTCCACCCTCTCCCCAGCTCCTGGTAACCTCTATTCTCCTTTTTGTCTCCAATCATAACTTTTGATATAAATATCTGATTTTCTTTATTCAACAAATAGTTATTAAACACATACTTTGCACCTGGAACTGAAGTAGAATCTGGGAACACAGATCGACACAGTCTATGCCCTCGTGGAGCTTTAACTCTAGTAGATTGAGGTTGGTAATGAGCAAAAAAATGCACAAGACAACCTCAGACTGAGATGCATGCTATTGTTGAAAAAAATTATCCAGAACTTGGAAATAGGCAAAAGAGAGTACAGTACATCCTTTCAAAGCCATACATGGGCTTTGTTTAACAATACTGCCCAAGATTATTTAATGCTCCAGAGGACACACCTATGTTTGACTTACCTATTCACCATTTGATCAGAACACAGACACTGGGAGTTACAGGTTAACTTGTAGATTTCCAGCCAGTAGAAAAGATTATCCCAAAGATTATGGTTTTTATTTCTGTCTTACCCCTATGTTCTTCATGACTTTTTTTTTTCTTAAATTCCATATATATGTGTCAGCATACAGTATTTGTCTTTCTCTTTCTGACTTACTTCACTCTGTATGACAGACTCTAGGTCCATCCACCTCATTACAAATAGCTCAATTTCATTTCTTTTTATGGCTGAGTAATATTCCAGGAGATCAGCTGGGTGCTTTGTGACTGCCTGGAGGGGTGGGATGGGGAGGGTGGGAGGGAGGGAGATGCATGAGGGAAGGGATGTGGGAACAGATGTATATGTATGACTGATTCACTTTGTTATAAAGCAGAAACTAATAAAAAAAAAAAAAACCAAAAGATTATGGTCTTACTGTCCTGTAGGACAGTAACCATGTTTGTATCTAACCTAGAAACCTTATAGTATAAGAGAGCTTGTAAATGAACCCACATTTATATGTGCAATTAATCTATGACAAAGGAGGCAAGAATATACAATACAATCAGGAAAAGACAGCTTTTTCAATAAGTGGTGCTGGGAAAACTGGACAGCTACATGTAAAAGAATCAAACTGGACGATTTTCTCACTCTATATACAAAAATAAATTTAAAATGGATTAAAGACTTAAAAGGTAAGACCTGAAACCATGAAACTTCTAGAAGAAAACGTAGGCAGTATGCTCTCTGACATTGGTCTTAGCAATATTTTTTTGGATCTGTCTCCTCAGGTAAGGAAAACAAAAGCAAAAATAAACAAATGGGACTACATCAAAAGCTTTTGCACAGCAAAGGAAACTATCAACAAAATGTAAAGGCTGCCTACCGAATGAGAGAAGAAATTTGCCAACAGTATATTAGATAAGGGGCCAATACATTAAATATACAAAGAACTCCTACAACTCAATATCAAAAAAAACCCAAACAACCAAATTAAAAATTGGGCAGAGGATCAGAATGGACATTTTTCCAAAGAAGACATATAGATGGCCAACAGGCACATGAAAAGATGCTCAACATCACTAATCATCAGGCAAATGCAAATAAAAAGCACAATAAGATATCAAGTCACACCTGTCAGACGAGCTGTTATCAAAAAAACAACAAATAACAAGTGTTGGCAGGGATGTGGAGAAAAGGGAACCCTTGTGCACTGTTGGTGGGAATGTAAATTGGTGCAGCCACTATGGAAAGAGTATGGAGATTCCTCAAAAAATTAAAAATAGAACTACCATATGATCCGGAAATTCCATGCCTGGGTATTTATCTGAAGAAACCGAAAACACGAATTAGGAAAGATATATGCACCCCTATGTTCACTGCAGCATTATTTACAATATCCAAGATGTGGAAGCAACCTAAGTGTCCATCAACAGATGAATGGATAAAGAAAATTGGTATATATATATATATATATATATATACACATATATACACACACACACACACACAATGGAATATTACTCAGCCACAAGAAAGAATGAAATCTTGCCATTTGCAACAATGTGGATGGACCTAGAGAATATTATCCTAAGTGAAATAAGTCAGACAGAGAAAGACAAATATGGTATGATTTCACTTACATGTGGAATCTAAAAAACAAAACATATGAACAAACATAACAAAACAGAGGGTCAGAGATACAAAGAACAAATAGGGAGTTGCCAGAGGGGAAGGGGGTAGGGGGAGGAGAGAAATAGGTGAGGGAGATTAAGAGGTACAAACTTCTAGTTGCAAAATAAATGTCACAGGTATGAAATGTACAGTGGGGGGAATATAGTCAATAATTATGAATATCTTTTATGGTGACAGATGGTAACTAGACTTATCATAGTGATCATTTTGAAATGTATAGAAATACAGAATCACTGTGTTGTATAACAGGAACATAGTGTTGTAGGTCAATTATACTTCAAAAACAAACAAACTCGTAGAAAAAGAGATCAGATCTGTGGTTACCAGAGGTGGGGGTGGGGGGATAGGGAACTGAATGAAGGTGACCAAAAGGTGTGTGGACAAAAAACTGCTGCCTGCCATCGCAGTAAAAGATGAGTGTTGCCCCCCCATCAAACCATCAGCCACTGCGGCTAGCCCCGAGGGGAATTCAGGGTGGGGAAAAAGAGGCTACTGGCCTTAGAGAGTTAAGGTGCATATCAAGGAATAATTCCAATAAGCCCAGACTCTTGCATCTTCCCATACACAGAAAAACACTAAAATCACTAACTTGAGATGTCTGTTTTTGTGACTAGCAGTAATCTTTTGATGTTCGACTACATGTTTTTTTCCCTGGCAAAAACTGTTATACATCCTGTCTCCTCCCTTATCTCTTCGGGACAGTTCCTCAGAGCTTTCTGAGAGGCTGTATCCCGGGCTATATAGGGCCAGGGGTCAAGCTTTCTACCTCACTGGATTCCTCTCTCCGCCTATGTTTAGTTCAGGGAGGCTAAGTGATACTGATTCATCTAGCCTGGTTACCCCAAACTACTCCAAGCCTGAAGCCCACTGTTTCTTCCACCAGACCTTTGTCTCAGCCCTGGTTGTGAGACTTTGGGGATGGGGAAGGGGATGCCTTTGAGAAACACATGGAGAGGGAGGAGCCAGCACTGGGCTAGCTGGTAGGAACCCAAGAGGGGAGTGGCCAGTGCATCCCAGGAAGTTCCCCCAGGGCCCAGAAGTTGGCCGCGGCCACCAGCGTGTTGGACTCAGGGGACTTTGTCATAGTCCTGCTGTAGGACCTCTCCGGTAAAATGCGAGCGATCCTTTCAGCTCTAAAACCCTCCAGGATTCCCTGAACACCCCGAAACCCTGCCCTTCAAATCCCCCCTCTTGCACAGAAGTGAGTCCTCGCGACAGCGCTACTGAACAGCGCCCTCTAGTGGAACCTTGTGTTCCGGCCGTAACCCCTCTGGGGGCAGGGATGACTGGGGCCGCCTAGGATAGGGGGCTTTTCCGTAGAGACCCAGCCCACACTAGTCCTCGGAGCTCCTACTGTGTGCCAGGCACGATCAGCAGCTGTTAGGTACTGGCAGCAGTGCAAGAGCTCGGGCCACGCCTGTCTTGTTCACCACTGGGCCTCAGCACATCATATTGCCAGCACATACTAAATATTCCTTACATGCTTTTTAAATGAATGAATGAAGAAACAAATAAGATGCAGTGGCTGGACCTTAATGAAATCAGTGTGGGGACTGGTCTGTGTTACTTCACAGTGCTTGCATGAGCAGAAGTTAATTTGTGTCTTTTTAATTAAGCTCAAGCTAACAGGCAGCTGAGTATAGTGTTAAACACAAGAATTCAGGAGTCAGACTGCCTGGGTTCAATTCCTGGCTGTGCCACTTAACAACTCTGAGATCTCGGATAAATTACTTGTCCCTCTTCTGTTAAGACAGGGATACCTTATTGCATTGCCATGAGGTTAAAATAATTAAAATTTGTAAAGTACTTAAGAGAGTACCTTGCACATACTTTGCATTCTGTTAGTATTTAAAATAAAACAAAACAAAAACAAGGGAAACTTGCTTAACAAATGGAGTGATGTCCAACAGTGAACTGGCTAAGTAATGATGTACTGAGCTGCCCATAACCAGAGGTATGGGAGGATGCATTAGCTCTTTAAGATAATCAATAATAACTATTATCTATTGAGCACTTAATGTCATCCAGCACTATGCTAAGTACTTTGCACTTATTATCCTATTTTGTTTTTACGATACCTCTGTGAGGCAGGTATTACGGTTTAACACAAGAAACAGAGGCTTTGTGACAAGTTGAGATTCCTCAGTGTGGAGCTGTTGATTCTGAGGTGAGTCATGCTCAGAATTCAGGGAACACCTGGACGCCCGAGGTCATTCGGGGCATGGGAACCAGGAGGAAAAGGCAGGTGAGCAGTCTGTGGGCGGGAGGGAAGAGACTCCAGGACTGGCCAGAGCCCAGGGCTTGGTGATAAGAAGCCCTTTGTGTTGGGGCCCAAAGGCAGAGGAAGGGTGGTGGTGATGGGGAGGCTAAGGCAGCCTTGGTAGCAATCTATCAATCAGTCAACCAACCCTCCAAGCCAGAGACACTCTTTATTTGGCAATGAAGGGAAGAGAGGGGTTGGCAGGTGGCTCCAAAGGCCCCGGGTGCAAGACAGTGTCTCAGCCTGTGCAGGAAGCTCTCCAAAGCAGGGCAGTGTCCCTGCAGGGAAAGAGCTGGAAAATCCTGGAGGAGGGAACAGCGGGTAGATGGGATGAAAGACACCAGTGGTGGGGTGGGGTCAGTTCCTTGGAAAAGAGGAGACAAGCCTTTCACAGCAGTAGCAGGATGGAGGACATGAAGGGAGAGACACACCTAGAGGCGAAGAGGAAAGTTTTGCTTTTACGATAAAAAAAAAGGAGGGGTTTCAGCTTTGTCTTTATAATAGAAAAGCTGAGATCATCAAGTCAAGGGCATGAGGGACTGAGTTTGGAGGCTTGAGAAAGGCAGAGTTGGTAATAAGCCTGAGAGGGGTATCCTAGGAGAGCAAGAGAGGCAAAGAAATCTTGAGTCCCAGGAAGCTGAGCTGGGGAAGGAGGGCAGGAAGTCAGGGATGCTCAGCAAGACAGTCATTAATATGTAGGGGAGGTGACTGCTAGCCCAATCTCCCTGCTACTCAGGCCCCTCATTTTCCCATGAGAACCCCAAGACTGGGGGCTATAGGAGCTGTCTTATCCACCTAAGAGTAATTCTTTCTCCTCGTCCAGCCATGAGAGCCACCACCCAAGAGCATGTGGAGCCCTCCCAATGGCCCCAAAGGGCTCCTTGGGCTTAAACATTTGGAATACTCTCTACCCATCTCAGATATCCCGTTCCTTCTCCACAATGACTCTCAGGAAGACATCGATGGCCAAAGAGGGGCATGGCTGCAACCTCCAGACTGCTTTCTTGGATCAATGGGACACCTTGCTTCTAAAGCATTCCCCAGTTATCTCACAGGCCTCTAAGCGGGCATCAGATGAACACTGTGACTTCACTTTCCAGGTGGGAGAGTGGACTATATCAGGTTCTGCATCATTTGCTAGTGGCATCAGGCTGTCAGCAGCTGTCTTGATATTAAGGCAAGAAGTGTCTGGTGCTGTGGTCTGCACCTCCCTCCACCCCTTACCCTGCAGGACCACTCCCATCATTATCCTCACTGTGGGGTTCCAGGGGGGCAGGGATGGCAAACACTTGAAACACATCTCATCGTGCCCTAATCTGGCACTAGTGGCAGACATCAATAATCTATCGTGTCGTGTTCTCAACACGGTGCTTCAGGCAGCAGCACAAAACAAGTGCAGCTGGAACTCCAGGTGAATCCTTTTTGTTATCCTGTTTGCAGGATGGGTAGCTCCAGCACCCTTCCTTCTATGTCTGTGAAGCGGGGTGGCCACAGGTCAAGCTGTGAAGGCGTGAGGTGTGGCTTTGCCTCTCAGCCCCTCTTCTGCCGCCCCATCGCCAGAGCTGGGTTTTCTCCCGAAGGGCACTTGCGCTCCCACCCACTCTCCTCAGGGTCCTGAGGAGCTAAGCAGATAATGGGGTCATTGATGGGCCATGATGGGAGGATCAATGGGTTCCAATCACAGCCACACCCCCTCCACTGCCTTCATCTCTCTGAGGCTCTTCTATAAAGGAGACAAATTATACCCACCTGTGGATCCTCGGCCCCAAGACTGAGGATCAGAATGGAAGTGAGCCCCTGTATGTGTAAGATTTCTAAATTGAAACGATCTTTACCAACCTAAGAAAATCTTACTTTTAATCCCCAACACCAACCCTCCCACACATTTTAACAGGGGGCTATGGGGGCACAACTTTCTGGTCTGAAAGGAGTAATCTGACAGTGGGATTTTTAACTGGTATAGATATTTGGGGACAAGTTGTACCTTGTGGCACCCTCAGATCCTACCTCATGCTGCAGCAGAACTCACATGTGTATGGTGCTTAACAGGTGATAAATAAATAGTTGATAGAGGGCCTGGCACTTTCGCTTTAAGAGCACTCTGTTGCTATTTTAGTGGCATCTGCATGGCTATACCAGTGAGGCTTTGTCACTTTCCTACCTGGTAGACACTGCAAACTCCTTGCTTTCCCCCCCTTTTTAATCAAGGGCTAATGATGGAGGGTAGCTTGCTGGGCAGGGGACCATGGTGGGTAGGAGGTCTGTCCAGGCTGAAAACACCTAAGTCTGGGATCATTTCGCCCATCTCTGCCACCAGGGCAGGGATAGCACAGCCAAGCCAAGCCAAGCCAAGCCAAGCCAAGTCAAGCCAAGTCAAGGGGAGGGTTATTTTTAATCCCAAAGATGCAGCATTTGAGAACAAACAGCTCCATCCCTGGAGCATATGCCAAATGAGTGTGGGCCCGGAGGTGTCAGCCTGCGGCTGCTTCCCGGCTCACCAGGCCCCTCCAGAAACCAGAGCTGGGCAGCAGTGCGTATTTTTAAACAAGCTGACTTGCTGTGGCCTTTGAGGGCCACCAGGTCCTGTGAGGACGGAGTGGGAGCCCCACACGCAGTTACCTTTAAATCCAGTTGGGCCCTAACCCGAGATGGTGCCTAGCGTCTCCCACCGCCCATGTTCACATTGCCTGGAGCTCCCAACCTCTCCACCTGCTGCCTCGTCCCCATCCCAGCCCCAAAGTGCTGAAGGCCACTTGAGAGTACCATTTTCCCTTCTTTTATATTTTCCTCTTCCCTTCCTTTACTCTCTGTAACACAAATAACTCATATTCATTGTAGAAAAATTAGAAAATTGAGATGAACAAAAAGAAAAGAAAAGAAAAATCCCTATCATCCCCCTGACCCTATCCCACTGTGGGTGAGGACCAGCATTTGTTAATACTTGGTGGATATTTTCCCTGACTTTTTTCTATGAATATTTTTTACACATAAGGTATTTATATTTTCAAAACGTGAATCTCACCCAAGGCCTGGCACTGGGGAAACCAGGATGGCTCCTCATTCAGAAAGAATGCTGACATTCTCTCCCACTGAGGTCCACAAGCTCTGTGGCCGGGATTGTTAGGACGTCACAGGGAAATGTTTAGCCCAGTGCATACAGTCCATACAAGAGACTCTCCTCTCCATACTTATCTTTCCCAGCAGGAATCATTTTGCCCGTGTCAGGCTTTGTTTGTGTGGTTAAGAAGGCAGGCTCTGGAGTCAGGAAGCTTGAGTCTAAATCCTTGCTCTGCCTCTAAATAACTGTGTGAAGTTGGGCAAGTGGCTTCACTTCTTTGTGTCGGATTTCCTCATTTGTAAAACAGGGATGAAGAGAGGATACACATTACAGGTCTGGTGTGAGAATTCAGTGAGCTAATACTGAAGGTAGAGCGACCAGAAGAGAGGCTGGCACATAGTAACTGCTCAATAAACATTAGTTCTTATTCTACTATAATGGTTGTTTTTTCAACTCTGGGGGAGTACCTCCTATGTTTCAGGCACTAGCCAAGCTTCCTGTATGATTTTGGGCATGTTAATTCACGGACGTCTTTCTTACTTCATTCAGATAGGGGCTCAAGGCAGTTGGGGAATGAGATGGGGAGTAATTTGGGTTGCTTGGCTACCAGGAGGTTTAACACATTTGCATTATGGGGTCACTGGAGCTCATTAACATATTGGAAAAATGTTAAAAGCCATGTTGCTTTCAGTGGAGCTCTCACATACCCACTACTCCAGTTGTTGAAGGCTGATCATGAGTACATGGGGGTTCACCATGGTATCTGTGCCACTTTTATGCCTGTTTGAAAACTTCCATAATAAAAAATATGTATGTATATGTATACATATATGTATTATGTATATAATATATACATCCTGAAAAATCTTCATCACTCTATTTACTTTCATACTTTTTCTGTATTGCTTTAATATACGTTTTAAAAATGTTTAAGGGGCCTCCCTGGTGGCGCAGTGGTTGAGAGTCCGCCTGCCGATGCAGGGGATACGGGTTCGTGCCCCGGTCTGGGAGGATCCCATATGCCGCGGAGCGGCTGGGCCCGTGAGCCATGGCTGCTGAGCCTGCGCATCCGGAGCCTGTGCTCCGCAACGGGAGAGGCCACAACAGTGAGAGGCCCGCATACCACAAAAAAAAAAAAAAAAAAAAAAAAAAAAAAAAAAAATGTTTAAGGATCTTTTTTGTTAATCAAGACCATTTAAACCATTAAAAATGCCTCCCCCTTGAGACACACTGGTGTTGACAGAAGCCACAGCTGGTCGTACTCCATTGCACTGATGACGTGCAGAATTCCCAGCTGACAGGTGATGGGGACAAAAGGCAGACACGTTCTGGCACCTGGTGCCAGGCTGCCCCCCCTTCCTTTACCTTCCCTCCCAGTACTGGCTTCCAGCCCTTATTTTGGGTCACACTTGTCGTATCTTTATCAATGCCGAGTACTTGGTGTGCCCAATTAAAACTCTGAGAACAGAGGAATTGGAGGCTAAAGACACCCATCCGGATCAATCACAGAACTTTCCACCTCAAGGTTAAGGGTCCCTGACATCCATCCCCTCCCTCTTCCAGGCCAGTCAGCAGGCTGCTCACCTCCTCTTTCTCCCTGCTTTTGGCACCCCTCCAGACTTTTGACAAAAACACAGATGTCACACCCTCTGTTGCTAGAGAGAACCAAGCTCACCTTGCTTTTGTGATCATCCAGATGCTTCTGTGATCATCCAGGTGCTTCTGTGATCATCCAGGTGCTTTGGCTGCTTTTGTTGCTACCACCATTGTTATTGTGAATAAAGCTTCCAATTACTGGCTGATTACTGGACATCCAACATTGTTCATCCATGGGCATGGCCTCATTTAATCCACACAACAGCCAATAAGGTAAATACTATCATCCCATTTTTCAGATGAAGACGTTGAAGCTTACATAGGCTGAGTCATCAGGGTCACAGAGCTAATAAATGGAAAATGAAATCACAGGCTGATTCCAAAGCTCATGCTCTTAACACTATGCTAATTAGAGACTATTTTCCATCCCCAGAAAGCGGAGAGGGGTGTAAAAGAATGGCTAACTTTCACTAGGCCTACAGTTTTGTTGTTGTTTGTTTTTTTTTTTTTTTTTTTTTTTTTTTTTTTTTGCGGTACGCAGGCCTCTCACTGTTGTGGCCTCTCCCGTTGCGGAGCACAGGCTCCGGACGCGCAGGCTCAGCGGCCATGGCACAGGACCAGCCGCTCCGCGGCATGTGGGATCTTCCCAGACCGGGGCACGAACCCGTGTCCCCTGCATTGGCAGGCAGACTCCCAACCACTGCGCCACCAGGGAAGCCCTGTTATTGTTTTGTGTGTATCATAAATAGAGACCACCATAAAGTGGAACCCCTTTCTGTCTGGGCCATTCGTCTTCCAGAAGGGGGCCCTCAAGGCGCGCGCTTGCTTGCGTGTGTGAGTGCGTGCGTGTGTGAGCGCGTGCCTACGCGCACTTCTAAATGTAGAAGGGCAATCCACAGATAGAGGACTGTCAGGTAAGACTCTGCCTTCAGCACACACGGCTCCTGCCTCAGCTCTGACACTCATCAGCCCGTTCTCTTGAGCAACCCACTTCCCCTCTCTGGGCATCAGTTTCCTCACCTGTAAAATAGGGATAACAAACCCTAGGTTAGTCACCAAGCACATTCAATGAGATCCCAAGTGGCATGTGCCCAGCAGAGTGCCTACTTAAAGCAGAGCTCGAAAATAACGGTGCTCCTTCCGGCATTCCGCAGCACGGGAGGCAGCGTCCCGCAGGTGGGCCGGGAACTGGAGAGAAAGGAGTGGGGAGGCGGGGCCTGGCGTCAGCGCGTGCGCACACCATGGGCGGAGGGACGGGGCGCCGCAAGGCTCAGACCTCCTGCTGGAAATTGTTCTGAGGGCTTTGGCGTAAAGTTTGCCCTCCCCACCTCGTTTTCCCCATCCCCTCGCCCAGGGTGCTGGCCGGCTCCCCCCACACTCTCCACCCTGCTCCTTCTTGTGCCCACCGCTCTCAGCTAAAAAGAAGATCCTGTTCCTTGCCCGCAACACAGGCCAGAGCCACGTGTGCTGGGCTCCAGGTGGTCTGCGAGACCCTGGCAGGCTTCTGGTCCAAGCAATTTGGACACCTGTGCTGTGAACCGCCTTCTCTTAGGAAACCTAGAATCAAGGGCCTTCCTGACCCCCTCTTCCTGCCAAGGACGCGTGCACACACACACACACACACGCGCAGAGACAAACACGCAGACTCAAACACAGACACACACAGATGCACAGACTCAGGCACTGGCTCGCTCCCAACCCCCAGGCCCAGACTAATGCCTGTTGGTCCCACCCCTGCAGCTCTGCCTCCTTGGTCTAATAAGGGAGGTGAGAAAGGGTCCTGAGATTCCAGAGAGATTCCCAGCGCGCTCCTTCTAAGGCCTTTCAATCGAACGTTCAGCTATGGGCAAGCGTCTGGGGCCGGGGGCCCCAAGGCTGAGTCATGGGTTCCTCAGCCCCAAGTCTCATTTCTAGCCCAGTCCAGATCCCGGGCCTTTCAAAAAACTCACAGGTCGTCCCTCTGAGTCAGCAAAGGTTCCCACAGAAACTCCATTTGGTGTGGATTTAATCACAGGGTGTTTTTAAAGCCTCATCTGGAGGTAATTTGGAATTTAAATTACCAGGATGAGGATATTTTTACCAGAAGAAGGGCTTGGAATAGTTATATCCTGTCAGTTATTGATCAACCATTTCCAAAAGATTAAAAAAATAGTAAGACCTATTTTACCAAATATGTTAGAAAAATTCCCTCAGGATTTGGTCATTATTAGCGTAACTGATATAAATTGTTCCACAACACTTAGGAATGTGTTCCATGACACATTTCACGAATTTTCTAAATCAAATTAAATCATACTTAGACCCCCCCCCCCGCTACCAGGACCTCAGATAATTCAATCCCAGCCACTTTTGAGGGCCCTTCACTCTCCTTCCATGCAGAACTCCGAGTACTTCAGGATTCCCGAAACTTGGCGCAGGGCACCAGGTCTGTGATGGTCACTGCTGAGTTGCCTATGGTCCAAGCCCTAGTAGACCAGTTAGAGGCTGCTGTTGCTGCCCACAGCAACGTCTCCAAACCAAGGGCCCCCAGACATCTCTTCCCCCTTCTTAGGCCCTCCCCAAAGGCCCTGCCACCTCCGGAGTGCCCGGTGGAGGCCCAGCACTCAAGGGTCCTGCCAGCCTTTAATGACCTCTGGGCCCCAGGCCCCCTCCCCAGCCCTCTCCATCTCTAACAAGTAGTGTTAAGTCTCCAGACCCTTAGAAAATCTAAGGCTTCTTACTTTTCCCTGGGGCAAGAGAAGCCCAGCCCTCCAAAACACAGGGGCCTCTGGAGAGGAAGAGGGGAAAATACCTCACATTCTTTTCCAGTGAGCCTGCAGAAGAAAAACAGACATGGTTAATTTCTCAATCACAGTAGTCCCTGACTTAGGCAATAATTACCTGATTTACCTAGTAATCCACACTCTGTGGGGAGTAGATAGAGCTGTGGGCCCAAAACAGAAACAAAAACAAAAACCCTTCTTTAATAAAGGTTATGAAATCTCTTTGCTTCTGTAATTTTCAGGGTCTCTCTAGAATACTCCTGTTTGGACAGAGATGGGGTCAAACCACACAGATACCATCTAGTAGCTTGGTGTCCAGTAGCTTGCTCTTCTTCATGGAAGAACTGTACCCCACATGAGGACTGATGAGGTTGAGATAAGAGGTGCCCCTGAAACTCAAGTAAACATGGGCTAGCTTCGACTCGCACCCAACACCATATAACACAGTAGAGTTTGTGGTTAAGAGGAATGGCTGTGGAATCAAACAGACCAGAGTATGAGTTCTGGCTCCATCCCTTTTTGGCTGTGTGACTTCAGGCAAGTTACTTCACCTCTCTGAGACTCAATTTCTCTAAAATGGAGGTGATAAAGTGCCTCATAGGATTATGTGAAAGTTAAATGACAGCCAAGACACTGATGTAAGTTCATGCTGGGAGGAATACCCTCTGCTTCAAACACATAACAATGATATATGATACATAAAGAGAAAATTAAAATGATACAGCCACATTAAAAAAAAATTAACATCTCTATAGACAAGGCTGCATTCTATATACCTCCTCTGAGGGTCTGTAGTGGGTCTCTTTGCTCATGGTGGTGATCAGCTTTCTATTCAGCCCCCTCTTCTACTCTTCCTGGAATCATTTCCTAAAATAAGCTGCCAACAAGCCCTTATCTCAGACTCTGCTTTGTGGGGGGAGTCTAGGCTAGCTGGAAAGGAAAATAACAATGAAGCAAAGAAAAGGAGTGGTAAATAGAAAACTAAATATGGCAGAAATAAGTTAAAATATATTAGTCATTATAATAAATGTAAACAGATAACCTATCAAAAGATAGACTCGCAGATTAGATAAAAAATGAACAAAGTTTATAAGAAGTATACCTAAAGCAAAACCACAAAGAAAGATTGAAAATAAAAAGTTAGAAAAAGATATACCCATCCAATGCAAACTAAAAATAAACGTGTGGTTATGGATTGGGCTGTGTCCCCCAAAACAATATGTTGAAGTTCTAACCCCCAGCCCCTCAGAATGTGCCCTTATTTGGAAATAGTCATTGCAGATGTAATTAGTTAAGATGAGGTCATACTGGAGTAGGATGGATCCTTAATCCAATATGATTGGTGTCTTTATGAGAAGAGAGACACACAGACACATAGAAAGATGGCCATGTGGTTGTGGAGACCCAGATTGGAGTTATGCTGCCACAAGCCAAGAAATGCCAAGGATTACCTGAAGCTGGAAGAGGCAAGGAGGGATCCTCTCGTACAGGATTAGGAGGGAACACAGCCCTACTAATACCTTGTTACTGACATTTAGCCTCCAGAAACATGAGAACATAAATTTCTGTGGTTTGAGTCACCCAGTTTGTGGTAATTTGTTATGGCAGCCATGGGAAACTAATACATATGCCTAGCAATATTTCTATCAGACCAAATAAAATTTAAGCCTAAAGTATACATCATAAAAGCAACATCCCATCAATAATGAGGGGCTTCCATGGTGGCACAGTGGTTAAGAATCTGCCTGCCAAGGCAGGGAACAAGGGTTCGAGCCCTGGTCCGGGAAGATCTCACATGCCGAGGAGCAACTAAGCCCGTGCACCACAACTACTGAGCCTGCGTGTCACAACTACTGAAGCCCTCGCACCTAGAGCCCATGCTCCACAACAAGAGAAGCCACCACAATGAGAAGCCTGTGCACCGCAACAAAGAGTAGCCCCCACTCGTCACAACTAGAGAGAGCCTGCGTGCAGAAATGAAGACCCAGTGCAGCCAAAGAAAAAAGAACATAAAATGATTATGAATTTGTATGCACTTAACATGACTAAATTATAAAGAGAAGTTGATTAATTCATATTCTCAGTAGAATATTTTCAATATACTTTTATCAGGATCTGATGGATCAAGTAGATAAAAAAGGATAAAAGATATGTAAGATATGAAGAGCTAATTTAGTTAACCTGATCCAGTATAGATGTGTAGAAGCCTGCATTGGAAAAAAGAATATATATCCTTTTCAAGCACACATTGATCATTTTAGCAAAGGGAGCCTCAACAAATTTTAAATAGTTTGTAGTATACAAATCATATTTTCTATCCATAATACCATTAAATTAGAAATAAAAATACACCTAAATATATTGTGGATTAAAGATAAAGTCTTAATAAAAATTACAAAATATTTAGACTTGAAAAACTATGAAAAAAATACATAACAAAACTTGTGGGATGCAGATAAAGCAGTACCTAGAGGTAAATATATAGCTTTGAAGTACCCTTTGGGAAAACAAGATAGAACATAAATGAATTAAAATTTTAATACAAGAAGCTAGAAAAAGAAAATGAATGAGATATTGCAGTTAAAATCCTTTGCATAATGCTTGCCACATAATAAGTACTCAACAGAAGGAAGTATTTAATAAATGGAAATTGTGGTTGTTATTCTATCAATAACTTCCAATTAAAAGAGCTTTTCTTTATAGGATTAAGTAAAACTTTCACAAGAAATTTGTGATTTATAATAAGTGTATATTTGATCAACATCCCTCTTCCTGTCACGGAGCTCCCTTGGAATTTCCTGTAATGAGAGCAGTACAAGTGTCTTGAATGAGGTGACTTTTCAGAAGCACATAGGTCACCGAAGGATGGGGACTTGTCCCCAGAGGAATCAGTGTGTGATTACAGAGTTAGAACCTTTAGCCCTCTCTGGGGAGGGGAGAGCAGCTGAAGATTGAGTTCAATCACCAAAGGCCAATAATTCAATCTATCATGCCCATGTAATAAAGCTTCCATAAAAACCCAAAAAGATGGGGTTTAGAGAGCTTCCAGGTTGGTGAACATGCGGAGGTACAGGGAGAGTGGCAAGCTTGAGGAGGGCATGGAAGCTCTGAGCCCTTTCCCACATACCCTGCCCTATGCTCCTCTTTAACCCGGCTGTTCCTGAAGTATATCCTCTTATAATAAACCGGTAATCTAGTAAGTTAATATTTCTCTGAGTTCTGTGAGCCGCTTCTAGCAAATTAATTAACCCAAGGATGGAGTCATTGGACTCTCCAATGTATAGCCTGTTGGTCAGAAGCACAGGTGACAACCTAGATGTGCAACTGACATCTGAAGTGGTGGTGGTGGGGAAACAGTCTTGTAGGACTAAGACCTTAACAAGGGTAATCTGATGTTATTTCCAGGTAGAAAGTGTCAGAATTGAGTTGAATTGTAGGACACCCAGCTAGTGTTGGGGAATTGTTTGATGTGGGGAAAAAAAAAAAAACACACACTGGAACTGGCATCAGAATCTTACAACTATGGCACACCAATCAGAGATATCTCTGTGCCTGGAACTTCAGAAATTAAATTTTATACAGTTTTTCATAGTCAAAAAATATTCCAGAAAGGGAAATTTTCTGGCCAGAGTTGGTCTCCTCTGCCTCTATTAACTATAACTCACTTTTAAGCCACTGAATGGACTAGAGCCTGAACTCAGCAGTGACAGGATATGCATCAGTCAGGAAGCCAGGCCCCTGATGGAGCTGCCCTCTGAAGGACCTTAATAGCATCCAGGGAGTTCCACCATCAATCCTCCTCTTGGAAAGAAACAAGGACTTAAATAATTAGAGAAAAAACTAATCTGGAGGTGGAGTCAAGATGGCAGTGTGGGAAGACTCTGAGTTAGCATCTCCCTACCACTGGCGGGAGACTCTGACACCCAAGGAGACAGGAGGAACCCCAAAGTGAACTGGTAGGACGTAGGGGGACTGAGGGGGGAGGAGAAGTGGAAACCAGACAGGATCGGTGCCCCTGAGGCCAGGGAGATCAGGAGAGGCAGGCGGGAGGGGCCCTCAGGGAGGAATGGGAGAGGAGCAGAAGGTGATCGCCTGGCCCACTCATGCATGGGGAGCCTGCTGAGCTCCCAGGCTGATCCCCTGACCTCCAAACCCCCTCCAGGCCGCATGGGTCCTTGGGGCCATAGGAAAGAGGCCAAGGGGAGAGCAGGAGAGGCAGGTGAGAGGGGCCCTCCAGGAGGAGCAGAAGAGGAGCAGAGGGCTATTGCCCCACCCACTCGAGCCCAGGAAGCCTGCTGGGATCCCAGGTGAGGTCCCCGGCCCTCTGAGACCAGGGGTGGAGGGCATGCCTGGGCCCCTTCTGTTCCTTGAGCCTAAGCCCCACCCCACACAGCCCCCAGGGCCTTTTCCAGCCCTGTGGGTCCTGAGCATTGGCTCTGCCAATGCTCTGCCCAAACCTCGCCCTTGCTTAGGCCCCACTCTCCACAGCCAAGGCCTTTCCCCCACCTTGTTTTTTCTTTTCCCTCCCCCTCTTTTTTACTATTGTGATACTGATATACCTTCCAATTGTTGATTCATCTATATTTTAATTTTTATATTCTTCCTAACATATCTGTTAGTTTCCTAGTCTAATTTTATTGTTTACTTTGTTCTTTTTTTTTTTTTTTTGCAGCCCCAGGCAGCTTGTAGGATCTTGGTTCATGAGCCCGGGGTCAGGCCAAAGCTCCTGCGGTGGGAGCTCTGAGTCCAAACCACGGGACTAACAGAGAACCTCAGACCCCAGGGAATATTCATCAGAGAGAGGTCTCATGGAGTTCCTCATCTCAGCACCAAGACCCAGCTCTACCCAATAGCCTACAAACTCCAGTGTTGGAAGCCTCAGGCCAAACAACCAGTAAGATAGGAACACAATCCCACTCATAAAAAACAAAAAATAAAATGAGATGGCAAAAAAATGTGTCACAGATGAAGGAGCAAGGTAAAAACCTACAAGACCAAATAAATGAAGAGGAAATAGGCAATCTACCCAAAAAAGAATTCAGAGTAATGATAGTAAAGATGATCCAGAATCTTGGAAATAGAATGGAGGCATGGACTGAGAAAATACAAGAAATGTTTAACAAAGATATAGAAGAACTAAAGAACAAACAAACAGAGATGAACAACACAATAACTAAAATGAAAAATACACTAGAAGTAATCAATAACAAAATAACAGAGGCAGAAAAACGCATAAGTGAGCTGGAAGACAAAAAGGTGGAAATAACTGCTGAGGAGCAGAATAAAGAAAAAAGAATGAAAAGAATTGAAGACAATCTCAGAGACCTCTGGGGAAACACTAAACACACCAACATTAGAATTATAGGAGTCCCAGAAGAAGAGAAAAAGAAAGGCACTGAGAAAATATTTGAAAAGATTATAGTTGAAAACTTCCCTGACATGGGAAAGGAAATAGTCACCCAAGTCCAGGAAACACAGAGTCCGATACAGGATAAACCCTAGGAAAAACACACCAGTACACAGTAATCAAACTAACAAAAATTAAATTCAAAGAAAAAATATTAAAAGCAGCAAGGGAAAAACAAAAAATGACATACAAAGGAATCCCCATAAGGTTATCAGCTGATTTTTCAGTGGAAACTCTGCAGACCAGAAGGAAGTGGCAGGATACACTTTCTCTTTCAACCAGAAAGAGAAAGAGAAAAACCTACAACCAAGATCACTCTACCCAGAAAGAATCTCATTCAGATTCAATGGAGAAGTCAAAAGCTTTTCAGACAAGCAAAAGCTAAGAGAATTCAGCACCACAAAACCAGCTTTACAACAAATGCTGAAGAAACTTTTCTAAGCGGGAAACACAAGAGAAGAAAAGACCCACAAAAACAAACCCAAAACAATTAAGACAATGGTAATAGGAACATACTTATCAATAATAACCTTGAGTGTAAATGGATTAAAGGCCCCAACCAAAAGATACAGACTGGCTGAATGGATACAAAAACAAGACCGATATATATGCTGTCTACAAGAGACCCACTTCAGACCTAGGGACACATACAAACTGAAAGTGAAGGGATGGAAAAAGATATCCCATGCAATCGGAAATCTAAAGAAAGCTGTAGTAGCAATACTCATATCAGATAAAATAGACTTTAAAATAAAGACTGTTACAAGAGATAAGGAGGGACACTACATAATGATCAAAGGATCAATCCAAGAAGAAGATATAACAGCTATAAATGTTTATGCACCCAACATAGAAGCAGCTCAATACATAAGGCAAATGTTAACAACCATGAAAGGAGAAAACGACAGTAACACAATAACACAATTTAACACTTACACTTTAACCCCACTTACACCAATGGACTTTAACACTTAACACTTTAACCCCACTTACACCAATGGACAGATCATCCAAACAGAAAACTAATAAGGAAACACAAGCTTTAAATGAGACAATAGTCCAGATAGATCTCATTGATATTTACAGAACATTCCACCCAAAAGTGGCAGAATACACTTTCTTCTCAAGTGCACATGGAACATTCTCCAGGATAGATCACATCATGGGTCACAAATCAAGCCTCAGAAAATTTAAGAAAATTGAAATCATATCAAGCATCTTTTCTGACCACAACACTATGAGATTGGAAATCAATTACAGGAAAAAACCTGTAAAAAACACAAATACATGGAGGCTAAACAGTGCGCTACTAAATAACCAAGAGATCACTGAAGAAATCAAAGAGGAAATCAAAGAATACCTAGAAACAAATGACAATGAAAACATGATGACCCAAAACTTATGGGATGCAGCAAAAGCAGTTCTAAGAGGTAAGTTTATAGCAATACAATCTCACCTCAAGACACAAGAAAAATCTCAAATAAACAATCTAACCCTACACTTAAAACAACTAGAGAGGGCTTCCCTGGTGGCGCAGTGGTTGAGAGTCCTCCTGCCGATGCAGGGGACACGGGTTCGTGCCCCGGTCCGGGAGGATCCCATGTGCCGCGAAGTGGCTGGGCTCATGAGCCATGGACGCTGAGCCTGCGCGTCTGGAGCCTGTGCTCCACAACAGGAGAGTCCACAACAGTGAGAGGCCCATGTACCGCAAAAAAAAAAAAAAAAAAAAAAAAAAAACTAGAGAAAGAAGAACAAAGAAAACCCAAAGTCAGTAGAAGGAAAGAAATCATAAAGATCAGAGCAGAAATAAATGAAATAGAAATGAAGAAAACAATAGCAAAGATCAATAAAACTAAAAGCTGGTTCTTTGAGAAGATAAACAAAATTGATAAACCGTTAGCCAGACTCATCAAGAAAAAAAGGGAGAGGATGCAAATCAGTAAAATAGAAATGATAAAGGAGAAATCACAATGGACACAGCAGAAATACAAAGGATTATAAGAGACTACTACAAACAACTATATGCCAATAAAATGGACAACTACGAAGAAATGGACAAATTCTTGGAAAGGTACAATTTTCCAAGACTGAACCAGGAAGAATTAGAAAATATAAACAGGGCTTCCCTGGTGGCGCAGTGGTTGAGAGTCCGCCTGCCGATGCAGGGGACGCGGGTTTGTGCCCCAGTCTGGGAAGATCCCACATGCTGCGGAGCGGCTGGGCCCGTGAGCCATGGCCGCTGAGCCTGCGCATCCGGAGCCTGTGCTCCGCAACGGGAGAGGCCACAACAGTGAGAGGCCCGCGTACCGCAAAAAAAAAAAAAAAAAAAAGAAAAAAAAAAAAGAAAATATAAACAGACCTATCACAATGAAATTGAAACCGTAATTAAAAATCTTCCAACAAACAAAAGTCCAGGACCAGATGGCTTCAAAGGCAAATTCTATCAAACATTTAGAGAAGAGCTAACACCCATCGTTCTCAAACACTTCCAAAATATTGCAGAGGGAGAAACACTCCCAAATTCATTCTACGAAGCCACCATCACCCTGATACCAAAACCAGAAAAAGATATCACAAAAAAAGAAAATTATAGACCAATATCACTGATAAACATAGATGCAAAAATCCTGAACAAAATACTAGCAAACAGAATCCAATAGCACATTAAAAGGATCATACACCATGATCAACTGGGATTTATCCCAGGGATGCAAAGATTCTTCAATATATGCAAATCAATGTGATACACCACATTAACAAATTAAGGAATAAAAACCATATGCTCATCTCAATAGATGCAGAAAAAGCTTTTGACAAAATTCAACACCCATTTATGATAAAAAAAACTCTCCAGAAAATGGGCATAGAGGGAACCTACCTCAACATAATAAAGGCCATGTATGACAAACCCACAGCAGGCATCATACTCAATGGTGAAAAACTGAAAGCATTTCCACTAAGATCAGGAACAAGACAAGGATGTCCACTCTTGCCTCTCTTATTCAACATAGTTTTGGAAGTCCTAGCCACAGCAATCAGAGAAGAAAAAGAAATAAAAGTAATACAAATTGGAAAAGAAGTAGTAAAACGGTCACTGTTTGCTGATGACGTGATCCTATACATAGAAAATCCTAAATATGCCACCAGAAAGCTACTAGGACTAATTAATGAATTTAGTAAGGTTGCAGGATACAAAATTAGTGCACAGAAATCTCTGGCATTCCTGTACACCAACAACGAAAAATCAGAAAGAGAAATTAAGGAAACACTCCCATTTACCACTGCAACAAAAAGAATAAAATACCTAGGAATAAACCTGTCTAAGGAGGCGAAAAACTTGTACTCAAAAAACTATAAAACACTGATGAAAGAAATCAAAGATGACATAAACAGATGGAGAAATATACCATGTTCTTGGATTGGAAGACTCAGTATTGTGAAAATGACTATACTACCCAAAGCAATCTACAGATTCAATGCAATCCTTATCAAACTACCAATGGCATTCTTCACAGAATTACAAAAAAAATTTTACACTTTGTATGGAAACACAAAAGACTCTGAATAGCCAAAGCAATCTTGAGAAAAAAAATGAGTTGGAGGAATCAGGCTCCCCGACTTCAAAGTATACCACAAAGTTACAGTAATCAAGACAGTATGATACTGGCACAAAAACAGAAATATAGATCAATGGAACAGGATAGAATGCCCAGAGATAAACCCATACACATATGGGCACCTAATTTATGACAAAGGAGGCAAGAACATACAATGGAGAAAAGACAGCCTCTTTGATAAGTGGTGCTGGGAAAACTGGACAGCTACATGTAAAAGAATGAAATTAGAACACTACCTAATACCATACACAAAAATAAACTCCAAATGGATTAAAGACTTAAATGTAAAACTAGACACTATAAAACTCTTAGAGGAAAACACTCTTTGACATAAACCACAGCAAGATCCTTTTTGACCCATCTCCTAGAGTAATGGAAATAAAAACAAAAATAAACAAATGGGACCTAATTAGACTTAAAAGCTTTTGCACAGCAAAGGAAACCATAAACAAGATGAAAAGACACCTTCAGAATGGCAGAAAATATTTGCAAATGAAACGACAGACAAAGGATTAATTTCCAAAATATACAAACAACTCATGGAGCTCAATACCAAAAAAACAAACAATCCAGTTAAAAAATGGGCAGAAGACCTAAATAGACATTTCACCAAGGAAGACATACAGATGGCCAAGAGGCACATGAAAAGATGCTCAACATCACTAATTATTAGAGAAATACAAATCAGAACTACAGTGAGGTATCACCTCACGCTGGTCAGAATGGCCATTATCAAAAAATCTAGAAACAATAAATGCTGGACAGGGTGTGGTGAAAAGGGAACCCTCCTGCACTGGTGCTGGGAACGTAAATTGATACAACCACTATAGAAAACAGCATGGAGGTTCCTTAAAAAACTAAAAATAGAACTACCATATGACCCAGCAGTCCCACTACTGGGCATATACCCTGAGAAAACCATAATTCAAGAAGAGTTGGGCTTCCCTGGTGGCGCAGTGGTTGAGAGTCCGCCTGCTGATGCAGGGGACACGGGTTCGTGCCCCAGTCTGGGAAGATCCCACATGCCGCGGAGTGGCTGGGCCCGTGAGCCATGGCCGCTGAGCCTGCACGTCCGGAGCCTGTGCTCTGCAACGGGACAGGCCACAACAGTGAGAGGCCCACGTACCGAAAAACAGAAAAACAATCAAAAAAGAAGAGTCATGTACCACAACGTTCATTGCAGCACTATTTACAATAGCCAAGACATGGAACCAACTGAAGCGTCTATCGACAGATGAATGGATAAAGAAGGTATGGCACATATATACAATGGAATATTACTCAGCCATAAAAAGAAATATGGATTTTCTTTTTTTGTACATTTATTTTTTTATTCTTTAAAATTGTTGCCCTGTAGAGCAACAGCAGAACTGATTTCCTCTGTTCAGCACAGCAGAGAACCATCACTAAAACCACCAGCTGGAAAAGTGCATGATGCCACAGGGAGCGTGTGGTTTCCCTCCTCATTCTGGGGGTCCTCAGGCACCAAGGAAGGCAAGGAGGGGGGTCCCAGACATCACTCTCCTTTGCAACCTGGGAGATAGTCGGGGAATAATTGGCTGTCTGCAAAGGGCCCCATCAGGGACTCCAGGAGCCGACTTCCCACCCACTATCCCCTCCCAGCTGCCAACTCTGTCTGAACTGTAGACAAAGCAGCCAGTTGTAACTGAAATGAGAGGGTATAGAATATCTGAGGTTGTTTCCAATTAGTTTTTCAAGCAGTCCTACAGAGGCGGTTGCGGTTTAAAGTGCTACTTTGTACATTAGGTAGTCATCACTTTCAGCCTCTCTGAGCAGAATGTCCACAGCATCTTCTCTTGGGTCCCCTGGGCAGGAATTCAGAAGTCCCCATTTTGGGGTAATCCAGAACCATTATCCTTCCCTGTCAACGTTGCTGATTAAAGTTGTATATCATTAGATCTTGGGGTAACTGAATGTGGCAGCAGACTCTTATGGTGTTTACTTTTAAAAAAAGTTATAAAGTCATGAGAATGTCAGAGTAAGTTGTTCCTAGTGAAATGCCTTCCCTGTACCAGCTCCATCTCCAGTAACGCTTTTCCACGTAGAGGTTTGTGCAAAAGCTTGACAAGGCAGTAAATGACCTCAGTTTGTTTCAATGGGAGGAAGGTTGTTTCAGCTGAATTCATAAGCAATCACTGGGAAATCAGGGAGGCCCACTGGAAAACTGCCCTGATGAGCAGGAGTGAACCATCATGATCTAAACCCATTAGTATATTTTATTTTTACATCTTTATTGGAGTATAATTGCTTAAAAATGGTGTGTTAGTTTCTGCTTTATAACAAAATTAATCAGTTATACATATACATATGTTCCCATATCCCCTCCCTCTTGCGTCTCCCTCCCACCCTCCCTATCCCACCCCTCCAGGCGGTCACAAAGCACCGAGCTGATCTCCCTGTGCTATGCGGCTTAAACCCATTAGTATTAATGAAGAAAACATATCACAGACTCCCCTTCCCTCAGTAGTTCATGAAACTCAGATACACATAAGTGGAAGACTTCAGCATTACTGCAAACCCTGGGCACACCTCTGGAAACTGTAGATAAAGAACCCCTCCACCAGAAGCTCAGAAAACCGGAGTAGGATGGAGTTTTGGAAATGAGAACAATGCCCTCGGGCTCCGGGCCAACTCCAAGCCTCACCTCTTGCTGTTCCTACCTTCTAGGACACTATCCTTCCCCTCTTCCCACTTGGCCAGGACCTAGTCATTCTCAAGGACCAGCTCAAGTCCTGAGAATTAATCTTGGGATCAGTCTTGGAAGGACCTGAAGTGTCACTTAGTTCTATAATCTACTCCCTTCTATAATTTAGAGCAAGAGTTTGAACATCATTGGTGACTGGAGACTCACTGCCTCCTGAGATAACCCATTCTAGCTCCAGATAGCTTTATTTTACTTATATATACTATTTATTGTGTATTAACTTATGCCTGACAACTGTCACATAATGTAATCCTTGTAGCAACCTTATGAGGGCTGTATCTTTGTTATCTTACCCCATTGTACAGACTTGAAGATCAAGTCAGAGGGAGGCCAATGACCTGGTCACAGGCCAAGGAAGCGGCAGAGCCAGGGTGTCTAACTCCAAAGACAGTGCCCTTTGCCACCGCACCGCACCCTCAAGGACCCCCTGACATATGGAATTTCTCACCGTGCCATGGTTTCACTCAAGGTAGAGTTGTAGGCTTGTACACAGTTGTCAAATTTCCTCCAAGAATTCTCAGTGCTTAGGTCTGTTCTATACAATGTAGCAGGTAATGGCCTAGACTTACAAGTTTCCATTGGTCACCATTTTGGGAATTTCGTTTCACTCTCCAGTGAAAGTGTAAGTTCCTGGAAGGTGGGACCATAGCTTACACTTATTTTGTATGTTTAATCTTTGTGTATCTAATTTTCAAGACTTTTTGTTTCTTTTTGAGCATGTAGCCTGGACAGCACGGAGCATGTGCCAAGTGCTGAGTGCACCTCTGATGGACTGAGTGGCAGTGAAGAGAGTATCAGACCAAGAGTCTGGCATCCCAGATTCTGGTTCCAGCTCTGCCACCAGCAGACGAGTCCTTCCCCCTCTGGCCTCAGTTTCCCCACGTGAACCAGATGATGTGTTGAGGTGTGCCCCAACCTCTCTTTGATGCTGGCCAGCTAAGTGCTGGAGCTCTCCCAGGCCAAAGGACCGGTGGGCAAGTCCAGGGAGACTGAGCCCATCACTCAGACTGAATCATGCCCTCAGGCACCTACCCAGGAAGCGGGGATGGTCCCCCAGAGCACACAGCTGATGGGGAGCCGGGAAGAACTCATGGGGTGTGAGCTAACTTCTGTAGGCACCCTGATCTATTTGTCCCTTACACTCTCCCGGGTGGAAACAAGGAGAACTCTTGCATGATTCAGAGTCTTTCAGTCTCTAACCTTTTCAAAACTTTCTCAATATTTAGCAAAATGGTTTCACACAGCATTGATGAGAATCTCCAGAAATTTCCCTGTGAAATCCCTCATCGGCTGACTCACCAAGGAAGTTAGGAAGCTGGACTGGGTTCAGCCTTCACCACTGTGTTGGGGAATTTTTCATTCGTTTATGTATTTCACAAAGTGTGTGTGTGTGTGTGTGTGTGTGTGTGTGTGTGTGTGGTGGGGCCCATCATGTCATAGGCACTGTGCTGAGTGGTGTCTTGGTCATCTACAATGATGAATAAGACTGGACACAGTTCCTGTTCACAAGGGGCTTATAGTCTCACTGGCGATGAAAATATTAAGCAAAGAATCACACAACACTACGATTAAAATTTGTGGTAAGTGCCATAAAGAAAAAAATACACAGGGTGCTAATAGGGAGCCCTACCTTAGCCTGAGGGTGAGGTGGGATCAGAGAGGGCTTCCTGGAGGAAGAGGTATTTAAGCTTAGACCTGAAACATTCAGGAAAGGGGAAGGGGTGGGGGTTGGGGAAAGGTGGCACCAAGGAAGGATAATATGTGGTCTGATCCACAATATGCTGTGGTGGGTTAGGACTGAACTCATAATCCCAGCTGTGGCCCTCACTGGCTGTGAAACTTCATGTGAGTCACCTACCCTCTCTGGGCCTCAGGGTTTTTGGTATTCTTTGTTTTTTGTTTGTTTTGTTTTTTCCCATCTGTAAAATGGAGATCTGCTACCTCAAGCAAATGTTGCGATGCTCAGACGAAAGCAATGGCTAAGATATCACCCCCAGAAATACTTCTATGTGAATAAATATGAGATCCTTATTATTGACACTTGCCCTTGAAATTCACTGCATCTGTGAAAATGAGATTGTCTGCGGGAGAACTTCAATTGACATTTAGAAAAATTATGAGTGGAATGGGTTTTCCTTATTTGAATTCTCCACTTTAAATGCAATATACCCAGATTATGTACAGACACATGAGGGGGATAGAGAGGGACTGGGAAACCTGGTCCCAGATGACCTGGAGAGGGAAAAGCCAACAGACAAGTGATGGGAGAAAGGGGCTTATTAAACAAACCTCACCGACAGGCCCCCTCCCTTCTTTTCCAGATGCGCCTCCAAACACTCTGCCAAGAATTCTAATGAGAAACAGACTCTCTCTCCTTCACCTGCAGATTTCTAAGCAGAGATATTGCTGCCACTTCTGCTCAGCGTCCAAGAGTGGTTTGTTTTCAATTCCCCCTCATAGGACTCGGGGCTTTGAGAGTTGGAGAAAACATTTCAGGCTTTTCCTTCCTTTATACTTCAGCAAAAAAGCACCCAGTCAAAAAACGAAGGGGAGAAAAGCCAGGGCATTTGGTGGAGTGTTGGGGCCAGCCACCCACCAGAAGCCCTGGTAGTTAAGTAGCCAAACCCATAAGTTGAAAGGAAGCAGAGGGATCCTGGCTTGCACAGAGAAATGTTTACTCTGTCGTGGTAATGGCATGTTTGTGGTCCCCACTCACTCACCCACCCACAAGCTCCAGTGTGGGTCAATGAATCTATTGTGGAAAAAAGAAAGCCAAGGCAAGACCTTAGCCAGAAAAATGTAGAAGTGGGTTTTGTCCCCTTAACCTGATGCAGAAGTTATAAAAGAGATTTGCCAACTACTGCCATCTTGGATTGGGGATTTTCCTAATTGCATAGGGTTCTAAGACAAGCGTGATCTCCGCTTTTTGCCTTTTTGGCCAGAAATCCAGGCCTGCCTCTCTTCTCCACCACCAGCCCTTGTCTCCCTGGGGCCTGTTTCAATCTGTCTGGTTTGTTTCCTCTGCTTCCCACAGCTTTTGCCTGCCTGCTCGGCCTGCAGAGCCAGGATGGGGGTTCTTTCTGCCAGGCACTCCCTCCAAGAAGCCAGCACAGACCCTCACCCCCTCTTTCTGGGTTTACATATAACTGTAGAAAGATCACACTTTTCTATTTCCCATGTCATGCTGTCTCTTTAAAAAAATTCTTATTTTTTAAAACTTTCCCTTATTAAGGGCAATCAGGATATTGGTTTGCTAAGAAAGACTTGAGCTGTAATCAGCCTAAGTGGTGGGAAAAACCAGTTCTTGACTTCCTTTTGGATCTGCCATCCCATCATTCACTCCCACAGCACCCAACTCCTCTCCATGAGAGTGCTGTGCTCTTTGAACCGAGTTTTATCCACAGCCAAGTCTGCCAAGACAAACCTTCCATGCGGGACTCCATCCGGGAGGGACTCACCTCAAAGCCTCTTGTTGGAATAGTGGGCCATGTGTCAAATGGATGCGGAGAGGCTAAACGCTACCTGGGAAACCATTTCTACGATAAAGGTACATACAAAAGAAAAGCCGGAAGCAAAACTGGATGTTTCATGTGCTCAAAAGTATGGAACCCAAACATTATATTAAAAATAAAAATACTTGCTTAAAAACAAGACAGTATATGTATAACTGATTAAATTTGTTAAATAAAAAAATAAAAAAAAAAACAAAAAAACAAGACAGGCTGAAAGAAAGGATTCCAAGATGTGCTACAGCTGTGAGGGTAGTTGAGTGGGATGAGAATGAGCTTTGGGCCAGGCCACCTGCCTCCAGGTGGGAGCTCTGAGCAAATCACAGGAGCCTCAATGTTCTTGTCTGAAAATAGGGGTAGTGCTTCTCCTCTCTGGGGGTTCTTGCGAGGATTAAATGAAGTGATGATACGAGAGTTCTAGCAACACATCTCCTCAGCCTCAAGTTGGCTACTATTCTGCAATTTCTAAACGTTCCATGATGTACATTTTATCCTTATTATGGGAAAAAGTAAACTATAATAACAACAACAATGTGACCCAAGTTATAGGGACATTTCAAACCAGGTAATGTTACCCAGAATTGGATATCATACCTAGTGTGAGAAAACTTCTAAAGGCATCCTAAAGCTTTAGTAATAACTGGTCTAAAAATGCAATTACTTTACCCTGCCAATAACTCAACCACAGACTCGATCTGTCACGGTAGAGAGAAGGTTTCATTTCTTTGTAAGTATGGCTACTCCAGGGAGCACATTTCAGGGATACTATTGCCTTCCACAGAGATGCAAGGAACTTGGCTTTCTGCTTTGAAAGATGCCCCAGCAGGCCCAGTGCCTCTGAGAGGTGAGCGTTCCCCTTCCCTGCCCTCCCATATCCTCTGAAATGGCAACATTCTTCTCATCAAACTTTTTCATTAGCATCCTTTTGCAACCCATTAAGTCCTTAACAGCAGCTTTGAGGAGTCCCACCTGTTTTCCATCAAGATTTCAACTGTAAGCCAGCACAAACATGTGTGATAAGTTGATGCTAAAATACCATGACACACTCCTTGGATTTACTAGCATTTAATAAATGAAGGAGAAAGCTTTGCCTTTTATAGCCCTGAGCCTCCCAGGCCCAAAGCAGACATAGCAGTTGCTTCCTGCTAAGCATTCATTACCCATGGCTTCCAGATTCAAGAACAAGGCCCCTCTGGTCCCTGTGCTGTAAGGGTAGGAGTACCCCTCTCTTTAGGAATAGCAGGCCTAGTGTTCTCAGTCCCGAATGTAGCTCAGCATCAACCGGGTAGTTTTGTAAGAAGTACCCAGGGTCAGGCCCCAGCCCTAGAGATTCAGATTTAATTGCTCTTTGGGGGACAGACTCAGGTAGTCATAATTTTTAACAGCTCCTCAAAGGCCTATCATGTGTAGACAGATTGGGGTCTGCTGAAAACAATTTGGACCATAAGTAGTATAGTATAGTGGGAAGAACATGGACTTTGGAGATAGAAAGCATCTATCTTTCTGTGGAAAGATCACACTTTTCTATTTCCCATGTCATGCTGTCTCTTTAAAAAAATCCTTTTTTTAAAAAAACTTTCCCTTTTTAAGGGCAATCAGGATATCGGTTAAGCAGCTGGGTGGAGTGAAATAGATGATACTAGAAGCCAGAAGCCCTGAGTGGCCGGGTGAGTGCACCTCCATGCCACAATCAGCCTCAGAATCCCGTACCTGCCGGGGAAAGCCCTCCAGGAGTGACAGTGTTGTTGGTTGGAGGGTCTGCTGAGCTGCTCCATGGCACTTACTTATAAGGTCTTTTCTGACAACTCAAGTGTTCACAAAAGCACCAGGTTTGGATTCACCACCTGAAAAGAATAAACTGTGTTATGTTAGGCAAGTTTCTTACATTCTTTGAGCCTGTTTCTTCATTCCAAAACTGGGGTTAATAATATATATCTCATAAGGCTGATATAAAGATATAAAGATCAGATGAAATAATATATGTAAACTGCAGAGTACGGGATCTTAGACACGGCAGTTGATCATGTTATGTACTGTTATTAATGAGCTGAACGTCAATAGCTCTTTCCTTAGAATCAAGGTTCCTTAGGAGAATGTAGTAACTCCACCATCATCTTGTGGAGATAACAAAGCCTCTCTTCAAAGCAAAAGGCCTATCATCTAAAGGTGGATACAACATTGTGCTAGAGATTCTAGTCAACATAACAGAGCAAGAAGAAGAAATAAAACACATAGATTGCAAAAGAAAATATAAAACTGTCTAAGTTTGCAGATGGCATGAGTGTCTAGGTAGAAAATCCAAGGACTCTTAAAGAATGCTATTAGAACTAAGTTTAGCAAGATTGGAGAACACCAGGTCGATGTACAAAAACCAATTATATTTCTATATACTAGCAATGAGCAACTGAAATTTTAAGTTTAAAAAGCAGTACAGGGCTTCCCTGGTGGCACAGTGGTTAAGAATCCACCTGCCAATGCAGGGGACACGGGTTCGAGCCCTGGTCCGGGAAGATCCCACATGCCGCAGAGCAACGAAGCCTGTGCACCACAACTACTGAGCCCGTGTGCCACAACTACTGAAGCCTGCGCGCCTAGAGCCTGTGCTCTGCAACAAGAGAAGCCACTGCAATGAGAAGCTCGTGCACCGCAACGAAGACCCAACACAGCCAAAAATAAATAAGTAAAAATAGAATTTAAAAAAAAATAGGGCTTCCCTGGTGGTGCAGTGGTTGAGAGTCCGCCTGCCGATGCAGGGGACATGGGTTCGTGCCCCGGTCCGGGAAGATCCCACATGCCGCGGAGCAACTAAGCCTGCAAGCCACAACTACTGAGCCCACACGTCACAACTCCTGAAGCCTGAGTGCCTAGAGCCCGTGCTCCACAACAAGAGAAGCCACCGCAATGAGAAGCACGTGCAATGAAGAGTAGCCCCCACTCGCCACCACTAGAGAAAGCTTGCGTGCAGCAACGAAGACCCAACGCAGCCAAAAATAAATTAATTAATTAAAAGAAAAAAAAAAAGAAAAAAGATGAGGCCCATGGGGGGAAAATTGTTAAATGGGTTTTTGGCGGTGAAAAGTTTGTGAATGGCCAGATAAAGCTATACATTTGAGGAAGGTGAAGGAACACACTCCTTTGGGAAGATCTGAAAAAAACCCAAACAAGCTTTTACTTGTCCAAGACAAATGAGGGTCATGCTGTGAGATGGTGGGGAATAGCCCCTCCCACCTCCACCTCAGATCTCTTCAGGCCTGTAGGACCTCCACACCAGACCAGTGTGTAAATTGTAGGCTGGCAAAAACCCAAACCCCGAGTCCTGACACCATGTGTCAGCCCCCATCCTGAGCTCCTCCTCACTCTGGACTAGGACACCTCAAATGAAAAGAAGTGCATTTCCAGGGCCTAGCCTGAGCCTCTTTGTTGACAACAGCTCATCAGTTTCATGATTGTTCATCATAACAAGAAAAGTTAGGGTTTTGCACCAACCAACACTAGAAAAAGTGACATGGAGCCCAGGCTGAGGTGGGAAAATGCAGGAGATTATAACAGCAACCTTAGGCCCACCCGTACGGGGGCCAGTTAACATGCCCTCCCCTGATCAGTTTGCACACAGCTCAAGGGAGCTTAATGGGATTAGGAATAAATAACCTTGTTGTTATTTTTAACATGGCTCAACTCTCTAGTACGTCCCTCCATTGTCCCTGCCAGTAACCTCTTCATAAACGGAGGCATCACCCTTAGAGACATAACAGGCAAAACCGGGCAACAATTTGTCTGAGATCTTACCCAGTAATACCTAAAAAAGAGACTCATCATCTTTGACATTTGTGCCCTTAACGGCATGATAGGAAGTTTATGGGCTTTGAAGCCAGGTAGAGCTGGATTTCAATCCTGATTCTGCCACTTGTGAGTCGTGGTCAAGTTATCTTTCCTCTTTGAATCTCAGCTTTCTTTAGAATGAGGATAATACTACCTACCTCACAAAATTATCTATGTTACATAATGAATGGAGAGTCCCTGACATGGAATTTATTGCCTAGGAGATGCTCAGTAAAGGTTGGCTACACAAATACACACACACGCATGTTTATATACTTGTACCTATATCCACATATGGGCATATTTAAATTTTAATTAATAAATAATTAGAAGAAACATAAGATGCACGCTCTTTCACTCTTGTACGTTTCTGAGAGCAGCTTGTGTCTTTTAATTGATGTAAACCAAAATTTGCTAGCAGCAAATAGAAGAGTGAGTCGTGACGTGGTTGTCATTACGAGGCTGTGCAAACTCAGCCAAGTCTCTCCCAGTAGATCACAGAAGTGAGAGCTGTGAGAAGCTGCTGGGGCTTATTCGTGCCTCGTGGAAGATTATCACTAGACAAGACACATCCATTTGTCAAAAATGTCTGGCTGACTTTCAGATTTCCAGTGATATGTAATTCAATTACAGAGAAAATGAAACCATGCATTTAACCAAATAGGAAATGCATGCAAAACCTGACATATTAACTGTCTTTACTAAGAACACTCAGGAGGTCAAGTTCACGGGTGCAGGCTCTGTAACTCTGTATTTCTTTGGCAGTATTTGCCTCAAATAGGAAGAATCTTTAGACCCCAAATGCAGAGAAAACTTAGATTGGAAATGGCTACATTAAAGTAGAAAATGGCATGTAATTGTATAGATAAATAAATGCACACCATTATTCATTTAAAAAATTTTGAAACAAATTTTAAATTATAATTTGATGTGATATTTCTCTTTTTTTTTGGAGAATCTACATTAAATTGTTGATGCACATCCAACCTCAATAATTAGGAAAACACAAATAAAAGTTACAACGAGATGCCATTTTATAACAATTTTGAGGGCAAAATATGTGAAAATCTGGCAATACCAAGTGCTGGAGAGAAAGTGGATTCACAAGATCTTGTACACATTCTTGCAATTTAGTGTAACTACTTTGGAAAACAGTTGGTATCTTCTCATGAAGTTGAACACATATACCCTATGGCCCAGCAATCCCATTTCTAATCCTTGGTCCTCTTGTTCATGTGGACCAAGAATCACATACGAGGAGGTGGCTAGTTCAGCTAGAGCCTCAATCACACAGATGCTTTTTCTCACGACATCTACTCTACCTCGCTATGCAGCAGAGGTGCTTTATGTGTACTTCCTATTCTGTCACACAGGATATTAGAGACATGTGCTTAAGGGTTGAGGTTTAATAAAATTAATAGTTTTTACTGTTTCGTCAAGATATCGCCTTAAGTGAAACTGCCAATTCTTTTTGCTGAGAAAATGTATGACAATGAGGAATACAAAGGAGCAACTAGTACAGGGGGGTGTTACTGCCTTGTTTTGTGTTCACTCACCTGGACTTTAACCCACAATTGCTTGTGCACCATCAGTGCAAATGATAACAGAGAGCAAAAAGCAAATAATGTCTTAGAATTATTATGAAAATAGTTTGACCTTGCAGATTTCCTGAAAGGATCTCAGGGACTCACAGGGGCGGGCCACACTGTGAGACACTGCTGCATGGCACTCCAATATATGAATATCCTCCAACTTAATTAATGTATAATATTCTAATGTTGGTGGACATTTGCATAGTTTCCAGTGTGAGGCTATTACAAGTAGTGTATAGCAAGCTTTTTAAATAAATTTTTCTCCCTGCTACATAAATATGTACTTAACCCAATGTCTGACATACAGTGGACATTTAATAAATTATGATCATTAAAATTCCCTTACAGAGGGCTTCCCTGGTGGCGCAGTGGTTAAGAATCCGCCTGCCAATGCAGGGGACACGGGTCCGAGCCCTGGTCCGGGAAGATACCGCATGCCGCGGAGCAACTAAGCCCGTGCGCCACAACTACTGAGCCTGCACTCTAGAGCCTGTGAGTCCCAGCTACTGAGCCTGCGTGCCTAGAGCCCGTGCTCTGCAACAAGAAAAGCCACTGCCATGAGAAGCCCGTGCACCGCAACAAAGAGTAGCTCCCGCTCGCCGCAACTAGAGAAAGCCCACGCGCAGCAATGAAGACCCAACGCAGCCAAAAATAAAATAAAACACAAAATAAATAAATTAAAAAAAATTCCCTTACAGAGATGTCCTCATTATGTTCTGTTTAGGACTCCCCTACCCTATCCCACATAGTACATAGTGGGATCTCCACGCCTAAAAGATGTTTTCTCAAAAAGCCATAAAGATAAACACATTAGTCACATTGGAAAAGGCAGAAACTAGGAAATTAACCTCTTCCCTCCCCTCACCCTGGTCCCCCAGGGTATTCCTAAACTTCTCCATAGTGTAGGGGCAGGGATAAAAGACTTGGAAGAACTGCTGCCCATCTCCCACAGGAAGCACCTCTCCAGCCAAGAAAAGGACATTCAGAGGACGGCTGACGTCTGTCCCTGAGGCCCCCGGGCCTCCCTCGCCCAGACACCAGGAACCAGAAAGTCCTGCTCTCGTCCTGCTGGCAGCCAGAATGCGAAGATGGGATCCAAGTCTCTACTATTTGGGACTTAGACTCTTGGAGGAAAGACGTCAAGATGCAGGGACAGTGAGAAATTACTCTTGGCAACAGTAGGTATTTCTGAGACATGCCCTTGACCTGTTGGCTGCCCCGGTTGGTTCCCATCTACTTAAGCCCGGTTTCTCCAGATTTCCTGCTGATCCTGTGAACATCTCAGTGGTCTCCCTACAGCCTTCTTCTTTGCCTAAGTTGGCCCCTGAGTTTCTGTCACCTGCCCCCAGTGACCCTGACTCACCCCACACCTTCATAGGCAGCCAATTCTAAGAATCCTCTCTCAGGAGCAGGTAAGGGCCAGGCTGCCCCAGGGAGCCTTCGTAGGGGTCATCGCACGTTGGGGTCAGCTCGTTCACTGCTCACGTTCAGCCCTCCCTCCAGGCCTCACCTGGGCATGCCATCAGCCTCCTAATCGGGCAACTCTCCACAGCAGACCAAGGTGTTATTGTGCCCTCAGAGCCTCTTTTGCTCCCACGGGCATTAGTCATGACCACCTCTACTCTCCCAGCACCTTGTCTTCACCTCCAACGCAGGACAGATCATATTCTCTTGCAGTTGTTTGTTTATCCACCTGCCGTCCCACCTGCTTCTGTGCCCCGCAGGGCTGTGGGCTGTCAGTGTCATACGTGGTGACCCAGGAAGCAGTTTACACTGTAGCTGATGACCCAGCACCAAAATGACCCAGACTGAAGGGCCAAATGTGCTCTTCTCACACTCCCATGAGGAAGCCAGGGCTGAGGAACGCAGTTCTAAGAAGAGACGGCAATTTAGTAGGAGGAAGTTGGCTTTCAGAGAACAGATTTTAGTGCTTTGCTTGGGAGAGGGCCTTTCTTAGATTCTCAGAGACATTTCCTAGCAGGGGAGCTGTGAGCTGCTGGCCTCCACCTGGAGGGCTGGAATCCTCACCAGCTCCACGTCCAGCTGGAGAGAGTTGCTCCAGGAGCCCCTCAGTGGAAACTCCCGGGACCCAGGAAGCAGCTAGGTGGAGTGAAATAGATGTTACTAGAAGCCAGAAGCCCTGAGTGGCCGGGTGAGTGCACCTCCATGCCAGAATCAGCCTCAGAATCCCGTACCTGACGGGGAAAGCCCTCCAGGAGTGACAGTGTTGTTGGTTGGAGGGTCTGCTGAGCTGTTCCGTGGCACCCACTTATAAGGTCTTTTCTGACAACTCAAACTCAACACTGAGGCCAGTGTCCTCAGCCAGGCTGCAGGCGAGCATCGTTTATCTGCACGTGATCCCTCTGAATGGTCAGAGGTGGCAGTGGCTGTATCACACCTGGGCCCCTGCTCCTGAGGCTTCTGTGGCCCCCGGGGGGCTGCCTGGCCTGTTGCTGTAGCTTGCTCTGGGTCTCGTTTGCCCGGCCACAGCTGAAGGGAAGTTCAGTGCAAAGATTCAGGATGGTCCTGGGCTGTCCTCCCACTGCTGCAGATTTAGAGGGACCCCTAGAGGTAGGTCATCCTGGCCTGCACCTGGCAGGGCCACCCTAAAGTTCTCCCATCTCTGGTCGGGGCAAAAAGCTGTTTCCCAGAGGTGGTTTTACCTGGGAAAGCATTCCCTGTGGGTCCCCTGAGTGAGGTTAGCTCTCTTCCTCGTTGTGACCTGACCTCGGGGATGGTAGACAGGGGCTATCACGTCACAGCTGAAAGATCAGATGGGGTCCCTTCCCATGGGGCACATTATTAAATAACCCGCTAAGTGGCCATGGTCACAACACAAGGGGTTTTCAAAGGCTAGACTTGCCTGGGAACGCTCCTGAAATTCCCGATGGCAGGCACCTTGCTCCCAGAAATCAGGAGGCAGAGGGTAACCGGGCACAGGAGAATCGGCTAAATGGGGGGCCTCCCTAGGAGAGAGAATTAAGATCAAATAAGTTCCTTGGCCAATTGAAACTTGTATGCTTCTAATGTCAAAGAATGACTCTGCGAGGACTCATGGCTGATGGGCCAGCAGAGGTCAGCTATCCGTCCTCCCCGCTGTGGGCTCCGCTGCCCTGTGCCTCTGCTGCTCCCCACCTGACTCCAAAACCCTGCACGGCAGAGAGAGTCCTGGGCTGAGATGGAGAGACCCAGGGCTCAGTGCTGCTCAGCCTGCACTCCTCAGGCTCTCTCATTCACCTCGCCAACCCACAGCTTCCTCACCTCTCAAGGAGGGAAATCTGAAACCTCCTAAGGGTTCTGTGAAGCTCCCGAGAGACAGGGCAGGTGCAGTGAAGCGTGAGGTGTAAAGAGATGCACAATGTGAGCTGCTGTTAGTGTTATTTTTGATTGCTGAGCGCGGCCATCCCTGTGGCCATCTCTGCGTGCCTGGGAGGTGGCATGCAGAGAACGCCTGGCTGGCAGGAGCGTGGGCCACGGGGGACCTGCCGTGGCCTGTGATTCAGGACAGGGTGCCCAGGAGCCAGGTGTGTGAATAGGGAACGTGGGTGTGCCTGAGGCTGTGGACACACACGCCCACACAGAAGTGTAGGTAGCTATGGGCATACCCCCTTTCAAGACCAGATCTTCTTCTAGCCCACTTTGGAGCTGGGAAGCAGACAGTGTCGGGGGGGAGACGGTGTGGGGGGCTGCCATGGAGCTGCCTTGAGCATCTGCTGTGGTAATGCCAGCGGGCACATGCTCTGCACCGTTGCTGCCTTGCTGGGTAAAACAGAGCTCCTGTGCCTTTAAAATCGTTTGACATCTTTGAGATTGGAAACAGAGCTCCCCAGTGGAAGGCCAGCGGTAGCTCTGGAATGCTGTTCTAATAGACAACTCTCACTCTGGGTGGATTTCAACCAATACTCCCACCGTCAGGCTTTGGAACGAAATCACCTATTATTGTCCTGGAAAAGGCCCCAGATTGCCTGGGCTGATCCTTCTCCCATGTGGGTTTGTGAGAATCAAGCTCTTTTCCTCTCAGGCTGCACAGACCCATCTTCCACCCCCAGCTGACCGAGCCACCCTGAGATTCCCATCTGGATCCAGGGCTAAGAGCTCAGGGCTGGGGAGGGAGTCCCAGGGTGGGTCGCCTGAAGGCTCCTCTAGGCCAGCCCCTCCGGGGTGTGCCTTGCACAAGACTCACAGGGGAGCCTGGATGGACAGCCAAGCCTCCCCACACCGCCACCCCAGCTCCAGCACCTCCTCCCCCGAACCCCACTGTCAGAGGTGTGTGCACATTCTGCACGTTCACGCAATACAGTTAAACTTGGACGCTCCAGCTCCTCCTCACGGCCCCTCAGCTCCCTGATGGGAAGGTCCCTTCGTCCCACTGTGGGGTCCCTCATTATGGCCTGAAGCCTCTCCAGCTACGCCCTTCCCGGGCCTGGCCCTGCCAGTGGTCAAGTCTTCTCTTCACATGCAGGCCCTGGAGGCAGAGAGAGCAGGGTTGAATCCTGGCTGCTGTTTAGTAGCTGTGTCACTCAGGGCAGGTTACTAGACATTTCTCATCCTCACTTTCCTCATCTGCAAAATGGGAATAGGAAATATAGACATTTCAAGGTGTTAGGAGAATTAAATGAGCTAGGCTAAATATAACAGTCTAGCTCAGGAGTTCTCAAAGTGTGGGCAGGGGTCTCAGAGAGTCCCCAAGACCCTCTCGGGGCTGCAAAGTCAAAACTATTTTCCGGGCTTCCCTGGTGGCACAGTGGTTGAGAGTCCGCCTGCCGATGCAGGGGACGCGGGTTCGTGCCCTGGTCCGGGAGGATCCCACATGCCACGGAGCGGCTGAGCCCGTGAGCCATGGCCGCTGAGCCTGCGCGTCTGGAGCCTGTGCTCCGCAACGGGAGAGGCCGCAGCAGTGAGAGGCCCGCGTACTGCAAAAAAAAAAAAAAAGAAAATTTGTTATAGTTTTGAATCATGGAGGCTAAATTTTTAAATTGTCAAAATTGTTGCTATAGACCACTAACCATTTTCACAAGTTGAAGAGGAAGGATTTTTTTTAAAAAAGATAGATTTCCCAAAGTTACTTTATTAGTTTCCTATTGCTGCTGTAACAAATTAACCACAAATTTAGTGGCTTAGAATAACACAAATTTATTATCTTACCGTTCTGGAGGTCAGAGTGAAAAGTGGGTTTTACTGACCTAACTTCAAGGTGTCAGCAGGGCTACATTCCCACAGGAGCCTCTAGGGGAGAATCTGTTCCTTGCCTTTTCTGCCTTCCCAAGGCTGCCCACATTCCTTGGCTCATGGCCCCTTCCCCATCATCAAAGCCAGTAATCACATCACTTCAACTTCTGCTTTGGTTGTCTTCCCTTCTCCTTCTCTGTGACCCCCACGCCTCCCTTTATGAGGACTTTGTGATTATACTGGGCTCACCCCGATAATCCAGGATAATCTCCCCATCTTGAGATTTTAACGTAATCACACCACGAAAGTCCCTTTTGCCATGTAAGGTGATACATTCACATGTTTTGGGTATTAGAATGTAAACATCTTTGGGGGTCATTATTCTGCCCACCACAGCTAAAAAATCATAAAAGCAGGTTACTGAAAAACATTTTCTTAAATTATACTGCCTTGTGTCAAAAGGTTAGTGAAATCATAGTGTGCCAGCTGAACGTGGAACCTACTTAATGATGGAACTGTGCAATATAGTAACCTCAGGAGCAATCTGGAAACCAATGGTGCTCAGTATTTTTTTCCTTGTAGCATCAGGTCCAAGTTTAAAATTTAAAAATTTTAATAACTAAAATAAGATCTTCCTTAGTAAAATTAGAAAAATAATTAAAATCTAAAAGTAAAATTTCAGGTTTATTCTTGTATCCCAGAAGTTTATCTATGATCATGATATTTGGCTTTTGTTCACTATTTTAATATACTTGGCCTTGGGGCTTCCCTGGTGGTGCAGTGGTTAAGAATCCGGCTGCCAATGCAGCGGACACGGGTTCAAGCCCTGGTCCAGGAAGATCCCACGTGCCACGGAGCAACTAAGCCCACGTGCCACAACTACTGAGCCTGCACTCTAGAACCTGAGAGCCGCAACTACTGAGCCCACATGCCACAACTACTGAAGCCTGCATGCCTACAGCCCGTGCTCCGCAACAAGAGAAGCCACCGCAATGAGAAACCCACGCATCGCGAGAGTAGCCCCTGCTTGCCGCAACTAGAGAAAGCCCGCGCGCAGCAACGAAGACCCAACGCAGCCAAAAATAAAAGAAATAAAAGAAATAAATTTATTAAAAAAAAAAACAAAAAAAACCTTGGCCTTGTAGTTTCAGCTAAAATGTGTATTTGGTGTACTCTTGCTAGCCTTCTCCAAAATGATGGTGAGAGTGGAGAGATATTGTTTTTCTTTTAATAAAACATTATACCTCCTTTGTTATGTTCACATATGCACTGGATATAATACATTTTAACTTATTTGAAAATATTGTTCCTTGCCCATTTTTCAGTCACCCGTGACTGGATAGCCTGACTCTCTCACACTCACCAAGGACAGAGGGATTAACACCATGGTAGTTACAAAGTCTATTTGTGTGGTTTAAAAAGTTTTCTTTTTTTTTTTAATCAACAGACTTGCATAGTTTTCATTTTCTCTCTTTTTGTCTTTGTGATGTTCTGAGCTGATAACCTTCTGGGAGGCATCTAAAAGGACTTGAAACTTGGAAAAAACTTTCCAGTGTTTGGCACAGAGCAGGCATCACTTGTTTACATGTGTCCAGCTGCCTGACACTGGCCTTGCAGGGCCTGCCTACTGGCCGGGCTTAGGGCTGCTGGTGCCTCTGCCTCCCCACCCCCCATGAATGCTCAGGATAGGTCCCTCATGGGGGAAAACTACAGGCGCCACAGAGGGGTCGTCCATCCTCATTTCCTGTAGAGAATGCTGTCACCTTCACTTACCTTTAACCAGGTAAATAGGGGGCTGTACTTGGAGACAGGTGTTGAGTGGCCCCATCTTTCTGACTTAGTTTGGTGGTGTTTTGGTGCCTTCACAGACTGGCAACCTGGACAGCTGGCCCGGTACTTAATTTGGCTCTGTTAAGAATGAAAGCATTTGGTGTCTGTTAGGCTTTTCTTGAAACGCTGACAATAGCTTGTGGACAGCCCTTCTCCTCCATGATACCCAGCTGGGGACAACTTCCCTACCTGCTTCTCCATAATCTTGACCTTCTTTCAGGAAGGTTGAGGCCTCAGTGGGAACCAGACATTGTCCACATTAAGATATTCCCTCAGGGTTTCAAAAGGCTTTCTGGTCCCATCACCCAGAGCAGAACAGGGTACTAATTAAAGATGATTTGGATCCATTAAAAAAACTCCAGGGGCCCTGCACCGAGTTGCATCCAATGGGAAAGGCTGTGCAATAGGAGTGGCCCCAGCTGTTCATCTTCAAGGTGGTTCAGAGTAAGGACTCCATCAGGGAAGGGATGAAAGACAAATGTTGATCCGAGGATGGAATCTGGAGGTGGGGGAAGGAATAGGGGTTGGAAACAAGGTGCAAGAGGTAATCAGAGATCGCCAAGACTGCTTTAAAGTGCTGCTATTAGTTTGCTAGGGCTGCTGGAACAAAGCACCACAGACTGGGTGGCTTCGCAGCAGAAATGTACTGTCCCACAGTTCTGGAGGCTAGAAGTTCAAGATCAAGGTGTAGTAGAGTTGGTCCCTTCTGAGGGCTGGGAGGGAAGGATCCGTTCCAGGCCTCTCTCCTTGGCTTATAGATGGCTGTCTTCTCTCTGTCTCTTCACATTGTCTTTCTTCTATAGGTGTCTCTGTGTCCATGTTTCCCCTTTTTATAACACCAGTCATGTTGGATTAGGGCCCACCCTAAGGACCTCACTTTAACTTGACTACCTCTGTAAAGACCCTATTTCCAAATAAGGTCATATCCTGAAGTACTGGGGGTTGGGACTTCAACATATGATTTTTGGGGGGACACAATTCCACCCATGACAGTGCTCATGATAAAGAAAAAGTGCAGGGATGTCATGATCTCATTATGTAACTACTATGCATAGACATAAACCCAGTCACAGCACATGCAGACAAAGACAGTCAACCAGGTGTTCGTCTCCGGGTGATGGAATTTAAGTTGATTTTTTTTTATCATTATGCTTCTTTGAGCTTAAAATTTTTTACCCTGAACATATATTCGCTGTATAATCCGGAAAATATTCTGACAAATAAACATTAGTAGGCGGAGGGGAGAAGAGTAAAGTTTGCAGAGTTCACACTGCCTGGCTCAAATCCTGGCTCTGCCACTTTGCAGCTCTGCACCTTTGGGTCAGATACTAACTTCTCTGTGCCTCTATGTCCTCATCTGGAAAATGGGAATAGTAAGTAGTACCTCATAGGGCTGTATGAAGATTGTATAAGTTAATATGTGTGAAGTGCTTTCAAAAGGGATAACAAAAACATTAGCTGTTATTCATTTACTACACTGAAATTTTTGAGCTCTCACATGTACTACACTAGATGCCAAAGACAGACAAGTGTACAAATAGCATCATAATGGTTAACACATACTGAGCCCTTTCTATGGGCCAGGCACCATTCTAGGACATTTATGTGTACTTGTGCATTTAACTTTCACCATAACTCTCTGACATAGGTCCTATTTTTATTCCTCTCTTCTCAGTGGGGAAACCAAGGCACAAAGATTATTAAGTGGCAGCGCAGGATTTGAATATACAGCCAGGTTTTTAACCATTTCGTTGCCACCCTCCAAATGCATGCAATAACAGGTTATAGGAGGCCTAAGATGACTGAAGTCTGCCCGGACATTGCCAGTCATGGCACATAAGCTATTTAGGAAGAAAAGACACTTAACACTTATAGACAGCATTTCATTACTGGGATCAGGGCATATCTGCCGCCACGGCTTTACCAGATGGTGTCTCTCGCTGGCCCAGGGGTGCAGATCTGTAGCTTGTAGTCCGCTGGCTTCAAATGGATCCTTCCACCTTGATTTTCCTTTTACAATGATATTAACATTTGTGTGTCAAGTGCCATGTTCACCCTCTTATTTTGTTCTCAAAAGGAGCCTGTGACTCAAGAGAACCAAGGTTCAGAGGGGTTTTCACAACCTGCTCAAGATGACACAGAGAGGAGGAGACAGAGTTGGCACTGGAAGTTAGGTCTCCAGACTCCTTGCCCACAGCTGCTCTTTTCCTGGGCCCTGCAGCCTCCGCAGGGACATGCCCGTCCCCCGGGACAGTGTGGGCACCAAGGAGTTCTCCCTGGGACAGAAGAGCTCTTGTGTGGCCGGGGAGCCTCTCCCCTGCCCCGCCTCCCTGCCTGTCCTGCTCTCGGATGGCAGGGTCCAGCTCTGTGCTTCCCCAGCCAAGGACACGGTGCCTGGCATAAATATTCCCACATGGTCGGGGCTGGAAGGGACCTGGAGATTGCCTGGTTTGTAAGCTTTCTTAAAGCAGCAGAACCCTTTTCCAAGTGGAATTATACATGGAAGCCCAACACAAAACACAGATAAAAGCAGCTCTGTCCAAGCAGGCATGGGGTCCTGACTTTCACCTTGCCCTGCACACGCTCCCGCAGAGGAGGCCCCTGGGAACCTCCTTAAAACCCTGGACTCTTAGAAAATTCAGTGCGGAAGCTGCCAGTCTAGTCGAACCACACACCCCCTTCCCCTGCCCACCCTACCTCTTACCCTTGGAAAGGCTGAGACTCAGAGAGGGGAGGTGAGTTACTCGTGGACCCCAGAGCCAGGATCATGAAGACAGGTCCCTTGACTCCATTCCATGCCCTTCCCAGCACCCTAACCTCCTAGCTACATGGCAAGTGTTCAGTAAATATTTGTTAAATGAATATGTGAACTTTCCAGAAAGACTTCCATGGTTTTCCCTGTCCCAAACAAACTTCCTCCATCCTGAGAGCCTTATTGATTCCTGCATTGGTCCCAAGCACAGAACACGTACTCCACCAACACTAGCTATGCAGGTTGAGAGCTACATTTAATACCAAGACTGGAGCAGGGCTGCACCATTGTTATGCTGTGGGGCATCAGAGCTGCAGGTGACCTTTCAGGCCACGTTCACTGGTCAGTTCGGTCAACCTCTACAACCACCTACACCGTGCAAGACAATGCACTGACCCCGGGAGACAAAGACAAAGACAATACTAACAACCACAAACACTGACAACGCTTGCAGGCCTACCATATGCAAGGCAAGGCTCTGTGCTAAGAATTATATAAGCTACATTCATCAGGATACATTTGGTGGCAAGCAACAGCAACTCAACTGAGATTAATGTAAGTGTTCAGTTGAGAGCCTGGGTTTGAAATTGTATTTTTAAAATGTCCTTCCAAATTCACAGGGTATGTGTAGTGGGGAGGAGGATTTGTGCCTTGGGAGGGCATCCACTGATTAGGGAATCATGAATATGAGGGGTCCCTTACAAGGGGGGACAACTGTTTCCCTCCAGGTCATGGTGTACTGCAGGCAGCAGGAGCAGGCCCATCCTATAGCCCAGGAAACTGACCCAGCAGAGAGCAGTGTCAGGTGAGGCGTTAGACCACACACACTCTTTCCTGCAGTCTCCTTGGGCTTGGGTGCTGACCTGACTGGCCCAGACTGGCCAGGCTCCCAGTTGCTCGGGGGAATACAGCCACACTGGTGGTCTCTGCGTGTCTGACCCAGCTCCTTCTCTCACTATGTAAAAGGAGAGCTCGGTTAATGTAAAATGTTTGGACTTTGGATTTACTGAAGGCATTTGCACTGGGGGGATACAGGGGTGGAGGATGGAGTTTCTTTGTCTTGGTTTTTCAATGATGAGAAAAACCTTGTGCTTCCTGACTTGGAAAGAGCACTTGCCCTGGAGTCAGACAAAGCCAGATTGGAAGCCATTTCTATCCTTTAGCAGATCAAGAGCTTGCACCTCAGTTTCTTTGTCTATCAAATGGGGCCAATACAACCCATGCTGCAGAACTGTTGTGAGTAATAAATGAGACAGTGTATGTGATCTGGTCCAGCATCAACTAGCACAGCAGTACTGAAGAAATATTTGCTGCTTCCATCTTAGGAACTAAGGAGTTGGCTTTCACAAAGTACAAGCTCCATCTGTGAGAATTGAGGAACTGTCACTAAAGAAACAGCCAAAATTACAGACATAATTAAGAAAACCCAATATGCCAAAATCCGAATTTGCAAATCAAATAAAGGTAAATGATTCTCTTTGCAGAAGTATTCTCCTATTTCTAAAAAATCCAAAACAAACAAAACCCTAAAACATGCACAGAAATTTGAAATCATGTAATGATTTTACTTATCCAGTCTTTTCAGGAACATATTTATGGGATAAAAGCAACTTAGTGACAACCTGGGCATCTCCAGCTCCAAGGTGCCCCGGGTCTGAATTCCCACGAAGGGATGAGGAATTTGCTTCTTAAATATGAGTTAACCATGAGCCTTTGAGATTAAAAAAAAAAAAATGCCCCAAAGACAACCCACAGAATGTGAAAATATTTACAAATGAAGCAATAGACAAAAGATTAATCTCTAAAATATACAAACAGCTCATGCAGCTCAATATCAAAGAAATAAACAACCCAATAAAAAAATGGGCGGAAGACCTAAATAGACATTTCAGCAAAGAAGACATACAGATGGCCAAGAGGCACATGAAAAGATGCTCAGCATCACTAATTATTAGAGAAATGCAAATCAAAACTACAATGAGGTATCACCTCACACCAGTCAGAATGGCCATCATCAGAAAATCTACAAACGATAAATGCTGGAGAGGGTGTGGAGAAAAGGGAACCCTCTTGCACTGTTGGTGGGAATGCAAATTGGTAGAGCCACTGTGGAGAACAGTATGGAGTTTCCTTAAAAAACTAAAAATAGAACTACCGTATGACCCAGCAATCCCACTACTGGGCATATACCCTGAGAAAAAGCACGATTCAAAAAGACACATGCACCTCAATGTTCACTGCAGCACTATTTACAATAGCCAGGACATAGAAAAAACCGAAATGTCCATCGACAGATGAATGGAAAAAGATGTGGTACATATATACAATGGAATATTGCTCAGCCATAAAAAGAAATGAAATTGGGTCATCTGTAGAGATGTGGATGGACCTAGAATCTGTCATACAGAGTGAAGTCAGAAGGAGAAAAACAAATATCGTATAATAACGCATAGTGGAATCTAGAAAAATGGCACAGATGAACCTATTTACAGGGAAGGAATAGAAAGGCAGACATAGAGAACAGATGTGTGGACACAGGGAGGGAAGGGGAGGGTGGGATGAGTTGGGAGATTAGGTTTGACATAAATGCACTACCATGTGTAAAACAGATAGCTACTGGGAACCTGCTGTATAGCACAGGGAGCTCAGCTTGGTGCTCTGTGACGACCTAGATGGGTGGGATGGGGTTGGGGGGTGGCAGGGAGGTCCAAGAGGGAGGGGATGTGTGTATGTGTATGGCTGATTCACTTCGCTGTGCGGCAGAAACTAACACAACATTGTAAAGCAATTATACTCCAATTTAAAAAAATGAAAAAAAAGTTAAAAAAAATACCCCTTGGAAATTCTCAGCATCAGTGTTCTACTGTTCTAATCTCACGGCCATAAAGAAAATGCCATAAAGGGAAGTGTTAATAGGACTACAGGAGTGTAATTCATAGGAGGAACCATCCTCATTGGAGGTTCATTGCACTTCTCTCTTAATCAAAATTGTTGATTAACTCTGGCCTTGAGCCAGCTAGGTGACCTCTCTGAGCCTCAGTCTGAGTCTGATCAGGGCTGGGGGGCTAATGTACATCAGACAACAGGCTCGCATTAGGCATCCCTCTGAAAGGCCAGCTTCCTTCCCTGCGGCGGTCATGTAGGAGATCTGGCCACCACTACTGTTGCCATTTCTGTGCTCTCAGAAAAACACTTGTTATTGATTTTGACACGAAACAGTCTTCCAAGCTGATGGCTTGAGCAGGAGTTTGACCCACAGTGCAGTGGGGAGAAGGCTTTGCTTTGAAGGACACCAGGCTTAGCTGGATGCACGTGGGAACAAGGCCAGCAGAGGCACCAGGCTGTCTGCATGGACACGTTTTCAGACCACCTGGAGCAGATGCCTGTGCACGGGCAAGTGGGAGACTCTTCAGGGGGCGTTTCTCATCTTTGGCTGCAGGTCAGACTCGCCGAGGAAGCCTTTAAAAAAAAAAATACAGGTGCTTGGAACCCACCCTGGTCAAACTGAGTCCTCAGGATGCTGTCACGTGGCCCTGTCTGATTCCAGGCCACCATCACAAAACCAAACTCCACTTTTGTGACCCCCTGCTCAGGGCAGCCCAAACCGCTATAGGGTTCAAGCAAAGCTGCTGTGCCTTCTGTCACATTCTTTTGACATGCCGGGACTTTTTCATTTTATTTCAGCCTCATAAACACTCTTGTGCTTGGCAAGATAGCAGATAAGCAGCAAATATTTTGAGAAAGAATTTTACCAATGAGGACAGTCAGGCTCGGAGAGATAGAGGAAGCTTGCCCAAGCTCACACGGCTGCAACATGAAGAAAACAGGATTCAGGGGCCGCTCTCTTACCTCCGAAGCTAGTAACACTTGGGTTGGCAATCTGTGGCCTGTGGACCAAATTCAGCCTGCTGCTTATTTCTGCACAGTCAGGGAGCCCAAGAATGGCCTTTACATTTTTAAAAGGTTGTAAAAGACAAAAATAAAAACAAAGAATATGCAACGACAGATGCTATTTGTGGCCTTCCAAGCCTAAAATATCCACCATCTGGCTCTTTACAGGGGAAGTTTGCCAACCCCTGGTTAAGACTGTGACAGATGCCTGCTGCGGAGCTCAGGCTGGGACAGCCGGTGAAATGACTCGGGATCAAGGTGTCCCTCCAAAGCTTCACTGTCACAAACAGCCTTCACAGCAGTTGTGCCCCTTTAATGTGACTGAGGTCCTCAAAGTCTCTTGCAATCCTCGTTCTGAGGGCTCGGCCTGAAGATGATGCCTGCTCATTTGGACGCACCAGTGTTTGCTGGAACATCCCAGAGAGCTAAGGGCTTTGCAATGTAGCCTGCTTTCCATCAAAGGCCTCCCTTCACATCCAGGGGCTGAACTCAATGGCTGGACCCCTTTCAATCAAAAGGCAAAACAATGACTAACCCCATCCTCTTATATTCACTCTTACTTGATCCTCACAAAGATTCTGTGAGGTGGAAGAGAGGGTTGTTATCCTAATTTAAAAAAAAATCTTTATAGATGATGCAACTATGGCTCAGAGAGTATAGAGATTTGCATAAGCACACAAAGTGGTGGGGCCACTGCTTGAACCTGGTGGTCTTCTAATCTTAAATATCATGCTCTTCTAGGTTACAGCAGCCTTGGTGGGGGGGTGTCATAGGTTCAGTGCCCTGGTTTAGAAAAAGTATCCAAAACTTGGAGTTAGGAAAAAGAACAACTGCATGGAGACCCATTAGAGGCTTATCGAGTTTTCTAAGGATGTATTCCTTTCGTTTTGACCTTCTATTTACCAGTGACCAGAACACTGGATTACTCCAAGGAGATGTGAAATTGTAGGAGACCGGTAGTGGATGCAAATGATTCTTGTCTCACAGAGGCACCATGATTTTGTCTGGAAGAATAGATTACAGCCCAAAGGTTATAGTTTTGTTGCCTTATAAGATAATCGATTTAACAATCTTATGCCAGCACACGCTCTTTCAGCAATGATTAATCTTTTTCTATCTTTTGGAATGAATCTTGTCATTCTGCTGGTTCCTTCATCAATGAGTTCAATAAATCTTTGACACATGTTCACTATATATTTGTATGAGAGTCATGTTTTTAGTTTTTGAAAATTATATTTTGACACCCTCATCATGGTTATCCAATATGAAGTCCACCAAGCTGTGGTGGTCATCCTGGGTGTTTGAAGAGTCTTCTCTCTTTGGGTTTCTTAATCCACTGAGAGGGGTCCAAGATGGCAGAAAACCTTTGGATGACACATCTAGGTTTAGGTACTTGGCTCCACCATTGAAGAGCTGTGTAACCTTGGCCAAATTGTATGATTTCTCTCAGTCTCATCATCCATAAAATAGAGGTAATACCACTATTTGTTTTAAGAAAAATAACGTAAAATAGAGCACAGAGGTTGAGGATATAATTCTGAGCCAGGCTGCCTGGGTTCACTTCTTGGATTTGTTCTTTTCTAGCTGTGTGGACTGGGGGAAAGCATTTGACTTTATTGTGCCTCAATTTCCTCATCTGTAAAATGGGGATAGTATCTACCTTTAGGGTTGTTGCCAGGATTAAATGAGTTAACATAAATGAAGTTCTTAGAACTGTGACTGGCATGTTTTAAGCACTTAATGTTCACTGTGATGAAGAAAAGGACGATACTTGTAAATGACCTAGCAGAACTCCTAGTACATAATTAATACTAAAAATATTGGTAACTGTCAAATATAAAGATGTCCACCACCCAGAGCCAATTGGAATCATGGCAGAAGATCTGTTTACTCATGAAAACAAAGAGGTTCCAACAAGTCAAGGAATGTTCCCAAAATCATTCAGCTAGAACCAGAACCCAAATCCCATGATTCCCAGGCCAAATTCTGTCCCCTGTACAAAGCCCAGGAGCTAGACACTGAAGGGGAAGTACACGCATCTATGTCATACAATGGCTCAGCCTCCTCCCTGTCTTATTCCCCCTGTAACTTTCAGTGATTCTCCTCCCCAAGGAAGTGTCTTCCTCCTGCTGCTACCCTTGCTTCTATATTTCAACCTGACTTCCATTGGGGACCAGAGGAAAAAGCCAGAGCCTGAGCAAAATATACCAGGTAGAGGATGGTACCGTGCAGTCCCAGATGCAGGAAAAGAGGCAGAGCTCTCCTACGCCCTCCCGCTAACTTCCACTCCCCTGCGGGCCTCAGCTCCATGCTTATGCCTCCAGACAAAATAGTTGAGGATTTCCTTGACAAATGATGAACAGAAAAAACAAACCCACACCACACCACATACCCTGCATACCAGACATTCCTCGGATGGTTTGCTTTGTAGGTGACTGGCCACAGAAGGTCTCCACCTTACCAGTGACAGGTGTCTGAGCAGCAGGGAGAGACCTGTGCTCCAGGTGCTCGTCCCAGAGTCGAGACACAGGACTGAGACCTCTGCTGTCTACGTGCACATCTGTTACCACTTCTCACCCCCACCAAGCCAGCCATAAGCTGGAGTCCAGGCATGATCAACATCACAGTCTAGAGGTGGGTTCCAGGTTAAGAGTCATTCAAATATTTACTGAAGACCTACCGCGAGTCTAGCACCATAGTAGGCTCACAGGAGAGCACGTGAGTTAACTCTCAAGTGGAAGAGATGGGATTTTCTTGGGACACATTCTCCAGGCTACTTTTATGTAGATGTGAGGGAAGAAGGAAGAAAACTTTGCTGAGCGCCTACTCTGTGACCAGTTGCTCGCTGGCCTTTCCCCATGTGACTGCTGTCTGGGGTCAGTTACACTGTGTTGACAACTCAGGCTGGCTTAAACAGGGCAGGGATGTCTGTGGTTAGGGACTGGGAAGTCTGGAAGAATTAGAGTTAGGCGAGTTGATCAACATCACCAAATATACAGATTCTTTGATTACCTTCGCTCTGCCATCCTTGGGGTAGGTTCCGTCCTGTGGCTGGCTCTGCTTGTGGTCAGAAGAGGCTTCTTGATCCAACACCGATGTCGGGGGGGTGGGGGGTAGAGAGAGGCTGATGCCTCCAGCAGACATTTCCTCCCAGCTCCTTGGCCAGATCAGGTCGTAGCCCATCCCAGAACCGGTCACCACCAGGAGAAATGGTGTTGTCCTTGGACCAATCGGGCCCACCCTAGACTTGAGGTCAACTCTCCCAAGTTATTGGTGTGGCTCCAAAGGGGAAGTGGATGTTGGGAGGTGAAGTGCAGTGTTCGGTTCACATCTCCATAGGTTTGGAAGGAAGTGACTTGCTCAAAGCCACATCCCTCTGAAGTCCAAAGCCCCCATGTGTGTTCTTTTCACCCCCAAGGCCTTACAAGGCAAGAAAAGGGAAGGAGGAAGAGCTGGAGAGTCGAATTTCAGGTGCCCTTCAGCTGCAAGAGGGAACTCTGGATTTATTAAAGAAAGCTCCCTGCTCAGCCTTTCCCCTTTTTTTTTCAGATGGACTCCACATTCCACTGGGATTTGGGCCATGAGCACCATTTATTTTATAGCACTCAGCTCACAGTATCTGAGATCTTGTCAATATTTCATTAATAACCCCCTACTGGCTAGAGCCCATCTCCTGGATTTTGCTGAACACTGGTGTTACCAGGAGGTTTCAGGATACATAGGATCAAGTTGTGTTTCCTTGCAGCTGTCTTCGGAAGGGAATCCTAGGAAAGCAATTTTCAGGGAAACTATTTTGGCAATCGTGTTGCCCTGTGGCATGGTGGGGCCCTACTGGGGAAGGAAGGGGCATCTGTGCTGTGTGGTAACTGTTTGGAAACAAACTTTTTATTTATTTATTTTTTGGCCTGTTAAAGTTCCAATCAGCCAGAGTCAAAGACAGCTGATCCCCAGGTCACAAACACTGGTTGCAGACTGCATGGTCTGACGTTGATCACCCAGGCAATCAATCTTCATGAAATTTCTCATATAGCCACAGCTTGGTTTTAGGTGCTAGAGAAGCTACATGTGACAAGATATGATCCCTGCCTGTGACCTAGATGAGGCTGCTGCACAGAAGAAATATTACCTAGTAATACTAGACAGAGCACCATGTGTGCTAAGGGGACAGGGGAGAGAGACAATAATTCCAGTGGGATTTTAGAACGGGGTTTCCCAAGGCATGATCCTTGGAACATTTGCCCCTCAAAATATACTGGGATAAAAAAAAAAAGTGCTCTAAAGCCAAAAAAATTGGGGGAAAACTGTATGTTATACGCTCCTTTTGGAGATATCCAATGTATATGAGTTTCTTACAGGCCCCAAGACACCTCATAGTGAATTAAGGTATTCACTTGTTTAACTTTAATATTATGATTCTTAAATTTGCCCATGAAGCACCCCCTTTTTCCCTCAAGGAAAACAGGAATGCCCTATTAGTGTCCCATGGAACCACACTGCCCCGGTGGCCAAACCAGCCAGGACGCCTAACAAAGAGGACAGCAAACTTGGGTGCTGAGGGCTTTCCTCCCTGGAATCCAGGAACATCCCCAGTGGCAGAAGTGCTTTCTCAGGAGCCATCTATTCAGCAAACCTGGGGCCCTCCAGGATGCAAACCTGATAATGGGGCTGTCAGGTGGCTCCATGGTGCCCCAGAAAAGCGCCCCATGCATCAGATGAGCCGATGGTGAGCGGGCAGGCATGATGGGCGGGTGTGAAGACTGTGGCCCCAAGGCAGAGTGCAGCCAGCCTGAGGGCTTTGCTGTGTCTCTCCTCACTTCTCTGTCCCCTTTCCTTCTAAATGAAGCCCTGATTCCACAGAGCACCCCTCTGCCCCAGCTCATCCCTCCAGCTTCAGGCATCTTTGTGGTCCTCTCTCTCCACCTGTTCCTGCCTGCCTGCATGCCTAGGCCCCAGATGTTCCCCTGCCCCTGGCAGCTAGGCCCGGCCCAACTGCTTGCCCTCAACTGAGGGTCTCCTCCAGCCAGCCTCCTCCCCAAGAACCCAGCCCACGTCACTCCCTCCCTGACGTCCTGCACCCTCCCAGCCTTCAGCCGGACAGTGGGCAACTTGCATTATTGTCGCTTCCCTTGCAGGAGACTGCATTCTTCAGGAAAGTCTTTGAAGGGAACAACTGGGCCTTTTAGTCTCTTCCCATCTTCCCTCATGCCCACGGAGTCCAGTCTGCCCCTCCCTTCCTGCTTCCCCCAGATGCCCTTATAACATCAGGGGGCTGGGCTACAGGACCCGGGGGCCTGACTCAGGCCCCTTCTCACTCTGGGCTCCCCCAATGCCCAGGCCACAATTACAACAAGGACCACCTTCCAGGGAGCCCAGAAAGCACTTCTTCAACATTCAGTTCTGGGCTTAATTGAATCAAACTTCTCTTTCTAAAAGTAAGTCCTGGAGTCTCCAGAGAGAGAGGCTGAAGCAGAGAGGAAGCTCCTAATACAGCCGCAAGTGCTGAGGCCTGCTCCCGTCCCCCCAAGTGCCAGCCCCACCAGGCACTTCTGCCCCTGGGCACAGAGGGCTTCTTGCTTTGGGACATTCAGGGAGCAAAACCACTGTGATCCTGTCCTGCTCAGGGTAGAGAGCGTTCAAATAAAAACACATGGCTAAATTTCTCTGAACCACAGGGTTAACTCAGGAGCACTGGTGGTTTAGCCTCAGGAGCGAATTGCGGTCTGAGAGAAAAAGACCCACAACCGGATTCTGGAGACACCAGGTGAGAGTAAAGCCAAACCAGGTTCACAGTAACCTGCGCGTAAACAAACAAACAAACAAACAAACAAAAATCCTTAGCTGGGCACTCATTCAGTGATCTTCAGGCCGCCCCATTCCCCTCCTACACACGAGGACTCGCCACCCTCTCCTGAGGACCCCACTATCCCCAAATGCCCCACAGTCCCTCTCGCAGGTCCCAGGCTCTACCATGTGCTCATGTGGCTCTCTCTGCTCCGAGGTCCTTCTCTCTACCTCTGCCTAATTTCTATCCCATCTGCCAGGCTCAGACAGCTCCTCCAACAACTGTTGGTTAAAAACATGAGCTTTGGAAACAAACTGGAGTCCGTCTCTGCTTGGCCACCCACTAGCTGTGTGATCTTAACACAGTGATTGGGAGATCCCAGTTCTGCCAAGCTGTGTGGCCTTGGGCAAGTTACCCAACCTCTCTGTGCCTGAGCCTTATCTATAAAATGAGGAAAAAAGAGTGCCTACATGTCATGCTTTACGTGGTTGTGGTGGGGACTAAAGGGGGTAATGAAGGTCAGCGCCTGGCACATGTACGTACCTACCTGTACAGTAAGTGCTAGCCATCTAGAGACGAAACCCCTCGCTCCCCTGTAAACAAAGCCTGCCCTGACCCCTGGCAGTGGTCCCTCCTGCTGTGGCATCTCCTCCCGAGAGGCTCTGTGGCTCGCCTCCCATCCTCTTTCCTTGCTCTGAACGTTTCTGGCACGATAACTTAGGACCTAACTTACTCCCAAGTTGCTGACCTTTGTTATCCGCACACTTGGATCCTAAGCTCTCCAGGGATAGACTCCCTCTTCTGATGTGCCTGCAGAGCGATTCATCTGCTAACAATCCCAGGTGCCCTGGCCTGACACAAGGCCCCTCACTGTGCTCCTGGTCACCCTCCCCTTCATGTCACTTACCCCTAGCCCTGACCACTTGTCCCCCTAAGCAATCCACCCGCTCATGCACGTGCTGTTCCCACTGCCTGGAATGCTGCCCACACCCCTGCCCCCCACCTTCTCTGCCTGGGAAACTCCTATTCATTAGGAATTAGGCCAGATGCTCTCTTACTGAAGGCTTTTCTCAACTCCAGGGCTCTGTCCTCTTTGCCCCCGGCCTGGGCTCACGTTTGTCCCCCCTGGAATGTGAGCTTCTCCAGGAATAAGGCAGGGTCTCCACTGTCCCGCACACAGTAGGTGATGGGACACTCAGTAGGGTCTCTGACTGTGGGTCAGCCTGATTTTGCTGCAGAGGATTTAAATCCCTGCAGACAGCTTCCAATCCCACGCCTGCCACTGCCGTGCCTGGCTGAGTCCTGTGTGCCCCTCTGCAAAACGGCCAGAGCACCTTCCCCACGGTGGCCCAGGGCGGAGGAGGTCGCAGGTCCAGCCCAGCTCACTCAGGAGACCCCAGACCTCAGCTCCCCTTACCCCGTCGCGGACTGCACACCTTGGGATTCCCACCTTCCTATCTCCCTTAAAAACGGGCTGGTCAGCCCTATCCTCATTTTTAAGTCAAAGACAGAAACACATGACTAATGGGCTTAGAGATTCTAAATCACCATTTCAGGAGGAAAAATAATCCTCTTAGTTGTCAGACATACTGGTGACACTCTCTCCGTTGCTATGGTGATTCTGTGACCTGGCCCTCTTACAGATGAGATGCGCCTACGCCTCACATTTTTCTGAGTCTGGTTCCCCCAGACAAGGACTCTGACCAAACAATCTGCACCCCCATTCCTACAGGAAGGAGGGGTACAATCTCTGGAGGTGCATTTCTGCCTCGGCTGCTGGAGGTGAAGTTATCCTTCCAGGGTCAGGCCCTGAGTCAGGTTTGCAGAGGGATATCTGCACTCAGCAACCCGCTGTGCAACCTTCCCATCAGGTGACATGCATGATCCGAGAGCCCAAGCTCCTTGCCTGGGACCCTTCTTCTTTAAGGGGAAGATAATTGCATCTTCCTACTTATGGTCTATTTCTTATTTGAATTTTCTCCAGAGTCAACAAAGCTGTATGGCATTCAGTGGTTCCCTGCGGCTTTGCCTTGGTCTCACACACACACACACACACACTCCTCCTCGAACACACTTTGGTGACTAAGGAGCTGGTAGTCAAGGGGGACTTTCTCTCACATGAGAAAGACACAGCCTCCTCTTCCACGTTCCTCTCATTCCCATGAGACTTTCACACAGGTTCATTCCTTTACAAATTTATTTCTGGTGAATAAAAAATAATAATAATTTATGAGACCATAAAGACATTACGACCTGGGGCAGAACTTCACTATCCCCTTTCCTTCTGGATTTTGCAGCTTGGTGAGAAGGTGGCCGAGTGAAACCCAGCTGCATGCTTTGTGGAACCAGGAGATGCCTACGGGGTGACTGACACAGGGATGTCTGCAGAGGGCTGGGAGGCGGGCTCCGAGGAAGGCAAAGCCAAACCTCTTTTACAGAAAAGAAATGTCTCTTGGTGGGGTTTGTTTTTTCAGTGAGTCCACAGAAGCTCTGCCACATGCCTGTTCCTAATGCCCATAAACACAACATGCCGAGCAGACACTCCGAAGGACGGAGCAGTCGTCTCAGGGATGTTTAAACTTGGCACTTGGGGACCCTGTGGGGGGGAAGATGTCTTCCCCCCAGAGACCAGCCCCTGAGGAGGCCATGCCGACGTGGAACCTGGGCTGCTGGCATAGCTCTCACAACCTCTGGGTTTCTGGACTCTACTGCCTCTGAGCCTGAAGTGAACATTCCCCAGTTCCTTGGGCTCCCACAAGGCTCTCAGAGGTGGCCATCACCTCAGTCAGCAGAGGGAAGCTTCCTCCAGGGTCTGAGAGCCGAACACACCGATAGCCTGTGCTGGGGGCTGAAGGCCAGAATCCCCAGGCCAGAGCCCAGAACCTCAGTGCTGGGGAAGATCTGGGGGTTCACGGCCACGGAGGGAGCAGGCTTGCTCACCACATCACCCTGCTGCCTGGCTACCGCATGAGGCTGTGGCCTCAGGATCATGTGGGTCGTAGGGTTTACTCTCTTGGGTGAATTTTGGTTATAATATTTTGATAAGTTAAACTCACTGACAACACACCCAGAATGCAAGCAGGGAGAGCCTATGAGAAGCCCTAAGGAGTTTTCCATGATAAAGCACACAGGGCTCACCCGTTAACCATGCGACTACCCTCTAGGTGGCCTGGGGGGCCCATAACGCCTGCCTGGAGGGCAGCCCAGGACCTGAGGTACCTGCTGGCACTGAACACCAGGCCCACACCTGACTGGATGCCAGCAATTTAAACAAGAGCTGCTTGTTCTGCTGAATATGGCTTTAGCATACTTACCCAAAGACTTTTTTTGAAAGGCAGAACCAAGCAAAGCCCAAACTCCCAGATCACTAGGCAGTTCTGAAGCCCAGTTCAGGTTCCTTTTTTGATCTTCAGAGACAACAATTTCTGGGCACAAAGATCAGCTCAAGGTTTCCTGTCATCTCCTCTCATGAGACACACACCCACACACCTGCTCCCCCTTCACACAGAGAGGCATTTCTATGCTCCAGGCCTGGGACCATTTTTACCCTGAACCCACTCTCTTGTTAGATGCTCTGAAATGAACATTCACACACCAAACCGATTCATACCTGTTATTTCCCTTGGAAGAAAACCTGGAAGCACCCCCCTCACTGCCATCTGGGGACACCTACAGGAGTGCTTATTAAATTATGCCTAAAGCACAGCCTTTCCCCCATTTCATGAAATGACGAGACCAAGCCAGCCATGAGGCCACTCACGTATGTGACGGAGGGTGGATGGGGAAGAGACAGATGAAAAAGCACACCACACCAGGTGGTAAATGGGAACCAGCTTCACCAAAGCTCACAGCAGCAGAACACGCCAGATGGGAGAATATTTATACAGGTCCTACAAATACCAACTTTGTTCCATACCTGTTCTTTAAAGGCCTTTCCATTTGGCTTGTCTCTGGAGGTTTATTCTGGTATCAAACACAGTGGAAGTTTTTTTTTTTTTTTTGCGGTACGCGGGCCTCTCACTGCTGTGGCCTCTCCCGTTGCGGAGCACAGGCTCCGGACGCACAGGCTCAGCGGCCATGGCTCACGGGCCCAGCCGCTCCGCGGCATGTGGGATCTTCCCGGACCGGGGCACAAACTCGCGTCCCCTGCATCGGCAGGCGGACTCTCAACCACTGTGCCACCAGGGAAGCCCCGCAGTGGAAGTTTTAAACGACTCTGAGGCAGGGACAGAGAACTCACTGCTTGGCCCTGCCTGGCTCCTGGGACGCCAGGCTATGACAGGGCACAGCTGGAAGGGGAGAAGCAATCACACAGCCTGGAAGAAAAGGGGGCGAGGGTGGGCCATGGAGGAGCGCCCCAGAGGCCTGCTACGTGAGGCCATTAACACAGCTAGACTCTGAGCCTCTGGGTCGGATTCTTAGTCTCAGAAAGCACCCTGTGCCCGTCCGCAAAGTGTCCCTTGGAGAGAGCCCCCAGTCCACGAGCTAAGATCCAAGGGGGTGCAGCCCAGGACAGCAGTGAAAAGTTGTACTAGCTACTGTGGAAGAGGGCAAGCCAAGAGTTTGTTAGCTTCTCCCATGAGGTGCTAGGGCCCCGCCAGCTCTCTCCTCTTGAGTCGATGCCTTCATCCCCAACTCTCTACATACTCTCTCCACTTGCTTCTCATTTACACTGTATTTCCTGTAACTTCCAACTTGTCTGGGAAAAAATTCTACTATGTGGAACACTTACAAGTCTCTTATAAATATGAGAAGCTGTCCAAAGTTTAATTATATTTTAAAACCATGGCATGGGCCACAGTCTGTTAAAGCAGGACCATGGGGCAAGGTCTACAGGTGATACTTTTTGTGGACCAAAGCATCAACTTTTCCCCTGGGTGGAATATTCAAACTATACTATGAATGAAATACGAGATGTGATACCACATTACTGCGGAGAAGTGGAGTTCTTCAACAGTTAGCAGCCGTAAAAAACCATGTACCTCTGTCACCATTGTCTTCCCCCGATGAATTGTTTTTCAAAGACAATTGCTACCCGGCGTTAGGATCTATCCGACACACCATTCATCCTTCATGTACTGTCTTGGGGAAAGGCTCAGATTAAAGTTAAGTTCAACATCTTAAAATGCCCTTCTAAGGAGAAGACTCCGAAAAGAGAAAGGAGAGGAGGGGGAAACTCTCAAACTGTAATTCTCAAACCGTAGCGTACAGAAGACAGACTCTGAAAATACGATATGTCTTCACCTTTAAGATGGGCTAATTAGCAAAACTATCTTGTTAAAGGTTTGTAATGATGTTAAAATGCATCTAGATTTTGGGACAATTAGGACATAGAGAAAACATCCATCACAGGTTGGAGGACGGATGACAGATTTTTTAATAGGATCTTGAATTCTGATCATTTTGAGAGCAGAGAAGCTGACGTGGAAGCTAAAGATGAGGTCACCAAGGAATTGCTTTATTGGAGCTGAATCCCCACTTCGAATGCCTAAGGCGGGCTGTTATACTGACTGTCACCTGGGGGACCTCGGTTTGTGTGGATGAATTTGTATGAACTCAAACAGCCTCTACAGAGTAAGGAGCCCACACATTTTATTACAGCCCCTGCTCACTGAGCCCTGCCAGTCCCCCATACCTCTGCCCCTTTGGATTATGGAGGAAAAAAAAATGATCATTCGATTTTCCGGGCCACAGAATACAAGTTGGGTCTAGATTGTACAAGGAGCTTACACACTGAGGCAAGAAAGCGTGCAAACAGGAGCAGGAATTCTTCACCCTCTGGGTGAGCCAGTGCTTGAGACACAGCAGGAGGACCCGAGTTGCCCTCCTGGAGTCCACACTGGTTTATGTTTCTGGCCTTTATTAACCGTGTCCAACTCCAACGTCCATCTTCTCCTGAGAGGGAGGAGAGTATCTTTGAGTAGCTATGGCATCAAGGATTTCCCCCGAGCTGTTTGGTTTTTCGTTTCTTTTTTTTTCCTATTCAGATTTCACAGCAGGCCCAGAGAAGGACCAACAGAAGCGCGAGTGTCTGAGGACGATGTAATACTGACTCCTCCTTTTTGGTACCAGTCCGTGAACCCGCGCCCCTCTCTCCTGAGATACAGTGAGGCGGGATTGGGGGAGGTGGCAGAGGAGCTGTGGGTGGAACACACTGTACCGCGTGACATCACCATCATGCAGCTGGTGCCCGACAGGACAGAGGAGCGAGCAGGAGAGCTCAGGGCTCCCGGCTCAGCCCAGGGGGAGGGGGGCAGTTCCAGGGCGGTGCCCGGCCCCTCAGGACCGCTGTCCATCCAGTTCTCGCGCGGCCGGCCCCTTGGGTGCCGCCCTCTTGGCTCTGGGCTTAGCCTTCGTCCTCCCTCAGCTCGGTGGGTAGGAATTTATACTGCTGTTGGCGGATCTGGGCTAGTTTTTTCCTTGCTTCTTCCAGTTCTCGCTCTTTCTTCAGCATTTCCTCCTGGGCAGCGATGATCTAGGAGCAAAGCAACAAGCTGGATGGATCTGAAACTTTTTAGGAAACTGCCCTCCCCTCCACTGCTTGCCTCATGAGCTCCCACAGCCTCTGCTACAGTGGGACACAGCCGTGTCCCGGGACTAAGTATCCTTAGCTCTGGAGACCAGCCTCCGTGCCACGGTTCGGGTTTTGAGACCAACGATCCAAGACAATAAGCTGACTTCTGGCCACTGATTTCACAGCAAATATATACTGTGTCCCTATGATGCACCAGGCTCTGGTGTAAGCACTTTACACGGAGTGTCCCATCATCTTCATGGCAACACTGTGAAGTATGGCCTATTGAATGTCCCATTTTTCCAATGAGAAAGCTGAATCTCAGAGATGTGGGTCCACTTTCCTGAAGGGGCCCATCTGGTGGAGCAGGACCCGGCCCAGGTATTCTCGAAGCTAAAGCTGGAGTCCTTAACTACTAGATGGCTTTCATATATTTATTTCATGCTTCTAAGGTGTGAGCTGAGGAATATTAGTTAATAGGTATAAAGGGGAAAGGGTAAGTCTGTGCTCAAGAAAGTCAAATAGATTTCTGAAAAGCAAAGGTCTTTTCAGAGCCTTGCTAGACTAACGAGCATTGGGGTATCTGAGGAGGGAGTACAGAAGTCAGTGATTCCCAGAACTGTTTGATCAGAGACCCTTCTTCATGGAACTTCTCATGGAATTAGTGTATCAAGAAGCAGATTCTGGTAAAAATGCGTCCTGTGTGTTTCCAAACACAGGGAGTGGTTCAGGAAGAGCTAAGGAAGGCATGGGAATGAGTTAAGTTGAGCCACAGGGCTTCAGTGCTCCTGGTGGAAAACCAATCTCATATAAAGGATTTACATGAACACATCCCAAACTGCAAGCGTGGTTTCCTGACCTTGCCACCCCAGTCTCATGCACAAGAATGCAGGCCTGCGTAAGTCAGATTCTCATCCACACTTGTAAAACTTCTGGGAGAGGGTCATCATTCTTTCTCTAGGGCCAAAAATCTGGAGTGAGTAGCAGCTCCAAATGCATCATTTTATTTAAATGATAATATTGCTGTCCTCCAATTCTCTTCTCTCCTTTTTCTATAACAGAATCCCTGATTTTTAGGTAGGCACACTGCTACTCAGAAAAGGATACTCCATTTCCCTGCCTCCTTTGCAGCTAGGCTGGCCATGTGATGAAGCTCTGACCAATGGCGTGCGAGAGCAAGTGATGCAGACAACTTCAGAGTCATGCCTGCCCTAACTTTCCGTCTTCATGCTGGCTGGAAAACTGAGGTGGTTATCAAGCCATCTTAGACCAAGATGTTGCCAAGGCAACATCTCAGGGACAGTGGAGCAGTAGGCAGATGGAGTCTGGGTCTCAGTCACAAAGGAGCCGCCACACCATCCCTAGACTGCTTACACCCAAGACTGTCTCACCAGGCAGAAATAAACTTCCATCTTGTTTAAGCCACTGTTATTTTGGGCCTCTGTTATAATACAGTGCTCATCGAGTAAACGCTGTCTGGATTTAATCACAAACCTGAGCAATGCCCCCTACAAACTTTGTTTTCACTACAACATCATCATCATCAGCTTTGCCAAAGGCTGCCTTCTGGGCTGCACGCACAAGATTGTCTGAGGCTCTTTTCACAGCATTTCCTGCTGCCTGGAGAGGGGACAAAACGCACATTAGATCATTGGAAACAGCCATTTGGATTCAGCAAGACAGACATGGAGGCACAGTTCATGAGACTATGAATGAATTTATCATCCAATTGTATATAATACAGACTTTCTCTCTAGGTAGTATCCATTTGTCCATCCATCCATTGATTCTACCAACACTGGCACCTACCTAACCTTAGCTCATTCACAGGTTAATGAGACACATTTCCTGGCTCCCAGGGAACACACACTTCTCAGGGGAATGACAATTATGTGAACACATGATTATAGCACTATGATCTGTGTGTTAAGAGAAACTTGCTCAGGGGCTGCCCCCTCGGTTAGAAAGCCACCTCCCCTTGCCCCATCCTACTGAGGCATACTTGAGGACTTGGTTCAGAGATCACTTTTTCTGTCCGTCTTAGCCTTACCCACACCCTCCCAAGTGCTCCTGGAAAGCTCCCTGCTGGCTTCTTTGCAGCCCTTACCACACTTGTGGTTGCCTCTCTTCCTCCTGGACAGTGAGCAACTTGAAGGCAGGGGCTGTGACTTCAATCTCTGCATCCCCAGCACCAGGCACAGTGGCTACCCAGGGCTGGGGCTCACTGAATGCTTTCAGAGGGAATTAAGGGCTATGAAAGTACAACCTACCCCTGCACAGAAGGAATGGGAGACCCACAGTAACTAGGGCCTTTACGGATGTGCTTTTAGAGTCACAGCTGGCTTTATGCCACACAGTCAAGGATGGGGTGAGTGCCAGACACACTGCAGAAGAGCTTGTCCATGTGCAGCCTAGATCTTCAGCAAGGGCTACAGCCCCCACTGGTTTACTCTTAATGTTCAGAAAGCATGGCCCAGGGGACTTGACCTCTGTCACCTGAGGTCTGGAATTTCCTTTTCACAGTGGTCACGGCTTCGTTAAATCTCCCACAGTCCTTGCCCAGTCCCCTGAGAGTCAAGGACTTGTTCTTGGGAGTGAGCCATCAGAAAGTTGAGAGTTTTCTCATTCAAAGTTAACTGGCTCATCTGGTTGGTGATCTAAAGTGGCCAAGGGGGACCATGAGGGCTCACGCAAGAAGGGAAGGGGAGGCCCATTAGCGCTTGACATCATATGCTTATTCTCATCATATGCTTATTCTCAAAACAGTTTTATGAGGTCAGAAATCATTAGCCCACTTTTCTATGTAGAAAGTGAGGTTGAATAACTAATCTAAGATCCTGCAGCTGGTAAGTTATAGAGCTGCGATTTGAACATAGGTCTGTGTAGCCCCAGAGAACCTCTAGGTCATTGTAAGGGATTCACACAACATTGCAGCATCCAGATAAATCAGTAATGATGATAATAAGAGTGATGCTGGGTTGTATTTGTGTAAATCCTTAGGACTTACAAAAGCACTTTCACATTTCTGACCCTCAAAAGAGCCAGTGCAGGCATCTCTATCCTCATTTGACAGACGTGGCAACTAAGGCCTGAAAGGTTTTGAATGATTTGTATAAGATTATGCACTTTGTACATAGTAGAGGCAGGTCTTGAACCCAGGTCTGTCTTAACTCGGGATGTTTTCCAAAGGAGTGTTCCCCAAACCCATGAATCGCGCATTCACAAACATGCAGCTCCCCGTTTTCCCCTGGGTTTATGCCAGGAGAAAAATGAAGGTGAGGGAGGTGGGTCAGAGAGAGACAGACATAGGAGGACCAAACAACGGCCATGCACTTTACAACTTAGGAAATATGACGAGAGTCCCGAGTTTCAGTGGAATTGTTCAAATATTACTGCCATTTATGATCTTACATAAACATTTTTAGCAACATAAACAATCTGCCTTACAACGTTTATTATAGTAACAAACATCTAGAAAATTGGAAACAAATATGTCCAATGTATAGAGAAATTCTGGCATAATCAGTTGATATAATATCATGCAATCATTAAAAATGAGACTCATGAAGAATGAACCAGTTAGCTTTGCACAGGGCCAGTATGAAGCCTTTTCTTCAAGGAAAAAAAAAGTATGATAAAATGTAAAGTGAAAAAAGTGCAGAATGTCTCTGTTAGGATGACAACTAGACAAAAGTATTTTGTGTAAGATAAAAACAGGAAGAGAAAAAAATAGCACTGGACATGTGAAGATGGTGAAGCTATGTGATCTTTTTCATTCCAACATTTCTTTCACTGGGCTTAAAATACACAATCAGGAAAACTTAGATCCACTGGGCAGAACTCAAGTGACACCTTCATAAGTGTGTTCTCTGGGCTCTGGGAAACCTTAGCAGCATCTCATATAAATTCCTCAGTCCTTTTGCTCCCTTCTTAAGCAAACACTGAATGAGAGCCTCCACTGAAACAGGTACCATCTTGGGAGTGAGAGACACAAAGATAAAGATCTGGTACCTGCACCTAAGAAGCTCACATCCTTGTCAAAGGTGGACTAAAGATAAATGTGGTGGTATTGGGTAACAGGAACTGCAAAACTGGTCTGCCCAAAGGCTATGGCAGGGCAGAAGAGGGACTGACTGCCCAAGGTCTGGGATTCAAGGAGGGCTTCCCAGAAGAGGTGGCTTTGGAGATGAGTCATGATGGATGAGTAGGAGTTCACCAAGGTTGGGCTGGTGTGGGGAGGACCCCAAGGCATGAGACCAGGAGGCACGCGTGGAGAACGTCAGTTTGGTGGTGTTGCAGGGGTAGGATGCATGGCTGCACATGGCAGGAAATGAGAAACGTGGGACAGAGCTGGCTGATGGAAGCCCTGGTGGGTCATGCCAAGGAAGCGAGACTGCCGCCTCTGGCGACACTTACCCTTTCCAACAGGAGTATTTTCCCACCAGCATCAGTGACCATTACCTGTAGCCGCCTCATGGCCTCTGAATCCTGATCAGCCTTCACCTTGCAGGCCACAAGCAGCTGAGCCGTGGACGCGGCGACCTGCTTGGCGGATGAGATGAGCTTCTCCTCACTGGCGTGCCCCTGCACAGAGGCATTAGCCGCCTCGCAGAGACTGCTGGTCGCAGCTGCCACCATCCGGGCCTGGGGACAGTCAACAGAGAAGTGACTTGAGGCCCAAACCTCCCACAGGGGATCCAAAAAGCCAACGGGGAAGGAGGAGGGGGTAACTCACGGCAGAAATCAGGCCCTGTGACCACTGTCCGTCATCTGCGGCGTTGGCGGGGATGGAGCCCACCTAGAGTGGAGTATGAAAAGCAGCAATGAGAGCGGGAAGGCACAGGGTGACCTGCAGCCCCCAAACCCTACCTTGCCCTGGATTTGGAGAGAAAAGCATCTCATCAGACATGCAGAACCTCCCTGGGACTCTTGCCAATAGCACCGGCAGGAGAATGGAGCACCCTTTCGCATGCAGGACCCCAGCAGCTCCAAGACTGCATGTCCTGACCGGTTTCCACCTGGGCCACAAGGAGGCGACCGGAAACGCTCTCAACGACCTCCATTTTGCCGCCAGGTACCGCGTTTCTGGGAAAACGGCTCAGGAATGATGGATGGGGCTATCTTGACACACCTATTTCCTCTGCTGACCTTTCTCCATCTCCAACGTGGGAGCCCCTGAGGCCTCTTCATTCAAGAGGTGAGGGAAGCTTAAATCTCTCCTGATTCCTGACCCTGGAAGCCACGCTGTGACTTTCTGGCAGATGATGTTAAAAAAAGGGGGTGGGTCTCTCTCCGAACAATTGAGCACAGATCCTCGCCTTAAGGAAATACAGATTATTTTTTTCAGGGGTGGGGAGAGAAGTAAGAAGCTGGAAGTAAGATGTTCCCCGTTTCTATTTAGGAATTGTTGCAACAGTGAAACATTTTCTGACCAGATGTAGAGGCAGCTACAGGAGGAAACACCTATACACATGTGGGAGGTGCCTGGAGAGGTACGAGATGAGTATCTAAATTTGCATATGAAACTGGGGATCTGTCAGCACATCAGGGCGTGCTGAAGGTCAGGTAAGGCCCCAACGTCCTGCATATCATCTATAGTTCCCCAGGTCCAGCTGAACCTCCGTTACCAACTTTTTAAATGCTTGAACGCATAAGTTCCTTGGAGGACAGGGGCTTGGCCATATTCAAGTTCGATTCTCTAGTATCTAGCAATGTGTCCAGCACGTAGATGGCTCTTTAATCAATGTGCAAATAAACCGAAAGTTTTAGGTAGGATGTTTTCTCAATGATCCATTTTTGGTCTTTATATATCGACTAGTCAACAAGTCCTAGGTGATTGAGGTTGGCACTCTGCTAGATCTACAGGGGATAAGTGAGAAGCATAAAGGGACAGATTCATGCTGGTTGGGGAGATATACATAGATCAATATTGGATACACAATTGTTTAGAAAGAGGAACCAGTGGACGTAGGTTGGATTAAGGCACAAGAGACTTCATGGAGGAAGACGGAAGGCCACCGGCTGCGCATAACTGTCTGTATTACAAGTTCTTAGGTCAATGGGACTTCCTTGGTGGCGCAGTGGTTAAGCCTCCGCGATCACAATGCAGGAGGCCCAGTTTGATCCCTGGTCAGGGAACTAGATCCCATATGCATGCCGCAACTAGAAGTTCACATGCCACAACTAAGGAGCCCATGTACCGCAACTAAGGAGGCTGCCAATGCAACTAAGACCCAGCGCAACGAAATAAATAAAATATATTAAAAAAAAGATAAAAACAAAAACAACCGAAAAGATACAATCACATCCATCATCTGTACACTGAGAGCAAAGGCCTTTTAACATCAAATATAAGTGACTGACAGTTACAGTGACCAAAGTTCCCAAAGCTGGCAGGATTTCCGTGGTGCCTCTATGACTGAGAGGCTTCTCTGCAAGATGTAATTTGGATGTGGTGGTTCCATGTTGTATGGGAATAATAGGACACACGGAATATTTTAAATTGGAAGGCCCTTTCACATCCAGGATTAGTCTAATGTACTATTAATCCTTTGGATCACTGAAAAAGAGCTAGGCTTTCACGCTAATGCAGATGGAATCGGTGACTGGAATGAAGCAGGTTGAAGAAATCTCAGCTTTAAAACCAGACTGGCCTTTTGACCAAAGGGCTAAGGAAAATGCTAACTGCAGAGTTGGACGGCATTCAGCTCAACAGTCCTAAGAAAAGAAAGGGGGTCACTGGAGTTGGACATGGTATTATAAAGCCCCTGACTACGGTGCTTATATAGCCATCCACCAGGAAAATACGAGTTTACGGTTTTAAATAGCCTAATGTACAGCGGGGAAAATAAATGTCTTGTTCAGGTCCTGACGGCTGCCTGGAGTGGAAGCTCTCCTTAACAAGAAGCAGATGACAGGCCTGGAAGCTAAACCCTTCCTTCTGTCTGTCAGGCTAAAGCAAACAGAGTATCCAATGAGATGGGCAAAGCCGGGCAAGTCAGGGAGGGAAGGGGTGGCACGGCTTCCTTGGTCAGGACACAAGCGGTATCGCCTTTTTCTTAGTCTTCAGAGGCTCTTGCTGTGTGAACTTTCCACCACTTGGCCAGTGGGGTTTACACACCTTTCCTTGGGCCACCAGCTCCCTCTGGGCTGCCGAGGCCGATTTGACCAGGGCACTTGTGGCAGCAGCAATGGATTTAGCAGCTTCCAAGATCTGTTCTTCAAAATCCAGGGTCTCATCCGCTTGCTATAACCAAAAGAAAACAGCATCACATGCAATTCATATCCCCAAAGGGTGCTTTCTGCTAAATGACTTACTTCTTGGTCACCTGGCTCTTCCTCCGTGCGTGGATTTTTATCGACAAACCACACCCAGGGTAGAAAGGTTGAAGCTGGCTGGATGCCTCTCCATCTGCTGCCTCCCCCCACCCTTCTCTAAAAGATAAAAACTGCCAGCATTGAGATTCCTTACAAAGTTCAAATCAGGAAATTCAAAGACAGACTATTTTTCCAGACCAGAATCTTTAAAAACACATCAATTCCCTGGGAATAAAATGCATTCGAAGGGTTCCATTAGCATCAATAACCTAAATCAAAATAATCAATAATTGAAATCCAAAGAGTGGGTGGTGGCACACTATCCCACAACTCAAGGCTCAGGAAAATGGGTTGAAAAAACAAAAGATGGCTGTTAGCTGTGAAAAACCTTATTGCTCTTGGGTGAAAACAAAAGTAAAACAGCATTTGCATTTCTGTGGCTGAGCAGAGAGTCACATGCCAACCAGAGATCACCAGTGGTGGAAAAGAAATTGGGGCAACGTGACATTAAGGTGGAGCTTACCCCTTGGAAACCCGAGGTACGGCTCCACCTGGGGAAGAACACTGGCTCCCCCACCACCGCACAGGTGCTATCAGGCTGTTAGGGCTCTGCTCTAAATACACCATCGCCAGGCCCCCTGCTGCCAAATGCCTGGGATGTTGAAAAGAATCAACATCAACAAAAGAATCAACTTTCAGGAAGTTGGGCAAGTGTAAAGACCCTGGTCCCAGGCTGGGTGAGATGGAGCATCACAATACAGGGTAGTCAGACTAGATGACCACCAAGGTCCCCGCCAGCAATATTGCTCTGTGAATCTAAGCCAGTATGGTTAAGTGCCCCTTCGGTCACAGAATGCTGAAGATGTGGCTGGTACCTTTCAGGCATTAAGAGGTGATGGTCAGGTACAGCAATACTTTTCTTTGTGTGTGTTGGTAAAGTATATATAACACAAAATTTACCCTTTGAACCAATTTTAAGTATACAATTCAGTGGCATTAAGTACATTCCTAATGTTGTACAACAGCGATACGTTTTTAAGAGCGCCTACTATGTGCAGGTATTTTGTCAGGCACTTCCACGTGCATTAACTTGTTTAATCCTCACCAAAAAAGAGAGTAAAAATCGTATACAGTAGTTATCGTTATCCTTATATTTATAATGGGAACATTCAGGCTCAGGGAGGTGGAGTATTAGGCCAAGATCATGTGGCAGCGTGAAGAATCTAGACCAGATCTAAACCTAAACTTCTCTGCCTCCATCATGATACGTTTTTCCTAGATGAGGCCACCACTTTGGGCATCAGTGAGGAGCGACTTCATGCTGGAGGCTCAAAGTCAGCTCACTAATGGGCCCATATGAACCATCAGATGGGATGGATACACAGATACAATGCTTTTCCAGTTCCCTATTCTTTATGGCATCTCTCCTGGTTCAAGATGTGGCCATTCTTACTTTTGTTTTTATAACCCATGTTATCAGAAAAACATTTCCGTGCACATCTAGTGGATCTCAAGAATGACAGCAGCATTTGAGATGTTCTGAGACAGAAGCAGTATTTCTTTCCTATTTCTGACAAAGTCTTGCTCTAGGAGCATTTAGGACAGATATGGATTCCATTCCAATAGATTAATTTTGGATTCCTCATTATGGGGTGGGGAAGCTTCTGATGGTGGTGGAATATGAAATTTGTTCACTGAAACATAAAATGACTCATTTTAAGACACTCTGGCATAAAAGGAACTGTTAAACATAAGCCACAAGAAATGGCATTGGGCTGTGAGAGGTATATTCAATGACCTTGAATTAAGAGCTTTTCTGGAAATTCATTCTGCAAAAGAAAGTCAAGCATATAACAGATTAAGGCACTGGGGAAATCACAGAGTTTCTGAGTCCAAAGGGAGCTCCTCCTCATTTTGCAGATGAGGAAATGGAGGCCCGTGGTGGCTCCCAATGTCTTCCAGACCCTTGCTGCAGGTGCAGGGGGCCTCAGCTATGCTATGGGTTCCAAGGATAAGTCCACTTCACAGCAGGTTTCTGATTTCCCCAATTTTAAAATGCACAAAAATGGAATTTCCCCAAAACTAAGTGCTAACTCTAAGCATGGATAGATCTGAAAGAATATCTCATTAGAACCGATTGAAAAGGGCTCTCCCATATCTTTCGCTACCCTGGCTGGTTGTTTTTTTAAACATGTTCGAAATACATACTCAACTTGGAAATATTTCTGACACCCACAGATTCTTCCTGCAATGGCAAGTGCTATAATGCCCTTTGATGAATTTTTCTTTTTCTTTCCATAAGTCTCTAGACTTTAAAATGGACATGGCAGGAAGCCTTATCTCTGAGAGACATTTCCTCTGATTAAAAAGTATGACAGAGTTTCCCAAGAAAAGGGCTTAATAAAGCCGACTGTGATGGAGGGCAAACATTTAGATGTTGCAGTTGGGCAGAGTTCCATGATGAGATCTGCCTTCTACCTGCAGGATTGGTACCTTTCTGTGGGCCAGGTTTACCATTAAGACTAAATGCCCACTCTATCTCTCCTGCTGAAATGAGACATAATGCTGATGTTTCCTCATACCATACAACTTCTAGCCTGAGGAAATGGATCTCCCCAAGCCAAGGAGACTTGGTGAAAAGCCATGGCACCCCAGTTCAAATTCCCATTGGCTTCAGCTCCCACCAGCGTACAGAATGGAATCTGGGAGAGGGGTGTGAGGGCAGTGAGAGAAGGGAGGACATGTGCTTAACCACGGTGCAAAAAAGGAGAGAAATGGAATTGGCTTGGTCTTTGAAGGACTTCCCTGAATAAAAGGATCACTATTAAAATGCAGGAATTGTTAATAGAACAAACCCCACTGTAGCTGGGAGATTGAGAAGAACAGTTAGTTGGAGCTGCTGCAAGGGGACCCTGGGGAAGAATCTGGAGACCATGGCATCTGAATGTAAGGAAATGCTTTCACTCAGTGGGCTGCTAAATGGACAGTCCTTCCTTGCTCAGATCACCGGAGGGTCTGGTGGAAGATGCAGGTGGTATGGGCTACCATGGGGGGAGTGCTGGTCTGGACTCAGGAGAACAGACACACCAGTCAGCTGAATCCTACCAGCCTGCAGTCTCCTCCAGGGCACGGACTGTGTTTCATCCAACTTATGTCTCTGGAGCACAACCTTAGGTAGAAAAGCCCATGTGATAAAGGTTTGTTGAGAGAGTGTATCCATTTAAGATGAGTCTCTGAGTACCGGAGTTCAGCCAGAGAACAATTTACATAGTAAGAGAAGGGGAGATGCATGGAGTAAGTGTCCCCATCAGTAACTTCCCATTCCTGATTCCTGGGACGACTGGACACACACATCAAAGCACTGGCTCCTGCCCTGTGGAATGCTGTGGGTTGTTAATTGTATGCTCTATCTGTATCCCTCAACTGGCACTCATAGTCTCTGACACTGACTCATGCATATACAGATGCAAAACACAGCAGCGTTTTACTAAGAGGCTCTCTTAACAAAATAATGTCACATATGTGCAAACTAACAGTCTGCCCTGCTTAATGAAGGTGTCAGCCACAGCCTCTGAGAGCTGAATCCATCTTCTCATCCCCTGTACAATGCTCTTTCCCTGGTCCCCTCCACTAGAAAAGACTGTTGGCCAGGTCACTTGTAGCTTTCAGCAATTGTCCTTCCAGGACTGTCTAGCAGACTCTAGCCTTGTCTTTTCGGTAGCTTTGAGAAAAGTCTAAGCACCCTTTGGCTGATATTTTTCTTGTTTGGTGATCTTCTCCAGAGCTCCTCTTTTAAAAAGTTAGAGGTCTGGCGAGATCCCTCTTGGGAAAGGCCACATTTTGGGCTGTCTCCCTGTCTGCCTGCTTCCCACGCTCGGGACAGCATTTGAGACTCCTGTTGTGCTGACAGAGAGGCGGAAGGAGGGTGGAAAGGGGGACAGAAAAGGGGAGGCCTTTCCTCATTTTTATTTTGTCTTTTGGCCTTTCAGGGATTCTTGTAACAGGGACAAATCTGACTCCCTATTGGATCTGTTTCTTTTACTTTAACCTCTGTATTCTATTGCTTTTGCTACAAGAATGTTGCCTATAGCCTGAAATTGACAGGCTAGCCCATTGTCAAGGTTCTGACCTTTAAAGGTATAATACTTTTCCATTCATATAGAGATAAAAAGTTGCAGAACAGAGAATAACATGTGTCTGGTTGGAGGTTTATAGGAACATTGTGACCAGACCTACGTGGACAACTGCAAGAACAAAGGATCCAGGAACCAAGAAGTTTGCAGCAGCCAACCACACCCCCTCCCCTTTTAGTATTAAAGGAGGCTGAATCCTAACTCAGAGAAGATGGTTCTTTGGGACACGAGTCCACCCTCTCCTCGGTCTGCTGGCTTTCTGAATAAAGTCGCTATTCCCCGCCCCAGCACCTCATCTCTCAATTTGCTGGCCTGTTGTGTGGCGAGCAGTATGAGCCTGGACTTGGTAACATTCTGAGAACCTAATGTTTGTGTCAATTCATTCCTTTTCTGAAACTACCTTCCCTCCTACATATCCGATAGGGCTGTGATAAATAAATTATTAATATACACAGAGCATAACTGACTCATAGTAAATGCTCAATAACTATTAGCAATTAATTTCATTTTTCTTTCTATTACTACATATATTTTTTGTGGTTTTAAAAACTGTTGTTCAGACTTTTAGTCTGTTTCTCTGCCTGAACCCTGTTTTCCACTCATAATTCTAACAAAGATTCTAGCTGCCATTTGTGACTACAACCTACAATATAAATAAAAAACACAAATCAAAGATAAAGTGCCAAGTGCCGGTACTGCTTCCAGCTACTCCCTTGACACCCAACCAGGAGATGGACAACTGGGTTTCAGTCCCTGCTCTGCGCTTTCGGCCACGTGACTTCGGGGAATTTGCTGCCCTTCTCCAGGTATCAAACAAACATTTTCTGTTTGTAATTTCAAGAGCAAACTCAACCCTCCTGGTCCTTTAGCTCTGACACGTTACGGTTTCAGGTGAAACCTTTTTAAAGAATGCACAGACTAAAATTAGCACGGACTCCTTTTTCTTTTGCTCCCACTCTTTTTGGCCTCCTTCCTGCAGTATCTTCCCCAGCCTCCACCAGGCCCATCCTCCCAGACGGGTCCCTGGGCATGCATCTAGCAGAGGAAGAACACTTCCATCTGTGGTCCTCTTTCTGGCCTTTTTCCTTGTGAATTACATCCTTGTGGCCCCTTTCCCTGATGGACTTGACAGTGAAGGAGCCAAAGGCACCCACAGGAGATGGCCAAAGGGTCACTGCCCTGATTTCCACCTCCCTCCTTGAAAACCTCCTTTGAGGGACCGCCTTGCTGAGAACTGATAAGCACAATGGTCGTTTCTCTCACAACTGGCTACAAAAACCAGATTACAACTCACGGCACTGTCTTTCCAGTTAGGAATCATGCTTTTTCCTGTGTTACTGAAAGCCTTGTAGGATGCTTACTATTAAAAACAAGGTCTTATCACATCAGAAATTTAAAAAAAAATCTTTGGGTATAATTTTTTTTTAAGTGTGAACATTTGCAAATAATTTAAATGTCCTTGAGGGAAAAAAAATGGAGGCCAACACTGAGAACTCCCACAACACAAGTGAAGCATTTTCCTGCCAGATGGAAGCCTGAGTGGAACAGGCAGCTCTGTTTCTCCTTTGTTTGTAACCAGTTTGGCTGCTACCAGTTTGCTGCTGATACTGAGTTGAGAGGTGCCTGAGGGGAGACTTTAGCCTGTACCCAAAGACCTGAACGGTCTGCGAACCTGGTCAGCTTCTCTTCCAGAGGACCCATGGGTGGGCTGTCTTTAGGACCACCACGTTTACTAGTCCTAATAAAAGGGAAACTTCTCAGAACCACTGGAACTGCCAAGAGACCAGAGCTGTTCAGCTGGCCTTGGCTCCCCCTAGGTTGGCCTGGTCCCAGGGGAAACTCTGGGGAAACTGTCAACGGACAAAGCAGGTGACAGAGAGAAAGCACTGCCAAATGGTAATGCCAGCAACCTGGGGAGGGACCAGCCTCTGCACCCAGACGTGGAGTAATGCATGTTCCTGCAGCGTCTGAGGGACAAGGTGTGAGCATGCACGGTTAGTATCTTGGGGGAAGTTTTCCCACACTCGCCACCACTTTATTTTTTAATGAACAGTAATACTACTGGGATAATCTTTTAACTGCTATTTCTGTTTTTTTTCTTTATGTCATTCCAGGTTTATTCTACAGATATATATGAATATCTATCCATTCCTCCTTTATCAGAATCTATTAATTGCTATTTCTGTTTGATAGAAAAATTCTTAAA